>NW_018743292.1:5251562-8193227 GCF_001683475.1 Chenopodium quinoa
CAAAATTTTGGCGCCGTTGCCGGGGAAACGGCTAGTTTTGCACACTTATTTGCGTAATTTGTGGATTTTGTTGCTTTTTGTTTAGTCCCTTTTCCACTTGCTAGTCATTGCTAATTGTTTGTTTAGCTTTGGTGAATGCAAAGAAGATCTCAAGGACCACCTACTCACAACCTTGATCACGAAATTGACCGAACCTTGAGACAAGTTCGTAGACTCTATCAAGAAGAGGGAAGAGGTTTTGGTGCAATTTTTGATAGTGAAAGTGATTCTTGTTCCTCACATTCCCAAGGTGACGAAATGGCGGGACAACAAGTGGATGTATTATTCCGTGAGTTCGGTAATCCGGAGGATTATGAGCTCACCGGTGGGATATTGTTACCCGTCACTGAGACTAACTTCACCATCCATCCTCAATACACACGAATGGTTCAAGCGGAGCAATTCTCGGGTTCGCCAAGTGAAGACCCCATTGAGCACCTTGATAGGTTCCTCGAACTCTGTGCCATGATACAAACCAACCAAGTTTCTCAAGAATACATTCGGATGCACCTATTTCGGCAATCTCTTGCGGGGAGAGCAAAGAAGTGGCTCAAGCAAGTCAAGCCTAATTCTCTCACGACATGGAGGGAAATTGTGCAAGCATTCTTGAAGAGATTCATCTCCGAGGAGAAAACCGTCGAGATGAGGAGGAAGATAGCATCTTTTGAACAAGAGGCGGAGGAGAGTCTTAGTGAAGCTTGGGAGAGGTTTAAGGAGTTGGTTTAAGCATGTCCTCACCATGAGTACAATCAAAGCTTACTCATGAGGTTCTTCTATGATGGTTTGGAACCGATGTCCCGAGCTAATTTGGATGCAGGAGTGGGTGGACAATTGATCAAAGTCCCCCAAAATCAAGTTGAAGCAACGATCGAAGAGGTAGTTAAAAATTACTCTTGGGGAGAAGAAGGAGGAATGCACCAAAGAAAGGTGGGAAGTATGAGTTGGAGAAGGTCGATCAATTGCAACATCAAATTGAGATGTTGACAAAAGGGCTTGCCAAGTTGAATACAAGTGTTGCTAGTGGTTCAAGCTCCTCCCAAGTCAACTCTTTCTCTTGTCAAAATTGTGGTGGCACCAACCATGATACATCCTATTGTGGCGGGTTGAGCCCGGAGCATGTAGCGGCATACAACACAAGGCAAGAAGGGTATAGGGGAAATGGTGGAGGAGTAGCTTGGAGACAACCACCACCCGGATTTGCAAACCAACCTCAACAATGGAATCAACAGGCTCAACAACCATACAATTCCAACACCCAATATCAAAACCCTCCTCCATTCCAAACCCAAAATCAAAGTGGAAACTACCCAAGAAACAACCAACACAATAATCAACACCAATACCAAAATCAAACCCAAGCAACTCAAAGAAGTCAAGAGCAAGCATCTCAACCCGATTCTACTCAAACTCAAATTCTTCAACAACTTCAAGCCATGAATCAACAAATGCAAGAAGTCAAGGCTCATAACAAGATGGTTGATTCACAACTAGCACAATTGGCCGAGAGAGTTCCTTTTAACTCATCTTCCACTTTGCCCGGACAATCACAAACCAACCCTTCCAATATTGTAAAACCCGACTCTTGCAAGGCAATCACATTGAGATCGGGTACATCTTATGAGAGTCCCAAGGAAGAGGATGGTAAGGAAAAGGAGGGAGAAGAAGAGATGAGTGATGATAAGAAAGTTGAAGAAGAGAAGGTTGATGAGAAAGAGAAGAGTATGGAGAAAAAGAAGACTAAGGATGTGGTGACATCCTCAACTTCTAGTGAGGCTAGAAACCTTGATGGACCGGTTCCTTTTCCCGGTCGGCTTGCGGAGAGAAAATTGAACGATAAATTTGCAAGGTTTCTAAGTGTGATGAAAAACTTACACATTAACCTCCCTTTCATTGAAGTTGTCACACAAATGCCTTCATACTCCAAGTTCTTGAAAGACATTCTCACCAACAAAAGGAAGCTCAATGATGAGCTTATCACTCTTCCCCATCAAGTGAGTGCACTTGTTCAACACAAAATGCCCAAGAAGCAAAAGGACCCGGGAAGCTTTACCTTGCCGGTCAAAATTGGGAACATGGAAGCTAGGGGTGCCCTAGCCGACCTCGGAGCAAGTGTTAGTTTAATCCCTCTATCCATTGCTCAAAAGCTTAACATTGAGATGATCCCCACTAGGAAAACCATTCAATTGGTCGATCGATCGGTGAAGCTACCTTGTGGCGAGCTTGAAGATGTCCCTATTCAAGTTGGGCATATCTATGTGCCATGTGACTTTGTGGTGATGGATATGGAAGAAGATGTGGATACACCTTTGATCTTGGGCCGTGAAGCTCTTAAAACTTTGGGGGCGGTAATCAATTGCAAGAATAATACCATTACATGTGAAGTGGCCGATGAAAAAATTGTCTTTGAATTCTCTAAGCTACTCAAAACCCCCATGGTTGAGAAGTGTTATAGGGTCGATGTTGTCAATGAAAAGCTAGATCGTTTGGGAAGGGTTGTCATGAGTCCTAAAGATCCTATGGCCGAAGCTCTCACATGTGAGGAAGATTACTTCTCCCAAGAAGAAAAGGAATTTGCTATGGCCATTGAAGAAGCCAAAAAGGAAGAAGAGAACGGTACTAAGCATGATGAGCTTGAGCATAAGGAGGAAAAATTGGAGGAGAGTTCTAAGCCTCCTCCCAAGGTAGAACTCAAACCCCTTCCCCCTTCTTTGAAATATGCTTATCTTGGAAATGAAGGAGAATACCCCATTATTGTCAATGCTTCCCTTAATGGTCTTGATTTGGAAAAATTGATTGTTTTTTTGAGAAAATATAGAAATGTGATAGGGTATAGCATTGACGATATTAAGGGTATTAGCCCTTCTTTATGCATGCATCGTATTCACCTTGAGGATGATCAATCCACCTCCATTGAACCTCAAAGGAGGTTAAACCCCAACCTCCAAGAGGTAGTCAAGAAGGAAATTTTGAAATTGTGTGAGGCGGGTATAATCTATGCTATCTCCGATAGCAAGTGGGTTAGCCCGGTTCACGTGGTCCCCAAAAAGGGTGGAATGACCATTGTCAAGGGAGAAGGAGGAGAGGAAATCTCCACCCGGACGGTCACCGGGTGGAGGATGTGCATTGATTATAGGAAGCTGAACAAGAACACTAAGAAAGATCATTTTCCTCTCCCCTTCATGGATCAAATGTTGGAAAGACTCTCCCATCATGCTTTCTTTTGCTTTTTGGATGGATACTCCGGCTTTTTCCAAATCCCTATCCATCCAAATGATCAAGAGAAAACTACTTTTACGTGTCCATATGGGACATTTGCGTACCGAAGAATGCCATTCGGGTTATGCAATGCTCCCTCAACTTTCCAACGATGCATGACTTCCATTTTCTCTGAAATGCTTGAGAATGAAATTGAAGTTTTTATGGATGATTTTAGTGTTGGTGGATCGTCTTTTGACACATGCCTTATTAACCTTGAAAAAGTTTTGAAAAGGTGTCAAGAGACGAGTTTAGTGTTGAATTGGGAAAAATGCCATTTTATGGTCGAGGAAGGTATTGTCCTAGGCCATAAAGTATCAAAAAAGGGCATTGAAGTAGACTCGGCTAAGGTTTCGGTGATTGCTAAGTTTCCCCCTCCTACCTCCGTCACGGGAGTGAGAGCTTTTCTTGGGCATGCCGGTTTTTACCGGAGGTTTATCAAAAACTTTTCATCTATCGCCAAACCCTTAACCGAGTTACTCAAAAAGGATGTTGTGTTCAATTTTGATGAGGGTTGCCTTGAGGCATTTCAAAAGCTCAAGGAAGCCCTCATCTCTTCTCCTGTGGTGTAAGCTCCGGATTGGAGCCTGCCTATTGAGCTAATGTGCGATGCAAGTGATTTTTCTGTAGGTGCCGTGCTTGGGCAAAAGAAAGAAGGAAGATCTTGTGTCATCTACTATGCAAGTAGAACCCTCGACGAAGCTCAAAAGAATTATACCACAACGGAGAAGGAAATGCTAGCGGTTGTCTTTGCCATGGATAAGTTCCGGTCTTACCTCATATTCTCAAAGGTGATAGTCTACACGGATCACATCGCGGTCCGCTACCTTATGACCAAAAAGGAAGAAAAACCGCGTCTCATTCGTTGGGTTCTTTCTCTCCAAGACTTTGACATGGAGATGAGGGACAAAAATGGGGCGGAAAATTATGTAGCGGACCATCTATCGAGACTTCCTTTTGAGTAAAGAAGACGTTCCTATCAATGAAGAATTGGGTTTTGAGGCTCTTATGGCCATTGCATCAACACCAAGCCCTTGGTATGCGGACATTGCCAATTACTTAGCATGTGGTGTCGTTCCCCCAGAGTTCTCCTCTCAACAAAAGAAAAGGTTTTTCAAAGAAGTGAGGAGGTATTTTTGGAACGATCCTTATCTATTCAAGCAATGTGGAGATGGGCTTTTTAGAGAATGTGTTCCGGATCATGAGATCGAAGGGGTGCTTGAGCATTGTCATTCATTTCCATGTGGTGGGCATGGAGGAGTAGAAAAGACCGTGGCTAAAATTTCTCAATCTCTTCTTTGGTGTCCAACAATGCACAAGGATGCCCACAAATTCATATCTAGATGTGATAAGTGCCAAAGAAGTGGGGGCATAACCAAGCGTGATGAAATGCCTCAACAAAATATTTTGGAGGTTGAACCCTTTGATGTATGGGGGGTCGACTTTATGGGGCCTTTTGTTTCTTCTTGTGGCAATCTCTATATATTGGTGGCAGTGGACTACGTGACCAAGTGGATCGAAGCTATACCCTCGCCCACCAATGACCACAAGGTTGTGCTCAAGCTTCTAAAAAAGATCATCTTCCCAAGATTCGGGGTCCCAAGAGTTCTTATTAGCGATGGTGGTTCTCACTTCGCCAAGAAACAACTTGAAGCTCTCCTCAAACGCTATGGGGTTCATCATAAAATCGGCCTACCATACCACCCCCAAACTCAAGGACAAGTGGAAGTATCAAATAGAGAGATCAAGAACCTTCTTGAGAGGATGGTGAACAAGTCTAGAAAAGATTGGTCTCTCAAACTTGATGATACGCTTTGGGCTCTAAGGACGGCTTACAAGACCCCGATTGGTACTACTCCTTACCGATTGGTCTATGGAAAGGCTTGTCATTTGCCGGTCGAGTTAGAGTACAAAGCTTGGTGGGCGATCAAAGGGCTCAATATGGATATGACCTTGGCGGGCGAAAAGAGGCTACTTAAGCTCAATGAACTTGAGGAGCTCCGCTATGATGCCTATGAGAACTCGAAACTCTACAAGGAGAGAACCAAGAGGTGGCACGACCAACATATAAGGAACAAGAGCTTTAAGGTTGGGGACAAGGTTTTGTTATTCAATTCTAGGCTCCGTTTGTTCCCCGGAAAACTTAAGTCTAAATGGTCGGGGCCTTTCACAATTTCAAAAACAACTCCTTATGGGTCCTTTGAGTTAGAAGCGAATGGGAACAAGTTCATGGTCAACGGCCACCGTTTGAAGCTCTACCATTGCAATGATCAAATTGGCATGATTGAGTGCATGAGGCTCGATCCGCCGGATCCTAAGTCACTTTCTTGATGATAATGTGAAATGGTCAAGCTAATGACCTTATAAAGAAGCTCTTTTCGGGAGGCAACCCGAATTCTCAACCCTTTTTGATTTTGTGTTTTTTTTGTCTTTGACTATTTTTGGATGATTTTTCCTTTAATCTCTTATTGAGTGCGTTGTTCATTCTTTAGGTACCTTGATCTTTGGGTGCATGATCTATTAAGTTGGGTTTGGAGAAGAGAAGGAGTTTGGAGAAAGAGGAAGTGGAGATGCCCAGAGAGGACCCTGGAAAGGGCGCGCACAGGCCACCCGCGGGCGCGGCCCATAGGCCCGCGGGCGCGGCAAGCCCCTCCCCTGTTTTCAAGATAAAGCGGAGATGCCTGGGTCATAACTGGAGAGGGCGCGCACAGAAGGCCCCGCGGGCGCGGCAGGGGTTTTCATTTTTTTTCCACATAAAATGGAGATGGCTCAGGGATACAGAGAGCGGGCGCGGGCAGAGTTAGCCGCGGGCGCGGCGTGCTCCACCGCGAGCGCGGACAGGCACCGCCGTGGGCGCGCAGTTCCACCCCGCGGGCGCGGCATCCTGCAGTCCAGAAAAACAGAAACCTGAAACCCTGAAGCCGCGGACGCGGCATACGATCCCGCGGGCGCAGTCAGAGTATGCCGCGGGCGCGGCCCTTTAGGGCTGCGACTTCTCCTTTAATTTTCAGCCATATGCCCGAAAACACAATCAGTTTTTTTCCCCTTTTCTCTCTCTACTCCTTACTCCATTCCAAACCCTAACCCATTCCTCTTAAATTTCTCTTCCTAATTCATCAAATTCCATCAAATTTCAACAATTCCCTCACTCTTCTACAATTTTTCTCACCAAAAATCTGAAATTTCATCCTTTAAAACCCCCAATTTCGGTATTCCTCTTTGTGTGGCAATTTCTTTCACCATTAGAGGGTTCTTGGAGGAAGTCTTGATTTCTTCTTCAAGGGGATAGTAGGAGCAATTATTGGTATCCGTTTTGGTATACATTTCTTCCTTACTCTCATTTACCTTTGAATTTGAAACATGCTTTTGGTTGAAAAATTGTATGTCTATGAATTTTCATGTTGAAATTTTTGATTGGTGCATGCCTATATTGTATTCATTCATCATCTTAAGCATTATTAATTGTTGATTTGTTGTTTGTGTTAGTTTGTTCCTTGTCATAGATTGCTTGCTTGTGGTTTGAACTTGGTGATTCTTGGTTTTGGAGATTATTGTAGTGTGATTATTGTGAGTGATTGTTTTGGAATTGGACTGCAATTTGATATTGGTGACAATGGTTTTCGGTTCTAAGAAGAGAAAAAGTGGGAAGGAACTCCAAGGTTCGTCCTCTTCCAACCCCCAACAAAATGAACCTACACCCCAAACCGCTCCACCACCTCTACCACCCCTCAAATTCCACAACAAAAACCACAAACCCATCTATGACAACCTCCTAAACTGAAAATTGAGACCAACCAAGCATTACCATCACTCCACCACAACCAAGCTTGGTATCGATGAGGATTGTTGGTTCTTGTTCAACAACCTCGGACTCGGTTCCTTTGTGTCAAGTGCCTATCGAACCTACAAAGAGCCTACCCTAGAGTTTCTTGCTTCCTTCGAAACTCATGCCACAGGAGATAATGATCTCTCCATCTCCTTCCAACTCTTTAACAAAAAAGAAACCTTCACCCTCCGCCAGTTTAACCAACTGCTGGATTTCAACCCCGATGCCGATATGTTCTTCCCCGAACATGCGGGCCTCCATGCTTATGAGCCCCTTCACTGGTGGAAGGTCATTTCGAGAATGGACGCCTTCAACTCCAAGTACTCTTTAGCCAGTCAGATCATGCACCCAGCCATCAGACTTCTGCATCGAATCCTTGGGTACACGGTCTTTATTAAACAGGACTTGGGGAAGATTACAACTGAGGAAATCCGGCTATTATGGCTAGCTACGCAGCCGGAAATTGGGGACAGAATGAACTTCGGGTTTCTATTCACCAAATGCATTGAGAGTGTCCTGTCGGGTACAAGGAAAGGTGAAATTTATTTTGGAGGGATGGTAACTCGGATAGCCGAGAAGCTGGGGCATTTGGCTAAGCTCGAACCTTGCACCCCCGTAGGGAAGAGTGATGGGAGTGATATCTGGCTCGACCTCGACCAACTAAAAACCATGAAGTTCATCGCAGATACCGAGGATCGAGGAAAGACTTGGAGCTTACTTGTCTCCCACGAGCACCACTGTTTCCTGCCCAAGCCGGAATTCACTTCTTTCACAAGGGAAGGAGTCAATTACCCATGGTGGGTAAAGAAGGACTCAGGCGTCCTTCCTAGCGCTAGGATGGTCACGGGGGAAGGGTCCGGCCAAAGCAATGAGGGCACAGAGGATGAGTTCCACCACCAACAACAACAAGGATCAAGGCAACAACAACAACATCATCAACCTGACTACCAACAACAAATGGAGGCAATGCGAGCCCAAATGGAAAGCATGCAACTCGGCATGCAAGGTATGTTTGCTTCCCACCAACACCTCTCTTACCAAACCAACGCCTTATATGATTTGAATGTGCGTAGAGGGGATGTCACTCCCCCGGTCAACTACCCTTATGTGCCGGCCCAACAAGGGCCCGTGCCATCTGATCGAACACTTAGCTCAAGCTTTGCAGCAAACTAGTAGTAGTCAGCATTTGATCGAACACTTAGCTCAAGCTTTGCAGCAGACTAGTAGCAGCTTCTGCGCAGTTTATTTGGGGAGAGAAATTGGCGACATTGAGAAAGAGGCTTGATTTGGAGTTTTTGGCAAACATCGGCTCAAATCATGGAATTATTTTTGTTAAAGAACAGGTGTTACTCCCTCCATCCCCAGTTATTTGCCCTAAACTAAAAAATCACAGAAAAAAAATAGTGCATATGAGTTGACACAATTATCAATGAGGAGAGAGATAGAGAGTACTAGTAGAAAAGGGGCTTGTTAAACTTCGCTCACATTTTTTGCTTGAAATTCCGTATTTACCCTTCATATATAAATACTCACGACACATTTTACGCTCATACTTCACTCTCATTTTATCTCTCTAAAATTTAAAAATCTGACAAAAAAAAAAAATCTGAAAAAAAAGAACAGAAAAAAAAATATTAACACATCCACAACCCATCACCGACAGCCAACAATCCAAGGAGGGGAGAAGAAATCCAGCGATGGCGAACCCGCAGCGAATCTGGGTGACGTATAGTGGTCGAGGCGGCGGCACCGGAGGCAAACAGGTATGTGTTTAAATCGAAAAAAAAAATTGCAACTTGGAACATCCGCCTGAAATTTCCGGAAAAACCGAGGATGTCCCTTTTTTTCGTGATTATTTTTTTAAAAAACTGATTATTATTATTATTTTTAGTAATGTTATTATTGTTAGTAATGTTATTATTGTTAGTAATATTATTGTTATTATTATTGTTGTTGTTGTTGTTGTGGTTGTTATTAGTATTGTTGGTAATATTATTATTGTTGTTGTTGTTGTTGTTGTTGTTGTATGTATTGTTGCAAAATATGTGGTTTATAATAATTATTATTATTATTGTTATTAATATTGTTATTATTGTTATTGTTATTATTGTAATTATTATTATTATTATTATTATTATTATTATTATTATTATTATTATTATTATTATTATTATTATTATTATTATTATTATTATTATTATCATTATCATTATCATTATCATTATCATTATCATTATCATTATTATTATTATTATTATTATTATTATTATTATTATTATTATTAATAATAATGTTGTTGGTGATGGTGTTGTTCTGATTTTTTTTTTAATATTAATGTTTGTTGTTCAAGTGTAATCAAATAGTTATATTTGTAATTATTATTGATATTTGATTTTGTACTTATTTGATGTAGATTGAGGGTCCGGGTGCTTGTCATGTAATATTAAGAAGTTTGAATGCGTCTATTAGGAGGGAGTCAGGTCGTTCAGTAATTAGAGGGGCACCGTTTTGTCATGAGCAGCAATATGGGTCTCCTAGTAGTTGGTCGGGAGAGCATCAATCACAAGAGAGCCTCCCCATGTACTCGTCGGGCGGACTGCCTACATCTGACGATGAGGACAAAGAGCGGGCAAGTCATGCTGATCGAGACGAAGAGTATGACCCTCAGGATTATCATATGGTATATAGGGGTCAACATGGGAGATTTGTTAGTAGTCAAGCGAGTTAACCTACTACCAGCTTAGCAGAGACATGGTTAGTGCAGCAGCCGATGCCAAGTGGTCCTGAGGATGAGACTGTTATCCCTAGTTATGGTGGTCACGTGGCGTCATATATATGGGGCGGGACGGAGCGAAATGTTTTGCGCTGTTTGAGTAGGACACAGTTGTGTTCTGAATTGGTTAATTGGCAAGGTCGTCTTGCACAGGAGCACCTCGAATTAATTGATGGCAGTGGTCTGTCTTACTTACCCGGGATTATGTTTAAGTGTCTCGACTGGCCGTTGATTTCTGCTTTTGTTGAGAGATGGCAGCCAGATACGAACACGTTTCATGTGCCATTTGGGGAGATCACGATCATGTTGCATGATGTGTACCATATTCTTGGGCTTCGGGTTGATGGTTCCATGGTTTCCAATACTCCTAGCACAGACATCATACGGGACGCGTGCTCGGTTACCATGGATATGACTACGGAAGAGTTGAATGAGAAGTGCGGTACTAAAACCATTTGGAAAGGTAGTGGGATGCTGACTGAGAGGATTTTTGGTACGACTTTGGAGGCGCAGAGGCCCTTCAGTGTCCATTATACTACATACATGTGGTTAGTACTGGGAGGATCACTGTTTTTTGACAAGAGTGGTAACCGCACTCATCCTTCCTTCCTCCACGAGCTTATTATTGATGGTGTCCTGATTAATGAGTACTCTTGGGGTTTAGCTACTTTAGCCTACCTGTATCGGCAGTTGGGTACGGCATCACGAGTGCTGATTCGATCGCTGGTTGTCTCACGCTTTTGCAAGCGTGGATTTATGAGTACTTTCTGTGCTTTCGGCCTCAGCAGGGTATGTGCACCCAGTATCGTAGCATCATTGAGCCGTACATGCCTGATCGAGTAGTTCAACAACTTGGATTCGTTCAGGACATTCCAAGGAGCATTATCAGGCCTGAGAAGGCCAAGAGACCGACCAACTTGAAGATGTATCAGGTAGAATTTCCGACTAAGATGACATCTGTGATGTGGACTAGGTTTGTCCCTAGTTCGTCTTTCGGTGTAGTTTTAGGTAACCACACCAGACTTGGTCGTCGAGCTTCTACGGTCGCTCCTGGTTACATGCAGTGGCTGTATAGATTTTCTCACCCTCGTGTATCTCTTGGGGGTTCATCTGCTGGGAGTAGCAGTCTACCTAAGGGGACTAACACGGATTATGTAAGTAGTTGTGTTTTTATTATACTATTAATCCGACTTGCAGCAATTGTAATTTCTATTATATGTTGTTTTCTTATTTGCAGTGGATGAGTCGATCCATGTAGATTCACCAAAGAGTACTGGATGAGTATCCCAACATGTTACCTGAAACAAGGGCAATGACTGAGCAGCTGGTAGTTGACTGGAAGGCGATGATGGGGTTGTAGATTACTCTTTATTCGTATTAGTGGTTGCATTTTTATTACTTGTCTTCATTATTTTATATTACTTTGTATTCGGCATGTAATGTAAGAATTGGAGGCGATGATGGGGTTGGAACTTAGTTTAATTACTTTTATTCATCTATATTACATAGCTACAACTGTTCAACCTTAGTGAAAAGTACATAGATGAGTTCACTACCTAATTAATGCATCCCACATGTTCCTTCTAACTTCATATTGCTGATCCCATCCATCAACATTTGGCTTGTGGTGCTCGGTCCACCAACCTGCAATCGGGGGAAGAGGTGAATCTTGTGCAAGATAAAGACGGATAGATGAAATGTGATCCACCAACTGTAGGGATCACAAACTCTTGAGCGGGTGCCCTAACCGTGTTTCGTGCCCGCAACGGTAACACCGTGATGCATGTGTAGTAGCAGCCGAGAAGAATCACCCTTGCGTTGAACCAAGTAGCAATAGGAAATAAATCTTGAATTGTTACCATCCAATGTCATGAATCAACCGCCCCACCATCCCATCGAATACGTTCTACATAAATCCAAACCCTTTCAATCCCGTAAATCCTTTCGTACAACATTGGATGAGCAGCGACCTCGTTTGTTATTCTTTCCCGAGCGGTAAACCATTGCATTTGATCACCAAAGAAGAAGTCAGCCACACTACGAAAGCCAAAGTTTCCATCACCAATGACATCCTTTCATGCCGTGATGTAAGGCAACATCGGTCCTAGAAGCAAGTGTGAATACCTGCATTGACTGATGTCACATTGATCTTGTGCACAAAATTAATGGTCATTTATTAGTACGCTACAAGATGAAATACGTGTAATTCATAATAGGCGTGTAATTCACAAGTGCAAATACTTGTAATTTCATGACTTACCTGAAGTCGTACCTGTTTGTTATGTACCACGTTGAGTGTTTCGACAGTTTACATGTTCGAAATAACAAGGATCACGCCTGGTATCATTGTTCCTTCGGCGACCTCGAACATTGTGGTTTACATGTGGTTCTTCAAGGTTTGTATGATCCGGATGCAGCTCCTCTTCAATGATGCGAGATACATTTCGAAGTATAGCAGGATCACTACCAATGACCTCATCAACCATGGAACGAAAATGTTCAACTTCCTAAGTTGAATCGTTAACGAACACAGGTATATCAATACCATCACCAATAACCAAGGTTTTCCAGAATGGATGAATTTGCCTAATATACAAGTTCAACTGTGCAACTAGCGAATCATGTATCCGGCAAGCACATGGTAAACCATGGGTCACACGCATTGCAAATCCACAACGCTCATATACCTGGTAACTCAACTCCTTCATTCTTCTCGTCTCATCATCAAGAATTTTCAAACAATGTTGAGACACTTTGCCATTTATACGTGACAGTGGCAACTATCTGTACTTCTCACCAATTTTTGATCTTGATGCCTCCAAACTATTACGAATTGCAATGATCTGATTACCAATATGACAATGTACTCGGGCCCATACGGTATCCAAAGAACCTACAGTTGATTCTAATTATAAAAAAAACATTATGATTTTTAATTAAAATCAGAAAAAGTTTTTAATTACTACCCCTAATTCACCTAAATAGGACCGATTACTACCCTATCCACGCCCGCACCTTTTGAACCTGTAGATGGTGGGCCGCGCCCTCGGAGAGGGCTTTCCCCAGTCAGCCACGGGCGCGGACAGGGAGCTCCAATATGGTAAAGTAGCTCTTGGGTGGGGAATCCTTTGAACCTGTAGATGGTGGGTCGTGCCCTCGGAGAAGACTCTCCCCAGTCAGCCGCGGGCGCGGACAGGGAGCTTATCCTTTGAACCTGTAGATGGTGGGCCGCACCTTTGGAGAGGGCTCCTCCAGTCAGCCGCGGGTGCGGACAGGGTGAATTGGGTGAGTTAGGGGTAGTAATCCAATTAGGGATAGTAATTCACAAAGCCTCTGTTTTTGAGGCAGTGATTAACAAAATTTCCTTAAAATTACTAAAATGAAGTACAGATAATAACTACAACATTATAACAACATGCCTGTCAATGATTCAAACCACGTTTTCACTGCCGAATGTTGGCTCTCAACTCTACAATTACTTGTGTTACCAAAGTGAAGAACTTGGTTCATCCAAAATGTCACAAATTTGATTTTATGACAAAGCCATGTTCTCTCAGCGTAAGTAATCACTACTGGATAACTTGCCCGCCTAACTTTTATTGTATCTACAGCAACATTATAATCCGCCTCAGTTGTAGCATCAATGATGCGTTTCCATTTGCCATTTTTAAAACTCGCACCGATCTTATTTTTGAACATATCAGTCACCCTAGCCTCCACATGTTTGTTACTGTGCCATCGACAAAGTAAATGCGACGTCCTTGGAAACACTTCTCTCAATGTCGCACAGAGGCCAAGTTCATGGTCTGACAAAAATACTGATGGTTCTTTATCATACCCAATCAACTCACTTAATCTCTGCAACACCCACCTATAGCTTGCCGTGCACTCGTTACGCATGAACACTTAACCAATAAGGAAATTCTGATTTGTCGATGTTACATCTATTATCTCAAAGAACGACATCCCGTATCGGTTGGTCTTGTATGTCGAATCCATAACGATTACATGTGGGTATGTGCGTAGTATGTTTACCGTGATTGGGTGCACCATAAATGCATGTTGTAGAACACCGAGGTCATCGGCCATGACCCAGTAAATATACTGACTCTGTCTCGCCAAATGAAGAAATTGTTGAACAACTCCTCGGCCTTCAGACATATCCGATCTCAAGTTATTCCGGCAATTATAAATGTGTTTGATGTTTGGATGATCGTCAGGAAATTGCTCTGCAATAGTTGCCATGATGTTACGCGGTGCAAACTTGGACTTTGTCATGTCACGCACAACCTTTTTTGCATCCGGGCTCAAGCCACTAATTGCGTGCTAGGAATTATTTATTGTATTTCGTAGCTTGCATGTACTCAGCGTTGCTGATTGCGTGCTTTTGTGTGTCTTTTCTTGGTCATGGCCTTCGTCTTTCAATGACCCTGTAATGATCCAACTTTTACACTTGTAATATTGTGGAGCAGATTAATCACAGGTTTTTACATAATCAGAATTTGCAAACTTGTAAGACTAAATTTGGTTTTGTTTATTAGTTTTGAAACTTATTGATAACTAAATTAGTTTTTTTCCGCTGCTAAATTCTAAACTACCCTTAACGTTTGAACACGTGGTGGTAGCACGTCAATAATTTTCTTGCAATTTATTAAAAGTATTTACATGTTTTTAAGAGATAATTATTGGGGTGTTACAATCATGCATGTATAATGTATCATTAAAGTGTAAATTGTCTTAATATTACTTTTTGTGTACTATTATGCATGTAGTAGTACTTTTTGCATCCTATGTCGTTGAATTTTTCCCCCAAGATACCTACCACCTGTCCCCTATTATACATTTAGTAGCACTTTTTGCCATCCTATATATATTTAAAGTATATAAGGGTCAGTAAAAGAGCAGGTCCATGAGGGTCGGGCCTCCACTTGCCTTTCCCGTGGCTTCGCCCTTGGTTTTAATTTAATTTCTTATTAAATTAAGATATTTAAGGGTCGTGACACTAATTGAAAACAAGCATTGTACATCTTCTAGCTAGCTTGACAATTACATAAACACACCATAATAATCTTACATCAGTTACATGTTATTCTTAGTTAAAATTTTTGAAATATATTGATTTATTGGTATGTAACAGATATAATAAGGTGATCTTCATTGCATAACCTAACTCGCAATTCAAAAGAGTATGTGCACTAAGTAGCATGTTTTCCCTAACTTATATTGTATTTTCCCCTATCACAATTAACATGTCAATTCTAAAAGAACTCTAATAAGATCAAGTTCAATGGATTGTTTTAATAGTTTATTAAAATAACTATCACATTCCAAACTTGTCTTGTAAGTTGGAACTTATAAAGCTAGTAATCTATATTATGCATGCCACGCATGCGGAAATTTTCATATATTTTAATCAATAAAAAGAAGATACAAATAAATCCAAAATTAATACAAAGTGCTCTATAATTAAACACATTAATAAGGAAATTTCGATAAATGAGTAATATTTCAATATGCATAAATAATTTTAGGATTTTTTTACTTTTACCACCCAAAAAATCAAACAATTGTTTTTTTACCACCCAAAATATTCTAAAAATTATTTTTTTACCACCTACCGTCAAGAAAACCGTTAAATCTAACGAAATAAAAAAAAAATTCTTTAATTTTCGTGCGCAAAACATGTTCTTCATAGGTTTAGGGGGGCATTTTGGTCATATATATGGGTCCAATTTGAGGTCAAAATAAAAAAAAAAAATCGGAAGTGCCTCGTTTTGGGTGTTTTACGCAAATCAAGATATTTTTAAGTAGGAAAAACGAGCCATTTACGATCATTTTTTGTCAATTCTGACCTCAAATTGGTTCCAAAGGTCCAAAATGCCCCTAAAACCCCTAAAGACCATGTATTTGGCACGAAAATCGAAGAATTTTAAACATTCCATTAGGTTTACCGGTTTTTTTTACAGCAGGTGGTAAAAAATAGTTTTTTTTTTTTTTTGTGGTAAAATAAAAGTTTTAGAAGTTTTGGTGGTAAAATACAATTTTTTATTTTTTTTGTGGTAAAATAAAATTTTTTGAAGTTTTGGTGACACGAATACGATAATTATTAAATACTTTTAAAAATTAATTACTTTCATTGATAGACAAAATTTTATTGATAGCACTATTAAACTTGAAATTAATCAACGAGATTTCAAAATTGTAATACCCGTAACTTTTTTCCATAAAAAAAATAAAAGAGATAGAATATAAACTTTTATCACTAAGTCACGCTTGTTCCTTTCCTTTATTGTTTATATTTTTAGGTTAACTATTCTTATTTGACTAAGATATTTCATGATGGTAACACTATAGATATTTTTTATTATCTAAAGTGTTGAATAGGGATGGAAGGTGGGTATAAAAATACGGGTTTTGTACCACACCCGCCCCATATATTCCTCAAGGGTCCCTCTTAAGGATAATGCATCAATTTTGACTGTGACCTTCTTAAGCCTTGCCTCTACAACCATTTCCATACCACCCTTAATTGGTAGCAGCTTCGCTTCACTCGGATATTGAGCTTTGATTTTCCAAACTTCCCAAGGAACCGCGATCCGTCACTAATTCGAATGATGCCCCTGGCTCCTGCTTTTCTAGATTTTTCCATGCTTCATCGACGTTCGGCTTAGCAGTCCCTTCAATTGGTCTTTTCCACTTAGTTTCGATTCTCTGTGTTGCAGGTGCTTTACCTTTACCTTGAAAAGTCTTACAAGTAGCCACCAAATCCACCATATATCTGTTAAATAGATCAGATGCAAACTGCTTGGTTTTTAGCTTTCCAAAGGTACCGACTCAAAAGGTCTTTTTAGGGGATTGTTGTCTGACTTGTCCCATAATAAAATTTGAATGTTGTAATTAATTAATGATTCTACACAACTTTCTGTTTTTTTCCCTGCCTATAAAGTAAAGAAATAAATTGACCCATTTTTCACTAGCTTTCTATTTTCTTGTTACAATAATTAGTAAGATTAAAAAAACGAAAGGAACATTTTAGATTAACAATCACATGAGCATGAAAAATTCTCATTCATTCTATTTTTTAAATTACAACACTTCTTAGAATTGATCGGTTTTTTTTTTGAAACATTTTCTTAAATGAAAATATTATTCACTATTTTATTATATCTCCAATCTCGGTCCCCACTTATACCCAACTCACACTTTTTTAAATATTTTCCTTCTCACATCCTTTACTTTTACATAAAATATTTCTACTTTCATTTTTTTTTTATCATTTTTAAATGCTCCAGTAAACCCCAAACACGTTAATATTTTAACAAATAAGAATCAACCACATAATACTCCGTCTCAGTCAAAGGTATTGCGATTGAAATAAAAATAATGGGAGTACATACATGTTATAATTTGCTAGGTGATCTTGAAAATTTGGTAACAAATCATATTTTTGTCCTATATATAGTATTGTGTTTTCACTAACACATTTAAACTGTCAATTCTTACAGAAATCTAGTAAGACCGAGCTTTTAGCTATAAATTGCTCTAATACTTAGAATGATTAACCCATTTTAAATTTCTTATAGAGCACCCTACCTAATTAAATCCAACCCTGTCTATTGTGGACACTAACCACAAAAATGATATGAGAGAGATATTACAATATGAGAATTTAAGAAATATTTAATAAATAAAAAAAATCTCTATGATATGTCTTTTGGAGAATACAAAATAGAGTCCAATCAAGTCCCCCCCTCCAAAAAAAGGGGGGGGGGAAGGGAAGAATACCCACTAGTCAAAAATAATTATTGCAATATGAAAGAGTATATAAACCGGTCTTCACCAGCTTATACTTTTTGATATAATATAAATCATATTCCTGGGCCTTAACCTTGAGATGATCCTTTAACATGGTATCAGAGCCAACATGACACAAATGTCGCAAGTTCAAATCTCATTCACCCCCACTTTCAAATGGAATATTTCACGCTATGTATGAGGGATTTATGCCGCATCCACACTTCAATCCCAATGTGCTCTCATGTGAGGAGCGTGACAGAGTGTAAAACATGTTGCTGGGCTTCAATAATCAGCTTTAACTTTTGGTTAAAATGGTTTTAATACTTTTGGTTGAGTTAATCCTCATACCCATTAGTTGAGTTGGTCCTCTAACAATTAGCATGGGCCTCCTCATACCCATTGCAAAAATTGGTTGAATTGGCCTGGTCCTCTAACACTTATCAACTTAGGGTTTTTTTTGATAAATTGGTCCTCTAACTATTCTAGATTTGACAAGATGTGAACCCTAAACACGATACTATCTTACACGTCATCTAATTAGCTGGCATATCTTGAAATTTTGGTAACAATATCATGATTCTCCACACATGTTTTATGTTACCACCATTATTTGAATTGCCAACCTCTAAATCTCTAGCTATATATAAATTGCATAAATTGCTAAAACAATTATCACATCCCAAATTTCTTACAAAACACTCTGTCTAATTATTAAGTTTCACCATGTCTAATCTAGATATTGACTCTGAAATGCCTATGAGGGCTATGATGATTGAATTAGGACGAAGAACAGTTAAGAAATTTTTAGATAAGATGAAAAAAGAAGATCATGAGACGAAAATGAATAACTTACGCCATTTGATTTCAAAAGGGGAAAAAAGGATTGAAGACCTGTCCAAGGAAGAGTTAGATGGTCTCAAGTCTCTCAATGCCCTGCCTGATACTGGAAAATAAACCATAAAATGTAAAGCATGATCTTGCTTTGTTTCTATGTGTTTAAACCTCAAATCCTATAAGAAATATGAATAAAATTTGGTTTAGTATTACCCCTCTTTCTAATGTAATTTGATGCCTTTGCTTCTCCCATTTTATTAATTGTTAATCTCATTTTGTTCAATTAAAATTTATCACGCTCATATATAATTGTTTATTTTTCATTAGAACAAAGGCACGTCTTCCAACATGTCCCTCCCCCGTTTGCATTTTTGGCGCTTATCGTACACACATCCGACCATTAATTTACTTGTATTTAGTTTCATATTATCAGATTTTAATAATATATAAATACACTTCGAAACAAAATAACATGATCTGTTTTACACGATTTTATACTTCCTCCATTTCTTATTAGTTGACATGTTTCTTTAGTCACGTTTGCCAATGCACAATTTCAATCATTAATATCTTTAATTACCGATAAACAAAAACTATAAAAAGTTGATATTTTGAAAATATATATCGTGACGAATCTAACAAGATCTCACATGAATATATTTTTCATCCTGTATAAAGCACAAAACACGGTCAAAGGGGAGTGAGTGAATAATGCTAAAGTCAAAATATGTCAACTAAAAAAATGAAGGTAGTATTAATTATCTTTTTTAATTGGTGTGTTATACTCATTTGCAATTTATTACAAGGTCTATGATGCACAACTTTGACTACGTACGACTAAATCTATTTGCAAATTAAATTTTCAGGCCAAAATAATTTTAATCGGACATGTAAGAATAAATCTTACCCTTAATCAACGACTTATATTATTGTAGGCTACAATTTATTCTTATTTTGATCTTGGTAATTAATTAGCAATTGTCTCTAATATTCAAGCGAAAGGGTGAAAATGATATAAATAAAAAATCATACAAATGATTAAAAGAGCTAGCGTAATGTAACTGTGTAATTTATTTCAATGAATTTACAGTTTCAATGTAAGGATTAATGACATTTAATTTAATAAATGAACGCGTTTTTAAAAGGCCCCCAATGGTTCGTTGTAGCTAAGAACTTGCTTGCAATTTTCAAAAAATCTCTAGCTACTAGCTTGACCATTGAAACTAATTAATACAATTAGCTTGGACTAACTAATTTGCTTGAGAAAAAAGTTTCAAAAATTTTGGAAATTAACATATTAAATTAATTAAATTAATAAAGTTAATTGAGAAAGTCAAGCTTATATAAATAGCAAGCTAGTAGCTAACCAATGGGGCATAAAATAGCTACAAAGCGAATTAACTTGAAATCATATGTGGCATGGCAAGCTAATTCAACAATTAGCTTACCATTAGAGATGCTCTTAATTAACACCATATTAATTATATATTCTTTTCTTAAATACAGTTTTTTTTTTTTTTTAATGTAGTAATTTGATTTTTGGCCCTACATAAATATGATTGAAATTATGATGCATGTTAACTTATGCAAGTTTTCTCTTCCATAATAAATGTTATTTGGTTATTTATGTAGAATTAATATCAAAATTAAGATGTTGTTTAATTAATTTATACTAGAAATTTTGTTCATTATTAAAAAAGCCAATAATTTCACAACGTACGTTTTTTGTTGGATAAATTTCGTTTTTTTTTCAACAATAATATTAGATCATGACTCATGAGAGGTATCATGATCTTTTCAAAGAGTCACCTTAATATAAAGAGATGTCATTATATATTAATCTGTAATAAAATCATAATAATTTAAAGATGGGAGACTTAATTCAATAATTAAATACTTGTGTATTATTTGAGATACACTATTTAATTCATGTATTCATTTAATCATCCGGCCTAACCACTATTTATTGCAAAGAATTAAAGATAAGAGACTTAATTTCAATAATTAAAAACAAAAAAATTCAAATCGCATACATCTATTATATAATTGTAGAGTTGTTTTTTTTTTCCCAACTTCTCACCACGTCACTCTAAAACCCCAATCCCTTACTTTTTTGCATTCTTTTTTTTTATATTTATTTTTTATTTTTTTGCAATAACCTCCAATTAGATAACTACATACTACATTTATTTTTTAAATGAAAAATCGTTTACTTAAAATAGGATCAATGACTACCCATTATTCCTGTATTTTAAGAAACTAAAATTTTCAAAGAATCATCGCAATGAATATATATATCTCGTGCTTTAGCACGGATACATTCTAGTTTTCTCTATTACTTCCTTCGTGTTTAAATAAGTGTTATAGTTTTGACCAAACATGCATGCCGAGACATGACTTCAACCATTAATTTATCTAATTATATGTTAGTAAAATTATATGAAAATTGATATTATGAAAGTATACATTATAATGATACCAACAATGTATTATACAAAAATATTATAATGTGTTATAGTTGAAATCATTATGTGAATAGTTAAAAAAATCAAACTCTAACACTTATTAAAACACAAAGGGAAAATATAGATTGGGGATGGAGGAAGGGGAGTGAAAAGTCAGTGTCTAATTTTGAACTATCTAAATTGCCTCCTAAAGTTAAATATTGATGATGCCATAGTTCAATTAAAGATTTCAATTAATCTATAGTAAAAAGTTGGAAAACGATCAAATAATTTAACAATCAATCAATTTCAATAAAAAAAGAGGAGAATTCTAAAGTGGTTAAAAATTGATATTTTGAATTGGAAAAAAAACCATTTTTGAAAAAAATAAGGAAAAAATAATTAAAAAAAACACAAAATTTGAAATTTAGTAAACATAATCTCTAACAAAATGTCACCCTAGAAAATCGTATAAAAAAAATTATTATCAGATATATATATATACAATTTTTTGAGGTTTTCTCCTTGGTTGCCTCTAAGGTTTTTCCCTTGGGAGGGGTTTCTTAGTCTCCATTGCTAGGTATAATTCCTTTTTTTGTTTTTTTTTTAAAGATTTTCCTTATCTCTTCTTCCTTTTCTCTCCATCACTATCATCTTTTTTCCTTTTGGTCTCGGTTGTGAATCTTTATAGGGATTTTCACTGGTGTTTTTTCCGGTGGTAAGCCCCAAAAACCTTTTAATTGCTTTCAACAAATAGATCTCATTTTCTCCTGTGTACATTTTCATTTTCTATTTATATGGCGCGAATTGAAGAATTAGGATTTCATAACCTCTTTAAGAATCTAGAGGACCACATGAGTATTTTCACTCAAAAGACTACATATCAGTGGATTTCAAGCCGAATCAAAACTAACTCACAGATTGTATTACTTCAGATGAAGTTTTTTTATTAAGGCAATTGTTGATTGAATCTGTGATGTATTTAATTTTAAGGTGATGTGTACTTGTGCTGGAATTTTTGATCTCTTAGAAATTATATGTATGTGCCATTTAACTATATTGTATTAATGAAATCCCTTTTCTTCTTGTAAAAAATATATACATATTGAAATTAGTAAACATAATCTGTAGCCAAATGTACCTGTTTCGGGGTTTTCTGGTGTCCCGCGGGAGAGTTACAACTTCGAGGCTGGAACCACGCGCCTGTACCTGCAAAATAACGGAGACTCCTTGAGTAGGGAGCTCCGCCTCCAACGATCAAGTTAGTGAATGAAGAAGCCTAGGATACGGATAGTAAATAGGCGCCGGATGCTAGGACGGGTCTAGCAGTCGGTACCGAGTGGTGTGTGATTGTATTGGGATTTGTGCAATCCGTGTGTTTCTGGTGAATAGTCTCTGTCATTAATGAGCATTGTATGTCAGTATTCATAGCATTGGGAAGCGTGCGAGATCTTAGGGTTTTTGGCTAACCCTAAGACTGACTGGGCTTGCTTGGGATTTGGGCCCAAGATGCCATTTGCTTAGGCAAGCCAGAATGGCCACATGGCGTGGCATGATTTGTCCAAGGTGGACTAATAGAAGTGTGCCACGTAGCAGGCCCTGATGAGTCCAACTGAGCGACACTTGTCAAGACCTGATTGGTCCACGTGGCGAGGTGTGATTTGGTGGGAAAATCCCCCTAATCATTTGCCCCTCACAGGTGGCACGTGACATGGGATGTGCGACCTGTGATATGCGTCGACCCTTAGAGAGACGACAGGTGTCGTCAGAGGGTTGACCGAGCATTTTCCCGCTCTTTTTTGAATTTGAACACCCCATTCGTCCTTATCTTCCCCTATAAATAGGGCTGGTCAACAGGTCATTTGTTCACATTGCTTCTGAAAAGAGATCTCTCGGACCCCAGTTATATTTGCACTTTTACGGAGCAGTCGTACCCCGCCTACTTTCTGTCTACTTCAACTTTCACCTTCAGGTAAACATCCACTCTTTGAATCTTTTTCCTCTTTTATTTTACAAAGTATGGTGTCTCAAAGGCACTCGGCACGGCTTAGGTTGTTGATCAGTCGGTCACCGGGGACGGCTGAATCTAGGACTAGGAGTGCCGATTCCTCCTTTCTAGAACCACCCCTGTCCTTTGCACAGCGTCCGACTGTTTCCATGTCTGTGCAGGACACCATGGCAAGAGTCAAGAGAACTGCCTGAGTAACTAATTCAGACGGCTCTTATACACATTATGACCTTCCTGATCATAGATCGGGTACCCCAAGCACTCCTGGAGTCCCAAATTTAAATGATTATGGGGAGTCGTCCTCTAAAGCAGAGACGACTCCTTTTGTAAATGATTCCGGGGAGTCGTCTTCTGAGGCAGAGGCGGCTCCTTCTGGACCTTCTGAGCCAAACGATTCGTCCGACTCTAATGACGAGTCGGACATAAGTAATGAGAGTCGGAACTCTTTAGACTCTGAAGAGCTGTACTCTAGAATTCACACAGCTAGAGAGTCTTTGAGTGCAAAAATGGGGGAGGACTGGGCCGAGCCCATGGCTTCCTACCGAGACTTCTATGCCCCTTATTTCCATCATGTGCCTGAAGGGAGGCGGAAAGTTATGACGGAGAGATTTGGAGAGTTCATCTCCAAACATGTAATGGGGGAAGACTACTCTGTGTCGGTCCCCGATAGAGAGGATACTGTAGTTTGGCCGCCTGGTTCCAGCTATGGGGACCAGTGCTTTGGTTGTTACGAGGCGGCTATTAAGGCCGGCCTTTGGTTCCCTCTTCACCCGGCCGTCGAGGCCATTTTAGACGGGTACCAGATTGGGCTGTGGCAACTGGCCCCCAAATCTTGGTTTAACATACTCGGCTATTAGGCCGGGTGTAGGATGCATGAAGTAAACGCCAGCTTTGAGGCGTTTTCTCAAATGAACTATCTTAGTCGGACTCCAAAGGCAACGGGGTCTGGCTGGTATCAGCTGACATCCCAAAGGGGATATGTAATGGCACAGGGTAAGGAGAACAAGTGGAAGGATTGACAGACCACCTTCTACATCATCACTTGCCCTGACAAGGCCAAAAATGCCAAGTACAACAGGTGGAGTAAGGATCCACCCTTCTTAGCCGGCAAAGACCTGCCGCCTGTTCCTTCTAAGGCTAAGCGCGAAATTTTAGACGCCGGCTTGTTTAAGGCTGATATTCAGGCGGACCCTGAATCTGGGAAGAAGGTTTTTGTTCCCCAGAAATATGTTCCCAAATACAATTGGTTGTATGATGGGACGTACTTGGCCGCCTGTGGGCTTAGTACCGAAATGCCTGAAGGTAGCTGCCCGCCTGTTTTTCGTATTGACTTTGTCACTTGTTGATTTTTCTAACTCTTGATTTTTTGATGCAGCTGAAGCAATGGAGAAGGTTACAGCTTCAAAGAGGGCGGTGGCACAGTACCGCTCGGCTGTTTTGGGCATGCGCCCAACTGGGGAGTCGCCAGCCAATCAGTCAGCTGGGGTAAGAAATTTATGATTGAATCCACTCTCCTTGTCTTTTGTTTTTCAGTGAATCATTTTGACCGTCCGTGTTGTTTGTTTGTAGGACCCATCGACCCCTCAGCCGCCTCCTGACAAGGTCAGGAAGCAATTGGCTGGGGACGCCAATACTCCTTCCCGCGCCAGGAAACATGTGGCGGCCAAGCCTGGGTCGTTCCCTGCCGCCAACCTCCCCTTAGAGAAGAATAAGGAGAAGCCAAGCCGCAACAGGAAAAGGACAGGCGGCCTCAAGAGAGGAACAAAGAGAAGGCGCCTGACAGTAACTTTGTTTTCCTTACTTCTTTCAAAGCTTGTCTTCCTGGATCAGTTGTTAACTAATCACCCACCTTTTAACAGGCAGTCCTCCTGCTCGGGCAGATATTTCTGCGATGGCCAAGAGCATACTGCAGGCCATCTTTTCCCTAGACAAGGAGACGGTGAGGGGGTTCGGCACCCTCAATCTGGAGGGCATCCTCGCCCTGCTAGCCGAGGTATCCTTCAATTTTTACAACTTTTTCTTTGAAAGTCGACTATTTTGCTAACCGACTACATTTGTTGGTCTTTAATCAGTCGATGCTGCGAGTGCACGGTCTCCGTCGGCCCATCTAGGAAAAGAACAAAGAGGTAAAATTTGCCAAAGAGCACGCCGCCTCCACCATGGACAAGGCCATGTTTTCTATTTTTCAAAATGCAGTCTTGACGAATGACATATTACTTGCACAGGCGGCTGCAAATCAGCAAGTCAAGGACGACTTGGAGGCGGCCAAAGAAAAGATAAAGGAGCTCTAGCTCAAAGTCTCCGAGAACCAGGAGAAGGCTGACGCCCATGACGAGGCTGTAAAGGCGGCGGAGGATCTGAAAACCAGCAACGCCCGCCTGAAGCAGCGCCTGGCCAACCAAGAAAACCAGCTGGACCAAAAGTATAAGTCGAGGTTTGAAGAGGAGAAGGAAGCCTTGGTCGCTGACATGATTGAAGACTGTAGTGCCATCATGAAAATGACCTGGGCCCGCCTCTACCCAGACACCGACTACTCAACATGGGGGAACCAGTTTGTCGCCTGCACTCGAGAGCATGACGAGGAAGTCATGGGAGGAGGCGACGGTCAGGAGGAGTCCGAGTCTTCTTCTTCTTCTGAAGAGGAAGTGGCGGCTGCTGGGGCTGAAGGGGAATCTTCAAAAAAGGCGCCTGAACAGGAGTAGGAAACTGTTTAGAGCAATCAGGTGTCCCCTCCCCGGCAAGAGAAGGCGGCTGCTGAAGGCGAGGTCCCTCCAACTTTTTAAGCTTTTATGTCTTCAAACTTGATCCGGCCTGTGTGCCGTGACTTTTGTATCTTTACCCGGCCAGGGGGCCGGGGCTTATGAATATTTTTTGCCAGCTTGTCTGGCTTTAACTTAACTTTGCCAGCTTTGTCTGGCTTTAATTGATATGGTAACTGTTAAGTCGTCCTTTGCTACATATGCTGTTGTCTATTTTTGCTTTTGTTATTTTTGCTAAAATTTTTGCCAAGTATGACGTGACTTGTTAGCCGCCTGCATGCCATATTCATGCTGAACTTCTTTAGCTAAACTGTCGAACCATAATGCCGACTGCCCTTGCCCCTGGACGACTGGTTTACTTTTTGAAAGAAGAGTAACTAGTCGGCCAAAGACAGTCGGATCCTAGTCGTAACGTTTAGGCACCGACTGAAACAACCAACTTAGAATGCATTTTACGCCGCCTAGTTCTTAGAGAACCGTCGGCTAGCGCTGTGAGTCTGTTGTTGTATATTGCTTTGATTTATTCCGAAATTGAATAGAGCATTTTTCTAAATGACTGGTAATGGTCACGGGTTACCAGGCGCCTTAGAAACCATTTGGCACATGCCGAGAGGTTTCCTTAATTGATCAAGTATTGTTTGACTTAATCTAAGTTTAAAAATTTCGGACTAAGTGTAAGAGAGCGACTATGAATTAATCCTAGGGGCTAATCAATCGTCGTCGCTACTGAGCTTGAGTAGTAGAGGTATCACTCGGTGGAGGCCGAATGATCCCCTTGATTCGTCAATTTTGGTTGACTTATTAACTCAAGAAATGCCCCCTGTATTTATCCCAAGTAATACAGGCGGCTATCCGACGCAGATGTCAACTGCTGACACTTTGCTGAGAAAGTGTTGAGTTATCTTTGTCTCAAAAACGGGTACGTTGTCTAGGTGACAGCCGTATAGGGACCGTGTAATTAGTTTATAGAGCATTATTCCACCCAAATGGGAGCTGCTCTCTGCGACGAATCTCATCCAAATGGCATGTCGTCGGACGCCTGCTATTTACTAGGACAAGTCGTATTAGTTGAAAAATTTAATGTAATCAAGCGGCTTGGTGTCGGGTTTGATAAAAGGAGGTAGCCGTATAATGGGCAAACAGGCGTACATCTTTGTAGGTACGATTTGGAGGGTATCCGCCTGTCTTGGGACAGACGGAATGCAGTTTAAACATAATATTAGGAAAAAGGCAGACTTGGAAATTTCATTAATAACTTTAAACAATTACATCAAAAGTAATATTTTTTCATATTATCTACATTCCAAGTCCTAGGCAGGGGTCGGCCCTCTGGAGTTTCCAGACGGTAGGTGTCGTCCCTGACTTCCTCATAGATTCGGTAGGGCCCTTCCCAGTTAGGAGTTAGTTTCCCTGACTCGTTGGCCCTGCCGACTGACTCCATCTTTCTTAGTACAAAGTCCCCCACTTTTAGGGGGCGCCTGTGTACTCTTCGGTTATAGACTCGAGTCATTCTCAGGCGGTATATTTCGTGTCGTAGGGCAGCATTGCCCCTACGTTCAAGGAGAGAATCCAATGCCAGTCGCATTGCTTCCCAATTTGCATCTTCATCATACAGCATAACTCGGAGAGTCGGCTCGTAGTGCTCAATGGGTAGGACATCTTCTGCCCCATATGTTTGGAGGAAAGGTGTTTCTCCAGTCGCTCCTTTTTCAGTCGTCCTTATGGACCAGAGAACATGTGGTAGTTCGTCTGCCCATAGGTCGCCTGCTTTTTCGATCTTCTTCTTTATACCGTCTGAGATGATTTTGTTGAATGCCTCAACCTGGCCGTTTGCTTACGGCCGTCCAGCTGATGCAAAGAAGTAGGCAATGCCTTGATCTCTCAACCAAGTTTTGAGAACAGGCATCTCAAACTGGGGACCATTGTCAAAAACCATGGACATAGGAACTCCAAAACGAGTGATCACATTTCTCCAAATGAAGGAGATTACATCCTTGGTCTTGATGCCTCTGACTGCCTCGGCCTCCACCCACTTAATGAAGTAGTCGACTGCTACCAGGATATATCTCCTGCCGCCTGATACAGGCGTATAGGGTCCTAGAATGTCCATGCCCCACTTAGCAAATGGAATTGGGCTGTGGATAGCCGTTAGATCTGTAGTTGGACGATGAATTAACTTGCCAAACCTTTGGCACTTGTCACACCTTTTAACCAGATCCATGGCGTCTGCCTCCAGAGTCGGCCAGAAGTACCCTTGCCGCCTTACTCTCTGAGTAAGCGACCTACCGCCTATGTGAGAGGCGCAATATCCAGAGTGTAGGTCTTCTAGGACCTCTCGCCCTTTTTCTGGGGTAACACATTTCAAGAAGGGTTGAAGGTACCCTCTCTTGTGGAGTTCCCCATTTATCATTTCAAAATTGGACGCTCGCTTTTTCAGTGAGGCCGCCTGATAATGATCATTCGGCAAGGTGCCGTCTGTTAGGTATGCCCTGATTGGGTCCATCCATGTTGAACTTCTATCAAGGATTGCAATGTTGTTTTCCTCAATACTCCGTTTTTCCATTACCTCCCAAAATACAGTTCTAGGGGTGTCGCATGAGGCCGAGGATGCCAGTTTAGACAAGGCGTTCGCCTGGTTATTCTCGGACCTTGGGACCTAAGTCAACTGGAAATCTTCAAGCGAGCTTGCCGCCAGTTTCACTACCTCTAGGTACTTAACCATAGCCGGATGAGTCGCTTCATAATCCCTATTGTATTGGCTGACTATGAATTGTGAATCAGAACAGGCGGCTATCTTTTTTTCCCCGGCTGCTTTGCACATGCGGATACCAGCCAAAAAGGCTTCATACTCGGCTTCGTTGTTTGATGCCTGAAACTTGAAGCGAAGCGCATATTGACGAGGGTTAAATCGGTCGCTACAATCTAACTCTCAATCAAACAATACTTATACGAACACCCTATAACCAAGTACAATGGCAAATAAAGGTTCGGTCCACGAGGAACGAGAGTAATTGCAAATCAATCTTAAACCTAAGCTAGTTCGAAATCAATGGAAAATGGTGTTCTAAAATACTACTAATAAGATGGAATAAATCAATAAACTAAGACACTAGGGAGAACGGGAATCCGCCTAACCATTGGTAACTAAGCAACAAGGAATCACAGAGACAAACGGGATATGCAAAGACTATAAGTCTGATCAATATCATGTGATAGGAAGACAACGGGCAATACTAAGCTTGGATTTCTCATGCACTTAACATTACTCGATACATAATCAAACCACATTCAATAATGAAATACTCAATTCACAATCTCTTGTTCAAATCAAGAATATTATGCAATCAAATTCAAGATTCTAGGTTAGATACTCCTATTATAATGAATTAACATACAATCGCATATAATCAATTTAATCACAATCCGTTTATCAAAATCAATCCTCAATTACATAGATTACCTAGGCCGGGTTTCATCCCGAAACCCTAGCTAGGAGACTACTCACACATATTCATAATCAAAGCAATAATGAATTCCAAAAGCATAATAGATATAAACATGAATTCTGATTAAGGAATAATAAAGCTTGATTAATAAACAAGAATGAATAATACCAATTGTATTGATGCGAATCAATGGAAAAGTTCAGAACTTTGATATCCGTCGTCAATGAATAATACAAAGAATCTTCGCAAATCTTGCTTCAAATCAATCCAAGAAAACTAAAATCTCTAGAAATATCTCTAAGAAAACTAATGAATCTCTAATACTAAGAACGTTCTCCAATAACTCTCCACAAAGGCTCTCAAAAACTATCTCTAAAAAACTCTCTCTTAACCCTTACAATCGGGCTATATATATATATATATATGTTTTAAATCGGAAAGTAAATCGCAGGCTGCCCTTCGTGAATCGGCACGGCCGTGCTGGAAGTGGCACGGCCGTGCAAGCATGGCAGTAGCTGATCCGCAATATCTTCAATTATGGCACGGCCGTGCTGAATTTGGCACGGCCGTGCTAATGCCTGGCACGGCCGTGCTGAATCTGGCACGGCCGTGCTAATGCCTGGCACGACCGTGCTGAATCTGGCACGGCCGTGCTGAATCTGGCACTGGCACGGGCATGGAAATTGGCTTGGCACGGCCGTGCTAATGCCTGGCACGGCCGTGCTAAAAGTGGCACGGCCGTGCAGCATAGGCAGGAAGGTTGCAGGCACTTTGGTCTTCTTAAAACAGTCACAACTTCTTATCCAGAGCTCCGTTTGAGGCGTGCAATATATCGTTGGAAAGCTCTTCAAGTCTACTTTCCAATGCAATTGGAATCACTCCATTATCATTTGTATACCGAAATTTGTGAGCAAAATAGTGAACAGGTGTCATATTTGTGAACTGTTCTGCCTTGCCTGCTACTTAACTTGCCTTTCAAGGCCTTGAGAACCGCAGCAAAGCCTTAGCTTGGTGGACTAGGATCGATAATAGCCTGATTACGCACCAATGGTTCGGGACTCGACATAACTTGGTCAACTATACCTGTTAACACACCAAAAACAGACCGAAACCCGTGAAGCACGTAATATGAAGGAAACGAGTGTAACAAGGCAATAAACGACCAAAACGGGCCTAAATACATCCAAAATCACCCATTTATATGCCTTAAAGCGCGCCCTAATGTGCGCTTGTCAAAATCCCCCAAGCTACACTTTTGCTAGTCCTCGAGCAAAACTAAGGGATACACACACACACAGGATCAAATAAATTATTGCCATTACATATAAATCCAATTTAGCACGGAATGAAGTCAATGGATCCTACTTAGAACAACCATGCACGGAATGAAAACTCACTCAAACAAGCAACGAGACACACAATCCAAGGTATCGTTGATCAAAATGCAAACAAAACCTAAACCAAGCATAGAGAACAAAGAAGTCATGCTTCCCTCTAAACCCAACCAAACCGGCCACGTCCTCCCCTTTTGCTTCAAATCACCACCCTGATTGGCCCCTCGTGATTCCTCGAAGGAACCGAAAAAAGTGATATTTTGAGGAACTAACAAAGGTATCCCGACATCTCGATTACGCATAATCTTTCCATAGGGTTGAAAGGTATCTCCCTCCACCGTTTGAGAACCGAACACCTCTAAAGTCCAAGGGTCTTAAAGGGTTGTACTGTATTGGAAATGGGTAAGGTAGGTGAAAACAATTTTAAAAATGGGGTTAATTCCTAAATGAAGCGCAAGAATCATAATTCTCAAAAACAATAGTTCAAAAGATGCAATTCACATTCCACAATAAACATTGATCACACTTTTACACATCCCAAACTCTCTATGTTATACACACTCAAATCACCTTTTTCAAACTTCAAAGCTTTTATTCATATGTCCTCGCCTTTTTCACAATTCGGACGGCTTTTCTCCTTTTTTTTTTATTTTCTTTTCTTTTCTTTTTTTTTCAAAAACAAATTTTCATATTACATCTTTACAATTAAGCTCACTTTCAAACTTGCTCAAACCAACTATCGATCATTATTCTTGATTTATACACAATAAGCTCAAACAAACCTTGCGAGGTAAACGCTTCACAACTAAGGGTTGGTAAAACATCGGCCATCGGGTTTGTAACATGGGTAACCACGAATGGAATTAAAGGCTCAACATGGTTAGAAAGTAAGATGATGTAAAAAGAAAATTAATTTGTAACAAAACAAAAGGAACAAGAATAAGAAAAATGAAAAAGGTGCCCTCTTCCTCCCTTAAAAGTGTCAAGTCGGTCTTGGGAGCTACAAGTCAACACAAAGATCGAAACATGCGTAATCAAGGATCCAAATATGCCACTCAACAAGAATGATGAAGGCTAGAACAAATAAACCTCACGGGATCTAACAAATAAAGCAACTACCAATCAAGGGGGTCAAATCCACAACCGGGAAGCGACTCCATCTTACCACAGCCCAAAGGCATAGAGTTTCACATGACAAAAGTGTTCTAACCAACTACCTTTGCCTAGACTCGTCTACATTTATCAACAATAGACTCAAACTGTGTATTCATCACTGGCTTAAGTAGAAATAGATATTCCACACACATTCATTCACGTTTCGAATCCAAATATGAGCATTATTCCAAAAGTCAGCGAAGGCTTGCCCCTTCACAACTTTTCTTGGCTCAAACGTGACCTCGAGGCTCTGGATCTCAATTGCCCACTTGGTCATTCGTCCTGACGATTCCATGGTCGTCAGGGGCCGTTTGATTGGCTGGTCCGTTTATATGACCACCGAATGTGCCAGGAAATAAGGCTTCAATTTCTTTACTTCCATGCAGAGGGCGAGTCCAAATTTCTCCACCAGTGGGTACCTCAACTCTGCATTCTTCAAGACATGACTGACAAAGTAGACTGGGATTTGGCAGCCGTCTCTTTCAGCTAAGAGGACGGCACTTAAAGCATGATCTGATACTGCAAGATACATGTAAAGTACTTCTTTTGGCAAAGGGCTAACTAGCCTCGGCAAGGAGTGCAGGTGTTCTTTCAACTTCTGGAAGGCCGACTCAGCATCCAGCCCCCATTCAAACTTTACTTTCTTTCTTATTGCCTGGAAAAATTAGAGGCACTTGTCGCCTGCCCAACTGAGAAACCTTCCGAGAGCTGCGAGGCAGCCTGTTAGCCTTTGTACCTCTCGGACGGTACGAGGCAACTGCATGCCTATGACCGCCTGTACCTTGTCAGGATTTGCCTCTATTCCCCTTTGATTTATTAGAAATCCGAGAAACTTCCCAGACTCAACTCCAAAGACACACTTTTTTGGATTGAGCATGACTCGGTACCGCCTGATTTGGCGAATGTTTCTCGGAGGTCGGCCAGATGGTCTACTTGGACTTTTGACTTTACAATCATATCATCAATGTACGCCTCCACATTTCTTCCAATTTGTTCAAAAAACACAATGTTTATCATTCTTTGGAATGTTGCCGGGGCGTTCTTTAGACCAAATGCCATGACCGTGTAACAATAGAGTCCCTGCTCTGTGACAAAGGCAGTTTTCTCTTGATCTTTTTTCCATAGAGGGATCTGGTGAAAGCCTGAGTAGGCATCCATGAAGCTCATCAAGGCATGGCCGGCTGTTGAGTCGACCAAGCTGTCGATCATTGGCAAAGGATATCTGTCTTTCAGATATGCCTTGTTCAAATCAGTGTAGTCCACACATATGCGCCAGGAACCATTCGGCTTTTTAACTAGCACAACATTTGCAACCCTTTTGGGTAGAAACACTACCGGATGTATCCTGCATCAAGTAACTTCTTTACCTCGGCGGCGGCCGCCTGGTTTCTTTCTTCACCATGATGCCTTTTCTTCTGTCGTACCGGTTTCTTTTTTGGGTCGACAACTAGTTTGTGTACCGCCAGGTCTGGACTAATTCCTGGCATCTCATGTACCTCAAATGCAAAAATGTCCTGGAAATCTTTCAACAGTTGGCGAAGATCATCACCAAGTGCAGTCAGAGCAGTCGTCACTACCTTAACAGTTCGGTCAGGACGAGTGTCATCTAGGGCGACGTCTACGTACTCCCTAGCTGGCTGAGGGCGGAACTCATCCGGCCGCTCCTCAGCCAGTGATTGCTATTGTTTGTGCTTTTTCTTGACCTCTGTTTCGGAGGCTTTTCTCTTCCTGCCGCTTGCCTCTTGGGCAGACGCCTCTTCTATGGCTTTGCTAGTGGGGCCGTCTGAAGTTACCGTTGTTTTTATGTTAGTGAGGTAGCATTCTCTGGCCATTCTCTGGTCCCCCCTTATAGAACCGACTGTTTTGTCATCCTTCTCAAACTTGAGCAACATAAGGGATGGAATGATAACCGCTTTAGAGTCATTAAGGGTGGGGCGTCCAAGGATCATGTTGTAGGCAGTAAGCTCTTCCGCAACCAAAAAACGAATAACCATGTGGCGGCCCTCGCCTTTCTCACCTAGACGGACGGGTAAGTCAACCTGACTAATCGGATAGACTCCTCCTCCTCCAAATCCTACTAGAGGATGGGAGACAAGTTGTATACTCTCGGGCCTGTACTTGAGCTTGGTTAAGCACTTATGACTGATTAGGTCCGACGAACTTCCTGTGTCAATAATTATTTTGCCAACTCTTTGATTGGCCACTTTACACTCGATGACAATTGGATCGTCATGTGGCCGTCGGACACCACCCGAGTCTTTCTCAGACTTGATAACCTCAGGAAACGAGGTACCAGAGGCCTCGCCCTGATTAACAGAGTTAACATCCAGTTGCCTGATGTTATCCTTGTTTCCCCGAACAGTCGGACCACCTCCTGCATAGCCGCCTGCTATTGTATAGATGGCAGCTTCATCAGTGTCGGAGCTGTCAGCCGAATTCTGTCTTTTTTGCTTGGCCGATTGTTCCTGTTTGGAGGGTTGTTTTCCCTTAGGTTTCTTGACATAAGAGTCCAGATCACCTTTTTCAGCCAACTGATCTAGCAGACGCTTAAGACTGATACATTCGTTGGTCTCATGCCCAACGTCTTCATGAAAGTAGCAGTGCTTGCCTTGGTTGCGCTTACTAGGGTCGCCCCTCATTGGTGCCGGCTTCTCAAGTGAGAGTCAGCCCTTAATCTTTGTGAAGATAGCATGATTATCTTTGTTGAACTCATACTTGGGGGAGTATGGATTGAATTCCTTTCTTTTTTTGCTGGACGGCTGACCAGTGGTGTTGGCTATCCAAACATCTTTCCTCTTCTTCTCTTCCTTGGGGGCCGCATTCTGTGGACGACCCTCCTTTTTCTCGGACCTTTTCTGGTCCCCTTGCTTTCCCATGTGACAGAGGTCTACCGCCTGTATGTAGGTCTCGGCCTTCATCATCGCTTCTTGGAGGGTAGCCACTCTCTTTCTGACTAAGTCGAATTTGAGGTTCGACCCGTCCTTCAATCCTTTGAAGAAATCAGTGTAGGCTACCTCATCCGGCAGGTTGGGTATCTGTATCCTCATCATATTGAATCTTTTTATATAGGAGCGCAATCCTTCCTTTTCTCCCTGCTGGACGGATCCCAAATCAAGAGTCGTCTTCTTGGTAGGTTGTTCATGGAAAAGTTGGAGGCAAACAAATAGGCCAATGTCCTGAAATTGTTGACACAACCGGCCGACAGGTTGCCGAACCACTGTTGGGCAACTCCTTTCAGAGTGGCTGGGAAACATCTGCACCATGTGGCATCGTCCAACCCTTGAAGGTACATTAAATTGGTGAATGCCATCAGATGATCCTCTGGGTTAGTGGTGTCATCATAGGCGCCTACTAACACATTTTTTACTTTAGCCGGCTGGGCGGCTTGTAAAATTTCCCTGGAGAAGGCGGTTGGCTGTTCTCCGAGTTGAAGCAATCGTAATTGCCAGTCCAAAGGCTGGACATTCTTTGTTGTCTGACCTCAGAAAGGAGGAGATGGTAAAAAGTAGTGAGCTTGTGGCACATATGGCGGCTGAGGGACATATGGTGCCGACTATTGTTGATGAGAGCTAGAACCAGAGGGTGTGCTGCCCGTTCAAATCTCATAGTTTGATTTTGAACACTTCAAGGAAGTATTTTGTACACTGTCGGGAAAATCAGAAGTGGAGGCCGACTCAGACTGTTGTCGGCTCCTTTTCTGCTGAATCAGCAGCCGGGCGTTTGAGTAGGATTTCTTTGAGCCGTCTGGTTGAACCAGGCGGATTAGTTTCCTTCCCGATGATGCAGGGATACGGTGCTTAGACAAATTGACTAGAGGTACCCGCCTCTACTCTTGGCGAGGGTGGGGGGTTGCCTCACGGTCCTTCAATGACTTCTTCTTTCCTGAATAAAAAGGCTTTTTGCTCGACTGCCCTTTTGGGAGACATCCGTCTTTTTGTTGATGAGATCTTGAATCTCACCCTTGAAACTTCTCATGATGGTCATGAGATCATTCCTTGAGAAAGGGGCAGTCCAGTCGACCGCTTGATGAGAGTCGGCCGAAGGTCCGACTGTTTGGCTTGGACCAGCCTGGTCTTGTCGTTCCTGTCTTTCACGAGGTGTAATGCGTCGAGCCCTCAAGGACCCGTCTGGGGCCGTGTGAGTCTCAACTTCAGGCTCAATATCTTCATTAGAGGAGACATGAGGGTTGTCCTCTAGGAAGTCGCCCTCGGGACGCTTGTCACTATTATTCGGTATAGATTGCGACACCATCTGAAAGGTACTCTCCCCACAAACGGCGGCAAAATGTTTCGGGTTTTCTGGTGTCCCGCGAGAGAGTTACAACTTCGAGGCTGGAACCACGCGCCTGTACTTGCAAAATAACGGAGACTCCTTGGGTAGGGAGCTCCGCCTCTAACGATCAAGTTAGTGAATGAAGGAGTCAAGGATGCGGATAGTAAATAGGCGCCGAATGCTAGGACGGGTCTAGCAGTCGGTATCGAGTGGTGTGTGATTGTCTTGGGATTTGTGCAATCCGTGTGTTTCTGGTGAACAGTCTTTGTCATTAATGAGCATTGAATATCAGTATTTATAGCATTAGGAAGCGTGCCAGATCCTAGGGTTTTTGGCTAACCCTAAGACTGACTGGGCTTCCTTGGGATTTGGGCCCAAGATGCCATTTGCTTAGGCAAGCCAGAATGGCCACATGGCGTGGCATGATTTGTCCAAGGTGGACTAATAGAAGTGTGCCACGTAGCAGGCCCTGATGAGTCCAACTGAGCGACACTTGTCAGGACCTGATTGGTCCACGTGGCGAGGTGTGATTTGGTGGGAAAATCCCCCTAATCAGTACCACCCTAGAAAATCGTGTCTAAAAAAATTATTATCATATATATCTACATGATCAACTATTTCTTTTTTTTCGACTGAATAAGTAGAATTTATGATGATTGATAACGAATATAGTATAAAATACATGCATTCTCATTTTACATTTTTTTTAGCAAAACAATTTATTAATAATAAAAAGTCATATGACATCTACAAATGAAATCTAACAAATACAAAAAAAAAACAAAAAAAAAATCAAATAAAGCTAAGTTTTACTTCATCAAAGATACGATAGTTGAATATATCTTGCAATATGATACATCCTCACACAGTGATAGGCCGTCGTCGAGCCTACCAGGCCAAAGATAAAAACCTAACTTGGTCTCTCTAATGGGTAGAAAGGGCAAGCAAGGGTCGATCCCACAAGGACTAAGGGGAACACTAACAAATATCGATTTATGATAAGCTAAGTCGAGTCTTTTTTGGGTTTATGAGTTATAAGGAAAAACTACAAACAATAATAAAAAGGATCTTAGGAAGGTATCCACTAATCAAGTCATTCACAAACTACAATTTAATATACAAGACATAGCAATATGGGGATAAATTAGGGGAAGTCATCTATGACACCCAACTACTCTCTCGAGTTATAGGGATTACTTGAGTCAAGGTCATAACCTACTATCGTGATTACAAGCATGAAACAAATGTTAAAACATTAGCATGATGATATGAACCTTCCCTTGACTATAAATTCCTATTCTCATGACATTTTTAGTCAATTAAGCGAAAGGGAGTTAACTCAATTTCATCTCTTGATCCTTCATGAGAAAGCTTGGATAAATAGTTCTTGCAATGGCCAATTGCATAAATTAACAATGAAACCACTCAAGCCCAACTAATTAACTCCCCACATTAACAAATTCAACACATGCAAACAAGTATTTTTATATTCATCAATGGCTTCAACCACCCCAAGTAAAACAAATACTCACAAATCATAATAGATTGCAAACTATAAGTATTAATAACTAAGAACATGAAATCAAACACTAATCTAACATAAATAAGTAATAAAACTAGAAAAGATACAAAAATAAGTAATTAAAGCAATAAAATAAGAGAGAGAGAGTAAGAAATTCTCATTAGTATTCAAATCTTCAAGTCTTCTTCCTTCAATTATTCATATTTCAAGCTTTCAACAAGTTTCTCTCACTTTCTCTCTCTAACTAAAAAAATGAGAGTTTCTCTCCTTAAAAACACTAACCTAAGCTAAAAACTACAGAAAAATTGCCCCCTTTAAAACTAAGATAAGTGGTCTATTTATATCACCCCTAAATTACATCGAAACCTCCGTAATAAACTCGCAGCAAAGTAAAGGCGCGGCCTCTCCAAGTGACTAGAGAGGCCGCACCATCTTAAAACAAGTGACAGGCAGAATGTTCAACAGTAGAGAGGTGCGGCCTCTCCAAAGGAAGGTCGTGGCCGCGCTAAGAGGAGCGACCTCTCTAAAAACAGGCGCGGCCGCGCCTAGCGCGTGAGCACTTCAGCAGAATCTTCAGACAGTCACAACTTCTTCATTACTCGTTGAAAAAAGGCATGTGACCACTCATTGGAAAGCTCTTGAGTTGAACTTTAATCTCCAATTTGAATCACCTCAAAATTTTGAGTAGAAAAAAGTTGTACCAATTGAAGTTGACCTTTGCGCAAAAGTTCTTCCTAAACTCTTTCAAATGCTCTTATTTCACTCCCAGACATTCTTTCATGTTTCTTTCATAGCTCCACCAACCCGTGCTTGCCTCTTTCCTTGTCCTTACGTCCTAAGTCAATTCATAGATTTCGTGGGTGCCAAAAGGTGCTAAAATGTATCAAATCACAAACAAATTAAAACCCGTGAAGCATGGGGGACACAAAAATTGCATCAAATTAGAGTAAATAATTAGCTATGATGCCGATTTATCATGAAAACAAGGTTTAGAACTACCTTAAAATCATACCAAATAACAAGTTCTCACACACATCACTTAAATACGTAGCTTTTTGGAGTGACGGTTTAACGATTTGTTGTAACCGTAAGGATGATTATTATATGATTCGCTTGAATGTATTTGAAAATTCGACAGCTGCTGCAATCTCGAACAAATTTTTACCAACGAATTGATAATATGGCAAAAGATGAATACTTATTTGATAAGCCTTAACACACATATAGACCCTAACGAAAAACAAACAACTAAGGGCTTGTTTGGCATCATGAAACCACTTTTTTCCACAATAAACCCACAACAAGAAAAAGATGTTTCCACTTTTGTTGTCAATTTTCAAAATTATCATGATTTTAATATGTTTGATCATTTTTTGATTCATTATATGTTATATATCTTATGATTCAATAAACAAAAAACCAAAAAAAGAAAACCATAGTGATACCAAACGAACCCTAACTAACAAAAACAATCTATTGACTCCACTATAAGAAGATGTGCGAACATCTACACTACTTGTGTAGATTTATTGAAACTTAAAAAGCAAAGCTATAACAAGAGAAAAAGTTGAAAATAGTCTAATTATGTATAACCCCAATTCATTTATTCTCCTTTACTTTTTTATTATTTATTTATTTATTTCCCCCTACACATGTTATTAACTTTAAATTGATTTTAAACTAAACACATTTAGTAGTAGTAGTAGTAGTAGTAGTAGATGTCTTATAAATTCATAGGTTAAAATCACATCAATACTAGTACTGTATTAAACTATCATACATCAACCACGATGCGTTGCGTGCATATAGAGCTAGTTAGTAGAGCACTACAAAAAAAAATCCTAGATGCACATCATGCTCCTGAGTGCACAATGTAATACAGGAATAATTTATTTCACGTGTTTGGAGCCGTATTTATACCAAAAATCAACATAGGCACATTGCCCACACATACCATCAATCTTACAAATCTTTCATCTACTTCATCTGTTCCACAAATATTGCAACAAAGATGAAATTATGCATCCCAAAGCACATTTTATATGCTAAATATTTATAATTATATAAGAGTAAAAATTATAAAAAGTTAATATTGTGAAAGTATTTTACGAGATGAATCTAACAAGACCCTACCTGACTATATTTTACTTTATGTATAAATCATAATATGTGATCAAACAAGCATGATGAATAGTGTAAAAATCCATTTGTTGCAATATTACTACTACCAATTGTGTAACAATCTAGAAATTCTTTTTCTTTAAAATACCTGTTTTGCCCTTTTAAAAACACGAAGTAGGAATATCTAAGACATTACTGCCACCGTGAAAACGGCTAAGGCAAATATCAAAGACACACAGCGGAAGACTTTCTTTAAAACCATTCAAAACAAGTCAACTTAAAAGTCAAACCTAACGAAGGTAAAGTCAAACAAAATCAAACAAAGTCAACCTACAACTTGGAACCATTGTAGGCCCTTAAAACCAAACAACACTGAAAACCTTTACGTTAGTCTCGTGAGCATAATAAAATAAATAATATTCAAAGCAAATAAAACACATCATATTCCTATGGAAATTAAGCATGATTCGCTCTTCACTCATGCCCATCATGAAAATGCTTCATCACCTGAAAACCTTCTCTCTACTTGTCCCCACTACTCGCCATTAGAAATGGGTCGTCGTAGGGTCAAGGTAAAGACAAAGCCAAACAAACATACAACACACAATCAACAATGCTGAGTACACACTAGTAGAAAAAACTAAATAGGCACCCCCCTTATAGCACCGGTTCTTGAAAACCGGTGCCAACATTAATGGGCAGGAATGGGATATTCATAGTTGGCACCGATTCTCACCTAAACCGGTGCCAACTTCTTTAATTAGCACCGGTTCAAATCGGTGCCAACTCAAAAAAAAAATTAATGAAATCAGAGGAGTTAGCACCGGTTCCACTAAAACCGGTGCCAACCTTAGTTCTTAGCACCAGTTTGAACCGGTTCCATTTATGAGATAAAACCGGGTTTCAATTCCTTAATATATAATACTTCATTCTTCGTTTTTCAATTCAGTCTTTCATTCTATACTAGCAGCTTCTTCGTTTTTCATTCTCTGATCTCTACCTCTGAAATAATTGCATGCTCTCCTTCCTAATCTCTCATCTCTCATCTCGATCTCTTCTTCTCTCTCATCTCTATTCTTCTTCATTAATTTGTAGTTCTTCTCTCATCTCGTTCTGCTTCTTTGACCCCTCTCATCTCTATTCTTCTTTCTCCAACCAAGCACAACAACCAAGCCGTCGCCGTCAACCACAACAAACATCGCCGCCGCCTTAAATCTTGGTAGTTTATGGGTTTTCCGATTTCTGGGTTCTTGAATCTGGGTAATTTCTGGTTTCGGGTTTCTGGGTTCTGGGTTTTTTTCACGATTTTGCTCGGTTTTTTCCGTGTTCTTATGGTTTCTGGGTTTTGTTTTTTTTTCTAGGTTTATGGGTTTTGTGGGTTGAATCTTTGTGGGTGTATTTGTGCGAAATCGTTCATTTTTAATGGGGTTTAATTGATCAATTTGTGTTCGATTTTTTGGGTTTAATTATTCGATTGGCTTTCATTTTTTTTGGGTTTATTTGTTCTATTTATATTTTGTTTTTTTGGTTGAATTTATCTGGGTTGGATCTTAGTGCCTTGTTCGATTTTTGTTCGATTTTTTGGGGTTATTTGTTCGATTTATTTTCGATTTTTTTTGGGGTTTATTTGTTCTATTTATTTTTGGGTTTTTTTGTTGAATTTATCTGGGTTAATCGTTCGTTTTTAAGGGGTTTTTTTGATCGATTTTTGTTCGATTTTTTGGGTTTATTTGTTCTATTGATTTTCGATTTTTTTGGGGTTTATTTGTTTGATTTTTTTTCGATTTTGTGGGTTTATTTGTTCGATTTTTGTTGAATTTATCTGATTTTATTGTTTTAATTGATGCAGGTTTGAAGTTTCTGATTTTTTAATTTTCGGTTTGAAGGTCGTGAATTTGCTGAGTATGAAGTTCGAAGTTTCTGGGTTTTGGATTGTAATTTATTTTTCAGCAATTTCTCTGTTTTTTTTTTATTTTTATAAATTGTAAAAAAACAATTTATTTGATGAATATAGCCTTGTTCAATTTCTTGTTTTGGATTGTATGCTGAAATTGGATTGATGAATAAATTGTATGCTGAATAATTTTATTTTTTTTTACTGTTTGAAGGCATAATTGGCACCGGTTAACCTGTGCCAATTGTAGTTAAAATTAAAAAAAAAAAGCGCACATTTACATTTGGCACCGGTTTTGAACCGGTGCCAAATTTTTGGGGATTTGGCATCCCTCAAATCCCCAACGGTTCAAAACCGGTGCCTTAGGGGGGTTTGAACCGGTGCCAAATTACCTTTTTCGTCTAGTGACATAAGCGTAATACAAACACACTAACATGCTTTCATCCTATCATCACACAACTTACCTTGTTGCACCTGTAAACAAGCATACAAGACATTCAACACTTAACTAGACAAATACCAATGTCCATTAAATTTGATTACGCATCGAACGGGTTTCCTCTAACTTGCCCCAATAAAGGGGTACTAACACGGGAGCTAACCGTGCCAGTATAAAAAAAAACCACTCGTAAGTGGCAGAATTCCTGCGCATAATAAAAAGGAACATACAACGTCCTGTACTCCCAATAGAAGTTATTGTAACACCCCCAAATCTCCCTCTACGGAAGATGTAGAAAATTACGTATAGATACCGTAGAGATAGATTTGGGCGTATTACCGCCGCGTGATAACGCAAGGCTTATATTCCAAAATACTTTTACAGCGGAAGTTCTTTATTCTTTATTAATAATACTTCAAATAAAACTGTTCATTATTTTTGACACAAAACAAAGTCAAACTTTTTCCTAAACTAGGTGAAATTCTCGTGGACTCCCATATGCATCAATCAACTTCCACCTGAAAAGTTCACCTGCTTACCATAAATGGTAAATAGGGCAAAGCCAAACAAAAGCACGCATTAGCAAATTATGCTAAGTGGATTATGTGTAAGATAAGTAAAACATAAGTTAAACCATTTAAGTTTAATTCTAAAACAATCTTCCCAAAATCATACTCATGTAAGAGCTTTTCCAATTCGATTCTTTCAAGATAAGTTTAAAACTCAATCGATTACGTTCCAAAACCAATTCCTCACTAAGTGTGCACACCCCCCAAGTGGTTTACTTTATGAACAAAGGCCAATCTTTTGAGGAAAGACTAGGTCATGCAAAGTCCATAGTCTTCTCTAATCCATTCCCTAAGTGGGATTCATAACCATATCGATTGATTTGCTTAGAAGCACCTTTTAAAATCCATTATTCTTGAATATCAAGAAACCTGTAAATCATTTTTAATCTAATCCTTTTTAATAATTTTAATCACAATTCAAAATCTCTTTTGGTTAACCAAAATCATTAATTTAAATCATCATAAAATATAATTTCATAAGAAACATAATAAAACATAATTTCATAGACAACTTTCGAAGGTATCAAACCACATAACGTACCTTGATCGTAACACGAGCGATTCACACAATTACTTCACTTAATCACGAACACCCTACACATTATTATAACCTTAATTAATTTAAGGCTATCAAATAAGCACAACAACTTAACCAATCTATCCTATATGTGCATGAATTTATTATAATTTATCATTATATTTTAATAAAATAATTTATTGTTTTTATAATTTAAATAATTTTCTGTTTTTATACTATAATTTATTCAAGAAATAATATATATGAAATTCAATTATAAATTTTTAGTAATGTAAAACAAGGTTAGTAGAAAGGAGAAATTGAAGGATGGAGATGGAAACCAAAGGAAAAAGAGGAAGCAAGGGTGGCCGGCAGTGGTGACTGGCGGTCGCCGGTGGCAGCAGGTGGTCGCCGGTGATGGTGGTGGCCGGAAATTGAGGGAGGAAAAAGAAGAGGAAAACCGTGAGGGAGAGAGAGATTTTTTTTTAAGGTTTTAATGTGTGTCTTGGGATGTTTGGAAGAGGGGTATTTATAGGTGTTTAGGTGATGAGTTTATAGAAATTTAGGGTGGGTGTAATTTATGGCAATTTCAAAGAATGGAATATAGGGTTTTAAGGGTTTAGGAAATAATTAAATGTATGGAAGAATATTAGATTTTAGTTTGGTCATGAAATTTTTGTTTAGTAAGTTTTGAGCTTGGAGTGCAAGTATAGAAAAAGATCAAATAAATTTTAAATTTAGGAGTAGAAATAAGGAATATTATAGGACTTTTATTTTTAATAAAAATAAATTAAAATTATTTAAAAAAAAAACTATGAGTGGCCGAAAATATTGAGCTCAATATAGCTCAATAATTTCGGTCCCTCTATGTTAATTCGTAGATTTTTGTAAAATATTTTTATGCCTAAACTTAATAATTTAATTAAATTTATTTTTTGAAAATTAATAATTGGAAAGCTAATAATCAGATTTTTCCTTATTAATATCTGAAAATATTATGAAGAATTTTAGTTTTATTAGTTTAGGAAATTAGTCTAATTTATTAAATAAATTTAGGGGTGGCCGAAAATATTAAGCAAATTATTAACTTAATATTTTCGGATCACTTATGCTAATTTCATAGATTAGGTAAAATATTATATAATTAAATATATATTTCATGAAAGTAATTAATTTAGAAAAATATTAAAACAAATCAGGTTTTCATTACATAAAATCCGAAATATCATTTAATTAGTTTAGGAAATTAGTTTAATTAATTTATTTTAACCGAATTAATATAATTTCGGTTTATTTATTTAATTTTCGAGAAATCAAAAATACTATTTATAACATTGATATAAAATGGTTTTATTTATTAGATTATCCATTTTAATTCATTTAATATTTTATCTTAATTAATTAAGTTAATTCGGTTTTATTTAATTAGTTTTGTAAAATAATAAGACAAATGATTTAGGCGCCAAAATTCAAATATCATTTTGGTTCAAAAACTAAAATACTCTTTAGGAAAATAATTAATTTAAAAATACGTCAAAAATACGAGACTAAAATACTCTTTAATTTAGAAAATACCTTTCAAAAATACGGGGTATTACAGTTATGGTCAGATATAAAGTCGCATAACTCCCCCCATATGTTCATACTCAAGGTATATATGTTCCAAAAGTTTTGGTGCATAATCTCTTTCACTTTACGTTGTTTTACATATTATTATACTTGGTGATGACTCTCAAACCATAACATAATCAAACATTATAATTCATTCAAGCAATCAAACATACCAATTTAATTCTTGAATAATTAGTGACCACATAAATTAAATGTTGAATGCTTTTTAAACTACCTCGGTATTAAATAACACCTTAAGCGCATAAAGTACCGCAAATCCTATCCCTCGGTGTTAAGATCACCTTAAGTGCACTTAGGCACCAAAATTTAATTTAATCCTCGTATACATAGACACTTAAATAGCTCTTTCCTCATGCTTATAGCATCAATAAAAATAATATGAACCATAATAAAATTTCCTTTTCATATTCCAAACCAAATTAAACATTTACTTTAATTAAACATACTCTCTGTCATGCCAATAATAAAAGTGTGGTTCATAATCAACATGCCAACATATAATTCCAATCACCAATTCATCATAAATAATTCATACATCACAAACCATATACCAACATCAATCCAATCAACAGATTTCAACCAACGACTATCATGATACTACTTGGAATTAATTAAACAAAGCCTAGCATGCTTCTACACATTCAAATAATTACCAAGTATGCGAACGTACCTTGAATATGATCTCAAAATTGCCACGACTAAATAAGACCACTCACTTGGAAACCTCCTACAAACCAAAATTATTAAGAGGCATTAATACCTATTCCACACAAATTTCCAGCAATATATACACTCTTTAAATCACTCATAAATCCCTTAAAATAAGCTAAAATTTAATTTAAAACCCTTATTTTTATTCCCAATTAATGGGTAATTAAAAATCCTTTCAAGAAATATAATTATAACTTATAATAAAAATTCCAGCTTTATTAAATCATTTAAAATTGCAGTAATTGTGTTTTAAAACACTTATTTCAATAATTTAAATCATCCATAAACAATTTTCATCCACATACATAAACTTAGAAACCTAGGTTTATAATTTGGGGCTTTTTAATTCAAAACCAAATTTGAAAATTTATATACAAAATATGTATTATCAAACATCATAAAAATTATCACAAAACCCAAAAACAATATTTAGATTAAGGGTGGATTAATAGCCACAACACCACAGCAGGTCTGTTGCCACGCGCCTGCTGGTGGTGCCGCAGCTGTCGCCGGTGTTCGTTGGTGGCTGCGGTGGTGGCCGACGGTGTGGGTGGTGGCCGGCGTATGGTGGTGTGTGTGGGTGGTGATGTAACAAAATAAAAATAAAGGGGAAGGGGAAAATTAAGGGGAAAAGAAAATAAGAGAAGCGAGAGAGAGAGAGAGAGAGAATGTGTGTGTGTGTGTGTTTACCTTTGGGTATTCTTCACCTTGGGCAAAGTTTGATTTTGCTCATATGATGAGTATTTATACCTTCTCTCAAAAACCCTCCTACTTAAAATTTCTTTACTGCCCTTAATGATCCCCTTCCTATTCAAACTAGTATTTTGACTTTCCTTAAAAACTCGTTAACTTTAAAATTTCCTTTCATAAAATAATATATCCCAAAGTTTCCAAATCACGAAATAAAATATTTCAAGATTGTTAAATAATTAAAAATAAAATTTTTATTAAATAATTCTTTTTAAATTAATGAAACACCATAAATAATTCATTTTGAATTATTTAAATACTTTAAGAAATACTTATTTAAGTTAAAATACGTATAAAAATACGGGGTATTACAAATTGGCTATTGGTGTAGTGGTGATTGGGACTACATTTGGTAGGGAGGACCCGTGTTCGATCCCCCACAACAATAACTGGAAGGGGACTGAAACCTAACCACCCAAAACTGATCCCCGAATCCGGATTAGCTCAAAGGGTAAACCGGGTGGAACACCAAAAAAAAAAAATATTACTAGAACGGATGAAGTATAAACTATTTATCTATTTTTTTTCTTCTCATATACAAACAAAGAGTTAAGTATAAGAATGGGGACTAAGTTTTTAGTTTTTTCACCTTTTGGGACCTCAGTTTTTTTTTCACCTCTTGGGATCTCTAGTTAACAATCCGACAAACTAACCTAAGTTTAACTTACCGGAGCAAAACTTAATCCGTTCATTAAATTTTTGTACCTTTTATTAAATTTCTTGTAAAAAAACTTATTCCCTTCATTTAATACATGACAATTCCAAAAACATAGGTTCTTATAATTTGTTCTCACTACTAGGATTTTATTTTTTCACCACAAGGTTTCGTTTCAAGGTTTAAAGTGACTTATGTTCTTGGTAACTTCATGTTTTTTTTTTCTTTTGATTTGATTGGTTTTATTTTCTGGGTGTGTTGATTATGCACATTTTTTGTATGTTTTTATGCTGTTCAATTTATTATATGATTCAAAGATTTGGTTTTTATGTGTTCAACTTAGAAAATTGAATTTTTTACGGAGTATTTTATACAGCGTATATATAAAGAGTTTATTAGAGCTCGTTTTGTGTAGTTTAATTTTCCTTAAAATTTTCAAAAAAATTAAATAAATAAATGAATATTTTTTTTTCGTTCCAGATTTAAAATTAACAAATTGGCATAGGTATGATTAACTTTATAATCACCGTTATTTCATATTCTTATGAACATCATTAAATATTGAAATTGAATAATGGCAATAATGAAAGTGGAAGCAATAATAAAAATATAAACTTAGTCCCTCATATTTCCACTTCATCGATAAGTTTAATTTTCAAGTTATTCGTTGTTTTTTTCCCAGAATTCTTCAATTTTAAACAGTTTCTGTCTCCATTAACTCTAAATTTGTCATATTTTTTCTTTCATTTTACTTTGAATCGTACCCAATTTGGCAATTTAATTCTTCCCCTATTTTTGATCTCTGGAAACCTAACTATGGAAGATGTAAATTAGGTTCAAAGATGTACCATCCTAAAGGTACAAAGAGATCAGGTTCAAAGGGCAAACGATATTGCGAGACAATGTCGGGTCAAGCTTATAAATTTGATGTAATGTTGTTTTGTTTGCTTTCGCTCTTGTCAAAAAAAAAAAAAAAAAAAAGAAAAAAGGAAGATGTGAATTAGGGAAGTAAAAGTAGTAATAATCACAATGCTAGGATTACACTTTCTCGTGATTTTCCACCTGGATGTGGGTTTGGGTGTGGAAATGCAAATTTACCCTTTGTGATTTTATTGGATATGAAATCAGTTCATCATACAAGAGATTTTCCACGTGGATGTGGTCCAAATGAGTCTTAAATAATCACTCAGATTGGTGGAGAATTGAGTAATTGGAGGAGTGTTGTTAGGTGTGGAAATGCAAATTTACCCTTTACTTTTTAGGGGACTAAGTTTTTTAATAGGGGACTATGTTTTTTAACTAAGGAACTATGTTTTTTTAACTCACCTTAGTTACTTTTTGGCCGGAAAGTGGACTCGAGGTCTCAACGGTAAAAAAAAAATGGAGTTCCAAAAGGTAAAAAAAGTAAAAACTTGGACCTAATGTCATACTTAACTCTACAAACATTAAAGTGTAGAACACTGGACAACAAATAAAGCAACCTACCAAAAAGTGGATATAAGCCCAAATAAAACACAGATTTATTCAATTCAAAATTCTTGGAAAACATAAAGAGCGCAAAAATAGAAATTAAAAGGGCCAAAATTATTTAAAAGGAAAAAAGAAGTACAAAATTCAAGCACACGTCATTCATACGCTCGTTAACAGAAGCCCTAACGTACTAAATTTTCCAGAACTTCACTCAATTTTTTAATTTCCCCAAAATCTCAAATTTCGAATTTCCCCCAATTTTTCGAGTTCGTGACCTAATTTTCTCTCTCCAGATGAATGCGCGGAAATTGCTGTTGCGCCAGAAAGTTGAGGTTAGTGTTTGATTTACTCGAGTTTCCGATTTCGCAATCTTCGTTTTGATATATATAATTTTTTAAATTATGTGATTTGAATCTGTTAACGCTGCCAGTCGATCGATTTGAGTGACGAAACAATGCCATGTTTTTTAGATTTTTTGAAAATTTTTAGTTCGAATTTGTTCTGGAATTGGTTAATTGATTGAAATTGGTAGTGTATTGTCGCTCGGTGGTAGTCGAAGTTATGTTATATGTTGATTCAATTTAGGTTTTTAGTGTAGATTAGTGTCGAATCGAGCAATTAATTTCCGTTAAACGGTTTACGTATAGAAAAGGAAAAAAAAATTAGGTTTGCTGTGCATTATTTGAAGCAATTTCGTGTATAAATTTCAATTTGGGACACGAAATTTGATAAATGTCGCGATTGTTGATATGTTGGTAACAAAATTTTTAAGCGAAAATAAAGATTGGAGGAGGGGTGGGGGTGCTAGATTGTTAGGGTAACTGAAAGGCGAATATTTCACTTCCACAGTTTGATATAGTGAGTTAGGGTAGTGAAGTAAGGACGTGTTTGTTGATTAGTGACAGTTTTTAAGTAGGCGGGGAATAGTACAATCATCTTATGAAAGATATAAAGTAAATGTTTCCTTTGCTCATTATGGGTTTAGGGGCCAAAGTTTATCCTTATCCCCTCATATTTCGTCGCTGCTGATTCAATTGTCATTGATTAATTTGATGGTGTCCTGTTGCATTCATATAGCATGAATTGGACCTATGAATTTGCAATTCACAAATTGGACTTGCAAAGTTTGTTCGTTAGGAAATGAGTGTAAACCTTGATAGTTGAGCTTTTCCATACGTGATTGGTACAGAGCCAGTTTCAGTTGTGTTATTGGAGAGACTTGTAGTGTGCATTTAGTAGGAACTGAATCTATGATTTTCCTGATTGTCATATGGGTGAATGGAGTGTATGTCAATGCCAGTAAGTCCAGTTTTACAGTATGTGAATGTTTTCATATCTTGTACTTCCACTGTTAGTTTGGAAGAAACTTTTATGCCTTCCCTTTTCTACCTATCTTCACATTTATATTTGCAGTTTTCTGATAATCAGTAATTTATAGCACTCTTATGGTCTTTTGTTGTATCTCTATTTTTTTTTTTTTTTTTTTTTACTCTTCTATCTTTTCTATGTGCTGGGAATCATTTTTTGAGTCTTTGATTTTAGTTATACTTGGGAATTCAGATAATAATTTAGTTGTTGGTGGATTTATCATAATTGCCTGTGGATTGAATTAGAAATGCACGTCTAAGATCTGTAACTGATGATTTGAAATGTTTATTTTCTTGTGGTTGTTAGGTGCGGCAACTTGAGGAAGGTTTGGGGGGGTCATGGCACCCTGGAGTAGTTGTTGGTGTCTTAGACTCATGTCGCAAGGTTGAATATGATGAATTGCTGTGCGAATCAGGAAGTTCCAAGCTCATAGAGTCAATACCTGTCACCGGGGCAATTGAGGGTCTTTACCAGCGTCCTTGTGTCAAATTTAATTACCGTGGTCGTATAAGACCCAAACCTCCTCTTCCAAGAATTATGAGTGCTTCAGATGCAAAGCTAACTTTTGGAGTCTGTGTTGATGTTATGTTTAAGGAAGCATGGTGGGAGGGAGTGATTTTTGATTGTGATGAGGGTGCACAGGAGCGACATGTTTATTTCCCTGATGAAGGTGATGAACGTGCATTCAAATTGACTGATTTGCGTGTCACTTCTGATTGGGATGAATTTACTGGTCAATGGAGAGAAAGGGGTGTTTGGAAGCTAGTGGATCTAGTCAAGGAGCACAAAATAGACAAACACGTATTCCATTTTGTTAGGCGTGTTTGGTCCCGCTTGAAAGTAAATTATGGTTTTCAGAAAATGATATCAGAGTGGACATGTGGTGCATATTGTGTGTGGAAAGAATACTTTATGGAAGTTATCTATACCATGACTACTAAACAAGGAAGAAAGGGTCTTTCTTTTCCTACTAATACTCAGATACACACAGTGAAGAAAAGAAAAGGCAGAACCAAGAGGTCTCACGTGAGCTTTGTAGATGCTTCTGTTCTAACTAGGTCAATGCAGAAACGAAAGGATAAAGAACTTAGTCTTAGGGTAAGAACAAGGCGTATGTGTCTGAGTGAAGCGGAGGATTCCTTGATTGCTGTTGCCGACAACAGAGGCTATATGACTGATGGTGATTGCATGCGAAGTCAACCGGCACCTGCTGATGCTTCCTTAAATATTGAGGTTTCAAAGGCTTCTGACAATGGTGAGACTGAACAGGTTCCTAGTCAGATTTGTAGTCTGGCAAATGCCAGAGCTCTGAATAAAGGAGTTCATCTCATGAGGACCTCTCAAAATGATGGTGCTCCCTCTGTAAATCCTAGCATGTCTGAAAAGAATTTAAATATAAATATGTCTCCAAATATTTGTTTTAGAAAGAAATGGCAGTTGGCTGAAGACAAATTGACACCTAGGAAACTGACAACTTCCCCACTACGTGGTAATAAATTAGGACGACACAAAAGCTGTAACTCCAGATTAACAAGGCAGGTGCTTGATTCAGTGCCCTTACAGTTTCAAGATAATAATCCCGTTTACAATAGGAGAGAAGTGATGCTATTAAAGCAAAAGAAGGTTGGCATTAGTACGAGATATTCCGTTCATAGAAAAGAGAGACGGATTAGAATTTCTAGGCGCAGCATTGGGAAGAAAAGAAGTCCCAAGAGGATCAAAAGATTATATCCAAGGAAGACTCAGGAGGCTAGTGTTATATCTAAACCCACATCGCAGAAGGAGCTGGAGGTATCAAAATCTAAACAAAAAGAAGCCAATCTATTGGGCAGTGGTAGCAAAGGGATTCAACCTGTCACAGCTTCTTGTCAAGAGTCTGAACATCAAGAAAATTTAGATAGTCCTCGTAAGCAGAAGGTTAGGAAGGGTAGATGCCGTGACTCAGTTTGCTTAATCTGTCAGCATGGAGGCGAATTAATTCATTGTGATCATTGCTTGTCTTCGTACCATTTGACCTGCATTGACCTTCAGGTGAAGCTTCCATTTCTAGAATTATGTACCTAATTAAAGAACGACTTCAGCAGTTTATTCTGTTTGATTCATGTCATACTACTATCTATGTGTCTTTTGTGGTTTGGGTGGGCGCAAAAGATAACTTGCTTTACTTTTATCCTATTTATTTACGTGAAATCATTTTCTTAATGCGGTGCAAAACTAAATTAGGATGCAAAAGTGGATAAAGTTTTACAAATATTAAAGTGTTATGAAAGTGTTCCAGACTTCACTATATAAGCTAGGTTTAAGCATGTCTTACTTAGTTACTCTAATGTTATGAAGAGGTGTAGTCTTATGCCAATTAGCCAATTGATAACCTGAAGTTGTAGGTATAGAAAAACATTACATTGAAAAACTAGTATGCAGCGGTAATACTAGAGCTTCAATGATTCCAATTGTTTCTTTAATTATCCCTGTTTTCCTAAGTAATTTATGGCTTTCTAAATAAGAAGCAGCTTGTAAGTCAGCAGCAGGAAAAAAAACTCCTATTCTATTTTTGGTCCATAGTAAAGGATTGTAAAGTAGGCTTAGTAGCTAAATTTTCTTTACACTCTAGAACAGCATGTATACCTTTCAAGGTACTCTTAGCTTGTGAGTTGAGTGTCTTCTTTTTTTCGAAGGCCTTCTTCATTCATCCAACCTTGGGCTGATAGCATGTTTTTGGTGGAATTTACCTAAGCTTGACAGCTATTTTATTTTTTTATTATTTATTTATTTATTTTTATAATAATCTCTTTTACATCAAACATTTTGTATTTTCAGTCGTATAGAATAAGCAAGTTAGGAGTTTGACTTGATGAGGTTGTCTAAATCAAAAGTGGCTTTTGTCCAATTTGGACACAAGTCACTTTGTGGTACCAATAAATGTGTTATCAGTACTAATGTTCTGTGTAAGAGTCATGACCACTGTTAGTTTTTTTTTTTTTTTAATTTCCTACTCTGGCAGAGGACTGGTATTAGTTGTATTTTCTTGCTTGATACAACTCCCTAGATCTGATTATATGGTTAAAAAGTGATATTACAGGTGATCTTCTTCTATGCTTTCCTGTTGTTTTGATTCTGAAGTTCTGAACTGCTTAAGCTGAGTACAATATTTGAACTCAATGCATCAAGAATTTTCCTTACAGATACATTTTATTGTGGCCATTTCAGGAAGTTCCTGACGGAGAATCATTTTGCCCATCTTGTCAATGTGGCTTATGTGGCTTGGAACATTCTGCCAATGGGGATCAACTATTTACTCAAGTGTGTTACCAATGCAGCCGCCAATGTTTGTTTCTGCCTTCGAATTAATGTCTCAGTCATCCATATTGTTGTATAGCTTAACTTTCTGTTCCTTAACCATAGTTTATGTTTGCTTTGTAGATCATGTGGCTTGCCTTAACAAAGCAGGAGCATCAGTCTCTGATGACTCATTCCTAGACAAATTCTGTAGCAGAAGCTGTTTTGAGATATGTGCTCGTCTTCATGAACTCTTGCAAATCTCAAATCCAACAACGATGGAAGGCTTAACCTGGACTATTACAAGATCTAGAAGAAATGATTGTAACGTACACAATGAACGAGTTCATCCTCTCGTTCCGGTGTCTCAAGTTCTAAATGTTTTTCATGAGTGCTTCGAACCTATACTTGAGCCCCATACTGGGAGAGATCTAGTTGCTGATATTGTTTACAATTCTGGGTGAGGCTCCTTTATTCCTTTTTTCCCTTTAGTAGCTGTGTTATCCAGTTTTAATATTCTCACGCTGCTAGGATTTTCTATTTTTATTTTAATTGGAATTATATGTTGAGTCTGTTAGGATACTTTCTTTTCTGTTTGCTTTGACATTTAAGGCTTTTGGCACGTTAGCTTTTAGATGAATCTCCTAAGGTGTTTTGCTTCTAGCTGGCTTTAGTGAAATGGCGCAACATCTTCATTATTTCATGCATGGTCCATTAACTTTATGCCTAATAGTCTTTTTTATTCCTTCCTTCCTACCTCTTATACTCCTTTTGCCCCTATTTACTTGACACACTTTGACTTTTAGCTTTACTTTGACCATCTTTTTACTTTTTAAAAAAAATGTTAGTATGTAAGATGTTGTTGGATTTGTATTTATGTATACTGTCAAAAAATATATATATTTTTAACTTGTTGCTAAATAGATAATTAAAAAAATTCAAGGTCAAAGTTGTGCAAAAACTCAAAGTATGTCAACTGTCAAGTTAATAAGGACGGAGGAAGGAGTACATGAGTTCCTACATAAACCTGCCCTATTTGTAATTACTTACATTTAATTAAAAAATTGATTGCCTGCAAGCAGTGTTAGATAGTGAAAAGTTTAACATTGTAAGCACTTACAATACCAGTTGCTATTGGTTTGTCATGGTCACTAAATAGCATTTATGGTTAATCTGAAGAGTGAAGACATTGAAGGGCCATTCTCCTGTGGGAGGACCAGGAGATTTTTCCATGTATATTGCTGTATCATGACGAGTATATACTATTTTGTTTATTAGTTGCCTGTATGGACCTTGATGAAAAGCCGTAGAACAGTTGCTGAAGAATATGGAGGACTTTTTCTCAAGTCCACAATCTATTTTATAAAAACCAAATGTTTCTAGACATTTATGCAATTATGCTCCCTCCTTTTCTTTTTGATATTCTTATTTAAAATCTTGCAACTATTCACAATTTTAGGGAATTCCTTAAATTATTCCCAATACATAAGTAGAGTTATGTGAGGTCTTGTTTAATTTGTCTTAATGATTTTTTTTTTTTTAGAAAATAATAATGTTTGGTAATACATAATTAGATGTATTAATGGTCAAAGATATGCACTGGCAAACGTGCATAGTCAAATTAAGACCATAAAAAAGAAACAAAGGGATTATTTGATAAATGATAAAGAAATATACGAGATAGACACCAGGGTGTTGTCACCCAAATACAAAAAGAGGTCCAAGGAAAAAGAACCCTCATGGCTTTGAGCTGTCCTGAAGCAATTCAACTAGAAAATTGTGACAGAAGAATCGCCTAAAACTTAATGCTTGACTCCAGCTATACAGAAGCCTATAAGTAGGAACCAAAAATCTTGATGATGGGAAGCTATATCCACAAATTATCCATTGGTGTCTTTCCTTTTAATTGTGTGTGTCTGTCTGAAATTGAAAGAGTACTTTAGCTTTCTTTCTGTTGGTTCTTCTCAATGGGGGTATTTTCAGAACCTTTTTTTTTTTTTTTTTTTTTTTTGCTTGATGTTGAGTGTGGCTAGGCCATTATTTTCCTTGTTTTAAGATGACTCTTTGTCCTCTGTAGTTAAACTTGTTTTCATTCTTGTCAATTGAAATTTCCATTATTTAACACTTGAAATCATATACCAAAATACTAGATAATCGATCTTCCTAATGCAACTTACTGGACAATGATTACGGATGCAGATACTGAATAGTCTGGCTTCATTGTACCTGTTCATCCAGAGCTCAAACTGTCTACTGATGACAATCTGTACAAAGTTGATCTTGTCTTTTTTCTCATGATGGATGTGTTATTAATCTCTGTTACCAAAAATGCTAAGAACTGCTCATATTTTGTTTAACCTCATGTCTTGAATAGTTAAATCTATATTTTGCACGACAGATTAGAAAAAGTCATGCCCCATAAAGAACACGCCCCACCACGTGCCTTTTTTGGGAATCCCAAAACCACCAAAACGAGCCCCTAGTTTAATATACCAGTCTTCCCCAATCGCAGAATCCGACGGGTCGCCGGCGATTAGTGTGGTTGGTTTGCTCCTCGATTGCCGACGACTCCCTCTCCAGTCAAGCCCCACCAAGGCGCCAACCACTATCTTGCCGCACCCAGCTGTTCCCTCTCTATTTCGCGGACGATTCTCGTGGTTCTGGTGCATCGAGCACTACCTTGCTGCTTCCCACCCCCAGTAGCCGCGACCTTTACTTCTTACTGCCCTAAGCGGTAGATCGCGATAGTTTCTTTCTAGTCCTTTCGCCGGTGGTGGTTTTCCCCTTTCGGGATTGCTTGAGTTCTCCTTGTTCTACTGCTTTCTTAGTTTCTTTTAACCCAAAAAAAAAAGTAAAAAAAATAAAAAAAAAAACTTAAGAAGGATACTTTTCCTCCTACTACTATGCTTTTGCCTCTTCTTGTGGGTTTTTTTAAAGCCTTGTCTTTGGTGTATTATGGATTGTCAGCCTTTACTTAACGCCCTTATGTTTACTCACTTGAATGACGAATATGATGAAAGTATTGTGAACTTTGCTACAAATAATTGCCCTCGAAATATCTTTAATCAAGCTAAGAGTTTGAAGGACGAGGGTAACTTGTGCTATAAACGTGGTGAGTTTATTTGTGCTCAGGCTAAGTATAGTGAAGTTTTGTGCTTTGGTTTACCAAGGAATAAGGAAGATTGTGCTATGCTATGGAGTCTTGATATTGCTTTGGAATTGAATTTCGTAGCTTGTGCCTTAAAGGTTCATGATTATGAACAAACTAAGGAATTTTGCTCCTTAGTCATTGATTTTGATGGTAGCAATGCTAAAGCTCTTTACAGAAGGGCTTTAGCAGAAATCCCTCTGAAAGAGGCTTATGAGGACCTTGGCAAGGTAGCTAGGTCAGAGCCTAAAAATCAGGATATCCTCCGTGAACCGGATAAAGTGAAGGGCCTAAGTTATGAGGCAAGCAAGCTCGTTGGTAAGAGGGGTGCTGAAAATTTTGTCATGACTTAGTGTAACTACAACAAAAATTGGAAAATCAGAGTCAACTATTAGCCCAGTTTCTCGTAGCAATGACTGGAGGAGTGATGTTACTAGCCTGTCCTCTACATGTCATGATAGTAAGATGGAGGTAGAGAGCCCCATCCATACCCACAATGTGTATGCTCCTTTGGAAAATGAGGAACTTGGATCAACCTGCCCCTTAAACGATCAAGAATCAAGACAAGTCATGGATCCTGAAATAATCCATTGTTTCTCTAATGGAATGAAAAGAAACAAGTCCCTTAAGATTTCTTCCTTGTCTTATTCGAATCTTAAGCAAGGGAGGGCTTTGAGTTTCTTCAACCAATCTGCTGGTTCGTGGATGACTGTACGAATGAAGGAAAAAACTACTTAAGATAGGCATTCAGAAATTTACAAGGATACGGATTCCAAAGGTCCAAATTCCTTGTCCATGCCTATTAAGAAGATGAGTCCATGTAGGAGGAGACACGACAAGAAGTCCAAAAAGAAAAAGGTTATGCCCCCTTCTGGTCCAGAATTGGTCAACCATGTTGTTGGGTTTGGAAAACCTACACTACTGTTGTTGAGAAGTTAGACGAGCCTATGTCTTCAGACCTAACTCATAACAGCGATGAAGGTTTAACCATCGAGAATGGGAGTGAAGGTCCAGTATCCTACCACTGACCTTGTTGAAGTGGAATTTGTTGGATCCAATGAAGATGATCCCATGGCTTTTGAACCCGACTAGGTGCAGTCCATCCCAACACCTACTACCTTCGAGTTCTCTGCCACGACAAGGAAACATAGTAGGCCAAGGGGGAAGATCAAGAAAGGTAATCTTTATTCCAGGTATTGTTTTTGCAGGTCCAAGAAGCGATATGGAACAAACTCTGATCATCTTATGGCTAGAGTCTACGATGGAACTTGTCAATTCCCATATTTGTATCCCATAGCAAGTCATGAAAGTTGTTCCCCCTGTTATAATTCTTGTGTTAGTATGGTTAAGAGAGCTAAACTCCTCCTTGTTTTACTTGTAGTCTTGAGTTGGGAGCTAGCCTCTTTTTGGACCGTTGTTAAAAAAAAAAAAAAAAAAAAAAAGGATAGTTAAATCTTTTAACATGCACCTAATGTTTTTCTCTTACATGATTGTTTGGTAAGAGCTGTTAAAGCAAGGATTTTATTTATTTATTTATTTATTTATTTATTTATTTTAGTAATTTTTTTTTTTGTGCTATATTTTGGTTGGTCTTTAGTTTTCTATCAAGATTGATAACCAGTACCAGGATACCAAAACATGGACTGACAGCAAGGTTCAAGGCTGTTGCATTTAAACTGTTTTTATCTGATGAATGTGCTTAAGCCAATCCTTCACACTGATGATATACATGAATTGTGCTGCAAAAATTTATGAAACTCTCAACTTTTCTGGGTTTCTTTTGGTCTTCTTTTTCTTATCATCGATGCACTTTTCCTGTGGGATCACATATTATCTATAAAGTTGGCTGTGCTATTCTGTCTTAGGTTTGCATAATATTGTTCAGGTAACTGCCAAATAGAACAGTATGTATAAATTGGCATGATAGGAAGTTTAGTGGTTAAGGATATCACGTACATTGAGGATATTGTTTTATGGTTAGCAGGACCCAATAGTATTATCAGTGGTGGGTGATGGCACTATGACGCTATATTGCTAAACTGCATTGCTTAAATTGGGAAATTTAAGGTTGAGCATTTTGAGGTCTTGTGCCTGGTCTGTTTAGTCGAAATGTGGACATCTCTCGATTCCTGTGGAACATATACTCACTTTTTGATGACTTTTCTTCTTGATAGGTCAAAATTCAGGAGACTGGATTTCCATGGGTTTTATGTAATAGCTTTGGTTAATGGCGAGGAGCTTGTTTGTGTTGCTACTATCAGGTAACCCATTTGGATTGCTAAGTGTCTTTATGTTCTGAATATGTAATAAAATGACCGACCATTCATTTTGAATTTGGTACTTTGTTTTGCTTTCAGAATTCATGGTCAGAAAGTGGCAGAGATGCCACTTGTAGCTACACCTTTCAAGTATCGTCGAAAGGGTATGTGCCGGCTTCTTGTGGAAGAGTTGGAGAAGGTAGTTTCTATCAACAATATTGTTTTTCTTACTGCTACAGAGTAATTACATAATGTGTTAACGGTTAAATAATTACAGAGTACTTATTTGAGACATTTGGCTTTGGCTTGGGTTTCTTTTTAATTTTGGTGCTCTTGTTATTTTTTGTGTCTCTTCTTCTTCTGCTTGAACGCCTTAATCCCATAAGTGGGGTAGGCTACATGAACCAACATGAGGACTTCCCCTAGTACTACTCTCAATCATTGTGGCTCTTGTTTTTTTTGTGTCAATCAGTTAATTTTCTATTACTTGTGAATTTATGTAGTGTTCAATGCAAGTACCTTTCTCTTGTTTTGCAGATGCTTGTTGAAATGGGTGTTGAAAGATTGGTCTTGCCAGCTATAGCTCAGCTGAGTGATACCTGGGTTTCGTCATTTGGTTTTGCAGAGATGCCAGCACTTTTAAGGAGAGAATTGTTGGGTTATCCATTTGTTCTTTTTAAGGGAACTACTATGTTTCAGAAAATTCCCAGAAGCTCGGCTCCATTAGGTAAGTAGTTAGCTGAAAATAAAAGGCATAGCAAATAGCATATTGCATTAATGATTTAATGCAGTTGAAGTCGTCAGATGTTTCAACTTTGTCATTAGCTTTTCATTGCTATCATATTTGACACTTTATCCTCTACTAGTTTTAAACTCGTGCTATACACAAGGTAAAATAATGAAGATTTAAAATTTAAAAAAAAAAAAAAAAAAAAAAAAAAACTTGAATGATACATGTATCTTACTTGGTATGAGCCTATGAAGACTATATATTTTCGGATTATGTGTAAAATTTTAGGCTTAATTTACATATGATAACCTCTATATTAATTTACTTGGTATGAGAACTCTATATTTATCTATTATCTTCACTTCAAAACACTAAAATATTAATTTACCAAACACTATATTTCCTAAGCTGAAAATTGACATGACAATCATATGTGGCGCATCTTCATATATTATATTCCAACTTAGTTCAAATATATTACATGGATTTTTTTCTGTCATTTGAAATTGAGCTTGTCTTCGTTTGGTATGTACTGTGTAGATTCTTTGGAAGCAACAAGAAAGCTGGAAAGGACTGGACCCGAACAGGTTCTTCCTCAAACTCTGGAAATACATCTTTTTCTTGTGATAACTCTCTAGCTTTATTTATCTATTTCTCATGGTTATCATGTGATTATATAACTAAAGGAGAGTCATTCAAGCAAAACAGGAATTATATCTCCTCTTCCACCCCCCCCCTCTCTTTCAAGCCCCAAGGGGCTCTGTTAATGAATTACATTTTTAGACTGCTAATCTTTTTTTTTCTTCTTTTTTTCTTTTTACTTTTTTTTTTTTTTGGAAATATGTTGTATGAAACAATCCTCTAAATAATTTTTTGTGAGACCAAGGTGACTTGTTACAATTTTAGGAGTAATTATTTAAATATCTTGTTATTAATTTGTTTTAGAAATTTAGAATTGATCTACCTCTCTTGGTATATTAATGGCATGACTGCCCCGTCCACATTTAAGAGCATGTTTGGTTAGTGTATTTTTTGGATTGGAAACGGATGCGATTAAACCGATACCGTTACCGAGTGTTTGGTTAGAAGGCTTGATAACGATTACCATTACCTAAGGGTAATGGTTACCTCTCATTTGTTACCTCTCAAAAACTTTAGGGTAACAAATACCCTTACCCTCCTCAAACACAATCAAAGGGAGTAGAGTTTAACTGATTTCTCTCCGTGGTCAAACCAAACAAATGAAAAGGTAATAGCTAGATGATTCCTTTCCCCCCTCTTATTTTTTTATCCTTTCCATTCCGTTTCCATTATCCGAACCAAACGCCCCCTAAGTGTGATCAAGAACTTAGGTTCCTCCAACAAAAGTGTTCGTTAGCTTGAGATGGGGCTTAGAACTTGAATTTTTCTTCAAAAATTATGTAGCTTAGATCTAAAATATTTCATTTCACTTGCACTCTGATAATTTTTTTAAGACTTCAATTTAGAAGCCATGTCTCATACACACCTTCTAGGGAGAACACTGCTGTTACTGTTTTGAATGAAAGCATTTTGAATTTAGTTATTTCCTTCTCTGGATAAGTTATTTCAGCTGTATTAAACTTCAGTTTTGCGTAAATGAAGATATTTTATTAGCACTGCACCTGTAGATGTAGATGTAAATCAAGAAGCACAAGGTGTCCTCAGCTAGTCAGCTCCTTATGAAAAGACAGAAACTTGGAGCTAGAAGTTAGCCAATCTCTTTGTATTTCTCTGATAGAGTAATTTTAGAAAGCCCTGGCTGCCTAAGCAGAAATTAATTTCTACCTTTATGGTTTTCTTATACAGAAATAAATGAAAGAAGGGGGGGGGGGGATGGAGGAAAGTTGGAACAGTCACCCTTTTGGGAGTTTCACTTGCTCATTGGCTGCAAAGCCCAATATTTCTAAAGAAAGGGATCAACACCAACAGTATTATTCTCTCCTTTAGAAACCAAACAGATGCCGAATATGTCAAGGAGGGAGAGTGATGCAGGTGCTGGTATTTTCAACTCAGCAAAATACTCTCTCCTTAAGACACCAAAATTTCCAATTCCACACCCCACCCCCCACCCCCCCCCCCCCACCCCCCCCCCCCTTTTTGTAGGATCTGTCATTGTTATTCTGTATATGTTGTTGGACTGAGAGACCTGTTTTAACCATCTCTTATCTAGAATTTTGTCCATCTCTTAAGCCCCATGGCAAATAAACTTCTTCATGTTCTTGTATGGCCTTAAAATGCATCCTTTTCCTTTCTTGCTGCAGGTAATTCACCCAAAAGATAGGTTCAATATACAGTACAAGCGAAGAGGGATACCAGAAGCTTCTGGAAAAGAGAAAACAGAAATGGATGTATCAGACAAGAACCAGACCACATTCAAGTGTGTGTACAAGCGGCGGAGGGTTCAAGCAAGCAAAGACTGTAAGACAGTGATGGATGGATCAGATAAGAACCAATCCACATACAAGTGCGTGTACACGCGGCAGATGATTCAGGCAAGCAAAGATTCTATTGTTAGCCAATAGTTGGCGCCCTAGTTAAATTGTACATTAGTATAGGCATTAGTCCTCATGCAGGCTGGCCTTTGTCCTTCAACTTTTTAGAAGAAGGCGAGGGGGATAATTGAGAGAGAGAGAGAGAGAGAGAGAGAGAGAGAGAGAGAGAGAGAGAGAGAGAGAGAGAGAGAGTATGCGTTAGGCATCGTTATTTTTTGCCCAAGTAGACCCAGATTAATTAACCATAGCTCTGAATCTAATCCCACTAAGAAGGTTGGTGGGAGATGATTTTCACAATGTAAGTATGTAACCCTAATTTGAAACACTTAATGTAAAGCAAAAAATAAATCCTAACCAAGTTGCATTCATTTCATTGTTGCTCCATGATTCTCATCCCTCGTATCCTACTATCCTTTTGGTGCTAATGAAGGCTAGAAATTGTCCTCATCGACGACTAATCTTCATTAGCAGTCCTTTGTTTTTCTCCTTTGTATTTTGAAAGCTCTTTTTTTAGTTCTAACACCTTATACCAAAAGAACACCTTATATTTTGCGTAAGATCCACCTTATTTTTTTTTTTTTTTTTGGCACAAGTATATATAGAAAAAAAACATGAGTACAATAGTCAATATATAAGAGTAAATACTTCCTCTGCTTATTTTCGCTTTCCTTGCTTAGTGTAATGCAGTTTGCAAATATTTTTTTTTGAGTAAAAACATGAGAACTTCTTGTGAAGATAAACTATTGAACGTCAAAATCCATTTCCTTATAAAATAATTTAGTGGCCGGCAGAAGCTAGTGAGTTTTAACTGTGGGTCTAATCTCTAATCGGCTCTTTGGTCTCTTTTTCACTTTATTTGAATTAGTTAGTTTTTAGTTAAGAACTTACGATACAAAAAGGTTCCACCAAAAAAAAAAAAAAAAAAATTTCTTTGATAGATTTTATTAGAAGGATAGTAATATAGTAATACGATTATACTATTTTCATCTTTTATTTGATGAAATGTATTGATTGATCATTGTGAAATTTAGTGTATGATTGATGCATGAAGATTGATATTGATTTTGACATAGATTTTTTTTTGAGGGACAAAGATATATGAATAGTTAAAGGCATATATTATCTCTTGATTTGCCTAGCCAATGAACAATTTGTGGGCCAGAAATTTATAACGAGCATGTGTTTAACCTCTTTGTCTATTCAAAATAGATTACAATACAATTACTAAAATCTTCATGCGTGATAATACACAACTTTAATCATTAATATTTCTAACAAAATTATCTTATAAAATTATAGTGGTTGTACGTTGATAAAGTAATAGAAAAATGAATCTCAAAAATACAATGAAAATTCAAAGAGAACCTCCCAAAACAATCAATCTTAAACGCAAACAATATTCATTTGTCTCAACATTGTACCAATTAATTTTGTTGTCATGACAAGACTGGAGTTGTTTTGACTCAAGTGGACAAGTTCCAATATTCATTTGTCTTAACAATATTCATTGATTAATTTATCAATGTTATTGTCTCCTTGTAAAAATATTTCTTTATCATTCATCAACGTAGGTAAATTTTATTATGAAGTTGTTTTACCCTAATGGCCAACAACAAGTGTCGATTTCAATGGATTAGAACAAAGAGAAGTTTGAGTCGACACAAGACGTCCCGACCTTTTCCTTTAATAGTTGATCGGAAAAGGATCGACATGTATTGTAATTCTCCTTCTTATCATTGGTATAAAGTTAAGAAAGTCTTCTCGTAAAAAAATACTCCATACAACTTATCTTATTCATTATGTATTATTATGTTTAAGTTATTAAGTATTTTAGGGAGTGTGTTTGTGTCATTGTGTGACCCTTAGTGGCTGTGTAATTTGTTTTCTTGTGTACTGTTTTGTCCAATTTTTTTTTTCTTAAAAAAATATTGTAGAAACTACCCCCTCCGTCCCCAATTTTTTGCCCCAAACTAATAAAATCACTTTATTAAGGTTTGGGCCAAAAATGGTGCACATGGGTTGACACAAATATCAATGAGGAGAGAGATAGAGAGAGTGCAAGTGGAAAAATATGCCAAAAGTAGTATAGGACAATATTTTAAGAACACCTAAAAAAGACTAGTGGAGCAAATAATTGGAAACAGAGGGAGTCGATTTGTAGCAAATGTAGATAGACACTTGTAATCAAAGGATGTAATTTTCTAAATTCTGCACTAGTGCATAGGATAAACAATCATTATTACACAATTATTTTAGCAAATTATATAGCACGTTTTATCTGTCCCTACTTTAGCAAATTATATTAGCATCCTCACACCTACTTAGCACTTACTTTAGGAGATTCTCAAACAGAAATTAATTTATCTTAAATTTTCCCCCTATTATTATACTATACGTTTTGTCTGTCCTTTATTTAGGGTAGGGCACATTATCCCTAATTGCATTAACCCTTATCCTATGGATGGGGTGCAAAGGTTAGAAAATTCATAAGAAGTATTAAAGTGTATAAAACTAACTATTTGCTTTTATGTTGTCTCCTTTTAATTATGTTTTAGTTTTGGCTTCTTTCTTCAAAGGCATTATTATCACTCATCGATTTAATTTGATGAGATCTATTGGGGGTTGTTCGACCCTAATTCAAAATATCACGAAGAATTAAAAGATAAATAAAAACAACGATTTAGATAGCTACTCATTCTTAATAAGTTGACAGAAAACATTCAAGTTTTTTTTTTTTTTTTTTTTTTTTTTTTTGAGGAAGAAAACATTCAAGTTGATGGTACATAGTGCAGAGTATACCGTAAATTTATATGCATTTATGCGATAGCATTTGATTGCTTCGATTTTCATTAGACAACAAAATCAAATGCATTATATTAACTCATTGTTCATAAAAAAAAAAAAAAAAAAAAAAAAAAAAACAGGAGAAGGAAGTTAATTAGCTCTAGAACAAACTACTACTAATGCTCCAAAGTCCAAAGTAGTGTTTATCACGTGACATGATTTATAGGTAAAAAATAATTGGTAATTTCTTTATCCAATTACAAATAACTACCATTGACCAATCATCTCCCAGATACTACAAATCTTATTATTGCACGTAATTAAGTTAAACATGAAGTAAACAAAGCAAAAACTGGCTAGATAGTACATACCATATTTTTTGACTAAAGATAATTACAAGAGACAGTGACAGACGAATTCAATCTCATTTCTTGCACACAACACCACATAATAATCACACGAGACGAATATATAGATGAGATTCGAACTCTGCTTTTCAAGATACTCTTGGCTTCTACCTAGACGACAACCTAGCTGGCTAGCTAGATTGTTAAACATCTAGATAACATACATAACATTATAAGTTATTCAAATTCCATGGAAAAAACTATCTAGCTACTTGCTTACTCCAAGAGCACCCATAATGATGCTGTTCTTGGTCTTGCCACGTGGCTGAGGGAGATTGGAGAAGGGAGTACCACCTGGCCTTGGGTTGTTGCAGCCACCATTTCCTCCACTTGAGCTTGATGAAGTTTTATCGGAGCTCATATTTAGAGTGTGATTTTACTAAGTTAATAAGTTAAGCTTGTAGTTTTTTCTCTCTTTCTTTGAAAAGGCCAAGGGTGTTAATAGCTTTTGATTTAATATTGCTAAGGCAACTTATAGCTAAAGAGAGTGGTGCACCCACAGGACCCACTTGTTTTGTTTGGGACATTATGGGACGTCATATGTAATTAGAGAGGTGATGTCACATATAATTAATTAGTGTATAAAATCCTGTTAATAATACTCTTTATTATGATTTTGTTTATAATTAGGAGTGAAGGAATCAGGATTGATGTCCGTGGTTTATTGTAGGTCTGTACAGAAATTTATCTATTGATCTCTATGGTTTATTTTAGGTCCGTACAGAAATCAGGTGTTGAATTGATAATATTATAACAAAGCCAGCGTGACAAAAAGGTCGCGAGTTCAAATCACATATATACACCCCAATTGTAAAGATGAAGACAATTAGAATACTCGTATAATCTTTCAAAGGTATCCATAATACTTCTCTTAATTATCAAGAAATACAATTAAGGTATGTTATTGAGTAGCTTAGTTGTCATTGTACAATTTTTTTTTAATAAGACTGCCAAACTATTATATGGCCACTTTTTAAGTGGGTTGAGCTACGGCCTACGGGTAAAGAGAAATTAAGATAGCACATAAAAGTAGTTTTACAAAGGTTTGATGATTTTATACAAAATGTCATTTTACTCCTCCGTCACTTAATTTTTGCCCCATTGTAAAAATATAGGTCAAACTTTTAAAACTTTGACCATGAATTCTTGTTAATCTATAAGTGATAATATATTCATATAGGATCTTTGTTAGAATTGTTTCATTGCATAACTTATTAATATCAAATTTTTATAATTTTTACACGTATAAAAATGAAAATATATACGTTTGCATCAGCACCAAGTGTAACACTAACACTAAGTAAGTGGTCCAAACTTTATGGCATGTGCTTGAATTTGACATTAAAAATTACGAAAATTTGTGAGGAGGGTCTTTTTAAGTGGTCGACCTTGTAAGGAAGGTCTTTTTATGAAAAAGGTGACACAAAAGGCCTTTTTATGGCGATTGGGTTGTGAGAAGGGTCCTTTGACCAAACTCTGGTGTTGACCTACATTTTCTGGCCAAAAAAAGTCACGTGACCACTTAAATTAGCCTTTTTTTTTCTTTTTCTTTCCTCTGACCTCTGCCCACCACACCTCCACCTCCGGCAACAAGGAACCCCATCCCTTTCCCCTACTCTTTATCCCTTTCAAATACACTCAAAGGGGAAAAGGATGGGTTCCTTGTTGCCGGAGGTGGAGGTGTGGTGGGCGGAGGTCTGGTCGGAAATGCCATTCATGGAGGTGTGGAATTGAAAGGGAGGAAGAAGATGAAGAGGAAAGAAAAGAAAAAAATAAAAATAAAAAGCTGGTTTAAGTGGTCACGTGACTTTTTTTGGCTGGAAAATGTAGGTCAACGCCGGAGTTTGGTCAAAGGACCCTCCTCACATCCCAATCGCCATAAAAGGACCTTTTGTGCCACCTTGTTCATAAAAGAACCTTCTTCACAAGGCCGACCACTTAAAAAGATCTTGATCGCAAATTTTCCTAAAAATTATAGTACTGACTACAATATGTGTTTACTATATGCGTTTAGCTTCCAACTAACTACAACTTTATGACAATGACAATTCATAAATGACTAATTATATTCTTAGGTTCACTGTATAAGACCCAACTTCTAATACTTCTAATTTCTGAATGGATAAGAATAGGTTTTTAACGGTAGTTATATTTCCAACGTACACTTGACTACATTAAGTAGTTTTTTTGTTTTTGATTTTGGATGAAAATAAAGCTAGAAAATATATATTAGTATATATTTATATGTCACGTTTATACTTAATAATTAATTAAATTAATGTGGAGCTAATTAAGTAGAAACAAAGTTGTTTAAATATAGATAGCCCTTAGGGCTACATATAAGCATTAAAAACACTATTGAAAATTGTTTAAATTTAGAAAATCATGACAAAAATACTCTAATTACACTGATCTACGTGTGGTTTTGTCATAAATTACTAATTTTATACAATTTTTAAAAGTGTTTTTAATGCTTATATATAACCCTAAGAACTATATATAGCATTACCCTTCTTTAATTAATAATATGTGTGGTCAGCATCCTATTCTAATTAAGGATCAAAAAAAGCAATCCTTACTATGTTGACTAGTCTCGACTCTTAAGCTAGTACTTTGTAACTTTTCTCCTTTAATTAGCAATATTTTGGTGAAAATCTCAAGCATTATAGCAATGGAAAATATGTATTACAGTATTAGTAATTTCAATTTTAAAGATACTTTGGATACTGATTTATTTAAACGTGATTTTATCATGTATTTGTAAACTAATGTCAAATGAAGAATGCAGTTTAATGCTTGTTTGTTGAGTTTTTAACGCTTCATATATTATTACCCTTGTGTTAATACTAATTTCATATACTATACTATTCATATTTTCACATAGATTCCTTAAACTAGTGATCTCAAGGTTTTTAAAATTAGACAAAAAAACATCAGAAAGTAAGATTAATGAGAAATCAATACCAAGGAGGCATGAAAAATAACATTATCCTTGACATGCATGACAATTTCTTTTCAATAGAAATTCAATGGTCTTCAGATTTTTTGTCTGTTCATGATATGGTCCTTGGTTTTTCTAGAATATGAGACCATTTTGTTAATTCATGGATAAAAAATTCCAACTTTGAATGTTGAATACTGTTATTAAGTGAGCTATCGTTGGTGGTCCATGCAACAAAATTAGTTTCTCCAGTGCTACTTGAATAATTTCTACATTCACATTCTGATTTTTGAAAAGATTACTACTTTATCTTCAAAGTTTCAATCTTTATTCTTAATGAAGAAGGTTTGTTTGTGATTAATTATAACAATACATTAGATTAATTTTACGTTTCTTTAAGTCTGTATGTGTTAACCTAACTTATATACGAGGTATAATATTTTCTTCTACCAATTTGCATACGATTGTAAATTTAATGGATGAGTGATTGTCAGATAATCAACTACTCTATTTGCTCATCGGAAAATATTCATTCACCTTAGTTATTAGATAGACACCCTAGCTATAAAAATATATTTGATAAAGTAGTGGTTTTATTTGTTACAAATTTTATACTATTGAAGAAATGAACTTGTAGTATATTTCTATCTAGAAGCTGGCTATATAACTTAATATACAGGAATAATGATATAGTTGTGAAGTTGTCTACTTGTCTCATCTTTTAATTACATATAAAATTTCTTTCTTTGGTTTATGTGAGCTTTAAATTATATGGTACTTGACTCAAAACAACTTGTTCCATTGCTTAGGGGAGGTCAAGAAACACAAATTTCAGTCCATTGGACGATACAAGACATCCACAAGCTTGGTCGCCAAATAGTCACAACATTGCATTATTTTGAAGAGATCGAGTTAGAGGCTAGATACAGAGGGCACCTGTAACATAGTCGTAAAGAATATTGAAGTAAACGAGATGTATCTTTAACCAATTTTAATCCTACACCATTGATTTTTCAATGTTAATCCCTTAAATCGGATTTAAAATCCACCTAATTTGGATTACAAATTAGTTATAAGCTCTAGTTTCTTTGTTCTTATCCTCCACTACTTGTATATCTTTGAAGAATAAATCTCTTAAATATAACTTTACCCATAATAAATCTTTGAAGAATCTATTTTACTTTGGGCATGATCCTTTTATTAATGCCCAAACAATAAATTAACCAAAGAATCTACTCAAATTGCTAGTTGATCTTTATAATTTACTTGCTCCCAAGAAGTAGCTTTCAATCTTTTATGCACCTCTTTCTTCAATAATTTCACTCTCTCTCTCTCTCTCTCTTTTTCATTTTGTAAATGTAAAAGTAGATGCATGCATGTAAACTGTTTTTTAAACTAACCAACAAAATAGAGAATTTGTGGTGGAGACAGCACTAGCATAACTAAATATGTTTTTTTTTTTTTTTTTTTTTTTTTTTTTTTTTTTTTTTTTTTTTTTTTTTACAAAAGCAAATGATATTAATAAAATCAGAGTTTACAATATACGAAATAAAACTTAAACCTTAGTATATGGCTTTTAACATTTAAGCCATTCTAACTTTCAACACTAAAAACCAAGTAATATAACTGGAGTTGGCCGGAAAAGTTGCAATTCAAGACCTCTTTATAGGCCAAAGAGCGGATACCTACTTCAAAACCCAACAAGAGCACAGAGTATCGAAACTGTTTGATCATGGCTAGTTTAACTAAACCTAGTGGGATCAACTTATCACCACGTAAGGTCTTCAAATCGATCACATGGACATGTGACCTATCATTCCTAACCTGTTCTTGTTTGCAAGAAAGCTTTAACAACGCCAAGACTCGTGAAACCCCAAAACAAAGTTTGGGCGCCTGCTTCGGATAGAAAACATCAAGAGTAATGATCACAATGATCACTCCAATGAAAAGAGCAGAATGACAACCATGATCATTCCACCATAAAACACACCACACTCTAGCCATGACCAACTTCTCATTCGTCCCCCATACAACGGTAACCCAAGTTACCTCTCTCAACACAACAACACCAAATCCCTTGACAAGGTATCCAAACTCCCTTCTCACACAACCATCCAATAAACTATAGCCAAAACAACCAGAAAACCAGGACAACAACCAAGAAAGACTCTAATAAACCATACATGACTTTAAAAAATAAAGCAAACTCTGAATAGCAATAAAAATGTACATACTTAAAATCAACAACCAAATCAGAGAGCCCCATTCGGACCTTAAATCCGAAACCATAAAAGCAAAGAACCTCAAAACCCTAACCCTAACTTCACCGTTTCCGTCACGAAACACTCTTGACGGCGACATTAGGCCTAGCCTCCAGCGCAAGGACCCACGAAACCCTAACCCTAACTAAATATGTTGTTAAGATTTCAATTTCTTAGGAACTAAAGTGATATAATGAAGAATTTATATTAAATTCAAATGTCCAAAAACGTTGCCATATGTATTAAATTAATAATGGTTTTTGTTTAAAAATTCTTAACTTGAATAATTTGTTGGGATTTACAATAACACCCTTTAACCCGCAGTGTGTATTAAGTTTCATTTTTAATGTTTGTAAAAAGTCTGATTAAGTCGACTTTAATAGCTAGCACATATTTAGTTGATCTCAGACAAATAATATTTGCACCAAAAGAGAGAAAAAAAAATCCAGATACGCATGCCACATACAATCTAGAAAACTCTTACAAAGTATCAAGAAGATACATTGTTCATACAAACTTAGAATAATAATACTGTACAAAATACAATATAATTAGTTATCCTATAATTGTGAAAGTTTCACTCATATAGTAGTAGTATGGCACACTTATAGTTTCTATTTCTATATGCATATTTCATACACTACACACTAAAAACTACGTATTAAGCATGGCTATGTACTATTGCCTAGTTAAGCATTTCTCAGTGGTAAAAAGATCAAGGAAAATACAGTTTGGAAAATCATTATAAATCCTGCAACAGGAAATTTCAAGGGCTTATATTTATCTTGCTGCTGATAATTGCATGGCTTCCTGCTCATCCATCGACTCGCCCATCCAAGCAAGCCGATGCTTCATGAGAGTTAACTGCAACTCTTGACTTCTCACTTCTTCAAGCATCTCCCACTCGGCCCACCTCTCATCTAAGCCTACTCCTTGCAACATCTTCACCACTTCTGCCATCCTCGGACGATCCTCTGGTGCATTTTGAGTGCAGAGCAATGCTACCTTGACTATCCTTTCAACTTCATTAGGATCATAGGCTGTCAAGTTGCTGTCCACTATATCATGGAGCCTCTTTTCCCTTAATAACTTCTTGATCTAAAGAGCATTTGACCAAACCAATTACGAGTTATAGACTGAACATTTATTGTTTAAGAAAAGAAATACAGCTATGGAATTCAGACAAGGGCAAGAAAAAAAATTTAACAGAAAGCTGTCAACCCATCGTCATTGGCAATGATCATATCTGGGATCAGAGTGTTCCCAAAAAGTAAACAAGGAAAAGAACTTACATGATCAACCAATATCACATCTTCTTCTTCTTCAAGGCGGGATAAGTCTATGGCACGCTGGCCTGTCATGAGTTCTAAAAGGGTTATACCATATCCAAATACATCGGTCTTTTCTGAGGATTTCCCGGTGGATAGATATTCAGGAGCAATGTGACCCATAGTTCCTCGTACTTGAGTAGTAACATGAGTTAGTTTTGCATCCACTAATTTAGCAAGCCCAAAATCCCCAAGTACGGCTTCAAAATTATCATCTAAAAGAATATTTGCAGCCTTGAGGTCACGGTGAATGATCTTAGGATTGCAATGCTCATGCAGATATTCCAGGCCATGAGCTGTCCCAAAAGCTATCTTTTTTCTCCTTGGCCAATCTAAGCCTTCCTCACCGGGCTTCAAGTCTACCAGGAAAAAAAAATATTTTCATTTAAGCTTTAAAGTAAAGCCGGAAATAATAAACAAACAGTAAAGAACATAGTACTTGCAGAAAAAGATTACCACCTCTTAATCGATAAGCAACACTGAGATTTTTCATGTATGGGTAAACAAGGATTCTCTCCGATGCTGTTGTACAAAATCCAATCAACCGCAAGAGATTCTTATGAACAGCAACACTTATTAACTGGACCTCCCTCAGAAATGCAGCCTCTCCACCTGGATTATGATAGTCTGTAAGGCGTTTCACAGCCACCTGAGTGTTATCCATCAATTTGCCTTTGTAAACCTTCCCAAAGCCTCCTTGGCCAATGATGTTACTTTCATTAAAATTGTCGGATGCAATTTGAATCTCGCGCCATGAAAACCTTTTCACTTGGCCAAAGGAGAATTTACCCTCATCTTCACCTAGAAGTTATAGAAAGAGATAATTATCTTAATATTACATTCAAGCAGAAGAGGCATAGCCCTTATCAACCAAGGAATGGCGAACTTAAATTTATAGGCTGCTAAAGTTTATAATGACAATTGTTTTCCAGTCATTAAGCCCATATAACATACATTCAGAGATTTGGATTAATGAAGGCGGCTAAGGATACATGGAAGAATATCAGATTGATGCATGATAGCATATGGAAAAGTAGAGTGATATACCTGCAACATCTACAAATACTTCATTTTTGAATTTAAGATGTTGCTGTCGTCGATATGTGAAGGCCGCCCCCAATAACAAAAGGAAGAATGCACCACAGCTAGCAGCAATCATGACAAGTTCAACTTTTGATTTTCTGGTTGCAACTGGAGATACATACTAACGTTAGATACATGCATAAACAAGCAACTATAAGGGAACGAATGCTTGCTTACAAGATTATACCTTTTAGAGAAGAGCCTGAATCACAAGGTTTCTGAAATCTGGTACCACATTCAAGGTTCGTTCCTGTAAAGCTGAATATATAGAATGGAAGTTAGTGACTTGGTGTAGAGCATTTAGCTCTGAGTAGCCCAAACCTAGAATAATAACACCCATGCAACGTGCCTTAAAGTACAACAAATTCCTGAAAGAACTGGAGAAAGAAGAAACTTGAAAAATAAGAGAATTCCTCAGGCAGTGACAGATGTTAAAAATGGGAGCAATTAGCTGCCTACAGAATTCAGACTCAATAGTTTCTTAGTGTCAAACTGCTGAAAAGAATTAACAAATTGAATAAACAAATAAATACTCATCTCTCTATATTTCATCTAAGTATTTACTTGAATGTTCGAGCTGAATAGAGTTGCAATGGGATTGTGCCACTTAAATCATTTTCTGAAAGATCCCTGTCAGAAAGCCAACAGTGAGGAAGTTTGTCTTATAGGCTATAAGAAGAGCAGTTATAATTAAAAAAATGAGCCGGGGATTACAGATGCTTAAGATTCTTGAGCTGTGCCCAGCTACTTGGTATAGTACCAGAAAACCTATTGTGGGAGAGATCCAGAGTCTGCAAGTTCATCAAGCTGCTCAAACAACCAGGTAATTCACCTGACAGGCTATTATCCTGCAACTCCCTGTAGAGGCAAACGCTATTATATGAGAAACAATGTCCAGCATCCGTTCATGCAATCATGAACCACTGTATTGTCGTTAAAACAGTTGGGAAAAAGCAGTCGACAGGATAAATATAAAAGTGTTAGGACCAAACATAAGTAATTAAGGGAAAACAGAAAACAGAAAACAGAATCCATCATACAACCAAGGCCCAGGAAGCAACACAGAACAAAGTAAGTACACATAGCCAATCTGATAAAGTCATTACAAGTTTTTGTTGTGTCGGTCCTCAAAGTCTCAACCTTCGTAGTATATTAAGAATTAAATTCAAGATGAATTTAATCGTGGAAATGCTACTGTCTAATACTCCCTCTGTTCCTTTTGTTCTTCACATTTAGAATCTTGACACTATTTCTAAAATAAAAGTCTCTTTTAAATTACTCTTGTTGGGTGTGGCCCAAATATTTTTTGGGGCTATTGTCATGGTGGAGTATTTGTGCGTATTCTAGAAGGTTACAGAAAAATCAAGCAAGTTTAGTACTTACTTATGACTTATCTAGATTTTTCTACCAACTTATAGCCATAACACTCTAGAGAATTCTTGAAATTGAAAGTAACTAGGAGATATGGTTCATAAAAATTCTAGAATATTATGGCTATAAAAATGATGAAGGGAGTTCTAGGATCATTCTTGAAATTGAAAGTAACTAGAAGATATGGTTCATGAAAATTCTAGAATATTATGGCTACAAGAATGATGAAGGGAGTTCTAGGATCTTCTAACCATTTCTTTCAACCTCATTCTTCAACTATAAATATTGGTTACGGACATGATTTTATTGGTGTAAGTTGTGTAAATGATAAATTTGATCGACAATAGTAGATTAATTTGAATGTAAATAGAGATATAAAATGAGCAAAATTCCCTTACAAGCTATCTAAGAACTTCAGTTTACATATATCAGGGGATAGAGTTCCAGAAAATCCATTTGAACTAAGGCTCCTGCATGAAAATCAAGCAAACAGACTTCTATAGGTTACCGATGGAAAGCTACAACACGATAAGTTTGGGTTTATATTACCGATTAAATAAAAGGTATTTAAAAACTTACAAAAATGTGACATGTCCACTCAAGCAAGTGACATGAGACCAGCCTGAGCAAGGAGTTACATAAAAGTCATTCCAATCTGTAATCTTATGATTGGAGTTATTCAAAACCTTCAAGAGATCAATCAAAGCTTCACCTAAAAAATATGACAAATAAGTAACATAACATTAAAAAAAATTATAGCAATTTTTAATATCAACTCTTTATTTAATTTGCAGTATATAATGTCGTACCGATAATGATAAATAACACTTGAAACACAAGGAATTGAGATGATTATAGAAAAAAAAAAAAAAAAAAAAAACATGTACTTTTGCTGATCATATAATCATTATGATTTTAAAATTAGTGTAATGGTTGATGATGATCAATCCCAATACAATCTATACTGGTCAAGCATTTGAAAAAAAAAAAAAAAAACAGATAAACAATCGTATGGTAAGTTTTGATGATTATGTATAAGGGATTATTATCTAACTTGTGTGTTGAGATGTGCATGAACGATTGCCATAAAAAATATTGAGTATGTTTTAAATCATTATTTGAGAATTATTCCTATACATCGAATAATGCGAATTGTACAAATATTATAGCATTTATATGCAAATTTTGAGAGTAATAACATTGACAATGGTCAATAGAAGCTTTTAAGAGGAGCACGCAGATAACTAGCTATTTAAGTGCCAAAGTTTGAAGTACATTTGCTATTATAATATTTTAGTTTATCAATACGTATAAGTTATAAAAAGTTAGGGACAATTCTAACAATTACTCATACATACTTACCTCTGTTTTTTTTAGTTGACACGTATTCCTTTTTAGGAAGTTTATATTTAGTTGACACGTTTCTTTTTTGGGTAAGTTTTCTACCTTGCATTAACTAGTCTACCCCACTTGCTTTATCATTCTCTCTCCTCTCTTTATACCAAAATTGAACGCGTCAATTAAATAAAAAAAGAGGAAGCTTAAATATTTAATTTTATGGATAAAGCCTAATATATTGGTCAAAATGGTATATGTAGATAGTGCAAAAGTCAAATTGAGATACTTAAAAAACAGAGAGCATATATTTTTATAAGTAAATAATTTGGACAAGAAAATTGGTTTACAATAAGCACAAGGAACTATTTCCAGAATGGAACACGGTTATTTTTTAGAATTCCTTGTCTAAGAGGAACACGGGTTAATTTTCCACGTTAGTATTGATTGAATTATATGTGTTTACTGAGTTAGTTTGACTAATGGTAATTATCTTTTTAGGTTTTGTTTCATAAAAGATAATTTTTTAGAATGGAATCCAATTTTCTTTAAAAAAAAAGATAGCTTATTTTCGGTTTATTTATTTATTTATTTATTTTTTTATTTACGAGTAGTTACTTGAATTATTTATAGTGGGTTAATATGTTAAGATAAGACTTTTTACAAAATATCTATTTTTAGTTTTGAATGGTAAAAATCTTTTATTCAAAAAATATATATATATATATAAATAAAGCAGGTATTATTTTAGAGCATTCGACACACCACATAAGAAAAGGTATTATTATGTTTTATTTTAGAATTATCAATCGTTACCTAAGAAAAAGTAACAAATGCGATTTAAGAATTCAAATTTAATCGTCAAATATTTAAAAAACAATGAATTGATTTAGCATTTAAATTATTTAATAAACTAAATATTATATTTTGATGATAAAATTAAATTTATTTACAAAAATAAAATTATCTTTTGAGATTAGGATTTCAATTATTCAAAAAAATAAAATTTATCTTTTGATACTAGGATTTAAATTATTTAAAAAATTAAAAATTATCTTTTGATATTAATAGTTTCATCTAAATATCCGATGAATGGTATATTATTTTCACAATTTATTTTAATTTTAAATGAGATAGTTAACCTATGTAGTCTAAGATTTTTTTTACCTAATTTATGTTAAATTTATGTAAAAAAAAAAAAAAAAAAAAATTAGCATAGAATAAAATATGTTAAAAGATTACAACAAATAACAAAAATGATATATAAAAAAATTGTGCATCATACGAGGTCAAATCTATTTTGAATTATCAATTTCTATGGTTAGCTATTTTATCTTTTATCTTTTATTTTGAATTCCGCATCATATTATTTATCTATAATTTTTCTAGCTAAGTTTTGCTCATCGGTTAGCTAGTTTTCATTTAATTTCTTTTTAAAAAAAAGTTAAATTCATTTATTTTATGATTAGGAACAATATATTTACAAGCTAATTTGTTTGGCCAAGCTAGTTACTGAATTGCCCTCCACTAGTTTGGTTATTAGCATGAAAGTTATAAAAATTGCAAGCAACTCCCCAATAGCAACCATTTGAGTTGCTCTTAGGATTTTAATATCTTTATTTTTGGTTTTACAAAAAAGTTTTGCACATTTAATTTGTAATACATTGTTGTAATGGAGAAAAGTTATGAGATCATGATTTATTTTTTGCTTCAATGCATGTCTTGCATTGTTGCTTGCATTTATGTAGCTCATGGAGATCATGCCTAGCTACTTGTGTATAGAAATTATGGGGCAAGTGTGTTTGTCTTTGAAGCACAATAAAAGAAACATTTTCATTCACTCCAAAGGCGTATAACTTTACTCTACACTTTTTTAGTCAATTCCTTTGGGTTCTAATGGGTCGTTTGGTTCAACAAATTGGAATGGAATGGATCGAGAACCCATACCATGGTGGTACGGATAGGGAACCCCATATTTTGCCGAACTTGTTTGGTGTCATATTGGAATGGATTTAGAATCTTAGGGTGTGCCATTGGAATGAAATGGATTGGGAAACCATACCATGGTGGTATGGATTGGGAACCCCATACTTTGCCAAACTTGTATGGTGTGATATTGATAGCATTTAATTAGAATCTTAAGGGTGGAGGTGGGTATGAGATTGTAGGGGGTTGGACTGTAGTTAGATACCATTAGTATGAGAATACATAGCAAAAAAAGAACTCAACCAAACATTGGAATGGATTTTACTCCATTCCAATCCATTCCAAAAGGCCAAACCAAACACCCCCTAAGTTCCTTACTGGTTTCATCTGTTAAACATATTAGATTTTATGATTTGACAGTTGTTCAGGGATTCGAGTGAACTCTTGTCAGGGAGAATTTGTAAGGGTTTGACGAATATAGGCAAGAATATGAGTAAGTTCCTATGTGTATGATAAGCTTCGCTAGCTGCAAATATAAGAGGGAGTAGTTGTTGGAAACATGAGTTGATATAGAAAATCAATAAAGGCTCAAGTTACTTACACTACGTTTGGATAAAAATAGTGAAGGAAAAAGGTGGGGAAGGAAAAAGAGGGAAGGGGAAGGGAGATGAGGGGAGGGAGAAGGTGACTTTCCAATTTCCTTCCATATTTCTCCAATAATTTGAGGGATTTGGTTTATTAAAAGAGGAAGGAAAATGGATCCTTCCAATTCCCTCCCCTGGTTATCCAAACAAAGGATGATGCATCCCTTCTTTTCTGTTCTTTTCTTTTTCCCTCTATATCTCACTATCCAAACATAGTGTTATAAATTGTAATAGAGTTGTTAGCCTAGTGAGTTTTGTAAATCAAAACCCCCTATCGAGGTTTTTCACCTTCTATCTTATATCTAGGAGGTTTCCTGGTAATGTCTCTCTTGCATCCATCATTTTTCTACTTGCTTTAAGTTTCTTATAATTCTGCAAAAAGTACAAGCATGTTCCATACTAAAATTCACCTTGCTTAGTTTTTTCATCTAAATAACTTAATTATAGTAAAATTAGTTATTGACAATGAACAGTATCCAAAGGATTTTGAAGCAGCATATCATAGAGAATGAATTCCTCCTATCTTTAAGCATACCTTTTCCATTTGGTGAGTAATAGGAAGACACATAACTAAATAAGCAATAACAATATACAAGAGGATAGTGATCTGTATTGCCAACTTGTCAACCACTGAAATATAAAGGATCACTAAGCAGTCAATATGGAATCTTACAAAAAAAAGCTGGTTTGAGAAAAAGGATTTTAGTTAACTTTTTAAAGATGTGTTACTGACTTACTGTTTCTAAAGTTCAGACAAACAAGGGGCATAGACTTAGTAAACAAGTGCATTTTTCGTTGATGTGGGGAAACGATTAATACCAAAGATTATTACCGGTAATGATTGTCAAATTTTTCTGGTCTTATGGAGCAATAAATTGATAGCTCCAAATATTCTTTGAATGGTTTAGTGAAGAAGCCAATAATACGACTATTCTCAATCCCCAAGTTGCACATAGAATAAATACAAGGAAAAGTTGTAGACACATACCTTCAATATCAGGAGCTGAAGTTGGAGAACCATTTCTTAGCAGCAAAACGAAGAAGAACCAGTTAAGTACAATCGTTGTCAAAATGTGCTTAGAGACATGTATATTGAATCTACAACTCCCTCGTTTGTCTGAAAAAACAATCAAACAGAGTTTCTTCAAGTTCAGTAGGCCAGAGAGTACAAGGTGGAATCATTTATACCACCAACAAAAGACTCAAACAGCTATTATGCGGAACTACACTATCAGTTATAGAACAGGAGCATACATAGATGAGATATATATTAAACTAAAAGAATTATGAACAAATGTTAAGACTATATTCTTGTCTGCTACTAGAACTGCAATTTAATAACAGTTTGATCAGCATAAGGCAACTTGTCCAAAGTAGAAAAAGTGCATAAATATCTTCTTCTATATATAGCAATTAGTTGAAGTTTGGGGGGACTACATAAAATACAACTGTTTAATGAATTGAAAGACAGACACTATAATAAACACACTGATATCTTCCCAGAACAAGCAGAACCCACTATTACAGTATGAGTCAGAGGCCCAAGTACAACAAAATTCTGAAGAAACATATAGATTTGTTGGTATACAACGAGCTACAAAGGGCAATGACGTAGACAAAACATATGATTATAACGTAATAGAAAAAAGGATTAACTTACTTGGTCCAGCCATGACTCTTGAAACCTCTCACCAAAAAAACAGAAGCAGAAATAGGCAACCATGATCAACAATAAGTGAATATGACTATAAGAGAATGATGATGATGATGAAAAAATGATTATGGGATAGTGCAAGGGACCCACATATCATACCAAAATCAAAGCAAGAAATCTTTTATTTAAACAAAAGTTTGTATGAAAAAGATTAAATTAGGCAAGTGTTTGTGTTATGTACCAATCTAGGAGACTGTAAAGTCACCCTAATAAAGAGAGAAAGAAATCACAAAGGCATATGATATGGCAGCACTCACTCACTAGAAGACTAATTGAGTTATTGGTGGCCAAGAATATGAATATGAAACCCACTCATAAAAAATGCTCTCTTTACTTTTAATTTATTTATTAGTACTAGTCTTATTCAATTCCTTAGCTAGTGCATTTTAATTGAGCTTCTTCTTTACACATCTTCTTTTTTCCCTCTATATAAAAGTTTTGCCTTTAAAAAGTTTTAGCACTGATGATGATGCTGTGATCACCACAAGAACATTTAAGCAAAAACAAGCTTCACCTTGTTGATAACTTGATGTGATCATACGAGACATGAGGAAAGTCTAAGATAATATCCGATACTGATCAATCTCATGAATATCACAGATAAACAAAAACCAACAAACTCAAAACCACTATCTATTTAAGTTTTATTGTTCATGTATTTGAGATTGATTAATATCGAATATTAACGTAGACGTATTTCCCCATAATCATACATACTCCTTTACTGGATTTCCAGCAACACCATTAGTTGATTTATTATTTCATGGCAATTGAGCAAATGTATGAAGATTCACTGAGGAATAAGATCAAACAGGTGGTGGGCATACCAAATCAACAGCCATTTTCTAGCTAAATTCCAAAACTGAATATCTGGGCATGCTTCAAACATCACCAAGATTATAACGATAAAACATTTATTCTATACCCACATGGATTATTGGATTTATATAACAATAGGATCAAATCTTTAGATAAAAATAGTGCCAACTTAGCTGAGTCCCATTTGGTGTCCGAACTATTGTGGGAGTCGAAACAATCTGCACTGATTTTGTGGGTTTACACTGTAATCTGGATTTCTGGGAAATATGTTTATGAAATTACTCTGCAAATGTAAAACAAAGTTGACTGTTAGCTCTTTTATGTGGGTTGATGAACAAGTATAAAATCAGAGTTGAGAAAAGAAGAAATAGAAGTTAATAAGTCCATGTAACTGACCAGAGGAAGTGCCAACGGATTTCAATAGAGCAGAGCTGCACAGCAATAATAATTACACAAAGTTTCAGATGTACCGTGTGCCCGTGTGACATGGGTTATTTCAATAATTTGGTCAAAGATTACTTGGTCAAGGGTTACTCGATCGGTCAGAGGAGTCAAAGGTTATTCGATCAGTGGTTACTCGGTCGATCAGGGGTTAATAGGTCAAGGATTACCCGGTCAGTGTTTTGGTGCGTGTCAGTCGGCCATACGGAGTGGCCGGCCGCACAGAAAACACGTTCTACGAGTATAAACTTTGTGTGTAAATCAAGGGTATGTTGGTCATCTTAATTATTTAGTTGGGGACATCTTTGTAATTTCATCTTTTTTTTTTTTTGTATCCTCCGTTCTCCATCACAATCTCATAGCCAAAGCGATTATTAATTAGATGTCATCGTGAAGTAGATGATTTCCCTAGATTATCAATTAGTATGGCCTTAATTTACACTCTTTGTTGATAGGGTCTTTTCATTACCTCAACGGTAAGAAGAACAAGAAGAGGAAAACGGGAAAAAGAATAGGATATGCGTTGGTGGTTTATCGGCGCAAAGACACGCGGAGAGATGGTGTTTGATATGATGTGGTGGTGGCTGATATGAAAACGGGAAGACGAAGATGGTAGTGGTAACGGGGAATCTGAGATTTTGATTAAAAAAAAAACATAAAAAAGTGAATAATATTGCAAGAATGCCACTTGGTGATATTAGGGGCGGATCTAAGTTCAAGGTAATGGGGTTTTAATAGATTGGCTTTAGGAGGGGTACTTTCGGAAGTCTAGTATTATTATTAGGTTTTAGTATAAATAGAGGGAAGGTAGAAGGAAGAAGGTAGGCAGAATTTTGGAGTCACTCGTTAGAGAGTTGAGAGCTAAACTCATTATAGAGCTTGATAGGCTAAACCTATCGATTGTGTTAACCGTTATTTATGTCAATTAAAGCCTTATTCTTTCTTCTCTATTTTACCATTCTATAGCTTTCTTCTCTGTTATTGGTTGTGTCTGGTCAATCCATAACAGGGGTCAATTGACCCTTTTAAAAATTCTTGTTACAAATATTGAAAAGATGAATTAATAATGATTTATTTAACATAATTGAATTATAAAACATGAGAAAGACAATATGAAAATTATGAGTATTATATCAATACACATTATTATACATACGTGTCAATATAATGTATATATGTATAGTTTGTTAATATATAAATACTTGTATAATTTGTTTCATGTTGATTGAACCCACTATTTAAAAATCCTAGATTCGCCACCGGATGATATATACTTCATATTGTGTGATATTACATTGTTTTTGTTTGATAATAGATTATTTTTGTCAGGGTTTACATTAATTTTGTCAGGTATTATATTATTGCTATCAGGAATTAGATTATCCTTGTCTGGAATTAGATTATTTTAGTTTGATAATAGAATATGTTTGTCAAGAATTATATAATATCTCTCTAAGTTATGATTTTAATGTTACTTTTACTTTTCAATTTTTCAGTGCTATTACTGAAGATGATATTACAAACATAACAGTTGGTACTAAATCTACTTGTAATCAACTTTGTCAAATTCTAGAAGATCTTAGTGAGCAGCAAAAGAAGGCAGTTATACAGATTGGTTTTGGCGGTTTGTTGCATCTTAATTTGAAGGATAACATTAGCCATCAATTATACAACTATGTAGTTACCCATTATAATCCTAAGGCTAGAAATCTGATTGTTGGTAAAAAGGAACTTGCCATTCATATACATAGTTGTGATATTGCTGATGTGTTAGGTATTCCTTATACTGATAAACCTGTGAAAGAAATATCCAAAATTAAGAAAGGATTTAATCCTGATGATGCTTTGAAGTCAGAGTGGAGGCAATTTTTGGGTTTAGAATGTTGTTGAATCTGAAAAAGTTGGTGAAAGTAAGAAAAGGAAAACTGGAGAGACTAAAAAAAAGACATGTCAATTTTAACACTTATTTTGAGTTGTTTCAGAAATATAGAGATGGGGGTTATCAATTCAAGAGACTTTTTGTTCTTTTTGTTGTATCACATTTTTTGGTTCCAATGGGTGATAAGTCTTCAAACTTTAACATTATTAAGTCTTTGGAAGATGTTCGTTTTATAAAGACTTACAACTGGGCTGGTTATGTGATGGATTCTCTATGTGAATCAATATCAGAATTTCAAGCTTTTGCTCTTAAGAGGAAGGCAGATGAGGGAAGGAAAGCTACATCAAAACAAATAAATAGTTGTCTTGTTGCTTTTGTTATTGCCTTTTTGCAAGAGTTTGATTTTGGGACCACCTTAGATAGGAAGCCATTTATAATGAATTGGACTTGTGAAAGTCTGAATGAAAGGATTAAGGTTGTTCCAGAAAATATGGACTATGGTACTTTTGAAGTTCCAAAACAGTATGCTGGTAAAAGTGATGAGGTTGTTTTAAAAGCTTTCAGCTTGAGAGCATGGAGTTTAAGCTTGAAGAGAGTGATGAAGAAGATTTGGATTTAAAGAAGGAAGGTCCTGCTGTACAGCCTGCTAGCCTTAGTTTCAAAGTTGAAGATGAAAAAGCTAGATATGTTATGTACAGGATTCCTCAAGATTTTCCAACTGATGATGAAATTGACAAGATGGATATTATTGATGTAAGTTTAAAATCTTTTCTTTTGATTAATTTAAGTTTATTACTCAGATTTTAAATTTTTTGTTTGATAATAGATTAATTTAGTCAAGAAATATATTATTTCAGTTAGGAATTAGATTATTTTGGTCAGGAATTAAGTTATTTTTGTCAGGAATTAAATTATATCAGTCGAGAATAAGATTATTTCAGTCAGAAATTAGATTATTTTTGTCAGGAATTAGAATATTTCAGTCAGAAATTAGAATATTTTAGTCAGGAATTAGATTATTTCAGTCAGGATTTATATTATGTCAGTTAGGAATTAGAATATTTTAGTCAGGAATTAGATTATTTCAGTCAGGATTTATATTATGTCAGTTAGGAATTAGATTGTTTTGTCAGGAATTAGTTTATTTTTACCAAGAATTTGATTATAATTGTCAGGAATTAGATCTTTTTTATCATATATTACAATCTTTTTTACTTTGGTCAGGAATTAGATTAATTTTGGTCAGGAATTAGATTACTTTGGTCAGGAATTAAGTTATTTTTGTCGAGAATTAAATTATATCAGTCAGGAATAAGATTATTTCAGTCAGGAATTAGAATATTTCAGTCAGGAATTAGATTATTTCAGTCCGGATTTGTATTATGTCAGTTAGGAATTAGGTTATTTTTGTCAGGAATTAGTTTATTTTTATCAGGAATTAGAATATTTTTGTCAGGAATTAGATTATAATTGTTAGGAATTAGATATTTTTTATAAGATATTACAATCTTTTTTACTTTGGTCAAATATTAACATAGTTTTATTTTATTATATGTTACTTATTCACTTTTTGTTCTATTTTTTACTAGTCTGTGAAGAAGAAAATGATGAAATTTGGTCGTGACTTGAAGATTGTATTAGAGAACCAAATTCACTTTGCTATTGATTTGAAGGATGAAACAAGGACATTTTCACAAGAGTCTCAATCTCAAGGAGAAGATGATATATATTCTAATCCTGAATGCTTTGCAAAAATTGATCAAATAGTGGAAGTTGTTATGCAGAGCAAAAAGTTAGCTTCTGATTTGGATCAATTTGATAATAAGCTTAAGCCTGATGATATTGTAAGTTTTATTATCTTTATTATTATTTTATATCTTAAATTTATTTAAGATTTGTATCTGATATTAATCTTGATTTTATATAGGTGAATAATGTTATTTTCGATCTTGATCAACAAGTTAACTTATAAAAAAGACCAAACTGAAGACAATGAAGGTAATTTAGAGAATAAAGATCAAGGCAATGTAGTCAATGTAGAGGATGAAACTAATATGCTTGTAGATTCTAAGATTGAAGGGATAGGAGAGGAGAATAAAGATGGAGCCAATGAAGTCACCGTGGAGGATGAAACTGATATTGATCAAGGTTTGAATCAATCAGTTGGTGGTTCAGTTGTTGGAGAAGATGTTCTTGATTTTGAACCTGTCACAGGATCATTTGAAACTTCAACATCACCTCAAAGAACACCAAAGAAAGCTAAGAGACTCAATGATTATTATTCAGCTAGTTTGAATGAGAATCAGGCAATAATTGTGCAAAAAGGGAAGAGTTTTTTAAAGAGAGATCTTTCAATTCCTAAGTTTCAGTTAATTACTCCTACTCCTCAACCATCTCAAGAAGAATCACCAATAGTTACAATTTCCCCTGTACAAAGTTCCCCTAAAGTAACTCTAGTAGTTTTTGAGAAAGAGAATGAAAACAAGGATATCATCAATCCTAAGGATGATGACAACAAATCTAAGGTCTAATATTTGTATTTTATTTTACTAATTTTTTAAAATAATACATGTATTTAAATTTGATATATCATATAAATTAATATATCTTTTCTTTATGTTTGTATTTCTTTTTTTTATTAACCTATATATATATATACATATATATATCATTTATTTGTTGGAAGTTAAAAAAAAAAGAAAGATTTTTCTATACTTGTCTAGTTGTCAATCCCTATCCCCTCCCCCCCCCCCCCAAAAAAAAAAAAAAAAAAAAAAAAAAAAAGAGAGAGAGATTACAAGTAGATGTTGTTATTAGGGGTGTTCATAATCGGGTACTCGGGTTTTCGCATATCCGGAAGTGCGGGTACCCAGATATGCGGGTAGTGAAACAGGCGGCCCATTACCCAACCCGGTAAAACCGGGTACCTGCTTATCGGGTACCCGTTTTTACTGGGTCGTGTCACCAAGTACCCGTTATATGTTTGTGTGTGTGTGTGTGTGTGTGTGTGTGTGTTTTTAGGTTGCTACTAAATCTAATGAATTAATTCAATCTAAAGATACTGAAGAACATCATGTAGCTGTTGGTCAGGCTCATCAGGTATTTTTCTATGTTATTTAGTACAATATTTTTGTTTGATAATAGATTATTTTGTTCAGGAATTTAAATATTTTAGTCAGGAATTTAAATATTTTAGTTAGGATTTAAAATTTTTTAGTCAGGAATTTGTATATTTTAGTCAGGAATTAGATTATTTTTGTCAGGAATTAGTTTATTTTTGTCAAGAATTAGGTTATTTTTGTCAGAAATTAGATTATTTTTGTCAGAAATTAGTTTATTTTAGTCAGGAATTAGATTATTTTAGTCAAGAATTACTATACTTTTGTCATGAATTAGATTACTTTTGTTTGATGTGAAATTTTTATTTTCTTGTAGGAAGTAGAAGCTGAGCCTAGACATACATACAAGTCAAGTTTTAAATTTATTGAGGAATAAAGATGTTCAAAGGAATCTCTTGCAAAGGAATCTCTTGCTGATTTGTCTTAAGATGATCTTATGGTATTTAGAGATCAGACTCCAAAAACACATATTGAGTTAATTGATATAGATAAAACTCCTAAGGCTCCTAATGTTCCTGTTTCCCCTGAAATCAGTTTTATTCTTGCTGATATGTATTCTGAAAAAAGGGATGAGAGATTGCAACATTTAAAAGATAAGAAGCAGTTGACATTGCAAGCTAATTTGGAAACAGCTGGTGATCCTGATTGGGTAGAACCCCCTATTGATAAGATTCCTATTCGAAATCGACAGGTTCTTGTCTCTAGGAGTTTGCAAGAAAATAAGCCTTTAAATCTGAGAAATTTGGGTGAGCAGCAAAGATATATGTGTGATTTTCTCTTTTATATGAGATATGATGATGAGAAGGAGTTAGATCCTACTGATTCAGATGAGGTAATTAAGGAGCGTAACAGACATCTGTACAATGAAGATACTGAGTATGTGGTCTGTGAGTTTGGTAGCGATGATAAGTTAAAAATTGATATTATTTTGGTTAAAGAGGAGTTTACTTCACTGCGTCCTTCTGTCTGGGTTCGTTAATAGTGGTGTTATTGATGCTTGGGCTTATGTACTAAATGATGAAGAAAGAAAAATAACTGACAGAGGCATTTTTCAATACAAAAGATTTTGTTTTCATACTGGAGTTTCTGTAAGTTTTTTCTTTTTCTTTACATATTTCTTTTTGGAATTTTTATTAATATAACATAATATTTTTTTATTTATGATTTTTTTTCATTATGTTTTGTAGGAATCTGTTGAGAGATACTTAAGAATGAGAAAATTGTACCTGGAAGAAGTTAAATTCATTAAAGAACAAGAGAAAGTTTTGGAGACTTTGAAAGATGATCCAGAACAATTTAAAAAGTTTAAGGAAGATTTGAAAAATAAGGAGCTTGTGTTGAAGCTGAAAAGACATAATTCTATTGATGTTTACAATTATATAAAGCAATGGGTTGAGTTTGCTCCTTTGCTCAATATAGCTAAAGCAGAGTTGGTAAGTTTTTAACTTCATTTGTTATATTAGAATTTTATAGTCAGGTTTTAGCTTATTATAGTCAGGTATTAGTTTCTATTAGTCAGCTATTATCTTCTATTACTCTAGTAATATATTTTTATAGTCAACTATTATCTTCTTTCACTCAGGTAATATATTTTTATAGTCAGGTATTAGCTTCTTTTAGTCAAGTATTAGCTTCTGTTAGTCAGGTATTATATTTTTATAGTCAGGTATTAGCTTGTTATAGTCAGGTATTAGCAAATTATAGTCAGGTATTAGCTTCTTTTAGTCAGGTATTAGCTTCTTATATTCAGGTAATAATTCATTCTAGTAAGATAATAGTTTGTTTTAGTCAACTATTATTTCTTTTTAATCAGATATTATCGTTTTATAGTAAGGTATTAACTTCTTTTAGTTAAATATTATTTTCTTTTAGTCAGTTATTATTTTAATTTCACATATTATTATTATTATTATTATTATTATTATTATTTTGTATGGTAATAGTTTTTAACTCATTTTCTATTTTATTTTGCAGATTTTTTTTCCTATTTGTTATCGTGATCATTATACTCTGATGGTTTTGAATTCATTCTTGTATAGATTGGATAAATAATAGAAGTGATGATCTTTGTGAGAGTTTTGATTGGTACGACAAAATTGATAAATAATTGGTAAGAATTTTGAAAATAATAGTTTTAGTTCTCTTATAGAAAATTATACATTTAGATGCTTATATATTTATATTTTTTTAGGTTAAAACTGCTAGTTTGTTTTTGGGCAAGCAAGGTCATCCGAAAACTGATATTATTACGGGTCTGCCTTGGAATATTCCTCACTTTTCATGGAGAACAACCACTAAAAGTAATGATTGTGGTGTTTTTGCGTTAGTTTGTATGCAATAGTACAATGGATTAGATGCTGGAATTGTTGATTTGAAACTTGTAAGTTTTTTTTTTTCTCTTAAATTTTTTGACTTCTACTAATTATTTTTTACTGTTCTTATTTATGTGTTATTTTATAAATTTGCAGAAGCAAAATAGGAAGATTTATAGATGCAATATCGCTTTTCATATGATGAATAGAGAAGAAAATTTTTGGCGCAAGAAAGTGCGGATGATTGCATTTCTTTTTCTACTACGAAGCACATTATTTTGAATGCTCAGCCTGAAAGGAGAAAGTTTGAGAAGAAATATACAGATGATGTAGCTGCTTTAATGAAAGAAAAAGAGAAGCAATTCATGCTGGAGCAAAAAACAAAAAGAAATTGAAGAAATAGAAAAGTTGGTGGATTAGCATTTAGGTAAAGTTGTAATGTTAGATAAGGAAGTAGATGGTTCTATAGCTTTCTTCTCTGTTATTGGTTGTGTCTAGTCAGTCCATAACAGGGGTCAATTGACCCTTTTAAAAATTCTTGTTACAAATATTGAAAAGATGAATTAATATGATTTATTTAACATTATTGAATTATAAAACATGAGAAAGACAATATGAAAATTATGTGTATTATATCAATACACATTATTATGCATACGTGTCAATATAATGTATATATATAGCTTCACGTAATTTGTTAATATATAAATACTTATATAACTTGTTTCAGGTTGATTGAACCCACTATTTAAAAATGTTAGATTCTCCACCGGATGATATATACTTTATATAGCTTATAAATAGGGGCAGTGATAAGTGTCATTTATGTCGCTATTTTTAAGAGTTTTCTAGTTATTTTTTCATAGTTTTTATATCTTTTTACTTGGTTTTAATAACATTTTATTACATTTGTCATGATTGCGTGTGAAATGTCGTTATTGCTCAATTTTGGCTTTTCTTGCATATTTTAGTTGCTTATGGCATTAGATTAAACTTTATTGGTTTATTCTTATGTTTAGGAACACTTGGATAAGTTCATTGCTCAAAATTGAAGAAATATAAAACATAAAAGAACAAGTAATGAAGAAATGTGCACTTGATTTTCAATGATCGAACTTCAAACGCCTATATCTTTTGATCTACAAAACATTTTGGGGCAATTCCAATTGGAGATGAAAGCTTATCTTGAGAGATTTCCAAAGGCAGGTCATATGCCCAATTCCGTTGTAAAACGTGGGAGATATGCTCATTTGAAGCTGAGCGGTTTGCCCTGTCCGATAGGAGCGGGCGCGCATCCTATGAGGAGCGCCCGCTCTAAACTTTCTGGAACGATTCTGCCATATTTTGCTGCAGCTAGGAGCGCCCGTGCACGAAATTGGAGTGCCCGCTCCTCTGCACGCTGCTCGACTTTTTGCGGAGCTTCCTAGGCAATTTAGTAAGGGGTATAAATAGATTTTTTGCTCATTTTAGGGGAGAATTCATATTTTCAGCAGTTTTAGGTTTTTAGAGAGAGAAACTCTCAAATTTTGGAGAGAGAAAGTGAGAGAAACAATGGTTTTCATGGATTTTGGATAATCAAAGGAGGAATTTGATGATTTGAAGATCTCCATTTTATATCAATGAGCATTTCTTACTCTCTTCTCTCTTTATGCTTTATTAATTGCTTTGTTAATCATGTTTGAGTAGATTTCCTTCTACTAGGTGTTGAGTGAAGCTTTGTTATGATTAATTGAGTTATTTGAGATAAATTTGATGATAATTGTGTGATTAAATTGATTGAATTGATGATGGCATGTTGTTTGTTTTAGATTGGATTGATCTCCCAAGATAGCAAACTTAATTGCATGTTAGTTCTAGTTTGACAAGGGATTGTGAATTAGAATTTATATATTTGATTGCATTTTGGGTAAATTTCTTCTATGCACCTAGTCAATGAGGGATCTAGGCTAGGAATTTGAGAGATTGCTCTTGATAGTAATTAATTCCCATTTTAATTCTTTCTTTGCATGATTGATTATCAAATCAATTCCCATTAACTTGTTAATTGTTCAAAATGGATCTTTGCCCCTAGTAGACTTTGTAATATCTTGATCTTTATATGTGTGTTAGTGTAGTTGTAGTGTCCACTATCCATAAACCGACTTCGGCGTAGCTTAAGCATTAGATCGAGAACAATCCAACATTACCGTTCCTTGTGGTTCGACTCCGAACTTACCACTAGACTTGTTTAGGGGTTAGTTTAGGATTATAATAAATTTTGTTTGGCCGTGAGGAGGTTAGTCAACGACATAATTTCCCCGCGCTCAGGCAGCTCCAGTTAGAAAATGCTAACTCTATTCTAAAAAAAACCTCGATCAACATACTTTGGTTTTATTTTTATGGCAAAGAGCCACAAAAACCTCGATCAACATACTTTGATTTTATTTTTATAGCAAATAGCCAAAAAAGACCTCGATCATCATTGTTTCTTGAAGAAAATATAACGATTAAAGGCTTGTATGGTTGACAACATAAAATGAAAATGAGAATCATGAGAATTTATAACTTGCATAGTTATTTGGTTACTTCGTCAATAAAAATTCATATAAATTTCAAAAACCACCCATGCATTGTCAAAAACTCAAAACCAAACAATTTAAGAAAATTCAATAAAATCCCATAAATTACAACTTCATAAGGAAATAAAATCCCATAAATTAATACCTCACATGTCAACCAAACGAATTTATCATGTAATTGCATAAATTTCGGTCATCTCATTAAATAAATATTTGCTAATTAACAAGGGCAAATCTAATATAAAAACAAATTCATTGGAGGATAGAGATCTCAAAGCCGCTTCAACGGAAACTACCGCGAACAACAATTTTTTGTCCTCCTCCATATTTAAGAAGCTCATGACTCATAAGCTTCAATATCCCTATTGAAACTGCTTCAATTTTATCCGTCGATTGCAAAAGTTGAACCTTTCAAAAATGCCCTATATCCCGAAAATACTCCAAATAATCGAGACAAATCTAATACGAAATTAATTTCTCACTACTAATTAATTGACAATCAACAACAAAATTTCATTAATTTTCAACAAAAATAAATAAAGTTAGTTTCATAAATTCGTCACTTCATAATTAAAGAGGAAGAAAATAAAATAGGGATCGATAGCAGGTGATCATGGGATAGCTCAACTGCTCAAGTGGTTAAAGCTTCCCTGAACCGGTGATCACGGGATCGATTCTTATCACTTGCCCTTGAAGCTCTCTAAACACCAAAAAAAATAAAATTTCCTCTTTTCATAATTAAAGAGGAAGAATTCTCCCTCGAAAGAAAGAGTTTTCGAAAGACAGGGTTTTCCTCCTCTTTTCAAGAAGGAATTTCTTATTAAGCTTAAAATCTAGGATAATGGATCTGATGGATCGATTGTCATGAAACTGTTTCGTCGGTGAAAAATTAGGTAGGGTCGCAAAGGTTATCAATTTTTCGAATACGGACAGATGAATCTGATGAAAATCATCCTCATGATTACAAGGGATCGTTAAATTGTCTCTTCAACCAGGCTGTATTTTCCAGCGATAGATGTTCCACATTGCAAGATCTGCTCGATAATCGTAGTTTTTATGAAAGAAATTTTATTTAATTCAAATTATTTATTTGTTAAATTCGATTATTGTTGTAGATGTTGTATGACTTTTTATTAATGAATTAATTTTTCTATTAAAAAAAAATGAGGAAGAAAATTCTTGTGATAACTACCCAATAATTAGCTAATAAAAAAATCCAGTACAACTATTATCATAAAAAATAATCAAAAAGAATAAATTAGAATGTGTTTGCTATTAGTTTTCAACCAAACAGTCTTCCAACAAGTTACTTTCCTTGGTGGTGTTCATACTAACCACTCTCTTGTGATAATTTGAATGTAGCACCCTATTAAAAGACGGGCTTGCAACCGGCCGATATTCAGTCAGTAACGTGCCCGTCTTTTTAAACCGAACTCCACAAGCGTTACACAACGTTCCTCGCCCCAACGGTCCTTCACGCCATTGTGGAGTTTTCGTAGCTTGACAATGGAGGCAACTCCGAGGTTGTTTGCTTATAATTAATTCTAATATAGCTTTATCGAGCATATTATAGAAGGGAAGACCGCCCCATGAAGTTCTTTTTTTCGCCCATCCTTTACTTCTTTGTTTTCTAGGAAATTTTGATAAAAACAAAAGGTCACTTCTCCTCGTAGTTCTTTTATTAATATTGTTTGGGTCCAATTTAGTCCAATTGGGCCTGGTCACTGAATGATCCAATTAAAAGCCCAAGGCAAAGGTTCAACATCCTCAAAGCCATGTCAAGGTCAGTCAACGGCCCAATCAGCTTGGCCCAGCCCAACTGATTTCCGGGCCCAATCCGCCTCCTTCATTAGCCAAGGTATAAAAGCCAACAATTTGGTCAATTCTTGGTAAGACAAAGACAATAAAGCCTCAAGCAACTAAACTCTTGCACAGCTTTCTCTCTCTAATATACTGACTTAAGCATCGGAGGGGCCTTCCTCGGCGTCCCCCCCGAGGCTAGTTTACGTGTATTTGTTGTGCAGGAAACCCTCGGCTCCTGCGTCGTTCGGACCGAGACCAAGTTCCCTCAAGATAAAAGGATCTTCCGAGATTCGATTGTTTTCATCCGAAACAATTTGGCGCCGTCTGTGGGGAACGCTACTAAATTTCGCGTCAGTCATCAAACACTCCGGCAGTCGCCATGACTAAGAGTGGAAAGAGTTCCAAGAAGGCTAAGAAGGGAGGAGGCCGGATTACGGTGAGGGAACGCCAGCCGGTTTATCCCTCCCCGGAGCAAGCCTCTTCCGAGTCGGAGGCCCCCATTTCTCCGGAAAGGGAAGCCTCAAGAGGTCCTAGCCTCCAGGAGGAGAACACCTCGCACCACACTCGGCAGCCGGGGCCATCCCCGAGACCGAGTGGCTCAGGTGCGAGGAACTCCCCGCCGCGCCATAGCGTGCAATCCAGGTCACATCCGCGGGAGACTCCTCCCTCCGGACCCTCCACCGAGGAAGTGGCCAGAGCAGTGGTCATCTGCATGGAGTTCCTTAAAGCTCAAGGGGCTCCAATCCAGATGCCTGATGATCACCAGCCGAGAAACCTGAAAAGGAGGATCGGTCAGGATGATGGTGGACAAGTTCCACCACATAGACAGCTCGGCCAGAGGTGGCGAGGGGACACCCGAAACTCCAGTAAGGAGAGGAGGAGGAACCCTCAACCCTCTGACCACTCCGAAGCTCAGAATTCCATGGGGCCCTCCAAGGACCCGGAATTCGCCCGCCAAAGCGTTCACGAACGCTTGGGTTCGAGGGAGGTGAGTGTGCATAGCCGCCTCACCTTCCCAGAGGATACCGGACCCCACCCAACCTTGTCTCAGCCGGGGACGAAAACCACTTCCACCTCTGAGAGAGGAGGGAGCGAGGTCCCTAAGGCCGGGTACAAGGGGAAGGCGGTCATGGTTCCATCGAACTCGCCCTTCCAGAAGTGGATTCTGGAAGAGCATGTGCCAACGGTCAAAATCCCGGCACATATTACTTACGATGGTACCTCAGATCCTAAGGATCACATTGCCTCTTACGAGGGGCACATGTATCTGAACCCGAGGTCTGAGGCTACCTGGTGTAAATACTTTCCTACGACCCTCAAAGGTGTTGCCCAATCCTGGATCACCAAAGGGCTCAAGGAAGGCTCCATAACCGGTTGGAACGACCTCTCCAACAAGTTCAAGAGCAAATTCTCTACGGCCAACCGCCGAGAGAAGACCACTGCAGAGCTAATGAGTCTGCAGCAGGCGGAGGACGAGAGCCTCCGCGACTATCTGACTCGCTTCAGCAACGAGTCATCCGGAATCACAAGCCTGGATCAAGGCCTGGCCGTGTTCGCGCTACGGAACGGCCTCCAAGCTGGAAAGTTCCTGGACTTCATGGTCATGCATCCCCCGCAGACCCTGGAGGAAGCCTTGGAAGCATCGGATAGGTTCATCCGAGCCGAGGAGTGGAACAGATCCAGGTCTCAGTCTCGTCCGAGAATTGACAAGCCGAAAGGGCAGCAGCCCGAAGTCTCGGCGCAGAGGAAAGGGAAGGCTAAGGCCTCAGAACCGTCCTCTGCTGCCGAGCCGAAGAAGGAAAGACACTTTCCCTACACGGGAAGGTACGATTCATACACTCCACTCTCCCTTCCCCGTGCTAAGATTTTCAGCACGACGAAGGACGAGGGGAGATTCAAAAAACCTCGTCCGTTGCCTCCCTGGCATCAGACGAGGGGAAAGGACCAGTGGTGCGAGTTCCATGACTCACCCGGACATCGCACCGAGGACTGCGTCCAGCTGAAGGACCAGATTGAGGATCTGGTCCGCAAGGGGTACCTGAGCCAATACCTCGCGGACAGGCGCGAGGAGAAAAAAGCTGAAAAAGATTCTCGGCAGGACCTCAACTTCGCTCGGAAGAAGGATAAGGGACCTCAGGGCAAGGAGTCCCTCGACATCCTAGTTATTTCCGGGGGAATCTCGCGAGGCACAGCCAAACGCCAACTGAGGGGTCTAACCCATCAGATTCATCTGGCTGAGCTTCGGCAGTCCCAGTCACCGGCGCCGAACATCCTGTTCACAGCCGAAGACTGTGAGGGGGTGGTATACCCCCACGATGACCCACTAGTAATCATTCTGGGCATCGCCAACCGCAACGTCTGGCGGACCCTCGTCGACGGCGGTAGCGGGGCGAACATCCTCTTCCGAGGAGCGTTCGACCAGCTGAGGATGGGAGCCGAGCACCTGGACCCCGCACCCTACCCGGTGTCTGGATTCAACGGCTCTTCCTCGTATCCTGACGGGAAGATTACACTTCCTGTCACCATCGGCGAAGGCCGAGCAGCTAGGAATATCATGGCCGAATTTTTGGTCGTAGATGCTCCATCTGCATACAACGTGATCATGGGGAGACCCCTCATTCACGGCATTCAAGGAGTCGTCTCCACGTATCATCAAATCATGATATACGTTTCAGACGAGGGACGCTCCGAGAAAATAAAGGGCAGTCAAAAAGAAGCCCGCCGATGCAATCACCTCAAGCCATCCACGTCTCGCCGAGGCGACCGTGGCGATGGGGAGGAAAAGCACCGGGACCGAAACGCCAAAAAGCCGAGAGGCTCAGACGTTTCGGCTAATGAAGCCCCAGAAAACGAGAAATCTGATGGGGGCCAAAAGGCTGACTCCGCCTCAGAGCCGAACGACTCTGATGGCCAGCCGCGGTCAGGAAAGTCTGCTAATATTGATAGCAGGCCGGAATTCGAGGAATCCAACTCTAAGAGCATGGAGACGGATGACCTGACCGAGTCAATAGAACTGACCGTAGGAGATCCGAACAGATGTGTTAGCATCGGGTCGTCACTGGAGCCAGACACCCGTGCGGCACTCGTCCAACTCCTACGGGCCAGTGGAGACGTGTTCGCCTTCTCAGCCGCAGAAATGCCCGGGATTGATCCGGACTTCGTCTCCCATAGGCTTAATGTCGACCCCTCCAGTCGACCCATTAAGCAGAAAAAGCGGAACTACTCCGCCGAAAAGAACCAGAACATCGCAGCTGAGGTCGATAAGCTCCTAGATGCTGGGTTCATTGAACCCTGTCAGTATCCGGAGTGGCTGGCCAATGTTGTAATGGTTCAGAAGGCAAATGGTAACTGGAGGATGTGCGTTGACTTCACGGACCTGAATAGGGCATGTCCCAAGGACTCCTATCCGCTGCCGAGGATCGACCAACTGGTCGACTCGACAAGCGGGCATGCTCTGCTCAGTTTCATGGACGCATTCTCGGGATACCATCAGATCTTCATGCACCCCGAGGACCGAGCTAAAACAGCGTTCATAACAAGTTCCGGGTTGTACAATTACAGAATGATGCCCTTCGGATTGAAAAATGCGGGGGCAACATATCAGAGGTTGGTTGATCAGGTTTTCGCCGAGCAAAAAGGCCGAAACATGGAGGTTTATGTTGACGACTCAATCGTCAAAAGCATAAAAGAAAAAGATCATGTCACGGACCTAGCCGAAACCTTCGCCACCCTCAGAAAATACAAAATGAAGCTGAATCCGAAGAAATGTGTCTTCGGCGTGAAGTCAGGCAAGTTCCTCGGCTTCATGGTCAGCAAGAGGGGGATTGATGCAAACCCCGCCAAAGTACAAGCTGCTTTAGACCTCCCCGAGCCGAAGACAAAAAGGGATATTCAGCGTCTAGCCGGGAGAATGGCTGCCTTGTCCAGGTTCATCTCACGAGCCTCAGACAAAGGGCTCCCTTTCTTCAAGGCGCTGAAGCTCCAAAATTCAAAAGGCATTGAATGGGGAGACGAACAAAAGTCAGCCTTTCAGCAGCTCCGTGAACACCTGGCTCAACTCCCAACACTGGCAAGGCCAGTTGTAGGAGACATCCTATACTTATACGTGGCGGTCAGTCCAGCCACGGTAAGCGCGGTGCTGCTAAGGGAAGAAGAAAAAGTTCAACAGCCGATCTATTTCGTCAGCCACACCCTGACGGATGCCGAGACGCGCTACCCATTGTTAGAAAAAGTGGCTTATGCAGTGGTGGTGGCTGCTCGGAAGTTGCGACCCTATTTTGATTCTCATCAAATAGCGGTTCTAACTGATCAGCCGTTAGAGAAAGTCCTCGGCAAGGTTGAAAAATCCGGTAGACTAGCAAAGTGGGCTTTCGAGCTCACCGAGTTCAGTATCGGTTATCAGCCGAGAACAGCCATCAAGGCGCAAGCCTTGGCAGACTTCTTGGCCGAGTGCTCCTATCAGGAGACTCTGGATGCAAGGAGGAAAATCTGGACCGTCTTCACGGATGGGTCCTCCACCGTGAACGGTTCGGGGGCAGGGGTCGTCATTACCTCTCCCGAAGGCAAAACCTTCGAGTATGCACTAAAATTTTCATTCAAAGCCTCTAACAACGAGGCCGAATATGAAGCAGCCATTGCTGGCTTAGACCTGTGCATATCGTTGGAAGCCGAGCATGTCTACCTCAAGACAGATTCTCAGCTGGTCGCCAATCAGATCCGGGGGGAGTATGAGGCTAAAGAGCCTTCAATGGCAGCTTACCTCACAAGGATCAAATCGACAATTGCGAAGCTGAGATCTTTCGAAGTAGAGCTGATCCCAAGGGGTCAAAATGCTCAAGCAGACGCACTCTCCAAACTTGCAAGCTCAACTCTGACTGAGTTAAGCCGTTCTGTCTATGTGGAGGTGCGCCGAGAAAAGAGTGTAGCCGAAGCAATATCAATCTGCTGCGCTGCACTCGAGCCGAGCTGGATGGATGACATCCTGGCTTATAAACTCAGGGACGAGCTCCCCGAGGATAGGAATTCGGCCTCCAAGATAAAGCGGATCAGTTCACGATTCCTCGTCTTCGGCGGCCAACTCCTCAGAAAATCCTTCTCCGCTCCATTATTGAAATGCGTGGGTCCAACGGATGCCGACTATATTCTCCGAGAGATTCACCTCGGCATCTGCGGAAACCACATAGGAGGGAGAACCTTAGCCCACAAAGCTCTCAGGGCAGGGTATTTTTGGCCTACAATGATCTCGGATGCAAAGAACATGGTCAGAAAATGCGAGAAATGCCAAAAATTTGCACCGGTAATCCATCGGCCATGCCTAGATCTCCAGCCAATTCTTAATCCTCTTCCATTTGCGCAATGGGGGTTGGATATTCTGGGACCCTTTCCCGAGGCCCCATACAAAAGAAAGTGGCTGATAGTCGGAATCGACTATTTCAGCAAATGGATTGAAGCGGAAGCTGCTTCAAGCATATCTGAGCAAACTGTCAGACAGTTCATCTGGCAGAACATAATAACTCGGTTCGGCATCCCAAAAGTTTTTGTGTTCGACCACGGCAGACAGTTTGACAACCTGCCCTTGCGCCGATACACTGATCAATTCGGGATAAAATTGGCTTACTCCGCGGTTTGCCACCCTCAGAGTAATGGCCAAGCCGAAGCCGCAAATAAACAGATCCTTAACGCTCTCAGAAAAAGAGTAGAGGATCAAAAGTCCAAGTGGGTAGAGGAACTTCCGGGAACCCTCTGGTCACTCCGGACAACCGAGAAGGAGGCAACGGGGCATTCACCTTTTCAGCTGGTGTATGGATCCGAAGCAGTGCTTCCAGTGGAAGTGGGCTCAGAAAGCCTACGAGTGAATCTCTTCTCAGCCGAGGAAAATGAGCAGCTCATGAAAGAGTCCCTCGACTTCCTTGACGAGATTAGAGATCTAGCCCGAGAAAGGATGGCTGCACACAAGCTCAGAATGAGCAAGTCCTACAACCGAAGAGTCTATCAACGACCTCTCAGAGTTGGGGATTTAGTTCTGAGGAATGCTGCAGCTGTTCAAAAAAGTCACATTCATGGCAAACTCTCAGCATCTTGGGAGGGACCTTATGAAATTTATCAAGAGCTTCAGCCCGGTACCTTCAGACTCAAACAAATGGATGGCACCGAGCTGAAAAACCATTGGAATGCCGATGTGCTCAAAAAATACTATGTGTAAATCCTTCGGATAGTACAATCTATGTAAGTACACTGATTTTGTTTACAAAAAGGCCATCGAGCCAGTATTCATTCAGATTGCGTGTATTCTTTAACTCTTTATGCTTTCTACGGTTTTTCAAAAATTCAAGGTTTCATTCGGCGCTGTCCGGGGTATTGCATAATGATGCCTTGTACCTCGGCAAGCCGTAAAACCTGCCAAAAAAGGATACAAGCCCGAAGTATTGCATAGTGATGCCTTGTACTTCGGAGAATCTGTTCCTTTGGGCAAAAAGGCCATAGACTTATCCGAAACATAGCCTAAAAAATAGGAACTGATAAAGCCCCGAAGTATTGCATAGTGATGCCTTGTACTTCGGATGAATCAGTTCCGGGTGGTAGTTGCAACTCTGAAGTATTGCATGATGATGCCTCGTACTTCAGATAAACTGCTGCCCCGGCATGGTGTTTCGGATAGTTGTTCCCTTGGATGAATTGAAGAAAGTGTCACAAGAGTACCATCTCTAGAGTGAAAACTCTCAGGTGGGAAATCAGTACTTTAAAAACAGATGTAGAAAATAAAGCAAAGTGTTCAAAGATCCTCGGCTTAGCCGAGAAAAATTATCAGCCATTCCAGAATTCAGAAGACCTCATCTTCAGATTTCTGGGGGGCAGAGGGAAATAGAGAAATGGCACAACTGATCTAATACCCTTCAGCTCAGCCGAAGTTTGATACTTATGTCAGTTTTTTCACAAGTTGAAAACATCCGAGTACAAACGGCAAAAAGAAGTCTCAGCAGAAATGATTCTCGCTAGCCGAAGTTCTGCACTTAGCAAATATTTGAAAGATCATTCAAAGAAAGCAGTAAAGTGCGAAGACTGGTAAAGCGAAGAAAAAATACACAAGAAAGCTGAGAAAGTGAACTTCTTTGAAATAAAAGTGTTGAATTACAAAAATAGTCGGCAGCCGCCCACAAGCGGAAAATAACAGCTGCCGAAATACGTACACAAGCAAAAAGTAAAACTGCTGTACGACAAGGCAAGCTGAAGCAAAAAACAAGGCAAAAAACTCAGAAAGCGGCGAGTCTAAAGTTGAGCACATGATGAACCGCAAGATTCTGAAGACGACTGCCCGAGTTCCTATGCTTCAGCCTGAGGATCAGACTGATCAGCTTCATTGGGCCCAATGGTGGTCTCAGCTCCAGCAGCAGAAGAAGCAGGCTTTGCACTCTGCCGAGCCTCCCTTTCCCTCTGCTCAGCCTCCAACTCCATCCTCTCAGCTTCTTCCTCGGCTTCCTCAGCCTTAAGGATTTCAGCTTCGATTGGAGTGGCATACTTCATGTGAGGGTCTTCGGGATCTTGGACCCATTCAGCACATTTGGACCAGTCCAGCTTCGGCTCAGCATGAAGGCAGACCCTTCGGCACACTCTGAACCCGTTTCTAAAACCCATTTCATACTCTTCTTGGGTATAGATACGGACTTTGAGTAGAGCCTCAGCATCGGCCAACTTCTTCTTCGTCTCCTCCAAGTCTTCCTCGGATCTCTTCAGCTCATCGACGAGCTTGGAGGAGGAGCCTTTCAGCTCGGTAAACTCTTGCTGAACCTGGGAAGCCTCGGCCTGAACTTGGACCATTTCTTCCTTCTTGGCAGTGAGCTGATCCTCAGCCTCTTGTAGCTTAGCTCTTTGAGCTTCAGCAGCAGCAGCAGCCCTTGAGAGTTGGACATCCCTAGCTTGGAGCATCTCTTCAGCAGCCATTCTGCTGGCTTCAAGAGATTCTAGCTGATGCTGCACCTCAGCCTGTGCAGCAGCTCCTTGGATTCGGCTCTCGATAGCAGCCTTGAACTTGGAGATGTCCACCCCCAGGTGCTCTTGGAGGAATTTTTCCCCTTCCATCAGTGGGGGAAAAACCTCCATCTCCATAGCATCACAGAAGGTTTTCAGAGCTTCGGCAGCTTTTTTGCCGTACTCCTCAACCTCCTGCTGCTTCTCTTCAGCTGCTGCCTGCTTCAGCTTAGCAAGCTTTAGCTCTTCCTCGGCTACCCTTTGATCGTGCTCGGCAGCGTCCACCCTATCTTGTAGGGAATCTATCAGCTCTACAGTGAGAGTCTGATTGTGCACGAACTGAAAACAGGGGCACAAGTTAAAAAAGTAAAAAATAATAGCTGAAAGGTTGAGTTCAGAAAGAAATCAAGGCAAGGAAAATTACCTGCATCATCAGCAGTTGGTTAGACCTGGCTGGGTCAGGAACTGATCTACTGGATTCGCCCATCCCAGCAGTGGCCTTCAGCGACCAGATCCTTGCCCTGTCTACTTCGGACATGCCAGCAAAATTGCCGAAGTAGGCTGCAGCTCCTTCTCGGTTTTGACCCCATATGAGGTCCCAGATGTGATCTGGGATTGGAATTCGGGGGGCCGAGAAACCCATTTCTCCAGAATGCAGAGTCTGGAAAGAAGGGAAGGACGACGATGGAGCTTGATTAGCTTTGGTTGTCTCAGCATCGTCCTTCTCAGAGGAGTCAAGTACTATGACCTCCTCTTCTTCAGGGGTGAGGACGAAAGCCTCAACCTCTCTTGCGATATCTGCCGTGAAGCCTTCAGCACTTGACATCACGGCATCTTTATTTCCGTGCTCAGCAGCACTCTCCTTGATTTCTTCTTGGACCCCTCCCTTAGGTCCGGGAGTTCTCTGATCCACCTCCATCTCAGGAGGTGGTGGAGGGGTCTTTTGAGGAGATTGGGGTGTTGGCTGGGGAACCCTCGGCGATCCATTGCCTTCCTCAGGTTCCCTTATTGCGACGCCGATGGTCATCGGCCTCTGCTGAAAATCATGAGGGCCGATGATGGCCATCCTTCGGCGCCTTTTCAGAAGGGGCTGCTCGTCCATATCTGAATCTGAAGACTCTTGTATTTGATCTTCGGGACGAACAGGAGCTTTGCCTTCTCTGTGTCTGTTACTCTCTTCAGACTGTAACAGACAGGGGGGAAGAAGAGTGTGAGTAAAAAAAAAAAAAAAGAAAGAAAAAAGTTGTCTAAAAACTCACCGAGGTCTTCAGCAAAGCCTCGTCTTCTTCAGCTGCTCTAGCTGCAGCTTCGGCTTCAGCAGCTCTGGAGGACCCTTCTCCTCCTTCACAAGCTTCAATAACCCGTGCAACCTCTTCGGCTGTACGGGCAGCTTCAGCTTCTTCTTCCAGCAGCTGAAACAAGGGATCCCTCTTCTTCCACCAAGGCTTCTGCCTCTGATACAGAGCAACAGCCTCAATTTGGAAGTGGGAAGAGTCTAGGTGAACCTCTCGGCGCCTTGGTTCAGTGATAGGGGGAGCCCGATCAGTTACGACTCGTTCTCGGTTGACGCCAAGGCGAGCGTAATCAATGCCGATGTTGGTCTCGTCCCGTTCTGAAAAAGAAAAGGGGAGAAGTCAATTCAGTTAGTTCGGCACATCACAAGAAAGCAAAATGAAAGAAGAAAAGAGATAATTAAAAGGCCTCGGCCCCAGCCGAAGAAGATTACCATCCCTAAACTTTCGGCTGAGGCCGACAGCTGCCAGCATATTCTCTTGGAAAACATAGTGCGTATCGGGGAGCCAAGTCTCCGGGATATGCTGCATTCGGCCGCTGCCTCCCCGGTTCGGCAGCTTGCCGAAGATGTTCTGCTGATTAAGGTTCGGGTCTGGCCCGCTATCTTCGGGAGGACCTAAACTTCCCATATCAGGATCCGGCTCGGCAAGATACCGGGGAGCGCTGAAAACATAAGGATGGCTCGGCTCCGTGGGCGCCCTAACCCAAATCCATTGACCTCTCCAGTCCTTGTCTGAAGAGTCGTTCGGCCACATGGTTAGGAACGGGGGCCGAGACTCAATCCGATACCACCCAGAACCATGGCTTCCGTGCCCACTCTGAATATTTGGCACTAGCCGATGGAGCTTTCTGAAGCAGTGCAGGTTCGGCACGTATCTGAAGAATTTGCAGACCCATAAGTACGTCATTACCCTTCGGATGCTGGTGGGGGTCAGCTGGCACAGGGAAATGTTGTAATGGATCAGCAAGTCTCGGACGAATACGTCCAAAGGGAACCTCAGCCCATACTGAAGCTGTCTCGTGTACACCCCCACATACCCCGGGGGTGGACGATGGATTCTATCGGATGCTGAGGGCATTCGGCACCAATATCCATCAGCTTCAAAAATGCCGTAGTACAACTCAATTTGCTCAGCAAATCGATATTGATCGGCGTTCTCTACCCACCATGAGTAGGGACGGTTCTTTATCATGGCCGAAGCTACTTCGGCATCCTCCCACTCTGAAAACCCTGGGAGGATATCCCAAAGGACAGCGGGAACTTCATCATCCCGTCCTGAAGCTCTCACCCCCTCAGCCCTCTGAGGAGGAGCCGAAGAAATGGGAGTCGCCCTAACCCCTTCAGCAGGGTCAGACTCTGTCCTTCGTCCATTCCAGGTCCCAATCCTGTCCCTGGGATCGGGGATTAGCCTTGCTCTTCTTGGAGCACGGGCTCCACCTCTAACTCCCCTCACCATCGACGAATTTCGAAGGAAAAAGTCGAAAAAGGGGAAAGAGTGCAAAGTCGAGGAAAAATGAAATAAAATCAAAGGAATTTACCTTGATCTGAAGCAAAAGCCGCCGATTTACGAATTGGTAGTGACAAGTCTCAGCTTCTAAGCTTAATGCTCGGGGAATTTGCGAAGTTTTGATGCGGGCTCTTGAGCGTTCTTGAGAATTCTGGGTTTGTGTTGATGAGTGAGTGGGGAGAGAAGACGCGCCTCTATTTATATCTCCAGAAATGGGAATTCAAGGAGTCTGCGTTTCAATTTCTCTCAAGCACCCCACTAAGTAGCCGTTAAACACACAACCTTGCAGTTAAATCGCCCACTACCCGTCCAACTTCCGCAATCATCCACATTAACTGTTGTTATCTCATTAATCATGGGTTAATTACGGTTTAAATTCACATTTTTGGATCAGCAAATCATTCACTTCCCTCCTTTTCTGGTTAAATCAAACCCGACCCGTCATCCTTCCAAATCGGGTCTGGGGGGCAAGTTGTTTGGGTCCAATTTAGTCCAATTGGGCCTGGTCACTGAATGATCCAATTAAAAGCCCAAGGCAAAGGTTCAACATCCTCAAAGCCATGTCAAGGTCAGTCAACGGCCCAATCAGCTTGGCCCAGCCCAACTGATTTCCGGGCCCAATCCGCCTCCTTCATTAGCCAAGGTATAAAAGCCAACAATTTGGTCAATTCTTGGTAAGACAAAGACAATAAAGCCTCAAGCAACTAAACTCTTGCACAGCTTTCTCTCTCTAATATACTGACTTAAGCATCGGAGGGGCCTTCCTCGGCGTCCCCCCCGAGGCTAGTTTACGTGTATTTGTTGTGCAGGAAACCCTCGGCTCCTGCGTCGTTCGGACCGAGACCAAGTTCCCTCAAGATAAAAGGATCTTCCGAGATTCGATTGTTTTCATCCGAAACAAATATAATTAGCTTCATCGTTATTAAACCTATTAGACGACTTAAGCGATGGCGAGAATAATAGATCACCGTTCTGATCCATTTGTTCCTGTAAAGGGTACGATAAAAAACATGTTTTCATCTTGAATACTAGGCAATGGTATCGACTTTTCTAGATTAGTCGGGTTACATGATGGTAACTCCCACAAACAATCGTTAGGGACGCATAATGGTTCTTCTAGATAATTAGAATTAGATGAAGATGAATAATTAGTTATTAATGATATTTCTTCAAACCTTTCAAAATCCGAGAAATAGTTTGGGTCAAAACCATCTTGATAGAGTAGCTCGTGTTTAGTAATAGCCATGGTAGCAAGAGAAATTATCGTTATGACGTGTATGTATATGATGTACAACAGTGTTTTTTTTTTTTAATGGTCATAACACATATTTATAGAGGAAGAGAATAAACCTAAGTTGGTTAATTAATGTAATATAAGGAATTATAGCACATAGTAAAATTACTAAAATTATCCTTAAATAGGGAAAATTTTATAAACGTGACAATTAAGCTACCTTGTAGTAACCCAATAAAAAACATAATACTACTAAAAACATAATAGATATGAAACAGCACATTAAAAAAAATATATATATCCAATAAAAAGATTTACATTGTGAGAATTGATGAGAATATAGGATAATAATAATATTTGCTAAAAACATCTTTCATATTTATTTTAAACGTGTTTTTTTATTCTCAATTATCTTTAAAGGTGTAATTTCATAATTAGTTGGTCCATAAAAATACTTTACATTAATACAAAGTATAAAAGAAAGATATTTTCTGTCTTTTACCTTTATTTTATTTTAGGGTTTATAATAAATATTAAAAAATATATGTTCTTATCAGAAAATAATAATTGAACGAATGAATATGCATGCTTAGCAAGGCAATGCATGTAAACACTTTTAAAACAATCTTCTATCAATTTGTCACATACCCTCATTTTTTTTTTTTTTTAATGTAATGGCTACCCAACTATCGTAATTCTCGTCTTCATCTTTTAATATAATCTTTGTTAATTTATTAAGCTATTGTTTGTTAAAATTCGGTTTTTATCTTATTATTAATATTTAATTAATACGGAGTACTTCATAGTGTTTATCTCATCGGTGTAGAAAGTGAGCTCAAGCGTGGATCAGATTTAGTCATGCCCAACCACCCAAGCATGCAAGCCCAGCACTAATGGATTCTCCTTTGGCCTTTGAGCATGTCGGAATTGAGTGATCAAGGTGTAGCACAGTCCGTCAAAAGGCCCAAAATTGGCATAACCCATAACTACTTGTTTCCTATTTGAACAAGAATAGGTCTAGCTATTTTCGAATTGATTTACAAGTACTCGGTATGTTTCAAACTCCATCTAAAAAAACCAAAACAAAACAAAACAATTATACACTACTAATTGATTGAGTTAATCAGGATTCAGGACATAAGAAAGTACAATATATAATAACACACTATAAAAGAGCAATCTTATTTTCTACATCACTATACGGAGTCCGTATTAGTGTTGTACCAGTTGTCATTACAACGATTTCACAATAAGATTTACAAATATGAAATTAACCCCGAAGTTTGCCAGCAATCATAAAAGCCTTATAAACCACGGGTTTAACCAACTGGGACCCACCCCATGCAGTCATTAAGTCATTAACCACACTCTCATTCAACAAATCCACCCCTTTTTCTTTAGCCGTTGTAACAGCTGACCAAGACTTCAACATCCCCAAGAACTCCTCAAACGACATCGTTTTAGGTATGTCCAATTCCATAGGACGCCCCTCACTCCCTAGCCCAACATCTTCAAAGGGAAACGGCAGCGTTTTATACCCATCAAACACGTATCGTATCTTCGGGTCCCAATATGGTAGGGTCGTCTTATGAAATCGGTTCATAATTGGATCAAATGTGGGACTCACTGTGACGTCATTATAACACCAAACTGCGAATATTCCTCTTGGTTTTTTTAGTAACCGGTTCACTATAGAGTAAAAGTTAGGAAGATCAAACCAATGGACCGCTTGGGCTACAGTGATTAAATCAACCGAGCCCTCTGGTCCAATTAAGGAGATGAGGTCATTGTTACTTAAAGAGGTTGGTGTGTGGATGTACTTGACCCGAGGATGATGGATGGCCCGACTGATTTGGGGTTCACTTATGTCTGTTGCTATCACTTGATTGTAATATTCGGCAACCTTCACAAATGGTAAAAGGAGGAAAATTTTAATTAAAAAGCCTGTTCTTAAAGAAGTTGTAATTGTCTAATTGTAGAAGTTAATTGGGGTACAAGGTCAGAAGGTTAAGGTTCCACCCCAAAGTATCTCTAGTGAAGTTTAATCACCCAAACCTTTCCAGTAGTCCAATTAAAATCGGAGTACATCCGTTTTCATTTAATCTTAACATGTACTAATTACATGAATATTAAGGAATTGGATTAAAGCAAAGAACACGTAAAATGAAATTAGACATGCATTGTATTCAAAAAAAAAAAAATATTAAGATATGCATTGAAGGACTGAAGGTACATGACAAATGAGAACTAGCTAATGTTCCAACAAAAGACGTGCCTAATTTCTCGGTATCTTATCTTACTTATTTAATTTAACAATAGTCTTTAACAATCCTAGATCTACAACATCAGAAATTAAGAATCAAGAAAAAATGTAATATACAATAGATTAAATCCCGACTACATCATAACCCTATACGACTCCTATCCATTACGAGTACAATCTTACACGAAATGGAAAGACCCAATTATAGAAGTAAAAAAAAAAAAAAAAAAAAAAAAAAAGAGTTAAAGAAAGAGAAAGAGAGACATTACAGAGATAGCAGCTTGGCCATTGCCAGTACCAACATCCCAAGCCAAAGAGTGGTGAGAGGTGCGATCAGCCAACAAAGTATACCATTCTTTTGGGTAATCGGGCCTTCCTTCTACATATAAATCTGCTTGTTTGTCAAATAACCCTGCCATTTTTATTTATTTTTTTAGTTTTGTGTTTTTAAAAGTTTATTATGCTGTTGTATACAACTAGTACAAGTACTTATATACGAAATAGGAATGCTTAAATCGTTGACTTTATCAACTAGAGTTGATCTCAACGGTGGGGATTTTATCCACATCAATAAATCTTTTGTTTTTTATTAATGGCAACCCTTTTATTTTTATATTTTTGGAAAGGATTGATTATATTTTCTAAAATAACTAATTATGGTACTTCATTAAAACTGAATCCTTGTCACCTGTACCTGCAAGCAAACGGAAGCTCCTGTTGTTCGGAGTTACGCCTCCGACGATCAAGTTAATATGTGTCGAAATAGAGTAAAGTGCAGAAAGTAAAGCGAATCTTCTCGAATCCCGAGATCAGGTGATTTCTTCATTGTAAGAGAATAGTAATTGATGTAATAAATGAACGTGTCCCCAAAATGGGGGTAAATGTCCCTATTTATAAGGCATTGGGAATAGTGCCCTTACGTAGGTCACTTAGACCTAGATTTGGTGGGCTGCATCGTTTTATGACGCTTCAGGAATTAGGCCATTGAGGATCGCCATTTTCCTTCAATGTCAGCGTGTCACGTGTCTTATCCTGATTGACCCATTTTGGGCATTTCAAGTTACATGTGTCACATTCTGGTTGGTCCACGTAGCTTGGGAATTTTTACCCAAATCAATATGCATTGAAAATTGTGTAAAAAGAGTTAAAATACATGAGGCAAATAAAAAAAAATGGAATAAGGATATTAAAAATAATAAAAAATTTAAAAAAAAAAAAAGGAACGAATATGTTTTGCAAGTCAATAATACGGAGTACATTTTTTTTTCAAGAGCTACTGCCAGGTTTAAGTTTAACATAATTTTCACAAAATATAAACCTAAAAATGTCTGAAGTTGTGTCGGTTGTTTCATATTCTATTAAAGTATTAAACACAAACTTAAATATAATTCCAAGTAAAATCACACGCACTTATGCTATGGAAGGCTGGCTAGATTTCTAGAATCTAGATTTGAGTTCAAAAATTATTCTTCAATTTCATACCCTTCGATAATTTCTACTTTGGAAATCACTCTGTATTATTGCGAAATTTTCAATTCGAAAAACCACTCCTTTCTTTGGCAGTAAAATTAAACAGAGTGCTAATGAGTCTAGAAAATTATAAGAAAATAATATAAACCAAATACCTAATGCAATAACAAAATAATTCGTATATTACCCTCATCAAAATATAGAACTCGTCTCTACCTCTCGCGTAATCATGTATATGAATCTCTTATGGAGTACAAATCTACTTACACAAACAAGTATATGGATCTGATTAGCCAAGTGACTATCAACTTACAAACCTTATATACAATGAAGTATAAATTTAATCTTGTATACAATAATGTATAAATTTTGTAAGTTCCGAGTCAAAGTTTTCCGTTCTTCCTGCCCCTCAATTGTTCTAAATCCAATGCTCCATTTTTGTGAAAATGACAGCAAATTTTTCCTCATTTGATTTAACTAGAAAATTTTGCCAACTCAGAAGATGTGAATCAAGTGATTGTGTATTGCATCTTCTTTCACAAAATGTATGTCGATCTCAACCAGATGTCAATAACATGAAATTATCGTTCTTTAAACTTCTGGGATCAAGAAGCCATATATAATTTCAGAGGTTTTTCGCTCTCATTGATATCCGTCAATGGAGAAGAAGAAGATGATGACGACGACAATGATTTAGGACTTTCCTGGATTTCAGGGGCACCTTCATCATCCTCACCTAATACTACTACCCCTCCAAAATGAACCCTTCTAGGACTTCCTGGCTGTACAACCACCCCAGATGCTCTGTTTTCATTCTCGTTCCCACTCCCATTTTCTAAATCAACGTTGCTACCATTTCCACCATCGACGACACCATTACTAGTACCTGTACTTACAATTTGAATAGGACTAACACCATCCCCGTTACTATTCCTAGCCGACACACCAGAAGGAACAGCATCATCAGGGTGATCAGCACCAGAGGAACCAAAACAAGACATCCTAAACCCACAAGCACGTGAAACAATCCGATAAACCAATGTGAGGAACCAAAAGAACCAAGGGAAGCAAACTAGAGACCCGCCAATAACGGGGTACAACGAAGTATCCAGGTATGCAGGCTGGATCATGTACAGCACCAAGAAGACTGCACCTGAGACTGTGAAGATCAAAAGAAGGGAAGAGATGACCCATATATAACAAATCCCGGCCTTCGAATCCTCTGATATTGCCATTGGAAGATTTCGAGGATTACGAGAAGAAAAGAATCAGACTTTAGGACAGGAGGTGGAAAATAAAAGCTACATTTCTGGGTATTCCATGCCCCATCTGTTGAACAACAATGTCATTGTACAGAGTATGAAACAAAGGGAAAATGGGGAGGAAAGAGGGAGAAAGAGAAGGAAAAATGAATAATTTAATGGGGTGGAGGTTGATGGGGGTACATGGCAACACGATATGGGCAGAAATTGGTGTGATCATTAAGAGATTAGCAAATCAATCCAACCAAGGCTTGTTGACTTATGCCTTGATTAAACATCAGTTTTTGAGTTTTTGCCAACTATTTTATTTGTCATCATGGGTTCATCACACAGCACAGCAGTTTCCAGTTCCCAATTTATAAATTTTATTAATTGGATAACAACCACCAATTAGATAAGCTTCAATCTAGGCCCAATCCACTATATTTCCAACATTAGAGTTGGCAATCGAGTCGTATTTAGTCATATTTGTAAGAGGAACTAATGGTTTGGGAGCAGGCCAATTTGGGTCGCGTCAAAGTCAGGTCTATTAAAAAAATAGATTATTGTGGGAAACAAATTAATCTTAGTCATATGTGTGACTAAGGCTGGGTTGGGTCAATATTGCAAGGTATATAAAAAAAAATAACAAGAGAAAAATATAAAAGCCTGAATTGTATATTTGTATCTGAAGTTTCAATAATGTAAAAAGAGAAGCCTAAAATCAATTCAGAAGAATAAAATTGGAAAATATCTGAATAAATAGTTCGTATTTACAAATAAGTTGTCAAACAGGAAAAAAATTGCTTAACTATCTGTATAAGCACTTCAGCTTCAAAGCAACATGTAATATTACTATACTAGTATCAGTGTATCACAACTAAGTTGAATAACAAAATTGCCAAATTGGCAATTGAAAAACTAATTCAGGATTTGACAAAAAGACACGATCACCTTGTCTGTGCTTTAACTTCTCTTCTTACTTTCCAGTGTTGAATTACTCTGATCTGAGCCAGTTGCTTAAGAGAAATGAAGGTCCAAAAAGCTTCCATCATGTATCTCTAACAGTCCAAGAAGCAAGAATTAGAGTAGTTTATCATACAACCCACCATGCTGAAGCAACGTGGCATGGGTTTATGCCCGCATGATAAGCACAAGTTACATTTCCAACATATAGAATCACATACTAAGAGCTGATTGCCTCTACCACTGAAGATTCTTCCTTCTCAGACTCAACTAAGACAGAAGACATCATCTGGCGCCTCCTCTGTTCCTGAACTTGCCTTCGGTTTGTTTCCAGAATGATCATCAGAGCAGTGATATCAGCAGGGCTTACCCCACCAACTCTGCTTGCCTGGCCAATGGTCTGTGGCCTTACCTGCGAGGAAAAAAAAAAAAAAAAAAAAAACCAAAAACCATTTCAAACACATGCCTCAAATCTTGCTGAAAATAACATTCTGCATGAAAAACCAGGATGAGAAAACATAATGATCCCAAAAAACTCATTTAACCTCAATGTGGGATGGTGATATCCCCTTTTAAGCTCAAATGCTTGCAATGACATCCCAATGGCATGAGTAAAGCAAGTCTTTAAGGTGATATAGGAAAAGCTTCACAAAATTCAATTATTTCATTTCAAAATTCCAAAAAGTAGTATGGCACAAGGGGTATCCTACAACCTAAAAGCTACTGCAACAAATACAGGTTTAATATGTTCACCAAGCCAATTGTTGATAAGGAGTTCCAGTTACATCTTATGAATAATTGATGATAAAAAGGTGCCTTGTCTCCGGTTAACATTCACTGGGATGGTAAGCGGCAATGACTTGATCTAATAAATTAAGCTATTTGGGTATCTAATAAAGCTTTAAAAGAACTCTAGTAGTCTTATCATTGGAAGCTAAAATTTATTAGAAAATAAAAATTGATATACCTCAATAGAAATTACATTAGAGATCATACCTCATACCATTTTTTTTTTTTTTTTTAATGTTGAGTAGTGAGGCCAAAACACAAATTGCAGACTGCAGAGAAAGACATCTACAGATTTTTTTTTTCCCCCTTTGGGAATTAGGAGAGAAGGGATTGGGAGGGACGGAGGGTTATGATATGCAATAGATTATTCAGGGCGAATAATTTAATCACGTAACTGACAGTATCAATGTTTAAACGATGCCACACCATACTCTATTGCAAGCTACAAGGTCATTGATCAACACTAGAGGAATTTGCCATTAGATAAGCTTGGTACTAGGTACAGAAAAAAAGCATCTCCAGGGTTCAAAAAGCACAAAATTATCAAAGAGATTAAATAATACAAGAATTGACCCTCGCAGATGCTGCAGATAATATACATGTAAGAGAGTATATACCTTAGAGAGTTTCTAACGTGCCTCTCGAGACAAAGTGGTCATTGAGTAATAATCTAAATTGTCTGGAAGCGGTTTGTGTTGTTGATGAACCATCTACAAATAGAGCAAAGATCAAATCAAGGATGAAAATGGAAAGGATTTCATAGTTGAGGACATGTGAGCAAGATAAAGAAGACACGGGTTTATAAAGAGTTAAGACAAACATGCCAAGAGCACGCAAGAATTTACCTGCTGCAGCTGCTGTTGCTGTCTGATGATGAATCCCTCATATTTAATATCAATTTCTACGCATTCTTTCTCCATTTTGGTTAGGCACTGATTCCCAAAGCCATGCTTATCCAGAATTCTATACTCTATATGTGGCTTTTTAAGAAGACTCTCCAAGGTTGATGAATCCTTAACCGGTTGATTAGATAAGAGGGTAACATCAGCAGCCAGATCACCACCTACACACGTAGAAGAGTACCAGAAACTTAGAGATACCCAGGAAGGCGGCAACTTCACCCTCTCTGTTAACCAAGTTAGCACCTTTTCTACATTCACTTCTCTTAATATTAAGAATTTCCACATTTTAAATCAAAATAAAAATCAGTAAGACATAGTTACTCAAAAAAATAGAACAAAGGAGAGTCTTTATTTGAAACAAGAAAAAACAACCGCTACTACAGAAAATGAGGACAAATCTACTGGTCAGTGTTGCACCGAAAAAAATGAGAAGACACTCCAATTCAAAATGTGAGCATCAGTTTAACAAACTCCTAAAATACTATATATGCCTTTTTCTCATAGCAAGTCAAACTGTTAAAAAGGTTCACAACTCACAAGTCCTTTCAGAAACTGCAATGCAGCATGCCATGAGAAGTCACAATAATTTCAAGTACATCTAAAAAAACCTCTTGCCATAACTTTGAATACTCTGACCCACAACTTCCTGCCTCAAAAAAAAAAAAAAAAAAAAAAAAAAGAAGAAGAAGAAGATAGAAGATAGCTTACCTGAAATCCTGACAGTTTTCAGCCGTTTTTTCTCCTCTGCAATTCGTGCTTGTTTATCTTGGTATAGTTTCCAGCGTCTATCATCAATCAAACCAATTTCATAGCCCAGAGGTGTAAGACGACTATCAGCATTATCAGATCGAAGAAGTAATCGGTGTTCTGAACGACTGAAAGGAGCACGGAAATCAAGAAATCATTTGAAGAAAAAAGGAACATTTCCCATTACTTTCCTAGGACTTCTGGAAACAATATGTATGAAAGTCTAAAATGCTAGTACCTTGTTAACACTCGATAAGGTTCTCGAAGATCTTTGGTGATTAAGTCATCAATTAAAGTGCCAATGTAGCTGCTTTCTCTCTCAAGAACAATAAGGGATTTTCCATCAGCATGCCTTGCAGCATTAACTCCAGAAATGATGCCCTACAGAAAGGTAAAATTGGTTTTATCCTGATAACCAGATTGGTGGCCCATGATGTGCATGGGATTAAATGAGAGTAATATTTCTTTCGAGTAATTATATATACATTATTTTTGCACATGCTAAATACTCCTTATTATCAAAGGATTCTCCCTGCTACCTTTCAGTATACTTGTACCAGAAAATAACAATACCTAAGTTCTATAAAATAAATCAGTAAACTAGAAAACAGAAAGGTTTTTTTAGCTTCTTTGTCATCATGCTTTTTCCTGATGCTACTTTTAAAGGAGTCTCTTTTCTGACATGAGCGGGGAATTACAATCCATTCCTATGTATATTATGTACTCCTATAAATTCAACTCTTCTTTGATGTAATATAGAATGAGAGAAAAGATAAGGGCGTGGGGAAGTTAAACCTGTGCAGCAGCTTCCTCGTAGCCAGTCGTTCCGTTAATCTGACCAGAAAAGAAAAGACCTTGAATCTTTTTGGTCATCAGAGATCTAGAGCACTGGTAAGCAGGCAAATAATCATATTCCACAGCATAAGCTGGCCTCAGCATCGTACAGTTTTCAAGTCCAGGTAATGTTTGCAGCAACGGTAGCTGCAGCCTCTCAGGTAAACCAGTTGAGAATCCCTGAAAATAGATGTTAATTTGACGTCGTACTATCAATTCAGTGGAGAAGGTATGACGTTATTACCATTCAAAAGAAGAGAAGGCTGATCAAAAACATAATAGAAAAATAAGATTAAAATTAAAACAAAAGTAATTAGAGAACTTGCATTAAATAATTTCTGACAGCTGAGGAACCAATCAACTAAGCAAGATAATGTTGGAGGCTTGGACCACCCAAAGTAATAAATACAGAACCATGAACAGAACACGTAATACCTGTACATAAAGCTCAGGCACAGTTCGGCCCTCTGGTTCGAGAAAAATTTGATGCGACTCCTTGTCTTGAAACCTAACAATCTGAAGCACCAAACAGCGATACAAGAAGATTTCTGAGAGAATAAATATAAGGTTAAATCTTCATAGAAACAGTACCAAAAAAAAAAAAAAAAACAAACAAACAAAAACAAAAGAGACATAAACTACTTCTTTGCAGGTTTAGACTGAGTTCAACAGCTTCATCCATGCACCAATCTCCCCTCCATAAACAGAAGACTAGCACAATACACTGGGTTTATGGCTTTATGCAGCATAGACACTACAAACATCCTACTACAGTAAATCAAAAATAATGGAGTGCCAGAGCAACCCAATTCATTGGCGGTTCTTGTGAGTTGTGAGATCCCTCTTACTGCTGTATTTCTTATTAAGATATCTCTAGACAACACATAAGTAATAACACCTTTTGCTAAAAAGAAAAAAAAAATACATATTTTGCCTAGAATGACCTTGAATGTCTATTTAGGGCTAAACTATTAACTCAAGTCAACATTAGCATACTACCAAAGCCACTATCTCAATTCTAGCATTCTCAGCAAATCTCACTACAACAGTTACAAGCTTACTGACCCTTATTTCATTACGTAAAGCTTTGTGAGATTAAAAAGTTTCAATTCACATATAAAGAAAGAAAATAAAGGAGATCTATACATTCATGATTAGGGATTAAGAGATTAAACCTATAGACTAACTTCCATTTCTGAAAAATTGTGCTTGCTTGATAACTTTTTTCCTTTAGAGGGGTAAAATAATAAAAGAGTACGGTGGTGCATGAAAATGTTAGGTTGTAAAATTTACCTTATCCTCAATAGAAGGGCAATATCTAGGCCCTTTAGCATCAACCCACCCACCATATATTGGTGTTTCATGCAAGTTTTCCTTAATCAGCGTGTGTGTACTTTTAGTTGTACGTGTCAGATAACAGCACATCTGTTCCCTTTCAATATGAAGCTCGGGGTCAAAGGTGAACCAGCTGACCTGCTCAATCACCATTACAGAATCAGTACAATTTCTTCCTGTACCAAGTGGAACAATACCGTAGAAGTAGACTTTACCAACATTTGCATATACATAATGCCATACAAATCCGAGCCAAAAATACAAAAAGTTGATCAATATTTCCATCCAAAAACTTCAACAGTTAAACGTACACATAAGATTTAATGACAGAACCTCTTCATCTCCGTGTTGGGGCTCCAATTTGGAAAAGTCTACAGTACGAGTGTCTACACGTGCAGGAGTCCCTGTTTTCAACCTATCAGTTTCAAATCCTAGATGTTGAAGACTTTCAGTGAGTCCAACAGAGGCTGACTCGCCAGCTCTTCCTGCATCCATGGAGGTTCTTCCAACCCATATTTTGCCACTCATGAATGTCCCAGTTGTAAGAACAACAGAAGGTGCATAAAAATTCATTCCAAAGAAAGTCCGGACTCCTTCAACATTATCATTCTTCCCAACAATGATTTCTGTCACCATAGCCTCTCTAATCGAGAGGTTGTCCGTACTGCAAAGGTAAAATGATTAGTTGATAAAAGGAATTACCATAAGGAATTATACAACTAAATTGAACATCAACACAGACAATTTTTTCCATGTGAAATTTACATGTTCTCCATAAACTACACACGTATCTTCCAAAGTTCTACTAGATACCAATTAAAAACCTTATTCTCTTCATTACTTCCTAAATATTTCTTCATTACTTCCTAAATATTTCTTATAGGTATGTCTTAAATTACTTGCTACATACCCATTTTTGGCAACCTTTTTTAATCTGCATTATATCTAAAGTTAGGTCCCACACAAATTCACCCTTTATTCTCTCAAAATTTTCACTTCCTAAAAACTCTGCCAAAAGTAAATGTAACAAGTAAAATGAGACGGAAGGAATATTTCCTATCCACTTTTGAAAATTTGTTCAATATATCCTATAAGTTGGCCGGAACAACAAATTATTCTAACAAAAGCCTTAGAGAGGGATTCACTATTCTGTAAGCTGCATCTTCTGCCAGAAGCGAGACTTCTATAAATCAAAGTGACAACATCCCAACGGAGGAATGACAGTTGAGTTAATTTCGTTTCTTTAAATAAAACACAATGATAAGTTAATACAGAGTACTCCCTAACTAGCTTTTTAAAAAGAAGTTTTAAGAAAAAGGCAATACATAGTTAGTTGTCAGTTTGTCACCATTCACCATATTCTAAAAAGTCCCTATAGAATAGCTTAGTAGCAGAAGCATACTTTTCAACAACCTTCCTCATCTCCATAGCATATTCCCTCTTATCAGTTTGTGCGCGCAGTGCTCGAACTGCCGGGCCTCTGGATGTGTTAAGAACGCGTTTTTGCAGATAGCACCTAAAATTTTAACCAAAAAAAAAGAGGCATCAAACTCTTTGTAAAGCAAAAACCGTAAATCTTCATCAAAGATAATGGTACAGATAGATAACTCATATAAACAGTTTCCTACAAAACTCAAAACTTCAGAAGCACGAATTCAGATACAACAAATTTCTCAAAAAAGTATAATGAGATGGCACAACAGGCTCCTCCAAAATCAAGCTGTCACCGTGTGATTACAAAAAATTCTTTCTAATATGAAGAATTATATGATTTCAAATAGGCTGGAATTAGCAAGAAAAGCAGTCATGGAAATAGTAAGCTGTTTTTCATCACATCATCAGTTTTTCGTTTTTACAATAAATAGCAAAAAGTGTATGGTGTCTACATTTCTCAGACCACCATTAAATTTCTATTCAAACCAAATATTACCTATCGGCAATCTTTCCTATGTCACCACCAAGGGCATCCACTTCGTGTACAAGTTGTGATTTTGCAGGCCCGCCAACTGCCGGATTGCATGGCTGCATGCAAATTCTTGGTTAACTTTATTGCTGACCAAAATAAGATAAAGTATAGTGAACAGAGAGTGGAAAACAAAACACTGAAGCAGCAATCTCAGCCTTCTCAATAATCACTCGTTTAAGAAATGGGAGCCAATGAAAGGTTATACAAAGTCAAGATCAGCACCAATCTGAAGAAAAAAGACTGAAATATCTTTAAGACACTAATTTAAATAAACATAGACATAACAATCTGGCATACTGATCTCCATCATCAATGTGTTTCTCCCTGACTATGAGAAGAAATTTTCTACATACAAATGTACTGGGAAGGAAGGATATGACAAGAAATATAATTGAGTAGCATTTACACCTGAAACCATTCTTAAATCCATTTTGCATCAAGATGTTCAATTAAGTACACTAATTGCTTTCCTTCTTTGCGAGTTGATTGAATAAGAGCATGCAATGCAAAAGGGGTGCAAGAGTAATGGATTTACAATTATTTTCCAAAAAGATATGGAGATTATCATGTTTCAATTTAAATGCTACAATGGAATAAAGTCATGTATCTTCAATGTCTAGCTACTTCCAATTTCCAAATATGAAATCATGAAAAACTAAGACAAAGACTAGTCAATGGTGAAAATGTCTAAACAAGCAAACAAATTGAAAATCTACTTTCTTCATAACTGCCTATTCTCCATAGAGAGGTTAGATAACACCAAGAAGTAAAAGATATATCCTACGTGTGTCAGAAGATTTACCTGCCATGCAATCCTGTCAATGTTTAGCGTGAGAAGTAGAGTCTTTGCCCCTACACGAGCAGAGGCAAGAGCAGCTTCACATCCAGCATGTCCACCTCCAACCACAATGACGTCATATGTTTCATGAGCTGCTTCACAGGAACACTCCAGTCAGGGAATCAGGATTTAAACAATAAAAAAAAAAAAAAAAAAAAAAAAAAAAAAAAAAAAAGATAACAAACCAATACTCAATCATTGTTTACCCCAATTAGGCATTCATAATGGGATTCTTATTAGATGGTCAAGTCAAGCAGGAAAAGTATGTTATTTTTATGCCATCGTATGATGAGAAGTCCCCTAACATAAGATTTTATGAGATCTAATCCCCTAAAAAGAGCAATTATACCACAGCTACAAGTAGCATAATCAAATTAGCTGAGTATGATAAAGTGCTTGCCCAGCTCCATAGTTCTTATAGTTATAGACCAAATCAGAACCTGATTTCAAAAGCAAAGGTCACTGTATTATCGTCTCTAAAGATGTGAAAGCACACATCTTAGAATGACTGGGCACAAATTATCCAATAAGCACCAAAAGAAATTAGAATTTGGTGCAAAATCGGTATTCCTGCAATTTACTCATCAATATTGGCAATAACATTGGGCAGGCACGGTATATTATGATCTTGGTTATAATACTATGCAGATTGTAACCAGGGGTGTGCCATTTTACAAACAAAGAAATCACAATACAAGCTACCAACTAAGTTCCAAAACACTCATATTCACTTCCTAGTCATGAAAGTTCCATTGAACTCCCAACATGAAATCTAAGTCCAAAACACCTGTTGCATAGTCCAGATTTCCAAAAAGATCCAATAATAATGATCAAATTTCAGCTTAAGTTCATACATAAAATTCTTAACCATTTTGCCATTAATCCTGGGTAAACTCAAAAGAATTCGTGAAACGCCCAAATCAAACAACAAAGTACATAATTCAGAAACCCATTAATATCCCAGATGTGTGAGGCCGAAATTTGCAAGCCACAATGCAATTTTCCGACAACTACTCAACAACCCCAGCATGAACACCAACTGTTTGTTAAAATGCCGCAATGAAAATCCAAACAAAAAGGAATAAAATTCAACATTCAGATATCAGAGGAACGGAGGAGAGAGAAAATGACAACTCACCGACATAACTAGACGCTGAAACAGTGAATTTCCTGGAGGAATTGAAGGACAAAAGGGGACAATAGCGGAGTGACTTGGAGCGAAAAGAGAGGTGGCGAGGTTTGAAGAGTGAAGAAGATAGAAACGAAGTGGGTATGGAAGATACAGCAGGAAAATGGCGCGTAATCCGAGTGAATTGAGTAAAAGTAGTTGCCGCCATTAAAGAGTGATGAAGCTTTTTCTGGTTCTATAGAGCTTCCATGGTAAGAGTCATAGAAAAGATAAGCCCTAATAACACTGAGGAGTGAGGAGACTCGTTTTTCGTTTTAGAAGGAGATTGACTTTTTTGAGGAATAGAAAGAGATTGACTTTCAAATTGAGGTAATTTATGTACTCTTTGTATCTCTTATTTTTTGTTGCATTTGACTTTTCACGATATTCAACACACGTCTTCAAACGCATATATCTCTATTTCTATAAGTGTAAAAATTATAATAATTTGATATTAATAAACTATACAATGAGACAATTTTAACAAGGTCCCACATGAATATATTATAACTTATAGATCAACAAGAACTCATGGTCAAAGTTTTAAAAATTTGACCCAGGATGGAGAATTATAAAAATTTGATAATAATAAACTATACCATGAGACAATTCTACCAAGATCCCACATGAATATATTATCACTTATAGATCAACGAGAATTCATGGTCAAAGTTTTAAAATTTTGACCCAAGACGGAGGGAGTACTTCATTTCACATTTTTTAAATGGAATTTATGTAAAACTGAAATTATGTGTTTCAATTTTCAAGTTGTTGTTGGGTGGATTTTGCAAAAAATAATTCTATACCAAATAATATTTGGTCTAATAGAGATTGTATTTTAAAACACTAGAGGCAACTTGGAGATTGAGATCATCTTACCCTTCCGTCAACTACCAAGGAGTCTTGCTCATTAACCCAGATTGAGTAATCCTATGAGAGATTTTGGTCTAATAGAACATCATATCCTTACCTACCAATAGAAAGCAATTTGCAAACGATGATTTTATGTAGCAAACTCAATTTAAATTATGTGCTTTAATAGGTTTTTATGCTCTAAAATATTTTCAACGATATCTAACAACTACAAAACTGGTGTACCAGTCGTCATGAACTCATGATGCATAAGTCCTCAACCCAAAAAGCATCGTACAATTAGGCCAACATGAGAAATTCGTGAATATTTTATGCATTTGATTTATGAAAGTATAATGAAACGTATTCCTTTTTTTTTAAACTCTAATATAGTGTTGTCTATACAAAATTATGAATGAAGAGATTATTGGAAAAAAGGTTAAATCATGAGTATATTAAGATTCGAACAATAGAATACATTACCAAGAATACAAGCTTCATCTTATGATGCATCAAATAACTACTCTTATTTCTTTGCTTATAATTTGCTTCATGACAGAGTAAATAAACATTTTGGGCTATGCCTGCACTGACATTATAACACTTTATATCCGTCCATATAGTAATATATCACTAGTGTTATGAGTACGTGTACTAGATTGATGTGCATTATAACACTTTATATGCCTTTGAAAATATGTTTTCACTGCGGAGTACTAAACATCCTAGTTTTAAAATTCACAATTTTGCTTGAGTTATGTATATATAAAATATAAATTTATTTTTAAACATTTCCATCTTATAAAAAGAAGTCCAAACGACATTCCAAGCTTCCAACATAATCCATCCAATTGACCAATTACTAAAATCAAATTCAAACATCATTTCACTCAAAGCGGGAAAACCACCGACCAAGAGCAACAGGAAGAGGAGAGAGAGGAAACACAACAATGGAGGAAACCACAACATCAACGAAGAAGAAACCACTCAGTCTCAACCAACGTTATTCTCACGTCCTCTCTGCTTCTCAATCCAAACCTCCTCATCGTACTCTCCTTTTCTCTCTTCAATTTAACCCTAATTTCTGCATTTTTTATGATCAATTTTTCATAATTTGAAGCTCTATTTTTGGTGTTACAGGTGAAGGAAATCAGTCCAAGTTGAAGGAATTCGAAGATGATGTTCCTCATTTCTCAATCGCCGATTCTGATTCTTCTCCTGGTTTGTTCTTCTTAACATTTTGCCCTATTTTGTAAATTTTTAGTTTTTTGGTGTGGGTTTTTGTTTGGGGGATTATTGAAGAATTAATTAATTGCAGATGTTATAGAGTTTTCGAAAGCGAAGGCGAATAGTAATGGAGGTTCTGCGGTTCATGATGATGAATCAATTGGTGGTAGTATCACGCAGGTTTCTGGGTTTAATGATGTTGTGTCTCTTACTGGTATAATTTCTTTCCTTTTTTCCTGAATTTTACAAAACATTGAATTGAATTTATTTATATTAGTATATGCTAGGTCAAGGTTAGGTTTCTTTAAATTAGCTGAATTATTAGGTCAATTTTTTTGGGTGGTTTGGGTTGATCAATTTGGGGCTAAATTAACAGAAAAATCGAAGCCGGAAAAGGTGAAAATTGAAGGAAGGAGACGTCTTTGCAAAGTAGCATGCAAAGATAATGATGATGATAACCAACAACAGGTTAAGGAAGATGATCTCAATTTATTTGATATTTCTGATTATAGCTCACCGCCACCGGTGAAGGATGTGGGTTGTGGGGGGAATGAGATTAGGGATATTCTTAATGATTTGAATTCGAGGATGGAGTTTTTGTCGATTGAGAAGAAGCCAAACCCTAGGCCAGTTGACCTAAAAGCTGTTCCTTTGGTGGATGTTTCGTTGCATGAAGAGAAAGTAAAGGGTGTGGGTCAAAATGATGAATTGGCAGACTCTGAATTTGGTAGTGTTGATTCGTCGTTTGCTAGTGCTTCTGAGTTGTCAAGCTCTTCATCGGGTGTGAAGGGTGGGGTTGATGACAAGGAAGTTGAGAGTGGGGCGTTGAGTGAATCTGATGGGGATAACTTTGTTGAGGAAACTAAACCGAGCAAGAATGATTATAAAGGGAAATCCAGGAATGTGAGCACACCAGTCGAGGAAAAGCCTGTTGTCACTCACAGGAGTTCAGCTTATGCTTTGAAAGATGAGAGTGATGATGATTGTGTAGAGGTGGTAGGTAACAATTGGACTAGGAGAGAAAAGCGGCATGGTGGTTTAGTAGATGAGGAGTATAGCAATTCAACTGTTGTTGAGGTTTTAGATAATGCTAAAGATGATGCTAAAGAGGTTAATACAGTGGATGAATATGCAATTACTCTGACTGGCCCAAGATCAACTTACAAGCTACCTCCTAAAATCGGCAAAATGCTTTATCCTCATCAACGTGATGGACTGAAGTGGCTTTGGTCTCTTCACTGTCAAGGGAAAGGTGGGATTTTGGGAGATGACATGGGCTTAGGGAAAACAATGCAGGTAACATATTTTTTATGTTATTTTTTGGAGTTGCTACTTTTTTGTATTGTCTGTACTTGGTTATTGTTAACAGTTTTTTTTTTTTCCTTTCTACTGCCTTTCAGATTTCTGGTTTTTTAGCTGGTTTGTTTAACTCACGTTTGATAAAGAGGGTAATGATTGTGGCTCCAAAGACACTTCTCCCTCACTGGATCAAAGAACTCTCTGCTGTGGGTCTTTCACAGAAGATAAAAGAGTGAGCTTACTTGACCATGTTAAACAGGGATGTTTGGGTCTAGGAAGGGATTTTTTTTTACCACGTGTTAGTTTGACTTTCTAACTTTTGCTCCTATGCAGATATTTTGGAACGTGTCCTAAGCTACGACAGTATGAACTCCAATATGTGCTTCAGGTTTGGCTTTGACTTGTCAAATTTACATGACATAGAAAGAGGATTTGTGTTCAGATCTTTTAGCTGGGTTTTACTAGTTTTGTTTTTGCGCACACAGTATCTTATAGATGTAAGTGAATTTTTTATCCTGCAATTTGGTTATTCAAACATGGAATCAATTTGACAGTATGTATGGAAGTTAGAAAGATCTAGATGACTTGATTTTCTTATTGTCATTTCAGACATCTATATATGTAAATAATGTAATACATCACTGGCATTAGTTTTGTCTTGTTTATCTTCTTGATTTTTATGAATAATTCTTTGTTTTCCTTGCAGGACAAGGGTATTCTATTAACAACCTACGACATTGTACGGTTTAATGCAAAACAATTATGTGGAAATGACTTTTATGACGATGACGGTGATGATATCCCTCTTTGGGATTACATGATACTGGATGAGGTAAGTAACAATTAGGCAGATCTATTGTTACACGTCATATGTTTGATTGTCTAAAAGCTTACTTCTTTTCACTTTTTTTTTTGCCCTTGTATCTTCTATCTCTCGTTTTCTCTGTCTACATTTTCTGATTCTTCCAACGAACTATCTTTTGGATATGCTCACATTTCTGATTCTTCCAACGAACTATCTTCATGTATTACCTGTAAAAAAAAAAAAAAAAAAAAAAAAAAAAAGTAAATTTAATACTCCATACTGTTTTTTAAAATTTTTAAATTAATGGTTATGGAAGGTTACCAACCAACAAACTTCAACTTTTATCTATACTAATCTGACTGCACTTGGGCCTTTCAAAAAAAAAAAAAATCTGACTGCACTTGGGTTAGTCGCAAGCTGTTTCATTATATTCTACATCTTTATGTCCTCCATTTTGTCAATATATGGAGGTTATACATGCTGCAGGAAGCATTTTTCCTATATATGTATCTTTCTACATTGATATTTATAGAAATCCTTTCATTTACAAATTACAATTCACCTAACAAAGTATGAGAAGTAAGAATGTGTAGCTGTGTAAAAAAAACCTCTTTTGATTTTCTTTCTTTTACTTAATTCCATTTGCGTAAATCTTGGCCCTTTTATATTTTTATTATTATAAATTTATTTAGGGTCATCTTATAAAGAATCCAAGTACACAAAGAGCCAAAAGTTTGCTTGGAATACCGTGTGCCCATCGCATTATCATTAGTGGGACACCAATTCAAAACAATCTAAAGGTATTATCAATTCAATCTCCTAAATATTTTTTGATATGTTGAGCCATGTACAAGAAGTATCTGTGTGATTTCATCTTGATCCTTTTTGCTTCCTTTGATTGAAATAGGAGTTATGGGCACTCTTCAACTTTTGCTGCCCTGATTTGCTGGGTGACAAGAAAGAGTAAGTCTTTCCCGATAATGTAACATCTGAAGGAGGATTATTTCTTATTGCTTAGTTTGAGATTTGGTGTATAGGTTCAGGGAAAGATATGAGCATCCAATTCTTCGTGGCAATGACAAAAAGGCCTCTGAAAGGGATAAGCGTGTTGGTTCAATGGTAGCAAAGGTAATGGTGTTTCAACATGTTTCTATGCCTTTTCATGCTTAATGTGGATTTATTGAGTTATTGTTGATGATGATTTTAATACTTTGGGGGTGATGAAGCAAGCATTTGAATTCCCTTGGGTATTTCTATATTTCTACTGTATAAAAACTTTGTATTTCATTTGGGATGCTCCTTCCTTAGGCAGGGTAATTGGGTTCAGTGGGTTTAAATGTACACATTTTTACCAGGCTATTTTTTATTATTCTGATACACATTGTCTGCCTACAACAAACTTAATAATAAGTTCAGACAGTTCGTGATCCATTTTAAATAAAATATTGCTCAAGTCTAAATTAAGTGAGTCTTTGCATCTTTGGCTTCATATGGAAACAGATGTAACGATAATTCAATCTTTCAATTTTATGTGTTTTTGTGGGTATTCTTTGATAAATGTCTTTGGTTTGAAAAGAAAATTAATTTTGGACTATTATATGTTTTTATTTCCTCATCTTTTATAAGTGACTATTTGATGAATGTAAGTTTAATATGTCTGTTAGTTTAGTACCAACTAATATTGCTAAGAAAAATGTGAGAATGTTGACAAGATGGTGTAAATTACAAGAAGAGAAACAGGAACACATACAGTTAGATAACATCGAATTTACTGGATTCGATTCTGTGCTTGCAGGAGCTAAGGGAACGTATACAGCCTTATTTTCTTAGACGTATGAAAAGCGAAGTGTTTTGTGAAGATGACACTTCAGATAATGCTAAGCTGTCCAAGAAAAAGGAAATAATAGTGTGGTTGCGGTTGACTAGCTGCCAGGTGTAGTTTTTGTAGAGGCACATTCTGAATGATTCTTATTTGAACTGTTAGAGTGTCTAATATTTTCTTTCTTCTAACATATTTTGTGCAGCGTCAACTCTATGAGGCCTTTTTGAAGAGTGAGATTGTCCTTTCAGCATTCGATGGCTCTCCTCTGGCAGCAATCACGGTATTGTATCTTGTCATTTTCCTTTAACTTGGTTTTTCTCCGCATCCTTCATGTTTTGCATTGGCATTGAAGGTTTACCACTGATTATTTTTTGTGAGTTGCGATGTGTATATATATAGAGAGAGACACATGAACGCGCGCGCGCACACACACACACACATGAACGCGCACGTGTGCACACAGACATGCACGCGCACGTGCACACACACACACACAGAGCTACATTCATCCTGTTGGACGCCTGTTTGGTTGTTTACCAGACTAGCAGAGGGAACAAAATGTAATCATAAATTTATGTTGTTAATAGTAGTAGTAACATAGATACACTTTCAACTGTAATAAAATTTGAGTTTATTACTCAACATATGCAACAAGCCAAGCTGCAGTGCCACGCGGCATAATCACATATGAGAGGAGGCGCAAAGGGAACTGTTGGAGGCTATGTTAGTGGAGCAGTGAATTTAGAAGAATGTGACAAAATATGGCAGGGTGGTTGTTAGGATTTATTGTTCACTTTTTGCTGATTATGATGTATATATAAAAAGGGGAGGAAGGGCTGTGCTTGGGTAGCTTGTTTGTGGTATTTGGCAATTAGGGAGTAGTGACCTAAATTCACCCTTGCAGACTTGTGGCCTCAAGCCACTGCTTGTAAGAAAGTTCATCCCTTTATTAATGAAAAAGCGTCCTTACTTCCCTCAATCAGTCTGTTGTTTAAGTTCTATGCTTGGTGGTAGCATTTCGTTACAACATATCTGTTGCTTGATACTTAATGGTGGGCTTTGGTTGCCATTATAATTTCTTGATTGTTTCGTTATTTGGGATATTGAACGCAGATCTTGAAGAAGATATGTGATCACCCTTATCTTTTGACAAAGAGAGCGGCTGAAGATGTGTTGGAGGGCATGGATTCAATGCTTAATCCGGAAGACTGTGGTCTAGCAGAGAAATTGGCCATGCATGCAGCAAATTTGACAGGGGAAGATGATCTTCAGGAGAAGCATGACAATCTCTCGTGCAAGATATCATTTATACTATCTTTGTTGGTCTGTGGACCTCCCATCCAAAGCCTTATTAATAATTAATATTTTTTCTTATGTCTAATATAAAATTGCAATTCTTGCAGGAAAAATTAATTCCTGAGGGGCATAATGTTCTTATATTTTCTCAGACACGGAAAATGCTTAATATCATTCAGGTTAGTTTCATTAATTCTCATCTTCCTGTACTCTGCCTCTAGTACTTGGGTACATGAGGAATTGAGCAACTCTGCACATGATAGTTTTTATCAATACAGAAGAGATCAGCCTGTCGGGGAAGGGTTTTGCATGGAATTTGTGAGTTATGCTTCTTGACAAGGGCTAGTAGAGTGGTAGCATCCTTATGCGGTAGGCTGGTAGCTTGATTTTTACGTGTGTTAAGTAGTGAGTCACGGTTGTTTTTTCTTAAAGAATATAGCTCTGGCATTTTACGTGCATTTCAAGTTTATTGCCTTTGGTGTGATTTCCTGTTGTTTCTGTTTGGCCTTCATAAGCGGGTTCACACTTCTCTTATAATATTCTCAGGAAGCTTTGGTGACTAATGGTTTTGAGTTCCTACGCATTGATGGCACGACCAAAGCTTGTGACAGGCTGAAGATTGTAAATGTCAGGGCTTAATCCTTTTTTCCTTAATAGTTGAATAATTATACATTTTGGAGATAATTCTGAAATTTATATCTCTTCATTCCTGTATAATTATTAGGAATTTCAAGAAGGTCGTGGAGCTCCTATTTTTCTGTTAACCTCTCAAGTTGGTGGTCTTGGCTTGACCCTCACGAATGCTGATCGTGTCATTGTTGTTGATCCAGCATGGAATCCCAGGTATGTGCTTTTTGTAAGCTATTTCATGGATATGAAAAATTTATGGTTTTGTATCCTTGCAAATGCGAAATATGGAAATGGAAGGAAAAGTGAGAGGATATCTGGTCATTGTCTAATCTGACCAGACTCATAGGAGATTACAACTGTTATCTTCCAATATTTTTTCTGACAGTAGAAAATTTTAATGTGTTCTGAATCTTCTGAATTTTGAATTTCCTTTGCGCTTTGTTTTCGAATAGAGGCAGCATATTGAACCAAAATATTTTTATGTATGCTCATAAATAGTTGTCTTGTTTTGAGCAGGTTTCTGTTTCTAAACCCCAAATGTCACCATCAGCTTCTTTGAATTTTATAACATCCATATCCATATACTTTCAGCCATAGCTCTGTCTTTGAATTCCTTATCATCCATGATTGGATATCCTCCCACCATTACCTATTTAAATGCCATAAATGCCTCACCTCTGCCAATTGTAGAATCAGTACTTTTATTTATGGTTATCTGTTTTGCTGAATATTAGAACCTAGTTATTGTTTGTCTCTTGACATAGGGATACAAGTTCTCATTAGTTTGTGTGTTAATGGAAGGATTTAATCATCATAAACTTACTTTGATATGCAAACTGTGAAGGATCATGATATTTTGGGTAAAGGGTAATAAGGGTATTAGTAAATAGCCAATTGTATATCTTGAAGTGGGATTATCCAGAGCAACACTATCACTCTTTGTATTATCTGTTTATATACAACTTCCAAGTCTCATGCAAACATTGGAAACATGTAAAAAAAAATTCTTCTATTTGATCTTTACAGTATGGATAACCAAAGTGTCGACCGTGCTTATCGGATTGGCCAGAAGAAAGATGTTCTAGTTTACAGACTGATGACATGTGCTACAATTGAAGAAAAAATATATAGGATGCAGGTTAGTTTTTATTTTTCTTTCTTGTTTTTGCCATTTATGTTTTTAAGTGAATACCTTGTTTATTTTGGGTTAACATCTTGAACTGTGCTTTAGATATACAAGGGTGGCTTGTTCAAGACTGCTACAGAGCATAAAGAGCAAACACGTTACTTCAGTCAGCAGGTTTGTCTTCTGATTACTATGTGTTGCTCTTGAGCTATTTCTTACAGTCACGATGTTATATCCTTGCTAATTACTCTTTTCAGGATCTTAAAGAGCTTTTCAGCCTTCCAAAAGATGGGTTTGATGTTTCTCCCACTCAGTTGCAGTTGGTTGCTGAACATGGTGACCAGATCTCATTGTAATTTTCTTGTAATCTTATCCAGTGGGCTTTTCTAATTTATGATTTGTTTGCTTTCATTTCATGTTGTGCTAATGGTTGTCTTATATCTGTCAATAGGAGTGACTTTTTGAAAGCCCACATCAAATTCCTGGAATCTTTAGGCATTGGAGGTGTCAGTCACCACAGTTTGCTCTATTCCAAAACAGAACCTACACCAGCTGCACAGGTAGAAGAAGATGAGCCGAGGTGAATGACTACACTCTGTCTGTTGAGACAATACTTACTGTGATATTAGCCATATTGTAATTACGCAGCTATAACTGGAGTACAAGGGAGACTGGGTTTTTTTATTTCTGCATTTGTACGAGTCTTCTCTTATGTAGGGTGATCCTAGAAACCCTTGAATTTTGTTATCTGTAACGAGATAGTAAATCTTTTTCACATTTTTTATTCTCAGGAGAACAGGAAATAAAACATATAGGAGATATGGTTCTTCGTCAACTTCAACTGAGCATTATGTCGCTGGGTATGATACTTCTCAAATATTATGACTGAAATATGTTTTTTTTTTTAATAATGTTTCGTGGCTTTCTTGATATAATGCAGTAAAGATTTGCAGTTATTCTTATTTTAATTTTACCTATCTAGGTCTGAGTATGCATTTAATCCGAAGGATGTAAACCTCCGCAAGATCAATGCTTCCCCACAACGTGATACTAAGCTTACCGAATCAGATATCAAGGAGAGGATTAATAGACTTTCTCAACTTTTATCAAATAAGGTCAGCATCATGATTACACCACAAACATAAAACTTCAAATGCCTAGTTGCACTTGTACTAGACTCTTAGTCGTGGAGACTTTTCTTTTGTGCTGTGCTCTAGATTACTTTGTTTGTCATTTTAATTTTAGGAGCAGATGAGCAATGTACCTCATATATTTCCAACAACCTATTTTTTGCTGATATGCAAACCAAATATTGGCTGGTAGTTGACACACTAATTCATTCGTATGGATTTTTTTTAAGAGCTTTTACGAAGCTATACAACTGTTAAACATCCTATAAAAGTATACTATTGGTTTATAGATCATGTTTTGTCAACTCCAAGCCTTCACTTTTGATTCTCTAATGACTTGTTGATGATTCTTGCCATTTACATTCTTTCAACTGCTTCAGGCTACTGTTTCGCGATTACCTGACAGAGGGGAAAAACTTCGAAGTCAAATCACAGAGCTGACGTTGGAGCTTGAAAATTTAAGAACACCTGAAGGGACCAATCAGGTCATTGACTTGGATGACATTACGGACTCATTTCAGAGATCGTTACATGTATAAAAGCTTGGTGCAGGACACTCTTGTCCTCGTACTGTGGATTGAAGTGTAATTAATGAAAGGGGTACATAAGTGGAGCTGATCAGATGATTTTTTCTATTTTTGTCTGATATAATCATTGGCTTAAACATGGGGCACTGGCTTGCTGCCCTTTGCTGGGAATGGAGTTGAAAGAATGTATTTATTTGCTGAGGCATAATTTTGTTGTATATGCTCTCAGAAAGTCAGAAGTGAACATTGAATTGCTTTGAATGTCATTGACTCTTCATTTCCAGTATTCTGTTATTATTATTCTACTTAAAATTATTTAAATGAAGAGTGGAATGTTTTGATGCTTAGCTTTGGCTGATGAACCATCACAAGATTAAGTCCCCAACCTTGTGGTTGTTTGGTTGAACGAAAGAAACAATATTTTGTAGGAACTTGCTATCCTGTGTAATCAATTCCTATTATGATATGTTTGGGTTTGATGAAATATGGGGGGAACATATAACGAGTAACAATTCTGGTCACTTTCACTGGTTTGGATTTTGAGTAATCAAATAAAGGGAGTAATTTATTTTCCTTAAAATTAGGGAGAGTTAACCACCCCTGTCCTTGGATAAAATTTATCGCATGGATTATTGAAGTAATTTATAGAACTTAATTATATTGAATTTATTTTAGAATCGACAATTTAATTGTTACAATGAATATTCAATACATGCAAGAAAAATTATGATCTGTTACCAAAATTGCAAGATTAACCAATGAAGATAGTGTAAATTTACAATGTTCCCTTTCTTATTGTTTAAATATTGTAAAGAAAATTATGACAATATTTCGGTTGAATATCTTTGAATTCTATTTATGACTTTCGTTTCATATTATGTGCAACAATTGAAATTTTTATAATAGTATCTAAAATTGTTATACATGATGTGAAACGGAGGCAGTATATTAAATTGAGGAAATATAGCTTTGTGAAATATATTTGTCATTAATTGAACTTTGACATAATCATTTTTTTTTAATTATTTTTTATTTTTTATTTTAACAACAGAGGAAATAAGTTTTTTTAGTTACCTACCATGGACATATTGGATTCTTCATGTGGACACCACTCATTGAGGAATTGAAGACTTATCAATAGCCCGTTGACCCGTTGACTTTCTCTCTAAGTATACACTATACAGTGATATACAGTGACCGTGACGAACTAAAGACTGAAAACTGAAAACCAGAAGGCTGAAAGTGAAGAGCAACGACAAGAAGCTAAAGCATTCTTCAGAAACTCATCAATGGCGGCACAACTCACTTCCAGACTACTCCTTCAAACTCATCACCATCGTCATCTTCCTTCCATTTCTCGCTTTCTCTGCTCAGTCTCCCCAAACCCATCTTCATCTTCATCTTCAACAGCAAAGCCATCAATTCCATCTCTGCAACCATCTCACGACGCAGATTTAATCTCCAACATTCTAATCGAACATCACAACCCTTTTCACGCCATGGAATCCTCCCTTCAACTCTACGGTATTTCTCTCTCTTCGTCTCTTCTTCACCAAACCCTAATTCGTCTTTCCCACCTCTCAAAAATCGCCCTTTCTTTCTTCTCTTACTCTCTCTCCTCTCACCCTTCTGCCATTGATGTCACCTCCTTCAATATAATCGTCGATATCCTCGGGAAAGTTCGCCAATTCGACGTCGTTTGGCAGTTGATTCTTCAAATGCAAACCCTAAACCTAAAACCCCAGAATTCTACTTTTTTGATCTTTATTCGTCGTTTGATTGCTGCTAATTTTACCCGGCAAGCGATTCGGGGGTTTGATGATATGCCCTGTTTTACTGAAACAGAGGTTTGTAAAGATGATTTTGTGTATGTGATTGATACATTGTGTAAATATGGTTACGTTAGGGTTGCAATGGAGCTGTTTAATAAAAGGAAATTCGGGTTCGAGGTTTGTGTTAAAGTTTATGCTGTTTTGATTGATGGGTGGTGTAAGGTGAAGAGGGTTGATATAGGAGAAAGATTGTTGAGAGAGATGATTGATAAAGGGATTGAACCTAATGTAGTTTGTTACAATATATTGCTTAATGGGATTTGTCGAAAATCGAGTTTGCACCCGGATGATCGGTTTGAGAGGACGATTCGTGCTGCAGATAAGGTGTTTGATGAAATGCGTGAGAGAGGGATTGAACCTGATGTCACTAGCTACTCTATTGTGCTTCATGTGTGTAGCCGTGCTCATAAGCCTGACTTGACTTTAGATAGGTTGGAGGGGATGAAGGCGAAGGGGATTTGCCCAAGTGTGACTACTTATACGTCGGTTGTTAAGTGTCTTAGTTCGTGTGGGAGGGTTGATGATGCTGAGAGGCTGCTTAATGAGATGATTGAGAGTGGTGTTACACCGAGTGCTGTAACATATAATTGTTTCTTTAAGGAGTTGAGAGGAAGAAAGGATGCCGAAAAGGCTTTGGAGTTGTATAGGAGGATGAAGAAAGAAGGTGTGTGTGTTGCGAGCTTGCATACGTATAATATCCTCGTGCAAATGTTTGTGAAGTTGAATAACATGGAGGTCGTTGAGGAGATATGGAATGATATGAAAGAAGCCGGGGCTGGACCTGATTTAGACTCGTATACTGTATTAATTCATGGTTTGGTCGAGAAAGAGAAATGGAGGGAGGCTTGTGAATATTTCGTGCAGATGATTGAGAAAGGGTTTCTTCCTCAGAAGATCACCTTTGAGATGCTTTATCGGGGGTTGATACAAGCTGATAAGCTGAGAACTTGGAGGAGGTTGAAGAAGAAACTTGACGAAGAGTCCATATCGTTTGGGTCCGAGTTTGAAGATTATCACCTTCAACCCTACAAGAGATGAGATTTGGAGATGATTTTGAGGTGTGTGATTCATGTACTTCAAGTTAGATAAACTGATAAAGTCTATTTTAAGGTTATCAAAATGTCTGATCACTATATATAATGAGTGTTGTCATGTTGTGTAACCATTTGGAACTAGAGGTGTCAATTCAGATAACCTATTTAGATACTGCAAATGCACCTCTGCCAATTGTAGAATCAGTACTTTTATTCATGGCTATCTGTTTTGCTGAATTAGCACTTAGTTATTGTTTGTCTCTAGACATAGGGATACATGTTCTCATTAGTTTGTGTGTTAATGGAATAGTTTACAGACTGATGACATGTGGTGCTACACTTGAAGAAAAAAGGGTAGACAAAATATATAGGATGCAGGTTAGTTTTACTTTTTCTTTCTTGTTTTTGCCATTATGTTTTCAAGTGAATACCTTGTTTGATTTTGGGTTGACATCTCAAACTGTGCTTTAGATATACAAGGGTGGCTTGTTCAAGACAGCTATAGAGCATAAAGAGAAAACATGTTACTTCAGTCAGCAGGTTTGTCTTCTGATTACTATACCTGTTGCTCTTGAGCTATTTCGAGGGTTGATAAGAAGAAACTCGGCGAAGAGTCCATATCGTTTGGGTCCGAGTTTGAAGATTATCACCTTCAACCGTACAAGAGATGAGATTTCGAGATGAATTTTGAGGTCTGTGATTCATGTTGGATAAAGTCTATTATGAGGCTTGTGATCAAAATGTGTGGTTGTAACCATCTGGAACTGGAGATTGATTGTTATGAAAAAATTATGGAATGTGTTACCATCTTCAGCGATGTGTGTATGACAGTCATGAGCTGATTCAATGCTACAGTGTGAAGTATACTAAAAGTGGCGATCCATGATCACTGGTCAGAACGTGACTTTGGGGTTATTCGAAAGGAGCTGAGGATGGAACTTGGTTTCTAGGAAAATATTTGAAGATCACGGCAAGAAACCCGGCTGAAGCTGAAGTAATGGCTATTAGAGGTGGAGTGGTGTTAGCTCTTGACTCGGGGTTGAAGAACATCATTAGTAGAATTGGGTGCAAGCTCTTTGAAAAACACTCTGGAGGATGTGGGAAAACAAGGAACAATGAACAAGCTGCTATTCTTGCTGATATAGGGGAATTCTTCGAGAGATGGCAACTTTAGGTTCAGCTATGTGCCTAGAGAAGCAAATTTCTTGGCTCATTACCTTGTGAATTATGCTCTAAGCATGATGTCAAAAAATGCTCTAAACATGGAGGAGGAAGTGAAGATACATACAGGTGACCCTAATTGCACCAAAGATGCACTTGATGAAGACTTCAGATATAATAACCGTCAATTACAGTAGAGGGCTCTGTTGCTCTTGTTTTTGGATATATCTGACTTCTGTCTATGGAAAAAATACAGATAGAATACACTTGTGATAAAATGTTTTGTGAAGTACTTCCTCCGTTATTAAATCTTTACCCTGTTGTTAATATTTAGGCTGTCCTAATATAGTAATAATGGATAGGTTGGATTTGTCTTATTATAAAATTGATTAATATCAAGTTTTATAAATTTTATGCATACAAAAACAGAGATAGTGGGTTCGCTTGGACTATGCTATGTATGAATGATCTTTTATATTTCATAGGAGATCTTGGTCCATATATTCGTTTTAAAATACTTCTTGAAGAGTTGAAGACCATGAAAAGTCAATTAGACGAAAAATAAATTAGGGACAGACGAAGTAGGTAGTTTTTATTGAGCATGCTCTAGTCGATATATTTGATAAACGTTTTTCGTTTATTAAATGGTTCTTTTGTAAATAAGTAAAACAGTATTAATTGCCAACTCATAAGTATGCTGTCAATTATTGTTGCGTGGCAAGGTTGGTCATTTAACTGAGCCAACAATGAAATAACTCCGTGATAAAGCTGAATTCATCAATGGCGGCCACAGAACCACCACCACCCAAACCAAACATGAACCTCTGCGAAGACCATTTCAACTCCACCCACCGACGACATCACCATTATCGAGGGCTTCGCCGCCAAATTAAATGAAAACCCTATGAATAAAGGGTTAAATTAAGGGCATGGTCAACCCCAAAGGGTAGGGGTGACCATGTCCTCCATTGAAGTAGTTTTCTTGGCTTGATTTTCAAAAATGTTGTTAAAATCGTGGAAATTGGGAAAAAATTACAAGGAAGAGAAAGGAGGAAGAAGTACTTCAATAGAGCAAACAGACTTATGTTGTAAGACTTGTAACTCTGTTTGGTAGGTAAGCATTAAGTGGGTTTCATGACATGGCATTATATGTCATTTATGGCAAAAGTACAATTTTACCCCTTTTAAAGTGGAAAAATTGTCCAAAATACCCCTTAATATGTTTTATTTTCTCGTTTTTATTCATTAAACATTTAAACTGCTTCAATTATATAATCCGAAAAAAATCGTCAACAGCAGGGTTCGAACCTGCGCGGGCGAAGCCCAACAGATTTCAAGTCTGTCTCCTTAACCACTCGGACATATTGACATTTGTGTTACCAAAGCGTATTTTGTATAATACAAAACGGCGAAATTAATGATTTTTTTCATACTCAAATAGCTGATCAGTGACACAGAGAGAGAAAGAGGGGATTTGCGAACTCAACTATGGCGCATCGCCTCACTGGTAACTTTCTTCATCTTCATCATTTCTCCATTTCTTCTTTATTTCCGTCTTTTCGATTTCATCCTCGATTTTTCTCTAATTTCGACGATCGTCATTTATTTGTCAATTCTGTTCAAGAACGATGCAAATTAAGGTTTTCCGATCTTAAACTTCCAATCTCTCTCTTCCACGAATTGATTTCTTTGCGTCCTCTTCCTTCTATCGTAGTTTTCTGTCAGCTATTCACTGCCATTTCCAAATTGAAACGCCTTCAACCTCACTCCACCATTATTTCTTTTTCCAGGCAGCTTGAATTGGTGGGTATTCGACCATTTAGGCCGCATTGATTTCGGGTTTTCAATCATGGCTAAATCTCTTAAACTTGGTTATCCACCCAATGATTATATCAATAACACCTTAATCAATGGTTATATCCTTAATGATAAGCTCCCTCAAGCTGCTCAATTGTTGGATAAGATTGTCAACTTTGGTTTCCAACCCGATATTGTTACTTGTGGTTAAAGGCCTTTGTAGGATCAAATTGCGGTGCAGTATCATCTATTCTGCTTGGTAGCTATTTTCACCATAGTAAGGAGTTTGTTTAAATAATAATCTGGAAGTTTAGATCAGTGAGCCTTTCTTACACATTCTGTTTAATATATGTGTACGAGAGGAGCACTAGCCCTTAAAGTTATGCAAAAAAATGTAGTAACAATCATATATCTTTTCAGATATTGTGAATTTTGAAGGTCTGATTATAATCTAATTCTACTTTAGGAAAGTGATAATTTTTTTTTATTTTTTTTAAAGTATATGTGAGTACTATCCATTAGATAGAAAATTTATATTTACTGTATATTATTACATGCTTTTGTAATCATTTGCATTTTTATAGAGCAAGAAGAAAACTGGTGTTGTAAAACTTACCACATTTAGTTTATACACTACATTCTTTATACAAAAAAAATCATCCAATTAAGGAAAATAACTCCTTAAAATGAATTGAATTAATGAAATTAACAAACCAGTAAGTTTGCTTCATCTTCCAACTTAGCCATCCAAGGCTTCATTAAAATCCTCGACCTTTGAGGTTATGGGTGATTGTAGTCCCCTTGATGTAGACCCCAACAGCATGTTATCAGAAATAAGAGAAAGAAGATCAAGGACACTACTAGATCGAGCTCGCTTGAAGCTTAAAGACTTGAATTTCTTGTTCTTGGAGAAAATATTAGATGAGTTTGTTAGAATCATATAAACTAAAGCTTGTACAACTAAAAACCACCCATGTTTATCAACATGTTATCAATTCAAAACATCTCAAACCTTGCTACCATCATATTTTGCCTAAGAAATTGATTGATCAAAGAGAAATTATTTACTTGTGAAAATACAATTAATAATATAATTGGTGGTTTAACAGTGGTTTATAATTGATGTTTATTCATGTTTTGTTATTAGAAAATGAAATATCCATATTTACATAGGAGGGGACAAGGGAGTGAAAAATATTCACATTTAGAGCCGCCCATTTGACTTTATCATGGCATCTATAATACAAGTGCACGTATTTTTTTTTTTTAATTTAATTATAAAAAATTATATCAATTACTCTCTGTTTTTAAGGTGAGGGTGTGGGTGTGGGTGTGGGTGTGGGTGAGGGTGAGGGTGAGGGTGTAGGAACGTCTCCGGTTGTACTTCTTGGGCAAAAGCTCCTCCTACGAAAAGAGCTAGTAAACCAATGAATATTATTGCCTTCATGTTTTTGTGGGGTTTAAGGTTTTGGTTTGTTTTCTCAATAATAATAAAACAAAAGGGTTTGAAGGTTGATTTGTGTGATTTTAAACCTGAGGTATAAGGGGGTTTATATAGATTCTAAAGAAGTGTTTGTATAAACTTGAGACTCTAGAATTGATATTATTAGGCTACTAATTCGTATAAGATAAACTTTTACAATAATTGGTATTTTACTCAACCTCTAACTCTAATGTTGGCATGTTGCATGCGTGTATACTGTATATATAGTCTTTACTGGGTATGATAATAGTTTGTTTTATGTACGTACAAAACCAGAATTTTTATCCCCTACAAAATAATATTATTAGGAATTAAGATAATTTTTTAGACATCGGTTATGCTACAGAGTATCTAGCTATATAGATTTACTTAATCTAATTCTTTTTGTTTGCCCAATTTGTTTTTTGCACCGTCTCAATCTAACAAGATATAGGGTCATTGTGTTTTAAAATATAATCGTATATTCGTTTTTAAAGTATTAGATCGATTTCATTAGCATTATCTTGAAAGATTTCAAATAGCACAATCTGTAATGAATCGAACTAGTATGTACTCCGTATATATTAAATAACACTAGAATATTCTTATTTATTAGAATTTAAAAAAATTATCCGTAATACTTTATCTGATGTAACACACATTCGGAATTTCGGATATACCCAAATTTCGCAAACACAACAAAGAGAAAGTTTATCTTAACTCAGGGACTCAAGGTAGCAAAGTCATCTTTTAATTACTACGAGTAGTAGTTTTAATTTGGACCTTGTCACTTTCTACTCCATTAACTTTCTATAATGAGAGGAGAATTAAAAATTGCAAAAACCAGGTATAAAGTTTATAATTTTTATTAAAAAAAAAAATCCATAAATAATAAGAATTTTCATAATTAATATACTGAATATGTACCCATACATCAGACATCATACATCATAATTAATACAAAATGAAAAAGAAGGGGCCCCATCCAAACCTAATTTTCTAGATTACCCAAATAAAAACAAACAAATAAATAAATAAATCAATTTTAAACAACAAATCATAATATTTCATCTTCTTTAGCCTCTAAGAGTAGACACAGCAAATAACCACTTGGGGTGGTTATTAGGAGAGAGATTGTGAGAAAATAATAAAATAATGAGGAGAGAGAAAATTTTGGTGGAAAATATTAATAACCTGGTTATTTCAATAACCGGTTATCATAGCTTGGTCATGCAATTTTTTTTTTGCTTTTTGGTTGACATGGATGGCTAAGATTTTGACACGTAATACAAATATCAATGGTTGAGATTTGCTCTGAATTTATAACCGTTGTAATTTTTGTAACGGCCATAATTTTTAAAATACAATTCTGAAAAAAAAAAAAAATACACCAACGGCTCTATTTTATTTTTCTCTATAAAATGAGCCCAATATTGAAGTATTTTGAAACAACTTTTTTTAAGTGAAAATTACTCTTCTTATTGGCAAATTGTGTTAAGATGAACATTCCAAAATCTAACAGAAAAAAAAAATCCACAAAATCTCATAACTCATCACAGCCCCAAAATAATCCAAATCCTCAACCTTACTATTCTAATCTTCCAATTGATCTCAACTCAGATTTAGATACAAATTTTCAAAATTTTCCGAATTACGGTTCACAAAATCTCAATTTCTCAAATCCAAGTACTTTCACTCCGTTTCCTTTTCAACCACCACAAAATCCTAATTATTCAAATTCTCCAAATGTTATCCCATCTTTTGAAAATATTCAAATCTCTCAAATTGATTCAACATTTCCCATGTCTCAACATTTTTCTATGTCACAAGGTGATGGTGCATTTCCGAGTTTCGATTGTTCATACACATCGAATGCATCAGATGACGAAAATGAACCAGAAGTTGAAGAAGGCGAAGGTAATGAAAGAGGTAATGAAGGAGGCAATCAAGATGGAAGGAAAATTTTTTGGTCAAAAGCTGAAGAAGTGGTTCTTGTGAAGGCTTGGCTTGAGGTTAGTCAAAATAAAAAAACTAACACTAACCAAAAGGGGGATGTTTTTTGGAGGAAAATTGAAGAAATGTATAATAATGTTAGACTATACAAACAAAGGTGTTTCGAAGAAGGTACTGATCGGGTAACACGAGAAGATTTGTTGAAAATGAGGGGTACGGAGCAACTTAGAAACCGTTGGAGAAGGATTAATGCTTCATGTTCTAAATTTTGTGGCTCACATGCTCATGCTGAATCAAAAAAGGGAAGTGGTATGAATGATGAAGATGTTATGAAATTAGCATATAATATATATGCTAACGACAAAACAAAGTCTTCATTATGCTCTAAAACCTTTCAAGACAAGCATGTTTGGGACATCTTAAAACAACATGAAGCATAGAAACCAAGTGAAGATGTTGTTAAAAAATGCAAGGAAAAGACATCCACTCAAGGAAGTGACTCAAAGAGATCTCGTATCAATGAAGCTGGAAACTACTCCTCTTCATCAAACCCAGAAACACCAACCAGTGGTGATATTGGGTATTCAGGCTTTCCTTCTAGCAACGAATCTAGTAAAAATAAAGGAAAGAGCAAGGTGCCAAACATGCCAAGTGGAGCATGGCAACAATGGTTGGACACTGCCCAGAACATGAACCTTCTAAGGCAATCAGAAAATGAAGTTGAACTTACAAGGTTGCAACTAGAAAGGGAGAAAGAAGCAAGGAAGCAAAGAAAAATTAATATGGAGTTATTTAAACACCTCGATTCAAAGCCAAACTTATCTTCGGAAGATCAAGAATTAAGGAGCACTTTGTTGAAGAAGTTGTTCCCCTCAGACTAATGTATTAGTGTATGGTTGATTATTGTCGTAATGTTGGTTGATTTCAAATAATTCCTTTTTTATTGTTCTTTTTTATGTACTTAAGGTCTGATTTGTAGTTTGAATACTTATGGAGTTATTAAGTTAAATTACATGTCTCTTCTTATAATCGTATTATAAGCTTAATAATATTATTCAATACATTAAAGTTTTTATATAATAACATATAATTATTATTGATCTGACTAAACCTATTGATTCACTTTGATATATCACTGCAAAAGATGTACATTGATTTACATTACACTGTAAAGTATTTGATGTACCCAACACTGAAAAGCAAATATTAAATACTAGACATTGATGTACTTAACACTGAAAAGGTAATAGTGAATTTTGTTCACTGATGTACTTAACACTGAAAAGGAAATAGTAGCATGCATCACTTGCTTTGACGTACATAACAATGTTAAGGTGATAGTGACAATGCAAAGGCATGCATCTCCATTACTTTTAAAAATTATTAACTACTTTATGAATCATTGCATGCATGCAAGACTTCAAATTTACCATATAAGACAAAAAAATTACTACATATCATACACACTTGTTCTATAAGATGGATACATCAGAGTGGGATTCCCTTGAACAACCATCCATTTCCCCCTATTATACTTCTACCTTCCATTCTCATATCAAATTTGGTTTTAAAACATGTCATCTGACGATAGCTCCAACTCTTCTAATTCCTCTTCCAATTCAGAAAATAGCCAAACCCAACGATATGAAAGACGAAGGCAAGCCAATCGCCAGTTCGATCGAATGATGGATGAAGTTTTTATGTCCAATCCAGTTGAAGTATATCAAATGTTTAATCAAGTGCCAAGGCCACCAAGGGTTCCCGTTCCAAGGGATCGTGAGGATGGACACAGTCGTTTATGGAATGACTACTTTACCGACCATCCTGTGTTCCCTCCACAATTATTCCGTCGGAGATTTCGCATGAACAAACATATATTTCAACGAATTAAGCAAACTTTAGAAGAACGTCATCCCTTCTTCCAGCAAAGACAAGATGCTACAGGAAGATTTGGTGCCTCTGCATTACAAAAATGCACCGCGGCTATGAGACTAATAGCTTATGGCACCTCCGCTGATTCTGTGGATGACTACATTCGGATTAGTGCATCTCTTGCAAGAGATTCACTTCAGCATTTTGTGGAAGGAATAGTCTCTTACTTTAGTGATGAATACCTTCGAAAGCCCAATGAAGAAGATCTAGTAAGACTACTAAGGATTGGTGAACGTCGTGGATTTCCTGGCATGTTAGGTTCTATTGATTGTATGCATTGGAGGTGGAAAAACTGTCCACTTCGATTAAAAGGTATGTTTTCTGGAAGACCAGGTAAACCCACATTAATCTTGGAAGCTGTGGCATCATATGATCTTTGGATCTGGCATGCCTTTTTTGGGACACCAGGTAGTCGTAATGATATTAATGTTCTTGATAGATCCCCATTGTTTAATGATGTTTTTGAAGGTTGTGCACCCTCTATTAACTATGTTGTGAATGGTCGCACATACAATATGGGATATTATCTCACTGATGGTATATATCCTAAATGGGCGGCATTCATTCCTACAATATCACTACCACAAAATGAAAAAGAAGGTCTATTTGCCAAAGTACAAGAAGCTAAACGAAAGGACGTTGAGCGTGCTTTTGGAGTATTACAAGCTCGTTTTGCAATAATACGGAATCCAGCGCTAGCTCGTGACGCATCAATGTTAGGAAAAATAATGATAGCGTGTATTATTATGCACAATATGATTGTTGAGGATGAAAGAGATACATATAAAACGTATTACGATCCAAATGAATATGATCAAGCTACAAATGCGTCTTCAAGTAATGAAAATAATGAAGAGCCTTTTCAGTTCCAAAATAGCAACAACCGAATTGCAAGTTTGGAAACTTACATGTCTAATAGAGCACGTGTTCGTGATGAAGCTATGCATAAAGCATTGAAGAAAGACTTAGTTGAACATATGTGGCTCAAATTCGGTGTTCAAAGTAGGGACAATAATATGCATTAATAGATGTGTAATCGCAATATTATATCATTGTGTTTGTACTTGTTCGCGGTTCGTTATTATCTTTCAAAGACTTTTGTCATTTGATAGAATATATATGTATGATTTTTATTATTGTGGAATGTAGTAGGGTTACAATTATTGTTTGTGTCTTAATTAACGACTAATTACATACTAATTAATATCAAAATTGCATTATTTTTAAATTTTTGAGATTTTATCTAATTAATGTATGCTAATAAATAATTATTAATTTTGAATGATTATTACCAAATGCATTATTTAATAATAATAGAATTTAAGTAATAAATTGTGTGGTGGGGTTGGGTAAAAGTAGGAGAGAGAAAATGTATAACCAAAATATTATGGTTAACTATTGGCATACATTGGTTATTAAATGGTTATAAGAGTGGTTATAAGTGAGGTGGAAGATGGATAAAATAATAAAATAATCAATAACCAAGATGGGGTTGGGCAACCATTGTGTATGCTCTAACTATTGACTATTGAGAGCCTCATATTGATCTTCAACCCTTGGAGTGATGGGCGATCGTAGTCCTTGGTCTCTTGGTGTAGACACAGAAGGCACGTCCGAAATAAGCGAAAGAAGGTTACGAACACTACTAGATCGAGTTCGCTTGAAGCTAAACGACCTCAAATTCTTGTTCTTGGAAAAAACATTGGATGAATTTGTAAGAATCAAATATACTAAAGCTTGAACCGCCAAAAACAAGCCCAAATTGATCAACATATCAATAGGAGACATCTCAAATATTGGTGCCTTAACTTCAAAAAAATAAACTTACGAATATAGAAATGAAATTTTTGGTTTATAAAATATAGTTTGAAAATTTGTTCTACAAAAAAAGTAAGATTTTCAAGTATATATAGGAAAGGGGTGAAGAAGAAAAATAAGATAATAAGATAGCCGCCAATTTGACTCGTACAAGGCACCTAGAAATTACGTGCATGTGGTGATTAAATAACCATAATTTAACAACACATCAACTTTATTTATAGTAGTATTATTACTCAACTGCCCCCAAACAATAAAAACTTTGTATTACTTGTATATTTTATCTATAATATAGATCACATGTGTAAATGTGTGACTAGCTTGTTCAACGTCCACGTATTTGGTGATTGGTATTATTGGTCTAGTCAATAGTTATATTAGGAACAAGGAAGGATCAAGGAAGAAGAACTTTTCTTTTTTTAGTTTTAGAAGAAGGATAAAGAACTTTTAATTACAAATTTACAATCCAACTAGATTTCCTTATTGTTTAACTACTCCATCCTTTTTCAAATTAAGGCCTACTATATTTGATTGGCATATGTGTGCTTATTACACATGAACTAATTTATTGACATAGAAAATATACCTATTTAAACAATATAAAGTATAAGGGCATTTTAGATATTTTAGGTGAGCACCAAACTTTTTGAACGTTAACTTATAAGAGAATTAATTCTCTAATGGATAAGTATCGTCACCTAAGCGTGTCTATCACTATAAAATCATTAGTAATTAATTTTAAATTTGCCTTGATACAATTTCACATTTCATAGGTTCGTAACATTTTTAGTTAATTTGTAAAATTTCTTTACTTTCCTATCACTACCTAACGTTTGTAAAATGACAGGGTATAAAAGAAAATGTTGACTAATTGCTTGATAAGCATACCAAGACAACTTGTGAGTTTTTTATAAGAGGAAATCTCACATGAAAATAGTGTGACTTAATGACTTGTGTGAAAAGGAAGGTGAAAGAAGTAAATTGTTTTATTGTTTGAATTTGTCCCTCAACATTGAACACTCATATTTTGGATAAGTTTAAACATTTTTTTTTTTCAGAAGTTTTAATAATTTGCTAACTTCTTTACATGTGATGGATTGCACTCAATAAAGTTGGGCTGACATATGACACACTCCAATTCCTCTCCAACCATCTTCAAGTGTGGGGCTCAAGAGAAGTTATAGTTAGGAAAGTTGGCAACATTTTGCTTGCACATTTGTGTTACCATCCATTTGTTTGATTTGCTTTGCTTTTCAACAATTTCTTTCCTTTCCATCAGGTTGTAACGGATGTTTCAGGCTTCAGAGTCCTCGACAATATATATAAGCTCCTACCTCTCGGACACCAGCTGCAAATTGCTACCACAGGGCAACAAATGCTAGCTGCACATTGCTACCACAGGCCAACAGACACTTGCTGCACATTGCTACCACCGGCCGACAAAATCAGGACAACAAAATGTGTCAAGGCTCTGTCTCAGACACTGGCTATAATCGTCCAGAGTGCAGTAAGTAGATTGAGTATCCTCCAGAGAACACGAGACAGATGCTCTATCACTTTAACTTATCCTCTGCATTCATATTACTCAGCTGACAAATTTTAATCATTGCCATTACTTCAACACTTCTATATATTCTACAAATTGGCAAACTAAAAGCTCATGGGCGACCAAAAAACCAACTAGCAACCTTACATAATACATTATAAATTCGTTACTCTTGTCAAGGCACCAATGCCAAAATCAATCCAATCATTCGTGTTAACTACTAGCAAACCTGGCAGTCACCGAGCAAATTATTGGTGAGCTATACAGCCATTCGACATTCCAAGTGTTCGGCAAAAATGTCATATAAGTTGAGATTTGGACCTGTGTTTACAAACTATCTATAAGTTGCATAAATAAATCTAATACTCATCCAAAAAAAAAATTGTCTTCTTTCCCTCCTAATTCAGCCAAGGCATATCTATGGAGATAGATTCAAGCCCCAAAATTACTCCGCTAGCAGATGATAAGGCAACCCAATGCTTATTGGGGTGGCTTATCCACTTGAGTGGATGCACTAAAACTCGTACCAGCAGACTCCTTAACTGATTTATCTACCGTAGTGTGTGTAGAAGGACTGGTACTAGCAGACTCCTCGACTAGTTTATCCACTTTAGCGGATGCAGAAGAACTGGTACTACCAGACTCCTCAGCTTGAGCAAGTTGACGTAAACGCTCTTGAAGGACTCGGACTCTATCCTCAGTCTTCCGGAGCCTCCTCCATCTGTATGCAAACCAAAGCCCAAATCCACCATAGACAACTGCATATGATCCCCACACATAAGGGTAAGTTTCTGCATGCTTCCTCAGCTCATGATACTTTGCTTCGACTTTTCTCACAATGCCAACTGCTGGATTGCCACCATCGGTTTGTTCAGTGCCTTCTGCCTTTTGTTCTGTACCCATTTTCAGTCAAAGCTGAAACAACAACTAACGATATTTGATTCAAAAATAGCACACTCCAAAGACCATGATTTCGAGTTCAAAAAATAGCAAACTGAAATTAATAATCACAATCATGGAAAACCAGATCAACTACAACATAAAGAAAGTATGCAACAGGTATCCTACAAGCCACAATCTATGCTACTCGGACTCAGCTAGAAGTGCCCGATACAGGTAAGTGCCTAAGTGTCGCCGAGCCAGGGCAAGAGGGGCGGCCAGTGTAAAAAGGTCCAATTCATAGTTCCATCCTACAATTAAGGGTTATACATTACAGCCAGCAACACAATAGCAACCAAATTTGATTCAAATATCAAATTAGGCTACAAATATCTTCAACCCTTCAAGCCGAGCCTACTGGTAATCGGGCCCGAGCTCGGTTTGGCTTGTAAAGTCCATTAATGCAACACATTAGCAAGTAATTTGACTCAATTATCATCAAATTAAGCTCGAAAAATCACATAAAATTCTTATAGCTTACGAATATCAACGTAGGATGCCTTTTTAATCTCAACCATCAATTTTCAATTTTAAATCCTATTCATGTATTAATTTAGTTTGACAGCCAAGAAAAAAAAAATAAAATTTACAAAAGCAGTTTGCATTCCTAGCAAATCAAAACCCCAAAAATTTACTCGCATGATCTAACACCAATGTATCCATTCCAAAAAAGAATTCCTGTATGCAGTGTTATTAAAACAGCAATAAAAGTATCTACATAATTATTGTATTCATTAATTTGATATTAAAACTATCAATACGACAGTATGAGAATTATTGTTCAAGTATTGAAAGAATCTCTATGCCAATGTTTATTCTAGATTGGAGTGCATCAAATTGAAGAAAATTAAGAAGTTTTTGTGGTTAATGATGATTTAATGAAGATGAATTTTTACAAGTATTAAAATTCCGAGAAGAAGATGAAGTGATGGCTGGTTTTAAATAAAACTAAACAACAGTGTTTTTTTTTTCTTCAATTAGCAAAATTCTAGCAATAAAATCGGTCGATATAATTATTCAAAACTTCAGTTATAAACAAAAGTTCAATGATCGACCTTAGAACCCTAAATTGACTATTAACAATGAAATGAACGATAAACCCTAGATTATGAAATTGACTGATTCGATAGTTTGAAAATGAATAAACAAAAGAAAATCGTACCTTAGAAGCTGCTTCAATGGAAGAGAAAAGCTCAGAAGCTGCTTCAATGGAGAATTTAGAGTTCGCGCATCAATGGAAATGGGGGTAGGCAGTGGCGTCTCCAGGATTTGCGAAGTGTGGGTTCGAAACTTCAGAAGTTCGGAATCATAATTAACAAAGGGATGAAAATATAATAATTAAAAATTAAGTACATAAGTTCATATTATGGATTACAAATAGATTACACATAGAAAAATGAAAAAATAAAACTACAGAAGCATTTTTCGAGTATATCTCAAATTCATTATATATCACTATATCTCAAATTCATTATATATCACTATACCACAATGGCACAATCTACAATTTTACATTATATATCATTATATCTCAAATTCCCAATCAAATTAGCAATTATCATTTACCAATAACTCACTACGACAATAAAGGCAGCAAGGCACTAGTCACTTAGTCAGGCACTCAAGGTCACAGGCAGCAAGGCACTTGGCAGCAATTCAACAAGACAACAAATGCAATTAGACTAAAACTAAAAGACAACATTCAGTCAGTCACAATTAGTCAATTAGACAATTTCTGAATTTCGACAACAATCACAACATTCACAAATTACAATTAGACAATTTCAATAACATTCACAAATCACAATTAGACAATTTCGAGTTTTCGACAATTGACAACAATGAAATTATGAAAGACAGAAAGACAGCATTATCGCATACTCGCATTGAGCATTCACAATCACAGATTCACAGCAAGGCAGCAATAAGCATTAAAGGAAACCGGAAAGGCAAGCTCACCAGACACCAGGTCGACTGGTAGAGGCCGTGCCGCCGTGAGCCGATTGATCGAAGTGCCGTATGCGATTGCGGTATGTTGAAGGACTGAAGCGTCACGAACTGATTGATTGAACGAAGGTGGACGGTGAAGGACGACTAAAGGCGGAATGCGTCACGGACTAAAAGGTGGCCGGCGGGCGGCGATTGGCGAGATTTAGGGGAGTAGGAGTTTAGGGGAGTTAGGGTTTTAGAATTTGGGGGAAAAGTGGAAAACTGTTCGTGATAAACAGCAATGTAGAAACCAAAAAGAAAAAAAAAAAAAAAAAAAGTGAGTAATGGGATTCGAACTCATAATTTCATATACAATGTGAGGTAAAAAAACCATTGAGCTGCACCTTTACTCCTTGACACTTGCTACACAGATATTCCTTTTAACCGTTTTCCAGTTTTTGTATTTTTATAAAAAAAATTTAAAAAATAAGTGGGTTTAATGAACCCACTTGAACCCATATTGGCTCCGCCCCTGAGGAGTGATTGAGTGCAGCGTAAAAACGAAAAGCTTCAAAGGTGAACAAAAAATGAAAACGTTGAAAATTCAAGATTAATTGCACTCATATGCGGAATTTTGTGAACCGTCAGATCTAATTAATATTAACGGACGTCATTCAATTAAATACCTCCAACGGTTTTTTAAGAGGAACACCCCTTGTAAAAAAAACAAAAAATATACCGTTGAGTATAATAAATACTGTAAAATAAAACAAAAATCACATGCTTGTTTTCAAAACAAAAAACCACAAATAGAAAACAAGAAAAAGATGTTTTCACTTTTTTGTTGTTAATTTTCAAAATTATCATGATTTTAATAAATTTGACTAATTTTTTATTCATTATATATCATATGATATTAAAAAACAAAAAACCAAAAAACAGAAAAATATAGCAATGCCAAACGAGCCCATTTGTCATTTCATCTATTTTACAAAAAAACAAAAAAGGTAACTGATTTGCAAAATTGTAAATTAGCTTGATAAACTTGTTTTTATTCAAGTTTAAATAATGTATATGAACTAGCTTGAGTGACATACTAATCAATGCACAACTTTAAACCTTTGGATTATTTACTTCCTAATTTTGTATTAATAAAAGTAAAGATTATAACAAATTAATTATGTACATTATTAAGATAAAATTTTACATAATAACATTTACTTTGTACTCATATGTATATGTAACAAAAATTAAGTCAATGTTATACTTAAATAATGAAAAATCAAAATTAATGGAGTATCACGAGCATTAATCAGTCACATAAAAGTTGGTTTTTAGCCGATAAAAGGAGGTGTACACAAAAACAACCAAATTAACAAGCATTATTCAGTCAAATAAAGACTGACAACTTGAGGTGTCGTGGGGCCCATGGAAAGAAAATCCGACCACTTTTCTTTAATTTAGGGGTTCAAAAAAGTCAAAATTTGTCCACTGAAGGTTAATACACAAAATCGAACCAATTTCTAGGTTTTGCAACCCGATGTCAAAAAATCTCATAAAGGATGCATTCAATTCCAAGGTCTTATAATGTTTTTGGAAAGAGTCTTGACCTTGTTTCTTTTTGAGTTCGGAAGAGTCTCGATCTCAAGATTATAGGGGACGCATCTCGGGTCATATAATATTGTCTGGAACCACATGTGACCATTATTCGGACCAAGGCACGTGTTGGCCTTGAGTTAATTAAGGGAGTAATTGATGTTTTAAAGGCAAAGTGTGATTCCAACTATTTAAATGGACTCTCTAAGTATTGTGGTTCAAGGTTCAAACAAAAGTCCAAAATTCTCCAAAACTAAATATACACGAAATTGGACCAATTTCGGAGGTTAGGGACCCGATGTCGAAAATTCAGGATTGTACGTAGGAGATGCGTCTCGAGGTCATATATTTTTGTTTAGAACCACATATGACCATAAGTCAGACATATAAAGGTTTGTATTGGTCTTCGGTTGATCAACTCAGGCGCAAGTTATAAACGGGTAGAATGCGACCAAAGTGGATAATTCAATCCATCAAAATCGCCTTCGGAGGTGTCGTGAAGTCTATGGGAAGAACCCTGAACACTTTTCATTTTGAATCCGATAAAGTTTGTGATTGTCCATCACCAAAAGCTAATATATGAAATCGGGCAAATTTCAAAGGTTTAGGGACCCAGTGTCAAAAAATCTCGAGGTTATAGGGCATGAGTCTCAGGGATAATACAATATAAGTATATACTCCTTATGTCGCCCTAACAAATGACATGCGTGGGCTTTTTTCACTATTCATATGTTAACTTTGACTATACCTTATTAGTAACAAATTAAAAACAAATGTCATATTAATACAAAGTTTCATTATACATTTGTATTTTTTTTTTAATAATACATACGAAGTATTTAATTATTTCTACTTAAGGTCAAACTAGCATATGAACAAATATGTCTAATTTAACCGAGTCAATTATTTTGGAACGAAGGTAGTACTCGTACATTAGTGTTGAATCTGATGATGACAAAATCCGTGCAGTATATATAATCATTGTATTGACGAGGTTCAGACGTGAGAAAGACTTATGGAGTTAAGGTGAACCAAAACTTAAGACACCCAATAATTGAATAATGAATACAAACGACATTTCTTGCATAGCTGTGCATTGTACCTTGTCCAATTCCAGATTCCAGGTAAATGGCAAGCCATGTGACTCCTACAGTTAGTTTAACAAGCCAAACATGAAAAACACCCTTTCTAAAGAAAAACTGTAGATTGTCAAATACTGTCACTCAGATTTTGACACTTGATAAATTAAATTGTTTTTCTTTACAAACACATCCAATATAATGGATCTTGTCCAATAATCATTCACAGGATATCATTTGCTATGTCAAACTTGATCTCAGGCTGCAATACAACTAGATATTAAGATTGTTTTGTTAATATCGGCATATCGGATATGGGTGTATAATTTCTTGTGTATTACATAAAACAATAGTTATGGTAACAAATACGAGTAACGAAACACACACACACGAACACACAAAAGGCACCATTTTCAACCAGTAGAGATAGGAGGATATAGAGAAGAAATCATGCATTCATCTGTTTAATGTCACGATTATAATCACCACAGATAATCCGGTGGAGCAAGCAATTAGATACAAAGATTTATACAGCTCCTATACAAGCATGCACACAAATGCACCTTGTATTAAGTTAGTCTTTTTCTTTTTTCAGGGGGTTAAATTCGATGCTTTAATTAACATTCGAATGTGAACTTGGGATGGAAACTAGACCAGGAGGAGGGCAAAATCACTTGCGCACACATCCTCTCGTCCAAAGCCTAGTACATCACAAAGGGAACAAAAAGAAGACAGCTATACACAGAGAGAATTAACACTGAACAGAAACAGAAAATTTGTTCCTCCTGCCCTGTCAAGATCGACATTCTAACATAAATTATAATAAGTTAATCAAAACTTGAAGTGCGGCTCCATCTCCCTTTCAGGTAATCCTCCAGGGATATGTTTGGCTCAGTACTACTAACAGAGGCAGCATCATCCTCGATTATATCAAGTAAAGCCACATTCAGATGGGATTGGATATCAGAACGCGGTGTCTCACCATCCAAAACCTCAAATTCTTCAGGGTAATTACTCACTTGTTGCTTTGCCCAGTTTATTACTTCAGTATCACCTTGGAGCAACTTCAAAACCTGAAAATAATGCACAAGTTGGTTGAATTTTACAAGCATTAATACGGCAGCACCAAACAAAATGTAGAGCTTCTAGGCCTTCTACTACAGGAGAGATGACTTACATTGCCTATACGGGGTCGTGTTTGAGGTTCACGTCTTATGCAAAGAGTAGCAGCCAAGACCATTCTTTCAATCTGCTCATGGTCATAATCGCTACCTAATCTAGAATCTAGCAACGGAGACATCTTCTCGTCTTTTAATTTTGAGTTTGCCTGCACATATTGTAGATTGGCATTCACATAATGAGGAGCGCTCATGAATAAAGCTTCTAAGAGACAATCTAGAGTGATGGATAAGAGACATACCCAAATGACGAGGCTCTCCTTGCCCTTTGGATTGCTGCTATCTATTGGCTTTCTTCCTGAAAGAAGCTCAAGAAGTACAACACCAAATGAATAAACATCCATCTTGTCAGTCACCTTGCCATGCATGAAGTATTCTGGGGCCAGGTACCTGACACATGAGAAATTGCAAGGAACATTGCTCAGTTTAGATGTTTAGAAATTTCAGGCAAGGAATGTGGGGAGAAGGAAGACCAGAAATATGAAGTTACCCACCCAAAGGTGCCTGCAACATCTGAGGAAGTCAAGTACGAAGATGCGCTTGAAGCCCACGTAGCAAGTCCAAAATCTGCAAGCTGAAAAACCAAATCAAGACAAGTGTTAGTGATTATACCAGAGATATGTAAGATCTAGAACAGGTACTACTTATTAAATTGATATACACAACTTCAAAGTGCATTCAAAACTAAATCTTGATTTGTAGCACACCTGGGGCTCGAATTCATCAGAAAGGAGAATATTTGAAGATTTAACATCCCGATGAATCACAGTTTGCGAATCTCTGTTGTGTATGTAGTCCAATGCCTCTGCCACCCCTACTGCAACCTTGTATCTCTCTTCCCAGCCAAATGCTACAGCTTTAGTCTCATTACCTATTATTCAATATAATGTCTCAGTTAGGCAACAAAAGTCAGCCCATTCAACATTCAAATAAAAGGAAACTGAATGCTCAGGCATACCATGAAGATTCTCTTCTAAGCTTCCTCTTGACAAGAAATCATAGACCAGGATTAAATTCACTTCGTCGAAGCAGAATCCAACCAGGGATATGATGTTCTTGTAATTGATCGTTGTAATGATCTCAATTTCAGCAATGAACTCCTGCAACGCATCCTCTGATGGCTTCAATATTTTTACAGCCAGCTCCTTCCCATCAGAAAGACACCCTCGGTAAACTTGGCTACTACCACCTTTTCCAACCATGTTCTCTGCAAAATGAGCAGCAGAATGATAAGAAAAGCAACATCCAACTACCAAAAGACCACAAAATTAAAGAAACAGGAGGAAAGAACATACCAGGTGCATAATTTGATGTGGCTGACACAAGCTCTTGGTATGCAAACAATCTACAAGTGGATGAGTATTTCTCAAGAAGTCCTTCTAGTTCTTTGACCAGATACTTAAATCCGTTGATAGGGGAGGAAGGAACAGAGGCTACAGCATCACCAACTGGAACAATTGCACCACTTTCTGCACTCAAATCAGATGAATGATCGTCCATATGAGCAAACTCGCGTCTCTTTCTATCAGGGTGAACCGCCATTGAAGAATGTTTCCCGGGAATTCTCAAAACTCGGCGAACAAGGGATGTTTTCCGGCTTGGAACCTTTTCTGTCTCATGATGCCTGGGTAAAAACACCCGTCGAACCAACTGCCAACCAGGTTTCAACTCATTTAATTCTTGATTAACAACATACTTTGGATCAGAAGAGGCATTAACTGCTTGATATGGCACCAAAGCCATTGATTTATCCTCTCTATCGACTGTACACGACTCCTTCAGCATTTCATCACAGGAATAATCTGCCCAAGCAGAGATGGGTCCACAGCCAAAATACCTCTTTATCAAGGTACTTCTTCTAGCCACGGAGCTAATCTTTTCGAAACCATCACAAGTCTCCAGACCAGATTCCATACTTTTAATGGAAGAACTACCATCATCATCCACTTCTACATTGTCAACTTTTAATCCAGAAACCAAATGAGACGTCTTACAATTTCCTGCATAACCAAGCAAAAGTAGCTAAACTTATTAGCCACTAAACATCCTTCCAACTACATAGCTAAACCAAGAAACAGTAGCCAACTAATCACATACAAATTACTTACCACCTTCTCTACGATAAACAATCTTTCCGTTATCTACAGCAAAAACCGAAAAATTATTCGACAATTTCCTCGCACAATACTTAGCCACTGATGTCGGGGATCGAATCATGCGTTGGGCTTTACAAGTTCCTAAAATTAATGTAGCACTATCAAATCCTTTGGATTCTCGAACTAAAATCTTCCGCAAAGATGATCCTCTACACACCTTTAGCTTCAAATCAACCTGACCAATTCAATTCATTTCAATCAATACACATAAATTAAGCATTTTCAATTAAATAAAATAATTCAAAAAAAAAACCTCAAGCATAATCAAAATTCAAAACCCCTTGACCCCAAATCAAACCTTACCTACCAAACTATCATAACCCAAGAAGCCTAACTTCACCAACCAAAATCTTCACATTAATTACAAAATGCAAGTACAGTTACAAAGCATGTGTAATTACAAACTTACAATTCACAGTCATTCATCATTAGCCTTTAATTTTGGGTAAATTTTGAAAAAATACCCAATAATTTAGCATTAAAGCTCAAAAAAAACAAAAAAAAAAGAAAAAATCAACACAATATTTACTACTGTACACACTAAGCATTGTAATTAAAAATAAAATTAAATGAGCAAATGAAAAAATAAACAACAAATTCCACAGTAAACTACACGAGCCATTTCAATTTCAACAAAATTCAACGGAATTATTAACCTCGAATTCAACAATAATGCACTAAAAATTCCCCAGAAAAAAAAAGTAAATTAAAACAAAAAAATTAAACCTGTTTTAAATTGCAGAAGCCTTCGTACACAGCAAGCGTCGAATCAAAAGTCTTCACCAATGACAAAAGCGTCGATTGTTCAACTTCTGCTCCCACCCACAAAAATCAACAAAAAAAAGTAAATAAAAATCAGAAAAATGCACTTTAATTAAACAACAGGAAATAATTCAACAAACCCAGATATTAAATTTAACAAAAACGAAAACAAACCAGTAGAAGAGTGAAGAACATGAAGAGCAACAACAAGATCTCCAGGTTGAGCAACTTTCATAAGAGCCCATGTAAGAAGTTCTTTACTCTGTTGGTCTAATCTGACACCAACTAACACCGTTCTTCCGCCGTGATTCTCGCCGGAGGAACATTCTCCGGCGACGGAAACCACCCCATTGTTACCGTTATTCTCATTTTTCTGGGGTTTTTTCACTAATAACTTCATCTGGGTAAACAATAAAAATTGTTATACCCAGATCTTAAGGGGAAAAAATTATCAAAATCAATGAAATTTATCTTAGCTTGGTTTTAGGGAAGAACTCACAAATACATACACACACTTTTTGTAAGATTTTTATAAATTTTTTGTAAGAAATCAGATAGGATTTGGGATTTTTTTTTAATTTAATTTAATTTGATGTAGTAGTTGATAATTTTAAGGGAATCTCCCTGAAAAATGCAAGAGTATGGTTTTACTGTTTCATGGCTTTAAAGGGTAGGAGTATAAATTTTTGGATTTTGCCTTTTATTGATTTCTTTCTTTCCTTACTTTCTCTCTCGCGGTTCAATGCTTGCTTTCGTGGTTTCAGGAGAATGGGGTTTTTTGTTTTTGTAACTTCCCAAGTTTTTTTTAAAGAAAATATTTATTTTAGTTTATTTTAGATTGAGAATGGAAGGTGAGATTTTAGCTTAGCATGATGACATCAAATAATCTTTTGTTTTTGTCTTAAGTTAAAAAATACAAGTATATACATATATATATATATACTCCCTTCGTCCCAAAATACATGAGATGTTGGACTTTTTTTATTATTTATGCATTAGCTTTGACCATAATTTTTTACTAACATAATAAAAATTATGTTTTATTATAAAATATGTTGTTAGATAGGTATTAATATAAAGTTTCATAATATAATTTTTAAAATAATTTTCATTTATTTAATTATATAAAAGTAAAGTCAAATTAATACATTGACATGTGTGCGATGTTGACTGTGTCATGTAATCTGGGACAAAGGGATTACTACGTATTTACTCCCTCCGTTTTGCATTAGTTGCAACAATAGGTTTGGCTCATAGTTTAAGAAAATTATAGACTAGGCTTATAGGCTTATAATATAAAGTATTGTTAGTAAGAGATAGAGGCAATAAGAAAAGTAGTGTGGGTAGGGTTGGTAAGAAAGAGAAAGAATAAAATATTTGTGAAAATGGGGTTAGTGGGAGAGAGAAATTATAAAATAATGGTGAGTCATTTCCAAATATAGTAGTGTTGCAACTAATATAAAACGGCCGAAGATGAAAAGTGTTGCAACTAATGCGAAATGGAGGGAGTATATATTTGGAGAGGCTGAGAGTATGATGCATATCTTGCTCTCGAATGGTGATTTTATTTCTTACTTTTTGATTTTCGAGCTCTTTATTATTTCATTATTCAACATCTTACGATACAGAATACCTTATAATACAAGAAACTAAAATAAATTTCAATAGACAAATATGTTGATAAGAGGAATAAAACACGTTATGAGAAGATAATATGTTATGAAGAAGGTAATAAGTTCATATCATATCAGATCAGATAAGAAAAAAATTATAATCATACATGTTTTTTGTGCTATTTTTTATCGTTGAATATCTTTTATCTCGTAATGCAAAAATATTTAAAATACATATTAATAAAAATGATCGTGTAAATTTTGTAATAATAACAAACTACATTGCATCGTCAATACTAATTTTTAAATAATGATCGTATAAATTTTGTAATTCTTACTTGATTTGTTAGGTAGACTTAATATATCCTTAAAATTATACCTTATTGATATGATTGTGCATACGCCGTACAATAAATATAACAAATATTGACTTTTACAAAATCACAACTCCGTAAATAACATACGGAGTACTTTCAAGTTTTGAGACACTAAATAAAATTGATAATGACAATTTTTTTTTTTTTGGAATGATGATATTGATGCAATTAGGGTTTGAAAATGAAACTTTAACTGTTTTTATGTAGGGAAAAAAATGATTAATCTCCTGGCCTTCAACTAAAATTAAGTGCTCCTGTCAAAAAAAAAATAAAAATAAAATAAAATTAAGTGCTAGACATTTTTCTGTTCAGAAATATTACTGTCATTAATAAATTAATAAATAAATAAATAAAATAATGAGGACAATGAATTGTGGAAGAGGCATACTTAATATTCTACCAGAAAAAATATTCAATAAATCTCCGACCTTTGATACGGAGTAAAATATGATTGATTTCATGATTTGTCAAGATTATACCACGTAGCATCCACATAAATAGTAGCATGGACTCCATATTCTTGTCCCAGAGTTTGAAGAGCTTTAAGCCTTTAAACATTTATAAAATGCTCCTTTTGTCAGATTATGTGATCTTCTTTATTTCATCTTTTTTAGAGTTTGAGCACTTCAATAATAAATGTAATGTCTCTCAATTCTCATTTTATTCTTTGAAGCATGTTTTTGTGTTCATGTGTTATTGTGTTAACCCTACTCTTAATTATTACCCCACTTTGGTTTTTTTTTTTTTTGTTGATCTTTTATATTGCTCATTTGCTCAATGGGAATCTTTTTGAGCCTAAATTTAGTAAATTTAATTTAAACAATTAATATAAATTCAATCGAATACATATTACGAGTATCGTTATATGAAGGTTTATTTTATAATTATTCCGATAATCGCAATAATTAAATATATGTATATCAGAATATTAATTATGAAAAACAAATAGTGACAACATACACGATTTTATTCGAATATGAAGGTCATAATCCATTGTTGAATAAAGAAATGTAGGATTTGCTATATATCTCTACTTTTCATATCTAGCTTGTGAATGCATATTATTAATACTCGTAATATCTATATCAACCACATAAACTTTTTACTTTTATAAGTAGCTATTAATCTCAGATAAAGAATCAGAATTATAAACTCCATATATATAGGTGTTTTACTAATGACTCAATCACGTCATGTAATAGTTTCATAATAAAGATATGCAGTGTAAGCTCACTCATTGGATCAAGCTATGGCACACGAGTAGACTATAATTTCATGGTGCAAGTTGCACGTTATGTTATTGCCCTAGCGTTCATGTCAAGCATATGATTAGTATATTTGCTAATGATTCGACAACTTAATACTTTTTAAGTGCCACTAACCATTGATCAGAAAAGCATATGGTGGTAAAATTCACATAATCACAGCTAATCATCATCAATGTTACAGCTAATTATTACAGGTTATCTCTTTGGCATTTTTCCATTTGGTCATTAACAAAAAAGTTAAAAGCTTTAGGTAATTATGAAGGTAACTTAGTATCAACATGGGATTCAATTCCAACTTTGTTCTCTCTGTAAAAAAAAAAATAATAATAAAAAAAAAAGTATCAACATGGGATTCAGGTTTGAACTAAGCTGTGCCGATAATGTAGAAAAGTATTACTTCGTATTTTCATTTCTAAATGTGTGATTTTATAGATCTATTCTATTGCTATAGATATTGTAAAACTAATTACTACGAAATACGGAGTATTTGATATTAAATACTTCGTATTAGTTCCGTTCATTTCATATTATTTGCAACATGAAAATATTTTATACTCATATCTTATAAATAATACCTCAAAATTACAAATTGAAGTACTCCGTAAAAAAATTAAAAAAAAAAAAAAGGGGAGGTGATTAAAAGAATCAACATGGGATTCCAACTTTTGTAGTGACCACTATCAAATAAGGGTAAAGAATGTGGGGGAACCCTATAAAATAAGGGCAGTAAAAGTCGCTTTCTTGTGGCCAAAGTGATTCTATATTTTGGACCCTAGCTTTTTTTATTAAGTATATTTAATTAACAATTTTGCCCCCATATGCCTTAATTAAATAGATAATATAGGAGCAAAAAGATCATTTTCATCAATGACAGAATATTTAGCAACCTTTTTTTTGTATTAAACTATGGATTTAATATCATCATGACTATGAAAATATAATTATATACTAATCCAATTCATCGCTGTCAATCGCAATAAGAGAGATTTATTCCAGAAGAAAAAGAAGTTGCTACAAAGTGCACATCATCTGCCTTTTTATAATACCTACTACTCCGTACTAATTATTAGTAACTTATTAAGATTAATCTTCACAAACTACTTTTGAGATGGTTTAATTTATACAATTATTAACTTTGAGCAAGAGTTCATTTTTATTACTTAAGGTAGGTCATATACGACCTGAAGAATAGAGCGAGGTGTGACTCATATCATAATTTAATTCAACTTTAATTAATTAGCTTGTCGAACTTTTGGCATCATTTTTTGTTTTCAATTTTCAGTTTTTTTTTTTTAAAACAGAAAACTAAAAAAGGAAACAAGAAAAAGGTGTTTCTATTTCCTTGTTATCGGTTTTCAAAATTAGGATTTTAATAAATTTGACTAATTTAAAATTTATTTTATTACATATATCATATGATTTTGAAAAACAAAAACCAAAAAACAGAAAACCACAGCAATGCCAAACTAAAAGAATTCTATAATTATTTTTATATATTAGTTGCTAAGCCAATTATTATCAACTCGATTTAAGGAAATTATGCCTCTTGGTAGTGTAAACCGGTTTTGTCCACGAAAAATAAAATAAATTAAATTAAGAATAAATGACGAAACAAAGGGAGTAGCATAATAGTACTCCATTTATATTCAACCTAGCTAATAACTACTACAAAAATGAATCATTGCACATAGTAGTTAATTAATTAGCTATCCATACGTAATTTACGTATTTAGTTGTTTGACAAATGTCATTTTTTTTTTTTTGACATAAGTCAAATGTCATTTTTATTGATTAGCAATTAATAAAATTATTATAAGCTAATTAATTTTAATTTGCTTAGTCATCTACGTAATAAAGTATATCGAATTATATCTTCACAACTCACAAGTCGTAATATCATTGTGAATTATGCATGTGTATGAATTTAATTATGTACGAATTGATAAAGAATTATGAAAGTGGAAAGTATTAAAGAAGATCAGATAAGATATAGAAGTAATTATTAAGGATTTAAGGTGAATACAAAAACTTAGCAGATAAATTAATTTAATAATTGTCAGAATAAGCCACCAACCATGGGATGTATAGAAGTTCATCTAAATACTATCATACAAATATCAAAAAGTTGATTTAGCATAAGTGCATAACTTATTAGTCTATTATTCGTACTTGTGAAACACCTACAATGACCATCATAATAGTTCAAAATAAAAATACACGTAAAGAATAAAAAGTAACAAAGGGAGTAAAATAAATAAGGCTAACTAACTACGAAAGCAATGTGGAAACGGAAACGCAAATTAAAGACATAGTGCGGGCTTAGAATAGCATTATGCATGCAAATTACCATTTGTCGGTGGTGCCCTGCCGCCTACGTATGACTTTCATTCTTTCTCAATCCGTATTATTTTGCCTTTTTAACAAGTTAAGAATATAATTACACCTTTATTGTTTTATAAATTAGAGTGTATCCATGCTTGTACGGGATATATATAATATGTATGTTTAAGGGAAAAAAAAAGTAGAAGTGAAAGTTATTAAAGGGTGGTTATTAGTTATTTTTTTTAATTGAGTGATATGGGTAATTATTGGTTATTTAAAAAATATAAAAAAAAAAGAAGAAGAAGAAGAAGGGCTTGATTTTTTTTTTTTTTTTTTTTTTTTTTTTTGGAGGAAAGAAGGGCTAGATTTTAATTGAGTGATATTGGTAGTTAGGAGAAAAAGGGTGGTTATTGGTTATTTTTTTAAATAAATAAATAAATAAATAATAAAAGGGCTAGAATTGTAAGGATGAGAATTTGAAGTGCTATGAATGAAAGTTGGAAAAACAACTCTTAAATTATAAAAAGATAACATTAATAGAGTGCCATTTTTTTGTTTACAATTTGACTTAAAATTTCAGTCATAACTTATTTGATAAGTTTGGATAAAGGTTGGTAAAATGGTAAGGGATATTTGACATCCTAATTCACAAATAAATAAGTTCTTAAAAGTTTGGATAAGTTTATCTAAATTTGGATAAGTTTTGATAAGTATAAATTAAATTTAGATAATCAGTGAATCTAATGACCCCTTATTTTCAATTGCCATGCAAATTTTTGTTAGCTATTCGTTTTAATTCTGCTCAACAGTCATTTCACATAATTTATCATTTTTGCTAACTTATAAGTTTAACACAAATTTTTATATATGGCTGACCACATCATATGATCAGTCATCTAGGAGTTACTTTTTTAGTATAATAGGGGTTACTTCGTCTATAGGGTTACTCGGTCAGTGTTATAGGGGTTACTCGGTCAGTATTACAGGGGTTATTACTTGGTCAGTTTTATAGGAATTACGTTGTTCTTTTATAAGTGGTCACACTGTGTGACCAACCACGCACAAGACGGGCTGTAAATTTAAATCATATCTAACCCTAGGCCATTATTTTTCAATCCAACCCTCTTAGAGATTGCTAGCTTAATTTTCTTTCCAAGTATTTATTTATTGAATACTCCGGAGTATAACTACTTAATCAAAAACTACGGAGTACCTTTAAGCTCTAAGTCAGCTTTAAAAGTAAATAACTCGTACTCTCGATCAAGCTTTCAAACACCATGTATGTAAATTCTATTTAGTTTTTCCGAATAATTTGTAGTTACTAAGTTGCCCTTTAAATTTGAAATACTACTAATAACATAGAATCTAGATTTTAGGAATTTAAAATTAGTAGTTGTAGTTTAAATATCCTACAAAAGATACATTGTTTGAATCTCTAATTTTTGAGCTGAGTAAATCGAGTGAGTTTAAAAGGTCAAATTACTGAATTCGACTATAAAAACTATTGTCAAAGGCACACTTTTAATTTATTTTATTCTATTTTATGTTTTTGTTAACTTAGATTTCATTATTTATGGATACCGAATGACTTTTTATTAATGAATTAATTTTGTGTTAAAAAAAAAAAAGGACACACTACATGAATTTGAGTCCACGAGGTACATTTTTTTTTGAAGGTTTGAGGTGAGAGAACAAATACAATCAACTTTATACTCCGTAATTTAGCTACATATATAGTGGGGATACTTTATAGGTTATTCACTTATTTGTCCCATGACTTACATAAAGTGTACTCAAATTCACCATAATTCTACTCAACCGTACCAAAATTAAAGATGATGAAATAAAGAATAACTTTTAACTTCGCTCGAATATATTATCTCTTCATTAATCATGCATGTTTCACTAAGATAGTGGAGACCCATTTTTAGATGTTATCACAAAATAAGGCATAGTTGTGTTACATGTACGAATATATGATTCTGTTTGTAAAAATTGCACATGGGAATGAATAATTATTTGAAAAATATTATATTAACTGATTTTAAGGGGAATAGAATTGATTCAATGGATCAAAATGAAGCTTCAAAAAGGGGAACCAATGAGCAATGTGTGATAACCTCCTCTTAGCAGTATAATGTTGGAATTTTGACATGAGCACTAATATATATTTAGGGGACCAAAAAGTATAAGAAATTATGGTTTCAATTACATGACTTGTCAATTTTCTTACAAAAAATCTAAACATTTGTAAAATCATGGGCCAGACAAGTATATGTACGTATTGTTAATCACTTAACCATAATCAAATTAAACAAAAAGTGATAATTAATCAACCAAATCAGATTAATAGTTAATTTTTCTTTGTCTTAGATTAATTCTTACTTAGGTGACCAAAAAGCCGAATAAAATTTAATGTATGTGTTACCATGTGTACGTATGTACATTATATGATCAAAATATAACAAGTACCTTAATTTTGTAGACATAATGCACAAACATTGCACATAAATACCGCATCTATCTGGATATGACCATATATACTGAGTATATAAACATATACTCCGCCGTAAGTATTAGAATATGGAGGATGTAAGCATATGATTAAATAACTCGATTCAATTTAATTGGCGAATATTATACCCCATAACTAGTTAACTACACTACATATGTGGGGGTATTAGAGTGCATTGTGCATAAAACAACCATAAATCGAGAAACACATACGTACAAAAACAATGGTAGGAATGCAATAATGCATAAGAATAATAATAATAATAATGAACAATTGAACAATGAAACAGGGAGTTGAATAGTTACTAGAGCCCAACAAGGCAACAACGGAACACAAGCAAGCACATGCTTGCGTACATTGCGTAGTATGCAAAAATATACAACTTGCTTTTCTCAAACTAAAAGAAAAATTAATTACTAAAAAGGATTTAAAAAATAATGTACAACTATACTAAGCCGACCGCATTAAATACTCCGAAACCAACATGAGAGGGAGGGAAGAATAAGTTTCATTTTGCATTGTTTTCTAGAAACATGATCTTTTTAAGATATGTGATTATATATTACGTTATAATTAATATTTTGTGTATATGTATATCTATGCATGTATTATACAGCTTACATAATTAATTATGAATGTATACCATATGTTATGTTATTTGTTTTTACTTAAATTCCTTAGAATTAGGGTAATCTTGGAAGCTAACAACAATTTGTAATATCTGATCTCAAAGATAATGTTATAGGTTATAATTAGTAATAACTGTATTAAAAAAAAAATAACCGTACTATCTATGTGTACTCTATAGTCACTAAGATAATTTTTGAGGTTTTTGATTAATTTACTATACTTATAAATTGGAAAAAACTGAATTGTTATGTCAATGCGATAATTAGAAATTGGAATGTATGTATATATACCATATTACACTTATACTGCTTACATGCGAATATGCGATTATGTATATCACATCCACTTTGCTATCTATAGGTCAGTGATCGATAATCGTGCAATTGTACTATTGATGCACTTTGTAGATTGTAATTGTTTGAATCACAGTTAGCTTAGGTTTAATTTGACTTTTTTTGAGTAATAGCTAATCCGGCCTCTCTTCGTCCCATATATCAAAAATGGATGATTTCATTGTTTGTTGGTTTGGATCATTCCTTTCAATTCTTTTACTTTTAGGACTAAAATAAATTTCTTCCTTAACAATCTATCCACAAAAATCCACTTACAAAAATCCACATGCTTACAAGTGAACCACCGAATTTTTTAAAAAAGTTTGTGATCAAAATAAGAAATACACTATATGACTCATAGAATGACGGTAAGAATTTACTCCATATACTTTGTAGTAAGAATACAATAAAATTGAAGTTAACAGGACCATATAAATACAAAGTATAACTCCGAGCCGTGCTAAAATTAAGGGCACAAGCGCACAACACATCTACATTAGTGACAACTTCGACAAGTACCCCAAAAAAAAAATAAAAAAATAAAAAATAATTCTCATATTAAAGGAAGAGGGGAAAATCAATAAAAGGAGAAAACAATCTAGACAGCTTTTCACATTAGGGTGATAATGTGATATCGAGACCAACTAATTTCTGGAAAGAAAAAAAAAAAAAAAAAAAGCTAATTAGCCTAATAATTTTTTTATTATTATTTTTTTTTTTAGAAATCAGTCTATTAATTTAATTCACACTAAAACTATTACTTCGTATTTTACTTATTTTATATATTTATTGACGTTGCCAGCTAATGCAATGGGATAGTGTCGACTTCAAACGCATATATCTCTCAATCCAAAAGTGATCTTGAGGTGATTCAAGTTGGAGATGATGTCTTGTTTCAAGAGCTTTCCAACGATAGGTCATATGCCCAATTCCAATAAGAAACGAAAAAATTATGGCCGTTTTACGAAAGACTGTCGAAGCTGGGAAAGGGACACGGACGTGCCCTACATAGCACGCCCATGCCTAATTGAACGAGAAGTTTTTGCTTCCTATTTTCGGGTTTTTTTATGACGACTACTAATGATATTCCTTGGGGAATAATTTATGGTTACTTTAGGGTTTTCTTATATTATATAAGGAGTCGTTGGCTGGACAATTAAAAGTGTTAGATATTGATTATTAGCCTAGCCAATTCAAGCCATTAGGTAACTCCACTTTTGAGAGATTTTGTGAGATGGAGAGTGTTGTATCTCCTTTTGTTATCTTATATGAAAGCTAATAAGAAAATACTATCCCTTGTCCTGTGGACGTAGATCGTGTTGACCGAACCACGTATATCTGTGTGTTCATCTCAATCTATTTTCTACTTTATTTCTCAAATTTACGTTTTACATATTGTTGTCTATGTTCTGTATTTTTCAAACACATAACCTAATTCAATTGATCCTCATCTTTTTCCTAACATATCTACTACTCGTAATGTATTTTATCTACAAAATATACTTTTGTCAACTTCTCTACTCGTAATGTATCATCTTAAATGGTTATTTCGAATTAGCAATTATAGAATAAAGAAACAAGCAACTCATAAGGGAACTGAAGGCACGAAGAATATCTTTCAATGATGAGAATTGGATTGAAATTTCAGCTCTTTTTACAATCGTTCCACGTACCATTGTCCTCAAGAGGTCATGCCCTTTTATACACTTCTCGAAAAGGATATATAGTTTAGTCTAGGTCGATGAATTTTTATATTTCACCCATTATACTTTTTATTGATTAACATAAATACAATGTTAAGATTTACGCTTTTGAGTATCAAATCATTCCTTAGTCATCTGGATTGAATTGGACTCACTTCCTGTCGCTAAAAAAGTTATCGTTCTTTTTTTTTATTTTTATTTTTATTTTTTTTTTTTTACTATCAGTGTATATATATGAATAATGTATTGATTTAGTATAAGCAAAATCTCAACCCAACCTAGAACATGAGTTGACATGCAATGCATCACACGTCGAGGTCATCTACATACTACGTTACATGGCTGCCTACTTCCTATCTTAAATTCATCAGAAAAAAATAAATGATCCATAATACTAACAAAAACTTCCCATCATACAAATGATAAAAAAGGCATTAACCACAATACCATAACACCATGCCATGAAAGCGAATGGTAATAATATTAGGAGATAAATATTTATAAATATTTCAGCTAATTCGAGTATCTTATCCTTTTATTTTATTTTTTTTCTATAAATAATAGTATTAATAAAGAAGGTATGTGCTAGATTACTATGATTGTTGTGTATCACGAAATTTGGTAATTTAGTAACACTTTAAATAAATTAAAAGTCGTAGTAGTTCAACCAAAGCATATAGTATTGATATAAAGGCGTAATATATTATTTGTTTTTTGACCTACCTTCAATTCAAGTCTCTTTTTGTCAAAAAAATAAAATAAAAATTCAAGTCTCTCTGTCCATGCAATTCCATGTCTTTTTTATTTTTTTATTTTTTTATTATTTTCTTTGTTTTCTTATTATTTGATCTGTTTAGACGTTTGCATTACACAGAATATGTACGTAGTATTATTCACATATTTAATTTTGGCTTTTTTTTATTTAAGAATTTATATTATAAGGAAAAAAATAGTCAAGTGAGAAATTAACAATAGATAAATTTATACATTAGTAATAAGCAAAAAGTCAATACATTACAATTTAAATTGTAATAGCTACATGCTAATTGCTACGGAGTATTATTTGTTTCACTTGATCAATTTGTCACCTTATAGTGTGTGTATATATATATACTCGTATATGTTTGGCAAAATCAATTACTTGTTCTTGTCTCTTTCATAAAAGAAGTATAGTTCCATTGAAATGGTCGGTAATAAGCAAATAATTGAACATATGAACAGTGGCGGACTTGGGCTTAGACCTGGTGGGTCAAGTGACTCACCAGGCCCAAAAAAAAATTTTAAGTTATTTTTTAAAAAAAAAAAAAAAAAAAAAAAAAAAAAAAATCAGTTAGAGGAGACTTCAAGCCCTAGCCTCTTCGTGCTCTTCGTGACTTCGCCTTCTCCGCCTAATCGCCTCCATTCTTCTCTTCGTGACTTCGCCTTCTCCGCCTAATCGCCTCCATTCTTAATCGCCTCATCTCCATTCTTCTCTTCGTGACTTCGCGTGACTTCGCCTCTTCGCTCATCTCCATTCTTCTCTTCGTGACTTCGCCTCTTCGCTTCGTCCCATCCAGGCAGCCAGGCAGCCACCGTTCTCTTCGCCTAATCGCCTGGTAGTCGGACGTCGGTGACTCGGTGGTCGTGACTCGTGGACTCCGTCCTCTTCGTGAAATCGCTACTCGAAACGTCGGTGCTAGTAAGTTGATTTCTAATTTTTATTTTTAATTTCTAATCTTCAAATTAATTCAGTCTAATTTGTTAATTTCTGTCTCTTTCTTTGCTTATCTGTTAATTACACTCCTGCTCCTGTGATCAGGAGAAACCCTGTTGCCTGTTTCTATCTACAATCTACTTGCTCATATTTGTATTTTATGCTTTGAGGATGTCACTGCAGAACTCAGTGGGTATCATCTTATCAAATGATCATAAATTATCAGCCTTCTTGATTAGATCTTGCTATTATCTGGTATCCACATTTTTGTACGAGATTTCTCTTAGTCGAGCCAATTTAAGCTGCCACTGGCGGCAATTTTTACTGTGGTGTGGTCTGTGACTAGGATTCCTGACTAGGCATGAAGCGTGCTTTAGCTGATGGCATACTTGATATGGGATATAGTATAAGCAATTTAACCTTTGTTAATTTCTTTCTAAGCATGTACAAGGAAAATGAAGCACATAAAAGTTACTTGAAGTATTAATGTCTAGATTTTTGTAGGAGATGAATGGTTTCAACCTTGGACCCTAAAATCTTTTAGTCATGGTTACATATACGGCTCTTGTGCAATATATTTAGTTTTTAAACTATGGTACCATAAATCATGCTATTCATTTTAGAGATAAAGGGGAAGAGAGTTTAATGTTTACTATCTAGATTCCCCAACCAATTTAGCTTCAGGATAGCTAGAATATCACTGGTAATATGTTTGTGGATGGTGACCTTAAGTATGTAGGTTTTTAAGTAAAGTCTTGATTCATGTTTGCACTTTTTACATCATATTTTATCATATATACTGTAAATTGGTCTTTTCTCAGAACAGTTATTACAGCTATCCACAAACCTTAGAGTTAACTTTTTTGTCTTGTGTTGCTCAACTGGAAGTTTTGTTTTGCTAGGCATTGAAGCAAGAGGTTTTATCTTTGGTCCCCCTATTGCCTTGGCTATCGGAGCAAAGTTTGTGCCATTGAGAAAGCCAAGAAAGTTGCCCGGTACTTACTCCCAAAACTTACGCCACTGGAGACTTGAGTGTTGCCGACTGCCGTGTTGCGGTGCTGGCCGACTGCCCGTGGCCCTATTGCAGTGCTGCTCCGCCTGCTCCGCTGCTCGCCTCCGCCTAGCAAGGTAGGTAATCAACTAATCATCAATTGATTTTTTTTGTGAAATCTGTTTTGTGTAATTGTGTTTTGTGTAATTGTGTTTTGTGTAATTGAAATCTCTTGAACTTATTAGTTATTACTTATGTGAAATCTGTTTTGTGTAATTGTGTTTTGTGTAATTGTGTTTTGTGTAATTGAAATCTCTTGAACTTATTAGTTATTACTTATGTGAAATCTGTTTTGTGTAATTGTGTTTTGTGTAATATGTTTATGTGATTATGTCATTATGTGAAATTGCTTGATTTAGACCATTTAGTTGAATATTTATTCAAATAATTTTTCTGGGGAATATTGCTTGATTTAGTTCAATATTTATTCAAATTTCAGAATGAAGAGAAAACGTACTCAAAATGAAATGCAAAACATTACTAGCTTCTTTGCTAAAAAGAATCCTACTCCAACTTCTCTTCCACATCCAACACAAAATGAACAAACTATAACTCCACCTCAAGAAAGTGAGCAACTTTCATCTCCATCTCATTATTCAACTCAAAATTCCCCTCAAAATGAACAAGGCCAATGTTCTCCTAATGCCCCAATCTTTGGAGAAAGATTAAGTGAACATGAATTTGCTAATCTTCCACAAGATCCAGGAAAGAGGATAAAAATGAGTCAATTTCATAAAGATGATAGAGATTTAGTGAGAAGAATTTACATTCAAAGAAAGCCTTGTCAGCCCAAAGACTTTACATTTCCTCAAACTTCTATTTTTGGCAAAAATGGTCAGGGTTATGATGGGGAAAGTAATATGCAAGGTTCTATTAATGGCCTTAGGACTCTTATAGAGAATGAGTGTAAAGAAGCTTATTTTGTCCACTGCTTTGCTCACCAACTTCAATTAACTCAAGTTGCACTTGCTAAAAAGAATTCAGATTGTGCTTGGTTATTTGTTGATGTACTTGCACCTCTCTTGAATTTTGTGGGGGGTTCACCAAAAAGGAAAGAGTTTCTTCGTGAAAATCAAGCTCAAAGAGTGGTGGATGCATTGTCTCTAGGTGAACTTGAAACGGGTTCAGGTTTAAATCAAGAACGTGGATTAGGTAGACCTTGTGATACTCGTTGGGGATCTCACTTCAAGACAATCTTGAATGTACTTGATTTATTCCCTGTAATCCTTGGTTCTCTTGAGGATATTGCAAAAGTATCTGATACAATAGATTCTAATAGAGCTCAAACACTTACAAATCTTCTGATGTCCTTTGATTTTGTGTTCGTGGCACACTTGATGGTTAGTATATTTGCGATAACAAATGCTTTGAATGTGGCCTTACAAAAGCACGATCAAGACATTGTGAATGCAATGGCCATGGTTAATGTAACCAAGACTAATTTGCAAAAAATGAGAGATGAAGGATGGCATTCTCATATGGAAAAGGTAATTTCTTTTATTGGTGACTATGACATTTCAGTTCCAGATATGGAGGCTAAATATGTTGTTCCCGGGAGGAGGTTGTTTAGAGGTAAATGCCCACAAGTGTCTAATCTACATCATTTTCGAGTTGAAGTTTTTTTTGGTGTCATTGATCTTCAATTGCAAGAACTTGAAAATCGATTTCCCGAAATAACTAAAGAACTACTTGTGTGTATGTCTTGTTTGAGTCCTGTGGATCGTTTTTCTAAGTTTGATAAGGAAAAATTGATTAAGCTTGCAAAATTCTATCCTAATGAATTTCCAAGTTCAGAATTGATAGTCTTTGGTCATACACTTGATAGTTACATTTGTTCTGTTAGAGGAGATGAAAGGTTTTGGAATTTGAAGGGTCTTAGTGATCTTTCAATCAAATTGGTTGAAACGGGATTGTCTGAAACTCATGATAGGGTCTATTTACTTTTGAAGTTGGTGTTGCTTCTTCCTGTCGCAACGGCAAGTGTGGAAAAAGTATTTTCTGGCATGAAGCAAGTGAAAGACAAACTACGAAATAGCATGGGAGATCAAATGTTGAATGATTGTTTAATTACTTATTTGGAGAATGATTTGTTTTTGAATGTTAGCATGGAAGATATCATGAATCGATATCAAAACATGAAAACTCGTCGAGGACTATTTTAATAAGTTTGCATTACTATTTAGTTGTCTTTTGTAGTATTATATGAACATTTGGTTGTATTTTGTACTGTTTGAATATTTGAATGTATTTTTTAGTACTATTATTTAGTTGTTTGGTAAAAAAAATTTTTTACATATTTGATTATCGATTGTGACTCACCAGTCGGAAAATCCTGGGTCCGCCACTGCATATGAAAAAGACCATGTTTACATTTACAGCATGATTAAACAGACAAACATTTTGCAATACATGTTTTTACGTGATTTTCATGGCCATGTCACATCACATAAACCAATCACCAATTACTTTTATTTTCTTTTTCTATTTCATGACAAACGTTACGGAGTACCAATTACCACTACTAAATAAAGGTAATTTTTAATACTATTATATAATATTCCATATTTGATTGTCGTAAGATTTCCTGTTTCCAAATCAATTCATGTGAAGCTTGTGTGGATTGTGTTTTGTTTTTTCAATTTTCTTTTATTTTATCATTACAAGCAAAGAGTCACACGCTATGCATATACAAAATAAGAAATTTATTACTCGTACTTTATTCATAATTTTATATTACCTTCATTTCACTTTTTTTTACAACTTTTCAAAATTTTCTATTATTAGTAAAAAAATTAAAATGAAATTACTAAAACACCCTTACTAAAATTTTCATAAACTCAATTACTCAATTAGTCACTTAAAACAAAACTTAATAAAATACTAATACTACCTCTGCCCACGAATATCTGCAACAAAGTACAAATGGGTGGACTCCTAGGTAAAACTTTTAGGGGAGTGTTAATTGAGTTTTGGTGGGTTTAATTAATGAGAGAGAAAGGTAAAAATACAAAATTACCCATATGATGATATATATAAACTAAACATTTAAGTGTTGAAAAATAAGGGTATATTTGATATTTATAGTGTGAACACCAATATTTGTAGTGGGTTTTAAGTAGTGGGTAATAGGTGGTGGAGAGGACCACTAACCAAAAAGTGAGTAATAGTGGGTAATTAATAGTTAAATATTACCAAAAAATAAGGAAAGAAAAAAATTTGTTGCAGAAACTCCAAGCATTCAAATTTGGCAAATGTTGCAGATATTCGTGAACTGAGGTAGTATAACTTAATTATTTTAATTATTTTCCCCGAATCTAATTCATTCCCCCACCCAACCAAATCAATTCACCGAACCAACATCCAGCTATCATCAAATCTTTCCAGTATTCAAACCCAATTCTTGAAGTTCCTTCTTCTTCAATTCCCCAATTTCTTTCTCTATCCTTCAATCTGACTATTTCTGTTTTCTCTTCTCTCGGACAAACCGTCGAGGTGATGGAGATCTACACGTGGACAACGGTGATGGAAAATTCATGCTATATGGTGGTGGTGGAACCGATATTTACGACTGAATTAAGGGCGAGGTGGGTCGGTGGGTTTTTCAATAAGGGTTGCGGGTGCTAGAGGTGGTCGCTGGGTAGGTGGTTTTAGAGGGTGTGGGATGATTTTTGATTGGCTAGTGTAAATGGTTTGGCCTGGGTTTGTGTGGGTGTGTTACGGGGTGGTTGTGTGGTGGTTGTTGGGTAGGTTGCAATGGGGTGGGTAGATGGTTTCTGGTTTTTGTGGGTGTATGGTGGCTACGGGGTGGGTTTTACGTTTAATTGTTGATGAATCCCCAATTTCTCTCTCCTTCCTTAATCACATGCTCCTTCCTTTCCTTAATCTCCATTTCTCATTTTTTGCCTAAAAGTCCATGTTGACTCCAAAGTTACAAAAAATGTGAAACGGAGGTAGTAGAAGAAATTCGAATTCAACTAATGCATTAGCAAATAAAAATTATTTCTACAAAATTACGTCACCGATTAAAAAAAATTGTAATCATCAACGTAATTAAGCTGGAATTTTAATCAACATATAAGAAATGGCAGAGGATAATCAAGCGTGATTTGTAGAAATTTTTTTGCATTCATCAACATCTGTATAAAAAACGGATACATTTGTTTCTCGAGTTACATTCAATCGCTATTGATTTGGTATTATCCATAACCAATCCTCGGCATCAATTACATGTATTAGATTAAGAGCATATTATCTTAAAAGTACGTTAAGTTACATACCCTTATATATTACAACATCTACCACTTTCCTAACATAAATTTTACTCTTAGAAAAGCAATTATAATATATTAGATTAAACATATTATCTAATATAACATGTATTCATTAGAAAATACATTAAAATAAAAGAAAAGTTATTAGCGATGTGTGCAAAATTGTATGACCTCACTTGCTATCGGTAGTACCACCTTGTACAATATGTGCAAAATGCTGGTACGTACACCGGCAACCGAAGATGATATATCGAGGAAATTCCTTCCATATTCATTTTTATATTATTTTTATTTTAAATATTACTTGTACTTTTTTTCAAATACATAATTCCTCTATTTTTATTTACTAGCACACTACTTTGGCTCACACTTTAAGGAAAAAAATTAGATTAGATCAAGGATTTTGATCAATACAAAAGCTTAATCAGACACAATGGTTGAGGAGTTGGTGGAAGTTTATGTTTAAATACCACATTCATTCTATTCTTTCCAATAGCCTGCAAGACGCTTTTCTAACTCTTGCCAATAATACCCACTCTAAGTAGTCAAAGGCCTGCCATATAGTTACCACCTACTAAGACTCCGATAACAAAAGACACGTTTGTATCCAAGTAACTCAATTAACAAATAAACTAGCTATATACATTAGTTCAAAGCATACACATTTCTAGATTAGTTCGATGCATCCATCCTTTCATCGATGTTTTTTCCTGATCACCGTGTGAAACTCATTCTTGAGTAGATAGGTCACTGAAAGTTCTGCAAAGACAACTACATCATTTTACGAAAAGACAATTTAACAAGTCTACATAGATACTCCAAGGTGGTAAAATCATACCTCACCATACCCCAATTAATCCACAAAGGAAACACAAGGAAAATCAGAAACACAGTTGTTAAAGTCAGATTAACCCCCTAACTCCCACAAGCAGAATGGTATTGAACAATAAATCCCAAGAGATTTGTTACCGAAACTTAATTGAACGGTTAAAGAAAGGAGAGAGTTCATCACATCTACAATCCGCTCAGCAAGTCTCCTTATTTCAGCAAAAATTTCGGTTTTTTATTACCCAAAATCTCTTTCTTCCACAGGTCTCTTAAACCCTAATGACTCCAATTTTTAACCCAGTTTTCAATTCTCCAATCTCATATTCCACTCCAGCATTGTCGTTGAAATGTTGTTGTTGAATCTTTAAAATATCAACATATATTTTTTAAATCTTTAAAATTTCGATTTTAATTTTTCTAACTTTGGAAATTTCAGCTTCCAACTTGGAAACCTTGGAAAGTTCCTTGTCAACCTTAGAACTTAGAAACTGATTCCTCTCTATAATACTTAACATTTTAGGTTGGACATAATATTGTAATTTCTTCACAACACAACCAAATTCCATAATTTGCTCTTCTTTTCTCTTAATAATCTCCTCCAATTCTTCTTTCAATGTCCTAACATAATAATAGTTTTGCAAATTTGGCGTAATCTATCCATACGAATAATTATAAGTGTTAACTATGTGCAATGTAATATTTACGTAGTTACACGTAATTTGTTATTTTATAAATAATACAACGTATTTTGTTAATACATAAATACTTTTAATATGATTTGTTTTATTTAATTTTTCATATCTTATTAACTACTTTTATTTCAACTATAATACCGATGCATTACACAAACTTAAATTCAGTATATACTTTATATAAAAATATTAGAGTTACCACATTTTTAGTATTGAATTACTAAACAAAGTTGTTCTTATTGAATTGTATTTATTTTGTAAGTCATTAAAATAATGTATTTATATATTTTTTTAATGAATTATATCAATAAATTTATTTTATTTGATTAAAATTTAATTTTACGGTTTTTTCACCATATACCCCGAGTTTTTTGTTTATTCACCATATACCTCTGAACTTTTTTAAATTTATCATATACTCCCGAGTTTTTACAAAAATACACCATATACCCTTGATGACTAATGATTATTAATTTCGTCAGTCATTAGGGTTAATTATGACCCGAAACCACCCTAAATGCATTCCCCTACCCCCGAAACCACCCACATTCCTTTTTCCCACCCCCAAAACCACCCCAAATTTCCTTTTCTCATCCTCAAAATCAATCAAACGGATATGGTTACAGAGATTTGGAGTGGTTTAGGTGCTTGGAAAAAGGAGAGGAGTAGTTTTTTGGGATGGGGAAAGAGATCTAAGGTGATGTCGATGCATAATTAACCAAATTCCACTCATCTTGTTATCATTAGGAGTATATGGTGAATATTTGTAACAACTCAGGGGTATATGGTAAATTTAAAAATTTTCAGGGGTATATAATGAATAAACAAAAAACTCAGGGGTATATGGTGAAAAACCCGTTAATTTTTATATTTTAAATTCACTCGTAAAAAATGCTAAATCGTCATTAAATAATGGATTTGAGTAAAACTATGTTTGGTGAGTTGTGTAAAACAAAAAGTAGAGAAAAATGATAAAACAAACATTTTGAATAACATGTTTGACTTGATTTTCATGGCCAATACCAATAGCTTTTGTTTTTATTATTAATGATATAAACATTACCAATTACCACTACTAAATAAAGGACCTTTTTATACTATTATACTAGTACTCATATTATATGATATTTAGGGGTGTTAGTTTGGGTAAATTATTCAATTTCTAGTTATAACGGATTAACATGTCGGTTTATATAGGGTTGAAACAATTAGCGGGTCATTTTAGGTCGGTTTTGAAAATTATCAGGCCAATTTGGTTTTGGTTATTTTTTTTTTATTGCGATTTCTATTCAAGTTTGGTTGTAATCGGTTAGGGTTATAATCAGATTGAGTTGAACTGGGTCAGTTTGAAAACAGATTTTGCCAATTTAAAGCAGGTTTGATTCAATATCATTTAAGTGCTAATCGGGTCGGGTTGTAATCGGTTGGGTCATAATCAGTTTGAAAATGGATTGAACTGAATTGGTTTGAAAATGGGTATCAATTCAAAACAGATCAGGTCATTATTTTTCAAGTCAGAGTCGGTTTGAGTTAAAATGGGTCGGTTTAAAAATGGGTTTCGGTTCAATACAAATAGGGTAAAATCGGGTCTGGTCGTTATCGATTTAGGTCATAATTAGTTTTGGTTAAACTAGGTCGGTTTGAAAACGGGTATACCCAGTTGTCAGAGGCTCCGGTTCAAATCATAATGAGTTAAAATCGGGTCAAATCATTATATTCAAGTCTAGTTAATCTAATAACGAATAGGAACAAGTCAAGTTATTATCGAGTTAAATTTTAAATAAGTTGGGTTTATCGAGTAGAGGTTTAAAAATAGGTCTCCATGTGAAAATTATTAATAGGCCTTTCTGCAAAAAAAGAAAAAAAAAATTAAATCTAAAAAAAAAAAAAAAGAGTAAATCCCCTCAAACTGTGGGAAGTATAATTCTCTACACAATTAGCTCGACCCAATCTCGACTATTGGGCCTAAAGGTTTGTTCGATACTTCAATGTTGTGTAGTACAAGATTGGTTGTTAAATTTGTACCGTATCCCCCTAAATAATATTGACGTCTTAAAAATTTAGGCTTTCTTCTCAAGAACTTCCCTACTAATAAAGAGTGCCAAAATAATGTTCCTACTATGTTTAGATGACGGTGTCAAAACACTCTTTCCTTACAGAATGACTTATATAAGAACGTGAACATGTCTACGAGCTTGGACATAAGTTGGTCTGCAAGTTCTTCTGTTAGGTTGATCTTGCTGATATCTGAGATGCAATCTACCTCACTTTTTCTTGACTCTCGCAAGTTAGAAACAATGCAACAGGATTATGAGCTAACCCTCCAACCATAATCTATTATAAGCATAGAGTGTACATGATATAATTTTGAATCATAGATTTGCCAGTAAATTTGGATTACACATTATACACAGAATACTGGATAAGTTACAGGATGTATGATCTAACTGCAGTGATTATCTGGAAAAACACAACCTATATGCCACGGTTTGGGCAAGCATTTGCAAAGTGAGATGGATCACCACAAGTAAAGCATCTTCTTCCGGATACAGGTTCACCTGTTGCTGAAACGAAAGTCGTATCACTTCCACGACCCCCACCACGGCGCCCCCTACCTCGACCACCCCGTCTACCAGATGTAGCATTTGAGCCTCTTCCATGGGTATGCAAAGCATTCTGTCCTCCAGCGCCACCATCAACCATATCTTCCCATCTGATTTCAGGTAACAGAAAAACATTTAGGTGTATGCATAGAACTGGATAGCAGGCTTTGACAACTATATTGTACAAGAGCAAAAACCTAATAACCTAACAAAAAATAAAAGCTCCCTCTTTATACTATTTCCTTAGATAAAATCTATAAGTGTGCTGCACCTAGTGGTTTGCATATATCTGGTTTGGATAAAAGTTGAAGCTTATCAGTCAATCACATTCTGAAATAAGGGTCTACATAAGAATAGGACTGCATATGAGACACCCACTAACCAAATCTTGGTGGGTGACTTGCTTAAGGCCTATGAGGTAATAAAAACGGGCAGCTGTTATTTACACATGAAGAAGTACTGACACAGCCAGACGCCCACACCATCTTAATAATGTTTGGAAGGGAAAAAAGGGTCTTGGTGGGGATACTGGGCCTTGGGACAAGGCAGGTTCAGGAACTCACCATTCAAAAAACTGGGAAAACAGAATATCTTAAGCACAAATTTGAGATTCGGTACATACACAAAAAATCTGCACTCCTGAGATTGACATGAATAAAACTTTCTGCCCCTATTATTTGCAGTATTTGCTGTTCGCAATACGCAGGGTTCTCCACACGAACTACATGATACTGAGGAACTCTCTGTAACAGCAGAGCATTAAAAGTCAGAAAACAGTTTATGAATATCCACATTAGCAAAAGTTGATTTTAAGAACATTTAAGACACTAAATTATACAAAAGCACCACTTGGAATAGACCCTTGAATCTTGTGAGAATAGACTTCTATCACTCAAATTTGACATTCAAATATCATTGTTTTTGTTCATTATTCCCTAATAACTTCTTGGTTAATTATTTTGCAATCGCAGGTTGAACCTCTTTGACAAAGGAGATTATTATTTTGTTTTCATTAAATAGTGACGAGAATAGTACACAGTACGAATTTACACTTGAACCAATGATGAAAACTGTCATCATTCCACATGGAAAATATAAAAGCATTAAAAACAAATAGAAGCAACAAAGATCAAATTCCAAATTACACTTGACACCTGAAGAAAGCAATTACAATGTCTTGATGCATCCAGAAAGAAGCTAATAAAATAGTCTCACAGTGAAGTTGTAAAAAGCTTGATGTAAACAAAGCCAGAAAACTATCATCATTCCATAAATTTGTAAAAATGACCAAAAGGTTTATTTTTTTTATTGGACTAGCCATCCAGGAAGAAGAGAATGCTCTGCCTACCAATTATTATAAGACACGCCGTAAGGATATCTAGTCATTAACTACAGACCATACAAGTTTGGCTGGCAATAGAAAAGCATGATCAGTACGTTAAAAGCTTGAAGAAGGGGAATAAAAAAGTAATACAATCACCATACCATCAGTGTGATTTGTTGCTCGAGACCTAGCACGTCCAGATGTTGAGACCTGGGAAGGGCAATCATTCGAACTATGCCCTGTCTGTCTACAGTGGGAGCAGACACCACACTGCACATTACTTGCCATATTTCTTGCAGAAGTGGTGGTTGGAGTTTGTCCTCGCACTGAAGCTAAATGGAAAGAAAACAGTCTGATAACCACAGATCATATGCGAAAGCAGGAAGCAAGAGTTTCTAGATAATTCCTCCCCACCCATCCAATCCTCTCAACATCCCCCCCCTCTTCATACAAACAGTTACATAGATTATTTAAATCCATATATGTGTGCATTAAGACATTCTAGCAAGCAAGGGAACAAAACATAGGGAATTTCAAGGGGATGAAGCAAGGATGTCCAATAACCTTTCAAGAAAAATTATTATCACAATTCATTGTGTAATCTTCCATTGAAATAACTAAAAGTGAGTAATAATCATCACCAACTCAACTACCCTAATAGAGGTTCCCACCCAAATCAGGATTAGGGTAGGTGAGGGAGGGGTCACTACGTCAGATGTATACAGCCTTATTTCTATAAGAAAAAGTTGTTGTTTTCAATACGTGAATATCTTTGGAGACAACAAGTACAGCACAAACATTAAACTGTAGAGCATTGTATTGTAGAAGAACCTACAGGCATTCTTAATTCTAGGAAGAATAATAAACCTTAAATATAGCAATATAAAGAGACACAACATACCAGATGTCCCAGAAAGATTGCGAGGACCAGTTCCACATATTTCTGTTAACTGCCTGAGTGTGTCATCACATCCACCAACACAGCCTGAGAGGATATTCTGAATTAGTATTCACAGTGGTTCACAAAAAATTCTTTTTAAAGGTCTAGTTTATTGTTGATGATAATAAATATATACTGTATGCAATATATCAGTTAGTCCAGTTACAGTGTTTTTGGATGAGGAGAATTGAGGAGGAAATTCATAAATTATATCAGTTAGTCCAGTTACAGTGTTTTTGGACGAGGAAAATCGAGGAGGAAATTCATAAGTTAAACTTTTTTGAAACATAGCTACGTTCAATGGGAAGGCAAGGAATAGTAGAGATCAGTGTTAGAGATCCATATCCCTTCCCTTTTAATAAATCAGATCCTTTCAATAAGGAAAAGGCAACTCTTCCTTTCTCTCTTCTTTGTGCAATCTAAATAAGAGACTAGTTCTCCTCCCCACACCATCATCCCTCTGCTCCAAAAAAATGGTTTCTTCCACTTTTCTCCTGAAAGTAGTACGGGTTTGTATGAGGAAGTAGTAATGGAGTAATGTTATATATTTCTTGGTACATAACATGACAATTCGTAAATATTTTAAAAAGTAACATTTGGTACCACTGAGATGTGAAATGTACCATTGTTGGTACAATAGTAGTGTAAATGGTTAAAATTGTCCTAAAGATTGTTACAATGGTATACTTATGAAGCTAATATATATACCACTAGGTTGTGAAATCATGCCATTGGAGTGTAATGGTATAATAATTAGTTGTTATGGTACTAAAATGACTAGTGGTACAATTAAAACCTAAAAATTACAGTGATAATATGTGGTCTCATCACCTTTTTGTTGTACTAAGTTACCATTATGCCCTTGTTATGTACCAATAGATACATAACATTACTCCCTTTAAAACTCCTCAGGTTTGTATCTCCCTAAGCTTAATGTGATGAAGGATCATCACCTAAAACAGAAAAAATAAATTGCAAAATATCTTGGCATAAAATGTACCTAAATGATCCACACTGTAATTTGGAGGAATTTCCAACTGCCGAAACTTGAACTGTATTAAGAACACTGGACCTGGATGCAATATGTGATTAGCGATACGCTATGCAAATGTGAAAACTGAAAAGGTAGCCCTCTATAAGGTGAAAAATTAAATAAAAAAAAAAAAATAGAGTACTAAGGATCAACAGTCTATACAATCTCCTAATTGACCACACATGGTTACACAATTCAAAATTTATAACAACCTGGAGAGCACAAGTTGCATATATTAGAGGTCACAGTTGCTTCTGATATAGATCCAGGTAGCCAAACAACATTTCTACACTGCAAATTGCAGCAAAGTCCAATTAGTACTTGCCTGAAACAAAATCTCCATAATGGATGAGTATAGCAACAAGAAAAAAATCATGAAAGATCACGATAAAAGGTTCAAGTTTGAAGAGCTAGTACAGAACATGGAATATTGATTCCCTTCGGAGAAAAGATTTTGGTACTCATAAAATTGATACTGGCACACCTCTTTGTGGAAGCCTTATTATGTTTCACAGTAGGATTTGGCACTCCTCTTCTGCCGAGAAGCCTTTTTACATTTCAAAGTAGGATTTGGCACAAATATTGTGGCGATAATATAGACCGGGAATAGCATGGGATAGTTAAAATATTAAAAAGCGTAAAGTGGACTAGTGGAGCTTGCGGCAATCTTACGGAGCAGGAAATAAAAAAAAAGGCATCAATTAAATTTTGTGCCCAAAAGGTTTTTTTTTTTTTTTTTTTTTTTTTTTTTTTTTTTTTTAAGAAAATTAAAGGTGATTTTTATATCCTAAAAAGAAGTGTTAATCTTGAGACATCATATAATGAAAGTGTGAAAAACATAAAGGGACAGAGGGTGTATACAGGAAGGGAATTATGGCATCTTGTTGACAGACTCCAACGAGCTACAAGCCTAGATTAATGAAGTAGTGAGTGTGGATAATCAAAACCTCAAGCCTTAAAGACAAAGAAAACAAAGTCAATTCAAATTATACCATGAATCTAAGACAAGAGACAGCCGTTCAAATATGGTGCAGTCCAGAGGTCAAAATGCCCAACCTTACTGGTAATTTCATAAAGGCTCTTCCATAGTTCCATGAATAGATAAATTGCAGTCATAGATTACTAGAGCCGGACAAAAAGTACGATCACAAGAATATTTGCAACAATGACAAAGATCCACTCAGTTAGACAATTCCCGTGCAACTAAAAAAAGAACACTTTTACTTTGATCAGTTCCAGGCTTCAAGTTCACTAATTAAATGAGTAAATGGAAATATTCAAGATTCCAACCACCATACAAAACATAATTACCAGAGGAAAGCCCAAGCACGAAACCATGAATTTTCCATCCTGCATACAAGGAAAAAACAGTGAATAAACAAAATTGATATTTTATTCTGTAAAAGCTGCCATCTTCAAATCAGCAATCTTTTATCCTATTAGCAGCTGACAAAGCCTCTATAGTGAAAAAGCACTCCAAGTGACTTGTAAGCAGCACATATCAGAGCATATCAGAATCACAGACTCATAGACATCATCCCATAAGGAAATTGATGGTTGTGGGTATATGTTAAGCATCACCAGAATGCGAAACTGGCTAACAACAAAAACAAATATGTCAAATCAAGGCTTGCAAGGGCAATGTAATGCACTGCCTTCTGTTACATTTATATGGCATGCTCGATGCAACCATGAAGGGTTCAGGGTAAGTGGCACAATCCGGTGCCCGTCCTTTCACGGATTCATTCCATTTCCATACATGTGATAGAATAAATTGCATGCATTTTTTTTGTCATGATTTCTTTAATTGTCAAATCCCACACAAAATGATTTAGTGAAACACTGCAAAACACAAGAAAAGTCACCCTGAAAAGAGGGATAAGTACAATCTAAACACAAACTATGCCTAAAAAAGAGATAATTTTTTTTTTTTATTTCTCACCGGTTTACGTTTCAGTGCCATATCAGCCTGATGGCAAAGACCACAGCAGCGAACAACACCACCAACTGTCTGCTGCTCTTCTGCCCCAGACCTATTAGTTCTACAGGGAAGAAGAAAAAAAACTTAATCAAAGCAAGGACACCAACTTGAGGAATACTCCTTCCATCAGACAATAAAAGTGTAACCTGTCATAGACCAACCCACAATTTAATCAACATTGCATTGACAAATAAGTGAGTAGTAAACATTAAGATATAGCACTAAATAAGAAACACAGTGCACTCAACAATAAACTGCAATTTAGATGTTCCTTTACTTTACATAATCAAAGTATAACGAACTTTTTGGTATGCAGGTTGTACCTGTCAAAAAATATTTCCATGGCTTCAAAGAGTTTAACTTTGTTCACCCTAGCCTGCAAATTCCCTCAAAAAAGCACCAAAAAATTCATAATTTACGTAAGAAAAAATCATATTAACACACATCATAAATTGCAAAATGTTCAATGAAATGGTGCAAAAGCATACAGATGCTGTTTATTTGAGGGTCACAGACACTTACATCTAAGAAACAAGCTTTCATTTCTTGCAAACATGAAGCCAAAATTTCTGCTTTTCTCTTGGTTCCTAAGCTAACAGCCCTCATATCATCCTCCATCTTGGATCTGAGATAAGGTTTCCAGAGCTCATATCTGAATACGAAAACACAAGAAACAAGGATGGACAATTTAACATCCGAAAAAGAGAGTAAGAAAAACCATGGATTGAATGCATTTTGCCACCGAAATCTATTGAATTAAGTATCAAACTTTACAGCCCATAAGTAGGAGATAATAAATGATGGCAACACTAATAAATTTATATGTTTTCTGAGATTAAACTCATTAAAGTCACATGGAAAGCCCATTATGGGACTCCACCCCCCAAACATGTAGTTTTCTTCATTTATGTCCATTACCACTCAATACCAACTCCAAAGTGGTACTGGATGGTAACGGAAAAAAATTGAAGAAAAAAGTTGGGGATGGCATATGATCACTGTCACGGCCATTTACCGCCTACCAAAAGGGAGGTAAGAAGAATAACTAGAACCAACCCTAAAACATGTAAGGGGCACCATTTTAGGAGGAATAGCAAGGGGTTTAATCATTTAACAATGTTCCAAGGATGAAACAATAGATGAATAATCATACATCAGTGAATGTGTTAAGACTCCAACTGTGCCACCATACTCATTATCAAGAATTGCTGCCAAGAAATCTGGCTGTCATCACTGGTCATAAAATCCTCTTTTTAGCGTCTTTAGTAATACAGTATATGGCAAAGTAAACAAGTTGTAACTTGTAAGGGGTGAGCTAGTAGCCAGTACAGAAGAGGAAACGGGTGGAAATACGATGGAGAAGAAGGTGGTCAATGGTGGTTGCATGGTCCCATGGTTGTAGGTGAATATATTTTTAAAATTTCTTTTAATTCCCTGGACAAAGGGGTTTCCTCTAGTAGGGGATGGGAGCGGAGAATTATAATTCTTGTCTAACAAAAAGAGTCCGAGTGGGTAAATACAGCAACAATAATAATATTAATACCTTAATCCCAAAGATGGGGTCGGCTTTATGAACCAATATTTGATCTTATGTCATTCAAGTGGGTAAATGATTTATACTTTTAATTTACTCAGTTTCAACAAGGTATAAACAAATGAGTCCCTATATTTACTATCGTTTCCCGACTGAAATTCCCCCAAGAGACTCAAGATAAGACTAGGTATATAAATTAAATATACTTGTAGATGGTTAGTGAAACTTGTGAGAGCAATTGACTTACCCCATGTCATCATATCCCATAACCAATGATTCGCCCTGAAGCAAAATATAATTCGAAATAATTAAAAGCTGAAAATCAAAGAACCTGGAAAAAGTTAACAGAAAGCCTATTTTCCTAATAAAGTAATCTTCATGTTGAAAATATAGGCCCCAACAGGGAAAATATTAGATAATTAAAAAGCATATACTGAATTGTCAGCAAAAGTTGGAAGACACTTGTTACCTTTATTTCTCATCTTTTCTTTTATGTACATTTCTTCTTTGGAATAACCCAAAATTCACTACAAGCTACTTAGGAGGAATATTTGACATAGATGAGGTTAGAAAGAGTAACATATACACAAATAAGGAAAACAAACTAAATCCAACCCGATTTAAACAGGCCAGCAAGTACAGAAAGAAAAATATAAAAGAAAGCTCAGTAAAGTTATATGTTAGAAATTGGCATGATAATGCAAATTCGTAATCATCAAGCAAGGCATAAGATAAACTGCACAGGAAAGAAATAAAACCATTAAACCTTCTCTTCAAAAAATAATATGTTTTGATCTAGTAACACTAATCCCATCAGACAGTACCAATCTCGCACATATGAGCTCCTGGTATGAGCATGGAAGCAAGATAGCAAACTCACGCTTACATAAACAAGGGTGCTCTAACCATTAGGATACACTTTGCATAGTAACTACAGAGCTTATGATACTATATGTTTGGGGTAAAAATACCCTAAACACGTGGCCCAATGGCCTAGTGACACGTGGCATCCAGCCGTTGGTCAGCAGGGCTCCAATCCTCTGCTGACACGTGTCCTCTAAACCCTAAAAGGGAAACCATCCCTTCCCCACTATAAATAGTGGAAGGACCCTCATTAATGGGAGGCTGGAACATTTGTTGTTCACATTGAATACTCCTCAAAAAGAAAAACACTTACCCCGAGCAATATTAATTGCAGAATTCTCCCATTACGCGAGAAGTAACTTCTACATTATGTGCATTCTACCTCCCGTATCTTTACTAACTTGATCGTCGGAGGCGGAGCTCCTACCCCCAGGAGTCTTCGTGATTTTGCAGGCACAGGCGTCGAAGGGCATTCTTGGAATTGTAACTCTCCCGCAGGACACATCAAAAAAACCCCGAAACATTTGGCGCCGTCTGTGGGGAGAGTACTTCTAAGATGACTTCTGATACTGTGTCACCGAATCAGGGCAAACGGCCTGTGGTCGAGCCTGAGGTCCAGACGGACCATGAAAGTGGAGACGAAATTGAAACATATGTGGCCCCGGATGGGTCTTTCAGAACGAAGCACCCTCGTGCTAAAGATAGAAGAGAACGGGAAATCAGCCAAGCTGCTCCCAGCAACCCAGCCGGGCAACCGGCTGGAATTGCCCAAACGGTGGAGGGCTCAGCCCCCGTTACAAGAAACGAACTCATGTCTTTCATGAATAGTTTCAAGGGTGAGATCAAGAGCCTCATCCGGTCAGCTACTCCAAAGAAGGGTCAAAGAACGAGTTCCTACCCCTCATCCCAAGCCAAAGGAGGGGGAGGGCTTAAGGTTTGATCCAAGCAGACTCCGTTTTCCTCAAGGGGAGCTGCGAAAGGCCATCCGGCACGTACAGCCGGATGGCTCCAAGAAAACATTCTCAGACGCCCGCACATTTCTCCAAGAGAAGCGAGGTCGGGCGTCTGCGTCGGCCTCAACGTCGACCTTCCCGGACAGTTTCCATGACGTCTCACACAGGCGTACGGGAACGAACCTTGGGAGCCAGACGGGCGAAGCTTCTGCCCGGTCTCTCCCAAAGTGATCCAGCCTGGCCTATTCGGCACACCGAATGGGTTGGGTGGATCCCCTTTTATGTCACCGGGTCTTTTCGGTGGGCAAGCGCAGCAGCCGTTCCAACCCACGGACTGGCAGCTGCGCCTGCTAAATTTGGGGGAACAGCCAACGGCGTTCTCACCAGAGATAACCCAGGCGGCACAGCCGCCTAAGATCAAGAATGTTTTGGTGGGGGCCTATGACGGCACCACCAACCCAGAAGACCATCTAATGGCCTACTCTAACCTCATGTACCTCCAGGGTTTAGATGATGCCGTCTGGTGTCGATGCTTCCCGGCTACCCTCAAGGGCATAGCCCAGCGGTGGTTTGGTAACCTACCAGCCGGTTGCATCAACAGCTTTCGAACTTTGGCGTACTTGTTTACGTCAAATTTCTCAATGAATATTCCTGCCAAAAAGACTAGCCTCGACCTAGGGGCAATACAGCTGAGGGGCGACCGGGAGGGCCTCCGGTCATACGTCAGACGGTTCAATCTGATGAGAATTCAGATTCCAGGACTATCAGACGAAGTGGCCTATACAGACTTCTTTCGAGGTCTGAAGGATGGGTCGACCTTTAAGTTTGACCTCGTCCGGAAGAGGGTTGCTACCCTCCAAGAGGCGTTAATTGAAGCTGAAGCCTATATACAGGCGACGGAGCTTTGTGCTGTCAAGCAGCCGTCAGATTATAAAAAGTCTGACAAAAAAGAGAGCCGGCAACAGCATCAGCCGGCAAGAAAGGAAGAAAAGAGAAAAGGGGTTTGGGCAGCTGACCGATCAGGACAGCCGGCCCAGAAGATCAGGCGGAAGTCAGAATCGTATGCTCCCAAATACGAGTTCGCAAAAGATTGCTCCACCATCCTCCTGGAAATCAAAGACCGGATGTCTCTCGACAAACCGGCTGAAATGAAAAGCCCCGTGAATAAACGGGACAAGAGCAAGTATTGCCAATACCACGAGGATGTCGGCCACGACATCGATGGCTGCTATAGCCTCAGGCGGCTATTGGACCGTCTGGCAGATGAGGGGGCCCTAAAATCCTACCTACCCAAGGCTAAGGGTAATACCCAGGCCAAGAAAGGGCAGGCGGCAAAAACCGGCCAGCAAACTCCGAGACGGATGAAGAGACCATCTTCACAATAGCAGGCGGTTTTGCCGGAGGGGGTCCTACCATCCGGGGCACCAAAGACAACATCATGATCAACTCAGTGGATGAGGGCCAGGCGTCGAAAGACATCTTTCCTGAGGTCCTTATTTCTGAAAAGGACCGGGGCAAGGTCAGGCGGCCTCATGATGACCCCATCGTCATCGAATGCAAGGTTGCCAACCAGAAGGTTGGCCGAATCCTAATAGACACCGGGAGCTCGTCTGACCTAATCAGTTATCAGTGCTTGACCAAGCTCAAGTACACATCCGGTAACATGCACCAGGCTCCTCACCCACTAGTCGGTTTTGGGGGTGGAGTTGTGCATCCGGTCGGAAGCATAGATCTTCCGATCTGGCTGGGTGAAAAGGGGCAAGGACGCCACATGATAGTCAAGTTTTTAGTTGTGGAGGAGCTGTCCGCCTACAACATGATATTTGGCCGTCCTACCCTCAACGCATCTAAGGCTGTCATCATCCCGTCCCTCATGTTGGTCAAATTTCAAAAGGATGATGGTACAGTCGGTGCCCTAAGCGGGGACCAGAAGACGGCAAGAGAGTGCTATCTCTCTGACGTCAAGACAACTATGGGTGCAGCCGGCCAGGGCGAGCCCATAGATATTGATAACTGCGACCCAGCAGTCCCGGCTCCAAGGGCAGCCGGTATGAAAAGAAAGGCGGACCAACTGGCACCCGTCAAAAAGGAGAAATAACAATCACTAGCCGGGGAAAGGTCAGATGACCAACGACCTCAGCCGGCTGGTGACTGCCTTGATGTCATCCTAGATGACAGCCGTCCTGAAAGAACAGTCAAGGTCGGGACGGTAGCCTTCGAACGGTTGGGAGAAGGCTTGCTCCAGCTGCTGAAGGAATTCAAAGACATCTTTGCCTTTGAAGTGGAAGAGATGTCAGGCGTCAGCCCGGATCTTGCTGTCCACAAGCTAGCCGTAGATCCCAAAAAGCAGCCGGTTAGGCAGAAAAAGAGGGATCATGGTGGAGAAAGATCTCAAGCGGCAGCGGCTGAGGTCAAAAAGCTGTTGGATGCTGGGTTCATTAGGCAATGCTACTACCCGGATTGGGTGGCAAATGTCGTTCTAGTAAAGAAGCCGAACGGTACTTGGCGGATGTGTGTGGATTACACAGATCTGAACAAAGCATGCCCAAAAGATAGCTACCCGCTTCCAAAGATTGACAGCCTAGTCGACTCAACAGCCGGCCATGCGTTTATGAGCTTTATGGATGCTTATTCCGGCTTCCATCAAATACCTCTGGAAGAAAGATCAGGAGAAGACGGCTTTTGTCACTGATCAGGGGTTATTCTGCTATACGGTGATGCCGTTTGGGTTGAAGAATGCACCGGCTACATTCCAGCGCATGATAAACACCGTTTTTATCAACCAGATTGGCAGGAATGTAGAGGCGTATATCGATGACATGATAGTCAAATCCAAGCTACAGACGGATCACCTAGCAGACCTGCGAGAAACCTTCACCACACTCAGGCGGCACCGGGTCATGCTTAACCCAAAGAAATGCGTATTTGGTGTTGAGTCTGGGAAGTTTCTCGGATTCTTGATTTACCAAAGAGGCATCGAAGCTAATCCGGAAAAAATACAGGCGGTAATTGACATGAAGTCTCCCCGCACTGTAAAAGAGGTCCAGAAGTTGACCGGTTGTCTGGCGGCATTGGGGAGGTTCCTCAGCCGGTCAGGTGACAAGTGCCTCTATTTCTTCCAGGCAATCAGGAAGAGGTCAAGGTTTGAATGGGGTGAAGAAGCAGAGGCGGCATTCCAGAGGCTTAAGCAGCACTTGCATTCTTTGCCAAGGCTAGTGAGCCCCCTACCCCGGGAGGTTCTGTACATGTACCTAGCCGTCTCTGATCACGCCCTTAGTGTCGTTCTCCTCGCTGAGAGAGACGGCATTCAGCTGCCGGTGTACTTCATCAGCCATGTCTTTAAAAATGCTGAGCTCCGGTACCCCATGATCGAAAAATTTGGGTTGGCCTTATTCGTAGCAGTCAAGCGGTTGAAGCCTTATTTTTTGGAACATCCGGTTGTGGTATACACAGATCAGCCGCTCAAGCGTACGATGACTGCTATAGAGTCATCCGGTAGAATGATCAAGTGGGCTGTTGAAATACAAGGCCTTGAGATAACTTTTGAACCCAGGCGGGCAGTGAAAGGTCAGGCGTTTGCCGACTTTATTGTCGAGATGACTAGGCCGGTGCCCCCGGAAAACCCTGATCAGGTCTGGAAGTTATTTGTAGACGGCAGCTCTACGGTGAACGGCTGTGGTGCAGGTGTTATCTGTCATTCCCCGGAAGGGGATAAGTTTGAATATGCACTACGGTTTAAGTTCCAAGCCTCCAACAATGAGGCAGAGTATGAAGCCCTGCTAGCCGGATTGCGCATGTGTAAGGCAGCCGGTGCAAGAAAGGTCGACGCCTCAGATTCACAGCTGATCGTTAGCCAATACCTTGGTGACTACGAAGCCACCCATCCGGCTATGATCAAATATTTGCAGGCGGTCAAAGAGGAGGTTGGGTCCTTCGATGAATTTCATCTGCGACAGGTGCCCCGGTCTGAAAACAATCAGGCGGATGCCCTCTCAAAGTTGGCATCATCAGCCTCCGGTGATGCTCCTAGGACGGTCTTTTGGGAAGTCATTGAAAAACGAAGTATTCAGAATGATCCCATTGGAGTCTTGGACAGAACTGCTACCTGGATGGATCCCATCCGGTCCTTTTTGACGGATGGTACCTTGCCGGATGACCCTTCAGAAGCATCAGCGCTCAAGAAGCGTGCTTCAAGTTTTGTTATGCATCAAGGGGAACTCCTCCGGAAGGGATACCTGCAGCCGTTTTTGAAATGTGTAACCCCGGATAGGGGGAGAGAAGTTTTGGAAGATCTGCACGCGGGGTTTTGTGCCTCGCATATTGGCGGCAGGTCCCTGGCCAGAAGAACCAGACGGCAAGGGTACTTCTGGCCCACTCTTGAAGCGGATGCCATGGATCTAGTAAAGAGATGCGACAAGTGCCAAAAATTCGCTAAGTTGATACATCAACCGGCAACAGAACTCAGGGCAATCCATAGTCCGGTTCCGTTTGCTAAATGGGGCATGGACATTTTGGGACCTTATACGCCTGCATCAGGCGGCCGCCGCTACATTCTTGTAGCAGTAGACTACTTCACCAAATGGGTTGAGGCAGAGGCGGTAAAAGGGATTAAAACGAAAGACGTGATTTCTTTCATATGGAGAAACGTCATCACCCGGTTCGGGGTTCCAATGTCCATGGTTTTCGACAACGGACCGCAGTTCGAAACGCCTGTCCTGAAGACCTGGTTGGGAGACCAAGGAATTTCCCATTGTTTTGCATCCGTTGGCCGTCCTCAGGCAAACGGTCAAGTTGAGGCTTTTAACAAGTTGATCTCAGACGGGATAAAGAAGAAAGTAGAAAGAGCCGGTGGACTATGGGCAGAGGAATTACCTCATGTCCTTTGGGCTATCCGGACAACCGAAAAGGGGGCAACCGGTGAGACCCCATTTCTCATGACATACGGCACTGAAGCAGTTCTTCCCATTGAACATTATGAGCCTACTCTACGCATTATGTTATATGATGAGGAGGCTAACTGGGAAGCCATGCGGTTGGCATTAGACGCTCTTCCAGAGCGAAGGGGGAATGCTGCCTTGCGTCATGAGATCTACCGTCTGCGTATGACTAGAGCCTACAACAAGCGGGTTCGTAAAAGACCTTTGAAAGAAGGAGATTTTGTGCTTCGCAAAATGGAGGCAACCGGTAGGGCCAATGAACAAGGCAAATTAACCCCAAATTGGGAGGGACCCTACCGGATCTTTGAAGAAGTACGAGACGGCACTTACCGCCTGGAAACTCCAGACGGAAGAAAGTTGCCTAGAACTTGGAATGTAGATAACCTCAAAAAATACTACTTCTAAGTATTGTACATCTTTTGAAAATTTTCAAATGATTAATGAGAATTACATTCAATTTTGTATACAGCCGCCATGTCTTGTGCCTACCACAAGCGGCACCAGTAACTAATTTTTTCATCCGGTGACACCCATACGGGTGAATTCATCGAAGAGAACATCTCCCATTTGGGTGGTAAATTGTTCTAAGCGATCACACAGGCGGACAAATCCGCCTGACGGTCCTTCGCACCAAAAAAGGGCAGGCTAGCAACCCCAAACTTGCAGCCGGCTCACTTTTTGGAAGGACAGCCGGTACTCAATACCGCCGCCTGACTCTCTAAGAGCAGGCCTAAAAACATTTGGTCTAGGCCATAATTCATTCAGGGGTATGCTTGCAAAAGCCCAACCGGTGAATGGACATCCTAATCTGGCGTGATCCTTTTGCGAAGTCCCGACCGGTAATTCAGTATAAACCGACTGGCTCCCGAATCTAATGTTGGCACTTAGTGTATATTCGAGCTATATCATATGGATAGTCGCCTGGCTTGCAAAGACCCAGACCGCTATCCAGGGGCAATTACCCAGACGCCATCCGGTTTGGTTTTGGGTCGAAATTTCTTCGCCTAGTTTGCGAAGACCCAGACGGCAGTGTTACCGGTGGGGTCTTCTTGGCAACCCTAGTAAATTTCTTCGCCTAGTTTGCGAAGACCCAGACGGCAGTGTTACCGGTGGGGTCTTCTTGGCAACCCTAGTAAATTTCTCCGCCTAATTTGCGAAGACCCAGACGGCAGTGTTCCCGGTGGGGTCTTCTTGGCAACCCTAGTAAATTTCTTCGCCTAGTTTGCGAAGACCCAGACGGCAGTGTTACCGGTGGGGTCTTCTTGGCAACCCTTGCAAATTTCTTCGCCTAGTTTGCGAAGACCCAGACGGCAGTGTTACCGGTGGGGTCCTCTTGGCAACCCTTGCAAATTTCTTTGCTGTTTGCGAAGACCCAAGCGGTAGTGTTACCGGTGGGGTCTTCTTGGCAACCCTAGTAAATTTCTTCGCCTAGTTTGCGAAGACAAAGACGGCAGTGTTCCCGGTAGGGTCTTCTTGGCAACCCTAGTAAATTTCTTCGCCTAGTTCGCGAAGACCCAGACGGCAGTGTTACCGGTGGGGTCTTCTTGGCAACCCTTGCAAATTTCTTCGCCTAGTTTGCGAAGACCCAGACGGCAGTGTTACCGGTGGGGTCCTCTTGGCAACCCTTGCAAATTTCTTTGCTGTTTGCGAAGACCCAAGCGGTAGTGTTACCGGCGGGGTTCTTTTGGTTATCCTCGCAGAAATATGTATAAAAAAATAACAAGAATTCTAGTATTGAAGTGCAGAAACATAAAAAGCATTCAAAAGCCGGCTCAGCCGGTGAAAATGTTAATATTCAAAATAAAAATTATTACAGCTTAGCCCATCTCATCCGGTGCTATTACAAGATAATGCAAGGCGCGCAGGCCGGGAAGTAGTTGCTACTCCAGGCGAACAGTGAACCGGTCCTCTTCCGGTTGGTTCTGGGTTGGATCAGGGTGAGCGGCTGCGTCGGCTTCAGGAACAACTTCTTCCTCTTCAGCAGCCTCCGCCTGCCGTCGCGCAATCTCCTCCCTAACCCAAGCGTCATAGGGTCCGGACCCTGGCTCATTCGCCTCCTCGGCCAGAATGGCAAGATCAGAATATTTGAAGGCGAGTTCCCAGACGGTGAAGTCCGCCTCCGGGTGGATGAGGGAAAACGCCCGTTGCATCCGGTTTGCACAGTCATGCTCATTCTCTTCAATGAGCCTCTCCTGCTCCGACTCCAAGGTGGCCTTGAAGTTCTCATTGGCAGCAGCCGCCTCTTTGCGCAGGCGCTCATTCTCTTTGGCAAGGCGGCCATTTTCAGTCTCCGCCTTGCTCAGCCGTTGGACCTCCAACTTTTTATTGGCATCATCCAGGGACGCCTGCAGTTGGTCAACTTGGTTTTTCAGCTGATCAATCTGCTGTTGGAGGGCCTTGGTCTTCTCCGCCTGTTCCATGCGTATAGATTTAGATTCTAAGCCATGCATGTAGAAAGAGTAGTCAGCAACATTATGGGCGTCATCAACAGCCCGTTTGCTTCTCCTTACCTCTTCAGACTTGCGGGTATAAGCTCGTTTGAGCCTCTCTACGCGCAGCATAGCCTGCAAAATTACAGCCGGTTAATACTGCATATTTAAAAATGCACGTCAAGAAAATTACCGCATGGTTGTTGGAGCATACGTCGGCCAGGTCGACCAGCACCCGGTCGGCATTAAAGGAGTTGATCCCAGGGATCGCCTCCTTCTCGTCCCTGGGGACGGCTTTCAGCATGGCCCGGGCATATTGTGCCCCGTCCGGCCAGCGGGGAGAATTATCTGCACCAGAAACAGACGGTGAGAAACTCGCATATGCTCTGCCTATAGATTGCCGGCTGATTGGAGAATCCCCCGGCTGCGATCGAGACTGTGAATAAGACTTGACCCGCATGGGCAGGTCAAGCAGTGTAAGGTCGAAGTTACCTTGGCGGCCCGAACGGCCTTCAGAGGGACCGGTTGCGGTCCTCAATGGGATGGCAGAAAGCACATCCGCAGATCCAGGCCCGCCTTGGACCTTTATTGATTTGCCGCCGGTAGTTTGCCGGTCGGCTGTCTTCTGCACCTTGGATGCAGACTCTTGTTGGGTCGGCGGAGGCCTGACCTGTTTTTGAAGGGACCGGGGCATTTGCTTCCCGTCCTGTAAACGAGAAAAATATAAGTTATGGGATAAAAGGATTGAAATAAACGAGAAGGATCAGACGGTTATACCTTCCTCGCCGCCTGGGCAGCAAGTTTTTTCTCGAGATTGGCTTTCCAGATGTCGGCAGCCGACCTAGCCGGTGTCTTCTCGATGGGCAGCATTTTCTTGGCTTCTTCTGCAGAGGAAGGCACACGGTTAGAATAATAAATAAGCAAGGAAATAAAAGCATCCGGTTCGAAAGAAACCGGCTGAGTTCCGAATACATACGTTTTTTAAACATGCTGCTTAGACCACAAGCGGACAAGAAGCATTCGTCCCTAAAAAATTCATGTTTGGGCACCCAGTTTCTAGGTACCCTTACTATCTCTCCGGATGAGAGGGTGTCAGGAACTAACTCAAAAAACCCGGAGTCAAGGATGGTCTCTCTATCATCCTCCGGGACAGGGGGCAGGCAGCACTTGGTCCCCAAGAGTTCTGGTTTCCGGTTGTAGATCCGGAATTCTCTGTTCTCTGCCGTAGTTGGGGCCTTAACCAAGTAGAACCGGTGCTTCCAGTCCGACCATTTGGATGGCTTGTCCAAGGTCATAAGGTATTTGGGCTGGGTGGTCAAGGTATACCAGGCTCTCCAGCCGCCTGGGCTCCTACTCAAGTAATGCATGTGGGCAAACGCCTCCCAGCCGGGGTTGAGGCCCTGCATCTCGCAGGCGGCGATATACCCTAAAATATTTACCCATGAGTTGGGGGTTAATTGCCAGAGACCTAGGCCATACCCCCTAAGTATGGCTTTTATTGTGTCGTGGAGAGGGAAGCGGACTCCGGCCACGAAGGCCGCCTCGTAGCACCCGAACCAAGCGTTCGCGTTCGGTTGTCCATCCTCCCACCATATTGTTCCTAGAGCAGCCGGGATTTTTATTGTATAGTCACCCCCCAGCGGCCGCCGTTTGATAAAATCTGGCAGCGCAGCCCGCATGAGCTCGCGGTCCTTAGAGGAGACGGCGATCATGAGAGGATCGTTCCTATTATCCCAAGAAGGCCTCTCCACCTCCTCGCTATCCTCAGATTCGGTTAAGTAGCTGCTACTGCTACTTTGAACGTGACCGGCATCAGAGCCGGCTGGGGAGTTGGAGACCTCCTTATCAGAGCCTACCTGCTCTCTGGTCTCCTGGAGGGGAGCAGTCTCTTCGTTTAAAATGCTATCACCCGGGGTGCTAGGAGCGCCCCCGGGTGAGCCTCTCTGCTCTACCTCTCCTTGCTCTACTTCACCGCCTGAAGCTGGGACCTCAGGCGGCTGCTCATCTGAGCTCCCACTTCTGTAGTTGGGATCTCTGGCAGTAGACCGGATTCTGGCCATTGTGTCCTGCACAGACACAGAGTCGGTCGATATGGGTGTTGAAAAAGGGTTGTCCCAAAGAACAGAGGCGGCAGACCCAGTTCTAGACTCAGCCGTACTAATAAACCGGCTGAGTTCACAGCTAGGTTCCGGGTATGGGTATAAGGGGTCCATCTACTTATGGGACCAATGAACAAAAATGCGAGTAAAAGACTCAAACGGAAATACATGAAAAAGCTAGAAAGAATAGAGACGGTACCTAGAAGAAAATCTGGAAATTCTTTGGGATGCTTGCGAAGACGCAGGCGGTTCAAAATCCGGCTGGGTTTCTCGGATTACCCTCTCGAAAACCTTTGGCTAGCTTGCAACGACCCAGACGGTCTGTAGACCGGTTGCTCTCAACGAATCTCAACTCCGAATGCTCTCAACTCTCAAATTGCCGGCTGCTCTCAAATTTTCAGAAATTTGGCAAAGTTTGTAAATGAGAGCTCGGGGGACATCTTTTCCTATTTATAGAATTTGTCCCAGAAGGTGAAAAGTCGTGACTCTTCGCCTTCTGCTTTTCCATCCTTCAAAAAGAATCTGAAGAGTTGTAAAAAAAAAAAAAAAAACCTTTCACCGGCGCCACGTGGCACCCTGCCACGTCAGCACCAGTGAGGGGCAAATGTTTGGGGTAAAAATACCCTAAACACGTGGCCCAATGGCCTAGTGACACGTGGCATCCATCCGTTGGTCAGCAGGGCTCCAATCCTCTGCTGACACGTGTCCTCTAAACCCTAAAAGGGAAACCATCCCTTCCCCACTATAAATAGTGGAAGGACCCTCATTAATGGGAGGCTGGAACATTTGTTGTTCACATTGAATACTCCTCAAAAAGAAAAACACTTACCCCGAGCAATATTAATTGCAGAATTCTCCCATTACGCGAGAAGTAACTTCTACATTACGTGCATTCTACCTCCCGTATCTTTACTAACTTGATCGTCGGAGGCGGAGCTCCTACCCCCAGGAGTCTTCGTGATTTTGCAGGCACAGGCGTCGAAGGGCATTCTTGGAATTGTAACTCTCCCGCAGGACACATCAAAAAACCCCGAAACACTATACATAGCAACACCAATCACTCACATGTCATTGTAAGTAGCTCTAGTATCTGTTCCAAACAATACCCCAGAATAATCTTAATAACTGCTTTCTTAAGAGTTTGTTGTGGAAACCAGCTCCCAATTTATTTCCCCCAAACCCACCTGTGTCGTGACTAGGAAAATGATTCTACAAAAAGTCCAAGCATAATAAGCATTAAATATAAAGTACATATAAGATTTTAAATAAAAGCCACACAGCACTGATTTCCGCTCTTAATCTAGGCATTCAAAATTAAGAACAGCAAAATTAGTTTTGATAGCGATAAGAGTAGCTGGATTTTGCAAACAGCTAGAGCAGAGGAAATTGAGAGAAAATAATATAGGTCAAGCAACCAATCCAAAAATGATAAAACATAAGGTAAAGATCACTCACTAGATTAGTAGGCGAAAAACGAGTATTTGCATCTTTCGTAGCATAGAAACGATCTAACAGCTTCTTGATGTGATCATGCATGGTTGCATCAGTACCAATTCCTGCCTATATGATGGCCATGATGCATAATTAATGATTAAGAATATATATATACATCATGTAACATTATAAATCAACAAATAGATTTAACGTATATAAGTTATACTATTAATCTCACACACTTTATCCATGCAGCTCAGCAAATCAGCTTCACTTAAGAGCGGAGGTGGTCTGGTCACTCCTGAATCTAAAGTCAACGTAGTTGGAGTAAACTGCAAAAGGAAATCTCAAAGTAATGATAACATTTTCAGGTAACATAAAGGTGGAAACCATTTCTTAGCACCATGGTTGCCTGATTGGTAGATAGACATATAAGATATAAAAACTTCCAATAGTCATTAAACTAAATGATTTCCTTCCTATCATGAAATGACAACAATTAGAAGGGATCGAATATGATCTTCTAAAGCGATTCTACTGTACCATAATAATTGTCACAACTAATTCTGATTCAGTTATGCCCTTATTTATTCTTAGAGGTATAAATGTCCGATGCTCCAATCATTGTTATGGGAGCTTTGGGTTAGATATTATTACCACTAACACTGAATACATTATTTTTAGGCCCCTGATATATTAAACATAACGGTTTGAAATTTTTCTTATTGGAAAATTAAGCATTTTAATGTGGATCATAATTATTATGTCTTTTTCCTTCCATTTAATTAATTTCGGAAATAATTAGTAACTAGCAGATTTTGTGAGAAGAAAGGGCATAGGGAGTTATTAGTTTATTACCATCCTGGGAAAGATTGTAATGGGAATCTGATGACCTTTCTTCTCACGAAATCTGCAAGTCACCAGATTCCCATCACAATTGGAGACAAGATTGGAGATAGAATTTACAAAGATCTTACGACATAATAGGACTCTTGTTGAATGCAACTCATCACTAGAAGGTGAAGTGCTTGAGTAAAATTCCCCAGCCTTGCCTAATATCAAGATAGAAGATGAAGCCAAACCCATTACTGATGGACCCATGAGAGTACTAAGCATATTAATTTTTCCAATGACTGCTGACTCATATCAGTTTACAAACATCCGTCAATCTGTTTCATATCACCTTTCACTTTAAAAATACCTTAAAAGTACGATAAGGAAAGGTCTTGAACCTTGAATTTCTTTCAAAAAGATAAACTAAAAAGAATTCCCCTCATACCTCCTCTCTTGAAATCACAGAATATCAAGCTGCCTCTTGGCAAGAGCCTTAAGCATAAGTCATGGTGCTTGAAATAAAACTCTGAATTAAACGACAATCCTCCTTGAGAATCAAAATGACAAATACCTTTCAACCGCATGATAATATGAAACTCCCAAATTTCATATTTATTTTCTCAAGAGTGCTCAAACAACCTAACTTAATGAAAATTATAATCATCTAGCTTCAAAATTACTCCTACAGTCTTACACAGTAGGGAAAACCCTTTCTGACATCACCCCCTGTAAAACCGATCATGCAATCTTTTTTGGGCTAATGTAACCAAGGCTTTCAAAATTACCTAAGAACAGCTTTTCATAAAAGGCTCACAACTCTTTGAAAAGCTATTTTTCCTTTTCGGCTTCTAGAGCCCAACAACACCAAAGTAAATACGTAGTAATTAACATATGCCAATTTATGATGAAAATTTTCTTCCTTCTGACAAACACTCCATCCCATCGAGATACAAAGCAATATTTCAAAAAATTTAAAACTCATCAAATTATTATCCAAACCTCCATCCAAAATCACCTACTTCAAGTGCATCTTAATTCTCATCAATATTTCATCTTTTTATTGATAAATAAGCTGGAAAAAATCTCAGCGATCTGTGGACAATACAGAAAATCTAATGATTGATCTATAAATCCTTCAAAGTAACATATTCAGCTATCTTAATATGTTCATGACAGAACCTATAAAACAGTTGATATAAAATTATAAATGCAGGATGACTTTGAGACATATCTGGTGAAGATTGAAGAGCAACCTGTTGTCCAAACATATAAGTTGGAATCATAGAACCTCCCCAACTTTCAAAGCGGTAGACATCCAAATAATTTTTCTGCAAAGCAAGTAAGCAGGACAGTTAGTAATGAAAGAAATTTTATTGTCAATATCATAATCAAGACACGTGTCTCATACCATATTCCAGCTAGCTACCAAAATTTACATGAAAAGAGTTGAAAAAAATATTGCTTGTAGAAGCAAACATGTCTACATCACCAATCAAGTCAGTAAGATTCAAGTATGCTCAATATATCATTAGAGGCCCTTGCCAGGATACGGATTATTTGAAAATGGTATATTAGGTCAGCATAAGTTACCAAGCTCAACACAAAGAGTCAAAATACTTTCTCTTGCACCAAGCCACCAACTAAGCTCTATTTTTACTATACTCCCTCTGATTCCGAAAGATCTACCCTTTTACTGTAATCCCAGTTGGAAGTGTTCAAAATTTGACTACAAATTGTCACTAATATGCAACAAAAAACATAATCACGTGGGGTGTCTTGCTTAAATCTTCTTAATGTGCAGTTTCCAATAAGTAACTTTTAATTTTTGATAAATTAAAAATACTGACGATTAAAGATGTGTATTGAAGAGTGTGAAAAAAAATGTGTAAATCAAAAGAATATAGAGGGAATATGTGTTAGTGTGTTACACAAATGTAATCTCTCTGAGCATGTACGTCAATGTAACTCTCTCCGTATCTAAATAAGTGATCACTAACTTTAAATGGCCGTATCTGAATAAGTGCATCACTTCCTTACATGGAACTATCTCTCTATATTATATAATATCTTTCCTCCCACTAGCCCCACTTGCTATTCTTTATTATTTCTCTCTTCCCATGATCCCCACACATACTCACATTATCAATTCTTAGAATAAAATACCCTCCCATGCATTTTATATCAATATATATAATTGTCAATTTCATCCACTTAAACATTAAAATACCCACTATTTACAAATATCTAAAACTTTGTGCACCAACAAGCGATGCGCTTAAATAGATATGGGGGGAGTAATTTTTTTATTATCAATGAGTATTATAAAATAGTGATATTCAAAAACTATATATTGATACGATTCCAACAAATACCCACAACAATGATCAAAGTGGATAATGTAAATAGTGCAAAAAATCCAAACTGAGGCAATTAGAAATAATAGAGGGAGTAAAACATAATAATTTCATCAAGGTGCCGTGAACACTTTAAGGCCAAAGTTAAATATGATGTTTAAAAAGGGGGAGAGGAAATAAAAGCAATTTTGGCATAAATTTAATTAATCATTGTCATCTTGTGAAGTTAAAAATTGATCTCCCACTTACATCAATAAGAAAGAGGCAACAATGTTTATTTGAATGAACTTCGGGTTCTATAAACTACAGACAATTTGAGAAGGACTAACCAAACTAAGTTTTACAGGCAATTACAGCATCCGAACGTCACCTACTGCCTAGCATGGCGGCTTTATCTTCTTGCTAGTAACTAGAAGCGCAAGCTGGAAATATCATATTTAAAGCTATTCCTTGTATCTAGGTCTAAATATTTTAAAGAAAAATGAACTACAAACTTACAGCAAGGATCACTCTTCCAGATGCAGAAAACATTTCACCAGCTATATCAACTTCTACTGTAGTCTCAGCGCTCACAGCTGGCTGTGAGACACAAGCCAGGAAATGGCGAACAACCAGCTCATATACTTTCTGCAAACATGGGAGCACGCAAAAATCAGAATAATGTATTTAAATAAATAATAAAGCTTCAAAGCCACCCTTAAATAATTACACATCAACGTTCACATTTTTGAGAATAGTGAAAAGACAAGTTTTAAAATCAGTGCATGCAATTTATAACAAGATTACTATTACAATTTCAAACAATAAGGTAATAATGTAATATAAGGGAACTAACATAGTGGTCCTGGCTCCATCCAGACTCCCCAGCAGAAAACTTTGTAGGATGAATTGGTGGATGAGCTTTGTCATCATGGCCACCACTACCAGGATTTTTCCAAAGATCTGCCTCAGGGTCCAATAACCGTTGTGCATAGATACCCCATACTGGATGCGCTTGTTGTTCTTGCACAATTGCCTAAATTTTGGAGGTTAAAAATTTCTAATCAATTCATAAACAAAATCAAAATTGCAGAAAGCAAAGCAAGAGAAAGAAACAATACGTTGGTGCATATGAAGATGTCATGTTTCTAGCGAGAAATGATGACTTAATAAAAAATAAAAAGATAGATCAGAGTTACCAACATGCAGATCAGTCCTAGCCGAGAAAGAGTCCGTCTCAGTTCGAGGATAGCTAATGAAACCAGATTGGTATAGCTCTTCTGCCACCTGAGAAGACAAGCAGAAATTTTAGAAAGTAAATGATGTGATTTTGTAGACAATAGAACCAGCATACAGTCACTAATCTAGCAAACATGTTTTACTTCACCGTTTAGAGGGTCCATGATACAGCATAATACATTGGTAAGACTAAAAAATTGGAAAGTTCTAAGATGACTTTGAACTTGCACATCCACACTTCAGACCAAAGCAGCCAAGAAAGCACTCATTTATAGCAGAATGGATATGTTAGTAAATCTTCAGGGATGAAATATTCAAAATGAATAAGAATATGGGGAAGTTTACATCTGAATAAAAAGATAATGGAATTTTAGGCAGGCCAACAAAAAGTGTACAGCTTAAGTCCTAAGGAGCTCGTGAGCCAGGATTATAGTCATACCAGGGATCCTATTTCAAACCAGAATACTTTGTCCAAAGAAAAAGAGACAAGCAAGTCATTCAGTTAAATATTTGAGTGCACCTCTATTTTTAATTCCATGTAGTAGTAAATTGGATGTAAAGTGCAAATGCCTTCTTGACATAGTGGTCATGATAAAGATTAATGGAAATATTAGCTGGTAGTAAAATAAAATGTCATCAACAATACAGCGACAAAAAACAAATTAAGCACATTACTCAACTATGACATGAACAATAAAACAAATCTAGAAAAAATATTTGATTAATTCTCCCCTTTAACAGACAATCCTTCAAAAATTTCCAGCCATTTCTGTAAATTATATTAAGTTTGCAGTATTGCTACTCTAATCTCTTAAATTAGCAGGATTGAAATATTATTTGACAATACATTTCTTCTAAGATCAATTATGATAAACAGTACTCCTGGCCATACGTACCTTCATGGTGTGTTCTGAACTCAATCTGAAGTATCGTGACGCACGTTTTTCAAGTTCAATTGTACTTAACGGGTAAGGAGGATATTTTAGTTTTTCCTGCTGTCTAACCATTGTAACCTGGCATTAGCATTTTGTGAATAATCAGCTCATGAAACTGTTGAGTGCAACTTAATTCTAAACAGTTTGCTACGAAAGCCAATTAAAATCATTTTACTCACAGTAGCAATTGGTTCCTCAACACACATCTCATAGATGATGACTGCACAGGTATAGTTGAACATATGGCCACGCCTGTAAAACAGTTCAAGATTTAATCTTTGATAGTTATAAATTTTACACAGAACGACAAAACTAGAGAGATGCTGACAAATTTTACATCCAACTGAAATTTGCAATTCCTTCCTCTGAGTTGTGAGAACAATTGATAGTCCAAAACTCTTCCGGTTCATGTGCTTGTATTTCCCAATACCTTTCCACAACAAAGCCAAGTGTTGGAAACTACAAATGACAATAGAGATTCTATGTCAAAAAAATTATAAGGAGAGGGAGAGGGAGAGGAAGAGGGGGAGAAGAGGAGGCTGACAAAAGGACATGCATACATGCGAGATGACCAATGGAATAGGGATGAGCTAATGCAGCAACAGGTGGCACTACCTGACATGGACCATAACTTAAAACAAGACTTCTGTCCTCAGTAGCAATATTGAAGTTGAAAGCATCTTTAAGAAGCATTGTCTGGAACCTGGTGAAAGAAGCACCAATACGTAGATCTATCTCCTGCAGAAGCAATGAAAATAATATCTGTAAAAGGGTATAGAGAGAAGCTACAAACAAACAAAAAAAAAAGGAACACTACGAGAATGACCCAAACGCATTACTTGGCGATTTCAACCATACAGTAGCTATTATGAAGGTCATAAAAAACAAGAAGAGCTTTGAGTTTGAACTTCACATAAGTCTGGCTCCCCCGATTAAACAAGGGGGAGAAAAAAGAAAGCCAGTCCAGAATCTGCAACTACGGCTCACAGGCATCCATGTCATTAGACTGTTCACTATGTATGTCCGGATGTAATAAAAACACCTAAATAATCTTCATTCCAACATCAGCATGTAGTTAATTCTTTCTAACTCTTTCGTTATATGTTCAATTGATTCGCAGCACAACAAGTCAACAACCAGTAAAAGGGTTACAAGCCCTTGCTCAAGCAGAAATATATAGGAAGACCAGCAAATAGGTACAAGTTGTTCAACAACATGCTTCAATTCCACCCACTCGCGTTTCCAATAACACAAAAACAAATGAATAAAGCATTTGAAAATCTGTATAACATTGAATTTACAAAACATTGAAGTTTGAAAGAAATACACAAAGAAACAAACCTGCCTTGCATCTACAGCCTCGGCAAATGATTGATTTGGTCGAACAAGGTTCTGTACTGCTTCATGGATATCCCTAATAACTCCAAGATGACAATCCATTAGTGTAAACCCCAGGGTATAATAAATCCCTGTAAGGGAACATATTATGGAGGTTCATACCTGTCAATCAAAGCAGAAAAGCGAGCCCTCCATGTATTCAAATTGGGGTTAGCTTCTGCGCAAACCTCAATTACCTCAAACGCAATATTTTCTCCTTCCCTATCACAATCAAGCCACAGTATGAGCCACTGGCAGCCCCTTGCTTCCTGTTGCAGTGTTCTCTTGATGTCCAGCTTGTCCTAAATCATAAACAACAGTTATGACCATTAACCATTCATCCTAGAATTACATAAGTTAAGAATTAAGAGAACTATGGAAGCATAACTTAGAGCAAAAGTTGAACAAGGCAGGATACCTCTATATATATCATACCAACTGTCTATAACTAAAATCGATTTAAATTCATCTTCTCCTAATTCTCATAAGACCGAAACCTACATACTGAATCAAGTATTCCAAATAATTTGTCTAACTCGAATCCTATAAAAGCCCCACTATAGAGCAATTGCCACACATACCTTTCAAATCCAAGAGTTGCAAACTCCACATACCCAACAAAAGTTAATAATAAACAAACCAATGCTATTTTTTTCATGAATAGGGAGTCACAAAGGCCATAAATTTAGACGAGATTCAGTTCCAGAGTCTCGGAACCAACCCCGACACTTTAACCAACTAAGCTAGTTAGCATCCGCGTTATATTGCACAATGCTACTTGAAACCAACTAAAACATTTACCAACTAAGATAGTTAACATCCGCGCTATTTTGCACAAATAACAATCACACTCAACCTGAATTCACATAATCAAATTAAATTAGAGGATTTCGGGGGCAAACCTGAGGAACAGTTTTATGAACGGGAGCTTGATAGAGGTCACTAGGATCACACGAATGCCATTTTCGATACCGCTGATCAAACTCGAGCTCCATTAAATGACCGGTGACGGAAGTGAAGAGCATATGAATAGGTTGACCTCGAATTGTGTAGTCGAATTCGAAGATTTTGTTGTACCTGGATCTTCCTTCTCTAACCCTAAGTTGATTTCTTGACAAAATTCCGGCGACGGCTTTTGCTACTGACGGCTTCTCCGCCACATTTAAAGCCCTAATTTGGCGGTTTCCGGCCATCGGAGAGTCGCGGCAGCGAGGTTTAGGGTTTTGTTGGAGAAAAATAAAATTGAGATTATGAAATTGAGTTGGGTGTTTAGTTTAGAGGGTTCCCTTTGATTTTCCCGCCTTTTTCATATCGTAAATTCGTAATTTATACGTGTACTTGTTTATATGGAAAAAAAAAATAGTGTAATTTTGAAAATGTCTGGGGATATGTTAGGCAGAGTAGGGCAGAGCAGATTTCAGTATTATTATTATTATTTTCTCCGTTTTTTTTTATTGCATCATAGGGTTTTAGAGGCAAAATTTGGTAGTGGAAAAAAAGTAAGAGAGAGAAACGTAAAAATACAAAATTGTCCATGTAATGTAAGATAAAATAAAAAGTAAGTATGAAAAAGTAAGGGTATGTTGGGTATTTGCAGTGTGAACATAGATATTTTTTATCCTAAAAAGGAAATGATGCAATGATAAGTAAACTTCCTAAAGTAGTAAGTGATGCGATAAAAAAAAACGGAGGAAGTATTAAATATTACTATTATCTTTAAATACTAATTTTTATTATTATAATTATTATTATTATCGCATTATTATTATTATTATTATTATTATCGCATTATTATTATTATTATATTATTAAATATTAATTATTATTATTATTATCTTTAAATATTAATTATTAGTAGTTTAATCCCATATGTTGCACGGATTAAGTAGTTATTATATGTTTAAATAATTGTCAATTTTATATTAAAAGAAAGTGTAATCATAATCTCACTAATTAATGTATTTATTTATTAGTTTTGGAATATAGGAGGAAAAAAAAAGAAAAAAAAAAGGATGATGTCAATGGTAGTTTAGGCGGGAAAATTATTAATAAGAAATTGACATGTGTCCCTTGTCAACCTGTTTTGTTTTAGTAATAGTTAATAGATAGATTATTAAATATTAATTATTATTATTATTATTTTTATTTTTAAATAATAATTATCATTATTAAATATTAATTATTATTATAAAATATTAATTATTCTTATTGTTTTTAAGCAGAGCAGAAGATTTCAGCAGAGCATAAAAAAAAGGGCCTTGTAGTAGTAGATGATCAACAAATTTAAGTGGTTAAAGTTTTAGGGATTGAACTTAAAATTTTGAAATTAAATGATTTATTCAGTTTTTTTTTTTTTTTTGGAATTACTTGTATCATTTTTAAAAAAAGTACAGTATAATATCTTCTTATTTACATAAATTAGACACTTACAAAATGACAAGAATTTGGTGTTTACAAACACTATGTTAAAAGCTTTTTGCAACTAATTTTGTCATATATGGCTGTATGCCTGTATAGAAGTAAAGGTTACTTTTTTTTTTTTCTTTGAAAACAAGTAAAGGTTGACTTATTTTCTTCATGAAAAAATTATTTGGGCTCTTTGTCGAACTTATTGATACTCATTATAAGTCTCGTAACAATTTTTAAATCATCATTTGCATAAAGATAAGTTTCTTCAGGTCTCTCAATGCACTTTGAAGTATCTAAGAGGGTTGGATAAATGTTGTGTGACTTGAATTTTTGTTGAAAATAATAAGTCTTATTTGCCAAACTTTTTGAAACATAATTCATATGGCTTTTTATAAAGTGTAAAAAAAAAAAAAAAAAAAAAACATATGTGACTTTTTTTTTAACTCTCACTTATCATATTTATCGGGTGTTTTTGAAATACGAGTAGTGCAAGATACCCCTTGTGAAATTATACAAGGAAGCAATTTGTAGAAAATCAAAGTTTAACCTGATTAAAAAAATCATACTACTTTTTAAAAAAAAAAATTGTTTTATTAGTTATGTAAAAAAGTGATAATTATTCTTTGTTTGAAAAATGAGTAATCATAATTTCAGTAATAGTTTAGGTGGGAATTTTTTTCATAAGTTATTGACATGTGATTCATGATGTTAGCATGGCCTATTTTAGTAATAGTTAATACTGTAGTTGTTTTAAGGTGATGCCAAAAACCTATGATCAAATTTTGTTTGCATCATCGTCTTTGCAGCTTTCTCTACAGAGAAAAAAAAAAAAAAAAAAAGCTAATGAAGTAGTGCAAGATACCAATATAATAGTAAAACCATATAAGCAAGATATCAAGTGGAGCATTTGTAGGCAAAAATCAATGAGCATTTGAAACTTTGAATTATCAAATTCTTAGACACAATTTTAATCATAGGAATGTTTATGTGACCATTCTATTTACCATATTAAGTCATTCACTTATATTACAGTATAAAAATAAGAATTATGATTTGTATAAAACTCAAACCCGTAACCTTAACTCCTCAAATGTCTAACACTAAGACTTATTCAACAAGTTATGCCATATCATTTTTTTTCCTACAAATTATCTACACAATATAGAAAAAAAATTGCTAGATGGATGCAATCAAAATATAATAATACGTAATTATTGTAATTATTTTTTGGAGGCATTATTTGAGCTAAAATAATTATTATAAAGAAAAAAAAAAAACTCTGTAATATGCTAATAAATAATTTAGCAATGAAAATTTAACACTATCTATTTATCTATTGAAATCATGATTAAAAATTGAAATCTTCAAAAATAAATCGAGCATAATTAGATATGGGTATCAAAATTCCAATCTTAATTAATAATCCAATTAGCCCCCACACCCACATGAATTCACCATCTCTCCACAAAATATTCCATCCCAAGAATGATTGGAATGAGCATAGCAAGACCAAACCAAAACCAATAATGTGACATATGGAATCTTTAGCTACCTTTGATGGTAGGATAGGTGTCATGGTCTGGACCCATCTTTGGCTAGGACCCACTTAGCTAAGCTAGTCTTCAAGCTCAAGCTTCAAAAAATATTCAACTTTGGCTGGCTCAGCAGTCACACCATCTGGAAAAAAAAAAGAGGAGAGAGAAAAAGAGAGGATTTCAAGAAAAGGAGGGATGACCATTCTAAGGCTAGAAGTGGGCTAGTTTTTGCTGACTATCTATCTTCTATATTTGGAATAGTGTATTTAGTTAACGTCTAAAACAGATTACTTTTCTTTCAAATTTTCTTTTTTTTTTTTGGTTCATTTTTTCACTTCACACATTTTGTTCTTCCCTAATTTCATGGGGTTCGTATTTTGTTTTGATGGGTGTATGAAATCTCTCATTTTTCTTGTGAGATTTTGTATATTGAAGAATTAGAGTAAGAATTTGAGCCGAAGTTTCAATCTTTTTTGAAATGGGTGATGAAGATTGAAGTTTGTGAGGTAAATTCATTTCGAATTGGTTGTGTATTTTTGTTGGTTTTTTGGATTTGATTGGTTGATTATTGAAAATCCCTCTATGAAATGTTACTATATTTAGTTAATTAGCGCTCATTCTGTTACTGTTGCTTGCCCAAATTGGTGTTTTGATGCAAGAATTGGCCAATTTGGGAAAAATATGCGTCAATTTTAGGTTAAATAAATCTATTTTTGGGGAATTTCTAGATGGGTATTACAATTCTCAGCTTATTTGTTGGTTGATAGTCTTGGTCAATGGTGATAGTCTGTATTTCTGGGCAATTAATTTGATTTGAGAATGTTGATTGATACTTGATAGAGGTTTGGACACATGTTGAGTAAAGAAATCAGATTGTAGTTAGATACCGAGATTTCGGTTATCAGTCACTAGCAAACTGTTATGTCTACTGGAGCTTGTGGTTCTAGCTTGCTAGTAGATCTGCCTGATGATATACTTGTTATAATTGGAAAGTCTCTTTCGCCAAGGGACATTTGCTATCTTGGTCTGTGTTGTAGGAGTCTGAATTCTCTTGCAGCATCAGATAAGATATGGCTCACTCAGTGTGAGTTGGTTGGGATTATATCCCCCAAAGATCTTGTTGAGTGGCGAAAGGCTGTTCTATCGTATAAGGCCATTTGCCGGTTTTTAATCAGCGTGAAGCCATTGTTTGGAATTTGGGTTCACCAGAATCCGGAGCTTGGAAATGTCGTTTATGTCATGCCTGGTTTTGTTTCGGTGGTTGGTTGTCGGATTATCCCTCAAGAGCTAGGTCCTTTAGGTATAGAGGGTCCTATTCTTTGGGCGCCTGTCTTTGAGGTGATCTGTGATGATAGTGGGGGAACCGTGTTTATGTTACATGGAAGAGATAAGGATCGTGATTATATTTATCCTGGTTCAGTTAAGTCGGTTGAGAAGACTTGTAATGTGTTATTGCTTGAAGTTGAGCCTATAAAAGGGAAAAAGAGGGGTAACTTGGTGCGCAGTGAGAGCTTTGATAACCATTCGGATGGGGAATCAAGTAGGAAGGCTTGTAGATCAGACGGTAGGATTTCAAAGTCACAGAGGTTTGCTGAACCAAGTGTGCTAACAGTGCCTTTCAGCAAGTTGTCATTTGGAGACAGGAGGAAATTACTTGAAATTGTTACCAGCCAAGTCCGCATGCGAGCTCCTGGATCAGCTTCTGCACCTCTGTTTCCATGTTTGAGGAGCGATGGAGATAGCTTTCCCATAGACATAGTGCACTTAATTGAACGTCGAGCAATGCTAATTAAAATGCATGGGCATGGAGAGGACAACATTGATGGGATTGATAATCATGGACCACCTAGTCTTCCTAATCAGATAGATTTGAGTGAAATAAAGAAGACTCTTGATCGTTCAAGTGGCTTTCGTAATTCTCTTAGTGGAGACGATACTCGCACACAGAGTGCAAAGAAGAAAACACTTGGCGACTATGTCAGAGACTATACTCGACAGATGCTTAGGAAATCAAGCTCATTGAACAGTAACCGTGGTGTTAGGAAGAATAGCACTACCAGCAGTGAAAATAAGCATGCTCAACTTCACGATTTCCTGAGCTCAGGAGATACAATAGGACTGACATTACATGCGTCAACCATGAAGTTGTCTTCATATCGAGCATGGCCAAATATGCATGATAGTCGATTTGCTTTGTACAAATTGCCTATTCGAGTACCTACAGTTGGTCAAGAGTATGCTGGTTTGTGGGGAGGAACTTTTGGCTGGCCTCCAGGAAAGCCTACTGATGACAAACCTGGAAAGGCTTTATTCTTTCTTGTTCTTTCTTACTACGAAGAGTCACCAGGGCAAAAACTACTTATTGCTACCAAAATATTAGAAGGCACCCATTATGTTCTGCATCCAAATGGTTCAGCTATGTTCATTGTTAATGTAAATGAACCTTCAGATGAGCCATTTCCTTGGGATTCAGGCGCAGATGCCCTGCCTCTTACTGTTAAGCAATCATTTTCTGGTGACGGTATTGCTAATGGTTATGGGTTTAGATATCCTGGCTCAAAGCCTGGTTCACTTTTTGTTCTCCAAGATGGAATGCTTGCATTTCTCTGGAAAGAATCCAGGGCTATTTTGACATTGCAGAGGCTTGATTTGGAAGAGCTTTTAAAGAAAGGCGAGAGAGTACCTGTTCTTCCGCCTATCACCAACTTTTCTTATTTAACAAAGTCCTACTCAAATGTGTTTGCAGGCTTTGCCAACATGACAACTTCTGTAACTTCACCAAGGTATGCCACATAGATAATTTTATGCTGTTACTGCGTATGATATGCTTTACGATAAACCTCTAGCTGCTGTTCTTTTAGAAACAGAAATTCATTCTGTATACTTAAAACACCTTGTTCTTGCAAAAGCTAGTAGAACCTAATTATGCATACTTATAACTATCTTTATTGGTAAAGTTGTTTTCTAATGCCTTCAGTTCAAGTGTATGTTTAACTGTCCTTTATTAGTTTATTTAGAGTTCATTTGAGGACATGAGGTTACTGTGAATTAATTTATGTTGAAAGGGGCAAAATCAATTTTGGAGATCCACAAAGGACTCCTCAAGTTGAGCTGTCTATATGCAAAAGAAGAGTTGATCTGTGAGCAACAAGAGATATAACTTATGCCCTGTGGGTGTTAGATTTTTTTTTCTTTATTTGTCCATAGTTGTATCATACATTTTGACCTTGAAATTAATGTTAGTACGTGTAGCTCCTAGTGAATGTTCTTGTTTTAGGTTTGTACTGTCTCTTGATAGGGGCCAGTATTACCATCTTGTAGTGACAGGGTAAGAGAATTATCAGCCAGAAGTAAGATGCAGGGAAGTTTGTAATGAACGGCGTTGTTAATTTTTTCAAGATTCTGGAGCTTGAGGATTGAACCTTGTTTTAGGTGGTTTGAAGCAATATGTATGGTCAATACATCTGATGGATTTATTTGAGTGTATTAGAGTGGGTTAGCAACCTTGTTTGACATAGTTGAAAAGTGTATGCCTTTACTTTACACACACACGCTTTCTTTTAAAAGATAGATATTGCCCACCATTTCCATTGTCAATAATTGAGTTTCCAACATTTCTTAACAGGTAAATAAATACAGCCAAGTATTTCACCCTAACTCAAAAGTCAAAACCAAGGAACGTGAATTTTTATTGTAGAAACAACGACTTGGGGTAAGTTGCATTAGAAGCACCGCAGTTGCAATTCCATTTTCACCTGTGAACATTTAATTGAGCATATTCTGAAGGAAAGTGAGTAGATCTTTATGGTTACCCTGTTTCTGTGATATTTTTTGAAAAAATGGTGAAGGGAGAAGAATAGAGAGGGGACGCCAGTTAGCATGTTTTTTTTAATAAGGACGATAGAAAATATGATGCAGAGTTTGACTGGTACATACATTAGTATTGCCCTTGACTTTTCAAGTCTTCATCACTGAAAATTGGTCACTGAATTATATGTCAAAGCATCCGAACTAAGGAGGAGGGGGTGCAGTGTGGTGCTTGGACTTCTTTACCAAATCAATCATAATTCAGAATCTGTCATCTAGACTTGGGAACGTGTTGGATACAGGTACGTATCAACATATCCTCGCCATAGCACAAAATTAGGGAGATACAGGACACTGTCCTCAAATCAGATGGGGATGTGGGGACAATATCAAGAATAATCTAGTTATACAAAATGAAACAAAATTTATTAGGTAAAACCGTTAACAGGAGCCCTGGCCAACAAAGCAGCTTGGTTCTATGGACCAAAGTATTGATTTTGTAAAAGTATTGGTTGATGGATCCCCTTCATGCACCTTGCTGCAATGCTGCATGTATTAGGGGACACATCAATGCTATAAGAGTATAAGCCTATAACAACATTAGGGTTGTGCATTTTAGTGTATGAATTGGTCAGTTTAGGGCCTTTGGGCAACCCAAAGTTCACAGGAAAAGTAACAGCTGAAACCTGAACCAGAAACTAAAACCATACAAAAACCAAAATTTTTGGTTTGGTTATTTGTTTCAGTTTGGGTTTCTCGGTTTTCAGGGTATTTCGTAATTCGTACAGCCCTAGTACTGGGTCAACTTACTCACTCTGTCACTTTGCTTGGCCCCTGACTCCCTGTATACGTGATTCGTCTGTATGACTGCCCTACCACCATGTATATTTTTGTCAATTGATGCTACAATCACGACTTCATCTGTTATTGCCTTATTGGTATTGCTTGGTATCTTCCACACTATTTAGCAAGCTCATCATTTTACTAATGTTTCCTTTCCTTCCTCTATCTGCAGGAGAAATCCTTCATAGAATGCTTTGAAGACTATGTACAGAAAATAAGTTCACAGCCATTGGTTTTGCTCAACCGATAAGTTTGGATGTTTTGAAGCTCTCGGCAGCCATATTGATACTAGGCTTTTTCTCATGATACTGTAATAATCATAAAGTACCTTCAAAATAGAGTTTGATTTATACTTAATTGTGTAAAAGTTGAGGTAGTATTCAAAAAAATCATGAAAAATGTATACACAAACATGGTTAATATTGCTTAGGTAATTAGCATAGTACCTTAAGACTAGTATGTTATTTTGTTGTCTGTCTGATAACTTACATTTTCCTCCATTGTTAGGAGAGCCTTTCATGTCATTGTTCTTGATAACAAAAATTAACTAGTATGTGAGAGGTTATTAATTGAAGTACTGTCAAAGTCAAACATTCAAACTTAAGCTACTTTTCAATATCAAGGGAATGAAACTCAAGCTACATTTCATTATCATGGAAAGGAGCATTTACTGCCTGCCCTAAATGTGCAAAAAATGTGATCATTAACCATTAGTATATGTAGTTATATGATGCACTCACACTCAACTTACCCTGTCCAACCCAAATGAGAACCGATATTGATTAACCCAGCGGAGATCAGAAATGAATGAAGAGACTCTGCAAGGGATTAAATCAATCAAACAGTGATAATTTAGAGAGAATAGCAGAGAAAAGTTTAGAGAGAGAAAGGGGGTTTTGTATTGATTTTTGCATAAAACTTCTTACATCCAAAACTGGCTTAAATAGCCTTACATTCACTGAATGAAAATAACAGAAATAATATAACAACTTAACAAACTCTTTACAAAATCCAATGCATCAGCATCTTTCTGTTACGCCAATATTCCCTTTCTCTAACAACCTGCCAACTCATCCTCTAGCTCATCTTTCTCCTTTTCTTCTTCATCTGCTAGCTCATCCTCCAACAATATAATCGTTGCAATGCTGCTTGCTTCAGTAATTCCCAATGTGCCCTGCTTTAGGCTGATGCTTGCATCATTTTAACACTTTGATTTCACGCTTACAAACACACAATGACGGTTAATATCTTGAATCAATCTGCAACAACATTTTTAATATGTATAAGAGATATGGTTACAAATAGTATATGGAGTAACAATTTAAGTCTTGCGGTTGGAAAATTGAAGAAAATACTACCTAAATATCACAAAAATGGTTACAGTTGCTTTTCAACGCTCCTCAATGCAATTATCTTGTTAAGCACACCAAAATTTATAAAATAAAAATGTACTCGTAATTACTATTATGAAACAAATAAAGTATATACTTGTACTAAGTTGTATCAAGAACAACATACTCCATAGCACACGATGATTGATAACTAGATAACCACATCAACACAATACAAAAGAGTTGCCTTAAATTGACTCGACTTTCTCTGCGACCTCCGCAAATTCACTTATGTGCATATCGCATTTAACATGCATCATACATTGATACATATTGGAACATGTCCGTGCTTTTCACGAGCAACCGAGCATATGCACAATAGAAATTGAGACGTTAGAAAGTCAAAACCTTAAAAACCTATCTAACATCCCAAATTAATAACTTGACTTCCACTTCCTAGTCACAATCATTATTTAACATTTAATCTAACCTCAAGATCTAAGATCTATCTTCCATTTCTTAATCAAATATTTAGTACGATGTACACAATACAATAATAATCAACACCTAATGATTTATTACACCCTCCAAAATAACCAACTTTGAACTTTCTAGTCCACCATGAAACCACCACAACTTCTCTCATATCTTCTCTCTCTCCTCTTCGTTCTTCTTCCCTCCCATTCTCTCTCCTCTTCGCCACCTCCGGCCACCGTCTGCATCATTGGAAGCGGAATCTCCGGCGCATCAGTCTCCCATTTCCTCCGCAAATACTCGCCGGAACCCTCGCCAATCGCCGCCATTCATGTCTTCGAGAAAAACTCCGTCGTCGGAGGTCGTATGGCTACGATCACAATTGCTAACAATACCTTCGAAGCTGGTGCCTCAATTCTCCACCCTAAGAATTACCATGCCTTGAAATTTACTGAGTTTCTTCAGTTGAAGAAGAAGGTTTCCGAAGATGATGATAGCGAGTCTTTAGGGATTTGGGATGGGGAGAAGTTTGTGTTTACGACGTGGAGTTCGAATTGGGGGTTTTCGATTGTTAATAAGGTTGTTTCGTGGCTTAATTCGTGTAAGCTTTTGTGGCGTTATGGATTTTCGTTGTTCAAAATGCAGAATTACGTTGAGGTAATATACTTTCTTTTCTAAAATTAGATAAGAGTTTTTTTTTTTTAAAATCGGTGCCGAATTTGTTGTTAGATACGGGTATGTGTCCAAGCGTTAAAATTTGAAGTGTCATGTACTCATGTGAGAGTGTCGAGGATTTAACACGGGTACTTGAAGCATAAGTGTAGAACTTGGACTTTGGTTCATCATTTGTTGGATAAATGTTGATTTATTTTATTACCTTGCTAGCTAATGAAATATACTTCTTTCGTGAATAAATGGTTAATGGCATGCTAATGAATTAGGTAGCTCTATAAAAGTCAACAAAGAAGTATTCTGATTTTGTGGTTTATAACTTTATATAGCCATATATGTATTTCTGTTCTGTTTATACAAACGAGTTTCTAATCAAAGAAAGAATAGCTTGAATGGGAATGAATTTCCTTCTCGACTTCTATTAAAAAACTCATAATTAGCGCAAAATCATGTATGCTTTTATACATTGCATTATTGTTTACACAGCTAATTGGGAGCTAAGTATCCTGAATTTGGGGATATAGTTCACTAAAACTGTGTTTGGAACTTTGGATAGCAATGGTGGAGGGAACTGGGAAGGGGTGCAAAGGGAAAAAGTGAGACAGATTTTAAATTTCCCTCCAAAAATTTCCAACTTTATAAGATATGTTCTACATAAGTGGAAATTGGACCCCTCCAATTGACCATTTTCCTTCTGCCAATTCGTATCTGATCAAAGGAAAGTGGATCCATCACTCTCCATTTAACACCTTTTGCCAATTCGTATCTGAACAAAGGAAAGTGGATCCATCACCTTCCTCCTCTTCCTTTGACATCCTCTCATCCAAACACATTGGAAGGTTTGCACAGTTCATGAGCTGATATGAGTATATGTTTTATGCAGCATGTTAAGTCTACAAAATTGTCTTTAATGAAGACGATTTGTGTTACACATCATTGCAAATTTTTGTTAAAAGTAGGTTGAGTGGGCTAGTTTCATTGTAGTTTGATGACTGCTCACTTGGGTGTTGGGATACAGCTCCTATCTTTTGAAATTAACCATAATCTTTTCTCATTCTCTTCAATAGCTTTTGATTTGAACTTCTTGTCTTCGAGGTGATGAGGTGTTCATCTGGTGATGGATACATCACTAAGTATTTTGGTTTTATTGCAGAGTATGCTAGATAATTTCTTGAAGTTCTATGAGGGTTTTGATACAAGGCCTGTCTTTAATGGTGTGGAGGAAATGCTCAAATGGTCAGGTTTATATAATCTCACCAGCCGAACATTGGAGGAGGAATTAATCGATGCAAACCTCTCTCCTTTACTTATTAACGAGCTTGTCACGGTAAGGATTGCTAACAACTACTAACAAATAATTTTCAGGATACCTTTTGGTTTATTAATGCTTTTTTTTTTTTTTTTTTTTTTTTTTTTTTTTTTTTTTGTTTTTTATCAAGCATGTAATGAAATCTGTCCAATTTTGTTTAAACTGTTAATGATTAACGTTTAGCTGATCATTTCTTGTTCATCTGTTTCCCTCACCATCAGTTTTTTTTTTCCTTTTCCTCTGTGCCTCAATTGGTGTAGGCTTTAGCTTATACTTCAGGATAGTGGAAACTCACACATTTGCTTAATAAGTCAATATATATTGAGCAAGCCCCTATACATTTGTTTGACTAGATATCTACATGAAAACATCCTTCCCCTATTTGGAGGCAGGTAATGCTGTCGTATGGTACTCCGTACTTTTATATTGGTGACAATTTAAGAAATGATTGTGAAACAGGGAAAACAGCTCTTTGTGCACATTATTTTCAGGACAATATTTTTAAAGTGGACATTCTTGTACAATCAACATTCAAAGTGAAATTAAGAAATAATGATATGAGAGCTTATGGTGAACCAAGCTTAGCTTGATTGTTATTGTTGAAACTTGAAAGTATTCAGAACATTTTTTATGTTAGTCTCATAGAGGCTAATTGGCTGATTAAATAATTCGCAGGTTATCACACGGATCAATTACGGTCAAAGTACCCGCATGAGTGGATTGGCAGGGGCAGTTTCCTTAGCAGGTTCAGGTGGTGGGTTGTGGGCAGTTGAAGGTGGCAATTGGCAAATGGCTGCAGGACTTATTAATAGTTCAGATGTCAAATTGCATCTAAATGAAGAGATACAGTCTGTCTCCCATGTTGGAACTCATTATGAACTTAACTCGACCAAAGGAAACAGTTATGTCTGTCAAGTCACAGTTTTTGCTACACCACTAGATGAACTAAAAGTTAAGATTGAGCCACCAATATCAATTCCTGATAGAAAGATGCAGCACACTCACACTACCTTTATCAGGGGCTTGTTAAATCCTGTAAGTTTCACCTTTTGTTAGTTCTACTTGTAATTATTGTTGCACAAAGCTGTTTGTAGAACCCTATTTGGCTTTTGGTATATTCTATCTCTCTTGGTTCTTTTTTTTTTCTTTTTTCTTTTCTTTTTTTTTTTCCAAAAAACTTAATTTGAAGTTCTTAAAAAAAATCTTTTCACGTGATTAAGGCATATATTGGCCTGGGAAGAGTTGGTGATATTCCGGACCTGGTTGGTACCCTTGAGGATTCCAAGATTCCTTTTTCATGTATATCTGTTCTGAAGAAGCACAGCAGGGAAGATATGACGTACAAGATGTTCTCACGCAAACCTGTGGATGATGCATTGCTTGATCAAATATTCAGGTCAATATTTATTCATTTCATTCTTTTACCCTATGCTTATAATTGAAGGGAGAAAGCTTGCTTCCTAAACCTTAACAGAACATAGCTACACAAATTATACAATTGCACTGCAAGGACTCGGTATTTTGAGTGTTTAAGTACCTTTTGTAGTGGCAATTGTAGTCTTGTAATGAAAATGCTTATTTGTTAGTCTTTGCTTCTATAATTGACACCCATAGTGGCATAATTTTGTTCTTTTACTGCTATTACTGTCCATGTAATCATGTATAATACGTTGTATGAAGGTGATTTGCTTCTGCTCTGCTATAGATTTCTTAAGGGCTATATGCTTTTTGGTACATTTGGCTTGTTTGCTCTTGTACTTTTTCCAATTTTTTTTATTTTTTCATCTTTGTCTTGGAATAATTAGTTTCTGTTGCCATCAATGCAGCATCAGGAAAGAGACCATTCAAATAGATTGGGCTGCATATCCTCACTATGAGGCTCCAGAGGCATTTGCACCCTTTATTTTGGATGATTTACATCTGTATTATGTAAATGCTTTTGAGAGTGCGGCTAGTGCAATGGAAACTGGTGCAGTTTCTGGTGAGAATATAGCACGTTTAATCTTATCAAGAATTTCTACTGAAGCACTCTCAAGGTTACCTACCATGAAGGGCACCACTTTCAGCAGTAGCAGGGATGATCTGTACTCCGATTTGTAGTCTGATGCATCATGTTATGAAGGATTGTGAGTTTATAACTCATTGCACATGTGTAACAATATCATTAAACTTATCTGTATCTTGTGTGTCAAAAATATCTATGTTACATGGACTCGGGTACTCATGTCCGACATGGGTATATGTCCAAGTGTCCAACTTGGCTATTTTGTGAAAAAAATCCATGGTTTTGAACCGAAAGTGAAGTGCCCATGTGTTATACCCATATCCGAGTGTTGAGGGTCCAAAAGGGGTATTTGAGGTGAAATGAAGAGTTCATGTAACATAGCAAATATGTATGACTTACATGATGTTTAATTTTCTCTTTGCCACTTTGGTATACAAATAAGACTTTGGCGATGCATTTTCCTTTTTTTTTTTTTAGTGTTTTTCACTTAAACTTTTTATTTTGGTAGGTAAAACAAAGGGCTTACTAGGTTAGAATCTCTTGGTGGTGAACTTGACCTAGGTTAGTAGGCGAGGCATTTTGAGAGTAGGGGGAAAGGCCGAAAGGGTAAGGGCAAACATGGTAGTATGACATCAGTAAAAATAACTATTCCTATACAAACATCTCACCTTAATACAAAGTATTTGTCAAAAGTTGTAAGCATTTTTTTGCTTGCTTTATTTGCAGTGTAAATTATTTGTACAAGGTCATCAGACCGTCTTATACTACGAGTAATGAACACAAATTATTTTATGGGGTATAATTTTGTCTACATTATTTACCTTTCACTATACTTTTTTAAAGAATACGGAGTAGTATTTATATAATTAATCTTAATACAGTAATTAGAAAATTAACTAAAAGAAATAATTTTTACAAGAAATATCCATCGAACAAGGACCCAATAGAAAATACTTTTGAACAGTTGGACTATGGTCTTGAGAACGGGAAATTTAAAAGAACAGACACATGTCCATCTTTCAACTGGCAACATATTTCAATCTTTCAACAAGTGGTGTTCTACTACCAGACCCCTCCAAATTTAACCCAAAATCAATGACTTTTCACTTTCAAACCTCAATATTTTCATTTTCTTGTAAGATATTCACCCAAAATAATTACATGTTGTAAATTTTTGTAATTCTATGAATTTTACTGTTAATTCTGAAAAACCCTGAAAATATTGAGAGTCTTTGATTTCTTCATTTATGGCTGCTGAAGAAGAGAAAACCAAGAGACAGAGATTTTACATTGAACTTAAACATGGTGAAACAACCATTGTTTCTTGGAAGAAGTTACTCAGAAAAGCAAAGGAGAAGGATCAATGTGGATCCCGCTTACTTCCTTCTTCAACTGCTCTTGAAACTTCCAGAAGTGCTATGGTAATTGTTCTGTTTCTGCAAATTTGCCTTACATTTTTTTTTTATGTTGATTGTGAGTTTACTTTATGTTTTAATCAATTTGATGTGAATTTAGTAGTTGTTGTGATATATACTTATATGGGTTGTTTGCATGCATTTGATATGCGAGAATCTAAGTCAATTGGGATTATAGGGGTAATATAATGTTCAATTTTGATGTAGGAATTCAAATTAGTGGTTCAAATTACAACATCAACGTGTCAATTAATTCCGGACTTGTTGGACTGAGGGAGTAGTTTGTATTTACTTTAAGCTACTACTAAGCAGACTTGTTGTGGCATAGTATAGTAGAGTGCTAGTAGTTCAGTCAAATTGGTCTATCAACGTGATAATTAATTCCGGACCTAGACGGAGGGAGTACAGTTTGTACATCCTTTCTAGCAGTCTTATTGAGGCACAGCAGTAGCTGGAGTGCTGGTACTCTGGTAGGTCCTTACCATACCATACCAAAACAAGGGTACTTATGCTGGGAATCCTAATAAAAAGCATTGGTGCTCCATTGAAGCTGTATATTGTGAACTCGTGTTTTTCCATTGCAACTTTAGCTGCGATATTGTGGATGATTTATGTAACTGAGAAAGTGAGAATATTGTGCTGGCTATTCCCTCAATCTAAGATTTAGGGTTTTACTTAACTTGGATTATCTATGCATCAGTTTCCGTTTCGCTAAACAGGTGACTGAATATTGAACCTGTGACTGATGCACAGACTTTTGCTACAAGTCTGCCAATTGTCACGTATCTGTTGAGGCACCCGCACCAAGCTTAGCAAGCCTGGCATATTGTGAAAATTTTGCATATTAATGACCTACCTGATATGTTCAAGGGCATCCATATGCATGCTGTAGAGTAAATTTATGGCACTTAGGGGGTTCTTATATAGTTATATGGGCATTAGTCATGTGGCATGAAATTTTCAATCTTATGCAAGATTCGGATTCATATTGGTAGGTTAAATGCTGGCAACTAGGTTTAATTAGAACGGCTTGCAGGGTTTTCTTGTTCACTGCTTCTGATAAAGCAAATTCTATAGATTTGCGCAAGCACCAAATTTCATTTGTTTGATGTTTTTGGTCTTGAGACATATTTCTCTCTGGATTCAGGATGGGAACCATGATGGCGGCCTGTACAATGATTCTTTCATCAGGAATAGAAGCGCCAAACATATGTATGATACTCCTCCTCCTTCTCTGTTATGGTTATATGATGGTCAATAGTTGATGCTTTGCATTTTGAAAAAGCTGTTCTTAAACCTCGTTCACCCCCAAAATTCTTCTAAATTGATACCTTCATTTAATAATTTTTTAAAAAATCCTTCTGCAATCTTTGTTTGAGATGGTTTATACTTGTGCTTACAATGTCATGTAGATGAGTGTCAAGTTTATCCTCTAGCCACAAGAAATCTTTGGGGACTATTTGACGGATTTTTTCTGTTAAACTTTTCGTGGTCCTCTTTAAGACCTTAGAATGTTTCTTCATGTCCTCAGAAATAAAGCCGTATCATCAGATTGCATGCAGCCGGGAAAGGGCAGAGTAGAAGTGGCGAAAATTGAATGTGAAAAGAATGACGGCCATTCATCAATTAAACATGCAGGATGGGAGAGCTTGAGTGCAAAAGCCACTTCCAAGTCCAGCAATCTGTTGGACGAGACCTTTAAACACTCTAGTTCACCTGCTGTGGTAAAAGATCATCGATCCAAAGAGCTGCAAGCATCTAGAATGGATGCCCCTGTCTTGACCTATTCAAAGAAATCTGCCAGATTTTGCAGTAGATCCAAGTGTCCACCTCTGAATGCAATTGACGGGGATGCTTCTATGTTTCCGTTGAATACAACACATAATGTCCTGCAAAAGACTCAGAAGATACCTTCTGAGAAAATGAAAGTAGGAGTTGGAGGTGATTTGTCTAACATTGTGAGTCAGAACTTTGAGGGTAGATGTGTTCCTGTGAAAAACAGCCCTACATCTGGGATATTGTTGCATGATAAAATACCTTCCAAAAGTTGGCATAATGACAAGAGTGGTGAATATAGGGGACTCGATGCTATTTTACCAGGCTACAAGTCTTCATTGAAAGATTCAACGAGTACCAAAGTATCTGAAAACTGTGGCGTAAAAGATGTTATTTCACCGGGCTACAAGCCTTCATTGAATAATGCAGTGAGTACCAATGTGGCATCAAAGATTTTTATCTTATATTTATGAACTCAGTTATTATTGCTCTATCTTTTGTTTTTATGGAAGGAACCTTACATAAGGCTGCAGTCATTTGAACATCCCTACGATTTTATATCTTATAGTTATGAACTTAGTCATTTGAACCACCTTAGAGATTTATGATTCTAATTCCTTTGAATTTGTGTATTTCTGGTGTACACAGTAAAAAGAAATGCATGAGGGTGTTCAGTGTTGGCACACAAGTGAAAGTGTGAAACTGATGTGGTGTTAACTCTGTGGTATTAGAAAAATGTCAGAGCACCTGTTAAATGTTAAGTCATGTCTCATGTGTAGAGCCCTTCAGTGTCGGTGATTTCCTAGTGTGCTACCAAATAAAAATCCTTCAATACCAATCAATCTGATATAGGAATTGATATACATACCTCCCAGAATAGCTTCCTGCACTCTATGTGGGAGCACAATTTTCAAATACCAATGCACTCTCTTTGGTGGCAGTGAGATAAAAATTGTAGAGAAATAGAAGGATATTCTGTACAGAAGACCGGAAGTTAGAATTACTCTTTTTTTTTTTTTTTAATTTACTTGTATATATATATATATTTTTATGGTATCGATGTGAAGTGGCAATTAAATGCATATTGTTGTATTTTCACGGGATTTAATGTTCCCTGTTTTATCAGCTTGTAGGGTTATGGCCTGAAGGAGTAATGGATCACCATACTTTGACAGAAGCAATGAGCAGAGCAAAAAGTAGAAGAGCAATAGCTGATAAAAATCCGGTAAGCTTCATGCTTCTTTCTGGTCTTATTTTGAGGTTCTTATACTTGGATATTATGTATCGTTATCTCTGCAGAGGAAACAACACCCTGGGGGTATATAAGTTTGGATCTTTATGATACTTGTTGATCACAAGAAATAGCATGATACGGATTAGTAAATGTTGTAGACTTGTAATCCCGGAAGATTTTTGTGCTGTTTCTGACAGTATGAAATTTAATTCTTTGGTTAGTGAGTTCTGATTCTTCTGAATATTTGGAATATGCTGCTTTGCCAATATTGCTATAGCCTATTCATACAAGTCTGGGTGCTAACAGAAATGCCAAATTATAGCTTTTGCATCTGTGCGTAATAAGTATATTCAAGAAACTAACATGTCGATGCACTATTACTTGTCAATATTAAATGCCAATACAAAACTAACAACTCCTTATGATGAGTGCACAATCTTAAAAGATGAGCTGCTATTTGCTCGTTAATTTTAAACTAGAGTCATTCTTTAGAGGGATTTAAAGTGGTTGGTTAGTGGGATTTGGCATCTGTTGATTTTCAATCCATCTATCTAGCTCATAAAATTGAAGGATAAGGTTGAACTGACTTGTCACTTGTTTATTTTCTTTGTTCAGGTTCGAAACATGGTGGATGATGTTTCAAGAAATTTCAGTCGTATTCCTTGCCAGAAGAGGAAAGTTACTGATTCGAGCAACATCAGTAATCCCATTCCTTATTGTCCCAGAAAGATAGCTCCTAAGAAGCCATTAATAGAGCAGCCTATCTTTCAAAGCAAGAGTTCTTGTCCATTTCCAAAGAATGTGAAACTGACTTTTAAGCAGAAGCAGCAGATCCCAGAGAAAACAAATATGAAAGTCAGATTCCTTTTGAAGCAGGAGCATGAAACTATCAAATCTAACGCGCAAGTCGCCAAAGACACATTGGATCACTCAAGAACTGCTGCTTCTCTGATGTGCAATCAACCAGTTTGATATGCATGCACATCCTGTAAATAATGCATATATTTCTCAAAGAACAGCTATCTTCGTAGTAATCGATTAGGCTAATGATATCCCTCCGGACAACACCATGCATAATTTAGGTTGGAAATGTAAGTCTAGGGGGAAGTTTTGGCCTTTTTTTTTCTTCGTTTTCGCTAACGGCAGCTTTGTGATTCCCCCTCCCTTACAGTTGTCCTGGCTGGGAAATTTTTGGTGGTCTAGTAATCTTATGATTATGAGTCTTGGGAGTTGGGACTCTTTTGAAGCTTTAATCTATATTCTGTTTATTAAACAATTAAAAAAAAAAAAACCACTAAAACCTTAAGTTAAGGTGTAGTTACTGAAACACACAACTACACAAGCACAAAAATGGGCTCAGGCAAGTCGACTACATTTGCAAAACTTGCTATTTGGACCAGCCCACATCCTTTAAATGCTTGGTACTTTATGGTCCAAAGACAAATTGTTTGACTAAATGAGTACTTAGTCCAATATACTACTGAATACTGATCAGGGTGATCAACTAACCAACAAGAGTTGGCTCAAGTGGTAAGCAACTAAGCAACTTGATGTCGCTTAAGGGAGGTCTAGGGTTCGAGCCTCACCGTATGCAAAAATTCTTGTTGAGAGACTCACCCACTATAAGTCAGGTGTGCGACTCGGGTCGAATCCGGATGTAGTTGGAGCTAAGCTTCGGTAAATTGGGTGGGCATCCTTAAAAAAAAAGAAAGTTGATCAACTGTTTATGACTTCATAAGTTCCATCATTCTCAACTAAATATTGTTACAAGTACTTTATTGTTTTAAGGAGTTCTTATGAAGTACTTCACTTTTATTACTGTATTTATTACTACCTTTATAGATTCACCTATAGGTTGGATTATAGTACCTTTGGCTTCACAAGAATATCATGCTAGTAGACTAGTACTCCGTAGTTGTCATAATTTCTAAAAATGGGTTGCAAAACTTAATGGTCGGTACTTTATAAGTTTGTATACTAACATAAAAGTTATTTAAAGCTGAATTCAAGCAATATTATTTCAAAAATGTGAATTACATTAAGATGACTATAAGGCTGACAATCCGGTTGGGTTCACCCCTAAATTTGAATCTGACTTGTTTACATAAACAGGTCAGAAGTTCTAATCCGACCCAACCTGTTTATAAACAGGTTGACCTATAACCCTAACCGTGACATAATGTCTACAAAGACTACAACTCTACAAGTACACTATTTGTACTTACGTACTATTTTTTCAAGCTTTAAAAAAATTACAGTAAATGAAAATAATAAGGTAATTTTATAAAATTAAAGGCGGCAAGAAAAGAAAGTGAAAAGCCCAAAATGTCATTTCTAAAACTTGGATCAACTTCAAATTTGAAACTGCTCCCAATTTTCACCGCTCACATCTCCACTTTCTCTCTCCTCACACCATTTTTCATCTTCTCCAAAACCGCTTCACTCCCTCTCCTCCTCCACCACCACCACAGCCGTCGCAACTTCCACCACGACGTCGAAATGTCAGGGAAATTCAAGCGAAAAGGCGACGATAACCACGCCTCCGACGCCGATTCCGACGGAAACGCTCCTCCTAAGAAGTCTGTTAAATCCAACGACGATGAAGATGGAATTGTTGTTTGCGAGGTATTTTTTTCCCTCTTGTGATTGAATTTGGAGTTGATTATTTGTTTGTTTTGGTTTTTGATTGAATTTGAATAATTGTTGAACTTAAATCCTAGATTTCGAAGAATCGGAGGGTTTCTGTGAGGAGTTGGCAGGGGAAAGTTATGGTTGATATTCGTGAGTTCTATGTCAAGGATGGCAAGCAAATGCCTGGTCGCAAAGGTATTTTTATATAATTTGCTTAATTTGGAATTATTTTCGGTAATTTTGCTGGTTTTTGAGTGTATATTGGGTGTAAATTGTCAGTTGAGATTTTTCTAGGGTTTATGTTTTGGTTGTTTCGCAAAATTGCAGAGAATTGTGAGCTGGTGGAATTTTTTTGGATTATGTTTGCTCATGTTGAGTATATATGGTGGTTTTGAAGTACTGTTATTACATGTCAGATTTTCTTAGGTTAGGTTTTGCGTTTTCATTGATTTTGAGTAGTAAGTTATGCTCTACTGTTGTTGCTATTCAGTTTTTAGTTGGTTAGGTCTTGCGATTTTAGTTGATTTTCTCATGAGCTGGTAAATTATACCCCTTCGTGAACCAAGGATATGTAGCTATGTTGAATAGAACTCTGGAATTCTCGAATATTTGACTTATAGGAAGTGCTTTCCTCGATTAATAGGAGGATTTTTTCGGGTGAGATTGGTGAATTTTAGCATTGTGAAGACTTAGGTTCTTGAAGGCAACCCCTGGGCTAAATAAAGGAGAAACTGTTCTGTAGTTTTCTGGTGATTTAATTATTGAATATTTAGCTTAGTAAGATCATTTGGATTTTCATGGTGTCTGGAATTTGGAGTGTTGCCATGCTGTAGAGTGTAGACTCTTACCTCACATGCATGAGAGGAAAGGTGCAGCCAAATGCCTTGTAGGATTTGCCTGGTTTTATTGGAACCTTGACTTTAAACCTGTATTATAATTTGTTGTTTTGTGGATTGAGGTTAGGTGGACTAGGGAGGGATAGTGGGTTGTGGAGCAAGCAGATGAAGGGGTTGAAGACAAAATTGCATGTTCATAATGTTATTGTAGTATCAATTGCCTGTTTTATTCGTGGAATAGTTGCAAACCTCTTCCCTTTTTATGTTGGAACTTGGAATGTGATAATAGGAGCATGGTTTTAGCAGAATGTTTCTATTGGATTCTTCTATAGTTTGATTTATGGTTGGTGGTTAGCGTTGTGCTGTTGCTGCAAGCTCCCCAAGTCACTTTTGGTTGATTCGAAATAATTGGCCAATAGTTACCATTTATCTCTGCCTTTTCCTCCTTAAAACTTGGTTTTTTGGATAATAGATGCTTAGACTGGTGTTTTCTCCCTTCCCTGAGGGGGAAATTTGTTCCAATTGAAGAGATTACAATTGCTGATTTGTAATGCTTAGTCTTGTAGTTGTAGTATTATATTTATTGTGCATTATTGTAAGAAACTTGTTCTGTACTCTGGAGTATTATCTAGGCTTGAGCTGCTTGACTGCATGAGCCAGGTCTTGCATTTGGCATCACTTTTGTTGATATCATGCTGATCTAGTATTCTGTAAATAAAAAAGTTACAGAATAAAATTATTTATTCAGTTTTAGAGCTTGCATGTTTATAGTTGTATTGGTAATATGAGTTCTAGCATGCCGAGTTGTACTATCAACTTTGCAATTAATTTTAGACGTTGGGAGTAGTTTGTTACTTTGTTAAGACCTTATGCCCATATTACTTGAAAATCACATACAGTATTTGCTATCATCTGATTTGTCTACATTGCATCTAATATCTACTTCCCATATCATACTTAGCACAATATGGTATTCTACTATATGTTATGTTGCATACATTTTGTATGTTCAGTCATTTCTAGTGAAATATTGTATGGAATAGTATGTTTGTGAATGCACACATGGAGCACAACTAGTTTGAAGCACCAAGGAAAAAGGATTAATGGAGATTTGCTTCTCATTTTCTATGAAATATAGTATACTACTACTGTTTATTAATGTACGCCTCTTTGCCCTAATATATTTGGCTGGGTTCAATAACTTTGTTTGGACCCCTCGGCCCCACCTAACGTTTAGTATGCCTTGCAAAGGGTTTATGTCATGTTTCTGTATGATGTTTTCTGCTATAGTTAAACGAAGCTGCGTATTTTTTACTGATCTGTAGTCATTGCTCATTTCAGGTATCTCTCTTACCATGGATCAGGTATGTATCTTTGCTAACTGGCTACAATTAGTGTCACTGATCGCTATTATCCTTTCTGCTGTGTTTTGTTTGTTGGGGAACATCTATTGGAGATGCTGACCTTTGTTTTTTCATTGGATCCTGTAGTGGAAGGTGCTTCGTGAGCATGCTGAGGAGATTGATCAGGCTATTACTGAGAATTCGTAGGGCTGGAGAGCTGGGCTTTGTTGATATAGTTGATGGATGCTGGTTTTTGGGTTGTTACATTTTGCTGACTAGGACTGCGGCAGTAGGTATTACTGATATTTTCGGCTAGTATTCTGTATCTACGTAGGGTTATTGGATAACGTAATCTGCATAGCTTGGACTTGAAAGAACAATCTTGTCTCATGTCTGTGTCCACCTGTTTATGGATGCCTACAGACTATTTTGTTAAATTAGCAGTATGTGCGTATTATGCTTATTAACGGAATACATTCATGAAGCATGTCCTTAATACGGAGTACACTACTTAATTGTAACAAAAGTTGTTTCACTATTATAGAATCATGTAACAACCAGGTCGTCATACAACTTTAAACATACATAGAAAGCAGATTTAAAAGTAGAGCTTCTTATTTACGTAGAAGAATTTCGAAGAAAAGCTCTTAAAGCATACCCAGCTCGAATTGAGTCTTCAATACAGTTCAGAAGGCATTCCACATGCAATGGCACGGTGAGCTATGAGCTTTAAATTGATCTAACTGGAATGTGGATAATTTTGTGCTCAAATTTGAGTATTTTAGGCACGGTTATGTAAAGAACACCATTCTTAAACACAGCAGTGATCTCTTCCTTCCAAGAGTTGAAAGGCAGGTGAAGTGTGGTCTCTCGTGGACTAAATACCTTGTTTCCGAAAGCATCAATTCCGCCATCTCCCCTGATCACAAGCATGTTATCCACAACCTCTACTTTAATGTTCTCAGCTCCTAGTCCTGGCATGTCAAACCACATTCTTATCTCACTTTCATCCTCGGTTGTGTTTCAGGGAGTGCGCACTGTAAAATAAATACATTTCGATATATTCTTAGTCAATGTTTGTGAAGTTTGACCACAAATCAGATCGACAAATCTACCACAAGCAATGGATAGGCAGTAGAAGATTAATCACCTGGTTATAATTACTGATGAAAAGTATATTTTAACAAACTTGAACAGTATATAGGAACAATGAATATTCACACCATGTTATTAGATTAGTTTTAGAAGGAATGGGAGATTTACCATAAGGGGAAGTTTCAAGTAGGGCAACCTTTTTGTGGAAGTGTTCAGGTGCCATAGGATCAGTCCTCTTCGGACTACCCCCGGCCTGTTGGGCTCTTACCACCAAGGAAGACCTTGAAGAAGGGGTCTTCAATGACGGTGTTGGAGACACCACAGAAGGTGAACCCAACCCAACCCAACTGGTACCGAGCTACGGACAGAGGCTGCCCTGTTGATTGACACCAGAGTTGAAGCAGAACATGCCGTCAACACATTGCTTGCCATTGAGTATGCTTAAGTAGAGCTTACTAAGAATAATTACTTCAGTTAATCAATGTAAATAATATCTCGAGTTTGTATGTTTTAATTCACTCGTTTGGATGTTATTTATAGGTATAGAGGAGCTTTGGGTCGAGTAGAATTCTTAATTCTTGTGTAGCAGTGTTTTTCACTTTTTGCATTAAGAAGCCTCATTTTGTTCCTAACATGCTGATGCTCTTTACCTCATTGAAAGCAAAGTAATTAAGATTCTCCCAACAAAATGAGGAACATATATATACTAAGTATAACAAGTACCAACATTTATATACTTTAAGAGTTGTTTATACAATGTACAGATCTTACAAGATTCAAGTTGTTTGTACTTGCATGTTATTATACTTGAAAGAAAAATGAAGATATATGCCCCTATTATTAACTTTAACTCATGCTTTATTAAGGATATATATTGTTCATATTATGTTTGATGGTGCTAATTTTGGATTACCACTTTTTGGTGACTAGGGGTTTTTTCTTCAAATTTTCGGCTAACATTCGCATTAACGTATGATCAAAATAATTTGTGAAAACTTCTTTCAATTCAAAAAAAATAATAATAATAATAATTGAATAATGTAAGTGGAAATTTGGATTAATGCAGTTATATATAAGAGCTTTTAAAATCTTGAATGCATGCAAATTTTGATCTAAGCCAAGTTCTTTGCCTACGCCTATGAGGCCACCATAATCCATGATCCAATAATTTATACTTATGTAACACCATTAATGTTAATTTAAATTTCGTTGTAATAGAGTACTATATACTTTGTAGTAGGGGTGAGCATGGAATGGGTACGTAACCGTACCGATAGTACTAATGGTTCGGATAACCGATAACCAATATCACTAAAAGTGATATCCATAAACCGAATTGATAAGTTCGGGTACCCAGATTTCGGGTATCCGGATTTTCGAATCGGTTATCGGGTACCCAATAAGATATCCAATAATGATTATTAAACTTAATAATGTAGTTATTATGATATCATTTAACACTAATTAACAACAATACCACATGATCTTGACCAAATTATTAATAATATTACTAATCATTGATATTATAAAGTGATTATGAAGTAAAGTAAGAGTTTAGATTTTGGAAAAATAGAATTAAGTAGGAAAATAAAACAAAAAATTGTTTATCGGATCGGATTGAATAACTGTTAATTTTAAAATGATACCCAATAACCATATTTGATAACAAATTATCGGAACGAGTACTTGAACCATTTTGATTATCGGATCGGGTACCCTAATTTTCGGAACAGTTACGGATCAGATTTTCGGTTTTTCGGGTAATTTTGCTCAGCCTTACTCCGTAGTATATATGGCGGCTATCTAACTATACTATGACTTGGAGTCTAGCTCTCCCCTTTTTTTTTCCTCTTTTTTTGAGAGCGATTCTAGCTCTCCTTTATTAGTAGACTAGATAGAATGAAGCCCGTGCGATGCACGGTTTTTTCATTTAAGATTTTTAATTATTTGATTTATTGTATTTAATAATTTCAGACAAAATTACAAAAGTTTAATATTTTTTTTTACTATAATTTATAATGAATTTATTAAATATAAATAAATTGTAAATATGATATTTTTTTCCGTTACATAAAATCTTTAATGTGAAATGATAAATTTTTAATAATTTAAATCCTAAATCATTATTCATTGTTTTACCATATCTTTTATTTCGATAGAATCACCAACCTCGTCCACAACCAACCTACTACATCAATGGATACATTGAACTGTGAAATGTTAGCCAAACTGAATTTGATATAAATTGAATCTTTACATTTATATAAAATAAATCAATATATTTACCAATAAATGAAAAATTGTTGTGATATAAAATCAAATCTACGTGTTGGAATTTTTTCATCATCTCCAAAAATAACCAAAGTCATCCATATATTAAGTATACAACATCTAATCGTATGCCATTAGATAAAGAAATAATCTTTAAGTATCCTAAATAAATACAATGTAACTAATAATTACAAATATAAATTTAAACATAAGATTTTAAAAATTATCCGGACATTGATGACCTAAAACTAACACAAAATTACTAACACAAAATTCGCTTGATGGGGTTTTATATTGATACAAAATTTTATTTGTGTCGTATGATGTATTAGATCTGAATGTAAAAAAAATATTTAGTAAATAAAACATAAACATATAATCGTTGAGTATCCCAAATTAATACAATATAAGTAATATTTAGAAATACTCATTTAAACATAGGATTTTAAAAATTAAGCTAAAAATTACCGGGCCATTGATGACAAAAAATTGACACAAAATTACTAACACAAAATTTGCTTGATGGGGTTTTTTTATTGATACCAAATTTTATTTGTGTCGTATGATGTGTCAATTTATAATGGTAGGTATCACAAATTTTAATTTAATTATAATTAACGAACAATTTGTATTTCTTATCATAAATACTATCAAAATTTATCTTATAATGATAGGTATCAAACTTTATTACTTCGTATAAGCGTTTATCATTTAAATATTTCTTAGTATATTTTTTTTGGACTTCTTATACTCGTAGTATTGAATTAGTAAATTTATATTTTTGCTTTATTTTTTTTCATTAAAATAATTTAATTCGTGGATTATAATCGACGTGGCATTAAAATTTTAGATATATCAAATCTAATTCGTTACTTTTACCTAGGTGGCGACATACTTTTTTAAGTTTTTTTTCTTAGAAATAATAATCATATGCGTTAGATAGCCAATATTAATTTTGTAAGTTTTTTTCCTTAGAAATAATAATCATATGTGTTAGATATCCAATATACATTCATAATTGCCGTGCATCGCTAATAATAATGACAAGGATTAATATTTTTTAAGGTTTTTTTTTTTTTTTTTTTTTTTTTTTTTTTTTTTTTGGTGCAAATTTTTTAATGTTGGTGCTGTTGTTGTCGTCGCCCACCACATAGCACCATTAAGCTACTTAATCACATTTTTTTAATTTTATATAATTAATCCTATCTTCTTCATTAACCAACCGATAATGATTGCTAATTGTCCTAAATTAACGTTTACGAAGAATGAATTAGTATTATGGTTTAATTAATTAATACGAAGTACTATTGATATCTTTTTTGAGCTTTATCTTTTTTTTTTTTTGGATTTGTTATACTCGTAGTAATGATTTAATAAATTTCTCTTTTCCTACATTTTTTACCATTAATTTATAAAATAATTTTATTTCTTGGTTTTTAATCTACGTGGCACTAAAATTTTAGATATATCAAATCTAATTTGTTACTTTTACCTAAGTGGCGACATATTTTTTTTTAATTCAAAAGTAAAATACAAATCTTTCTTCTTATTGGTCGAAATAAGTATATTTCTTACGTGGCGCTCCGAATGCTCTCCGAAAATGCCTACTTTATTTATATAATATTAGATATTTTGTAATAGCTTTTCCTCAAGAAAAAAAAAAAACTAAATAAATAAAGTTGCAATAGCTTTTTTTTTTTTTTTTTTTTTTTAGGTACAAGTGTGAGTAAGTATCCGATTCGCTAATTAAAGATGAAATGAAGAATTGTTAGCTAGTTCGTTTTAAGGGGAAAGTATAAGCCACTAATGTATAGAGTCCATTATGACTCTAATAACACAGAGTTGGTATTAAATTGTGTTTAGATGATATCATTTAAATACTAAAATACTAATTCATTAGTACTAACTAACGTAGAAATGTTTTGTTGGTATCAATATAATTCCTTGCCGGTATTTAGATGATACCATCTAAACACAATTTAATACCAACGCTGTGTTATTAGAGTCCTAGTGGACTCTATACATTAGCGTAGACAACCTCTGTTTTAAACAGACCTGACAATCCTGACCCAAACCTGATGACCCGAAATTGACCCAAAAACATTGACCCGAAAATGACCCGAAACCCGAAATTGACCCCACCCGACCCATACCTGACTCGAAAATGAAGTTGACCTAATCCTGACCTGACACCCGAACTGACCCGACCCGAAGTTGACCCGACCCAAAATTGACCCGAAGTGTTTGACCCGAACAGACCCGATGCTCGAAATTGACCCGAACAGACCCGATACCCGAAATGTCCCGAACTAAAATTACCTTATAATTGAACTTAAAATGTCTTGTACCAAAAGTAACTCAAATTGTTCATCTTCAACCGTAACTAAGCTCATAAACTGAATTGATAGTTTTTATTATAACAATAACAAAATATATACTCCGTACAAAATTATTCATTTGAGCTTGATTCACAAATGAAACAACCCGAACATGACCCGACCAGATTTTGACCTGACTCGAATATGACCCGAACATACTTGACCCGAAATTAACTCGACTCGAAACCCGAATCGACCCGACCTGACCCGAATGTTAGCTGACCCAAAATGACCTGACCCGAAAGTGACCCGACTCAATCCCGACCTAAATGACCCATTTGCCAGGTCTAATTTTAAGTGGATTGTTTCTCCTACTATCAATCGGTGTTAGGATGAAATAAACCTCACTTGGCTATGTTATCCGACCTTTATCTGCTCTTTAATTTGTTTCTCTCCCATTCCTAACACCTTTTGGCCACGAGTTTATTATTCAAAGCCAATGAAGGCAAGAGTATTATTACTTATGGAGGATATATGTACCTTTCTTTAGCATTTTAGGTCGTTGGATTCTTGGCATGCTTGTAAATAGTGAAGCAATTTGCTATGGTAATTAAGCTTCTGCCGGTCTCACACTCATCAAAACCATTAAGATATTATTGAAACTTATTAGATAGTACTACATATAATATTTTCTATGTTTTCTATTTTTTATTTTTTTTTTATTTTTGTGCTTGATTCTAAATAAGTTATGGATTAGCTTTAATTTGAAAGAAGATTTTCCTAATTTCTCATATATCTTGAAAACCAAAAGTCAACCTTTAGCGAGGACACCTAAAAAGTACTCCGTATAAACTTTTTTTTGGATCTATCTGTAATCCATCAAATACTACAAGTTTATAATCCAAAAGTATATATATTTCCAATAATATTTCGTTTTTCTTAATTTGCTGTTGTTTTTTAAGTCAAATATAATTTCTGATAGATCTTTAGAATCATCTTTAAAAGGGTTATTCAAGGGTAATATATATACTAATATGAGCATGTAATATATAACTTAGCTTGATCATTATCTCTATAATAACAAATTACTCCGTAGATTGCACAGGTGCTAATGCACAAGACACTTAAAGATTATCAACTTTTATACTTGTAATTATTAGGAATAACTCTAATTTCAAAAATATCAATACCTCCAGAAAGGAAATAATGGCTCACATATTACCAGAGTCACAACACATATATATACTTTTAAATAATTAATTATATTAATTAATGTCTTATTATATTAGAATACTTTAATAAGTCATACAAAGTACAACTTTAAACATTGAAAGGAATTGAAATGGATACTTAAGAGAGCTTCTCTATTACATAGCATCTCAAAGAAAAGCTCTTAAAACACACTCATAATACGAAGTATATAATTCAGTCTTCCATATATAGAGTACTGTACTATATATAGAAGACACTAAAGTAGATATTTATTAAGAGATTTAAACGGATCTAACTGGAACATGGATAATTTTGTGCTCGAATTTGGTGATCTTAGGCACAGTTATGTAGAGAACACCATTCTTAAACACGGCCGTGATCTCTTCCTTCCAAGAGTTAAGAGGGAGTTGAACCCTGCTATCGTAAGGACTATATATCTTGTTTCCAAATGCATCAACTCCACCATCTCCCTTGATCACAAGCAAGTCGTCGACCACGTTCACATCGATGTTTTCAGCTGCAAGTCCTGGCATGTCGAACCACATCCTAATCTCGTGATCATCCTCGCTCGTGTTCCAGGGAGTGCGCACTGCAAATCAACAAGTATCTACGTTATGGTTTGTAATAGGCAATTTAGCAATAACTCAATAAGTGAGGTCAATTGAACCTTATTTCTTTTACTTGTATTATAAAATGCACTATCACTAACGTTAGATAGAATTGACAAGACTGACTCGTATCTCATTTACTCAAATCATATTACGGAATACCCTAATCATGTATTATAAATAAATAAATTAATAAAATAAAAGAAAATCATATAACCCTAATTATATATGACATGTACAAAATATGATGTTACAAGTTTACAACCCATAAAAGATTCATGTATGTACGTTTTACCCAAAACTAGATACTAGAAATGCAAGAACCTTTTTTTTGGTAAATAAGAAAAATAAAAAAAAAGGCAATTGTTAGGAGTGGAATACTTACCATAAGGAGAAGTTTCAAGGAGAGCAACCTTTTTGTGGAATTGATCAGCTGCTATGGGTTCCAACTTCTTAGGACTTCATCCTTGTTGGGCTCTCACCACCATCGAAGGGGTCTTCGACGATGGTGCTAGGGACACCATGGAACGTTGGCCGACCCCAGCTAGGGCCGGGCTGCGGCCGGAGACCGTGTGGTTTGACACCATAGTGGCAGCAGCAGAACATGTCAATGTATTGCTTGCCATAATTGAAGAAAATCAAATAAAACTTACTAAAATGATTAAATCACTAAAACAATAATGTAATAGAACTAAATAAATATTGCAAGTTGTTGTATGTATTGTTCAATCATTGGGAGGTTATTTATAGCTATAAATGGAGGTAATTTAATTTTACTTTGCTAAGTTTTAGTCTTTTTTGTAGGAGAAGCTTGTAATCATAACATTGATATTCTCTTTACTCAAATTAAAGCAAAGTAGTGCGGCTTCTCCTAGCAAAAAGATGCAGACACAGTACAAGTTATTAAAAGATAAGACAAATATTAGTACGTACAGATTTACTTTATTATGAGTACTTACAATGTTTATATATTTACTTTTCAAAGAGTTACATACGTGATTTGCGTCAACAGGGGGAAAACATTGAGTAAATAAAGAGAATGGAATTTCTACTATTTGATTTTTCCTCCCTTCTCGATTTTTATATCGACCTTAATACTTTCCATTTTCATTATTGATTGTTAGAATATAAATGTCTTGAATTACCTAATTAGCCCCTTTCGAACGACTATGTAAGCTCGTTTTTCAGGTTTTAGCTTAGGTTCATTTTTGAGCCTATTCCATTTTAGGTATTGGGAGTACTATATATAATTCCTTAGGGTTTAACACTTTAACTAAACACTATTATGTATCTTGTACTTTCCTCAAGATCAACAAAACTCCCCACTCATTTCTTTGTGGACGTAGCTAACTATCGTAAGTGATCCACATAAAATATGTACTCTTACTTGTTTGTTGTTTTCTTTAATAGTCTTGCGTCTGTTATAACATTGATCTTTCTAATTATGTATAATACGGATTACGTAGTACTACCATTTGTGGCTTTGTTAGTTATTCATTTTCTTTTGTTCCCTTTCGCCGAAAACTTCACAGATATACTCTTTTTGTTTTCCATTAAATCGGTTTTGAAGATACAACTGATAAAAAAGACACCCTCAACCTATGTTTTAAAAAACCAAAGGGTACTGAAGAAAACAGGTAATGTTCCATTTTCTCGAACAAAATCATTTCCATGTAAATATATACTTCGTATATATGTATGTACTTTGTACTAGTATTAATTTCAGCTATAGTTTTTTTTCCCCTAAATTAAAGTGTTATAAACTATGTAGTAATTGACTGTTATTATGTAAAATATAGTTAGATAGATTAATCACGTTATTTTTTATAATATCAAAATTTTATAATTTTTGTACTAATAGAGTAACAATCCTAATAAGTATTAAATAATTAATGATCAAAGTTGTACATTTCTTTAATGTTTTCAAACAATTAATACCAAATTACGCGCATTTGAATGACAATACTTGTGTGCGCAATCCATAGAGGATGTTGTTGACTTTGTGGTACGAGAATTGGGGACGAATGAAGTTGTGGTAAAAATTGAACAGAAACATGGAGGTACCTAATGGAAGACAAGATTATGTGATGATAAAAAAAAGGTGAAAAAGCTGGATATGTCACTACGACAAATACGTTTGGAACCCTAAGTCCCCGACCCTTCGTGTCTTCGGTCTTAAACCTGGCGATTCACCACTTTGTCCCTTCGCTTCCTTAAATGACATGTTTTTGAACCTCAAACCCGTCTCCAAATAAATCTCAACATGGCTCGGTAAGATTAATCACCGTATGATTGTGCAATTGCGCTAGCCTGGTGGTTTTAATGTAGTCCTAAGTAGGGGTGTACATAAAATACCTCAGACCGGTAGATTCAGGTTTATTCTCGGTCCTTAAAAATGTCCGGACCGAAAAACCGGTTATTATTATTATTATTTGGGTATAATTAGGAAACGAAAAGTTAAACTCTTCAAAAAATTGAACCTTTCCCCTAAAAAACACCCTAAGGGGCCGTTTGGTTGGGGTTAATAATCAAAGGGAATCGGAATGAACTGATATCATTCCCTTTGTTGTTGTTTGTTTGTCACTTTTTTGATTCCCTTTACCCATTTTTATTTTTGAGTTCACCCATTTTTAGTCTACATTGATTCCCCACCCCCCCTAGACTTTCCCATTCCCTTTCCCTAGCCACCATACCCACCACCGTCTACTAGCCGGAAGTTGCCCAACCACCTCGCCGCTGACCCAGTCTCATCGCCAGAGCCCGCCGCGCTTCCCCCCACATCTCGCCGGAGACCGCGCACCTCCCCCACCTCTCCCCGCAAAAATACCTCCTCTACCCGGAAAATCGTCCACCACCCACGCAACAACCCTAGAAACACTATCCCTCCTCCGAAAAACGTCGGCCGACTAGCCCGCTAGGGTTTTGAGGATATGGGGAAGGTCGGCCGACGTTTTTCGGGGGAGGGATAGTGTTTCTAGGGTTGTTGCGTGGGTGGTGGACACTTTTCCGGGATTTTTGCGTGGGTGGTGGACGATTTTCCGGGGAGGGGAGGGACGGCGAGGGGAGGGGGAGGTGCGCCGAGGGATGAAGATTCCCGTCGAGGTTGTGGCTGGGCGGTGGGGTGGCTCGTGGTGGCTGGAAAAGTGAAGAAAGGGGGTTGTGCGGTGGTGGTGGTGATTCCCTTTGTTTTTTTGAAAACAAACAACATACTAGTTGGAAAGGGTTTCATTCCATTCTCCTACTTTCCCTTTGTTCATTCCATTCCGATTCCCCTAGGCGAACCAAACGGCCCCTAAGTTCGATTCTCTCTCTCCCCGGCGATTCTCTCACCGAAATCAATTCTCTCTCTCACCGGCGACTCCTCATTCATAGTTAGAGTTTTTTTTTCCGTTCGTTTTTTTATACTTTCTCAATTTCTCAAAGTTTCAATCCAGTATTTCTCAATCATTGATGATTATTTACTTGGTTGATGTTTGCATGTTGATTTTTTGAATTGTATTACATGTTTTGAGTGTATTTGTATGGATTGTAGGGTTCCTTTGAATCTGTGGGTTTATGATTTTTCAATTGCTTTAATTCTCGATTTTTGTTTTTTCAATTCCTTTGATTTTGGAATTACAGTCTTGTTCGTATTATCTAAAATTCTTGCTTGGACTATGAAGCCTAACTAATCCTTGTTTCAGAGGAATCCCATTTCTTGTATTCTACCCACTTGAATAATGCCCACCACCTGTTCGACGAAATTACCACATTTGCTACTAAGCTCTAGTTTTACTATGTATGGACTTGGGTAATTCAGTTAGTGATGATTATAAGGTTGTTACGCTTTCGTATTATGAGTTTATGACACTGATAATGAGCATGAACCTAATCGTACTGAGATATTTGTTAATGTTTACTCTGTTAGAAATGGTACTCTGTTAATTTACAACCTGATTGTAAATTCACATCTTCCCTGCCCTAACCTTCCTTTTTGTTTATGCCCGAAAGATTAATTGTTTCATCTCTTTTAAATGTAGATGGAGAGCTCCCAATCCAAACGAACGCCCACTTATTCTCAAAATAAACACGGCACAATCACTTAGTGAAGTGGATGTAGAAGAATTGTATGCTACTTTGCCTTCGGGTAAGAAGTTAAATGTGGGGCGGGAATATCTACTTAATAGAAAGAATAAGAGGACAAAACCTTATTGGGAAGATTATTTCATTGAGTATGTTGAAGGCGGGAGACTGCGAGCCGAATGTAAGTACTGTGACAAAACCTATGCTGCTGATGGAAACTTTAATGGTTCAAAAAAATATTAAAAAAATGCATAATCATGTCTTAGTAATCCTACCAATGTAAATAAGGGCAAAGAAAAACAAACTAAATTGTTTTTTAATACAGAAAATGATAGTGGCAAATTTGGGAATGTTAACTTAAAAGAGATTGGGGAAGCATTGATTTACATGATTATTGTTGATGAGTTACCATTTAAACATGTAGAGAAGCCATGTTTTAAGCACTTAATGCAAGTTGCATGTCCACAATTTACTATTCCCTTAGCTCTCGTGTGACCATTGCTCGTGATTGTTTAAAGCTCTACTATAGTGAGAAAGAAAGATTGAGAGAAATGTTTAAAACTTGTCAAAGAATTTCTGTGACCTCAATACAACGAATCAATTATATGTGTCTTACGGCTCATTTTATTGATAGTGAGTGAAAATTGCATAATAAGATAATCAATTTTTGTCCAATATCAAGTCACAAAGGAGAGGCTATTGGAAAAGCCGTCGAGGCATGTTTAGAGCATTGGGGTATTGAGGATAAGCTTTTTACTGTCACTGTTGATAATGCCTTTTCAAATGATGTTGCTTGTATGCACTTAAGTAGAATGGTTAGAAGAATCGGATGTATTAATGATGGAAAAAATCTTCATGTTAGATGCATTGCTCATATCATTAATCTAATTGTGTGGGATGGAATAAACAACACGGTGTGTGTATTGATAGAGTTTGAAATGCCGTGAAATATGTGAAAAACTCTCCCGCTAGAATATCTAGGTTCAAAGATCTTGTGCAAAAAGCAAATATAGATTCCAAAGCTTCCTTGTCTTTTGATGTCCCCACTGGTTGGAATTCTACATTCACAATGTTGGACACAACTTTGAAATTTCAGCGTGTTTTTAGTGGGTTATCTCTTCCTGATGGAGAGGATTTGAATGATAATTAATGAAAGACCTCCCGAAGAAGAAGATTGGAAAAAAGTACAGAGATTGACTTTGTTTTTGAAGGGGTTCTATGTTTTGACTAAACGTATCTTTGGCTCTCATTATGTGACAAGTAATAGAGGTTTGAGTGAGATTGCTTCCATGTAAAATATGCTGAATAAGTGGGAGAAAAGTGGGGATTTGAACTTTCAAGCTATGGCTATTGCAATGAAACAAAAGCTTGATAAGTATTGGGGGAATGTGAATAAAATGAACAAGCTTATTTATGTTGCTTCTATTCTTGACCCTCATTGCAAGTTCATACTTGTTGAATTGACACTAATTGATATGCATGGAAAAGAAAAGGGTTCGAAACTTGCCAATGAGGTGAAGGAATTCACTTACACTTTATTTGATGAATATAGAAACATGTACACTTCTTCTATTTCTAAAAGTAACCAACAAGGAGATTCGATGCCAATAGATGTTCGATGTTGATTTTGATGTTGGTGATGATAGTGCCTTTGGTATAGAAGGGGGTGCCGATTACATGAAAAACCTTAGAGAAGTGGCAAAAAGATTAGAGGGGACAAGTGGGTATGTGATGAACGAGTTCGATAGGTTCTTACATGAACGCATAGGGCTGGAGGAAGAAGAACTAGATGCATAAACTTGATGGGTTATTAATGGTCATCGCTATCCGGTTCTTAAGTGCATGGCACGTGACATCCTAGCAGTCCCACTGTCTACAGTTGCGTCTGAATCCGCTTTTAGTACGGGAAGTCGTACTCTAGATCCATTTAGGAGCTCTCTAACACCTAAGGTAAAATTATGTTTTGTTATCAGGTTCCGTTTTGTTATTATTATCAGGTTCTGTTTTGTTACCTTGTTGATGACTATTCTTGCAAAATTCTTTGCTCGAATATGACAATGTGTTGATATTCCGTGAGTAGATTATAGTTACTAATGATTAAAGCTAGAGCTGATCAATAGTCCTAGGTGGATTTCATGTTTAACCGACGTTTTGCCAAGATCTCATTAGGATCACTTCACATCAATATGTTTAAAGTTGTGCTCACTTTTCAAGTTTTCATCCATTTTCTTTCCTGTTGTGCTTAGTGATTACTAATTAGGAATTTGAGACTTAGGAACTATAGCATGATTAACAGGATTGTATGAGAGCAATGGAACATATTGCATAAAAAACGGGACATAATTTTTTGGAAAATTGGGGTTGCATTTGCTTGAACTAAGATCAAGATAATTCCTTAGTCATTCATTATGTCAAATAGCCTTATCACGAGATCTAAGTACATCTTGAAGCTAATTGTTTTATGTAGTAATATTCTGCTTTTTGTGTTGAATTAGACTTCAGATGCCTAATTTAGTTAACTGATATATCTACATTACTAGAAGCTGTAAATTACTATCATAACAATGATTTTTATTTCTCATTAACATATAGTATTGGATTGTTATAATAATGAGGACTTTTAGCGCTAATATTAAGCAAGCTGCTGCCACTGAGGTTATTATGCCAGTGAGCTTCAGTTGCTGCACTATATGGTAATCACTTTTGTTTTCTGGATACAAATAATATTCTCAAAATTTCCCTCGATTTGACTATCGCTACTTACTAAACACTTTTTATTAGTTATGTAGATTATTGACAATGCCTCATAATCAATTTTATGTGGAAATTTAGTTGTATAAACTTCGATTTTGTTAGTATCCAAAATTCTGATTCAGGCACTAGCGATTCAGGCACTAGCTATTCATGCAGCAGCTCAATAAACTGCTTTTGTTATGCATCCAAATATTTAATACATAAATTATAAAAGAGTATATATAGTGAAGTAGATTGGACTATTGGAGGATTGGAGAGTGGAAGTTGGCTAGTTCGTCAATGTTGCGTACTTGCGTGTGATTGTTTCATATATTTTTATTATTACTTATTAATTAATGTTGTCTTTGTATTAAGATGGTTCAAGCCCTTATTTGTTCACAAGATTGGTTAAGAGCAAAGGGATTGCTAATTATTGATGTGGAGGAAACTTTGAAAGAGTTAGAGGAAATCGAGAAAGGTAGTTATGTTATTTAGCACTTTTACTTATTTTTTTTATTATTACTTATTAATTATTAATACAATCTAATATAATCTATTTTCGTTTTGATTTAGATGTGCAATGTGGTGATGTAGACAATGAAGTCATTTTTGTACACTCGTTGGTTTGATTCGTTTGAAGCGTGTGATTGACGGGAGATAAGGGGTCAAGCATACAATCTAATATAATCTATTTTGGACTTTATGTAACTTGTTAAATATGCTTTATACTATGTTTTGATGTATATAATAAGTAAATAACTATGTTTTGGACTAAAAAGTTTGTCCAAAAGAAGGTCCCGAAATAGGTCCATAAACAGGTCCAAAATAGGCCTTTATAAAGAAAGAAAAGCAAACCGGTCTAAACAGGTTTAAACCTGGACCGGACCTAATTTTTCAGGTCTGGACCAAAACCAGACCGGCAGATTCAGGTCTATTATCGATCACCGTAAACCGGTTCAAGTTCAATGCGTTTTAGGTCCGGTCCGATCTGGATCTGAACCGGTATTCACCCCTAGTCCTAAGTGTATGCAACTATGCATGTTTCTTGTAATTTAATCATCAAATAAAGTCGTACGTATGTGGTTTGAGTGAGATGCATTCGTAATTTAAATCATGAAATGAAGTCGTTGTATGTGCAAATATTGGCCGGTTTCACCAACTATTATAATCATACTCGGTCAAATTGACCTGATTTGAACGACTCGATTATTGTCACGTCTAATAACCACAAAACATCCTTTGTTTTATTATAGTATGTGGCTCGATCAAGTCCAACAAACAACGAGCTGAGTCATACAACTTAAGTTACAAAATACATTTCAAATGTATGTAGAAAGTGTTTGAGCTCCTTTCTAAATTACAAAGTAATAATACAAAGTATAGCTCTTACCTATTACACACCATTTATATGTATATATGTCTTCCACAAAGTTTATTATTAGAAGATTTATTTCACAAGCAATAAGTTAATTATGAATAATTTTAAATGGATCTAACTGGAATAGGAATAACTTTGTGCTCAAACTTGGTAATCTTGGGCACAGTAATGTAGAGAACACCATTCTTAAACACAGCGGTAGTTTCTTCCTTCCAAGTGTTAATAGGAAGTTGAACGCTACTATCATAGGGACCAAAAATCTTGTTTCCAAATGCATCAATACCCCCTTCTCCTTTGATGACGAGCAAGTCATCTATAACTTCCACATCTATGTTTTCAGCTGCAAGCCCTGGCAAGTCAAACCACATCTTGATCTCGTGCTCATCCTCAGAAGTATTCCAAGGTGTACGCACTGCACACGAATCACTGATTATGTGTGGGTATGTTTGAAAATCTAATCGTAATCTATTCTATATTTAGGAAAAGAGCCTGAAGAACTGTTTCTAGAGACAGTTAATCTATATACTTACAACATGTATGGTAGGCAGAGATAAAATGCGGTAGTTTCTTGTTTAGTTCCAAGTACATTATTTATTGGCATAAATATTAAATATTGCGCTCAATTTCTCAATTAAAGTGACAACATATATTTATGAAGAAAAGCGCGTATTTGGAGAAATCTATGTATGCATCTATGTGGATGGTTAAAAATTTAACTTACCAACTTTAGAAAGTGATCTATTATTGTAGTACGATTACATCTTTAAGGAGACGGGGTTGAATATTTACCATAAGGAGTGGTTTCAAGTAGGGCAGCCTTCTTGTGGATTTGTTCAGCTGACATAGGCTCAATTCTCCTTGGGCCTGACTGTTGGGCTTTCACCACCAAAGAAGGCCTTGAAAAAGGGGTCTTAATCGGTGATGGTGTCACCGAAAGCCCAGAAAGTGGGCCCAACCCAATTGGTAATGGGCTGGACGAGGCCCGGCTCGACACTAGAGTTGAAGCAGCAGAGCATGTTAACACTTTACTTGCCATCGAAGAATCAAAAAACCTAAACTTACTAAAAATAAACTTCACTAAAATTTAACAATTTTGTGAGATACATATAGTAAGTTAATTATTTATTCATTGATTGGGAGCTTATTTATAGATATATGTGGAGGCATAAATGGTAACTTGTTGAGTTATTGTCTTATGATGCTTTTTCTTTTTGCTATTGGAAGCCTCATTTCTAACATGGAGGCTTCTCCTTGCAAAAAGACTCGTACAAAATATGTGAAATTGAATCAATCCAAACCGAATAGGCTAAATTAAATAATTTTTTTATGACTAATGGTACTTGGTTATATATTATTTCCAACTTATTAATGATATTGCCAATGTTACATGATGAGATAAATCAATTATTGTAAATTTTAAATGATATATATATATATATATATATAATAAGTTGTTATAAATCTTAATGCATATATATTTTCCATTTTCCAGATATATAATTTAATCTTAATGCATTAATTATAATAAGTTGTTATAAATCCGCCTAATACAGAGTACTTGTTTTTGAGTATCCAACTCGATCAATTAATTAACAGTTTAATACGATATTACCAATCCAAACAATTCAATTTTTTGCGTGTCTTTATGTTGCGAAATTGGGAGATGCCTTGTTACTTTGCTTAAGTTTGTGGTAAAGACATCAATTCCACATACTTTTATCTTTTTTATATGCCAAAACCCCATTTATAGGAATTGAATATGATTCAAGTGCACATATCACGTGTGTATCATATATAAACAATGAATGTTTTGTTGACATGCGAATTATTATTTGCAAGTTAATAATTTTACGCTGAAAAATAAAAAAGATAAATATGCCTTATCACTTATCAGTGCAGTTAATAATTACTTTTTCTTAATAACTTTTTTAACTTCTTATAAGGCTGCATTATATATCTATATCATTTTTCTATATAAAAATTATGGTGTGGGAAGAAAGATAGTTTTGCCCTTTGGACCGTGATAGAGTATAAAATATATTTTTGGGCCTCAAACTATCAGCTTAACATTTTAGTTAAGTTGATCCTCTAACAAACTATAAAGGGTTGAGTTGGTCCCTGAGATGTCTGGTGTGATTGGAAATATACTAGGGGTGTGTTCTTTAGAATTTGTATATGTATGTGGTGTTTTAACTAAGGATCTGTTCTGTTCAACTTAATTTCATAAACAATTCATTTCATTTCAATTCAGTTCAACTCCAATCAATTCAGTTTAATTCAGTTCAGTTGTTTTCGGTAAATTAGAATAGGTCCTAATGTTTAATCATTGTATTTATTCTCTTTATTTCTTGTGACATACATCGTAGTAAAATTACTACAATATAATGTTTCAAAATAAACATCTAGTATGTTTGACTTGCTAGTATTATGTTCACTAAAAAGTGGCTCACTATTTGTTTTTCATTTCTTCTATAGGTAATTATGAGACTGAAATGAGTAATGATGCTCGATGAGGTTTATGTTGAACTAGTTTGAGTAATTTAATCATTCTATTAATGTTTTAAAGATATGGTTATTTTAATTTGGAGTTGGTTTGAACTACCATGTATTCGGGAAATGATTTTGGTACACCATAAGTTGATTTTGGCATACCCTATGTGAGAAGGCGTGCCAATATCAATTCAGGATGTGCCAAAATCAAATTCCCTTATATTCATATGAGAGTATGAAATCATATACGAGTAACATACTAATTTTTTCGCTGATTTAATATTTAGGAAGACTATTCAATAGACACTAAGGGCCCGTTTTGTTCACCTTATTTTCACTTATATCAGGTCTAATAAGTTCAGTTAAGTTCAAATAAGTTCATATAAGTTTAATTCAGTAAAATTAGGTTCAGATAAGTTCAGTTTAGGAAAAATAAGTCCTAATAAGGGTTAACCAAGTTCAAATTACAACTAAAATAAGTTTTAATAAGTTTAGATAACTACAGATAAGTTCAATTAAGTTCAGATAAGTTAAGATAAGTTCAGTTAAGTTCAAATAAGTTCAGATAAATAAAAATCAGGTGAATAGAACACACCCTAAATTTATAGCCATTATAATTATTTTTTTAATCTGAGCCCATAAATTTTATAGAAGCAATCTCAATTGTTCATTTATTTGACCTAGAGACGTCGAATTATATATAGAAAACTTGGGATATTGTTCATGATTTTTGTACACTATAAAATGTAATTATAGACGATTATATCATGATTCAATTCATTGGAAAATAGTTATATGAGTTGAAGATCGGATGAATATAACTAACACTCCCTAAATAACTGTTATTATATAAAATAGAAAAAATTAGCCACAATAACACCAACTATGATAAAGGTGCGTGTAGCATCACAACCTTTTAAGGGTGCGGTCCACAGCACAAACTATGTAATTGGGTGCACATATTAGCATAAATGACACTAATGAACTAAGGTTCCATGGAAAAAAGTGGAATATTCATTATTTTATAATTATTTAAACATTTTTTAAACTTTCTTGATTTTCCATCATGCGTGACTAAATTAGCCTTCCCTTCTATTTATTTATTTATTTATTCATTTAAGCATTTCTTAACCTCCACCATCTAAGCAGATTCCTTCAAAAAAATTGTGCTATTATTTTCCTTCATTCGATTCTTCAATTACTTTTTTCTAATATTGATCTCACATGATTGACTAAGTTTTCTTTCCCTCTCCACTTAGTCAAATACTAAATTGATAAATAAATAAAAATCATTCGAAAACCTTTATTCTACCAGATTTTCGGATACATACATAAGTAACTTTCTAATACAAAACCCCGCAAAATGATTCAAAATACTTAATTCAAACAACAATTTTAGAATTGAATTTTAAGATAGGCCAAATTGATTTTCTGGTTTTTGATGTACAACATTTTAATTGTGAAGGTTGAGAGAGAATAATTTAAAGGGAAAAAAATTTAATTATAATAGAAGAGGAAACTAAATCAATCACATGAGATGTAAAAAAAGTAATTGAAGAAATAAACGATAGAAAATAATGGCGAAAACTTTTTGAAATAATTCAATTTAATGGTGAAAATTGAATAGTGTTTAAAGTAAAACAATTAATAGAAGAAAAGACTACTTAGTTACGTGAGATGGAAAATTAAGTAGAATGGAATTAAACAAAAATATATATAAATAAAAAAGCATTAAAAATATTTAAGATTCCACTTTATGAAGAAATCTAAGTTTTGCCAATATCATTTATGTTGTTATGTGCACCCAAATGCTTAGTTTGTGATGTTGAGTGTACCCTCGAAAAGTTGTGCTGCTACACACACCTTTATTAGGTGTTGTTGCGGCTAACTTTTCCTATAAAATATTGCTAGATAGATTAATCGGATAAAATTTTAAAATTTTCTGCATTTTCACAAAAGGTATTACAAAATTACTAATGATAAAAGTTATGCATTATTTACAAACATAAAAGTTAATATTTCTATAATTTACACCTAATTAAAGTATGCGTTCGCAATCCTCAGAGGATGGTTGTTTTCCGGGCTATTTAGTTGTTTTGGCTATAGTATTATGGATGGTTGTGTGCAGTGGGAGTTAAGCCCCTTTTTTAAGGACAGTGGGGTGTTTACAATGGTAAGAGAGGTTACAGGTGCGGTTGTTGGGGGTTTGAACAAGAAGTTGGCTATGGCTAAGGTGAATTGTGTAAGTTGTTGGAGTGGTATGAGTTTGTTTTCTCTTCCCTCGGATGTAATGATTTTTGTGGTCATTACTCCTGATCCTTATTATCTGAAGCAGGCGCCCAAACTTTGTTTTGGGGTTTCTCGAGCCTCAACGTTGTCAAAGCTTTCTTGCCAACAAGGAAAGCTATTGATTGGAAGGTCACTAGTTCTAGTGACCCGTTTGATGACCTTACTTGGTGATGAGTAGATTCCGCCAAGTAAGTTAGTGCTAGCCATGGTCAAACAGTTTCGACTCCCTCTGTTGCCCTCTTCTTGGAGTGTAGTATGTTTTTGCTCCTTGGTTTGTAAGAAGTCCCTAATCTGTGACTTATTATCCGGCCAATTCAAGCTTACTTTCGTCTCTAGTCTAAAAAGTTGTTGTAAAGGCTTTAGTGTTAAAAGCCATATTTTAAGTTTTAGTTCTTGTTTTGTAGATTGTAAACTCTGATTTTATGAATACATTTGCTCTTGTCAAAAAAAAAAAAATACAATGAACAGATACATCATACATGGAGGTGCTGTGCTCAGCTAATGGCAGACAATAAGAACATGTGATAACAACGGGGAAAAAGTTGAATATCCCAGGCAATAATGCAGCAGTACGTAGGCCATATATAGAAATGATAGGATGAGAATATGAGATATACAGATGACAATTCAGTCCGGATCTGACCCTACTTCGCCCTGATTCGAGGAAAAAAAATTCACTCTGAGTCTAAGAAAAAAGTAATCCGAGTCCGACTCTGAGTCGGAGGAGGGTCGGAGTCGGATCCTACAAAAAACCCATGAAAAAAATCCGACTCCGACGGATCATATCGTGGATTTGGGTGTGGGTCATGGTGGCAATGGGTGTGGGTTGCAACGACCCAAATAGCCTAATTTCTCAAAGTATATTGAATAACCGAAATAAAACTCGGAGTTGGATTGGAGTCGGAGGCCGAATATTGAAGTCGGATCGGAGTCGGAATCTCGGAGTCAGATGTCGGAGTCGGATTCGGAGTCAGATTTAACGTCCGACTTCCTATAGAGTCGGAGTCGGAGTCGGAGTCGGATTTAACAGAATCCACTTCGTGTCCGATCCGTTGCCATCCCCATATATACCTATTATGCTGTGAACTAATGTACTATTCTCACCACCAACTAAGCTAGGCATCGGCCATAATTACGACGTCCTTTGATTAGCCTGCTAAGTCCCCGGCCCTTCGTGCCCTCGGTCTCAACTCGATCTCATTAACCCCGTCGATTCACCACTATGTCCCTTCGCTTCCTTAAATGAGATTAACCAATAACCATATGATGATTGTGCTTGTGGACTTGTGGTTCTAATGTAGTCCTAGGTGTATGCAACCATGCATGTTTGGTGCACGTTTCTTGTAATTCAATCATGAATAAAGTTATTAATTGTACGTGTTCGTTGTAAAGTGAGGTGCATTTTGTAATTGTTGTGGATACATAATTACGAGTACGTGCAAGTATCGTTTCACCAACCATAATTATAACTATATATTTTAATTGATATGATCTAATCTGTATGCTTTAATTGTCTCCTTTAATAATTAACCACATAACATCTTTGTCTTATAATATACTTCGTACGAATTACTCCCTTCGTTCCTAATTTTTTGCCCCATTGTCAAAATATGGATTAAATTTTGAAAATTTTGACCGTAAATTCTTGTTGTTCTTCAAAATGAAATATAATCATGTGGGATTTTGTTTGATCCGTCTCTTTATAAATTTAATTAATTTCAAATTTATATAATTTTTACGCGTAAAAAAATGGAGATATAAACGTTTTAATACGTGTCTTGGATACCATGCAAAGTCAAATAGGGTAAAAATAAAGGAACACAGGGAGTAATTGATAAGTGGCTCTGAGTCCAACACACAACAAACTGAGTAATAATACAGCTTACAAAATATATTTCAAAATTAAAATGTAGAAAGTTGAGCTTCTTTTTATTACAAAGTAAGTAATACAAAGTACATTTCTTATTACACACCATTTTTATAGGATAAATTTATATTGGTCTTTTGAAAAATTCACCATAATTGTGTCAAAAAAAAAAAAATCACCATAATAGATTAATAATGCATTATTATGCGTGATTGATTGGTTAGTTTTTCCACATCATTTTGGAAATAATAATAAGAATTTCCAAAGTAAGAGTGTAAGACATTTTGAAAATAATAATAAGAATTTCCAAAATAAGACATTTTGGAAATAATTATAATAATAAAAATTTCCAAAATAACAAAGATGATTTTTAAAATTTTGTATAAGAAAAGAAAAAGGAAATGAAAATGATGATATGGACAAACAAATTTAACCAATTATAATTCTCTAATATTAACCCTTTTCAAATGATGATATGGACAAACAAATCTAACCAATTATAATTTTTAATTTATAAATGTAATTATGAATACTATTAAATGGATCTAACGGGAATATGTTGAACTTTGGGCTCAGATGACTTGGTAATTTTAGGCACAGTAATATAGAGAACACCATTTTTAATCACAGCTGTAATTTCTTCCTTGACAGTATTAGTGGGAAGTTGAACCCTATTATTATAAGGTTCAAAAATCTTGTTTCCAAATGCATCAACATCCCCATTTCCTAAGATGATGAGCAAGTCATCTACAACTTCCACTTCTATGTTTTCAGCTGCAAGCCCTGGCATGTCAAACCACATCCTGATCTCGCCCTCATTCTCGGAAGTATTACAAGGTGTACGCTCTGCAAATTAAACGAATTATTGATTAATTTGTGGCGGTATGTTTGGAAATCTAATCTTAATTTATTTCAAATTTAGGAAAAGAGCCTGGACAACTATTTCTAGGAAGGGATAATCTATATATACTTATTACTACACGTATGAATGTATGATAGACAGTAATAAATTGTAAGAGTATTTTTTTTTTTCAGCATAAATAGTATTAAATACCGCTCATTAGTTAATGCATGATAACATAGATTTACGAAGAAAAACACAATTTTTTTGTATAATATGGCTAGTTGAAAAAATGACATACATATTTAGAAAATTATCTAGTACTCCGTATTTTTTTTTCCAATGTTTAAAGAGCAATAAGGACAAGTAATAAGAATGATATCTTATTAAAAAAAAGAAATAAGAATGATATCTAGTATTATGACACAAATTAAATACTACGTCTTTAACATGTATCAAGGAGATCTCACCTATATACGTCACCATTGGCTCAATTCTCTTTGGACCTCCTGTCTGTTGGGCTCTCACCACCAAAGAAGGCCTTGAAGAAGGGGTCTTAATTGGTGATAGTATCATCGAAAGCCCAGAACGTGGGCCCAACCCAAATGGTAATGGGCTTGTTGAGGCCCGGTTCGCCACTGGAGTTGAAGCAGCAGTGCATGTTAACATTGTTAACACTTTACTTGCCATTGAAGGAAAAAAAAAAGTTAAACTTGCTAAAAATAACCTTCCCTAAAAACAATTTTTGTGAGATAAAATTAGTATGTTGCTTGTTTATTCACTGATTGGGAGCTTATTTATAGATATATGTGGAGATATAAATGGTAACTTGTTGAGTTATTGTCTTGTGATGCCTTTTCTTTTTGCCTTTTCTCAAAGTTTTATTTTACCACAAAAAAAAAAAAAAAAAAAAATCTAAAAATTGTTTAATTTTAGATGAGATGGATATGCTCTTTACCACCAAAACTTCTCAAAGTTTTATTTTACCACCAAAAAAAAAAAAACTAAAATTGTTTTTCACCACCTGTCAAAAAAATCATTAAATTTAACGGAATTTCAAAAATTCTTTGATTTTTGTGCCAAAGACATGCTCTTTAATGGTTTTGGGGGTTATTTTATTCCTTAGGTTCCAATTTGAGGTCAGAATTGACAAAAATTTATCACAAAATGCCTCTTTTTGCCTTCTAAAAAATACCTCGATTTGTGTGAAATATGCAAAACAAGACACTTGCGAGCATTTTTTGTCAATTCTGACCCCTTTCAAGATCGTGTGTAGCGCATTCCCTTAATTAGTACTCGTATGTAATAAGTTAAAAACATATCTTATACTTCCTCTTTTTTTATTGCACCGTGAGGGATTTTACGTTTGCCAATGCATTACTTTAGCTATTAATATCTTCGATTATACTTTTGTAAAAATTATAAAAAATTTAATATTTGAAAAGTAGATTTCGAGACGAGTCTAATTAGATCCCATATTAATTTGATATTTTTCCTAATGGATAAATCACAAATAATGGTCAAAGAAATTAAGTGAATAGTGTAAAAGTCCTTATGGTGCAATAAAAGAAAAACGGAGGAGGTATTATGTCATAAGATACCTCCTCCGTTTTTATTTAGTTGACCCCTTTCTATTATCACGCTTGCCAACGCATTATTTTAACGATTAATATATCTGATTCTCGACATTGTAAAATTATAAAAAGTAATTATTAATAAAATATATATTGAGATGATTTAAACAAGATTCTACTTGACTATATTCTATCGCGTAGCTATAAATCACAAAAGTTAGTCAAAGTGTAGTTCGTGAATAGTGTTAAAGTCAAATGACGTTAACTAAAAAAAACAAAGATAGTATTAATTAAGCAACAAAGTCATACAACTTGAAATATTCAAGCAAAGAAGTATGTAGAGAGCTCTCTATCATACAGTAATTATTCAAATACAAGTTTTTTAAACACACACAAAACCTAGTCTCCCATATAGAGTATTGAAGACATTTAATTCATAAATATGCAATAACTTGTGAGAAAATTAATTAAACGGATCTAACAGGAACATGAATAATTTTGTGCTCAAATTTGGTGATCTTAGGCACAGTAATATAGAGAACACCATTCTTAAACACGGCCGTGATCTCTTCCTTCCAAGAGTTAAGGGGGAGTTGAACCCTGCTATCATAAGGACTAAATATCTTGTTTCCAAATGCATCAACTCCACCGTCTCCCTTGATCACAAGCAAGTCGTCAACAACATTTACATCGATGTTTTCAGCTGATAGTCCTGGCATGTCAAACCACATCCGGATTTCGTGCTCATCCTCATTCGTATTCCAAGGGGTACGCACTACAAAAAAAACAAAAAAAAAAAAAAAAAAAAAACACAAATTTAATCGGAGCCTTGGATTTATAGTCTTAACTTATTATCGTAATCTTATGGTATAATTTAACCTAAATTATATATAGACAAGTCCCCCCGCCTTTTTTTTAAATAATTGGACTACAAAAATAGATTGATCCGTACCTAGCTTATTAGCTAGTATAGAGTAACATAATACAACTATATGAACCGAACCCCTTTTTTATATATATATAGACAAGTCACATGTGAGAAATAAAATCAACTAAATAACTCCTATGTTACTATGTACATACAATTATGTTGTCAAAGTTGGTAAAAAAAATGTAACTAGTTAAATATAGAAAGATTCACACAAGAATAACTTACCCACTGTGGTAAAAAAGAAAAAGCAACCTTTTTTTTCATGCAAGTATAAGAAATAATTAAGAAAAACTTCAAAAAGCAGTTGAAGGAGTGGGATACTTACCATAAGGAGAGGTCTCAAGGAGGGCAACCTTTTTGTGGAAATGGTCTGGTGACATTGGATCCATTTTCTTAGGACTTCCTCCTTGTTGGGCTCTCACCACCATTGAAGGGGTCTTCAATGATGGTGTTAGGGACACCCCGGCACGTTGGCCGAAACCAGCTAGGGCCGGGCTGCGGCTGGAGACCGTGTGATTTGACACCATAGTGGCAGCACCAGAGCATGTCAATGTGTTGCTTGCCATTGAAGATAAGTTAGTAAGAGCTTACTAAGACTATAATCAGGATATATTTAGGTAGCTCACTAAAACAATGTAAATAAATGTAACTGCAAGTTGTATGTTTGTTCACTAATTATTAGCTTATTTATAGTTATATGGGGAGATATATTAATTATAAAACGGTTGAGTTTTAAGTCTTTAACTCTTTTTTGTAGGGGAAGCCTCATTATTTCATCATATTGATATATATTCGATCTCTATATACTCAAATAAAAGCAAAGTATATTTCCTAAATAAAAATTGAAATTAAAACATTTAAAGTAAAGTAGTAATGCAGCTTCTGCTAGAAAAAAGATGTAGAGTACATTTTATATACTACTATTATAACATGTTATAAGTGTCGTCCTATCTATTTACGAAGCACTTTAAAGAGTTCTTTACAGTTTGTATTGTCCAAATCTAGGAAGCTGAGATTTGTTTGTCAATGTGTTTGAGAAATTAATGGAGTAATTATGGAGAATGGAATTTCTCCTCTTTGATGATTGAACACAAATTATTTAATTTTACGTGAGAATCTATATTTAGGCAATTTAGTTGTAGGGTACATCTAAAGCTAGATATATATATCCAATATTTATATTTTACATCATAAATCATGATTACAAATTACAATAATTTAATATGTAGATCAAATACTAACAATTCCTACTCTTTAATAGTAATTGTTCCTTCATTCTGAAAACCTCTAATTGCTCTAGAAGCTAAGTGGCGTTTCACGTATAGCACGCTAAAATGATATTGAGGGTGCCCTAATAATGCAAATTGAACAATAAATTCATGCAGAGATTAGTCCGACTTGAGAGTGAGGGATAGCTCAAGTGATTAGAGCTCCCCTCCTGGTTCCAGACGATCGATCATGGGATCGATTTTCATAATTCACCCTTGTGACTCTCTAAAAAAAAAAAACGATAAGGTTCGCTAGATAAGTCAAGTTAGTTAAATTCAGGACTATTAAGTGAAGATAAGATAAGCCAACTTTAGAATATAAGTTAACTTTAAGGTCAATAATCTCGTGTAAAGTGAGCTTAAGTGAAAAAAACATACGAACCCTAATGTACTTAATTAGCATAAACTTTGAACGCAGTAATGTATGATGTATATTCTACACACAATACATGGATCTGTAAGCTTGTCATGAGCTAAAGTAGGATGCGTCGGTGATAAATGGATTGAGCCATGTGTATATCTCTATCCAAAGTTAATAAAATTCCATTTTATAGTAGTATACTTCCTATTAGTACTGTAATACGAAGTATAATTTTGGCTTTATTTTTAGCTTTTGGCTTTTACATAGTATACACTGTATAATCCTATATGCTTTAAGTACATTCTAATTATTTCCTAACTTGTAAATATTTCTTAATACTCTTACGTGGAAAGGAAAATTGCTGTTATGCTTTCCAAATGTTGATTTCATGTCACTTATTGAACTTATCCTATCTAAACATAAGGTATTGTCGTGTTGAGAAATGAGAATATATCAAAGTTTAAACTTATTATTAACCCTAAATTTATTTAACTAGAACTTATATATAAAATTATGTTCACTTACCTTCTTACAATCAAACCTGAAATTATAATAAGTGGACGTAAGTAGGTAAGGAGAATAAAGAGCCTAAGAGGGAGGATAACGATCACATTGAAAATATGCAAGTAAAAGTCCTTGTTGATTGGAAAACATTTATACACTGTTATTAGCAAGCAATTTAAGCACCATGATTAACCAGCAGAATAATGATGAATGAAAATAATTTTCACAACCACATAATATCGATCATTTGTATAATTTTATTTATTATTAGTATAGGTAGCTCCAACAAGCAACCAATTTATATAACTTTAGTACATACAATTTTAACATATGACTTGAGCTTCTCTTTTACACATTTATTCAAAGCATATTTCTTATGTATGAAGCAATCCATAAAGTTCAGAAGACCAATTTCACTAGCAAATGATTATAGTTATGAAATGGATCTAACAGGAACATGAATAACTTTGTGCTCGAATTTGGTGATCTTAGGCACAGTTATGTAGAGGACACCATTCTTAAACACGGCCGTAATCTCTTCCTTCCAAGAGTTATGAGGAAGTTGAACCCTACTATCGAAAGGACTCAAGATCTTGTTACCAAATGCGTCTACACCCCCATCTCCTTTGATGTAAAGCAAGTCATCCACAACCTCCACTTCTATGTTTTCACCAGCTAGTCCTGGCATGTCAAACCACATCTTGATCTCATGCTCGTCCTCACTAGTATTCCATGGAGTGCGCACTGCAAAACAAGTTACAGTTTTTTCAGTAGGGTTATGTTTGAATATCTAATATTGTCCTTCTCTTTTTAAATTTCAGGAAATCAAAGGTGACTAATTAGTATATGTGACTCTTATTTCGAGATAGATAAAGTATGCTTATAGTCTATTTTATAAATTAAGTGTGTGGTGGAAATGAAGCGATTGGGTTCTATTTTATTTTATACCAAGAGAAAATTTTCATGGTATCCAATAATATAACACCTTACACCTTTAATTTGAGGTACATTTTTTTTTCTTAAATTTTTAATTACTTGTATCACTTTAGAAGAAAAACTGAGTGTAATTGATATATTATAAAGAAAATAACACGTATGTGAAAACATAGCTAAACGTTGAACTTACCAAATTTAGAAAGTGACTTATTATCATGGTACATCCATAAGAGATGGAACGAGTAATGTACTTCATATTAAGGAGAAAAAGAATCCTCATCACCTGTGTAAGATAGCAAAGCAGTTGAAGGAGTGGAATATTTACCATAAGGAGAAGTTTCTAGTAGGGCAACCTTTTTTGGGATTTGTTGTTCAGATGAGATTGGCTCAATTCTCCTCGGTGTTCCACTTCCTGCTTGTTGGGCTCTAACCACCATAGAAGGTCTTGAAGAAGGGGTCTTAATAATTAGTGATGGTGCTGTCGAACGGGGGCCCAACCCATTTGGTAATGGACTGGATGAGGCCCGGTTCGACACGAGGGTTGAAGCAGCAGAGCATGTCAATAATGTGCTTGCCATTGAAGAAGATTTATGGTGAACTTAATAAGAAAAAACAAACCTTTGGAGCTTATTTATAGATATGTATTGAGATATGGTTACTTGTTGAGCTTAATTATGTATCTTCTCTTTTTGCTATGAAAAGCCTCATTTCCTAAAGTATTGAGGCTTATCCTAGCAAAAACATGAGCTTCATGTTCGTACACTTTATGAGTATGTACTTATATTATACTCGTAGCTAGCTAGACTGTACCGATTATTGTTTAAATATCCTTATACGTATGATGTAAACTAACAAATATTCTACATAAAATTGAATGGACTTAAAAGAAATTTCCAAACAATATGGCAAAATCTTGTATGAGACAGACTTATAATAATTTATTGTGATATCAAGGTGACTTCTTCCCGTTTTAATTTATTGTATATACTTGTATAACTTTTACAGAAGAATACATTACTTTATAATGTTATCCAAGCATGCACTCCAAGTTTGTGCGTGCCTTAATGCTCGGAGTGTGAGATGCCTCGTTACTTTGCTTAGGTTTGTGGCAAGACATCAATTCCTTCTTGAAGTACTTTTTGTGTTTCTAAATGCCAAATCACCAAACATGTGTTTTTACAAAAATGAATTTCATGTTGACATGAGTGACATGAGAATAATTTATTTGCAAGTTACACTTCCTTGAATATATATATATATATATATATATATATATATATATATATATATATATATATATATATATATATATATATATATATATATATATATAAGCACTCATGAAATAAATTTGAGAAATGTCAATTTCCCTCCATCATATGAAAAACGAAATACTTTACTAGACATTAATGTATCAACTAGACACCAAATTAAAATAGTTAAACCTCTAAACTAATCAATTAGTAGAAGCAGAATTTTTACAAAGAGTAATAGCCTCTTTCAAATCCTTCTCCCTGATAACTTCATCACTACTAGTTCTCTTATGAACTAACGTACCACCTTAATTCTTTAGACTAGTTATTGTTCTTGTACCTAGACTTAACCTCGTGCCATAAACCAACACGACACCTTACCAAGTGAATTAAATTGGGCATCATACAAGTATTACTCGATGTCAATGATGATTTCTTACATTTGCTAGAGCAATTGTTATTGCTTGGTGGCGATGAGAATGTCAATGATGATGGCGATGATAACGACGACAATGATGATCGTAATGACATAGGTGAATCGTAATCACTAGAAGTCGTAGTGGATGTAGACAATGTAGTATTGGAGCATTTACTTGCTCTCTTAGTAGAAGGATAACCTAGATGCATCACATAATACATCTTACCTTAACCCTAATGATGTATATTTTTTTAGGTGAAACATTTTCTGTATCCCTTCCAAACAAGTTTCTAGCTATATGAATTGATCAATTTATAAAAGGAGAAAATTCTTGCTCTTCTATTTTTACTGCTTAAATTCAGGCTAATAGTTTCCATTCAATTTAAATTTAAATTTGAAATAAGTATATGTTTAAATATTTTTGTTACTATATATTTTCCGGATTGGTAAAGCTAGAGTTATGGAAAAGGATAGACTTTTGATTTTAAAATGATATGTTTTAAAGATTTTTGAGCCTTAGTTTAAATTAGTTATTGTTATGAATGTAGATTCAGAGTCCATATTATTAGACTTGTCAAAAATCCACCCAAAACAATTGCAATTAGCTTGATTTTCATATGAAATTTATTTTTGTTGACTTAAATGACCTTTTATAAGCACTAAACTTAATTTTTTTTTTTCTTAAAAAAAGTCTTACTATTGTTGGATTTACCATGGTTTAATTTGAATCAAACAACATTTTTATGGTTTTGACTATGGATGATTATATGTATTATGATTTATGACTACTAATTGGGATCGAGTTGTTATTTGACATATCACTTGTAAACATCTCTTAACTTGTTAGGTGGATGGAAACCCTAATATTTCTAGGCCTCTACAAGCATTCAATCGTCAACTCAAAATTGAAATCAATCATCCAATTTGAAAATTGAATTAACCCACTATTTGATTCATATTGACCGATTGAAACTAATTCTCACCTCCGAACCAACGTTTTCGATGGTGTCATCCGGCTCATCCAAATATAGTTGACACAATAATAACAACTTCAATTAAAATTAATACTAATTTAAATAAACAAAGTACAAAAGATACAAAAAGCACTTACATTATTATCTCTAAACACAAAAATTATAAAACCTAATCAGTTAGCTCTATTCAATCAACTAAAAGCAGCAGATCTCTTACAAAAATCAATAGCCTCTTTCAAATCTTCCTCTCTAATTTCATCACTTCCTTTCCTCTTATGAACTAAAACTCGAGAAATATTAATATCACTACAAACTCCTTTACACTTGCTTTGTTTCTTGTTATTAGCCTTAAAACATCCCATACAACTAGACTTAACCGCGTGCCACAATTTGCCATGACCGTGACACATTGCCAAGTGAACTAAGCAGGGCACCTTAGACGACGATGATGACATTGACAATGATGATCGACCTTTCCTTGTAGATGATTTCTTACTCTTACTAAAGCAATTATTTTTGTTACTACATGGTAACGACGATTGTAATGGTGATGGCAATGGTGATGATGATGATGAGACGGGTGGGTCATCGTGGCACGACTCATATCTAGTGGGCGTACTAGGAGCATTGGAACTATTATTACTTGGGGTGCTTACATTAGTAGAAGAAAAAGATGTCATTAAGTCTAACACCCATTCATCTTGTAATACGTCATAAATCAACCCTAATGATTTCACCTCTTCCATATCTCCGATCTATTAAAGATTGAACCTTTATACTTGTATTTTTTGTTTTTGTGTATTTTTTTTCTTTTGATTGTTGTAGTTAAATTATTATGATGGAATAGATTTATATAGTGTGTTGGTTTAATACAGTAGTTCTTTTTAGGTTGGTTTAGGAAAATAGCAAAATAAGGTGATTAATTTTACTGCTAAAATTGAGGTCTTTTGTTTCCATAATTGAATATTTTGTGCTGAAAGAAATCTTTTCTCGCTATTTTTTTCCGGGTTGGAACTTGGAAATCTATATTTCTGGAAAAGAGATAAACCTCACGATCTTGAGAAGTGACTTGAGTGTTTAATACAGTAGTTCTTTTTAGGTTAGGTTTAGGAGTATCCGAGTATAAGGCCCTGTCCTTTTGAGCTTCTGGGCAAAGCAAGAGTCAGCAGAGTAGATTGCAGCATAGCAGAGCAAATGTCATTATTATTATTATTATTATTATTATTATTATTATTAAATATTAATTATATTTATTATTATTTAAAATTAATAATTATTATCTTTAAATATTAGTTATTATCTTTAAAATATTAATTTTTATTATAAAAAATCTATTATTATTATTATTATTATTATTATTAATAATAATTATTATTATTATTATTATTACTATTATCATTACTATTATTATTATTATTATTATTACTATTTTTATTACTATTATTATTAAATATTAATTATTGTTATAATAATTCAATATTAATTATTATTTTAAAGCAGGACAGGGCAGAGCAAGAACAGAGCAGCTTTAAAGAACATGGCCTAAAAGTGCAACAATGGCATGAGAGCCTACTTCATAGATAAACAAAAATTTGAAACTATTTACAACATCCATATCAAACAAGAAATAGTATAACGTGTAGATCAAGGACATGACCAAATAGTCAAATACGTATCAGTATATAGTGTAAACTTCAAAAACAAAACAGTGAGAAAAAGTGACGAGGATATTTTGAGGCAATGTTCACCATTGATTTAGAAATGTAACTACTTGAGATGTTTTTAATACAATATTGTCAATTAACATAAAACTTACATTCCCGTCTATAGATCCTTAATTTTACAAAGAAAAATGGACTTCTTAATTCATACAAAATACGAAGTAATTTCAATGAATTTCATTGAGTTTACAAAGTTTACCCCTAGAGGCCTAGACTAAATTACTACCACATGAATGTTCATATTTGTAACATGGATCCAAGTTTGTTGATCATAATACACTAATACTAATATCATGGGCAACATCACTAAACAATTTTAATTTATCTCAGAATTTCTCCATTGCGCGCAGTGAAAGCTTGGGAAGCAAACCCTCAATTCGCAAGAATACCGTATTTCAACGTCTACCATGCACTTGCAGATTCATGGGATATTAACAAAATGTAAGCCAATGGATACAGACATACAGTCTACCACTTCTGCAACAGCCGCTGAAAAAGGAAATAAAAAATGTATATTGCAGTGTGCAAACAAAATTTTTGAAATTTTTTAGTAAATTTGCAAAGTTCATTACAAAGTAAAAGAAAAACTTATGATTACCTGTTCACTGAAAATGAAAATCCAAAACGTTCAACCTGAGTCACTTAGGTGTCATGATTGAACAGCCGGAATACTCAGAGATCCAGTATGCAGCAATCTCGGAAGTATCTGCAATGTCAACGAATACATCAATGGAAAACATTCTATACTTCAAAACAGCAAGGACAATACATAAGCTAGCCAATTAGATCAGGTTTGGTTCAGGTTTGAGCTAAATCTTAATCAGGTCATATTCAAATCTATTGTCAATTTACTTATGAAAAACCAACCATATTTAGCCATTTTAATTTTCAGGTTGGATCAGGTCAAATTGAGTTATGTAATTTTGGTTTTGGGTCAAATCATTTCAGGCTGAGGCAATTTCAAAACTTTCACCAGGTCTCACTGGAAGCAATAGCATCATACCTCTTCCATAAAAGTATGTAATTATAAAAAAGGCATACCTCACCACATCGAGCACTAATCTTCAAGGGCACAATATCATCAGCCCTGGTAGTACCAATATTTATAATTGCCGTAGCTGCACCTGCCTCATGTGCTGCTCTGCAACATTCATACAGAAAATCCTTCTTAAGTAAAGGTAGAAGTACTCTTCATGTTCACCGTTCAGTGCATAGAATAAAGTTTTGTTTACATTGAACTTTATAGTGTATATTAATAGTATTATAATAAACATAACTATTAGCAAATAGCTTGCTGTATACGGAGGAAACTAGGTCATCATTCTTCAGCATGCTTATTAATGTGAAATCAAAATAATCATATTTAGTACTACCTCACTAATCTGAGAGCAGAAAATGTCATTAGAGAAGACCCAATAACCAGAAATGCATTACAACTTTTAGCTGCTTCCATTGCTCTGTCAGCTCGGTCCTTGGGTACATTGTCACCAAAGAAGACAACCTATAAATGAACAGGGCCACAACATAATCACAAATATGCTGATATTGCAGAAAATGACTTCTCATCAGAAAACTCAGTCAGCAAGGAAAGGTGTTCTCTAGCAGGGGTTAGAGTATCACGGAAACTATGTTACCTCAGGTTTCAGTACTCCATCACAATCAGGACAAGTAGGAATGTGAAAATCTTCTTCCCAAAATTTCTCATCTATGTCAATATCACCATCAGGCCTCATCCGCATTCCAAAACTTTTGTCCGACCCAGGGTTTTCAAAAGTCAAACTATCAAGTGCTGCTGCCCACTGCAATATATCATCATCTTAGTTTCCCTATAATGACAATGCAGAGTATCTAATACCATCTCCAAGGCCATAAAACTTCCTCCATTAGAGTCAATATAATCACATAGCATTGGAGTAGAGCAAGCCCAATCAATGTCAATACATCAGTATGATATGTGATGAAAAATCACGAAAATCTCCATTGAAAAAAAAAATGTCATAAGCAAACAAATTTTTCTCTGCTGTTCCCATCACTGCTACTCTGCTAGACATAATATGAACCAATAACAAGATGCTGGTTTAATAATAACAAATATATTCTCTGAGGGAATTCCTAGACATCCTGGTAGCAATATACAGCCTCCAGAATACAGCTTATATAATCATTGAATCAATATACAGATTCAATATATAAGTAAGAGCTGACCTTAGGATTAAGTGCCTTCAGTTGGTCCTGGAATGAGTGCCGACAAAATGAATAGCCACATTCAATACAACCCACAGTATATACAGTGCCATGTAACTCGAGAGGATTGCTGCCAGCTCGATGATGCAGCCTGACAAAACCACAAGCACTTGCATCAAGAATTACATATCTAAGTTTCTACATACTTTAAAGCACAGGTTGGGGATCAGAATACCTATCAACATTTTGTGTGATTATATAACTAATTCTTCCAGATTTTTCTAGAGATGATAATGCAAAGTAACCAGCACCTGGCTGCGCTGAAGTGAATCGCCTCCACCCAGCATAACTCCTTGCCCAGTAACGCTTGCGAGCCTTGCCTGAGCGGATAAACTCCTACTTATATAAAGTAGCATATAATAGGGAGTAAACAGAAATCAATTGTTTGAAAAATTAAAAGCATAAACATTTTGAGATGAAAATCAAAGAAAAGTGAAGAACGGAAACATATACTCAGTCCTTTCCGACAGAGAACACAGCTGATTCCCTTCAGTTACAATTTTAGCTTAAGTGATAAAAAACACTAGAAGATGATAAACCTAATTGAACGAAATCGCCTACTGTAGTTGAACTAGTTCGAATATGACAAACAAAATTGTCATTTGCCAAACATTCAGCATAATAGACCTAGACACTTGTTTAAACAAATTGTGACCATTGAGAACCAAATGAAATGCACTCGTGAAATAAGCTACAGTATATAGGAGTAAAATATAAAAGTTATGTGCTTAACTATGAAGTTCTTGAATACTGTAAATTAAAAAAACATGTCTTCAGAATTCAGATCACCTGATGGGTAATGGGTCTGAAACCAGAACTATATGCTCCATTTGGGCTGCAAGTACGTAAACTAGTCAGTAGGTTATCTTATGAGGATTGGTATAAGTGCAAAAAAATCCATATATTATATTCCTTTGTAAGATGCTAAAAAAATAAATCATCAAGATATTAATCAAAATGTTGCACAATTTAAATGATTATGGATTAATCATCTTCTCAAGATTCAACCACATCCCTATGACAGCATGATATCCGTATCTATATAAATTAAGCATCAAGAGATAATCAAAGAATCTCATTCGAAAAAGCCAAACATCTACCATTAAAAATTACAGCAGGGAAATTTCTAGTGCCACGGTATCATAATCCTCATAAACCATTAGATTGCTCTCCGTCAGCCTACAATTGACCTCATTCCGCAATATTACAGGCACAACTCATGTTTCCAAGTGTAAAGATAAATGTTAAAGAACACAATCAACAGAAGCAAACCTGAGTGAATACCCATCAATGCTAAAGTTGGAGGTCAAGCTATATTAGGGCAACCCCTCATACAATTAGGGAGGTTTTCGGAAAGCACATATAGGCATCAACTCTAGAGGATAAAGAGTGGGAAAGATATATACAAGAGAAACTACTTGTACCTTCTATAATCTGGGATTCCACTCTCAGTACTCATTCCAGCTCCAGTCAATACCACCAGCTTATTACTGCAATGGGCAAAGCAAGCATAAGTGTCACGGTCCCGGATTTGAAAGGAGTTGGGTTCTAACAATAAGGCAAGACAAAACTTTTCTACAAGCAAACTCATTAGTCAATTTTATATTACCCTGCATGGTCAACCCCTGCCACACTAGGTAAGGTTACTGACTCATGCTTCTCTAAAAATTAGTCCTAATAAGGATTGCAGATTGAAGAAAATTGCTGCTGACCTTTGATCAAAAAATTGATATAAAAGGTCGATGTCCTTACTGCTGGGAGCAGATGCATCGGGAATCATTTTCTTGTCCCTCAGATAGTCCGGAATCTTATTTTCTTTGATAACAGGTGAGGTTCCAGGGACTGACATCCGGTTTGTTGTCTGCACAAATCTGACCTGCTTTTTGAAGAGCAAAATGTTTCTTCCTCCATTTAATAAATGCCACCTTTGGCTATTTGATGGAATAGCATCTGTAAGCATGACAGCAACTCAATAAAAGGCCTCGCAAACAACACAAAGAGAAATTGTAAAGAAAGACAAAACTCAATCGAAAGAAAATAATGTACAAGGCTTGCCTGCCAGAGAAGTCCCTATAAATTTTCTTGCACTCTTGAAAGTCTGAAGGTTCAAACAACAATTACCAAGTGACATTCAGAATGGGAGTTAATACTTAATAACAGCTTCTCATATATAAGTGCTACAATACTACAATGCAGATGTTTTTATAAGCAAAAGGAAAAGTTTATGAATCAGAAACTCTAGAAATTACCGAAAGTTGCAGAATATATCAATCACGATGTATGTAGTTCAATTGTGTAGATATATAACCATTGACTCAATTTGGTTAAGAAGATATAAAACTGACTTGTTAGGTTTGGGCTATGCCGCGTGGTTCCATCCCAAAATCAATTGGTATAAGTAGCTCCCTAGGGATATAAGACGAGTTGTTTTCTCCCTGCTCCTCCAATGTGGGAAAACTCACATGGGTACACAATAGACGCATGTGATTCAAACATCACTACCTTCAATCAATATATAATGCCCAATTTCAACAGTCTTGTTTCACATATGCAAAACCCTTATTCCAATTTTCTTAATTGAGCTAAGTCAAGGTAACATTTTTCTTTCATCATTTTTTTTTTCATCAAATGGGTACCCATATAAATGGCAATCACCTGAATTTGAAACATTGGAATTCAGAAAGACTGTCCAAACCCATATGGGTCTAAATTTTTTCTTCGTGATAATTTAAGTTTGAATTGTGAAAATCAAACAAATCACACCCAAATAAAATTAAAAACTAAAATATTAACCAATCCAACTCAGTTTGTATCAACAATCAATCAAATAACAGAAATGCACAAAAACAAGTAGTTGGAATTTAAAGAACGGATTAAACTTACAGAACCAAAAGGGTGAAATCTCCAAGCGAGAGGCATGATGTGAATTTGGAGAATGCAATAGTTTCTGGGTGCTTCTCGTTCTTGATTTCTTAATTCTTCTGTTCCCACAACTGTTGGCCGTTTCTCAGCCGCCAAAATTACAAATTACAACCTTTTTTTTTTTTTTTTTTTTTTACTGTATTTTATTTTGGGGTGGGGGTGTTTGGGTCGTTGGGGGTTTGGTTTGAACTTTGAAGTTGGGGTTTGGGTTTGTTATATGGGCTAACAATGTACTCCCTCCGTTATCAAAAGTGTGACTTATGTTTTTTTTTCTAATCTACAAGATATGTCTCTCGTTTATTCGTTTTAAGTTTGGATCGGATCATATTTAGGTGATGAGTCTTTTAATTATAGTACATATTCAATCATGTCGAATTGAGTCAAGTAACTTAGAAGTCTATGCCACGTTACTTATTAAGAGATGTACCTTTATGTCAACCAAATGCTAATTTCAATTCAAGTATGGCTAGATAATTAGAGCGAGATTAATTTTATCAGGTTTACTCTTCACCACTCCAACTTCCATCTATATACTGATATATGTTTGAAAATAAAGATTACTATTAACTTTAAACGACATCACATCTTCAAATCATCTTAAATCAACATACGTGACTAATAATTTCGGACAAAAATAAGGGGGTGTAGGGATATTCTAATGAGATCTTCATATCCTAGCACGGTAGCACCCACTCCCATAAACAAACACCTCCCTCCTAATGGCACTCCAACTAGAGATAAGTCCATGGAAGAAAACAGGGGGAAAACACAAACAGAGATTTCCAGCCATGGAGTTATTCACAATTCACCTTCCTATCCCAAACCAACAACTCCCACATTCAAAATCCCTTAAAATACTACAACCCTTAAAAACCCATCTCCCCAAAACACCAAATTCAATCCAATTATTACCACATTCTTCAATTACTACCAATAGAAGAACCCTAAATCTCTCAATTTTTGCCCTCATTTTATCTTCTTCTCTCCCATTTACTATTCCCAATGCAATTGCAGATGATATTCAAGAAAAATCAGAGCTTGAACTTGAAAGATACACAGATTCCAAAGAGGGTTTCACTCTTCTTAAACCTTCTTCCTACATTAAGGTAATTTCACCCCCATTTCTTTCTCTTTTTTCAGTGGAAATTTGATGGAAATTTTGTGTTTTTTATTGGAATTTGTTTGTTTGTTCAAAGGTGGATAAAGCAGGAGCAACTGTATTGTTTGAGGAGGAGAATAAGAAAGCAAACAATGTTGGGATTGTGGTGAACCCAGTTCGGCTTACAAGTCTTACAGAATTTGGGACTCCTCAGTTTGTGGCTGATAAGCTCATTCAAGCTGAAAAACGCAAGGTTAATTTTGCCCTTCTTTTATTTTAATTTATGTTGGTTTATTGAGAAATTTTGTGTTTAATGAGTATGGATTAATGGGTATTTCCTGGAAATTTGAATGGGGTATGTTTGAAATGTTGATTGAATAAATGATTATTCTGTTCTAAGGTGAAATGGCAATGTTTGCAAGTTACTTGGATTGGAAAGGTGGATAATTGTGAGGATTAATGGGTGTTTGTTGGATTGGAAAAAAGGATATGGATTGATTAAAGAACATATTGTAAGTCCAATTACTTGTGTTTGTGTAGTAATTGTTTTGTTTGATGTTCCAGGTATGATAACCTGCTCATTCTTTGAATGTTGTATGTAGTATATGTTTGGCATTGGATAATGAATGTGGATTATAGTTGCTTGATTGAATAACAGTCAAATGTTTAGTGCTGTCCAACTGTCTGGTTCTTTTGGTATTGAAGAACATAGATGTGGGAGGTCGTTTCTTTTGAGATACTAAGAACGGTGTAGGGGTCTGATTGAAGAGGGTATATAGTTTGATTATTAGAGGACTTAGCTACAAGCCTACAAGTTTAAACACATCTACATGTTCAATCGTCATACTTGCCATGCTCCAAAAAATGTGCGTGGTGTCACCTGTTTTAAAATGTTTATGCTTCCATACCCATTTCTAGAGTATCAGATTTTGGACACAGACTCTTAACACGTAATAAGAGCCTAAGTAAAGTAACTTCAGTTCTATTTCTTGAATCAGTGGCACATACAATGATACAACTATACAAGTGTAGAACACTCAAACTCTATATGGTAAACTGAAGTTTCCTGGTGATGCTGATTTCTATATTAATAGTCTCTATCTAACCATTACGAAAAGACTTTTATATCATCTTACATCTTCGGTTGCCCAGCTTTTCGTGGATGGGAGCTAACCTCATTCAGTGAGCGGTAATTTCTTGAATATCTAGATCCTTGTGGATGTTATAGAATAGGAGGGCTAAGTTATAAATAACTTGACAATGGATGATGTCTTGCAATTTGAAATGTCTGGAGATTGGTTTTCCTCTTGCAAAATTGAGTTTTGTCCCACACATCAAAAAGTCTAATACATTGCATTTCTCAATATGCGCTATGAGTTTGTGACATGGGTTTTCTTCTTTCTGGGATAAAATTATTTTTGGTGTTAATAGGAAAGCACTAAGGAAGCTGAAGTCATAGGAGTAGCAGAAAGACCTGGCCTCGATGGCTTACCAGTATATGAGTTCGAATATGTAGTTGATAGCACAAGAGGAGGAATGAAAAGGATATTCTCAGCTGCATTTGTCTCTAGAAAGAAACTCTACTTGTTAAACATATCTCATGTCGACAAGCCAGACAGTCCTCTTGACAACCATACGAGAACAATACTGGAACAAGTACTTCATTCCTTCGATGCTGCACCTTCTACATAAAACTCGTTTGCACATTCTTCTCACCCTGGTTATAATGTATATTCTCATACATCCTTGAAATTTACAGCTTATTGCTCATCTAATTACATTCTTTCTGAGAACAACAATTTGGAAACAAGATCCAGATTTAGCATTATTTGCTCTATCTCCTTTGTGTGCTGCTAGTATCTGCATTATAACAAGTTTTCAATTCTACTAGCATGTATGGCTCTCGGTGCCTGTCACAAACTACACAAGATCTCAATGCAGAGATAGTACTTAATCTTCTAGTCTCTGTATGTGATGATATATATTACATGAATCAACTGTTGAGGAAAAGTGACTCTTGTGTCCCAAATTTGTGTTCTATAACGTGTCCTCATTCTTTTAGATCATACGTAGTAGTTACATTATTGGCTGCGAAATTAACATGAACCAAATGGTAACTTCTAGTAGTGATGTTAACCATTTGCCCTAACTGGAAAAAAAGGATGACCATTCTGGAGATTATTTGGGGATTTTGCATTCCTCTAGAAGGAGACATGGACTTTGTGTGTAGTTCTTATGTAAGATCCATAGATCTAGTGTAAAGTGAACCTCCTTACCAAAGAGATTACAGCAATACAAACATCAGTCACTTTTTTTTTATGAACAAGTCCATATGGGAATTGCTTCCTCGGTTTCTCCTACCGGATATGCACCTATTCGGACTCATGAACACCCTGAAACCTCTTTAAAGAGATAGAACAAGTCTCAATTGATAGACAAAAACATACACAACAAAAGTCTAATCTATCTCAATCATTATTTATGTATGGATTTCTTTTAGTAAAAGTCTTTACATGGACATTTTCAAATAATGGCTAAAAGTCAAAAAATACCCCTTTGGAAGAGAAGCATATTACATCATTTACATTAGCAACTTTAAGATCCCTACACACTTCAACAAGGAGCTTATTTTAATGACATTATGTTGACCATAATATTTTTATGTTGATGAACATGTAAAGCTTCCTAAAATAAATTTCCTACCCATATTTATTGGGGCAAGTAGAGAAGTCCACATGATGCTTGTCTTTTAACCACTTCCGAACTAGATTAATCTTATTTTTATTGTAGCGTAAGACTAACGGTGACTCATTATACTAGTAATATTGTTACATCATCTAGTAAATTTAGTACTCATTTTTGACTAAATGTTAGTATCACAACTCCAACTTTTTTTTTTAAACATATCTATATATACGTGCACGGAATTCAACCTTAAATTATTAAATTGTCTGCTCAAAATGACAATGTCTTAAACAATGTTTGTCCAACCTCAAATGTGTATATTTCATGAAATACATGAACGGTAAACTTTATCACTTATAGAAATATGTATACTAGTAGATCAGTAGATGTTTTATTTCAGTACTATTATAGTCATCTAAATGATTTGTCATTAGTGTATGGGTGATTTTAAGGGGGACTTCTAATGGTTTATTCTTTTAGTGAGCTATAAGGTTTAGAGTATCTCCTTACAAATGCTCTTTGGAATAAAGGACAGGTAGATATAGTTCTAGTCTACTTAGACAACAAGCTTTTGTTACTATGGTCTACAAATTAAAGAGGTTAACTTTAAACAATTTGTGCAAGTGCTATTGATGGAAACTAATTGACACTTTGGTGCCAAACTGTCAACCACAAACCCAAAACATAAAAAGCATATGGAACATATTCGAGAGAGGACATTATTAGCTAATGAATGAATTTTTATTAATAGTATTTGAAAAGAATCGTTTAATGGAGTCGGAATTTTACATCAATTCACCTCTAATTTGCATCTCATCAGACCTTATGGGAGTGGAAAGAAATGCAAGATATCTGCACCCTAAAGTACCCTTAATGAGAGAATTGAACTTTATCAATAATCTTAAAATCGAAAGGTACAATATTTATTACTCCGTAATAGATCAAGTTGAAGTCAAGTGGAGAAGTACTCGTAAAGTTATAATGACATAATGTATGAGTATGTCCATTAACCACTCTCTAATAACAATATTCTCCTTTTGATTGTTGCGTAAGACTAACGATGACTAGTGACCGATGTTACAAAGAGGTTTATTTATTGCATCATATGGTTATTTGTTCTATGATGATTGAATAATAGCCGCATTGGCTGACTGATTCTCAATCATCATCTGTCTACAACTCTATACTAAGCACAAAATATCTAAATCTCTTATGTTGAATTTGATATGAAATGGATAGAAATTTTGCTATACATATATTCTCCCTAAAAAAAATTTAGTGCACTGCACATTTGTGGATCCACGAAAATTATTCATTCTATTCGAAAGTAGTATTCGTCACATTGGCTCAAGCCCAGTCTCAATCCTTTATAATTAAATAATAAGGCCTTGTTTGGTTGCATCACTATTATGTAGGCACTCAAAATTCCTATACATTGATGAAATGTTGTTTGGTTTAACCAAAAAATTGCTAAATGAAGGAAATAGAAATTCCTAGGAATTCCAATTTCTCACATAATGTGGGAATTCATTTACCTATGTTCTCCCTAGGTCATTCAAATTTCCTAGGAATTGTGATTTTCCTAATGCTAACCAAACAAACTAAAGCAACTTCCTAGGAATTTTTGAGGAGGAAAATAATTTCCCATGAATTGGAAATTACCATGGAAAGTTAATTCCCATTACAACCAAACGAGTCCTAACTTTGATTTTACTAGAAAGTTGTTTATATGATAGATTGCTTTTTTTTTTTTTCTTTTTTTTTTTGAATTTCTCTTTTATGTCTTCTTTGTCCATCACTTTATTTATATGATGTCAAAGATACATTGAAAATCTAATCATTCATAATATTCATTATTATTTTTCATACGTGAGCGAATATCCACCAATTAAATGTAGTTATTAGAAAGTATTGATTTTTTCCCCATAGGAAGCAAGTAGAAAAAAATCAATATATGTGACTATGTGAGCTTGGGGAGTGCCGGTTCCCATTAAGTTGTTGATCTGAATGTTTTTTAACAGTCATTTTAGCAATAGAGTTGATTGGACCGTTAAAACCAAATCTTCAAAAAAAAGCCAAGTAACGACTTTTCAAATTTGGCAGCATGGTGAAAAACACCTCGTTTCCCCACGCTATTCCATAAGGGGTTTGTCAAACGAAGCTAGTAAGTAACATTATATTTTTTTATAAGCTAGTACTCCGTAACAGTTTTTAAGGTGGATGAGATTAGATCTATCAGTTTCTAACCCGAATCATTAAACTCGATTATTTTGAACTAATTCGTAAAGGAACTGAATGGTTTTTAACCTGTTTTTTGGAAACTGAAAATTCGACCCCGACCCAATTTTTTCTAACCCGAAACTAAACTGACCCAAATTTGTGCAAACCGTTACTTACCCGACCCGTTATCAAGCCAAATCGTTACAACCCGAAACTGAAAATAACTCGAACCGATTACGTCTAAACTCGATAGTAACCCGAGCCATTCTAAACCAAAAACCGTTTAAACCCAGCAAAAATCCGATAAACCTAAACCGGTCCAACCCGTAACCCATTGTGATCGAACCATTCATAACCAGTAACCGTTATGACCGAACCGCTTCCTCCCGTAACTCGTTGAGACCGAACTGTTTATGACCCGTAACCCGTTGAGACCAAACCATTTATGACCAGTAACCCATTATGACTGAGTCGTTTACAACCCGTAATCCAATATATTTATGATCTGATCCGTTTCAACCCACTACTCGATAAAACCAACTTATTTATGACTTAACTTGATCATAACATGACCCATTCCTACCTATTATCTGACTAACTCGACTCGATAATGATTCGACTCGATTTTAACCCAATATGATTTAGACTGAAACCCACTTCAAATTGGGTAAACCCATTTTCAAACGGACCAAATTCAATCTAAACCAATTATGACCTGATCAACCAATAATGTCTGGACCCGATCCATTTTGAACCGAAATCCATTTTCAAACCGACCCGATTTAACCCAAACTGATTATGACTCGAACCGATTACAACCCGACTCGATTAGAACCCGAACTGTTTTGAACCGAAACCCACTTTAAACTGGCTAAACCCGTTTTCAAACCAACCCGGTTCAACCCAAATTGATTATGACCCGAACCAATTACAACCTGACCCGAATAGAAACCGCAATAAAAAAAACCAAACCGAACTGACCCGATGATTTTCAAAACCGACCCAAACCAACTTGCTAATCATTTCAACCCGTTATAAACCGACCCGTTATAACCTGAAACTGATAAACCAAACCCAAACTCGAACTGTTTACCCGAATTGAATGATCCAATTATGGAGTAGAAGTGTCCCTTTTGTTTTTTCTTAATATGGTATAACCGTATTCTAAAACACGGAAAAAAAATCATTGGCAAGGGGTAACGCCGTAACGGTTAGATTAATCGACAAAGGTCAATATGGGATTTTCATTCAAGAACCTTTATATACTCTTTCAACTTTGTCTCTATTGAAGTTTAATCCCATGACCTCTAATCTTTAACATGAATTTAACCGTAATTGGTAACAGTTACATATTAAAGAAATGTAATACTTCGTACTACTTTTAATTTTCCTTAAAAAATATACTACTCCATAATCCATATAATTATAACTTTGAGTTCACGAGCTCGAATTTTTTCATTATAGTTAGAATAAGTTTTATAAATCTTCATAGCATGCATATCAATACAATCATAAAATATAGGAATAATACGACAATTATTTCAATTAGAGAATAATATATCTAGTTATTATGAGAATCAACTCAATCTCTTAAAATTATAATATTATTGTATTTTTTTTTATTACTCTTATGTGTCAAGGTGGGACTATTATTAAGAACATTAAATGAAGCGCAGCAAAGCTGGTCTCAAATCATTTGCATCAGTCAACCCTTCTCTCTAAACTCTTTCTCTCTCCTCTTAACCGAAGAAACCCAGCTTCAAACTCAACTTCTAAAGCTGGGTTTCTCAAATTTTCTGTAAAAAACCAAGTTTTAATCCAATGGAGAAACACCCAGAAATTGATTCTGGAGAAAAACGGCTCAATGAGCTTGGTTACAAACAAGAACTCAGAAGAGAAATGGTTAGACCATTAAATTTTACTTCAAGATTCAATCTTTAATCTTGCATGCCTATAAAATATTTGTTGAAATGCATCAATGAAATTTTAGAACTAATTTTTGGTTTTGAATTTGCAGACTTTGTTCAAAACATTGGCAATATCATTCTCAACAATGTCACTTTTTACAGGGATAACTCCCCTGTTTGGTTCAAGTCTTCAATATGCTGGGCCTGCTAGTCTTGTTTGGGGTTGGGTTGTTGTTTCCTTCTTTACTGGATTTGTTGGTATTGCTATGTCTGAGATTTGCTCCTCTTTTCCGGTTAGTCAGCGTATATTTTCTCTCTCCTCTGTTTTTCTCTTTCTGATTCTTGTTCTTGCATATGATTGGTTCTTTTCACTGTGTAAATTACTGTGTTGTTTAGGATTAATGATATGTATGACTTGTTTTACTCCGGACTCTTCGTTTCACCTCGAGTACTCGTGTCAAATCCTTGACGGAAAATCCAAAATAGAATGCTAATCTTCATTTTGGACCAAAATCATAATTTTCATAGAATAGCTGAAACAAACACTTGGACAAGTATCTGTGCCCTGTAATTGTACCCGAGTCTGATTAATATAGTATGTAACAGTCTATTTCTTCGTAAACAATTTCTATATTAATCTTAACTGAGTTAGGAGTGGGAGCAAGGCTGTCTTCTTATCAGAAAATCAATAAATTTTCTTGAATTTGTTTTTTCAACAAGGAATTGAATATGTTGGACTACCCTGACTTTCTAAGAAAATATTTTCTTTTCCAACTGTTTCAGAAACCCTTGGACTCGGTTGCAAAGATCATAGTATCATACTTATAGTGTGTTATCCTGTTAAGTAGTTCTATTTTTGGATTATGAACCGTGGCTGATTGATGTCACTCACTACTATAGTTTAGACTTGGTTTAGGGTATCAAGTATATGCCTATAATCAGTCTTGATACAAACAAAATTAAGAGCTGAACTTAAGTTCAGTTCGTAAAAAATAAGTTACTAGAAAGTTCTGTGTTCTATTGTCATGATTTTTTCACCCCAAAATTATCCATGAAGGTAACAAGATGTAGTACTTATGAGCAGGTTGTAAACTATTAGAATATATACACATAGTACTTCATATTTTTTTTTAGTCTCATGCACTGTCCTTGAGTTACAAAGACTAACAATCTCTTGATTATCTATTTAACAGACAACAGGCTCTCTTTATTTTTGGGCTGCACATTTAGCAGGGCCGAAATGGGGGCCATTTGCATCTTGGTGCTGTGCATGGTTTGAGACTATAGGTCTTATTGCTGGCATAGGTACTCAGGTAAGTAATTTACTCTGAAACCTAAGAGCTTCACTCATCAAAAGGATTGGTTCAAGACCTCAGAACAAGTTGTTTTCATGGGTTGTTTTGCAGGCTTATGCAGGAACAGAAGTTCTGCAGAGCATTATATTGCTGTGCACTGGAACAAACAAAGGTGGAGGATACTTTGCCCCAAAATGGCTGTTTTTATGCATTTATATAGGACTCACTCTCATATGGGCTGTGCTCAACACATTTGCCTTGGAGGTCATTGCTATCCTTGACATAATATCATTGTGGTGGCAGGTGAATTCCATAATCTCTTGCTATGTACAAAATAATCACAGAATTTTCATCATCATGAATTTAGCATAACAATATCTTTTTCTTGTAGATGATTGGTGGCGCGGTTATTATTATTATGCTTCCTCTGGTGGCTATGACTACGAAGCCAGCCTCTTTTGTTTTCTCTCATTTTGAAATGGCAAGCTCAACAGGGGTAACAAATCATGCATATGCAGTCATGTTATCCCTACTTGTTAGCCAATATTCACTTTATGGATATGATGCAGCTGCTCATCTTACTGAAGAGACCAAAGGAGCAGATAAAAATGGACCCATTGCAATTCTTTCTAGTTTAGGCATCATTTCAGTTATTGGATGGGCATATATCCTGACCCTCACCTTCAGCATTCAGGTATATGTTGTAACTTGTTCTAGTTCACAAGTATCTTTTTTCAAGTATTTATTTCTGAGTAACTGAATAAAGAAGATAGTACAGTAATGAGTAGCACTTGCAAATTCTATTTCTGGATACAGAGAATCAATCAAATTGTTGCTGAACACCTTTAAATTCTAGTCCACCAAAAAATGGAACTTTCTAACTAAGCATATGAAAGAGAATAACTTAAGATCTGCATTCACTTTCTATAATGGAGTCTGTTAGACTTTAGTAGGATCTTAATATCTTAGTTCTATTTGATTTTGACTTCGAAAGTTAAATCTTTCAATTAGTCCCTGGTTGAATATTTTTCTGATATTGTTAGAAATGTGTTATCATTTCTAAAGTGTAATCTTGGACCTTACCTTACCATTCAGGATTTGAACTACCTATATGATCCAAACAACGAGACTGCAGGAGCATTTGTACCGGCCCAAATACTTTATGATGCTTTTCATGGAAGATATCACAATGCTACTGGAGCAATTATCATGCTTATTATCATTTGGGGATCATTTTTCTTTGCTGGGCTTTCTATCACTACAAGTGCAGCCAGGGTTGTAAGTAACACAGTCCTTACTTCAATGCATTAGTAAAAGAACGAGACTTCTCTTAGCAGTCTATTAAATGAACTTACAAAAGACATTAATTCTGTTTTTGTAGGCTTCCTCTTTTCCCCTTCATTTCTCATATCCTCTTCATAAATTCATATTTTCCATCCAATTTCTTCAAACTTTCACGAAATACACTATATAAATGTTCATATATTCTTGATCAGGTATATGCATTATCTAGAGATGGAGGAGTCCCATTTTCAACCATTTGGCGAAAAGTGCACCCAAAGCATAAAGTTCCCTCTAATGCAGTGTGGCTCTGTGCAGCTATCTGCATTCTTCTTGGGTTACCCATACTCAAACTCAATGTTGTCTTCACAGCCATAACATCAATTTGCACAATCGGGTGGGTTGGTGGCTATGCAGTTCCAATCTTTGCAAGGATGGTTATGGCGGAAAATGACTTCAGACCTGGGCCATTTTATCTTGGGAGAGCGAGCAGGCCAGTTTGCTTAGTTGCATTTTTATGGATTTGTTACACCTGTGCAGTCTTTCTCTTACCTACTTATTACCCTATCAAATGGGACACTTTCAATTATGCACCTGCTGCTTTGGGTGTAGTTTTGGGTATGATTATGCTTTGGTGGGTTGTAGATGCTAGGAAATGGTTCAAGGGGCCAGTTAGGAATATTGATGGCCAAAACGGCAAATTTTGAAAATCTTCTCTCTTCTTGTAAGCAATATAGTTTTACACGTATTCTACTACCTTTGTTCTCCGATCAGCCAACAACAAGATTCATACGTGAAAATTGTTGTATAATTTTGTTAATGCCTAACAGATCTTGTAATAGGGGGGAAAAAGGGGGTATAAAATTGTTACAGAGTATGATACTTCTGTTGGGTATGAGTTGATCTGGACTTCATTTAACAAATGAAAATCATGCTATGCATTTGTTGTGTAATAACTACAGTGGCAATTATGCGAATTTACGGTTTTTATTAGTATAAACATTTGGCCAGACTTGGCATGAATCTGATCATAAGTTCTGCAAGTAGTATTTAGACAACAACTAATGAGTACATCATAGTGGAAATTGAGTTTGCTTTCTATTTACTTATGTTTATACATCGCACTAATATAGAGCTAAGTATTGGCCTGAGAAATCAGGCCATTCCAGAAAAAGGTCTGTCAGAAAATTGTGATCAGGGTCAGGCCACACCACCACACCCCAGGATATGGTCCGAATGAGCAAAGTTTTGGGCCAGACCATACTTGATCAACTATGCCTACTGCCTAGGAACCATTTCAGCATCTACAAAACTCGGCAACTGTGGGAATTGCTGCATTTGTAATCTCAATTCTCTAACCTCCTCTACCCACATGCTGTAGCTTGAATTCTTTGCTAGGACATCAGATGAAACCTCTTTGTTGCCTATCAATTTTTTTGCATACCCCTCAAATTCATCAATTCCCTGCAATAATTGAGCCACATTGCTTGAATTTTTCTCTTGCCTAATCTTCTCAAGCAACTCCCTAGCTTCTTCCACATGTGCCCAAAAACGCGAATCTTGTGTTAAACTCGCAAGCTTGCTCCTCTTGCTCTCTTCTTCAACAGCATTATTCTTCTCCCTCCACCACTTTGAGAAAAGCTCATGTCTTCTCTCTCGCCCATTTCTCAGGTAATGTCCTTTCTTCAAGTGCTCACCACTTCTGTAATACTCTGCAATATCCAATGGCTCAACCAGAAGCTGATAAAAGTGAGAAGCATTCACCCATTTCCGCCTTTTGTGAAAATCATGAGGAAGTTCATTGTTATCAATCTTATTGATCACATTATCCCAAAAACTTGCTAGCTTGATTCTGAACAAGTTAACTTGATAGTCTCTTTTCGACGCTCTTCGCTTGAAAGAGTCGTAGTATCCCATTTGATTCTCCGACTCATCACAGGATGCTTTATACCACTCTATCTGTGCTCTGTGAGGTGTTATTTTGGCAAGAGCTATAGCAAGTCTTGCACTGTTGAGACTAGGAGTCAAACCTGTTTGCTTCACCATTTTTAAGCTGTCTTCGGCTTGTCTAGAAACTGATTCCTGCAAAGCAGGCCAAAAGTATGTAAGCTGAAGGAAATATATGATGTTAAAATCAAATTTCATGTCAAATTTATAAATCAAGTACCTGACTTGCTAATCCTGATGACTCTACTGCCAACTTTAACCCTGCATCATAGCTCGACGCAGGAACATCTTCATGTATAAACCCTCTTCTCATCAGAAATTGGAAGGACATTCTCTCTACACAATCACCATACTTCAAATGATCCTCGCAACACGATCCTGAGTTGCCCATTGCAAGCATCAAATACAGCAACTTAACAACAGCATCAGCATTGTCAACACAGACAGTCCCTTCTTCCGAGTAGAACAAATAATTTCCAAAAGGCCAGTATAACCCTGCAGGAATTTCCATATTTTCTGCAGATTCTTTTGCTACTGCCTCAGTATAAGCCAGTACAAATCTAAACAACTGATCCTTTATTTCATCAGTTACATTAAAAGGTAGTTGCTCAGATTGAGATGTTATCGACAACTGGATTAACTTAAGCAAGCAATGGAGTTGAGTGTTGATGGGAGCTAAGGGTGCAAAGAGAAGCCTCGGAATTATATCATGTTTAAGCACAACATGGCAGAAGTTTCCTGCCCATCTTTGTCGGAGGAGCGATTTCAAGAGGGATTTGTTGCCTAAGAGGGGTGAACCAAAGGTGATACAAAGGATTTGTGGAGGTGAAGGAATGGTTTGAATGTAGGAGAGAAGCCATAATGCTGTTAGTGATGCTATTGCTCCTCCTATAGAATGTCCTGTGAGTATAATTGACTTGCTTTTCTCCAGTAGTGATTTCATCTGCATGTAAAACTATATGATTAATTGTTTTTTCCATATAATTAGAAAATTTTGGGTAATTGGGTTCAAAGAACAACAAAGGTCTCATCTTGCCTTGTTTCGATTACACAAGACTGAACTTATAGGGCTGTATAAGTTAATTTAACCCAAATCTTTAAAAGAACTCGATAAATTGTACGCAATTTATATACAACCCCGTTACATTTAAAGGTTAACATTTATTATCTGCACGATAATTAAGACAACATGAGAGTGTGTAAAGGTGGGACAACAAGTGTAAAAAATGAGTGGTTATTAATTATCCAATAATGTAAATGTCTGTTAAATCTATTTACGATTTTTTGGGATAAGTTGTGGTAGACCCCAAAATTTTCAAATCAATTTGTATGAAGTACCATTTCGTATCAATGATGCATGATTACGTTGAACTAAGAAGATCACTAAGTGGGTCAAGTAATGGTTGACTTACGTGTTAGGTGGCTATTGAAAAATTGTAAAAGTAAAGTCGTCGCACGGAATGAATGTCTTGAACGTGTCCTTTACTATATGCATAATTACCGTTACAATTTCAACCTTAATTGCATAATTACAAATCACTAATCTAGAAATCATTTTCAACCTCGATGAAGAGAGTGTGAACATCTCATCAAGCGTTATGTCCACTGAATTTACTGAATTATGATTTAAGGGATATCGATTTAGTGCTAATTCTAAACTTAGCAATATCTAAAGTTGTAATAAGTACACAACTAGATATTTAGAGTATTGGGAAGTGGCTTTTATCAATAGCCTTGGTCTATATTGCTTGAATTCTTTCAACGAGGCATGCGTTAGAGTAATTGACATATACAAGTATGGAGACATTTTTTAAGTTATAACTCCGTATAAAACAAGGATTACACCCAAATTATCTTCTAGTGAAGTTATTTGGAGAGTTGTAAAGAACAAGTTTACAGAAACTTGTATCGACTTTTCCAATTAAGTCATGGATAATGTATAAAATCATTCCACGATAACATCAATAATTTTTCTTAACGATCTCGAAATTCCCAAGTCTGGATAATGAATAAAATATTTCAAAACAACAATTATTTCCTATGGATCTCGAAATGTTCAAAACTTCAAACGTATATAACTTTATTTATATTGATCTTTGACTAATAGAGAGATTATTTCCTAATTACTATGGATTTACAGCTATGTTCACAGAAGCTACAAAATATCAATATTTAGTCAAAGTAGTAGCAAACTAAGAGATTCATTTTAATTTCATTGTTGTTTGATTATCCAACAACCAAATCTAAAATTTACCATCAAAACAATAATAGTTAGTCTCTCCTATAACAAAAACCAAACAACGTCACTCTCTCTTCAAAATTCAAGCTTTGCCTCTTTGACCAAAGACTCAAGTTTGTGCCTTGTTCTAATTTTTGCAGTCCTACCACGAGTTTCTTGACCACTACAATCGATATGACAAGAAAAAGTATTGAACCTTTAAAATATGAACACAATTTTTTTCTAAGATTCTAAGTCTAGTCAGTCAATCAACTCCCCTCCATATATCAAACAAGATTTAGTAATTTCATTTTATTAATATTATTGTTTATCCAAATAAACAACAAGGTCACTTATTATACGTTATTTATAGAAAGGAGAAGTTTGAACCTATAACCTATCGTACATAAGCTATCAATTTGTGCTACTAAGCCAATATCACATTGGTTTCATAATCTCATTATGATAAGGAAAGAACATTAACTAGTACTCGTACGTGGTGTTTCAATGTGAAAGGTGTTAATTTTACAAAGAATTGGCATTTTCCAAGGTTAACTAGCTTCTGACAAGTGTGTTATAACAATGTTGTATGATATATCAGTAATTGAAAGAAAACAGTTCCTAAACGTGTCTAACTCTTTTAAGTTACAATTAGGTTTGTTAGAAAGTGATTTTTTTTATGCATGTCATTGTCCTCCAACATTTTTCTTTTCTTTTCAAGTGTGATGTACTAAAAAAGTTAGGGATGCTTCTTTGAAACCAACTATGTAGTCCCATCACTATCTTACTAAGAATGTGAATAGATTCATTTCTTTAACCTTGTTAAGAGGATGAAGTCAATGAAGGATTTAAAAATCTTATTGATAGCTACTACGCTTGTCTGCTTGATTACTTGGCTAGTATAGTGGTATTGCATGTAGGTTTCACACAATAGAAACACCCTAATATTCGGTAACAGTACAATAATGTTTCATATCATATTCGGTCACTTTTTTTGTATCTGGATGGATGAGCATGAGAATCGAATCTTACCAATTGATATAATTGACAAATTTATAGAAATATACAAGGAAGCTTGCTAACCAATTAGAACATCTATCCCCCCGTCCCATTAAACAAATTTGAGATTGTATAATAACCCTCCTAAAAATGCTAATCATTAAAAAAAGATTATTTAATACGTGAAATTATATTGTCACATCATTTGTTAATCTTGCTTTAAATAACCCTGCTAAAAGTCCTAATCATAAAACAAGAATGTATAATTGTACTTAAAAAAAAAAAAATAGATTCGAAATATTATCTAGCAGCCCTATGAATCTATGATCAATACTCAACAGTATCTAAACAAGTAAGATAGAAACTTACCAAGATACTAGTATTTGTGAAGTTTATTTAATTTTGAAATTTATAAGAAGCATTATTTACTTAATGGTATTTTTGAACACTATCTATATATTTCAAATTCACCTCAAAGAAGAATATAGGTAGTACAAAATTTATGTTACACAAACATAGAGGTCTAATAAAAGTATGTGTCTATGTATCCGATTAAGTTATTTTGTGAAAATTTCTCTTAACATCAGCCCAATATAAAGGGTTGGAATTTAGAAGTGTTTTCAACCCATATACGAATGTTAAGAATCCGATACAAGTAGTTGAAGTTAAAGGTGAATTCTAGACAAACTTTTTTTTTTTTTTTTTTTTTTTTTTTTAATGTCAAGTAAACTTTAAGCCATGCAATAAAATACACGTACATAACACGTAAAGTTGTTTATCTTAATATGGACGATCCAAAACATAAGCAAGATAGAAATACACAAACCTGAGCTTGAAAACTAGGGCAGCCATAGATGACAAGGAAGAGCTGCAAAAGGCCAACATGAACCATAACAGGAGCCTCATCTTGATCATACCGGCCCAGCCCGGAGAAAAGCCCACCATTCTCGCCATCTTGAAGGGCAACCATGTCGTTCATGTATGAGCCCGACCCTAACCCGAGATCATGCATGCCAGAGAAGGCAACGAGCCCAACGGGCCCATTATGTTGAACAAGAAAAGGCCCGGATGCAGGGGAGTTAGCTTGGTTGCATAATCTCCATGAATCAAGTAATAGGTTTGTTGAAGCTAAGAAATTTGCCACCATTTCACTTGTTTCAAATCTGTTGTAAAATTACAAGAAAATTATGTATGAGAAAAAGAAAAAAAAAAAAAAAAAAAGGAAAGGAAAGAATTCAAAGTCAAGTAGAAAAGAATGAAGAAAAACAGGGGGGAAAACAGAAAAAAAAAACAGGGGAGTTTATAATTGTTTTTGTTAGTGTTAATGTATTTTAAAGTTTTTCTAATGAACTTACATTGAACCTTCGGCTTCCATCTTCTCAGACTATTTTCTTTCTTTCTTTTCTAAGAAATGAGGTTCGAAAAGATGAAGGAGAAATTATTGACTATTACTAATTTATTTTTTTTGTATATTTAATAGTATTATTGTAATTTTGTGGATACTATGTGTTTGGGTCCAATTTAGTCCAATTGGGCCTAGGCATTAAATGATCCAATTAAAAGCCCAAGGTCAAGGTTCAACTCTCCAATTGTGCTAAAGACAAAGGTCAGCCCTCAAAGCAAGCCAATTGGGCTAAGGCCCAACTTCTCCATGTATGAAGAGGTATAAAAGCCATCAATATTCATATATACACATATTCACATATACATTTACATATTCTCATAGATTCCCATACATTCTCATATATTCTCATATATTCAAGAAAAGCCTCAAGCAACAAATTCTCTTGCATAGTGTTCTCTTTCTACACATTGTACTGACTTTAGCATCGGAGGGGCCTTCCTCGGCAACACCCCCGAGGCTAGTTTACGTGTGTTTACTGTGCAGGAAACCTTCGGCCCAACATTACTTGGACCGAATCTAGTCTTCTCCGTTTCAGCGGACCTTCGGCAAGGTCCCATTGTTTTCACCCGAAACACTATGATTAAAGTAAGAAAATGAATGTTGAGGGTGATAGTTTCGGAGGATTGATAGGGTCATTTGTTGTCTATGTCAAATACTGTGGGAGTGTTGGGACTTGGAGTGTTGTTATAATGATTATCATTTTATTAGTTTAAATTATCATAATATGATTATTCATGGTAAGTGTATCATCATATGCATGTCAAATTGTCAATAATGATAAGATATAAATTTTTGTTTTAGAATGTATTAATTCTCTTTTTGCTCCATTAGAAAAGAATAATAAGTACTCATAGTACATTGAATTGGTGACAAACGTGTAACCATTATTAAGTAGGAAGACAGGTATGAATTTGAGATTTTGCTCTTTGCAATTTTAGCCGCCCCGACTCACATCACCTCACTCGTCATAATTATGACTAGTTTCTTTTGAAAAAAAAAAATGTACATCCAATGATTTACAAATGCCTTTACGAAAGTATTTATAATAATTGCCCTTCATTTTGTAATTAAGTACTCCATGTAAGTTGGTTTAGTAGTACTGTAATAATAACTCTCTCGTCTCTCTGTTCATTCTTTTTGTGTGCACAATGTCTTTCAATGTCTTTTGTGATCTACATAGAGAAAATTATAATCATGGAAGAACTAGTCCAATTCATCTTTTTTTTTTTTTTTTTTTTTGACAAAGGCAAAGGGAAAACATATAAACCTACAACAAATTAGACTGTTCCATCCAACATTTCCTAGCAATGTCATCTCAATATATACAAAATATCAACTTTTAACAATTTTTTATTATTCAGGATTAACTATATTTACAATCAAAATAACTTGCTAGGAGTGGGTGTCGATGTAGAAAAAAACAAGGTTTATATTTTAAAAATTAAGAAGAAGCATTCCGGTAGTACAAAATCGCACACCGGTTTAATATGTAAGGCCCCTTGAGAATAACAAAGAAAAAAGTAAGAATACTCGTAGTCTCCAACTCACAAAATGCCTCAAACAAGAGTTAAATTTTCCAATTATAAACCTTACTTTTAGATCAAGTACTAGTTGGAGTAGCTTGGTAAAAAGACAAATAAATTACACGAAGAGCATAAATTATTAATTACCCATAAAAGGTGAGACAAAATATTTTAATTGTATACCCTACTATCGGGTAAGGTAGGCTATAATAATAAGATCCTAAAAAAGAAAAAAAAATCCAAAATTGAGGTCTAAAACGTGTAATTTGGGAATGTGAACTTGTGAAGTGAGAAAAGGGGCAAAAGTCAATCTTTCAGAGAGTTTGATACTTAAGCAAAAAGTATTTTTGATGTTGTGGTGGATGTTTTTTAGAATTTAGAGTGGGCGTGACAACTACTAACAAATTAAGTGGGCCTCTTAATTAGTAGGAGAACCCTTTATTATGATTTGAAATCAGAGGTGCTTTGTATTTGAGTTAAATATTGAAAGTATTGTCAATTTGTTAGACTTGAATCACTCCCATATTCACTACTCACTAGTCACTGTAGTGATTTTTATGAATGCTCATTATAAACGCGGTTCTATGTCTTTTAGGGGATAATTACATCATAATAATCAAGTTCGCCTCTTCATCTTAATTTTTCAAGTATGCTCAGTAAAAACGCGTTTCTGTTGGAATTAAATGCTAAGGAAAGTTTTTTGTTGTTTTGGAGGAAAACCCTTTGTCCCACATTGGTGGGATAAGGAAGGATTTACTTGTTTATATATTGGAGGAAAGGTGTTTTGTCCTACATTGGTGGGAAAAATGTATTTTACATGGTTTAAAAGTGAGTGTTTATACTTTAATGTTTGAAGTGCTTTTCCTATTGTTGTGGGCTAGAAGGAGCATCCCCGCGCATGCTTCTAATTTGAGTGTATTTTACATGGTTTAAATGTGAGTGATTGTCTTGAATTGATTTGTGTGGAATTTTAGTCTAATATGACATTTCACCTTACCATTAGCAAATACTTCGTGTAATATTGTATAGAAAGATACTCTGTAATTAAATGAAAGTTCATTGTATACTTTGTAACTAAATTTTTAAAAGGGTTCAGTGTGAAATGATGAGTTTTTAGACGTGAAATTGCTGATTTTTCACACAAAAGCAAAAACATGTTAAAGTATATACATAATTTTGAGTGTTATTGAAGAACAAAAATTCATGCTAGGATGAAGTGACATACAGGTGATATACTAATCATGATCATAAGGACTTAGCCATATTGGGTTGCCCATACCTTGTGATTGGAGTTTTTCTCCTAAAGATTTACGAAGACGTGCACTCCAATACTATGGATGTCCAATAGCTTTGATAATAATAGTTGTATCTACATACCTAATATATCAAGTATTGTTAGCAAATGATCCATATACATTGGACAAAGCAGAAGTTGAACTAGAGCTAATATAATCTGCATTCCTTGCAGTAGATTCTACCTGTACACAGCAAGATTGAAGCAAAGGCAAACCTTCAACCCGTCTATCTTTTTCTTTGTTTGAGGGTCCTCCACTTCTGCAACAAAAATTCAGCCCCTTCTCTCAATGAAGCCTTCCTATCAAACTCGTAGTTCCACAGTTCTTTAACAGGAAGCCTCCCATTAGGATTATACTCATTAAGTTCCCTCAGGGCATTTGTCACGGCAATAAACAAGTCCTCTCCCCACTCATCTTTAAGATTTTTCAACCTTTCGTCCTCCATATCTATGTCAACCTTCATTACAGCAAGAAAATCGACGGGAGTAATTAGATTACAGTAAATGTAAAGAACTATGAACACAAGTTATATCTATATCGCTGAGACAAAGGCAGGACTTAGCATCATAAATAATAAAAAGAAACGATTACTCCATACAAAATGATATCAGCAACTCATAAGTTAAATTAATCGTATTCATTAAGTTAAGATAGTAGTACAAAACTTAGGTAGGCCAAACTTTCAGCTCTTTACCTCTTCATCATTATTAAGCTAGGTTTGTTGTCATGCCTTTATTTTATTTTTTTTTGGGAGGGGGGGGGGGAGGGGTGCTGCTGAAACCCAACCATAAAGCTACAGAGCTAGACTGACCCCAGGCCTCTTTACATGATTAGCTGACCCACTAACTGGACCGTTCAAGATGGACTCAGCTCAATGACTAAAAGATTTTCAATAGGTCTGCTAAAAAGTTTGAGGGGGACCATAAGCTACATGAGCCTGTCAAAGGTTGCATTATTGTCCGTATCTTTGCCAGGTGCAATTGATGGATGCCAAAAAGATAGACTTGTGATAAAAGCATGGAGACAGGATGATGGACAGAGTCATTTAATAAGTACCTTTATTATTCCTCTATCAGAGAGAATGGCCTTAAAGGGATGCCAATCAGAACGATCTTGAAGATTTGATTCCCACAATGAGCATAATTCTACAGCTTTAACTTCTGCTATTTCGATGGGATACTTTCGCTTGCAAGCTTCCAAGAAACACAAAGAATCAAGCTCCCCTAGTTTCTTAACTCCAATGGTAGGATTTGGAAAATCTATCAACCCCTGAAACTCAAGCATACAGTAAAAATAAGCTTTAGATTTTGAAAGTTAGCATGAAAATGATTATCTTTATGCCAATTTAATTTCATGGCTCTGCACGTCAAAACTTCTTGAAGTGCAGAGCCGACGTGCAGAGTCATGAAGGAAACCCAAAGCTACTATAACTAGTTCATGAAATCAATACGAAAATAAATAAGCTAACCAGACTACCAGAGTATGGATTTCAAAAACCTACATTCATCAACGCTTCACAAGCTTCATGCAGCTCACCCGTATCCCTTTGCTCTTTCACGAGTAGAACTGTTGCAAGGTTTTCTAAATCCTCTACTTGTTCTTACTTCTCTTGAAAATCTTTTCTCATTCCTAGAAAGCATTTCAATGCCTCAAGTTTTAGCTCGAGTCCTTGTCTACCATCCAGCTGGTTTTGGAGGTACAGTATTCTCTTGTGAAGATCTTCTAGCTCCAACTGTCATAAAATGACACCTCCAATTCAGATAAAAAAAATCATGAACTCTTCGAAGTAATTAAATATAATAACCAAGCATTCAATAGATATTGTTCCAAACCTTCTGCTTTTCTGCCAGCTTCATCAAGGTCTCATCAACCTCTTGTTGCACTTTTTGGGGAACTTCAGGATGAGAGTTACGATCCTCGGATTTCTGAAGAATGATACGAAGTACTAAATAGAATTAATGTTGATAACATACATGCACAACGTAAAAATGTCTAATGATGAATAAAGAAAAAAAATCCAAGCATTCTAAAAGCTTGATTATACCATCTAACACAAACTTGAGCTTTTCATGTAAAGGCATAATGCTGTGGAGGTGGAAAGGGAAGGGTCAGCAGGGGCTTTCCCTTTGGCCACAGAGGATGACAGAGCAGAAAGTTCATCGGAGGATAATTCAGAACGAAGTTTCCAAGCTCCGTCAGGAAGGCAATAAATGCTAATTTTGTTAAACGACTCCATACCAATCTTCGGAGTCCAGTTTCTCTCGATGTCCTCATTCACAAGAGGAATATCAAAGAAGTCGAAAATTATTGGAAGGAGATTGGCGTATGGAAGAGGATAAGGCCGAGAAGAAGAAACACAGTGAACCATGTGGTTCAAGATGATGTAAGGCAGATCAATGTCATAACCATTAAGCAGCAGAAAAATCAATTCCAGGGTTTGATCAGTGATGAGCTCCCTGGAATTGGTGCGGGGAACGATACAACGGACAAGATAAGTAAAAATAATCTTTGGTTCAAGCTTCAAAGAGGAGTGGGTCAGTTGTTTGGACTTGGGAATGTCCTCAAACAAAAATTGTTTCCTTGCCTTAGAAACGCAGTCCAGGCGAGAGGGGTAAGAATCCCTAGAAAAATCAGGAGAAGTGTGTAAAATTTGAGCCAAGGTAGAGACATTTAGGGAAATCTCTTTCCCTTTGACCAAAGTATCAAGGGTGATCTCCCCTCGATTCTTTTTAACAGACATGTTGATATAAAACAGACGAGTAAGACGGGGAAAGGCTATGTCTGAAAGAGACGACATTTTAAACAGGGAAGACTCTCGAAAGACCTTAAAACAATTGAGGGAAGCAGAATTAATGAGGTCGATGTCCATTTTTTCAGAAAAACAAAGCTTTCGGGAATGGAATCCATCTTTCCATTTCCCAAAAGTCTCGTTATTTCGAAACCAAGAGGAGGGAAGAGAGGAATTTACCTCGGCTTCAGGATGAGATTCATGTTTCTTTGATGAAGCGCCGGTCCGAGCTTGCTTAGAGGATGAAGCTCTGGTAGCGTTGGATTTTCGTTTGGGCGCCATTAGAGAAGGTACATTCCAAAAGATGAAAAAGAAGTTCAGAAATTTGAAAGTGGACGAACAGATGAGAGGGAAAGAGAAATAAAGAGGGTATAACAGGAGAGAGAGAGGAAGAAGAGAGGGAATGTGAACGGGTGAAAAGAAGTGGGAAGGTGAAAAAGGATTTGATGAAGTGACGTGATGCAGTTTTCGAAGAGAGGACTCGAATAACGGTTGCATGCAGAGCATTAAATGAGGGAATAGCGAGAGATTCATTGAATTTCATTTCGAGCTCAGGGTTCTTGCTGTACTCGAAACAGTGCACCGCATTCTCAATCGGGGGAGCAAGGAAAAAGTCAGGTGGGATATGGTTGTTTGGGTTTGCCATGGCGGAAGGGAAAGAAACAATGTCAGGAAATTTAATTTTTTGGTAGTTCAAGTCTGTGAAGGAGGTGTAGTTGGTATACTTCAATCAAACAGGCCAACCAAGTAAAAGGCTAAGTTTGGTACTCCCTCCGTCCCCATAGAACAACCTTTTTGGGTTGATTTCGCGGGTATTAAAAAATATGAGTTGAAACTTGAAAGTATTAACAATGTATGGGGAACCTAATAAAAGTACATTGAAAAGGAAAAATTACATGGAAATTGCAAAAAAGTAGAGAGAGAAAGTAATAAAAGCATATAGAAAAAACAAAATTTGCATGGGGAAACTAATTTTGCACAAATATTATTGCAAATTAGAGGGTATTTCAATGCAAATGGGGTCTTCATTTTGGGACTAAAATTAGGCCAAAAGGGTCATTCTTTCGGAGACGGATGGAGTACTTTTTTGTTGTACAATTTGCTAAAAATTTAATTGATTCTTGTGCATTGATATATGGACAACAACCCCTACTATCCCTACAACCCCCCCCCCCCCAATAACCCCTACGGTACATGGAAACCCTCTAAATCCCCTCAAAACCCTTAAACCCTCAAATTCCGTACTCCAAATTCAAAATTATAATCACTAATTCTTAGGGGTGAGCAAAGACCCAGGGTATCCGGTACCGGACTCGGAACCGGTTAGGATCCGCCGGGTTCGGACCCGGAACTGGTTTCATCGGGTTCGGACCCAGAACTGGTTTCACCGGTTCCGGGACCGGGTCCAAAAATTCGGAGCCAGTTGTAACCGGTTCCGTAACCAGGTCCTGAAATTTCGGACCCGGTACCCGATGGGTACCCGGTTGTTTGAAATTTTTAATTTTTTTTTTTTTTTTAAGTTCTTAATTTCTTATTTACTAAGCTGCTAAAGTACCTCAGTTCTTCATCAGAGATCTTATAATTCCAAATAAAGCCATCTTCCTCATTCCAATTTTTTTCTTGATCCTAAAGTTCCAATTTGCTAAGATGCGAAAGTACCTCAACTCTTTGCTTATTATTGGCTCCGATACCCATAACTTCTGGTTCCAAAAAAATTCAATTTGCTATGCTGCTAAAGATCCTCAGTTCTTCGATTTTTATTAGCTCCGACAATCATAATTTCTGGATCCAAAAAATCCAATTTGCAAAGCTGCTAAAGAACCTTAATTCTTCAATTATAACTACTATAACCCAAAGCTACTATAACAAGATCATGAAAGCAATACGAAAATAAATAGGCTAACCAGACTACCAGAGTATGGATTTCAAAAACCTACATTCATCAATGCTTCACGAGCTTCATGCAGCTCACCCTTAGCCCTTTGCTCATTAACGAGTAGAACTGTTGCAAGGTTTTCTAAATCCTCTACTTGTTCTTCCTTCTCTTGAAAATCTTTTCTCATTCCTAGAAATTGCTCACATTCAGCTTCAAAGCATTTCAATGCCTCAAGTTTTAGCTCGAGTCCTTGTCTACCATCCAGCTGGTTTTGGAGGTACAGTATTCTCTTGTGAAGATCTTCTAGCTCCAACTGTCATAAAATGACACCTCCAATTCAGATAAAAAAAATCATGAACTCTTCGAAGTAATTAAATATAATAACCAAGCATTCAATAGATATTGTTCCAAACCTTCTGCTTTTCTGCCAGCTTCATCAAGGTCTCATCAACCTCTTGTTGCACTTTTTGGGGAACTTCAGGATGAGAGTTACGATCCTCGGATTTCTGAAGAATGATACGAAGTACTAAATAGAATTAATGTAGATAACATACATGCACAACGTAAAAATGTCTAATGATGAATACAGAAGAAAAAAAATCCAAGCATTCTAAAAGCTTGATTATACCATCTAACACAAACTTGAGCTTTTCATGAATATTTGGAGCATCCTATTGGAGAAAGTACTTCCAACACTTAAATAGTAAAACCTGTTTCTCTGTTTAATCCAAAGTTGAGTATTCAAATGAGATGGGAGGGATTAACACCTTTCTGTTTTCCGCTGAAAGCTTCTCTCTGACACTTGCACATTGAGCTAAATGCTTCTTTGACTCTTGTCGGAGTTTCTCAAGCTCTTGTTTCCCAGATTCAAGCAACGACTGATGCTTTTCACATTTCTGAATGATCTTCTGAAGATGATTTTCAGCATTCAATAGTACACTTCTGTTCTCTGACATATTTAAAACCCATGGAGTATTAATAGTCTTTAAAGCTATCAAGTGTTACAAGATAAGCTAATGGAAAAAAGATATAACAATTCAACACTAATGCTTTCCTAAAATTGTCATTAGTTGCTGTTATATTAACTTCAATCTTAATTAAAGCTAATGATCGTTTTTCTTTCAAAAAACATAAAACAAAAAAGTATATACTCGTATTTCATACCAAGAGGACAATGATTTCTATTTCATATCAAGAGACAAGAGTAGTAATATTTAGCTGTCTGTAATACACTCTGGTGAGATGATTGGTTTACAACTGAAAATAAGAAGGCATTTTCAAGCTCCCCTAATTATCTGACTACTATCAGCATTACCTAGAATGCAAGTTATGCAACGCAGTACATTCTTATTAGTTCAGGTTAGAGTGATAAAAATAATATTTACTACGCTATGTCTCGACTAATGTGTCAGTCAAAGTAATGCAAATTTAGTCATTTTATAGAGTACAATGATTGCTCCAATCCCATAATATATCATGAACCTAACTTAAAATAAGTGACTCAAATTGAAAACTTCAACTGGATCTAAAAACTCTACATACACAATACATCATAGAGCACTTGTGAATAGAGGTGTCAATTCGGATGATCGGATGGGTTTGGTGAACTCGGGTCGAGTTTGGTCAATTTTAAAAGTTGAGTCATGCTAAATTATTGTGTTCATACGAGTCAATCTAAATCGGATATTTTTCGGATCAAGTCGGATGTGTTTTTGACACCACTACAGTTGCATATCCAATGGTTTATTGGAGTAAGTGCCACCTTAGTGGCCACTTAGAGTATTTAGGTCTTGTTTGGTAAAGTGCTTTTAGCTTATTTATTATGCCCTATTAGAGGTTTGACTATTTAAAAAGGCTAATTTGGGTATTTGGTAAATAGCTTATTATAAGAGTTTTTTAGGCTCAAAAAGCTCTTTTTAAAATGAGCTTATTGAACAATTAGCTTTGATATTAAATACACTATCAACTAACAATTAACAGATATTTCCAAAAACTTTTACATAATTAGCTATTTACAACCCACTATTCAAACCAACTAGTTAAATCAGCAAATACAACCAGGTATATCAATCAACTACCAACTAATTACCAAACAGAGCCTTAAAGAGAGTTACATAAAGATTTTCCCTTTTATTTGTTACTTTTGATTGTAGGGATTTGATTATACTTGAATCGATTTTTGAGAATTCTGATTTGATGGTACAATCATGAAGTACCCACATCGTACCAGGGGGGAGAATGTTTACGAGCTAGCAACATCATCATACGGGATTGATACCTATCAAATATACTCTACATAAACATGTTATATCATCATACTAGTTGATTCCATATCAACATTAGCTTGGTCCCAATGACAGATCCTACATTGTTTAGTATTCCATTCAATTGTCCTCCCGTGTGCAATTCTATCAAGGTAGATCAACTATAACCAAGGAGCAAATGGTTAGTTCCAACAAACCTATGATCTTGCAAGTGAATATATAAAGCACACAATGTTGAGCCTTTTGGTTTTGATGGACAAATTGACAAACTCGACTAATGAATGTTTTGAGTCTTTGGTGAATAAAGGGTTCAAGCAAAGTTTGTTCCGGAGTAGGAACTTGGATGCGGAGTAGCATTCTCTAAAAAGTCTCATGCAAATCTCACGTTCTAGTTTTAATTGTGAGCACTCAATAATATAAAGTCGGAAAGGAACTCAATGACTTATGTTATTAAAAAGATTACTGGAATAAAAGTTATTTTTAAAAGATAATTTCTTAAGGAAAAAGATAATTTATACAAGTTTTATCTAGTAATTTAATTTCGAATAAATATAATTATCGAAGATAATTATCTAGTGGTTTAAATATAAATAATTAATTTATCTTTTCAAATAAAATCCTTTTTAAAATAAAATCTTTTTAAAACAAACTTTTGATAAAGTTAGCAAGCAGTTTTCTTTGTGAAAATCGCTGATTATACGGTTTATCATAGCTAATGTTTATCAAGTTGTTGAGATAGTGGATTAGTGAGATAAGGCTAGGAAACCTCCTTCATGATCACCATCTGTCAAGATAATTCCACAAGTTGTTAGTGGGGTGTTGGCATGTGGACGTGATTATAGTGGAGGTTAATGACTAAGTCTTCTCTATAAATCATCATGCAAACTATCTCAGAAAATACAACTCTTGAGCATAAAAATTCCAGTAGCCATCTAATAACATAAAGAGAGTTATTATCCTTCTTATATTCTTGAGTGCAATAGGTATTTGTAATCACAGGTTGTATTCAAGTACTTTGGGGTTGGGATTGTGAGTTTGTGTAAGGTGAGGTCAAGGAAGCTTCGCTGCTGAATGCTTCTGTGAGAGTTGGGAACAAGTTCCTAATTTGTGGAACTTGTTAACGGGTTTGAATCTTCACTTGTAAAGAGTTTGATTACATAGTGGAAATTTAGAAAAGCCTATATCTTCTCTCGTCATTATTTCATTTAGTTAAATTCCGCAAAAGTTTTTAGATTTCACCTCAAATACAATTCACCCCCCCTCTTGTATCAGCCAGTTAGACTTTCACACAATCTACCCACCCAACCATCTCATCGTCTACTAACACTGATAAGTTGTCCCTTACCTTAAGCTTTGATGATTTGGCATCAAACCTTGACATAATCCAAAACCCAAACCTTGGTTCGACTTTGGTAGTGGCAAGCTTGAGCAGATTATGGAACCCCATATCTTTAACCCATTTCCGTTCTAATGGAGTCAACTTACATATGAGATCAAAAAATGTGGAAAGAGCTTTGGTTAAGTATCTAAGCCTGACACTTAGTAAGTACTCACATCCAATATGGATCCAAGAGTCTAAGTACCTAATTTCAAAATCTAAAATTTTCATGAAAATGTAGTGCATCATAGGAAAATAAAGAAACATTAGCTAGGAGATCCTCCTCACAAGGGAAACACCTAATGCAATAGAGGAATAACCGAATAAGTAATACCTTTATGTTGTTTGCTGAAAGCATTTCAATTATATTAGCACATTGAGTCATACACTTCTTTGAATTATGTCGTAATTCCTTCAGCTCTCGTTTTCCAGATTCCATTAATGATTGAAGCCTTTCACAGTCCTGAAGATGATTTTCAGCATTCAATAGAATGCGTCTGCTCTCTGATATATATGAACAGTTTTTTAAGTTACCAAGTGTTGCTAGAAAAAACAGATGATATAGCAAAAAAAAATCACAGTACAGTTGCCATATATGTACAAAATAATTTCACAATAAAGTAGCCAAAATCAATGTTATATCGCCAGTTCTAACAAAGTCCCGGCAATTTGCAAAGCTTTTCTTTTAAGGCGATGAGCTTATTTTTTTCCTAAACTTAATAATTCCTCGCTCTTTTTTTCCTGTTTCCGAATTTAACTTATATCTGCTTGGCTTAACTTATTAGCTGATACTTATCTTCATGAGCTAAGGTGAACTGTGCCTAATTTTCCTTTTATGGGCTTTAATTCTTCGATATAACAGAGCAATTGCCACAAAAAAGAAAGAAACAACGAATGCGTTTTAGAGTTTTTCATCCATAATAATACCTGCTTGTACATCGAGGGTTGAGACTGATACGAAAGGCTGGTTATCATTGTTAATGGACCATCTCAACCAGGTTCCTCTTGAATATCTAAAGAACGCTTCATACTCTTCCTCTCAATAATTTCTCTACCAGATAGGTCAGTAATACACTTTCCGCCAGGATATGATATTTCTTTCTTACACAACTTTTTTCCATCAAAAACAGAAACCTTAAACTGAGAATTGCCTATGACCTTGAAAGTCAGGATGTCCTTTTCTTGTAAGGAATAAGCATTGATAAATTCTCTCCAGCCATCTCCATGCTAGTATCGTGATTTGTCGTGAGCTGCACCTCCCATTCATTTAGGTTGCCATTTGAGCTTATGAAATCTGCACCTAACTTTTCCGAAACTTCCTTCGGAATCATCTGATGTTCAAATAAAGGTTAACTTTAGTCATTCAGCATCAAAAACTTAATCATGAAACAGTCTTACAACCAACTAACCAAGGCACTATATGTTCACGTCAATTTGCAAGTAATCTATATAACAATCAATACCAAATTACTTAAGTCCTTCACAACCACAAACCATTGTTACAAGTCTTACAACCCAAACAAATGCCAACTTTGTTCAATTTGTTGTCCGATGTAACAAAGTAAAGCACGGCGAGTTTATAATTATTAAATAAGTCAATCGACAATATTATTATAATAACAATTTACCCTCTTATCTAAAAATCACAATACATATATCAACTCAAAATAATGGTTTCACTTCGGTTTGCCTCCCATATCATGACACCATCTAATCAAGAGAACACTTACCAAAAGGATCTTAACTATATACAGGCTGCATAAACGGAACCAAAAGTTGAAATACACTATACACCCATTGATAATCGAGCGTGATTTTGTCATGCATTCCTAATTAATACGAAGTACCAATTTTAGAAATGTATTAAAATTAGGGTTGTATATAATGTTACTCTAATTATTCATTTTTTTAATCAGCTAAACTGAATGTCGACTAATCTAAGTACTTAACACACTTAATTTAATCAACTAATTGAATTAAAACTTAAAAATATTGTTGATGGATGTAGCTTTTTGGTGGCTTAAGGGCAGAATAAAAAATTGGGGCCCTTATTATCGAGTAAAGTAAAAAAATGAAAATAATTTTATTTTTTTTTTTTTTTTTTGCTTTAAAATGATCGAATTAAAGAAAAAAAAAAACCATCGTACAATAAAGAAAAAACAACAAACTTAAAATTAAGTATACAAAACATTGTCTACGAGTATTTCTAGATGCAAAATCACCGATAACAGTGTCAACATCAATATGCTCAAACATAATTTTCTCGATACTTAAAATGGCAAGACCGTTTAGTCTCTCTTGTGACATTGATGATCTCAAAAACGTTTCCAATAATTTTAACTTCGAAAAACTACTTACAGCAGATGCAACGGTGTCCCGGATCCCATTAAAAATCAAAGAAGAAGAAGAAGAAGAAGAAGAAGAAGAAGACCATTTGCTCTAATTGAATTAGAGCTGTTTTAGGAGATTAATGAGGTTGAAAATTGCAAAATTAAATTAATGGGAAGAAGAAATCAATTATTCTGATTGAGATGAGATTATTTTGAAAGGGAAGTTGAATAACCATAAATCATGACAATTAAGATATTTTTGGAGAATTAATTAGGAAAGAATAAAGGAATTGAAAGTTAAAATTTGGGAATATGAACATAATATGAATAAAGGATGCATGCGTACAGCGTATAGTACTTTAACATTAATTAGTTAGGATATTTATTTATTTATTTATTTTTTAAATCTGAAGGACTTTAATTAAAACTTGGGCCTCCTTCATTTGGGCCTTGGTCGACGGCACATGATGCTCTGCCTTAGGGACGGCCTGAATTTAGGAATTCAAATCTCAAACTACACAACTTATAATTTTTTTTTGGAAGAACACATCTTTATAGAATTATAGTGGTATTATATTAATAACATAAAGACTAATTAAAAATTAATTAGCATATAAATATTGACTTAGTATAACATAAAGTTTTGTAAAATAAAAAATAAAATTCATGTTTGAATAAGAAATAGAAGAATAAACTTACAGTTTGGGAATGGAAATCAGAGGATAGAACAATTGCAAACTCAGTTTCTTCCATGTTTTGTATCAATTAACAACTGAAAGAAAACAAAATTATGATGATGAAGTGTAAATTAGCAGAAAAAATGGAATAGTGAAATGAGTGTTTTTTAGAGGGAAATTAAAAATGTCAGAAGCAACACCCTCTTTTGCCCTAAAAAAAAAAAATAAAAAAAGGCTCTTTAGTTTTCACTGGTCATTTCCAAAACCTTGAAATTGCAGCATAAGGTTTACAGGTAATTATTACTAGTAGAAATTGATTTTATTAGATTATACAGTATACTTGCATGAAATTTTGAAATTACGTATACTTGCATTAGGAGTAGATAAATATTTTTGCAAATAGAATTATTACACTTGATGCAAAAAATTTAATAAATGGAGATAGTTGCATGAAAATTAATGTGTATATATGATAGAAATGTGTATTAAAAATAATTATTTTAATCTAAGATATAATTGAAAGGTAATCATTGAAGGCAAATGCCTAAAATGACAAACAACTTTATTTAGTACCAATCAAACATTAATGTGTATATATGATAGAAATGTGTATTAAAAATAATTATTTTAATCTAAGATATAATTAAAAGGTAATCATTAAAGGAAAATGCCTAAAATGATAAACAACTTTATTTCAGAGACAAAGAGAGTACCAATCAAACAAACTAAAGCAAGTTCTTAAAAATTAAATCAGGGAAGTAAAACCCATAAATTGTAAATTACTATGGGAACATGGGAAGTTAATTAATTCGACATCATTATTGCAACTTTGCAACCAAACGAGGTCTAGATTTATATATTTATATTATACGGGGTAATATACTTTGTATCAAACTGTAAATAAGAAGTGTTGCGATATTTTGATAGCAGAGGAAATATGTACATTAATTTTTATTTTTTTTTGGCAGTAATGTACATTAATTGATGAGTAAGAAATGTATTCTATCCCGTCAAAAAAAAAGGTACTCCATACTTCCATAGTCCATACTCTATTGTAGATGGTCAAATGAACGTGTGTGAATAGCGTAAAATTTTATAACATTGCGATAAAAAAAAAATAAAAAAATGCAAAGGAAGTATATACACCAAAAGAAACAAGGATTCATAATTCATTTATTTCTTCAACCAAAAACACCAAACCATATAATAGATATATCCAACATAAACAACCACCACCGCATAATTTCATATTCTCAATTCATGAGAACTCATGCTCATTTTAAAGTAAACATCTAGAAAGTCTAGCACTACACTTTAACGGAGGACAACAGAATTTTAACCTGTGAGAATCACAAGATCTACCAGGCTTAACACAAGGTAATTTAAACAAACTAGGATTATAATTAGTTGGAACACCATTTTTAATCTCAGCACCAACATCAACAGCATTATTATTAGTTGATTTCGGAGTCGTAGTAGTCGCAGCAGAGTTGGCTGTTACGATTAGGAACATGATGCTAAGTATGACCACCAATCTTTGTACCATCTTCATCGTCATAATCGATCTTTTCCTCTAATAATCCTCACACTAGAGGTACGAAATCAATAGATTTACGAGAGTTGTGTGTAAAGTATTGTTTTTTTTAGAGTGGAGATGAGATTATTTGTTCTAAATGTTAAAAGTGTTTTTATAGCACCGGACAATTGTCGGTATACTACTATACGATACGATATTACAATTGATTAGAGGATGTTTCGGGTGAAAACAATGGGACCTTGTCGAAGGTCCGATGAAGTGGAGAAGACTAGATTCGATCCAAGTAATGTTGGGCCGAAGGTTTCCTGCACAGTAAACACACGTAAACTAGCCTCGGGGGTGTTGCCGAGGAAGGCCCCTCCGATGCTAAAGTCAGTACAGTGCGTAGAAAGAGAACACTATGCAAGAGAATTTGTTGCTTGAGGCTTTTCTTGATTGAATGAACAAATGTAATATTGATGGCTTTTATACCTCTGCATACATGGAGAAGTTGGGCCTTAGCCCCATTGGCTTGCCTTGAGGACTGATCTTTGACTTTAGCACAATTGGAGAGATGAACCTCGACCTTGGGCTTTTAATTGGATCATTTAATGCCTAAGCCCAATTGGACTAAATTGGACCCAAACAACTTGCCCCCCAGACCCGATTTGGAAGGATGACAGGTCGGGTTTGATTTAATCAGAAAAGGAGGGAAGTGAATGATTTAATTAATCCAAAAATTTGAATTTAAACCATAATTAAACCATAATTAATGAGATAACAACAGTTAAGGCGGATAATTGTGGAAGTTGGACGGATAATGGGCAGTTTAATCGCAAGGTCGTGTGTTTAACGGTTACTTAGTGGGGTATTTAAGAGAAATTGAAACGCGGACTCCCCGTATTCCCATTTCTGGAGATATAATCAGAGGCGCGTCATCTCTCCTCACTTATTCACCAACACAAACCCAGAATCCTCGAGAGAACCCAAGAACCCGCATCGAAACTTCGCAAATTCCCCGAGCATTAAGCTTAGAAACTGAGACTTGCCACTACCAATTCGTAAATCGGCAACTTTCGCTTCAGATTAAGGTAAATTCCTTTGATTTTAGTTTATTTTTCTTCGAATTTGAACTCCTTCCCTTTTTTTCGACTTTTTTCTTCGAAATTATCAATGGCAAGAGGAGTTAGGGGTAGAGCCTGTGCTCCAAGAAGAGCAAGGCCAATTCCCGATCCCAGGAACAGGATTGGGACCTGGAATGGACGAAGAGCAGAGTCTGACCCTGCTGAAGGGATCAGGGCGACTCCAGTTTCCTCGGCTCCTCCTCAGAGAACGGAGGGGCCGAGCGCTTCTGGGCGGGACGATGAAGTTCCCGCTGTCCTTTGGGATATCCTTCCCGGGTTTTCAGAGTGGGAGGATGCCGAAGTAGCTTCGGCCATGATAAAGAACCGCCCCTACTCATGGTGGGTGGAGAATGCCGAACAGTATCGGTTTGCCGAACAAATTGAGTTGCATTACGGCATCCTTGAAGCTGATGGGTATTGGTGCCGAATGCCCGTGGCATCCGATAGAATCCATCGTCCACCCCCGGGGTATGTGGGGGTGTACACAAGACAACTTCAGTATGGGCTGAGGTTCCCTTTGGACGTATTCGTCCGAGACTTGCTGATCCATTACAATATTTCCCTATGTCAGCTAACTCCTACTAGCATCCGAAGGGTGATGACATACTTATGGGTCTGCAAGTTCTTCAGGTATGTGCCGAACCTGCACTGCTTCAAAAAGCTTCATCGGCTAGTGCCAAATATTCAAAGTGGGCACGGAAGTCATGGTTCTGGGTGGTACCGAATTGAGTCTCGGCCCCAGTACCTAACCATGTGGTCGAACGACTCTTCAGACAAGGACTGGAGAGGTCAATGGATTTGGGTTAGGGCACCCACGGACCCGGGCCACCCTTGCGTCTTCAGCGCTCCCCGATACCTTGCTGAGCCTGATCCCGACATGGGAAGTTTAGGTCCCCCCGCAGATAACGGCCCAGATCCAAACCTTAATCAACAGAATATCTTCGGCAAGCTGCCGAACCGGGGGGGGCAGCGGCCGAATGCAGCATATCCCGGAGACTTGGCTCCCCGATACGCATTATGTTTTCCAAGAGAACATGCTAGCAGCTGTCGGCCTCAGCCGAAAGTTTAAGGATGGTAAGCTTCTTCGGCTGGGGCCGAGGCTTTTTAATTATCTCTTTTTCTCCTCTCACTTCGCTTTTTTATGCTGTGCCAACCTAACTGAACTGACCTTTCCCTTTTCTTTTTCAGAGCGGGACGAGACCAACGTCGGCATTAACTACGCTCGTCTTGGCGTCAACCGAGAACGAGTTGTAACTGATCGGGCCCCCTCTATCACTGAACCGAGGCATAGGGAAGTTCATCTAGACTCTTCCCACTTCCAAATTGAGGCTGTTGCTCTGTATCAGAGGCAGAAGCCTTGGTGGAAGAAGAGAGATCCCTGGTTTCAGCTGCTGGACGAAGAAGCTGAAGCTGCCCGTACGGCCGAAGAGGTTGCACGGGTTATTGAAGCTTGTGAAGGAGGAGAAGGGTCCTCCAGGGCTGCTGAAGAAGAAGCTGCAGCTAGGGCAGCTGAAGAAGACGAGGCTTTGCTGAAGACCTCGGTGAGCTTTCAGACTTAATTTTGTCTGTTTCTGTTTGTTTTGTTTTTACTCACATTCTTCCTCCCCCCTTGTCTTTTACAGTCTGAAGAGAGTAATAGACACAGAGAAGGGAAAGCCCCTATTCGTCCCGAAGACCAGATACAAGAAGAGTCCTCAGACTCAGACATGGACGGGCAGCCGCTTCAGAAAAGGCGCCGAAGAATGGCCATCATCGGCCCCCATGACTTTCAGCGGAGGCCGATGACCATCGGCGTCGAAATAAGGGAACCCGAGGAAGGCAATGGATCGCCGAGGGTTCCCCGGCCACCACCTCAATCACCACCAAAGACCCCTCTGCCACCTCCCGAGATGGAGGTGGATCAGAAAACTCCCGAACCTAAGGGAGGGGTCCAAGAAGAAGTTCAAGAGAGTGCTGCTGAGCACAAGAATGAGGATGTCGTGATGCCCAATGCTGAGGGTTTCACGGCAGACATTGCAAGAGAGGTTGAGGCTTTCGTCCTCACCCCTGAAGAAGAAGAGGTCATAATAATTGACTCTTCTGAGAAGGAGGATGTTGAGCCATCCAAAGTTAAAGAAGCTCCGTCGTCATCCTTTCCTTCCTTCCAGACTCTGCAATCTGGAGAAATGGGTTTCTCGGCCCCCCGAATTCCAATCCCAGATCACATCTGGGACCTCATATGGGGTCAGAACCGAGAAGGTGCTGCAGCCTACTTTGGCGATTTTGCTGGCACGTCCGAAGTAGATAGGGCAAGAATCTGGTCGCTGAAGGCCACTGCTGGGATGGGCGAATCCAGCAGATCAGTTCCTGACCCAACCAGGTCTAACCAACTGCTGATGATGCAGGTGATTTTCCTTGCCTTTATCTCCTCTAAAATTCAGCTCTATTTTTTATTTTAACTTGTGCTCCTGTTTTCAGTTCGTGCACAATCAGACTCTCACTGTAGAGCTGATAGATGCCCTACAAGATAGGGTAGACACTGCCGAGCACGACAAAAAGGTAGTCGAAGAGGAGTTAAAGCTTGCTAAGTTGAAGCAAGCAGCAGCTGAAGAGAAGCAGCAGAAAGGTGAAGAATACGAGAAAAAAGCTGTTGAAGCCTTCAAAACCTTCTGCGATGCTATGGAGAAGGAAGTTTTTCCCCCACTGATAGAAGGGGAAAAATTCCTCCAAGAGCACATGGGAGTGGACATCTCCAAATTCAAGGCTACCATTGAGAGCCGAATCCAGGAAGGAGCTGCTGCACAAGCTGAAGTGCAGCAACGGCTAGAAGCTCTTGAAGCCAGCAGAATGGCTGCTGAAGAGATGCTCCAAGCCAGGGATGTCCAACTCTCAGAGGCTGATGCTGCCGCTGAAGCTCAGAGAGCTAAGCTCCAAGAAACTGTTATTTTCCGCTTGTGGGCGGCTGCCGATACAGTTTATTTGAACTTGTAGCTCAATTTCTGAGCATAAATTATTAATTTGATGTTCTTTTCTTCGGCTGCTTTGTTTTTGAGTGCTTTACTGTTTCTTCAATTCTGCTGAACATAAACTTGCACTGGTAGTGCTTCTTGCCCCCCCAGAAATTGAAGTATGGCTTCAGCTGAATAAACAATTTCTTTATTTCTTAAAAATGGGTATTCGAAACACAGGGCCAACTGAAGGCAATGCTTCGGATAATGGCTTTCTGGGATAGGCAATATCCCAGAATTGTCCATGGACTCACGTCTTTGGAGAACAAATCTTACTGAAGCTTGACTTCAGCTGAAAGACTAGAGTTCTTTAAAAAGACGAGTTTGCCAGCAATCTGAAACCCAGTTATCCGAAGGCGAAGGTTTCAGACGAGGATGAATAAACAATTTCCAATTGTTGCTGTTATCCTTGATTTTCTGTCTATCATTGAAAAATGGATATCCGAAACACAGGGCCAACTGAAGGCAATGTTTCGGATAATGGCTTTCTGGGATACAAGGCTCAGTTAAGGCAATATCCCAGAATTGTCCATGGACTCATGTCTTTGGAGAACAAGTCTTACTAAAGTTTGACTTCAGCTGAAAGACCAGTGTTCTTTAAAAAGACGAGTTTTGTCAGCAATCTGAAACCCAGTTACCCGAAGGCGAAGGTTTCAGACGAGGCTGAATAAAAAACCCTTAAAGAGTAGATAGAACCGAGAAAACTTTGAAAGGATAAAAAGTTGCAAACATTTATATAAATGGTGGCTCCAAGGCCTTTCATTAGTTCAAAATGTACTTACAAAGATTGTCCTGCCCCGAAGGGTTTACACATGATATTTTTTCAGTACATCAGCGTTCCAGTGATTTTTCAACTCAGTTCCATCCAACTGCCGAAGTCGGTATGTCCCTGGCTGAAGCTCGTCACAGATTTCATAAGGCCCTTCCCATGCAGCTGAGAGTTTCCCATGGATTCGGCCTTTCTGAACTGCAGCAGCATTCCGAAGGACAAGGTCTCCACTTTTAAGAGGCCTTGCATGGACCCTTCGGTTATAAAATTTGCTGCCACTGATCTGATATGCAACTAGCTGAGAGTCTGTTTTCAGGCAGACATGATCGGCTTCCAGGGAGATGCACAATTCTAGGCCGGCGATTGCTGCCTCATATTCGGCTTCGTTGTTCGAGGCCTTAAAAGAAAATTTTAGTGCATACTCAAAGGATTTGCCTTCGGGAGAAGTTATCACTACTCCTGCCCCAGAACCGTTTTCGGTGGAAGATCCATCCGTAAACACGGTCCAGACTTTCTTTTCATTGTCTAGCGCTTCTTGGTGTGAGCATTCGACCAAGAAATCCGCTAGAGCTTGAGCCTTAATGGCAGCCCTCGGACGGTAGCTGATGCTGAATTCGGTGAGCTCAAAAGCCCACTTGGCTAGCCTACCAGATTTTTCAACCTTGCCGAGAACTTTTTCCAACGGCTGATCAGTTAAGACCACTATCTGATGGCAATCAAAATAGGGCCTCAGCTTCCGAGCAGCTACTACTACCGTGAAAGCGACTTTCTCGAGTAGAGGGTAGCGAGTCTCGGCATCCGTTAGTGTTTGACTGACAAAGTAGATCGGTTGCTGACTTTTACTTTCTTCCTTCAGCAGTACTGCACTGATGGTGGCTGGGCTAACGGCCACATACAGGTACAAAGTTTCTCCTTCTGCTGGGCTAGCCAGCGTTGGGAGTTGAGCCAGATGCTCCCGAAGCTGTTTAAAGGCGTCTTTTTGCTCTTCCTCCCAAACGAGCTCTTTTGTTTTCGGGAGTTTCAAGGCTTTGAAGAAAGGTATCCCCTTATCCGAAGCTCTGGAAATGAACCTCGAGAGGGCTGCCATTCTTCCGGGTGAGCCGCTGAACATCCCGCTTTGTTTTTGGCTCAGGAAGGTCGAGCGCTGCTTTGACTTTGGAGGGATTGGCATCAATCCCCCTTTTGCTGACTATGAACCCAAGGAATTTCCCTGACTTCACGCCGAAGACACACTTCTTCGGATTCAGCTTCATTTGATGATTTCTTAAGGTGGCGAAAGTTTCAGCCAGGTCCTTAACATGGTCCTCAGGTTTTTTGCTTTTGACGATCGAATCGTCGACATAGACTTCCATGTTTCGGCCCTTTTGATCGGCAAAAACTTGATCCACCAGCCTTTGATAGGTTGCCCCCGCATTTTTCAACTCGAAGGGCATCATTTTGTAATTGTACACCCCAGCGTTCGTGACGAATGCTGTCTTTGCTCGATCGTCGGGGTGCATGAAGATCTGATGATACCCCGAGAATGCGTCCATAAAACTAAGCAAGGCATGGCCACTTGTCGAATCGACTAGCTGATCGATTCTCGGCAAGGGATAGAAATCCTTCGGACAAGCCTTATTTAGGTCCGTGAAGTCAACGCACATCCTCCAGGTACCATTGGCCTTCTGAACCATCACCACATTTGCCAGCCATTCTGGATATTGGCAAGGTTCGATGAAGCCTGCCTCCAGCAATTTTTTGACCTCGGTTGCGATGTCTCGGTTCTTATTAGCGGAGTAATTCCGCTTCTTTTGCTTAACTGGTCGACACGTTGGGTCGACATTAAGCTTATGGGAGATGAGGTCTGGACTTATCCCGGGCATATCAGCTGCCGAGAAAGCAAACACATCTCTGTTGTCCCGAAGGAGCTGAATAAGTTCACAACGGGTGTTCGGATCAAGGTCCATCCCGATTGTTACACATTTCTCAACGTCTCCTTCGGCCAACTCAACTGTTTCAGTCTGTTGGTCCATGTCCATTGCTGATGGACTGGACTCTTCATAATCTGGCCTGCTGCCTATGTCAGCAGGTGTCCCAGTCTTTTTGTTCTTCGGCTGGCTCTCTGAGTCCTGCTGTTCAGCTGAAGAGCTAGCCTTTTCCCTTTCGAGCCCTTTACCTCTGGGTACAGATCCTTAGGCCGAAGCACTTAGGCCTTTCGGCTTTTTTGTGCTTGGCTCTCCTTCGTTTTCTTTCTCCTCCTCATCCTTGTCGTCATCTGGGCGACTACTGGATGGCTTGAGGTAGTTGCATCTTCGGGCGTCCTTTTGGTTTCCCTGTATCCATTCGGGGAAGCCGGCGTCTGAGACGTAAATCATCAGCTGATGATAAATTGAGACGACCCCTTGGATCTCATGAATTATGGGTCTCCCCAAAATCACGTTGTACACTGAAGGAGCGTCAATGACCAAAAATTCAATCATGACGTTCCTGGCTGCCTCATCGCAGCCGATGGTGATAGGAAGTGTCACCTTCCCATCTGGATAAGTTGAAGCCCCGTTGAACCCGGATACCGGGTAGGGTACCGGCGTAAGGTGCTTGGGCTTCAGCTTGATTTGATTGTAGGCCTTTCGGAACAGAATGTTTGCTCCGCTGCCACCGTCAACAAGGACCTTACTGACGTCGTGGTTGGCCACCGTGGCGATGATCACCAACGGATCCTCGTGAGGGAACGTTATCCCCCGGCAGTCGGCGGCTGTGAACGTCATGTTCGGCACCGGCGATTGGGGAGACTGAATGTCAGCGTTGTTCACCTGGTGAGTCAAAGCCCTAAGGTGTCGCTTGTGCTCCCTCCGAGAGAATATTCCTCCCGAGATAACATTGATCGGAGAGAATTTCCCCTCCGGCTTTTTACTGTTCTTCCGGGGGAAATCGAGGTCTTGCCGAGAGTCCTTTGCTGACTTCTCGGACTCTTTTTTCTCGCGGTGATCCGCGATGTATTTTTTCAAGTATCCCTTCCGGACCATGTCCTCTATCTGGTCCTTCAGTTGGATACACTCCTCAGTGTTGTGTCCCGGAGACTCGTGGAACTCGCACCACTGATTTTTATTTTTTCGCTGATACCACTCTGGGAGTGGTCTCGGCTTTCGGTAACTCTGCTCCTCCTTCGTCACGCTGTAAATTTTGGCGCGTGGAAGAGAGAGCGGAGTGTAGGACTCGTATCTGCCTGTGTATGAGGCAGATTTTTCCTTCTTTGGGTCGCTGGCCGAATATTGCTCCGAGGCCTTTGACTTTCCCTTTGCCTTATGGCCTTGGCCTTCAGACAAGGGTATTTTTCTTTGTTTCCCTCCCCCGAATTGAGGTTGGGTTTTCGCTTTGTTCCATTCTTCGGCTCGGATGAACTTATCCGAGGCATTCAGAGCTTCCTCCAAGGTCTGCGGGGTATGCATGACCATGAAGTCTAGGAACTTCCCGGGCTGCAGGCCATTCTGCATTGTAAAAACGGCTAGCCCCTGGTCCAGCTGAGAGACGCTGGATGACTCGTTACTGAAACGGGTCAGATAGTCTCGGAGGCTTTCGGTTTCCCCCTGTTGCAGACTCATGAGTTCTGCAGTAGTCTTCTCTCGGCGGTTTGCCGTGGAAAACTTGCTCCTAAACTTGGAGGACAGATCATCCCACCCTGTTATGGAGCCTTTCTTTACTCCCTTGGAGATCCACGCTTGCGCGACCCCCTTGAGAGTGGTTGGGAAATATTTGCACCAAGTCGCTTCGGATCTGGGGCAAAGATGCATATGAGTCTCATACGAGGCCACGTGATCCTTCGGATCCGAGGTCCCGTCATATGTGATGTGCGACGGTATTTTAACCGTGGGCACGTGCTCTTCCAGTATCCATTGCTCGAATGGCGAACTGGCGGGTAGCATAACGGCCTTGCCCTTGTTCCTGGCCGAAGGGACCGCGCTCCGCCCTCTTAGAGAGGTAGGAGTGGTTTTCGTCCCTGGCTGGGAAGTTTGGGCCTCGGCCACAGGGAACGAGAGGCGACTGTGCACGCTCGGTTCCTTGCCGCCGAGTCGGTCGAGGACGCTTCGGCGAACAGTCTCAGGTTGTTCTCGGTGAGTAGATTCTGGCCGAGAAGCTGAGCTGCTGCTGTTATGCGTTTCTGGTCGGGAGGATGAGGATCCTTTGAAAAATTCAGGGTTGTTTTTCCTCTCTTTTTCATTTTTCCAGGTATCCTCTTCCCACTCTTCCAGTTCCCGGAAGGAAGGAAGCTTCCCACCATCATGGTCTAGCTTCCTCCGCTGATGCCGGGTATGCGGAGGAGTTCGATCACGAGGTGGTGTCATATTTTGTGCCCTCATCGCCTCCATGAGCACTGCCAGCGCTCTTGCCACCTCCTCCGAGCTGGGCCCCGTCAAAGGGGTCCTCGGCCGAGTATGGGAATGAGGGCGCACAGTCGATGGTTGGCTTTGGGGCACTGAATGTATCCTATGATCGGACTCACCCCTGCTAGACCGAGAGTGACTCGGCCTATGATGAGAGTTATGAATTACGGGAGAAAGGGAATCCTCCCTGTATGATCCTCCCCCCCGAACTGGCACCCTTGGGAGAGTTCCGGTCCGGCGAGGGTGATGGTGTAGGGGTTTTAGGCTTTTCGCCCGCTCCTTGACGGAGGCCTTTGCTCTTGCGGTTCTTAGCCATTGCTACTAAGATAATTGCAAGATGATCTTGGTTAGAAATTTGGCTTAAAGATTTTTGAAAGTCTTCCCCACAGACGGCGCCAAATTGTTTCGGGTGAAAACAATGGGACCTTGTCGAAGGTCCGATGAAGTGGAGAAGACTAGATTCGATCCAAGTAATGTTGGGCCGAAGGTTTCCTGCACAGTAAACACACGTAAACTAGCCTCGGGGGTGTTGCCGAGGAAGGCCCCTCCGATGCTAAAGTCAGTACGGTGCGTAGAAAGAGAACACTATGCAAGAGAATTTGTTGCTTGAGGCTTTTCTTGATTGAATGAACAAATGTAATATTGATGGCTTTTATACCTCTGCATACATGGAGAAGTTGGGCCTTAGCCCCATTGGCTTGCCTTGAGGACTGATCTTTGACTTTAGCACAATTGGAGAGATGAACCTTGACCTTGGGCTTTTAATTGGATCATTTAATGCCTAAGCCCAATTGGACTAAATTGGACCCAAACAAAGGATATTTTGATGCATCGACATAAATATTTGACACGTTGATGTCGACATTGATTGTTGGACACACCCGAGTATGTGTCTGACGACCGACATACACTCTAGAATTCTAGATGATGTACGCTCCAGACAATGCAAGTAATTAAGAAATACGTAAGAGAATAGATAAGGAGGTCATCAATATTTATTATTTTTTGTGGTTATGAAACTAGGGACTAGTAAGTTAACTTAAACAAACAAAAAAGATATTACATGAAACTGATAATGTAGTTGATTAATTTAGTGTTTCGTAAATTTTATTGATTAAGGAGCTGGAATTTAAAATAATTATTTTTAATAATTGATTAGAAGGAACGAGTAATAAAAAAATATGATTTTTTTCATTATAATAATATTGCGACAAGGATGAAATACGCATCCCAAAGCACATTTATAAAAAGTTGATATTCGAAAGTATATTACAAGATGAATCTAATAAGATTCCACATGATTATAAATTGTTTAACATATAAATCATAACATATAGTTAAACGAGTGATGAATAGTGCAAAAGTCCAATCATTACAGTAATACTAGAACGGATGAATTATTAAATAAAATTTATGGTCTTAAAATTGAGATGGTGCTCAAAGTAACATCTCAATTTAATTCCATTCCAACAATTTTTTTTTTTTAGCAATCTTGTATTTAATTTAAGCCAACTTACTAAACACCTATAATTTTTAAAGTGCCTATACATTTTAGAACATCCACAATGGTTGATAAGAGGTTCTTGCTTGCAATTTCTAAATAGTTATAGCTACTAGCTAGCCATTATAGAGTTACAAAGATTGTAGCTTTGATGAAACCACATACCTCTACAAAAGCTATGTAGTTTTCCTTCACCCAAAGCCGCTTTGTTTGAATAAATTGATTTGTTTATTTTATGTATTTTTTTCTCCTTATGTAGAAACCTAAAGCTACAAGGAGATGTTGCTAGCAATTTTGGTTTTTGTGGATGCTCTTAGCAACTTACTATTTAAAGTGCTTGAAAATTGCCAAAGATTAGCTCAATTTAGCTAATATTAGATGAAGCTCGTGCGATATACAGTTTTTTTTGTATTTTTTTACAACTTATATATTTTTTTTCCTATGTTTGTGATAAAATTTGTTACTTTATTTAATCGTTGTACATAGTATATCATATTATCATTTAATATTTTTATTTTATTTATTTTAAAATAAATTGTGAATTTTCTCTCATTCGTTACATATTTAGATGAAATTTCTAATCAAAAGATAATATTTTATATTAATTAATTTAAACTTTAAAATTTCATTTGCCAATTTAAATGATAAAGGATGAACATTTTTTTTTCTAGAAAAAGAGAAAGGATATATTTTAATTTCAATGAATTTTTCTTATTTTTTTGTATTTAATTTAAAACTGTCTTTTTTTTTTAATAGAGAAAACTGATTTTTTTTTTTTTTTTTTGATAAACCCTGATTTTTTTTTAATCAAACGTGATTTCATTTTTTTTATTAGTATATTTTATTATAATCACTTGTCATATTTTCATTATTTTTTTTATCTAATTCAATTTTTAAATATCAATTGAACGTGATTATTATTTTTTTTAAGTTTAATACTCCCTCCGTTAATTTTTATTTGCAACTTTTGCCATTTTAGTCCGCTAACCATTATGTGCAACTTTCTATTTTATTTCTATTTTTAGTACACAAAAACCCTGAAAATTACAATTTTACCCTTAATTAAAAATTCTGATTTTAATAATTTTACTAGTGGGTGGGCCAATTTCTCTCTCTAAACACTTTAATCACTTTCATTTTCTAGTGGCTGGGCCAACTTTCTCTCTCCAAACACTTTAATCACTTTCATTTACTCTCACTAATGTTTGCCCCTTAAATTTTGCCTCGTGAACTGCAAAACCCCCCAAAGTTGTAAATAAAAATTAACGGAGGGAGTAGTATTTTTTAAGTTTAATAGTATTTTTTATATATAAAATTTCCAATTTAAAAAGATAGTGTTTTATTTTTATAGTAAATTTAAATTTTTAATTTTAATCTTATGTGGTGCTTTAAAATAACAATCCTACGTGGCATAATCCTATACTTAACGCTCTAAAATATACTGATCTTACATGTTTTAATAGTTTTTTTAAAATCAAAATTATAGGTGGCTCTCTAAAATTTTGGGAAAAAACTCCCCTTTATATAATTTAATGTGATTTTATTTTTTTATTAGTATATTTTTATAAAATATTTTATTATAACCACTTGTCATATTTTCATTATTTTTTTATCTAATCCGATTTTTTTTAAAATATCAATTGAACGTGAATTTTATTTTTTTAAGTTTAATAATATTTTTTATATATACGAAATAAAATAAATTGTTTCTTTTCTCTTAGATAAAATTTCCAATTCAAAATATAGTATTTTATTTTTATAATAAATTTAAATTTTTAATTTTAATCTTACTTGGCGCTTTAAAATAATAATCCTACGTGGCATAATCCTATAAGCAATTTTATTTCCAATCGCTTGATGGGGTTTTGTATTGATACAAAATTTTATTTGTGTCGTATGATGTGTTAAATCTGCATGTAAAAAAATATTTAGTAATAAAACATAAACATATAATCGTTGAGTATTCCAAATTAATACAATGTAAGTAATAATTAGAAACATCAATATAAACATAGGATTTTAAAAATTAAGCTAAAAATTACCCGGCCATTGATGACCAAAAATTAACATAAAATTACTGACACAAAATTTGCTTGATGGAGTTTTTTATTGATACGAAATTTTGTTTGTGTCGTATGATGTGTCAATTTATTAGTAGGTATTACAAATTTTAATTTAATTATATTAACGAACAATTTGTATTTCTTATCATAAGTACTATTAAAATTTATTTTATAATGATAGGTTCAAACTTTATTATAAGAGTTTATCATTTAAATATTTTTTAGTATATTTTTTTTGGATTTCTTATATTCGTAGTATTGATTTAATGAATTTATCTTTTCCTATATTTTTACTTTATTTTCTTAGATTAAAATAATTTAATTCGTGGATTATAATCTATGTGGCATTAAAATTTTAGATTTATCAAATCTAATTCGTTACTTTTATCTAGATGGCGATACAATTTTTTAATTCAAAAATAAAATACAAATCTTTTTTCTTATTGGTCGAAATAATTATATTTCTTACGTGGCGCTCTGAATGTTCTCGAAAAATGCCTACTTTATTTATATATATTAGATTTTTTACTAGAATTTATGTCTATCGGTTATTTTTTTTTCCCTTTGTTTTTTTGAGGAATATATTTAATTTGAGTTTTCTTGTGAACCTGTGAGAACCTTGTTCATGACTAAAAAAGAGATTCTTAATTGCTTGTTTTAGTTGATCATGAGGTAAGAGAGGCTAATCATCATATCATATTAATCTATACTCCCTTTACTTCATAACTAGTACGTGTCCCGCGCGTTGCCTCGAATACCCATTTTTGAGAGTGTACTTATTTGTGGGCAACTAGGCATGTTTTGTACTCCCTCTGTCTTAAAAAGAACGACCATTTTGGAGAGTTTTCACAGGTATTAAGAAACTTAAATAGTAAATAAAAGTGTATAGAAAAGTTAATAAAAGAACATTGAAAAAGGTAAATTTACATGAGATTTGCAAAAAAGTAGAGAGAAAGTAATAAAAATATATGGAAAAAGCAAAATTTACATAGGGAAGCTAATTTTGCACAAATATTATTGTAAATTGGAGGGTATTTTAATGTAATTGGGATGAACATTTTGGGACTAAAATTTGGCCAAAAGGGTTGTTCTTTTAGGGACGGAGTGTAATACCCTGTATTTTTATACGTATTTTCTAATTAATTAATTATTATTTTCTAAAAAGGGCAATTTAGTAATTTATTTTACTATTTAAATTTTGGAGCCAAAATGATATTGAATTTTGGCGCCAAGAGTATTTTAAAACTTAATTATTATTTTTGGATTTTGAATAAGATTTATCATCCATTTATTTTATTTTAAAAACCAGATTATTTATATACATTTCGGATATTTTAATTAAGCAAGATAATATTTTAATTATTTAAATTAGGAGGTCCAGAAACTCCTACTAATTGGATATTAATTTCGGATTCTCCTAGTGTGGAAAATCTGATTTCCTTAGTTAATTTATTTAGTGAATAATTGGTATTCTCTTAATTAATTATTTTATACAACATATATTATTTACAAAATTATTTTTAATCCCTTAAATCTAGAAAAATAATTTCCTAAATACTACTTATATGGTCTGAAAATTTGAGCTATGGAAGCTCAAAATTTTTTGACCACCATGGTTGGATTTTGGGTGATTTATTTTGGTAAATTGTATTTTTATTTATCTCCCTTAAATTTATTATTTTTCCTTAATTCTTATTTTCCATCTTCTAAATATTTGATCATCTTATTTCCCTACCTTATTTCATCCTTGATTATTCCTCAAGCAATCTCTTTTGCCATATTTTTTTTATGACAACACACTTTCCTTAAATTAATTATTTCTTAGATACCTTAATATTAAACTTTCCATAATTCTTTAGCCCTCTTCTCCAAGTAACTTCCTTAATTCTTTTTACCATAATTCTTCCTACATTCTCCTACCATAACTCTTGCTTGAGCTAGCCTATAAGTACCCCTTGATTCATGGCTAAACACTCACACCAAAACTCTCTAATTCTCTTCTCTTTTCTCACCTTTTCTTGCGCAAAACACCACAACCACCACCCTCCACCTCTGGCTGCCACCTGCCACTGACCACCACCGCCGATCACAGCCACGGCAGCCACCAGTTGTTGCCCTTGTCGCCACCTCTCTTCTCCTTTTTCCTTGGTTTTCTACCTTGTCTTCTTCTCTTCTCTTATTTAATTAATTATTATTATTACGGGGGATTTATAAAAATTATTATGAGTAGATTTAATTGAATAAAATCAGATTTTTATTCAAGTTTATGAAAAATAATTTATAAGGTTCATGTATATATAGTTGGGGGTTTTTAATTTAATTGTTGTAATTATTTGTTAACCTTATATTATTTAAGGTTATGTTTAATTGTAGGGTGTGTTTGATCAAAGTTCTTGAAATTCTTTTGTGTGTGCTAAACAAAGATCAAAGGTACGTTAGGTGGTTAGATACTTTTGAAATTGATTGGATTGAATAAGCATGTTTTATATGATTTTTGTGATAATTGAATTAATTAAGTTGAATTGAATTATGATTTATGAAATAAAAACATGTTCAAATAATTGGTTTTGATAAATAAATTGGAGGATTGATTTTTATATCATGTTTTTAATGATTAAAATTATTTATCATGTTTTAAAGGTTCGATTTTGAAAGCATGTTGAATTAAATAAAAAGGAGTTTTGAATTATATTGGAATTATTGAATTATTATTATTAAAGCTTTACAAGCATGTTGATAGTAATCGTACTATGCGGATTTGGTTGATAAGACTTTGGACTTTGTATGACCGAGTCTAACCTCAAGAATAACCTTGAAATAGTAGGAGACTAGCTTGGGGGGTGAGCAAAATTAGGTGAGGAATTAAATTTAAAAAGAGGAATTGGTTTTATTAATTATTTATTTGAATTATTGGATTATTGGAATTGGTTTTGGAATAATGGGTTTGGAATTATTGAATTAATTATCGGAATTGGTTTTAAAAGCATGTTTGCAAATAAATTGAGTTTACTTATCTTGCACTTATTGTACTTAGCATATTTTGCTAACCTGTATTTTCTATTTGTTTGGTTCGCCCTGTTTTAAGCAGTGTTAACTATTTTCAGGTGGAGTCAATAATTGAGCATATGGGAGTCCCGGGATGTTCTTCACCTAAAATTAGGAATGTTGGTCTTTATTTTTATTATGAGTATTCCTGACAATGGTTTCTATTTATAACTATTATTAATAAAGAAAGAGTTTGAGTTTCCGCTGCAAAGTATTGGTTCTGGTTAGTAGTTTGGTAGTTTTGCGTAATCACGTGGCGGTAATATGCCTAACTCTATCTCTACGGTATAATTATACGTATTATGCTAATATTTTAGTAGAGAGAGATTTGGGGGTGTTACACGTAGGGAGTTGGCCACACACCGTGTGGCCAGCTAACACACAAGTAACCCCTGACTAACTAACCCCAGACTGACCTAGTAACCCATGACCGACCTAGTAACCCTTGGCCGACCTATAGTAACCCATGACTGACCGAGTAACCCCTGACCAACCTAGTAACCCCTCACCGACTAACTAAGTAATCCTTGACCGATCGAGTAACCCCTAGCCTAGTAACCCCCAACCAAGTAACCCCGATCGACCGAGTAACCCCCGACCGATCGAGTAAACCCCGACCAAGTAACCCCTAACCAAACAAAAAATAAGAAGAAAAAAGTAAGATGCAAAACATAAATATTCTCTAAGGTGTTGTATGGTTGGAGGTAAATAGCATGAGAAATTCTACCATCTACCTTAATTCAAATCCTTGCGATCGCCATTATTTTGATTCAAAACTACCATCTACCTTTGCGATTGCCGTCATTCTAAATCAAGTCTACCATCTGAACTGAATGCTGCAGATTTGAAATCAAAACGACGGTGTAGGTAGATCTACCGGCGACGAAGACGGCGGCGGAGGAGGTGGAGGTTGGGAGTAGTTGGAAGGAGGAAGGGTTGTCGAAAAGGACGAGGGAGCTTTGAGGATTAAGGTTTGGAGGTTGTGGAGGTGATTGATGTGGCTAGCCACATATAAGGCCAGCCACATAATAATAATAATAATAATAATAATAATAATAATAATAATAATAATTAGTATTTATACTTTTTAAATGTTAGGTAAAGAAAATTAATGATACATGACTATATTTATAATTATAATTACGTGCTTATCCGTATAGGTGTAAAATTATATTATTAATTGGATATTCATATTAATTATAATATGTAGTGTGTTGCTATAAGTAAAATTTTATTGTCAAAGAAAAAGATATTTTTTTTTTCAGAAGAATTATAAATTATTTTATGCATACATTTTTATCCTAAACAAATCTATCCAATCTAATCTTACGTGACATCTAATCTAATCACAATAATACCTATTTATCGCCTACGTGGCGCGATACTTGACGAAAAACTGGAATGTCAATGCTGTCTCGTGACCTGGCTACGAGACCGATTTTATTTATTAGTGATATGATATGATATAATGTCTCTTTTCTTTTTATGAAAAATTTAGATTTTTTTTTTTGTGAAGAAAATTTAAGAGTATTTTGTGTCTTTCAAATCTTCTAATAAGGGTATAATCGGAAAATTTTATGGGACACACATTATGGGATACCAAAATTGAAAATGCTGAAATAATTAGGGACGAAGGGAGTAAATGGTAATATTTCCAATTTATTTACTCCTTTCAAGGGTCTTCCTTTCATCTCTCTATAGTTTACATTTGCAGAATTGCAGTAAGTAAAATTGTGATCAGTTCGGTGAGATTTTAATTAATGGGGAAAAATGGGTGCACCAAAAATGGGGTTAGCAGGAGTGAAAATGGCGGATTCAGATCATTTGAGGAAGAAGTTTACTGGACCAATTTCAAGTCTTTGCGTTTCTTCCAATTTCTTTCCTCCGATTTTCACTCCCAACTTGTAATCTCTCTCTCTCTGCTTTTCAAATTTTTTATTTTTATATTTGTTGCTGTTTGTTTCATCTATTATTTAATTCTTTTGAATTTGCATGTTAATTTTGTTTTGTAATTAGTTTTTAGTTTTGGGAGTGAGGGTTTGTGGGTTTGTTTGATTTAATAAATCAATGTATTCCGTAGTTTAGAATTGGCATAATTTAACCTCAGAATTATGAAAAGAATTTGTCTTGAACAGGTGTGTTTTAGGAGTGCATGTAGTAATTCCTCTAGTTTTATCAAATAATTATCTTCTCATATACGTAGTATACTAGAAGAAATCATGGAAAATTTTAATGTAGTGTTTTATACAAATATGAAAAATGCATGTATTATGTTGTACTAATGTTTTCCCATTGCCATTTTAATGACAGTGTTGTACTATGAGAAACTTTTAATTGTTAGAAGCTTTCAATATGTTTAGGCAACTACAACAAGATAATTGAGCGCACTGGTATTATATTGTAGCTATTGGTGGGGCTAGATTGGTTAGATTAGCTCTTTATTTTGACGTTATTGATTTTTCGAAGCATAGATGTGTATCGTTATTGATTTTTCGAAGAATAGATGTGTAGATAACTTTTGCCAATTCATCTTCTTAAAATTTGAAGAGCTTGGAGGTCTTGTACCATCTGGATTATTGCGGTATGACTCTTAATCTTGTTTGGAAAGTGGTCATAGATTGCAGGAATGGTAGTTTGTTTATAAATCTGTGAAGAAAATCTTATGTCATTATCCATGATAATGTTAGTACTTCATTTTCTTCATAAACTTTCATTACCATCCATTACTACTTTGAGAGGTGGAATCGAGTGATAATGTAAAGTTATTGATGAAAAACACATGTTTGGGGATAGAGTTTCATTACTATGCTAATGAACATGAGCTTTTCTTACAAATTTATTTACAAATATATTATCTTTCCTGTGATTTTAAACTGTTTACTACAAGAGCCATTTAGGAATTTCTTGCATGCAAAAAGTTCATTATAGATGTTTAATTTTAAGAAATGGGATATCGATTTTATAGAGTATCAAGGTTGGATATTGTCTATAACTCTATATATATCTACTGTAACAAAATTGAGCAGTAATGCCTTGTGGGTTCATAACTTCATATGACGTCAAGAATGGCCTTTGCGATACATTTTCTTGTAACGGACGTCAAATTTTTCATTTGCTTGAACATTTATTGGTGGTATTTGTTTGTTGCTGCACTGCACTTTTGAGAAGTGGATACATGTCTCGTTGCATTTGTAATTGGAGTGACATGCTTACTTACCCTGATTGTGTAATTACTGCACATTTTCTTCATCGTTGATAATCAGTCATGTTGTGAGAAGCATGGGATTGAAATTTATAAATCAAAACATTTGTGGATGAATGTCTGAAATCCATTTCCTTTCCCTATGTATTCCTATGTATTACCAGATGATTCCGAAAGAATTTTCTGAAAACATGTGGAATAAATTACCACAAATGGTGGTCCTCAAAAGCCCTGGGGGCTCTACATGGGAGGTACAACTTGTGAGGGATAATAACAACACCCTTTTTTTCAAAGATGGATGGAAAGAGTTTGCAAAAGCGCATAACTTGAAAGAAAATGACTTGCTCATGTTCAAGTACACCCGTGATTCCTGCTTTAAGGTTTGGGTGTTGAGCGGAAGGAACTTGTGTGAGGTAGCTGGTTCATATTTTGTCAAGAAATCTGCTCTTGAAAAAAATGGTGCAGGTGAAAATTCTCAGTTAAAAAGAAAAAATACAATGGTAGGTTCTGCCATGGCTACAGGAAATAAGGACAATTCAGAGCTTGAAGATTCGGACACTGAAAGAGCCTCTGCCAGAGCCTCAAGGAGGAAGAATCGTAGGAACTCTACTGTTTTAAGAAATAGTGGTGCTGAAGAAAAAAACCGTAGCACAGATGACACACTAGATAGAGTGCCCCCGAGTGAAGCAGATAAAGAGAGAGCACTGCAAATGGCGAACCGAAATTTGACAGTTGAAAGCTTCATTGTTGTCTTGAAAGATAGTAATGTTTCCCAGTACTATCGCTTGGTAAGCTTTCTCTGATAACTCTTTCCGTTTCCTGCCAATTATGTCAATATGAGCAAAAATGGCCTTTAATTATATCTCCATTGTTGTTTAAAAATAAGAGATGATATAAGCCTCATACCACGACCAGTTTACCTGAAATTACTGACAAAGTATGCCTCAATTAGGGATTACTTTGGTGGAATCCAAAACAGGCATTACTTTAGGCAAATCTGGCAAAATATGGGGTTTTAAGGCTATTTTCCTCGACAAATCATCTGTAATCACTGTGCTTATTTTGTTATGTATCAGTCTTATAAAGATTGCCTCTCTCTATTCTAGAAGAACAATGCCTTAATCTCTAGGCAGGAGTGAGTCTATAATTCCTTTGGTTGAATCAAGGGTAAACTACTCCATGTACTCTGGTACTTTGTCGTAATCCATAAGATACCCCCAATATTTTAAACGCTCACAAGGTACTCTGTAATTGACTATTTCTTCCTCGTAAATTTGCTAACTCAGTGTTGATTTTATATTGAAAGTGCCAAAAGTAAAATACCCCGCCACAATGCCTACTTGTCGAATACTCCTCACTGAGTCCTCAGGGGTCCATTTGTGAACTAAAATTTGGGATTGGTTTTAGGTTGTGATTATTGCTGTAGTGAAAGTGTGAAACCCAATATCCGATTTTGGATCTTCTTTTTAGTTATGAATTGTGATGTGTTTAGAAACAAATGTAATGGGTCTTGCTGACTAGATTTTGTCTACTTAATACTGATTCCGTATGCAGGGTATTCCTGCACCATGGTCAAGGACTTATCTTACTCGGAAACACCAAGATATGAAGCTCCGTGCAAATGGCAAAAACTGGACTGTGAGGTTTAATGCTGAGCCACGGTATGGAGGCGGGGTTTTCATTTCTGGGTGGTCCAACTTCGCTGTAGATAACTTGTTGCAAGAATTTGATGTCTGCTTGTTTAAACTGGTAAGCCAAAAGGATGAGCCAGTTATCTTTGATGTCTCAATATATCGCGCTGTTCCAGAGGCAGCTCACCTCCCTTCTTATAAAACACCTTAGGTTTAATGCTGACTACCGCTGTTGAAATTCAAGAAATTCTGTTTGAGAGTAGATTAAGGTTTCCTTCTTTTTTTATTTTTTAGTTTTGTTGTGATTATAGCTATCATGTAGCATTTGTTTCACTTTTTATCCTGTAAATCGTTTCGGTGTTGCTTAGACAGCCTCTTAACCTGCTCTAGCTTCCTTGACAACGATAGGTATTTGCCATTATGCATGACAATTTTGAGCATCATACTGCACTATTGCATCTTTCTGAGGCATTTTGTAATTTATCTCAGAGAAGGTAATCAGCAAAGAAACACCTCATGCAAAGACAAGGTAAACAGAAGGTTAGAAGTTGGTGTATTGCAGCATGTTAGTACCTATAGACTATAGTAATTACTTTTTGATAGAACTGACCCAATCTAGACCCTTAAGCCTTGACTGTACTCGAAATTGGATGATTCGTTTTTTTACCTGAACCGAAATTTATATGACTATACGAACTAAACTGCCCAACCAAAATAACTTGTCATCCACTCATCCGTATCTAAAGTATCCAAACAACCCGTTTGCCTCTTTGCACATCACAGTATATGAAACTTGGATTATACGAGATTACGAGTAATGTAATGTACTTTGCTAAAACTCTGACAATGAATGGATTGGGCTTGTAATCACAGTATTGTGGGCTTTTGGTCTCTCATATCTTAGTGTATATTCAGTGCAATGGTAATTATCTATACCTACATCCTAGAGTAGGGAACTTTACCTACACGGCTGCACCCCCATCAAAACACTACGTTTAATCCCCCTGCCTCCATAGCCACTGCACACTAACTGCTTTTATTACCCCCTATATATGCACAAAAAAAAAAAAAAAAAAAAAAGAGAAAAAAAATGATAATTCAAAACCTCCATCTGCATTTGCATTTTCTCTCTCCTCACCCATTTCTCATCCGTTTTCTCTCTTCTCACCTATTTCTCAGCCATTTTCTCTCTCATCAAAAGCTTTAATGGCAAAATTGTTACAAAATTAAAAAAAATTATCACAAGAAATTGTTCAATCACTTCGAAATTCAACAAAACAAAGGCAAAATTCGAAAAAAGTAAGTTATTTTGTTCAAGTTTGGAACAAAAAAAAAATATTAACCCTAGGTTTACTAATTTGTTTAATACGATTGTATTTCAAGAACATAATTGAAACATCAACCATGGAAAATGTATCGACATAAGTATTTTACTATAGTTCTAGTAATTTTTGTTCAAAAACTAGTAAATTAAGCCAATACTTTTTTTTTCCTTTTTTTTTAGCAAAATAAAGGAAACAGTTTCAGGGAAGAAAAACAAATATTCTGGAGAAATGTAAGTATTAATAAATTTAGTTCGTAGTGAATTTTGTTTTAATGAATATTCTATTTTGATAAATGTTCATTTATATATTAGTATACTGCAATTCACATATTAATATATGATTAATATAAATGTTCATTTATATATTAGTACATAGTCATTCACGTAATAATGTTCATTCTTTATTATAGTTTGGAGTGAAAAAATATTTTGGTAAATGTTTATTTTTATGTTGGTAGATTTTCAATCACATAATAGTATATGGTCATTCACAAGTTCACATATTAACATACGACTATTAAAATTTTGATAAATGTTCATGTTTTTGTCATCTTCTTCAAATATTCATGTTCATTTTAATTTTGAATTTCAAAATATTGTCTTTTCTCAGATGGATATATGGTCAATCACATATTGATAACTTCAAGAGTGTTTATTTACGTATATATTTTATGTATATGCTCATCGATCATTATCTTTCATGATCATTTTCAAACTAATACATATTCATTTATATATTAATAGATGTTCATATCCATATTGAATCACGTAAATATGTTCATTTATGTATTTATAGTTGTTCATTTTCATATTAATAGATGATCATTTTCACACTAATATATGTTCATATATATACTGATAGATGTTAATTTTCATATCGTTCATGTCCATTTTTATACTCATCCATGTTTATGTTCATATGAAAATTGGTTCATTTCAACATTTATTCTTGCTCAAATCTAATACAATATTTTTTTTTTTATTAGTTAAAAAAGAATTGTGCATATAGTGAGTTACACCGCACAATAGCAAGGAAAAAAGGAAGATGACAAAAAGAAAGAAACCAAGAAGGCATGGAGTCGCCAAGCAACATAAACCAATAACACAAGCTTGAATTTTTCGAATTTAGATCGAGAAGCTTATTGTGTTTGATAATATATGTGGAGTTGTATTGTATATTATAACATCCAATTGTTCAAATTTTCACTACTAGAAAACATGCCATTTTCAACGGAAAAATTCCGTTGGAATCACCCTGAATTCTGTTGGAAAACCCATTTCCGACGGAATTTCCGTCGGAATCGGTTGTTGGAAACCCTTTTGTAGGAAAAACGACTTTTTCGACGGAATATCCTTGATTGATTCAATTTTAATTTTGGTGGTATATAATTTCATTTTGATTTTATTAGGAAGGAAATGAACTTTTTCTTTTTCCTTGAGTACTACTATAAATAGTCATTTAGAAGCACAAATACAAAAATATAATAATTTGAATATTTCATGTCGTATTACCATAATTGAACATTTAATAATTATTCTAAAGAAATGAACATTTAAAAATATAGAAGTGAACATTTACAGTGATGAAAATGAACATTTTATAGGTGATTCAGAACTGAAAAAACAACCAAGATGACGTTATTAGGAAGGAGTGGGGGGTGCAGGCAGCTCTTCCTACTCCGGGGTGTAGGTAAAAATTTGTAGTGCAATGAAGCCTGTTCAATATACACTGTAGTACAAGTGAATTTGTATATTGTATAATTTGTACGAAAAATCAATGATTATTCCCCTGTTAAAGCTAATTTAACCTCGTCAAAAAAAAAAAAAAAAGCTAATTAACCCCAAATTATCTTCTTTTTTTTTCCCCATAAATTCTTATATGTGGCTGGTCACACTTTCCCCCAACTTACTATCTTCTACAATTACATTCAATTTTCACCCCTTCTTCTCCTTTATAAACTATTCATTTTCCAATTAAAACATATTATAAAATAAAAATTTATATTGTACACCTATAAACATCCCGTGCATTGCACAAGCCAGAAGGCTAGTTATAATTAAAAATGAAACACAATTAAAAGAAAGCAAAGATAGTAAGGACATTAATTCATTTCTTGGTGGTCTTATGTTCAAACCTTGTAATAAACATTTTTATTGCAATTAAAACATGTTTATAGTATAATGGATGATATGGCATACAATACATGTGGAAAGAGATGTGACATAGATCTAATACATACGAAGGGTACCATATGGCACATATTCTATTTTAGGAACATTTTTAATATATAAAAGTATAGATACCAAGCACGTTGTTAAAAGATGCTTCCTTATAGAGTTATGCGAAGTAGATATTAATCCGTATAATAAATGTTGGTTCCTCCCTTCGATTATCTTTTGGGCCACAAATAGGCAGCAAAACTACATAATTATGATACAAAGTTATTGAAGATAATTTCATGGTCCATTACAACATTAACAACAAAGTGAAAATTTTACCCTACACCCTAGTGTAGGGTGTGTTCCCTACACCCCCCCTATGCTACGTCGTTTTGTAGCTGGTATTGAGTTCTCATGTGCAGCTTCTTTCCTTTTGCGATTCTTTCCTTTTTTTTTTTTTTTTTTTCCTTTTTTTCTTTTTTTCTTTTCTTCCTCTTTTTTCCTTTTTCCTTTGATTCTTATTATTCAATTTATGTATATATATGATTTTAAACCCTATTTTTTCTCTCTCTTCAATTGATCAACCAACCTCCATTTTTGATCTACATTTTTCTCTCGCTAATTCATCTTCTTCATTTGATTTTTTGAACGAATTCGTTAATTGTTACCGATCATCAATGGCGAATTCTGCATCTGGAGATTGCGTTGATTTTGATCGCGATTGCGAGCGTGTGTTTCCTTCTGGACTTCGTTTCGTTGATTCGTTTGTGCAACAATGTGAGTAATTGTGATCATAATTTTTCAATTTTTAATTATCCCTAATTTGTTCTGTTATAATGCTCTGTTAATTTGAACTTAATTGATGTATTATTATTCACTTTCGATTTTTGAATTTACTACTTTGATTACATTATGATGAACGTTTTTGGATTGTTGTACTTTGTATGAACATTTTGTTGCTTCATTTGTTGTTTCATTTGTTGTTTTCTCTGTGTTTTAGAATTGTGTGTTTTTGTCGTATATTTTGTAGATTATACTTTCAATTAATCGTTTATGTTTTCTTATTCATTGTTACTAATGTGTTTATGTTCAGTCTTAAAGTCATTTTTGATCATTTATTTTTACATTTTTATATCGATATTATGTGTAGTGGTAAATAATGAAAATATTGTTCAAAATATTATGTGCTGAAATTCTTTTTGCAATTGATCATGTGCTGTTTTGATATTGAACATTTTACTTATTTGTTATTGTTCATTCATGAAACTCTTTATGATCATTTATAATTGTATATTGTGCAGTGGAAAAAAATGATGATATTATGTATTTAGAAGCAGAACAGTCTGAATTAAAGGATAAAGAATTTAAATCTGAAGATGAAGCTTTCGAAGCGTATAATGAATATGCTTTTAGGAAAGGTTTTGGAATTCGAATTGGGAAGAGTAAGAGAAGAAGAGATGATTCTTTTTTGATGAAAAGATTTGTTTGTTGTAATGAGGGATTCAAAGATAATAAGTGTAAGAATAAAAGGATTTATGAGAAGTTGGATCATCGAACTGGTTGTTTAGCTTTTGTGCAGTTTCATATTGATCATTTAGGGGTCTATACATGTACAAGACATGAAATGGTTCATAATCATGCTATGATTCCTCCTGAAAAAAGGCATTTGATAAGGTCTCAAAGAGATGTGAATAAAGAGCAGCTTCTTTTCATTTCAACAATGAAATTGAGTGGAGTCAAAGTTACTGATTCTTTGAGGGTTCTAAAGAAGGAGGTTGGGGGATCTCCTAATCTTTGTTTTACTGCTTCTGATGCTTATAATGCATTGTCATCTGAAAAAGCTGCCCAAATTGAAGGATGTGATGGTAACCAATTGATTAAATATTTTGCCAAGAGACATGTGGATGAGACAGATTTTTATTATGATTTTGAACAAGATGATAGTGGTGCTTTAGTTAGTTTTTTTTGGCGTGATGGTAGGATGATGAGAGATTATCATTACTTTGGAGATTTGTTGGTTTTTGATACAACTTATAGAACTAATAAATATGGAATGATATGTGCTCCATTTGTTGGGATGAACCATCATGGTAACAATGTCATGTTTGGTATGGGTTTTATTCTTAATGAGCGCACCGAGTCTTTTGATTGGTTGTTTGATACATTTTTGCACTCAATGGGGAGGAAAAGTCCCATTACAATTATGACTGATCAAGCACAAGCGATTGCAGCGGGTATAAGAAACATTTTTCCTTCAACTGTTCATCATCGTTTATGTGTATGGCATCTTGAACAAAATTCTAAGAAACACATTGGAGCATTGAGAGCTTTGGAAGGCTTTACAGATTTGTTTGGATATCTTTTGAAGTATTGTGAAACTCCTGCTGAATTTGAATATTTCTGGAAAAGGTAAATTATTGTTTTTTATATTTATTTTTTATTTTTATTATGTGATATATTTGATTATTATGTGATATATATATGAACATTTAGTGTTTTACATATGATCATACAATTTACTTTGTTATGTATGTTATCATAATATTATTAGTGTCCATATTGTTTATGATCATTATTCTTTACACAAATGTACATATTTTAATTTATATTTTGTTCATTTTTAAATTAATATATGATCATTTCTGTTATACAGGATGTGTGATAAATACAAATGTGAAAATGATGATTGGTTATGTGATTTGTATAAAATAAAGGAAATGTGGTGTCCTGCTTATTCTAAGAAGTATTGGTCTGGTGGTATATTGTCTTCTCAACGTAGTGAAACTACTAATAAGTCAGTTTCACAACGTCTTAATAAGACTCAAGGTTTATGTGATTTTTATCATGTTTTTCTTGATGTCATTTCTGAGTGGAGAAGTAAGGAAGGTGCAAGAGATTACAATACTCTGAGGGGTAATAGGCACCTAGCTTTTGCTAATATTGGTATATTAGTTCATGCAAGATCATTGTACACTATTCAAGCTTATGTTCTTTTTGAAGAGGAGTTCATTAGGGGGACAGCTTATGATCATGTTGATAATGGTTTGCGTTTTCCAGAATATTCATATCTTCTTTGGAGGCCTGGGAAGGATATAATTAAGCATGAAGTTGTTTTTAATAAGGAAACACATGCAATTTGTTGCACATGCATGTACTTTAGTGAGACTGGTTTACTTTGTTCTCATTCTCTTCGAGTATATCATTTGCATTGTGTGCGTAATATTCCACAAGAGTATATAATGAAACGATGGACAAAGGCTGCCATGTGTAGTCATGGTATTGAAGAACCTACTTTGAGGACAAATGTTGTGGCTACTAGTGTTTGGAGGTCACAAACAATCAGAAAGTTTGTTAAGTTGATAACAAGTTGTCAGAATTCTTTGAATGCAAGGGCAGAGGTTGAGTGTTATTTCAATCTGTTAAAAGAAAAGGTTGAGAGTGTATCAGGTGTAATTGACTTTAGTGAACCTGTTAAAGAGGTTGAAATTGTTGATCTTGAGATCAAGAATCCTCCAAAAGCTAGGCCTAAAGGTGAGAGGAATGTAAGGCCTAAGAGTACCTTGGAGAAGCAGTGTAACAAGGCAAAGGGTAATTTCAAGAGGAAAAAGTCTCTGTACACTCCTTACAAAAGGGGTATAGGGCAAGCAGTTGTACAGGTATATGATCATTTCATATTTTCAAATTGATCATTTCAGTTTTCGTAAATGATCATTTATGTTTTTTTTTTTAAATAGGAACTTGATGAGAACGGTTGTGCTGTTACTTATGCTAATTCTATTAGTGATCCCATTGAATTGATTGTTTTGAGCAATAAACGGGCTCAGGTAAATTCAAATGTGCCAAAAAAAACATTTTATTTATATTTTATTAATATTGATTTTTATAATTTAAAAATATAGGTCGGCTTAAAATCAGCTGTTGTAGAAGAAATTCCTTCTAGTTCTAAGGAATCAAATCATAGTATTTCCAATGATTTTGATCAGGTATATGAACATTTATGATCTATATTATAATTTTTTTTTATTTAATTTTTTATTTTTTATATTTTTTTTTGGTTTTTTTGTAGGCTACTGGTGAAAGCTCTCTTTCATCTATCATATCTATTGATGTTGATATTTCATCTATTGCTAAGGTTTTTTTTTTTCCATATTTGTTTGTATAAGTGTTTGTAACTGATCATATACTGGTTTATTAATGATCAATTTAATTTTTTTAAAGGCGAAGGATTTAAATCTTGAAGGTGTTTCTGCTGTTCAACCTTGTTCTAATTTTGGTGCAAATGAAGGTGCTTCTGGTGTTAAAACTTACTCTCAAATTAATCCAAGAGTTCCAATTCATACTAGTGCGTCAACAAAATCTCCTGTTGTTATTCAACCTACTGTTCCCAGGAATGTTCAAAATCAAACTCAGAATTGTTCAAACACCAATCCAGAAATGATCATATCCAACTCCAGGAATGTTCAATCAACAAATGTTCAAGTTATTTCTCCTACGGTTCAAATAAATGATCAAGGATTTCCTGTTCAGAATGTTCAAGTTACTCCTCCCACAGTTCAAAGAAATGATCAAGGTGCTCGTGTTCCAATTCTTCAATCAAGAAATGTTCAATTAGGTTCTAAAAAGATTTCTTCTAAATATGATAGGTTGTTAGCCTTTTTTGATACAAGTGTAGCTAAACGTTTGGCTAATAAAGATAAATAATTAGTATTCCAGAACTTTATAAACATTAGACTTTTTTGTAATGTTGATTTAATTACTATTTTGTAATTTTGAATTTTCGATCTATTATATAAAAAACTTTCATTCAAAGATTAAAATGAAATATCAATTACAATAATATTAAAATAAAATCCATAAGTCTACTTCTAAAAAAAAAAAATAGTCATATATAAGAAATGAACATATACATAGTTGTAAATGAACATTTGAAACTACAAAGTTGCAAATTTTCTAGCTTTCCTTCTATTTGCTCTTGATTCAGTGTTTTCTTCAAATAACATCAGTTCTGCTGTGTATTGGAGCCTTAGATTTCTAATTTGTTCCACCTGTTGAACAAAATGAATTGTCAAATTTTAATTAAACAATCTTTACTGTTTCATAAATGAATATTATATCTTAAATAATTGATCATTTATAACTCTTACATTGTTTGGTTTTAAATCACAAATCCAGCTCTCATTAGGATCAGCAGTGAAGGTTTCCATATGCTTCATAATGTAAACTCCACAGTTTGTATAGTCATTGTTGCTACGCCATTTCATCTTTTCCAAAACAACTGTGTAGTCTTCAATTCTTTTTGCATCTTGATATCCAAGGTGTTTCATGTACTCTGCCAATCCTTTTAACTGATAGAAAAAAGAGTAAAAATTGTTTAGAAGTTTGTATTGTGATGAAGACATGAACAATTAATAAAATATAATTGATCATGTAGTCAACTATAAATGAACATATTATCTCACCATCATTTTTGGTTGTTCTTCATATTTTGCTTGGACTGATACCTTTTTTGGTAGTTTTCTATTGTCAATTATATGAATTTTGTCTTCTATATGATTGACGCACAACAGAAAAAAATGTTGAGAAGTTGATACTGGGAAGAAGACCTGAACAAATTATATAATGTTATTGGACAATATATTGAAGGTAATTGAACATTTGTATTAAACAAGAATTAATACCTGTTTATATCCAACAATGCTGTCAATTTTATTCAACTTCAGTTCATTGTCAATTCTTTCTATGAAGGCATTAATTCTTGTCTTCATTGATGATCCTTCTTGACAAACTTTATTTGTGCACATAATGTGCTGTTGAAATACAAACAAACATATAGAAGTTAAATGAATTTTTAGCAATTATTTATCATAGGAAAATAGAATCAATAATATAAAAAAAGAAGAAAGACTAACATGAAGCACTGTTGAGAAATAAATCTTGTTTCTCGGCTTTTTATGATTAAGAAACCTTGCCCATCCATCTATGACACAATTTGTCACTTCAACATCATCTCCAAGAGTTTTCATTTCATTTCTATTGATGAGATTCAAGCCATCATAGTATAAGAGTGCACTGCATTATGAACATTTAATAATATGAATGTGAACATATTTTTATAAAAGATATTAAACCTTAAGTTTAATTAGTGTAAGTAATTACCTTTCATCTTTTCCACCAAGAGCAAAGTCTACTGCAATTTGGTTCATGGCTTTCTCATCTTTAAACAGATCCTTGTACTTGACCAAGTAAGGAGATCGGAAAGCAGGAGGAAGTGTTTTCTTTTCGCGTTTTGGTCTTGTTGTTCAATATAAAATATTGTTAAATTAAGAAAATTATGAGGAACATAAATGAACATTTGAGTGTATATAAATAAATTTGAAATTATACCTTTCAACCTTTTCCTTTTCAGTTTTTTTCTTCTTTTCTGCAATTGACTTTTTCTTATCATCATTCCTGGTCATATTACATAACACAAATGTACATTTAGGTATATGAAAATGTTCATTATTATTTTTGAACATTTACTTAATATAAATAATGTACCTTTTTGTGACTTTTGAGGATGAAGCAACAATCTTCTTGTTTTCACTGAAAAGTGAAACAATGTCAGTACATATTAATAAAATAAAAGCTTCTTATGTAACACCCTGAATCATTTTCAATTCATAAAATGAAAGATATTGATTTAACATAAACCTATTGATTTAACATAAACCACACATTCATATTACATATTCAACAAAATAATGTTCACACATACAATAGTTTGAGAAACACCAGTTTCAAGTTACAACACGATAGTAACATAAGTTAAATTGTTCCATCTAGATATTTTATCCTACACCATTACATAACCCTAATAGTAAGACATGTCTTCAGGATTTTACCCCTCCACTTTTTCATCATTTTTTGTTTTTTCAAAAACATCTTCCTTGTTTTGTTTTCCACCTCCAACTGTGTTTTTTGGATCATCACTTTTTTCACCACCATCTGACCTAGGGTCAGCATCAACCACTGAACCAGATCCTGCATCTAAGAAAAAATTTAATTAGATATAATATAATTTCTTTGTAAATGAACATTTGAGTATTTATAATTGAACATTATACCTGTTCTAGGCAATCCTTCATTATCTGACCTAGTGTCAGCATCAAGTTTTGAACCAGTTGCTGCGTCTAACAAAATAATACAATTAATAATGAATATTTCTTGTTTGTAAATGAACATTTTACACTTTTTAATTGAACATTATACCAGTTCTAGAAAATTCTTCAATTCTTTGTTCTGAAGCTGCTGAAGTTTTACCCACATCCTTTTCTCCAGCTGTATTATAAATCATCATTTTGGAGATACACTAAGTTAATAGTATTTACACATAATAATTAGAAATGAACATTTCTACTTAAGTTTATGTACATTATTATTAAATATATGAACATATTACCATTTGTTGAAATTATTGGTTGTTCAATTATATCACCAAGTGTTGAAAAGGTGGGCCCTGTTTCTGTTTAGGACAATTTAGACCACAAATTTAGAATTTTTCATATAAAAATTAGGATATATAGTCTCTTTTAGTTAGAATTTACCAATGGCTGGAGAAGGTGGAGTCAACCCCAAGCTGAAAGCTTTTCTGATGTCATATTCTTGTTCTTTTTCCTTTCCCTTTTTGGTTAATTTCTTCCCAGTCATTTGCTTCTCAGTTGTTTGCTTTTCAGACCCTTGCATCAGATTCTTCTCAGCTTGTGCAAGTGCATTTAGGAAATCCTCACTGCCAAAGAATTCTTCATCTTGGCTTAGAATTGATGGTTCCCTAGCTACCACCTTTCCTAAAACTTCATCAACTTTTTTCACCAAGTCATTTCCAGGGAAGATATCCTTTGCCTTCACCAATTTTGAAGAAAGCTTTGACAGGTTTGAACAAGTTGTTTTTACCAGGGAAACAAAATCATCCATAAAAACCTATATGAATGAATATTAAAAATTATGCAGTTGAACATTTCAGATTATACAAATGAACATTTATGTTAACAAAAGTGATCATTTTATAACCTTAGGACTTTCTTCAACTTCTGCAGCAATCCTTGGTAGAATTTTCCCTCTCCCAAATCCCAATTCTAATTCAATCTTCAACCTCTCAAGAACCATGTCTCTATTCCATGCAGATATGATAGGAATTGTTCTTGGAGGCCTTTTGTCTAACCTCTGAACTCTATCAAAATAGAACAACTACAAGAAAAAAGAAAACATGGAACAGAACATAAACAATAAAAAAAAGTGCATTTATTTAAATTTAAATGAACATCTTGTATCTAAGAATATACCATCAGAAATTGAAGAGGGCCTTTGTAGAACCCCTTGCCTTGCTGCTTTCTCCAATCAACATGACATTTGATAAGTGAGTCATATACAAACTGACACCAGTTCAAATTTTTTATGTTTTCTTTGTCCATCATAGAATAAAGAAATTTGAAATGGCATTGATTGTTTGATACACATTTCATCAAGCAGTTCACAGCCACTGCTAAAAAGTTAGTAATGAAATGTTCACTTGGTGGTCTGTTGTTGGTGAATTTATCATTTATGTATCCATTCACAATCTGCAAACAAAATGAACAAAACATTTATACTTTTGATCATTTAATGTATTTAAAATGAACATTTAAAACTGATCATACCTGACTCACTGATGGAGTTTTTCCTGACCATGATTTTCTCCATTTCTTCAGAAATTCTGCATACTCCTCACTAATTTTATCAGACTTTGGCTCAACAATTGGAATTTCTCCTGTAGGCAAGCCATAAACTACCCTAACATCCTCTACCTCAATTTCTATTTTTTCATTCTTTGGTAGTTCAAAATACTGGCTATTTTCTTCAAAACTTCCCAATAACCAGTTACAGAACTTTTGATCAAGTTGAGGTAAACTAATGTCAAGAAGTGATCCTAACCCTATATCAATAATTTGTTGTTTTTGGGTAGGTGTCATCTTTTTTATCCATGCAATGAACTTCACATGTCCTCCTCTCTTTGAAGATTTCTCTTCCTCAAATTCATCTTCCTGAATTTCCTCAACTTCATCAGTTTCTATTGCTTGAACCATTTCAGTTTTCATTTTCTTTTTTCTCCTACCTTCAATCTTTCCTTCATCATACAGTACCATCTTTTGCTCCTCCTTTTCAACCTTTGCCTTCACTGAATTCCCTTTCTTTGCCTGTTTCTTCCTTGGCTTTACTTCTTCCTCTTCCTCCTCTTCCTCCACCTCATAATCATCCTCACTGACAGGCTCTTCTTCTGCTCTATAAACTGACTCTTCACTATCATCATCACTGTCAGGATCTTGAGAGGGTTCATCTGATGGTACTTCTTGTATTTTTTTTCTCTTTCCAGCATTTCTCTTGGCAGGACTGACATCTGAAAATTAAATATATAATTTTGTTTAAGTATTGAAAATGTACAGTAAGCAAATGATAAAATGAACAAAATTGTTTTCTCAAATGATCATTCTATATATAGAAATTGAACATTTATAATATATCATTATATACCTGCTTTTCTTTTGCCAGCAACCTTAGAAGTTTTCTTCACTTCTAGAGTTTTCTTTTTCCCACCTATATATTGAAATTGAACATTAATGATATACCATCATAAATGATCATTCTATACATTAAGATTGAACATTTACCCTTTTTGCCTTGGTCTGGAGGATATTCAGCAGGAGCACCTGCCATTTTTTTTATTGGAGTAGGTGCTGGAGGTGGTGCATCAGCTTCCTTTTGAATAGGAAAATTCCTTGTAGACATTCTTCTCTTCTGTCCTATTTTTGCGGTTTCTTTAGCAGGCTCAACATCCTTCTTCAGGCTTCCCTTTTTAGATTCATCTAACAGAACATCTATTGTTTTTAAAAAAATTTATGTTAGTATATTTGAAAGTGTAATATTTATTGTGTAACAGAAAAGTATTATGATTACCTTGGCTCCTTGTAATTCTACCACTTGGCACAACAACAAGGCTTTTGTTTTTGTTTTTCCTTGCAACCATTTTGTATCTTGTTTTCATTTTGGTTGACTGATCACTTTTTTGTGATGATGGAGCTGTCTCCTCACTAAGTTTTGTGGAAACTTTATCATCATCTTGATCTAGAAGATAAGTTTCATCCTCAATTTGAACAAAATCAGGTGCAATTTGTGCTGCATATGAAATGATCAAATATAAAAGATTAAATAAACATTATTAAATTGGATGACAAAAGTTTACTATATACAATATAAATGAACATTTCAGGTAATGAATATGTACATTTTCCACTATTTACCTTTCGGATCTGTTGTCTTTGTAGACTCATCTTCCACTGTTTTCTCTTTAGGGATTTTCTCCTTTTCAGGATCTTTTTTTCCCTCTTGTCCTTCTATGAAAATTTAATTAGTTAATATTTATATATTTTTTTAATCTTATTGAACATTCAATATTATGTAGATCCAATATGAACATTTTATGTAATAAAAATGTACATTTATAAATTTTTACCTTCTACATTTGTTGTCTTTGGAAAGACATCTTCCACAGTTTTGTCTTTAGGGCTTTTCTCTTTTTCAGTCCCTTTTTTTCCTTCTTGTACTTCTATTAAAATTTATTTAGTTAAAATTTAATTTTTTTAATCTTATTGAATATTTAATATTATGCTTTTCCAATATGAACATTTTTTGTAATAAAAATGTACATTTTAAAATTTTTACCTTTTTCCACAGTTTTCTCTTCTATTGGCCCTTTTTCTTTCTTTTTTGCTTCACCTTCAAAAGTAATAGTATTGTTAAAATTGATATTTATGACTATTAAACAAAAATATTCAATAAATATGATCATTTACCTTTCCTGATTTCCTTGCTTGCCTTTTCCATTCTTTTGAGATTTCTCATAATTCTGATTGTCGATTCTTTGTACTTTCTGTAAATGTATGATATTAACTTTGAAATATATTCATTAATTGATTAAATTAATTCAATTATTTAAATTTAAACATACTTTGGGTTTCTCTCTATGTCTAAATGTATTTCTTGCATCTTGTCCTTTAATGTTGTTATTCTTGAATCATCTTTGGGTTTTCTGATATTTCATTAAAAATATGTTTGAATTTACAATTTTGATTAGTAAATAAAAAAATGAACATATAACTTATATTACTATTGGCCATGAGCAAACTTTTTTGTACTGATTTTCAAATGAACATATAGTCTATCTAAATTGAACATTTAAGTTTTCTTACTTTTGGCCAAGACTATTCTTTACTGGATTGCTTTGCACTTTTGGTTGAACTTCTTCTTGCTTGCTGAAATCAATATTAAGAAATACTTTAAATAAAAAATGCACATAAATTGTACATAAAATATACTGTTATAAAAATGAACATTTGTTTATATAAAATTGATCATTAGTATACCTTTCATCCCTGCTCTCTTTGTCAGTTGTGTTATGTGTAGCAGACACACTCTTAGTTGTTGCATTAGTAGCAGGAATGTTCTCACTTTGTTCACTTAAAAAAAACAGAATTATTTTATATAATATGATATTAAAGTATGAACTAATTTATACAATGAAGAAGATAATTAGTTATTTTGTATAAAGCTTTTATACCTTATTGTTTGATTTGTCTCTGGTGGTCTTGATTTTGACATAACAAATTTCACTCGAACCTTTTTTTTTCACTAAAATTTTAAGAATTACCTAATAAGTTTGGTATATATATACAATGTACAATAATTGAATGTAAAAACAATTATTTTATACATATAAACTTACTTGTTTAAAGTGTATCTTTCATAACTATTACCATATTCATTTTGTTGTATAACCTTCTTTAGAGTTAATGGTTCAGATTTCCCATCTCTAAATTGAAGCAAGTGTATCACTCTAAATGGCACATCACTACATTATAAATTAATTACATGACATTAGTTTGAATGCATATCACTGAAATGATTATTATCATATTTATATATGTGCATGATGATTTAATGAAATGTATATTTGTTATTTAAATCTCAATGACTACTCAAATGAACAAATATACATATATGATCATAATTATATCTATAAATGAACATTATGAGTATCAAATATGATCATATACAATGATGTTTCAATGAAATGTACTTTTGTTTTTAAATCTCAATAAATACTCATATGAACAAATATAAATATATGATCATAACTATATCTATAAATGAACATTATGAGTATCAAATATGATCATATACAAATAACATATTAAACAAAGATAAAACCAATTTTATCAAATACAACTAGCATATTAGACATGAACATAATATATTCTGTAAATGACTAATTACCTTGGTAGTGGAGACATTGTTAAATCCGTACCAATTGACTTGTCAATATCTTTTAAAAGTTCCGGATCTACAATTGGATCATTTTGGCGGTTTTTTTTCAATTTGTCTACTCTTGACTGAAGAGGTACATCATCATCATCGTCTCTGTTTTATTTAATAAATTGTTAATGTTTTAGTTATTTTCAGTAAAATCTTAGAACAATTACTACAATCGCAAAAAATTTTAACAAAAATTAGGTTTTACAAAAGTTAGGGTTCATACATTTCTTCAGAAATTTTCAACAAATTACTCGTCTGTGAAGTATTTTTCTCCAAAATCATACTACAATTGCAAAAAATTGAACAAAAATTAGGTTTCACACATAAAATCGCACTATAATTGTCATCGCAAGAATATGAACAAAATTACTTACTCTTTGGTAACATTTTGCTCTGATTTTCCAGTTTTATCTTCCATGTTCTTCTCTAAAGCGTTTTTTTTGCAAAATCACTCTACAATCACAAGGAAAAGAACCAAAATTATGCTTCATACAAAAATTGTACTAAAATCGTAATCAAATGAACAAAATTACTTACTCTTTATCAAAATGCTGCTGCGATTGTTTAATTTCATCTCGAATATCAGACATTTGAAGTAATTATGAAGTGTTTTGAAGCAATTTTGCAATAATTTGAAGAGAATTTCGTTCCGATTCGACGGTGTTGATGAGAGAGAAATTCTACAAAAATGAAGAAGATGGTTTTTAGAGAGAGAATAATTTGATATGGATAGTTTTTTTTTTTACTGTGGTTAGTGGGGGTAGTTACTGTAGTTTGTGGGGGTAGGGGAAAAACGCAAAACGCTGCGTTTTGTAGGGGGTGTAGGTTATGGTACCTACACTAGGGTCTAGTGTATACTAATTAACAACAAAGTTATTGAAGATAATTTCTGGTCCATTACAACATTAACAACAAAGTTATTTTAACCAATAACCATCTTTTAAAGTCATACATAACTCAATGCCATGGAAATCTCTCAATTGATCCATCAACAATTCAACATAGCATAAGAGTTTTATGAATCGGAGCTTCAACCATCTTCAATTCCCTTTATTCTTAGTACTTTGATTGTCTTTTTGTATAGTAGTTGTAACTTTGATCCAAAAATCACGTATAAAGTCTGTCTTTTTAATATCAGAAGATACACTCAATTGCATATGACTAATAGCAATAATTAATACAAAAAATGACCAAAGATACGTAAACTTTGCATTTTTATACAAAAATCATCATTTAAGAAATTGTACCAAGTACATTCTTGTCTACTCGTACATAAGAATAGCTGCTGGAGCAATCTGGAATGTTGCATTTTACATATACAAATTCACCGATATATTTAGAAATTAAAAAGCAATTTGCATTATTTTTAAGTCATGATTGAAATTTATTTGAATTGATATATATTTTTTGAGTAGTTGTAAAAATAATTTCAATTCCTCCTTATATAAAAAGCATATTCTAATAGAGTATTAAGTATTGCAATTTATTACGGAGTACAAATTTAACTCAAGATTTTATTGCAAAATTTACTTTGCCAAATTGAAGAAATAAGTTTAAAATATTGAATTATTATATCTATATACTTCGTATGTACTGTATATACCTTAAATTTTCTTTATAATTTGTGTTAATTAATATCCACGTGAAAACCCTAGCAAAGAATTGATTAATGTACTACAAACTTACAGAGTAATGGAGTGCATATGTTTGGTAGAAAAGGACAAGTCAGCTAGTTTAGTATGTGAAATTAATTAATTTTGAGATGATTCAACAATATTCATTAATGCCAAATTTAATTAATGGTGATTAATTTATGTACCCTAATTTAGTAAGCAGCTGCGTATAGCCGTATATAATGCATGTATTTCTCATTTAAATGCTCTGTAATTTTGCATTTAAATTTGAGTACTTGAGTACGATTTCTCGTGCATGAAAATGATTTGTGAATGCTAAGAAAATGTACATTTCCCCACCTTGTTATTTCCCCTCCTATTAGAGCAATTCACGTGTGATTTTGAAGAAAATGTTTTAGCCTTGTAACTTTGCAAGTAGAAGACAGGGATGAAAATAGAATAAGACGGGTATGATAAAATTACTCATGACTATCACGTGGAACGTAATGAGCCGACAATCTCAAATTCAATCACAAGCTAAGTCAAGACTTAATCTTTGTACAACTTTAATTAATAGATTGACAATTAATTTGACATAATTAATTTCATTGCAATAGTTAGTTTTACGTTTCATATAACATGAATGACGTGTTTTTTCATCCATAACAAATCATGAATTTCTTTCTTTTATAAAAAGTTATCGTTGACTAATGTTCTTGATCAATAATTTTTTTGGTGAAACTATAAATATATAGTTGTCTCTTTTCAAAAAAAAAAAAATATATATATATATATAGTTGACTCTTAAAGTCTTTAATAAAAGAAAACATGCATAAGAAATGAAGAGGATATCATAATTTTTACTTAAGGTAGGCTTTGGGTTGGAACAACCAGTCATGCAGCTAAGCTGCGATGTGCTCTAGGACTAGCCCCTCAGATGGCCAGCATGCACGGCACGCGCAACTGTTGTTGCCCATGGTGCCTAAAGGCCGCGGCATGTGGATCGGAACAACCCATTGCCATGCATGTATGCTTAGTGCCATTAACTAACAAAGTCCAACATGCAGATGCTTCATTAGATATATAGCATATACAAATTAGTACAAGTAGATCATAAACACAAGTACACAACTATCACAGCTCACTAGATGGTTGAAAAAGAATATACAAAATAGCAATCTTTAATCATAACGTTAATTGTTACGGAAGCATGTACATATGTACAATTAATAAACCAATATAGTGTGAAATTTTATGAAATGGATTAAAACGGAAAGTGAGAAGAACATAATTTGTAGAATGTGACAGTATGCTACCAAAAAAAGACAAAAACTTTTATTAATTTGAGCTGTGACCCTAATTATCCTAGATTCTAGGCTACTAGATAGCTTTTGACTGATGAAGCTGCAATTTACTCTTAATTACCGCCATTTAAACTTTTAAAGGCAGTCAACGTATAAAATGGCAGGGACCATCCAAAAGCAGGAAGATAGAGGACTTACTAGATCGAAATTATATGGAGTCTTTTTAATTAGAGTAGTTTGATCATTTAATTTGTTGGTGTTTAATTTTGCTAATTTTGGCAACTTTATTCACAGAGTATTGACTTTTAAGTTCTAAGCAATGGTCCATGTTCATAATTGTTATTGGACCAAAGAATCAACCAAAAATTTATGTCTATGATATGGTTAGATCGATGTCTAGTGTTTTATTTTATATTCTATCGCGTCCTCTTGAGTGAACTTTTTTGGGCTTGATGTGTAGAAGTAACATGTATAGGGTTTTTAATTAGATGCGATTAGCAGAATTTCATAAATTACATTCACAACACCGATTAGGATCACATGCATATAATATAAAGAGGTGAGTACTATAAATTATGATCCATCAATCACTCTGTAAGCAATATGAAGATTTTTTGTTACTCTTAGATATAGTTGGTCACTACCTTTTTAATGATAATTTTTAGACCAAACACTTCTTACGGTGGAAATCACTTAGGGGGCGTTTGGTATAGATATTGAAAATGGAGTGAAAAGGAAACAAATAAGATGGAGGAAAGGAATTATTTAACACTTGCCTTTCCATTTGTTTGTTTTAACCATGGAAAGGAATCACTTAATCATAACTCCTTTTCTTTTTGTTTGAGGAAGGTAAAGGTAATTGTTACCTTAGGTTATAGAGAGGTAACAAATAGTGGAAACCATTACCCCTAGGTAATGGTAATTGTTACATAAAGCTTCTAACCAAACACTTAGTAATGGTAATGGTTGAATTGAATCCATTCCCACCCCAAAAAATACTCTAACCAAACATGCTCTAATGTAATATGGATATGAGTCAGTTGAGACTCCAATAATATATACGGAGTACTTGGTTTGCTATTCTAATAAGAGTTGTATTGTAGCGTTCCTTAAAAATTAAGGTAGAATGACTCGTTTATCATCTGATATCATAGTATATTCTGCTTATAATTTTGTCATAAAATTTAAAGTCAAAACAAATTCACTTACCAAAATGTCTAATTAATAAATGGATCATAATAATCGAATTATACTTGAAATCAGGGTATATACAATGTCAATTAAAAAGAGATTAAGTTGTAGTACATATGGAAGAGACAAACAAACAAATTAAAAACCAACAAACTAGATAGTGGCCTGGTAAATAGCTAATCCGTACTGTAGTTTAGTTGAACCTTCAAAGCTTGGAATTTATTAAGAATGCAATGAATGAATGCACAATATGCCAATATGTACTGTTACTGTCTCTCATTTTGTAAACAGTTTCAATATTGTTTCCTCCTTGCTACACTTGTTATCTCCAAAAGATTGTCACATATTTTACTCGGTGAATACTTACAACTCTACGAAGTACTATTTTTTTCTTGCTACACTTGTTACTGTCTCACATAATTTATTTATTTATTATTTTTTTTTTCTTGTCAAAAAAAAAAAAGTACTAATTTTTTGAATCCATTTCCATATCAATAATATAGTTGTGTCCACCTATACACATGCATAAATTGGTTTGCTTGTTTCTTCGAAAAGAGAGATTATTGGATATAATTTGTGTTAATTAATATCCACGTGAAAACCCTAGCAAAGAATTGATTAATGTACTACAGTAATGGAGTACATATGTTTGGTAGAAAAGGACAAGTCAGCTAGTTTAGTTAGGTGAAATTAATTAATTTTGTAAAAAAAATTCAACAACATTCATTAATGCCAAATTTAATTACCGGTGATTAATTTATGTACCCTTATTTAATAAGCAACTGCGAATATAATGCATGTACTTGTATTTCTCTTTTACATGCTCTATAATTTTGCATTTAAATTTCGATCAGCACTTAAGTACTATTTCTTGTGCATGAAAATGATTTGTGAATGCCATAAGAAAATGTACATTTCCCCACCTTGTTATTCCCCTCCTATTAGAGCAATTCACGTGTGATTTTGAAGAAAATGTTTAGCCTTGTAACTTTGCAAGTAGGAGACAGGAATGACAATAGAATAAGACGGGTATGATAAAATTACTCATGAGTAACACGTGGAACGTAATGTGTCGATAATGTCAAATTTAATCACAAGTTAAGACTTAATCTTTATACAACTTTAATCAATAGATTGACAATTTGACATAATTAATTTCATTGCAATAGCTAGTTTTACATTTCTTGTAACATGAACAACATATTTTTTCATCGATAACAAATCATGAATATAATGTCTTTCTTTTATAAAAAGTTGTCTTTGACTAATGTTCTTGATCATTTTTTTTTTTGTTGTTGTTGAAACTCATAACTATACAGTTGACTTTTAAAGTCTTTAATAAAGGAAAATATGTGTTAGAGATGAAGAGTATATTATAAGTATTACTCTGTACTTAAGGTAGGCTTTGGGTTAGAACAACCAGTCATGCAGACTAGCCCCTCGGATGGCGGCATGCATGGCACGTGCGACTGTTGTTGATCACGGTGCCTAAAGGTCCCGGCATGTGGATAAATTAACAATCATAAACCATAATATCGTTAATCGTTACGGTACAATTAATAATTCGAGTGTGAAATTTTATAAAATGGATTAAAACGGAAAATGTTAAAAACATAATTTGTGTAACGTGACACTACCAAAAATAACAAATCTTTTATTAATTTGAGCTGTAATTATCCTAGATCCTTGGCTACTAGCTAGGTTTTGACTTATGAAGCTGCAATAATCTACTCTTAAAAGTCTTAATCACCGCCATTTAAAGGTTTCAAAGGAAACGCATGAAGAGGACTTACTAATAAATCGTAATTAATTATGAGTCTTTTTGGAGGAGTGGTTTGATCATTTAAATTTGTTGGTGTTTTATTTTGCTAATTTTGGCAAATTTATTAAGAGAGTCTTGACTTCTAAGTTTTAAGCAGGCAATGGTCCATGTTCATAATTGTTAGTAGACCAAATTATTAACCAAAAGTTTATGTTCATGATATGGTTAGAGTCTCGTGTTTTATTTTATATTCTATTACGTCCTGCTTGAAAGTTATTATTTGCATGTTATAGGGTTTTTAATTAGGTGTGATTACCATAATTTCATAAATTATATTCACAACACTGATTAGTATCACATGCATATATAACACAAACTATTGAGTGCGGTTCTGCACCCTATATGTTTTGTGCGGCGGCGATGAAAACGACAATGATGATGACAATGAAGACAACGATGACGATGCCGACGAATGGTGGATGAAGACATCAATGGTGGATGACGACGATGACGATCTGAAAATGGGGGCAACAATGGTGGATTTGCGATTGAAACCCTATGTTGACACCCATTTTCTTCGGCATCTTTGAAGGAGTTTGGATAATTGGTGGTGGTGTTGCGATTATTACCATAACAAATTGGAATTCTGATTTTATTTATTTATTTTTTTTTTTTTTTTTATTTCCTAGAGTTTGGATTAATTGACTTGGAGAATTGATGAATAAATTTGGGGTTGAATTTGAGGAGAGAGAAAGCGGTTAAATACGGGGTTGAATTTGACAAGTGTGTTGGCATATGTTGTTGTAGTTTTCATGGTGGCTTCCATCTACTCCCCTTGCTTTTTCTTCTTATTTTTTTTTCTCTTTTTTATGAGTTAAACTTGAAATGTTTAATTATGTGGATCAACCAACAAAATACAAATATAAACCAATAAAAGGAATTGAATATATCAGTCAATTGATGTCTGATATCAGTCAACATTAAGAGCATATCATACATTAATAAAAACGTATATGCGTATTAGCCAAAATAAAAATAACCAAAAGGAACGTATTAGCCAAAATAAAAATAACCAAAAGGAACGTATTAGCCAACAAATGAAACATATAAGCAAACAAAATAAACATATCAACCAACAAAATAAAACATATAAGCCAACAAAAAATATAAAATCAACAAACAAAAGCAACATATAAGCTTACAAAATAAACACATCAGCCAACACAATGAAACATATAAGCCAACAATTAAAATATATATATCAGTCAACAAAATAAAGATATCAGTCAACTAAAGAAATATATCAGCCAACTGATGTCTGATAGCAGCCAACAAAAGAAACATATCAAATATATATATATATATATATATATATATATATATATATATATATATATATATCAGCCAACAAAAGGAATATATTAGCCAACACCAAAAACCATATAAGCCAACAAATGAAACATATTAGCCAACACATGAAACATATCAGCCAACACATAAAACATATCAGCCAATAAGTAAAATATATCAGCCAGCCTGCCGCACGCATAATTTGCTTGCAGCAATCCGCACCCAATACCTTCTTTATATATAAAGAGGTGAGTACTATTATGATCCATCAATCACTTGAGTAGATTTAAAAAAAAAAAAAAATCTATAACTAACAGTTTATCAAAAGTTCTAATAAGGAATATGAATTTTTTTTTGTTACTTCAAGATACAGTTGGCCAATACTTTTTTAATGATAATTTTTTTAGAAATTGTTATATACACCCGAATGCACGGTGCACCCAAGGATATTGTTTGCTCATTTCGATGATTATTGCTCATTTCATCATTAAATGATCAAAAAAATACCCTTTGATGCACCGTGCACCTGACATATATATATATATATATATATATATATATATATATATATATATATATATATATATATATATATATATATATATATATATATATATATATATATATATATATATATATATATATATATATATATATATATATATACTAAATAAATGGATAATAAACGAATTTATACATGGAATCAGGGTATATACATTGTCAATCCAAAAGAGATTAACAAGTTGGAAGAGACAAACAAACAAAATTAAAACCCAACAATCTAGATAGTGGTAAATAGCTGAACCTTCAAGCTTGAAATTTATTAAGAATGCAATGAATGAATGCACAATATGCCAATATGTACTGTTACTGTCTCTCACTTTGTAAACAGCTTCAATATTGTTTCCTCCTTGCTACACTTGTTGTCTCTACTCGGTGAATTTTCCAACTTACAACTCTACGATTTAAAATTATGTCCACCTATATATGCATAGATTGGTTTGTTTCAAAAGAGGGAGATTATTGGTTTGGGGTAATCTTTTAAGGATGAAATATAATGAGTATTTAGGATGCGGTCTCTTCAACCTAAAAAAAAAATAAAATGATTTTGGATTCAATAAGTTTACACTCTTGTAATCAGGGCCAATAAATTCAAATTAAGTTTAATTATTTTAAATAAGTTCCAACTAAATAGGATTTAATCGGGTATAACAAATTTTAATCAGATCCAATAATAAGTAGTTAGGATCATGTCAAGACCAATAAGGTAAGGACCAGATAACACACTCTTAATAATGTTATTTTCTTTGTTCTTTTTTATTTGTCTTATTTAGAATAATCCATTTAAACGAGAGAAACTTTGATCACAAATTATATATTCATCATCAATTTATATATATACAAATTCATGCAAGATCTTACAACTTATTAATTAAAATTGTCTTAATATTAATTTAGCTTAAAAAAAATATCATTTTTTATAATGAACATTTTATAACACAAAGTCGAATAATACTCAAATGCGTGTGTACATGAAAACCTATGCAAATTGCAAAATAGTCAAATAGAGCAAGTAAAAAAGAGCGGAGTGAGTATAACTCGATCGATTAATTTCGATCTCATGCATGCTTTATTATCGCAGTACATTTGAAACCTTTATTACAACATTACTCCACGGTTGAGTAACTCTGCATGCATCTATCATATAAGGGTATGAAATAACACAATTAATATTCCTGCTTACTGATGAAGCTGCATGTCTACTTAATTTCACGCACAAAAAACACCAAAAGAAGAAAAAAAAAAAAGAACCAAAAAAAGGGCAATGACTTATACGTACTACTGTACTAGATCGCAATTATATGCATGAGTGACTGAAAAGGTTAAGTTAGGCTGTTTTTCTATACCAAATTTCAACGATAAATGAAATATCATACGATAATGTTAGAAAGTCCTTGACTTTTATGCAATGGCCCATGTGAAGGTCGATCGAAGGACCTAGATGACCTAGACAAATCATATACATTTACAAAATTATTATTATCATAGCTTATCTTCTTGTTTAATTGAGGTGATAGATGAATCAATATCTTAATTAGCTGTTCTTCCTGTCAAACAAAAAAAAAATGTTCATTTTGTACGGAATAATAGTGGGTAACGAATGATGATAATAATAGGAATTTGTAAAGAAAGTTTGATCATGTCTTTGCCTATTGGTTGTACTTGTTAACTTGTGATTTTAGATCATAAGATTGTACAATCAATTAATTGAATTTAGCTTAACTAAACGATCCGAAATAAATGAAGACAAAATTGTAGTCTGGTTTCCTTTATAATTTGATGAAGAAATTTTCTAAATTAGTTTAAACATTTGAAAAACATCAAAAAGAAATGGAAGGAATATAACACTATCGGACCGTGTCAATAAGGCACGGGCATGACTTTCACTTGCTTACTATAGTTCGTATCCAGGAAGTCAGCAACGCCATGCATTGAAAAATCTAAGCCTAGTAATGTTGGGCATGCAAACCGTAGGTAAACAATGTTAATATGTTCTCACATGTAAATAAAAATGTTCTCTATCACATGTACATAGTCACATATACCTTTGCCTTTTGGTTTTTGACTTTTAAACAACCACATTGGCTGTGGCACATACACATTATATTTCATGGTCTCCAGCTGGATGCCTGAATTAGTTTTAACAACTTAATTTCTAAAAAATGTCTTTTATTATTGAGTAAACAAATTTTGATTTTTCTTAGTACTTTATGCATGTATTCATTAGTGGTGCAAAAATATTCATACCCTCATACTTGTAGCATTGCTTGTGTTCGTATCCATATCCATAATCCCTACTACAAATTTTTTATATACAGTCGAGTGAACAATGCATCCAAATAATCTAAGGTTTTCTTTTGCTCTTCACTTAATAATTAAATGAACAATAATCACCCGAATGAAAAAAAAATAGGAAAATTTAACAACAAACCAATCTTTACTCCATTCTTCTAAAATGGACCAACCTTGAAATCTTCTGAAAATAAACACAAGTTTTTATTTTTTTTTCTTCCGTAGCAAACCCAAATGACTTGTGACCTGAACAACCAGTCATGTTTTTTTTATTTTCTTATTTTCATTTAATTATCTTTTTAAATTAAAAAATTAGCAAAATAAAAAAATCAAAAAACAAATAAACAAACAAAAAACTCTGACCGCCGCCAGCCCTCCTCCCCCACCCACTGCTAGCCACTCCTCCCTCCCTTCCCCTACCGACACCCGGCGCTCAACCCACCCCCAGGCACCCCACGCCCTCCATTTCGGCCTTTCCTCCTCTTCTTCTTCCACCCAAAATCACTAAAAGGGTGATTTGCGATTTGATATGTTTTGTGATGATAGAGAACTGCAGCGGTGATGCCGGCTGATATGGTGGCCGAAAATCTGCAGCGGTCGACGAGGGTGAACTGCAGCGTTTGCTGGCTGCTTTTGGTGCGTGCAAGGGAGCATCCAACGTGTTTGGTGGTTGAGGGAATTTGGAGGTAATTGAAGGTGAGAGAGCAACTGGGCTGGGTTAGGTGGTTGATGCAGGCTGCTTTGTTTTGGTGTGGTGGAGTGCAGGGAGCATGGGAGTTGCATGGGTTTTTGTGTGTTAAGGTGCTGCTTGCGGTTGGGCCTCAGCCGTTGATAGGCCGGGGGGTGGCTAGTGGGGAGTGGGGCTGGCAGTGGTGGGGGAAAGTGAAGGTGTTTTTTTTTTTTTTTTTTTATAAATTTGATTTTATAAATTAAAATGAATAATTTTTGTTAATTATCAAAATATTAAAAAAAAAATTAACCAATAAAGACATGACACGTGGATTGCAACCTGGTATAACAAGTCAAGTGACATTCTAGGTTTACTACGGGAGAAACAATATAAACTTGTGTTTATTTTGGGAAAATTTAAAGGTTGATCTATTTTGGGAGAATGGAGCAAAGGTTAGTTTGTTAATGTTAAATTTTCCAAAAATATATCCTTAAATGCACCCTGCACTCAAATGTAGGGGTGTTCATAAATCAGTCTGGCGGACCTAAAAAATGGACCGGACCAGACCGAATTAATCGGTCCGATCTTTGGATCTAGAAATTTATTTTTTCGGTCTTCGACCCGGTCCGGTCCAAAACCCTATAAAAACCGATCTTGGACCGGACTGATTTTTTTGTTTAAAATTATGGGTGAAACCTTAAATAATGGTTAAGATTATCCTTAATAAACTTAGAAAACTTTAATTTTATGAGTTTTTTAGTGCTAAACATAAAAAAAAGCCGTTAAAATATAGTTTTTCCTTTACGTTTTCGACTTTTCCATAAAATTATTAAAAATTTAGATTTTTTTTAAAAAAATTCTTAAATCGGTCCAAAGCAGTCCAATACAGGGTTCGGACCGATTCTTTCGGTCCGGTTTGAGTTCGGTCCCAGCTTAATCGATCCGGTCTTCGATTCTTAAAATTCTAATTTTCGATCTTCGGTCTAGTTCGATCTGACCTGGGATCGATGAACAGCTCTACTTAGATACATATGACAATCTTTCACGGAGCCTAGTTACAGTGTTACACATCATGTAGCTAGCTCGTTGTGGAGTACAATTGCACTATAACTATTCCACATTGTTTAGTTAAATCACTTAAATGCAATAAAATTGAATTGAAATGAATCCCTTTACGAAGTAATAATAGCTAATGCATGGGTAATTAGCCAATCGAGTTGAAAGCTTCAGAATCAGTAGTGAAGTGATAACACACTAGTTTTTGTACTAGTGAATTACTACATGTGAGAAAAATCATAGTAGATGGGTGTTTGGTAGATGGGAATTGAGTGTGGGAATGAGACTTTTAATCCCAAATAGAAATAAATCTCTTGTTTGTTAAATTGAATTGGGAATACAAAAGGGAATGAAATTGAGAATAAATGGGGTGAATTCCCACCAATTTATTACTTGGGAGGATAGGTAATAAATGGGTGGGAATGAGAATAAGTGAAAAGTGACATTTTTGCCAATGAAAAGAATGGAGGAGAAAGATTAGTAAGGGTAATTTTGTATTTTTGTTATTTATTTGCCATTTATTCTCATCCTCAACCCAAACAAAGTATTATCATATTTTTATATATTCTCAACAATTAATTCCCAATCTCATTGCCACATTTTAATCCCCAAACTCTCATTCTCACATTGCAAACGGCCGCTAGTAGTAAACTACTGTAAAATCAGACCCTTAATTTCACAGCAAATGAGAGGTGCACAATGTTAATGGCCACCACCATACCCACACCCATTCTCTGTAACTTTCTCTTTCTTTTGTGCAATGAATGCAACAATCTCAATTCAATTTCACCTGCATTTGTCGCTTCCATTTCCGTCTTTTAAAACTTCTTCCTATTGAACGGTAATTGTTTCAAAAAAAAAAAAAAAAAAAAAAGAAAAGAAAAAAAAATCAAAACAGGAAGACGAACCAACAGTGGAACTCCACAAACCAGCCACATGCTGTATCTCTTTCACTATAAATACCCATTTAACTGATCTTGCCTTTTCTTTCTTCTGTCTTTGTCACTTACTATCTTTCCACTTCACACTCTATAGTTGCCAGAATTTTGAAGATTTTTCTGGGTTTGTTTTTGTTTGTTTTCATGTGTTTTTGGGGTCTAATTCTGGGTTTTTGGATTGTTTGAATTTGATCAAGAAATGGGTACAATTGAGAAAGATCAAACTGCGGTGGCTGCTGCGGCGGCGAAAGAGGACAGAAGTGGGTTTACCCCTCAAACACTCCGTCAAATTCTGCTTGTTTCTGCTGGTGCTAGTCACTCTGTTGCTCTTCTTTGTAAGACCCTTCCGTCCAATTTTGGGGTTTACTCCCTTTTTATTTGGGTACTTTTGCATCTTGATGATTTGATTTTTTATTATATGTTTATTGTGGTGCTGCTATTTTTGCTTAATTTTTCCTGGGGTTGTTTGATTATTGTTTGGTGTTAAAAATTATGGTAATAGATTGAAAAAAAGGTTGATTGCTTTATATGTGGGATAATCTTTGGTTAAATTGTGTACTCAATTACTGTATAATTGTATCTTGTTCAGGTCAATTTCTTCTAAATTGGCAATTATTTGGTTCAAGACTTCAAGTTGATGGCACCTTGCTGAATTGTTAGTAGAACTTGGTAAAAATTTATGAAATTTTGGTAGCCAAAACCTAGATTTGTATTGGTCCATTGTACATCACCGACAGGTGTACAAGTGTTTGATCCCGGATACTTTTTATAGCTATGTATGAACTTCGGACGGTTGAAGTGGAATTTGTGGTGGATAGGTGGTTTATGGTGGTGCTGTGGTGGTGCGTGTGACGATGTTCGGGTCATGGGGTGTTCCTTAGGGCTGGAGGGATTTATTTTCATAGGATTGGACCTTGGCACCTCCTAGGATTGGGGTAGCTTGTAATTTAGAAGAAAACCATAATTCAAGTTTCAGGTATGATTAGTTAGATTCCTAATACATTGTTGTCAATTTGATAGTTGACACTGGATTTTTCCTTCTTCCGGTTTGTATGAATTATGAAGATACTTGGGATATTTTTCGATGGTGTGGATGGTAGACTTCTCAAGCTAGTCTGAGGTTGCGTTTGGGTTGTTAACCTATCTTTTTCAAGGTTTGATCATCTTTAGTGCAAATTATTCCGGTTAAGGTAACCTAATTAAATTTCTACCTAAAGTTGTTAACCACCCTGCCACATTTAGGATCACCAACAGTTTTAAATGCTTGTTGGTTTGATCTTGATGATACATCCTCAACTAACTAGAATTATTCGTTAATAACTAGAGTGTGGACTGGTTTTGCAAATTATTCCGGTTAAGGTAACCTAATTAAATTTCTACCTAAAGTTGTTAACCACCCTGCCACATTTAGGATCACCAACAGTTTTAAATGCTTGTTGGTTTGATCTTGATGATACATCCTCAACTAACTAGAATTATTCGTTAATAACTAGAGTGTGGACTGGTTTTGTTAGCATACGCTCTGTATATGTTCTCTTTTATAATATTTTTAGACTTGATCAATTTCTAATGTATAGCTCATATGACCCTGATTTTTCGTTGCTAACCTTAGTTAAACTGGAGTTTAGGCTTTACAATTGTGCTCAAAGCCTCAAAACTCTAAATTTGGAGTCTGCTTCAGTTGGGACACTCTTTGACACATTTAATTACCTATATTTGAGAGATTGTAATAAAATTATAGAAGGTAGAAAGGGGAAAGTAATTACCCTTGTGGCTTTGCCTTAAAAAGTAGGGTGTGGTGTGGAAAGTAATCACCTTTGTGGCTTTGCCTTGAAAATAGGGTTTGTTTTGTACAAAAACATGCAATCTTATGTTACATTCATAAAAAATAAAAATAAAAAAATATCAAGCTCAACTAGTGAGGAATGACCATCAAAGAATTGGAAAATTAATGCTTTGGATTTTTCAAAACTAAATCATTCTTGTAATCTTATGAACTCATGTATTGTTCACATCTTAACTTTTGGTTCATATATTAGCTCAGCACAGTTTTGGTGCATGGCATTTAAATCATGTGAATTTTATTATTTATTGACTTGTGACTTATGTTGGTTTGTACTGCATTCAGCTGGAAATGTGGTTTGCTCTTGGGGAAGAGGTGAGGATGGACAATTAGGCCATGGAGATGCTGAAGATCGATTTTCACCAGTGCAATTAAGCGCATTGGATGGGCACGATGTTAACTCCATTACTTGTGGAGCTGATCATACCCTTGCATATTCTGAGCCACGTGTGCAAGTCTACAGTTGGGGATGGTATGTTCTCCGACTTCTCCCATTTGTCGTGCCATCTCCATTTTGTTTTATTTTTTGATATCTTTTTAAGTTTCTAGGTCCTATTGCAATTTCAAGTATTGCTGGAAGTATAGAAATTAAATCGATGCATATTTTCAGGGGTGATTTTGGAAGATTAGGTCATGGAAACTCTACCGATCTATTCATTCCTCATCCAATCAAGACATTAGATGGTGTCAAGATCAAGCAGATTGCTTGTGGAGACAGTCACTGTTTGGCAGTCACTATGGATGGGGAGGTAGCAAGGTTAGTTGTGTATATCTTTTTGCTCTTCCTTTCATAAGAATAAAAATTGATAAGAGCGTGCACAACCTTACCAATTTTTCATTGAGTTAGCAAGGTGCTTGAAAAACTATTGCTCTTTCCCATTAATGATACAGAATTTGTTACAATCAGAGTGGTGTCGTCAAGTTGCTTATTTTCCGTTGATTTGTCAAACTAAGGACTAATGCTGCTCTCTCACACACATTCACACACTCAGAGATGTGAGCTGTGTCATTTGCTATTGATAAATCCTCACTCGACACATTACACATGTGTGATAATCTTCATGCTACAACCAATCCCTTAGGCGTCCTAATCCTTTTCTAATTTTAATATATAGAAATTTGTGCGAGTTTGAGCATTTAGTATATAATGAGTTTAAGGATATATTATACCGACAAGCAAATCTGTTACTCTAGGATATTTGTAATTGACTAATATATCACCTGCTTGTGTCTTTAATTAATTGAAGTTGGGGAAGGAACCAAAATGGCCAGCTTGGTATTGGAACTGCTGAGGATTCACTTATCCCACAAAAGATTCAAGCCTTCCAGGTACAGATAATTTTTCCAATGAACTGCACTTTTCATATATTAAACTTCTGATTTTTTGTAAGAAGGGCATGATGTGATACATTTTAGATAAAATTGGTTTCTGACTTGATAAATTGTAGATATATTATTATTATTATTTTTTTTTTTTTGAGAAAAGATATATTATTATTTTGTTGTTTCTGAATTTTGTACCTTTTAATTATTTCCAGGGAATACCTGTGAAAATGGTAGCTGCTGGTGCTGAGCATAGTGCTGCTGTCACGGAATCTGGTGAGGTGTATGGCTGGGGATGGGGCCGGTACGGAAATTTGGGGTTAGGTGACAGAAAGGATCGCTTAGTTCCCGAGAGATCTTCGTCGATTGATGTATGCTAAAAACTTTGTGACCTTTACTTTTATCTCGCAATTACTTGCAAGCTCTAATTATTTTTAATGAAGTAATGAGTGTTCTTTTTTTCCTTTGCCCAAAAGTCTTATATAAACTCTATATTGAATTTGCTGTCAGATGATTCAAAATTCTTCTTGAACTTGCTTGCTAACAATTGGATGAACATTTTCTTTAGTTTTTTTTTCTTTTTTTTTTTTCTTTTTTTTTTTTTTTAAAAATCAGAATCTAATATTAGGAAGGTGTTAGTAGCTGTCCGATGATGCAGATCACTTGAGACTTGAGAGAGTAGAGACATGCAACTTTGTCTTTATGACCATAGAATTAAGGTCAAACAAATACAGTGAATGATTCATTTAACTATCTTGCTGATGGCAATGTCATAAGTTTATTCTTCATACCTGATTGTTCAACAATGGTTTATACATTACATTTTAATGAATCAATGACATAAAGATGGGAATAAGCTAGAAGTTTAAAAAATTTTCCACCAGAATTTGGATGGGGCTAACTCTGTTTGCCATTAGTTGTTGCCTCCAGCCAGTTGCCGCCTTGATGGCTTCAATCTATCTCCGGTCCTAGGGTTTTTTTTTTATCTAATTACATGACTAAACTTGAACACTCGCTTTTCTGTCTGCGTCTCTCCTATTATGTGGATAGTAAAACTTCCTGGGAAGTTCTAATTCCCAAGTTTTTTCCAACCAAACAACACCATCTTCTTCTACTTCCTAGGAATTGCCAATTCCTGTGGTTTCTTTTGTCAACGAAACAAGCACCAAGTGTGTTGCGGAAAAGAATGGGGGAGGATGGGAGTCTCTGATTGGCCTTTTTCTTTATCCTTTGGCATTCAGTTTCAGCTTATTAACTTTGGAAATTTCTTGCATATATTATTGATGGGGCACTCGCCTGTTTAAGACACCTGATCTGAATTATTCAACTTCTGATGATGGTTTTCAATTCTCATTTGAATGAACATGAAATTTTATCCTTGAAATTATTTGATACCGAATAGAGATAATATGCTACTCACTTGCTCTATGCAGTTGATGGGGGTAGCCTTGTGTTTTTTATACAATATTGGTGTTTGGAAATTTTTTGTAACATTAAATGCTCTCTTTTGTCATTACCATCTTTGACACCCAAACTCAATCAATTAATGTTGCAGGGTATAAAAATGATTCAAGTTGCATGTGGATGGAGGCATACAATAACTGTTACCTCTTCTGGCAGTATATACACTTACGGATGGAGTAAATATGGTCAGCTGGGGCATGGAGATTTCGAAGATCATTTAACTCCATATAAGTTGGAAGCTCTAAGTGGTCAAATCATTTCTCAGGTTACATGTATTGTTTCACTGCTTGTTTCTGCTTTACATTATTGTTAAACCTACCTTTAGTATTTGCATATGTGTTTTTAGGGAGTTGGCCTGGGGTTGGGTGTTTGGAGTGGAGGCTGACTGGCTGAGTGTTTGATATGTGCTTAAAGAGTTGATGCACAACACTGACCACCATTGCTTGCAGCTTTTCTAGTCTGTTCTCATCCCCCCCTGTCCTTCTCTTTCTGATGTTGTTCTGTTATAGTTGTGTAGAATGTTTATTTCTTGTAAAGAATCTGACTAGTAAACTTGTAGATCAATCATGCATAGGTTTATTGCTATGCACTATCTCCACTTTACCTGTAACTTGTGTCACAAAAGCACTTGAAACATACATTTGACCACGAGTTGAGAAGTTAACATGCACCTGCTTTTCATCGTAAGATGATGAGAGCGAGGTAAAATAACGTAGAAAGAGAGAAAGTAAGTCTTCCCGACTATCGCAGTTAGGTTGCCAGTTATTTGGTAAGGAGACCTGAGTGAGAGGCTTGCTCTCAGCTCGGGCTGCGGTTCCATCCCGCCTTAAGGGGAATGAATTAAAGGTTCAATCCACCACCAGAATAGAGTGGTTGGGAAGCTGTCGCAACCTATTTTTACATGGAGTTGATGGTAAACACTTTTCTTTTCATTTAGCAAGAGGCTTGTTGATTACCTGTTACTCAATGACCATAAGATTCTTGTCATCAATGTGTTGTCATCTTGCTTTGTAATGAGATTGCATCTCTGGCTACTTCAAGAGAGCTTATTAACTTATATTATTCAAGGTACTTGTTGGTGCCTTGATTGAAGTATTGGGAAGGACCCAGAGGAAAGTCTAGCTATTTGTATATTGAAATGTGGCAATTGCATCAGACCTTATGAGCTATGCCTCTCTACTGATGCATCTTAGATTTAACTTAGTCTTCGCCTACAATATGCATTGATTTATAGTTAAACAAAAGTCAACTTATGCATCTTTTGTGTTTGCTTGATTATTCAGATCTCAGGTGGTTGGAGACATACCATGGCAGTTACTTCTGAAGGAAAGCTTTATGGATGGGGATGGAATAAGGTTTGTAATCCCTTGTTGCATCAGTGTCCTTCAGCTATAGGTTTTGTGTGTTGGTTTATGTGTTAAATCTGAATTTAGGAGCTCATTGACCGCTATTGACATTTCTTCTGCCTGAGGGTTTGAATAAATTATTATTATCATTTTGAGTGTGTCTGAACTTGAAAGGTCTGTGAGTTAGAACTTTAGTATTGAGAGTTGATTAAAATATATATATGAAGTTTCCTTTCTGTTTAATCTGGCATTGTAAAGAAGTCAACTGGTTTGTTGTATGTCTTTTCTGCTGCAATAATTATTATTGCAAGCACAGACCATATTTCTTTTGCTTCTGAGCTGGTCAACAAAATTAGTGCCTGTAATTCATTTCTGACCTTGGTCAAATACAGTACTTGTTTATTCTAAGCCCTTTATTTATATTTGTAGTCATTGGAGGAGTCTTTGAGGGAGGGGAGACTTGGCCATTGGTTTTGGAATACCTTTTTTTGCCCATTTCTTTACATTTACAATACCAAATTCTTGAAGTGATTAACTTAAATACTTAGATTGCACTATCCCAATGCTCCCTAGTCCCCTTGTTTGATTTGTCTCAGTGTGTACTTTCCGAATATGTTATTTTCATAATTTCTACTTATATTTGATTAAAAATAGTTGAAAATAACTAACCGAGATTTTAAAGCTATAATCTGATCAGAATATTTTAGTCTAATCTTATCTGGTTTAATTCTGACAAAAATAAGTAATGTTCTGTAATATGTTGAAGAAAACAAGCTCTAAGTAGATTAAGAATTAACCCACTAAGATACCAACCTCTGTCTTGGTCCTGTATCTGATAACAGCTTTGTCATGTAAATAACCTGATATTACTGTACCTAATTGATTAAGGTTTGTATACACGCCAAGTATTATACATTTTTCTGATTTTTTTAATATCAATTTTTTAGTTGTCCAATGTGTTGATTCTATTGGGATTTGGAGTATTATTGTAGTCTCATCTACTTAATCGGAACTGAACCTTAGCTTTGTATGGTGCAGTTTGGACAGGTGGGTGTGGGTGACAATGCTGACTGCTGCTCTCCTGTGCAAGTTTTGTTTCCCCATGATCAGGCACATCCTTATCCTTGTTATTTCATTTGTTATTAGTTAAACTCATTTTTAGCCTCGCTGGAACACTCTGGTTATTAAGTACTGATTTGTGTTTCAAAATGATCACAGAAAGTAATGCAAATTTGCTGTGGATGGAGGCACACATTGGCTGTTACAGAGAGGAATAATGTGTTTTCTTGGGGAAGAGGTACTAATGGTCAGCTTGGGCATGGGGACTCTGCAGATAGGTAATATAATTTTCTGCCTTTTTTTTTTTTTTTTTCCCTTTTTTTTCCTATAAACAAGATGGACATGATTAAAAATCCCTTCATTACTTATTTTATTACTTTTTAAAGCCTTTATAGTTGTATATATTGCACATATCTGGCCTGCCCTTACCACTCTCAAGGTTGGGGCCTAAGGTATTGCACTATTGTTGATGTTGTGTTTCACACCCCTATGTAGATTGTGGTGCTAGTTCATTGAGTAGGATGGATATGATGGCTGTTGATAAACCATACAATATGGGTAGTTATTTGGGTGGAAATGACATGTCTTGTTAAAAATGATTTGAGCTAGTGGCACTAGTAAAATAATTTATATCTGATACTGGTGAGAGAACCTTGGATGATGAAATGATATAGCATTATTAGTAGTGAGTTCAGAGTCTTCAGACTTCTGACCTTTCTTCTTAACTTCTGAGTCATTAATTATCACCAATACTTTATGGTTTATGCTTTGAAGCTGTATGCAATTTTCTTGCCATGATCTTTCTGCCTGACACCGTTTTAGTTGTATGTTATATACATGTCAATTAGTGGTTATGGGTAATGATATCAGTTCTTATTTTCTGAAATGCAAATTCTACTTTCTGAACATGTGTGTTTTACAGTCTGTGCTTCTAACTTCTGCCCTTCAGCAGAAGGTTGCATTGCCAATGTAGACTGGCGTGTAAAATAATTACGCTAAATTTGTTTTCTGTTTTGAATGGAGTTAGTAATTTCTTATGTTCTCTTAGTGCTACTCACTTTTCGGATATGATCTTCTGCTTGGGATAAAAACCTGACAATCTGCAATCTAAAGACTAAATTCAAAAGAAAAATATCATTGATTTATATCCTACAAATTGCAGAAATTCTCCAACAATGATAGAGGCCTTGAGCATGGAAGGATCTGGTGGTCAAAGGATCGAGGCATCAAATGCAGATCCATCAGCAGGTTACTTTCTTTCCAAGTTATCTTCCGTAATAGTTAGTACTAAGTGAAGTACTTGAAATTAACTGATTAACTCCTCTACTCTGTTCTAACAGGGAGAATTTTGGTTCCACCATCAGGAAGATATGCTGTCGTCCCTGATGTATGAATTTCTTTTGTTTTTTTTAATGAGGTTCCCTATTTTCTTCTGGAGATGCACAGGGATTTGGATCTTGCAATAGTTAGAACTCTAACATCACACTATACTGTTAGATGGCTTCCCCAAGTACAATACAAGTTTATCTGTAAATGTGGAAGCTTTCTAATACAAGTTTGTTAGATTGAGATTCACTATTGTAAAGTATCCTCTAGAGCTGATCACGTGCCAGATCGAAGCCTGATTAATAAGTTTGCACAAAATACTTGTTTTTTAGACTAAGGTTGATGTTTTAGGCCTCACCCAAAAAGTTGCCTGGACGTTCAGATCCAGCCCGTAGATCAGCTTTAGTGTCCCTCACCCATGTAATAGATTTGCACAAAGGTATTAAAACAAGTTTCATGCTCTCTTGCAGGAGCAAGCTTCAACTGCAGGCTCAAGGGACAATGGTGGTGACGCAAGTGTACCAGAAAATGACGTAAAACGGATACGAGTTGGCCCTGGACCTGCTTAACAGCATGAGATATAGGATGATTTGCAGGAACAAAGTTTCTTCTGAGCTTCATGGGACTGATCTGCGTGTATTTTGTATATATACGTCTGTTATTCAAGATAAACTTCATTGGATGTATCTGATCGACCACTCTTGATCAACGCTCCATTGTTTTGGTCTCTATCAATGCTTACCCCCCTGTTTCTTTTGCGGCGAATGTTTGGCTGTACAACAGTACACTTGAGAATTTGGGAAGATTTTGCAAAGTTGCAGTTGAGTCTTATTTGCACTTTGTTTAAATTTTTGGAAATGATGCATGATCACATTGGCACAGTCCACACCCCAAGGTCCCCAAGCCTTCTAAAAATGCATTGGTTAGAATAGACAAGTACTCTATAATCCGAATATATTATTATACTCCGTACTTAAACATAATACTCCGTAATTCGTACGGATTTATTTGGGTTTAACCTTGTGAATTGAAGCCCAACAAAAAATTCATCAAAAAAAGGATTGTACCTAATTTCTACTCGTATATTTTTATTTTCGCACTTGCAGTATAACCTTGTGAACACACCTTAAGGAAGCAATTAAAGTTGGTAAATGGACCAATTTATCAAAATAATTTAAATGCCTAAGAGTGTTATATGTGTAGTTCATTTTGATTAAGTGGTCTGTTTATTTTCTCTAATTTTTTTGATAGAAAAAGTGATTGCTATGAGGCTATATTGTAAGTAAAATGAAAAGGAGGAAGTATGTAAATTTAATATGTTTATCAACAAGCTAAGCAAAATGGGAAAAATGTGCCTTTGTGTTGCTTGTCATCTATCAACACTATCTTCGTGTCAGGTGAAGCATTATGATACTTCATAAGTTCTTATATGGTTGATTACTTATCATGTATCATACATATGCACTAATGTAAGATACAATAGTATATTAATTATTCGTTAGAAGAGGTTCTTACATCAAAAGAAGTATGTATATTAGACACAAATTGAGAGGGAGAGACTAAGAAGATGCATCTTTCAAATACTTATGGAGATGAATATGAGGTAGTTTTGGGGCAGCTAGAGTACAGATTTACAATGAGGGATGTAAAGCAGTAAATAAGTATAAAGTCTGCTAATTAGTTAAGACAAGATGAGGATCAAGGAGTGGATGGATGGTTATTAGTCCCTCCATCCCCTCCCCCCCTAGTGATGGGGGTTTGATTTTCACCCCCCCATCCCTCCCTCCTACGGTAGAATATTTCTCGTAATCATTATTGCAAAATATAAAATCTAAACCGAAAATCAATTGTACTATTTATTGCAACAATCAACTTCCAAATCACAACTCAGTTGACACTTTTCTAAAGGTAATTTCGTTATTTGTGTTATATTCACTAACACAAATACTTTTTTTTTTTTTATATTTATTTTTGGGTAAAAATGGAGAAAATATGGTAGTTTCACACCATCTTCAATCTTTCCTCGTCGTGTATACAATACATGAATATAATCTTCCTTATTTTCTCTCTCCTCCCAAAAATATTATTTTTCCCACTAGATTACTACTTCTTCCTACTTCAATTATTTTTTTTTTTCTCACTTTTTTTTTCTTTCTTTTCTTTTTACATTCCTCCATTATTTCTTCAACTCCATTAGATTAGATCTACTACTAATAATCAATTTCTGGGAATTTTTAATTTTCCCCAAAATTATTCTCCATGGTCATCTTCTTCAACCCCTTATTCCCATTTCCCTTACCCTAATTTTTCCCCCAATTTTTCCCTCATCTGTCATTCTCTCTCCTCAGATCGTGGTGAGTTGAAGATAGATCGAGAGGAAAGAAGAAATGAATGATTTTCAGGGATTGTTATCAAGCGATTATGGGTTCAAACCTCAAGGTAAAGCTGCTCCAATGGCGGGTGCTAAATCCGGCATTAATTCTTCTTCTTCAAATTCTGCTTATAATTTCGAGATCGGAGGGTCTAAAACGGCGTCGTTTCCCTCCAATTCGAAGAGTTCTTCGTCTTCTTTGTTTGATGATCATGATACCCTTTTTCGCCCTAATCGGAAAAATACCTCATCTGATGATTTTGGGATTTTAGATGATGTTTTTGCTACTGGGGGGATTAAAAGCAATTCGTCAAAGTCTACTAATAATGCTAATTCGGTGAATTTGGATTCGATTTTTGGTGGTGGCGGCGGCGGCGGTGGAGGTGGTGATTCGGCGTCGAAGTTCTCTTCTTTGCCCGTTTTCGATAAGCCGGTTTACGATGATGAGGATTCGAGCTCGGCCAAGTTTGAGAATATCTTTGCTTCGGCTTCTTCTGCTTCTGCTTCTACAAAGAAGGGTGATGCCTTTGATGATCTTTTGGGGGGGTTGGGGAAGAAGGAACCGCTATCGTCGAGGTCGGTTGGGTCGGGTTCGAAGGGGGCTGATAAGGGTTATGCTGGTTTTGATGATTTGTTGCCTGGTTTTGGTGGTGGGAGTGCATCTTCAACGAGCAGGTATAATGCTGACTTTTTGCTTAGTTTGGTTTTTGTTTTTTGTTTATTGTGATTAATTTGGAGCTTTTGGAGCAAGTCTTTTTAGCTGATGCATAATTTCGAATTTGGTTAGTAATGATGTATGTTAGTACATGAACATTGTTATTTAATTTCCTGTGTATTAGTTTTGAGCTTGTATTGTTGAACTTTTAGAAACGTGTTAGTCAAATATAGGCCATGTTTGCCGATTTGGTCCAAAAAGGATTCATAATTTTACCACATTTGTACCACATTAGATGTCCCTTAACGATATCAACATAGTGTTATAGGCCACTTCATAGTTTCAATGCATTATAATGTCAGTTTACTGTACTAATGCCAACACTAAGAAATGGCTAAAACGATTTATAGTTTGGATCAGAGGGAGTATCTGGCTTGAGAGGTATGGGAAAGAAAAAGGATGGATGAAAAATTATATGGAATTATTGTACACTTGGTTATTTGGCTTCAAATGTGCAAATGCGGTTGATTGTGACAAGAGGTTTAAGGGGAGTGGTTGATTAGAGGAAGTCAATTGAAGGCAGTGTGATGAGTTGCTATAACCAGCATTGCCTTTCGTAGAAATTTTGGTTCGTTTTCGTAGCACCTGCTCTGTTTTTTTTGTGTAAATATGAAGCATGACACTTGACAATTTAGAGTGATGATGCTTTGCTGACATTCACTCTGTTGGACCTATTGGTTAGAAAAAAGTCGTCATTTCTGTTAAGTAGAGATACACTGAGAATTGCAATTCTATCTTTATCCTCTATTGGTTCCTGTTTGTTCTAGTAATTACTAATGATGATAATTGATTCGCGGAAAATATATGGTTCTGGTTAGGTTTTTTTACATACTGTTGGATGCTTTTAGCTTCTTTAGGCTGTATGGAGAATTGGGGATAAGAAGAAAGAGGAAAGTAAAGAAGAGAAAACATGAAATAAGAGGAAAATTATTTATAAGAGTAAGATTAAGGAGAAAGTGAAGAAAAGTTAAATGAAGAAGAAAATACAGAGTAGAACTGAATCCTTTTGGAGCGGAGGGAATGAAGTTGAGTAAAGAAACCTAAAAGGTAAGCAAAAAGGGTTGGAAACTACTTTTAAATTTTGGATAATTTGGTTAACTGCTCAGTTCTGTGGGGTTGTGTGTTTCTGACCTGACCTTTTTTGTTTCTGAACTTTGGTTACAAACTTACAATGCCTAGATCATATTTTTTTTGGGAATTGAATCGACTAAAATGAATTGTAGGTTATTACAAATTTTTATTCAATGTCTCTTCACATCCTATTTTTATATTTCAAAATTACCGTGTGGCACAGAATTTCGGGATTTTAAAGGTTGTAGTCTATACTTCTTTATTAACGACACAAATATTTATGTTTCTTTCAGTAAATTCTTGTCTTTATTGTGGCTTTTGTTTGGTTTGGTTTGGCTGTAATACAAGTTTGATTGAAGGATAATACTTTCAGAACCTATAGACAATGTAGCAAGTTATTTCTTTGACATCATATTAGATGTGTGATGAGTATTTATTTTTGTTATCCTTTTCTGTCTGACTCTTGTAGCAAGTTATTTCTTGTGCTGCATCTTTCTTTTGTTCAAGTTTATTTTTGATATTATATTAACAGAATTTATGTGGTATCTATATGCTGTCTTTATAGGATGTCATCGGATACTACTAAGAAAACCTCAAGTGTAGTAGATGATCCTTTTGTTGTCCTAGAATCAACTTCTCCTCCTGTATCTTCTTCCTCTGGAATTTTTACTGATCCTTTGGATGAGATTAGTAATCTTAATAGTGCTGGCAAAAAAACTGCTGAAAATTCTCCTAGTGGGGCAGCATTTGATGATATAGATCCCCTTGGTGGCTTTGGCAAGGCTGTACCTGCATTTTCAGCAGAGATCAATGGGGAAGAAACGGAAGCATTCCGAGCCAGAGTTCCTGGACGACAAAGTTCGGTCACTGGAGATGCAAACCAGAAATCATCTGTAAGAAGTCCTGAGAGAGGTTATGAGAAAAAGGTGTCGGTGGAGGATTTTCCAGAACCAAGTGTCTTTGAGATGCCTTATGTGTCAGCTGAAACTAGTAGGACTGCACCAAATGCTTCTTCTCCTGCTCATAGCAATACTAGTTTTAGGGAGTCCAACTCCCATGGACATGCCTCTCCCAATTCCGAGGAGAACATGGGGTCATCTGATGATATATGGCTCACTGTATCAGAAGTTCCTCTCTTTACACACCCTACAGCTGCACCACCTCCTTCAAGACCTCCACCCCCAAGACCAGCACGCTTTTCTAGAGGAGAATTTGGTTCCTTTCCTGCTTCAAATGTACACAAGAAAGCTAATGATTATCCATCTTTCCCTGGTTCTGTGCCAAAATTTCAGAGTCCAAAATCAGCTCCTTCTGGTGCAAGTGGATCTTTTGCATCTCCTTTGGATGAACTTGATGATTTTGCCATGGGAAGAAATGCCAGTGATGTGGATGCAACTCATGCAAGCTCAGATGTTCGGTCTGGTGAAGATTTTGACTCAAATTCAGTTGCTGCTGCATCTGCTGCTGCCATGAAGGAGGCAATGGATAGGGCCGAAGCTAAATTTAGGCACGCAAGGGGGGTAAGGGAAAGGGAAAGTTCAAAGGTCTCTAAAAACAGAGAATCTGTACAAGTAGAAAAAGAGGAGAATCCTATGTATGATGCTCCTGAAAGGGAATTTAGGGAACATCAAGAACGACAAGAGCGTGAACGGCAACAAAAGGAAAGGGAGGAGGAAGAAAGACGACGATTGGAAGAAGAGGAGAGAAGGCGAATTGAGAAAGAATGGGAGGAGAAAGAGAGAGAAAAGAGGAGAATTGATAAGGAAAGGGAATTTGGAAGGCAAGCTGTGGAAAGGGCTGCCAAAGAGGCACGTGAAAGAGCAGCTGTTGAAGCCCGTACCAGGGCTGAAAGGGTTGCTGTTCAGAGGGCACAAGCTGAAGCTCGAGAACGTGCTGAAAAGGTTGCAGTTCAGAGAGCACAAGCTGAAGCACGAGAGAGGGCAGCTGCTGGGGCTAAAGAAAGAGCTGAAAAGGCTGCTGCAGATGCAAGGGAAAAGGCAAAAGCTGAAGCCAGGGAGAAAGAAGCACGTGAGAGGGAAGCAAAAGAGAAAGAAGCACGTGAGAGAGCTGCCAGTACGGCAAGGGCAAACCAATCGAAGAATGAAAGTGACCTTGAATCTTTCTTTAGCATGGGCAGAGCAAGCAGTGCACCAAGGCCCAGGGCTGCTTCATCGGTATGTTAAAATTTATAATAGGCTTTATTTTGACATTTAATTGGCATTTCTTATTGTGTACACTTTTAATATTATTTCCAGGATCCATTTGAAACACAGTTCCAGGCTAAACCTACACCTGAAGCAACCAGAGCGTCTGTTAACTCCTCTTCTAACATGAGAAAAGCATCTTCATCAACAAATATTGTTGATGATTTAAGCTCAATATTTGGAGGTAATAAAGTGAAAATGCTTGAATTTCTCAATTAGCACTGCATTTTCTTCCTTGCTTTTACTTTATTTAAAGATACTTATAGATTCTCTTGTCTTTGTTTCCTGCAAAAGGCCCCCCATCATCTGGCGACTTTCAAGAAGTTGATGGCGAAACCGAAGATAGGCGGAGAGCCCGAATGGATCGCCACCACAGGACCCAAGAGCGTGCTGTATGTGCCTTTGTTATACATTCTGTTATTCTCATCCTCCATGTTGATGTGATCAATCGTTAGTGCACGTCTCTTAGAAAGCTAAATTTTAGATGACACCATTGACTACATTATATGGAGGTGTGATTTATATATTTAGGGAGATTCTACATAAATATTGGAGAACTTTGAAGTCGATTTCTTTTTCATCAATGGTGGAATGTGAAAGTTCAGCGTTCTCCCACTATCTTTTTTTTTTTTTTTTCTTTTTCTTTTTTGTTATATTATTTATTGCTCCTAATTTTGGAGGAGTGGATGGGTGGGTGGGGCGGTGGGGGGGGGGGGGGGAGGGGGGGTAGTAATGTAATATAGTTAAAAAAAAGCGCTCTACATGAGTATAAAGGTTAAATTCCAATTGAACTGGTAAAATTCGTTTGGGAAAATCCTTTGGACAGACTCTTTGGTTGAGTGGCTGCTAGACTAAGAAGCGATTGTCGTGTGGAATTGCCTCACAACTTGAGAAGGATAAGAAGATTCACATGCTATATCTTACATTCTAGTGAAGAGAACAAAGAAAGCATTAGTTTCCTTTTTTGTGAAATCAATCAATTTATCTACTTCCTCCGTAATTTTAATATTGCACCATAAGAGTTGGCATAAATTTTTTGGTAGTGGGAAAAAAAAAAGAGAGAAAGGTAAAAATACAAAATTGCCCATGTGATTGAAACATAAACTAAAGAATTAAGGGTTAAAAAGTAAGGGTATATAGGGTATTTGTAGTGTGAACACAAATATTTGTTTTCCTAAAATGGATATGGTGCAATATTTGTGAAACTTCCTTAAAAGGCAAGTGGTGCAATATAAAAATGGAGAAAGTATATCATTTTGGCCCCTTCTTGTTAATGGCTTAAAAGTTGAACAAAAAAAAGTTGTTGGGTGAGTGTGGGCTTTGACATTAGTGAAAGGTGGTAAAAAAAATAGAAAAAATAAAATAAAATTAACTTGCCATATAAAGGTTGGAGCATTTATTTTTAATTATGGCTGTAGATAGAGTGTTAGGTTTGCTGGTTTACTAAAACATATACTTCCTCCTTTTTTTTAGTTGCATCACTTGGTAAATTGCGGACTCCTAGGCAATTTTTGGAGATGAGAGAGAATAAAATTATGGACCCATGTGATAGGAGAGAGATAGAGAGAGTTTATTAACTAAAATGGAAAGTGATGCAATTAATTTGAAATTTCCATTTTAGGAAAGTGAAGCAATTAAAAAGAAACGGAGGAAGTACTCCCTCCGTTCCATATTATAGTTCATATTTTCCTATTTTGGAGACCCAAAGTGTTGTTCTTGTTTCTATTTTTGGATAGTATGTAAAAACCATTACCCTCATAGAGACCCAAACTTTATTTAGCCTACTTCCTAAATTACCCTTGAATTTTCCATTTGCCTTAGTACACTTTTTCTCTAACTTATGTCTATAATTGTACTTTTCACCTTTATTTTTTATTTTTTTATTTTTTTTTTTATGTACTTCATTCACTTTCTCCTCTCTAACTTTTATCTATAATTGTACTTTTCAACTTTTTTTATGTTCTTCATCCACTTTCTCTTCTCATTTTTTAAATACCGTAAAAAAACACAAATAAGAACTATATATTGGGACGGAGGGAGTATATTACTCCTTATTGGAAGTTCTAGCAATATAATTACCCCATTTGCCTGTAGAATGATGATCCACAACCACCAATGTTGTGTAATGTGTAATGTATGTGGGTGTAGGTGTGTAGTCATGAAGGGTGTGGCTTTTGTACCGAAGAGTGGATGTCAATGATTAGTTTTATGGGAAGACTAATGTAATGAGTAGAATGATTTCAAAATGATAAGCATTGAAAAGAATTAGTGAATTATAATTTGCTGCCTGAAAGATTTAAATAGTTTAAACATCTTTGCTTGATTAGGCTCTTGTGCTACATTGTATATCTGGATGTTAATTTTATGGAGCATAATTAAGAAATATCAAAATAAGATGATTACATATGAGAGATTTATGATGAAATGCTGTAGTAGTAATACAAGGAGGGTCAGCTGTCATGTTTGTGGTTAAAGTTCCTCTAAAGCTTGTTTATTTTGATTGGCAATGGTTAAAGACATGATCCCTGTGGAGGATATACATAAGAGAAGGATTTACAGTTTAGCAAGCTGGCATAGCTTATGTTTATAAGAGGGGTGGGTGGTTGATCATCTCTTTGCTGGTTAGTCATGGGTTTCCTCCCGTTAGCACTTTGGCTTATCTTTGTTTGGGATGAGTTAGCCTTGACTCAGCTGGCCAAAAGTGTACTTGTTTCATGGGATGGAGGATAAAATTTTAAGAAGCCTTAGTTTGCTAGTCAGTAGAATAGCAAGGGTAATGCTTCTATCCATCTAGAATTTAGCATGTTCCTTTAAAGGATGCTGTGTAGTTGGAGCAAATAATTGCATTGTAGTCGGATCTTTGATCTGATTTTGTGGATATTGGGTACATAATAACCTGAGGGCATGATGATAATTTATGCAACCCTTTCTATCTGAATAGGTTAACAACCCTTGTATTATTTAACAATAGCACCTATTAGAGGAAATCATATAAGGGAGCAAAAGGTTGGCTCCTCTATCTAAATAGGACGAGGAATTATGTTGAGTTAGAGATTCTTCGTGGAGATGCTTGAATATTGGATTCCTTTGTATCTTTGCTGATGATTTGGCTGGCATGCCTTTTAATGTGGTCACTTGTGATCATCCTCTTACTTTATATTATTTTTAGCTAATGATGTTTGTATTTCAGGCAAAAGCATTGGCTGAGAAAAATGCCAGAGATCTTGAGGTTCAAAGGGAACAAGCTGAGCGTAATGTAAGTTGAACTGCTCTTTTTAGGTGTTCATGTTCTTTAATATTATTCCTAGTTTCTGGGGATTAGCATACATACATCCTAGACAGAAATGTACTCTCTTTTTGAGTTTGTCCTTTGCACATGTCTCACATTGTAGTTTGGCTTTCCAGCCTTTGTCCTTTCTTCATACCAATTTAATTTATTGGACTAAGTTATCTGAGAATTTATCTGAAACTAAATGAATACTGATGGTTGACAGCATACCTAACACTAGTTCACAACATGTTAATATACGTTCTTCCCAACCCTTGCATTTTCTTGCTCATCTAAAGTATTTATTTCCTCATTTTGTCCCTGAAATTATCTCCTTGCAAACTGCAAAGCCATTGGTCATGCTTTAGTAGGAGTGTTATACCGCTTGTACCTCTATACTCATTGGCAAGGAAGTAAAATATGTTTCCTCTCCTAGCAAACTCTATTATTGACCAATCATTTAAATTTTTTTTATTTTTTTTTTATTTTTATATTTAAGCCATGGGTATCCTTGGCCAAATTTGGCTGAGGCTTTCGTTTAAAATATCTCACCTGGGATCCTGGACTCAGAAAATTTTCAAGTGAAGCCATGTGACTCTCATCAACTGCTTGCCTAATTTTGCTTTTTTGAATGTCATTATGGGTGTCCTCTTCATCTGGGCTATATAGCTTAAAGGGCATATTTAGGAGCTTTATATCTTTGTATGGCTCAGTAGAGAAGTATGGGCCTTTACTTTTACAACACTAAGTTTATCTATTACTCTGCTGTCATCAAGTCTGGGTTCATCATGTCATATCCTTCTGATATAACCTCTTTGCAGAATAAATTTCAACTTTTCAACACTTATGTTAGTCAATTAAGAGGAAAAAGTATAGAAGTTTTAATGTTCCATTTAAAGATGCCAATCTTAAAGAGCTCTTTGGAGGTTAGGTGGGTTATTTATCTTAATCATACCATATATGATCATGCATTCATGTCAAATTGCTACTTTTCCGCCACTTGTACCAGAAACTTGATACATTGCAGTGCTGCCGAATTGCCAAATAAACCCTATATACCTACTTGAGTCTCGTGGACATTATAGAGCTTTCTTTCTTTGCCAATTCAACCTTACCACACTTGGGTTTTTGTGACTACATTCCTCCATGCCTCCAATCAATTGGAAAGCCTCCTAACTCAGAAGACATGTTGCTATGACAGCTTATGAGCATCATTTATGAAGCAAAAAGTTTATGGGTTCATGTGGGGATTGGACTTTCTTCAATTTGCTGGTCAAATAATTGGAGCCAAAACACGGACTTGAATTAAATGGACCACTACTCATTATTGAATATTCAGATGCAGATTGCTTTTAAGTAAGTTAATCTCCGTAAAAATTTCCAAGGTTTCTACCCTGCAAGAATTTTTGGGCTATTAAAGATTAAAATTCTAAAACTAGTTGCTTTAAAGGTGCTCCACGAGGATGGCCACTATAGATTGTCTCTTTTCTTCCCAAAGAAATATCAATATATCTGTTGTTAGTCTTGTGTTTTTGTTTGAGCCAAGTGTAAAAGCTCTAAATTGAAGTTTTCTCCTTCTGTATTACCCTTTTCTGATTAAATTAAATTTTTTTTTCTTGTTAAAAAAATAAATGTACTATTGAATGGTATATGGAACAGATGACATATGTAGCTGAAGTGAAGTGTAATCCCTTGATTTGTATTTATTGGTTAAATTTGAATAAATGGTTTTGTTTGACATGATTGCAGAGGATTTCTGAAACACTTGATGTTGAGATACGACGCTGGGCAGCAGGGAAAGAGGGGAATTTGCGTGCTCTTTTGTCAACAATGCAATATGTGCGTATAAATACTTATTATTTTATTATTTTGTCAACTGATGCTCTAGACTATTGAAAAATAAAATATAATGTTTAATTTTTAATGTGGAATTCTTCTTTTCTAATTAAAAAAAAGCTTCTTGTATTTATTTCTCTCTCTCTCTCTCTCCAGTTTTTCCTCTTCAGTTATGTTGGTGTGTGGATGTGTTACAATCTGTTAGGTGTGATGTGTCTCCACTTCTGTTTTGAGGGCTTGATTTGTTAGCTCTTTATAGTGTGTAGTGCTATGGCTGTTGACTACTACTTGATCATATTAATTTCCAACCCGTTTCCTATATTATTTATATACATGTTGTAAAAATTTGCACTTTTGCTACCCAGTATTGTTTTATTGTTGGTATTATTATCATATACAGGTTGATATGATCTCATACTTTATTCTATTTTATGGATCCATGGTGGTATTGTACTGTATATATTGGTCTTAAAGAATTTCTAAATTAAAGAATATTTTCGGGTTACCCTGCTCTATAGAAATGATTTACTCCATCCTAAATAAATTGCCACATTTTCTATGTTATGCTGTCACAATTTAATGGAAGCATTAACATGTTTGGTAATTTTTATACTTTACATTTTCTCCCAAGGTAAAACCTACACCCACTTCCCTCTCTTATTGTTATATTTCTTGAAATGTGTGCCTAATTGGTTTGCAGCAATTAATATGGGACGGATATGAGTATAAACCTTCACTTTTCTGATCCTCAGCGTCTCATTTGTAAAATGTTACCACTTCATGTTTTTACTTCTGAGATCCATAGGCTCACGCTTGTTAAAACAATGGCATGAAGAAAATTATTTATTATTGAAAAAATAATCTGAATTTTATCCCAATGGAAGAGGCAAAATGCCTGATCATAGCAAATCATAGTTAGAGTAATTCTGAGAGTAAAAGTCGTGTGCACAGAACTTTCTGTTTCTGGACTTGTGTAGACACCCCATGTTTCTGCGCTCAATTTCAGCCTGTTGGTTTTGGTTGGTGATTGTGACGATATTTTCTTCCTTATTTTGCTTATTACTAAGTTGTTGCTATTTCTTTATTTCCTGATCCTTGTGTTAGTTAAACTGGTTGGATATGCTTTTTTGCCCCTTATGTTTGTCACATTATATGGTGATGGCGGTTATGACAATCTGAGTATGTAATATGGTCTGGGTATTGTGTACTTGTTCGTATTTGTATGGTTGGGCCTTTATTTGCTTGATGAATTTTATCATAGCAGCTGATTGCCATCTATTTTCTTAATCATGAATAGGTTCTCTGGCCTGAATGTGGCTGGCAACCTGTTTCCTTGACTGATTTGATTACTGGTGCGGCAGTTAAGAAAGCTTATAGAAAAGCAACTTTATGTATTCATCCTGATAAAGTACAACAGAAGGGTGCCACTCTGCAGCAGAAATTTGTTGCTGAAAAGGTGTTTGATCTATTAAAGGTATCTGATTTTTCTTCCTCCCTTCAAAATATTTTATAGACATTGGATTGACAATGTATTGAAGTTTGTTAATTTCCCCTGTTAAATAGTTTTAGAATAGGAAGTTTCTTCTCAATGGTGAAATGATTCTCTAGTAGTCAGGAGTCATATGCCTTTGTTCTTGGTACACCTAAAATTTTATTTACTACATATTTTTTTTTTAATTGCTCAAATGAGCAATAGTCATAATGGTGCTCCCAACTGAACAAAACATCAGAGAATAGCCTTTGGCATACCTAGAGCTAGGTACACCTGGGTAACAGAGGCTCTTCATTCGGCAATTTTTATGGAGGGTTTTATTTCTTTCTTTGGGGTGGGGGGCTCTTGGCCACGATTCATCTCAATGCTGTGTGAGGGAAAATCCCAAGTCCTAACATAATAGGGTTTTTTGAGAAGTGAATTTGGACCACGCCTAATTTTGGCTTGGGATAATTTAATTCTTAGATTTATATTGCCAGATTTTTGGACATTATTGAATACTCTTGCAAGTCCAGATGTTTCTGGACTTGTGTAGACACCCCATGTTTCTGCGCTCAATTTCAGCCTGTTACTCCAGATTCTTATTTTGGAGTTCAGTGTGGAATGCATTTGGGACTAATGTGACCAAAGTAGCCTTTGTTGGAAGAAACAATGCTCATTTCAGGGGTTAATAGGAGGGTCAACTAGGAAACGTTATTCAACATTTGCATTTGAAACCTGAAACACTTATGTTTTTGGTGTATAATGAAGTTTTAAACTGACGCTATCTGTTTAAATTGGAGGGGAGTAATTCATTACTCATTCGATCATGCTATAGTGATCTGAATTCTGGTTTATGGTATGAAAATAGGAAGCTTGGAACAAATTCAATTCAGAGGAGTTATTTTGAGAATTGGAGGTTTCATCCTTTTGAATTTTAAGGGTGTCTTGTTCGGCATATATTCACTCCTTTATGCAAGTTTTGAGCTATTCTGAAAACTGATCCCTGCTTCAATATGCACGGAGTTGCTGTTCGGTCGGCTGGGTTTTCGTTCTGTGGTTGATGAGATGCTTGAAATGTTCAATGCCCTTCAGTTCCCTGAGTTTGCTGTTAAGTGATGATCGTACAGTTGGAGCACGTTCTGAAGTTTTCCTAAGATGGTATAGAATAGCATTTGTTTGGGTGATTTGCCCATGTGATCATTGTCATATTATTCATTAGCAAATGTCATTGTTTTGAGATGCTGCGTTTGCATTGTATCCATTCTTTTGCTCTTTTTTGTTTCATAATAGCCTAATCTGTTGATGAAGAATTCAATGTATGATGATACGTAATTACTCAAAAACTGATATGCCAATTCATGATTGTTTAGAATTGTGAATTTTGATAGTGTGATGATGATTTTTTACGAGCCCAAGATGGCAAAAAAAAAAAAAAAAAAAAAAAAAAAAAAAAAAAAAAAAAAAAAAAAAAAAAACAGAAAAACTATTGTATGAGATGAACGTGATAATTGAAATCTTTTAAGGGATGAGTTTTGTCCCAATTATTGTAACATAATTATGACGTAGATTATTTTGTGTAAGCAGCGTCATTTTTTTTTTTTTGAGATGATTTATTGTTGATTGTAATATATTGTTCTCTGAATTTGGAAATCAAAGTATTGCTTCACAGCATATCGAATGCTTACTTGAACTTTCTTACACCAGAAGGCTGTATCAATTTTTTTGGGCTGGTCAGGGGTTACTGATTTTTATAGCTTAAAAAAATAAGCTCACTAGTTACTGAGATCAATGGCTGTGATAGTCACCAGGTACGAGACTGATAATCGCAATACTCAGGAGGTTAAATATGCATAGTTTAAAGGTGACTTGTTGCGTTTTTCACAACTTATTAAGCGAAACCAACACTACCGAAAATGTTATGACACCATTGGAAAGAAAGTCGGATCTAGAATACATTTAAATACGTTTGTCAACTTGCAAATAAATTTGGCAAGTTGTTAGATAATTCCCGGTATATATGGCTTTTATTATGCTAAAAAGTTAATAGAAATTAAAGCACCATAGATGGATGTAGATAAAAGTAAAACAGTGGAATGGTATAATATATTGTTTATTATGATTGTAAACTTCTGTAATCACCCAATTTAGATTCCAAAACCATTGGTTACTCTTTTAAGAATCTCCCTCTTTTTTGATTGACCTACATGATACAGTAGAAAAAGGGCATATTTGATGGTGTGCATACATTCCATGCATCATAAAATTAGGTCTTGTACTTGTTTGTCGTTAAAGGAATCAGTTTTAAGACAAAGTTGCTAGGAGGATTGCAAAGGACAACTAATTAGGTCCTTTGTCCTTTTATACATTACTGATTTTCGTATCTCTCAGATTTTTCCACTCAAAATTTGATTTTGACATAACATCGTGAGTATGTAGAACGAATATCATATGTTAAAATGGAAATTGTTACTTTGTGTTTCTCTATGAAACTTGATACTTTGAAGGCAAAAGGAATTCATATTGAAGAACCATAAAAGTTATTAACATAAAATCACATGATAACTACATAGTATTTAATTAACAAAATAGTGTGTAAAATATTGTAATAACTTTGTATTTGTGTAAATTAAAGTGGATATTTTGAGGTGTTCATAATCGTGTACCTTGCTTTCTGAGTACCCAAAAAGAGTGTACTTGAAGTGGGACTATAGAAGATGAAGTATTTGTTTAAATTTTATTGGGTGCTGGGTGATTGTTCTTTCAAATTCGAATTATCTGTTTTTTTTTTAGAACCTTATTACTACGGATTAATTAAACTATTTGCTATTTGAATGATATTATTTGTATTCCTAATATCCAATCCAAACATAAATTAATAACTTTTGGCACAACAAACAAAAAAATAAAAATAAAAATAAAAACACTCAAGTTGATTATTTTTCCATAGAGGTTACAAATAGGTGGTTGGCGGTACATTTTACTTTAATTTCGGTCAATTTGAATTGGATTGTGTTTAGGTTAAGAGCTATTCTATTTATGTTTTATTCGTTTTGTGTCTATGCCCAATTAATTTTGTGAGAAATCAATCAATTTAACTGTATCAACTAGTTTATCTATAGATGACGACTATGGCATGTCCATTCAAATGTTTTTAGAGTTGGTCATATCAATTGATGTCTTAAAACTCACTAATGATACGTATTGTGCTTGTCTACATAACTATTTTCAAAAATTCATCGTACATATGAATTAGTCTAAATGGCACGATACTGATTCGTAACTTGTACACCTGGAGTTATATATGTGGGGGACAAAACCTCGTCTTTATTCTAAGATTTTCCAACAACCACTATAACATTCTTGATGGATCAAGATTAATAAGAATTTGATCATTGGAATTTTATTACTTCCTTTACTTTGACTTTTTTTCTTTCTTTTTTTTTTCTCACAAAAAACTTTCAATTGAGAAGAGCAAATACAATTGGAGAGAGTAAATTGATAATAACATATTGTAGAGCATTGATTCACTTTAACTATACAAGACTACATTTATTTATCAAACGAGACATTATTAGTTTCTCTATCTCGATCTTACTTTTTATTTTTTGTAGAAGTTGTTAGTTGTCGTGTTTATCAGTCAAACTTAAATACTTAAATCACGTAACTAAACATATATAGAATTTGTTCAAATTTATATGCAATAAAAAGAGATTAATCTAAGAACAAATTATATAGACCTTAAGATAATTGACAAATATATAAATAAACAACTATATTTTGCACAAACAAACTTTGCACGGATTATTAGCACTTCATACACTAGATAAGATAATTAAAATTAATGCTAATTAATTGACAAAAGAATAGAGTAGATACTCAATTCTTTAATTACAAGGTACAACACTAATTACACATAAAAAGCTAGGGTTCCTTCCTTTCTTAAGAACACTAGCAAACTTTGTTACAACATTAAGTGAAGAAAAACAAAGGACTTAAAAATGAAATAAAATAAAAACACATCTGTACCACCCATGAACAACATATATGACTCTCCATGGACATTGAAATATAATTCCTTTCGACTACTCTCCTATGTCGATCAATCAATCGATCCAATGAATCTATCGCGTGCATCAATAGCTAGTTTTGAATGGACGATACACCTTAAGATCAGAAGCAACACCGGCAATTGATCCAGCAGCAGCAGCAATCGAAATCACTAGACAAGCCAAGCTCAACATTTGAAGACACACCCACTTTGTACTCCACTTTGGCAACTTCTTTTGAGCAATGTACATCTCTATAGGGAAGTACACGGTTAAAGGCCAAAACCCGAGTGCTCCAAGTAGTCCTACAATGTCATTGAAGAAAGGGAGAAGCATCGAAATAAGCGTGGTTAACACCACAAATGCACTTCTCCACACCAACCTAAAGAGGTTTAGACTGTAAGGCCTTAAACCCGGAATTCTAATTTTGATATCTTTAGTGATGAAATCGCTGTCAGGCCATCTTTGGACTGCCCATTTTTCGATGAATGCAAAGAGAGGTTGGCAGTAGACTTGGTATGCTCCAACTAAGTGAATTACTATGGCTGCATTGGCTATGTCTAGGAGCCAAAAGGGGTTGTAGAAACCGAAACCAGTAAGGAGATTTCCTGGTGCAAGATCACCAAACGCGGCATAGCCCATACATCCGCAGAGCATGTAGAATAGTGTTGTTACCGCGATACTTATGAATGAGGCTTTCTTCATTGTCTTGGATTCTGCAGGAGGTGATCTCACAGTATCCTGACCAAATCAACAAAAAATCGCGTAAATAACCAACTTAACTAACCACTCTAGCAGTCAAGTACTGTCACAAATTTACATGAGCTAGAATTAGTACCTGGATCTCAATAAGAATGATTGAGAAAGAGTAAGCAAAGGCGATATCACCAAGAGCTTGGAAGCTCCTCCAAATCTTCTGTGTTTCGGTCACTGATCCTACGCTTATTCCAGTGAAACTACCCTTGAAACTCTTGTTAGCTGAGTCCAAAAAAAAAAACAAGAAACATGTTAATTTTGTACAAAAAGTTTAACCAAAAAGCTTAAAATGTAGATTTTTGGAGGAATGTGAACCTGCTACTTGAACAATTCCTAGAGCAAGTCCAATGGCAGAGTAAGTGAAAGACATAACAGCCGCGACTATTGAGAGCCACCAAATTTGATCAAAGTCAGGAATCTGAGAGAATATAATTTCTGCAATTCCAAATGCTATCATATAAGGGTTGCTTGACATGTGACATGGGTTCTTCCCTCCACTGTCATGGAAGCAGTTTGATCGTTTTATCGCCCTGTCGAATTTAATCATCAGTACTCATATATACATACTTAACTTACCTCAAAGTTTTACATAATACAAGGTGAAATTATGCATAATAACTCACATCATACTGATAGAAGCTGCAATTGTGTATCCTATGGCAACGCCGAAAAGGTTCACATACTGAATTAGTCCACATAATTTCACATGTGCACCACCTACAAAAACATAGATAAAACCATATCTTAGTATATATAAATTTTAAGTTTGATATATAATTAGAAAAATTTGCGAGAAAGGTCCTTTTAAGTGGTCGACCTTGTGAGGAAGATCTTTTTATAAAAAAGGTGCCACAAAAGGTCCTTTTATGGCGTTTGAGTTGTGAGGAGGGTCATTTGACTACTCCGGCGTTGACCAATATTTTCCAGCCAAATAAAATCACGTGCACAGTAGTGACCACTGAAATCTTCTTCTTCTTTTTTTTTTTTTTTCTCTTCCTCTTCTTCCTCCATTTTCCTTTTTCGATTTTCCGGCCAATTTTTTTTTGCAAACAGAGGGGGGGTATGCAAATGGTGGGGTATTACTGTGTTGCTCCTTCTCTGAAATTCTTCAGTAGTTGTCGATTGGCTGGAATTTGGTGGAGTGGTGGCTGCTTGCGATGGCTGATTGGTGTTGCGTGGGTTGCTGTTGGTGTTGCGCAAGGGAAGGTTCTTTTGGAGTGTTTTTGAAAGGGAGAAAGGGTTGGGGTTCCTTGTTGCCGGAGGTGGAGGTGTGGTGGGCGGAGGTCTCGTCGGAAATTCCATTCATGGAGGTGTGGAATTGAAAGGGAGGAAGAAGATGAAGAGGAAAAAAAAAGAGAAAAAAAAAAAAGCTGATTTGATCGGTCACGTGCACAGCACGTGACTTTTTTTGGCCGGATATGTAGGTCAACGCCGGAATTTGGTCAAAGGACCCTCCTCACAACCCAATCGCCATAAAAGGACCTTTTGTGCCACCTTTTTTATAAAAGGATCTTTCTCACAAGGTCGACCACTTAAAAGACCTTCGTCGCAAATTTTCCATATAATTAAGATGATATTATTATTGCATATGAAAGTTCAGTATATATACCAAGGTTGGACCTAACAGCATCCATGTAAGTATAGTTTCTCTTGCCCGAAATCGGATCACCAGAACGGTAGCAATCGGCTAGAAGAGTGGAAGTGTAGTAGATAACAAAGGAGAACAAGAACATCACGGCCGGACCGGCGATCCAGCCAAGCTGAGCTATAGCCCATGCTAAGGAGAGCACTCCTGAACCTATCACTGCTGTTATAATATGTGCACTTGCGGTCCATACAGTCCCTATAACATAGTTTAACAAAAACAAAAAATAAAAAATGGTTAAGAATCAAGATTATGTTTAGTGCATGAAAATGATGAGCTTTTTTCTAGGGAAAATTCTAGAGATTAATACATAATTGATTGTTACCTACATTTAAGTGCTGAAATTAAAAGATATATTTAGGTTTGAAACTTTAGTTTTTGGTATGACGAGTACTTAAGGTGAAACAAAGAGTTTATGATACGATATTGTTGTACATGTATGTATGGTGGACATGTACCTGTTCTTTTGAGACGGCCATCATCATCGAAGCATGTAGACGGTTGTTGGCCTAGCACGTCTATGGAGACGTCGTAGACATGGTGGTTGTTTATTTTGGCAGCACCATCACCCATCTTGAATTGAATTAAGAGCAAAAAATAAGGCAAAGCAAAGAATACAATTAGAAAAAATAAAACAAAATTCAATGTTTAGATGAATAAATGTGTAAATGTTGAAGAGCTGAGCTAACAATTAGCTAGGTGAACTTGAAAATTATGTGATATTTTTATGGTTGGTAGGTTATATAAAACGAATTATGTTATAAGCTGAATTTATAGGATTATTGCAAGAGAATATTTAGGCAAGTTTACATAAAGCCTAAACCTAAAATGTGACACTAGGAGACCTAATAGTATAAGGAACTAATTAAGGTTGAACACTTGTATGAACAAAAAGAGTAAGTGGTAAAGGGGTATATATAAGCTGTTCAGATTTGCTCAAGTACAAGAAATAGCTAGGAATCTCACTGATATTGCTTATATTTGACCCTTCCAACATCCCCACCATAAAAAGGTGTTAGAGACTAAATTTACTAAATTGCCCCTTTTTTAAATTACAATGTTTATGCCCTTCACCACTAACACGATCATAAATACGATGATTTTTATTAGGGTTCTTTTTTTCCTCTTATTAATATATGTGATTGTTAAATTATGGGACCATGAAAAACGATATCACCTGATATTGACTTTGGAATTTGTTCTAACTACTCACTACTTAATACAAAGAATGTAATTATTCTTAATTTTACTTTTAACAACCATACATAAGAAGTCTTCTCTCACAATTATTTCATGGGCACAAACTTTATTTGTGAAGATAAACCAATTTATCATGCATGTCATATTCATCTTGTAGATTATACTAGTCAACAATTTTAGAAAAGATAGTAAGTCATGTCTAGTTAGAAAATTCTTAACAACCAAAGCCATCTCTCCATTATAAACCTAAATAATTAACTTAGAAAAATAGTAGAATACCTTAATTTCCTCTAAATTAAAAGAAAAAAAAAAAAAAAAAAAAAAAAACTCTTTTAAATTATTTTTTTTGAACCAAAAATTCTCTTTAATTAATCTACACAAAACACATACTGGTAAATTACAAAAGATAAAATATGTTTATAAATGAAATTAAATAAAATGTTTATAATAAATTTCTTACCGTCATTATAAGAATTTTCTTTCTCTCCCTCCTCAAAAAATGAGGATTTCGTAAAATAAATATATACAAAAGAGAGTGAGTAAGTGAGTATGTAGTGAAGATGGGTTTAGAGGGGCAATTGCTGCACTCTCTTGTGTATGATTTACGATGTTTATATAGGGTCCAAAAGAAGCATAAATATAACAAAAACATTATTAAAATATTTAATAATATTAAATTAAATTTCTACAACAATATAAAATATAGTACTACAATATGATCCTTTTTGTCTAGCAATCTCACGTGGAATGCTTCTCCTCCATCCTTATTGTAAGAGAATAAATGCTGCCTTACCATTGTATTTAATTTATTTGAGTTGATTAGTATCTTTACATTTTAATTGATTTTTGTAGCAATAATGCCTTTGTTTGAGAATTATGCCCATTAAGATGGTTGAATAATGTCTACATGTTTCATTATTGTCTTGCTTTATTGTATACTAATGTGGCCATATATGATATCCTTGTTTTTGGTAATCCTTTATGCAACAAAGTCCAAGGTTGGGTTAGGATTGAAATTTAAGGTTTAATAACTATGTACTCCATAATTTGTAATTTTGCCTTCTAGCGTAACTAACTATGTTTCTCAATTTAGAGATATACGATTGTGTATGAGTAGTTATTATACAGATCGATCGACATGGATGATCCATAAAGGCCCATAGTAGAATGAAGCTTATGGATAGTAAACATCCTTACCAAAATTATCTGGAGGTTTCACGTAGGGGTGAAACAAATTTGGTTTAAAACCAAACCGAACCGAAAACCGAACCGAATTAGGAATATGGTTCGGTTTTTTTCTTAAGTGGTTCGGTTTCGGTTTGTAAAATCAAGAAACCGAAATTGTATGGTTCGGTTTCGGTTTCGGGAAATGAAAACCGAAACCGAACCGAATTTCGGCCCATAATATATAAGGCAAAAAAAAAACCCTAATCACTCTTCTCAGCCTCTCACTCTCTCCTCTTCTCTTTCCTCCCTTTCTCTCTCCTCTAATCCTCTTCTCTTTTCTCCATTTGTGAGCTTTCTCCCTCTCGGTTCTCTCTTTCTCCTTTCCTCTTCTTATCTTCTCCAATCTCTAGTTCTCTACTCTGTCCTTTCTCTCTCCTCTTCGATCTCTTCTCCACTTTCACTCTCTTCTCCTCTTCGACAGTACGACCAAGGAGGCAAGGACGACCACCTGGGCACCAGTGTTCACATTCTAAAGGTTTTCATGTCAAATTCGACCATGAAAACACTAGATCTAGTATTTTCATGGTCGAATTTGACCTTTAAAACCCAAATTCGAGGTTTTTCGGTGGAATGTTAGGTATGTCCTCTTTTTCTTTCTTTTAATTTGGTTTGAGTTTTTTATTTTTATGGTGGTGTATGATTGAATTGTGGTGGTGGTAGGTAGTTTTGGGTGGGTTTCGGGTGGTCAGGATGGATGGTGGGTTTCTTCAGTTTTTGGTGGGTGGAGGGGTGGTTTTTGATGGATTCGGGTTGATGCATGATGAGTGGGTTTCGGGTGGTTTTTGATGGGTTAGGGTGGATGGCGGGTGGGTTTCGGGTGGTTTTGGGGGATGGGTGGTGAGTTTCGGTGGTTTTGGTAGGTTAGGGTGGGTGGTGGGTGGGTTTTAGGTGGTCAGGGTGATGGGTGGTGGGTGGGTGTTGGTGGTGATAAGGTGGGATGGTAATAATTAATACCTTGGATTGGTTTGGTTTTGTTTGGTTCGGTTTTAATTGGTTTGGTTCGGTTCGGTTTTTTTTGCAAAATTTGATGTTCATGATGCTTGATAGGAAAATTCGGTGCGGTTTGGTTTTTTTTTAAGAAAACCGAAATTTAGGTGGTTTGGTTCGGTTCGGTTTCAAAGAGAAAGTGGTGCGGTGTGGTTTGCAAAATCAAGAAACCGAAATATGGTGGTTCGGTTTCGGTTTGGGCCAAAAACCAAACCGAAAACCGAACTTTCACCCCTAGTTTCACGTGAACACTCACCTGATCCACTTGATAAGAACTAATTGGGGCCTACACCCTATGTGACAAACTCTTGAATAGCCTTATAAATAACCTGATCATTAGAAATAAAGGTACAAACATTTATGACAAAAAAATGTGTTCTTGTCAAAATTACTATTTATTGTCGAAACTATATTGAGTTTACCATCAGTGTGATTTTTCTGGATCTATCTCCGATTTGAGGGTAGTTAACATACAATTGGTTCCTAGGTCAGATTTGAGACATGATATTGAGTGATCATATTTTTAATTTCTAAATAATACTTTGTATATCGTTATTTTTAAAATAGAGTTCTAATAAATATTGGTTGATGACACTGACGTGACATAGTTTGTAAGGATTTTGAGGTGTTTCTTGGACGGAAGGATATGAAGATTGTACAACAAATGTTTATTGGCCTTGTACAAAGGAAAAGGAGAACTAGTTGTGTCCAGGGAACTAATAGCACATAGAAAGGTCAGAAATAGAAAGGAATTTTGCAAATGAAAGAAAAGGGCATAAATATATAATATAGCCAATGAATTGCATAAAAAAGAGCAATTTGTTAATACAAATAGGATCTGATTCTAGCAACTTTGTTGCCAAAGACTTTGGGATTGATAGGTTATGAGTCTTATGACAACTATTAAAAAGCACTTATCATTATATTAGTGCCTTTGGTATCTTTGAACTTTGAATGGATCTTTCTATTGATTATGACCCACTAATACTATTACCATAAGATTAATTAAGTCGTCTAAACTATTAATCCATTTATTAATTAAACATAATTACTATATGTGCTAATAAAAGTATGTAGGGATTAATTAGAAAGGTTATTATGACAAGACACTTGTTGGACTATCATCATTTTGGAAAATAAACTCAACGTTCTACCATTGATAGTGGGTTGTTTAATTTTGAGGGGTGTGTGGCCTTTCTCCTCCTTGTAATGTTGGTGGGTGGGTCTATCTCCCTTAGGTCGGCTTGAGTACCATCCACTTATATTAGTTTAAGAATAAGAGCGATTGTTGACTATCTTAGTTGATACGTACTAAGTACAATTGTATAGGTGTTTAGAAAATAAGCGAAATTTGACTAGTTTAGTCGGTACTATATATGTATAACTGTGTAGGTTTTTATGATTAAAATTAGAACAATTTTTACAAAATAATAACAGTATACAATTAATACATGTTCAAAAAAGTTAGAACACGTTTATTTTCCCAATAGATTGTAATTTAAATAATTAATTAAGTAGTTTTCATGTGCGATATATTTGTTGCTAAAGGTTAATTTACACAAATTAAGGGTTGGTTATTCTTTCATTGGTATTCTCTAAAACCATGTATCATTACATTTGTTGAAGACTTATTGATGTTTAATTTGGTGACAAGACAAATATTTAGGAACATAAGACTGAGTATTATCGAACCAATAATCAAAGGAAAAGTTCAATTCCGTAATCTTTCAAATCAAAGCTCTATTCTATTGCTCCTTTCCACTTGTTTATATTCGTCACACATGTATCCACTATTTAATGACGTTATGTATACAAGTATATTTTTAAAATTTTATGCTTCACGAAATCCACATTTCTCAAAATTGAACTTAATAATTTATTTATCATAGATTAATTGAGGTATAAAAAATTAATCTGAATTTAGATCTAATACAACAGTATTATTTCAGAAATTTCTGTCAATATGTATGCATTAGGAGAAATCAAGAGGTAAATTTTACCCTAATAAACATAAGGTAACTCATTGTCATAGGTAGTATTATAAATTAACAACAAAATATTTTTAACTTCAATAAACATAAAGTACATTATAAAATTTATAAAAAAATTATAAATTTTTTTTCTACTACTACTACTACTATTATTATTATTATTATTATTATTATTATTATTATTATTATTATTATTATTATTATTATTATTATTATTATTATTATTATTATTATTATTATTATTATTTAACTTCTAAAGCTTTCCATGATTCGCTATAATTTATGATATACTCTCAAGAGTGCGCAACAATTACATACTCTTTATACTTGAGAAAATTTTAAAGTCAAATTATAACCACTCACCCCTCCCTTCTTAACCTTCTTAAAATAGTTAGTGGTGGAAATTTATTAATAGAAAGTCAACTTTATATTAGGTCATGATAAAGATTTCTAAATCCAAATTATTTGAGCACGTGAAAATTAATTATACTTATAGCTATCAATTTTATTTCTACATTTACATCATAAATCTTGTCTTCTTTTGATCGTAGGGGATGTTCAATTATACTCGTAGGATCTATAACTAATAAGTATATTTATATACAATCCTATATGTGCTAGCCTAAGTAACAAATACCAAGTATAACAAACTATATACGCTATATTGCTTATATCATAACCATTTCTTCTCCAAAATCCAACATTGAATAATCTATTAATTTTTTGATATTCATTTTTAATAACCAAAACAGCAAAACTTACAATTTTGTTGGATTTAGATTTCAAATTACATATTTGGTCAAGAAGTGAAACTTTTCTTGCAAATATCAATTACTCATTGTAGGCTTATAGGCCTTGGAAAATCTTATATGACCCGAACTGGCTTGACCAAAGCCTGATTCAAACTCGAAATTAGATAACCGGTTTTGGGCCGAATCAAATTGACCTTCCCTAAACCAACCCGATCCAAAATGGTTAATTTGAAATTATGAATAACATTGCTTGACTTTTGAAGATTGGCAATTAAACTGAAATGGACTTAACCACAAATACGAATGTAGCCAGAGTCGATCCAAATGACCCTTTAGCATCCTTAACCTATGATGTACAACCTTAGGTATACCCATGTTAGACACTTAGACACTTAAGAGTTCTTTTCAAACTTGAAAAACAAGGTAAAATTCTTATGATTCACGAGGAAAAATGAGACAACTTGTCAACTTCTAGTCACTTCAAAAACAAGTTAAAAATTGACAATGATGGGTAGCGTTTATATGGCAAGGCTAATCAATACATACCGAATCAAATATTCCGATATATTATCTTTTGCCATTACAAAACAAAATTGTCCTACAAATGTAAAGAACACTAGATAAACCAAGATAGGTTTAAACACTAAAGACTGAATGGGTATTAAATTATTATTTCATACCATTGGCATTGTAGCTTCGAAAGGTACGGCTCTTTTGCTATTTCAGCATGTCAAACCTAAAAACATGTACCTCACTTATCTTTAGAATGGTGCTTCATAACCTCAAAACTTTTGTACAACGAGCCGAGCTTACATCACAAGTGAAGCCTCAGATGGTGCTTCACCATACAATGAGGTTCACAGGAGCTCACAGGATTTGTATTGTCCAGTCATCAGATATACGAACATTAGGTTTGCGAATTGTCAGAACGGAAGTCGTCTGAGACTGTTGAACCCGAAGTGGCCCCATCTCGATTTCAGCCTCTTTTTTAAAAGGCTCAATGAGGGCACTTTTTGGTCGAGCATTGTGCCCCAAAAGTATAATCCTTTCAATTACACATTCTGTTGAAAATAATCTTCCATCATTGCTTGAGGGTGCCAAGTTCAAAGAAGTAAGCTTGCCATCAGTAAAAATGAACCGGCGATGAATATAGGCACCACGCTGAAATTCAAAACTCTTGCCATCGTCGACATAAAGTTCTCCTTCAGCTGATTGAGAACTATTGAGAGCTATTACCTGAAACAAGTACCAAAATAGAGATTACAATATTAAAAGGAGCATAATTAGCAACCAATATTTTTTTACAGGAGATTTGAGGACTTTATCCAAAACCATCTAATTAAAAGTTACAATAGAAAAACACAACTTGTAATCTCAGTTTTCTCCTAGCTGTTCTAAGTGTTAGGAGAAAAGAAGTGATGCAGCACAAAAAGTATGTTTCTTGCTTGCATAAAATAATAAAGGATCATAGTTTGCAGAATGTCAACTCAGTATCCACAAATAAAAATGCTAATTTGACCCTCATCTAGACTTAAATGTTCATTACTAACACAATAATTTTCAAATGCCAAAATTAGTCGAACGAACCCATCCAAATTCAACTATACTATATTTCTTTATCAACATAGATAATAGTACGCATTATCATGCATATGACTTTAAAATTACAAGCATGACAAGATAGACTCATCCACAGATATGGCGATTTCAAGATTTTTGGCATGACATCTATTTCGCCTTTTTGGTAAGACATCAAAGTTAAACACCAATCAAACACATAAATACATAATAGAGTGTTTATGGTTTAAAGCTAAATCAGAGGAAAATAAAAATAACACAGCACAAGAGGATGATTGCATGCTGAAACAATAAAGGATACATAATGAAAATGTATTAAATTATCTACATGTCCAATTTTATTATCTAATTAATCTTTTCACACCCCCACTAACAGCTACATTAATTTCGGAGCACAAGAAAAGCCTTTCCATGTCAGCTGTGTTGCAGATTAACACAGTAGTGGTATACTGGAAATATGTGTTAATTGACAAGAAAATATAAGCACCCCAAGAATTATATGAAGCATCCAAAAATAGAAAGAGGGATAATCAAAGTGATGTCAAAAGAGAATAAATAGGTACTTCTATGATGCCAACAAGCAGACCTAAAAACTTCAGTATGAAATTCAAGTTAGGCACAAGATGCATACCAATGTATATGGATCATTCACCATCTGCGTGGAACTTCGGCGATAACGGTCCTTCCTGGGGATGATGGTACCTGCTCTTTGGAAAGCTGGAACGCCATCATCAGACACTTCCAATTTATGGATCACACCTCCCTTGTATGCGGCTCCTGTTCTCATATCATACCAGTATTGATCTCCAGGAAGATACACTGATTCATGCTTAGTTTGCTGGTTAGAGAACATAAAGAGGCATTATGATACTAATCACAAGACAAAAACATAGAAGGAGATAAAGAATGAAAACAGAAGATCACTATAGTGAAGTAACAAAAACAAACCTCAGTGTACACTCCTTGCACCAAAATACTGTTGCCAACCATAAATGCCTCATCATTGTTGAAGGTAGCTTCATCAGAAGGGAATTCCATCCACAGAGGACGCATAACTGGAGCACCTGTTGTGTTTGACTCTCTAAATAATGTGTAAAAATATGGGAGCAACATATAACGAATACGAATTGCATCCCTCATGCGTTCTGTGTTACGCTCTCTGCAATAAAGAGAAAATTTTCAAGGGCTTGCTCAGAGAGACTTAGAAGCAACAATAAGTAGATATCAGACAATTTTAACGAATAGAATGTTCAAAATTCCTCTTGAGTACTCATTAAACAAGAATAATAAGAGCAAGTATTGTTAGTCCCATTCCAAGTTCCATAGCAGACTATAAATAGTATATGCATGTACATCCTTCAAATTAATGGTAAAAAATCCTTAATACTTAAGCGGATTATAACCAAAGCCAACAACAATCATGTGCTCTTCTCATATACTTCCTCTATCATACAAATATTGCAAAATGTAGAGCTTCATGCTTTTTAAGGCACCAATTTAACCATTAATGTTATTTATTACATAAGAATAAATTATGAAAAGCTGATATTTTGAAAGTAGTATCCAAATGAATCTTACGATATGCCAATTAACTATGTTTTTCCTAACATACAAATCATAATGGATGGTCAAAGGGGAGTTTGTAAAAGTCTAGATGTTTGCAATATCAATGGAACAAAGTAAGAATGAGAAACGAAATAACAGAATCCTTGTATTAATTATTTACACTCCAGTAAAATCTTCAGATTGATTCCCCCCTCCAACCCTGATGGTTTAGAATTGGAATCTTGAATCCATTGATAAACACCAGAATTTCACTCTTCCTAACAAGTGCATTTTCTAGATTTCTTACTCCATTATAAAGGTGAATTTAAACATGCAACAACCATTTGCTACTTCACCCTAAATAATCAGTGTTATCAGATTGACAAACATTACAGGATGGATACGAGTAAAATAAGTTATATTCCCATCCCCTTCCCCTTGACAATTATGGCTACAACACCATCCACAACCCCAACACTAATGGATCACTACTAGCTATTACTGTCTACTACCACCATTTTCTAGTGAAAGTACATCTTGCCAGAGGCAGCCAAAGCCACCTCTCACAAATAACCCACATAATAAAAATAAAAATAAAATTAAAAAACCCCGCCTAGGCTATTGATGCATCATAACTTTATAAGAAAGTAATGACCTTTGGCAGATAGAAATATCAAAGAACACAATACGATCACTTCATCAACTCATACATGGAGGGTTTGAATGAAAGTAGAGCCTTGACAGTAAGTATACCAAAGTCCAAATTATTATATAAACAAACAAACATGACATCAACGGGAAAAATTAAGTGAAAAGATTTAACAAATCAATAATATAATATCCTAACAAATTCAGGCGATTAATAATAGTTTCAAAGGACACATGTTCATGAAATTTTCAATAAGATTAGTTTTCCTTTACTGTGAAAGCCCTAAGGATAAAGATACTTTTAGAATGAAACCAAAATTTATAAAATAATCAAGATGGAGAATGAAGAAGACAGTAACAAACGATTACAACAACAGCAACCAAGAACCAGCAACAAGATGATGTGATTTATTGATATGTTTTTGAACAATAATCATGTTAAAAATTAACCAACATTTATCAGGTTGAAAATTTAATCTTCTCTGAACTTTTCTGATTTTATACAAACTTTTCTGTGACAAGAAAAGAGATATTGTAGAAGATAGAACCTAAGAACCATTTTTTAATAAGGTCCTATCAACAAACAAACAAAGTGCTCAATATAGGCATATAGATGTATTACTACAAAGTAATCCAGACAGAGTGGTACCATCACATATTGAACAATAGTGGGCTCTATATAAAACATGAAATCTTGGACAACACTTTGAGGGACCAACAGAAAAATATTTACCCAAACAACCACGGTTCCCTTCTTTTTGTGTCATGATGAGCATGCCCACGGAAGAAAGGATAGTAAGCACCCAATTGATACCAGCGCACCAGCAACTCAGGTTCAGGGTTACCAAAGAACCCACCAATATCAGCACCTATAAAAAAAGATTTTTAACTGAGAGAAACTGTATATGATTAAAATGTGTCTTTTGAGATGAAAGGACCCTAGATTACCAGAAAAAGTTATTCCTGTCAGTCCCATGGCCAAAACCATCGGAACTGAAACCCTTAGTTGCTCCCATTCAGCTGTATTATCTCCAGTCCAAACAGCTCCGTATCTTTGACTGCCAGCAAAGAATGCTCTTGACAATACAAAGGGTCTATCCTTCCCCTCACCTCGCTTCACAAGTCCACCAGCTGTGCCCATGTGGAAATAATAGCCGTATGAATTATGCAGCTCCCTGTGTTCAACACCTCCAACATGCAGTGCATCTCTAGGCATTGTAACCTGGTTGTTTCATCAAATAAAATGAAAATTTTAAATCCACAACCGAACTATTATGAAAGATCATACATGTCATATCAAGGCATCATGCTGCCTCAAAGGAACACCCAGAGGGAGAAAACCAAATCCAGATATAATGTCACATATTCTACAGAGCAACATTAATTATTCATTTAAAGCCATAATACCACGATTGCTTGTTCAAAGAAGAAATAAAGAAGAATTTTTCAAGAATTTAAGGCCGAAATCAAACAAGTAAAGGCCATATCCTAATTCATGATTATAATTACAGTTACAAAGACAAGATCCACACAGAACTTCAATTCAAAAAAACAAAAAAAAACAAATAAAATAAAAAGATGCAAGCAACAATTCGTAGCAAGAAAATGTGATTGCAAGAAGGTTTAAATAGGAAGAGGCAGTGAGAGGAATATCTACCAAAATACCAGTTATCTAATCTACATATAACTGATATAAGTATATAACCAATAACTAACAACTCAAACCAATAGTGCCAAGCCGCCAAGTGTATACTACTCGTTTTATAATTCATTTTTTTTAAAAAAAAATAAAAAAATACAGGTATATATGTACTGTTTGTCCACAAAGCAAGTGTATTTAATGAGTTTCTTTAAGATTCCCCATAATTTAAAATCTTTTACAAGCATATATCAACATTCACCCCTTCCTCTCCCGAACTCTTCATATTCTCATAAGAAAAGTACACCCACCATTCCTTAATTTTGTCCCACTTGGCTTTTTGCAAGTTTTCAATGCCTATCTTTGAGAAACACAATTAGATGTAATTAAAATTATAGATTAATTTTTTGACACTAAACATCTAGAACAATCTAATAAAATCCCACTGGTTTTTCTCTATCATGTATCGCTGAATAATCATAGTCAAAGCTTCTTTCTCTTCATGCAAAAAATTCCAAATGGGACAAACAGAAATATTGGGGATGAATTTTTTTTTTTTTTTTTTTTAAGAAAAACTTTTTTTTTCCTTAATTCTACTTCTGAAAACCCACACACGGGTTAAAAGGCTAGTTGGGTTAAAAAAATTGACCTAATCTAGCATAGTCATGTCCCACCACAACAAGGGTTTCAATTTTGGTTTTAAAAAAACAAACATTTGTTAAGGGGAAAACTTTATCTTTGAATTAAAAAAATAGCAATAAGAATCACTCAAATGGAAATCACTAAAACAATTTTAATTCCTTTGACTCGTGATAAAATAGCTTGGAAGCATTTAGCTAGCTTACCAGCATGTCCCTTCATTAATAATCTAATACTATTACCTTCCCTCCTTACTTCTTTTCAAAAGTATAACAATAAAAACCCTCCCTCAAACTTATCATTCTATGATGAGTCATTATTTCATATGCTATGGCCTATGGTGTTCAATTAAGATCTGTTGAGTATCATGATTTTTATTAATTAATTCTCATTCTCAGCACCATTTCCATCTCATCAAACAAACATGGGAATCTAAACTCACAATATTCTATATTTCTATCCCCAATCCCATCCTCATATTTCCCCTCAACATCATAAATAAACCTCTACAAGATTCAAATAACACGCATATAAAAACTCAATAACACGACACGTTAAAGAAGTTAAAAAGTATACTATTACAAGAGGATGAATTAAACAAAAAGATACCTCAGGTCCATTGAACACGGATGGCTCATTCATGTCATTCCAAATATATAATGAGGGTGTTGATCCAACATAGTTCTTGTAGGAGAATTTTTCTGCCCACCATTCCCTAACCTCTGGACTCAACATATCCAGGTATGAGGAGGAACCAGGCCAGCACCACCCATCATAATCCTTCCCAGTTGCATCCTTAACATAATGCCCTTTCTCTGAGGCTTCTTTGTGAATATAGTAGGATTCGTCCCGCTTTATGTGTGGGTCAACAATAGTAACCATCCGCCTCCCCTTGCCAGCCAACTTGTTCTGCATCTCTTCTGGATTCGGAAAAAGCATCCTATCCCACGTAAAGTACTTCTTTCCATCAGTATGTTCAATATCAAGCCATAAAACATCATATGGAATATCATACTCATCAAACTTTGAATCAACATGATAAACATCCTCCTCATCCCTATAGTTCCACCTACATTGGTGATAAGCTGTAGCAAAATGCTGCGGCATTGCAGGCATCCCCGTAACAGACACATACTGCCTAACTACATCTTTCGGCCCAGGACCCACAAAGAAAAATGCATCAATAATACCAGCCTCACTCATCCACAATGTATCAATCCTCTTCTGCTCTGAGGGCAACGAAAGCCTGGATTCCCCAGCATCCCAACCGTCCCCAAGAACATCAATCTGCATTTCAGCAGCATTCAACCAAAAGAAACCAGAAGTTCCCCGGGCCTTACCATGAGCAAGCATGAACGGTATTGATCCATACAACCCAAAAGGCGACTCATGAAGATACTCAAACACATCCAAATTGAAAAGCCTATAAGGTTCAGAAAATTCAATACCGGGGCCTCTAGTAGGCTTAAGTGCAAGACTAGTAGCATGTTCAGGAATACCATAAACAAAATCAGCATCATAAAATGAAACATCAAAACTAATAGATTGAGGACCATAAGGTCTTGTATCAGTATGACTCCTAAAATTTTCTTCCCAATTATCCCCCTCATTTTTTTTCACCCTCAATTGCTCAAAATCAAACAACCCGTGCGAATTAATAGAAATTACACGGTTACCTCCATTTTTGTCTCTCACAAAGACCTCGAACGGGTCCCTTCGAAGAATGGCTTCATACCCATCAGCCAAATAAACAACAATTGAAGAAACCCCAGAATCTCCATCAATTTTCTCCTCAGAATACCGCTGTAACCAGAGCTTTTTCTCCAGAAAATCACTCTCAATCACACTCGGAACTTCAAAACGCTTCTTGGGAGGGTTTAGGGTTTGATCTTCATCAATCTTAACCCTCAAAACCCCATCTTGGTAAGCTGAAAACCTCAAAATCAAGGGTTTTTGGACAAGATCTTCAACCCCATTTTCCTGATTCGAAGAATCTGTGGAATTATGATCAATTTGAGGTGGGTTTTTAGGGATTAACTTAGCGACGAGATCGCCATCAGAAATTTTCACATCAACAGCGATTAGAGAACAGGAGTTGGGTTTTCGAGAACGAGCTCGATTGCAAAATGGGGTTTGATTGCAATTGCGAAATTCATCCTTTTTCCAGGAGGAAACAGAGGTGAAAATGAGAAAGAAAGAGAGGAGGAAGAAGAAGAAGAGTGAAGTGAGGTGGGGTTTGAAGGATTTCATAGTTTAAAATTCTGGGTAAGTGTTAGATTGAGTCCAGAAATTCATTCATAATTCAAAGGTTTAAGTGATTGAAGGGGAAGAGGTGAGGACTGAGGAAAGAAATTCACTGAATGTCATTCGACTTTTCAAAATTCACCAAATGTCATCGAGTTTTAACAAAATTCATCGAGTGTCATTAATGACTGACAGTCGTTAGTGGACCTCACCACTTGTCAAGTGTCACTTTCTGATTGGTCCGTTTTTTAAAAAAAAATTAAATAAAAAGAAATTACAAAAATTCCAAACTAAAAAAAAAAAATGGAACTCATCATAGGTGGCCCCCTGCCCACCCCAAAACCCTAGCCACCACCACCTCCTGCCGTCAAGCCCCCTGCCCACCCCAAAACCCTAGCCACCACCACCCCCTGCCGTCGTCCCTCCATTAAAGCGCACTTCATTTTCTCCGTTGAAGCGAAATCTTCTACAAGATTCTTCTTAGCTAGTTAGCTGGGATTATTTTTGTCTTCCTCAACATTCTCAAACAACTCACCCCATTTCTCCTCTTTTTTTTTTTTTTAATTCTTAATTTCTTAGGCACAATGTTGAAAATATATTTTCAAGCTATTTGGGTTTTGTGAAAATTAGAATTCTAAGGGATTAAAATTTCAGTTCATATTAGGATCAATTGTTAAAATTTCGACCATTGAAACCTAAATTCTCAGCTTGTTGTTTTATTCACCCCAATATCAAATTGAAACCGAGAAAATTGAGTGATAAGAATTGGAGTGAGAAAATTGGGTTGCTGAATTGCCCAGATGAAGAAACCGAGAGAAAGAGGCGAGTGTTGTTCGAACAATTTGATTTGAATTGTTCGGGGAGGTGGAGGAAGGGGGGTGGGGTTTTGGATTTTGTGTTTAAAGCTCCGGTGGGTCGCGACTGGGGAAGAGGAGGGGGGCCGGCTGCAGTGCAGAGGAAGCAAGGGTTGATTGCGGTGGATTGGATGTGCTGGTGTTGCGGGCTTATTGCGGTGGTATCAAGGGTTTAGGCTAGGGTGGGTGGCGCGACAAGGGAAGAGGATGGGAAAGGGAAGGAGGCCGGCGGCCACCGGCACGCCGATGTAGGTGGGCTGGTGGCTGCCGAGGTGGTGGCTGGGGTTTGAGGTTTGGGGTTTTTTTTTATTATTATTTTTTTAATATTTTTGGTTTGTTTTTGGAATTTTTTTATTTAATTTTTTTTTAATAAAAATGACCAATCATAAAGTGACACGTGGCAAGTGGTGGGGTCCACTAACGGTCAACTGTAACACCCCCAAATCTCCCTCTACGGAATATATAGAAAATACGTATAAATACTGTAGAGATAGACTTGGGCGTATTACCGCCGCATGATAACGCAAGGCTTATACTTTAAAAATACTTTTGCAGCGGAAAATTCTTTATTCTTATTAATAAAACTTTAAATAAACTTGTTCATAATTTTTGACACAAAACAAAGTCAAACTTTTCCTAAGCTAGGTGAAATTACCGTGGACTCCCGTAGGCATCAATTAACTTCCACCTGAAAAGTTCACCGGCTTACCATAAATGGTAAACAGGGCAAAGCCAAAACAAAAGTACGTATTAGCAAATTATGCTAAGTAGATTATGTGTAAGATAAGTAAAACATAATTTAAATCATTTAGGTTTAATTCAAAGAATTCCAATGCCATACTCATGTAAGAGCTTTTCCAATTAAATGCTTTCAAGACAAGTTTAAAACTCAATCGATTACGTTCCAAAACCAATTTCTCACTAAGTGTGCACACCCCCCAAGTGGTTTACTTTATGAACAAAGGCCAATCTTGAGGAAAGACTAGATCATGCAAAGTCCATAGTCTTCTCTAATCCATTCCCTAAGTGGGATTCATAACCATATCGATTGATTTACTTAAAAGCACATTTTAAAAATCCATCATTCTTGAATATTAAGAAACCTGTAAATCAATTTTAATCCAATCCTTTTTAATAATTTTAATCATAATTCAAAGTCTATTTTGATTAACCAAAAATCATTAATTCAAACCATCATGAAACATAATTTTATAAGGAACATAATAAGATACAATTTCATGGACAACTTTCGTAGGTATCAAACCACATAACGTACCTTAATTCCGAATATCAATCAACACTTCGCACTTTCAAAGTTCAATCATGAATACACCTTGCAATTAACATAACCATACGGTTATCACAACATCTTTAGACATAAACCCAAATCTAATGTGCATGGACTATAAAACTCTTTTAAAAATAATACTTTAATATAAAATTATAACTGTGAAATAGGTAATTATATTTTAGAAAACTAACCATGAAAATAAAGGAATAAGATTAAAGGAAATTGAATTTACGTCAGAAAGGATAGGCAGAACTTGTAGAGATCATAACTCCTTTGATATAACTCTGAATTGGGTGATTCTTGAACCTAAACTCAAGGATTTTTAAAGAGGAATAATTTTTTGTGAAATAAAAAAATCCAAAAACTGACCAGAAGTTCCCAAAAATTGGCTCCAAAGATATACGGGCAGATTTTCTTATAGAAAAGAGGAAAAGAAAAATAGGAAAAGTTTGAGGGAAAAGAAGAGTAAAAGAAAATAAGGGAATTGAGTTTTTTGGTGTGAATAATATGAGAGGTATGAGGGGGTATTTATAGGTGTTTAGGTGATGAGTTTATAGCAATTTAGGGTTGTATAATTTTTGGAAATTTTAAAGAATAGAAATTAGGGTTTTTAATATATGGAAGGATATTAGATTTTATTTGATCATGAAATTTTGTTTAGTAGGTTTTGAGCTTGGAGTGCAAGTATAGAATAAGATTAAATAAATTTTAGATTTAAGAGTAGAAATAAGGAATTTTAAAGGATTTTTATTTTTAATAAAATAAATTAAAATCATTTAGAAAATTCATGAGTGGCCGAAAATATTGAGCTTAATATTGCTCAATAATTTCGGTCCCTCTATGTTAATTTATGAATTTTGTAAAATAATTTATTTGCCTAAAATTAATAATCCAATAAAATTTATTTTGTGAAAATTAATACTTGAAAGAATAAAATCAGATTTTTATTTTATAATTGGGGTGGCCGAAAATTTGACTTATAATAATTAATTAAATCATATTTTTATTATATAAAATCTGAAAATTAATTTTTTAAAAATATATTTCATGAAAATAATTAATTTGGAAAGATATTAAAACAATTTAGATTTTTATACTATGAAAACATAAAATACAATTTAATTAATCTACCGAATTAATATAATTTTGGTTTAGCTATTTAATTTTGAGAAATCAAAAATACTATTTATAACATAAGTATAAAATAGTTTCATTTATTGGACTATCCAATTTAATTAGTTTTGTAAAATAATGATTTAGGCGCCAAAATTAAATATCATTTTGGCTCCAAAATTAAAATACTCTTTAGGAAAATAATTAATTTAGATAATACGTCAAAAATACGAGGCTAAAATACTCTTTAATTTAGAAAATACCTTTCAAAAATACGGGGTATTACATCAACTAACGGCTGTCAGTCTTTAATGGCACTCGGTGAATTTTGCTAAAACTCGGTCGTTTGGCATTTGGTGAATTTTGCAATTGCTCAGTGGCATTTGGTGAAATAGCCGTTTTTTTTTTTTTGTTAATTTGGACAAAGAGAATTTCGAGTAATACAAATTGTTGATTAAGGCAGACTTAGGTTAAGTTATTGTAAGATGGGTTATCTTTATCTAGTATAACAGTTACGAATTACGAGTACCATTTTTCTAACATAAATTTTACTCTTAGAAAAAAAAACTTATTTCGTATTAGATTAATTATTTAAACTTTATAATATGTATTAATTAGAAAATAAACATTAAAATAAATTAAACCGATCACAAATTAAAAGTTACCCTTAAAGAGGTTAAAGTTACCCGCAGATTGACCGTCTTTCAATAAAATTTACGTAATTCCGCCTTATACAAGACTTATTGGCAACTACAAAGTCCGAAGAAAACAAACAGAACGGAAATACCTACAACAAACCAAACTAACAAAGCCACTAAACATATAGCAATAAAGACCTATGGTAATCAAAATTCTTGGGGACCTTCGTGACACTGGTGAATTTAGTAAAAGATTTCGATGCAACAACACAATTTATTTGACAAGGTTATAAAGACTAATAAAAAAAGCAAAAATGATAGCGCCTTAGTGGACGAACTTTAGTATAAAATAGAGTTGAAATTTTGATGGAAAAAGTGAAGAAAGGATCTGCAATTGGCAAAGGATTACAAAACACAAGTGGACGAGACTTAGAGCTCGCAATACAATGAATAATCCTAAAGGTCGAAAGCCAAAGAAGAATGAGTCAATGAAGGTCACTTGACCTTTTGACATAATACCCTTATTGTTGGTATCCTCGACCTCCCCTCAAAAGGAGAATACACAACTCATTTAAGGGCTCTCAAATTACCTCCTTCAGATATTAGATAAACAACGCATAGGCATCAACAACCAATGCTAAGCGTAACAAAAGACCTTTATCTTTCTAAAACAGAGATTGCAACCCCTGACCAAATAGATCTAACAATCCCTTACAAGTTTCTTCATAATTCACTCCAACATACTTATTAATAATAATAATAATAATAATAATAATAATAATAATAATAATAATAATAATGTTCGACTTATTTATAATTCACTATAAGTTAGCGTACTTATTTTTATATAAACTAAAAAACTATAGTGTCGGAGTCTAAGTAGCATATAAACTAAAAAACTATAATGTCGGAGTCTAGGTAACACCGCCATCACCCTTGTCTGGGTCATCTTCCGGCTTTCGATAGGGAGGTGGACCGACTAAACAAGTAGAGAGGTATTTGTGGCCAAATTCGAACTAGCTCTTCAACATCTTCGCCATGAAAGCCTTATTGGCTCGTGCATCATCTTCCTGCTCCTTAAATGCCTCTTACAACTATATATGAATTAAACCACGCCTGCATAGTTTATAAGAATAATGTTCGAGTTATGTAGGCCCACCTAACAATCCTTTCAATAGAAGTTGACAAGTGGTGGTTAAAGCATACCCCCATTAAAAAAGTTTCATTTTCTTTTGGTGGTCAAATAAAAAAGAAGAGTCATTTTAATATCCCAACTTTGGTCGATTTTCTTTAAAGAATTTCAATTTTCGATTATTCTAAGATAATTCCAACTTTCACTTAATTGCGTATTTTGTAATTAGGCCCAATCAATCATCAACTTATTCTAACATGTAAATTGGACACGCGCCAACATGTGATTGGTCCAAAAAAATCAAAAAAAAAGGAAAAAAAAACCCCTTCCCTAGTCATCCCTTCACCCTTGCCACCACTCTTACTCCACGTTATTTCTGATCCCTTTGGAGCTTTTCATGCTGCGCCACTGCACCCCCTCCTCATCTTCCTCCTCATTGAAATCTTGGTTGGAGCGGCTTGTGAGCTTTTTATCCCCTCCATAAAAGCAGCTTCTGAGGTATCGAACATCAATTTCACAATCTAGGGTTTTCATTGATTTATTTGGCAGCATAGTCACTCTAGGGTTTAGGATTAATGATAAATTAAAAAAGTCGAAAAATGAGGATGGACCAATATGTAAGGTTTGGATTATTGTTAGAGGTCTTGGCAATAGCAGTAAATAGCATTGGTTCAAGCAAGACGTGACATCTCACGTGAGTGGATTGTTGGGACGCCTAAATGGACGATCACAAAACCTTTTACACAATCACACTTTTGTCCCCTGTAATTTTGCTGTTTTTAAATATGCTACACTTTCAAAATTACAACCTCTCTATCGATGTAATGAGCTACCATTTTCTTTTACTCGCTTCGTCACTGTCAACACGAACACCAAGGTTACATTCGTGGGTTTCGTCAAATAACGTCCGAGAGGTATGACAATTGTCAGAAGATAATGACTAACAATGCAACCGTACAGAAATTTACAAGAACATTATTAGTCATATAATTATTGAAAGTTGGCCTAGATTCTAATGCAATTGAACATGATCTTGGTGCTCTTGTAGTCTCCCCTAGATTCTACCCAAGTTTGGGTGTATTAAAAATAAAATTTACCTATTTAGAGATATTTCTCCTTTGATTTATGAAGAGAAAAAGGAGTAAAGTTCCTTATGTTGAGGTACTCGACACAACAATTCGTTGTTTGTTCACCCTTTAGATATCGTACCCTATAATTAGTGAAGAGTATTTGATAGTTATCCTTATGTCAAAATATTAATATGTCACGAGCACATTCAACTGCTCTTTTTAATGTTTTATATGAATTGGTTTTAATAATCCCAACTTTGACCGATTTTCTTTAACTAATCCCAACTTTTGATTATTTTGGAATAATTCCAACTTATATAGGTATCATCTAATAATAATCCGAAGTTTTATTTTTGTTTTAAATAATAGTCCTAAAAGGGATCAGCAAAAGCAACTAAAATAAAAATTCGGATTATTTTAGGAAGAAACCTATATAAGTTGAGATTATTCAAGAATAATCAAAAGTAAGGATTACTAAAATCAATTTCAATTATGTATTACTTTTGGACAAAATGAGACGATCCTGATGGAAATCTTTATAATCATCTAGATGACATCTTTAGTGACCTATGGTTGTGCTCACCAAAACTTTACGTATTGATTGCGTGATAGGTGTACAAAACAAGCGAAATATGTTGTTATGATTGGAAAACCAAACAAATTTTTTATAAAGCAATTTCATGTGATTTCAAAAAAAAATAAACCTACATGTAATATTAAGGGGTTTATACAAGCATTTGCTTCATATTATTAGTGATTTGTTTGGAAGGATTGTGTACTCTTTTTTTGCATGAAAATTTATGATATTAACAAAATAAATCTTCTTATTATGTTCAAGGATTTTTAGAGCATTAAATATGATCAAGAAAAACATATAAATATATACTTTCATAATAAGCCACCAAAATATATGATATAAACAAATTATATAAAACTAATAATATATTAACAAATTACATAAAACTAATAATATATTAACAAATTACTTGAATACATTTTGTGTTGCTATGAGGCGACCACCTCACCCTTCTTATGGTGATCAAAATGTTTGTCCTTCCGTATTCAAATTTTTGGAATTGTTATATGTTATCTGGTTATATAGTTGAGTAATTTTTAACTACCATTTATCTTATTGTAGTTTAGACTTTTGTTTTTTTACAAATAAAAAATGGAATTTTGTACTAGGGATGGCATGTACCTAAGGTTTGGATCATTATTATTAAAGGTCTTGAGAGTAACAATAAGTCGTATTGGTTTAAGACGACAGTGAGTTCTTTTATGATTGGATTACTTTTGCGCATACAGGAACGACTACGAAGCCTTTCACACAATCACACTTTTAGCACCTGTAATTCTGCTGTTTTTAAACGAGTCACTCTTCTAAAAATACAACCTCTTTATCAAGGTAATGAGCCTCCATTTCCTTTTATTCGCTCCGCCACTATTAACACTAAGGTTTATTGTATTGGTGATAACATAGATATTTGTGGGTTTTGTTAAATAATGTCTGAGAGCCATGGTGGTTGTTTAAAGCCAATTACTAAAGATAAAAAAATTAACAAGAATAATACGAGTCATAGGATTGTTGAATTTGATTTTGGCTTAGATTTTGGTGCAATTGAAGGTGATTTTGGTGCTCCTTTAGTTTCCCAAGATTTTGCCCCAAGGTTGTGATTATTGGGGATAAAATTTACATATGTGGAGGAGATTGCCTTACTTGTTCTGAAGAGGAAAGGAGTAGATTCTTTTTGCTTAGGTATTTGACCCAATAACCGGAGTTTGTTCACCCCTACCTGAGATACCATACCCTAGGATTGGTGAAGGGTATTTGGTAGTTGTTTCTCTTCTAGGTAACAACGAGGAAGAAAAAATAATAATTATGTCACGAACACCTTCGGATAAAAAATAATAATTATGTCACGAGCACCTTCGGATAGTTCAACTGCTCTCCATAATGCTGCTTATGACATCATGTGTTAGTCTTGGACAAGATGGGATGACTCCGGTGGAAATCTATATGATCATCTTGATGATATTTTTGGAGAACTTGTGGTCGTGTCTCACCAAGAAAAATTCTACTTATTGGTTGCGTGGTATGTTTAGTAATACATGGAAAATATGCTGCTATGATAGGAAAACAAAACAGATCTTTCAAGGAGCTATTTTACGTGGTTTCGAAAATGACGAACGTATTTGTTATTTCGGGAGGGTTTATACAAATCTTTGCTATACATCATTGATGACTTGTCTTGTTTGGTTTGAACAAATATAAACCCAAAGACGACATTAGTGTTCTCCATCCCTCCACTCATTTTCATTTGACCTTCTTACTTGTGCACAAGAAAAAGTCTTCTAGCATTATTCTTTTGGTATTAATGAGTTGGACGTTCATTTAGTCGGATGTCAAAACAATATTATTGAAGGTCTTATCAGAGTTGTAGAAGCTATGCACATTGTAAGTCTCCCAAGCTATGCTATTGTAAGTCTCCCATCTCATCCTCTATATATTTGGCAAATTAATACTCCCTCCGTTTTTAAATACTTGTTCCACTTTTCATTTTCGGCCGTTTTTAAATACTTGCTCCATTTCTTTGTTTGGAAAGCTTTTACAATATTTAATTTATTTATCTCAACTAGTGAAACCAACATAAATCATATTTTATAAATTTAATATTCTCTCTCCTCCAATTCTCTCAACCATTTTTACTTTTTACAATTTTTTATTCTTCCATCTACCCCATTACCTACATAGTTTATTACTTTCTCCAATTTCTCCTAAAACTCCGCGCATGGAGAAATTAGAGGTGGGCAGCGTGCCGTGCCGGGCCATCGCGGGCCATGTCTTGCCGTGCCTCGTGGTGGCTCGTGCCGGGCCACCATTTGGCACACCCAGCCCACTAAACGGCATGGCCCACGTGCTTGGCGTGCCGTGCCGAGCTGGGCAGCGGGTCGCCCAGAATTTTTAATTTTTTTTTTCTAAAATCAATATATATTTTTTTTGAACAACTTTTAAAATGAGTATATTTAAATAATTTTATTAATAAATGTTTATGTTTTTGTATTATTATATTATTATTGTTCTTTTTACTATTCTTATTTTTATTATTACAGTTCTTTTACTCTTTATTATTATTTATGTTAATTTTATTATTATAGTCGTTTTATGGCTGTTGGTAGCAGCGAAATATAGCCGTTATGCACGGGCCGTGCCGAGCTGTGCTCGGCCGTGCTTGGCGTGCCGCGTGCCGTGCTGGAGGGCCGTGCCGGTGGGCCAAATTACCGTGCCGCCCACCGTGCCCGTGCCATGCTCATGCCGATTTTTTCAAAATTGTGCTCACGGTACGACGCACGGCCCACTCCTCGGTCACTGTGTCGTGCCGGGCTGTGCCACCACCGTGCCGCCCGCGGGCCAGCACGACCCATGCCCACCTCTAGGAGAAATGGAGCAAGTATTTAAAAACGGAGGGAGTAGTGTTTAATAAAGTATTGTGGTATATTTAATGGGTAACATTCAGTGATTAGTCTATTTTTTTCTTCTTTTATCTGTATGATCGGCCTAAAGGTCTTAATTGGGTTTTAATTTGATTAATTATGGATATAATTGTTAGGAGCAAAAATTGAGCAACCATACTTTGTGATTCTTTACATGATAATTGGGTGTAAGGGTTATTTCTTATTTGTAATTGCGTTGTTGATTGGACCTGTTTTCAGTTACTAAGCAACTATTGTTTTGTGAAATTATGACATGATGACTTAATGAAATACTGTTGTTTTCTGGAAATCTGTATATATAACCATATTTTTCAGTATTGTTGTTTAGAAATTTAGTTTCTATATTTATAGTTGTAAATTTCCATTACCTTTTGCATTAATGTTCAATAACATGTTATTGACACATCAGTTTAACTTGTGAATTTTCTAAGTATAATACAATGTGAGACATTTGTCATATTTAAGAACTCAGCCAACAAACTCCTGATGACTTAAATTTGCATTTATTCAGAAGTTTGAAACAAGTTACTACCATCAGCAATTGTTATTCATATTCAAGTTATATACTAAAAAACTCCCTCGAAAGAAAGGGTTTCCCTCTTCGAAAGAAAGACGTCACTCTGCCGCGAGCGGCTTTTCTCCGATTATGTCTGCATTGACTCCGGCGATGACCAATGATTTGGCTGAGAAGTGTTCGACTCTCTGGATTACTGATGATGAAGGAGGTTTGATCGATCTAGGAGAAGTAGAATGTGCAGAATCGAATGAAAACATTGACCTATTGCTGATAGGGCGCCTATGTACGTCTCGACCATATAATGTCGAAGCCTTCAAACGAACTATGTTGAAGGTGTGGGCTCCGACTAATGATCTGATGATTAGAGTTATTAGCCCTAATTTATACGCCTTCCAATTCTTTCATTGGAAGGATAAAGAGAAAGTTATGAAGGGAAGGCCTTGGTGTTGGAAGAATAATTTGCTTGTGTTGAATGAGATTGAGGGTAATGAGCAGCCTGACAGTGTTGATTTAACTCGATCCCTGTTCTGGATTAGAGTGCATAATTTGCCATTCAATTGCAGGTCTGATGCCTACGTTAAAGCCTTAACAGCGAACCTTGGCGATTTCTTGGAGATTGAAGAGGATGTGTTAGGACTTGGGAGATATAGACGAATTAGACTGCTTATGAACATTGAAAAACCCTTGCGCAGATTCCAATGGGCGAGAGATAAAAAAGGGGAAGAGGTTCGAATTCAAGTACGAAAGGCTGCCATATTTTTGCTTTGCGTGTGGTGTTATAGGGCACTCGGAGAAGGATTGCACCGCGGTGTCAGAGGAAGAGAGGCCCAAGAGGCTAAGGTGGGGCTTGTTTCTTCGTGCTTCGCCAAGAAAGGGAGTTTAGAAACAAATTGATGAACTCAATCATATATAATATAGCAGGAAGCAACTATTTGGAACTATGGATAAGGAGGTTGCTTCTACTGGCCCCGTTCTGAAGGATATGCCTGGTAGGAATTTTGTTCTTGAAAATAGTGAGGTGATAAAAGGAGGAGTAAGTGTGAGTGTGGGTGCTGATGTGCAAGGGAGGGAGTCAGGGGAATTGCTACTTGCGCTGACAGATGCAGGGGTTGTTACTGGGCAAGATGAGTGTGTGGGGTCTAGGGGTGAGAAGCTGGCGGAAAATGGGGTGCAGGGGAAGACCTATTGCCACCTGCTCTGTTTGTTTTTTATTTGGAGGGACAGAAGAGGGGTAAAAAAAGGCTAGAAAGAGTTGCTAGAGGGGAAGGGGATGGAGTTATGGAGGTGGATGAGGGGGGTAGTGTGTTAGTAGGGGGGGCTCAAAAAAGAAGTGATGTTGTTACTTATGACAAAGGTACAGAAGACAATGTAGGAGTTGCGAAACGAAGGAAGAGTAGTTCCGAAACACCAGTGTCATCTGTTTTATTGATGGAGGTTGGCGAGTTTCAACCCCGTCATCTACAATGAGTCTCCTATGTTGGAATTGACGGGGTGTGGGCAACCCTTGGACAGTTCGAAGGCTCCGTAAATGAAGTAGAGCGGTGAGCCTTGATTTTTCATATCAGAAACTAAAATAAGTAAAGAAGCAGTTGAAAATATTAAAGAAAGAATTGGCTTATCCAATGCCTTTGGAGTGGCTAGTAGAGGCAAAGCTGGAGGTTTGTGTGTGTTTTGGAGTGAAGAGGATGTTGACTTCACTCTTGTTTCCTTCTCCCAGAATCATATTTGCGGTGATGTAGTGAAAGGTAATGAGAGATGGAGATTTGTAGGCATGTACGGATGGCCGGAGGCGTGCAATAAGCACCAAACTTAGAAGTTAATCCAACATTTATGTGATGAGACAGATGTTTCGATTGTCTTTAGAGGAGACTTTAACGAAATCTTGTCTTACAATGAGATAGAAGGGGGTGCGGCTAGGAGAGGAGGGAGATTGGGGGGTTTAGAGACGTGTTGGATGCTTGTGACCTTCAAGATCTTGAGTTTAAGGGTCAATGGTGGACATGGGAGCGAGGGAGGACGGTGAGAACAACAAGGGTGCATGATAAACTTGATAGGTTTATTGCTTCTTCTTCTTGGAGCCGAATTTATCCTAGTGCCTCGGTTGAACACCTACTGAAATTTTGCTCCGACCATACACCTATTGTCTTGAGGTTAATCCCGAAGCAAGATAAAGGCGTAAGAGAACAAGAGCTTCAAATTTGAAACTGCTTGGCTATTTGACGATTCTTGTGAAGCGGTTGTAAGGAAAGCTTGGCAGTCGGCTTGTGAGCAGGATGTATTTGGGAAACTCGGGGTAACAGGCAGCAGCTTGAAGTCTTAGAGTAAAGAAAAATTTGACAACTTGGGCAAGAAAATTGAAGAGGTGGAGTCGGCTTTAAAGCTGGTACACGAGGATAGAGTCACAGCCGCAACTTGTGAAAGAAGTGCACAGCTCGAGCAGGCTTTGGATGATTTGCACCGAAAGCATGAAGCCTATTGGTTTTTGCGATCCCGGGTTCTTGAAGTTCGTGATGGAGATAGGAACACGAGTTACTATCATCATAAAGCTTCTCATCGAGAGAAAAGAAATGCTATCAAAGGGCTTTAGGACGAGGAAGGAGTTTGGCAAGAGGATGATGACCTTTTCGAGAACATTGTGAGTGGATTTTATTCCACCTCATTTTCTACCTCTAATCCGTCAAGTGATAGCATACATGAAGTGTTGAAGCACGTGAAACCGATTATAGGGAAGGAAAGCAATGATGCCCTTCTTCGACCCTATACAAAACAAGAGGTGTTTATGGCTCTCCAACAAATGCACCCTTGTAAAGCACTCGGTCCGGACGGTGTGCATGCTATCTTTTATCAGAAATTTTGGCATATTGTTGGTGATGATGTGTTTCAGTTTGTTAGTAATGTTTTATGTGGTATCACCCCACTAAACCATGTAAATAATACTAATATTTCCCTTATTTGGAAAGTTAAGTCACCCACTAATATGTCAGAGTTCTGGCCTATAAGTCTTTGTAATGTGCTGTACAATTTCTACAGTGACTGTGCTCCGATTGAAATCTATTCTACCGGAAGTTATTACAGAAAATCAGAGTGCTTTTGTTACGGGTCGTTTGATAACTGATAATGCTCTTATTGCTCTAGAAGTATTTCATACGATGAAAACTAGGAGTCGGAGTAAAAAGGGCACAATTGCTTTGAAACTTGACATGAGTAAGGCTTATGACAAGGTTGAATGGGATATTTTGAGAAAATTGCTCTTGACGATGGGTTTCGATGGAAAGTGGGTTAATTTGGTGATGCATTGTGTGTCTTCGGTTACATATTCTTTCATTATAAATGGGAGTGTATGTGGGAAGGTGGTCCCTTCACGGGGTCTTGTGGCTGATGCTTTTTCTCATTATATTGCAAAATAAAGTTCAAATTGGTGAGCTACATGGGGCAAAAGCAAGTAAGAGTGGTCTCGTTATCTCTCATCTCTTGTTTGCGGATGACAGTTTACTCTTTGCTAGAGCGACTTGACAGGAATGTGAAGTGATAGTTGATATACTCAACAAATATAAAGTAGCATCCGAACAGAAAATTAATTTTGAAAAGTCAGAAGTGTCGTTCAGTAGAGGGGTGAGCATGGAGCAACAAGAGGAGTTGGTGGATTTTCTTCATATGCGCACTGTTGATAATCATTGCAAATATTTGGGAATCCCTACGATAGCGAGGAGATCGAAGAAAGACATTTTTAGAGCACTTTTAGACAAAATTTGGAAGAAGTTGCAAGGATGGAAAGAAAAATTATTTTCAAGAGCCGGGAAGGAGGTACTTTTAAAAGCGGTAATTCAAGCCATTCTGACTTATTTGATGAGGGTGTACAAATTTCCAAGCTCGGTGATACGGAGTATTCAATCGGCCATGGCAAAATTCTTTTGGGGTCACACTAGCTCATAAAGGAAAATCCATTGGAAATCATGGGAAGCTATGAGCACGCCCAAGTGCCTAGGGGGAATGGGGTTTAAAGATTTGGAGGTTTTCCATGTTGCTTTGCTAGGAAAACAAGCTTAGAGACTAGTTCACAAGGATAATTCTCTTTATAGTCGAGTCATGAAAGCAAAGTATTTTCCTAATTGTAGTTTTCTTGACTCTTCGTTGGGCTTGGCGGGTAGCTATTCTTGGAGGAGTATTTGGAGTGCGAAAGCATTGTTGAAAGAAGGTTTGATTTGGCGGATTGACAATGGCACAATGGTGAACATTTGGAGAGACCCTTGGGTGGCGGATGAGAAAGGAAGGTTTATTACGAGTATGGAGGTAGAGGGTTTGATCAATGTGAGTGATTTGGTGGATTTCGAGAAAATGGAATGGAAGGAGGAGCTAATCTCATCTGCTTTTAATGAGAGGGATAAAAGACGTATTCTTTCTATCCCTCCTAATGAACAAGCCTCGAAAGATGTTATCACTTGGGCATTTTCGAAGGATGGGATGCACTCGACAAAAACTTCATATATGCTCAGTAAAGGGTGGATTATGAGTATTGTACATCCTGCGTTTCAAAGACATTGTATCACTATCCAAAAAGCTCACATTTTTAGTCAAAGTGATGCTGTACTTTTTTGAAACAGAGGAAGTAGTATATTTGATTGCCATTGCCCTGGCTTCTTTTTTCAAATACGGTAGGTTTGTGTAGCTGGTTAATCATGCAGATAATGATAATGGTACAAGCGTGCCACATACAAGTATTTATTTGTATATCTAGAGCAGAGATTATGTTCGGTAGCAAATTTGCTAATATACAAAAGCTCCATGAACTCAACTACACATTTCGAATCCAAATATGTTCCACAAACCTTGCATAACAGTGATTCATCAAGTATTCCCTTCCCTATAGCAAAATATATCGAGTGTTTTAAGTTAGCCTTCCTAGAGAAGTAGAGATTAATGTCTATAGATTAGCTCAACTTTGGGAATGAACAAGAACAACTGAGTTTCCTCACTTCAGTAACCCAAAGGGAGAGATCATCGAGTATATCAAAGCCAGTTATTCATCAAATGTAAATTTTAGAAAATTTATAGTTAAAAATGGAAAAACAATAATTAGATGCCTCAAAAATAACATACAATACAACAATTACATTTATACACCACTACACTAGCGACAACGCAGAATTAAAAATGTAATCTGTATGAAAAAAGGGAGACCCTGCCAAAAATCTCAAGGCTTCCATAATTTCATGCTGCAGTCTTCACCATAGGTAGCCACAAGATTTATGTGAGGATGGTGTGTCACCCCGATTACATCTTTCTCATGCACCTGCCACGATAAAATCAAACAATAATCAAACCAGATATTATGATTAACCATAATTTTTTAAAAAAATTTAATGATAGACCACTCAAAGTTACCTTCATCAGATGTTCTAGTTTACCAGACTGTTGGCTGAAACAATACAAATTTCTGCCAAACAGAAAGAATGTTAATAGGTGTTATTGAAGGGTTTCAAAGCACAATATAATTGAAGAATATCGTTGGTAGAATACCTGTCTTCACCAACACAGTAAATCCACTCTCCTTTTGGTGATACACAGGCAGCAGAAAAGTCTCCACCTTCTCTCTTACCAGAAGAGAAACTCTTCACAACCTGTATCAAGTATTTTGAGTCAGACAACGCTGCTAAAAGTGCCATGAAATGTTGAACCAGAAATAATTTTCAGCCTGATTATCTCAACAACATTGTTGGCTCAGATGCAGTATATTACAAGAATTACAGCACACTATGTGAATACAGCTTGCCACTACCAAATGTAGCAAATGGATGAACTGCTCACCAATTCTTACTATAATTTCGTTAAAAGTGAGAGGAGATTTGAATCTATCTAAGCAACTTAGCAAGTTCTTAAATTCAACTAAAGAAATGGTTCAAGTTATTTCAAGGGAATATTCAATTTGTTTAGTATAATATCAAATTCTTTCATTGAGTATACACAGAATCAGAGTAAAACAAGGTTCCCTGACTCATGCGCTTTTTGATAAATCAGTTAACAGATCTCGTTGAGTGCTAAATTAAACTAACATGTGCAAGAGCATACCTGTCCTTGGAGTGTCATGATATATATGGATGAGGTCTTGTTGCAAACAACAATGTGATCCATATTTTTGGGAAATAAATGAACAGAATTTACAGAAGCATCTCCACCCTGGATTTCAGAAAGGTAATGATTGTAACACAACACAGCTTCCATTAATTAAGAATAACATAAGAAGGAACAAACAACAAAGCATCAAAGATTACCCTTAAAGGCGGTGGTGGTTTAAAAGTCTGTAGACACTCAGTTGTCTTGACATCCCAAACCTGTTCCATATATATTACCAAAAGAAATATGATATATTAGAAAGGAAAAATAAAAGAACTTAGAGCCAGGTAGAGGCCTATAAGTATTTAATCACTTGGGCAATTCACCTTGACTGTGCAATCGCTAGATGCTGTGATCACACGGCTACCGTCATTTGTAAATATTGCGTGATTCACATAAGAGGTATGCCCACGGAATTCCTTCAACAATTTCCCAGACTTCAAACCATGAACCCTGAGTTCAATCAATATCACTTTTTAGGGAATATATCTAAATGCTTTGAGACCAATGTGGAGAGCCCATCAAATTAAACCAGACAATGGAAATTGATTATGCAACGCTACGAAGCAAGATAAATAAAATAAAAAAAGAAGAAATGGCTGACTGAAACATTTAGAGTCAAATATACGAGAAACTGTAGAGAACAAAGAATACAGCACAGAACATTAGCTTCTTTTTTTTCTTTCTTTTTAAAATTTTTATTAATTATTATTATTATTACTATTTGAAACCACACAGAACATTCGCTAACTGTGGATTACCAAATTGTCAGTACTACCTAATCATAAAAGTCGTAAGTCAATCAGGAGATCCAAACCTGGCAGTGCTGTCAAAAGATGTGCTCAATATTTGACTTCCATCTCGAGAAAAGCAAAGACTTGTAATTCCCATAGAATGAGCACGTTCAAGGCGTCGCAAACACTGACCGGTTCTAATACGCCAAACCTGCAGACAGGTACAAGGTCCAGCAACAATTTATCAGCAGTCTTACATTCCATGAATAAGAAGGTAATTAAGGTCAATATAGACACATTTCTATGTTATAAATCAACATCAGAAGCTATACACAGCAAAATTATAGTTGTTGAAACATTACAATAGAGAATTAGAGATCAACCAGGACAAAATGCTAAGTATAAGGACATATCATTCTTAAAGACTAATGTCCCTCCCATTTTAACTACAGTATGACACAGGCTCTTCACTGTTCCAGAAAATATAAATAAGTCCTTACTTTGATCTTTCCATCTTGAGAACCGGACGCAAGCATCTCTGAATCTCTACTAAAATCAGCACAAAGGACTGCTTCCTCATGCATCATAAATGTCTCCTGTTAAAATACAAATCAAGTTTATAAATAGAAAATTTAACCCAACAACAAAAAAGAATTCAATGAATAGATTTTACTCCATAAAGCTCAACACAGTTGCACTAGCAGAATTTATAGGGATTTCTAAAAGAATTTTTTTAATTTTTATAGAACAATGCAAAATCATCTAGAATAGGGGGGTTTTTGTACCATTAATTTGAAACATATCAACAGTGGAAGGGGACAAGTATTTTTCAAGGGGGTAACTGGTATCTTTCATGACATTAGGAGCAGTAAGAAAAACAAGTAAAGTTTAACCACTGTGGCGGTGGCTAATTAATAGCTATACAACATAAATCTAGAAATGAGTCTTCTCAAAACTGCAATACTCCAGGATTACAACACAAATGACATCCAGAACAAATTGAATTCAGTTACAAACTCAATCAAACGATGAGGAACTTACATCAGCCTGGTACTGAAGATCTTTCTTGAGCTTCCCACTAACATGGTCCCATACCTGATCATGTAAATCTAAGAATATATTTCAAAATAAAATGTAGATACAAAAATCCAGATATACATACATACTATAGTATACCTCAATAAATCCATCAACAGAACAAGAAACAAGAAATTGCCCATCAGGTGAAAACCGAGCACATTCTGGATGACTTTTCTTCCCAAACTGCATAATAGAATTCAATAAGCGAATGATGGAAATGAACCTCAAACTTTAAATAAATTCAAAATTACCCATGGAAGTCATCCTATATCCTATAGAAAGTTGCGGAAGTCTCACACTGCATGAATCTCATCTTAATAATTTTCCTTAGGCTATCTCTCAGATTTCTTTCACATGAATGTGGCACAGGAGATTACGTAGCATATATGACACAAAATTACACTAGTAAGAGAGGGAAACGAGAGACATTGTAGTACTAATGCCTCAAATGGGGCAAGATAGTCCTCAACAACGTGAAATTCTGATAGAATAATAACAACAGCAGATACGAGCAACCTGTACAGAACTTCAATTGGATTAATGTTCTTAGGATTCCACTGCTACACATCATATTATGTCCACTACAGTCTCATTTTTATGTACTATATTTTCCCAACTACTTCAATCTGCAATCCTGGTGCCAATAATAAAAGGAAAAAAAAGGGGAAATACATGGAACCCAAAACTCACTCCCACTATAAAATTAAAATTACACAGCAATGGACATACACTTCACTATGTACACCATTGTCAAGCACAAAGTCAATATCATTTGCAAATTTGTTAGCATAGTATAAACAAATTTTGTTATACATGATTGAAAACCAATTCTACCTTGATAGTATGTGTATGTGTCGTAGGAAACATATCCTCAACATCTTGTTTCATTGCAGCAGTTCCACGGAATAAATCGAACTGTGTTCCGGGAGGAAGCAAACCTGACAGAATGGAAAAAGTAGTTCATAAAACACTTTATAGAAGCTTAACATTTTTCAACCAGTGGGAACTAAAGAAAAAAATACAGCAGTGTGACAACCAGGGAACATATTCAAGAAATACTAATATTAACTTCTAAATTAGAGATCTTACTATTTTACTAGTACTCTAATTGTAGTCAAAGCATTTATTTGATGGTGGGCTAAGATGTGCAGATAGTTCAGCAAAGGCACCAATTCAATGAGGAAATACAGTATAACGGCTACAACCTTCCATTACTAATGAGAAGCTCTGGCCTTGGGGAAAGCATTTACCGTATGTTTGTCACAAGCTCAAAACAAACATTTATAAAACATAAACTAAATTCATTCAATGCACAAAAATTCCTTATGATGTTCAGCATTTCTACAACTTTATATTTGAAATTATACTTTAGAAATTCAATGACTAGTTCTAATATCCCTCTTCAGGAAATGGATATCATATACTTCCTCTATAGATTAACAATGCACATAGCAAATAAGACTGAAAAGTATTTATATATGATGTAAATTTCTCTTTTCATTCAAAATATGCACCCAAAAACAAATCTCAAATTTCTCTTCTATAACATAAGATATAGAGTTCTAACGAACCTTGGTGCTGTTGCCACTTCAAAGCTTGCCCAATCAAAGCCATCAATCGTGATGGTGGAACAACAGAAACTTCTGAAGAAAGAGCTGAAACAAAGGGGTGAAAGAAAAGCAGAAGATATCAAGATTAACAAGTAATACAAAAGCCAAAGGCAGTTTTAATAGGAGTTGCAATTGTGCGAACAAAGAATTTGAAGCAATAATCTCACTCATTGGTAGTTTAGAATTTTAGAAAAAAGTAACTGAAAAGGCAAAGTACCATTATACATAATAATGATAAATCTTTTAAATGGGGGATAGAGTGCAATATTCATAGAGGTTCAGCAGACCATCTCACCAAAATTCAATCTATAATTTATCTTCCTTCCACTTATTTAAATGAACTATAATAGAAACTTTAATCATATTTCAAAAAAAAAAAAAAAAAAAATACAATAATAGACATTCAAACCATACAGCATGAAATATTAGAGCAATGCAACGAAGAAAAGTAAACCTTGTGCAATTTGAGCACGTCGTCTTTCTTTAGTTGAATCTTGATAAGCCTGTCAAAAGAAGCCACTGATAAGCTAGATACAGCTCCATGAATGCTGACTGAAACTTTCGCAATTTCAATTGCAGGAGTGACAAAGCGCATAGAACATCAATATTGTAAATATTACAACCGTTAACAAATTATGGAATTAGGATCCTAAAGTAAATAATTAGTACACAAATATTTGTTCTACATGCAGAATTCATATCTCATACATAAGACTAGATGAGACACCCAAAAAATTAACCTCCAAAGCATTTATTAAAACCAAAAAAGAGGATGGAATTTATGCCAAATTATACTATATCACAGCAAGATAACTCCAGTCGAACCACCCCAATCCAACCTACGTAATACTAGATGAAACCAAAAAATATGCCTCCGAAGTTTTTTTAGTTAAACCAAAAAAGAGGATGGAATTTATGCCAAACCATACTATTCATCACTGCAATATAACACCAGTTGAACGGTCAAACCCCCCGCCCCTCCAAAACAAAAAAAAAAAAAAAAAAAAAAAAAAAAAAAAAAAAAAAACCTACTGAAGCCAGGAAGAGTTCTTTTCTTGAAGACCCAGACCCATGGACCTACTCAGAAAACCCTATAAATCTTAAAGGTTGCGTATCTGGTCTACAAATACAATAAAAACAAAGATATAAAACATCTAATTCCCCAAGCACAACACACTAACACACAACACCAGACAAAATGCAGTTTTCAATGTCACAAAATCAACAATACTTCATCAATTTCACCATTGTCTATAAGGAGGGGGGGGGGGGATGGAACTTCTGCAATATTTACAAGAAGGAACTATTTACCAGAAATTCCTCAAAAATGTAAAGATTATATCCAAAAAGCCTCTAAAAACACCAAACAAATATGGAAGCTCATTATACTTACAATCAGGCAAATAATTCCAATATGGAAACTTCAAAAAGTGATCATACATCTCTTTATCTGGGAAGAACAAAATAGGAGCATTATGACTAGTATAGTCGCTGAGATGCAAAGAAGATAGGGGGAAAGAAAACAGGGAGCACTAGCTCCCTACCCTAGACTCCTCTAGTCCTCTCAGTCTCAGAACTGTTCTTACTTAATTACTTTTCATCCACACGTACAAATAAATTACACATGAAAAAAAAAAATCCACTAACTAGTGTAGAAAGTAAGCACAAATCTATAAGGCATCTCAATATATCATTGTAAATCCATATTTTCCTTACGACCACTTGATTCTTTAAGTAGCCTTGATCCAAGAGGAAATATCCATAAAATTTTCTTAAAAAGTGTGGTGTTCTTCAACGTATACACCCAAAATCCTATTATGTATTCCAAGTCATAAAGTAGACTCTCTTCTTTTACAACACAGTCAACTACAGAAATCCCACAAGTATAGCAACATCCCAACAATACTAGAAAGGTAAAGGCAGCATAAAAGGGATGCTAGAAAGATAGTTGAGACACAACTAGAAATAACAGTAAAATCTCCATTGGTTTCACAAAGAAAACATTGGGGCCCCTTGAAAAACACTGAGACAGAGATTAGACATCTAAACTCCCCACATCACATAGCAAGATAGGCAAATCCATCATAGAGAGGTGACTTCAAATAAACCAAGCAGAATAAACTTAAGACAATTCTAAGCCTTGAAACCACCTTAATTGCTTGCAATACACCTATATCAATTTTTACTCCATGAAGACCATCATAGAGTACAATAATAAAATCAACTATAAATTATAATAAACAAAGACAGCCCCCTCAACCTAAACCTTACAAAGTTAACAAAATCCTACAGAATATTGAGGGAGAGTTCTATATTGACAAGTCTAGAGTAATCTAAACTTAATTGGACTTGTCTGGACTAATTGGAGCTTTTCCAAGAACTTTTTGCCGAAGGTGAAAAGAGCGTAGCCTCAAGGTTTAAATGCCAATGTGAAAGAGAATAGGGGTAAAAAGGTCTAACAAACCATTTCCAATAGCGCTAATTCACTAATATCCACAAAATGCAACAAAAAATTCCTATTTCCCACTTCTTCCACACACTCCGAGCCTTAATCACCATAACTGACCAACTCAACTTATCATAAAATTCACCTTAATGATAATATCCTTCAAAACCCAACATTGTCTAGAACCACAAAGCACCTCAACAGACATAGGAGTTGTGTTCAAAATCAGCTTCACTCCAAAAAAAAAATCCGGCAACTAAAGTTGTAAAAGAAAGAGCACTGCCAAGCCTGTCAGAAACAGCCTTAGGTCAAGATTATGAATACGATAGAGGATACTAGTAGGCTTGATGTATCTAAGCTTCATAAGCTCCCCCCTTAGAAAAAAGAGGGTAACAAAAGTCCAGCTCCTAGTCACCAACCACCCATTTTAGGAAAACCTGTAGGGTACTAGAAAATGGAAAGTAATCTTAAAGAAGTGAGCCCAACAAAACCAAGAATTATAGCACTCTTCATGCTATAAGCAATGCAACATGCATATATAACTAAGCATCATCAACATAGGTCATGTTCGACTGTTAGTAGTTATTAGAATATATTAATGAGTTTGATTAACACATAAAATAGAGAAGTATTCAGTAAACTACAAAATATAAATTAACATTAGTCGATTGGGTTTGTAGAGAAGCACATAAGGGAATGGAGTACAATTTGCTTCAAAGTTCAAACAGTAACATACGATAATAAATGATATTCAAAGGAGAAAATGTGCACTTTAACTTGTAAGCAAATCTACTCTTCAACATGTTCCTTCCATAAGCATACTATTATTATCCCTTTTGACGGGATTCCATTATCATATTGTAAAAGAGATGGTGTACTTCATAATGACCAATAACATCCTCCACTTATCCTTCCCTCTCACAACCTAACCCACTTCAAAATTTTCTTACTCATACTCCTCAACTCTTCAGCTCTTTTTACGACAATCCATACAGCTCCTGAACTAACAACCCACTGCTTCTAAGCTATCAAATTAAGTGCAAAGCTCCTCATAATATCTTTTCATGAAACACTAGCATCATCAAAATCCTTCTTATTCTAGTAACAAAGACCTTAAATTCTTAATATTCTTCTTAGACTCTTAATATTCTTAGTAACAGCCAAGTAGTCGTCATCTGCTAAGCTCAAAATTAACCACTTAAGCCATACACAGAATTTAACTCAATGTCGATCAATCCCAAGATCAGACCTTCATTGTATGAACTTTTCCAAGAGGTTCCATCCTACACTATTCCCTTGGTCATTAACAATTAGCAAGCATAAAACGCCACCATTCCTTTCCTCCCTTCCCCACCCTGCACATAAACCATTATCTACAAACATAGGAGTATTCTCAACTCTCGCCAATTAACCCAACAGTAATCTCATTCTCGCCAGCTATCATAAATTGTTCAACAACCGAAATATTGCTACACTAGGGGAAGGAATAACAACAACATAAGACGAATATGAGTGAAAGCAAGTACCTCATGCGGATCAAAATAGGTCCGAACAAGAAGATGCTCCAACCGCAAGTACCTCTCTGGGTGCTCTTGCTTCATCACACCCATCACTTGGGTCTGCCTCAAAATTGCTCGGGCGGTGTCCAATTCTCGAAGCTCGATCATTTCGAGAACAATCTACCAAAACCCCAACAACAAATCATCAAAATCATATCTTACAAACCCTAACAAAAAAGATAATAATTGAAAATGCAACCACACCTGCTCGTACAAATCCTCCAATTTCTTCCTAGGAAGCTTAAGTTGAGAAACTTGAGGCAAAACAGCATCCCACCTCCCACTATTAACATCTGCAATGAATGTTTCATGGCTATCTACTGTGTTTAAAGACACCTGACATTCGCTTTGTAGTGTTTGAAACGTTTGATTTAAGGAATTTTCTTTGCAGAATTGAAGAACTATCTTAATCACACTGCAATTTTCACATATTTCAAGATTAAAGATTGAAACTTTACATCTAAATTATATAATTAAAAAAAATAGCAAGAAATTAACGTGTATTTTTCTGCAAAATTGATTAAAATTTGAATAGAAGAAGATAATATGATTAAAGAATAGGAAAGCTTACTCTCGAGCTTCAATTTCAAGAGTAGACATTGTTGCAAATCAAGAGCTTTGAATATGATTAACGAAAAAAAAAAAAAATTGAAGATAAGGAAAGAGTTAGATTTAATGTTAGGGTTTTAGAGTGATTTTAATTTTTGTCTTATTTTCTGGGAGATTTTTCTGGAGAAAGAAGATGAACGATGAAGAGATAGGACGATGGGCTAATGCGCAAGCCCAGTCCAATCGAGGAAATAGAGCAACTTTTTTTTAGGATGTTGAAGGAGCACGTATTGCACTTTGCATATCATATCATATTAGACCTGACAAATGGGTCATTCGGGTCAGGTCATTTTCGGGTCAGCTAATATTCGAGTCGGGTATGGGTCTGTTGGATCGATTCGGGTTTCGGGTCGGGTCATGTTCGGGTTGTTTCATTTGTGAACCAAGCTCAAATGAATAATTTTATATGAAGTATATATTTTGTTATTGTTATAATAAAAACTATCAATTCAGTTTATGAGCTTAGCTACGGTTGAAAATGAACAATTTGAATTACTTTTGGTACAAGACATTTTAAGTTCAGTTACGAGGTAATTTTAGTTCGGGACATTTTGAGTATCGGGTCCGCTTGAGTCGAACACTTCGGGTCAATTTCGGGTCGGGTGAACTTCGAGTCGGGTCAGTTTGGGTGTCGATTAAGGATCGGGTCAACTCCATTTTCGGGTCGGGTATGGGTCGGGTCGGGTCAATTTCGGGTCATGGGTCGGGTCATTCGGGTCGGGTCATCAGGTCTGAGTCAAGATTGTCAGGTCTATGTCATATCATATCACTAATAGATAAAGTCAGTCTCCCATCCAAGCCTCGAGAGAACGACATTTGGAATTCCAGTTTTTCGCCAAGTGTTGTTTCGGGGTTTTCTGATGTCCTGCGGGAGAGTTACAATTCCGAGACTGGAACCGGACGCCTGTACCTGCAAAATAACGGAGACTCCTGAGAGCTCCGCCTCCAACGGTCAAGTTAGTACCTGATTAAGGAGTAATTAATACGGAAATTAAAGTAATAAGATCTCTCTAGGTGAGAGTGCTTAGTGTTGGTAATCTGCGTCGTTAGCGAGATTAGCCGGTTGTTGGTGTTCCGTAATATTTTTGTTCTTCTCTGCTTGATTTCTCTTCTTCTTAATTAATGAGGATTAATTAAGTATTTATAGCCTTGAGAAGCGTGCCACTCTCTAGGTTTAAGGTAAACCTAGGGCTGACCGGGCCTCTAGACTGGATTGGGCCTTGTTGGCCGGTTTTCCCATTTGGCATGGGTGGACACGTGGCGTGCCTCGATTGGTCCGTAGAGGACGTATCTGTGATTGACACGTGGCAGGCTCCTATTGGCCTTCGTGAAGGACACGTGGCGGAACCTGGTTGGTCCACTTGTCAGACGGTGATTGGTGGATAAAAATCCCCTAATCATTTACCCCTCACAGGTGGCACGTGACTGGTCACGTGTCGCCTGTGACAGGTGTCGTACGGTGACAGGCGACGGCCTGCTACAGGTGTCACCTTGCAAACGGCCGAGAGATTTTCCCGCCCAAATTTTGAATTTGGAAGCGACCCTTCGCCTTCTCACTTTGCCTATAAAAGGAAGTGCTGACTTCGGTCATTTTCACATTTGAGAACTTTGCGAGAACATTCGGACCCCTGAACTTGCTCTGACATTTCGGACCTATTCTGCCTACCGCCTGTTCTGACAAGCCGATTGCACCGGACTTCCAGAACTTCATCAACCGTCACCCGTTCAGGTAACTCAGTTCTCTTACTCTTAATTTTCTTTTTATTTTTTGAAATGGCACCACAGAAGCACACGACACGACCTAAGTTAGTGATCAGCCGGTCACCGGGGACGGCTGAATCTAGGACTAGGAGTGCCGCCTGCCCTTTTCTGGACCCATCTTTGCCCTTTATACAAAGTCCGACTGTATCTGTGTCTATGCAGAACGTGATGGCCAGAACGAAACAGACTTCCATGATATCAAACTCAAACGGCTCCCCCCAAAGGGTGCTCCTTAGTGAAACATCTGACCAGGCGCCAGATGTAGAATTGAAACAAGACGGCTGCCAAGCCGACAGTTCTGAGAGAGGGGCCAAGGTGGTCCCTTCCCATCTTACCGTTGACATGTCTAATTTTCCTCCTGCCCCTTCTAAGGGAGAGGAGGCGGGCCCCTCTGGGAAAGGGGAGGAGTCGTCCTCTTCGGACTCATCAGAGGACGAGTCCGAGTCCAGCTCTTCTGGCCACAGTTCTCCAGGCTCAGAAGAAAGACATAGCCGCCTACAAGAGGCGAGACTTTCTCATGCAGTTGAGAAGGGGGACAATTGGGCGGAGCCGTCCGCCTCTTACAGAGAGGAAAACGCCCCCTACTACTGCATGGTACCCCGGGGCCGGATCGCAACAATGCAAGACAACGTGGCGAGCTTTATTGCTAACCACAGAATGGGCCCGGAATTTTTACTGTTCGTGCCAGATCCAGAAGACACTGTCGTCTGGCCGGCTGGTACCAGCTATGATGACGGCTGCTTTGGCTGCTATGTGGCGGCCATCAAAGCTGGACTACGCTTCCCATTACATCCGGCTGTTCAGCGGATTTTAGATGGGTATGATCTGGGGTTATGGCAGTTAGCCCCCAACTCTTGGGTAAACGTACTCGGCTATGTGGCCGGGTGCGAAATGTACGGGGTGGAGCCAAGCTTTGAGGCTTTCGCCCACATGAACTATCTCAGCCGGACCCCTAAGTCGGGAGGTACCGGCTGGTATCAATTAACAAGCCATAGGGGTTACCTCATGACGAGAGGTAAGGCGAACAAATGGAAGGATTGGCGGAACACCTTCCTTATCATTGAGGGTTCAGACACGGAGCTGAACCAACGTTTCAACAAGTGGAATAGGGATCCGCCTCTTCTCGCAGGCGGCCGCAGCATGCCGCCTGTTCCCCCAAAGGCTAAAAGAGAGATCCTAGACAAAGGACTCTTCAAAGTAGAGACTAGGGTGAACTCTACTTCAGGGGTACGAGAGCAAGTACCCCTAAACTGCGTCCCGAGCTTCAAGTGGCTCTATGACGAGTACTTTCTGGTCGCCTGTGGCCTCAGCAGTCGGTGCTCTAGAGGTAGCCGGCCTGACAAATACTCTGTTTTTTCCCGCCTTGTTTACTTAGGATTTTTACTAACTTTGCTATTTATTTTTTTGCAGCTGACGCCATGAGTAAAATAACAGCATCCAAGACTGCGGCGGCCATGTTGCGGGCCTCGCTCATGAAACAGTCTTATGCCGACTCCCCCAACAAGGGGGCACCCTTGGTAAGCTTCGAAAACTCTTCCTCTTTTAGTTGTCTTATGCATATACTAACTCTTTTTGTTTTCAGTCTGGCACTCCAAGGGCTTCTTCCTCGCAACAGCCGGACCCCAAGGCCCGGAGGACGACTGTTGCAAGCTCTCCTGGGTCTTCCAGGAAAACAGTGGCGGCTGAGAAGCAGCCGGCCACGTCTTCTAAAACCCCGGTGGGGCCGCCTAGAAGTATGGACAATCACTTGTAAAAACTTTCACACTTGCTTCCTTCTTGACTAGGTCTAACTTGTTTTTTCCTTTCGCTTAATGCAGCCGGCCCTCAGGGGCTTGACTTGGTTGAGGTAGCCAAGTCCATGGTCAAAGTAGTTCCTCCATCTGAAAGGGAGGCGGTCAGGGGTGTCGGCACCCTTGACCTTGATGGGATTTCAGGGGTCCTTGCTGAGGTATACTTAGCATATTTTTGAGTTTGAGTTCCAGGACGCCTGTTATCTTTTTTGTTTGGACGCTGACGCCTGTTTTTCTTTGTACTTAGGCCCTGCTCCGAGTCAACAGCCTTCGCAAGCCGATTGATCGGAAAAACAAAGAGGTAAAGGCCGCAAAAGCTATGGCCGCCTCCAGCTGTGATAAGGAAATGTTTCAAATTGCCCAAAATGAAGTACTGACCATTGATCTTCTTTATTATCAGGCGCAGGCTACCGCCGCTGTTCGGGCTCAGTTAGAGGCGGCCCAAAAGAAGGTTGACGAGCTGGAGGCGACCGTCACAAACCTTAAGGCCGAGCTGAAACCTCTTCGCCAAAAAATGCACTCTTACGAAGCCATGGAGAAGTCTTTGGCCAACGTAAAAGAACGCCTGGTAAGCCAAGAGAAGAGTCTTACCCAAGAGCTCTCGGAAAAGGCCGAGCAAGAGAAGAAAGAGCTCGTCCGGGAGATGGTGGAAGACTCCGCTCAAATCCAGCGCATGACCTGGGAACGACTGTTCCCCAGTGCCGACTTTGCCTCATGGGAAAGAACGTACCGCCAGTGTTCGGAAACATATAATCAACAGATCCTGGCGGCTGCTGAAGAAGAGGCGTTGGAAGGTGCGTTGGAGGAGGAAGAGCCGGTTGTGGCGCTTGTGCCACTTGGGGGTAAGGCATCCAAAGAGGGTGCAGCTAAAGCCGAGTCCAGCAAGAAGAGTGCTGACCAGGCGGCAGCTGCTGATACTGAACTGCCCCCTTCTTAAGCTTTAAGTATTTTTTCCACGGCCTGCGTGCCGTTTGCTTTGTAATTACCCGGCCAGGGGGCCGGGGTTTTGAATATTCTGCTGGTCTTTAAGGACCGGCTTATTTTTAATCAAATTTTTGTTTTGATTCAAATTTGTCTAAGTATTCCATATCTAATATCCCATTGTTCACTAGACCGACTGTTGTGTATGGCCGAACGTTGCAGACAGGTACAAATATTAAGTACGCCGCCTATGCCCCTGGACGACTGGTTGTCTGTTTCCAGGATAGACGATCAGTCGGCCATTTATTCAATCGGTATTCGAACTCTTTATTCAATCGGTCTGACTAAGTAAATAGTATTACCTAGTCGCCCAGGAATTAAGTAGGAAAACAAGCGGTGGGTACCGGTTGTTTCCCTTTATTGCCAATGTTGGCTTTTAACTCGTAATTTGTTAACCTAGCAAGAGTATTGGTTGAGAGCCCTTGTTTATTAAAAACAGGTGGACGACTCATACCTTTTAGGCTCCATACTAAGTTTGAGTGACTATTAACCTAGGAGTTACTTAGTCTTCGTCACAATCTAGATTGAGTAGTAGAGGTACCAGGCGGCGTAGGCCGGCTAGACCCCTTGATTCGCCAATGTTTGTTGGCTATTAACTCAATAGGTTACCTAGTAGGAATAGGGTTTTGAGTGCCCTTGTTTGTTTGAAACAGGCGGACGACTCAAACTTTTTAGGTTTTATACCAAATTTGAAGGAGTGACTATGAGTTAACGTTGGAGTTACTCAGTCGCCGTCACTTTTGTTTGAGAAGTAGAGGTGCCAGGCGGCGTAGGCCGGCTAGACCCCTTGATTCGCCAATGTTTGTTGGCTATTAACTCAATAGGTACCCCCTGCATTTATCCCAAGTAATACAGGCGGTCATCTGACTCAGATGTCAACTGCTACCACTGGTTTGGTTAGTGATAGAGTTATCCTTGTCTCAAAAACGGCTACGTGGTTGCCCTTGGGGACAGTCGTATAGGTGCCGTGTAATTAGTTTATAGAACAATGTTCCACCCAAAAGGGAACTGCTCTCTGCGACGAATTTCATCCGGAGGGATGCCGTCGGACGCCTGCTATGATGTTGGGACAGGTCGTATTAGTTTTGTAGATTTGATCAGTTGGCTTGGCGCCTGGTCTGATCATTCGGCCGGTGGCCTTGGTAAGTTCTTGGTGAACGTAGGTGCTAAGTAAAAGAAGGTTAGCCGCCTGTTAGGCACAGGGTCGGCCAGGCCCTAATCTTTTTAGCTAAGTATTTTGAGTAAAATACTCAATGGAGAGTAGCCGACTGTAAAGGAACAGGCCGCCTTCCAAAAATTAAAGGTTCACTTGCATTCCTTGCCGAGGCTTGTCAGCCCTTTGCCCAAAGAAGATCTCTACATGTACCTGGCCGTCTCTGATCATGCGTTAAGCGCTGTGCTCCTTGCTGAAAGGGACGGCTGTCAGCTCCCGGTCTACTTTGTCAGTCACGTACTGAAAAATGCCGAGTTGAGGTACCCCCTAGTGGAGAAATTTGGTCTTGCACTCTTCATGGCTGTTAAAAAATTGAAGCCCTACTTTTTGGCACATGCAGTCATCGTGTATACCGACCAACCAATCAAGCGGCCCCTTACCATCATGGAGTCGTCAGGACGAATGATCAAATGGGCCATAGAAATACAGAGCCTCGAAGTTACTTTCGAGCCTAGAAAAGCAGTGAAGGGGCAAGCCTTTGCTGACTTTATTGTAGAGATGACTCGTCCTCCTGACTCTCAAGTTCCAGACCAAGTCTGGAAGGTATATGTGGACGGAAGCTCTACTTCAAATGGTTGTGGAGCAGGCGTCGTATGTCAATCTCCAGAGGGCGACAGGTTTGAGTATGCTCTACGCTTCAGTTTTCAGGCTTCAAACAATGAGGCAGAATATGAAGCTTTACTAGCCGGGATCCGCATGTGCAAGGCGGCAGGGGCAAGAAAAATAGACGCCTGTTCTGATTCACAATTGATAGTGAGTCAGTACAATGGCGAATACGAAGCAACCCATCCGGCCATGATCAAGTATTTACAGGCGGTCCGACAAGCATTCGACTCCCTTGACGATTTCCATCTGATCCAAGTGCCGAGATCAGAAAACAACCAGGCAGATGCACTCTCAAAATTAGCATCATCCGCCTCCTCCGATACTCCTCGAACTGTTTTTTGGGAAGTAATGGAGAAGAGAAGCATCGAGGAAAACCCTATTGGAATCCTAGACAGAAGCTCAACCTGGATGGATTCAATCAGGGCATATCTGACAAACGGTACGCTGCCGGATGATCCTCAACAGGTGGCAGCACTGAAAAAACGAGCCTCCTGTTTTGAAATGATACAGGGAGAACTTCACAAGAGGGGGTACCTTCAACCCTTCTTAAAGTGTGTTACTCCTGAAAAGGGACGAGAGATACTAGATGATCTTCACTCTGGTTTCTGTGCTTCTCATGTAGGTGGTAGGATGCTTGCTCAAAGGGCAAGGCGGCAGGGCTACTTTTGGCCTACTTTGGAAGCAGATGCAATGGAGATGGTGAAAAAATGTGACAAGTGCCAAAGGTTTGGCAAATTAATTCACCGTCCGGCTACTGACCTCACTACCATTCACAGCCCACTACCGTTTGCTAAGTGGGGCATGGACATTCTGGGTCCATATACGCCTGCTACAGGCGGCAGAAGGTATATACTTGTTGCCGTTGACTACTTCACTAAATGGGTAGAGGCGGAGGCTGTAAACGGAATCAAGACGAAAGATGTAATTTCATTCATTTGGAAAAACGTCATCACTCGGTTCGGGGTTCCCATGTCTATGGTTTTTGATAATGGTCCCCAATTTGAGACGCCTGTTCTCAAAAGCTGGTTGGGAGACCAAGGAATTGCACACTACTTTGCATCTGTCGGTCGTCCACAAGCAAACGGCCAGGTAGAAGCCTTTAATAAAATCATCTCAGACGGTCTCAAGAAAAAGATTGAACGAGCAGGCGGCCTATGGGCGGATGAACTACCACATGTTCTCTGGGCCATTAGGACGACTGAAAAAGGGGCGACTGGAGAAACTCCGTTCCTCCTAACTTATGGTGCGGAAGCTGTTCTTCCAATAGAACACTACGAGCCGACTCTTCGAGTAATGCTATATGACGAAGAGGCAAACTGGGAAGCCATGCGCCTGGCATTAGACTCACTTCCTGAAAAGAGGGGCAATGCTGTTTTGCGCCATGAGATCTATCGCCTGAGAATGACTAGATCATACAACAAAAAAGTACACAGGCGTCCACTCAAAGTAGGGGACTTTGTACTTAGAAAAATGGAAGCAGTTGGTAGGGCTAATGAGTCTGGCAAACTAACTCCCAACTGGGAAGGACCCTACCGAATCTATGAGGAAGTCAGGGACGGTACCTACCGTCTGGAAACACCAGACGGACAACCGTTGCCTCGAACTTGGAATGTAGATAACCTTAAAAAATATTTCTTCTGAACGATGTAAAGTAAAGAGCTACTTAATAAAGTTTGCACTTACTATTCAATTTTGTATTACGAGGGGCATGCCGTCTGTACCTTTACAGTCGGCTACTCTCCATTGAGTTTTTCACTCTATCTTCAGAAGGGCATGCCGTCTGTACCTTTACAGTCGGCTACTCTCCATTGAGTTTTTCACTCTATCTTCAGAGGGGCATGCCGTCTGTTCCTTTACAGTCGGCTACTCTCCATTGAGTATTTTACTCAAAATACTTAGCTAAAAAGATTAGGGCCTGGCCGACCCTGTGCCTAACAGGCGGCTAACCTTCTTTTACTTAGCACCTACGTTCACCAAGAACTTACCAAGGCCACCGGCCGAATGATCAGACCAGGCGCCAAGCCAACTGATCAAATCTACAAAACTAATACGACCTGTCCCAACATCATAGCAGGCGTCCGACGGCATCCCTCCGGATGAAATTCGTCGCAGAGAGCAGTTCCCTTTTGGGTGGAACATTGTTCTATAAACTAATTACACGGCACCTATACGACTGTCCCCAAGGGCAACCACGTAGCCGTTTTTGAGACAAGGATAACTCTATCACTAACCAAACCAGTGGTAGCAGTTGACATCTGAGTCAGATGACCGCCTGTATTACTTGGGATAAATGCAGGGGGTACCTATTGAGTTAATAGCCAACAAACATTGGCGAATCAAGGGGTCTAGCCGGCCTACGCCGCCTGGCACCTCTACTTCTCAAACAAAAGTGACGGCGACTGAGTAACTCCAACGTTAACTCATAGTCACTCCTTCAAATTTGGTATAAAACCTAAAAAGTTTGAGTCGTCCGCCTGTTTCAAACAAACAAGGGCACTCAAAACCCTATTCCTACTAGGTAACCTATTGAGTTAATAGCCAACAAACATTGGCGAATCAAGGGGTCTAGCCGGCCTACGCCGCCTGGTACCTCTACTACTCAATCTAGATTGTGACGAAGACTAAGTAACTCCTAGGTTAATAGTCACTCAAACTTAGTATGGAGCCTAAAAGGTATGAGTCGTCCACCTGTTTTTAATAAACAAGGGCTCTCAACCAATACTCTTGCTAGGTTAACAAATTACGAGTTAAAAGCCAACATTGGCAATAAAGGGAAACAACCGGTACCCACCGCTTGTTTTCCTACTTAATTCCTGGGCGACTAGGTAATACTATTTACTTAGTCAGACCGATTGAATAAAGAGTTCGAATACCGATTGAATAAATGGCCGACTGATCGTCTATCCTGGAAACAGACAACCAGTCGTCCAGGGGCATAGGCGGCGTACTTAATATTTGTACCTGTCTGCAACGTTCGGCCATACACAACAGTCGGTCTAGTGAACAATGGGATATTAGATATGGAATACTTAGACAAATTTGAATCAAAACAAAAATTTGATTAAAAATAAGCCGGTCCTTAAAGACCAGCAGAATATTCAAAACCCCGGCCCCCTGGCCGGGTAATTACAAAGCAAACGGCACGCAGGCCGTGGAAAAAATACTTAAAGCTTAAGAAGGGGGCAGTTCAGTATCAGCAGCTGCCGCCTGGTCAGCACTCTTCTTGCTGGACTCGGCTTTAGCTGCACCCTCTTTGGATGCCTTACCCCCAAGTGGCACAAGCGCCACAACCGGCTCTTCCTCCTCCAACGCACCTTCCAACGCCTCTTCTTCAGCAGCCGCCAGGATCTGTTGATTATATGTTTCCGAACACTGGCGGTACGTTCTTTCCCATGAGGCAAAGTCGGCACTGGGGAACAGTCGTTCCCAGGTCATGCGCTGGATTTGAGCGGAGTCTTCCACCATCTCCCGGACGAGCTCTTTCTTCTCTTGCTCGGCCTTTTCCGAGAGCTCTTGGGTAAGACTCTTCTCTTGGCTTACCAGGCGTTCTTTTACGTTGGCCAAAGACTTCTCCATGGCTTCGTAAGAGTGCATTTTTTGGCGAAGAGGTTTCAGCTCGGCCTTAAGGTTTGTGACGGTCGCCTCCAGCTCGTCAACCTTCTTTTGGGCCGCCTCTAACTGAGCCCGAACAGCGGCGGTAGCCTGCGCCTGATAATAAAGAAGATCAATGGTCAGTACTTCATTTTGGGCAATTTGAAACATTTCCTTATCACAGCTGGAGGCGGCCATAGCTTTTGCGGCCTTTACCTCTTTGTTTTTCCGATCAATCGGCTTGCGAAGGCTGTTGACTCGGAGCAGGGCCTAAGTACAAAGAAAAACAGGCGTCAGCGTCCAAACAAAAAAGATAACAGGCGTCCTGGAACTCAAACTCAAAAATATGCTAAGTATACCTCAGCAAGGACCCCTGAAATCCCATCAAGGTCAAGGGTGCCGGCACCCCTGACCGCCTCCCTTTCAGATGGAGGAACTACTTTGACCATGGACTTGGCTACCTCAACCAAGTCAAGCCCCTGAGGGCCGGCTGCATTAAGCGAAAGGAAAAAACAAGTTAGACCTAGTCAAGAAGGAAGCAAGTGTGAAAGTTTTTACAAGTGATTGTCCATACTTCTAGGCGGCCCCGTCGGGGTTTTAGAAGAAGTGGCCGGCTGCTTCTCAGCCGCCACTGTTTTCCTGGAAGACCCAGGAGAGCTTGCAACAGTCGTCCTCCGGGCCTTGGGGTCCGGCTGTTGCGAGGAAGAAGCCCTTGGAGTGCCAGACTGAAAACAAAAAGAGTTAGTATATGCATAAGACAACTAAAAGAGGAAGAGTTTTCGAAGCTTACCAAGGGTGCCCCCTTGTTGGGGGAGTCGGCATAAGACTGTTTCATGAGCGAGGCCCGCAACATGGCCGCCGCAGTCTTGGATGCTGTTATTTTACTCATGGCGTCAGCTGCAAAAAAATAAATAGCAAAGTTAGTAAAAATCCTAAGTCAACAAGGCATGAAAAAACAGAGTATTTGTCAGGCCGGCTACCTCTAGAGCACCGACTGCTGAGGCCACAGGCGGCCAGAAAGTACTCGTCATAGAGCCACTTGAAGCTCGGGACGCAGTTTAGGGGTACTTGCTCTCGTACCCCTGAAGTAGAGTTCACCCTAGTCTCTACTTTGAAGAGTCCTTTGTCTAGGATCTCTCTTTTAGCCTTTGGGGGAACAGGCGACATGCTGCGGCCGCCTGCGAGAAGAGGCGGATCCCTATTCCACTTGTTAAAACGTTGGTTCAGCTCCGTGTCTGAACCCTCAATGATAAGGAAGGTGTTCCGCCAATCCTTCCATTTGTTCGCCTTACCTCTCGTCATGAGGTAACCCCTATGGCTTGTTAATTGGTACCAGCCGGTACCTCCCGACTTAGGGGTCCGGCTGAGATAGTTCATGTGGGCGAAAGCCTCAAAGCTTGGCTCCACCCCGTACATTTCGCACCCGGCCACATAGCCGAGTACGTCCAAGAGTTGGGGGCTAACTGCCATAACCCCAGATCATACCCATCTAAAATCCGCTGAACAGCCGGATGTAATGGGAAGCGCAGTCCAGCTTTGATGGCCGCCACATAGCAGCCAAAGCAGCCGTCACCATAGCTGGTACCAGCCGGCCAGACGACAGTGTCTTCTGGATCTGGCACGAACAGTAAAAATTCCGGGCCCATTCTGTGGTTAGCAATAAAGCTCGCCACGTTGTCTTGCATGGTTGCAATCCGGCCCCGGGGTACCATGCAGTAGTAGGGGGCGTTTTCCTCTCTGTAAGAGGCGGACGGCTCCGCCCAATTGTCCCCCTTCTCAACTGCGTGAGAAAGTCTCGCCTCTTGTAGGCGGCTATGTTTTTCTTCTGAGCCTAGAGAACTGTGGCCAGAAGAGCTGGACTCGGACTCGTCCTCTGATGAGTCCGAAGAGGACGACTCCTCCCCTTTCCCAGAGGGGCCCGCCTCCTCTCCCTTAGAAGGGGCAGGAGGAAAATTAGACATGTCAACTGTAAGATGGGAAGGGACCACCTTGGCCCCTCTCTCAGAACTGTCGGCTTGGCAGCCGTCTTGTTTCAATTCTACATCTGGCGCCTGGTCAGATGTTTCACTAAGGAGCACCCTTTGGGGGGAGCCGTTTGAGTTTGATATCATGGCAGTCTGTTTCGTTCTGGCCATCACGTTCTGCATAGACACAGATACAGTCGGACTTTGTATAAAGGGCAAAGATGGGTCCAGAAAAGGGCAGGCGGCACTCCTAGTCCTAGATTCAGCCGTCCCCGGTGACCGGCTGATCACTAACTTAGGTCGTGTCGTGTGCTTCCGTGGTGCCATTTCAAAAAATAAAAAGAAAATTAAGAGTAAGAGAACTGAGTTACCTGAACGAGTGACGGTTGATGAAGTTCTGGAAGTCCGGTGCAATCGGCTTGTCAGAACAGGCGGTAGGCAGAAAAGGTCCGAAATGTCAGAGCAAGTTCAGGGGTCCGAATGTTCTCGCAAAGTTCTCAAATGTGAAAATGACCGAAGTCAGCACTTCCTTTTATAGGCAAAGTGAGAAGGTGAAGGGTCGCTTCCAAATTCAAAATTTGGGCGGGAAAATCTCTCGGCCGTTTGCAAGGTGACACCTGTAGCAGGCCGTCGCCTGTCACCGTGCGACACCTGTCACAGGCGACACGTGACCAGTCACGTGCCACCTGTGAGGGGCAAATGATTAGGGGATTTTTATCCACCAATCACCGTCTGACAAGTGGACCAACAGGTTCCGCCACGTGTCCTTCACGAAGGCCAATAGGAGCCTGCCACGTGTCAGTCACAGATACGTCCTCTACGGACCAATCGAGGCACGCCACGTGTCCACCCATGCCAAATGGGAAAACCGGCCATCAAGGCCCAATCCAGTCTAGAGGCCCGGTCAGCCCTAGGTTTACCTTAAACCTAGAGAGTGGCACACTTCTCAAGGCTATAAATACTTAATTAATCCTCATTAGTGAGGGGATCAAGAAATCAAGCAGAGAAGAACAGAAATATTACGGAACACCAACAACCGGCTAATCTCGCTAACGACGCAGATTACCAACACTAAGCACTCTCACCTAGAGAAATCTTATTACTTTAATTTCTGTATTAATTACTCCTTAATCAGGTACTAACTTGACCGTTGGAGGCGGAGCTCTCAGGAGTCTCCGTTATTTTGCAGGTACAGGCGTCCGGTTCCAGTCTCGGAATTGTAACTCTCCCGCAGGACATCAGAAAACCCCGAAACAACATTGTCGAATGAACCCTGCATCAAGTAATTTTTTGACTTCGGCGGCTGCCGCCTGACCTCTTTCTTCACCATGGTTCCGCTTCTTTTGCCGTACCGGCTTCTTTTTCGGATCCACAGCGAGTTTATGTACTGCCAGATCAGGACTAATGCCTGGCATTTCATGGACTTCAAATGCAAAGATGTCCTTGTATTCTTTCAATAGGTTGTGAAAGTCGTCACCAAGGTTTCTCAGAGCAGTCGTCCCAACTTTGACTGTTCGTTCAGGACGTGAGTCGTCTAAGATCAGGTCCGCATGCTCACCAGCCGGCTGAGGGCGGAACTCATCCGGCCGCTCCTCTGCCAATGATTGCTATTTTCTTGCTTTTCTTGCGGACTCTGTCTGGGACGCCTTTCTCTTTTTGTCGCCTGTTTCTTGAACAGACGCACTCTCCTTGACATTGTCAAGGTCTGTTCTTTCTCCACTTGACCCAGTGGCCATAACAGTGGGCTTGACATCCGAGAGATAGCACTCTCGGGCCATCCTCTGATCTCCCCTTAGGGAGCCGACTGTTCCATTATCCCTCTCAAACTTAAGCAGCATAAGAGACGGGATTATAACAGCCTTGGAATTATTCAGGGTTGGTCGACCCAGAATCATGTTGTAGGCCGAGAGTTCCTCTACTACTAGGAACCGGACTACCATGTGTCGTCCTTCCCCTTTTTCGCCCAGGCGAATGGGTAAATCTACTCGTCCCAGTGGGTGGACGACTCCTCCTCCAAACCCTATTAAAGGGTGGGAGGCCGGATGTATGCAGTCCGTCTGATATTTCAGTTTTGACAGACATTTGCTGCTGATGAGATCTGAGGAGCTCCCGGTATCTATGAGAATTCGGCCAACTCTCTGGTTGGCCACTTTACATTCAATAACGAGAGGGTCGTCATGCGGCCCCCTTACCCCTCCTAGATCCTCTTCAGTGATGACAATCTCAGGAAATGTATATTTGGACGGCCGTTCTTGGTGAACGGAATTTACATCTAACCGCCTTATATTATCTTTGTTGCCCCTAATAGTGGGGCCGCCTCCTGAGAAGCCGCCTGCAATGGTGTAGACGACTGCATCATCTGTATCAGAACTGTCAGCCTGTTGATTCTTTTTGGACGACTGCTTTTTTGAGGAAGTGTTCCCCGTAGGTTTCTTGACATAAGTGTCAAGATCACCTTGCTCAGCCAAGCGGTCTAGGTACCGCATGAGACTGATGCAGTCATTGGTGTGATGACCAACGTCATCATGATAAGCACAGATTTTATCTTGGTTCCGGTTGTTTGCAGAACCCTTCATGGGGAGCGGCTTCTCAATTGAGAACCGTCCCTTTATTTCTTTTAGGATAAACTGGTTATCCTTGTTAAACACATACTTTGGGGAGTATGGTTTGAATTCTTTTTTCTTTTTCTGGGCCGGCTGTTTAGAGGAATCAGCCGCCCAGACCTCTTTTCTTTTCTCATCTTTGTTGGACGACTGTTTCTGCCGTCCCTCTCTTTTGTCGAACCTTTTTCCGTCCGACTGTTTTATTGTACACAGATCAGTCGCCTGTATATAGGCTTCTGCTTCAATCAAGGCCTCTTGAAGAGTCGCCACCCTCTTTCGAACTAAATCAAATTTGAAGGTAGACCCGTCTTTGAGACCTCTAAAAAAGTCAGTATAAGCTACCTCATCCGGTAACCCTTGAATCTGTATTCTCATCAGATTGAACCGCCTGATGTAAGAACGAAGCCCCTCCTTCTCGCCCTGCTGAATTGTTCCCAAATCAAGGGTCGTTTTCTTCGCAGGGATGTTCATAGCGAAGTTGGAGGCAAATAAGTAAGCAAGCGTCCTGAAGCTGTTTACACAACCAGTCGGCAGGTTCCCGAACCATTGCTGTGCAATTCCCTTGAGGGTCGCTGGGAAACACTTGCACCAAGTGGGATCATCCAACCCTTGAAGGTACATCAGGTTGGTGAATGCCATCAGGTGGTCTTCTGGATTAGTAGTGCCGTCATAGGCGCCTACTAGAACATTTTTTACTTTGGCCGGCTGAGCGGCTTCAGTAATTTCCTTGGAGAAAGCCGATGGCTGTTCACCAAGTCTAAGCAGCCGTAGCTGCCAGTCCATAGGTTGGACGTTTTTTGCTGCAGGTCCACCAAATGGAGGTGGCTGCATAAAATACTGTTGTTGCGGCACAAATGGTAAGTTTGGTACCGCCTGGGCACTATGAAAGCCGGACTGACGGGAGGTGCCGCCTGACTGACTCTCATGGTACGACTGAGTATGCCTCATCGAGGCATTTCGCAAACTGTCTTGAAAATTTGAAGTAGAAGCCGACTCTGATAATCGGTCACTCTTCTTCTGCTCTAGCAGGAGCCGAGCATCTGTGAACGTTTGCTTTGACCCGTCCGCCTGAATATGACGAACCGGTTTCCTATTTCCCGTAGGATAACGGAGTTTTGTGAAATCAAGAGCAGGTGGCTCTCGCTTCTTAGATTTAGGATGAGGATTCGCCTCTCGCCCTTGAACTGGCTTCCTCTTCAGTGAAGTGGAAGGTTTCTTGGCCGACTGCTCTTTGACTAAAGCAGGCGGTTTTTTGTTGATCAACTCTTGAATCTCTCCCTTGAAGTCCCTCATGAAGGTCATGAGTTCGTTCCTTGTGATGGGAGCAGACCCATCAGTCGGCTGTTGCCGAGCAGGCGGTGCGCCTGCTGGCTCGCTTCCTGTTTGAAGATGCTCCCGTTCCCTCCTTTCGGTATGACGGGTACGTCGGGCCCTTAGGGTCCCGTCTGGAGCTGTATGAGTTTCAACTTCAAATTCACTTTCGGTATCATGGTCCGACTGAACTTGAGGATCGTCTAGGGGACGCCTCTCTTCAGGAGTCGGTACAGACTTGGATGCCATCTCTGAAGTACTCTCCCCACAGACGGCGCCAAATGTTTCGGGGTTTTCTGATGTCCTGCGGGAGAGTTACAATTCCGAGACTGGAACCGGACGCCTGTACCTGCAAAATAACGGAGACTCCTGAGAGCTCCGCCTCCAACGGTCAAGTTAGTACCTGATTAAGGAGTAATTAATACGGAAATTAAAGTAATAAGATCTCTCTAGGTGAGAGTGCTTAGTGTTGGTAATCTGCGTCGTTAGCGAGATTAGCCGGTTGTTGGTGTTCCGTAATATTTCTGTTCTTCTCTGCTTGATTTCTCTTCTTCTTAATTAATGAGGATTAATTAAGTATTTATAGCCTTGAGAAGCGTGCCACTCTCTAGGTTTAAGGTAAACCTAGGGCTGACCGGGCCTCTAGACTGGATTGGGCCTTGTTGGCCGGTTTTCCCATTTGGCATGGGTGGACACGTGGCGTGCCTCGATTGGTCCGTAGAGGACGTATCTGTGATTGACACGTGGCAGGCTCCTATTGGCCTTCGTGAAGGACACGTGGCGGAACCTGGTTGGTCCACTTGTCAGACGGTGATTGGTGGATAAAAATCCCCTAATCAAGTGTCACGCCACGTAGGCGACAAATAGGTATTATTGTGACACATATGATGCTAAGTAAGTGAAGTTTGAATATATTTTTAAATATAAAAAAGTTGTATAGAGTTTAATTATCGATATACTTCTAATAATTCATATATACAAAATTAATCATAACTTTTAATAAATATCTTATAATTCAGTACTATTTCCATCATAAAATTCGTTTTAAAAGTTCTTTAAAATAAGATCCATTTATAATATATTTAATTTATTTAAAAAAATAATAGAGAATTAGTGAAAATAAGTATTAATCGTGAAAAATAATTTTTGTTTTGGTAAAAATACTTTTAGTTCAGTAACAATAATTTCACTTCAATAAAATATATTTCAATTTAGTATAATTAAATATCCTGCATTATCAAAAGGGATTATAGGATCGTATTTAACATTCAATCCAAAAAGTTTATCCTAAACTTTTATCAACCATTTGGCCATCGCCCAAGCACAAAATTAGTGTAGAATAAAGTTGATTAATCGGGTTTGGATCGGGTCAAATTCAGGAAAGAAGACTTTTCCTTATGGTATAAGCCAGGTGATGGACTCATGGTCAAGTCTCAAGTGAAGAGATTGTTGATTTGGGTTTAAGTTGGGTTGGGTTTGTTGGAGTTAGTAATGCAACCGGAAATGCTTTATCTCAAACTTAACCTGGTTGATTCATCCAACCGATCAGGCAAGAGTAATTCCTTGGTTGAATACTTCTACAACTATCCGCTACATGGTCGTGTACCTTGTACTACACGATCGTGCGATATACATGGCAGTGTACCTTACTCTTCACGATCGTGTGGCTTTGCACACGAACCTATCTACACGGTCGTGTACCCTCTTCAATGCGACCGTGTACGTCAGGTATTATTTGAAGTGGCTATCAGCTGGGCTTAGTTGGGCACAACATAAACTGATAGGTGGTTTGGATTTATTTGTTTCCTTGTATAGGAACTTTATAAATACAAACAAGTGCCTCTTCAATGATACGACTTTTTGAAAATCCTAAACACATAAACACAAACCTACCCTTTGAGATCTGAACACTTCTTAGCAATTCCATTTTTCAAGTTTGGGTACATCATGTACGGAGGAAAGTTATATAAACATTGGGGGGCGTGCGTCATCAGGAAACCTGTAACAATGGTGATGTATTTCGCTTCTAATGCAGCAGATTCTGTTCTGCGGCACAACTGTATTATTGAGATCTTCAATCGAGTATTTTTCCCTTTCATCCAATTTTATTTATTGGAATTAACAAGTATTTTTCCAACAGGGTTAATGACAAGTCTAATGTCAATTAATTTATCGTGGAATGTTCAACTAATGTGAAAACTATTGCATTAGAAAAAGATTTGAATCTCCCAATATGAATGAATGTAATATTAGAGCTTTAGGAGGGGAGGGGGTTTGTGTTAAATCTACATTTTATCGTTAAATGAATATGTCAAAATTCCAAGATGCTAATCCAATCCATTTTATTAAATGAGTTGGAACTTGGAAGTCATTACACTAAAGCCACGTTTGGTTGACACGGGAAATAAATTCTCATAGGAAGTTGTATTTCAAGGGAAGTTATTTCCTAAATGAAATTCCTAGGAATTTGTTTAAGTTGTTTGGTTGTGACAATGGAAAATTGAAATTCCCATGAATTTTGATTGACCTGGGGGCCCTAACCGCCTAGGTAATATTTTGTGGGAAGTAGAAATTCCTATGAATTCCAACATTTCCCATTTTTGTTTTTGTGTGTCAACCAAACAACTACCCAAATTACAAATTTCCATGAATTTCCACTTCTCCCATTTCATTTTGTCAACCAAACAAGCCCTAACTCGACATTAAACTAGTTGTATCAATTCATGTTACTTGCTAGTATATTAAAATTGTGAATAATCAACTTTATATTATATCCCATACCACCATACCTTAGTATTGTATTAGTTTTGTGTTGAAAATATTAACACTTTACTTTAAGCGATTAATCTCATATTGACCCACTTAAATAAACATATCACCATGCTCCCTTTGATCACACGGCTAACCCACATAAACAAAGAAACAAGTAAATATGCTCAACACTAAGTCCCTAACCCAATTATTTCATGTCAAGTTATTTTTGCCAACCCTACTTATGATTAGGAGGCATGCAAAATCTAGTTAAAGGGTGCAAAGGCATCACTTGCACTCCGGTATAAATAAGTACCTCGGTTTAAATTACACCATCAATATTCTAATAGGAGCCAGCAATGTTATACAAAGTAGATTATATTTGAGTAGATCAAGCTAATGGTAAAACACTTTCATATAAAGAGGCTTCAAGAACATTACAGCTATATTGATGTGTAATTGTAAACTAGGTTAAAATCCCGTGCAATGCACGGTTGTTAAATATTATTGACAATAATATTACAAAAATATAAAGTATATAAAAGATATTCAGAAATATTTCATTTAGGTATATATGGAATATGATTGTCAAAATGGAAAGAATATATCATAAGGTATAAATAATTTACTTAAAGATTTTGAAAAAAAAAAAGAAGAGAGAGAGAAGCGAAAAAGGCGGGAAATTTTTTTACAAGATAATGACAAGTGTCGTGGAAGGATTTGCTTTTAGTATAGATTAATTGATAAACACTTCGTATAGAACATGTTAGCAGTTTTTTGCCACTCCCTACAGGCTACAGCCTTTCACTAACACCCCTAAAAATATCATTACAATTTCTTCCTCTCTAAACAAAGGGTAAATATACAAACAAAATTTCCTGTACAAAGACAAGAAGAAACTATTCCTACAGAAAAACACTACACCGTTCCTCATTTACATGAGTCATCTTTCGCCAAACATTGTCTCCAAAAGAGCAGCTTCCTCTTCCTGCATCACAACACCATATTTTAATGTTTGAAAAACTTTCATATTACTGTCATTTTTCACAAGAAAAAAGGAAAATATTTTTTTTTTTACATACCACTAATGCATTAAATTCGGTCTCTTCGTCTATTGCACTTACAACAGCAGGGTCATCCAAAATATCCTGATATACAGAAACACGAATGAAGGATGAGAACCATCTATCCCCATTACTCATGCATTTATCTAGAAGCAATTTAAATTCCAAATATCACGCCTCTTCTAAGATGGTTTAGCACTTCATGGTTTAGCACTTTAGCATGCAAAACACATGCTTGAACAGCCATACACAGATCAGAGCAGCCTCTGTTGTAAAAACCCAAGCACCTGTATGAAATATGCCACCAATATGCATAGGCAATCCAACGAGAATCTAGCGTAGATTCTGCCATAGGCAGCCATCTAAATGGTAGAGGAAGTGTTTCCAAAACGTCCATACACATTTCTAGGACCTTAATAACATTTTCATTTTAGCAAAATAGTATTTACAGAAACATATGGCAGTGACAGTTAAAGCGGTAATAATAGTAGATTAGTAGTAGTGAAGTTCTTTTAGATTTCACAAACAAGCAATCCATTTCCTGAAGACCAACACACACACACAAACACACATATCTCAAGGCACAGTTGTAAACAAGCAATATCTACAAACACAATATATGTGAATACATTTAAAAAAGAATATCAAATGGGATCCCAAGGGCTCACAACTCAACAGTCTAGGAGCAAAATAATTTCTTCCCATAAAGCTGTAAGGAACACACACCTTATGACAAGAGAATTAAAGGCCTCAGCCAACAGCTCATGGGAACAGTAACAACAAGAGACAAATAGGGCAAACATCAGCACTAAGGCTGTAAAGAGGGGGTTGTCCCTACATTTCCATGGACTTCGGTGTAAAGACAAGTCATGCATCAAACACAGACGCTTTTAATAAGCACTACATATAAATCCCCTATGGTTCTCTGTCATAGCCCTGATATTGGAATCATGATGTGTTAGACATTCTATCTAAGAACCAAACACAAATGAATTAATGAAAGACCAACTTTAACAAGCCCCTTTAGGATCAAAATTATCTCATGTCATATTTCAAGCTGCTTATTCATTATAAATAGATATGTCATACAGAATTGGCAGTCCCATTAGCTTTTATTGTACATATATCAGTTTAAAGAGAAACTTACATCATCGGCAATTCTCAACTGGCCATTCTCATCCTGTGCCAATAAAACAAATGGAAAATTTATCATCTAGCTCATTCAATAAGAACAGAACAGGAAGTTAACTTGACATTGATTAAATTAAAGCACGTTCTCCATAGATCATAATTCTTTGTAATATTCGTTGGCAGTTACAAAAGTTAAAGAAAAACTAACAAAAGACTTGTGTGGAGCATGTATAAGGAGAAATACAATTGAAGTACCTTGACAGCAACAAAAAGAAGTGGTTCAGAAGGTGTGTAAATCATATAATGGGTCCCATCCTGAAAAGACCATAATGCAAACAAGTGATGAACACATAATACAAAATAATAACGTTGCAGACAACAAGTACCTAAAACATCATAGAATTCCAGTTTGTTTCCATCAAGTAATCATAATTGATAACTTGATATTAGATTATTATTAAAACCTTACCAGATGAAAACAAGTAATCTCAACACCTTCATTTGGCACACCTTCTACATCTTGCCCATCATCTGCATAATAGATGTATCATAGACAAATTTAAACCATTAACATAGATTTTGAGGCACCCATAACAAGTATTTATGCAAACTGTACAATGAAGGGGGAAAAATTCCATATCATAAAATTTAAAAACTGTCCATCAGGAAGACATTCATCAATTCGTGTGAAAAGGCACTGCAGCTATGCAACTACCTTCAAAAGGAACCCATTACAATTACTTGTTCATCTTCATACCCATAGAGAATGATCTGGCATTATCACTTTTACAGGTTTACATGAAGAGTTTTTGAACATTCACAACTGGCCAATTAAGACAGTTTAGGATCAAATAAAGATCTAGAAGCCCAGAAGGTCAATCATCAAGGAAAGTTCCAATCAACTTAAATGATGAAAATGGAAGTATCTAAACCTAGACCTTTTTTATATTTTATTTTGCTCTATGACACAAAGAATGGGAAAGGGGACAGCTTTGAGAAAACCCACTTTGTAGCACACTGCTTCTTGAGCTTACAATTGGATTGTCGTAAGCTTACAACAAATGTACAGATGTACCCACTATTTTTTTATTTTTTTTTTCTTAAGGATTAAATATAGAAGAGAAACAAAATGGCTAGCCCCTCTCCTATTTTCATAGATCATACTAACTCAAGCATTAGCTACTAAGCGCCCGAGAATTTACTATATACTTAAGAGATTGAGATTTGAGGCTCGCTGTACCTTGGAACAGGACCATGCTAGTTTCAAAGCCAATGAATCAGAAGATAGAAAATTAGGTTGAGTGAAAGAAGGGGCCAGTAAGTGCCATACCTGATCGGAAGTCAAATATGCTTTCTTCTGAGTAGCAAAATCCTCCACGAGCTGTATAGCAAAACCTGTTTTGCAAACATAGAAGACATGAATAATCACAAAGAAACTGATGATGCACATAAACAGCCACAAAGGATGGTTTCTTTCTGCCAGCGAACGAAATGCTCAATTCTTATATCTTACCCACTATGTACCAAATGCATATGTATTTTAGCAAGTGCATAAGCAGCATTTGGAAGGATAGCTTCAACTTCATCATCATTAACCTATAAATAAGAGGTGCTGCAAATTTAGAAACCTTTTGTTTTTCCTGATGAGAAACGATGATAAATGGGGATATTAAACTAAGACATAAACAGCAATAAACAAAGAAACTAATTTTGAAATAGATAAATGCATTGGCACATGAAAGCAAGGACAGAGAATATAGACATTTTCACAAAGCTCAAGTACCACAAATTCTGCTGCACCAATGCCACCAAATAAGCAAAGCTACTATTTCAGTAACCATAGGCGCAAAGAGATTGAAACCAAAGTGCATAGAAACCAGATAGAGTTAAACTCTAGGTGCACTATGTGTTGCAATACCAAACTGATTACTTATCAGTAAATATAAAGGTTACATAGTGACATTGGTCAGAGAGCAGAAAAAAAGTAGGAAATGGCAGAAAATGTTGTAATATTGAAGCCATATTCTAGAGTAAAAGCATAAGATGGTCAGATGGAGCAACAATGTCTAACAGAAAGCATGACAATATTGGTGATGGTTAACTACTATAAACAGAATGGTGAAAAGGATCAGGTTTAAAAAATTCCTAAGCAGATTATAAAAGACAGAAGGATAGGATTTGGTCACACTAAATACCCCCTCACAGTGAATACCAATAAAAAAGAATACTCCCTTTAGAAGACAGCCACGAGATGAGAAAGAAAAGGCACTCTTTCTAAATTAAACTTCTATCTGCTTCCTCCTTACTCATGAAGCACGAGATGACCGGTTATTTGCGTTAAAACTATGGAATTTCATGTAGCAGAATCCATCTGCTATAGATTGCAAGAAACCACCATGTGGTCAAACAGTTCCACAAAGTAATAAGATAGTGGGAAGCAGAAACATACAGCTGACCACCCGTCAATATTTGTGCTCTTCAAAATCTGAACAGGCCTGCCAAATGAAAACATTCTTATAGATCACATCCTGAGTTGGCAAAGATGACATAGTGAAGAACTAAGATATATAATATCAAACAAAACATACGTATCAACTGGGCACAGCAGCAGACAATCATCCCCTTTAAAATTTGTAAATACTCTCCTTATCATGCACTCCAATGGAAGATTATTGGTTGGGTCAACCTGTGCACATAAACAATCAGTTAAAAATAAATGTGTTAACACTGTTTAAGTAGCTAATTGCCTGAAACTACAACCTGCCATCAAACCATGTCTAGCAATTATCACAACTATCCACAAGCTCAAGCTACTGACCAAAGGTCACAACACAAGGTACGGAGTTCCCAATTTAAAGGCAATGATGAAATAGACTCCAAGCCATACAAAGATTACATAGTTTGCAATCAACCCAAGACACATTATAAATCCAAGAAAGAAATCTATCACCAAATTCTACCCTCAATTTCTCACAGGTTTCGACTTACAAAAGCAAACCCTCACAACATACAAAATACATATGAGTCTACATCAACTTTCAAATTCAAGCCCCCCATAATAAACCCATTTGCACTAACAAGCTCCTTTAATCATCAGACCACAATCACATATAAAATCATTTCCATTACGGCCATTTATTACCACCTAGGCACCTACTATACGATCCCGAAATAGAATTAACCCATAAAAATCAAACAATCAATATGAAAAGCAAAATTGAGCAAATTAAACCCAAATATCACTAACATAAAATAAAATTAAACAATAAAAAATATATGAAATAGTTGAAAGAACACTCAACAATAGTAGCAATTCGCCTCGGGGCAACCATAAGAACACGGCCTTGATCATCAATCACAAACCCAGCAGGTGGCTTAGGCAAAGGAAGAGGAATATAAACATCTGAACGCTTTGAATTTCCACCATTTTCACTTTCTTCTTCATCCAAAACATCAAAATCATCCAAGCTCAAATCTTTAGAAACAGGAGGAGGAGGAACCTTCTTCTTTCTTTTCTTGGAAGATTTAACTGATGACCCACTTTGCTGTTTTGCAGCAGCACAAACAATGGGTTGCAGTAGTTTCTGGGGATTTGATGAAAAGGGTTTAAGGTTGGAAATACAGATTGAGGAGAGAGAAAGTGGGATGGTTTTATGGGGTTGAGAAAATGGGGTTTTAGGGATTGATAAATGGGATGTTGAAGAAATGGATAAGGCCATTGTTGCTTCCCTCTTATTTCTGCAGAAATGATGAAAATTGGGTGTTTTTCCTGTGGTTTTGCAGATATTTTTTTCCTTTTTTTTTTTTTTGCCGGTATTTGAAGAAGAAAGGCTTCAGGAGAAATATCAACTTGGACCCCTAAAGATTTTTCATTTTAAAGGGTTTCAACTCACTTCACTCCAGGTTTTGTCACACTATTCATTTTGTACTCGTACGCTATAGTGTGTAATGTAATAGCCATAATTTATAGACTTATAGTTCATACTTTGATAGTTCAAACCATTTTAAATCTAGTTTAAACACTCAATATTATTGAATCGTATTATTTCAACACGTTTTTTTAATGTAAATTTTTGCTCTCATTTCTGACCTCTTACTAACCTTATTTTTTTTTCCTCCCGTACCTCTACCTTCCATATGTATTTTTCCATGGATTTTTAGCTTGCTTTGTCTCTTGGTTAACCAATTAGTGGGGTATAACAACTTAGATTTTAAGTTGCACATTTACTTAAAAAATAATGAAAAAGCATACACGTATGGACAGATCCTCAATGAGAAAAGGCAAAAAAAAAAAAAAAGCTTTTGTTGTTTATTTTTTTGTTAGCTTTAAAAAGTTAACCAACTTTATGAGCATTAAATACTTTATTGTGAAAATCCAATTATCATAAGCATGTGTGTTTTACACTTTTATTATGTTCATTTATATTTAGCTGATAACAAGTACATGAAATGGCATCATGGATGTTAAATTTTGCAACAATTTCACTCTACTGATTCCACTTGTTACTGTTACATTGAAGATAACACCACCTGGTGAAGTAAGAACTTGGAGAAAAGCATTTAGCACTAGGATGAAGCGAACCAGGCGATACAGCAACAGGCACTGCCTTGGCTGCAGTTGCTGTTGCAGCTCGGTTGTTGGGCCAACTAGGCTACTTTTACTCGTTGAATTCAATCGTGAAAAAGCCCTTTGATTTCAAGCTCCCCATGTTTCCTGGAGTTGAAGCCTTCTTTTGTCCCATGATTGAAGAAGATGGCTTCCATTTGCAATGAACCAAAACATGTGTCGCAATAACTTCCAACGAGAGCTTTGTATCTCTTGGTTCCTTCACTACATGTAGTAGGAAACTGTATAGAAAAAGTCATGTCTGCACACAATGTTTATATTATTGTTTACTACTCACACATCACCATTTCTCCCTACGAAGGAAACTAGCATGACAGATAGCTTAGAGTTTTCACTTGCACAGTTGCACCAAACAATATAGACATGAAATATTGTAAGTCAGTAATAATAATGTGCTCAACATATATCATTTTTAGTTTTGTGCACATTGGAAGATATATTGAATGAAAAGTATGCATTTCATGAATTGGTATTACTCCGTACAATGTTTATCTTGAATGTAATAAATGCCTCGCTGTTTCCTTTCCTCTTTTCTTCCCCAATTCTCTCCTCAACTTCTGGTGGGAGAATATTCTGGGTTGCTGAAAAACCGGCCATATTTTTTTTTGGTATGATGTATATGACTCAACACTCATAACGAGGGTGTTCCCTAACTGAATAAAACTAGGAAGTAGCTAATACAATTATCAATATAACTGCCTATCAACTGCAAACTGCTTCAACAGCAAGCCTTCTAATTGTTCCCGGACAATGACCTAAATCGAAATTATCTTTGCTCAACTCAACGCTGCAGTCCCTTCTATTTAAGCAAACCTGCAAACAAATAATAATATAACATATGAGGGAGGCTATTCTTATGCTTCTAAGAAACAGCTAAGAAAATCAGGAAGAGAAACGTTTTTCACCTTTTCCAGCACAGATGCAGAATTGGGATCATGGCAGTCTCCCTGGATGTACGACCCACAAGCTCCCGAAGGGTTCCCAAAACTGGCGAACTTAATAGCAGATATGCGAGTATTACTAGGGCAGCTTAGCTGCGCAGTTGCCTTTTTATCGTTGGTGTCTTTCACAGCAGTGGTCCAGGATTCAACAGAGACAGAAGGATGATCTTCAGAAACGAAACTGCAAACACCTGTGGCTTTCCTCTTGGAGAACCTAATCTCAGTTGGATCTCCACCAATTTCTTCAAAGATAACCAATACATTGCCTGATGGCTTAAACCAAGACCGTGGAACATGATACCTGCACCAGAGGAAGTGATTTAGATTGACCAGCTAACAAAGTGGACAATACTAATACTCCAAAAAAAAAAAAAAAAAAAAAAAAAAAAAACGAAAGATGAGAAAAAGAAAATATATATTCAGCAAGTTTAAGTAAGCATTTCTCCTTTTGTGCCAGACGGAACCTGCATTCTTTAATGAAGATCAAATACTTGAAAAGGTGTTGAGGAAGCACGGGGATGGAAGTTTTGGATGTAAACAATACATCACCAAAATCATGCTTACATGTCGCATCTACTTGCAACAGTTGCAACAATATAGAAAGATACAAGATTCAAAATTATTAAAGAAGGGTTGCAACTATGTACTCGTACCATCTCTGGGTCGGTTCTCCACATCCCGTGCTGCACTTGTTGGGTAAAAATTTTCCACGGTAGTCACAATGATCAACACAATCATGATGCTTGGGACTTTTTCGAGGCCAATATCTTCCTATTTCCTCTCCATTCAACCAAGCTAAGCCCTTCCCCATATGTATCATATCCAGTCCTACAGGCTCATTCCCAGAGGGTGGGTCCACCAAAGCCTTCATAAGTCAAGCAGGTAAGAAATTATTAGATTGGCTCAAAAACTGAAAGCTAATTTCTAAATCTCAGATCACAAAGGCGTATTCTTGACTCTACCTTGTACCATGTAAGCGGTTTAGTCTTAGGTGGTTCAGTGGTCGACACCCAGTTTGTACTTTTCAAACCTTCACCTTTATACAGATTCAATTGCTCTCCCAGTAATCCAATCTGGGAGCACAAAAAATTGGAACAATGTGAGTCAGCATGCGAGCTTCCTTTTGCAGTTCATCATGTCAATACTAGTGCATGTGTACTCAAAAATTGTACAGGCAACTCAGATAGTTGAAAGAATAATGAAGATATGTTCTATGAGAAACTAGGAACTACTTTAGTGAGAAACGATATGATGGAGGTGGAAAACAAAAATAGTAACCTTGTAGGTCCAATTAAATTTAGTTAGATTCACAGCTCCTTTGTTAAGTCCTTTGATTTCAACACTTGTTAGGCCTGCTCCTATCCATTCGTACTGTGGCCCTGCAGTCTGGAGGTAAAATACACTTAGAACCCAAGAAAGAAGAGTAGAAATCAAGGACAATCATACTGATAACTCTCTAGGTAATAAAGACGACTATCAAGCTAACGATTAAGTAAATATTACATAATAAATGAAAAATAGAAGCATAAACATATTGTTCAGGGGTCAAAGTGATGAAAGCTTACTTGCAAGCCGACAGTCATGCTAAGAAGAGCAATTTCATTCTTTCCAGCCTTTAAAGATATGGGAATCACAGATTCAAAGGAAAAGACCGATCCATTCCCAAATCCACTACCTGGATATATAGAAGAGTTAGTGAATAAGCACAAAAGCATTTGGCAAGAAAAAATTCTTTAGGTTCTAGTATAAAAGATACTGAAGAGCCGAAGAGGAGAGAAGGAAGATAAAGAGAACACTTTTGCAGATAATAACATTAAATTCTGGCCACAATGGGCACATTACTCAGATGCAGTTGTGTTATACTCCGTAATCTCATTAGTGACCTAACATATTATGTATGTGCTACTGATGTGACAGAAGCAGAAGAGACATTGATTTCTTATATAATGAAGCAAGCTGTGGAAGGATAATTCATGTATCACCTTGAAGTTTTTGATTCACAAAAACATGAAGAGCATGGCCCTTTGATTTTACAGATAGTACTGGACTGCTTCTGTCTTTCAAGAACTTCTCATCACTGTCAACATACAGGCTGCAAATAAAAAAAGAAGCGCCAGTTACACCTATGATTAAATGCAAGGGAAATGCCAATTATCAAGGACATTGGTCTTCTTATTGAATGTTTACAGAATCCAAACTTCCTAGAGAATCCATTTCTTGAAGGGTAAAATACATGTAAAACCAAGATGAAAGCAAACAAAAAAATTAGGAAAATGGCAGTGAACATGCCGAATTCAACCTTGTTGTGATCCAGAGGTAGTCAGTAGAATCTTTTGTTGTATTTATATGATCAACAAAACCTGTCATATTGAATTCAGGTGTTGCCCATATTCCAGGTTTTTCAACAAACACTTTCCATTGAAGAGCTTTCAAGTCTTTGCTAGGTGGCACCACTGATGGCCTGAGATTCTCAGGCACCATATCAACCACAGAAGCCTGGGATCCAACCTGATGAAAAAGGCAGTAAGTTTGAATGCTGCATAGGGCAATATTGCACAGCAAAGTGCATGCAATCCTCTTTGCTTTAATTTGATCCCACAACTGTGAAACACTGATAGGTTTTGATTCCCTTCTCAATTACTTATAACAGGTCCTGGTAGCCAGGAAGCAATTGCCACAATAAAGAAAAAACCAAAGGAGGCTTTTTTAACATGATCCTTGGGGCCAATTTTGAACAGTTTGATATTAATACATATCCCCTCCATCGTTTCACTACAGGGAGATTGACATGTAGATTAAGAATAATGGATAGAGAAAGAAAATTTGGAAATGGAGAGGGAGATAATAAGGAAAGTGTGTGGATGCAGAGACAAGTAAGAGAAAATTAACTTGAAAAGACAAATGTGAAATAATTTGAAGACATTCAGACATTGGACATCCATAAGGCAATTTGTGAAATCTATTCAAGGACAGAAGCATGTTACAACGTACAAGGATTTACAAACATATAATGTCAGATTGGAAAATACATTTTATGTAGCTTAAAAGCACCGCCAATTATTTTCCAAAGAGCACTACTGTTTACTACATTAGCCAATAGTAAAGACGAGTTAATTTTTGTTCTGTCATGGTTTATAAAGATTTTGCTGGACATAGAGTAAAATAGTATACTGAAACACTGAGAGTTCAATAGTCTCAATGATAAACAATGATCAGGGGGATAAAGAACCTTAAATGCGGAAACTGACCTTGGCAGTGTTATACACTACATTTTTGCAGTCTGGCAAGATGCTAACTGACCATGCTGGCAGATGGTATGTCTTGTTTCTGAATTTCACAACTGTATCAGTTTTGTTGTCCATATTGGCAAGGAAGGCTGCACAAACTCCAGATGAGTCTGTAAATACATTGGCCTGCATAGTGGTGCTAAATTAAGAGCTAGATAGATATCATACTAATGCAAAATGCAAACAGAAAGAAATGCAAAATTGCAAATGCTTTCTGAGATGCCTATGGGCAGCAACTGGTCTAATCTAGTAATCTTTATAACAGGCATACATTATAATAACACAAAGATGTAACTTGAAAGCAGCTTTAAGGAAGATTTTCTCAATCTCACAGAGCTCTTTGTGTAACATTGCGAATGTTTCATTGCACTTATTTCCATTATCTATTAAAGAATGAATTGTCATACTACATTATCTCTTCAGTTTAGTTGTACAGAGGTCAAAAATTAGAGTCAATATGCGAATGTCACATTAAGTCTTGAGAGACAAAATAAAGCCAACCTTTATAAATTGACGGACAACTCCAAGACTTTTAAATTATATCACTAGCAAGAAAACTGAGGTACCAAAGAAGAAAAATAGTCACCTCTTGTTGAGGACCAAGAGAAACATTAGTCCTCTCTCCAGTAATCAGTGCATTCTCACACAACTTCAATGCTCCATGAAGTTCCTTGAGATGTCCCCACTTAGGAAGCCTTGGTAAACCTGGAAGAAAAAAAGTAAAGAGGTTAATCATGTAAAGCTCATCTTTCTACTTTCTTCCTAGCCATCAGAAGCACTAAAGATAATATAAAGGATGCAAGAGCATCTTCCATTTTGATTTATCTCATAAAATTGACTATAACTGAAAGATGTTCAGGATGAACATTGGAAAAGCAATGGAGTAAAATACCATATTCATCAATTGGTGCATCATAATCATAACTTGTTGTAATAAATGGTCCACCAGCAGTGCGACCAAAATTTGTTCCGCCATGATACTGAATCAGAAATTATAGCGCACACAAAAAAAAATATTGTTAAAGAAGACAAAAGAGGAAAAAAATATCTAATGCCTTTCCAACTTCCTTTCTCTTCCTTTCAAAAAAATAAAAAACCTTCCTTTCTCTTTTGTACCTTCTCATTCCTTTGAATCTCTGGCCTTTTTTTTTTTTTTTTTTTTTTTTTAATTCTATGTCAATCTCTGTATCAATTGTTAGAATCATAGTACCTAACTAGAGTTACTCGACAATGGCCATATACAGTAAATCAGTAACACAGAGATTGGGTAAACTAACCATGTAATAGTTGTGTACACTGCCACCCTTCTGAAAAAAACGAGCAACAGCATAAGCAACATCTTCGACAGGTCTGTGAGGATCCACGTCGCCAAATGTTTTGAACCTGGAGCAGAAGTCAAATAGTCTGTTCAATCATGAACTTATTTATAACGAGATGCTTAAAAATCTAAAAACTTGGAAAGCTCAAGATCTTGAAAGGCAACTCAAAAAACATGTTAGCAAAGTTACCATCCAGGCCAGTTCTCAGTCCAAATCTTCGGACTTTTAGAAGAACTTGGAGTAAAGTCGTCACAGTAGAATCCATTACAAGTATTTATCTGCAAATAATTAGCATGGTCACATAAACTATGGCTCATTGATGATTGATTTCTGTTAAGTTCCTAAAAAATTCATTAAACAAGACAAAAAACCGCAAGCATATGAATGGGAAACCTGTGTAAACTTAATGTAATGGTATTAAAGCATACAATTTCTACCACAAGCAAGAAACATCCTTTACACAAGTTGACCTATATAATTCTCCCGAAAAGGAGAATGTTTTACTCGCAACATTTACATAATCAGTTAATAAAAAATAAAAAAAATAATAGTAATGGTTATTCATAAAATAAAATAAAGAAAGGGTGAGACATCTCTCTGCTTATTCCTTTTTTGTTTTTTGGAAAGGAGAGGGACAAAAGAAGATATAGAAAGTCAGAAACACCTCAACTGAAGCAGCACCTTTCATATTATTATTTCTGAAAGGAAGTAGTGATAGATCCTGGAGTTTCAGTTATCATTAAAAACAATCAAGAAATCCAATAATGAGCCATGTATATAGGATGTGATGGAAGAGGAAATCAGCTTGGGGCTCAACAGAACCACCCACAATGCCCAAAGGGATGATTAGATCTAGACACTATAACACAACATAATAAGCAGACACAGATGGATGGACAGACATGAAACACAACTAGACAAGATCAGCAAAATAGTTCAAGAAGTAGTTATATGTTTGCAGCTATGTCACATGTGAAGGTTTAGATAATAAACCTTTCCGAGCAAAATACATGGGAAGAAAAGAAATCACAGAATTCACACATGGAAAATGAACCTGCATATCCAAATATTCTCACCACAGGATCAGGTGTATCCCACTGCTGGCACATTATCCAAGGCACACCTATGTTCTGAGAAAGGGCCATATTAGCAGCCCACAAGGCATATTTCTTCCCTCCATCTCCATATGATTGTTCATAATAACCATATTCATTTTCTACCTACAAGAAAAAAGAAAAATAATACCAAGTATTAAATGAATACTCTAATTGTATGAATTGACATTACAAGAAGGAAAACAAAACCAATAGAGCCACAAAGAACTTATAAAACAAAAGCAAAAAGTGCTCAAATGCAAGACAGCACTATATATAACAGAATTTTTGTAGAACAGAACCAACTCACTACCAGAAGTGCTCTATAATCCTATATCACTTAACTTCTCAAATATACAAATGCTTTGTAAGAACAGAAAAATATAGCTTTTGAACTAAGTTCTGCTTTACTTGCTACTTCTAACACTTCCACATTTTGCTATGCAGTGCAACATCCATTTCAGGACTTGCTTAAACAATATTTAATTTGAATGTACCTGAGCCATGATGATCGGACCTCCTTGTGATGCAAAAAGCTTCTCCTTCTTCATCAGGTCCACTATGTATGTCGTGAACTTCTTCATGTAATACTGCATAGGACAACCACCAACACAGAAAAGTTAAAGATTCATGCTAAACATTTTGGCAATTGAATAGGTTTCTTCCATTATAAATCTAAATTTATTGCATATAAGGTTGGCGACCCTGAAGGAAGAGATAATTCAGTACCTTCCATTGCTCATTGTCAGTCCTAAATACAGTTCCAGGTACATAGTGCAGCCAAACAGGAACCCCTCTGCAAAGAGACACATTGCGTTTTTTCACACAATCATATAAACATCCAAAGTTCCTCAAAAAAAGAAAAATATAAACATCCAAAGATTGTGAGCAATATCATCCTAATTTCCCAAATATATTGAATAAAGATTCCTGAAAACAACAACCATACCCAAAATTCCACTCTGCTGCAACAAAGGGTCCAATACGAAGCATCATATACATCCCAGCCTGCTGCACCGTCTTCACAAACTTAACTAGATCATACCGCCCCTCAAAATAGTACTATAAGATCACCAACCATAATCAACAGCACAAGTTGGCAGATTAGCAAAAAGTATTACAGAAAAGGAAATAACTAACACAAATTTTCACATTTTTCTAACTCACATTGTCAGGAGACAATTCGTGGCCGTTCCAAAATACATATGATTCAATGACATTGGCACCACCTTCCTTTGCCAGCTGAATTAAACCTGGCCACATCTACATTTTTCCAAAATACTCAAATCAACAACAAAACAAGGTTTCACATTGCAAATCACAGCAAAGCTTTAACATGAACATAATATTACAGTCCAGTCTCCAGATCATGACACTAAATCAACATGAAGTATTAAACTGACAGTGTAATATACAACAATTTAACAAGTATCAAGTAGCAGTATAACAAAAACAACAACAACAACAACAAAGCCTTAGTTCCAAAATAATTTGAGGTCAGCTAACATTGTCCGATATAGATAATGGGACATTTAAAGATAATCCGTTGAAAGAGTTTGAGAATGTCAGTGTAATATACAACATTGTAACAAATACCAAGTAGCAGTATAACCATAATTTAAAATTCCCACTTGGGCATAAACCCCCCAAAAATTTACAAGTATTAAATGATTATTCCCTGATTATTACTAAGCAAGCAACCACATACACAAACAAAACCAATATAACATAAACACGATTACACGAAACGCAAATTCTTGTATAAGACGGTCCAATAGTCACCACTAGGTATAATATAAAATGAGTAAGAGATAATAGAGAGAAAAATACTAACAGCAGGGACACTACGAGGGTAGTGAATAGCAGTAGAAATAAGAAGCTTCCTTTGTCCATCAATTATGAAAGAACGACTATCATATGAAACATTACTACCATACCCAACTGTTAATTGCAGAAACAATGCCAAAACCAAGCAATGTATTGAAATTAAACTAAACCCCATGTTTTCTTTGTAAGAAATTTCTACAGAAAGTGCAAAAATTCAGCTTAGAACTCCATTTATTTTTAGTGTAAATCAAATGAAAAGAATCAAGCTTTTTAAAAGGATTTGGGGTTTTTCTTACAAATATTTTTAGCTCAAAAAAATCAAGATTTTTTAACAGCTGGAGTATACTAAATTTGTGATGAATTAGTTTTGGAGTAGATGGGCATTCAACTGCTTGACCAATTGATTGCTGTCTTTTGCAATTTATAGGGGTATGTGTAAGAGAGAGAAAGAGAGCAAGCTTTACTTATCTTGAAATAAAGACATAAACTTTGAATAAATTACGACCCAAAAATGCAGATTTCAGACATAAGATACAATTAATTACTGATCAGTACTGTAATAAGTTGATCACTCAACAGAAAACACATGGAGTGACCGAGTAAGTAATTGGGTATTACAATCTTGTCCGTACTAGTCATTACTTAAATAACAAAGTGTATACTTGAATTTTTTTAATTGAACTATCGCCTAGCCACCTAGGCATGGTACGGGGCTGGTCGAACTTTGCGTATGCGTGTTGTGCTTTCGTGTTGACGGACTCACAGGCGCACACAACTCACTACCTTCATGTTGTGTCATGCCGTGTCTTCTATTTTAGAGGGATTACTAATATTAGGTCTGTTCACGGATCGAATATCAAAAATTGGTATTCAAATCTGATTTGAAAATTTTGGATATCGTATCCAAAATTTTCGGATCGGATGCTTCGATTATCCATTATCCAATATTAAGATTGTGATTACTTTCTAAAGTTCACTAATTTTAGCTTTTTTATCGCTAAGTTGTACAACATATTTTAACAAAATAGTAGTCTTTATGCAATAAATATTATCATCAAATATATTAAGAATATTAAAATAAGTTAATAATACAGGTCAGTTTTATATGAACAATTTAAAAAAATTATATATATTTCACTATTTTAGTCTTTATATTTCGGATATCTGAAATTTTGAAAATCAATATCCAAATCCGCATTCGATATCCGCTATCCGATCTGAAATGAAAACTCAGATCGGATATCCAAAAATTTGCACCGGTTACAAATCGAAATATTGAATTTTCGAATTCTCGGATAATTTTATACGGCCCCTAACTAACATACTTAGTAGGTAAATTTCTTACTTTGTTGAAACACCCTCCATTACCCAAAAATTTGATCCAAGTATAGCTCGTGGTCCAACATATAAAAATACCTACCGCAACCAATATTCTAAAACCACATCAAGTCGTGCCGCGGCCGAACTGGCTTGTCTTTCTGGTACATGTGGTTGGATCCAAATGCTAAAAGTGAAACAGAAATTGCTTGAGATCCTAATCCTAAAATAGAAGCTGCTTGAAATCCAGCAATTCTATTGTTTACAGTTTGATACTACTTATTAGACTGATTTATTGTAGGTTAAACAGGTGACATTATTAGCAAAAACCGTGACACAATTAATTAATCAAATAAAAAGACATTAAATTTGTATCAGAATCTCATTCTTAATTCCTCCTTAAAGTTATCAAATTAATAACCAAGATTATCTGAATTATTATGCAGAACAGTACAAGTAAAATATACAATGTCAGACCAATATCTTCCATTTATTTTCCATCAAAAATATCATCATTTTGGGTTAAATATATTAAATTTCAAGGTCCCATGCACATAAAACTGAAAGACAAATCCCATGTCTTATGTTGGGCGGTGATTACTCAATTCAAGGAGCAAAATCTGGTCACCAGAAAGTGGGCCCTCTCTTGGATCTATGCATATGGGTGGATTGGGCTGATCACAGTCCAACAAGGACAACTATTGTGGGCCGGGTTTCAGCATGTGTATACTTAAATGTAACCTAGATCTGGTCTGACAAGAGTTTGCATACTGAAACTCTACAAATAATTAACTTCAGTTCTCGAATATGTGAGAGCACGGTTTCCAATATTCTTGACGTAAAAGATGTTCGGATATGAGATTACAATTTTTAGGAGCCCAAAATCAGTATTGTTAATATATAAAATTTGAGGGACATTATGACGTCTTTATTTCAGAGTAAATCAAACTGAAGCAGTTACAAAAAAAGTTTAAGTTAAATCAGATTAGAAAATACAAAAGTTGATGTAAATTATGACTCTTATTAATCATCAGAAGCACAGTGTTTACATTCTGAGTAGTTCAATGTTATCCATAGCGATATAGTAAGCTATCAATCACTTGTAACTATGATGTATGCATAATTAATCATGATTTTTTTTTTTTTTCCCTGTAAAATAAAGAAAAGAATAAATAAAGAATCATGTATCATGTATGAATCCCTTCTGTTCTCATCAGGTATTTAATGTCACTTTTAACATTATCAACATTGCTGTCGCACTTGCTAGCTAGTAGTCCAGGATATGGTGTTGACAGAAACTTGAAGAGGATTTCCACCAACTCCCTCAAACAGAACCAGAAGATTTTCTGACGGTTTCAGAAAGGATCGGGGAATGTGGTACCTAGGATAGAATCAAGCATATCTTCAGTTGACTCGTACCAAAATGACAAATGAGACTCTAGTACAACCAGCAGAATGTTTTACTGCACGATCTGATTATCTTATCATTTTATATCTATGGTAAATATGTATTTATGCTGAATTATTGATGAGAAGCATTTGTCAGAGAAGTTCATTTTCTGTCTGAAATAACTTTATTAAGCTTGGCAATAAACTTGTTCCCAGGCTTTCTATCAGTTTTCATCAGTATATTCATAAAGGAAAAATGGACAAATGGCTTGTAGAAATGGCTACTTACATTGTTTGAGAAGGTTTTCCGTCAGGGGTAAGCAAGGACGCCCAATAACGACCAATACTTTGTCCATTGATCCAGGCTTCGCCTTTTCCCATACTGCTTAAGTCTAAGGCCACTGGATCTTCTCCGTCAGGTGCATCAAATGTGGTCTACCAAATTTCAAACCGTAAAATTGTGTTCAGTATGCATCGTAATATAAACTCTATAATTAAGACAAGGGACTTAAATTACTGTAAGCTTGAGTAGGCTACAAAATTTTACCTTATACCAAGTGAGAGGCTTTGCAGTAGAAGGTTCAAGTCCACCCCAAACCACTTTGCCAAGGTTCTGTTCTTTATAAATTTGTGAATCTTCTCCCAATAATCCAACCTGAGGACAATGTTATCATTGTAAGTTGAATGTATTGGAAACTTGAAATAGATATCTTGACAACTAGCAAAGGCCAACTACAAAGCCAAGAAGAATCAAACCTTGTATCCCCACGTATAATTCACTGCTAAATCGTAGGAATCATCTCCGTTGCATCTTACAGCCACTTCACGCAGTCCAGAAAACTTCCTTTCAAGATATGCTCCCGAATCCTTAAATACAAAGCAATAGAACAAAATTAATATGATCACAATGCAATCAATGCAAGGCAATGGTGTAAAATGAAACTCTTAACAAGTATTTATACCGGTAATCCCACCATCACACTTAGCACAGAAATATTGTTCAGTCCATTATCCAACTTAATAGGGGTTTCAAGTGAGAAATTCTTGACACCACGACTTCCATGTGCACCTCCTGTTTTTGTAATAGGTAAGAGAAAGAAACCAATAAGTATGTCAAGCCACTGCATAACATTATCCTTGGACACTGATAAATCAATGCTAATGACATACCAGCATATGCGCCATTCACAAAAGCATAAGCAACATGTGCAAAAGACCGAAGATGAAGTACTGGTTCACTACAAGAAGGATTAGCTTCAAAACTGCCAAAGCAACCCCAAAAAATTAGAAGGTTAAATGCATAAACTCAAGATTTGTTATTTTCACCTAAATTCTCCTCATCTAAGCTTATAATAATATATAGCCTTATTCTGAAATTTATTTTAGTTGAAAATTGAATTTGGTAACTCTAATCAAAACTTATATTTGCTAAAACTTCTTTCAAAGGTGAAAAGAACAAATCATGGACATCTTGTTTTAATAGTTCAAGGCAAAAATCAATTTACCTTAGAGTGTACCAGAGATAATCAGATTCATCTTTTGTTACATTCATTTGTTCTAGTAAAGCACCTGCCTTCAAAGAAGTGTCAGAGAAGTTCGGTATCACCTCATTTAATAACTCCCATTTAGTAGCTGAGCTGATAGCTAGTTCTGATCTTGCATTTCTCTTTCCACTTTCAGTTGTTATCTGCGAAATGAGATATATTTAGAGCATAAACAAATCATAGCTCAATTTTTCTGTGATTGCAAGCTAAGTGCTAAAATCTAGAGCTATGATTACCGTTGCTGTGTTAAAAGTTATATTCACACAATCTGGAAGGATGCTAATTGACTTCGGAGGAAGTTGATATGATCTGTTCTGAAACACAACATTTGCGCTATTTCTTGTGTCATTGTTTATAAAAAAGGCAGCACAACCTCCACTCTCTTCTTGGAAAACATAAGCCTGGTTATCAAAATCATGATCATCAATGAGATGTATATAAAAGTAATCATTTTCTCTGACAACTGAATCGAATGAAAACAGTCAATTACCGCCTGTAGTTGACCCAAGGAAAGATAGGACTTCTTTCCCTCAAGCAAGGTTTTTGAGCAAGCTTTTATCACCATATGAAGCTCCCGAAGGTGGCCCCATTTAGGTTGCCTTATAAGACCTATATATTGAGAGAGAAAAGAAATCAAATCATGTAATGTAAGTTTATAATTTTATATACATACATATGTGAACCAAACCTGGCAGTACTCACCATATTCATCAAGGGGTGCTTCATCATAGTAACTGGTGGTAACATAAGAAGTGCCTGTTCTTCCAAAATTTGTTCCTCCGTGATACTATATACATGTCAGAAACCAGAAGTAAATCTGAGATAACTAAGTATATAATGGAAAGTGTTCGAAAGGATTAAGAAATAGGGTATCTGAAATGTGACAGCTTAAATAACTACATACCATGTAGTAATTCACGTAACATCCATTATTTTTTGCAAGAAAAAGTGAGACGTGAAATGCAATCTCTTCCGCAGACCTTATGTATGGCTTCCCACCAAAGACTTGGAAGCTGCGTCGAACAATTATAAGGTTACCAGAGAAGTAGATTTCTGATACACATAAATGTAAATACTACGCTTTAAACTCTTGTTATTTTACTTAGTGTGACATATGTGCTTCATATTCTTTCATATACCTATCTGAGCTTATTTGCCTTGTTAATCTTGATGTAGAATATATTTGCCCTTATCTGAACTTATATTAGTTGTAAATTGAAATTAGGTTACTGATTCAGGTGTCTAAAGATGACTCGATGTGTAACTATAATTTGTTGAGGCTTCAAAGCAGAGTTTCAATGACAGGTACTGTATGAAATTATGCGGTTAACAACATAAGAAAATGCCCATAACATCAACTACTTTTAATACCAAAAGGAAGCTAAGCACCATAACAGCTAATTGCTTAAGTTAAATCATACATACAAAGATGTCCAGTTTTCCGTCCACATTGATGGTTTATTTGGGGAGTTAGGTCCAGCAAAAGTTTCCCCGCATTTCATCCCATTGCACGTATTAATCTGTTGAGTATAAATCGTAACTAAAGACATCAAACAAATTATAAGAACAACAAGATCAAATTCTTCTGTTTATTATAAATAGATATGACAAGAAAGATTGGCGATGAAGGAACTAACCACAGGATCAGGAGCATCATTTTGCTTACACATCACCCAAGGAACACCAGTCTGAAGCCCAACGGCCATACCAGCAGCCCAGCGTACATAAGAATGCCCTTTTTTCCCAAAAGCTGCTTCAACGTTTTGATATTCATTTTCAATCTATTTCAAGATTCACAATTTGTAAAGTTACAAGTTACTTCAAGAAAATTCTATCATCAGAAATGCTAGTAACTCATCTTACCTGTGACAATATTATAGGGCCTCCTTGTGAAGCATATAACTCCTCTGATTTCATGAGGTTTACTAGTTTTGTAGTAAAATTTTGCATATAGAACTACAAAAAGAAAAACACTGTGAGCAAAACTCCAAGACAATAACACATATCAAAGTAATTATATCAGACAAAATCCAAGAAACAGAACAACTAAGTACTTTGAACGGTCCGTTGTCTGTTCTATATGTAATGCCAGGGATGTCATGCAGCCAAAATGGAAAACCCCTGCAAAATCACAATAGTGCATCCATTAGACCATTACTAGCAAGAGTTGCATAAGAATCATTCCAGAAAACATATAATATCTCATTACCAAAGGCAGGATAATTGGGCTTTAGAAATAAAATATACAAACAAACAAATAATGCAAATGTGTAAATACAGACCCATAACTCCATTCACTTTCGATGTAAGGACCGATCCTGAGGCAGACATACAACCCTTGTGCTTGAACTTCCTTGATGAACTTTACTAAATCATACCTCCCAGTGAAATCATACTACACAAAACAAGATAAAAAGAACATCGATACGACTATATGAGGATAGAAGAAAGGGAGAATATTACCATGAATGTGGGGTAAAAGAACATACATACCTGACCTGGTCGGGGTTCATGGACGCTCCAAAACACATAAGTTTGAATTACATCCAGTCCACCGTCTTTGGCCTTGGCTATTAACGATGGCCACATCTGAAAATCATTCAAAAGGTCAGCAAGTCACTAGGTGTACCTTCATCATTTACTGCCCTTATAAGATTATAGACGAATACATGACTAATTCATGAGAACAACGATGAGATATTCATATTTTTAGATTGTTGAGTCTTCATATAACAATAATACAGTGTAGGAAATACCTTATTGTCTCAAATGTTCGAGGTAATGTACAAGCATTTGCGTCTATTTCTCCAATCATTACTTTTGCCATATTATGATTAATGTGTTCTAAACTCCGCTCCTACATGAATTAGAGACATGTACATAGAGAATCCATTTTCTTAACATGTGTTACTTACCATGACTCGATCAATCAGAGTAAGAAATTGAAATCACCCTAAACCCTCTCCTCGCGGGAGATTAATTCCTAATAAAATAAACGAATTTCCTCGCCCCACAATTATTATTATTTTTTTTTAAATGCACATGAGAAACAACGAGAAAAAACTAAGGAGGAACAAAGCACGACAAGGCCACACCAACTACATCATATGTAAAATACGACCTAAAGCTAAAAGGGGCTTCAATTATAGATACATTATGATGTAAGGGTACTTCAATTGATCGTCGTATTCATACCGGGTACAAGCGTGTATTATATGAATATTGGATAATTTGTTATACTTTATGCTCCGTATTATTTATACAGTATATTTTTAATAAACTTTGTTTCCAATTAATTCATTTTAATAATTTTTTAATAAAGATTGAATTATTTGAGTATTTTATATTTAGAATATATTTTTCATCAAACTTCCTAACACAAATTTTTATATGTGGTTGGCCAAACCGTGTGGCTGGAGTTACTTATAGGGGTTACTTATTTCGGGGTTACTTATTTCAGGTTACTCAATCAGTCAGGGATTACTTAGTCGGTTAGCGTGTTTTTTGTGTGAGAGTAACCCCTAACCGACCGAGTAACCCCTGAATAAGTAACCCTTGACTAACCGAGTAACCCATGAATAGCTAACCTTGGAATAAGTAACCTCGGCCACACGGTGTAGCCAGCCATACAGAAAAAGCACCAAACTTTATAAGTATTATTTAAAAACTACACCGTAACCGTGTGTCTCCATAACTTTTGTCTTTTGAGAAAACAAAAAGGATTAAAGTTTTGGTTTGTTATATTTTCTAAACAAAATATTATGTACTTATTTGTTCATATTTCATTTTAAGATGTCCCTTATAGATTGGTAATATTGCCCTAAAAAATTTCACCCTTTTTGTCAATCTGGCTCCCATGGATATTAAGCTATTTAGGTCTTCATTCAAAATGGACTCTATATTACCATACACTAAGTATTATGTGGCTTAATGCTTAATAATGAGGTTTTGTGTACGCTATGGCAGATGTTCAAATTTTCATTACCTTATTTGTAATTTTGCATTACTTGTATAGAATTACAAGGCCAACTATGGCCTAATTATTTTCTTTATTAACTTTAATTATGAAACCTGCATTTCACAACTCCATAACTAAATTAAGAATTACAAGCTCAAAGTTGAAACTTCTAAGTTCTACAGAAAGACAGCTAATTGAAGTATTTGAGTTCTGACATAAATAGCTTTATTTTTGAATCCAACAATAGTTTAAGACTGTTACCTTTAAAAAAGAGTAATGCTGATAAAGATATGATGAAAATCGTGTACCTTTCCATGTGTTTTAAAAGTGATGAAAGTTAGAGTGTTATCTCTCTTTTTGGGGTGTTATAAATCACATGATTTATAAGTGTAACACTTATTAAAACACGGAGAGAGTAACAACAAATTAACATAAGATGAAACAATTTCCTTATAAGATACGGAGTATGTACTATCATATAAATTCTAAAGCTATGATTCACTGTAGTAAAAAAATTCTTATTGAACTCCAATAACAACAAATTAACATAAAATAAGAAACAATTTTCTTACATGATACGGAGTATATACCATCATATAAATCCTAAAGCTATGATTCACTGTACTAAATCCTATCAATATTAGCATATGATCATATCCTCACATAAAAAATCCTATAGATAATAATCTTCTAATTAATATCAATATGGATTTTCTGATATTAATTACATCAAACATCTATCTCTAATGTAGTATGAGAATCATTAGAGGTGTTACGTAAATCACAAGATGATATCTATCATTTCTTACATACACGCGGTCACCCAGAAGAGGAAGCCATTGTATTCTGGATGAAAACTGAGAATATCAACTAATTAATTTATTTAAACAAGTAGCCGGATATTTTTATTGTATAATGTACATGTTTATTTGTTTAATCCTGTATTATTTACTTATACCAAAGCATTAGAAATTCATTTAAATTCAACTAACTCATTCAAACCAAACAGAAATCACACAAGAACTTGTCTGAAAAATTCTCATTGGAACTCCATTAACAACAAGTTGACACCTTTGTCAATACCAAAATATTCTTAAATTCATAACCTACATACATAAGGTAAAACAATGTATAGTCGAGTATCTGACACGGGTACTTTAAGATAGAAAAAAGCCGAGAATACTAACCTCGGGGGTGCTTCGAGGATAATGAATGGAACCGGAGAAGAGGAGCTTCCTCTGCCCACCAACAATGAGAGACCTTCCATCATACGTTACTTCACCACCTTCTTCATCACTGCCTCTACTTGTAACAATCACCATTGCCATTACTCCCATTAAAACCCAATATCTTCCCTCCATTTTTTTTAAATTACTCTCTTTTAATTTGATTTATCTGTCTTAATTCTTCACAAGAATGAACAATGCTGCATTACTATTTCAAGGAATTTATTGGCAGCACCTCAAACTAAGAGCATATAAGAAGACTCAACACAAATGAAGAACTTTAAAGCTACTACTTTTATAACAAGAAACAACAAAATAAGCTTGAACAAAATATATCCAACTTATTCCTTGTTTTTGGTCAGTTTATAAAGCTGAGTAAATTGTCTAAATTAACCTCACAACTCACGGGTTTTGTTTTAAAATTTTCACTGTCATTATTATAGCTCCTAATATGTTTGAAATTTTGGGCGGTCATGACTTTTAAGATTGTGACATACAACTATACTAGTACACAACTAATGTGTTTTGTTTCTTTTGTTTCTTTAAATTTGCCTTGAATACTCCGTATTTGATATGTTTTGACTTTTAGTATAACTTGATATCTCAATAATAATTTAAAAAAATCTTACAATATCTTACTTATTATTAACATTTTAAATAATTTTATATAATAATAAAAAAGATGGTTAAAGTTGTACTCCATATTAAAAATCAAAGCATATCAGTCTGCCAGATATTCAAGAATGAAAATAGTATTGTATGAGTTTATTACTTTCACGTAACTACATTTGGTTTCCCCAATTTCTGCTACTATGCTAGTATCCCTACTATTAACCGAAAATTTAAAAAGCACATGCATCTATACGACTACACCTCTGTTGAGCAATGGGACAAACAAAAGGGGTAGAGGGAGAGTACTTATGGAACAAAATTAATTTGCTAGGTTCATTCTTCGTTATAAATCTTATGGGGTTAAATTAGGAACTTTACTATTTAATATCATCCCTTTTATATTTAGTTTTGTTTTCCTTATTTAGAGGTTGGAAATTTAGTGGGAAACTTGGCTGAAATTCCACGGTTTTCCCTTCTAAGCTTAGGGTATAAGAGAGGAAGTTATAAATGATCCGTGAAAGGAATAATTGAGTCACTTTTGATGGCCGTTTGATCACATCATTTCAATGCGGTTTGTTATGTGCATGATTATATGTTTGTAGCTTTAAATGTGGATGTATGTGCTTGCTTACTAGAAGTGTGCGTATATATAGGTAATAGGATATTTTCTATATGAAGTATGATCCTATTCATGCACTAGGATATAATATTGACCGAGGAAAATAAGTAGATCAATGAACTAGGGAGCAATTTATATGTTGATTATGTTGAGTGTATCTTTTACGTGTTGGCATTTGATCAATAGATGTCACTTAAAGGAGTTCACACACTAAGAACATTGTCTTTATATATACATATTTTATTCTGTAGTTCACAATTTAAATGGTTTAATTATGATTAACCAACAATAATGATATTCATAGATCAAGTTGTCCATTCTCGACTCAATTCGATCCGAACCTGATATGAAGTGACTGAGAGAGAACCTGAGCCCGATCATCTGACTCGACCCGAACTCCGCAATTTTATATTATGTTTATTCACTTTTTGAGATTTTTTTTAGCATGACCCGAAATCTAATCCGAACCCGACTCATTAACCTAAATTGACATATCATATTCATATACAATTTTATTCCAAGGGCTCGTGTTTATATATAGTTAATTATCATTAGTAATGAATTTAACAAGTATAGGCATAGACAATATATTGTAAATTTTCGAGATCATACATTTAATCTTCTTGTAGAAATAGACCATACTTTTTGTACTTAGTAAAGATTATTCTTAGAGAATCATATCTATGTTATCAACAAGACAACAACCTACCTCGATCAACAACGTAACAACAACAACAACAAAAGTTATACTTCGTATTATCAAACAAAAAAAATATTATACAAGTATATATAAATGAACCTTTACAGATTAAATGAGGTGGCAAAAACAGATATTTATGTCATTAATACTAGTGTATAAAATGATTAAATGGACATTTGCACATGTATAAAGAAAGATGTGTGTGTAAAAAAGTAACTACTCCGTATAATAAGTCAACTACAGATTTACAAATAATTATACAATTATTGGTCATCGATAAATTAGTAAGTTTCAACAGTATAACATTGACCTATTAGCTAACATACATATGAGTCCAAGCTGCAGGTGAATTAGTTGAACCACCACGCCAAGTAGAAGAAGTGTGCCAAGTGCGTACGGTGCCGTAGAAACTCGATGTGTCAATATTAAATAAGAGTATCATGTGGTTGGCCGGTATGGTGTGTAATTATGTATGGCTTTGAGCTCTAATTAATATTAATCCATGCACAAATGGCTTTGAGCTCTAATTAATATCCATAATGGGAATTTCGATTATATATGTTTAACCTCACAACATTGACACTAACTCATTGAAAGACAAATGACAAGAATCTATGTCAATTTGCCATTGCTCAACAAATGCTGAATTCAATGACATACTGATGTACCAATGCGTGATGCAAGGCAAATGAGCCAATTTGCTAGTATCAACGCGTCTAACATCGCTCATGACTCAACTCCCCCCACTTATCATTTGATTTAGATGCCTCAGCTCCCTCAACATGTTGAGCCATGCATGTAAAGCATCTTTGATCTGATCTTCCCCTTATAATTAGAGTGTCCAATTCACCGGATACATCAATATGTGGATATTATTTTTATATTGTAATACGTGTGCTAAATTTGAAACACTATTAATACCAACATTAGTATGAAGCATGTATCAATGTATCTACATATATATTCCTTCAATTTATTTTCTCTGTATTGGTTATTTTAATTCATCTTAATTTAACCTTTTTTTTTTTTGAAAGAATAACTCATCTTAACTTATTTTAACTTTCTTAACTTATTTTGTTTAATATTGTCAAATAAAATTAAATAACGATGAACAAACCCTAGAGTGTAGTAAGTGCACTATTACCACCGTTCACCTTTATTTTTTTTTTCGCATTTTCCCCACAACCCGTTTCTATAAGCTTTTTACAATTTAACTTCATTTTATTGACAAACTTAAATAACAACGTATCCTTCACCTTACAATATTTACCATCTTCATTCAACTTTTCTTTTTTTTTCTTACATCTACCCACATACTTGTATTTAATTATTTACCCAATACCCTCTTTTCAATTGACTAAATTTCAATTGAATACTAAAGGACGTAAATGCAAATACAGTGTAAGAACTACGTAGTATTCTATAGTACTCAGTGAGAAGAAAGGCCTACTGAATTAAAAGCTTCACAGAATCATAGGTCAACTTGGTCGGGATTAGTACGTGGTTATTGTTGGTGGTCAGCGCTGTGGTGGCTGTGTATCATCTCCTACACTCTCCACTATTATGTTTGCCGGTGAACTCAAGTTTCTCTATAATTTTTCTATAGAAATTATATAAGGTCAATGATAAGTCAATTTTTCTATAATAAAATATAAACCAACAACTAACAAGTATGCATATCTAGTCAATAATCCGTGTTGAAGAATGTCCGACAAATCCACAATATCTACGCTTCCGGTAATCAACCGCCAGATTCTCGCCGGATTCCACGGCGGTCGTAGGCGGCGAAATCCCCGACGGCCTGGTTATATTAAAGGAGAAACTAGGATAACTTGAATTCCGAGGTAATTTTTGTTTGATTCTGTATTTAGGAATTAGATAAGTTGGATGATTTGATTTTGTAAAAATTTATTTATGGATTGGGGAAATAAAACTGATAATTTTTGGAATATTTGTTGTTACACGAATTAAGAATTAAGAATACTCGTATTTTTTTCTGATAATTTTTGGAATATTTGTTGTTATAAGAGGAGTAGTCTGCTTGGTTTATAATTAGAATATATTGATTCCATCTTTCGATATGGAACACTTACTCACACATGTACCTAACACTACTAGAACCTACATTGTGTACCTGAGTCTCATTTGAATAGGCAAGCCAAAGAGTGATCAAATGTGCTAAAAAAAAGTTGTATAAGTGTTCGGGTCATTAGCAAAAATGTACTTTGATGATCATATTGCTAGCCGCTATGTATAGTCAATGTAATTTGAATAATTGGGAGTTCCTTGTTGTAACAAGAATCTACTAAGTCATAATTTGGTTGTATTTTAATCATGAATATTGAAAACTCCGTGTTACAACAAAGTTTACAAGCTTTTTTCAGTTTTCGGAAATTTGAATACTTTTGCAATTGTACCATATATAGATTTGTGTTCAGGTTTACGGGTTACAGGTTACAAACTTTCGGGTTATTTAGCTGTTCACCTTATTTTATTTGTATAAAGGCATGTTCTGTTCAGCTTAATTTCAGTTCAGTTGAGCTCAGCTCCAATCAGTTCAGTTCAATTCCTAATTTCTTTCTCTCTTAAACAATTCATTTCAGCTCTATTCAGTTCAATTCATTTCAGCCCCAATCAGTTCAGTTCAGTTGTTTTCAGTAAATCGAAACGGGCCCTTCATGTATGGATTGAAAGTTCTGTCTGTTTCTCATTAGTTAGTATGCTTTGGTCACTAAAAGATGATCATTTGATTTGGTTTGGGACAATTGCCTAGTTAATTTGATCATTGAACTATATAATTGAATTTCCGAGAATTGAACCTTCCATTTTATCTCCAGTGGTAAACTAGCTTTCAACCTGTCATTGCTTCTTTGTTACATATTTCACTTTCGCTACAGGGAAATGGCAGGACGAGATGGCAGTGGTGTGGATGTTATTTTGCCAAATTATATACTTGGTAAATCTACTGGCATTGTGTCATCTGGCAAGACGAGAACTTCAGAACATAAATTGACTGCGCATGTTGTTACCATCAAGCGATTGAACCGGCAGAAGATAAAAAATATGGAAATGGAAGAGAAAGGTAGCACCTATCTCTTACTGATTGTTCTCTCTGAACTTTCCTATTAACCAGGTCTTTTCGGCTGATATGTATATTCTTTCTCCCAAGCATGTTTTAGTATTTGATTTGTTTTTTTTATTGTCTATCTTTGATTTGAAACTTTGTTCCTTTACAAGTTATTGCTGATATAATGACATTTTTAAGGTTAGATGAATATGGGTGGGTATGGTTTCAAAAGCAATTTAACACCGGGTAAAATATTAGCTATTATCTGGTTGTGAACTCAATAAACATCGTTCCTCTTGCTATTTTTTTTCCGGCTAATTCTGGACCGGTTTAAGATGATGATGATATCATATTCTTTTGTCTGTTTTGTAGTGAGAAGAGAGGTGAATATTTTGAGATCATTCATGCACCCTCATATTATTCGAGTTTATGAAGTTGTTGAGACACCATCAGACTTTTATGATGTGATGGAGCATGCAAAGTGTGGAGAACTATTTGATTACATTGTGGAAAAGGGTAGGCTGGAAGAGGATGAAGCACTGAACTTTTTCCAACAGGTAAACTTCTTTCTACTTTTAGGCTGTGTTCTCTTAAATAACCATACTGGCATTTTATAAATGAAGCATAATATTTGAGGTTTATTTTGTCTCTGTTGCCATCCTGGGACCAGATAATATCAGGAGTAGAGTACTGTCATGAGAATATGGTTGTTCATCGAGACTTGAAGCCTGAGAACATTCTATTGGATTCACATCACAACGTAAAAATAGCAGATTTTGGTTTGAGCAACATAATGCGAGATGGTCACTTCCTAAAGACCAGTTGCGGAAGCCCAAACTATGCAGCTCCTGAGGTATGATGCTCTACAATTCTGCTGGAGAAGAATTGCAACTGTAATTACTTTGATCATTCTGACCTGATTGAGCCTATATTAATATATACCTATATATTGCTGAATAATCCTACAACACAGTTTACGATGGAGCATGAAAGGCAGTGACAAGATAAAACAGATATAAGCAACTTCACAAATTGTTAGTATTATACATTCCCTTCATCCGGAATTAGTAATCGCATTGTCTCAATCCTTTATACTTAAGAATTCACTATGATTTCACTGTTTATGTTGATAAGTATATTAGGTGACTCGTACTTCGTAGCTTTGTCCGCCCGATCGGGCGGACATTGCCCGGTCTGACCGGGCGGAAGAAGAAGAGGTGCCTGGCAAATTCGTTGAAGAAGCTGCTCTCGCGCCCGACCGGGCGAGCCTTCGCCCGACCGGGCGAGCCTTCGCCCGATCGGGCAGACCTTGCCCGGTCTAACCGGGCGGTGGGGGTTAGATACGTTGAAGCATTCGTATGGAGTTTTCTTCTCGCGCCCGATCGGGCAGACCTTGCCCGGTCTGACCGGGCGGAGAAGGAAAAATACGGAACGCGGATTTTACGATTTAAAGTTATCTTTTATGTTATCTTTTTGCCCAAGTATCTTTTATGTTAGGGATTAATATAAAAACTCCCAAATATGAGTATTAGGGTTAAGAGAGACAGAGTGAGAGCCGTTCTTGAGAAATACAAGAATCATCTTTGTAATCTTTGCAGTTTATAGTGAAATCATTCGATCTCGGTGCCCGTGGACGTAGCTATCACATCGATAGTGAACCACGTAAATTCTTGGTGTTGTTCTTATTGTTTGCATTGAATTTCTTTATTGTTTTCTTGTTTGTTTTCGACCTTTGCTTCCGCTGTCGCACAACAATTGGTATCAGAGCTCAGGTTCAATCCTTGGAGAGTTTCTTGAAGATAACAATGGCAGGAGATTCAACAATAAGAATTGAGAAGTTTACCGGGAAAAATAGTTTCGGGCTATGGCAAATTAAGATGAAGGCTCTGTTAAAACAACAGCAGATATGGCGTCCGTTGGCTCCAAAGAGTACTACTTCGGAGTCAGGAGACGGACCGACTGACTCGCAGTTAGAAGTTATGGAAGAGAAGGCACACTCTACCATATTACTTAGTCTTGATGATCAAATCATCACGGAGGTTGCTGATCAGGAAACGGCGGCTGGATTGTGGCTGAAGCTGGAGTCATTGTATATGACTAAGTCGTTGACCAACAAATTATTACTGAAACAGCGGTTGTTTAGCCTCCGGATGCAGTCAGGTACTTCCTTACGGGAACATCTAGAAAAACTTAACTCTATTTTGCTTGATTTACGTAATTTAGATGTTAAAATTGATGATGAGGATGCTGCGTTGATTTTACTTGTATCTCTACCGTCTAGCTTTGAGAATTTTGTAGAGTCTTTTGTTGTTGGTAAGGATTCTATAACCTTAGAAGAAGTGAAGGCAGCACTTCATACTAGGGAACTCAGAATGAAAGCTACGAGTGATAATGGGGATAATGGTAGTGGGTTATTTGTTAAGTCCGGAAAGTCTAAAAAGAATAAGGGGTTTAACAAGGGGAACAATGCTGGGTCGGGTGCTGGAAACGGCAAGGATGGATCTAGTAAAACTACTACTAAAACATGTTATTACTGTAAAGAACCGGGTCACTTTAGGAATAATTGTCCGGTGAGGAAAAACAAGTCCCAGGCTGCTGTAGTTGAAGAGAAACCGAATGAGAGCTATAATTCAGAGGAAGATTTAGCATTAGTCAGTTCTGCTAGGTCTGATGATTTATCTGATAACTGGGTTCTAGATTCGGGGTGTTCGTTCCATATGTGTCCACGTCGAGATTGGTTTGATACATATGAACCTCGCAATGGGGGTATGGTTATAGTCGGTAACAATGCTCCATGTAAGGTCACAGGTATTGGTTCCATGAGGTTGAGGACTGTTGATGGGCGGAGGTTAACTTTGACTAATGTACGGCATGTTCCTGCTTTAGGAAAGAATCTGATTTCATTGGGTACCCTGGATGAATTGGGGTACAATGGTGTGTTTTCAGATGGGGAGTTGTGTATTTTCAGAGGTTCTGAGTTGGTACTTAAGGGTATCAAAAGGAACACCCTCTATGTTTTTGAGGGTGTTACACTGCCTAGTTCTGCGGTTTGCGCATCTGTATCTCACCAGGAGATGACTAAGATTTGGCACATGAGGCTTGGTCATATGGGGGAGAAGGGGATGCAGCTATTGTCCAAGAGGGGTCTTCTATCCGGGGTCAAGGTTGCCAACCTTGAATTTTGTGAGCATTGTGTGTTTGGTAAGAAACACAGGTCAAAGTTCAGCAAGGGTGCTCACATTACTGATGCAGTGCTCGATTACATCCATTCAGATTGCTGGGGTCCATCTAGAGTTGAAGGTATGGGAGGTTACCACTATTTTGTGTCATTTGTTGATGACAAGTCCCGATACACATGGCTTAGGTTGCTTAAGTCAAAGGATGAGGCCTTCAAAGTTTTCAAGCAATGGAAAGCTTTGGTGGAAAATCGACAAGGAAGGAAGATCAAGAAGCTACGAACGGACAATGGGCTAGAGTTTTGCAAAGACGAGTTTAATCAGTTCTGTGCAGATGAGGGTATAGGTCGGCATCATACTGTCAGGAAGACACCACAGCAGAACGGTGTAGCAGAACGGGTTAATCAGACACTGCTAGAGAGAGTTCGATGCATGCTCTCTAATGCAGGGCTTGGGAGGAGGTACTGGAGTGAAGCTGTGTTAACAGCTTGTTATGTCATTAATAGGGGTCCTCATTCTGGAATTGATTCCAAAATTCCGTTTGAGATCTGGAGTGGTAAGTTGCCTAATTTTTCGAATTTGAAGATTTTTGGTTGTGTTGCTTATTATCATGTTATTGAGGGTAAGCTGGATCCACGAGCCAAGAAGGGGTGTTTTGTTGGGTACGGGGATGGTGTGAAGGGGTTTAGAATTTTTTCACCTTCGGAGGGTCGGGTCATTCTTAGTAGGGATGTTACTTTCGATGAAAACACCATGTATTCAATTAAAAATGCAGAGATTTCAGATTTGAGAAGGGAAGGAGACAATTTATTACAGACAGATGGGGTACTTGAGGTACATCAGTCTACCATTGCTGATTTACCTCGGGTACAATATATTGATGATGATGCTGATGTTCCAGTGCCGGGTACTCCTGAACCTGAGATTACTCCTACTCATTCTAACTCTGGGGATGAGGTGGAGCAATCTAATCAGGGGTCATCTAGTCAACCTGACACCATTCTTGAGATGCCTAAACGAGTTATCAAGAAGCCTGTTAGATTGATTGAAGAGATGGAGGGAAGAAATTGCTGTGTTGATGCGATGACAGGTTATGCATTGAGTGTAGCTGATGATGTAGAGTCATTTGAACCTGCCACATATAAACAAGCAATTAGTTGTAGTGAGTCTGCGCAATGGCTTGCCGCAATGGGTGAAGAGATGCAGTCCCTTTACAAGAACAGAGTGTGGGAACTGGTAAAGGTACCGGAAGGGAGGAAGCTTGTGGGTTGTAAATGGATTTACAAGAAGAAAGAAGGGTTGTCGGAAACTGAGCAAATACGTTTTAAGGCTAGGCTAGTTGCTAAGGGGTTCAGTCAGGTAGAAGGGGTTGATTTTGTTGAGATATTCTCACCTGTGGTTCGACATACTTCTATCCGTGTGTTATTGTCAATTGTAGCACATTTTGATCTTGAGCTGGAGCAGTTGGATGTTAAAACGGCTTTCCTTCATGGCGATTTGGAGGAGGAGATTCTGATGAAGCAGCCCGAAGGATTCGAAGCTCCTGGAAAGGAACACTATGCCTGCAGATTGCTAAAGTCATTGTATGGACTTAAGCAATCCCCCCGACAGTGGTACAAAAGGTTTGATTCTTTTATGGTTTCACAAGGTTTTGACAGGAATTCATATGATTGCTGTGTGTATCATAGTAAGCTGGATAATGGTTCCATGATTTATCTTTTGTTATATGTTGATGACATGTTGGTTGCCACAAAGAATAAATCTGATATTGCTAGATTAAAGGAGATGCTTAACTCGGAGTTTGACATGAAAGACTTGGGTGCAGCTAGGAAGATTTTGGGTATGGAGATCTACAGGGATCGGGCTAGAGGTAAGCTTTTCTTGACTCAGAAAAGCTACATTGAAAAGATTTTGTCTCGTTTTGGGATGGAAAAATCGAAGCCTATAAGTACGCCAACTACTGTTAGTTGTAAGTTGTCTTTGTCTATGTCACCTCAATCAGAGGAGGAGTTGTCTTATATGTCTAGAGTTCCATATGCAAACGCGGTTGGTTGTTTGATGTATGCTATGGTCTGTACTAGGCCGGATATTGCGCATGCCGTTAGTGTTGTAAGCAGGTTTATGGCTCGACCTGGGAGGGAACACTGGCAAGGGGTGAAAAGGATTTTTCGCTACCTGAGAGGGACAGCTGATATTGGTCTTGTGTACGGGAATGATAAGGAATGCTTGGTCACTGGGTACAGTGATTCTGATTATGCAGCTGATGTGGATACCAGGAGGTCTGTGACTGGTTATGTGTTCACTTTGGGTGGTTCTGTGGTTAGTTGGAAGTCTACATTGCAGTCATCAGTTACGTTGTCAACTACTGAAGCTGAGTATATGGCTCTAACTTCTGCAGCTAAGGAGTCTATTTGGCTCAAAGGCCTAGTAGGTGAACTGGGTATTGCACAGGATTTTGCTACAGTGTATTGTGATAGTCTAAGTGCGATTTGCTTAGCTAAAGATCAAGTACACCATGATCGGACGAAGCACATTGATGTCAGGTATCATTTCTTACGTACTGACAAGAGGATTAAGGTGAAGAAGATTGGGACTGCTGACAACCCGGCTGATTTCTTCACTAAGCCTGTTCCGTTTAGCAAGTTTAAACATTGCTTAGACTTGCTAAATATTGATTACTACGTGATGTAGTAGGCCCTGAGGGGCGAAGTTGGGGAGCTCCTGGTGTAGGTGTGTTGGCCTTAAGGTGGAGCTTGCCCGGGGCTTGTGATGCAGGTGGAGCATTATGAGTTGTTATACTTGGAGACGAGTATGTGATGGGTCTTGGTTGAAGACTTATCGGGATGTATGGCTTATGCATGAGTCCTGCATCGGGTTTGGCTTGAGATGTTTTTTCACTATGTCTTGATGGGGTCGTTTGCTGACTACGAGTTCTCGTCAAGGTGGAGATTGTTGATAAGTATATTAGGTGACTCGTACTTCGTAGCTTTGTCCGCCCGATCGGGCGGACATTGCCCGGTCTGACCGGGCGGAAGAAGAAGAGGTGCCTGGCAAATTCGTTGAAGAAGCTGCTCTCGCGCCCGACCGGGCGAGCCTTCGCCCGACCGGGCGAGCCTTCGCCCGATCGGGCAGACCTTGCCCGGTCTGACCGGGCGGTGGGGGTTAGATACGTTGAAGCATTCGTATGGAGTTTTCTTCTCGCGCCCGATCGGGCAGACCTTGCCCGGTCTGACCGGGCGGAGAAGGAAAAATACGGAACGCGGATTTTACGATTTAAAGTTATCTTTTATGTTATCTTTTTGCCCAAGTATCTTTTATGTTAGGGATTAATATAAAAACTCCCAAATATGAGTATTAGGGTTAAGAGAGACAGAGTGAGAGCCGTTCTTGAGAAATACAAGAATCATCTTTGTAATCTTTGCAGTTTATAGTGAAATCATTCGATCTCGGTGCCCGTGGACGTAGCTATCACATCGATAGTGAACCACGTAAATTCTTGGTGTTGTTCTTATTGTTTGCATTGAATTTCTTTATTGTTTTCTTGTTTGTTTTCGACCTTTGCTTCCGCTGTCGCACAACAGTTTATAAACACTGCTATACTAAACTCTCCAGGGATTATAAAAATTATGTTAAAAGAACTGCAATCAAATTGCTTTCTAGGTATGTACCTCGTACTGCTTCTTAGACTCTTAGTATAGGTATTGTGGATGAACGTAATATTGATGTCATTTGATTTTTATCATTGTAGGCTGGGATTTATAGGATGCCAAGTCATCTATCACCTGGAGCTAGAGATCTGATTTCTAAGATTCTTGTAGTTGATCCTATGAAGAGAATCATGATCCGGGATATTCGTCAGCACACATGGTTTCAAGGTCATTCTCTATGCTCCTTAGCCATGCCACCACCGGATACTATGCAACTAGCAAATAAGGTTTGACCATAAAAAATTTCTGCTGCCAAATTGCACCACATATGCTTTTGAACAGTAGTTCTGTGATGTTTTGAACTGAGACATTCAGGACTATCTGCCAGATTGGATGCCATCTTCTTTTGGTGCTTCAAATTTTGATAGAACATCACAAAATATGCCTTTGAGGATTCTTGTACAGCCATCTAGACATTCTTCACAAAATGTGATTCTTTCCCATATTCTGAAAGCACTGCAAAAGCTGAATGTCTGCTGGAAAAAGATTGGGCATTTTAACATGAAGTGCAAATGGATTCCTGGCATTCTTGGTCATCATCAAGTGATTGTTGATAACCCAGTACATAGCTTTGGCGAAGACTCCAGCATAGGCGCATAGCTCAACACGGTGCTGCGTTGAGGTCTCCCAATGCCGTGATCTTTGGGCCAATATAGAGAGGATAAACTGGTTTATGCTAGGGTTTTGGGCCAAAATACGGTCCAGATCTTTGGGTTTAAATAAATTATCACACTCTTTTGCAAGTGGTCCAATAAAGAGTCCTCTGTTTTCTTCTGTTTAAGAAACTTTTTAATAATGTTAAACCAAAATTTTACATAGTAGACAGTTCTGTACCACACTTTAAAAAAAAAAAACAACACTTGTGCAAAAGTAGGATGGTGCATGATAACAATCACTCCCTTTGTTTCTTTATTATTGTCCTATCTTATATTTTACAAACAAATTAAACGAGAATTCACAATTTAATGCTTTTTATTATGAAAAAATCAATTAAACTTCATTTGCATTAAAATGTAAAAGTATAAACAAATAGGACAATATAAAAAGAAAAGTGTGCATGTTAGATATCTCGTTATTAAAAGTTGTCATTTTTCAAATTAATAAAGTAATAAGAATTATTATACAGTTATACCTTCATATAAGTGACAATGGAAGAATATAAATAAAAACAAAAATAAAAAGTCACTGGGATGATTTTGAAAATCCATGTTATATTTTTTAATGAGTACTAGGGGTGTTTAGATAAGTTTAGTTAAGTTCAACTCGTTCAGTTTAGGAAAGATAAGTTCTAATAAGGGTTACCTAAGTACAAATTACAACTAAAATAAGTTTTGATAAAGTTTAATAAGTTTTGGTAAGTTCAAAATAAGTGAAAATCAGGTGAATAGAACACACCCTAGTTGGAAGAATATTTTAAAAATTTGTGTGTACAATGAAACACACAAAATAGCAACGTATATTATATTCAATATCAAATATGAAGTATCTACGTAATATGTACCTCGCTCCTTCACAATATAAGAAATTTAACCAATTACACAAGTTGAAATAATAAAACAACTAATTTCAGTTTTATCAAGCTATAATAGTAGTCCTTATAACTTATAATTAAGTATTGTAGCCGTTTACTTTTCTCAACTTGCATGGAGTTAGTCAACAAGGTACATGCTCATTTTATGCTAAATTAATACAATTGCACCATTTTTGTTTCTGATGCATGCATGTTGGTTAAAAAATACTGTTTCTAGAAAACATTATTGCACGTGAGGTTTGAAATTTTCATCATTTTAGTCAAAGTAAAGATGCAATAAATTCCATGTACTTGACATAATGACTTGATTTTTCTAAATATGTTTGATTAATTAGAACAAACCCACATCATGCTATGCGCCTATGCAATATTATTATTGTTAATATTCATGTCCATTTCATATTTTCATGGTCATGAACATGTAGAAAATTTATACTTGTGATTTTTTTTATAATGCAAATGATAAAGATGTGTTTAAGACTTTAAGCTCATGCATGAGCATGATCAATGGATGTGATCTTTTTTAATTTCTAATCTATGTAAATAAATTATTCCACGAATTCATGTTAACGTAAATTCTAATTTTCTTATTAATAGTAAGGAAATTTTTAGTTAAAGAAAATATTATGTACTTACATAAAAAGTAGGTACTTAAAATTCAACATATAACGGATTATGTAAGAAAAATTCGATAAAAAGTTACTTGCAAATTATTTCTAGTCAAAACTAGTTGCTACTTCATGTAACACAGTACATTTGAGGAATTATGTAGAGCATCAGAACATGAATCTCCCGTGAAATTGGACCCACAAAATTGAAGATTTTGTCAAAATGACAAAATAAATTCTAAAAAAAAAAAAAAAAAAAAAAAAGTTACAAGCATAAACTAGAAAATAATGGAAAGAGAGTAGCAAGTTCTACTGTCAATATCTATTGGCAAAAGGATATCGTCATGCCATAGGTCATACTTCACATGTCATGAGAAAATCAAATCTGGCCAACTTTATGATTTGATTAATAATTATAATCCTAAGATTTATTATTTGAGCGTAAGGAATAATATTAACAACATTAGAGACAGATTTTGCTGCCCAAAGATTTTATCAGATTACTTTTCTGTGATAATTCTTCCTCACTTCAAGAAGGATCATAATCATTTACTATGACAAAGTGGTTGGCAAACACTATATCAATATACCATAATGCTTTTATCTTCATTTTTGTTTTTTACTTTTTGATACATCCTATGTTCTTATTAGAACTATTACAATGTCGTCTAGAATCAGTTTGTTACATTTGTTTCGATGTATATTTTTTATATTGTAATACTAATAATTTTCAATTTCAGTTAGTCTTTAATTTGTTTAGTAACAAGTAATCGACTAGTTTCTATCAATACTTTGATCTAGAGCTGGGCATGGGTCAAGTCGTGTTTGAGCTTCCTTTATAAAAGATTTGAACAAACCCACACACCATGACTTTTTCTCAAACCCACACATACTATACATGTGCTTGCATGACCTAGTTTATGCCTAGCTCTAAATACTTCCTCAATCTGTTCTTTTTCAAACTTCACAATCGGCTAAGGTATTATATTTGCCAACACCCAACTTTGCCCATAAGTATATGTAATTATTGACTTCGTATTGAATAACTATTAAAAATGTAAATAAATTTAATTTTCAAGATTTATAAAATACACATTGAGACTAATTAATCTAACAACCTTCTATATAATAACATTTCTATATTTTAATACGTTAATTAGTAAGAAAATATATGGTCAAAATTAATTTATAAATTAGTCAATATGACAATATTTGATAGAGTAAAGAAAAATCTTTGATAGGATTGGGATTTTCTAATAGGATTGGACTACTTCAAGCATCTGCATGTAGTTTCATCCGATCCTCTTTGCATCATTTATGAGCTAATGAATAAGATCGACCGTACCAACTAGTTAGTTTAAAAAAGATATTGAAATTTCATTGTTATTTCATGTGGTCAAACTCTCTTTTGACTTGGAATATGCATAAATAATCCATTAGTGGCGATTTTGAACATTATTTATTAGTTCGTTGATATATATTTATGTTTATTGATGTGAGAGTCGTCTTCTATTATTAAATAACACAAAATTAATTTGTTGAGCCTATTTAGAGTTGAATCTACTATAATAATCTTATTGGTAAAAAATCCTCCTTTAATTATTATCAACTACTAATTTAACTTTTTCTTTGAGCAATTACTAATTTAACTTATTATAGAAAAAGAAAACAAATATGAAATTAAATAGAGTTATAACGAGAAGTGCATACAACGCACATGCAATTGCTCTTTGTTGGAGGCATTAAAACATGACATGTATGAATATCATATGTACATTAAAAAACGCTAGTTTCATATTTTAGTTTCGTGTATCATCATCATATATAAACCTAAACTTAAAAATTATACGCAAGATACAAAATCATTTTTTAAAATAGTGCTCATTCTACATATCTACATTGCTACAAATTTCATAAGAAGTACTAATTAATTAAGCTCCAATTATGTACGATACGTGTCACTAATAAGTGATTAATCAGAGCAATGTCACCTATAATGGCAACCTGCCTTGATTAGCATGAGATTATAATGCTCTTATCTCCATAACAAAAAGTAGCTACACGTGTCACTCTAATAAGTTAATTAGGAAGGTATTTTTGAGCACTTTTAAAGTTGATGCTCTTATGAAAAATACCTAAAATAACCGTGTTAATAATATAAATAAATTTAAGTGTGAAAGGAATTTCAAGATTTTTTTTCCAACCAAACAAAGCGAGTGAATATCAATTTCTGTATTTTTCTTGGAAATTTAGCTAAATTTGATGAAACAAATTTAATTGGATGTATTCACTATGAAGTGGACCGAAAATAAAGGGCTACTTGCTTTGATTTCATAGCTTTAGTTTTCAGATATACCTGGCAAGTTGCTTATAATTTTATTTTATTTGTGGTTGATTGTGTACTTATTTTTATATTTTGCACTTTTTTGTTTTTCTACCTTGGTGGCTAGTTCCTAGCGCAGCCTATGGAGCAACAAGCACGACACATGCTTAAACATAAATGCATATGCATCACACACACGACACATTTATTTATTATATATCCGTAAAACTAAATACATGTAAGAGTTGCTAAGTTTTATGTTACGAAACTAATTCACATGTGATTTTTAACTAGTTGTACCGCTTAGAAACTTCGAAGATCTAGAGAAAGAGTGACAAGATTGAACAAGAATGGTACTTGATTGGTCGCTCGAACTACTTATCACCAATTAGTTTTATTCATTTGGGCTAGGCTTTTATATGTGTGATTAGACTCTATCTCATTTAACACGAACTTATACGACATTCGACAACATATACTATTTGTAATATGGAATTTGTAAATTTTTAGATATTACTTTACCTCACCTCTCCCCATCAATTGAATCCATGTAAGTTTGCATAGATATCAACAATCAAGTATATCATCAATAATAATACATTAAATCATTATATAGCTAGGCTTCCTTTTTGATGTTGACCTAACAAAATAGTTTCGAAGTACATACTTTAATTTGTAAAAAGAGATAAAAAGGAAGGTTCTCTAATGATGCAATTAGCATGCCTTCTAAACTCACCGATAGTTACTGCATGTCTACGTACTAAGCATATCATATTAATTAATCAATTAATTAATTATATTATATGGTACGGAGTATTTTGTATGTCTCATTCACTAGAAAATTAAACACTTATCTAAAAGAGATTAATAAGTAGAATCGAATCTTATGGGTTAGGTTAATTAATCCTACTTGCATAATTAGGTGATAATTTGGGACGTAAACATCTAAACAGGTAGGTTATGAAATTTTGGTCAATCACTACGTTGTCGTTTTATACAAACACAAAAAAAAATAAGTTACTGTTTAATTGTTTTTTTCTCGAGATTTCTTCTTTGTTTGGAAGCATGCAAATACAAAAGAAATTAAAGTGGATATATTTTATTTTTTGTTTGGAACCTTGAAATACAGCACAGTTTTTCACTCGAAAAAGAAAGTGCATGAATCATCATATTTATTTGTTGTGTTGTCTCATAAAGTTAATAGATCTTGGGACATCTTCAAATTAGATAATATTTTTGAACCTAAAAAATGATCTAAATTATGTGACTGGTAGGATTGTGGATTTCTTTTTGAGATTGATTTAGATTTGCGGTATTGTTTTCATATAAATGTATACAAGTAAAACCTTATAGGGTGTGTTCTTTTGAATTTATTTACGCTTCATTTCAATTCAACTCCATTCATTTTATATTACTTTAGTTTAGTTTAATTCAATTTAATTTAGTTTAATTTAGCTCTTCAAAAGAAATGGGCTTTCTGTATCATAATTTTAAGGAGTAGGCAGGCCAGGATGATAATTGGGTGGGTGCTATCTGATCGGTCCTCAAATACCAATCATTTCCACCTATATTGGCTATATATAGCTATCTAGTTTATCCACAACTCTATAAAAAAAATAAAAATAAAATAAAAAAAATTCAAAAATTAATAATATTATATGAATATTAAGTAGTTAATACAGAGTATTTAATGCAAGAGTTAGATTATTCTAGCGTGAAAAGAGTATGAATATATACAATATACTCCGGAAAGGTAATTAAACTTTCAAATTTATCGAATTACTCCATTTTGTTTTTTGTTTTTTTTTTTTTTTTCAAATCTTTGTTCCAGTATACGCTAAGTCACTATCCCCTAAAATCATAATCAAACTCGTTGTAATTGACTTGCATTGCTATTCCATCCTTATTGTCGAGAATGACCACTCTATTATTTAAGCTCCTCAAGCAACAAGTAACAACGATCTAAGCATTGTTGACAATCATAGCCAAGAAAATTTCCCAATTATTTCGGACGTGTGTATAGTAATAATAAACTTGTCTAATATTGAGCAATTATTATTTGGATAAACAAAAAGGTGACAACAAAGTCCTATGGTCCAATCATATTCTTACACATTTTAAAATAACTTATGGTACACTTCATCAACATTATTTGAATATGATTGAGAAACTAGGAAAGGAAACCCAGGCGTCCCAAGTTAGTTAAGCTTGTTTCTTTGTTCTTATGTTATTAATTTTACTTTATTTCTTTTCACTAATTATTAGTATTAGCTACTCTATTTATTTATCATTATTGATTAATGATCTGGATTTTTTTTTGTTTAGAGAACATTCTTGATAAGAAGATGGTAGGTGTCCTACCTCTTAACCTTATATCTTTATCACTTGTACTGTGTGTTCAATTCGACTTATAAATTTTTTAAAAAAACTTTTGGTTTTCTAAATTGGCTTATTAAATTTGAATCTTATTTTGTCTAATAAAGCTTTCTTAGTTATTTGAACTATCTTCAAACACATTCTTGTCTAATTTACGTTAAAATTAGTCGACCAAAATACATCATTAGTATTTAAATGCCTGATTATATATATTCGCTACCATTACTTCTTTCAATCTAGAAGTGATAGTATAGATAACATAAGAGAAAGGAAGAAAAAAAAAAGAGTAGAATGTTAGTGAGTGAGAAAATGATTTAATATTCTAATTAAGTCATTCATTTTTTAGTAGACGAAGTTCACTGATGTCGATAATTTGTCATATATATATATATATATATACTACCTCCGTTAATTATTATGTGTAACAAAAGAATATTTTATGTCTCACGAATAATACCCCTTTGTTGCACATAATAATTAACGGATGTAGTATATATATATTAGATTTTACAAATTGGATATTATCATGTAAATCTCATACTACATGCAACGACCCATTATAGGTTAAGCTACTTGTAATAATACTTGTATAATTATACTTCTAATACTTGTATAATTATACTAAAACTCCCTCCATAATCCAAATCGAAAAGAAAAAAGTGGAATAAAAAAGATAAAAGAAAGTGTAAAATGTCAAAGATCGGGAAGAAGCATGCCACATAAAAAAGTGAGAAAAAGCATATTCTAGTCATGGGTTGGATAAAACAAGCTTGACTTAAAGCCTCCTCACACGTGGGACTCCACATCATACTCCCCCACTAATGATGTGTCATTCATATCAATGTCGATATCTATCTCACCGTCTATTTCAACACTTGTCCTTATCTATCCACCGTCCTCCTCTATTTCTCAATCTCATATATATTATATTGCACATTTTATAAATTTATTTAAATTTATAGAACTAAAATTGAGAATATATTCTAGTAATCGTATTTAGGATAGGGTTCACTTATAGCATGACACATAATTTCACATGCATTAAGTAAAATAAATATGACTCATAATATATGAAAATTATAGTTCATAATGATTGGAACTCATGCATGCATTTAGAAAACATGTGAAGGATGTATTATGCTAATTCAATTTGCTTTTTATTTTGAGTTATTTTACCCCATTTTTAACTCTCATCTGCTTTATCAGATCAGTTTGTTTGTCTTTCATCTACACCACCCACCAACATATTACCTCAAAAATCTCTCTTATTAATCCACCTGCTTCTTTTTTAATATACGGTTAAGACTTGGTCACTCACTTTGTCCTAAGTTGAGGTTTATTACATATAATTGAGAAATTAGTAAATGATAGAAAAACAACTCAATAAATAATTGTTGTTTTAAAAATAAAGTAATAGTACAATCTATTCTAAAAAAATGGAATAATATAATTTATTTTCATTAGCTTTAACGTATCAACGACTTGATTAAAATAAAAAATCTCTGTAAAATGGAGTTAAAAATAAGAGAATAGCAAACTCAAATTAAAAGTTGTTCATTTTTTTTTTTTTTTGTTATAGAAAAGTAATTTATGGATATCCGCTATATTAATTTCTGTAACGTAGAATATAAATTAAATGTCCATGTGCATTTATTAAAAATATCTCTTAAATATTCACTTTACGTGAAATTAGTTTTTCTTTTCTTAAAAAAATGTACAATTTGAAACATACCCCGCACATAAATTAAGTTCAACAACAACATTTTATATCTCCTAGCCGTAGCATATAAAAATAAAAAATATAATAAAGTTTATATATTTCCTGGCCAGGGGACTTGCGGCATCCACATCACGGGCTAGAACTACCAATTTAAATGGAGTAATTAACGCAATCTTGACTAGATTAGCCTTTAACACAATCCACTTGGCTCTAACACGACACCATTAAATCAACTGATTTTCAAGGCATGCATCTACGAGTTCATAATACATTATCTAAGATGAATTTTTTTATTGAATTAATAGAAGGGTAAATTATACTCCGTACTTAGTATGACTAATACCTCGTAGGGATAAAGTATATTGGTTACTAATCGTAATCGTAATATGACTACAAACTTAATGAGATGTCGTATAATATATTTTTGTGAGGATATCTTTTGACAAATATTATATTTTAATTAACTTTCTAGCATTCTAGCATATCTTTTGATTCTATTGTTAGGAGGTGTAACTATTATATATTTGACATTACGATCAATGAGAAATTCAAGCCATTCAATTCTATTTTCTATCTAAATTATCATGCTATCAAGAGCAGGTTAATTTTATTTTTTTCCTCCTCAATAAACATCCATGGCCGGCGATGATACATCACCACCACCGTCACCAGAAAAAACCGACCATCAATCTCCATGTAGGGAGGCTTTGGCCGGTCTTATGGGTAATACAAGAGTTCCCGAAAATCGGCTAAATGGTAACTTTGATGATACTTATTGGATTATTGATACCGGAGCTACTCACCATGTAACCGGAAATAAATCTTGGCTTTTAGACACTTACGCTGTTGAATATCTTGTTGGCTTTCCCAATGGTGCAAGTGTACTCGCAACTTTGGCCGGCTCGGCTTACTTGTCCGATAAAGTTACTATCTCTGGCATTCTTTATGTCTCAAAATTGAATTGTAATTTAATTTCTGTTTCTCAACCCAGTGATCAATTAAGAGTTGTTGTACAATTTAACTCACATATGTGTGCCATACAGGACCCAATGAAGGAGTTGATTGGAATGGGACTTAGGCACGACGGACTCTATTATCTTAGCAAACCGGATGTGGTGCAACGTGTGTCTGTGATCGAAGCCTCATCTGATTTGGATCTTTGGCATAGAAGAATGGGGCATCCTTCGGAAAAAGTAGTTAAGTAGCTTCCTCATATTAGCAATAATAAAAGTAGTTTAGCAAAAGGATGTGAAGTTTGTTTTCGTGCTCAACATCCTAGAGACAAATTTCCTCTGAGTGACAATAAAGCTTCTAGAATTTTTGAAAAAATTGATTGTGATTTATGGGGTCCATATCGACATGTTTCATCAGGTGGGGCTCATTATTTTTTTTTACTATTGTTGATGATTATTCTCGAGTTGTTTGGATTTATTTGATGCTTGATAAAACTGAAGTTTTTCGGATGTTTACAGCGTTTGTTGCTATGGTTGATAGACAATTTAATCAAACAATTAAAATTGTGCAAAGTGATAATGAAACCGAATTTAATTGTTTGCATGATTACTTTGTTGCCACTAGAATTCTTTTTCAAACCTCGTGTATTGGAACCCCTCAACAAAATGGGAGCGTAGAGAGAAAACACAAACACATTCTTAATGTTGGGAGAGCCTTGAGATTTCAAGCACAACTACCAATTTATTTTTGGGGGGAGTGTGTTTTAGTTGCAACTCATTTGATTAACCAAACTCCTACTCCTCTTCTTCAAAATAAAACACCATTTGAAATTCTCTTCAATAAACCTCCTTCTTTTGGTGCTATCCGTACTTTTGGTTGTTTGTGTTTCGCACACAATCAAAAGACGAGGGGGGATAAGTTTGCTAGTAGGAGTCGTAAATGTGTCTTTATGGGGTATCCATTCGGTAAAAAAGGGTGGGAGCTATTTGATCTTGAAACAAAGGAATTTTTTGTCGTTCGTGATGTGAAATTTGTGGAAGATGTGTTCCCTTTTTGTAGTCCGGAAGATGCTAATGTTGATCCGAATCTTTGTGAGACGGGGGATAATGTTCATGTTGATTTTACGGATTTTATTGTGAGTGATAAAGATTTGGTTGCTTATAATGCTGAAGTTGAGCATGAAATAATTAATGGGGAAGGAAATGATGTGTCTTCACCACAAATAGATACGGACACCGCACGGCAGCAGTTCACGGCACAACAGCATGATGAGGCTGCTGCTGCTACTGCCCAGCCGCAACCTGCCCCACACAGCAGCATGATGAGGCTGCTACTGCCCAGCCGTAACACACTGACCAGCTCGCAGTGCCACAACCACCTGTGTCCAAGCCCATATAGTCTCACAATTCCAGCCATGGTTCGCCTAATAATGATGAGATGGATCGTGGTTTCCAAGAAAAATATCCTTCATTTTTACTTTGGGATTTTGTTACACATACGGTTGTTGCTAAGAGTACGTCTCGTTCTTCCAATTAGACTCCAAGTACTCCGTATCCCCTAGCACATTATATAAATTGTAACACTTTCTCTGTGAATTATCAGAATTTTATTGCACCAATTATTCAAAACAAGGATCCAACGTCTTTAAAAAAAGCTATGAAGTATGATGGGTGGCGCAAATTCATGAAAGAAGAAATTCGAGCTCTGGAAGACAATGGCACATGGACCTTGGAATATCTTCCCCCGGGAAAGAAGGCTCTTGAGAGCCAATGGGTCTACAAGACCAAGTTTTTGTCTAATGGGAATGTTGAGCGTCTCGAGTCTCGTTTGGTTGTGTTTGGTAATCATCAGAGAGCAGGCATTGATTATGATGAGACATTTGCTCCGGTGGCCAAAATGACAACAGTCAGAACCGTTCTTGCCATAGCAGCTTTGAAAAATTGGGAACTCCATCAAATGGATGTTCACAATGCATTTTTACATGGTGACCTTGATGAGGAGGTATACATGAAGCTACCTCCCGGGTTTGAAAGTAAGGATCCCAACTTGGTTTGTAGATTACGCAAGTCTATATATGGTTTGAAGCAAGCTCCCAGATGTTGGTTCACAAAGCTTGTCAAGGCTTTGAAACAGTATGGTTTTCTACAATCTTACTCTGATTATTCATTATTTACATACACTAAGACTAACATTCAAATAAATGTCTTAGTTTATGTCGATGATCTCATTATTTCTGGGAATAATTCCGTTGTACTTATTGTTTTTAAAGCCTATCTTAGTGATTGTTTCAAGATGAAGGACCTTGGTCCTTTGAAATATTTTTTGGGCATCGAGGTTGCTCGTAGCTCTGCAGGCTTATTTTTATGTCACAGAAAATATATTTTGGATATCATCTCTGAAGCAGGTTTATTAAGTGCAAAGCCAAGTGGGTTTTCGATGGAACAAAATCACAAGCTCGGCCTAGCAAGTGGTGCGCCACTTTCGGATCCAAAGCAGTATAGAAGGCTGGTTGGTCGTCTGATATACCTTGCGGTAACATGACCTGACTTATCCTATTCAATTCACATACTATCTCAGTTTATGCAAGAACCCCGTAGTGAACATTGGGAAGCGGCGTTGAGAGTAGTGCGCTATTAAAAGGGCACTCTGGGACAGGGTATTCTTTTGAGCTCTGATTGTGACTTAAATTTTCAAGGTTGGTGTGACTCAGATTGGGCCGCCTGTCCTCTTACACGGAGGTCTTTTTGTATGGGTGGCTAGTGTTTCTTGGCAAGTCACCTATTTCATGGAAACTAAAAAGCAACACACAGTGTCAACATCATCGGCAGAAGCCGAATTCAGGTCCATGGCGGCTATTACTTGTGAACTTATATGGTTAAGAGCTCTACAGTTGAGTTTAGTTGTTCAGCATCCGAAGGCAATTAAATTATTTTGTGATAGTGAGTCAACTCTGCACATAGCTAAGAACCCGGTTTTTCATGAACGAATGAAGCACATTGAAGTCGATTGTCACTTTGTTAGAGATGCAATTACTGATGAAGGCTTGATCTCTCCCTCTCATGTTCCAACCAACTCACAGCTCGCGGATATTTTCACCAAGGCTCTCGGCAAATCTCAGTTTGATTATCTTCTTTTCAAGTTGGGGCGTTTCCAATCCTCACACTCCAACTTGGGGGGTGGGGGTAATGAGATATCGTATAATATATTTTTGTGAGGATATCTTTTGGCAAATATTATCTATTGTATTTTAGTTAATTTCCTAGGATTTAGCATAGCTTTTGATTCTATTGTTAGGAGGTGTTATATATTTGACATATATTTGACAAGTTATTATATATTTGACATTACGATCAATGAGAAATTCAAGCCATTTAATTCTATTTTCTATCTAATTTATCAAAACTATTCCATTATGATATGTACTCATACATTGAATAAGTTGATCATACTCTTTTAAGGCATGCATGGATGAGTTAATTGATGAATTAAATTTGTATGCAACATATTTATTTATCTGTTTTGAAATGTATTTGCACACATTCATTTAACTTATCAAAAAAAAAAAAAAAAAAGACTAGTGTTTTATTAAAAACAACAGTACTCCGTATTAACTGATATAAGGGAATTAATAACTTCTTGACTATATACATTAAGGTTCTTCTCCAATTATAAAGGGTACATAATGTTATAGACCTAATATATGCTTTGTACTTGATTTGAAAAATAGCTATCTTGTTTACCACCAAATTAAAGTAATATAATATAATCCTTTAATGGGACTCTAATTCAATTTTCATTGACAATAAATGACGTAGTTAGTAATTTACTATTACTTCATAGACCGTAAAAGATTAACTTATAAATAAGCAATAGAAATAGAGGTACAAGTGAACTAAGTAATAGATAAAAAGTACGGAGCATACCTCATATAAATATGGCCAAATTAGAAAATAACACCCGATTTTGATAATAACACCTGTTAAAAAAAAAGTTTTATTATAACACCTCCAAAAATCCCAAAATTTTGGTTTCACCACCCACTAACGGATTTTTGGATGAAAACCGTTAGTAGGGCCCGCCATGTACACGTGTCAGTTGTTTATTGGTTTACAAAAAAAAGAAAAATTAAAAAAATAATAATAAAATAAAATAAAAAAGAGAAAGAAAAAAAACTTTAAAATCCCAAACCACACCAGCCACCAGCCACGAACGGTGGCCTTCTCCCTTGCCTACCCCAGAACCAACCAACCAACCACCAGACACCAGCCATCGATTTTCGCCGCCGAACCACCTCTAACACCGGAAATCAGCTCCCCCACCCTTAACCCACCTCGAAAACCGCCCTCACCCCTTACAAAGCCGCCAAAGTACTGTTCCCCTCCCAAACACAACCCCCTTAAATGGACCTCCTCCCTTCCCACATCGCCGAAACCGGCGCCCCCTCCCTTCCCACACCACTGAAACAAGGGTTCGGTGCAATGGCATATATGTACACCGCGTACATGTAGGACTAGTTAGGTTTAATTGAACTTGATCAGGTTCAATGAGTTGTAATAATTATAAAGGCATCAAAATTAAGGTTGATTAGATCAAATAATTAAGTTTAGTTTAATTAGTAGAATTCAAGTGAAGTAGGTGAACAAACCCTAATTAGTCGTGGGAGGCTGGGGGTTCGCGGCCAAGGGTTTAAGGTGATGAGTGGGAGCTCAGCGTTCGTGGGCAGAGGTTTGAGTTTGGTTGGGTCATCGGGATAAGGTAGGGTCGCTGCTGCTGTGTCGCCCGCTGGGGGTGGAGGTGGTTGTGGGCTGGGAAGGAGGCGTTTTTCGGTAGGGGCTCGGCTAGGAAGGAGAAGGGAAGGGGAAGGGGAAGGGAAGAGGCGGCAGGGGCTGGTTTCGCCGGATTATGTGAGGGCAGGGGATGCCGGCGGTAGCGGCGGTTGGGGTAGGTGGTGCCGATGCGGTGGCTGGCTGGGTTAGGGGGTTAGGTTTATCTTATTTTTGTTACTTTTTTCTTTTTTTTTTTTAAACCAATAAACAATTGACACGTGTATATGGCGGGCCCCACTAACGGTTTCCATCCAAAAATCCGTTAGTGGGTGGTGAAATCAAAATTTTGGGATTTTTGGAGGTGTTATAATAAATTTTTTTTTTTTTTTTAACAGATGTTATTATCAAAATTAGGATTTTTAGCAGGTGTTATTTTCTAATTTGACCTATAAATATTTAACTGTTTTTCTTAAATTTAGTATAGTACAAATCAGTGATATAGACGAAATTTTACGCTTGTATAGTACGAGTAATATATTTTGACTACGTTGATAATATAATCACCAGCTACTACTTGTATTTTGTAGGTAATCTAGTAGTAGCTGGTGATTAGTTAAAAGTCTCAGCAAATGAAATGGACGAAGGGGAGGTCAACCAAAGTTTTTCAATTACTCGTTTGTAAGAAAATAAAGTTAAAAACAAAAAAGCCCAACTCTCTCAAAGTGACGGAAGCAATGACAAAACAACTCAAAAGTACGATAATGAGAGGTGCATACGTGGTAACTCCTGATTGGATAGTCAACACGTGTCTAGGCTGCGGTCAGCTGAGTGCTTGTCATCCAAGTAATGTCGGCTCAGCTGTCGATGCATTGTATTGGGATATTACCTCGGTTTTGGAAGTTTTCTTAGTCGCGACAAAACATTGTACAACTCTCTCTTCTTAAAAAATTGTCCCATTATTATTTATTAATGTCAAATTTTTAAGAAAATTAATCAAAAATTTTACAAGAAACAATATAGTTATGTGCAATTTGATAGTTTTGTTAAAAAGTCTACTCTTAGAATATCAACTTTTATAATTTTTATGTGCATAAAATTAAGATATTAATATATTTAAAACATACCGTAAAAAGAATGTGATGATTCTGATATGCAGTGGTAGTAAGTATTTGGAAAATTAGCTATTTATAGCGAATTTGTTGAAAAGATTCCGTATTTGATAAAATTATTTGCTTAGAAAATTAATCTGTAAAAAAATAAAGATAATTATTTATCTACTCCAAATTAAAGCCCACATTTCTCATTTGTAGTTCCTAAAATGTCACTCTACAAACAATGAGGATGATACTTGTAGAAAATGGTCAAAACTTAAGATAAAGTTCCACAATCACGTAAAAAACTCTGTATATAGATAAGTATACTATCGCATACTAAAAAAGCTTATACTTTTTGCATTTCGATTTTCTTCTTTCTTATATCGATTGACATTAAAAGTTTGTCAAAATTGATAAATCTTCATGTGCATTGTGTGTTGAATTAGTATAACTCTTTGAAACCATAATTTGGATAAAGCTTTAAAAAAATTACAGCTAATCTTAACCACTTTTGTCAAAATTAAGTCAAACACAATACATACACTACAAAAATCACAAATAATTTAAACTTCCGACAATCATTTCTCAAGACTAGCTAAAAACACGTAATAAGACCCTGTTCTTTAGAGTTGTTTTGCTCTGTTCTGCTGACACCAGCTTTGCTATACTGAAATCTGCTTTGCCCAAAAGCTCAAAAGAATAGGGCATATATTATGATCCTACGGAGTATCTTAAACTCCTCCGAAATATCTGTACATCACCATTACAAGTGACACAACTCGCAACTTGTGCCTTGGCCTTTGGGGTAGCAGACTAGTTACAAGTATAGTACAACAAAGGTAAGAGTTACTCATTTAGTCTAAGAGTTGAACATTTATTTAATGAGACCAACCTTGTAAAATTTCAACCAAGGGTAGTACTCCAAACACGTGCAAATTAAAAAACCTAAACTAAAAAAAATAAAAAAAATAAAAAATAAAAAAAAAACCCCACCACACCCACCTCTTGACAGAATCCCCCTCTATAAAAAGGGAGTGAAGTCCTCTGTCCGAAGGCCCGTGTTTTGAGCAGCTTCGACTTCGGGATTACCAAAACGAAGCAAAAACCAAAGTATCACTACTACAAATTCGATTTATCGTATTTCTACTACTACTGTTATATCATATTCAAATTCCGGTCAATCCGATTCGATCCGATCCGATTCATTTTTTAAGTAAGAAAAGAAGAAGAATTAGCAAGAAATGATGAGCGAAGAACTCGTTTTACCGCCCGGGTTTCGATTCCACCCGACCGATGAAGAATTAGTGGTTCATTACTTATGTCGCAAGTGTGCTTCTCAACGGATTTCTGTTCCTATTATTGCTGAAATTGATCTCTACAAATTTGATCCTTGGCAACTTCCTGGTAACTTTCTCAAATTTCATTTTATTTTATTTTTTAATAACTTTATTTTATTTATATCAAATTTAATAAATTAATAACCATAATTTAACATGGATGGATCCCCTTCAAGGCGAGATTCTTGGGTAATTGAATTATTTTTCATTTGGGTAAGTTAATTAACTACATATTATATTCATACGTAACAAAAATGAATAAGAATTTGTTGAATTTATATGATTTATTTGAGAAATATGAAATTGATTGAATTTTGTTTTTTTTTTTTTTAAATAGGGATGGCGTTATATGGTGAGAAAGAGTGGTATTTCTTTTCACCAAGAGACAGAAAATACCCAAACGGGTCAAGGCCGAATCGGGCCGCAGGAACCGGGTATTGGAAGGCAACCGGGGCGGATAAGCCCATTGGAAAGCCCAAAACTCTTGGTATTAAAAAAGCTTTGGTGTTTTATGCCGGAAAAGCCCCTAAGGGTGTTAAGACTAATTGGATAATGCACGAGTATCGCCTCGCTAATGTTGATCGATCAGCCGGCAAGAGAACCAATCTTAGGGTAATTTTCATTTTATCCCTTTGTTAATTTTGTTGATCTCTAGTTAATGAATTTCTAATCTTCATTTGTTTTGGTAATTGTTAACTAACCGTTTTAGAGTAATTTCATGAGTTAAAGGGTAAAATTGGAAGTGTGGAATTTGATAAGGGTAGTTTGGTCATTTAGTAATTTGTTGTGATATTTTTAATATTTTTTTTATGTTATAAAAAATTAAAAATGTACGGCTAGGATCACCCTAGTGCTACATTAGGGACCACCCATATGAGGTTTATACATATGAAGACAAATACATTGTAGACCATGGAGCCTTCCAAGAAGTTCTTGTGTTATTGGCATTTTCATGAGAATATATGATTTTTTTGTTTTTTAAATGTATAAAATTAATTATTTTTATGCTTATTTGATTCATCCTCACATTAGAGATAAGATAAGGCTTATCTTTTAATCGTGACACCATTAGATTTTAGGTTCACATCTTTACCAACTTTGTGCTTGGTGTGCTAATTATTTTCGGCCGTTTTTCATGTATATGTACATATTTGATCACGTTACATTTACCTAAGATAAAGATGTCAAATCACGAGTTTATTTCAATAATGTCATGCTTAGTTGTAAAAAGATTTTGTTGCTTGTCATGTGTTGTAATCTAGTACAATTATTATTAGTTTAAATACCATAATTTGTAGTTGTGACTTGTAACATCATATGATCATCTCTTAAGCAACAATAATAATGAGATTCATAAGTCAACAGTTTAGCTAGTACATTTGATAAGATTAATGACGTGTCAGTTTGTCACCATTTTTTCAATAAATGACGGTCCAAATTTCAAATAATTGACATATTTTTTATTTTCAACTATTTCAGCTTGATGATTGGGTGTTATGCCGTATATACAACAAGAAGGGTGTGATTGAGAAGGACTATAGCATTGATCAGAACTCCAAGCCCATGTCAATGCCCAATTCCATGGCCCAATACTCAGACTTTGAGGATCAAAAACCCAATATTTCGACACCGGGCCAGACCGTGCCCATGGGGTACATGACCCCATCACCCATACCCCCGGCGAAAAATGACCTGCTGCATTTCGACACGTCGGACTCGGTCCCTCGGTGCCACACGGACACGAGTGGGTCGAACCATGTAGCCTCACCCGAGTTTATGTGTGACAAGGAGGTCCAAAGTGACCCTAAGTGGAATGAACTAGGCAAGAACAACCTTGACTTCCCTTCGTTCAATTACATGGACCCATTTCCTGAGGACCCATTTGCCTCAACAGCCCAATTTCAGAATGATCAGATGACCAATTTTCAGGACATATTTATGCTCCTTCGGTAAGCTAGCCCGATCCGGCCGGAATGAAGTGGGTAGTCCGATCCAGTGACAAGCTAAGGAGAGGATGCTAGTGAATTTTAAAACTTAGGATGCTGATGAAGAATAGTTTTTAGAAGGATCATTAATTAATCCTTTGTAAATTCATTCTTAAGATTCAGCATGTTAATATGTAGTTTTACCTCTAGGATTATATAGATTTCAGGGGCTTTGTAGAACAATTTTTTGTTATCCAAAAAATATTGCGGGAAATTTAATTATTCAGAATTTCAGTACTTTATCTAGAGATGGATGTATATATGATGCTAGTATGTTTCAGTTGCAAAACTTTTGAGGTGAGTTGTTTTGATAATAGACGAGGAAAAGAATTTTTTTTTTTTTTTTTTTTTTTGTCATATGCACTTGAGTAGCATTACAACTTTAAGTTGAAATAAAGCAAGAAAGAACCCCAACTTAAAATTGAAACAAATGCACAAATGTGGTCGTGGTCTTGTGGCAAAGATTGAAGGCATGTATTTTACGTAATAGATCGAGGGTTTGATTTCTCTCTCCCCTATTTGCTATTTATACACTCATAGCTAATTTGGACCAAAAAAAAGTAAACAATGAAACAAATGTATAGCTTGAGAAGTGATGTAATTAATGGTTTGCTAGCCATTGCCTCAAGCTATCACATACACAAGTTCAATTTCATTGTCTCAGGCTATAAATGTGGCATAATTCTGACCAAGTTTCATTCCATCCTGATCCTTCAACTTTTGCTCACTTTAGAATAAATGATGAAAATTAATCATGAATATTATTTTTCTTTATGTATTTATACTCATTTTTTTCCACATTTGTAAGATGCTCCTAAACTCGAGCATAATTCGAGATTAGATACCTTACACTAGGAGAGGAAAAGATCCTTTCCTTGCACAATTGGATGACTTAGGTTATGATAAGCATATAGTCAAAATCAAGTAATTTAGGATTAGGATAACTATGACTAATACACAGTAAACTAGTATATTGCTAAAAACAAAAAAAAATGAAAAAGAAAATGAAAATGGAGAGTCCTTATCTTTTTCTTGCCACTTTATTTGACTGGATCATAAAAATTACAGAGACGGCTGTAGAGATTAAAAATGATGTTGTGATTGGTTCAATATCAGCTTAAGAGTGGGTCTCATCTCTATGGAATTTGCAAAGACGGCTTTAGAGATTTAAAATGATGTTGTGATTGGTTCACAATCAGCTTAATAGTGGGTTCCATCTCTATGGAATTTGCGGCTTACACCCAACAACATGTCTTAATCCACGTCTCATGTTGTTATATGGTTGGTGTAATTTGATGCTCTCTATAAAATAAAGATAAAATCTTTCTTTTATACACAAATTGAGTAGAGTTGAGCTTGCTTCGAGAATCTCAATTATGAGCATCTTTGAAATTATCAGGTTAATTGAGTCAACAAATTATATTTTAATAGTAATTATATAATCTTATACAATGCTTACAAGAGTGGCAAAGTCCTATATTACTAAAATAATTTGTAATGAGAGTGGAGTAGAAAATTCGATTTGTAAGGTTTATTTACTCGAGCTATATAGTCTATATTGCTCAAATTTTAGTTTAATTCAAGTGTTGTTACGTGCTCTCAAAAAAAAAAAAAAGTATTATTACGAGCTAAATTGATCTTAAAGTTTTGAACTCATGTTGAGAGGTTTCAAGTTTACAAGCACATTTTTTTTGTTTTAAGTTCTCAATTCGTTATCTTCCATATTTGTATCTCACATATATTTAACCCCTTAAAAAAATTTGTTTGTTTGACAAAATCAGCTTTTGTGAAAAATTAGTTATGAAAATATGAATATATATGGTTAAATATTAGTATGTCACATGCCTCACGGTAGTTATTTAACTAAGACGAGTATATTCTTTATATGTGACCTAATTTTAGAGTTATCCTCTGACGAAAGTACCACAGTTTAGATTAAACCATCGAATTTGCATTTGAGTATATTATATTATAAAAGGCAACTACGTAATAGTTAATGGGTAAGTAAAACCCACAAACTATATTCCTAAATAAATAAATGAAATGAATGAATTTGGAAGCACTTGCAGAAAAAACAAGACGCCAGAAATTGTAGTATGCTTTACGCAAAAACTATAGTTATGTCGACGAATGATGGCAACATTATGATACTCTGGACCAAGTTGATCATATGTTTTAGTCCAAATTAAAGGCGTCACAATTTCAATTCCCACTATCAAAGATCTAATATAGGACCATGATGCATATATATGTGATATATACATATTACATACAAGTACATAGAGCATCATAGTATTAAATTATATAGTTCTTTCATTTCACATTAGCTGTTTAATTATTATATATTACGGAGTAATTAATAATTTTCAATGCGCTACTTTAATCATTAATTATATTTGTTGTGTATGGATTATGGAGTATAACTTTATTTCAAAAAAAAAGAAAAAAAGAAAAAGGAAATAAAGTTGATATTTTGAAAATATAAATTATTCATATCATAGACAAAATTATCACAAATTTTTGTGACCTTTTTTTCTTCATTATTGGTAAAAAACAAGGATAATGTCTGTGAGATTTAAATATAAAGTTAAAGTTAACTAATAATGAATAAATACTTTGTTTGAAATACAAAATATAATACATTGTATAAAGTGGGACATGTCTAATAAAATCAAGAGAATATCTAACGTGAAAACGATCTCACTTAACTATTCAACTTATTAGAGAGTGAGGGATACCTCAAGTGGTTAGAACTCCCCTCCCAGTTACGGGTGATCTGAAATCTATATCAGTTTAATAGGACCATATATACGATTGCACCATTTACACACAGATTTATCGATTTGTTAGGACCATAAATTCAATAAATCAGTGGAATACTACTTAGTACTTACCTAATAGCTACTTAAATTACTATGCCTCATCAAATAGCAAAGTGAGTCAAAGTTACCACACGTGAGGTTGTGGCCGCCAGTGACTTTGAAAAATAATGGATACTTCTCGTGGAGTAGATACTGTTGTTGTAACTTCTTTTAGGACCTTTTAGGACTTTTTAATTAAGGTCAAAGCTTATTAAATTAGATTTTATTGTTTTACAAATACATATTATATGTAGCTTTATCAAATTTGCATTATTATTATTATTATTATTATTATTACTTCGTATTATTTTTCACATGATTTACTCTGTGATATTTTCAAATAAACGACAATAAATATAAATAATTTATTAGTTGTAGATGTGTTTTGTATTGAATACAATAAAAAGAAGTGTTGTAAGTCTTTATAAATCAGAGTAGATATTGTTTGGGTCCAATTTAGTCAAAATTGGGCCTGAGCACTAAATGATCCAATTAAAAGCCCAAGGTCAAGGTTCAACTCTCCAATTGCTCAAAAGTCAAAAGTCAGCCCACAAAGTAAGCCAATTGGGCTAAAGCCCAACCTCTCCAAGTATGATGAGGTATAAAAGCCCTCATATTAACACATTCAAGAGGACATCACATACATTATCACATACATTATCACATACATTATCTCATACACTGATTATTCCAATTCGTATGCTCATTCTTGCATTCAGAAATACTCCAAAAAAGCCTCAAGCTACAAACTCTCTTGCATAGTGTCTTCCTTTTTACACATTGTACTGACTTTAGCATCGGAGGGGCCTTCCTCGGAAACACCCCCGAGGCTAGTTTACGTGTGTTCACTGTGCAGGAAACCTTCGGCCCAACACAACTTGGATCGAATCCAGTCTTCTCCATTTCAACGGACCTTCGGCAAGGTCCCATTGTTTTCAACCGAAACAATTTGGCGCCGTCTGTGGGGAAGACTTTCAAAAATCTTTAAGCCAAATTCCTAACCAAGATCATCTTGCAATTATCTTAGCAGCCATGGCTAAGAACCGCAAGAGCAAAAGCCTCCGTCAAGGAGCGGGCGAAAAGCCTAAAACCCCTACACCATCGCCCACGCCGGACCGGAACTCTCCCAAGGGTGCCGGCTCGGGGGGAGGATCACACAAGGAGGATTCCCTATCTCCTATAATGCATGACTCTCAATATAGGCCGGACCACTCTCGGTCTAGCAGGGGTCAGTCTGATCATAGGACATATTCAGTGTCCCGAAGCCAACCATCGGCTGCACGGCCTCATGCCCACACTCGGCCGGGGACCCCTTTGACGGGGCCCAGTTCGGAAGAGGTGGCAAGAGCGCTGGCAGTACTCATGGAGGCAATGAGGGCACAGAATATGCCACCGCCTCGTGATCGAACTCCTCCGCATACCCGGCATCAGCGGAGGAAGTTAGACCATGACGGTGGGAAGCTTCCTTCCTTCCGGGAACTGGAAGAGTGGGAGGAGGATTCTTGGAAAAATGAAAAACAGAGGAAGAAGAACTCTCAATTATTTAAAGGATCCTCATCCTCAAGACCAGCAGCGCATAAGAGCGGCAGCTCAGCTTCTCGGCCAGAATCTACTCGCCGGGAACCCGAGACTGCTCGCAGAAGCGTCCTTGACCGACTCGGCGGCCAGGAACCGAGCGTGCGTAGTCGCCTCTCGTTCCCTGCAGCCGAGGCCCAGACTTCCCAGCCAGGGACGAAAACCACTCCTACCTCTCTAAGAGGGCGGAGCGCGGTCCCTTCGGCCAGGAACAAGGGCAAGGCCATTATGCTTCCCGCTAGTTCACCATTCGAGCAATGGATACTGGAAGAGCGCGTACCCACGGTTAAAATACCGTCGCATATCACATATGACGGGACCACGGATCCGAAGGACCACGTGGCCTCGTATGAGACTCATATGCATCTTTGCCCCAGATCCGAGGCGACTTGGTGCAAATATTTCCCAACCACTCTCAAGGGGGTCGCGCAAGCGTGGATCTCCAAGGGAGTAAGGCAAGGCTCCATAACAGGTTGGGATGATCTGTCCTCCAAGTTCAGGAGCAAGTTTTCCACGGCAAACCGCCGAGAGAAGACTACCGCAGAGCTCATGGGTCTGCAACAGGGGGAAACTGAAAGCCTCCGAGACTACCTGACCCGTTTCAGTAACGAGTCATCAAGCGTCTCCCAGCTGGACCAGGGGCTAGCTGTTTTTGCAATGCAGAATGGCCTTCAGCCAGGAAAATTCCTAGACTTTATGGTCATGCATACCCCGCAGACCTTGGAGGAAGCTCTTAGTGCTTCGGATAAGTTCATCCGAGCCGAAGAATGGAATAAAGCAAAAACCCAACCTCAATCCGGGGGAGGGAAACAGAGGCAAATACCCTTGTCTGAAGGCCAAGGCCATAAGGCAAAGGGAAAATCAAAGGCCTCGGAGCCATCTTCGGCCAGCGACCTAAAGAAGGACAGGTTTGCCTCATACACAGGCAGATATGAGTCCTACACTCCGCTCTCTCTTCCACGCGCCAAAATTTACAGTGTGACGAAGGAGGAGCAGAGTTACCGAAAGCCGAGACCACTCCTAGAGTGGTATCAGCGAAAAAATAAAAATCAGTGGTGTGAGTTCCACGATTCTTCGGGCCACAACACTGAGGAGTGTATCCAGCTGAAGGACCAGATAGAAGACATGGTCCGGAAGGGATACTTGAAAAAATACATCGCGGATCACCGCGAGAAAAAAGAATCCGAAAGGTTAGCAAAGGACCCTCGGCAGGACCTTGATTTCCCTCGGAAAAACAGTAAAAAACCGGAGGGGAAATTCCCTCCGATCAATGTTATCTCGGGAGGAATATACTCTCGGAGGGAGCACAAGCGTCACCTTAGAGCTTTGACTCACCAGGTGAACAACGCTGACATTCAATCTCCCCAGTCGCCGGTGCCGAACATGACGTTCACAGCCGCCGACTGCCGGGGGATTACGTTTCCTCACGAGGATCCGTTGGTGATCATCGCCACGGTGGCCAACCACGACGTCAGTAAGGTCCTTGTTGACGGTGGCAGCGGAGCAAACATTCTGTTCCGAAAGGCCTACAACCAAATTAAGCTGAAGCCCAAGCACCTTACGCCGGTACCCTATCCGGTATCCGGGTTCAATGGGGCTTCAACTTATCCAGATGGGAAGGTGACACTTCCTGTCACCATCGGTTGCGATGAGGCAGCCCGGAACGTCATGATTGAGTTTTTGGTCATCGACGCTCCTTCAGTGTACAACGTGATTTTGGGGAGACCCATAATTCACGAGATCCAAGGGGTCGTCTCAACTTATCATCAGCTGATGATTTACGTCTCAGACGCCGGCTTCCCCGAAAGGATACAGGGCAACCAGAAGGACGCCCGAAGGTGCAACTACCTCAAGCCATCCAGTAGTCGCCCAGATAACGACAAGGATGAGGAGGAGAAAGAAAAAGAAAGAGAGCCAAGCACAAAAAAGCCGAAAGGCCTAAGTGCTTCGGCCCAAGGATCAGTGCCCAGAGAAAAAGGTCCCGAAAGGGAAAAGGTTGACTCTTCATCTGAGCCGAAAGACTCAGAGAGCCAGCCGAAGAACACAAAGACTGGGACACCTGCTGACATTGGCAGCAGACCAGATTCTGAAGAGTCCAGTCCATCGGCAATGGACATGGACCAACAGACTGAAACAGCAGAGTTGGCCGAAGGAGATGCTGAGAAATGTGTAACAATCGGGATGGACCTTGATCCTAACACCCGTTGTGAACTTATTCAGCTCCTGCGGGATAACAGAGATGTGTTTGCTTTCTCGGCAGCTGATATGCCCGGGATAAGTTCAGACCTCATCTCCCATAACCGAAGGGTCCATGCAAGGCCTCTCAAAATTGGGGATCTTGTCCTTCGGAATGCTGCTGCAGTTCAGAAAGGCCGAATCCATGGGAAGCTCTCAGCTACATGGGAGGGACCTTATGAAATTTATGATGAGCTTCAGCCAGGGACATACCGACTTCGGCAGTTGGATGGAACTGAGTTGGAGAATCACTGGAATGCTGATGTACTGAAAAAATACCATGTGTAAACCCTTCGGGGCAGAACAATCTTTGTAAGTACATTTTGAACTAATGACAGGCCTTGGAGCCGCCATTTATATAAAATTTACAACTTTTTATCCTTTCAAAATTTTCTTTGTTCTATCTACTCTTTGAGGGTTTTTTATTCAGCCTCGTCTGAAGCCTTCGCCTTCGGGTAACTGGGTTTCAGATTGCTGACAAAACCTGTCTTTTTAAAGAACACCGGTCTTTCAGCTGAAGTCAAACTTCAGTAAGACTTGTTCTCCAAAGACATGAGTCCATGGACAATTCTGGGATATTGCCTTAACTGAGCCTTGTATCCCAGAGAGCCATTATCCGAAACATTGCCTTAAGTTGGCCCTGTGTTTCGGGTATCCATTTTTCAAAGATAGACAGAAAATCAAGGATAACAGCAACAGTTGAAAATTTTTAAATCAGCCTCGTCTGAAACCTTCGCCTTCGGGTAACTGGGTTTCAGATGGCTTACAAAACTCAGTCTTTTTAAAGAACACTGGTCTTTCAGCTGAAGTCAAACTTCAGTAAGACTTGTTCTCCAAAGACATGAGTCCATGGACAATTCTGGGATATTGCCTTAACTGAGCCTTGTATCCCAGAGAGCCATTATCCGAAACATTGCCTTAAGTTGGCCCTGTGTTTCGGGTATCCATTTTTCAAAGATAGACAGAAAATCAAGGATAACAGTCTTTTTAAATCAGCCTCGTCTGAAACCTTCGCCTTCGGGTAACTGGGTTTCAGATGGCTTACAAAACTCAGTCTTTTTAAAGAACACTGGTCTTTCAGCTGAAATCAAACATCAGTAAGACCTGTTCTCCAAAGACATGAGTCCATGGACAATCCTGGGATATTGCCTTAACTGAGCCTTGTATCCCAGAGAGCCATTATCCGAAACATTGCCTTAAGTTGGCCCTGTGTTTCGGATATGCGTCTTCTTTAAGAACGCTGGTCTTTCAGCTGAAGTCAAATTTCAGTAAGACTTGTTCTAAAGAGGTTAGTCCCAGAAAGCTAATATCCCAAGCATTGCCTTCAGTTGGCCCTGTGTTTCGGATATCCAACTTTCAGACAGTCAATCTTCAGTAAGACTTGTATCCCAGAAGCATTGCCTTCAGTTGGCCCTGTGTTTCGGATATCCATTTTGAAGAAGTTCAGAAATTGCTTATTCAACTAAAGTCATACTTCAATTTCTGTGGGGGCAAGAAGCACGCAGTGCAGCTATGTTCGGCAGAGTTGAAGAAAAGAAACAGTAAAGCATTCAAAAATAAAGCAACTGAAGAAAAAAAAAAAAAAATTGAGCTACAAGTTCAATAATTCAGTATCGGCAGCCGCCCACAAGCGGAAAATAACAGCTGCCGAAATACGTACATAAGCAAAAAAATAAAACTGCTGTACGACAAGGCAAGCTGAAGCAAAAAACAAGGCAAAAAAAACTCAGAAAGCGGCAAGTCTAAAGTTAAGCACATGATGAACCGCAAGATTCTGAAGACGACTGCCCGAGTTCCTATGCTTCAGCCGGGGGATCAGACTGATCAGCGTTGAGTCCCATGGTGGCCTCAGCCCCAGCAGCAGAAGAGGCGGGCTTTGCACTTTGCCGAGCCTCCCTTTCCCTCTGCTCAGCTTCCAACTCCAGTCTTTCAGCTTCCTCTTCGGCTTCCTCAGCCTTAAGAATTTCAGCTTCAGCTGGAGTTGCATACTTCATGTGAGGGTCTTCGGGATTCTGGACCCACTCAGCACATTTAGACCAGTCCAGTTTCGGCTCAGCATGAAGGCAGACTCTTCGGCATACTCGGAATCCGTTTCTGAAACCCATCTCATATTCCTCTTGGGTATAAACACGGACCTTGAGTAAAGCCTCAGCATCAGCCAGCTTCTTCTGGGTCTCCTCCAAGTCTTCCTTGGATTTCTTCAGCTCATCAGCGACTTTGGAGGAGGAACCCTTCAGCTCATTCAGCTCTTGCTGAATTTGGAAAGCCTTTGTCTGAGCTTGGGCCACTTCAACTTTCTGGATCAGCAGTTGATCCTCAGCCTCTTGGAATTTAGCTCTTTGGGCTTCAGCAGCAGCAGCAGCCTCTGAGAGTTGGACGTCTTTGGCCAGGAGCAACTCTTCAGCAGCCATTCGGCTGGCTTCAAGAGCCTCTAGACGCTGCTGTACTTCAGCTTGTGCAGCAGTTCCTTCTTGAATTCGGCTCTCAATAGCAGCCTTGAATTTGGAGACGTCCACTCCCATATGCTCCTGGAGGAATTTTTCCCCTTCCATCAGTGGGGGAAAAACCTCCATCTCCATAGCATCGCAGAAGGTTTTCAGAGCTTCGGCAGCTTTTTTACCGTACTCCTCAACCTCCTGCTGCTTCTCTTCAGCTGCTGCTTGCTTCAGCTTAGCAAGCTTAACTTCCTCTTCAGCCACCTTCCTTTCGTGCACAGCAGCGTCTACCCTATCTTGTAGGGTATCAATCAGCTCTACAGTGAGAGTCTGATTGTGCACGAACTGAAAACAGGAAGACAAAAAAAAAAATATAAATAAAAAAAAAAAATATATATATATATATAAAGAGCTGAATTTCGGAGGAAATGAAGGAAAATTACCTGCATCATCAGCAGTTGGTTAGACCTGGCTGGGTCAGGAACTGATCTACTGGATTCGCCCATCCCAGCAGTGGCCTTCAGCGACCAGATCCTTGCCCTGTCTACTTCGGACATGCCAGCAAAATTGCCGAAGTAGGCTGCAGCTCCTTCTCGGTTTTGACCCCATATGAGGTCCCAGATGTGATCTGGGATTGGAATTCGGGGGGCCGAGAAACCCATTTCTCCAGAATGCAGAGTCTGGAAAGAAGGGAAGGACGACGATGGAGCTTGATTAGCCTTGGTTGTCTCAGCATCGTCCTTCTCAGAGGAGTCAAGTACTATGACCTCCTCTTCTTCAGGGGTGAGGACGAAAGCCTCAACCTCTCTTGCGATATCTGCCGTGAAGCCTTCAGCACTTGACATCACGGCATCTTTATTTTCGTGCTCAGCAGCACTCTCCTTGATTTCTTCTTGGACCCCTCCCTTAGGTTCGGGAGTTCTCTGATCCACCTCCATCTCAGGAGGTGGCGGAGGGGTCTTTTGAGGAGATTGGGGTGTTGGCTGGGGAACCCTCGGCGATCCATTGCCTTCCTCAGGTTCCCTTATTGCGACGCCGATGGTCATCGGCCTCTGCTGAAAATCATGAGGGCCGATGATGGCCATCCTTCGGCGCCTTTTCAGAAGGGGCTGCTCGTCCATATCTGAGTCTGAAGACTCTTGTATTTGATCTTCGGGACGAACAGGAGCTTTGCCTTCTCTGTGTCTGTTACTCTCTTCAGACTGTAACAGACAGGGGGGAAGAAGAGTGTGAGTAAAAAAAAAAAAAAAAAAAAAAAAAAAAAAAAGTTGTCTGAAAACTCACCGAGGTTTTCAGCAAAGCCTCGTCTTCTTCAGCTGCTCTAGCTGCAGCTTCGGCTTCAGCAGCTCTGGAGGACCCTTCTCCTCCTTCACAAGCCTCAAGTACCCGTGCAACCTCTTCGGCTGTGCGGGCAGCTTCAGCTTCTTCGTTCAGCAGCTGAAACCAAGGGTCTCTCTTCTTCCACCAAGGCTTCTGCCTCTGATACAGAGCAACAGCCTCAATTTGGAAGTGGGAAGAATCCAGATGAACTTCCCTATGCCTCGGCTCAGTGATAGACGGGGCCCGTTCAGTTACAACTCGCTCTCGGTTAACACCAAGACGAGCGTAGTTAATACCAACGTTGGTCTCGTCCCGCTCTGAAAAAAGGGAAAGGGAAAAAGTTTAGCTCAGATATGTTGGCACAGCATAAAAAAGCAAAGCGAGAGAAGAAAAAGAGGTAGTTAAAAGCCTCGGCCCCAGCCGAAGAAGCTTACCATCCTTAAACTTTCGGCTGAGGCCAACAGCTGCTAGCATATTCTCTTGGAAAACGTAATGCGTATCGGGGAGCCAAGTCTCCGGGATATGCTGCATTCGACCACTCCCCCCCGGGTTCGGCAGCTTGCCGAAGATATGTTGCTGATCCAGGTTCGGATCCGCCCCGTTATCTGCGGGGGGACCTAGACTTCCCATTTCGGGATCAGGCTCAGCTAAGTACCGGGGAGCGCTGAAGACGCAAGGGTGGCCCGGATCTATGGGTGCCCTAACCCAAATCCATTGACCTCTCCAGTCCTTGTCTGAAGAGTCATTTGGCCACATGGTCAAGTATTGGGGCCGGGACTCAATCCGATACCACCCAGAACCATGGCTTCCGTGCCCACTCTGAATATTTGGCACTAGCCGATGGAGCTTTCTGAAGCAGTGCAGGTTCGGCACGTATTTGAAGAACTTGCAGACCCATAAGTATGTCATCACCCTTCGGATGCTGGTGGGGGTTAGCTGACATAGGGAAATGTTGTAATGGATCAGCAAGTCTCGGACGAAAACGTCCAAAGGGAACCTCAGCCCATACTGAAGCTGTCTCGTGTACACCCCCACATACCCCGGGGGTGGACGATGGATTCTATCGGATGCTGAGGGCATTCGGCACCAATATCCATCAGCTTCAAAAATGCCGTAGTGCAACTCAATTTGCTCAGCAAATCGATATTGATCGGCGTTCTCTACCCACCATGAGTAGGGGCGGTTCTTTATCATGGCCGAAGCGACTTCGGCATTCTCCCACTCTGAAAACCCAGGGAGGATATCCCAAAGGACAGCGGGAATTTCATCGTCCCGTCCAGAAGCACTCGGCTCATCCGTTCTTTGAGGAGGAGCCGAGGAAAGGGGAGTCGCCCTAATCCCTTCAGCAGGGTCAGACTCCGGCCTTCGACCATTCCAGGTCCCAATCCTATTCCTAGGATCGGGAATCGGCCTTGCTCTTCTTGGAGCACGGGCTCTACCTCTAACTCCTCTTGCCATGGATTATTTCGAAGAGAAAAGTCGAAAGAAAAGGGGAAGGAGTTCGAATTCGAAGAAAAATAAACTGAAATCAAAGGAATTTACCTTAATCTGAAGCGAAAGTTGCCGATTTACGAGTTCGTAGTGGCAAGTCTCAGTTTCTAAGCTCAATGCTCGGGGGAATTTGCGAAGTTTTGATGCGGGTTCTTGGTTTCTCTCTCGAAGAATTCTGGGTTTGTGTTGGTGAATAAGTGAGGAGAATGACGCGCCTCTGTTTATATCTCCAGGTACGGGATACGAAGAGTCTGTGCTTTAATTTCTCTTAAGTACCCACTAAGTAACCATTAAACACATGTCTTGTGATTAAACCGCCCATTATCCGTCCAACTTCCGCAAATCATTAACCGTTGTTATCTCATTAATTACGGTTTAAATTCAAATTTTTGGATCAATTAAATCATTTACTTCCCTCCTTTTCTGAGTTAAATCAAACCCGACCCGTCATTCTTCCAAATCGGGTCTGGGGGGCAAGTTGTTTGGGTCCAATTTAGTCAAAATTGGGCCTGAGCACTAAATGATCCAATTAAAAGCCCAAGGTCAAGGTTCAACTCTCCAATTGCTCAAAAGTCAAAAGTCAGCCCACAAAGTAAGCCAATTGGGCTAAAGCCCAACCTCTCCAAGTATGATGAGGTATAAAAGCCCTCATATTAACACATTCAAGAGGACATCACATACATTATCACATACATTATCACATACATTATCTCATACACTGATTATTCCAATTCGTATGCTCATTCTTGCATTCAGAAATACTCCAAAAAAGCCTCAAGCTACAAACTCTCTTGCATAGTGTCTTCCTTTTTACACATTGTACTGACTTTAGCATCGGAGGGGCCTTCCTCGGAAACACCCCCGAGGCTAGTTTACGTGTGTTCACTGTGCAGGAAACCTTCGGCCCAACACAACTTGGATCGAATCCAGTCTTCTCCATTTCAACGGACCTTCGGCAAGGTCCCATTGTTTTCAACCGAAACAGATATTCTTATAAATTTAAGATGATAGTCAAAATATATTTGATATACTTTTACAAATAACTTTTGAAAATTTATTTGACTTCATACTAAGTCATCATTGATCTATGTTTTAGTAATGTCACTCTGTAAAGTACTTGTATCATTGTATGTAATTAGGCAGAATACATATCATACAATCAATTGTAGTGAAAAGAAATCTATAATGACAAATTAAATGAAAATAGTTGCCAATATATGTACTTGAGTTTGATTATTTTTGTCACAATTGACTCGTGTTTGATTACTGATCTAAATTACATGAACCAAATTCAAATTATAGCAAAAGCTAGTTGAAACAAAGTTGACTTAAGTTGATATTATCGTGATCTCAATTGGATGCAAAAATTTATATAGCTGATATAAGTATGTTTTTCATAGTATATTTATCCGTTAACCAATAGGGATAATGACTATATCTTAATAGAACCAAATTGAATCAAAATAAAAAATTTCATTAAGTTGAGAAAAATATGCAAAAAATATTAGACATTCGTCCCAGCATTAATAGTGGAGTGTGAAAATGGAGCTTTGATGGCAAATTATGAGAGTCAAAAAGGCAAAAGTAACTAAAACTAGCCAACTTTGCACGTTTGGGCCTTCGTCCAACTCTTTGACAATGTAAACTCAACTCCTTCCAACTTCTAAGAGTCAAACATACATCATTATAAATCATATTCACAAGATAATTAAAAGCTAATTCAATAAAACGAGCTTATCCACTAATACATCTTATGAAATAATTCACCAGCCTTGTACTGTAATCAGGTTTGAATTAATATAGATGTAATAAGTTTGATGCATTATAGTCCAACAATGTGATCGTTTCATGAGTCATCTAACTGTATTTTTACTAATCCATTCATACATTTTATTCGAGAACTACATGCTAATGTATAGTTTTGATTAATACATCGGTTTGTAACACAGTACAAAACGCGTAAAATGACTGTCTTTAGCAACCATTTTAATTGAAAGTCTACGATAGAATGTTACTAATTGGTTGATTATAAGAAGCGAAAGTTCCACTTACATAAAGAGGACTACATCTTGAAATTTTTTATGCCAACCGAGCAAATTACACCCACTAATTAGTGCATCCAATTGTAAAATTATCTGTCTTCAAAAAGTTATGCCCTTTTGTTCTGAAGTAGAGGGAAAAGGTTAATTACATAATTAATTGATGTTTGTTCCTTGTCTCTCTTAAATCTTAATCACGATTATGGACTCATATTAAAGTGTTGAAGCCCAACAATAATGTTTATATTATGACCCTAATGTACATGACAAGTATCTGCCTACTTACAACTTCTATGGCCCGCCTTGTATATTATTCAGTATACTTACAGATCTAACAATTGACATCTACTCGAACAACCTTCATAACGATGCTGCCAATCCCCTAGGAAGTTTTTCACAGTTAGCCGGTCCCCATCCGATCTTATTTTTCTCGTTATCATAGACCACCATCTTATCTTGCATCGATATATCTGTAACAGGAAAGATAACAGTCAAGAAACTACTTAACAGCTAAAAAAGGCGATCTAAACAAGGATTATGTTGTAGCAATCTTTACCTCCAATGATGTTGTAATTTCGTAGTCCTACTTCAGTACCGTTTAGAATTCCCAAACAGGCGTTGCCTTTTATCTAGCATAAGGAAAAACAGTTGCTGTATTAGATACTGTCAGGAATTTAGAAAGGGGTGCAGAAGAAAATGACAGTCTGAAGGCGCTTACTGAGATAATGAGATAGTTCTCAGGAGGGAATTCGTAATGAGCAGCATATCTGCCTCCATCTCCAAAGCTTAAAGCCAAAGGCTTGAAGTATTTTTTAACATCACGGATACTCTTGAAAGGTTTTTTACCTTTCCAGCATACAGGAAGTGTGTCATCATCAGTCGCATCTTTCAGAGACGTTCTATGTAAATCTCTCATCAACTGCAAAGCAATTATTATTTCTTAAAAACTAACAAAACTTGTAATTACTAAGGCATTGTTCTTTTCATCTGCATTCTACTTATTTGAAATAATCGGCCCTAATTTGAAATTTTGAATGTAAGTACTAACAGTGTAAATAAACTTGGTAGCACCTATCTGAACTCATTGTTCCTTAACTAATCTTGTTTAGAACAAACTCAACAAAGCCTTATTCTACAAAACAATACAATAATAAATAGAGTTTATGGCTTTGTTTTCTTTTTCAAGATTCTCACCAGGGAAACTAGGGTGTTGTAAGCTTGAGAAGCTAAATACGTGTAGGAACTCCCACTGTCGAAAATCACCAGAAGATTTTCAACTCCAGTTGCTCTCCGACCATAAATGAGCTCAGCAAATCCAGGTGAGTAGTGTTTCCTGGAAACAAACATTGTTTTTCAACATGGGGCAACCATAAATAAAACCAAAGTTTAACAATACCGAAAAGGTGAAAATGGTCTTACGAGTGACCCTGAGTAGTATTTGTCCAAACCAATCGTGAAGAATCATATAAATGATCTCCAAAGAAGATATAACCTCCCCCTCGCCCACTTAAGCAGTGACCGACAACATTCTTGGTCAAACCCTGATCACTGAGTTGTGAAACAATGCTGACTTTCCCCTTGCCAAGGCCAAGTACCCCATCCAAGGGATGGTGAGATGAGCCAGGGATTTGATCATAACCACATCTGCAAATTTAGTAAAAATCGTTACACCAAACTAACCATTTAAACAAATTTACACAAAGCAGGCACACACATTAAAGAACTAACCCAATTCCTAGACGAGGGCTTTGTCTGTCTCCGTTTGTGAGGTTAAAATGCATTTCATCTCTTAAAAGAACACCAAGAGAAGAACCACCATCTGCATACTCAACCTCATAATCACATTGCTCAGGGCTTTCACATTTGTAGTATTCAGGTTGCACCGCAGCACAGAGGGGATCTCTCGAAGCTACTAGGTCAGTGCTGGGTTTATAAAGGGGATGAGGAGCCTGCAGTTAATTTTCAAACACAAGTAATAGTCAGTAAAAGCATGAGACTATACTTTGGAGTTTGACAAAGTCACCAGACCGAAAAAACCCCATTCCTATGATTTGAATCACAGTATGTTTACTTAAAGTAGATAAGATAAAATCAATGAGAGAATAGAGTATATTGTTAAATGCAGAAATAATCACAAATCAATCAATTTGAGAAAACTAAAATTGCCACTTACCCTGGTACATCGGACACAGGGTGCATCACATTGGAGCCAAGTGAGATCACTGCCTGTATCAGGATCAAGAAAGTAGGGTCTTGGAGGATTTCCTACCAGGACTGGTACATAGTAAAATCTGCAATGCAATTACTGAAATACTTGAGAGACTAAATTCTTAAAAGATAACAATAGATATTTAACTTCATGAACCTATACTATGAATTCAGAGATCATTGTGCTATTAGTCAGCAACAAAACAATGGTCACCATCTAGGAGCATATGACATTCGCAGCCTACATCAAATTGACAAAACTCAGAGAAAAAACTAAAGTCCCCCCCCCCCCCCCCCCCTTTTTTTTTTTCCTCCCCATGATCTGCAAGAAAGATTAAAGGATATATCAATGAGTACATACCATGAGATGCACCCAATTACATGAATTTTACTACTCAGTGTGTCTGAACTCTGAAAAGACTAGTAGAATATTGCCCAGATTTTTAGAATGATAATCTATCACGGGCACAATTTGCATATCAAAGTGGACAATGTCTGACTAGATTATATCAACTATCAACCCAAAACCAGTTGATAGAAAATCAAACTACTCCTCTGTTGGTGTAGTTGTCACATTATCTCAATTTGTCACATTCAAGGATTCAATATGATCTTAAATTACCTTGACAATAGCTGTATCCCTCCCAATTTCTATCCGCCATTTATTCCAAATGGGAATATACATTAAAACCCAAGCACAATCCATCAGTTTTTTAGGAAAAGATTATCACTTTTTTGAACATCCCAGAATGATATATGTGACCATTAATTTCGGTTAAAGGGTACTTAATATGACAATTGGACACATCATATTAGACCATAAACAGAATTTCCAGAAAACAGTCCACCAGATTACATAGATTATATCTGATCCTTATCTGTTACACCAAGCAACACAGATCACACATTACGCCCACATTCTAATAAGTAATAACTAACCTCTGAAACTATCAATGCAAGTTTCTCAATTTCACCAAGCTTCTACTATACAAATACCAGCAATTTCAGCAGAATCTCAATGAAAACAGACTTTAAACACTTATCAACCTTAACAACCAACAAATGCTTAATAAAGACTAAACTATCGATCGAGTCTCCAACCATCAGTTCAACCATTTTAATCGAGCTAGTTCTCTAACAGCACCCAAACTCAATGAAAACAAAAGAAGAAGATAAAGAGAAATCGAACGAGAATTACCCTCGAGGATAGACGTTTCCATACATAGGAAGAACAATAGAAGAAACCCTCCGATGAAGAGAATTGGATGAAGAACTTGCTCCTAAAAGCATTGGACGACCTCTATAATAATAATAAGGTTGTCTTTCATTACCATTGAAACTACACTCTAACATTGATGTTGTGCTCAGAAAGAGCAACACAAACCACCATAACATCTCTATTGACCATCTTCTCATTATCTTCACGTTTTCGAACACAATCAGATATTAGTTTCTACAGTTGGGATTATTATCAAGGGTCGTTGAAATAGTTGTAAAGTCTTATTTATACTAATGCTAAAAAACAAGCACTTTATAAAAAATAAAAAATAATTAAAATGATTCTGTTGGGATTTCTTGACTTGTTAGATGAAAATATGTATTGCCTACATTGGAATAAATTGTTATGGTGACATTGTTTTTGCTTCTTTAAGGATTTTTCATATGTTCTTTTCTTGTTATACAATGAAGGGCAAAATAATACAGTATTGAGCTATTGACCCAACTGTAATTCTGACTTGGGGGGTTAAAGAAAAGGATTCTTTTCTTTTTTATTATCTTTAGGTGGGAAAAAGGAATCCTTTATACAATAAGCTTTATGTATTTTATGTTAGATCATTGATACTCTATTATACAAGTATAAGTTTTTTTTTTTTTTAAACTTTATAGGAAGTATTATTATATATTAAGACTTTATATGAGTATTAGTTTAGGAATATCAATAGACCAAATGGGTAGGACATTAGGATTAAAAAAGGAAATTTCCTGAAAGTTTCCTAGAAAGTATATTTCTGGACCAAAATGATTGGATATCAATTTTTTTACTATTGATTAAAATGGTATGGCCTATGAACACGAAGACAAATTATGGAAGTGGGCTTACCAACTTTGTAAAAGACAATAATAGCCTACCCCAAGATCTATAATAGTTCATACGTCTGAAAACTCTAAAATTATATATTACATGACCAGTTCAAATTACACGATCAATATTTATCACATAACCGGTTCAAACTATCAACACGATAATTGACTCTGGCCATAGAAAGTATTTGTATATAAAATACTCTTAACATAATATAATATGTTAATGTGAAGAAAATGGAAACATTTAATAAGACAATTAAAATATTTTATTGTGAAGAAAATGAGAAACAATTAGGACTAACCTGTAAAATTGATATGCAACAATCTGAAGACGAAAGCAGCAGCAAAATCCACGCAGTAGTTGTGACATAAACAGGCTGGCAGCATAGCCTTCAAATAAGATTGTGTTTAGGAAGTCAGTTATTGAAAAACATCCCCAGCTAAATTCCTACGAAGCATGTTATATCAAATTCAATCAGCAATTACTAAAGGATTTCGTTTTATTAAATTGTCTTCCAACTTTCCAACCTGTGCACATGTGGCAAAGACACACATTCCCCTCTTGAAAAAACTATACAGAGTACTTTGTAATAAATTATCCCTTCACATAGCTAGGTTAACATAAACCAACTTCGGATGTCACATAAAGAAGTACGTAGTATAACACTATTTCTATAGTAAGTTTTATCGTTTAAGTGAAGACCCGCGCCGACCCAACCAAGGAGGGAGTTTACTAAGGAACACGCGTGATATAAGCAGAAATCTTCTTACTAAAAAGTCATGGTGAACAATTGACTTATATGCAGATTATTGGGTCTGAGCAAGAATTTGATTTCTTCTTTAGGTTTCTCTCACATTTTTACCTCCTTTTTCATCTTTATTAACTAAAAATGCAATCTTGTACAAAGTATGCTCAAGTCTTTTATGTGAGGAGGGAGAATTATGAGCATCTTGATAACCTGTCCCCATAATGTCATTATACTCTGGCATTTATATGATACTACAAAAAAAAATAAATATATATATATATATATATATATATATATACTGACCAACACTTCTTATAAGTCAATTTTTTTTTTTTTTTTTTTTTTTTTTTGAAACTCACTTCTTATAAGTCAGCCAACTAGTTACATTCTTTGTTTCCTAGGTCACACTTGAGAAAAGGGAGAAGGTAAGGGAGTCCCTATTCTTGCAACGGGTAAGGGAATCCCTTTTCTTGCAACGAGGCACTCAAAATAAAATTTATATACAACATAAGCATTTTCCACTAGGAAAATAATTTGTTCAATATCTACTCCAAAAATTTACAATGCCATCACAGGTATGTTGCATGTTAAGACAAAGAATCAGATTCTGCTCATATCTTACTCAAAGTATCACATACATGAAAACCCTTAAACCCCTATGTTGTGACTTGTGAGAACTCTATGCCAATCTACAGAATACATTGCTCCACTAATTCTCAAACTTCTCTGGTAGCCTTATGGTATGCAAAGCCAGCTTCCCAAAATTTGCCTGCAACTTAGCCCTGACACTTCTTATGAGAATCCAGAAAAAGCTTGAACGACCCTGGAAAATAAAAACTGGGTTTAAAACTCCAGGAGAGCCAGAAACAAGCAGCCAGCAACATCCAAGGCAATCATCAATCAGGCTGTGGAGGATATTATTCAGAAGAAATGGATTTCTACATATAACATATTCCGACACACATCATAACGGGAAATGACTTGCACTTAAGAAACCCATGGAAGTAAAAAGGTCTGAGAAAGTAAAGTCTGAGTATAGCTAATTAAGAAACTAGTCAGTTATTTGGGTCATCTAAAATAGAGGGTGTTTGACAAAGAAAAATACCCAACTCGGCATCTTTCAATGACCGGTGCAATTCCTGATCCAAGCTTCTCTTTGGCAACTATTCCAAGATTTCTAACTAAAGTCAAGATGCTTAAAGGAGATGAAGCAAAAAGATGGATTAACAAGGAAAGAACTTGACCTAACCCAGCAAACATCACAATAGTGGACCACAAGTGCAGAATGATGTGAAGCAGCTTACCATTCAAGAAAAACTTTCTTCTACATATAGTCCACAGGGAAAAACCAGTCGGTAATAGATCGATATTTGTGGCATCTCTTACAGCCCTAGAGAAGTACTCCTTCCATCCCAGTACAATTGCACTGAAATTAAGGGGGGAAAAAATAGAAGGCTGATTGCGGCTTCCGACTTCAAAGAAAAAGTGCCAAGAGTCCCACCCCCATCCGCCCCAAAAAAAAAAAACTACTAAAACTGCCAGAGGACCTGATGTATCAATAATTTCCAACTCAACAAGGATTTGTTCATCTAGAATCGTTTGGTTACTACATAATCTCAATCCTCAAATACCCTAAAAGATATAATGCTCTCCACTTGATCTCCTTTATCTCTGTTTGCACTCCTCAATTATGGAGTCTTCAGGCCTTTTGAAGACAGGATCTCAAATCACACACCTAAAAAAAAAAAAAAAAAAAAAAAGACAATACAATCTTCAATATATGGAGTACTTCATCATTTCGAATGCAATAATTTCACATTGGCTTTTGAAGTCCTTGTCCTTTCATTTGTACATTGTCATCATTATTTAAAGAATTTCTCCTATTAAGAAAAGAAACCTAAATAGCATTTATTCAGCACTAATCTTGTAGACTTTTTGACATAAAAGCAGGATATGAATGGTTATCTGAAGAGCCTTCACATCCGCCAACCCACCACAACACTTCCTCTAGAAATATGTTTTCTCAAACTCCTACCCCATTATACAAGCACACAATCTACATAGGATCTCCACCAAGGTAGCAGTCACCTAAAATCTAAAAGCAAAATTTCATCAAAAGAGATTCAAAGACACTAGTATCGAATCTCTATATTACCACCAAAAGCAGGGGTGAATTTAAAGAAGAAGAGGCTGATTGTCCATCTTGCCATAGTAAGCTCTCCCAGATGGAAAATCAGGAAGGACACAATGCAGATAAAAGATGACAGGATGTAGGAGAGCAGGACTGGCGATACAGGGATATGACCAAAGTTATTATTGAGCAACAGCGCTATTAGTCAGCATTATTCACGTTTTCTATGTGGAGTTAGAGCTGAAGACAAAATCTCCTGCAATACTAATATGACCAAAGTTATTATTGAGCAATGGTGCTATTAGCCAGCATCACTCTCCAAAGCCAGTAATTAATCTATCAAAGATAAATTTATACTTCTCCGTTCTTTAAATATTGCAACGTTCACATTTTTGACACTATTCGCACACTTCTCTTCAACCACATTATGATTTACAGTCAAGGAAAATATATATTCAAGTTGGATCTTGTTAGATTCGACTTAATATATACTTACACATATATTAACTATTTTTTTTTTTAAAGATGTTTACTGTTATATAATTTAAGATACTAAAGGTTTAAACTGTGCTTAGGGAGTTTGGGATGTGTAATTCCCCTCCATGTTGAAATATTAAAGGTATGAAGAAAGTATAACAAATTTAAACACACATGTTCCATTGAAGTACAGGGCAGTTTAGCAGCTATAACACACCTTTATGTAAAGAGAAATCCGACTTTGCGTCTTGTTGAATGTTTGACACAAAAATCTTGGCTGTATCTAAGATCAGCAAGATAGAATATGAATTGTATAAGGACGTTAAACCCTATCAAGCTGGGCCATTTTAAGATAAAAAGATGTAGAATAAGAGTACCACAACACAAGTATTACCTCGCAATGACATGATTGACAACACACCAATGAGAAATGAGTACGCTTGGATGCTTATGAGTGTTGATTTATGCTAGAACATGGTCTACAATTATCCCGTCTTTCAGCTTAGCATCTCTCTACAAGAAATAATAAATCTCTATGTATTTATGCTAGTGAAGGAATACCAACTCAAGCCAGAGACACATACAAGGGCATACAATGAAACAAATTAAAGAATGGAAGAAAAATTACACCACAAAAATTGTAGGATTACATAGAAATTACAATCCAAGAATGAAATTCCTTCGTCAGCATATGGACAATCTAGTACACTGTAAAATTAGTCATGTGGCACCTCTAACCATAAACAACAACATTATAGCCGTAATGCCAAAAGGATGGGTTTGGCTACATGGACAAAGATGTCATCCCCATGAATTGTTCATGTGGATCCTTCTCTCCACCCACCCCAATCCAATGCTATGAACTTAAAGGGCCTAGTTTTGCACACCTCTTTTTATCCCTTCCATTCAAATCGATCTTTGGTCTCCATCGGCTACAACTAATACCTTCAACTTTCCAACTCGTCATCCTACAAAGTGGAGCCTCCTGACGTTGATATTGGACAAAGCAAAATCACCACAATTGTCACGCAAACATGCTATTTTTATAAGCCCAACACTTTGAGCTGATCAACAAACACCAATCCTATAATATTTTCTTCATATATTCAGAGGAATATTGAAATTGCATAGTGTTCAGACACTCTTCCACCCCCCCTCCCCCCTCTTTTCTATCCATCTAGACTTAATTCGGTAAATATCTCAATTGATAACTCCTATCTTCAGGATAAAACTTCCCTACCTAATAATTGGTAAAGTATCAATCTTGCTTTCCAAATTTTGTCTCCAAAGTTCCGACTTATCACTGACATTTGCTTTAAACGCACCCACCAAAACAATATCATCTGGAAACAGTATACACTTTATAACAACAACCCATGCCAGTATTCTATCAAATACAGTGATCCATTCCTTTCACTTTATTCTGCATATTTTAACATATATAACCATTTGCACATTCAACAGGTATCACAGCACATACACAAAGATTAACACAATGCTATTAGGAAGCCTACATTGTATTGTGGGTAACAGAGAGATCCTATTCATAACGATCTAAGCAAGCTTCAGCAGGAGAGAACACAAAAACCCAGATGATAGCAATAATACTTAGCCACAGAATGCTTTCAAGCTGAAAGAGGAGTGGCACAAAAGCTCAAACGATAACAATGAGAAAGAAACCATTCAGATCCTTGAGATTATTGCAATATCGCCTATTTGTCAGTTTGAAAGGTCAACTGACTAATATAGATTGTAATCAATAAATCAGTAGGCAGTTCAACTAATCTCTACAGAATAGTGACTGATTTGTCAACACTAACAAAATAGTTTCTTAATCAAAGAGTGAAAAATGATTCTTCGCAAGAAAAAGCAAAAGAAACTAGTTGTTTGTTCCTCCTTTCTCCGCCTTACTCAGCATTTCTTTTACCACATCCAAACAAAATTGATAGCTGATAGCTGCCAGGCCACAAATCCTGACAGAAAGGTGAGCCTAAAAAGACAGATGCTAGGAACTGCAGCATAGGAGAAAGAAAATAAGGGCGCATTTGATTCAAGGGGAAAGAGAGAGTTTAAGAAAGGGAAACATGAGGAAAATAAAGGATAGACTTCAAATTTGTCTTATTGTTTGTTTTAGATCTAGGTATGGAAATCACTCAATATTCCACCACCCCTTCCTTTCTACTCTTCCACAACCACAACTGCAAACACCCAACTCAAAAGTGTCGCCCTAGTCATAAAGAAATTGATTATTACACTATAAATCCCAAGTTTTGGTACATGATAATCAAACTTGTCAGCATTAGCACCATGAGGCGTATCACAACTTTTGTAAACTTGTAACAGCTTTTATTGTGGAATTTTGATAACGCTGTGTCAAAGAACCCAACAAAAAGGTTTTTTTTGGTTATTTCAATATTTGTCAATAGCATAAGAATGTTTTGTGTTTTAATATCTCAGTGGTAATTAAGCCCATAGAATTGTAAGAAGGGTAGCATGACATGCAGATGTGGCCTCCATCTAAAATAAGCAAATCTATTGGACTATCTCTTAAACCGTCAATGTCAATCTCCAAATTTTCACCAAAACTCCAAAAAAAAAAAAAGCTTCAAGTTATTCCAGTTACTCATCTTGAACTTGCTGAACAAACCTTCATCAAGGGAAGTTTAAGGCCTTTCCCAGATGTTTAAGCACATGGGAGGAAAGGCCTTTCCGAGATCTTAATAATGGTTGATACCAAATGACCCCAATTTTATATGTTGGAGCTTCATAAATGTTGGTATACTTAAGAATCTGTCTCTCAAGCAATGGCTTGTATCTTCTCCCAAAATTTCCATCTCAACTAGTGGCGCTCTTCAAAATATTTTCATAAAAGGTGAAGACCTAAAAGGGGATATTCGCCAAGGTATCCCCAAACTTCTTTCTCTGATTGGGATATCTTCTAACACACTTTACTCTTTAGTCATGGATATAAATTTCAAGTTCCATCCTACTCAAATTTTTATTTTTTTTTAAAAAAAACAATAACTTAGATTGTTTTATATAGAAGATCTAAGTTTTATTGGCGTTTCAGTAACACTGCGTCCTTTCTCCAACGGACCACTCAGAAGAGCCAGGCAGCCAGATCTAGATGATATCAAATCTCTCAAATCCTTTGCAGCACATAGCCACATAGCACACAAAATTGGCTAAATACCTCAAATAATTAAATGCTTGCAGCCTAAGATCAGTAGTATAAATTTTGCATACAGTTGCATGCAATCTAAACTCTAAACTATAAACAAAAAACCTCATCTTGATGGTTAACATGCAATTTGAAAGCGGACACTCAGCCTAAGCTTGGTCCATGAAAGGCTTGTAACTCTTCAAAAGCCATCTCTTGACAATCATAGTGAGCTCTGACACTTTCTTTTTTTTTTTTTGCTCTTCTATGTCTCCCTGAGGTTTGTGATTAACTAACAGCCTTAATTTTGTGCCAAAGAAAAACGAAAAGGAACACTATATTGTACCTATTATCCCCATTTTTCACATCCAATGACATGTAAATCTTTTTTGTAAAGGTTATCTTTGCAATCATCATACTAACACAAATCAACCATTGAGTGCTAACTGCTAACACAAGAAATAAAAGTCACAGCTACAGGATTGAGAGAAGTTGTATCTAGGCAAGAAATAGAACTATCACATCTACAAAACGAAAACTACAAAATAACCCACTGATCCTCAGTCTATGAGAAAGAAAGCACCACTATTATACTCAGAATAAAAACTTATCAAGGTGCCTCCAAAATATTGACTCACAAGCAAAGCACTAAATAAAATACCAAATAAAAAGATGATCAAACAATCTAGAAGTATCTAGTTTTCTCAAAAGTCGAGTTGCTTAGGAAAAAAAATACTAATCAGGACAATCAAATACAAACTAGAACAATATTCAATCAGTTTTCATCTAATCTACAAAGATAGTCAATTAGTCCGCAACTTATTAATCACTATCCATTCCTATAGTCCATAATTTAGCCGGTCAAGTGAAAGTAGGATAGAGGCAAGTAAGGGTGCAAACAAGGCTGGAAGCCGTCCAACTTCCACTAAGAACACTGATTTCATTAAATTATGGCTTCCTAAACAACTCCCAGTGTCCTTATGGAAATTATGGCTTCCTCTAATCTGTGCCCTAAATAGGAACCATCAACCGCATGTCTCATCATTTACATAAGCTATAAAACACAAAAGCAAAGGGAAAAGATCCTTGCATAAAGGGAAAACACCACAGGTGCAACTAGTAATTTACAGACAATTTTTCGTTTCCCGTGACGCCAAAACCCCTCCCTTCTACTTCTACCCAAAACTCATGATTTTGTATACAAAGCTTAAGATGCAAACATCTCAATTACATACAAAAGCAGTATCATGTATTACACAGCAAAATGAAGATTCTCACCAATAAAAAAATATTTTCTCTGTACTGGAGGAGCTGGGAAGTAGGAAGACTAAAAGCCAGACCTTCAGAGCTTAGAAAGATGAATCCATGCTAAGAAGCAGTAGTGAATGCTGGTGATTCCTCACAGCACTTCAAAACAATTGCCGGAGCCCCATTATCTAGCTTATAACTGCTATGGATTAAGTTTTCTTTACATTGTGGGATTGATGAGTGCCTTCTGCTATATGTCTAAGTATAATAACCAAGCTCCAATTTGCACCTTTCAACTTTTGACAGCCTCCTCCTATATGTCCTCAGAGGGCAGTCATGTTCCTCCTTGATCTTTACAGCTCCTGATGACCACCGCCTACAGCGCGTTCTCTGAGAGGAATCAGGTTCTTTCTTGCCCTTAGCTTCTAATGATGCTCGCCCCTTCCTGCTATACGTAATCAAGCAACCATCTAGATCACCATCTTGCTTCTCATCTTGTATTCTAGCACACTTATGCTCAAAAGCTTGTATAGTTTCAGGACACCCACTTTCCCCATCACCTCCAGCATTGCTAGGTTTGCTGGAGCAACTTGGATCAATAGCTGCCTGCAATCCAAGACCATCCACCTCAGGCACATCCTCACATTGCGTATTCAACAAACACGAGTTCCTCGATATCCTAGGTGAGCTATTCATCGCTCTATGCAACCTGAAAGCCAATTGTGCATCCACATCAACCGCTGAACCTTGTTGATCACCACCCCTATCTACACTAACCAAACCCACAGCTCTACTCGCTACAGCAATCGCCTTCGTTGCATCCATCACCTTGTTAAAAGCCTTCTCCTTCGCCTCAAGGGCAACGGCAACCTTCTTCTGAGCAACAACATGAACATCATTCAAAGCATCCTCACCTCTCCCCATATCCTGTGAATCACAAACCCCAGAACTCCCCAACGAATTCGTCAAATCACACCCGGTTTTCGCCACTTTACTCTTAATTTTACTACCAAGAACCCTAGCTTTATAATCATTCTCAATCAATTTCGGAACCCAACAATCAAAACAAACCGAAAAATCATCACAACAATTATTACCATTACCTGAACCAAAAGGAAACATCGAAGCGCACGCCTTATGAACCCTACGTCGACATCTCTTGCACTCATGAAACGACTCCATTGATGAAGATGAAACCCTAGTTAAACAATAAGAACAATATTGCGACGATTCAACGAGACTATAGCAACATTTACAAAGAAGAACGATTCGCCACTCACTAGCAAGGATTTGAAGGCCATTTTTAGGGTTTGTACTATTGATGTGACGATTACAGCAATTGCAATCAGACAAATTGGGCAACTCCCTCGTTTTCTTCATCCGATGATTTGGCGGTGCAGGTGGAGGAAAGTCCGGCGAATCCGCCATTGACGCCGGCGAAGGTCTCTTCATCGGAGCCGCCGATGATGAGGAGAGAGAAAATTAGGGTCGGAATTTTCTGCAATGCGAGTTAGGGTTTTTACAGAGAGATTTTGGGGGTATTGGTGGCTTGGTGCTTAGCACATTGGAGGTTTTTTTTGTCAGAAAAATACTGTTTGTATTCTCTCTGCCTCTGTTTCTGTTTATTTTTTCTCCCTAAAATTTTCTGTTTTTTTTTATGTCCTATTAAAAAAACAGGAACCTTAATTTCCTGAAGTTTGCAAGAATTCAAATTCACAAATTCTAGATTATGATGTGTGGATTGTGGCATACAAATTTGTGATTTGGTTTTAGAAGATGTACGAGTAGAATTCCGATTGTGAATTGTGATGCCAGTATGACATCGTTTGTGATATCGTGGAATTCAGGTGTTGGTTATAACTGAGAATCTGACATGTGTTTATATATCGTGATTTTTTTTTTTCCCACAACCAATTTAGAGAAGGTCGTGGTTAATGAAGTTATGATATGTTAAGAAAAATTTTAAATGCAGAAAGGGTATGTTATATTTACCTAATTTTTTTATTTGAAATACTCTTATCAATTAAACTTGGATATCCCATTATTTAATCTTAATAAGAACTTATTATCTAAAACTAACTGTATGGTTACTCCTAAGACCTGAATTAAACTTCCTTTTCAACACCATTGTAGTATATTGTTCCATTTTTGATTATTTTTGTACACCATTATAGTAAGATACAAATAATCCAGCACCAAAAATATGACTGGTACATCAGAGTAACTTAAATAGGTATGATCATGTTAGTAATAGTTTGCTGCTCCATCAGTAGATTAACAAATTTTCAGAGAGAAAAGATCTAATGATTATAGTTCTTCTCATAAATACAGTTCTGTTTTACATCTTGCAAACTGATATAAGGTATTAAGGGGTGATTACACGCAAGATAGTGTCATTGATGAATGATGAGCATTCCCCTTCAACCGAAATGTCCCTAGCAAAAGCATTTTGCAGCTGCTTATTGAGTAATTGTAAGCGAAATCATATACAGCTAAAGGCTTTGGTTTGGACTTGATCACTTCAGAACTGTCTTTAATTTTCTGAACCTAATAGGGGATTGCAAAGTAACATTAATTATATTCAACTAGAAACTGCAACATTGAAATGAGAAGTAGTAAGCACACAAAAGAAAGTTAAAATTCTGAAAATCGCGTCTTATGAACTGAACAGCACCGATCTTACTCACAGAACAATAGATAGCAAAGGTCCAAAAGTCTCCTGTCATTAAAGGAGAGTTATGGTGCGTCTAGGAAGATAATTGGCGCTGTTTTCCTACATTGTCCAAGTAAAGACAGTATAATAAGAACTAGCAATAATGTGCATGGTAGCATATTATGTACTGAAATTGAGCTACTAAAGGCCAAGTCATGACTACTTACAAATGCTTTCCTTCTGAGTTATGATTGATCACCTAAGAGGCTAAGACGATCTTTAGAGACATCATCTTCCTCCATTAGTTTCTTTAACCGTGTAAAATGGGCCAATAGCAATCTTGACATGATTTTCAATTCCATAAGATCAATTCAAAACAAATTGGTCCTACTCTGATTTCAGAGCCATCAATCTTATCAATATTAAATTGATACTTGATTCTCCTAGGTAAATAAATCCTTAGCTAGAAGGGTTTCCTGATTTTATATCTTTCATAATCTTAATTTAAAGAAATGGTAAATATTTTAGATATTATTTCATTATACAGCAGAATTGTAAAAACAACAATTAGAAATTGTAAAACCAATACTATAATAAATTAAGAAGTGTACATACACAAAATCATTATTTCTGTTACATGTGGTATCAAAAAATTCCCTCAAAAAACAAAACTTTATATCAATCTTTATTCTTTAGACCATCCAAGTAGGGCAGGAATGATCTGCATAATGCTGCCACTCAACAAAGACTTCAACAGATTTAGCTTCTTCAGCGTGTATGGTGGATACCTAATTGATGAATCCCCATCAAAACTTCTGTACATAACGGCCTTCTTATGGCTGAATGCCTCAAAAGAGAATTTTCCATGGTAGTAGCCCATTCCACTCTCACCGACTCCTCCAAATGGTAAAGCATCAACAGTTAGCTGTATCGTCAGAAAAATAAAAATTTTGTCAGAGAAAAAAAAATGATTTCTGTTTTGCAGAATTGATTTAAGGAAATGAATAATTACATGCAAGATAGTGTCATTGATGAGCATTCCTCCAGCTGAAACGTCCTTGACAAAAGCCTTTTTAAGCTTCTCGTTGTTAGTGAAAAGATATGCTGCTAAAGGCTTTGGTTTGGACTTGATCAATTCGAAACAATCTTCAATTTTTTCAACCTAAAAAAGGAAATGGCAAAGTAACATTAAGTGACACTTATAATCAACTAGAAAATATAATAACAAAATGAAAAGGAACAGTGATATATAAAAAGTTCAACATTCTCAAAACCGAGTTTTATGGATTCAACACTAATCATACTTACTGTAACAATAGGTAGCAAAGGTCCAAAAATCTCCTCTGTCATCACAGCAGAGTCTTTTGGAGCATCTACCAAGATGGTTGGCGCTATTTTCCTACATTGTAGAAGTGAATATAAGGTAAGAGCTAGCAAAAATAAAGCGTAGTATGCAGGAATATATGATGTTATTAAGACCACTGAGCTTAAGCAACTAAGAATCATGGAGCATTGCACGCCTTACAATTGCACTTCATCTGTTTGACCACCTAAGACAATCTTATCAGAGACACCATCTTCCTCCATTAGTTTGATTAACCGTCTAAAATGGTACAAGTTTACAACTCTTGACATGTCTTTTGATTCCAAAGGATCCTTCCCAAAAAAGTTGTCTAACTCCGAACTTAAACCAGCAATCTGTCAACCAATAAGGGAAATATCAACATATAAGACAATCTATAACCAATAATCAGTCCACAACTCCATACATTATAAGATATCAACAAGAACAGTTGCATTACTAGCTTTGAAGCAAAATCTATAGTGGTAATGACATAATCCGCAGCAGTGCAGGTCTGCCCGCTATTGCAGGACCACTTTCCTGCTATGATTCTTCTTGCTGCAACCTGTAGCTAAAATTATGAGGAACAAATACTTACAAGGATAAGTATAAATAGAAATTTTTAGTAAAGGAAGGATTAGTACTTGCAAATTGACATCAGAATCAACAACTACAGGGCATTTTCCTCCAAGCTCTAATACAACAGGTGTGAGGTGCTTTGCAGCTGCAGCCATGACTATTCGGCCAACTCTTCCACTACCTAAGAAAGAGAGACAGAAACTAAGGGTTTTCAGAGATATAACTATGCTGAAATAATGAAATATTGTGTCAAAAACAAGTACAGCTATAACCTGTGTAAAATATTTTATCCCACTTTTGCTCAAGAAGGACAGAAGTTTCTTCGACAGCACCCTCAACAACTTTTATTGAGGTATTGTCAACATATTCTTGAAATAAGTTTGCGATTAATGAGGATGTGGCTGGAGCGATTTCTGATGGTTTTAGCAGTACTGCATTGCCAGCTGCTATTGCACCAATCACCGGATCAATCGATAACACTGTCAATTTTATTTTGTAAGTAAAAATGACAATGACATACAAAAAATACATGTTCCTTTTCTTAATAACACATACATATAAAGTCTAGGATAAGGATCCAATTCAGAATCATAGAAGATAAATCCGGAGTATTCGCTTACATACAGAAAGGATAATTCCATGTTGAGATAACAAGGACAATTCCCAAGGGTTCTGAGACAATCTCTGCTGATGAAGGAAATGTTGTCAACGGAGTTTTCACCTGTAAGAAACATTGCATCCCCCTTCTTAAACTAGTTCAAACTTCCAGATTTCTGTCAATATTAATCTTAAGTGTCTAAAAGAAACTACTCACCTTTTCTGGCATCATCCACTGCTTTAGTTCCTTAATTGCCAACTTGCATGCAGATTTTATCATGTTAATCTACATTACAGCAGATATACATTAAGTGCAAATTGTCTAAAAAATTTGAATAATGTAAGCTTCCTAAGTTATATTCCTCAAGGATAATTTCTATGTAAATTACATGTGTATCATCATACATGAGATCGAATATCTTAAATTCAACTTCAATAACTATACGAATCCTGCAAATAAAAGTTGACGTCCAAAATAACTTAGAAAAGCTTTAAATCTGACCTCAGCGACAAATGCTTCAAATTCAGGCTTGGAAAGATCTGTATTAAGAGCTTCAATGATATCCTTTTCCCTCTCATCAACCATTCTAGAGATACCCTCCAACTGAGCTACTCTCCATTCATAAGTCTTAGTCTTTCCTGAATTGTACTCTTGTCTAAGCTCCTTAACTATAACTCCGGCTTTATCTGCATCAAAAGATGCCTTCCTTTTCTCTTCTGCCATTACGGAGATTGCTGCACTGGAACTTCACAGCGCGAGACAAAATCAGACATTTTTCAATGAATAACAAGAACACCAAGCATACAAAAATTGTCCTTGTTACAACCAAAAGAGTGGATAATCTAGTCCACTCATCATGCCTCTCCTTATGTTGAAACTCGAAACCATTTAAGAATTGTTAGGTATATATATACAAGTAATACAACTAGTCAAATCAACTGCACCAAGATATAAGCCATTCTTGGACTACAAATAGTAAACGACTACACGAGCCATTTCTATAGACAAGAAAGTATAAAACAACATAATGAATGCACACATACGTACACATATGTTAGTAAAACACGTAAATTAAATTAACCCAAACACGGCAACACGGGCCAATAACCTTAATAAACATGCCCATGTGTGTGGACCTAGACATGTCAAACATCCCATTAACACGTGCTATGGTTGGATCAAAAGTTAGAAAATTAATTAAAAACACATTTCATTAACATGTAATTAGTTCCTAACATTCTTGAAAAATAGATGATTATGTCAATTCTTGGAAATAAATTCATCCAACAACTATCCAGCATAAATCTTTAATTAAGTCAACACCTTATCAATTATCATAATAAGCGAGAAAAAGAAACCACACCAGTAGATACGTGTAGAAATCGCAGGAAGAAATCGACTTTTAAGCTGATAAACTGCCTTTAATGAAGAATTATTATTCCATAAACAACAATTATAAGTAGCCCTGCTCACTCCTGCTCCAAAGTTTCTATACAATAACAGGGGAGAAACAAAAAAAAAAAAAAACAATTAGATAAATTCCAGATACATAAAAACAAACTCTCTCGGTCTGAAATTAATTGTCACTTTGATAGTGTAATTTAACTTGTGATCTCGATTTGATGAGAAAGACGAGGATAAAAAAGAGAAGATGGGTTATACCTGGGATTATTCCGAAGTTGAATGGAGTAAGCAATGGAAGTCATTGATTTACAATATAAGTGTTTGAATGGGTATATAATAAGCCTTAAAATGTGGAATAATGTGATTACCAGAAAAATTAAAAAATAATTTGATGATGGAAGCAAAGAGAAAAACGAATTATAAAAAGATAAGTAGTTTGTATATTTTCTGGTTGTTATTGGTTCTGTTTCCGAAAGTCATAACTGTCATTTAGCGGCCTACTCGTGATTATTTTTATTTAATTTAATGATGTCACATTTTCACTCACTCACTTTATTTAATTTTTTGTCTCTTTAACACGTACTATAGGAAGAAGAAAGATTGGGTCAATATTACTATTGGGCCATCAATCCATCATTAGTCCTTGTAATTGGGTGGGTTGGGTTAGAATAACTCGAATTAAAAGGTGTTTTAAGGTTACAAGAAAGGTTTATGGTAGAGAAATCACAAAGATTATCTAATTAAAAAAAAAAAAGTATATTAAGTTACTGATATGATACTCCCTCCGTGTTTTAATAAGTGTTACACTTTGACCGACACATAGTTTTAGGCAGTTTAATTGACTTAAATAAAATAAGAGGTTAGAGGAGTAGTTGCAGTATTAAAAAATTATAAAAGAAAGGTAGTGGGGTTAATAGTTTATTGAAAAGTAATAAATGTGAGAGGATAATAATAATAATAATAATAATAATAATAATAATAATAATAATAATAATAATAATAATAATAATAATAATAATAATAATAATAATAATAATAATAATAATAAAGTAGTAGTGGGTTTAGGTGGGGACCATAAAAGGGGAGAGATAAAATACTAAAATATAACTTTTTGCCTAAAAAGGAAGTGTAACACTTATTAAAACACGAAGGGAGTATGGTTTGCATGTCACTTTTTTTTTTTTTTTTTTTTTTGAAAAAACTTTAATAATATTGGAGTTATTGTTATTAAAATCCCAATTTAAATCTTAGAATCTTACGATTTAGTTATTTTACATGATTCGATTTACGATTCTACCCGATTATACATATTTCTCTTAACTAGTGATATCCTTAAAAGTTTAAAACATGCCTATATAGTTATTTATAAATATATATTGTCAATTATTGGTTGCTTAATGGGTAAACAACTATTTTCAATCAATAATTAGGTTTCAAACTCATAATTTAAATATATTTAATTAAATTTAGATATGACGTCTTGATTATGCATGTCGGTAGAATCTTACGATTATATGATTTGATTTCGATAGCCCTTACGATTCAAAGTAGAATCCCGATTTTAATAACCTTGATTGGAGTACATATTAGTAAGTGATTTACCTCAAAAATTCATTGGCAAAGTATGATAAATTTTACTTCATTCGTCCTTATTGAAAGTGTGATTTTATCCCAAAACTTTATGTCTATATAAGTCTCATTTTGCCTTTATTTATTTCTGGATTCACTTCCTATCAACCAAACCGGTTTTTTTTTTTTTTTTTTTTTTTTTTTCACTTTTAACCAATCAAACCCCATTACCCCCACTTTATTCCTTTTAATATTCATATTTAATCAACAAAAACTCACTATATATATTTTTTCATTCATATACCTAAAGAGTTTTGCAAACCAAATATGTGACTTACAATACTGTGTTTGATAGTAATTTTTACAGGTTTGGCCAAATCAAAATAAAAAAAAGGTATTTAGTTTTGCAATGTAGTTAATTTAATACTCCGTAGTGATTAATAATGCAAGTAGCTTTTGCCCAAAACTTTAAACACCATACCGTAAACTAGCATCGAATTATACTCGTACTCTGTACCGACTAAACCTAGGCAATATCCATGTTTAAAACATCCATGAAATTCATCATTCAACATTGATTTGGCAATCTTGAGTCTTGAATTCAAACATTCTTGTTATGATTGAAGTCACAAAATAGTCAATTATTTGTACTAAAATTTTCACACCATCAAAAAATACCAAACTCATTAGTATCATCATCATACAAGTATTATTCATATGGGCTCCATATTTCCATTGTTGACCACCTAAACATTGGGCCAACTCATTCATTCATTCTGGAAAATCGAATATAATTCTGGGTCCATCTTTCTCTCTCTCTCTTCACTCTTAAGTACAGTATCAATCAAATTCAACTCAAAACAAACACAAAATTCCGAAATTCATTCATTACCCCCATAAAAAAACCTTCAATCAAAAGTTCTTCTTCTTTAATTTCCTGTAAATTTCTCTTTCTCTCAGAAAAAACAATGTTATCTGTAAAGCTGGTTAGATCTCTTGTTCTGGGTGAACCCATCATCAACCCTTTTCATCTTCATCATCATAATCATAATCATAATCATGATGATAAAAATGATGATGATGTTGATGTTAGAAAAACCCAAGTAGAGTATGATGTAGATGATGATAATGATGATGAAATCAACAAAACCCAGAAAATGTTGAAGAAGAAGAAGATGCCATTGTTGTTATTCATCCCAACTAAAGAATTAATCTGTGATACTTTTCGATTAGCCGCCATTGCTAGAGATATTGGCATGGATTTTCACCCTTCTTCTTCTCTCTCTCATCTCCTATTTTCATGGCCATCATCATCAACAACAACATCATTGTTTTCACCATCACCACCATCTTCATTATCATCATCAAACAATCGACCTTCAGTTTCATCGAATACAACAACATCGACTTCAACAATGTCGTTGTGGGGTTGTACCACAATTCCAAACGACGCCGTTCCAATCCCTTTTCCTTCTCTCTCTACTGCTTCTTCAATCTCTCTCCTTCGCTACTTTGTTTCTCTCTCTAAAGGGTTGTTCAAGCTTGTATTCCTTGAGATTGACCCTAATTCTAGGTTTAATTACTGTAATTATGATTGGGATTGTTCTTCGAATGTTGCTCTGGTTTCTAGGGTTTCTGGGAAACAGGTGAATTCAATGGAGGATTTTTCTAGGGTTTTAGCTGGAAATGGGTGGTCTCTTTTCCGGTCATCGGAGAATAAGAAAATGGCGTCGGCTTTGGTGTATTTGTTTAGAAAGAATGAATCGAATCGGGTCCGGGCGAAGAAGATGATCAAGGGTGGTGGTGGTGGAGAGTGTAGAATTAGGGAGTTGAGGTTGCCTGCATTGGATTTTAAGAGTGGGGTTCCATTGAGGATTTTGCAGTACATCTTGCTCATGACTGATGATCTCTTCTATCTTGCATAAATGATTTGGTGAGGTTTTTTTTTTTTTTTTTTTTTTTTTTTTTTTTTTTTTTATTTATTATTTTTTTTAGTTTTAATTTGAAGTTTTATGGATTATATGTTATGCTTTTTGGTAGAATAATTGCATTGCTATTGAATTCAGGAAAGATATATTCTTGATTGTGTATGAAGTATGAAATCATCTGCTTGATATATTAGGAATTGCTCCATTGTTCTGTAGGAAATTAGTACCAAATTTAATCAGTTTCATTGCAATACAATCTGTTGGAATTAGGGGATAGACGGTTTCGAAATTTGTATGAAGAAAATTTGTTTTCAGAGGAGCACTGCACTTCATGGTTACTCTGAGATTATGTTAGTGAAGGGCTGGTTGATTTTTGTGGTTGCCTTGCGATAAGAGTAACGCTACTTTGGTTAGTTGTTGTTACTCTTGTTATCCACCTGACTAGGGTAAAGAGAGCAAGAGGCCAACTTTATACTTACTCACTTGCTCTTAACTTTCTTGAAATGAAAGTAAAAAATGTAATTTTTGGTAACTTTTAGGTTGGGTAATAGTAACTTTGAATTGATGACTTGGGATTGTCTTTTTTACCATTTTGTGTAAAGGTGGAGGCCTTTTGAATTAGATTGATGTCATATCGTTATATGATAAATTAATATGTTGGCTAGTGTCTTAGCAATGAAAGAATTGAAATGCTTGCTGCCGGTTGATGGCTCTTTTTTGTTCCTTTTATTTTATTCCTATTGCCAATAATTTGCCAATTAAAACTTTTGAATCATAAGCTGTATAGTGAAGGGCAGAGGTAGTCATGAATATGAACCTTGTGCTGTAGCGGAGCTAGAATTTTCTAATGTGGGGTCGATATATGGTATACCTGTATCTCAATTGGTATAAGCTAAACAATATTGCAATGGATGATGTGAAATAGAATGTAACATGCCGTTGTTTTGAGAAGTGAAAGCGATTAGACCAAGGGCCTAGATCACTAGATTGATTGTCTGGCCACTTTCCTCAGAGTGTTCATCCACCTATGATTGTCTCCATCTGTTTGGAGTAAATTTGATAATATTTGTTCTCTAGAATGTATGTGTTGTGTTGTTTTTTCTTTTGGCAGTGGAGTGCGAAGTTAGAGGGCAAGGGGACCAGCAAATTTGCTCCGCTTAATCAGTCTTTTTCTTTAGCATTTATGCCAAACTAACAATCTAGATACTGTGCATTTTAAAATATGAGGGGCTAGTAATTATGTATTGTCATTTTTAAACATGGACCTTAGAAAGAATGAATGTAATACTCCGTAGTTTGTCAAACACAACACTATCAGCTCTGCACTTAAATGGTATATACTACACCAGAATCTAGCTACACCAATTTACCTCTATCCTGACATTAGATGGAAAAAAAAAAACCCATCAAAAAGTTGGATCTTTTGTTATGTTTGCCTTATTTTTTTATGCGCTGATTTTATCTGAAAGGAGTTACATGTTAACTGCAAAGACCTCTGGTTTGTGTCATTACTGGAACCAGCATTTTCTGGGCACCTGTTGATCATAGAATTTTACATGGCAGATTCTTTTTTGTTTTCTGTAGTATTCCTTCCAAGGCCTCTTGTTCCCTTTAAGCATATGCTTTTGTGTGCATACATTTATCTCCTTTCTACCGTCCTAGAAAATTAGATCTGCTTTACACTAAAGGACTAAATTGTGCTGTTGAACTTTTATTATAAAGAGCATGTATTTTACTTTTTCCTTCTACGATTGATTACTTCAGAGTTAGATGAATGTTTCCTTATTCTGATGAATTGAACTGAATTCAATTTTGTTCAGGGGCTATGCAGCTTGAATCCCAGTATTTGGCGAATCTCTTCAAGTAGACAGCAAAAGTACGCGTGGATCACTTCTACTTGGCCAGGAGAACCACAAACTATTCCAAGGAAAGCAAGGGTGAAGAATATCAGCAAAAGGAATGCAGCATCAGCTGACAAGGGAGTTCTACATGGAAAGCCCAAGCTCGATAGTGATCCAGTATACTGTACCAGAGATCGAACTTCAATCAATACTTTTTTCACACCTATGAGTTGTTAATATAGTAGACTAAGCAACGTGAATAAAACTGTAAAATGCCTGTGTATTCCATCCGTGTTAAAACTGTAAAAGTATTCTCACTGTACTTGGAGTTTAAAAAAAATGGAAATTATGGATTAGTCATGTTCCCGTCTGTGTACCAAAGTATCATGATTCATTACCATCAACTCCTTGAGTACACGGAGAGAAAAATATGAGTGGATATAAAATTACTTCTGGATGTCAGCTTGGTGGTTTATATGATATGATATTGTCTAGAGTAAGCTTTTGATTTGAGATTTTATAATACGAAGTACAATATAAGTGTTTCATAAACCATTAAAAGGAAGGTAATATTTTTTTGTTTTTTTTTTTGACAACAGGAAACTAAACGAAACTTACATAACACTAAATTGAGTAAAGTTCAATCTACACCTATTAGCTAGATCATGAGCCACCTGTACCTGGTCTCTTCCCACTTTCCACACCACACAAGATAATATTTTGGCATAAGAGTTTTAGTGACATCAAAATTCCAAAGCTCTCTAATATATATAATTCAAACCGTTTTGTTTTTATTATTGAGAAAACAAACCAATAGCATTGCCTTACTAGCTCTTTTCTTAGGAGGAATTTAGCCCAAGAAGTTCTCCTAGAATCGTTCCTATAACCGAGCCAACACCCACACCCACACCGACACCCACGGCTACACCTACACCCTCAACTTAAGCCACCTCACCACTGCCAAATGTTCCTAGGATGGAAGAGGACCACTGTCTGTTGGCATTGATTGCAAGAATGAAGTCAGAAATTATCTTACTGATCATCACCAAGCCTCATTGAGTGCCGAGTGTTGTTCGTTGCTCAAAAACGACCTAAGTTCCTTACTCAAGAGCACTTACAAGCATGCTCTGGTGCCGCTACGCCTTTTAAAAAAAAAAGTGCTCTTCAATTTTGGCCTAAAATTGGTACTCGTACCTAAATCACACTCAAAACCATTTCAATCTTAAACTTTACAGAGTAGTTACTCCAAACTTAGATCCAAAAACAAATGAATTTTTGGGCCTGAAATCTGCACACAAAACGATTTCAATAAAATGTGGGAAAAAAACACAAAAAACCAACCTTGAACCAGAGAATATATTACAACTTTTACGAGTATAAATCTTTACAAGCCAGCAGTCAGCTGAACAACTCAACTGATAAACTTCCGAAGCAAGTCCTTTGACGAATCACTTAAGTTACCCGAAGACAAGAGGCCAACAATTAATGAAAAAGTGTCTGCATCAGCTTCAAATTTCTTGCCAGTCATAATATCACAATAGTAAAATGCATTTGACAAGTCATTATTGAGAATATATCCTCTGATGATAATATTATAGGTTCGATCATCAGGGGGGCAACCATCTTCCTCCATTATTCTCAAAACGTGACCAACTTCACTCATGAGCCCTTTCTTGCAGAAGCCTTTGATCATTATATTGTACGTTCTAATATTAGGTTGAAGACCCTTTGATACGAGATCGGAGAAGAAATTTGCTGCATCTTCAAGTTGTCCAGCCTCACACAAGCTATTCATCAGGATATTGTAGATGGCAACATTTGGCTTAACACCATTATCCTCCATTTCTTCAAGCAATATCACTGCCTCATCAAGCTGTGCAGTTTTGCAAAGGCAGTCAAGCAAGGCACCATAGGTGAAGGCATTAGGAGCAATTCCATGAGACCGCATTTCCTTGAACAGCTTATGGACAAGTGGGAGTCTATTGGCTTTGCATAGTCCATCGATAAGAGTGGTATAGGTAACAACATCAGGGGTTATCCCTTTCCTAAACATCTCTTGGAAAATGTTTAGGGACTTGCCAATGTTTTTAGCCTTGCAATATCCATTAATCATAGTGCTGAAACTTACGAGGTCAGGCTCCCAACCATTTTCAGCCATGAGATCAAGTAGGTTCTCTGCATCTTCCATCTGACCACGCAAGCAATAACCATCAAGCAATGCATTGTAAGTAATGATGTCCGGAGTCACACCTTTCTCAATCATGTGCTTTAGAATGGACTGTGCTTGATCAACACAACCATCTTTACAAAACACGTCAACCAGCATGTTGTAGGTCTTAACATTTGGTGCTATGTTGCTCTCTAACATTTCGGTTAACACACGCTTAGCCTCTTCCCCAAAGCCAGAATTGTAGAGGCCTCGAACCAAGGAAGTATAAGTGACAACATTGGGCTTAATGCCCTCAGTTTTCATAGAGGAGAAAAGGTGCAGGGCCTCTTCTAACAGCCTGTCCTTACAAAGACTATCGATAATAGTGTTGTATATAACAATGTCAGGCTTACAACGACATCCAGATTGCATTTTTCTCAGAAATTTGAGAGCAGACGCATTATTACCAATCCTACAAAGCCCCTTGACAACAGTACTATAGATAACAATGTCAGGTTGTAAACCAAGCTTAACTATTTTATCTAACAACTGAGCAGCTTGGGGTAGCTTATCACAATGGATATAGCCATTGATTAAGGTAGTAAAAATGACAGCATTAAGGGGATACCCAAGCTTAAGTCTTTTACCCAGGAGAGAGAAACCCAAATCAATACGACCCAAATGACAGTAGCAATTGGCAAGAATACCAATAGAATGCATATTGGGTTTAATACCATACGATTCAAGCTGCCTGGAGAGAGAAATAACGGTGGAATATGGGTTTAAGCGCTTCAATTTGACAATTGCAGTGAATAGCTGATTGAAATAAATGACAGAAGGACGAGGGCGCAAATTAATCATTTGATTGAAGAGTGAAAGGGGAAAATTGAGATCAGAAAACCCTAATTCTGATTGTTCTCTAACAGATTGAAGTAACAATTCACGATCATTATTAGAATCAATTAAAGTAGTAGCAGGAGTATTACTGGGGAAATAATGGTGGAAATTGAAGAAAGAATAAAGAGGAAGACGAAGAAGGGTATGAAAATAGGTATTACCTTTGCTGCCATGGAAGAAAGCAAAAGAAGCGGAAGTTGCTGCACCATAACCAGAAGAACGAGCTCTGCAATTCATAGTATTTCTAAGTCGCCTTCTTCTTCAATCTCTCACTTACCAAGTTTTGCAATCTGTGAAAATTGTAATAGCACCACAATCTTTTTCTTGCGAATCGGGAAAAGAAGATTAGGAGTGAAGAAATGACTACTAGGGTCTATGGACATACGGTATCATTTTCATTACAATCCCATACGGTCGTACACTCACACGGAGTTATCAAGCTAAACTTGATTTAGTGGGAAAGAATACACTTTTTAACATTGGGGTTGAGGGTTCAATACTATTATAGACACTTTAAAGATGTGAATCTCTTACGCACCTGCAAATTCCAGGCCAAAAAAAAGTGAGGGTTAAGATACGGTTAGAGTCTTCCTCTTTACCTTTACAAAAATATACATTATATATATACCCAATTATATAGAATATTTCTACTCTAACCATTTTGGAGTAAATTAAATTTGAGGTGCCGGTGAAGTGGTGGGGCTACTGGGATGAGATGGGTGTTTGGATGGAGCGGTTGTTCTGAAGGGTGGGGGTTTATGACAAAGCTTCATGGGGAGAGAAGAAGAAAATGGAAGAAAGTAATTAAGTGGGCCCCACAAACGGAAATAATAACACAAACTGTCAATTAATAGCAAAATCTATATTTTTTGGGTTTTGGGTGATAGTAAAATAAAATAAAAATTTTGATGGATAGCAAAAATCAAAAGTCATGTATTTTATTGGTAGCAAAAGTCTAAATTTTCAGTATTTTTAGTCGTTAAAACTTATTTTTACTTATTCTCCATTATATTGGATCTTTAAAATTGTTGCATTTTTCTGATTAATGATTAGGAATTTTTGACTTATAACACTATTAAAAAGATGAAAAATGGATTATAACACCACAATAAAAAAATAAAAAAACTTTATTATAACATCAAAACATATATATATATATATATATATATATATATATATATATATATATATATATATTTATATATTCACCACCACTTAGCGAATTTTTGGATGTAATCTATTAGTGGGTGCCACCACGCATACGTGTCACTTTGGTTTTTAAAAATAATAAAAAGAAAAAAAAAACCCTTAATCCTAAGATTCCTAACCCAGGTTACCCAGTCACCACCCCCACCACCGCTGGCAGCCCCACCTTTCATCAAACCCCCATCGCTGGCAGCCCGCCTTTCCATCCAGCCCCCCTGCGGCAAGGTAAGCCGATAGTACCACCCTAACCCACCCCCGAAACACCCCAGCCCCATATGCGATCTCCCTTCCCCCACTCCAAATCCGGCGGCTTAACCCATTCGACCCACCCCTCCCTGACCCTCACCTTAAAACTGGTCGAAATCGACCCTAGTAGCCCTAGAACAATCGATTTTGGCCATCGATTCTGGCTCTTTAAATAGGTTGCCGGTTTTGGGAGAGGGAAAAGGAGATGGCGTTAGTTTTGTGGGTAGGGATGGTGGTTGTGGTGGTTTTCGAGGAGTGGGAGAAGGGGAAGGGGTGTGGAAAGGGATTGGTCGTTGACCAAGAGGGGTTCCGAGAATGAGGTGGGATCCAGCAAGGGGGGCTGACAGTTGGGTTGCCGACAGTGGGGGCGCTGGTGGTTGGGTTGCCGGCAGGCAGTGGTAGTTAGTTAAGGTTTTAGGGTTATTTTAATATTTCTTTTAATTTTTATTTTCCTTTTTTTAAAACCAATATATCACAGACACGTGTACGTGGTGGATCCCACTAACGGATATCATCTAAGAATCTGTTTAAGTGGTGGTGAAATTCATTTTTTGGTTTTTTACTTTTTTTGTTGTGTTATAATAAAAGGCATTTTTTTTTGATCCATTTTTCATCTTTATTGAGGTGCTACAAGTAAAAAAATCCTTAAAATTATTTTTGCTGAAATAAGTTATTTTTATTGAATTGAAATTATTTTACTTAACAATATTATTTTATGGTGAAGATACAATACTGTATTACTTCTTTTTGGACTAGTGAGTACTATACATAAGCAATGTGTGCTTTGATTTATGAAGCTCAACTTTTATCATGCTAAGATCAATATACTTTGTTAAGCCCATGAGCAAACCCACATACATGTGAGTGAAAGTGTTGTCCCGCATTGAAAGAGTATAATAGTGTTGGGAAATGTATCCCACATTGAAGAAACAAGAAAGTTGTGTCCACTTTATAAGGCTTAGGGGCTACTCCCCTCATTGCCATATGGTTTTGAGGTGGAAACTTCTTGATTGAATAAAGTGGACACTTGTGGCGGATGCGGCCCAAGCCCGTTTATCATACTACTTGCTCCATTTGCAAGTTTGGAATCATTTCAATAAAATATGAAGGGAGTAACATTTTGTTTGTTTACTAACTTTTTACTTTGTTTATTTTGTTAGTTACTAGATGGAAGCCCGTGCGATGCACGGTTTTTTCATCTAAGATTTTTAATTATTTGATTTATTGTTTTAATAATTTCAGACAAAATTACAAAAGTTTAATATTTATTTATTTTTACTATAATTTATAAGGCCATTAGAAAATGACACCTGCTAAAGACCCCGATTTTGATAATAACACCTGTTGAAAAAAAAGTTTTATTATAACACCTACAAAAATCCCAAAATTTTGGTTTCACCACCCACTAACGGACTTTTGGATGGAAACCGTTAGTGGGGCTCGCTATGTACACGTGTCAATAAGGTATTGGTTTAAAAAAAAAGATAAATAAAAATAAAAAGTAAAATTAAAAAAAAAAACAAAGAAAAACCCCTAAACCCTAACCCAGCCACCAGAGCCACCACCGGCGGCCGTCACTCCACCGCCGAAGACCCCCCACTGCCGCCGGAAACCCTTCCTTCACCGGCGGAATCACCGGCCATCACCCCCACCGACATTAGCCCCCCCCCCCCCCACAAATCCCCTTCCCCCTTCCCTCTCCCCGAAAAATCACCCCCACCCACCACAGCCCCCCCGCGAAAACCACCTAGCCCCTTCGCCCTCTCGCCGAAAACCACCCCTGGAATTATCCCTCACCTTCAAACCGACCGAAATCGACCTTAGAAGCCCCAGATCTGTCGATTTCGCGGTGGAGGCGAAAGAAATTAGTTGTATAGGGGAATGCCGGTGTTAGGGGAGGAGGTTTGGGAGTTGTCGGTGTTAGGGGAGGGGGTTTAGGGCGGTGCTGGTGTTAGGGGAGGGGATATCAGACGGTGCCGACTTTAGGGAAGGGGTTGTCGGTGTTAAGGGAGGAGGTTTCTGGGGCTGACTGGGTGTTAGGAGGGTTCCGGCTGCTGGCTTGGCTGGGGCAGGTGGTGCCGGTGGTGGGGCTGGTTGGGTTAGGAGATTAGGTTTTTTTTATTTAAATTTTTTTTTAAAACCAATACACAGCTGACACGTGTACATGGCGGGCCCCACTAACGTTTTTCATCCAAAAGTCCGTTAGTGGGTGGTGAAACCAAAATTTTGGGATTTTTGTAGGTGTTATAATAAAACTTTTTTTTTCAACAGGTGTTATTATCAAAATCGGGGTCTTTAACAGGTGTTATTTTTTTTGGATTTCTTACACTCGTAGTGTTGAATTAATAAATTTATCTTTTCCAATAATTTTACTTTATTTTTTTATTAAAATAATTTAATTCGTGGATTATAATCTACGTGGCATTAAAATTTTAGATATATCAAATCTAATTCGTTACTTTTATCTAGGTGCGTGGCGATATAAATTTTTAATTCAAAAATAAAATACAAATCTTTCTTCTTATTGGTCGAAATAAGTATATTTCTTACGTGGCGCTCCGAATGCTCTCCAAAAATACCTACTTTATTTATATATATTAGATTTGTATGTTTTGACTGAATATATTACGAGTACAAATTAACAAATTGAAGTATAGATTGTTTTGAATTATATTATTATCAAAATGAAACGTCCACTAATTGCAATACTTCGTATCTTTTATGTAATTGCATAGTTATTTTTCAACACTTAACTACTACCCTTCAAAATCCCAATTCTCAAATCTCATGCATTTAAGGTTTTTTTTTTTTTTTTTTTTTTTTTTTTTTTTTTTTTTTTTTTTGGCTATGACCTCCAATTTGTGAAACGCTAAACGTCGTCCTCATTTTACATACTAACGCCCGCAATTTGACTTTAACAGACTATTTTGCCCCCAATAACTTGCACTTCTCCATTTTTTTTTATAACTTCCACATCTCCTATTGTTTTTCTTTCTAACTATAAATATTATGCATATACCGTGCGTTAGCACGGATATACTCTAATTTAAAGAAATAAAGATTGAAAAGGCACTAAATGAGATATATTTGAAAAAAAATAACTTACTCCATATTGATTAATTATTATTACGATTGATTATTATTAGTGTAGTAGTAGAAAATTTACGTTATTTTTTTCGAAGGAGTATTCTTTTTTTTTTTTCCCATTAAGATTAAGGGTCTGTTCTGATTTACAGAAAACAAATGAACTGAACTTAACTAATTGAGGCTGAACTGAGTTGAACTGATTGGGGCTGAACTGAAATGAATTGTTTATAAGAGAAGAAAATTAGGAACTGAACTGAATTGAATTGATTGGAACTGAGCTGAACTGAAATTAAGCTGAACAGAACAGACCCTAAATGAATATTTATTTTCTAAATGATTTTTCTTTTTAAAAATTGATTAATACCCTTAATTGGAATGTTACTTTTTCTTTACTTAATTTGCCAATTGCACTAAATTGATTTTTATTTTATTTTATTTAATAATTAAAAGAAAATAATGAATAAAAGGCATAATAGATTCTGCAAAAGTTGAACACCAACTTTTCTCTACTTCTTCCCTCCTCCCTTCCTGTAATAGAGATCAAATTAGAAAATAAGTTGAGATATGATCAAATAAAAAAATAAAAAAATAATTTATTACAATTTGTTTAGCCCTAAGATCTTTTAAGTGTGCTGACTGTTGAGTCATTCAACAACAATACAGTTATATTCAAATCACTAACAAAAGAAAAAATGCCTTTCAATTTTGGCATCAAATTGGCTACTAAATCATACTCAAAACCAAATAATTTTTTTTTACATTACAGAGAAATGATGCAAGCCTGCAATCAGCGGAACTACAACTCAACTGATAAACTTCCGAAGCAAGTCCTTTGACGAATCACTTAAGTTACCCGAAGACAAGAGGCCAACAATTAATGAAAAAGTGTCTGCATCAGCTTCAAATTTCTTGCCAGTCATAATATCACAATAGTAAAATGCATTTGACAAGTCATTATTGAGAATATATCCTCTGATGATAATATTATAGGTTCGATCATCAGGGGGGCAACCATCTTCCTCCATTATTCTCAAAACGTGACCAACTTCACTCATGAGCCCTTTCTTGCAGAAGCCTTTGATCATTATATTGTACGTTCTAATATTAGGTTGAAGACCCTTTGATACGAGATCGGAGAAGAAATTTGCTGCATCTTCAAGTTGTCCAGCCTCACACAAGCTATTCATCAGGATATTGTAGATGGCAACATTTGGCTTAACACCATTATCCTCCATTTCTTCAAGCAATATCACTGCCTCATCAAGCTGTGCAGTTTTGCAAAGGCAGTCAAGCAAGGCACCATAGGTGAAGGCATTAGGAGCAATTCCATGAGACCGCATTTCCTTGAACAGCTTATGGACAAGTGGGAGTCTATTGGCTTTGCATAGTCCATCGATAAGAGTGGTATAGGTAACAACATCAGGGGTTATCCCTTTCCTAAACATCTCTTGGAAAATGTTTAGGGACTTGCCAATGTTTTTAGCCTTGCAATATCCATTAATCATAGTGCTGAAACTTACGAGGTCAGGCTCCCAACCATTTTCAGCCATGAGATCAAGTAGGTTCTCTGCATCTTCCATCTGACCACGCAAGCAATAACCATCAAGCAATGCATTGTAAGTAATGATGTCCGGAGTCACACCTTTCTCAATCATGTGCTTTAGAATGGACTGTGCTTGATCAACACAACCATCTTTACAAAACACGTCAACCAGCATGTTGTAGGTCTTAACATTTGGTGCTATGTTGCTCTCTAACATTTCGGTTAACACACGCTTAGCCTCTTCCCCAAAGCCAGAATTGTAGAGGCCTCGAACCAAGGAAGTATAAGTGACAACATTGGGCTTAATGCCCTCAGTTTTCATAGAGGAGAAAAGGTGCAGGGCCTCTTCTAACAGCCTGTCCTTACAAAGACTATCGATAATAGTGTTGTATATAACAATGTCAGGCTTACAACGACATCCAGATTGCATTTTTCTCAGAAATTTGAGAGCAGACGCATTATTACCAATCCTACAAAGCCCCTTGACAACAGTACTATAGATAACAATGTCAGGTTGTAAACCAAGCTTAACTATTTTATCTAACAACTGAGCAGCTTGGGGTAGCTTATCACAATGGATATAGCCATTGATTAAGGTAGTAAAAATGACAGCATTAAGGGGATACCCAAGCTTAAGTCTTTTACCCAGGAGAGAGAAACCCAAATCAATACGACCCAAATGACAGTAGCAATTGGCAAGAATACCAATAGAATGCATATTGGGTTTAATACCATACGATTCAAGCTGCCTGGAGAGAGAAATAACGGTGGAATGTGGGTTTAAGCGCTTCAATTTGACAATTGCAGTGAATAGCTGATTGAAATAAATGACAGAAGGAAGAGGGCGCAATTTAATCATTTGATTGAAGAGAGAAAGGGGAAATTTAAGATCAGAAAACCCTAATTCTGATTGTTCTCTAACAGATTGAAGAAACAATTCACGATCATTATCAAAATCAATTAAAGTAGTAGTAGGTGTTCGTTTCGGGGAATAATGTCTGAATATGAAGAAAGTAAAAAGAGGGAGACGAAGAAGGGTATTAAAAAAGCTATTACCTTGTCCTTGGCTGCCATGGAAGAAGGCAAGAGAAGCGGAAGTTGCGGCACCATAACCAGAAGAACGAGCTCTGCAACTCAAAGAATTCATAGTATTTCAGAGGCTGCTTCTTCTTCAATCTATGACTCAGTTGCTAAGTGTAGTAATTTGTGAAATTGAGATAGCACCACTGTGTCTTTCTTGCAAGTCTTGAAGGAGAATGGAGAATTGACTATAATGGGTCTAGGGTGACCATATAGGGCATATACACCCCCATTTCAGAATGAAGTACTAGTAACTTAAATTCCATGCTACAAATGATCTTCCAATAATTAGATCAAAGCTTAAATTAATGCGCTTCTAATATTGCTAAAGTTAAAATTCTGATTTAATACTTAGCATGAGAAGCCAAGCTTTAATTAATCATCATTTCTAAGTAGAATACAATTATGCGACAATCAAAATTTAAAAATAATGTGAAATTCCCTCGAAATTACAAGTTTACTATTATGAATTTTCAAAATGGTGTAATAAATGGTAATTTTGTTTGTAACCGGTGGCGATGCCAAGATTTTAGCCCAAGGTAAAGGCTATAGGCTATGGATGTCTCATAATTTGACAAAAACGTCAAAAAAAAAAAAATTGTTTGACATTTTTGAATTAATTGAAAAATGCAAACCAATCACCGAATCATACCGTCAAAATTATTAAATAATGGGTAAATATGAAAATTTCAATTATAACTTTAGTATATTCTCATTTTTTCCCTCTTTGATTCCTTAATATTCTCACTCGTTCTGTTCCGAAGTGCCTCCACCACCGGATGCCATCAATGTCAACTTTAGTAAATCAAGCAAGTAAGTTTTTAAGTGACGAGTGTTGGAAGTAAAGATTATGTTACCACTTCCCCCTACTTTCAACTTTTAAGTATCTTACACGTAAATACTGAATCGAAAAAACTGCGGGTGTTAAAAATTTGAAATCAAGTCAAATTCCTTAACCATACCTTCTAACAAAATGTCAAAACTTTTTTAACCTTAGTTTTTCTTCCCTGTTCCCTCTAACAAACTGCGCCTTCCTCTATTATCCATTTCTTCTCTCCAAATGGTTACTTCTAAAATCTCCCTCTTTCTCTCTCAAAATTAACCAAATTACAGAACCAATTTCATTCCAACAATTTTGAATTTGAAGCAATATATCTTGCTCAATCAACAATAAAAAATGTTCAGTAAAGCCCAATGCTTTGATATCAGCTGTTTTTTCCAGTCACCCTGTCATCTACACACCTCATTCACCATCAGATTCTCAGTTTCTCCTCTTGAAACTCATGATTCTTCCAAAAAACCCAGAAATTCAAACGTTCTTGAAATACCCAATAAAGGGCACAAGAAATTCCGAAGATTGGAGAAGCAGAATATCAACCCAAGTGGCGCAGTTGATAGATTGAGTAGTTTGAGTAAAAACCCACCTGATTCTGTTGATGAATTGGCTAAATTAAAATCTGGGAAGAGTCAAAATCATCATAATAAGATTAACGGTGCGGTTGAATTAGAAGGAGGGCGTGGAAATTTTCCTAAAAAAAAGTTGCACACCAAGTGTTCGACGAAATGGGCCTCTTATGGAGGGTGTATTCCGTCTATATTGTTGGCGTTGGAGAGTATTAGTGACTTAGACGAGGCGTTTAGGCCGTGGGAAGAGAGACTTAGCAACAAGGAGAGGAGTATTATTTTGAAGGAGCAGTTGAGTTGGGAGAGGGCATTGGAGATTTTTGAGTGGTTTAAGAAGAAGGGTTGTTATGAGTTGAATGTGATCCATTATAACATTATGCTTCGGATTCTAGGGAAAGCGCGGCAATGGGGTGAAGTAGAAAGGTTGTGGGATGAGATGAAGGCGAAGAGGATTGCACCGATTAATTCTACCTATGGTACCCTTATCGATGTTTATAGCAAAGGCGGTCTTAGAGAGGAGGCTTTAGTTTGGCTGCAAAGAATGAATGAACAAGGAATGGAGCCTGATGAGGTTACTATGGGAATTGTTCTCCAAATGTACAAGAAAGCAGGGGAGTTTAGAAAAGCTGAGGACTTCTTTAAAGTGTGGTCTTTGGATAAATCAAAAAAAGGGAAGAGTGCACTCGAATCACACAGAGCCAGCGCGATGAAGGTGAATTCTGGGGCGCAGCTTAGTTTGAGCTTGTATACATATAATACTCTCATTGACACGTATGGAAAATCGGGGCAGCTTCAGGAAATGTCTCAAACATTTCAGAAGATGCTAGGTGAAGGAGTTATTCCTGATACAATAACCTTCAATACAATGATTCACATTTATGGGAACGCTGGCAGGTTGGAAGAGGTTAACAAATTGGTGCGAAAGATGAAAGAACTCAACCGTGACCCTGATACTAGAACATATAACATTCTTATATCCCTTTATGCTAAGCGTGATGATATCAACCTTGCATTTAGTTACTTTGCTCAAATGAAACAGGCATGCCTACAACCGGATCCTGTGAGTTATCGCACCCTTTTGTATGCTTTCTCTATAAGGCAAATGGTTTTTGAAGCAGAGATGCTTATCTCAGAAATGGATAAGAGAGGTCTTGAAATGGATGAATTTACGCAGTCTGCCCTGACTAGAATGTATATTGATGCTGGCATGCTTGAAAAGTCATGGTCATGGTTTGAACGTTTCCACTTCGAAGGTAAAATGACCACGGAATGCTATTCTGCTAACATTGACGCATATGGAGAGCGTGGGTATGTTAATGAAGCTGAGAAAGTTTTTGTCCGTTGCCAAGAGAAGAACAAAATAGGTGTGTTGGAATTCAATGTGATGATCAAAGCTTATGGCATTGGTAAGAAGTACAATAAAGCATGTCAGTTGTTTGATAGTATGGAGAAGCTAGGTGTTCTGCCAGACAGATGTAGCTATATATCTCTCATACAATCGCTAGCAGCTGCGGATTTGCCTCATGTTGCAAAGCCCTATCTGTTGAAGATGCAGAAAGCTGGTCTAGTGAATGATTGTGTTCCATACTGTGCCCTGATCTCAAGCTTTGCAAAGCTTGGTCAGTTGGAATTGGCCAAAAGCTTGTACAAGGAGATGATCAATTACAATGTGCAACCTGATGTTGTTCTTTATGGTGTGCTAATTAATGCTTCTGCAGAGAGTGGAAATGTTACAGAAGCCATGGACTATGTTGATGCTCTGAAAGAGGCAGATCTCTCATTGAATGATGTAATCTGCAACTCCTTGATCAAACTCTATACAAAAGTTGGATACTTAGAAGAAGCATTAGATACTTACAAACTGCTTCGATCATTTGAGAAGGGTGCAGATGTATATTCTTCAAATTGTATTATTGATCTGTATAGCAAACGATCAATGGTTAGGGAAGCAGAAGAAACTTTTGATGATATGCAGGAAAGAGGTGAAGTAAATGAGTTCTCATATGCAATGATGCTTTGCATGTACAAACGGGTAGGCAGACTAGATGAAGCAATGGAAATTGCAGAAAAGATGCAGGAACTAGGACTTCTGACGGAGCTGTTGAGCTATAACAATGTGCTTGCTCTATTTGCTGTTGTTGGAAGACTAAAGGAGGCTGTTTCTATTTTCAAGGAGATGATTAGTCTTGATATTGAACCTGATGATGCTACTTTTAAGTCACTTGGATTTGTTCTTGTGAAATCTGGAGTTCCCAAGCAGGCTGTTGCTAAGCTGGAGGTAGAAAGGAAGAAGAGTACCAATAGTGGTTTGCAAGCATGGGTGTCAGCCCTCACTTCTGTGGTTTGCACGGACAATTATGGCGACTATGATGGCGATTAAATGCTCATTGATCAACCTTGGATCCTTGTTCTTAAGTAGCCATTGCTGTAAAGAGTAATGTAGCTGTTGCCAATCTACGCACACAGAAGCATGGAGCTAAAATGATTGTTTTCGTGCTCATGACGAACACTGATGCTATGGAGGCTTCTGTTAAAGACTGTACATTGCCTTGGCAATATAATTTATGGTGTTTTAATTCTTTATCTTGTTCTTTTGTAAGCTTGAAAATAATCTCAAAAATTGTACAAGTAATTATGTGAAATAAAATTTTGTAGAAATAGAAGGAAAGTTGTTCATCATCAATCTCATAATCAGGTTATAAGCGATAGTTGCTGAACATTAATATTTGGGTTATCTGGTACTGATATTATTGATAACTGTATGTCTACAAATGCAATGCAGTAATCGTAGCTTCCGGCCATCTGAATATCTGATCCCTACAATTCTACAAGTGTTCCAGTATAGTCCGCTTTCTGCATAATCCATTGGACTGAGTATTTACTAGCACTTGTTTATGATATCAAGTGATTGTTTATTTGTTTATAATATTACTCACTAAAATCTGGTAATGAATCCATGTCTTTTGTCAAAGATCGACAGGACCTAGCCATTAATTACAATGTAAACAACTTTAAAATTTCCATGCAAAAATTGTCCACCAAGACTGAAAAATTCACAGAAACAGACTTTACAAACATATCTAAGACGCACATATCATAACAGAATTCATGTTGTATGAGCAGTATGTGTCCGTGATGCCCATATACCAAACACAAGAAACCAGAATACAAACAAGATTGCCCAGTATCGCGCTGGTCCATATTTGATCCTGGTTAGTACAATCTGCAAAAATTTTAAGAAAATTACATCAATTTCATAATAGCAACTCCTCAACTCAAAACACAGCCGTGCCACAACAGTTAGGAGGCTCTTTGAGGAGCAAAGATAGCCTTGAAAAATACTAACAGGACAACCCTACGGAAAAAAAAAAAAGCCACTCAAATTTAGAGTAAGTTATTGCAAACTGTCTCATTCCAAATTTTGAGAACTGGACAGGGAAGTAGGGAAGATAGATTGATTGAGTATAGTTAATGCACTTTGCAAATTTGGTTTGGCAAACAGGCAAATATCTAGCTTTCCTATAAAAGCATAGATTTGAAGTTTAAGGTATCAATAGTCAGTCACATACTCACATTCCTTAGCTTGAGTGCTGTAAGCAAACCCAGCATTATCTGGAAAAAATGATTTTGGGCAATAATGCCCTTTATAGATGTCACGATGAGATATTTATGAACCACTAAATGAGTAATTTTACTATTTAGTATTAAAAATATCACTGCATCAAGAAATTGCAGTTACTAAACATGGTTATACACTTATACCTAGAAGAAACAGTACATCCTAACTTCATAAAAAAAATGTTTTTAAGTGAAAAGGTGCTCAATTATATTCAATGTACAATTAAAATATTATTTACGTTTGACAATTGTGACAGTCAAAGAGTTGAAACTAAAGCAGAATAGGAAAGTAGCATGACTAAAGGTTTAGATGTATGTCAAACATGATTATGTTATTAAGAAAAAAATTAACACATCAAATACTAATATACTTACACATATTGGTTACACACACACTTGGAAAGTGAGACCAATTATGACTATGTCAAACATGATGTATTGAAAAATCACTTACATCTACAACTAAATCATATGCGTATTTTGTTGCAATATGTAAGTAATGAGTGTAAGTATGCACGCACGCACAATGTATTTTGTATGTGTAGACATGACCTAATGCTTTGGTGTCTATTCTACTTGTAAACCATGTGGTCCACAGTCCACTACTCCACTATATGTTTATTGCATTTCGTTCAGATGGCTCTTATTTTCTTAACATCTCGCTATTACATATAGGTGATCTCGGGTGAATACAAAGAGTAAACAGGACAATTTGCTACAGATAGCATAAATGAACTTAAGCAAATCAAAACACCTACTTCATGCACAGCATATAAATAACCTCAAAGAAAAGCGAAGATAACTACTTACAAAGCGAAAGAAGACAACAACAGCTAAGGCACAAACACCTCCAAGAAGAATGTGAAGACCGTTTTTTGCTGTTTTCTGCAAATAAGAACACAGCTATAGTGTAAATCATGAAAATATTATTTGAAACAACTATCATTTGTCCACTTGTCAGATCATACAAAATTATCATGCCAAACAAAATCAAAGGCAAGTTGCCAAAACCAAACATAATTAGCCGTTACATCCATATGAAAATATCAATGACTTCTTGCCAAAAAAAAGTAAAAAAGTGACTGGTTGCTCTTGGATGATAAAAAGAACAGCAGTAACACCATATCTCAGTCCAAAAGGCTCACTCTGAAGTCTGAACTATACAGGGGATCAGAAGTATTCATATTCAAAAATTGTATTGGGTAGTTTATCATTTATGCCCTCAAGGGATCAATTTTGCTTCCCTTGTCAGCATCTATGAACAGCAGATTCAACCTAAGAACACAGGAATCTGAATTGCTGTCATTTTCATAATTTATCAATCATACAGGTGTGGAGAGGCATTTTTTGCACCATAACATGAGCTTTAGGTTATGATTCTTATGAATATTTTTGCTTCACCTTATTTAAATAATTTATTACTTGCGTGATATATATCTTTTAGCTGCATGTTGACAATTAATAATGACAATTCAATTTTTGGAAAATACACACTAACAAGATCCCATCCCACTTGACAATTTTTTTTTTTTTTTATTATTTTTTTTAATACATTAGTAAAAAGATATGGTCAAAGCTTAGTCAAATTATGGTATGATTAGATTAGACCAAATCACTTTATTTTAGGTGAAGAAAACAATAACCTTAATCAATCAGCTTATTAATTATTAGAAACATATCATATCAGATGAGACTAAAACAATCAGACCAAAGTCACCAAACCAAATAAGATGTTATTCCCGTCTCCTTATTACCAAATAGTCATAATTAGGTTAAGTCCCGTGCCATGCACGGTCATAATTAAATTTAATTTTACAACAAATAAATTATAAATCATGGTGTTAATTCAACAATAACTTATCCAAAAAAATTCTTTGTAACAAAATAACTTGAATTTTAGTTTATACCAATACCAATTACCAAATATGTAAAGGTTGTTAAATTGGATTGTATAAAAAAAAAAAAAAAAAAAAAATTAGTAATAGAAATTTAGAAGCTTTAAGGTAGTTTTATATAAGAAAACTAAAATATTAGCTTAGGTTAGTACCCATATACGAACTCATATACATTTATCCTTAAATTTTTGACACACTTTGAGCGGCATAATATGAAAATTTAATTGATTGTATTTTACTTTAATAATCACATAAATATTAAGACTAATTAGATTTAATTTTCGAATATATATTATGTATACAATAATAAAATGATTTTGTTTTTATAAACGTTATGTAATTTTAAGATTTATACAAAGTATGCTACCAAAATGATTTTTTTTTTCAATTAAAATAAATTTTATTGTCAATGATAAAAGTTGGAGAAAAAATTTGATATTGATAATATTATAATAATCTTGGAATATAATATATTACAATACCTTATTTTTAATCTATGTTATCTATGTTAGTATTTTTGTAAGTAAAAGTCTCCTAGTATATAAAATATATGTACAAAAAAATTGAGTATAATTGGATTAAATTAAATATGTTGTCAAAACGGAAATAATTATTATTGTAGGTTATAAAATGAATGTCATAAAAAAAATGGCAAATTAAAAAAAAAAAAAAAAAAAAAAAGGAAAGAAAAAAAGGCGGGAAAATTTTTAACCAAGAAATGACAAGTGTCATTCCAGGTTTCACCTTTAGTATATAATTATTAATTGATTATTGATTCCATACAAATACGAAATATGACAATTAGATAGTTGGAATATACATAATAAGATCTATTTAATGAGATCTCACTTTAAAATAGTTTTTTTTTTTTTTTTTTTTTTCTTTTTTCTTTTTTTTCTTTTTCCTTTCCTTTTAGCATAAAAGTGCGATCAAAGTACAGAGATGAGATCAAATAGACTAGGACAAACAAGAGCAACTTATTTTCAGGTGAAGATACTACTCTTGTTTAAGCAATTCTCAAACTAATCATCAATAAGATCTTGGACAGGAGGTCCTCTGTACCATGTATCTATCAACCCACCCCCAAAATGATTGTTCAACATGTGACTAAAAGAACCCTTATTTGTTGCAGCAAAGCCCAAAGGACATGTATCAACTTCACCAATTTATGAAATTAAACCAAAATGCAAAGTTCGTGCAGATGAGCATTTCCAGATTAGAGATTTTTTTTCAGAGAACATAACAAATACGTAGAAAAATGAAACATGGATCTTATATTAAACAAAAATATGTATATTTTTTTTGAAACCAACAAAAATATGTATATAATTACTATGACTTCAAATTAATGTTGAAATCTAAGATTTATCTTTTCACCTTCCTCAATGAGATAGGAGAGGATTTCCACAAGTAACTTATAATTTAATATTGCAAGAAAATAAGAGAAAATTGCCCCACCGTGTGATACTCTAAATACAAAGAAGCATTAAACCAAACATACCCTTCCAACGCGAGGAGCAATGAGCCATGCAAGAGTAATAGTAAGCAGGCCTGTTACTAGCAATATCCCCGTACCTTCCACAGCCCATTTTGTAGCTGGATTCTGAGGAGGCGTGACATCTTGAACAACGACATTTGCAGGTGGTTCTGTAACAACCAAAATTGCAGGGGCATTTTCACTGCTGAAATTATTATGACGGTGGTGACCATGTGGATTAAACCACAAATAAACCTCACTAAGCCTCTGCCTGCGAATAGCTGCAACAGCATCAGGATCAACCCCAGAACTACCATGTACTTGTGCAGGATTAGGTACCCCACTTGCAGTCCTATCTCGTAATGCCTCATAATCTTTCAAAGAAGCAAGGACTTTCTTATAATCAGCCGTGCTAATATTACTTGCCACACATCCACATATTTCACAGACAGTAGACCCATGATTAACAAACCATTTCAGAGCACAAGCATAGTGTACAAGGGCAAGATCATTCTTACAAGCACATCCAAGTTCAATTAGTGTGTCCCGTTTATGACATGCTCCCATTTCTACATCTGTATTACAGACAAAAACCTCTCCTGTAGGGCTGATGAATTGCACATACCCGGGCTGCATTTTCTGATTTGTGTCCACTGATGCGCTACCCTCAACTTCATTATGGGCTATTTTCATGTGTGGCTCATGCAGCTCCTTCACATTATGTGACTCCTCTAGAAGGGGATCTATCCTTAAAAATCCCAAAGCAGCATCCCCTCTTCGGTCAGATTCAGCACATTGGCACACACGACAAGCGGGCAAGCCCAAATCCCTATCTATACTGAGCTGTGATGCAGTTGAAGCCCTTGAACTATTGCTTTTAGTTGGTGAAGAGCTTCCGCTACTAATTTCTAGGCTCATGGTTTCTTTTTGGCTTTCCTTACCCATCACGCAGATTGATATGATGCCCAAAAAGAAATACTTACAAAGTCATATATCATTCAACCAGTTCAAGTAAGACTGTAATCAAATCAATAAAATTCCCTTTGTGCTTCTCTAAGAAAAAGATGAGGTGCAACAATTTCCCCATATAGATTTGGTAGGCCTACTATACTGAAGTAAAAAAGGATAGATACAATTGAAGTTTTTAGCTCGAAACATTGTGTTGATGCTTAGAATTACAGCATTATTTTCCTCTCACCACACCGAGATACTGTTTTCGATATAAGGAAAACCTGAATTTCTGGAGCATGCCTTGAAACCTACACAAATCACATTTATTCTTCAATGGACATAACTAACATTTTTGAAATCATGTTAAGTCCATGTTGTGCTTCAAGTGTCTCAAACATAACAAAATAAAAAAGGGAACACATTGTGAACTCTGCATACTAGTATTTCACAGCCAATACAACACAAAAACACTTAGTTGAAGAAGGTTTTAGCTGTGATTTACTTCATTGGATCAAGATGTCAGAAGCTTAAATATCACTTTAGCTGATCCAACTTCAATGCAATTGGCCAAGAAACTACCGAATAAGCAACTCCAAAGTTCTAACATCCTACATAAAAAGCTATGTTTTTATACTATCTCTGATTCATATTATGTGCAACAAATGAGCTTGTGCAACAGATTATGACAAAATTTGTTTGTGAGTGGTGAATGGAGAAAGAAAGATAGTGATGCATGTGATGAGGAGGGAGATAGAGATAGTTGAAAACTTAAAAAGGAAAGAAAACATTTGTTTCACATAATGTGTAGCAATCATTTTTAGTAAATTTTGCACATAATATGAAATAGAGGTAATTATTCTATAAGAGCACTGAATGCACAAAATTCCGAGTCTTTTCCCTTTTTGCTACTTTGAGTGCCACTCATTCAGCATAAAGAGATAATTAAATTGAAAATATGTATAAGCCAATTAAGCCATCAACCAGAAGAATTTAAAAGAAAGAAGAAAAGTTTAAACATCCCCCCACCCCCCACCTTGTCAAACACTAGGATACATCAATTCATTCATTTTCCCACAAAGTTGAAGCAGCTAATAGCTAGGTTATTCAGTTGTTTTTCGAATCAAATAATTAAAAGGGAATGATGTCTTTCAGCTGTAGGGGTAAGGCTAAAGGTGCCTGACTGCAATTGAATATTTGAAGATGAGTTCATGTGAATGTCCCCCACCCCTCCCTTTTTGTACTGAACAGTGCCAAAGGCCATGAACATCACTTATGTCATGTGAATCTCCATTATACTCCGTAAAAGTCAACTCTTGAGGTCTTTGAAGTCCACCTAGGATAACTTAACTGCCTTGACTTTTATACGCACTCTTTAAAAGTTTAATATTCTCAATGCGAATGTTTTTTCAGCATATGAAGTTAGATCTAGTGATATATTGAAAAGGCAAGGGCAAACGAAAAGAAGAGCATTCGTATACGTGATTGCATAAACACAACCGCCTTGTAATGCTCCCCAAGACAAACAGCATCCCCAGGAAACATGCTACAAGCAAGTAAAGTTGCAAACTGACTAGTACAGTCTTCGCATACACTCTACCCTCTGAAAATTGTGTTGCTTACAAGCCCATCCAAACTCCCAACATACCAAACAAATGGTAAACTACAACACAGGAAAAGGGGAAAGTGCTTAATCGAGCCGCGTAGAAGGCAGCCAAGGCACATTTCAGCAATCAACATGAAACATCAGCTCGCACTCTATGCAAAAGTATCTGAACTACTTTCATACAAAAGCTCCTTGCAAAACCCTCTAAAAACCCAAATCATCAATGCCATACTTCTTACAAAAGAACCTCAATTACACAACACCAAGTTCATATATACACCCAAAAGAACTTCAAAACAACAATACCACAGCATTACAGCGAGCCCAGAAAATTCTAATTACTTAAAGACATACCCAATCAAAAAAAGCAACAGAACATTCAAATTCCAAAACAAATCAAGTCAAGCAAATTCAACAAACCCACATTAAAAATTATTTTAGATATGAATAAAAAAAACCTAAATAAAATTAAAAAAATGATTGAAAATTAGTAATTCAGTCAATAAGAGTCAAATCAATTAAAAATCCAGAAATATAAATCAATAAATTAAGCAAGAAAAATAAGGCTAAAATCAAAATTTAATGACAGAAAGGAGAGAGAAAAAGATCACACCTTGAATTGGGTATGGTTGTAAAGCAAAGTAACAATGGAATCAGATGCTTAACCACCCACCAAATTAGATATATTCAATCAAAAAAACTACTATTGAGATCCAATCCACAAAAATCTTTGTTTATTGCTCATTTTACTGAATTTCTTTCAATATTTTTAATAATTATAATTACTAAACTTTAATTAAAATGGTGGGATGTGTATGTTGCTTGTGATAGTGAAGTAAAGTAAGCAAGAAGCAGCAAAAAATGGGCGGTTTTGTTTTGTGGGGAGAATTGAAGGAACAAAGTAGATATCACGAGAAACTGTACAAAAACAACCCCACAAATAAGATGAACTTTTGGGCATGTTAATTGTTACTGTACTGTTATTATTAGTGGCTTAATCTTCTTGATTTTTACAGAGATTATTACTCAACTTTTTAAAGTATTGTTAATGGAAAGGATTAATTGGCTTTTATTTGTTTTCTCTCTTATTTTGGGAACAAGATTCTCTTTTTCGTGATTTTAACTCTTTAATTAACGGTCGGATATGTATGATTGGGATTTTGTTACCATCTAAATTGTGAAATATAATCTTAAGATATGAATTCTTACATATAAATGAGGATGATCCTACTTTGTCTCTACAAAATCTAATGTTTTATTTTTAATTTTTTTGGGAAGGATTTTAGACCGGGCTTAATGATCTGTGAGGATCAAATTCTTGCATGAGATATTTATTCAATGATGAAATTTGAGGATGCAATGGCTATATAACATTTAAAATTATAATTCAATTTATTTATGATCGTTTCTAGATATATATATTTGGTAGGATATGATGATTTACTAAGATGTAAAGATAATAGAGGATATAGATACATGGTGGATACGATTATACCGCATTAATTACAAGGTTTTTTTTAAGGTAGAGATTAATCAAAAAGGAATCAATAAGGTATAAGAAGATATAAATTGGATATCTCCTTATATCATTATTACTTGTATTTTTATTTATCGTTGGAATTTAGATGGAAAGAACTGAACTTGACGTTCCATTTATTTATGCTTAACTTTATGCCTAGGTCTTGGCCCAATATGACTTAAATCGACTTTGTGTTATGCCAAACCAACAAAAACCTTGAATCACGCAAATTAACCCTCGTTAATGAGTTGTGCTATTTCATAAGAGGTCTTACGCTCTAACATAGGCTCAAACTAACCTGTACCTACAGATGGCCATTAGGTTGGGTCAACCATGACTTATTTGACAAGCCCAATCAATGGGTCACTTGAGCTAAAACCGATGACAAATTGATATCGATCACACACTCAACACAACCCAGCTTCAAAGACAAATTGTGGTTATGTTGAATATTGATACCATGAATCTAGTTAGACACTTAAACCCAACCCAACTCAGTCAAACCCGTTCAAAATTAAAAAAAATCCACATTGGCCGTCTCCCAAAATGTGAACCACACACCTAGCCTAACAAGATACAACTTATTGGTCGAACTAAAACTTATCCCAAGTTGGATGAGCTCGAGTCAACCCATACACATCCCAACTTAACTTAGCATGTGAACTGACTTGTGCTAGTCTTGTGTCGGAATTTTACAATCCGCTTGCCAGTCAACTCTACGTACTTAACAAAATCAACTATCTGTGTTCAACCTAAAATAGATCTCTCATATATGATGACACTATTACTCATTCTGCTTAAACAAAATAAAGTAATACTGGTGACATGTTTAGTCGTAAATGGTTGTTAGTTTTGATGATTAAAAATTTAATATTTCTAAGTATTGACTTTAATTATCATGAAAATATACTACATACGAGTATACTAATAATATATAGATGTTTATGTTCATCCTATAGTAAAATCTTGGTTAGTATTATTTTTAAAGGATAAGTTGATAAGAAAATGATGATTTCAAAAACAAAAATTTGACAGGAAACGCTGATAATAAACGGCGGTAATGAAATTATACAAAATTATAGGAAAAAACAATAATGTTTATTGTGTCATCATTAGGAAAAAACAAAATTATAGGAGTTGCGGGCATTACTTACATATGTACTAATAAGTTGACTTTTAAATTGTGTTATAATTTATTAAAAATGAATGTTGCAATTCCATAATAATTTGGTCCGACTTAAGTATATATGATGACACTATTACAATCCTATTACAAAAAATAATTATACAATATAATTATATTATATGCTAACACCATACTCTAATTTCTCTTATATAATTCATGAAATGGAGTATATTGATATCAACATCTCTTCATACAATTTCCATTACAGTAAAATTAAGAAGAGAGAGGGAGAGATTAGAGGTCAATGGCGTTGACTTTGAGGGGTTTAGACCTTTGTTTGGTTGTGGTTTTACTGTCGATAGTTTGTGGAATTCAAGGAGAGGAAGAGTCTGTGATTACTTTGGATCATTCCAACTTCACTGATATTGTATCCAAACACGACTTTATTTTTGTCGAGTTTTATGCCCCTGGGTATGTTTTTTCAACTATCTTATTTACGTTATCTACTCCCTCCTTCTCTATCAACTTTTTTGTGTGTGAGACAATTACCATCTAAACAAGAAGAATTTTTAGAAACGAAGAGAGAATATGCTTTGATTTAGAATATAATATAGTAGTAATGATTAATGAATGATGCATGAATCTATAGTACTCCATATTTAAGTCGTAGGAGGGGTATTAACTATTTAGACAGTATAAAAAATTTGAGATTGAAACTCGTCCACAAATATATTCTTTTATGGCTTTCTTTACAGTTACACTCCTGTAATTCTGTTTCAGGTGTGGGTTTTGCAAATCGCTTGCTCCAGAGGTAATGATAAACTTAATTAATTATGGCTTTCAAACTTTTTTTTTAATCTAATCATAACTCCTTAAGCAATCCTCATAATATATGGTCACTATATATTATGTTGTTTTACAGTATGAGAAAGCTGCTTCTATACTGAAGAAGCATGACCCTCCGGTCACCCTAGCGAAAATCGACACTTATGAAGCTGTAAACAAGCCCATTGCTAGGCAATACAGAGCTAGTGGTTACCCAACCCTTAAAATTTTTAAAAATGGAGGTAAAATCGTGCAAGATGAATACAAAGGACCGCGAAAAGCAGAAGATTTAGTTAAGTATGTGAAGAAACAGCTTGGTCCTGCATCTGTTGAGATTATATCAGTTGATGATGCTGCTACTGTCATTGATCAAACCAGGAGTTTCATTGTTAGTACACTTCTTTAATTACGTTCTTTAATTAAGATTGATTAATCGTGTTTATTATACGTGACATATATGTGTACAAAATTATAGCATAACGCTCAAATGTTCATGTGTACATGCAGGTAGGAGTATTCCCTGAATTTTCAGGGGAAGAATATGAAAATTTTACCAAGTTAGCTGAAAAATTGCGAAATGATTATGAATTTGTTCATACATTGGATGCTAAGGTTCTTCCTAGAGGCGATTTGTCGGTCAAAGGACCGATGATTAGATTGCTTAAGCCATTTGATGATCTCTTTGCTGATTTTGAGGTAATTGTATGTGGTAGATTATATTTTGTTAATTTGATATTTTCCTAGTTAATTTTATAACTTTTTTGTGTTAAAACGTATAATTACAAATTATTGATCATATTATTTTTCTACATGTTTAATCTTCAATATGATTCCACAGGATTTTGATTTAAGTGCCATGGAGAAGTTTGTTGTGAAAGAAGATGACCCTTCAGTCACGGTGTTTAACATGGATGACTCCGGAAATCCTTACATTAGTAGATTTTTCTCCGAAAGAAATCTGAATACCAAGGTAATTAATAAGGCCTGTTATTACTTGCACCCTGCACATATTCCCTCTGTGTGAGACTAACTATCACGTTGATAGCCTAATTTAAACTAGTAAATATATATATGTACTTGTATGTGACAACTAAACCGATCGAGACAAGGTAAAACAATAAATGTTACTACTGCATGATTCGGCACTTTTTTATTCCTTGTCCTTAGGCTTAACTTTGCCTGTCTTTGTTATTAATGAGTTTAATTTCATTCATATGGAGTCACGTAAATTATACCAATCTTTGTTATATATTTTGGCAGGTTACAATGATTTTGAACTTTGCTAGTGTTAATGCTGCCGCACTTAAATCCAAATATTATGATATTGCTCAGCTACTCAAAGGTGGCAAAATAAGCTTCTTATTGAATGACCTTGAGCCTAACAATGAACGTCTTCTAAAGGTAAGAAGGTTACAATCCATCGCAAAGCTTGCATAATATAATTACCACCGTCACAAAAATAAAGGTCCCTTTTATTTCGTCCCGAAATAATAAGTTGCTTTCTCATTACATTACTCTTGAAAATCTTGATGACAATACATAGCTTCTGTAAAAGCATCAAAGTACATCAATATAATAGAGATAAATAGTGAAGGATAAATATGTACGTCGTACAAAGTAAGAACTTATAGTATGTTAGCTATAGTTCTTAAAAATTACTTAAGAGTTAAATGTGATCTATTATTTAGAGACAAGAGTATTATTTTATATGAATATTATTTTAATCTAAGATGTTTTCTTTCTGTTATGTTTTGGATGATCTAGTTTTTCAAGCTCGACGAATCTCAAGTTCCTCTCATCTATGTACAAGGAAAAGGTGACAAAAAATATCTCAAAGCAAATGTAGAACCTGATCAAGTTGTGCCTTGGTTCAAGAAATTCCTGGTTGAATTCTTGTCACCTAAAACATTTAATTGTTTATTTAGTTTTGTTAAGTTCGAAAATAATTTAATTTAATGCTCGTATATAGGATGGCAAGATAAAGGAAGACGTAAAATCACAACCTATTCCTCAAGAAAACAATGAACTTGTGAAGGTGGTGGTTTTTAAAAACTTGGAAGATATGGTTTTCAATTCTGGAAAGGAAGGTGCAAATTTTGCTGAATATTATTATTATTATTACTCCGAAGTATTTTAATTAAGAGTTTAGATTTTTTTTTTTTAATGTCTACTTTGTGTCCATCAACAATAATCGATCATCTCTAATAATGTTGCTAGTTTTTTTTAAACATGCTCGTTATATTTGTCAATCGTTACCATTTATTTACATCATCATCGGCAGCATAATTTCATTTAACCAAGGGAAAACGACCCCTCAAATATGCTTTTGAGAGGAAAAGATTGAGTTTGTGAAATTAATTAATTTAATCACAATTCTTGATCCGTGCATGTATTACAGTTTTGCTAGAGTTCTATGCACCTTGGTGTGGCCATTGTAAGAAGCTTGCCCCAATCTTGGATGAAGTTGCTCTCTGGTACCATAATGATCCCAATGTTTTAATTGCGAAATTTGTAAGTTTTAATTTATTTTAAACCACTCGAACTTCAAATACTAGGTATAAATCTAGCTATATCATAACTATGTTACTTAATATAGTAACAAAAACACTAACATATATAAATTCTTTCAAAAAAAAAAAAAAAACACTAACATAAATGCATGATTTATTAGGATGCAACTGCAAATGATATCCCAAGTGACAAGTTCGTCAAGGTAACAAGCTACCCAACCATGTACTTCATATCATCAAATAAGGAGGTAATTAAGTACAATGAAGGTAGAACAAAAGAAGACATTATCAACTTCATTCAAAAACATAGGCATGACGCGAAAGACAAGGAACAAGCTTCATTCAAGGATGAATTGTGACAAAAAAATAAAAAATAGCTTGATAAAAAATTTATTTCAAGAATGGTTTGATCTTCCAAAAAGACCATTTATCAAGGGGATCATCAATTGATCTAATTTCTCTGTATTTGTGGCATTTTTAGTTTTGATGTTGACGAACAAATGTCTGATATTTGATTTTGTCTATTAGTCATTTGATCTTTTTCAATCAAGCATTAGTAACAATTAATTGCATTGTTTTCATATCGTGTTTTCGGGAGTTTTTTACACATATAATTATCAAATTTATGTCACACTAAATCTTATTATGACAATTGGGTCAACAAACACAAAAATTTAAAACAAATGTTCTTTCTTGAATATAAAATAGGTTTACATCTCAAACAAATATACTTGTATATAACTTACAAATAAAGATAATTTAACCTAGCTTACTAAAGCCAATTGAAGTAATATATATTACTTTATTCAGAGTCAAATTGTCGATCCCCTCAAATCTAGATTCCAATGGATTTGAGTCCAAACATTTCCAATATTAATGGATACAATTGTTACGACATGTGCTTTATTTTCCATATGATGGTTTTAATTGACTTATTAGTGTTGAAGATAAGACTACCAAATCAAGTTAGTTGAGCATAATTATAGGAGATTATTCTTTATTATCTTTATTATTCCTTATTTATCTAAGTTTAACGTATAATTCTCTAGGTTAGTTGTTATAGCTTGTATATATATACTTTGTATAATGTAAACATTAAGCTAATCAATATACACTTGATTATTCTTCTACATGGTATCTGAGCTTTGAAGATCGATATTCATCTTCTCGATCTTTGTTTCCGTATTTCCGCGATTTTTTTTTATTTTATTTTTTTTTTACTATTTTCATGGCAAATTGTTAGTCCATTATTCCAAATGCTGGGCAACCCACCCAACCATTTATTATTATCTCGCTTAATCATGTCATTAAGCTTACTTAATCCAATTATATTTCTTGGAAAACACAATTAGAGGCTACCTTAATTGGCTATGGCCTTTCTCAGTATATTGATGGAACTCTTGTTCCTTCTCCAACTTTGACAAATGGATATCAGCACTCCAAATCCTGCCTATACCACATGGTTTAGGTAGGACAAACTTATCTATGGGGCTTTATCTGGCCCCCTTTGTGGCTCTCTTGTTCCTCTTATCTCTCGTTGTTCTTCTACCCGTGTAGCTTGGTTGCTTCTTGCTAAGACCTATGCTAACCCCTCAAAGGGGCAAATCAAGCAAATCAAGGAACGCCTTCGCAATATCACAAAGGGTCCTCGGTCTATCACCGAGTTTATGTATGACATTAAGACATGTGCTGACCAATTAGCCTCTCTAGGCAAGCTTATGGATGATGATGATATTGTGGAGCGTATTCTTGAACAACTTAATGATCCTGATTATGATCAGGTTATTTCTGTTGTTCAAAGTCGTGAATCAGACATCACTTTTGATGAACTTAATGAGAAGCTTGTAAAAAGGGAGGCGTATATTTTACACCACCAACAATCTCAAGCTGCTACCCTTTCTCATCCTGCTTCTGTCAATCATGTTTACAAGCAAGGGGCAAAGAAGACATACGGTGGACACTCTTCTCACACGTCTGTGCAACCTTCAAATGACAAGCCACCATTTAAACCTTATCATGGGAAGTGTCAATGGTGTCGTTAGACTGGTCATTTTGTATCTCAATGCTCGATGTTTCGTCAACAATTTCCCCATGTTGTTCCACCAGGTCAACAACAAGTCAATGCATCTCAGCCTTCTAAGTCTGTTGCTAAGGGTCAACAACAACTCCATACACCCAAGGCCTACACAGCTAGTGCTCCTTTGCCTCAATCCTCGGGTTGGCTCCTTGATTCGGGTGCCTCGCATCACGTCACAAATGATTTGGAGAATCTTTCTCTTCACACACCATATGGAGGTAGTGATGAGCTAATCATTGGCGATGGTTCCGGTCTTCCAATTTCTAATACTGGTTCTTTCTCTTTACTCCTTAACACTACTACTTTGCACTTTTAAAATGTTCTCCATGTCCCTTCTGGCTCACGAAATATCATATCTCTTTCCCAACTTTGTCGTGATCAACCTATCTATTATATTCACATCTGACTATTTTCCTTTGAAGGACACACAATTGGGGATAACAATATTCAAAGGCCATAGTACATCAAGAATTGCCTCATTATCCACTCTTGATTGGCATCATCGTCTTGGGAATCTGTCCGCTTCTGTTTTTAAGCAACTTAGTAGTTTGTTTAATTTTTCAATTCCTAGTTCATTTTATTGTAATTCATGTCATTGCAATAAAAGTCACAAATTACCCTTTTCTACATCTACTCTTACTTTTACTGGTCCTCTTGATCTCCTTTTTAGTGATAGATGTTTGGTTTGATGGCTACAAATATTACTTAATTTTTGTAGATCATTATTCAAAATATGTGTGGCTATATCCTTTGAAAAAGAAATCTGACACAGAGAGTACATTTATTCGTTTCAAGGCTTTAGTGGAGAAGTATTTTAATCAAAAAATTATCACACTTTATTCTGATAATGGGGGTGAGTTTGAGAAATTACATTCATTTCTTGCTCTTAATGGTATCACCCATCTAACTTCACCGCCTCATACCCCACAATACAATGGTTATGCTGAATGACGACATCGTCACATTATTGAGACGGGTCTTTCTCTTCTACAACATGCTTCCATGCCTTTAAAATATTGGTCTTTAGCTCTCTCCACAGCAGTCTATTTGATAAACCGGATGCCAACACCCTCTCTGTCAAATCGCTCTGCATTTTTGTGTATTTTTGGTGTTGAACCGAACTATCAAAAATTGAGAAGTTTTGGTTGTTTATGCTACCCATGGCTAAGGCCTTATACGAGTCATAAACTTGAGCCTAAATCCACTCCTTGTGTCTTTGTTGACTACTCACCCACTCAAAGTGCATATTATTGTATGGATGCAACCACCCATCGCATAAATGTTTCTCGGCACGTCAAATTTGTTGAGCATAATTATCCATTTGATGCGTCAGGCTCTTTGGAATCTCATATTGACTTTGATACATGGTCAACAACTCATAATCCTATTATTGTGCCGCCACCTCAAATTGCTACTCAAAGTGATGAAGTGAATATTCCTATTATTGTGCCAGTTGTTGGGAATGAACCAAGTCAACCCCCTATAATATTGCCAAATGATAGTCCTTCAACAACATCATCTTCTTTTAATACTTTATCATCTGAAGATGCTTCTATATCATTGGTTCTCCTACATCGACTACCGTGCCCATTGTTCAACCTACAAGCACAATGGTAGGCGTGTCGCGTACCTATCAAAAATAACCTAACAGACCAATACTAATGTAGACTGGCAAGTAAGGGTCGGATCCCAAGAGACTAAGGTTCAGAAATAATTAAATAGACTCGAATTTCTACTAAGCAAGAATCAATTAAAATCAATTATCTAAGGAACTAAGTATGAGAAGAATTCGAAAATAAGCTAAATAAGATGATTAAACCAAGTACTTAAAACATCCAAGATCTAGCTTCACCACAACTATTATCGATGCAATTGTAATTCTACCCTTAACATACGATTTCAATTGAACGGGGAAAAGTAAACCCTAATAATTACCAAGGATCTCTCTCGAGTATCAATGGCTTCCCTAACATACAATCAATTCTATTCTCATGGTATCATGCAAATTAGAGACATTAAACACATTACTCTCACTTCCCAATTATCAAACATAACTACTCTCGTGTTATGAATCAAACCCTAAATTGATTTACTCAAATCCGTTTATACCCAACTCTCGCTGTGATAAAAATAATGGAATAATCGCAATATTATAGTTACGTCTAACCTAGCATTGGCATAATCACAATCAATTTAGCAATTCAATTGTTAAAGTTGTTAAAGAATTTAAAGATTTAATTCATGCATCAATAATATTTGGGCTACACTAGATCTTGAATTAAATAATCTACTCACACATGATTAAAGAAACAAAAACAATAATAAATAATGAAAACATAATTAAATAACAAAGGATGAAAAATAAATATCAAATGTTGAATAAAATTGAAAGTAGAAAGCTTGAATCTTGAATTACAAAAACTTAGAAAATAATAATGGAGAACTAGTTCTTAATAATAGGAATTGAAAAATAATATAAACTTAATGAATCCCCAAGAAAAACAAAGCTAAAGAATATATATACAAGCCCAAAAAGATAAGAAAATCGGCCAAGCCTTGGCGCACAAGAATCCCAGGAGGCACGGACGTGCCTCTCCATATGCACGGATGTGCCTCTCTAGAAATAAAAACGCTGCAGAGTCTGTCTTCCAGGCACGGACGTGCCTGACTGCTGGGCACGGACGTGCCTGCTCTGCTGCGCGTATCACTCATCTTAAATCAGTCATAACTTCATATCCAGAGCTCCGTTTGAGACGTGTAATATATCGTTGGAAAGGTCTTCAAGTCTACTTTCCAATGCAATTTGAATCACTCCATTATCATTTGTATATCAAAAGTTATGAGCATAATAGTGAACAGGTGTCATATTTGTCAAGTATTTCATCAACGTTTTGCTTCATTTCCACTCAATTAGCTCCGTTAATCCTGAAATACATCAAAAACAACGAAACTACCCATAAAAGCATCGAAACTAAATCAAATTACACCAAAATGGACTAAAACACTCGACTAAGCTAATAAAACCAACCAAAAATAAGTTAATAAATATGCACAAAACACGACTTATCACACAATTATCACTCGTGCTAAGAATAATATTCATAAGCCTAACCCCAAATACCAAGCAAATTTACTTTTGGCTTCTGATCTTCGTGAGCCCACTACGATTAGCCAAGCGCTTAAGAGTCCTTCATGGACTTGTGCAATGAGGGCGGAGTATGATGCCTTGATTAGAAATGAAACCTGGGTCTTGGTTCCCCCCTCTTCATCAATTAATCTCATTGGGTGCAAGTGGGTATTTCGAACAAAGTATAAACCCAATGGCACTGTTGATAAGCTCAAGGCTCGTCTTGTTGCAAAGGGATTTCATCAACGACCTGGGCTAGATTACTCAGAGACTTTCGGCCCTGTGGTCAAGGCTCCTACTGTCCGTATCATCCTTAGTCTTGCCGTCACTCGTGGTTGGTCCCTTCGTCAGCTTGATATAAACAATACTTTTCTACAAGGTTCATTGCAAGAGAACGTTTATATGATGTAGCCACATGGGTTCATCGATAATGATAGACCAAATCACATTTGCAAACTTCGTAAAGCTATTTATGGTCTTAAGCAAGCACCAAGGTCTTGGTACAACAAGCTTCGGGCATATTTATTAAATTGCGGTTTTGTAAATACCGTGTTTGACTCCTCTCTTTTCATCCTCCGACTACATCAACAGGTTACCTATCTCTTAGTATATGTCGACGATATAATTTTGACGGGTTCTGATAATGACATGGTGGCTAACTTCATCTCTTCACTTGCCACCTGTTTCTCCTTGAAAGATTTGGGGAACTTGTCATATTTTCTTGGAGTGGAGGTTACTCCTCACCCACATGGTCTCTTTCAAAGTCAACAAAAATATATACTTGATGTTCTGGAAAAGACAAATATGCATAAAGCTAAGCCTTCTCCAACACGTATGTCCACAGCTCATTCTCTAAGCTTTGACTCAGGTCGCCTTTTGGCTAATTTAACCGAGTACAGGACTATTCTTGGCAGTTTGCAATACTTGTCTCTTACTCGGCCGGACGTTTCCTTTTGTGTTAATCGTCTTTCACAATATATGCACAAGCCAACTAATGAACATTACAATGCCTTGAAGTGACTACTTCGTTATCTTGCGGGCTCTCTCCACAAGGGCATACTCTTGCATCACAACTCCCCGTTGTCCTTGCACGCATTTACATAAGCTGATTGGGCAGGGAATCGAGATGATTATGTCTCCACTACGGGCTACATTGTTTATCTTGGCAAAAATTTGTATTTGTTGGAGTTCTAACAAGCAAAGAACACTTGCTCGTTCTTCAACTAAAGCTGAATATCGAGCCCTTGCGTCCAATACTACTGAGGTTCTTTGATTGGGTAATCAACTTGCTAACTGAGCTTGATCTTAATTCATTGCATTTGCCTACTATTTTTTTTGTGATAACATGGGGGCAACTTACGTGGCTGCCAATCCCAAGTTCCACTCAGAAATGAAGCACCTTGCTCTAGATTATCATTTTGTCCATGAAAGCCACTATTTCGTACGCAATTTGAGTTACTTAATGCCAAGATTGGTCTCGTCGTTCGACCGTCCATCTTGCGGGGGGATGTTGAAGATAAGACTACCAAGTCAAGTTAGTTGAGCATAATTATAGGAGATTATTCTTTATTATCTTTATTATTCCTTATTTATCTAAGGATTACGTATAATTCTCTAGGTTTGTTGTTATAACTTGTATATATACATACTTTGTATAATGTAAACATTAAGCTAATCAATATACAGTTGATTATTCTTCTACTATAGCTTGGTCTTTTTTCTTTTTCTTTTTATTAACTAATTTTCTCAATCTAATCTATTAACTTATACTAAAAGCAAATCTAAAATGACACTTGTCACAATGTCATTAATTATTTTTTCGCCACTTTCATTATTCCCTTATTTAATTATTATATTTTATTATATTCTTATATTATATATGTATGATTCTATTAAATGATATCATCAATCATAAGATTCTATTACATAATATACATGATTAACTATGGATATAAATCTTGATTGACGCAATATTATTTTATTTTTTTTGAGAAAGGATTGACGCAATATTTTGGTTAGTGTATAATGTGTTACTTATTTCTTACTGTAATTGATTCTATTACATAATATTATCAATCATAAGATTCTATTACATATTATGCGTGATTAACTATGAATATAAATCATTAAATCTTATGATTGATGCATGATTATCTAAAATGTACCCATAAAATCAAAGAATGATAATCTAACATATACCCATAAATCTCCCGCAGTACTTATTTTTTTATTTTTAAGGGACTCGTAATCTTACTTAATTAAAACAATTGAGTGATTCATTATGAGCATATGCCAATAGCTAAGCTATAATATCTCAATTAGTAGATACTCCACATTATTTGGGGTAAACCCATATTTTTATTATTATCAAAGTACTATTTATAATTAAGAGAGATCAAAATGTCATCATTCCACCCTCTTCCACCCCTTTTAAGTTCTAACACGTCAATTATGCTTTTTAGGCTTATATTATTATTTAATAAACTTATCGTTTATTAATTATCACAAAGTAAAATAAAATTGAATAAATTTGCATAATATATTGTGTCGAACAAAGTATCTTAACAAATTAGGGACGAAGGGTATATCCATGTATGTGTATCGTATGGGTAGTAATCTAAAATTTTCATTTCTTATAAGGGTTAATATAAAATCTCATAGTCCATAAATTTCTTTCATTTTATTTTATTTATTAAGTCTTTTGCATCAATAATATTGACATCTTTGGCAAGGGTTAAATTAAAATTCTAGATATTTTGTTTCCTTTAAAAATATACTTTGTAATATTTTTTTGGTACATAATTGTTGCAATATAATTCATTGATTATAAAATTTAGTAAAACCCTGCATGGCACGAGACCTAATCTAGTTTAATATACTAATACTTAATATACTGACAATGTTTCAAAAAATATACGGTCAATTGACCAGATTGGTAAATAAAAAGGACTCTTAGCGACAATTTGGTAAAAAAAAAATAACTCCGGCGACAATTTGGTAAAAAAGCTAACCCTAAGCGATAATTTGGTAAAAAAAAAAAAAATAATCTCAAGCGACAATTAGACAAAAAAATACAAAAAGTTCCGACAAACTACTCGCGAATGCTTAATTTACTTCGTTTTTTAACTTTTCGTGGGCTTTTTTTGTAAAAAAAAATTGCCAGCTAATTTTCCAACCCTTTTTTTAAGGAAATTATAATTTAAAGAATTTTTTAAAAAAATATTTTTAATTTCCATTTAATTTTGCTACCCTTATTAACAAAAGGGGGGGGGGGGGTTGGAAATAAATTTGGTATCGAGATTTAGCAAAACAAAAAGAGGATGACATATTAATTCAACATTTTAAATGGGAAATAAATTTTAAAAAACTATAACGAATTAAATTAGGCTTTTGAAGAGTTTGTCGGAAAAAAATATATTATTTTGGTCTAAATGTCGCCTGAGATTTTTTTTTTTTTACTAAATTGTCGCTTGAGGTTAGCTTTTTTACCAAATTGTCGCCGGAGTTATTTTTTTTACCAAATAGTCGCTAAGGGTCTATTTTATTTACTAATTTGGTCAATAGGCCAAAAATATACTGATAAAATTAAGATCAGTATTAATTAGTACTTAGTAATTAATGAATAATTATGAACTATGTAAGGGTGCTTGACTTTATTTTGTGCTGTGTATTTTTCTTGTATATGGTTGAATATTAAGCTTGAAAGCATAGTTTGACATATTATATATGCCATTTTTTTTTTCGGTTCTACATGCAAAATTATTTATTAATGAGCATATACGTGGATAAGTCCTCAGAGATTTGTTTTTTATTTACACATTTTCCCTTCTAAATTACGACGTACTCTAATGTATTTTGCATAGGACCTAGCTATTGATTGATTAAAAATTAAATATGATGGATTTAATATTGGTAATCATTTCATTTCTATCTTATGAACCGTATTTCTCCTTTTCTAATTAGCAAACAAATGATAAATTAAAAATATATATACACGTAGAAAATATGAAAAGGAGCTTTGTCAAATCTAAATAGGAGCGGTTTAGATTACTTAATATATATATCAGAGTACCAGATAATATATCGATTTTTTGAGTATTATTCGATATTCAAAATTGCTAAACTGATATACAAATTGATACCTGATAGATATATATAATATATCCAATATCGAATATCCAAAAATTAGATTGGATTATAGCTTGCTCAATCCTATCAACCATCATGTATACAATCAAATTGAGTTCACACAATCAAACTAGGATCTTCAATCTTGATTTCATGAACTAAAACACTTCTTACTGTGATCATTATAGGATAGTTAACTGAGATTAGATAAGCAATCATCATTATGTGAGTAATTAAGGCAGATTCCCATCCACCAATAATTATAGAAACAAACTACCACGATTCAATTTTTTATACTACGTACATTTATTTTTCTAAAAAAAAAACAAATAATGATTAATAGAGCTGACCAAACCAGACCCAATCAGAAACTTCCTTGACAAAGCATATCCAATAACACATCGCCACATCAGCATAACAACTATCAACGTGCTTATCACGTGACATTAAATACACTTCAGACAGTGCTCCCTCCTCACTCTATATAGTAGAATTATTATTTCAAGATAATTGAAAGATCATCAAATCAATAATCTCTCAAATAAAAGTAAAAGGAGAGAGAAAATTGGTGGAAAAATGGCATCGATGAAATTAGAGGTGTGTTTGGTAGTGGTATTATTAGCAACAATTAGTGGAATTAAAGCAGAAGTTGAGAAAGAGGAATATGTAATTACACTTGATCATTCTAACTTCACTAATGAAGTATCCAAACACGACTTTATCCTTGTTGAGTTTTATGCTCCTTGGTATGTTTCTATTATTTCCTTTTTTTTTTTTTGCTGTATAGTTTTTGTTAATTATGATTAATTTACGCATTTTCTTAATTCATCTCATTGTGTTCTTTAGTGTTATAGCTTAGGTGAATATCTCTATTAGTTGAGTAAATGTTGGAGATGACTTGTCGGTTATTACATTAGTTACTCCCTCTGTCCTAATTCTCCTAAATAGCATGTCGGGTTTAATTGAATACCTCAAGACTCAAGTAATTGATTCATTGATTGTGTGATTACTAATGCTTGATCGGAAAAGATCAATTAATCAAAAGATCAAATGATACAATAACATACAAAGTATTTTTTATTTTCATTACTAGATTAGGTTCCGTGCCATGCACGGTAATTTCACTATTATTTACAATTCAACTATATTTTTAAACAATCAAAATAAAATCCTTTATATACTCCATGTGGATAAAATATGACCATAGTATTTCTTTTTTTATATTTTATTTATGTAATGAAATGAAACATGAAATATAATGAAAGAGTGAATTAGACAAATAAATAATTTAAAATATTAATAATGAATTGGTATCGTTTTTCATTTTATTAACTAAACAATTTTATTTTACATTTTTTTTTGTGAACAATAATTAAGTATTTAAAATTGTATATTAAACACAATGTAGGAATATTGATTTATTTCTTCAGATAATTAGATTTAAGGGTGTGCGTATTAAAAAGATAAAAAATTGGATTGTAAATAAGTTACTACATTATGTATACACTTTGGGATAGTGGAAAACATATATAATTTGTAAGGGAATAATAACAATAACAATAATAATACAGTATGAATATGAATCAATTGTTTCAAAAACACTTTCTTTTTTTTTTTTTTTTTTTTTTGGTACAAAATTAGTACAGATAAAATATTTTGAAGATTTGAAGCAACAAGTAAGATATTACATATGAAGTGTTGTCATATTAAAAGCTAAGGATTAAGAAATAATATCTACTCCTGTGATAAACAAAGTAATACGGAGTACAAATTAGACTAATATTTTATGAAGAATATGTGAATCATAAATATATACTTTCTCTGTTCTTTTTTTATATTACTTAACCTGTTTTTTTATCACGCTTGTCAATGTAAAACTTTAATGATCATTAACTTTAATTATCCATAAGTAAAAAATATAAAAGTTATATATTATGATAGTACTTATTGAGACGAATTCAAAAATATCCAATATGAATATGTTTTTCCTTACATATTATTCACAAAAGACGGTCAAAGAAGGGGTGGTAAATAGTGTAAAAGTCAAAGCGGGTCAAGTAAAAAAGAACGGAGGAAGTATCTTTTAAGGTAAGTAATCACATTATATGATCCGGTGAATATTTTTAGTATAATTTACAATAAGTAGTTTATGTTATCGTGAAAAAAAAAACAAAATTAGAGAAAAAAGGTTATTGTCTGTTTTATATTACATTATAGATGGAATAATATAGATATTAAATAATAATTTATGAAATAAAAGATATGGAAAATATAATATGTGAATCACAAATTTTATTTATTTTAGGAAGTAAAACACAAATAAATGATTTGATGAATATATATAAAATACATTTTACGACAAGAAGTTAAAGAAGAAAAAAAAGAGAGAAAACAATTTTGAAAACAGCACCAAAAAGTGACATGTATCATTCTTGATGTCTGTTTTGAGATTAAAATATATTATGTTATGTTATTATATGTTATTGATTATTATTACGACTTTAGGACTACATGTTTCAAATATATGGATCACATAATAGGGGCCCATTCAATCCATGTGTTTCTCGTGGTTTTCCCAAAAAATAAACATAGAGGAAATTATTGGATTTTTTAAATAGTTTAGTTTCATGGTCTATACTTTTTATCCACAAGTCCCTATCAATTGAGATTTTCCATTCATTTTGTGTCTGATACTATTATCAATGATTGTTTAATCATCAATTAATAGTATTACCAGCATTTTATCTCACAAATTGTCAATTCTTTGTTTCAGGTGTGGATATTGCAAAAAACTAGCTCCAGAGGTAACAATTACCACTTCTTAACATTAACCATTACGAAAGATTAACATTAACATTTTTCACACATGGTAACTAGAAAGTATAAAACTTGGTTTAACAAAATACGCGAAAATGGTCAAATTTCAGAGATAATAATTCTATGTTACTTATACTTTGTATTTGTTTCATTATATCTTTTTCTTGTTCTATATTATTTGCTTTATACATTGTATGATTTATAACATTTTAATACTAAAATTCTGTTTATGCAGTATGAGAAGGCTGCTGCTACACTAAGCAAGCATGACCCTCCAATCACCCTTGCCAAAGTTGATCTTAATGATGAAACTAATAAGGAGCATTTTAGGTCCCAAATCAAAATCAGAGGGTTTCCCACGCTTAAAATCCTAAGAAACGGTGGCAAAATCGTACATGATTATAAGAATCAACCTCAAGTGGCTGATGATATAGTTAACTATGTGAAGAAACAACTTGGCCCTGCCTCTACTGAAATCAAATCCGTCGATGATGCTGCTAAGATCATCAGCATCATTGATGAGGAGAAAGTTTTCATTGTTAGTACATCCTTACCATATTGCTTTAAGAAATTTATTCATATTTGGTTATGTACTTGAATGATGTGATATGGGTGCTAAAAGGCCTAAAACATTGTTCATTTGATCATGTAGGCAGGAGTGTTCCCAAAGTTTGAAGGGGAGGAATATGAAAACTTCATCAAGTTAGCTGACAAATTGCGGTCTGATTATGAGTTTGTTCATACATTGGATGCTAAGGTCCTTCCAAGGGGTGATTCGTCTGTCAAAGGACCGTTAGTCAGATTGCTTAAGCCATTCGACGAACTCTTTGCAGACACCAAAGTTAGTGTGGAATGATTGAGTTATTGTTATTTTTTGCGACCATCAATAAAGAATTTGCTGTTTCTTAGTGCATACAGAATATTTTGAGTTTGTGACAGTTTTCTGAATATCAGCAAATTACTGATTTAATTGTTTTTCGTCTTATAGAATTTCGATTTGGATGCCTTAGAGAAGTTCATCCAAGAAGAAGATGTGCCTTCGGTTATTCCATTCACTATGGATCCCGGTAACACCTACCTTCGTAAGGTCTTCTCAGGTCAAAACACCAAGGTAACAAGATCTCTTATACTTCCTATTATTTGTGCATGAATTTCAACTGATGTACCCTTGCTTTGATACTTTCCATTACAATATTACACCTTTTACAGTTTAGTTTTATGAGTACTTGAATCACTAAAATTGTTTATAATGTTTTGATGACTTCCATGTATTCATTTAGGATCTTTATGTCATAGCTTGGTTTTCTTATGCAAGTCATTAACACTAATTCGTTGGATTACTATTGCAGATCATTATAATTTTGGACTTGAAGAGTGAGAATGCTGCTGCATTGAAATCCCGGTTTAATGATATTGCTGTCCTACTTAAAGGGGACAACAAATACTTCCTACTTGGTGATCTTGAAGCAAGCAAAGATCTACTCAAGGTTCATGTTCCTTAATTGTTATGTTACAATAGATTTTTCCAGGCTTTTATATTCATCTGAATGATTACATGTTCATCTCGGAGATATGTTTATAGACTAAGACGATTAATACTCTTACTGTAGTTTTTTAGGCTGATATAGGACTCTTTTGTGACATCTCTGACATGAACAAATACTTTCACAACATGTCTATCTAACCAAGTTTTAATTTCTTTGTCTGCATTTTGGGAAAAATAGCACTACAAGCTCGACGAGTCTCTAGCTCCTCTCATCTTTATTCACAAAACCGAAGCTGAGAAATATCTTAAGACAAATGTGGAACCAGATCAACTTGCTCCTTGGTTCAAGAAATTCTTGGTAATTTTTAATCTTGTGATCAAGATTTTCTCTGTTCTTAAACTGTATTATTGTTTGCAGTAGTCAGTCCATTCTAAATGCACAAATTAAATGGTCGCAGGATGGAAAGTTAGAGCCATTTTTGAGATCACAACCTATTCCTGAAGAGAACAATGAGCCTGTTAAAGTTGTGGTTCTTCACAGCTTACAGGACATGGTTTTTAACTCTGGCAAAGATGGTATATTTCGCGCTACAAGTTCCCTCATGTTTCTTAACTTTGATTAGAAGTTCTTTTTGATGCTTTCTGCCAAGTGTTTTAATAAACATTCTTTGATCGCGGCACATTTGATGAGTTGATGTACTGTTTTTTATCTGTCTTTGCAGTTTTCCTTGAGTTCTATGCACCTTGGTGTGGTCACTGTAAGAACCTTGCTCCGACTTTGGATGAAATTGCTGTATCATACGAAAAGGATCCTAACATCCTGATTGCGAAATTTGTAAGCTCTTTACTTCTGTTTTTTGTTTCACTTGAAATTATATTTTGGCTAGTGAAGCAATAGGAAAAAACTGATACATTTTTCCTGTTTTCTTCTGATATATTAGGATGCAAGTGCAAATGATGTCCCAAGTGACACATTTAAGGTTGAAGGCTTCCCAACCATGTTCTTCATAACCAAAAATAAAGAGATAATCGAGTACAGTGGCAGTAGGAAAAAGGAAGACATTATTGAATTCATTGAGAAGCACAGGAGTGATGAGAAGAAGAGTGAGCCCGAGATCAAGAACGAACCAGAGAAAGCAAGCAACAATATTGATGAAACAGTTGAAACCAAAGATGAATTGTGAAACTCTTATTAGTTCAATTGTTTCATATAAGGATAATTTTATCCCATTTGTCTTGACCCTTTTTTCTTTACTTACCAATAAAGAGGTGATTAAAGCTCACCTATTTTTTGCATAAAAAAAAATGCTCACCTATTTTTCATGAGTTTGTTGCATATACTAATTATGATCTCAAAGAATGCATTTGAAAAAAAATTAGAAGCACATTATTCACTTACGTGCAAGGTAATCCAAAATTGTGGAAACTTGATTGAAAAAATCTAGGCAGGGAAAGTCGGGGTCAACTGCTCCACTTGCTTGTTGAAAATAAAAATGCATTAACCTTTTATACCCCGTAATTCTCTACAGCACAATCAAAGAAATTAATGATCAAATACGATTTTGGAGATTATAAAAAAAAACCCAAATGAATATCTTACTGAGTACAAATAAAAGAAGTAAAAATCTCCTAAGTAATCTCTTGTAACAAACAAATTTATGTGTGCTTAATTAACTAACGTTGTTGTGGATGAGCAATAGCATCTTTCTTCATACCCCAATCACGAACCCTTAAATGAAGTTCAGCAGCAGCAATCAAAAAATGAACGGCTTGGATTGGACTTAAGATGTCCACCATATTTCTAAGAGTTCTCAACCGTAGATCATCAGCCCTCCCTAAAATCTCCTTAAACTTGTCCTCCTTAGAGTCAAGCGTTGACTCAACTCGTTCTTTCATTAACTCATTCCCAACTCGCCCTATACTCCCCGAGTCGTGATCGCGCATCAACTCGGTTGCTATGTGTGATAGCTCAACCATGGAAGTATCGGCTACGGTGTCTTGATGAGCGGCAAGAGTTTCTGATAACTCTCTTTCTTCTCTTATAGTTTGAGCTTGCAACTCGTTGACTCGGTTGAGTTGACTCGGTGTAAGGTCACCTAGGTTGGTCGTGTGCAACCCCCTCAGTAGGTCACCTAACCACGTCTCGAAGTGCAACCCGGCTACCGAATATAACAAGTGGAACGCGGAGCTTGGTCTCCAACCACCAATCCATAGGAAGGACTCCTCGAGGTGGGACCGCCATGAGGGGGTCATCATCCCGAGGACGTCATGCTTTACTGACTCGTACTTGACGCGGTAGTAGTTCTCGTAGTGGCACATGACCCGGCCCACGAGCTCGCGTAGAGACCGAGTCAACTCAGCACGTGGCTGAGTTGCTTCGGTGTGAGCCCTGGACGCGGCCTTGAGCTCGTCAAGGTCGCGTGCCTGGTCACTGAGCCAACGCTCGAAATACCTACCAAATGATTCGAGCCCGGGCTCGGGATCCAGGCTACAGGATCCCGAGCCCTGGGTGGATGAAGACATGGCTTTTTTGAAATGATTGCCTATATTTATGTAGTACATAGAGAGACTAATTGAATATAATTTGGTGGTTTGTTATGTTATAAACTAGACATCATCATATAATATTTGTAGGAGAGAAAACAAAACAATGTAATGTTGAACAAATTCATGTAGTATATACTATGCTTTATATATGATAGTATATGTACAAAGAAGTAGTGGAGTAAAGTGTAGAAATTCTAAGGGAGATGAACCAGCAGATTTTCCTCTGTTTCACAAATTCCAATTAAGCTAGTTGTATAATTAGTTATACGTAAGAAATGCATGGTGAGATGACGAGAAGTAAAGGCATGTGAACAAAAAGGTGTAAATTGGTTGGTTATGAACTGGAAGTACAACCTCTCTTTTTTTGTTAAAATTATAATTAAAGACAGTTTTTGGTTGGATAGATTTGGCAAGTTGGTAGCATTACTTGCAAGTAGATTGCGCACGTAACTAAAGCGTAAGGTGTAATAAGCGCAACCCACTAACCCATATGGGTATAATTGAACGACTAAAACCTTGCATGAGGGTTTGCTATTTTAATTAAGGAAAAATTGATTTTAATAATCTCACCTTTGGTCGGTTTACGAATAATAATCCCACGTATTAATTATTATCTAATAATCCCATTTTTGGAGGTCATTTTCTTCTAAATGGTCTCTAACGTGTTGGTAACCGGTTAGATGGGTTAACATGACACATGTCCTTTCGTGATTCGTCCAACATTTTTATTTTTTAAATAAAATAAAATTTTATTTTTTAAAAAATAGAATTTTAAACTTTTTTCCCTTTTCCTCTTTCCTTTCTTTTTCTCCTTCCCCTTTTCCTCCATTAATTCCGGCGACCTTCATCCAAAAAAAAAAAAAAAATTCTAGTAACCCAAACCCAGCCACCTCCTGTCCTCCTCCACTGAAATCGGACACCCCCACCGGCCACCCCTACCCACGTAAAACCCGACCCACGAAACCCCCTTCACTGACCCACCCACAAACTAGCCAGTACCCCCACCCACGTAAACGGCCGGCCACCCCCATCCTTGTAAACGGCCAGCCACCCCCATCCAAAAAACCAATCTCCCCTACCTACGAAACTCCTGACCAGCCAAATTGACGTTGCTTAAAACCGACGCCAACAAGTAATGAATTTCCTTGAGATATAAGTACACCGTTGCCATTGTTGTAGGAAGAGAGAGAAATTGAGGTGGGAAGTTAAGGGAAGGGGAGGAGAGAGAATTGGGGCTAACTTGCTACGAAGGACGAGGGAAAATAGCAAAAAAAAAAATACCTATTCTTTAGGTTACCGATCATTAGGGACCATTAAAAGAAGATGACCCTAAAGATGGGATTATTAGATAATAATCAATAGGTAGGATTATTATTCGCAAATCGGCTAAAGGTGGGATTATTGAAATCAATTTTTCCTTTAATTAAAAAGAACAGCTAAAGATTTGATGGCATCCTCAAGAGGTTTATGTTTCTTGTAGTATAATGATTACGCTACGTGACTATGCAGCTCTTATACAACCCGTAAATATGGGGGTTATAGGAATTTTTTAGTTAATAGGTAGATGTGGCAGTTAGTTGTGCTACATGGAATATACAATATTATACTTACATACTTCGTATGATATTGCTTGTGGTATTTTTAGGGGGTAAAGTTATTATCTAGGGAAGTATAACAATTTTATCCAAAATGTAAAAAAGTCGTGAAAAAGGTTTTTTTTTTAATATGTCGGATTTGTCGTGTAGTGTACACATGAATTGTAGCAATTGCCCTAAAGGTAAAGGCTATGTCACTTTAGCCACTTGTGTATGCACGATAATGAGATAGATCGAGAATAGTAATATTGCCTAGACAATGGAATTTGTAATACTTACGTACGTGATTTCTATATATTTTGGAGAAAAGAAATACAAGTAATGGATCTTTAACAGGCTAGAAATAGGGAAGGTATTTTACATTATAATCAACGACACCAGCAATAAGGAACTCATTTGTGGCAATTCAATTTTCAAAGACTTCAAATAACAATAATTTGTCAAAAATACCCACAACCACAAATTTGGCCGCGCGGGCGCGCTCTCCAATTCTACCAAAATCTTGCCTCGATCCAAAACTTTCGCGCGATTTTGTCGCGCTTCCAGCGCAGGTCGCGCCACTTCGAAATCGGAATTTCTTCACTGGATCCAGAAAGTCAGCGTGATTTTATCACGCCTGATTCGCGGGTCGCGCCCTAAACGCGGGTCACGCAATCCTTATGGATTCATACACTCTAAATTACTAACAATCCTCCCCCATTTAGAGTGTATACTATTAAAATTTTCTCCACTTCTATCAATTAATCCACATCTCATGCATCAATGCCAATGTCCCTACGGATTGAATTGACACCTAGTACAACACACTTAACGATGATCATTTCTCATGATGTCCCTATGGATTGAATCACACGAATATCTTCGACCATTTGAAGGTGAAATACACACAAGACAAATCGAATTTAACATCACTTGACACTTTTATACAGCCATGTGTCCGTATCTTTCATAAGTTTATCAAAGTCAATATGTCCATTTAGACTTCTTGAAGCGGCTAAACTTCGAACTTACATAGGTAGGTTCTCACATACGTAATAGTGCCCTTGTGATAAGACACCTTCATCTAGAGCTTCTCAACTCTAAATCTGGAGAACTTTAAAAGACGCTACCTAATAACATCACAAATATCATAGCAATATGGGTCACAAAACATTGCTAACAAACATCAAAAATGCAATTCAACCACATTGAATCTAAGACTTATTGATGTTTCTTCAAGCGTTAGATTGAGTTTCATAAATTCGTGTTTCTTGGACATAAACCCATTCCATTCAAAGCAAATATGATGGAATGCCTTGGCATTACTTTAGTAAAGCAATCCGCCAAATTCAATTTAGTTGGAACATAGTCAAGACTTATGACCCCATCATTGATAAGCTCTTTCACTAGGCTATGCCTAAGTGAAATATGCCGAGACTTACCACTATACACTTGGCTATATGCTTTTATTAATGCCGAATTCGAATCACAATGAATAGCCACCGGTGACATAGGCTTTGGCAATAAAGGCAACTCAAACATAAGATTTCTCAACCATTCAACTTCCTTACTAGCTGAAGCAAGAGCAATAAACTCTGCTGCCATAGTGGAATCGACAATGCAAGTTTGTTTCTTGGAAGACCATGAAATGGCACCTCCTCCAAACATAAACACCCAGCCACTAACAGAAGAGTCTCGCTCTTTGTAAGTGATCTAACTTGCATCAGAATACCCTTCTAAAACCGAAGGAAATCCACTATAAGTCAAACCATAATCCAATGTACCCTGAAGGTACCTCAAGACCCTCCGAATTGCAAACCAATGTTGTACACCCGGGTTACTAGCAAATCTACTAAGTTTTCCTACAGCCAATGCAATATCCGGTCTTGTTCTTGTCATGGCATACATCAAGGATCCAATTATCCTTGAAAATTCCAATTGGGAAATCGTTTTCCCCGAATTCTTAACCAACTTAACATTAGGTTCCATGGGGGTATTTACAAGACTCTTATCAAACATATTATACTGTTTGATCATCTTCTCAATATAATGAGATTGACTTAAAATAAGTCTTCCACTGTCCCTAATAATCTTGATGCCCAAAATGACATCCGCCTCCCCCAAATCCTTCATCTGGAAAGAAGAGGATAATAATTCCTTGGTCATTTCTACTTATTGTAGACTTGTACCAAAGATAAGCATATCATCAACATATAGACAAATGATAACACCATGACCTTTGTCATCAAATTTGCTATATATACACTTATCTGCTTGATTTACTTTGAATCCAAAGGACAATATCGTGTCATCAAATTTCCGATGCCACTGCTTTGGTGCTTGTTTAAGTCCATACAATGACTTAACCAATTTACACACCTTATTCTCTTGTCTTTCCAAAACAAACCCTTCGGGTTGTTTCATGTACACTTTTTCCTCTAGATCTCCTTAAAGGAATGCCGTATTGACATCCATTTGATGAATCACTAGATTATAAACCGAAGCCATTGCAATCAATAACCTTATGGAGGTAATTCTTGTAACCGGTGCATAAGTATCGAAATAATCAACACCATGCTTTTGCCTAAAGCCTTGGATAACCAATTTGGCTTTAAATTTCACTATGGAGCCATCCAGTCTCCTTTTCCTATTGAAAATCCATTTGCAACCAAGAGGTTTGCAACCGGGAGGTAAATCCTCTAATACCCAAGTATTATTTCCCATGATGGAATTCATCTCATCATTTATAGCTTCCTTCCAAAATGCACTATCTTGAGAAGATATTGCTTCGCTATAACTCTTTGGTCACTATCCACATTAAAACAATATGGAGTAGTAGAACTAAGGACATACCTTGAACCTTCAACTAAATAAATTATAAAGTCATCACCAAAGTTCTTAAGTCTCCTTTCCCAAGTACTTCTCCTAACTTGAGAAGTTCAACATTCTCATTGTCGAATGAATCTTCATGAGTTTCAAGTTGATCATTCAACTCTACTATTTCTCTATCATTGGCACTTATTTGTAGATCTTTTGGTCTACTCATTGATGAAAATCGGTTTTCCTCAAAAATTGCATCTCTTGACTCAATAATCGAATGTGTCGATATATAGTCATTTTGTTCTATTACATAGAACCTATAGGTTTTACTATGCTCAGCATAACCTATAAAAATGCATTCTAAGCCCCTTTCACCGAGCTTTCTCTTTCTGTTACCGGGCACTCTAACAATTGTCCTACAACCCCAAACTTTCAAGTATTTCAAGTTTGGTTTTCTTTTGTACCAAAGTTCATAAGGAGTAGATTGTTTTCCCTTAGTGGGAACTCGGTTAAGAATGTGACAAGCTGTCAACATTGCTTCACTCCAAAACCCTTCACTCAAACCAGAGTAAGATAACATGGAATTAACCCGCTATAGTCTCATGAATTATACCCAAAGATTGGAAATAATCCGGATTATAATACTTCCCCACCTTATCGGTTCTTATTCTTGTAATCAAAGACTCTACTTGCACTTCTACTTCCCTTTTATAAATATCAAACTTTACCAAAGCTTCATTTTTAGAGTATAAAAGATACACATAACAAAACCTTGAATAATCATCTATAAATATAACCATGTATCTTTTATTCCCCAAAGATGGAAAACTATGAAAATCACACAAGTCACTATGGATCAATTCTAAAATATTAGAACTTCTCTCAACCCTTTTAAAAGGAGTTCTAGTGATCTTGTTTAACATGCAAGTAGAACATTTATTAAGAGTAATATCACATGGAGGAATCAACGCTTGCTTAGACATGAAAATCAGCTTATTGAAATTAACATGTCCTAACCTTGAATGCCACAAATAAAATAAATCCACACCAATGTCATTATCAACATTCAAACAAACATTATCATCCAATATAAACTTCTCTCTCATAGAGAGTTTAAACAACCCATTACTTAAGTAACAACGACCTACAAATGTAGCACCTCTAGTAATTATACATCTATTACTATTCAGGGTAGGACCGGACACAAGATTCCTACTAATCTCCGGAGCATACAACACATCCCTAAGAATGATTGCATTCCCCGAACTATACATTAGCTCCACTCACTAGTAGAAAAAATCAAATAGGCACCCCCCTTTTAGCACCGGTTCTTGAAAATCGGTGCCAAAAGAAATGGGCGGGATAGGAAAATAGGGAGTTGGCATCGGTTCCAACCAAAACCGATGCCAACTCATTTAATTAGCACCGGTTCAAACCGGTGCCAACCTTAAAAAAAAAAAAAAAAAGCAATAGAGTTGGCACCGGTTCGCCTTAAACCGGTGCCAACTATAGTAATTAGCACTGGTTTGAACCGGTGCCATTTAAAAAAAAAAACCGGTTTAAGACGCGTCTTCTTCTTCAATTCATTTCCTTGCTCTTTCCTCTTCGTTCTCATCTAATCTGCCTCTCTCTCTCCTCCGTTGTAGCGTACTCGAATTTCTCCATTGAAGGGGCTTCTGAGCTTTCCTAGCACTCCGTCTCTCTCCTTCGATCTCCTTCTCCATAACCGTCACTTTCCCTTTCCTTTCTTCTCTCTTTCGATCTCCTTCTCCTTCTCCTTCTCTCTTTCTACAATATTGGAGGTTAGGGTTTCTGGGTGTGTCTACTTGAATCAATCCGATGTGCGTGCGTCTTCAACAACAAGAAATTCGAATCAATTTCGAACCAAAAATCAGAAATTCGAGGTTAGGGTTTCTGGGTTTTTTTCTTGGATTTGCTCCTCTTCTCTTCTTTATTCCTGCATTTTTTTTTCCTTATTTTGTATTATTAATCTATCATAATCTTATATTTCTGTCAAATTAATATTTTTTAAAATTGATCATAAAATTCTACATTTGATAATGCTTGGCAACATTTAAATTTCAATTTGAAACTATTAATTAAGAATTATTCTTGTGTAGAAATATTAGGGTTGATGTTAAAAATTAATCCCAATTTCAGCTCTAGAAATGAAGTATTGGGGTGGAAGAAGAAAAGGAGGTGTTTGTTTGGCTTCTTCATCACAGAATTCAAGTAATGATGTTGCACGAAAAAGGTTTTTTGTTTTATTTCCTTATCTATGTCTTAGAGTTTCTGGTAGCACCGTAGCAGCACCTCGGTCGTTATAAATAGGATTTTGAAGACTTAAAATAAATGTTGGTACTTGGTACCATATAGATACTATATAGTTCTATTGATTGCAGAGTTTATCTTGGGATTAGTATGGGTAACTACTCTGTTTCTCCTGTTTTTGCTGTTTGAAATTTGCTGTGGTAATATGAATTTAGATGTCAATTTGCATAAAATTTCTAAGAACACAGGATACGATAATTTAGCTAAAGTTGAGGTTGAAGATATTGAAAACGAAGTAAATTCTGTTATTATTTGCTACTTCCTTGAGGCTAATCTTCTAAATGTGTTTGAAAATTATATTAAATGCATATGGGTAGATGGGGGAGTTGCAATCTTGGCAACTTTCTTCTTTCAAGAGAGAATTATTTTTCGTGAATTAAATCTTTGATAGAATCATTAAATCATATAACTGATTTGTTGTAGGTTTAATGTTTTGCAAAGTTGGTTTTAATTAACTATGAACTTTGGTATCTATGATGCAAATCATACTTCACATATCGCATTAATGAAATGATCAACAATATACCCTTGATAATCTGATATACCAACTCAGGATTATTAACTTTTATTTCCTCTTTAATAACTACAGGTGTAGGTTAAATCAATTGTTATATGATTTCTACTCGTTAATCCGCATGTTTCAATATAAATGCCTCAAATTGACTTTTACCCTCAAATTGATTTCTACAAGAATTGGTGTTTGTTTTTCTTGCTGGCCTGGTTTTCTGTCTGTTTCTTCTCTGTGTGCCTTGCTGAATTCTGGATTTGGCGTGTGTTCTGGAGTCTGTTCAGCTTTGATTCATGCCCTGAGTCTGTCTTTTCTATCTGCTGGGTTGAGTTGATGTTTCTCTAGCTCTTGTTTTGTCTATTGTGTGCTGCTGCAGGCTGTGTTCTATTGTGATGCTGAGCTAGTCAGTGTGCTTGGGTTGTTTGACTGTTCCTGTGCCTGCTCAGAGCTTCTATTTTTTCTGCTGGGTTTTAATTGGACATTAATTATTTGTTGGATCAATGATTTTAGTTCTATGTTATTGTTGTTTCTGGTTGACTGCTAGCTTATCAGGTAAAGTGGCTTATTTGATAAAGTCATAGACTTGTAGTGGTTGTACTCAACCTGAGATCGAGTCAGACTACATCATTATCTAGAGTTAATGGGTATTTGCTGTTATGTTTAGCTAGATGATGGTGTGCTTTTTATTCTACTATTTCGTAAAATATTAGTTTTATTGAATTGATAGTATTTGGCTTTTGTTTGATTTTTGGATATTTGGCTAATGATTAGATATTGTTGATCATTTAATTGCTTATTGTTGTTGTTTGTTTTTTATTACAGGTCCTGCCCTTTTGGTTGATGTACCAAGGGATAGCAACATAACTGGTACCCCTCCTAAAATTCTGTTTGGTCACCTTCTCGTTTTGTGCCTTTAAAAGTGTGCAAGGTTAACTTAAGAGTTTTCATTTCTCTGATGAGCTGGCTACTTGGCATTAGAAAAATTTAGGGGAAAAAAAGTTATTAGAATAATGGTTTCACTTGTATCCCTAAAGTGTTGTCACTGAATAATAGACTAACAACACCATATATACCTATTTTTTTTTTCATAGCGGATGTAATGAAGTCACTACACATTATGATTTTTGATATGGGAGTTGTAATATTACACCCTAATAAGCGTAGGCGGTTTGTTCAGGTTGTTTGAAAATAATGTGAAGATAAAGTATGGATTTTGATCTAAAATAAGGCTAGTCATAATGGCCTACAACATAATACAAGTATTAAAGCAAGACAGCAACGGGTAGGAAGCTTTGATTCTCGCTCATTGATCATCACTCACTAAGAGCTTTATTTTGAAATTATAGCACTCTTCTAGCAAACACAAGCCTAGAAAACACAAGCCTCATTCTAGCTTATTACAAACTCTTTCCCTTGTCAAATTATTGCCCGTAAGCTCATCAACAACTCTCTTCCCTACCCTAACCCTTTCCTTTTTGCCTTTTTCGCCTAGTGGACCAACCTTAACAGTGGCTGAAAGTACAAGACGAGCAATAGTCGATGTGCAAGATCCAAGTACCAACTAAGTGTACCCGTTTTGTCTATTGTGTGTTGCTGCAGGCTGTGTTCTACTGTGATGCTGAGCTAGTCAGTGTGCGGGGGTTGTTTGACTGTTCCTGTGCCTGCTCAGAGCTTCTGTTTTTTCTGTCCCTGCTGGTTTGCTATGGTTTGTCTTATAACTTGAAACTATCTTATAATATTTCTTACTATTGTTCATCTGGCTTTAGGTTAGAGAATCGCCTCTCAAAGCATAATAAGTTTCTGCATCATATGCGATTTGAACTTAAGGATCTAGTGCCACCCATGATCATTTCTGGAAATCAGTTTATAATGATCAGTCAACACCAAGTAGCTGCAAGGGAATACTTGGAAGCGCATAAACAAATGCCAAATTCCCCGCTGACCAATCTGTGTGTCGGTATGTTTTATGTAATTTTATCCGAATCTGATTAATGTGAGTGTGCTGGTGTTGATTCTCCATTTAACTGATGCATCTTACTTTGCAGGGACTGCCTTAATCAATTTAGCCCTTGGACATAGACTTCAAAACAAGCATCAGTGTGTTGCACAAGGCTTAGCTTTCCTTTACAACAATCTGCGACTTTATGAAAATAGCCAGGTAAGCTGGTGTTGTTAAATAAGAAAACTTGTTCAGGGATGAAGTTTGAAAAGTTGACAAGTCATTTACATTAATAAATATTATCTGATTGCCTAATATTAATGTTTTTTCTAAGTTTGTAATACCAATTTAATAAATAAGTCTTTTACTTTGTGTGCATAATCTTAAAGTCTCTCATATGAGACTGTAGTACTAATCCAAGTCATTTCAGGAAGCCTTATATAATATAGCTCGTGCATTCCACCACGCAGGACTTCTCACATTTCAGGAAGTCTTTTTGGGCTGCTGTTTTTTGTTTTGTTCTCCGTAATTTTGGCTTTGTGTTAGGTGTTGTCCCGGTCCCTGTTTTAAGTGTAATGCAAGAAAGGTCGATCAAAGATAATTATTTAATTTTTTTTGGACAAAAATTGTAATATTACAGGCTTTATAGCCTTTTTTTAATGAAAATATGTAAGTTTATATATATGTTAATGTTTCTATATCAATTTTAGTGAAAAAAATGCAAAAAAAAAAAAAAAAAAAAAAAAAATATTTTTTTGGGGTATATCTGGCACCGGTTTTAGGCAAGAACCGGTGCCTAAAGTGGAGTTTTTCGCACCGGTTCTTGCCTAAAACCGGTGTCATAGTGTTGATAATAAGGAAAAAAAAATCGTGCGTTTGAAGTTGGCACCGGTTAACCGGTGCCAAAGCCTTTAGTTGGCACCGGTTAACCGGTGCCAAAGCCTTTAGTTGGCACCGGTTAACCGGTGCCAAAGCCTTTAGTTGGCACCGGTTAACCGGTGCCAAAGCCTTTAGTTGGCACCGGTTTTGAACCGGTGCCAAATTTTTGAGGATTTGGCATCTCTCAAATCCCCAACGGTTCAAAACCGGTGCCTTAGGGGGGGTTTAAACCGGTGCCAAATTACCTTTTTCGTCTAGTGACTTGTCTTCTTCCAAGGACCTTGATGGTTGAGTTATTCCCCATAAAGAGGTTTTCTCCATTACCAACCTTGTGAAAGGTTTTGAACCAATGTTTCATCTTGCATTCGTGCTTAGAAGCCCCCGAATCAATCCACCATGAGTCATCATCCTGCACCATACAAATGTTAGGATCCGTTGCATTTAAATCCAAACCAGAATTAAATTCAACCTCATGTAAAGAATTACCTTTAGTGGATGGGACCTTGCTATCAAAAGCATGGCCGTCCTTGGCTTTCTCCATTTTCTTTTTGAAAATGTAGCAGTCCTTCTTGCGGGTGTCCAACCTTACCGCATTCCCAACAAGCGAACTTGTTGTTATTCATTTTCTTTTTGGACTTGCCTTTGGAAGAATTGTTATTCTTCCTTTTACCACTAGTTGAAGCACTAGATTTTCCTTCCTCCACCACATTAATGGTAGATGTGCTAGGATTCCCATCCTTAGCACTTTCCATGGCTATTATCCCCTCTTCAACTTGAAGATGGGTAGCCAATTCAGACAAAAGATATTTCTTCTTTCTTATGTTTCAATTCATGTTTCACATCTTTCCAACTAGAGGGCAGCTTATCAATGATACTTGAAACTACAAGCAATTCATCCATACTAATACTATGTTGTTTCAAGTTACCATAGATACGTTGTACTTCGTGGAATTGGTCCATAATAGACCGACTATCAACAAATTTAAAATTGTTAAAATTACTTACAAGAAACTTTTTGCTAGATGCGTCTTTCGACATGTACTTACTCTCCAAAGACTCCCAAAGTTCTTTAGCAGATTCAACATTTTGATACACATCAACCAAATCATCTTCCATACCATTCAAGATATGACCACGACAAATAAAATCATTGTTATCCCATTTCGACCTCTCCCGAACGTTTTCCAAAGTTTCATTCTCATGTTCAATAGGCATTGGAGTATTAATTACATAGGACATTCAACGAAGTAAGAAGAAAATACATCTTCTTCTTCCAACGTCGAAACTCCACACCATCAAACTTCTTAAGTTTGACAAAATTAGTGGTTAACTCTTTCACACTAGACATGCTTAAAAATTTAATCTCTTTAGATTATAAGGTTTTTTAGTATAAAACAAATACAAATTTGTGGGAACAAAACCTAAATCACAATTCTATTACAACCAAATTGAATACAATCAATAGAAAATATACCAAGCACTTCTAATAGTTTGATAAAACAAATTACAGAAATATCAAACTTAATGCACTAGAATGAAAGATATAATACTTGCCTCACTTCCAAGCCTTTCAACCGAACATGAACATGAGAATATGAATGACCACGTGAGTCTCAAACCTTGATACTTCATCTTAGGCGTATGAAACACTTTCCTAAAGAGATTAATTTCCCCCACAACGGTGCTTGGGTTTATGCCGGAAATTCTCTTTGAGATACAAAAGGCGACACTTCATTCTTAGCACTTAGAGACGAAATTAGATGATAAATACACAAAGATTGGACTAAATTGATAGAGGTTTTCAACAAGAGTTTGCAAGATTCTTGAGGGAAAATGTGGAGAGAACAAACTTGGAGAGTAAAAACTGAATTATTCATTAGTAAAAACAAATAACATCTTTTAATAAAGAAATAACCGCACGAAAACGGCAAACGAGGGAAGCAGCGCGGGCGCGACTCACGGCGGCGCGGGCGCGCCTCCCCAATTCTGCCAAAATCTTGCCTCGATCTAGAACTCTTGCGCGATTTTGTCGCACTTCCAGCACAGGTCGAGCCTACTTGGCGCGGGCGCGCCACTTTGAAATCGAAATTTCTTCACTGGATCCAGAAAATTAGCGCGATTTTATCACGCCTGATTCTTGGGTCGCGCCCTAAACACGGGTCGCGCAATCCTTACAGATTCATATACTCTAAATTACTAACAGATTTCATCCAAAAAAATTAGTAGGTGGGCATTGTGCAATGAAAAGGGGCCACACTCACACCACTCCCCTAAGCCCAACTTAGATGAAATGCCCAAACATTGGGTAAAGCTAGTTCATTTTAGTAAAAAATTTCCATACTACTTTATTCATTACAAATTTACTTCCTCAAAATAAAATAAAAAAATAAAATAAAAATTCTTACAAATTTACAATCACCTATTTTATACTTCCTCTGTTTTACAAGAATTGCAACACTTCTCACTTCACACATATCAATGTTATATTTCAATCACTTATATATTAAACTATCAATAAATAAGAATTACGTAGTATAAATTTTTTTATCATACATACTCCCTCAATACTCTCTTCATTACTTTTAATCTTTACATTTGACTTTTATGCTTGACTTATCAAAACTTCTTTTACTATAATTTCACTCATCATATTGAGTATATATGTGATAAAAAATGTGCAATGAAAACTGCAAAATTAAAAGTGTAAAGAATAAAAATAAATGGAAGGAGTAGCATTTTGCAATTTTAATAATACTCCGTAGTATTTAAATTGAAATGATTACCAGACAAACCACCGACTATAATTATTCCCAATTCCCATACATAAATCCAAAATCACCCATCATATCTACATTCATTTTCTCATTTATGTAAAAGCTCGGACAAGCATCAACTTGTTATTCTTTGTATATCAATATTCAATAATTATACAAGCTAGTTATTAGACTTATAATAACTAACTATGACAGCAAAATCATGCAATTACGTTCCTATTAAAAAAATAAAAAAAAATCACACTAAACTCATTACACTCTTATACATCGATAGTTGGAAATGAAGGAAATCATGGGCTGGGCTGAGGCCCACTAGGCCCAACAAAACCACGGGCCTCTTGCAAACTCTTTGCATGTTCATCTTTTATCTTACCCCACTCATGCACACTTAGATGAAGTTGAGTATGCGCAATCAAGAAATGAACGGCTTGGATTGGAGTCAAAATGTCAACTACACTTTTAAGCGTTTACAGCCGTAGATCATCCGCTTTCCTCAAAATATCCTCTAACCCATGCTCCTTTGGTGCTAGAGCCGAGTGAACTCGGTCTTTTACTGAGTCAACTCGGTCTTTTACTGAGTCAGATTCCCCAGTTGCTGACAGCATCCCGCTTTAACTCGGTGTAGTTCTCTGAGAGCTCAACCATGGATGAGTCAGCCATTGTTTCTTGGTGTGAAGCTAGAATCTCGGTCAACTTTCTCTCTTGGTGAATGGTCTGCTTTTGTAACTCGTCAACTCGGACGAGTTGACTCATTGAAAGGTTACCAGATCGTCCGAGTTGACCCCACTCAGTAACTCACTGAGTCGAGCCTCGAACTGTAGCCCGGCCTTAGAGTATAGCAAGTGCACGGCCGTGGTGGGCCTCCACCCCCCGACCCAAAGTAAGGCGACCTCGAGTTTGGATAGCCAGTCGGGGTTTAAGACGAGGAGGACGTCCTTCTTGATCGACTCGGACCGGGCCCGGTAGAACTCCTCGTAGTGAGTCATGACTCGGTCGACGAGTTCTTTGAGGTGCTGAGTCGACTCGGTGGGGGACTGAGTCGACTCAGAGTGGGTTTTGACCATGGACTTGAGCTCCTCCAGGTCCCACTCTTGGACCTGGAGCCAGTCCAAGAAGAACTTGTTGAAAGGTGTAGGTTTAGACTCAGACCTAGACCCACACTCAAATTCTGACTCGAACTTGCATTTTGGCATGTTAGACTTAGGCCCTGGCTCGAGAGAGGATACGGGTGAGTTTGAGCTGGATGATTGCATAATTGTTGCTTTCAAAGTAATGTGACCAATGATCAAAAGAAAGGACGATGCCTAGCTTATATGCGCTAATAAGCTTGGTAGCTATGATACGGATCAATAGAAGAGCTTAGTTGATGATACGGATCAATAGAAGAGTTACGAATGAACAATATTAGTTGCACCATAGGGTATGTAGCATAAAGTATGAACCAAAACTGCATGAGTCGTTACTTGTTAGACAACTACTTATATTGTACTATGACAGTGTAAAGTGGCATACTGCACTTACATTGAACTCAAAAACTCTCAAAGTCGGCTACCAAAATTTTTTAAAAAAGGAAGTTAATCTGCGCCGTCATTGTTTTGAGGAGACTTCTTATTTATTTTAGAATAATTTGGTGTAAAATCGTAAGGACTAAGAAACTAAGGAAGCAATTATCCAAGTGAGATTAGAAGGTCTTTGAGTCATGGTAGTCATCAGATTTTTTGTAAGTAACGTATGGATACAAATGTACGTAAATGGCTAAATGCTTTGAAATAAGTACTAGTACAACACATAAATGTATTTTATAACACACGTTTACAAAAGTCTCAGATGTTTTATTCTTACTTTATTTGATAAAAAAAATTGTTAAATCTAACCACAAATTCTTTATTTTTGATGGAACTATGGAATATGATTAAAAAATTTAAATTTTGGGATGATGGCTAAAAAGTGAGATAAATTTCGCTAATATTACTGTGTTTACCTAAAAAGAAAATTATACAACACAATTATCGATAATATATACACTGGCATAAGATTGCTATAAAATATTACTGTATTTTATATTATTTGTGACTCTTATTACTACACTGACATAGCATAAGACTACTGCTACAATATATTGTTTATAGTAATTTTATTGTGTTTATTATCCAGTATCCTTACTTGGATTCTTATAATACTAACTAGCAGAATAAGCTATGACATTGTCAGTCATTAATAATTTAGAACGAATACTAGGTATATTGTCAAACACTCACAATATACAATGGTTAACATCAGTTTGATCCTTTTTAATTAGCCAAATAATTTACTATTTATAAAGTGTTAATGATACGCAAAATCCTTTGTGATTTAATTACCAAAATAATAATAACGCTTGATGATCTAGAACATGTTATTACACTACTAGAAAAATGTCAATTTTCGACAGATAAGTTCCGACAGACACAAAAATCCGTCGGAAAAACGAATATTCCGATGGATTTAAATTCCGTCGGAAATTTCCGACGAATTTAGATTTTCCGTCGGAAGTTTCAGACGGAATTTAAATCCATCGGAAAATACTTAGTTTCCGACAGATTTTCCGTCGAAAAATAATTAATTTCCGATGGATTTCAAATCCGTAGGAGATTTACGACGGAATTTAAACCTATTCCAACGGATTTCCAACAGAATTTAAATCCATCGGAAAATACTTAGTTTCCGACGGATTTCCCGTCGAAAAATAATTAATTTCCGACGGATTTCAAATCCGTAGGAGATTTCCGACGGAATTTAAACCCATTCCGACGAATTTATTTATATAAAAAAAAAACCTAATGTCACTGGAACTAACCCCCTCCCCCTTTCATTTCTCATTTCTCTTTCTCTCTCCTCTTCCCCTTCTCTCTTCCGCCTCCTTCTACTCTCTTCTCTCTCCTCTTCTCTGATTCTCTCTTCTCTCCTCTTCTCCTTCATCTCTTCTCTCGTCCTCTTCTCTCTGCAGATCTATTTCTCCTTCTTCTTTCTCTCTGATCTATTTCTCCTTCTTCTTTCTGTCCGATCTCTTTCTTTCGCCTCTTCTCGTTCTTTCAATGTTGGATCGAGCACCGTCAAGCATCGTGGGAGCACCGTCAAGCACCGTCGTCCACCGTCAAGCACCGTAGAAGGCCGAAAATATAGGTTAAATATTGGTTAGTTTGTAGATCTAGTTTTATTTTTCACAAAGTTTATGATTATAATTATTTTTTTGATGAAATTGTAATGTAAGTTTATAAATTTTGTAATGTAAGTTTGTAGATCTGGTTTTTTCGGATTTTTGGACTATGTAATGTATAAATTGTTTTTTTTCGATTTTTTTCGTTTTTGTTTCGATTTGTTTGTTATGATTTGGGTGTTTTGAATTTTTATTCGTTTTTTTCGATTTTTTTTTTTTTTTTTCGTTTTTCTAGGTGGGTGGATTAGGGGGTTGGTTAGGTGGGGTGGTGGTGGCTCGACAGGGTGGGGTAGGATGGGGGTCTGGTTTGGTCAGGGTTGGGTGGGTGGGTGTGGTGGGGTGTTTGGTGTGGATGGGTTGGAGGTGGTTAGGCGTGGTGGTTTTTTTTTTGTTTTTCTAGGTGGGTGGGTTATGATTTGGGTTAGGGGTTGGTTAGGTGGGGAAGTGGTGGCTCGACAGGGTGGGTTAGGGTGGTTGGGGCTGGTGGTGTTGTGGGTTCTTTTTTTTATTTTTTTTAAGCAGCTTCCGACGGAAATTCTGTCAAAATTTTCTGGCGGAATAGTATCCGTCGGAAATTTCCATCGGAGAAGTGTTTCCGACGGAATTTCAGTGAGAAAATGTCGTTTTTTCTACAAAAGGTTTTCCGACAACCGGTTCCGACGGAAATTTCGTCGAAAACGGGTTTTCCGACAGTATTCAGGGTGATTCCGACGGAATTTTTCCGTCGAAAATGACCTGTTTTCTAGTAGTGTTAGGCAATGTATCATTTGTTAAGAGGTCTCACTGTGATGAACTGATGAACAAACTACTTTCCTTAAATTTGATTACACTACAAGAAATGGGCCGATTTCCGACGGACTGTTTCCGACGGACACGTACTTCCGTCGGAAAAATCAGAAATTCCGACGGATTTTTTTTCCATCGGAAATTTCCGACGGATTTTCAACGGAATTTAAAAATTCGTCGGAAATTTCCGACGGAATAAAAATCCGTCGGATATATTCCGTCGGAAAGTTAACTTTCCAACGGAATTAAAATCCGTCGAAAATTCCCGACGGAATATTTAGTCGGAAATACCATATATTCCGACGGATTTTTATTCCGTTGGAATCTAATTTAAAAAAAAAAAAGGAAACCCTAACTTAAAACACGAAATACGCCTCTTTCTTTCCCATTTCTCCTTCTCTTTCTTTCTCCTCTCCTATTCTCTTCTCCTTCCTCTTCGTCCTCTCTTCTCTTTCCTCTGTCCTCCTTTCTTCTCTTTCTTCTTCTCCTTCCTCGTCTCTTCTCTGTCCTTCTCCCTCTTCGCCCTCCTTCTCCCTCCTCGTCTCTTCTCTGTCCTTCTCCCTCCTTGTCCTCTCCTTCTCACCCAAAACCACCATAACCGACACCAACAACAACAACTCCTTTTCCCTCCTCGTCCTCTCGTTCTCCTTCTCACCCAAAACCACCAACACCGACACCAACAACAACTCCTTCTCCCTCCTTGTCCTCCTTCTCACCCAAAGCCACTAATACAGACACTAACAACAATAAATTTGCCAAAAACAAAGGTTTTCAAGTCAAATTCGACCATGAAAACTGTAGACTAGAGTTTTCATGGACGAATTTGTCCTCGTAAACCCAATTTTGCAGTTTTGTGTGGTCGAATTAAGGTATGTTTCTTTTTTTTCTGATATTTTTTTGTTATTTAATTATTTTTTTAAATAATATATACGGTTGTGGTGGGTGGTGTGGCTGCTAGTTCGGTGTTGGTGGTTCGTATGCTCCAATTTGTATAGAATACGATTTTTTTGTTCCGATTTGTATTCTAATCTGTATTTTGTTTCAATTTGTATAGATCTGTTTTTTTTTTTCAATATTTTTCGTTTTTTTTGTTTTTTTGTTCCGAATTGTATTCGGAAAAATGAATTAGTGGAATGGTGGTGGTGGGTGGTGTGGGAAAAGGGGTTGGAAGTGGTGGTGGTGGGTTGGGGTTACGGTGGTACGTTTTGGTGGGTGGGGGTGGTGGGTTAGGAGGTGGCGGTGGGGTGGGTTGCGGTGGTGAGCAGGGGTGTGGGCAGTGGTGGATCTGGGAGGGGTAAGGGTTAGGGGTGGGGCTGTTTTTTTTTTTTTTTTATTGACTTTTCCGACGGAAATTTCCGTCGGAATATAACTCTTTCGACGGAAATTTCCGTCGGAATATAACTCTTCCGACGGAAATTTCCGTCGGAATATACCTCTTCCCACCGAAATTTCCGTCGGAAACCTCTCCAACTCCGACGGAAATTTCCATCGAAAAATTGCAACAGAATTTCAATTAAAGTAAAAAAAGCGCCGACAGAAATAAATCCGTCAGAAATTCCGTCGGAAACTAGCCTTTCGACGGAAATTCTGTCGAAAAAGGTTGAATTTCCTACAAAGGGTTTTGCGACAGACTGATTCCGACGGAATTCCGTCGGAAGAGCGTTTTCCGACGGAATTTCTGATGTTTCCGATGGATTTTTTCCGTCGGAATTAAGCTGTTTTCTTGTAGTGTTAACAGAAACAATTTCAACAACAGTTTTGTTAGGATAATCAAGATATATATGTTTGGATGATTGTTTCCTTAATTATAGGAGATGATTGATCATGTATATAAATTGATCGATCAATGATATCCAAGACAAGCTCTAAGCCTTTACCTAAGTATTAGAGCCAGATCCACAATTGAGACTTTTACTCTATGCCACATTGAATCTGATCATGTGAGGGGTGTGAAGATCCATGAAAATATCACATGTAGCCGGATTAAAAGAAGGATTTTACATGTAAAAGGGAGTGTCGAGGCATAGCATTTCCAAACAACACATGTAATTTGTTCCACATAGATGAAAGAGTTAAATTAAACAAAGCAAGGGGTGTATGTATAGGTAATTAGGTATGGCTTCTTGTGTGTATATGTTGATTGAAAAGTCATGATGACTTATATTTATAGGTGAAGATAGAGCTTGAAAGTGATGACTAGAATATTCTAGAATTCCCTTGATTATTCTTGTAGTCATAATGTTCTGAAATTTAGTTCTACATAATTGAAAAGCAATACTTATAATGTTACATGTATTCGACAGTTTCTAAAACACGCATAAATATAAAAATACAAGCACAAATTAAGTTTTACTAGTGAACCTTTTCGATCAATGTCAGAAAATTAAACTTAGAAGATCGTTGATAACTTACTTATAGACAAGTAAATGAAGATTCGACAAAATTACAAATCCTACAATATTAGAATCCATACATTACTAATTTACTATATACCCTTTTTTTTTTTTTTAAGGTAAGAAAAATAGGACATTAGGAGACCCTCCTCACAAGCTGAGGGAAACTCCTAATACATCAAAGGAGAGAATAGTAGAAAGACTAGAATTATTACAAGGAGTAATGTTCATACTATCACTAACTAGATGACCTACATTACTTAATTATTCAAATACAGTCATATAAGTACCGAAGAAAATACATACCTGTATACTACATGGCTACCTTAATATCCACATACATATCTTATAATAATGCTAAATAGGAGTAACTAACAAGTTAGTTGTTCTAATTATCCTTTATAAATCGGAGTACTAATAATACTAATAATATAATTAAAAAGAATGACATTAACTAATTAAGTTGAATTATTGGATATGGTTAATGTTGTTGTTGGTCAGCATCTTTGTCCTTCCCCCATTCACGAACTCTCAAGTGAAGCTCAGCAGCAGCAATCAAAAAATCAACGGCTTGGATTGGACTTAATACTTCCACCACTTTCTTAAGCGTTTTCATCCGTAGATCATTAGCCTTCCTAAATATCTCCTTTAATTTATCCTCTTTATGCCCTAGTGTCAACTCAACTCGCTTCTTAATTGACACAGTCCCAACTCGATCCCGAGCTTTCGACTCGGTAGCCTCTCGTGAGAGCTCAACCATTGAGGAGTCAGCCATGGTCTCTTGAAAAGAAGCTAGCTTTTCACTTAACTCTCTCTCTTCCTTGATTGTATTCATCTGCAACTCGTCGACTCGGGTGAGTTGACTCGGTGAAAGCCATCCCAAATCACAAGTTTTTGACGACCCGTCGAGCAACTTACTAAGTCCGGACTTGACGTGTAACCCTGCAATGGTGTATAATAAGTGAAATGTCGTACTAGGTCTGCACCCACCAATCCAAAGGAAGGCATGCTCCAGGAGAGACCTCCATGCAGGGGTTATCATGCAGAATATGTTCTGCTTCGCTAACTCGGACTTGACTCGGTAGTAGTTTTCATAGTGACATATGACTATACTTACGAGTCCTTGTAGATTCTGAGTCAACTCGGCCGAGGACTGAGTTGACTCGGTGTAGGCCTTTGCAGCCAACTTGAGCTCCTCGAGGTCTCGTTGTTGCTCAAGGAACAATGTCTCAAATACCCCGCCACGGGACTCTAGCCCGCCTTTGCGGCTACCGCCACCCTCGGCAATATCATGTTCATGTTGAATTCTCCTTGTATGAGCTCTTTCTTTGTTCTTACCCCACGTATGAACCTTGAGATGGAGCTGAGCTGCAGGAATAAAAAGTTGAACGGCTTGGATTGGACTTAAGATTTGCACCAAGTTTTTGAGTGTTTTAAGCCGTAGATCATCCGCCTTGCCAAATATCTCCCCTAAATTTCCATGACCATACACCTCGGTCATCATCGAGTCATCAGACGACGACTTGGTGGAAGACTCCATTGGAGAAATAGGCTCAGCAAGAGACCGAGTCAATTCGTTCTCTGCCTGGATGGTGAGCCTTTGCAACTCGTCAACTCGGACGAGTTGACTAGGCAAGATGTCCTTAAACTGCCTCATGCCCACCCCCTTGAGCAACTCGCTGACTTCAACCCCGAGTTGCACCTCGGGGTTGAAGTCTAGCAAGTGAAAAGCAATACTAGGTCTCCACCCGCCAACCCAAAGGAAGGCGTCCTCAAGGTAGGAAGGCCAAACATGGGATAACAAGAGGAGAACTTGTACGCTATCCTTGATTAAGTCGGACTCGACTCGGTAGTGATTCTCGTAGTGAGTTATGACTCGGTTAACGAGTTTGGTAAGGTTTGGAGTCCACTCAATATCAGACTCCTTAGTCTTGGACATGAACGCCTTACGGTCTAGCTCTTGAAGCACTAGCAAATCATCAAGTACCTCACTAACCATGGTTGGGATTTATTAGTTTGATGATAAAATTTTTCTTTTTTTTCTTTTCTTTTTATTTTGTTTGGTATGTAGGCTTAATTAATGTATAACGGTACAAGCAATTGATCCAATTTATATAGACATATATTACAATTGAAGGTTGAGGTGGCGAAGTCGTAGTGATTTCGTATCCACCTCATAAACGAACCCCTTGTTAATCTACAAGATAAAACGAGTACATATGCATGCACGATATGTACAAGTACGTGGGTTGGACAAAATTTGTTTTCTTGAATTTTGTTCTTATCCCAACATGTTCCATTAAACTTAATATATTTACTCCGTAACATTTATGTCGCTAAACAAATCTGTAGAACGGATAATATATTATAAGTATGGTATTTCATATTTTACATTGTTTATCATGTAATACTGTAATCCGTAGTATATAATTAAATTAAGTTGAAGTACATGGTACTCAAAGATGAAAGTGCAAATTAAATTGGCAAGTGGGTCTATAGAGTGCGTTGTCGATATAAATTGCTTATATGGTCATTGATCAACGTGAGTGATGAGGCGGCGGTATTTTAAGGAGCTTCAAGATAATATATCTTCCATGTCTTTGGAAATGAGCATCAGATAGATATACTCAATCCTAGTTTATTATTTTATGCTAGCTTTTAAAGATGACTAAATAACTTTTTTTTATTTTCAAATAAAATTCTCGCATTATCAGTCTTATTTAAAAACGAAGGGAGTAAATATAATTTTATACTCGTAGTATATAACTCCCTTGTTTTGTTATCATATTCGATACATGTTCGTCCATTTATTTGTAATTATTGACTAAAACGATCTATAAAAAAGACATATTACCTTAAAAAAATCAGGCAATATAGAACTGAGATACACATAATATAAATATCCTTGTGTCTCTTGATATGTGAGCGATGTGACGTAACATTTTATATAGTATTATTTGTAACAACACAAGATATTTATGTAAGATAGAAATTTCACATGGCTTCACTAATTCACCCTCTGTCCCTCTCTTATCTTAGCTACACGAATAACAAGTCCTAACGTTTATTCATCATGGGTGACGGCCTGACGGGTGTTGTATCATTATTTATGCTTCACACCCAATTACTATTTATTAATAATGCAAGCTTTTTTATCTTCTATTTTCTCTGTTTACTTTGCTTTATTTTTACGATTATTAATTATAAAAAAAGAGGAGGGGGGTTGTACAAGTAGTGTTGTAGTGGAGAGAAAGAAGTCTAATTAAAATCGAGTAAATTATTATTATAGCCAAGATAAAACCTTACATTGTATGTCCATTAAATAACAATATCACTCCATATATTGATCGTCATAGAAAAAACCAAGAATCAAAGATAATTTCTCACTTTGAACAACAATACACTTTATTTAGTTAGTTACATACGATTTTAAGTTAGTCTACCCTAATAAAAGCAACAAATTTAACCAATCAACGACAATCCCCAAGCCCCTTCCAAAATTTAAACATTTTTAACGAGTCCATTGGAGTACTCTATGATACATCATGATATATATATATATACATCATCATAAACAATAAAAAAAAATTACACTATGATACATACCACCATAGAAAAACAAAGAAAGCCACTTGACATTTTTAAACATAAATATTTATTAAGTTAGAAATATACGAGTCTGAGCCGGGTTACCCTACCTTAATCTAACATAACCACATTAACTCATCAACAACCCGACCCATCCCTATACACACATACACACTTCTCCTCCTAATAGGCTAATACTATTATAATGTGTATAAGACCAACTAAGTTTTCATTGCAATGACCAGTGCACCAGCTTTATCCTTCTTCTTACCCCATTCATGAAGCCTAAGTTGAAGTCCAGCAGCAGCAATCAAGAAATGAACGGCTTGGATTGGATTTAATATACCCACCACATTACTAAGCGTTTTCATCCGTAGATCATCCGCCTTCTCAAATATCTCCTTCAACTTATCCTCTTTCGTCACTAGTGTCGACTCAACTCGCTCATCATCCGACTCACTCGACCCCACCACACCCAAAAGCCGAACTATCGACGAGTCGGCCACCGTCTCTTGTACCGCAGCCATCACCTCAGTCAACTCCCTCTCATCCTTAACCGTCTTCATCTGCAACTCATTGACTTGGGCGAGTTGACTCTCTGAGAGGTCAGCCAAGTCGCCGGTCCTTAACCCATCTAGCAACTTAGTGAGTCCGGCGTCGAGTTGTAATCCGACGATGGTGTATAATAGGTGAAATGCCGTCGACGGTCTCCACCCGCCGATCCATAGGAAGGCATGCTCAAGGAGAGACCTCCATGAAGGGGTCATCATGTGGAGTACGTTCTGTTTTACGGACTCGGACTTGACTCGGTAGTAATGCTCGTAGTTACTCAACACCCGCCGAACTAGTCGGCGGAGGTTTTGATTCGTCTCGTGTATAGACCGAGTTGTCTCCGTGTACGCCACCGCGGCGGACTGGAGCTCAAGAAGGTCCGCCTCCTTCTGGCGGAGCCATATCTTGAAGAACCCTCCGAAAATATTATCGGAGGGTTCGGTATCGCCATTACTCTTATTGGAATCGTGGGCGTGAAGTTTTCTTGTATGAGCGTCCCATTTGTTCTTACCCCACGCTTCAACCTTGAGGTGAAGCTGAGCGGCAGGAATAAATAATTGGACGGCTTGGATTGGACTTAAGATTTTTACAAACTGTTTTAGTGTTTCCAGCCGTAGATCATCCGCCTTGCTGAAGATTTCCCCTAACTCATGATGATCATTATTGGCGGTGGGGGCGGTGGCGCTATTTTTCTCCGCCATCACTAAATCAGACTCAATATCTTCGCCCGCCTGAGCATCAGTGTCGGCGAGAGAATGAGTAAGTTCGGCCTCCTCTCGCATAGTGTACCTCTGGAGCTCGCCGACTCGAATAAACTGACTCGGCGAGATATCCTTAAACCCGGATATGTTTACCCCGCTAAGCAACTTACCGAGTCCAACCCCAAGTTTTAACTCGGGGTTGAAGTCGAGCAGGTGGAAAGCCATACTAGGCCTCCACCCGCCGACCCAAAGAAAAGGGTCCTCCAAGTGGGAAGGCCACTCAGGGGACACAAAGAGTAGAACTCGTACATTACCCTTGATCAACTTAGTAATGACTCTATAGTACTTCTCATAGTGAGCTATGATCTGGTCAACTAGTTTCGTGAGGGCTGGGGTCCACTCAGTATCGGAATCTTTAATCACTGCCATAAATTTCTGACGATCTTGCTCTTGAAGACCAAGCAAATCATCTAAAACCTCATTCACTAAGGCTTTGTGTTTAACTTTTCGTTCTATCTTCTTCATGTTTGTTTTTTTTTTTTTTTTTATTATTATTTTTTTTTTTTTTTTTGTAGCACTAAGTATATAAAGATTTTTTTTTTTTTTGTTGGACTAGCTTAATAGTTTTTCAGTAGTACATCAAAGTATATATAATCTCTCTTAGACACTTTACACGATTTTCAAGATGCACCGAATAATTTGCTTCACATTGATAAGTTATTTTAAAATAATTTTGAAATTGTTGTCAGAAGTAGTATGTGGTGGAACAGCAAATCGGGCAAGTGGGAGTTGCTAAATTCAGGAATACAACAACAATGTAGCATTACGCTACCAAATTGCAGCTGCGTGGAGTTTGATCCGTGCTCCATGCAGCGCTGCTTGTCTAGCCAGCTAGACGAGTTGTAGTTGAAGAATACGGTACTTTCTTTGTCTCTATTTATTTGTCTAAATTTGTTTAAAAGTATTATTTTTAAGGTTAAATTAGAAAATAACACTTGTTAAAGACCCGATTTTGATAATAATACCTGTTAAAAAAAGAGTTTTATTATAACACCTCCAAAAATCTCAAAATTTTGGTTTCACCACCCACTAACGAACTTTTGGATGGAAACCGTTAGTGTGGCCCGCCCCCGAAAAGCTAGAATTAAACCCAGATTTGCGGGTGTTAGGGGAGGAGGTTTCTGGGAATATCGGTTACAGGGGAGCAGGTTTCGGGGGTTTTTGGTGTTATGGGAGGAGGTTTCGGGGGTTTTCGTTGTTAGGGGAAGATGTTTAGGGGAATGTCGGTGTTAGGAGAGGAGGTTTGGGGATTGTCGGTGTTAGGTAGGGGAGGGGGTTTAGGGCGGTGTTGGTGTTAGGGGAGGGGATATCGGGCGGTACCGGCGTTAGAGAAGGGGTTGTCGGTGTTAGGGGAGGAGGTTTCTGGGGCTGGCTGGGTGTTAGGAGAATTCCGGCAGCTGGCTTGGCTGGGGCAGGTGGTGGGGCTGGCTGGGTTAGGGGGAGGTTTTTTGTTTTTTTTTTTTTTTCAAATTTTCTTTTTTTTTTTAAACCAATAAACAGCTGACACGTGTACATGGCGGGCCCCACTAACGGTTTTCATCCCAAAGTCCGTTAGTGGGTGGTGAAACCAAAATTTTGGGATTTTTGGAGGTGTTATAATAAAACTTTTTTTTTAACAATGTTATTATTAAAATCGGGGTTTTTAGCAGGTGTTATTTTCTAATCTGACCTATTTTTAATTTCACATTATCAAAGTTTTCTAATTTATTTTTACATTATTTTTATTCAACTATATATAAATTTGAAAAAAAAAAGTACGGAGTAATGAATTTTCAATGGGACAAACGAAAAAGAACATAAATACAATGTACAGTTTATAAATAGAGATATAATGTTAGGCATTAAAAGAGGAGGGCAGAGAGAATAAAAGGAGAGATTAGATAAAAATAAGGAGAAAAAAGAGCAGAAATTATTTAACATTTTTATTTTTTATTTTTTTGCAGTGCGTAAGATAAAGAATAGCGGCGGTTTATTTCTTAAAAAAATAAATATTTATTTAGGATCTTGCTAACGAATGTCTTCGGGGCGTTGGTTAAGCATTTAAAACATTTCCTAAAGTAGTATTAATTTGAGAATACATGTCAAAATCACGAGTCAATCGATGTAATTAACGTTCATTTTAGTTTAATATTTCCACTTTTAGTTATCTTATCTAACGCATCCGAGACATTCGTTAGCTTTTGCCATTTATCTTTGATGATCTTGGAAACGAGCATCATAGAAATAACAGATGTAGTGTGACCCTTCAATTCGGTCCTTCCTTGTAAATGTCAATAGGAAATTTATTTATTGATCAGGTTGCGGTATCATTCTAGCCACCTATTGTACATATCATTAGACCGCCAAACTATTTTCCTCTATATATTGGTTAAAAATTCAATCCAGTGTCATCCTAGTGGCCAATGACGTCACAAGAGTTAAATTGTTAATTACGATTAAACCAATTAAGATAAATATGCATTTATGTATACACTACGTATTGTATACATACTGGATGATGTATGTAATAAATTAAAGTATATTTTATAATAAAAAGAATTATATGGCACATGGTACTACGTAAGTATGTATTTCATGCGGTGAGATATGCAAGTAGATCATTTTATTGGTCTTCATTAATCAACATTATCAACCTATGCAACTGTAGTCTGTTACTGCGCACATTAATTTCTTTTGAATAAATGTCTGCTTCTGCTTCTGCTTCTGTTCAACTTTTACATTTGTCAACTGTATAATATTCCTCTGTAGCTTATGTCAATAATAATATACGGACCGTATTTTATTTGAATTTGTATATAGAGTATATGAGTTTATATTTGAATTTATGTTGTAAGTATTAATCTTAACTTATTTTTTGTCGTTTTTTTTTTCTTTTTTTTTACAAGAAGAGCTAAAAACAAAATAACATGTTATAAATAAAAAAATAATAATAATAAAAAAAAAAAAACAAAACAAAAAAAGCATCATTCGGCGTCCTCAAAGGCAAGAGCCCCTCATAGATTATCAACAGGAGTGATACATATTCAAGTGCAAAGTCATTCTTAATACTGTATAAACCTATAGTCATCCAACTTAGGTGGTTAGAGCTTCCTTTTTAGTTTCAAGGGATCCTTTGGATCGAATATCATCATCTGCCTTTATAGCTCTCTAATAGGGTGGGGGGGGGGATAAAAAAAAAAAGTCATCCAACACAAAGTTTAACGCAGATTTTTTATTGGGATCAACCACCATGAATGCGCTGTACATTCGTTCTTGAATGTGATAGGAAGAGTTAACATTAAGAAAAATGATGCATATCATAGATGAGGCTTAAATTACAATTTTTAATAATCACTGTTCTAAATAGAGTAGGGGTGGAAAGGGGCATGTACAAAGTACATACATATAGCCAGCATGCAGCTATACCAAAGCGCTGGCGCAGATCTGCAACTAATGTTACAACAGAACACCCTAAATTACGATCAGCTGAATCCCCTGCATTTCATGGCTTTTCTGCAAATGCAGTCAGTACACGGGCTGTGGCCGTCGTCTCAACATGCCTCCAAACAGACAAATCAGGGACACATCTTTCATTTCACAGAAATCCGAGCAGATCTGCTTTAGAAACATTAAGACAACAATTCCATCTCTTAAAGCACACTGCTCAAGCTTCTCTTGGTTTTGGTTTTCACTATTCCCAGGGTTGGCATTGTTTGGGCATACTACAGGGTACTTAGCAGTGAGGCAGGACCGCAGGAGTGGCCATTAAATTGTTAGAATGCTACCAGTTGGGACTTCAAGTGAGCACGAACATTGACGTAACTTCTATCCTAGTTATAAAATCCCTCAGAACCTTCTCGATTTCTGCTGTGGAGGGTACCCAGGCAACATCCCAGGATCCTTTCTTCGCAGCTGCTCCAAAATAATGTTACAGATTAGACCACATGCAACCAGCATATCCCCAGACTAGTTTAAGGAGACCAATAGAGAGATTAGTTTTAAACGAGAGTAAAATGTGAGATAGTTTTTTCTTTTTTTTAATTTTTTTTTATTTATGAGTCTAGGAATGAAAATAAGAAACAAATAGAAGTATTCACAGTAAAATACCATCCATGTAATATTTGATCCATATTTCAAACTATTGCTAATAAAAAGTCAAAATTCAACTATGCCCTGATTTTCACCTCCCAGAAAATTGAAATCTCCAGATTACATAAAACTGGAAAAGATCACTTTCGGGGTTCAATTATAGCCATATAGCCGTTATAGGTGAGAAATTGAGGATCCAAATTTTCAATGGAGATAGAGAGACGCAATCTTAGAGTAGAACCACATAGCGAAATTTGACTCATGAATGAAGGAGTATTTAAAGGGAAACAAAGATAATGGAGAGATGATCAAATACTTTTTTTTTCACTGAAAAAGACTAATGGTAGAGGTAATAGTCTTATATTTTTGAAAGTAGGTAGCAGATAGTCTTTAAGATATGAATTTAACAATTTACAAGGTAATCGTTTGCCAAAAGTGTCATTTATTAGATAGTTTCATCCATAAAACAATATAGAAAATGTTAAGTGCTAACAAGATGGAATATATAGAGCCGTACCTGCTGCTGTGGGTGACCTTGATTAGCCACTCCTCGTTGCATAGGGATGCCTCCAGGGTTCATTCCACCACCCATTCCAGCCTGAGAAGAGATGTTATAAGGCGCTATGCCTTGAGGTGGCACTCTTTGCATACCAACCATACTCATTTGTCGAGGTACATTTCTGTTTGGAATATGGGAGCCTTGCATGTTACCAGCATTTGGAGGTGGAGCCTGAAAGAAAATATGAATTCATATACATGCAAGTAATCTGAAGTCCAACTAGAACAATACAAAATAAATTTACTTGCAACTATTAATATTATAGTCACCATTATATTTATCATGAGATGTTGGGATGCAAGCAAAGGGATGGAGGGCATTCAAGATAAACTCATAGTTCTATTAAGTTATATAGAACAGGTTTTTCATTCCAACACATTACTTGCCTCTAGATGTCAGGTTCAATAATCCTTCGAAATTGATAATTCTTTCAGTCTTGGGACTACTTTAAGTCTTTCAACGGGAGGAAAATAGAATCACAAGGATTAATACTACGTATCTATTAATCAAACCTAAGAACTAAACATTTTTCTAGCAGTATTTCATAAGCCTAACATACTTCTTTAGTCATCCATCTGGATTTGTGCACATTAACAAAACCAAGTTGGTCCAATGGTAACAGAAATCACAACTTACCAAGTAAATAGAAACATTTATCAGATTTCTCTGAGATGATCAAGCTATTAGCTTTTCAACATTAATATGATCAGACACCGACTTTTCTACTCCTCCATTGCATACATGCTATAATTAGTAAATCTTGCATCTTTTGTCTCTGCCTACTAGTCTTTCCACAGCATGGACTCGTATAAATCCAAACTATTCAAAAAAAATTCCATCAAAATAGTGAAGGGTTTAGGGTTCCCTATTTTCCTTCAGTACAAAATTCTCTTATAGCTCACCTCCCTTTACCCCAAAAGAAATCCATTTTCAAATACACATGTACGAATCAACATAGCAAAAGGGGGGGGGGGGGGTGGGGTGTTAAAAAGCACAGCTCAAAAAGAATTATGTTAAATCACCCTATGATAGAAGATTTCTGCAATTGAAAGTCACTGTAGGCTCAGAAGTTCCAAGCAGCACATCGATATGCATACCTGTTGTGGTGGTTGAATGGTTGCTGTTCCCTCAAAATGAGTATTACTGTCCACTGGTCGAGCAGGATAATTAACAACTTTTTCTTCGGGCCGGGAGGGAATAAATGCACTGTAAAACATTAAAATGGTTAAAATGAAAGTAAACAGTTTCCAATAGATAAATAATCAGTCCCACAACAGCATGCAACTCGAGACCTGTACAAGGGAGAAGGATAACTTACTTGCGACCTGGCAAAGGCTCCATCTTGAAGTACCTGATATAAAAATATGGGGAAAAAAACACGATATTAATAACCCAAAAATTCCTTAAAGACCTGAAGCTACTCAAGGTGGGGCAAGTGAAACTTGAAAGAACAATCATGCTGACACAGAAGGGAGCAAGTAATATATGATGAATCAAGAAAGAGTCATTAATGTTTCCAAAACTCCAAACGTGTGCAAGTCAATCATAATCTTACTGAAATACTTTCTCCGATTTTATATAGATGAAACCTTTTTTTCATGCTTTCCAATGCAAATTTTCAATCGTGAAGATCCTTAATTATCAATAAGTAAAAATTACAAAAATTTGATATAAATTAAGACGAATCTAACAAACCACACATGTTTTCCAGCCAAGCTGCACATTCACTAAAAAATTCACTTACAAAAAGCCAAAAAAAAAAAAAAAAAAAAAAACTTTTGAGAAATCACAAACCCAAATGGTCCAATAGAACCCCCCAACACCGCCACCGCCCCCGCCCATAGATACAACCCTAAAATATTCAAATATGTGATACAAATCATACACTCTCTGTCGTCAGATAATTGTCATGTATAGTTGTATACTACTAGTATTTTGGTCAGTCCCAATTGCCCTTGTTAACTTCACTGAAAAATTTATCCCACCTAATTCACTAAACCCTAAAAAAAAAGACTATTCTAATATGCGTGCCAAAACCCAAGATGGCAATATTTTGAGGATGGAACAAGTATTTTCAACTACTCTTTTTCTGGGAGTAATAAAAGATATAAGGAAAAGAAAGTAGTTCATTGACTATAATTATTACTCAGACTGTGAAACCAAGCTAGAGATTAGTGCATGCGAGCATGGTGCCATGGATATGACCAAATTGTGGAGAGGGGGGGGGGGAGCAGAGAAAAAGGAGAGGTGCAAACATGGGCTCCCAAGGTTCCTGGTTGCAAATAAACTGGTTTCCATTCAGCATGGGCCTCCCAACCAGCAGCTATGCTGCACGATGTGTCATAGAAGGATTGGGAAGGACGAAATGGGAGAGGCACATGAGTAGGAAATTTAGTCTTTTGCTAGTTCTGGTAGATAAGTAGGTCAGCTAAGGGGTAAATCTAACAACAGAAATACAAACTACAGTGGTAGGAGTCCAAAATTCATCAAAGAAAAAGGGAGCTGAATAAGTGAATAAGACTGGCCACAAGTAATTTTACATAGCACACCTCACGAAACATAATTTTGAAAATCTTACACAGTATTTAATTCTCCATTCTATATAAGTTTAGTCCAGCCCCGAGCAATGATTCTTTAAAGCAACAATAAGCTAATAACTAATAACCACCTAATGGTGTGAGTATGTTCAAGTCATGATGCATATAAAAAAAAGGGGGGGGGGGGGGGGAAGGAAGGGGGGGGGGGAAGAGTAATCTGTAAAGAATGATAGTCTTACTCATGTTCAAGTGCTTGTGCAGCTGTTAGTCGCTTGCGAGGATCGTATCTGCATAAAGTTCAAAGGAATAAAAGATTACAAAAGTTAACAGGATATATATTTGAACATAACATGAAAATTAAATGAAAATATCTTCCAGGAGAAAATCACAGAAACAAAAATCATGAAGTGTTCTAGAAAGGTCAATAAGTTAATACAACTAAAAAAAATTAACAAATCCAAAAATTGATGTACTGCTATAAACACTGATACACACAAATACACAGGTAACCCAACAGCCAAAACATAGCAGTAGCACACTTACTCAAGCATTTTGGACAGCAGGTCATAAGCAGGACTTTTGGGAGAAAGATGGACAACACTGTAAAGTCCAGGATTGTCGCTGCAGTAAACGATGGGTTAAAAAAGGGTAAATACTTAATGAATTGGCATATACGGAGTAGTAAACAGGAATGTAAAATAAAAATATGATCCTCGTAAACAACATGACTACGCAATATATTAATAAAAAATGTTGGCCGGTGTCACTTGCCACTAAAGACTGAAACCAATCATAAACAACCAAAAAGGGAAAGAAAATAGAGCAGGGCCACTCACTATTTATGCCCTTGAATATGCTGCGTATCTTGTTGCCAATGTGGAAGATTCGCAAGTATAGGCCACTTTTCTGGTGTTGGATGACCTGAAATAGAAGGAAATGACTTAATAAAGAGCACTCGGCCCTCAGAAACAAAATTAGCAGCCAATTCTAGCTAGCTTACCTAAGACTTTGAATATTTTGTCAAGTTGATCCAGCTGTAACAGAAGGCATCCATGTTAGAAAGCAACATTAATAAATTAGACCAAGATAAAAGCTCAGGATATATTCCTCCGATTCATAATAACTGCAACACTTAAACGAGATTTCAAAATTAATAGCAACATAACTTATTTTGGTAACTGCTCCCCTCTATCTCTCTCCTCAAAACGTTTTTAAATTAATTGCAACATAACGGAGTAATATTTTATAATTCCAGCAAGATAATCACAGATAAACCTTTAAAATACCTGAAAATGATTTGGTGTGCCTTTGACTTCCGCACCTTGAAACAGTGGCTTTAAAGTCAGAAGCTCAGCAAATATGCATCCAACAGCCCACATATCTATTTTAATTTTTTTTAAAAAAAATATCAACTGTCAGCTCCTAAGGGGAGAAGAATAGTTAGGATAAAATCTAGGTCAAACGGGAATCTAAGGCATTGTGTAATGCCAATAAGGATGTGGGGAAAGGAATTAATCTACAGCACACTTAATAAAGATAAGGATGGATTAAAGGGATACCAACAGCACTAGTGTAGTGTTTTGCCCCAAGCAGCAGTTCAGGAGCTCGATACCAAATTGTCACCACAACCTGCACAAAGGCTTCAAAATGTGAGCAACTATTCCACAGATGACCTGCTTAAATTGAGAACTAATCACAGTCCAGCAACAATTTAAGAGTATATCGCATGTCAAAAACACTAAACTATTACCCCATTGTCAGCCAATGCCTTTAATGGAGCCTGGTATACTCTTGCTAATCCAAAATCAGCAATTTTAACAACTCCCTGTTCTTCTCCTTCGCCCATAACCTTCAAACATATAATTCCAAAACCGACATATATATAAGCAAATGAAAAGTGCAGACTTCAATAATTTAGGGACGTCGCCACATGGACGACATAATGCACAGCCATACCAAAATATTCGACGGTTTGAGATCTCGATGAATGATCCAATTACTGCAGCAAAGGAACCAACAAATTTGAGTATTTGGAGGAAACATAACATTTGCATATTAAAGTGCCTTGCTAATCACCATACCTATGTAGATAATTAAGGCCATTCAGCAGCTGCCAGAGCAATGACTTAACTGTGTACTGATTGATTGGTTGATTTACCTTATCTCTATGATATCTAATGATCTCCTGCAGGACCCAGCATGCAGAGAAAGTAGCAGAATTGATAAGGTAAGTTATCCTCCTCTTAGACAGCAGTAGAAACTATGAGTACTTTATAAAATTTGTATCATTATTTTAATTCAATATTTAAGGGGCATGCTACTCACATATAGATCATGCTCCGCATAATCAAAGGCCAGGTACAAAGACATGTCTGCAGGATTGATGTGTACATTCACAAGCTTAACCACATTTTCATGGGATATTTCTCGTAGCAACTGCATTTCAAAGAATGAGGATATAAAGATGACAATAGATACATTAGCCTTAACCCTTACAACACCAACAATATCATTATCACCACAATGCTTCTAGCGAAGATCCCGCTCTATGCAGTAATAACTAACAACGGTCAAATGTATGCAGTAATCTCATATATTTCACGAAAAGAAAGTATAAATTTAGCACTTGGAATATCCATATGTTATAATTAACTTGTAAAGAATACCTCAAAGAATGAACTAATCAACACACTCTTCCATTCAATAATAGACCACCAACACTATACCATTTAATTGAGTATGCTGTATGCACATTAAAAGTATCCTAGAGTCTTATCGTAAACAATCTCCAAAAAATTCTCTTATTTTCAGAATTAATAAAAGTACCTATAAAGAAAGAATCATCATGCCCCATTGATGAAAGAAAACTTCAACTTCCCAACAACAGATTCTACCATAACTTGATAAATTTCACACATTCCCAGTAAACCCCACAAACTAACACTTCCCCTTTCAATTCAAAAATCAACGAAAGTTCCAAACTTTATACAAGTGAATTACAAAATTCCTGATTCAGCATTTAAAAAAAAAAAAAACCCTAATTCCAATCAATTAACATACACCCAGAAAAATAAAAATCCAACCTTTATTGATCAATCAAATTTTAAACAAAATACCCAAAACTCCAATTACAATTATAATATTGAGCAACAATGAAAACCCAAAAAATCCCAACAAAAAACCCAGAAACAAAAATTAAACAAAAATAAAAAAGAAAGAGGAGAGAAAAACCATGATTTCGCGAATAGCAGTAGGGGAGATGCCATCACCATCTTTAGATTGCTTAAACTTCTTAATAGCAATTGATTTACCACGATGAGGAGAAGGGGGTTTAACACGGGCTAAGAACACCAAACCATAAGTTCCTTCCCCAATTTTACCGATCAAATCATATTGTTGCAGCCATTCTGGTTTGTTGCTGCTGTTGTTGGAGTGTTGTTGATGTTGCTGTTGTTGTTGATGGTGATGATGTTGTTGTTGTGGGTGATGATGGTTGCCCAACATCCCTCCACCTCTGTTGCTCATTGTTGGTGTTGTTTTGATTCTTCTCCCATGTCTTTCAATTGACTCTATTTTTTGTTGTTCTTTTCGTTTGATTTGGAAGTCCACGGTATTATAACGGCGGTGGTGTGGTTATTAAATCTTTGGCACTAATTGGAGTTTCGTTAATGAACAATTGGACAGGGTAACCCAAGGTTAGAAATTTGTGAATTTGGGATCGAGTTATGGACAGAAGATATGGGCAAGGTCAGTATAGAAAAAATGAAACTAGAGAGAGAAAGTTAGCCAATAACCCCAACAAGCAAAAGAGACCAGAACTTACGAAGCTACTACTCCCTCCCTCTTTTTTATTTTTGTCCCATTGCCATTTTTTGGGTCAAATTTTGAAAACTTTGACCATAATACCGTTAATCTATAAAAGATAGGAAATTTTGGAAACAACTACCAATTTAAGTCCCCGTTTTGCAAACAACTACCTTTTAAAAAAAAATTTAAAACAACTACCACACAAATATTAAAAGTTAGAGTAGCACTACCACATGTGAAATTCCGGCAAGAATCTCCGGCAACTGGGTCCCACATTCTACAATTCCCTCAAATTTTTTTTTCTCTCTCCTCTGTATATAATTGTTATTGTTCGAGCTTTAATTGAACAAAAATTCCCAAAAAAATTTCTCAAATTTTCTCCCTTTTTTCACAAATTGAGCAAGAGGAATAATTTCTTGAACGCTACCTCAAGTAATTTGAGAATCTTGGATTTGAAATTGGGAAAAATTGGGGAAATTAGGGTTTCGCTAAATTAGCAATTTTTGGGTAGATTGAATTGATTTATTGACATTTAGGGTTTATTAATTGGTTGTTGTACATGTTTTTGCAGGATTTTGCGAATTGAATCATGTCCAATTCATCCTATGAATCGCCATAGATTTTAATTAGGGTTCAAGTCAAACTTTACTTTCCCAAACAAAACGTCATAGATTTTAATTAAAATTACATACTATACCTGACTTTAAGTAGAATTTGTCCTTCACCAGCTATCACCATCATCCCCTTCTCCATTAAAGCTCCAGCTTTCCCAATGTAGAAACGACAACTCCACTTTCGTTGCAACTTTGGACCACCGCGACAAAGACAAAAAAAGTGGGGAATAGTGGGGCGAATTCAATAACCTAAGTGTGAGGTGAGAAAATGCGAATATTCTCTGAGAATTTCAGAAAACCTTGACAATGGGGGTTGAACAGAGAACAGGGGAGAGTTAGGCGAGAATTAATTTAGGAGAAGGGAAGGTGGTTGGGTGTAAATTAAAAGAGGGGTAATAAGGTAATTTCGCATGGTCAAATTGGAGGGAATTGTAGAATGTGGGACCCAGTTGTCGGAGATTCTTGCCGGAATTTCACATATGGTAGTACTACTCTAACTTTTAATATATTTGTGGTAGTTGTTTTTAAAAAAAAAAATTAAAAGGTAATTGTTTTCAGAACGGGGCCTTAAATTGATAGCTGTTTCCAAATTTTCCTAAAAGATAATATGTTCATGAGTGGTCTTGTTAGATTTGTCTCATTGTATATAATATTAATATCATGTTTTTATAATTTTTACGTATATGGAATATAGATTATAGACGTTTTAAAACGCATCTTAGAGACCGCGCACAGTCAAATGGGGCAAAAGAATAGGGACAGAGGGAGTACTAGCCATCTCCATTCTACTCACTCATTTCTCTTGAATAAAAGTAGACTTGGCAAATGGTTCGTTCGAGTCGGGTCAATTTCGGGTCAGTTAACATTCGAGTCGGGTATGGGTCGGGTCGGGTCATTTCATGTTGCGGGTATGGATCGGGTCAGGTATCGGGTCGAGCTAGGGTCGGGTCGATTTTAGGTCAAGTCATTTTCGGGTCAAGTATGTTCGGGTCATATTCGAAATCACGTCGGGTCATGTTCGGGTTGTTTTATTTAATTTGTGGATCTAGCTCAAATCAATAATTTTATATTTTATTATTGTTATAATAAGAACTATCAATTCGGTTTATGAGTGTGGCTACAGTTGAAAATGAATAGTTTAAATTATTTTTGGCACCAGACATTTTTAGTTCAATTATAAGGTAATTTTAGTTCGGGACATTTCGAGTATTGGGTATGTTCGGGTCAATTTTGAGTATCGGGTTTGTTCGGGTCAAACAATTCGGGTCGGGTCAACTTCGGGTCGGGTAAGGTCAACTCTATTTTCGGGTCGGGTATGGATCGGGTCAGGTCAATTTCGAGTTTTGGGTCATGGGTTGGGTCATGATTGGCAGGTCTAAATAAATCTATCATCAAGGAAAGAGCCCAGTGTATCCAAGTACCATTCTATCTCAAAACCCAACATCACATGCTTACAAAAAGGAAAATTAATGGTAATCGTCAACCAAACACAACGAAATCCACAAAAGCATCTATCAAATCCCGTAAAAAGCTCAATCTGAACAATTATCTACATGTATTTTGTAATCTCCAAATTTCAAGGACTAAACATCACAATCAAAGAGCCTCAAATAATTTCAAATCTCCAAAGTTTTGGGTTTCAAATTGGGTCCCTTTTGAAACCCATCTCCCCTTTCAATTTTACGAAGTTGGTTATTTCTGGGCTACACTGGCCAAGGGCGAAAACAACCTCTCATCCACCACTTTGGGGTTCGTATCTCGGGTCCCGATAATATCACCAAACAGGTTCGCTTGGTGGCAGTCAATCTTATCATAAAATTGGAACACTCACAAGTCAAAAATAATGCAGATACAAAGGAAGCAACATAACAATAGTTTCAGAAATCAATATAAAGACAGTGCCAACCTCAGCTATATAAGAGTTGCTCAGGTACGCTTGGTAAACACAAGTCTCCCTGCTTATTCCATCTTCTCCAATTCAAATCCCTTGAATATTTCTTTTCCTTCTATATATGGCTGAGAAAAAAAGCTTCAACCTACTAGTGATGTTTTTAATGTCCCCCTTGAGACAAACAATATGGGTTCAAGCCCACCTGAGCACACTCATGCAGCTACTACCACTGATGTCCCCTTAGACGAACAACCTCAAGTCCAACAAGACATAGAAGAGCTATCCAATACTTGTCTTTTTGGTGTCCTTCTTGATCTTCGTACTATTATTACTAGAACTAAAGCAAACTGGAAATTGCTTAAGGGGGATGTTGAATATTTAGAGATGGGTAATAATTGGATTCTCCTTCGATTTGCAAATCCTAATGATAAGCAAATTGTATGGAATGAAAGGGCTTGGCATGTCCAGGTTGAAATTCTTGTTCTCCTTGGAGACCTCTGTTTGATCCTTTTTCTGAGGAAATTCAGTGGGTTGATCTTTGGACTTGGATTCGTATCCCTAGATTCCTATCCGAGCTCATAAATTATGATTCAATTGCTAATCTTATTGAGAAAAATGAAATAAGCACCCTCATTAGACTTTACCAACGCTGTACATAATCAGATTTGTCAGGGCCTGTATTTCTGTTGATATTTCTAAACCTTTTGCCCAAATCCGTCGATTTGGAGGCCAGTCCTTTACTTATCTTATTTGGTATGAAGACTTTTCAGAAGGTTGTGCCTTTTGTGGTGAGGAAAATCATTCCATTGAAAAATGTCCTTTATTGACAGCCCCTCCTAAGGAAGTTAAGATTGTTTTACAGAAAGCTCCGGGATTGTTTTCAACCTACACTAGTGCTAGTTCTTCTGATGCTAGACCAGAAAACCATCAACGTACAACCCAGAAAGCCTTTGTTGTTCATGTCAGGTCAAAGCAGAAAAACCAAGCACTAGGGGTTGAAAAGGCTGAATATCCCTCAAACTTCTCTATTCAAGAGCAAGTCCCCAGAAACTCATCCTCAAAGGGAATTCATATCAAAGAACCAACTGATGTAAACCATCCCTCTTATAAAGCCAAAAAAGGGGAATGGAATCAAGTCAAAAACAAAGGAAAAGGTAAGCTATCTATTGCAAACCCAATCCAAGACAACGATGAGTCATCTAATGATGATGGCCCTAAGGAAAAAATCAAAAAAAATATGCAGTCAAACACTCTCAAAGCCAATGATGAGGGTACAAGCTCAAGGCCTACTGCAGTCTTACCCACAGGGATCCTAATCCCACCTTTCATTCAACCTCAATACCCTCCTCCTCAACATTTGGAGGAAGGAACTGAGCATCTGTTTTATGATAACACTCTGAATTTTGGTGGCTCTGGTAGTGATAGTGTGCAAATTGATGACAACAGTCATTAGACGAGGCATTCTAACATGCTAGTAGGCTCGTTTCAGTCGCTACACTCTGATAACTCTATCATAAAGCACATTGAAAACATGGAGGTGGAGCAACCGCTAGAGAAAGTCCTCTCAACCATGTCTAATAGAGGAGAAGGAAGAAGACACGGCCTCAACCTTAGTGAAGAGGAACAAGAACTAATGCAAACCTCCCTTTTTAAATTTTTACGTTTTAAATGAATTTAGGTTTTTGGAATATTAGAGGTTGCGGAAGAAAAAATGTCCGATCTGAAGTCAATGATTTCTGCTCGGTAAATCATATTAATGTAATGTCATTATGTGAAACAAAAAAACAATCTTCTTCTAGTCATTCGGAAATAGCCAAGTGTGGCTTTAGGACTTTTGATTTCATCCCAACTTTGGGACTTTCTCGTGGTATCTGGTTAATGTGGAAGGATAGCTTAGCTAATCCTTTTACTTTATCCATCGTAGTTAAAGCCAACAGATTTATCTCATGTAATATCTCTATTATAAATTTGAATGTATCCTTTATTTTATGCCCCTGCTAGAGAAGAACAAAAGGAATGCTTTTGGTCAGAGCTAATATCATATTTAGCAAGTATTAATGACCCATTTATAATAATGGGTGACTTTAATGAAATTAGTGACACAAAGGATAAACAAGGTGGCAACACACCAACGAGTATAAGTATTTCAAAGAATGAATGAATTAAAAGCCAAGTAGATTGCATTGAAATTCCATTCACTGGAGCTCCTTTCACATGGAGAAAGAAAAAATATGGCACTGATAACGTTTTTGAAAGATTAGATAAGGGTATGGCTAACACAAATTGGCTAAACACATTCCAAAATGCAAGAATTAAGCACAACATTTTTACAACATCAGATCACTGCCCAATTAGTTTGTGTCTAGAAAATCTATCACCTTTGAGAGCCCCACCATTTAGATTCGAAAAAATGTGGACAACTAGAAAAGATTTTGAGAACTTTAGTTAAAAAAACTTGGTGCACCAAATTTAAAGGATCAAATATATTTTGCTTACTAAAAAAACTTAAACTTCTTAAGACAAACGCCAAAGAATGGAATAAACACAGATTTGGTAACATTTTTAGACAGTTAAGATTAGTAGATGATAGTCTACAAAAAATTCAAGCTCAACTAATTAGTAAACCCGATAATAAGGTGCTACAGGTAAAGTATGATAAGCTGCTAGTAAAGAGAAATAATTTGTTCTCCTTTTCAAACACCTACTGGAAGCAAAGAGTTAGAATAAACTCTTTAAAATTAAACGATCAAAACACTAAATTCTTCCAAGCACATGCTATTATAAGGAAAAACAAAATGGCTATAAAGAAATTAATCACACAAGGTGGGAAAACAGTCTACGATAACAATTCAATTAGCCAAATCATGAATGAAGAATTTGCTACTAGATTTACAAGCAACCAAAACTGTACTTTTAATATTAGCACCGATTTTGATCTTTTAGATCCAATAGTTTCTGAGCAAGACAATAATGAATTAATAAGAACAATATCAGACCAAGAAATTTATGAAGCGGTCTTTGAGATGGACCCCGACAAAGCTCCGGGACCAAATGGATTCCCAACCTTTTTCTTTCAAAAATACTGGAAATTGGTCGGTAATTCAATCACAATGGCTATTAAAGCCTTTTTTCATCCACGAAAAATCTTAAGAGAAATTAACCACACTTTCCTAGTATTAATCCCAAAAATAGATAACCCCGAACAAACAAATCACTTTAGACCCATAAGCTTATGCTCTACCCTCTATATAATATTTGCAAAAATCCTAGTAAATAGACTTAAAATTGTTCTCGGGAAATTAATTCATCCTCTACAAGGAGCATGCACCCCTGAAAGACTAGTACAAGACAATATATTAATAGCACATGAAATATTTCACTCCTTTAAGAACAAAACAGGAAAATTAGGATGGATAGCAATTAAGCTAGATATGGAAAAGGCATACGATAGAATAGAGTGGAGCTACCTATTCACAACCTTGGAGAAAATGGGTTTTTGTCATACTAGGATTAAGTGGATCAGAGAGTGTATTACAAATGTCTCCTTCTCTGTATTAGTAAACGCTTGTCCAATGAATAAATTTCTCCCATCAAGAGGTATAAGACAAGGAGATCCACTATCCCCATATTTATTTATTATTTGTGCAGAACTCCTTGCCAGAAAACTACAGTGTAGCAAAAATAAATACTTGGGCATATCTCCTAGTAGGTCAGGATTTAGAATCCCTTTCCTTACTTTTGCTGATGATACTATGATTTTTGCTGAAGCAAGTAAAGAAAATTGTACTCTCATAAAAGATATTCTTGATAAGTATTGCTTAATGTCAGGACAAATAATTAATTTTAATAGATCAGCATTTCAATGTACAAAGAAAGTGACCAACAATGAAATACAAATGTTTAGTGAAATACTCCAAATGGGCAATACAGATTATTTGGGTAAATATCTAGGATGCCCATTGATTGATAAAAGAGTGTCTAAAAGCACTTTTATGGATTTAGTATATGGAACAAAAAATCAACTCTCAAAGTGGAAAGCAAACTCTCTTTCCCAAGCAGGTCATTATATGCTAATTCAAGCAAATTTAGCAGCAAAGGCTAATTATCAGATTCAAAATCACCAAACCTTATTAGTTGGGATAAAATTTGTAAATCGAAAAAATTGGGTGGACTAGGATTTAGAAAGGCAGAGGTTAATAATTCAGTTATGCAGATGAAGCTTTTGTGGAGGATATTAACGGAACCAAACAATGTACGGGTTAAACTCATAACTGAGAATTACCTAAAAGACAAATCTTTAATTGATTATGAACCAGCATCTAATTGCTCTCCTTTTTAAACAAGGCCTAAGATGGCAAGTAGGAAATGGTAATAAAATTAATTTTTGGACAGACACTTGGGTTCTTAAGAAACCATTGATACAAATTACTCATAATGCTCCACATAGTCTTTTAACAGAGAACGTGTGTGCCTATTTCACAGAACACAAGCAATGGAATACTACTAAATTAAACCAAATCCTCCCCCAAAATATAGTCAAAGTCATTTGCAACACCTATATCCCTTCTAACAATCTAGAAGATAAAGTATTCTGGGGATACACTTCTAGTGGAAAATTTTCGACCAAATCTGCAGCTTATTTATGACCCATCTTTAAATGCAAAAGTTTCATACGAATGGATATGAAAAACTAATCTCCCTCCAAAGATTAAAAACTTCATTTGGAATGATGGACTTCCTACAAGAGAAAGATTATTTTGAAGTAATGTCATAGTTCCGCTTCATTGTCAATTCTGTAATCATCACACAGAAAATGTAGACCATCTTTTCTTTAAATGTGCAGTTTCAGAAGACATCTTCAGCTACCTTACCTAGATAGGCAAATGGACTAACCCGTCCAAATTTATGGGGACATCATTTATCAGTTCTATTCAAAATATTAGAGCAGCAAACTCATTAGAGACAACACAAAATATTTTATAGCATGGTGCTTTATTTGGTACATTAGAAATTCAATAATTTTTAGAAATGGGTCTTTCAAACCTGCATTCTAGTCAAGAACTTCACTAATGATTGGTTCAATAGTCAAAATATTGAAATATGCGATGAAGACAACCCCCATAGATCTTCTAAGTCCTGGGGATAATAAAAATTGCCAAAATACAACTCAAAGAGCTTGGTTCTCCCCTCCAAGAAATTTCCACAAGTTAAATTTTTATGGCTCAAAAATAGGCAAAAATAGCTCTGCTTTTGGCTTTGTAATTAGAGATCATAATGGGAATCTTATTCTTGCGGGGGCAAAGGCTCTCCACCCCGACACTTCAATTCTCCAAGCGGAAGCAATGGGCCTAAGAGAAGGCTTAGAGGGAGCTAAATTCCTAGGCATTCGTAATCTGATTATAGAAGGCAATAATCTGGCAGTCATAAATGCCATCAAGAGGACTTGGCAAATCCCATGGGAGATCTTCAACATCATATGTGACACGGAGGTAACTTTGAACACACTTGATTCTCACCATTCACCATTGTTGCAGGAAGACGAATATGGCGGCGGATTACATGGCAAAGAAGGGGCACCACCATGAAAATTTACTTTGGTCCTTTAATAATTTTGCGCCTTCCCTCTCCCTTATCATCCAAAAGGATGCTTTAGGTATCTCTAATCAAAGGGGCTAACTTAGCTTTTCTCACTCAATCAAAAAAAAAAAAACATATGGTTAAAATATTATTTTTAAAATTTGGAAAATTCTAAATTATAACCCTCTATATTACGTTTTACGTGGTGTGTCCTCCCCTTTTGAAAGTTACACATTATAACCCTTAGGTATAATTAATAACCATACAGTGACCTTATCGTTATCCTGCCGTTAACAAATTTTGTTATGTTGATTCAATCACCGTTAGTGGGCCCACTCTCCACTTATTAATACGGAGTATTTTTTATCAATTTGCGTGTTGGAAAATGTTCCGTTAAAGGTTTTAGGGGTCATTTGTTCCTTGTGGGTCCAATTAAGCTCAGATTTGGCCAAAAAAATAATGTACTACGTAAATGCCTCATTTTGCTTATTAAGAAATGTTGCAGAAATTGTTCAACTAGAGGTGATAAAAAAAATTGGGCCAAGCCGAGTCTATGCAAAATCCTTGTGCCCAATAGTAAAATAGTGTCATGTTTATTCGGCCAAAGCAAGTTTTTGGGGCCAGGCTTGAGTTTTTAACTAAAAATTATAGCCGGTAAAAGTTGACACGACCCGAAATGGACACGAGAAAAACTAGTCAGTGTCAAGCGTTTAAGACACGCTTAATTAAACAAGTAATCACAACACGACATGTTAATTAAATAGGTTGAGTTGGTGTTTACAATTCCAACGCGAAATACCCCGCTTAAGAAAAAATAATCAATAATTTATGGATTTTATGATAAATATCTCAAATGAAGTTAACATTTTGACTTATGACACGACACGACACGAATCGGACACTAAAAACGGGTTAGTGTCAAGGGTTTTCGACATGATTAGCAAAATGGGGTCAGCACGACACAACACGTTTATTAAAATGTTGTTAGTGTTGAGGTTCGTCAACCATTTCACTTTAAACACGAACACGAAAATGATTCGACATGACATATTTGCCAGCTCTACTAAAAAAATGCATTTTAGCCTTGTCCAAACCTGAATTTTTTCGAATCGAATGGGGCGGGCCATTGATGATTGCATCTAGTTGGTACTCCACTACCCCGGTTTAGATCCCAAAAGTGCAATTAGCACATGAAATTAGTGCAAGTAGCCCGTTAACGTGGAAGCCAGTGAGCCAGGAAACACCCAAACCTCACTCTATTAAACCATTTTTCACCCTCTCTCTCTTTCGAGTAGATAAGCAAACAATCGAGTAAGAGATACTGATAATCCTCTTCAATGTCGCAGCTCGCTTTGTCCTCTACATCAACGCTTCCCCATTTTAACCGTAAGTTTCCCTCATCCGTATTTCTTACTCTTTCCCCATTTTTAGTACCCCATTTTACTTTTATTTAGCTAATTATTAGGCCTTTAAACCCCAGAATTAAGATTGTGTTGTATAATCGTTTCAACGTGATACTTGTTTTTAGATTTTTTTATAAATGGGGTTTATGTATTTTGATTTAATTGGGAATTTTGAACGGTCTAATTGGGCACCCTTTTAGCATATTTTGCGAGTTATTTGTAGTTTCCAATATATTTTTGACAAATGAAGTATTATTGGAAGATGGGTGAATATGGAAATTACAAATTAAATCTTGTTGTAGAAGATTTATTGAGTAATTCTTTTCTGGATTTTGAAATTTGAATTTGTGGTGTTACATGTAATGTTGTTATCTTAATGAATCAAATTGTCATTTATGTGGGCAATTTGGAGTGATTGTTTATGTTTAATTAATGGGGGGCGAGTTTCGCTGATTCTGATCGGATTGAATTATCTCTATGATATGCTGCATTGCTGCCTTGGTTATTGCTGAAGGGTGTGAAGGAAGTATGTTGAGGTTGTTACCGGATATAGACTATTGTTGGTGTTAGAAAGAACATTGAATTCACAATGCAATAAGAATTGAAGTGAAAAGAGAGGATATGAGCGGGCGAGATTGAGATAAAATGTCGAAATGAATTCACAAGCTTCATTGCTTATCTTACAAGATTTAAGTTTTAGGACACCTGTTTGATTGATTAGGATGAAGATTAGTTGTTTATTGTTCACACTTGCTATCACACATTTCCTTCTTCATGGATATGATGTCTTTCAGGGTGTTGTATATTTATACTCTCTAGTACTAGAACTCTTGGCTTTCCATGCGTTGCCTAACAGAGGGGTGGCGTGATCATGGGGAGAACCTGGGATAAAAAGTAAAATACCAATGTTATGCTGCTCTTCAGTACAGGCTGAAGTTAGATTGTTTTGTTAATTGGTTGATCCCATGCTGTCAACTTGTCAAGTTTTGGTTTTGAGAGATCTGAAAAGGACCTTGGAGGTTTGACCTTAGTGCACAATTATGCATGTTTATATTATATTCCTATTATGTGGAGCATATTTTGTCCATTTCATTTATTTTCCTTTCTGTTAAATTTTTGTTTGTTTACTATTACAGGAACTGTAAAGAGACTAAATAAAGTATTTCCCATATTTACGGGGCGATATGCAATCAAATATTCACTATATGGGAAGTTTCAAAGGAAAGGATTCTCCACCGTTGCTTCAGCTAATACAGGGATTAATGGGGGTGTTGCTGAAGTATCCGAAAGGGAGCAGGATTTAAAGCATTATATATGGCCAGACAAGAAGGTTTCAATTTATTTAATCCATGCAATGAACGTCCATTTTATCCAAGAGTCACATCTTATTGTGCCTGACTTATTGTCATCCATGTTGATATTGCTTTCAGTGATTTGGATTTGGGGATTTGGTAGATTGAAACAGTTAGCGGTCACTACAACTGAAGTTTGCCTGAGTGGCCTGACATTATGTAAAAATGTTATTTGTTGCTTTAATAATCATGATTGAGCCTTTCATTTAATTGCATGAAGGGCCATAAATTGGTTTCATTACCATGACCTTTCACAGAGTGTATGGGTGGGGAGTGGGGACCCTGCTTGGTTGGTCTGCCTTGAAAATAATGATATCATGTTTGATGCATAATGGTTTACCATTGCTTAATTAGTAGTTCTCAGCTTCTCAGTTCTCAGTATTAATTGACAGGCATTAACTTCTCGAAAATATCACTCTATTGGCAGTGTTAAAAGATAGATCTTATATCATTCTTAGCATTGTAACTGGATTAATAAATAGGAGCCACCTGTTGTTAATGTTTATGAAAACATGCGTAAACTTGAAGCAGTTCCCTATGCTTTGCGGGGTCCATATGCTTTGTAGATCATCTGTTTCAGTTTTTTTAGATGTCTTATTCATTCTTAATCTCTTCTGTCATTAATTTATCTATTGATGTATCAAGCAAGTGCTAGCTGCTTGTGTTGTTTTTCGTATTTGGTATGTCTAGTTTGTGTGTTGTGTGAGTGCACCTTAGGATTCATTTCTTTCTGTATATAGCATTTCAAGTTTTAGTAGAAACCATGTGTGATCCTCTCTTCCCTTTTTTCTTTGGTTTGAACAGAGGCCTAGGGTATGCATAGTAGGCGGCGGATTTGGGGGCTTATATACAGCTTTAAGACTGGAGTCTCTTATATGGCCTGATGGCAAGAAACCTCAAGTAAGTTATCGTTGGTTTCATCTTGCATTAATATTCTTTTCTGGCTGGTTATTGTAGGATGTTATGTTAAATTGCTGCAGCCTGCACGCAACTAGTTTTGAACAGATTATTTTTGTTCCATAACTTTGTCATGTTTCCTATGATTGGGATATGTTCCGAACTGACTATGTGAAATATTTGTCATCACCATTGGTGTGAAGTTGGATATCAGTCATATCACAATGTTAACCGAAGATATATTCCCTTTGTCATGTATTTAAGTTACTACTTTTGCACAAAGATTTGGTAGTGTGACAAAGTAGAGGGGAAAAGGTGGTGGGTAGATGGGTGTGGACCCTCACTTTAGAGAAAAGGTAGTGATTACTTAAAATAGATGTAACCCACCTTGAAAGACGTTAGCTTGATTTTGGATCCAGGGAGTATATTTTCCTGTGGAGTAAGGTGCTTTATTTTTCAATATTCATTACCATAGGGGTGCAATTTGAATTTATTGTTGCCTTAGACAGTAATGAGCAGATCTGAAGCCACTGAGTCCAGTCCTTTTAATTTGTTGATGGAAAAGGAAGGGGAAATTTGATTGTTTAATTTGCTATGACTTGTAAGTGAAATGTTTGAAGGTGGCCATCACTAAATTATGATGGCATGAGCTGTGAATTGAGCAATTCTTATTTATCCCTAATATCACGTGTGCTACTCTTAATACTGTTCGATTCTTTCATGTGGGACCAGGTAACTCTCATTGATCAGTCTGATCGTTTTGTTTTCAAGCCAATGCTTTATGAACTTTTATCTGGAGGTTTGTTTTACTTCTTGAGAACTTATCTGATGAACGTTTTTCCTTAGTATTCATCCTTACATTATCAACTCCTTGTTAGTTTATATTGTTAACCGTTAAAGGGATTTAATTGCAGAAGTGGATGAATGGGAAATAGCTCCCCGATTTTCAGAATTGCTGGCAAATACTGAGGTTCAATTTATACAGGACAGAGTGAAACTCCTCCATCCCTATGATATGCCCACAAGCGGTGGTCAAAGGAACCCTTGTGCTGGAAGTGTGCAACTTGAAAGTGACCTTCTTATAGAATATGACTGGTATTAGTTTTGTCTTTGGTAATATCTTCAGTCTTCAGTCTTCAGTATGTTCTGCATTTGTATCTTGCATACTTGCTTTTGGTATCTAGTACTGCAGTAAGAGACTTATTTTATGTATGGTACATCTATGGGGTTCTCTCTATGCTAATATGCTATTGAGCTATGTGGATTTGCACTTGATCTCTTATAACTTAAGTTATTATGTTTCATGATATTATGTTTCACTTTTGAAGTCAATTGTTGATTGTTAATTTGTTACCAATTATTGTCTTTTCCATGTGTGTCTAACATCAAGGAGATGCTATTTTTCTTGGCAATATTTCTTGTATGATATGGCAAAATGATGTTAAGCTGTGATTGTATGTGGTTGCTTAAATCTAGTTGCTACTGCTCAGGCTGATTACTTGTTTGTTTGCTTGGACAGCCAGGTTGGTTCTTGCTTTGGGGGCTGAACCAAAGCTTGACATGGTACCAGGGGCTGTAGAATATGCTCTGCCATTTTCCACTTTTGAGGATGCATGTGTAAGTATTTGAGGTATTAAATTAATTGCTTTATTTGTTGGGTATTTGTACTTACCTTGATGCTGGCGTGGGACATTACCCATTATATATTTGTCTCTGAGTATATGACTACTTACAGTGGGTTGGGTTGACTGTGAGGAAAGGAAACCACGAAATTCCAGTTACTATTGATACTTTAATTCAGCTGAATTTACAATGGAGAGGAAAATGTTTATAAATTACTCTGTGGATCCTCTTGTTACATCAGAAGCTGTAATTGAACAAGAAACTGCCTAACATTGGAATGATGGAATCTAGAGCAGCATGATGATGGTAATAATTCATGTAGAGTAAAGCCTTAAACCCTGAAGTATAAAAATAATAATTGGATGGCAACAACTGTTGTAGTGAAATATGGTGCTTTGCATCCCTAGTCACTTTTAATGGAGAGAATTCTGTCTGCGATCTAAAATAAAGTATACGTATAGCAACTCTACCTCTTTGTTTGTATTTTGTAAGGGAACCGTGCTATGTGGCAGAAATTCTTAAAGAGGTGACATTTTTTTTCCCTCAACAATCTATGGACTATGGAGTAGCTTTTCCCTCCTATTCTATATGTCGTAGAGCTTACATAGAGCAAGTCTCTACAGCTTAAACTATCAACTTAGATTAAAAGTACTCACTTGCTGGAGGGAGTGCAATAAAGAACCTGAGATTCAATTGTGTTATCAATGGGTTGGTGTTTGGTGTGAGGATGATAACAAGTTTTGTCTATCTCAGCCAAAGAGTCAAGGCAGTCATTTTATAGCCCGAGATAGTATAAAACTGTAGGATTAACAACTTAGCTATACTTCGTACCCTTGTATATTATTTGGCATGTATAGCTGTTTACCATTTGGTCTAATAAGATATTTTTTTACTCTCTGGCTTGATAATATTTGATGTTAATTACGTGATCATCATTCATCTTTACAGAAAGTTAACGATAAATTGAAAGCGTTGGAGAGGAAGTATTTTGGCGAGGGATGCCCAATCCGGGTGGTAGTTGTTGGGTGTGGTTACTCTGGAGTGGAATTAGCTGCAACAGTATCGGAAAGACTGAAGGATAAAGGAATTGTGCAAGCAATTAATGTAAATAACACAATCTGTCCATCTGCCCCACCTGGTAACCGAGAAGCTGCCTTAAAAGTAATATTTCTATCGAAAACTTCATGTTTTTACGATTTGATGCTATTGTGTTGAAGTGAGGTGTCTAGATGCATTATTTTATACTTCCTCCGTTTCTTTTTACTTGCAACACACCTTTTAGGCATGCAGTTTTAGGAGATGATTAGTGAAGGTAAACGAGCGATTTTATCAATATAATTTTAACACGAGGATCAAAGTAGGGTTAGGTATCACATGTAAAAATTATTTTGAATAATTTGTCCGTTTACATTATTTAAACTTCGACCTCAAAACACGTGCCACAAGGCTGTGTTGCAAGTAAATAGAAACGGAGGAAGTATTATTTTATTGGCTTCCTATGTTTGATAGAATACTTCCTGTTATGCAAATCCTGATTTATTTGGTGACATCTATAGGTGCTCTCAGACAGAAATGTTCAGCTCTTCTTAGGGTATTTTGTTAATGCTGTAAAAAGAGCTGCTGATGTTGAGGTACTGAACCAGTTGACAGACGGGGAAAATAATGGCATGCAGCAAGAGTCTAAAGAACTTGTTGTGGAAATTCAACCTGCCGAAAGGGGCCTGCAAGGGCAAAACCTGGAAGCAGATTTAGTTCTGTGGACTGTTGGCAATAAGCCTCGCCTTCCTCAGTTGGAGCCCTCTGATAAGCCCCACATGCTTCCTCTTAATGGCATAGGACAAGCAGAAACTGATGAAACTCTTCGGGTAAAGGGTAATCCACGTATATTCGCATTAGGTGACTCCTCTGCTTTGAGAGACTCCAGTGGAAAGCCTCTTCCTCCTACTGCACAGGTGTAATAGCCTGCAATTTTTTTGTTTTTTCTCTATAAACTTTTGCTGCATCAGTTTCTGTTTTGGACACCATAATATTTCTTCCATCTTTAATTGTGGCATTTTCCTTGCTGTCATATCTCGCAGGTAGCTTTCCAGCAAGCAGATTTTACTGGCTGGAATATATGGGCTGCAATCAATGATCGTCCTCTTCTACCTTTCAGGTTGGATTTTCAATTCTTTTTATCGTATGCTTGTATGATTGAGTAATTTGGATTGGCTTCTGGGACCAGGCCTCAGCTTATTCAAGAAACATTTCCTGCCAAAATATGTTACTTCCTCGGTCCCCAAATTAAATTCCCATTTGCCTTTTGCACAAGTTTTTAGGAAGGTGAATAGAGTAGTAAGATAGTGGAGGCCGGTTAATTAAATGTGAATAAAAAGAAAGGTGTTGGGGTTTGGTTGATAAGAAGTGTATGAAAGTCTAACTGGCTTCTACAAGAGGGGGGTTGAATTGTAGAATAGGTGAAGTTTAAAACTTTTTGCGGAATTTAACTAATAAGAACAGTAAAGAGAGATGATATGGGCTTTTGCAAATTTCCACTATGTAATTAAACTCTTTACACGTGAAGATTAAAACCCGTAACAAGTTCCACAAGTTGGAACTTGTTCCCAACTCTCACGGAAGACTTCGACTATGAAGTTTCCTTAACCTCACCGTTACAAAATTCACTATCCCAAACCCAAGTACTTGATTACAAATTGTAATTACAAATACCTAGTACACTCAAGAATACAAAAACTCTCTTACGTTATTTTGTTTACCGGAAATATTGAAGCTCAAGTGGTGTATTTTGCAATGAATAGCTTCGTGGTTTATATAGAGAAATTTGATCCTCAACTTTCACACTGTCCACTAGCATGTCAACCCCCACTAACTAGTAATGGAGAAACGTGACAGTGGACTAGGTAATGGAAGTTTCTCAAACTTCTCCTCAACCCACGTAATAATCAGTTTTGCTAAAATATAGTTCTTGGAAAAACAATTTACTGAGATATTCATGCAACAAGAAGCGTTATCTTTGACTTCTTCAAATTAGGCTGTTTTAAAAGATTTTCTTAAAAAGATTATTTTGAAAAAGATATTTAAAATATTTATTTATTTAAAAACAAATAGGATAATAAACTTAAGTTAATTATCTTTATTCGAAATTTTTATTTAGATAATATTAATTTGAAAATATCTTTTCCAAAAATAAATCTATCTATTTGAAAACAATTTTATCATCAACCTTTTAAAACAATTTTATTCCAGTAACATTATTTATAACGTAAGTCATCGAGTTCCTAACTGACGTATATTTTGAGTGCTTACATTTCATAACTAGATCGTAAGATTTTGCATGAGGCCTTTTGATGCTACTCCGCATCCTTTGTATCAAGTTCCTACTCCGGAACAAACTTTGCTTGAACCCTTTATTCACCAAAGACTTAAAACGCTCATTAGTCAAGTTTGTCAGTTTGTCCATCAAAACCAAAAGGGTCAACAAATTCCCCCTTTTTGATGATGACAAACACTGACAAACTTAGGCAAATAAAAATCGTCCAGGCATGCAATAATGAAAACTTAAAAACATAAAAACACTTAAACAACTTAAACGTTATTAACTGAAAAAAAAACTTATTAACTTTAATTAGACTTTGTACACTCATTTTAAGCCTCTTGTCTGTTCAGTACTCTCAGGAGTTTTCTGCTATGATGGCTGAAGATCTAACTTAATCTTCTGATATTTAAATCTATTTTGGCAACTTAAGTTTAGGACCTATTGTAGTCGGAAATCCCAACCTTCAGGTTCATTTTAATGCTCACCAGGCCACGGCTGTGCATAACAGGTTCACTTAAGGCATTTTTCTCTGGCCATAGAGCCACTAGTAGGAAGTTTTTTTTTTTTCATCCAGGTCTACCGATTTGTTCCCTCCCCCCCAAATAATGTTGACTCACCCTAAATACTTTTCTAGTGTGTTGTGCATAGTACGAACAATAATGATAATGTGAATCATGTTGACTTGTACTCTTTGGTGTTGCAGGTTTCAGAACTTGGGAGAGATGATGACTCTAGGGAGATATGATGCTGCTGTTACTCCAAGTTTCATTGATGGATTAACCTTGGAAGGACCTGTTGGCCATGCAGGTAAAATTCTACTTCTTCAGCCCTTTCAAGATACCTATCCTGTCCTATTTGGTCAAACCATGATTTTTTTGTTATCTTGCTGCAGCGAGGAAACTGGCGTACCTCATCAGGTTACCAACTGATCAGCACAAGATTAAAGTTGGATTAAGCTGGTTCACGAAGGAGGCTATTGATTCCGTGGCAACTCTGCAAACTACCTTAACCAAAGTCCTTTCGGGCTCATCATAGTATTTTGCAAGTCTTGTATTATTAAAAGTTTTCCACAGGTGAGATAACTAGTCAGATTTTAACATGTACTGGAAGTAAACTATTTGTCGCACTTGCTGCAATTTACTATGATACTCGTACAAGCTTACAAGCATCTCTGCTCTCCAGTCTATCTCCACAACCCGTCTTTGGTGAATCTCGAGTCCCAGATGAGAGAATAAAGGTAAGTTGGAATCAGGGTTGAGTGTTGCCTTTGTTTAAACTAAGATTGTATCCTTAATACTCTTTGCAAATTACTCTGTATATGCTGTATGAATGCCATCATCAATTTAGTAAAAACAAATTTACTTTGAGCATTGAATTGAACACATATCCTCTCTAACAGGTCTTAGGTGTAATAAATTTACAAAAATTATTGTTTGACATTAGAAGTTATAAAGTCGCCGTAGTCTCATTTTGTAAGTGCCACTCGTGTTAGATTTACTTAATTTTTTCAAAGGTCTTAATATTACTTCTGATAGAGTATAAAACATAATTCGGGCCTCAACCATTAGCTTAAGCTTTTGGTTGAGCCCCAAGATTATGTTTTATACTCTCACGCCCCCTCACACGAGAGGTCGTTGGGCTTAAAGTGTGGATGTAGCATGGGTCTTCCTCATACCCAACGTTTAATATTCCACTTAAAGTTGGAGGTGGATGGTATCATATCCAGTGCTCTGATACCATGTTAAAGTATCAAATCAACCAAAAGCTTAAACTGATGGTTGAGGTCCGAGATTATACTTCAATGTATAATTAATTAATAATGACATGATTTGTTCAATACGATCATTTTCCAAATAGAATTTTTTTTTTAATTATCTTACTAAATTGAAAGGAATATATAATACTCCGTAGTACTTTATATACTTTTGACTGCAAAACCCGTTCCAGAACTTTGGTTAAAATTTTTAAGATTCCAGATTTGAAGATAATGATATTCCAAAGATTAATGTTCTGCTGAAGGAACGTTTGATTATAATCAGAATTCTGCTGACACAATGTTACGAGAAGATTCTAATTTTTTATTATTATTTTTTTTTAATTATTTTTTTTTTTTTGTTTTCTCCTTAAATTGAACTATCATAGGCTTTTAATATTGAAATCTGGCTTATTATTTTGTTAGCACATGTAATATCAGAGTTAGATATTGAAACATATACCAAACTCAAAAATTTATCTTAAATTATGGCATAATAATATCAAAATATATTCTAATGTCTTTACTTCTTTATACTATTAATCTTTCAAGCTAGATTTCTTAGTAATACTGTATATTTTAAGGGATAAAATTCTGGTTTTGTACTTAATTGAACTATCATACGTTTTCAATTTTAAATCTGGCTAATCGTACATAATTGGCTGATTTGCCACCATTGCCTGGTGGCATCGATTGCAAGAATGAAGTAGGAAACTATCTTATTAATCATCCTCAAGGTTCATTGAGTGATGAACGTTGTTCGTTACTCGAAAACAACCCAAGCCCCCTAATCAAGAGCATTTACAACCAAGCATGTTCCGGTGGTGCCGCACCCACTCCTAGTGCCTTATAAATATTTTTAGTATTTAATAGTGTTGCGGTAGTTTTATTCCGAGTAGTATTTTTTATAATGCGTCATTAGGAACTTTAGATTGAAATAAATGTGATAATCACATATTTAAATATGTACTGGTTAGCAGTAGTTTAATTTTGATATCATCATTATTAATAAAGTTTATTTAGTTATTTCTTCGTATTGTTATTTTAGCTTATTAGCCTTTGCAATATTGTTTGTTTTTCCCTTGTGATCTGATCTTTTACGCGATATGTTTTTGTTATAACTTATTTGCTGGTGTCTGGTTATGGAAGCAAGCCACTAGCCTATACTCAGACCAATAGATTAATCCAGTATTCCAGTTATATTAAATACACTAAAAAAAAAAATCGATCAAATGCTGTACAATTACTCCGTATTTAATTACTTCATTAAAAAAAATAAATTTACTCTATACTTGCTACCTTAACCAACAAATTTTACCATTTAATTATTTGCAACAGAAAAAATAAATTAAATAAATAGAAATCTTAATTGTTCGACACGGTTCAAGCTTACTGATAAGAGAAGTGGATGAATGATATCAAAAGTCAAAATTTTATTATACAACTAGAACAACTAAGAAAGTGATAGTATTTTGTTAGAACCTGTCTTTACATTATTATTTGCATCAAACAAGGTATTGATGACACTCAATGAATTTTAAAACATTATAAGAAGCGAAAACCCGAGTTAAGATTAACTTTTTCTTTGTCATGTTATGGTTTTCAAAAAAGACATTTAGCCAATATCATTTTCTCTTACTCGTATTATTATACGGAGTTTATATACTTATTAGTATAAAGTACTTCAGAAAAAAATTATATACTTTGTATATACAACCATTATAATCTTTGTTTTATAACAATTCAACTGTAAGTCATATAAATTTGACCATTATAATCTTTGTTTTCTAACAATTCAACGGTAAGTCGTATAAATTTGACCATCAAATATCGAAGTAGACTATTACATACTATGATTATGATTGCACACTAAATGAGAAGTCAAGAGGACACTTAAGATATTACTTTGATCTGTACGTAGTATGATCAATTTTTAGTTTTTTAAAAATGGATATATAACTACTATTCTTTGTGTTGATTTGTGTGTGTGTGTTTTTTTTTAGGCCAAGATTCCAAATCGTATAGTTTTGTTGAAGTTTGATAATAATCAGAAGTCTAAGGACACAATAAGATCTCTGGCTTTTTTATGATAAAAAAAAGAATATTCTTATGTATTTATATTATTATATCTTATAAAAGCTTATATCTTAATTAAAAGTAATATTTTATAAGGGATACAAATTCTAGATTTTTTTTTGACACGAACTATAATCTAGATATTACCATTATATAGTTTTAATAAAACTTATAATTAAACGCTTGTATAGTTGTATAGTAATATGAGAGTTAGAGTTTGAATCAAATACCAACTCTTCAAAATTTTTCTCACAATATTATCGCCTAATAATATCAATTCCTAGAGAGTCTAAATTTATGTAACCAGTCCTCAAAAAAAAACTATATAAACCCCCTTATTGGCCTTATACCTCAGCTTCAAAAATTACACAAGTCAACCTTCATACATCATACCATTTATTGAGAAAACAAAACCAAAACAATAAACCCTACAAAAATAATGAAGACTGTTATATTCATTGGTTTACTAGCTCTTTTTATAGGAGGATCTTTTGCCCAAGAAGTGCAACCGGATACGTTCCTACACCCTCTTCCTCACCCACACCCACACCCGCACCCGCACCCGCACCCTCACCTTAAGCCACCTCACCACCGCCCCATATTCCCCGGATGGAAGAGGTCATTGCCACCATTGGCTGATTTGCCACCAATATTCCCACCATTGCCTCCGTTGCCTATTGGCATTGATTGCAAGAATGAAGTAGGAAATTATCTTATCAATAATCAAAAAGGTTCCTTGAGTGATGAATGCTGTTCTTTACTCGAAAACAACCCGAGTCCTTTAGTCAAGAACATTTACAACCAAGCCTGCTCCGGTGGTGCTGCATCCCCTCCTAGTGCTTAAGAAGTTATTTTAGTATGTTACTAGCATTGCAATAGTTTTATTATTGTTATTATTATGATTTTATATTATGCAATAATAGTCATTAGGAACTTTAGATTAAAATAAATGTGGTAATCACATATTTAGATATGTACTGGTAGTTCTCGTGGGTTCATTATTTTTATAGTTTTGATATCATTAATAAAGTTAATTACGGAAATTTAGTTAGTCTTATAGATATACTCGCATTAATTTTGCATATTTCATTCGCAATTTTTATTTTTTTTTCTTACGATCTTTTACGCGAATATCTTTTTTGTTATAAATCATTTGATTGTGTCAGGTTATAGTGTTATACTTATACGTTAATTACAAAAGTGCTTTATAATTTTGGCCTAAAATTGGAGTCTAAATTATGACGAAGTATCTACTACTCTAGCCAATATTCGAACGATCAATATTACGTAAGAAACTACTCTGTTGTTTCTATCTCAAGATTCTCAACGAACCTATTCAACAAATTTACAATTTAAGTCTTTGCAAAAAAAAAAAAAAAAAAAAAACTTGCATACAGATCAGTGTCATAATGCTTTTGCTCCTGATCATGCTATTTCTAATCTCATTAAGCCTTCTCGCGGCTTACACCAGGGCGATCCACTTTCTCCTGCTCTTTTTGTTATTTGTATGAAAGTTTTATCAAAGAAGTTGTTATTACTTAGCAAACAACGAAATTTAGGAATAGGGTTAAAAATTGCCCCAACTGCTCCTCTTATTCCCTGTCTTCTTTTTGCGGATGATAGTTTACTATTTTGTAGAGCAACTGCTACCTCCTGTAATTCCGTACGTACTACTTTATCAGAATTTTGCCTCTCTTTCGGGCCAACTAATAAATTTCCATAAGTCCTCTATTATTTTCTCTAAGTATGTCACTAATCAGTCTAAAGCATCCTTGGCTAGCTATTTTAATATGACCCCAAGATCTTTCTTGAGTCGTTAGTCTTTTTTTAATTCTACTTCCTATACCAAAGTTAATTTTCATCATCTAATCTCTAAAGCTGATCAGAAAATGAATACGTAGTCTTCTAATTTAGTTTCCAAAGCAGGAAGGTTGTTCTTATCCAAAGCCACTTGAAGGCTATCCCGTCTTACGCTATGTCTACAGCTAGGTTACCAGTTTCTGTCACCTCTTCACCGGATAAATTAATAGGGATTTCTTTTGGAAGCAATCCCCAACTAAATAAGGATTACCAATGGTTGCCTGGGATATTTTTCCAGCCTAAAAGTCAGGGTGGTCTTGGGTTACGAAAATCTGATGCTGTCTAAATTAGGGTGGAAGGTCATGTCCGACCCTTCTAATTTATGGGTCCAATCTGTTACTGCTAAATACCTTCGTCATTCCCATTTTCTTACGTATCTCCCTTACTTGATGGACGTACTCTTGGATTTTGAAAAAAATCCTTCAGATTCGTCCCCTCCTAATTAGAGGTCTTTGCTAGAAGGTTGGTAATGGCTCTTCTATCCTCTTTTGGGTTGATATATGGTGTGCTGCTACCAATCTTATTGCTGTGTTAAATTTGGATCTTGAACTAATCCCGATTATTGATATTACTGTGGATATGTTTATTCGAGATGATAATTCTTGGGATGTTCCTCTTCTTCTTTCTGTCCTTCCTAATGATTTAGTTCAAACCATTCGAGGAATCCATCTTCTTTCTTCCCCTATTCCTGATGAACCTTGCTGGGGTCTCTCTAAAGATGGTCAATTGTCTATTAAATCTGCTACATGGTTGGCTCACGACCTCCCTACTTCTTCCCCTAAATGGGAGTTTCACTGGTTATGGAAATTGGATATCCCGCCTAAGATTAAAAAAAATTTGTGGCAACTCTTCCGTAATAGCCTTCCTACTAGACACACTCTTGCCTCTAGAAATATTGATATTCCTTCCCTTTGTGTTTTTTGTAATGCTCACCCTGAGTCTCAACAACATTTATTCCTTTATTGCCCTTTCGCTTCTGCACTATGGTCTTTTCCCTCGGTATGTCACTGGCCTGGATTGGGGCTCTTTGTCCCTCTTCCCAACTCCTAGATTTTTTTTCGTACAATCAAACTTCACCCTTCTCATCTTCTCCCTAAGGTTGCTATCCTTTTTGGAGTATTTGGAAATGTTATAATGCAGTTATCTTTAAGAGCTCATCGCCCAGCATAACTGTTGTCTACATGCATGCTTTCTCTCTTTTTTTAAGGAATGGCAAGCTCGTTCTTTTTTAGACTCTATTTACCAACCCGATAATTTGCCCCACTGCCAACCTCTACATCCGACTTCCACTACCATCTCTTGGTCACCCCCCCCCCCCACCGGTCGGATACTGTAAACTTAATTTTGATGGCTCTGCTACACTTAATTTAGCTTCAGCCGGAGTAGTGCTTAGGGATCATATAGGGAATCATATTGCTAGTCGTTCATTCAACTTGGGTTCTTGTCCAGCTTTCCTTGCTGAAGCTATTGCCCTTCGTAATGGTCTTCTTTTGGCACAAGACCATAACATCTCTCATATTTTCATTGAAAGGAATAATCTAACTGTCATTAATATTTTGCAAGGCCATTTTAACTGTCCTTGGAAGCTTCACCTCCTAATGTCAGATATCAAGACAATTTTGGAATCTTTCCGGGCTTTCAAGTCTCAACATATTTTTAGAGAAGGAAATCGGGCTGCAGACTATGTTGCTTCTCTTGGTTACTCTACTCCGACTCATCAAGATATCGACCATTTTATGGACAACAAGTTTTCTTATTTTTTGCTCTTTGATAAATTAAGTCACGGTCTTGTGAGAAGACGGTCCTAATTTTCCCTGTGTACTTTACTTTCAACAAAAACCAAAAAAAAAAAAAAAACAATTGCGAGATCAAGCGATCAACATAATTATGTTGTTAAAGTATGGAGTGGATGATTTGAATAATACTCGTATCAAAAGTCAATGAGCTAGGGTTAAAGCGAAGTAGATGAAAAGTATCAAAAATCAAAATTAAAAACAATACTTGTAAAAAAAGTAATATTTGTAGTTGTTAGATCCGCCTTTACATTATTTATATCAAACTTAAACGGAGTACTATACATATTTTAAAATCTTAAAATGAATTCGCTATAAAGATTTCTTGGAAAGTTAACACACTTCTCATTCGATGTTGCAAGTTGATTACATGAATTTGCTACCCCGAGTCAAGATGAACTTTCTCTTTATCATAAAACGATTTCGAAGTATAAATTAAAGTACAACTATAGAGCCATTATAATCATTGTAATATACTCCGTATAACAATTGCAAATCATTGGTAAATTTGATTATCAAACATAGAATAAAATAATTTCAATGATACTAAAGATTAAAACATACATTATGCTGATCTGATTACTATGATTTTTAATTACAATTTCTAAATTAAACTTTGGAAGTATATAAATATTTGAGGAACTCCAAATACTCTATACTAGTGTAGTTTTGCTGAAGCAACGTCTGATAATACTCTCTTTTCTTTTTTCTTTTTTTTACTTCTACTCGTAGCTTCTTATACATACCAAGTAAAGAGAGAGACTTAGTGAAAAGTAGGATTCTTTTTCGACTTTTTGGATAGGAAAGAAAAAGTTGTGTAGAGACATTGGTATTATTAAAATAAAATAAAATAAAAAATATTTCGTTTGCATGAATAGTAGACCATGTAGCGGATGATGAGGGGTAAAAGTAAGAATTCATTTACTATAAAAAGAATAAAACAAAAGATTGATGACTATTTTTATAAAAAATCTAATCAAAAAGGTTAAAAAAATAAAAATAAAAAAAAGGGAATAAAAAAGAAATCTACGGACACAATATATAATAAAGATTCTAGATTTTTTTTTCATAGATAAGAAAATATTACTAGTATTATACCTACATTATATGCTTGTGTCAGATACTCAGGTCATATAACAAACATTGTTATAAGTAGGAAATTTTGTCAACAATTACCGATTAAAGTACTTGTAATTTTTTTTTTTAAAAGAACTACCATAAAGTTGTAAAAAGTTTAACAAGCACTACCACTCTAACAATTTCGGTTAGAATCTCCGGCATTTGGGTCTCACATTTTACTGCTTTTTACCTTTATGAGGGTAATTTAGTCAATTTAGATGGTGATTTTATGAGGTAAAGGTAAAAAGTGAAACCTACATGTTAGAGGTAGTGCTAGTTAAACTTTTTACAACTTTGTAGTAGTTCTTTTTAAAAAAAAAATTAATCAGTAGTTGTTTTCAAAACACGTGTTTAATTAGCAGTTCTTGACAAAATTTCCTAAGTATACCATATTCTAGTTAGTTAAAAAAGTGGTTTACTAGTATAATTTACTAGTCAATACTAAAACCAATCGCTTAAGTCAATCAGTTAAAAACAATGATAATATATAAATAAAAAAAAAAAAAAATCGATCAAATACTTAGAAATATAAAAGTTTTAATTGGACACAATTCAAGTTTGTTAATCCATACTCGAAACGAATAGATCAGTGTCACAACTTTTCTTTTTAATTTTTTTAAAATAAGCTAATTGACAAATTTTTTCTCTAGAAATATGCATTCCAAATAACAAAATAATACCCAGGCCAGGTACATGCTCTATAACCCTACCCGAACCAACCCAATATTAACCGATAACTGACTTGACTCAATACTTTTTGATCTAAACTCGGACCTGCATTTGACCTACTAACCCAAAACTAATTTAATTTGACCCAACAACAATCCGAACACTAATTGGCACTTGAACAATTCAGAACTTGAAACCGTTTATTACTCGACACAACCTTTTATTGGCCCAACTCATGGTGACTCGTAAGTTGTAACTCAATCTTTTAGACTCCTTCTTGTTAACTCAACTAGTCATTGACCTTTTTTGTACCCAATTGAACCCAAAACAAGTTCAATCAAAACTAATCTTGAGTTTAATTAATTTGATTATAATAATACAAAATTGTAGACATATTGATACATTAATTTGTTCACATCACACACATGCTGCATTGATACCTCTTGTGAGAAATTATATAGGTTTAATAGATTTCTTTTTTTTTTTTTTTTTGAGGGATATAGGTTTAATAGATTATTCATAATATTAGATTGAATTATGAAAAAGCGTAATTATAAATGTATTTATTAGCGTAATATTTTATAAATACACGTAAAGTACAATATAATTAAGCCAATTATAAGATATTTTCCCGTTTCTATATAGTAGACACTTTTCCTTAATCATGTTTTCAAATGCAAAAGTGCATCATTATTATTATTAATTAATTAATCCATGACCAACGTTACCAAACTGCTTGTATGTATACTGCTCTTAAAAGCTAATTTGTAATTTGTATTACGCAGTAATAAATTCACTTTTTAATAGGATATCTATTCTTTAGTTTTTTAATATTGTAATTTTTTGTAAGGATTTCAGATTATATTGTATGTATAGTTTTGTTGACGCAATTGATAATATCACAAGTCTACAGAAACGATACACAATAACAAGATCTCTAATTTTTTTTGTGATAAATAAAGGAATATTCTAGTGCTTTTACTATATAAATAAAACTCTAAAGTAAATGTTGGTGTAGTTAGTTTTTAAGGGATAGAAATTCTGATTTTTGACATAAAACAAACAACAATACTTTCCATATCAGAGTTTGAGATTGAATCGAATACCAATTCTAAAGAGAGTCCAAGTCCTAGAATCCTAGAGAGTCCAATTTTATACGATAAATTGGATAAAATACTATTTAAACCCTCTTTATACCTCAGTTTCAAAACCACACAAATCAACCTTTAAAACCTTTTGTTGAGAAAACAAGCCAAAACAAAAACCAAAACCCTACAAAAAAAGAACAATGAAGACAATTATATTCATTATTGGTTTACTAGCTCTTTTCATAAGAGGAAACTATGCCCAAGAAGTACAACAGGAGGCGTTCCTACACCCTCACCCTCACCCACCCACACCCACAAGTACACCTTAAGCCACCTCGCTACGGCCGCAACTTGATCCCCCACGGATTGAAGTGGTCATTGCCACCATTGCCTGATGATTTACCACCATTGCCTATTAGCATTGATTGCAAGGATGACGTGGGAAATTATCTTATTAATCATCCTCAAGGTTCATTGAGTGCTGAATGTTGTTCGTTATTCGAAAACGACCCAAGTCCCCTAGTTAAGAGCATCTACAATCAAGCATGCTCCGGTGGTGCTGCATCCCCTCCTAGTGCTTAAGAAAACAACGTTAAAGTAGTTTTATTTAAAATTACTCCGTTTTTTTTTTTTGTTTTTTTTTTTTTTTTTTTTTGTAATGCAATAAAAAGTTTATTAGGAACTTTAGAATGAAATTCAACAAGTGTGGTGATTCACATATTTGAATATGTAACGGTAGTTCTCTTTAGGGATATTAGCAGTATAAGATTCATTACTATTATAGTTCTTGATATCATTAAAAAAACGTTTATTTAGCCTTGTTATTTTTGCATATAGCTTTTGTTATTTTTATTGTACTTGATTGCATCATATTTAAATATTCTAACAAGATTTCATAGTCCATGAATTATTAAACGGTAGATATAAACTGGCTTAAGATTTCTACAAAACATCAAAATTAAATTCCAAATTCGGTAATGCATACCCTTATAAAGGGTTACAAGTCCTAATCACGTTAGGAAATCTCAAAAGATAATTACAAATATTCACAAAAAATATCTCCTAAATAAAATAACTAGAATATCTTTTGTATATCTATCACACCCCCGCAGTCATAGTAGGAGGAGGTCGTACGCTAAGACTGGATTTGAACTCCAGAAATATATAATCCGACGGAATTTTATTCCATAGGAAATCCGTCGGAATCTTCCGACGTAATATAAGTCCGTCGGAATATGTGGGCTTTCCGACGGAATATTCCGTCGGAACATTCAATTTCCGGCGGAAAATATATCCGTCGGAAACCTTTCCGACGGATTATTTATTTCCGACGGAATTATGACTTTAAAAAAAAAAAAAAAAAAACTGAATATAAAAAAAAAAAAAAAAAAAGAAAACGGAACCCTAACCCCATTTTCCTCTTTCCTCCGCCATTTTCCTCCTCTTTCCTCCTTCCTCCGCCATTTTCCTCTTCTCTCTGAGAATTCCTCTCCTCCTTCTCACTTCTCTTCTCCTTCTCACTTCTCCTCTCTTCTCCTTCTCCTTCTCACACCAACAACAAAACCACCAACATCACCACCGCCTACAACGCCACCACCGCAACAACCACCAACATCAACCGCAATAATCGACCACCTTCCAACAACACCACTGCGCGAGGTTGTTAAGGTCTCCACAACAACAACACCACTGAAATAACGGCCGCCGTCGCGAGCATATCAAGGTTTTTTTGTAGATCTAGTTTTAGTTAAGGTTAAATTGTAGATCTTGTTTTGTTTTTTGAACATTTATGATTATAGTTAATTATTTTTGTAATTGTAATGTTAGTTTACATATTTATTAGAAATTTGTAATTATCATAGTGAATTGTCGTTTTTTTTTTACTGAAATTCTGATCAATTAATTCTCTCTCCTGGTTTAGATATTTTTTGTGTTAATTTTTCCTTTTTTTTTTTGGTTAACGGTGGTGTGGGTATGGTGTTAGGTGGGTACTGGTGGTGGGTGAGGACGGTTGGTGGGGTGGTGGGTGAGGACGTATGGGTGGTGGGTGGGGTGGTGGGTGGGGTGGTGGGTGAGGACGGTGTTAGGTGGGGTGGTGATGGGTGGGTACGGGTTGGTGGGTGAGGACGGTGTTAGGTGGGGTGGTGATGGGTGGGTACGGGTTGGTGGGTGAGGACGGTGTTAGGTGGGGTGGTGGTGGGTGGGTACGGGTTGGTGGGTGAGTACGTTGTTAGGAGGGGTGGTGGTGGGTGGGTACGGTTGGGTGGAGATGGGGTAATTTGTGGTGGTCTGGTGGGTTAGGGTTTGGGTGGGGTGGTCTGGGTGGGTTGGAGGTGGCTAAGGCTGGTGTGGGGGTGGTGGAGGCTTTTTTTTTATTTTTTTTATTGAATTTTCCGACGGAAATTTCCGTCGGAATATACCGTTTCCGACGGAAATCTCCGTCGGAATATACCTCTTCTGACGGAATTTTCCGTCGGAATCCACTTCAACTCCGACAGAAAATTCTGTCGGAAAGTTGCGACGGAATTTCGATTAAAGTCAAAACCAGCTCCGACAGAATGTATTCCGTCGGAAAAGTGGCTTCCGACGGAATTTCCCTCGGAAAACGTCGAATTTTCTACAAAGTGCATTCCGAGAGACAGTTTCCGACGGAATTCCGTCGGAAGACTGTTTTCCGACGGAATTCCGTCGGAAGACTGTTTTCCGACGGATTTTTCGATGTTTCCGACAGAAAAATTCCGTCGGAATTCAGCTGTTTTCTTGTAGTGTGAATATCCATTTCAACGTGCTTGGTGCGTTGGTGCTGTACGGGATTATGAGATAAATAAATTGCACTGACATTATCACAATAAACAATAGTAGCCTGCGAAGAGGACATTGTAACTCCAAAAGAAGATTACGAAGCCAACAAGTCTCAGCAATAACATTTGCAACGCCCCTGTATTCTGCCTCTGTACATGATTTAGAAAGAGTATGCTGACGCTTTGAAGACCAACAAAAAATATTGTCCCCTAGAAAGCAACAATAACTCGAGGTCGACTGATGAGTGTCCGAGCACCCGCCCCAATCAACATCAATATAAGTGATCAAGTTTGTAGGAGATGAAGGATATAAATGTAACCTGTGATCAATGGTACCCTGAATGTATCGTAGGATGCGTTTCAATGCATCAAAGTGAGCCTCTCTAGGATCTTGCATGAATAGACAAACCTGCTGAACTGCATAAGCTATATCAGGGCGAGTAAAAGCGAGGTACTGTAAAGCACCTGCAAGACTGCGATAAAGTGTTGGATCATGAAATTTAGGTCCAGTTTCTGCACTAAGTTTGGATTGAGTATCCACTGGAGTCACTGCAAGTTTACAACTGTCCATACACTACTAGAAAACACCTTATTTACGACGGAAAAATTCCGTCGGTACACCCTATAATTCCGTCGGAAAAGGCTGTTTCCGATGGAATACCGTCGGAACGCGTTGTCGGAGATCACTTCGTCGGAAAAAACGGCCATTTTCGTCGGAAATTCCGTCGGAAAACACTATTCCGACGGAATTTTTTCGTTGGAAGAGGTTTTTCCGGTACCGGAAAGTCCGTTGGAAATTTCCGACGGAATTTAAATCCGTCGGAAAATTTAATAAAAAAAAAAAGCGAAACCTACCACCCCCACCACCAGCTCACCCCCTGACTTATCCCCCTACCCACCACCATCAGCCCCCCTTACCACCAGCCCACACCACCCACTTTCCCCACCCAGATCTACCCCGCCCCCAGCCCACACCACCCCACACCACCCCACACCACCCACCACCCATTTTCCCACACCCAGAAACCTAACCCCACCTAGACACTCACGAAGACAACCTACCTCACCCACCCTACACCACCCACCCCACAGACCAGGACCACCACCCATCCCCCCACACACTGACCCACGCAGACCCCCCACCCTCCCCTTAACCAACGCCACTCCCACCAGCCCCACCACTTCAGTCCCACCACCGTTCACCCAAAAAATAAAAACAAACACGAAAACACTCACTAAATTCGTAAAAAAAATGGAAACAAATTACGAAATTAAGCCAAAAAATCCGAAAAATTCAACACAAACAAATCACAACCAGTAGATTTACATATTTAATTAGAATTTCATGAAAAAAATTATAAAAAAAACCGACAATTATACATTAAAAATTAAAGAAAATACAATTATCTAATCAAATTTATAATCAAAATTACAATTACATAAACAACTAAATTAATCTACAATCTAACTTAATTTTAAACTAGATCTACATTAAATTTCGCCCAAAAAAACGAGATCAAAATTACAATTACCGCCGTAGTTGTTGATGAATGCGCCGTTGTTGTTGTTGTTGATGATGAATGTGCCGAGATCGAAACCCTTATTTTATTAATTTCGCCCAAAAAAAACAAGATCAAACACATTGAATTTTTGTGATTTTCGAACTAACATGAGAGGAGGGAGATCGAATTAAAGACAAGGTTGTTCGTTGATGGAAAGAGAAGGGGAAAGAGAAGAGGAAAGAGAAGAGAGAGAAAGAGAAATGAGGGAGGACGAGGCGCACAAAGAAATGAGGGAGGAGAGGAGAGAGAAAGAGAAATGAGGGAGGAGAGAGAAAGAGAGGCGCATTAGAGAGAAAGAGGGAGAGTTTTTTTTAGGTTTTTTTTTTTAATAGTTACTTTATTTCCGACGGAATATTCCGTCGGTATCTTCCGACGGGTTTTAATTCCGTCGAAATGTTCCGACGGATTATAATTCCGCCGGAAAAGTAATTTTCCAACGGAATATTCCGTCGGAAACCCCTTATATTTCAACGGATTTTAATTCCGTCGGAAAGTTCCGACGGAATAAAAATCCATCGGAATTTCTGACGTTTCCGACGGAATTAAGTGTCCGTCGGAAATCGGCCTATTTCTAGTAGTGATACCTTCACGCTCTAAAATTTCCTGTGCATATTTTTGCTGAGATAAAAACAGATATGATGGAGTACGAGTAACTGCAATTCCCAAAAAAAAATCAGAGGACCTAAATCTGTCATTGGAAATCTTGTACGTAAGTGAGAGATGATACGCTCACGTAGCTGATTTGAAGAAGTAACCAACACAATATCATCAACATATAATAGCAAGTATGCTAATATCATTCCCATGCTGGAATATGAATATAGAATTATCACTTTTAGCAATGACAACCCCATCTACAAAAGAAAGTTAGCAAATCACTGATACAAAGCCCTTGGAGCTTGTTTAAGGCCGTAAAGCGCCTTGCGGAGCCTGCAAACATACCCTAGATATCTCTTATCGACAAATCCGGGGGGTTGATGCATATACACGCACTAATTCAAGTTACCATGTAAAAAGGCATTTTTTACATCAAGTTGGTGAATAGACCACTAACAAGCCATAGCCAAACTCAACACAGTACAAATGGTAGCCGGTTTTACCACCGGACTAAAAGTTTCGTCACAATCAACACCTTCAACCTGCGATTTACCATTACAAACCAAACGAGCCTTGTGTCTTTCAAGATCACCATTAGCATTTAATTTATGACAAAATAACCACATGCAATTAACAATGTTCACCCCCGCATGCCTTGGGACCAAGTCTCATGTCCCCGTTTCAATTAAAGCACTACATTCATCACGCATCGCAGCATTCCAATTTGGGTCGGAAAGGGCATGTCTGTGATTTTTAGGAAGAGGGGAGCGAGTCAAGGCTTGAGCAGGTATAGTTGCGGAAAGGCCAAATTTCGGGTTTGGTTTGACAATACCGTGTTTTGACCGAGTTTGCATTTGTGGGGAGAATGGTGGAGGACTCGTAGGTGTGATAGGAGTGTGACCCCTAAGAGGTGGAGGAGTGTAAGTTTTTGGGCTTGAGGAGTGTTGATGGTTGTGCAATGAAAGCAAGGGAGCTGGGCTAGAATTATGCGGGCTGGGTGCAGCGTGGGCCGGGCTGGGGCTAGCAGTTGTTGGGCCTGTGCTAGCTGGATGCTGCACAGTTTCTGCCTGGGCCGCTGGCTGGCCAGAGTGCGCTGGGCCTGGGCCTGGCAGGGAGCTCCGCAGTGTTGTTGTGGTGTGGGTATGTGTGCCACAACTTGATTGTGGAGTGGACTGTAGGCTTTGCTCATTAAATGAGAAAGGGGTATGAAGCAAATTTTGGTAGGTGAACAATAGAGAAGTGTCATCGGTGCCAAGGAAATCATAATCTGATTTTCGGAATTGAGTGAGATTTCGAAATGGAAGTGTGTTTTCATCAAAGACAACATGACGCGGAATTATGATTTTATTGGTGGAAATATCCAAACACCTATATCCCCTATGTTCGGAAGGATAACCCAAGAAGACACAAGGAGTAGAGCGGGGTGTTAGATTATGTTTGGCCGTAGCCGATAGATTGGGGAAGCACATGCACCCAAAGACACGAAGATGAGTGTAAGACGGAATTATGCCAAACAAAGCTTGTGCTGGAGTACATTGATTGAGTGTTTTTATGGGCAAAATATTTAGGAAGTAGGTTGTCGTCTCAACGGCGTAATGCCAATAAGACGGTGGAAGGGAGACATGGAAAAAAAAGGTTCGCTTGGTGTTATTGATAGTGTGAATCATTTGTTCGTCTTTACCGTTTTGGGATGATGTGTGAGGATAAGAAAAACGAAAACCCAATCCATTTTTGACACAAAAAAGCTTAAAGGAGTCATTGTCGAACTCTCGAACATCGACCATGGTCACTTTGGAAGGACTTGATAGGGCGTTCGAATTGAGTAATGACATATTGTCGAAAATTAAGGAAGGGTTGATACACTTGAGATTTATACACAAGAGGAATGGTCCACACATAGTGAGTAAAATCATCTAAAAGGACCAAATAATATTTGTGACCTTTAGTACTACGAATAGGAGAAGTCCACAAATCAGATCGGCGTGAATATAATAATGTCAAAAGCAAAATAAGTAATACTATTAGAACTATGAAACGGCAAGCGAACATGTTTTCCTACTTGACAACCTACACAAAAATTATAGTCATGCTCTTTTTTTGCAATCAATCAAATTATTACTCCTAAGATAGCTAAGAGTGGGTGCTCCGGGATGCCCTAAGCGATTATGCCAAGTGGATGACAACAAAGCTGTGAGTGATGTGGCTAGACACGTAGAAGGAGAAGATGTGACTGGATAGAGGTCCCTCGCACTATTGCATCTGGCTAGAATTCTCCCGTTTGAAGATCCTTCACAGAAAAACCACTAGGATCAAACTTTATGGACACAGAATTATCTCGGGTAAATTTGCGAACAAAAATTAAATTTTTAATAATTTGGGGAGCAAGAAACACATCACAAAGGGGAAGGGATTTATTTGTAATGCTAGAATTGCCATAACCCGTGATTGGAATGCGATGCCCGCTACCCACTTGAATATAATTATGTGTGCTTAAATTTAAAAGGGGAAGAAGATTACCGGCATTGTTAGTCATGTGTGACGTTGCAGCGGAGTCCATGTACCAAGAGGGGTCATAATTTTGTAAGCCCATTGTTGCGAAAGCATTCCCGAGCTCCGTTGGGGTGTAAGTCGAACCATACTCGGAACCACTTGGTGCATAAGAAGGTTGTGAAAACGGTGCATATGCCTGGCTTGGACTAGCATAGTATGCAGCAGGGGCACGAAATCCTTGTTGGATTTGAAAGTTGGGCCTAACTTGCAGAGCCCACTGTTGTGGCTGAGGAAAAGGTGTCGGTGCCCTCTGAGGTGTCCAATTCTGGGCCGGCCCATTCGGAGCCTGTCCAGGCCAGTTTTGTTGGGTTGGGTTCTATTGTTGCTGTTGTTGCGACTGCTGCTGAGGACTGCCGCGACTACGACCTTTGCCCTATCCTTGCTTTGGTCCTTGCCCTCGACCTCTGCCACCTGGTCCACCACCGCGACCAGACTGCTGAGCCGTTTAAGACTGTTGTGGCGCTGCTTGGTTAGATGGTGTAGGGGTGCTGGATTGTGCCACAAACGATGAGGGCGGAGAACTAGTGTCATTGGCTCGTCTAGACTCCTCATGAAGAAGCCGCGAGCCCGCGATCAAGCTGTTTTGAATGACGGAAGTGGTTCCGTTTGTTGGATCATGGCAGCTATGGTATCAAAATGTATTAACAAGACCCGACACTAATCGAATCACCAACTTTTGTTCCGACACGGGTTGATCAATATTGGCTAATTGATCTTTCAAGTTCTTCAATTCACTACAATATGAAGAAAAATTAGGGAAATTCAAAAGATGCAACAGGTTGAATTGATTTTCAAGATACATTACTCTAATGGCCTTGTTATCCTGAAAGATTTGTTTGAGTTTGTCCCAAATCTGTTGTGCCGTGTCACCTTTGCACAAGATGGTTTGAAGAAGATCCGTAGAGATCGTGCCATTAATCCAGTTCTTTACAACCTAGTCAAGCCGCTTCCATAAAGAATCAGAAATATCTGAAGGTCTTTTAGTCTTGGGGTCAATGTGATCCAAGACACCGAACGCATGAGCATGACATTCGAATAGTTCAACCCAATTAGAATATTGGACTTTTTCTCGATCAAGTATGAGTGAAATAGCGTTCCTGATGTTATTCATGCCGAGGGCGGGGTGAAACTCAGAGGAAGGAGGATTACCTCCGATTCATCTCCATCTCCATCTTTGGTCATGGCTGTTGTGCGTTATTCAAGAAAGCAGGCAATGTAAAGAACGTGATAAAGGGAGGGAAAAAAAAAAAGAAAAAAAAAAAAGTAAAAAATTGCGGAAGCTGGATCAAAACCTAGGCTGTGATACCATGTTAGATTTTGTGAAACTCCTCATATTGGAGTGTATTCCATTAATACGTATATAAAGGGTTACAAAGATGAGTCCTAATCATGTTAGGAAATCTCAAAAGATAATTACAAATATTCACAAAAAATATCTCCTAGGTATAACAAAATAACTAGAATATCTTTCGTATATTCTATCACTATGATATTATAATAGTAGTCATAGTGTTCAGGAAGAAATAAATTATTGTGATCGATCAACCGATAATATGATCATATACTTCTATAATTTAATTTATGTGTTGGTAATTTTCTCTAGGCATGTTAGGATTGGTAACAATATAGGATTAATAGAGTTTACTTTATTTTTATTAGAAGGATAATTTCATTAATAATTATGCATACGGCATCCACAATAATGATATAGATTTCTAAACCAGAGATTTAGAGGAAGGAGCATAACTTTTGCATTAAAATAATAACTTTTCTACATTTTCCGCACAACTTATACTCCACCGCTTCAAACTTGAGATGCTGATGTTTTGATTACATATAGAGTTGATGACAGGACTCAATTGAATTAAAGATTTAGGGTTGGAAATAATTTAATTTTCAAAGACTAATTCAACCTAAACAGCTAAAAAAAAATGAAACTGGCCTAGAAGAAGATATAAGAAGATTGAGAGAAAAGGGAGAAGAGGCGGCGAGGAATAGAGTTTACTTAAGTTTAAGTTTTATGTTTTTTCCGTGCTTTTTTTCCATGTGATATTGTACACAAAGTTTTATATATGGTTTGTCACACCGGCCGAGTTTACTTATTCAGGGGTTACTTAGGATCAGGGGTTACTTATTCAGGGATTACTCGGTCGGTCAGGAGTTACCTGGTCATTGTTTTAGTGTGTGTCAGCTGATCATACCGTGTGGCCAGCCGCACAGAAAATGCACTGGATATTATACATACACAATAATTTAATTTTTTGTAACAAATTATTTTTTTTGTGTCAGTCATACAACAATTTTGTTCGACATATTCAAGTTAGTTAAAAAAAATGTGTTTGTTTTTTTGTTTTTGTGTGTTTAGAGTACTACAAGGACAATTCTCGTTAATACTGGCCTAAAATTGGAACCCCTAAAACATGACGAGGTAACTAGTATTAGTAAATGTAGTAATTCGTAACGGATTGCTTGTCGCATAAATTAATTCTAACTAATTTATGCAACATTTATCATGGTAAGGCGTACTAGTACAACATTATATTATTATAAACTAAATTTCCAATTGTAGTTGATAAATTTCGAAATTTCAAAGCACCGAAAATGTTGTAATATATAATATATAGACGTAAAAAGTAGGTGTCTTGAATAAATTCATGGACCTACAAACTATATCACTCAAGAGCAAATGATGGACATTAATTAAATATGGTACGTATATATATTTACATACTTCGTATATTAATATTATACATACGTTACTATGTTAGCACCAAAAACATATATTTATATATATTAATATATATACATGATGACTACTTGAGTTACTAAATAAAGTTATAAAATAAGCAAGCATTTTAAGGTAGGATTGCGGGACTCCTATATATTAAAATGCAATTAGAGTGACTAATTAATACTCCGTACTTTAATAGAGCTAAGCTAGTAGGTTATATAAGTAATACTGTTGAAGCTAATTAATCGTCTTGTTTGTCTTTAGCATTATTGCCCGAGGCTTGAGGGCAATGCATTATAGTTAAATTATTCTAATTATAAATCAGGGAGTATATTTTTGGGGTATACATATATATTTTCCATTCCAATTTGATTGGATGTATCTAAAAATACGTGTGTATATATAAGAATAATTGATGATTGGCCTTGACAATGGTTTGGTTTGGTTGCCAATGTGAGAGAACATACAGTTTTGTTTCTTAACAAACTTGTTTAAAGTATTGTTTAAGGACTACATCATTAACCTACGTTAACTTGATTATTTAGTCCTTAAAAACAATGTGAAACATTTGTGTAACACCGCCTAACCATTATAAGATCACTTTTGTGAGTTACATTAAACATTGCTTTATCATATTACACATACTTAAATACTTTGTACTTCACCTTTATTATTGCTACCATTTTATTTTTTTTTATCATTTTCGATTGTTTTTTTATGTTGCTAAAAGTATGATTATAGGAATAATGATTTCAGAAATTAAAATATAAGTACATTTTGACTGTAAATTAGTAAGTCATTTACATCATATAATGTGGTTTCATGTCGTTTTAAAGAGGGGGTGATGTGTCGTGAAAATATGTATTTTAGCCAGACTAATTTTGTGAAAAAACGTCGTATTCCTCACTTCCTGAGATTATCAGCTAATTAATAAAAATAGACATGCCAACAACTATAATTACTATTCTGTTACTAAGATTGATAGTGATGAAGATTAAGATGAAATAAATGTTTGCGTTAGGCGCCGGATTTCTTGATACATATATAGATCAATATTAATTATCAAAAAGTCATTTTTAAAAGTATAAAGCTATTGCATTTACTTTGATCCTTGGTGAACTAAGTATATGGAGTACGGAGTATATTACATTGTATTATGAAATACGAAGTACTCGTACTATTTTATTACTCTCCTTTCGATTGGAAATAATATTAATACGTCATTCTTACATATAATGTCTTATAGTAATACTTGCTCCGTTTTACAAAAATTGTACTGTAATATTTAGAGATTTTAGACATATAAATATATGAGAGCTTTAGGTCATATATATTAGACAATACAAAGTATAATTATAATATACAAAGTAAATACATAGTACTACGTTGTTGAGCAATTAGGTTTTGATGATTATAAACTAATGATGATTATCTATCTAACGTGTATGTTAAGTTGTGCATAGAAAAAGCAAATTATGCTTGGAACAGGATACAAGGAACCTGAGTAATGACAGGTATATATGTAAGGAACTTGAGCAATATAGGATAAGCAATAGAGGAACAAGAACAACGATAAGTGTTATGGTTGATAAGCATGATGATGGCTAAGGGACCATGAAGGTAACTATGTAAACATGTGTTTACATATGTTAGCTTCATAAGGTAAGTATCCTATACATATATAGGTTATGTATGTGTAGGAGTCTTTTAATTTAGTTTAGTTTTCTTTATTGTTTTTATAAATAAAAAACTAACCTTCTGTTTTACTTTGTTATTCTCAGAAGTTTGCTCAGTTCGTCATCATCAAAAAGGGACAACTTGTTGATCCTTATGAGGTTTTGATGATGATGTTAAGAATTGAGCAAACTTCCATTTAATAAGGATTTTCTAGTGTTGTGATGTTTGCAGGTTCAGTAAGCGTTGAGGGCTGAAGTAGGAATTGAAACAGAGGAACTTTAGAGGATCCATGAGGATACAAGTAAATTTAGAAGAAGAGTTCCAGAAATGGAACTTCCAGAAGTTTCTTAACAGGAACTTCAAAACGGGTTGTAACGACCTGGTTTCGGTGTAATGCTGGGGAAAACCCTAAGATCCAGAATATATCAAGACTACAGGATTCCAGAACAAGAGTTTCAGAGAAGCAACATGAAGACAGAGAAATAGAAGTATATTGCTCTAGGATTCATGTAAGTATGTTGGACATAAAAGTCGGTCTGGAACAAGTCTATATAGAACCAAGGTGAATTCCAAACAGTCAATGAAATTAGAGTAACTGACTTGTCAGGAACTCAGAGACTGTCAGAGTTCAGGAACCTAATAGGAACTTAAGTATGAACGTCGTTAAAAGTCGGTTTTAATGATATATATATTTACCTTATACGTGCATATCTTTTAGGGATTTGGTTTTACTGAATAAAGATATTTATCTTCTAATAAATCCCTTTTGGAAAAAGATAAGATTGTTTAAAAAGTATTTTAAACAAAAAGATAAGTTTTGAATAAAATCTGATTTTATGCTAAGTTTATCTTATTATTATTGACAGTTTTTATTCTTAACAAAAAGATATATTTTCGGAAAACTGATTTTTAGAAAATATCTTTTAAACTTATCTTTTCAGAAAATCTATCTTTTTCAAGATGAAATGAATAATTCGAGTGTACTATAAATATGCTCATATGCATTCATTCAAAGTTGAGGCTGACGAAGTGTAGTGGTCGTTCTTAATGGTTTTATCCTTCACCACGAAGCTAAGTCAGTCCTCCTGGTCAAAGTTCCTATCAGGTTTTTGGTTACAATACGTCTAGTGAGTTCCAGACAGATCTTGAGTGTTCAACATATTGGTTTTATACATTATATCTTTTATATGTATTTGAGAGTTGTTTAAGGGTTTGAGTGAACTCTTGTAATGGGGAATTAATAAGGGTTTGAGTGAACTCTTGTATTAGGGTGAGAACTTGAGTGAGTTCTTTGTATGTAGAGAAGGCTTTGAGTGAAGCTTGAGAGAAAGAGAAAGAGTAAGGTTTTGAGTGAAGTCTTGAGTGAGAAGAGAGGTCTTTGAGGGAAGATTTCAAGCTGCAACTATTAGAGGGAATAGTTGTTGGGGATATGAGTTCGTTGAGGAACTCGGTAGAGGCTCAAGTTCCTCATAGGTTGTAACAGAGTCGTTGGCCTATTTTAGTGGAATGTTTTGAGTCAAAATCCCTTTGGGTCGAGGTTTTTCACTTCCTATTTGGCCTAGGAAGTTTTCCTCGTAAAATCTCTCTTGCACTATTTCTCTATTGCGTTAAGTTTCTTTTAATTCCGCAAAAAGTGACTAGCAATCTCCATACTACAATTCACCCCCCCTCTTGTAGTATTTCATCTAAATAACAATTGGTATCAGAGCAGGTGCTCTTGATAAACCGGGCAACCCCGAGGAGCAAGTTCCAGGCTAGGATGGATACCTACAAGGAATGCAGCGAATGGAACTCAACCCTAGAACGTTCCCAATACCACGTGAAGACCAAAGTCTGCTTGTGAAGCAGATTTGATTCAAAGATGAACATCTTTGAGGTAAGTGTCTCGTCTTTGAAGTCTTGATTATATATGTGTACAAGTTCCTTGTAGTATTTCTAGTTAAATTTTGGATTTTGTTTTGAAAGTTTGCAAATCAATTTTGTGTAACCTCAAATCTGATTTATAGAGTGAAAAGTATTTGTCAAATTTACAAATTGATTTATTTTTAAAGAATCGGTTTACTGGAAATAGTTCAAGGAACGTATTATGTAGAATTATGCATATTTGGTCTCTTGGAATCTAGATTACCCCTGTATGGAAACTTAATTCTTTGGGCAAGGTAATGAACGTATATTTTGAATATTTTCCAAAGAATGACCTTATCATGTGTATGTGTTTTTCTGAATATTTATTATGTAGACACATGATGTTTATTGTTAGTAAAGATAGTTGGTTTAACCGTAGTTGTTTTAATTATGGATTATTAATGTCTATTACTAACATGAAAGTACCCAATATAAATTGGGTAACCAAAGCCAAAAGATGACTGATTTTGCAGGCTAAGTGAGTGGAGACAACTTATTAATAATGATGAACTTTGGTTGTTTGTATATAAGCAATTATGTGCAAATTCCTCTCACTAGAAAGCCTTTATAAGAGGTTTGTAGTAGGTGAATCGACAACATGAATAAGTGTGTAAGTTGCCTATACATCTCTCTGTAAATATTGGTCATGTTCTTTTGGTATGTATTAATCCTTCACAAATTCCAATTGAAATTCAATTCCCTAATCTTATGAAGGTTATTTGTGAATGGATGAAAAGAGAAGTTGTTTGGATGTTTATAATGTATATCATGACAAACTAACTTCTCTTCTAGCTTTGTGCAAGTTATTAATCATTGCTTTGTAGGTTTGTCCATTGAGACAAATTGGTGCGTAAAAGTTTGTTCCATTAGGAGCTCAGTGCTTAAATTGGTTGGAACTTGGTGAACTTGGAATGATAAAACGAATTAGGGATACAGGAATAACAAAGCTTCTATATCAAGGTGCTATAGGAGTTAGCGTATACGTTCCTGTAAAGATTCTTGTTCAAGTTCCAGTTAAGTTCTTATTTGGAACAAAGCATTAATTCCTGTAGCAGACTCTTATGAAGGATAATGAGTTAAGATGATTATCTTTGACTGCGTGTTGGAGATTCATCATTTTGTTGATGGAACGACATCTAAAAGGGAGTATTCTTACAGGAACTTTATGTTTTAACACTTTTATGCTTTAGGTTTTATCTACCTCTTTTGACTAACCTACTGACATTTTAAAGGCACAAAAGAATCTCTTGGGTTGTGAACTTTCAGGTTATATCTTTTGAATGATAATATGAGGGACTTTGACAAGGTGTTGAAGAATTTGAGATTAAATCAACACGTTCCTCTACCCAAGATACAACGGTCTAAAGGACCAGAAGGACATGTTCCAACTTTATGTCAAAAGGAACATGGAAGAGTTGAAGGTTTATAATAGGAGGGAACTTGCATTATCTCGACAGCGAGGATCCAAAAGAGATGATGATAGCCAAATCAAGGTATCTCTTGCTATAAACCTGCAATGGAAGAACTTTGACTTATAATACTAACACGAAAGGTAAAATTTCTACATAACAGGAAGTTAGTAAGTCAAGTTCCTATCCCATTGTGAATATTTTTCTTGTCAAGTTTTTAATGCACATTCTGGTTTTCAATTGCTTGTAACTCTAGTTGTTTTATGGCTTCAAAATGACATCATCAATAAAGAGTGGAAATGTCACATATGAAGGGAGTCAAAAAGGGAACACATCATTTGTGGATCTCAAGGTGATTCCTAACAACAACCTGACATTTCTAGGTTTTATTGAAGATGAGATACCTCTATGCTTCAAACTGTGAACATGTTAATCTTTTCATGCTTGATAAACCTAGTAGGAACTCGATAATAGGTATATGTACATGTAAGTTCCAAACAGGTTAAGATCGAGAAGCATGAGAATGAAACACATGTTACATTCTCTTTCAACATCAGGTAGATGGTAAGCAACACTAATCCATTGGATCTTAGTGATATGGATATGTTTACCATGTGATATGTAGAGACTAATTGAAAGAGATGTCTTGTTTATAAGTAATGAAAGCAAATGAATACTTGGTTTCTTTTCTTAATAGAAGAGATGATGAACTGTTTATTGAAAGTCTTTTCTATCACAGGGTATGTGGCTAAGTATTCATCACTTATGAGATTATAGATCTAACAATGGAACCTAGTTCCAGTCATGTTTAGTGTTTGTTGCAGGAACACAGGATTGTCAACAAGTTTCCAATTTTGAATCATGAAAGACAAGAAGAGAACAAAATTATATACTAATGGTCTTTTCAGGTTCTTTAGAATAGTTTTCAATGTCTCTGGCTACATCATCAACACTGAAGCAATAGATCTTTGATGAACAAGACACCCTATGTTCTACTTAGGGATGTTTGATGATAGAAGTACCAAGGCGATTTATCCATAAACGCCTAGACTAGTAAAACATATAGAGTTGACACTATCATGTTTAATGTGCCATAAGTGAACATATTTTGAGACTAACAGGTTTGTTCCCATCAAACAGGTTATAAAGATGAACTCACAAGTTACTGTAGAACTAACTGAGTTCCTAGTAAAGAAATATGTCACTAAGAATAACAGCAAGGGATAGCTACATATGTTGAGGAACTTTTAGATGTTAAGTTCCAACTCATGCAGCAAAGTTCAATGAACTCAATATAAGAAAGCAAGTTCCAACGAAGTTCCAGAGCTGAGATAATATTTGTTCTGACCAGCAATATCTCAACAAACTATGGAACTAAAGTGTCTTATATGCATATGTAACCAAGGCCGAGCCTCACGACATTGAAGGATTTGAGGATGTAGCTTGAAGATTAGATGTGCAACAGGAACTCGATGAGCTTAAAAGGAAGAAGGTGTGTATTACATTCTAAACCTATTCTAGAACACCTAAAAAGGGTCGGAGATCAAAAAGGGTGTTCTGGAAAAAGCTTGTTGAGTAAGGCACGTGAATGGAACAAAGCTAGGTTGGTTCTTAAAGGAAACAACCAATACAAAGGTATGTATTGTTTTTAAGGAACTTATTGCTCGTGTAGCTAGACTTGAAGGTAATTGAACATTATTTTATCTTGTTGTTTATATGGGATTAGAGTTGTACCACATGGATGTCTTGGATGTCTTTTGTATAACATTTTGTTATAGATGTCTATGTGGAACATACTCTAGGATAGATTGCTATCCAAGTTCCTTCTTGAAAATTGAGCTTTAAAATTATCAATTTTTGTTTTCAAGATGGATTGAGTTATTAGTTGTACTTACTTACATTAATTATATTTTTGGTACAACTAACGAGACATTGTGCATTGATTTTTGCTAATCTATGATAAGAAAATATATTTTTAAGCATTAACCACTGACAATGGAACTTGTGTTAGAAGTGGAAGTTCATATTAGATTCGAAATCATCAAGGAACAGAATAACCACTTCAAGAACTCCAAGGTAAGCCATCATATCAACCTATGTATTAATAGTTACATCTTTATTGATATGAGACTATATAAGATATAAGTTCCTTTCACATGTCGGCATTAGATGAATTGAATTGATATATTTTTGGTATGAATGCAATATGTGAATTTGTGAATTGATTCTCTTATGGTCTTGTCTTGATTTGTCATATTCTTGTTTATTGCTTAATGGAACAAGACTTGATGAAACATAACACGAGTATAAAGTATTTTTTCCCATAAGTTATGTCAAGCTGGGGTTCCTATGTTATACTTAAAGTAAAGAATATGCGCTTATTTTTTATGTGTCACACTTAGTTCTTGTGTTGTAAAAGACATACTCACTTGCCTAAGAGTATTAGAGGTCTCATAATAGAACTATGGGTGCTGTCAAACACAAAGTTCCTAAGTTGTCAAAGGAACAATGGAAGAAACTTTGATGGAACAAGACAGGTAAGTTCCCAGACCGTTTGTAACTCACTTGTTTAAATTTCAGAGGGAACTAACCTATCTTTTAGCCAACTTTCAAGCATCTACGCCATATATATTCGATCGCAACATTATTCTACAACTCTAAGTTGTGTGTCCCTGTTGCATATACTTTAATTGTCCCATATTTAGAAAATCGAAGATTCTTATTAACCCAATTCAATTTCCTCTTTCCGTTCACACACTTTTACTTCTTATTCTTAATTCCCATGTGCTCTAAGTTTGTTCACCATCTTTTTATGGTTCAATGAAACATAAAAAATGGTGATTATATGTTGAGGAGGAAGTTGAAGATAAAGGAAGAAGAATGGTAAGGGACTCAGGGGGAATAAGGTAGGAACCAAGAAATCAAAATGGTTCAGATCTGGTTGTGGAACTCAAGTGTATGAGTGAGTAATATCTTCATTGATTTAAAATGTGTTATTCCAGGAAAGCATGCAAAATTTGTATAATGACACCCTTTAAAAAAAAAATATAAAAAAAAAAAAAAAAGAGAAAGAAAAGGAAAAAGGGTGATCAAATATTTAATTTCCTGGGTATCTATATATGAAGAATGTTGACTATGTTGATGTCGTGTACTCGTATACTTGGTGAGCTAGTGAAGGAACAATAATAAACGACGAAGGAACTTGATTATGATGAAACTGAAATCTATTTAAGTTCCAGTATGGAGAATGTTCCTCAAAGAAGTTGGTGGTTAAGGTAAGGGAACTGGGTTATCAATTGGCAAGATGAATATGTGTTGTGTTCAATAGGAGATTCAAGAGTTTGAGATAAAGTACAATGTGGCGGTTCTCATCTCAAAAGGTTTAAACGAAGAGCACAAATTCCACTTCACGTTCCCTCTACTTATTTTGTTCCATATGCTTCTTTATATATCCTTTAAGCTTGCGCTTTAATTGGTCTATTCATGCAATCCATTTCTAACTTTTTAGCTCTGATCTTTACTTGAATTTTAACTTCTTATTTGTCAAGTTCAATTAAGGGTTTTGAAGTTGGGCCTTTGGATTGTGAGTTGGAAGTTAGTGTGGAAATGGTATCCGTGTTTGAAAAGTGAGTACCTTGAGGCTTTTAGGAACAACAAGTGTTTAACTAGTATATACTTACTTATTATATGGTGGTAGGTGTGACATATGACTTTAAGTGCATATAATTTACGAAAAACAAACGTGTGGAACAATACCCTTTTTGATAATGACAAAAGGGGGAAGAATATGTATGATGCTTATGGTATGCAGTAATTAAGTCTAAAGTTATTACATCATGATTGTTGAAAGTATTTATATATTGATAAATGATGTGTATTGCTAAGTTCCTAACTATTAAGTTCTTGTGTATGTTCTTAACTTGTTTAAATGTTATTTCCTTGAAAAACTAAGGGGGAATAAATGTACAACGATTATCCTTTAATATGTGATGAGCATCAATAGTTTGTCATCATCAAAAAGGGGGAAATTGTTGAGCAATTAGGTTTTGATGATTATAAACTAATGATGATTATCTATCTAACGTGTATGTTAAGTTGTGCATAGAAAAAGCAAATTATGCTTGGAACAGGATACAAGGAACCTGAGTAATGACAGGTATATATGTAAGGAACTTGAGCAATATAGGATAAGCAATAGAGGAACAAGAACAACGATAAGTGTTATGGTTGATAAGCATGATGATGGCTAAGGGACCATGAAGGTAACTATGTAAACATGTGTTTACATATGTTAGCTTCATAAGGTAAGTATCCTATACATATATAGGTTATGTATGTGTAGGAGTCTTTTAATTTAGTTTAGTTTTCTTTATTGTTTTTATAAATAAAAAACTAACCTTCTGTTTTACTTTGTTATTCTCAGAAGTTTGCTCAGTTCGTCATCATCAAAAAGGGACAACTTGTTGATCCTTATGAGGTTTTGATGATGATGTTAAGAATTGAGCAAACTTCCATTTAATAAGGATTTTCTAGTGTTGTGATGTTTGCAGGTTCAGTAAGCGTTGAGGGCTGAAGTAGGAATTGAAACAGAGGAACTTTAGAGGATCCATGAGGATACAAGTAAATTTAGAAGAAGAGTTCCAGAAATGGAACTTCCAGAAGTTTCTTAACAGGAACTTCAAAACGGGTTGTAACGACCTGGTTTCGGTGTAATGCTGGGGAAAACCCTAAGATCCAGAATATATCAAGACTACAGGATTCCAGAACAAGAGTTTCAGAGAAGCAACATGAAGACAGAGAAATAGAAGTATATTGCTCTAGGATTCATGTAAGTATGTTGGACATAAAAGTCGGTCTGGAACAAGTCTATATAGAACCAAGGTGAATTCCAAACAGTCAATGAAATTAGAGTAACTGACTTGTCAGGAACTCAGAGACTGTCAGAGTTCAGGAACCTAATAGGAACTTAAGTATGAACGTCGTTAAAAGTCGGTTTTAATGATATATATATTTACCTTATACGTGCATATCTTTTAGGGATTTGGTTTTACTGAATAAAGATATTTATCTTCTAATAAATCCCTTTTGGAAAAAGATAAGATTGTTTAAAAAGTATTTTAAACAAAAAGATAAGTTTTGAATAAAATCTGATTTTATGCTAAGTTTATCTTATTATTATTGACAGTTTTTATTCTTAACAAAAAGATATATTTTCGGAAAACTGATTTTTAGAAAATATCTTTTAAACTTATCTTTTCAGAAAATCTATCTTTTTCAAGATGAAATGAATAATTCGAGTGTACTATAAATATGCTCATATGCATTCATTCAAAGTTGAGGCTGACGAAGTGTAGTGGTCGTTCTTAATGGTTTTATCCTTCACCACGAAGCTAAGTCAGTCCTCCTGGTCAAAGTTCCTATCAGGTTTTTGGTTACAATACGTCTAGTGAGTTCCAGACAGATCTTGAGTGTTCAACATATTGGTTTTATACATTATATCTTTTATATGTATTTGAGAGTTGTTTAAGGGTTTGAGTGAACTCTTGTAATGGGGAATTAATAAGGGTTTGAGTGAACTCTTGTATTAGGGTGAGAACTTGAGTGAGTTCTTTGTATGTAGAGAAGGCTTTGAGTGAAGCTTGAGAGAAAGAGAAAGAGTAAGGTTTTGAGTGAAGTCTTGAGTGAGAAGAGAGGTCTTTGAGGGAAGATTTCAAGCTGCAACTATTAGAGGGAATAGTTGTTGGGGATATGAGTTCGTTGAGGAACTCGGTAGAGGCTCAAGTTCCTCATAGGTTGTAACAGAGTCGTTGGCCTATTTTAGTGGAATGTTTTGAGTCAAAATCCCTTTGGGTCGAGGTTTTTCACTTCCTATTTGGCCTAGGAAGTTTTCCTCGTAAAATCTCTCTTGCACTATTTCTCTATTGCGTTAAGTTTCTTTTAATTCCGCAAAAAGTGACTAGCAATCTCCATACTACAATTCACCCCCCCTCTTGTAGTATTTCATCTAAATAACATACGTATTACTATTTTCAAAATAGATGGCAACTTCTTCTATAACATTGTAAAATAAATGATAGTTTAGAAATTAAAAAACTTAGAATGAGAATCTAGCAAAATGTTAAAACACAAGACTTACCAAATCTTAAATGCTTTATCTAAAATGTATTCTCATCAATAGAAAAAAAAAGAGTCAAACGTTACAGTTAAACGAAAATGGAATAAGTATGAGACTATTATTAACCCTCAAACATTTATGATTGATTTTAAGATGCGGGAAAAAACTACTCTCACAATTTATGATTCTTTGTCCTTTAATTTATGATTGATTTTAAGATGCGGGAAAAAACTACTCTCTCAATTTATGACTCTTTGTCAATTATAGAGTATTAATTTATGGGTAATGTTATATGTAGCCTTAGGGTTACGTATTTTCCTTAATTTATAATGAGTCTCCAACTCTTCATCCCCAACCTTGATTTGAAATCAAGTTTTGAATTTTTTGTTTTTGCTAACTATCCACTGTTTTTTTTTTCAATATATAAAAACTAGCGCTAATTTTTTAAGTAACACTACCCATTTGAGTTTTCTGGCTAGAATTTCTAGCAAATGCAGCACATTTTTCATGTTTTCTCCTAAAATTTGTTATAACCCTTGTATTTATAAGGAAAAATTGATAAGAACAATACAACCTTTAATCGGTCTTTCAAAAATAAAATGATCTTTTGACTATTCCAAAATAATGCCACTTTTGGGGGGTATTTGCTTTGACTAAAATAAAAAATATGGTAACCCATTTAACAGATTAAGTGTAACATACATGCCAAAGGTCGTGGTATTCTTGACAATCTTTCCTATTAATAACTTTCAACCTTCATTTCTCCTCTTCTTTTCACAAATAACATCGAATATTATTTGCACAACCTAGTGAAAACTTTAGGTGTTATGGATGACAAACAAATTAATTTTATAAAGTAAGGCCCTATTCACTTCATCTTATTTTTGCTAAACTGAATTATATTTACTAAACTGAAATTATTTTTGCTGAACTAAAATTATTTTTACTGATTCTCTGTTATATTTATTCTTTAAAGTTACTGAGTTTTACTGAACTGAAATTATTGTTACTAACTGAACTTATTTTTACTGAATTGAAATTTTTTTACTAAACTGAAAATATTTTTACTAAGATTTTTTTTAAGGTGAAGTGAACAGGGCCTAAGGATAAAAATTCCCAAAATTTTCCCTCAAAATCCCTTAATAATCACTACCGCTCTTCTTAAAATTACAATGAATACTTCTAAGACATCGTCTATTAGTAAATCACTTAAGCTATCCACGCGAAATTAGGATATTCAAATGAGAAAATCTCGCATATGACCCTGATAAGTCGAGTATTTTTTTTTTGGTGTAGTGGGAGCCGCAAAGGGCGATTATGTAAATGAGTAACTAATTTAGTTGTCGTCCATACTCGAGCAAAATTCTAGAACATCTTCTCTTCACCTAAAACAAAGAAATCTAGTCTGATTTTAATAAGGTCTAATCTGATATGATCTGAATTTTTATTATCTGGTATGATCTGATCTAATTTAATAATTTGACTAAATTTTGACTGCATTTTAATATTAATCTATGAAGAAAAACATTATCAAAATGGATTTTGTTAGATTCGTCTCATTATGAACTTTTCAAATATGTAATTTTCATTATATTTTTAATACGTAATTAACAATATTTAGCAATAAGTAAATGATAGTTAAAAGTTCTGATATGATCTAAATGTTTCTGATCTGATTTGATTTGAATTTATTAAGAAATAAGTAATAAGTATCTGAAACAAGTTGAATAGAACAAATCTCAAGTCTTCTAGACGGGTGGAATACCTAATACTCCGTAGTCAAATACTACGAATAGTCCACTCAACTCAAAAAGCCCGCGAATGACCTTTCTCCTCAGTAACTATATACCAAAAACCTTCCCAATTTTCATGATGTACGAATATTACCCATTACAGTATGATCATTTTCATCCTCATCAACTACAGTATACTTTCGCCAAGTACAATTTCCCACCCTTTTTCTCTCTCCTCTACCTTTATATATTGAGAATGACTCCTGGGTTTGATGGGTATTGGGGAGCTATATCACATTCTTTGAATCCTCTGTTTTTTGTTGAACAAAACAATCGAAAAAGATGGGTTTTTTTAGGAGTGAAAGCGTGATCTATAAGCCTGTTGATCAGATTGATCTTGGTCCTGAGAGTGATGAAGTTTATATTAGTCCCATTGTTAAAGGTTTGTTTAATTGTTCTTGTTTTGTTAATGCCCACCAGGTGTTTGATGATATGTTTGCTGTTTTATTTTTTGATTATATGACATTAATTGGTTGGTTTGACATTGGTTGGTTGTTATCAATGTTGGGATTTAATTGATTGATATTATTAATGGAGTATTTGCATAATGCCAATTGGGTTTAGCCCCTAAACTTTGTTAATTATGTATTAGTCCCATTGTCAAAAGTTTGTTCTTGTTTTGTTAATGCCCACCAGGTGTTTGATGATATGTTTGTTTTTTTTATTTTTTTGATTATATGACCTTTATTGGTTGAATTGACGTTGGTTGGTTGATACAAGTATCAATTTTGGGATTTAATTGAATAATATTAATGGAGTATATGCATAATGTCAATTGGGTTTACCCCCTAAACTTTAATTAATTATTTATATGATGTTAATTAATTTTTTTTAATAAAGCAGGGGTAAAAGAAAACATGAATGTCAAAGAACACTATGGGAAAGAAGCAAGATTATTAATTTTTTATGGTAAGGATAATTGTGAAAAAAAAAATAGCTATGGTAAAAAGATAATGACTTGGAATCCTTTGAATAATTAATCACTTTAAGCATTAGGGTGATATTATATTTGTAAATGGAAGGGCATACTCGGATCAAGGGGCAATGGAAATAAAAACTTAAAGTAAAGAGAATGAAGATGAAGTTAGTTTTGGTTGAAGGGGTGATGTAGTTATAATGCAGCGAGTAAGGATGTAAGATATTACCCTTGTTTTGGAAGTAATACATTACTCTAGTGAGATAATGGGTAAGTATTACCTCCAGAATGAAGGTGATAACATCCCGAATTTCTCCCCCACATAATCACTACATCAACCCATTAACCTTAACCTTCATCTACCTTCAATCTCCTCCAAATTCTTTTATTTCCTCATCAATACATTATTCCCAATCCTAGCATGCTCGAAGAATGGAAAAAGCAATATAAGATTTAGGGTGCAAGGGTGTATCTTACTAGCCCATTGATGAGATTGATATAAGACATGATAGTGATGATGTTTATATATTAACCCTCGGTATCAAATGATTCTTGTGGTTTCATAAATTCCTCCTGTAGATTGATTATGTTTTTTGTTTGTTTCTTTTAATTGCTTTACTTTTATTAGTTGAATTCTGAATAATGAATAATTGCCAAAAAGGCTCGAATTTGGTTTTGGTTGATCTTTATAAGGAGTATTTTTTGTATGTGCCAACATTGATTTTATGTTTGTTTTGGCATTTTGTGCTGGATTTTATCAATTTTGTCAGATTTTTTGTTCACAAAGTTTAGTGACAATAAAAGAGATAAATGTAAGCATGTAACTGATTCCTGAATCTTGAATTCTGGGTTGAGAATTTATTAGAGGTATCATGTTGATAACAGTAAAGATTAAGAGATCATTAATTGTAGTCGTCACTGAAATTTCCTTACTTGTGCCCAGCTCCACGTATGGCGGGAATTTTGGTCAAACTCTTTGTTTGGATTCTGGAGTGCAGGATAGTTGGAATGATGTTTCTGTATTTCCTCAAGAAAGACAACTTGATTCATAAGGTAATTAAAACTTTGGCCACTTCTTGTTTGATAATGCTATTACATACCAATAGGCATAAAAAAAGATGGTAATAGCTGTAAGAAGCTTCTCAAAAACAACATGTCTTCAAGTACATTTATGTAGATGAGAAAAACCTTTAATGTAATAATTAGTTTCTCACTAAAATAAGTTCTGCAGCTTGTTTCATATGCCGAGTTGGAAGAGTCACCTGTATATGTCCCATTACATCCTTCTGAAGGTATTACCTTCTCGGGAACACTTCATTTAGGTGTTACTATTAACTATAAAGCTCATTTGACCGTGCTCTGAAAATAATCCTACTTTCCTGCCTTCATATTTTTCAATCAATTCAGTAAATCAACTCCTTTAGATATGGATATTTATATGCAGTATATATACACATTTGAGTAAACATCTGCAGATCCCCCAGAGAAAGAAGTGCAATGCATCAAATCTAACAGTAATCCATGTGAAAGAGTACAAGAGGTGCTACAATGCCTTCCTTCTTCTTCAGGAAGTATTTCAAGCGATACAAATCCTTGGTTTCGGCGCTGGACAATAATGGACTACTCAGAAGCCTACAGATCTGGAGTGCTGACTCCAAGCATGGTATAACTTTGCTGTTTAATATTTATGGAGTACTTATATGTCATTTCTTTGGCTGTAACCTTATATGTGTGAAATTTTATTGCATTTCTTCCTTTACTCGTTTTCTTTATTTCCTTTTTTTTTTTTTCTTTTTAAGTTTGGGAGGATTGCGGGGTGAACTGCCCCTTTCAAAGTTAAAGTACCTTATTTTAATTCTTATCTTTTCTAGCTAGTTATAATATATATTCATTCATGTGTATGCCATGTGTATGCATACCATCTTTTACTTTTGTCCAACAATCAGAAATGCGTCTGTTTTTGGATGTATGTCACATATCAAGGGAACAAGTGGTTGAAGTGCTTCTTTTAGTTTGTTTGCAGGTGGCCGAGCGATTTATTAGAGCTGTCGGACAATCATCTAATACTAAATGCAATATGTCGTTTTTTATTAGTTGTGATGCCAAAAATATTTTGGAGCAAGCTGCTGAGTCTACTCTTCGTCATAATAAAGGTACTAGAGTTATGAGATAAAGTAGTTCTTTTATTTCACATATTCCCACAATACTAAAAATCATGTTTCCTGTAATCCTTTGAGCAACTGTACTGACGACAATCAATGAACTTCCTGAGTGTGTACATGCTACCGTTAGTTCAGTCTCCTCACATCAGTACAGATCAATCAACTGATCATTTGATTTTCCTTTAACCTGAAAATCAGTAGCATTTTTTTTCTTTCTTTTTTTTTTTTTTTCTCTTTATTGTAACACGAAGTATATTATTATGTGCCTCACTTGTTCTCCTCATGGTCAAAACGTCTTGCAGGAAAACCACTCTCTGTGCTGGATGGAGTGCCAATAGCCATCAAAGATGAAATAGACTGCAACCCTTATCCAACTACAGGTATGCTTATTTCCATAGTTTCTAAGTTCCTTTTTAAAACATAAAGCCCTTCTTGTGATTATAGTTTGTGGGAAAATACTCTGCATTTTTTTTTTGTAATCTCTTTTAGGAGGTACGAAATGGTTGCACAAGTTTAGATCCTGCGAAAATGATGCTTGTTGTGTTGAACGTCTGAGATCATGTGGTGCGTTACTCGTTGGGAAAACCAACATGCATGAGCTTGGTGCTGGGACAAGTGGAATAAATCCTCACTACGGGTATTATGCCTTTCCTCATCTATAATCACATATATATTCTCTCTATCTTTATCCAAATCAAGGAAAACTGTGTAGGGAAAAAAAATATATAAATTTGGCAGTATAGAATACTGTTAACTTGATGCAGTTCTACAGAGAGCTAGTTTTACCATAATTTTTTATAATCGGGTTTTTTTTTTTTTTTTTTTTTTTTTTTTTTTTTTTTTTTTTTTTTCTCTTCCTTGATTACTGTAGGGTAACTCTCAATCCTTACAACACCAGTCGGATAGCTGGTGGATCTTCTAGTGGCTCTGCTGCCGTTGTTTCTGCAGGATTATGTCCTGTCGCACTTGGTGTTGATGGTGGCGGTAAATAAAATATCATATTGACGCATCACATTAAATGCTCTTGTACTTAAATTGACAAGTACTGAATACTTGGCTACATATATGCAGGGTCAGTTCGTATGCCTGCAGCTCTCTGTGGTGTTGTTGGTTTCAAGCCAACTTTTGGACGTGTACCTCATACAGGGTGAGTACTATGTTCCTGAATTTCATCATCATGAGGGTAAAAAATGGAAATATCATTGTCATTCTTTTGCTGTATTCTTTTTTTTTTTTTTTTTTTTTTTAACAATATGAGGTCCAAATTGACTCATTTATTCTTATTTTGTTTATAGCGTACTTCCTCTTAATTGGACAGTTGGGATGGTTGGAATTCTATCTGGTACGGTTGAAGATGCTTTAATAACGTAAGCATTCCTGTACTACGTTCTCAAGTACTTACTCTCTTCATATGAGCTAATATCGTTAATAATCATGGGTCCTAATCTCAGTTATGCAGCTATTAGTGGTCAACTCCTCTCAGACCAGCCTACAGTTTTGGCGGTAATGTTGCTTAAACTCATAAGATAATTATAAGTTACAAGAATACAAATCACACTTCAGATGGTGTAATACAAAATCCTGCATAATTTTTTTTCGCCATGGATTTTTTTGAAGAGGAAGAGATATGAGTGAAGGACTAGAATTTTTCTTGTAGGAGTATCAAAATAAGAGTATGACAATCATGATTCACCAAGAAAGGAAAAACCAGCCACCATAAAATGGCTCCACCACTTTAAGCTCCAAGAAATGCTAGATATACAAGCCTGCTCAACAAAGCTCTTATAAAGAGTTTGTATAGCAGTGTATTTTGGCATTCCCCACCAACCATTAAACCTAGAAAATAGTCATTAACACTAATTGCCACAGGGATTTTCTTTTTACCTTCCAAGCTGATAGCTAACCTATAAGTGTGAAGAAAAAAAAGAAAAAGAAAAAAGCAACCAACCCACCCATTACATCCCCACAGTTTATTTTGAATTTATGGTTGTATGTGAGAAGAACTCACAATTTGACCAATAGTTTACCTAACTAAAGAATATAATATGTTTCCCTGATGACATAATAGCATTATTTTAGTTTCAGTGGAAGGCCCTCAAATAACATAAAATGACTCAATGGTTTTACAATTTTACTTCAGTAATTATGAGTATTATCTGCTCCTTCCGCTCACTTTCTAGAAACACAGTCTGCAGTGAATAATTTTCATTTGTCTAGGTTTGATCTTTTGCTTATTAGAACTGTCCTGTAAAGTTTCTATTGGAAAGAGTCCGGTCTCTAATTTTGTTTGACAGTGAAAGTTGCCTTTTATTCTATGCTTATTAAATTGATCTGTTGCTTGATAGCTAAAAGTTACCCCTCTAATCTTCATATCCTTTTCTTAAGTAACAATGTAAAATGCTGTATATGGTTATTGGTATTGCCATTTTTTTTCTTTTACCACTTGTTGATGCACAATAGTATGGATTATATGTTGACTGTGGACATGATTTTGTGATCTTACCAGCCTAAAGTGAAACTGCCTCTGCTGAGACCAAAGACATTAATTGGTGATATCAAAATGGCGAGATATGGAAAGGTTTGTAATTCATCTGACCCTCTATGTGCTACACACCATAAATTTTTTGCTGTAGAAACCTTTTTACAGTCAATTGTTCTAATGATTCTTTAACTTCTTTGTTTTATTCTCCTGGCATAGTGGTTTGATGACTGTCACTCTGATATCAAGCTTTGTTGCTCTCACGCTCTTGATAAACTTCAGAAGTGTTATGGATGGGAGGTAATGTATTCATTCCCGGCCATTCTGTGATTGATATGTTATATATAACCCAGTGCTTACATTTGTATGCTGGAGACCTTTATATAACAAAGACCCACCATGAATTCAAGTTTTTTAGTAGGAAAGAATGGAGTGGATTGAATATTTTCAATACTTTCCTGTTAAAGTTAGTTTCCTTTATTTTCCTAGACTGTAGAGGTGACGATACCAGATATAGAAACAATGCGACTAGCACACTATACAACAATTGGATCTGAGTGCACTGCTGCACTTCACCATCTTCGGCAGAAACTGTAAGTTATCCCATGCCTGCGTCTTTTTTGTCTAAGTGCTCTTCAGATTAATATGCTTGATTGACTAGATCTTTTTGTAATGTAATAGAAACTCCTCGGAAATTGGATGGGATGTACGAGTGGCACTTTCTATTTATGGTGCCTTTAGTGGCATGGAGTATATTCAATCTCAGAAAATCAGGTGATTCTTGTGCATTGGACTTGATGAATATAAATGGTCTGAACAAATTTAGTGGGATTTTCTGTTCCCAGATATAGAATAAATGTATCTTGTACATGTTTAACCTCACATTCTTCTGTACCCCTGCTCCTGCCAATGAAGTGATTTCTGAACACAAAACACATGAACTAAATCTATTAATTTTGTTTTGTTGCCGCAATTCAATAATTCTTCAGTTTAGTGTCGACTTGGTGTAACATATCTTCTGTCATTTGTCTGCAGGCACCGACAGATGCTTTTACATAACAAAATTTTTTCAAAAGCAGATGTTATTGTTACTCCAACAACTGGGTATTGTTTTGCTATGCCTCCTACTCTCTCATTAATGTTTTGGGCCTTGGTTAGTTGGTCACATATGTGTCTAATGCCAATATGAGTACCTAATTATATCTGTTTCGGGTGAAAACAATGGGACCTTGTCGAAGGTCCAATGAAATGGAGAAGACTGGATTCGGTCCAAGTGATGTTGGGCCGAAGGTTTCCTGCACAGTAAACACACGTAAACTAGCCTCGGGGGTGTTGCCGAGGAAGGCCCCTCCGATGCTAAAGTCAGTACAATGTGTAAGAAGTAGACACTATGCAAGAGAGTTTGTTGCTTGAGGCTTTGTTGTAATGTATCTAAAAAAATGAAATATTGATGGCTTTTATACCTCTTCATATATGGAGAAGTTGGGCCTTAGCCCAATTGGCTTGCTTTGTGGGCTGACCTTTGACTTTAGCACAATTGGAGAGTTGAACCTTGACCTTGGGCTTTTAATTGGATCATTTAGTGCTTAGGCCCAATTGGACTAAATTGGACCCAAACAACTTGCCCCCCAGACCCGATTTGGAAGGATGACGGGTCGGGTTTGATTTAATTCAGAAAAGGAGGGAAGTAAATGATTTAATTAACCCAATTGAATTTAAACCGTAATTAATGAGATAACAACGATTAATGATTGTGGAAGTTGGACGGATAATGGGCAGTTTAATCACAAGATCATGTGTTTAACGGTTACTTAGTGGGGTATTTAAGAGAAATTAAAACGCAGACTCCTTGTATTCCCGTACCTGGAGATATATAAACAGAGGCGCGTCATTTCTCCTCACTCATTCACCAACACAAACCCAGAATTCTCAAGAGAGAAATCAAGAACCCGCATCAAAACTTCGCAAATTCCCCGAGCATTAAGCTTAGAAACTGAGACTTGCCACTACGAACTCGTAAATCGGCAATTTTCGCTTCAGATTAAGGTAAATTCCTTTGATTTCAGTTTATTTTTCTTCGAATTCGAACTCCTTCCCCTTTTCTTTCGACTTTTTCTTCGAAATAATCAATGGCAAGAGGAGTTAGAGGCAGAGCCCGTGCTCCAAGAAGAGCAAGGCCGATTCCCGATCCTAGGAACAGGATTGGGACCTGGAATGGTCAAAGGCCGGAGTCTGACCCTGCCGAAGGGATTAGGGCGACTCCCCTTTCCTCGGCTCCTCCTCAGAGAACGGAGGAGCCGAGCGCTTCTGGGCAGGATGATGAAGTTCCCGCTGTCCTTTGGGATATCCTCCCCGGGTTTTCAGAATGGGAGAGTGCCGAAGTTGCTTCGGCCATGATAAAGAACCGCCCTTACCCATGGTGGGTGGAGAATGCCGACCAGTACCGGTTTGCCGAACAAATTGAATTACATTACGGCATCCTTGAAGCTGATGGGTATTGGTGCCGAATGCCCTCGGCATCCGATAGAATCCATCGTCCACCCCCGGGGTATGTGGGGGTGTACACAAGACAGCTTCAGTACGGGCTGAGGTTCCCTTTGGACGTATTCGTCCGAGACTTGCTGATCCATTACAACATCTCTCTATGTCAATTAACTCCCACCAGCATCCGAAGGGTAATGACATATTTATGGGTCTGCAAGTTCTTCAAGTACGTGCCGAACCTGCACTGCTTCAAAAAGCTCCATCGGCTAGTGCCAAATATTCAAAGTGGGCACGGAAGCCATGGTTCTGGGTGGTACCGGATTGAGTCCCGGCCCCAATACCTAACCATGTGGCCAAACGACTCTTCAGACAAGGACTGGAGAGGTCAATGGATTTGGGTTAGGGCACCCACAGACCCGGGCCACCCTTGCGTCTTCAGCGCTCCCCGGTATCTCGCTGAGCCTGATCCCGAAATGGGAAGTCTAGGTCCCCCCGCAGATAACGGGACGGATCCGAACCTGGATCAGCAACATATCTTCGGCAAGCTGCCGAACCGGGGGGGCAGTGGCCGAATGCAGCATATCCCGGAGACTTGGCTCCCCGATACGCATTACGTTTTCCAAGAGAATATGCTAGCAGCTGTCGGCCTCAGCCGAAAGTTTAAGGATGGTGAGCTTCTTCGGCTGGGGCCGAGGCCTTTTAATTATATCTTCTTCTCTCACTTCGCTTTTTTATGCTGTGCCAACTTAACTGGATTGACCTTTCTCTTTTTCTTTTTCAGAGCGGGACGAGACCAACGTTGGCATTAACTACGCTCGTCTTGGTGTCAACCGAGAGCGAGTTGTAACTGAACGGGCCCCGTCTATCACTGAGCCGAGGCATAGGGAAGTTCATCTAGACTCTTCCCACTTCCAAATTGAGGCTGTTGCTCTGTATCAGAGGCAGAAGCCTTGGTGGAAGAAGAGAGATCCTTGGTTTCAGCTGCTGGACGAAGAAGCTGAAGCTGCCCGCACAGCCGAAGAGGTTGCACGGGTTCTCGAAGCTTGCGAAGGAGGAGAAGGGTCCTCCAGAGCTGCTGAAGCCGAAGCTGCAGCTAGAGAGGCTGAAGAAGACGAGGCTTTGCTGAAGACCTCGGTGAGCTTTCAGACTTAACTTTTTTCTTTTCTTCTTTTCTTTTTTTTTTTTTTACTCACATTCTTCCTCCCCCCTGTCTGTTACAGTCTGAAGAGAGTAACAGACACAGAGAGGGGAAAGCTCCTGTTCGTCCTGAAGACCAAATACAAGGAGAATCTTCAGATTCAGATATGGACGAGCAGCCCCTTCTGAAAAGGCGCCGAAGAATGGCCATCATCGGTCCTCATGACTTTCAAAGTAGGCCGATGACCATCGGCGTTTCAATAAGGGAACCCGAGGAAGGCAATGGATCGCCGAGGGTTCCCCGGCCACCACCCCAATCACCTCAAAAGACCCCTCCGCCACCTCCTGAGATGGAGGTGGATCAGAAAACTCCCGAATCTAAGGGAGGGGTCCAAGAAGAAATCAAGGAGAGTGCTGCTGAGCACGAAAACAAGGATGCCGTGATGTCCAGTGCTGAGGGCTTCACGGCAGACATCGCAAGAGAGGTTGAGGCTTTCGTCCTCACCCCTGAAGAAGAGGAGGTCATAGTAATTGACTCCTCTGAGAAGGATGATGCTGAGCCATCTAAAGCCAATCAAGCTCCATCGTCATCCTTCCCTTCTTTCCAGACTCTGCAATCTGGAGAAATGGGTTTCTCGGCCCCCCGAATTCCAATCCCAGACCATATCTGGGACCTCATATGGGGTCAGAACCGAGAAGGAGCTGCAGCCTACTTCGGCAATTTTGCTGGCATGTCCGAAGTAGATAGGGCAAGGATCTGGTCGCTGAAGGCCACTGCTGGGATGGGCGAATCCAGCAGATCAGTTCCTGACCCAGCCAGGTCTAACCAACTGCTGATGATGCAGGTAATTTTCCTTGTCTTCATTTCCTCTGAAATTCAGCTCTATTTTTTTTTTATTTATTTACATATATTTTTTGTCTTCCTGTTTTCAGTTCGTGCACAATCAGACTCTTACTGTAGAGCTGATAGATACCCTACAAGATAGGGTAGACGCTGCTGTGCACGACAAGAAGGTGGCTGAAGAGGAATTAAAGCTTGCTAAGCTGAAGCAAGCAGCAGCTGAAGAGAAGCAGCAGAAGGGTGAGGAGTATGAGAAAAGAGCTGCTGAAGCCCTCAAGACCTTCTGCGACGCTATGGAGAAGGAAGTTTTTCCCCCACTGATGGAAGGGGAAAAATTCCTCCAGGAGCATATGGGAGTGGACGTCTCCAAATTCAAGGCTGCTATTGAGAGCCGAATTCAGGAAGGAGCTGCTGCACAAGCTGAAGTGCAGCAACGTCTAGAGGCTCTTGAAGCCAGCCGAATGGCTGCTGAAGAGCTGCTCCAGGCCAAAGATGTCCAACTCTCAGAGGCTGCTGCTGCTGCCGAAGCCCAAAGAGCTAAACTCCATGAGGCTGAGGATCAACTGATGACCCAGAAAGTTGAAGTGGCCCAAGCTCAGACAGAGGCTTCCCGAGTTCAACAGGAGCTGACTGAGCTGAAAGGTTCCTCCTCCAAGCTCGCTGATGAGCTGAAGAAATCCAAGGAAGACTTGGAGGAGACCCAGAAGAAGCTGGCTGATGCTGAGGCTCTACTCAAAGTCCGTGTCTACACCCAGGAAGAATATGAAATGGGTTTCAGAAACGGGTTCAGAGTGTGCCGAAGAGTCTGCCTTCATGCTGAGCCGAAGTTAGACTGGTCCAAATGTGCTGAATGGGTCCAGGATCCCGAAGACCCTCATATGAAGTATGCAACTCCAGCCGAAGCTGAAATTCTTAAGGCTGAGGAAGCCGAAGAGGAAGCTGAGAGAATGGAGTTGGCAGCTGAACAGAGGGAAAGGGAGGCTCGGCAGAGTGCAAAGCCTGCTTCTTCTGCTGCTGGGACTGAGGCCACCATGGGGCTCAACACTGATCAGTCTGATCCTCAGGCTGAAGCATAGGAACTCGGGCAGTCGTCTTCAGAATCTTGCGGTTCATCATGCGCTTAACTTTAGACTTGCCGCTTTCTGAATTTTTTGCCTTGTTTTTTGCTTCAGCTTGCCTTGTCGTACAACAGTATTATTATTTTTTGCTTATGTACGTATTTCGGCAGCTGTTATTTTCCGCTTGTGGGCGGCTGCCGATACCGTTAGATTGAACTTGTAGCTCAACTTTTTAGCATGAATTACTAATCTGAAGCTCTTTTCTTCAGTTGCTTTATTTTTGAATGCTTTATTTTTGAATGCTTTACTGCTTCTGTTTCTTCAATTCTGCCGAACATACTTGCACTGATAGCGCTTCTTGTCCCCCCAGCAATTGAAGTATAACTTCAGCGAAGATTGACTTCATCTGAAAGTTGGATATCCGAAACACAGGGCCAACCGAAGGCAATGTTTCGGATAATGGCTCTCTGGGATACAAGGCTCAGTTAAGGCAATATCCCAGAATTTGTCCATGGACTCGTGTCTTTGGAGAACAAGTCTTACTGAAGTTTGACTTCAGCTGAAAGACCAGTGTTCTTTAAAAAGACGAGTTTTGTCAGCCATCTGAAACCCAGTTACCCGAAGGCGAAGGTTTCAGACAAGGCTGATATAAAAATTTTCAACTGTTGCTGTTATCCTTGATTTTCTTTCTATCTTTGAAAAATGGATACCCGAAACACAGGGCCAACTTAAGGCAATGTTTCGGATAATGGCTCTCTGGGATACAAGGCTCAGTTAAGGCAATATCCCAGAATTGTCCATGGACTCATGTCTTTGGAGAACAAGTCTTACTAAAGTTTGACTTCAGCTGAAAGACCAGTGTTCTTAAAAAAGACGAGTTTTGTCAGCAATCTGAAACCCAGTTACCCGAAGGCGAAGGTTTCAGACGAGGCTGAATAAAAAACTCTTAAAGAGTAGATAGAACAAAGAAAATTTTGAAAAGATAAAAAGTTGTAGACATTTATATAAATGGCGGCTCTAAGGCCTTTCATTAGTTCAAAATGTACTTACAAAGATTGTTCTACCCCGAAGGGTTTACACATGGTATTTTTTAAGTACACCAGCGTTCCAGTGATTTTTCAACTCAGTTCCATCCAACTGCCGAAGTCGGTATGTCCCTGGCTGAAGCTCATCATAAATTTCATAAGGTCCCTCCCATGCAGCTGAGAGTTTCCCATGGATTCGGCCTTTCTGAACTGCAGCAGCATTCCGAAGGACAAGGTCTCCAATTTTGAGAGGCCTTGCATGGACCCTTCGGTTATAAAATTTGCTGATTCTCTGCTTATAGGCGGCCATTCTATCTCGGGCTGAGTCTCTTACTTCGTCGAGGAAATCGAGAGATTCCCTCATCAGTCGCTCATTCTCAGCCGAGAAGTGGTGCACTCGAAGGCTCTCAGAGCCAATTTCCACTGGAAGGACGGCTTCGGCACCATACACCAGTTCAAAAGGTGAATAGCCCATTGCCTCTTTTTCAGTTGTCCGAAGGGACCAAAGGGTTCCAGGGAGCTCCTCTAGCCATTTGGACTTTTGATCTTCCACCCTCTTCTTGAGGGCATTTAAGATCTGTTTATTTGCAGCCTCGGCTTGTCCGTTACTTTGCGGGTGGCATACCGCTGAATATGCTAGTCTGATGCCGAACTGATCTGTATACCGCTTCAGCGGTAAGTTATCAAATTGCCTCCCATGATCGAAGACAAATACTCTCGGGATGCCAAAGCGAGTGATGATATTCTGCCAGATAAATTTTCTGACAGTTTGCTCTGTAATGTTCGAGGCTGCTTCGGCCTCGATCCATTTACTGAAGTAGTCGACACCAACTATCAGCCATTTTTTCAGGTACACAGCCTCTGGAAATGGTCCCAGTATATCCAGTCCCCATTGAGCAAACGGGAGTGGATTAAGGATCGGCTGAAGATCCCTTGCTGGCTGATGGATAACTGGAGCATATTTTTGACATTTTTCGCATTTCCGAACCAGCTCCTTAGCATCTGCGATCATGGTGGGCCAGTAATATCCAGCCCTCAATGCCTTGTGGGCTAAGGTTCTTCCCCCAATGTGGTTCCCACAGATGCCGAGGTGAATCTCCCGTAGGATATAATCTGCATCTGTTGGTCCCACGCATTTCAGCAATGGGGCTGAGAAGGACTTTTTCAGAAGTTCCCCCCTGAAGACAATGAACCTAGAACTGGTTCTCTTCATCTTGGAGGCCAAAGCTTTATCCTCGGGAGTTTCTCCCCGAAGCTTGAAAGCTAGGATGGGGTCCATCCAACTAGGCTCTGGGTCAGCGCAGCACATTTCAGGTGCTTCGTCGACACTTCTCTCTCGACGCACTTCTACATATACAGATCTGTTCAGCTCGGTAAAAGATGAACTAGCAAGTTTGGAGAGTGCATCGGCTTGAGTATTCTGACCCCTTGGGATCAGCTGAACCTCAAAAGTTTTCAGCTTTGCAATGACTGATTTGGTCTTAGCAAGATAAGCTATCATGGAGGGCTCTTTGGCCTCGTAGCTGCCACTGATCTGATATGCAACTAGCTGAGAGTCTGTTTTTAAGCAGACATGATCGGCTTCCAAGGAGATGCACAATTCTAGGCCAGCGATTGCTGCCTCATATTCGGCTTCGTTGTTCGAGGCCTTAAAAGAAAATTTTAGTGCATACTCGAAAGATTTGCCTTCGGGAGAAGTTATCACTACTCCTGCCCCCGAACCGTTTTCGGTGGAAGATCCATCCGTAAACACGGTCCAGACTTTCTTTTCATTGTCTAGCGTTTCTTGGTATGAGCATTCGGCCAAGAAATCCGCTAGAGCTTGAGCCTTAATGGCAGTCCTCGGACGGTAACTGATGCTGAATTCGGTGAGCTCAAAAGCCCACTTGGCTAGCCTACCAGATTTTTCAACCTTGCCGAGAACTTTTTCCAACGGCTGATCAGTTAAGACCACTATCTGATGGCAATCAAAATAGGGCCTTAGCTTCCGAGCAGCTACTACTACCGCGAAAGCAACTTTCTCGAGTAGAGGATAGCGAGTCTCGGCATCCGTCAGTGTATGACTGACGAAGTAGATCGGTTGCTGACTCTTACTCTCTTCCTTCAGCAATACTGCGCTGATGGTGGCTGGGCTAACGGCCACATATAGGTACAAAGTTTCTCCTTCAGCTGGGCTAGCCAGCGTTGGGAGTTGAGCCAGATGCTCCCGAAGCTGTTTAAAGGCGTCTTTTTGCTCTTCCTCCCAAACGAGCTCTTTCGTTTTCGGGAGTTTCAGGGCTTTGAAGAAAGGTAACCCCTTATCCGAAGCTCTGGAAATGAACCTCGAGAGGGCCGCCATTCTTCCGGTGAGCCGTTGAACATCCCGCTTCGTTTTCGGCTCAGGAAGGTCGAGCGCCGCTTTGACTTTAGAGGGATTGGCATCAATCCCCCTCTTGCTGACCATGAACCCCAGGAATTTCCCTGACTTCACGCCGAAGACACACTTCTTCGGATTCAGCTTCATTTGATGCTTTCTCAAGGTGGCGAAAGTTTTAGCCAGGTCCTTTACATGGTCCTCTAGTTTTTTGCTTTTGACGATCGAGTCGTCGACATAGACTTCCATGTTTCGGCCCTTTTGATCGGCGAAAACCTGATCCACCAGCCTTTGATAGGTTGCCCCCGCATTTTTCAATCCGAAGGGCATCATTTTGTAATTGTACACCCCAGCGTTCGTGACGAATGCTGTCTTGGCTCGATCGTCGGGGTGCATAAAGATCTGATGATACCCCGAGAATGCGTCCATGAAGCTAAGCAAGGCATGGCCACTTGTCGAATCGACTAGCTGATCGATTCTCGGCAAGGGATAGAAATCCTTTGGACAAGCCTTATTTAGGTCCGTGAAGTCGACGCACATCCTCCAGGTACCATTGGGCTTCTGAACCATCACCACATTTGCCAGCCATTCTGGATATTGGCAAGGTTCAATGAATCCTGCCTCCAGTAATTTTTTGACCTCGGCTGCGATGTCTCGGTTCTTATTGGCGGAGTAATTCCGCTTCTTTTGCTTAACTGGTCGACACGTCGGGTCAACATTAAGCTTATGGGAGATGAGGTCTGAACTTATCCCGGGCATATCAGCTGCCGAGAAAGCAAACACATCTCTGTTATCCCGAAGGAGCTGAATAAGTTCGCAACGGGTGTTCGGATCAAGGTCCATCCCGATTGTTACACTTTTCTCAGCGTCTCCTTCGACCAACTCAACTGTTTCAGTCTGTTGGTCCATGTCCATTGCTGATGGATTGGACTCTTCATAATCTGGCCTGCTGCCAATGTCAGCAGGTGTCCCAGTCTTTTTGTTCTTCGGCTGGCTCTCCGAGTCTTGCGGCTCAGCTGAGGAGCTAGCCTTTTCCCTTTCGGGCCCTTTATCTCTGGGTACAGATCCTTGGGCCGAAGCACTTAGGCCTCTCGGCTTTTTTGTGCTTGGCTCTCTTTCTTTTTCTTTCTCCTCCTCATCCTTGTCGTCGTCTGGTCGACTACTGGATGGCTTGAGGTAGTTGCACCTTCGGGCGTCCTTTTGGTTGCCCTGTATCCTTTCGGGGAAGCCCGCGTCTGAGACGTAAATCATCAGCTGATGATAAGTTGAGACGACCCCTTGGATCTCATGAATTATGGGTCTCCCCAAAATCACGTTGTACACTGAAGGAGCGTCAATGACCAAAAATTCAGTCATGACATTCCTGGCTGCTTCATCGCAGCCGATGGTGATAGGAAGTGTCACCTTCCCATCTGGATAAGTTGAAGCCCCGTTGAACCCGGATACCGGGTAGGGTACCGGCGTAAGGTGCTTGGGCTTCAGCTTGATTTGATTGTAGGCCTTTCGGAACAGAATGTTTGCTCCGCTGCCACCGTCAACAAGAACCTTACTGACGTCATGGTTGGCCACCGTGGCGATGATCACCAACGGATCCTCGTGAGGGAACGTTACCCCCCGGCAGTCGGCGGCTGTGAACGTCATGTTCGGCACCGGCGACTGGGGAGACTGAATGTCAGCGTTATTCACCTGATGGGTTAAAGCCCTAAGGTGTCGCTTGTGCTCCCTCCGAGAGCATGTTCCTCCCGAGATAACATTAATCGGAGAGAATTTTCCCTCTGGCTTTTTACTGTTCTTCCGGGGGAAATCGAGGTCTTGCCGAGAGTCCTTCGCTGACTTCTCGGACTCTTTTTTCTCGCGGTAATCCGCGATGTATTTTTTCAAGTATCCCTTCCGGACCATGTCCTCTATCTGGTCCTTCAGTTGGATACACTCCTCAGTGTTATGTCCCGGAGATTCGTGGAACTCGCACCACTGATTTTTATTTTTTCGCTGATACCACTCTGGGAGTGGTCTCGGCTTTCGGTAACTCTGCTCCTCCTTCGTCACGCTGTAAATTTTGGCGCGTGGAAGAGAGAGCGGAGTGTAGGACTCGTATCTGCCTGTGTACAAGGCAGATTTTTCCTTCTTTGGGTCGCTGGCCGAGGATTGCTCCGAGGCCTTTGACTTTCCCTTTGCCTTATAGCCTTGGCCTTCAGACGAGGGTATTTGTTTTTGTTTCCCTCCCCCGAATTGAGGTTGGGTTTTCGCCTTATTCCACTCTTCGGCTCGGATGAACTTATCCGAGGCATTCAGAGCTTCCTCCAAGGTCTGCGGGGTATGCATGACCATGAAGTCTAGGAACTTCCCGGGCTGAAGGCCATTTTGCATTGCAAAAACGGCTAGCCCCTGGTCCAGCTGAGAGACACTGGATGACTCGTTGCTGAAACGGGTCAGATAGTCTCGGAGGCTTTCGGTTTCCCCCTGTTGCAGACTCATGAGTTCCGCAGTAGTCTTCTCTCGGCGGTTTGCCGTGGAAAACTTGCTCCTAAATTTGGAGGACAGATCATCCCACCCTGTTATGGAGCCTTGCTTTACTCCCTTGGAGATCCACGCTTGCGCGACCCCCTTGAGAGTAGTTGGGAAATATTTGCACCAAGTCGCTTCGGATCTGGGGCAAAGATGCATATGAGCCTCATACGAGGCAATGTGGTCCTTCGGATCCGAAGTTCCATCATATGTGATGTGCGACGGTATTTTAACCGTGGGCACGTGCTCTTCCAGTATCCACTGCTCGAATGGCGAACTGGCAGGTAGCATAACGGCCTTGCCCTTGTTCCTGGCCGAAGGGACCGCGCTCCGCCCTCTTAGAGAGGTAGGAGTGGTTTTCGTCCCTGGCTGGGAAGTCTGGGCCTCGGCTGCAGGGAACGAGAGGCGACTGTGCACGCTCGGTTCCTTGCCGCCGAGTCGGTCGAGGACGCTTCGGCGAACAGTCTCAGGTTGTTCTCGGTGAGCAGATTCTGGCCGAGAAGCTGAACTGCTGCTCTTATGCGTTTCTGGTCGGGAGGTTGAGGATCCTTTGAAGAATTGAGGGTTCTTTTTCCTCTCTCTTTCAGTTTTCCAGGTATCCTCTTCCCACTCTTCCAGTTCCCGGAAGGAAGGAAGTTTCCCGCCATCATGGTCTAGCCTCCTCCGCTGATGCCGGGTATGCGGAGGAGTTCGATCACGAGGTGGTGGCATACTTTGTGCCCTCATTGCCTCCATGAGCACTGCCAACGCTCTTGCCACCTCCTCCGAGCTGGGCCCCGTCAAAGGGGTCCTCGGCTGAGTATGGGAATGAGAGCGGACGGTCGATGGTTGGCTTTGGGGCACTGAATGCGTCCTATGATCGGATTGACCCCTGCTAGACCGAGAGTGACTCGGCCTATGATGAGAATTATGAATTACGGGAGAAAGGGAATCCTCCCTGTATGATCCTCGCTCCGAGCTGGCACCCTTGGGAGAGTTCCGGTCCGGCGAGGGTGATGGTGTAGGGGTTTTAGGCTTTTCGCCTGCTCCTTGACGGAGGCCTTTGCTCTTGCGGTTCTTAGCCATTGCTACTAAGATAATTGCAAGATGATCTTGGTTAGAAATTTGGCTTAAAGATTTTTTCGAAAGTCTTCCCCACAGACGGCGCCAAATTGTTTCGGGTGAAAACAATGGGACCTTGTCGAAGGTCCAATGAAATGGAGAAGACTGGATTCGGTCCAAGTGATGTTGGGCCGAAGGTTTCCTGCACAGTAAACACACGTAAACTAGCCTCGGGGGTGTTGCCGAGGAAGGCCCCTCCGATGCTAAAGTCAGTACAATGTGTAAGAAGTAGACACTATGCAAGAGAGTTTGTTGCTTGAGGCTTTGTTGTAATGTATCTAAAAAAATGAAATATTGATGGCTTTTATACCTCTTCATATATGGAGAAGTTGGGCCTTAGCCCAATTGGCTTGCTTTGTGGGCTGACCTTTGACTTTAGCACAATTGGAGAGTTGAACCTTGACCTTGGGCTTTTAATTGGATCATTTAGTGCTTAGGCCCAATTGGACTAAATTGGACCCAAACAATATCTATGAACATTAATGTCTGCTACCTCATATGTAAAAACAATTTATTCCTTTTTTAGAAGTTAGTTTATATAGTACTATCAGTTATAGTAACTTGTCCCAATGTTATGCCAGTGTAACTGCTTACCTGATCAAGGATGATGCTTTAAAAACCGGCGAACTTGATTACATTAATGGAGGTACACATGTTAAGGAAACTTCCGTATCTTCCTAGTGTTTGAAGCTTTAAATCCTCAGGCATACTTTTTAAGGAAACTAAGACATTTTCAATATACTTTTTTGTGTCCAGCCGCCCTGGTACGCTATCAAATAGCAGGAAATTTCCTTGGCCTTCCTGCAGTTACTGTACCGGTGAGTATAATATATTTTCTTCCTTTTGCATTCACTGCTTGAAGTGAAATTATGGTCAATCCTTTCACTCTTAGCTGACAATTTTCAATTACTGTTCTAGATTGGATATGATTCAGAAGGATTGCCTATTGGCCTGCAATTTATCGGAAAACCATGGGCTGAAGCAACATTGATTCACATAGCATCTGCAGTCCAGGTAAACCTTCCTGTTTCTAGAAGCTTCTTTAAGAAAATGTTATGCTTTCTCGAAATGCTAGTGTCAATCAAATAAATGTTCCCCCTTGTCATGAATTAGTAGTCACACTGTCGTCTCTACTCTTTCATAAGAAAGTTATGACCATTATTTTACTTAAACACCTTTATAATCCTTCCCATTTTCTCTCGACCTCTCCTTTTAGATGGGGGTATGCTTGGAATTTATAGTTTTGGAGGTAGGACTAATAGCAACCAAAATAACTAAACGGCTTAAATGAAAATGTCGTGGCGTGACAATAGATCACTGCCCTAAAGTCAAATTTGCCCCGCACAGTACACGCGGACTCATAGCAACCGACCTCCACGGATACACGACTCTAACTCTCCGGTGTACTACGAAGAGCTAGATTGAGAACACTTTAATCAATGCCCAAAACAAGATACGAGTACTATATTTTTGTGTAACATTTTGGAGTCAAGAAGAGAAGTATATCTTTTTGCGTGTACTTATGAAGTAGAGGAGACTTCAATTTATAGTGGAGTAGTAACCCAAAGAAGGAAGCCATTCACGACAATCATGCATGCCCAAGTCAAGGAGTATCAATTAAATCCCTTTAATTGAGTAATCACAATCAATCAAGCATTATGTACTTAGCCTCAATTATGCACGGTTAGGCTAAAAAAATGGGTAATAGAAAGAAATAATTATGGCCAAAATGTCAACTAATTGATATTTGCAAATTTGGTTATTGATCTTTTGAAGCAAAAATGTAACCAGACTTGGATTTTTATTATGGGAAGAACTCCAACAATAATTCCAACATATAGTACGTATTTCAATTTAGGAATGTGACAGTGTTTTCTGACATCAAACAACATACATCTTATTATTTCCAGATTTACTGCTTATTGCATAGCAAAAGTGAAACTGTCACACTGATGTCCTAATACGGTGCCATTAGGGGTGTAATGTTGTCTTTTATACCAGATGAAAAAGAATGTTAAGTGGTGACAATGATGCCTTAATATTGAGAAACTTGCTGTTGTACTTGTTTTGATGATGAAGAATTGTATTAGCTTCCTGCTGTTTCTGATGTTTACTAACTATTCTTGTTTCATCAGGCTTTGTGCATTTTAGACTACAGGAAGCCAGCAGTTTTCTATGATCTATTCAAATCAATATGATCGGAACTGAACTTCATTATGGAGAGCAATGTAAATTAGATTTGGTATGTAGTAAAGGGGTGTCTGACTGTCTGATCTTCAGATATACTGCAGCACGTCAGAGATGAAAAGGGCAATCTGTGCTGCGAGGCTATATTTAATTACTGTTAAAATTTGATTGAGCTTATTTGTCAAGTGATTATAATTGAAACTATAATATCTTCAATTTAATACAATCTGTTTGGCTTTACTTGCATTACTTATTTATTTATGTATGCTTTGAACAATCACCAGATCTACTGTTCCCAACATAATGAAAGTTGGAGGTTATGATTTTATTTTGTAACACTCGACAGTTGATAGGAATTACGACTACAATGATTTACAGTTTTTTTGTTTTTTTTTTGGAAACCATGATTTCCAGTTTATAAATATATGAATATATGGTTGAACTTGAAACTAAAGCATTACTCCGTATAATATTCGTCTTATTTCCAATTACAAATATAAAATGCAGAATTTGAAATTTTTTATTTTTTTTGGATGCAAATGAGGGTCAGAGCCTATTTATTAAAACAAAAACGAAAAAAATCAAGCTACAAACGTGGCCAAGCCACCCCAATAACATCCTCCCCTAGAAGAATTTGAAACATTGTTATGTTCACATGCATCTGCCTTTTTGTCCCCAGAAGCCACAAGTATATTAGATTTACACAGTCTATATTGTGCTATTGTGCTATTGACACATCATTCATCTCAGTAAATTATACGTAGTACGGAGTAACTCATAATTTAAGGGGTAATCCTAATCGGCTACTCCGCTTTCCTAAATTTTTGTAAGCCTATTCTAAATACTTCCCATAACAATCTAAAAGCAGAATTTTCAATAGTGGATGATGGTTTTTAAAATCCTTAAAATGACTACTATTATACTTATTTTTTATTGGCTGATTTTAATTTATTTTTTAATGTCAAAATTAATTATAAATCATTTATTAATTTTGAAATAATTTCAATTTTTTTTATAATTTTCCTACTTCCTCCGTTTTTTATTATCTGCAACAATTACCAAAGATAGGTGTTTCATATTATTTGCAACAAGTTTTTTTTTCCTTTTTTAGTAAGTTTAGTAAGTGTAAAATTACCATATTACCCTTAAAAAAAACTGATTATATTCTAACCTACAATCTAACTATGATTAATAACCCCAAAACCCCAATTTCATTCTCACTTATTTCTCACCATCTCCTTCAACCATCACCTTCAATGGCAAACACCACCACCAGTCCACCACCACCACCACCACCAGTCCACCACTACTACCACCGTACCGATCTCCACTCTATCTACATCTACCCATAAATTCCCCCTCTCTTTGTTCATCTCCCCTCAAATTCAACCACCACCTTCGCCGGAAGTCGCCCTATAAGTGTCATGCTTGTCGTCGTCGCCGTCTCCGCTTTCTCTCTCTTCCTTCTCCTTTTTTTTCATTCTTGTCACTAAAGCTCAAATTTGAAGGTTTTATGGTCAAATTTAACCATGAAAATTTTAGATCTAGAATTTTAATGGTTAAATTTGACCAAATAAAGCTTTAATTGATGATAGAGAAGGTAATGGTTTCGTGGGGTTTGGTTTCGTGGGGTGGCGTGGGTCTGGTTCGTGGTGGTGGCTGTGTGGGTTTGGTGTCGTGGGGTAGCGTGGGTCTGGTTTTGTGGTGGTGGCTGGATGGCGCGGGTTGTTTTGTAGGGGCGGCGTGGGTTGGGTTTGTGGGGCGGCGTGGGTCTGGGTTCGTGGTGGTGGTGGTGACTGGGTTCGTGGTGGTGGTGGTGGTGGCTGGGTTTTAGTGGTTTGATAAATTTTTGTTTTTTTTTTTAATTGGATTAGTAGTTAAGTACATGCCCTTGTATTTCAATAATCATGCTTAGGAACTTTTACCTCGGCCTCCGCAACCGGTACGGTTGTTGCAGATAATAAAAAACGGAGGTAGTAATTAATTTACAAATTTCAGTTTTTAATACTACTAAAATAAAAGAATAATTCATAATTTAATTATAAAAATATTAAAAAAAAAATAAAACAAAATTTTAAACTAAAAATAAACATTTATTATTAATTTTAAGTTTTTGACATAAAATATATAAAATAAAAAAAAAATTAAAAAAAATCAACCAATAAAAAATTAGTTCACTGGTAGTCATTTTAAGTATGACTATTGTCACATTATATTTCTTTTACCATGGTTAAAGGTGGAAGGACGGAAGGAGCATTGGTCCAAAACCATGATAATGTATTTTGGAGTACATAGTTACATACGAGTAACATACTTTCCCTTACATGACATAGCTACATACGAGTAACATACTTTCCCTAATTCCCTTACATAACATAGTTACATAACCTAGCTGTTAGAATTTAAGCTGCCAAGCTTCAAGTTCAAGTGGATAGTCAAGCCTTAGTACAAACTCTTAACAGCTCTGACACTTATATTGGGGAGAGTGCGCACATCCTCACAAGATGCAAGCATTTGCTTAATTGACAAGTAGAAATTCATCATGTTTATAGAGAGGCGAACAAGACTACAGATTGGTTGGTCAATCAAGGTGTTTTACAGAACAACTCCATTGAGTTGATTCAATCTTTACCTCTAGAGCGTATTTTAAATGATGATGTTGTAGGAGTAGCTTTGTCACGTTTTATTCCTCTGCAGTTTTTTGTTTAGTTTTTATTTTCATGAGGATTGCCCCTCTTATGCACCCAAAAACCAATTAAAAAAAAAATAGTTACATACTTACATGTCCAAAGATAAAAATTAAATAAAAGATAAAAATTAAATAAATTAGTAAAAACTTTATTCTTGTAATTTCCACAACTCCTCTTCTTTCGATTTCATAATCTTTGTCAAGAAAGTGAGAAACGTCGAGAAAAGACTGCTTATAATCAATCTTTCTTCCATTTTACTCACTCTCTCACAAGATCTCTTAGCAATCTCACAATGGTGCGTCTTCTTTTTAACTTTTTATTTGAATTAATCTTTGTTTAATTTCTTTTCTCTTTCATTTTCTTTCTTCAATTTCCCTTTTGTTGATTATCATACCCTGGGTAATTAGCCTCTATGTGATTAGTAAGCATTCTATGCGAAAATTCAAACCAACATGTTTAATCTTAATTTGATAGTATAATTTAATTTCCCACAAATATATAAAATAAAAATCGAGACTTTAGGGTCTTGAATTTAGTTTTTTGTTTGAGTATAATTAGGGATATGGGATAAAAACCCAGATAATTGAAGCATGATTAGCCACCAAATTGGAAGATAATTGAGCTTTTTTTATGTTAAATATACTGGGATTTTGAATTGGGGCTTGATATGATGATGGTTTGAGGAAATTTAGAATCTTTTTTATTGAATAGGGATTTGATCTCAGGATAAATCAATTGCAGGTTAGTATGAATGGTGTACAATGGAGTTTGTATAACTTTTATGGAAATTAGGACTTAATGTGTGCTATGAACTTATGTGTTAATAATAAAGGCTTGTTAGTGCCAATATGAACATTGAATTACCCCAAATTGTTTCCAAAGAGACCACCAAGGCACCATTACCATAATGGAGGGCCGGGCTTAAGACGATGGTGTCAATCTTAATTTGCAACTATTTGCATTAAACCCTTATACAGAAAAACAACAATGAACTTGATAAGTCACCGTGATTTGTTCCATTTTTTTCCAAAGCCGAAGGATAGAAAATCCTCGGGCCATTGGCACGATTTAGATGAGTTGATTTTTCAGAGTATATCTTGAATTGAGCTCATTGTGATCTTACAAGAAAGATTTATTGTTTTGTATCATGCGATGATTTGATGATGATTAGAGGACATAAAGATTCTCCTTTTTTCATTGCCTGTTAATTCTGTTGTTTGTGACTTTGTTGATCAGTTTTGCATCCAATATTCTCAGTTTATAGTAAAATGCAGATTGTACGATAGTTTTCTTACTTGATACCGAAATACTTATTTTTTGGTGCCAACTAAGAATTCTTCCTTTTTTATGGTACTAATAGAATTCTTTTTGGTATTACATGTGTACCAACTAGGAACAACTTAGTACCAACTAAGTTTTACTTTAGACTAAGAAGTTCCCTCTATCAATGTTCCCTTTTTTGTATGAGGGAGGGCTAGGGTATTGTAACCCTTAAGTGGATAGTTTTTGGTAGTTAATAAACTTCTATAGTACTCTGATGAGTTTCTATTCGGTATATGCTTTTTCCATGGTTTTATCGGTATTTATCCTCACTGATAAAATACGTAATTGATTAGTTACTTGTCAGTATATAAGAATTGATTCCTATGTTTGTCTGTCTTTATTTTGAGAAACAGTATGGGTAGAAATTGAGTTACTATAGTGTGCTCCAAGTAGTGAAATAATGTGTCTAATGTTGATGCCATGATGTGGGTTTTTTTTTTTTTTGGAATTTTTATTTTGGTGAAGTTTGTTGACTTTGATTTTTTGGATTTGGTAAACTAATGTGTCTAATGTTGATGCCATGATGTGGGTTTTTTTTTTTGGAATTTTTGTTTTGGTGAAGTTTGTTGACTTTGATTTTTTGGATTTGGTAAACATACTATTAGTCAAGTGCTAGAACAGTGAGGAAAGACAAGCCACGTGGGCGTCATCATGGTCTCACTCAACAAAAGAGGCAAGAGATTAAGGAAGCTTTTGATCTGTTTGACACTGATGGCTCAGGTTTTGAATCTATCTAGTGTTTTAAGTTTTGTACGTTAATGCATCTAGTTTGCTCTCACCTGATTTGTTCAATTTGAATTTTATAGGGAATATTGATGCTAAGGAGTTGAATGTTGCTATGAGGTATTGTTCTTTGTAAACCCAGAGGTATTAATTTTCTACTTCACAATTACCTGACCTAAAATTGTGTGGTTGCAGGGCTCTGGGTTTTGAGATGACTGAAGAGGTATTAATCTGTCATTTTTGGTTATGCGTTGATTATGATTGTAATATGTCTTCTGAACACTTGCACAAAGATGATCTATGTTCCTTGCACTCTTCAATTTATCTCAATTACCCACGTTGGACACAGAGACACTCGGACAAGGGTATGGACTCCGTACCTGACACATCAATATTTACCTAGGCACCTTAATTATCTTGAACAACATATTCGTAGATAAAAAATAATAAAGGTGAGAGATAGTTAAGAGGAAGTTTTGTGTATATATACTCACAAATGAACTTGAAATGAGAATTCATTCAAGAATTAGCAAACAAGTCAACTAAAAGTACGTTTATGAATTTACAACTGGAAATGAAGATAAAGTATTTTAAAATGAGGAATATGTTTCACCAATGTCATGTTCCATGCCAATGTCGAATTTAAAGACAGCATTCTCATGTATGATAATTTTGGCACTTGAACATGTATCTTTTCTCTGTGGTTATTCAATGATACCAGCAACAAACTACAGTACATCCACCCTCTCTCACAGTTTCCACATATGCACCCCCCGAAAATTACTTTAACTGTCTTTTCAGCATCCTTTTGTAGGTATATGTTTACTTACAATTTTTCCTCTGGTTCACAATAAAATGTGGGACGGGCAATTGGTTGAAGGGGCGTGGGTTTCTGTTAACAGCTTGTCTTAACCTTTTGTCTTATTTCAGCAAATCAATCAAATGATTGCGGATGTTGATAAGGATGGAAGTGGTGCCATCGATTTTGATGAATTTTGTCACATGATGACTGCTAAAATGGGAGAAAGAGACACTAAGGAGGAATTAATGAAAGCGTTCCGTATAATCGACCAAGACAACAATGTAAAGTTTTGCTATTCTTCATTTATTGGTTTTTTTTTTTTTTTTTTTTTTTTTCAGTCATAAGTGACATATTTAAACCATGGTTTGTGGTGCAGGGAAAGATTTCTCCTGAAGATATTCAACGTGTTGCAAAGGAATTGGGTGAAAACTTCACTGTGAAGGATATCCAAGATATGGTCGAAGAAGCAGACCGAGACCGTAAGCTTCCTCCTTTTTCTGCTATGTTTATAAATCTTACACTTCCCATCTCTATATGATTGAGCTCTTCAGAATCAGAAATTGTGTGTTAAAGTTCTTTGAATTCCAAACTCTGCTGCTCAGCATCTTGGATTAGCCGTCCTTTAGAAGGAAGTTAAAAGATCATCAATTTCTTTAGTCTATACTTTGATCCAGGATGATACTCTCATCTCTTACCTCTTTGGATTTGATAAATGCACAATTTAGACAACTTAATATATTCTTAGATGTAGGTTAGCTAAAATCACGCTGAGCTAAATTCAATGTGATTATCTATATTCCTTACTTCTGGTGTTAAAATAAGAGTGCTTATTTTCTGACCATATAATGGCCTCTAAATCATACAGGTGATGGCGAGGTCAATGTTGAGGAATTTTTGAGAATGATGAAGAGAACGTCATATGCATATTGAAATTGAACCTTGATTAGCACTGCACCATATGTTATTAGAAGCTGCCCCTACTGCTGTATTTGATGTGTACATGTCGAATGCTAATGCTGAGCATTGCATTTGCTTTGTCTAGCTTTTTTCCTTTGAAGGGAGTGGGGGATTGCTAATGTGTGTTTTATGGTTAATGCTGTTTTATCTTTTTTTATTTATTACTTGTAGTAAAAAAACCTGATATGAATTTGATCATTCAGTAGAAGTAATGTATAATGCTGAAACTTGTGGCTTTTGTATCAAATTTTTCTTATTCCCCACGGCAGAGTCCTACCTTTATTGGTCATGGAGCAGACAAAGAACTAGATATTCATTTTGTCCAAAATTAGTTATTATAGTGTCCTAATTTATGGTAATGAAGGATATTACCTATTTTTTTTGCAATAAGAACACTCTAATTTTCAAGTTTATTTATATTGCACTGTGAACATATGAAATATCCTCAATTATAGTAAAGGAATATAACTCCTCCTGTGAGTGTCACTTTGTGGCATTAACTGCCAGTCTCAAGCCCGGAAAAGGAGGAGAGTTGCGATAGTTATGTGACGGCCAGTGTAAAACATAGTCACATCCTCACATCTTATGGACATGAATCGAAATGTGGTGTTGTTGTATAGGAAAGGAATATATGGTATTATACCTAAAGTCTTTAGAAATGATCTCAAATCAATAATGCCTATAATTTAAGTGGGTGCAAAAAAAAAAAAAAAAGAAAGTAAGAAATAAATTAAAAAGGGGTGGTGATTTGTAAATACAATCATTTATCTTACTAACAAAGATTACAACAACAGGGGTGGTGGCGCAGTTGGCTAGCGCGTAGGTCTCATAGCTTCTGAGTAATCCTGAGGTCGAGAGTTCGAGCCTCTCTCACCCCAATGATTTTTGTTTTTATAACTGAGTTTTGATAACTTTTCATTACAGCCTAAAGCTTGATTCTTTGGTGTTTAATTCCTTGATTCTACATTATAATTACTACCTATGAAGTACTACATCGACACAAAAGTATTAATAAATGTCTATGAACCTCGAATGCAAGTTCTGAGGGAGAAGACAGGAAAGAACTCAAGGAAGTCTTTTCTGCAAATTCCAAATACCAAAACAAAATGTTTAACTGAATTGCTGCATTTGCAAAACTTGACTTGAATTATAATTATCAGGGAGTACTAATTAGCCAAAAATAATATAGAGATGTACAAAACTTTCTTTATACTTTGCCAATCAAAATGTGGATCGACAGAGTTACAAAAGTTGATATAAATTGCCTGTACACAATGTAATGATGAACAAATCCGTGGCACTGGCTTGAAGTAAACACTACCTAAGAGGTTATTTCGCCTCTTCAAATTCACTCCTGCAAATCCTAGCTTTTAATCGTGCTTTTGGTTCGCGGAAAATACTTCCCAAGCCCATGTTTATCCCGCCTGTCTAATGATATGCCTGCTTTAGCCTCATCTTTTGCTAACTTCCCGTCATCCTCTTTGCTCAATGTTGAAGTATTAGTATCAGAAGATAATGTATCAGGTTTTACATCATTTTGAAGCAGTGACTCTTTTCGAGAGACCTCCAACAGCTTCTCTGAATCCAGGAAGAGATCCTCAAGTGCTGCGAGGGATTTCAGTTGATTTCCAAGTGATGCAATTGTCTTCTGACACTCTGCCATTTTATTTGCAGCAACAGCTAGCTCCTTTTCCTGTCATACATATCAACATTCAACAATCGTAAGTGATATTGCTGTTTTTAATACTTTGATTTTGTATATCCTCCCATTTATCAGCATAGTTTTACACTTGCATCAAATACTAGCATAGTTTTATGATCGATTGTACTGCTGACTGAATCAGGGCAGAAGGAGCAAACTTCTTTAGAGAAAGCGTATTACAAAGACTTGGTTAGTGCAAGACAGTAAGGCACAACAATAGAGTCTTTGTTAAAGTAAGGAATCACTAATTTAATCACCACCAGCTTATGTTTTTCATCTAAAGGATTCTAAGATCATCTAATTGACTGATTGCACAATTTATTTATGTTCTCAGAGGGATAACCTCAAAATAGTTAAGTGTAGGTTTATAATTGCATCAACTTGACGACTTCTAGCTGCATGTATCTACCCATTCAAAGCCACAAACAGTGAAAGCAAAGTTTTATAAGCCTGTTGCTAAATCTATCTAGTTCGTATATGACTAAAAACTACAATAAATTTAGACCAAGTAAACTGACCTGCTGCTTATTCAACTCATCTTTTGAGATCGGTGAAAGCTGAAAGTCAGCTTCAGACTTCAGTTTTGTAAGTTCATGTTCTAACTTCCTACACTTAGCAGCAAACTCGGCAGACATTGCTCTCTCTTTTTCCACCTCATGCTCCAATGTACCAACTTTGGCAAGTATGGCTTTAAGTTGTGACTCTGCTTCTTCTTTCTTTGCATTTGTCATCTGAAGCTCCCGATTAACTGCTTCTTTTGATCCATTCACTGAGGCTAATTGACTTCGCCAGCTATCAGCATCATGTTTTATTCTTGAAAGCTCATTCTCTAACAATTTACACTTACCACTAAACTCCGCAGACAGCTGTCTCTCCTTTTTGGCCTCTTTCTCCAAGGAACCAATCTTAGCAAGCAAGGATTTAGCCTCAGAATTTACATCTTTTAGTTGTGATTCTGCTGCTTCTTTCATGACTGTTGTGCTCAAAAGCTCTTGCTCAGCTGCCTCCTTTGATTTATTCATAGATGCTAACTGACTTTGCCATTTGTCGAACTCATGTTTCATTCTAGAAAGTTCATCTTCCAAAGCCCGACACTTTTCTGAAGAGTCTGCATATAATGCCCTCTCTTTTTCAGTCTCACCCTCCAGAAACCTGACTTTAGACAGCAGCATTTCTCTCTCATCCTCAATCGCTCTATGCTGGGACTCGGCCTCTTCCCTTCTTACATTGGCATCATCGAGCTCTAGATCAATCGCCTGTCTCAATTCATTTGCCAAATCTAACTCAGCCTGCAACATTTCTAACTTTTTATTCGCTTCTCTTAACTGTGCTTGTGATATCTTTAGTTGATTCTGACATGAGCTCAGCTGAGCTTCTGAAATCTTCAACTTATTCTGGCATTGAGATAATACCGAAGCTAAATGTATCTTTTCTGATTCAACAATCTCAATCTTCTCCTCAAGTTCAGTTATTCTACCTGCCATGGCATCAAGTTCTGATTTTAGTGAGGAGCTGTCATTTGTACTATGTTTGTCTCTCAAGGTTGCAGGTCCAAGAGAGCGGCTTCTATTTTCACTTTCTGGCAATGCTGCTAGCTTCTCCATCTCTAGGAAGTCATCCATGAGACCAATTTCAGGTGAAGGGGGCATGTGGGATTTTGAGGGACCTTTCTCAATTTTAAGACCAGATGACCATGAATCTGAATGGCTCAACTCACATTCATTTAACCTTTCTCCACTATCTGATTGGCTGTCATTGAATGACTTAGAGTCATTAAAATAAGTTACTTTACGAGCCATGGTTTTTAATTTACGGCATTCAGCCTCAAGTTTAGCAACTCTCTTTATGCTCTCTAAGTGCTGTTTACTGGCTGTTTCCGCTGTTTTTGTGCTTAAATCCCTCTCAAGAGTCATTATTTTTAACTCTTCTAATCGAGAATTAAGTTCCTGTCGCAAAGAAGCATTTTCTGTCTCAACAGAATCCAATTTGAAGCGAAGATCAGACTCCAAAGAGGCAGCAGCTTCCACCTTAGCATTTGCAGTTTCAAGTTGGGCAAGAAGATCAGACATCTCAATGTCCAGCTCAGACTTGGACTCTGCATCTTGTGATTTCTTAGAAATGGCTTCTTGAGCCTTCTCATTTTTCTCTTCTCGCACTTGTCGCAACTGCCTCAGGCACTCCTTGAGAGCCCCATCAAGGTGGACTACCCTATCCTCAAGTGACGAGTTTTTCTTCGTTGCAATATCCAGTTGCTGCTTTAAAGTGACAGCCTCATTTTCAGCCTTTTCCCAACCTAAGAATTAATCAAATAATAAATCAGCAGGTTAAGATAGTTGGAGGAAATCTTCTTATGTGTAATTGTTATAAGCTCTATGAGGTCTGAATCTTAAAATTCACAAAGAAGAACATAATTCAAAATGAGAGAATAGTTTCGCAGCAATAACAGAAAGGCTTGGCACAGTAATGACTAATGAGCTACAGGAAGCAAAAATGTGAACTGCACAAATATTTTGGGGAGAAAATAACATGAGATATACCTGTAACAGCTTCCTCTGCAACTTTGGAATGCTGCTTTACCAATTCCTCCTTTGCAGTGATAGTTGCAATAGCAGCAGATAGTTTCTCAGTCAAAATTTTCACTCCATCATTAGCATCTTCATCAGGAGGTGCAACTTTCGAGGTAACTTCTGGTGATTGCGTGTTTTGATTTGGAGATGCCTTGAATAATGTAGAAAGCTTCATCAGATATGCCGCGAATAATACACCATTCAATTGAGGTAAACTATTGCCATAATTACATGTTTTATTTAGGACGTGCCTTCAGTAAGAAAACTATTCTAATACCAGATTTAAACCAATAGTCTCATCTTAGATAGTCCTCACAACTTCGTCAATGTATTAAACTAATAACTCTTGCATTGTATGGAGTACTACACTTCTAAAGCACCAATATAATCAAGTCTCACCCACCAAGTCGGGCTTGGCAAACAATACATGAAATGCATGTTTTTGGAGAACAGAACATGAAATCTATGCAAAATTCTCTGTTTTAGTTTGATACCGGTTATCAGCCAAAAATCCAAAATGGTAGTAAAAGATACATTTTCACTTGGAATCTTATTCAACTTCAATGTTCACAAAATTACCTAAACTGAAGTAGAATGTGAATCTCATCTTATATCCCCTTCCAAGATAAATATTACCAAGTTAAAAAAACTCAAACTACTAAAATATAATTCAATGAGCTTTACTTTCATTAACATGTAGTATAATGTCACAAGAATAAGCAAACTGGCATTTTATACACTGATAAATCCATCCTTATGACAATAGTTTGTTAGATTTGAATTAAACTGATCAGAACACATTGTGATCAAAGCAAACTAGCATAAGATAAATCTAATTGACATACTTATATTAACCAAGATTTGAATTGACTTGAACACAATGTGATCATTTACAAACCTGATGTTCATCTGAAAACCTCTCAGAAGGAGATGATAGTGAACCTGATCCTGATACCGAGCTATCGGTCTCGGCCCCCGGACTCTTGTCCGACGACTTCCTCCTCCATAGCCAACTCCGGCGGTCCATCAATTGATTCACCTTGATCCCACTTCACCTCATCACCCTTCAAAAATTACAATTCAATATTTTTGCCCCAAAATTCAGCAACTTTCAATAATTTGAACAACCCTGAAAAGATGGGTAATATTTCAGAATCTTCAGAATGTGCAAATTTAAGGATCACCGTACTATACTAGATAAGATAGTTGTTTTAAAAAACAAATATAAAAGGTTGGTGCTTGCCAACAAACTATTGATGCTTGACAATGAAATTTGTCAGACCAAAAATTGAATTTATTTTTATTTATTTTTTTTGGAAATTTAAAACTTTGCTTGGAATTCAATTCTCAGCTGTTCTAACCTCCAATGATAGATGACAGAATTCTGAAAAAATACATAAATTTCCCAAAAAATAATAAAATTCTAAGAATTTCAAAACTTTAAAATTACTTCAAAAATTAAAATTAGAAGAAAAGGGGTTTGATTGTTACCTACAAAAGTATCTCTCTTCCTACAGTGACAAATACAAGAGAAGAAAAAAGGGATGGGAGGATAGAGAAAGTTAATTATGATGAGATCATGACCCACGAAAATCATTCAAAAAAATTAATTAAAAAATATCAATGAAATCTGGAGAAAAAGGCAGAAATGTGATATACCCACTAATTAGAATATCAAAAAGATTGAATCTTTGGTTAAATCAAAGATACCCAGAAGCTTAATTCAGTAATTTAATTAGTGAATTAAAAAGGGTAAATCTCAAATCCCAAAAAATTAAAAAATTGAAGATCTGAAGAATGTCAGAGTGTGAAGGGAGTTTGGGATTGCTGAAATTTTATTAAATACAGTAATATTTTGATTATTTTCGAGTTTTGTGGGGTTTCAATGATGAAGGAAAGATATAAGAACATGTGAAGCTGAGCTGAGAGTGGAAGAGAGAAAGAATAGACTTTTATTTGTACAATTATTTTTTCTTTCCAATCTAGGTTTTTTTGAGAAAAATTGGGGAAAGTGGGGTCCATTCATAAAAAAATGAAAAAATTGTACTAACACGAGTTTTTCAAATTGTATGGCTTTATTCCCGCCCTTGGAAGATGTGATTTAACTCATCTTGTTCAATTTCATTGATGTTTGCCAAAATTTGTGTAGTCATCTATGAATGGTGTGGTTTTTTCTCAATGATAGAGGACGTTTATATGGTTGGTTGTTGAAATTGTAAAGCCTAATAATGTGGGTTGTTGAAATTTTTTATTGTTGGTTGGAGTGGTTTTTTCTCAATGATAGAGGATGTTTTTTTGAAAAAAATTGGTCTATCTATCAGGTAAATTACTAAGGTTATGCATAAATAAGTTACTCATATTAAAACGAATAATGTTATTGGATCGAATATTGTATATACAATAATGTAAAATTCAATACCTATAAGAGACTAAGAGTATAAGTAGTCCAATGAGGTATGGGTATCCAAATGTTTGAATCAAAAACCTAATTTGAGTCAAATCGAAAAAATCAAAAGCATAAAATTAATTATATCATTAAACACATGTCATACCCTAGAATAATTTTTGAATCATGTACATAATCTAAATTATATTTATTGGCTTTAATATCCTATTTTTGGATCGAATTCAATTGACATTTGAATTTTCAAATATAGAGTATTTGGTATATCCTTAAAATCACTCCCACGACTAATAAAGGTAGTGACATCAAACTCAACAAATCTAAAAATATTCCGATTGTTTATTAGAAGTATATGAAATTAACTCTATTTTATTTATTTATTTATTTTAATTTTTTTGTGTGTGCGCTCGTGTGTGTGTTAGACAATTAAATCCAATATTTTGGGGTAGCTTTCATGAATTTTGTAGGTTTGCATCTCTAAAGTTTTTTTTCACATTGTTTCTTTTTGTGTTTTTGTTACATTTGTATGGATGTATATATGTGCACGGGGAAGAGACGTGGAAGAAATCAGATCGATACACTTTCGAATTGCTCTTTATCCATGTTTCTCAAGTTAGGCGGCTTGATGTTATCATAATTACTGTAATTATACTTTGTAATTCAATATTTTAATATAAAATGATAAATCAAGTTTGTAAAGGAAAACAATATTAAAATTTATGAAAATTTACTTTTTTTTTTCCTCTCAAAAGAGAATGCGTTGAAGTTGAGTATTAAATTTTATTGTATTGTAATTAAAATTCGGAACACTTTCTATTTTCCGTCATCCCTTATTAGTTACGACGCCTACAACTAGTTTGTTAGAGAGTTTGTAACAACTTCTAGCTTTGCATCACTTTCTTACATTGATGCATATAACAGTATAATACTCGTATATACAGAGAATTGAAGTCAAATAGTCATCATATAGATGATCGTTAGGCTATTAATTTTGGCTGGCTATTTAGCCCATGATGCAATAATTTTTATTTTCTTAATTCTCCTTCTTACTCTAAGATTCTCCATAATTTTCTTTTCTCTTGAATGTGTAGTTTAACTCTTTGTCAACAAATTTTCAAAAACTACAATTAATAACAACGGAGTACAGAATATTAAAATGATTAATTATCGAACAAACTCTTTAAACTTTAAATTTCATAAGTTTTTGTATAAGTCCTTTAATGTTAGTATTTTTACTACCCATCATTGTAGTTGAATTATGATTTATTTTCATACTCTTTACTAATAATTGTGGCTTCCCGAGCATAAAATAGTTCATATAAAATCTCTCTCTGTCATATGAACAACAAATCTATATAAAGAGTATGGTATTTAAAGGAATACTTTTAACTAAAAGTAATAATTAACAACCTTAAACAAAAGTGCCACAAATCTAACTTTTACTTTAAATGAAACAAAGCATACAAAGGTATCAATTAATATGCTTTCCTTCCTTGCTAATCTTTTTGCTCCATCTAATTGATGCATAAATCATGGTATCTAAATAATTAAATAAAATGTGTCGGTCATGTTAAAGACCACATGAGTACATACATGCACATTTATGCATTATGTTAGTATGTTTATTTTTGTAATGATTTGAATTTAGGGTGAGAACAAATAATTTGATTAGGACTTGCATGCACGCATCCATAATTATATTTCTATTTATTTTATATAATTAATTATCTTATTATCTCATATTTATAGTGAAGGTCCACTTTGATGGTCCATGATTTTTTTTCAAAATTTGTTCATTTCATTATTTCAAGTTAGCAAATACAAGCTTTGTTATTTAGTGTTTGGTCTCATTTGATTGTACATACACAGTTTTAAATGCATATCTCCAAACAGTCATAATTAAGCTATGTGATTAAAATGAAAACCGCGGGAGGCACTTTCACAACAATACAATCTAACACTCTATGCATTGTATTGAGAGCATGTTGCCCGCCATGATGGATTTAAAGTACGAATATATTAATAATAATAATATTAATAATAATAATAAACAACAGAGTTCAAAATCATATAATGAGACAAATTAAACAATATATCAAGCTTATGATTTTCTTATATATTACGAGTATTGTACATACTGATGAATAATCTATTAATTAAAATTTCTCGTTTTAAATAAACTATTCCGAATACTCCATAGTAGATAATTAGATAAACATAAGGCAAAACTAATAGACATTGATATTGTTTTATAAATCAGAAAAAAACCATATAAGGGTGTTGATTATTGCTCGTTAATGATGGTTAGTTTGATTGGTAAATAGAGTGTGATCTGGAGTTTGATGACAGATGTGCTTATCACGTTGGGCCCACGTTGCACCAAGTTCTATCAAGTGGGGGATAAGAAGCTGATTTTATGGGAATTATTTAGAATTATGTCACATTTTTCAACGTATGTGTGTGTTTATTTGACTTTTAAGTATTGGTAGTAATAAGTGATAATAACATGTAATCATTTGTAATTGAGGTGTACGTCAAAACTAGCTTCTTATGAAAGTTGTAATGAGGTGTTAGATACACAAGCCTAATTTAATGACTAGTTTTTGAATCTTTATTTGAAATAAGGTGTTATAATATGATGATAATTATTAAATTTGGATCAGATTTGGACTAATTTTTTTTCAGGTCACTTGGCTTATGCAAAATTGAATTTTTTGTTAAATTTATCTCAATGAGTACTTTTCAACTATCTAATTCTCATAATATAAATTTTCTTTAATATGAAAATAAAGATATATAATAATAAGTGAACAGAAACTAGAAGTTTTGGTTCGATCTAATTTGAATGTTTCTAGCTAGTTTGATTACATTCTGACAAAATTTAATAATTCCATGAGACAAAGGGTGAAGAGAACAAGCTTATGAGCATTTATAATAACAATACATGTATAGGTACAACCGTACAAGCTAAGTTTTGATAGATCCACTTAGGATCAAGTTATAATAGGCTCAAACATGCAGCAATACGAAGTAATTATTACGGATTCATATGTAGCTTAGTACTAAACTACTAGCCATGATAACTTAGAAAAATTCACCTTCGTTTATATACTAATTCAATTATCACTCTCTTTAAAAGTAAGAACAACATTTAGAGACAATTAGAATATATACGAAATATGATGTCCTTATTTTATAGGCATATTGCATACATAATTGAAGTTGAATTGTGGGAAACATGTATGGCCGGTAGCAAAATGGATTATTTGAAGAGGCAGGTGAGGAGCAATAATAGAGTCATCCATTCCAAATTTCCAAGGTATACTTGGGACCTTTGTGAGTTGTATAGAGTGGAGGATAGGGACTTGAGGAAGTTCATCACTCTAATTTCTGTCTAACTTGTTCGTGTGTTTCCATGAGTCTTTGTATAATTTTGTGTCATAGATGGTCCAAATGGTCCATAAATCAAAGCTATGGTTGAAGGCTAGAGTGGCCTAGTTTTCATGAATTATATGACACGATAATATAGTCATTGATGATTTGAAGTTGGTTTTGTACTAATGTTTAAAGTTGTCACTTGAATATGTATGATAAATTTTGACATGATATACTTTTCAACTAGTAAAATCATGTTTAATTGTGATCAATAAAAACTACATGACAAAAATGACATAATCGCACTTGTAGAATTAGAATTGAAATTACTTCTAATCAACTAAAATAAGCTAGTTTGATTTGTAAAAAATAAAAAACAAAAAACAAAAAAAACAAAAGGTTTTGGCTAGCATGAGTTGATAGTATATATTGAGTATTTTATTGGGAAAGTCATATAAAACTAGGTGTTGAACACTTGAATGTTCAAAATGGATTTTATCAATGAAGAAAAAAAAATACAGTGATGTTTACAATATAGATGCATCAGATGATCAATACCTATATATGATTCAATTGTGATGTTATTGGATTGTATGTAATTCGTAAAGAGGTTATTAAAATAGGTCACTAGCCAATTCTTTTCAGTCAAGGAATGAAAATCTAGCTACTTTACATATTGTTTTCATTACTATTTTCTTCGTTTCATATTGATATACTTTATTGGACTTGAAGCACATTTTCAAACACTAAAATAAGAGAACCATGAATTGACATACAAAGAAAGCATCGAATAACTAAATTAACCAAACATTTCCATGACTGAAATATATTAAGTTTTTTTTTACTAACCCCAATAATCAACTAAAACAACCAATACATTGATACACATAGCTAATACTCTGAGTAAGTTAATCAACCAAACTAAGTGAACCAACCAACAACTAATCTATCGGACAAAACCAGTAATAATGACCATCTATCCAAAATAAATTCGGATTCATCGCTCGGGATCAAACACTAATTCTATCTCAAAAAGGCATACATGAAGCATCTAGTACAAGCAATTCAAACAAGCACAATGATCAAAATATTCAGATCCATGACACCTCTTTTGTCTAAGGTTTGATGACAAATCTACAATGATGACATTATGGATCATAACTCAACACTCCAATTACTCAACCCAAACATAATAAGGCTGAACGATTATAAATTTATAATCATAACATTATGGACTTCAATATGGGCCAGACATATTATATTCGAATGTTCTTCCAATCTTCCCCACGTTGCAGGTTCACAATTGGGCCACTTGGCCCATTATTATAAGGTGGCTTAAACTCCACGTTACCCAATCAAAAAATAAAAAATTATTTTAAAAAAAAACGTTGAATTTGAATTGCAATAATTTTGGGTGGGAAAAAATCACGAAAATCGAGATTATTTATTTTGGCGCAAAATAGGAGAGAGAAAATCTAAACTCACCAAAGACAGAATTAAAAACTTAAAGTGGGTCCCTCTTACAACTAAGGAGAGAGATTTTTTTATTTTTTTAAGAAAAAGATAAACCCTAGCTCTTTCTCTCTCCTCTCATCCCCAAATTTGAAAAAAAACATTTGACCTTGGAACCCTAGATTGATTTTCCCCAATTTGATTTGTGTTTTTATTTTGATTGTCAATAAATTAAAAAATAAAAAAAAAATGAGTTCTTCTCAAGTGGTACCACCGCCACCGCCGAGAAGAACTAGTTTGACCCAGAAACGGCAGCCGGCGACGGCGGCGAAAAAATCGGCGCCACCAGCTGAAAATGGAACCTCCTCCAAGCCTACTTCACCTCCGTAATATTTAGTTTTTCTCTCTTTTTTTTTTTTTTTTGGTTGAAAGTTGGTTTTTTATTTTAATTTTTGTTGGAACTGAAATGGGGTTATTGATTTTTGAAATGGGGTTTTGATTAATTTTGTTGATTTGAAAAAAATTTGGAATTTAACAAATTTAACAATGTGTATGTATCAAATGTATGTATGTAGGTCGTCTGTTGCGGGAGGAGAGAGAACGGTGAAGAAGTTGAAGTTGTCAAAGGCATTAACGATTCCGGAAGGGACGTCGGTGTCGGATGCTTGTAGAAGGATGGCGGCACGTCGTGTTGATGCTGTGTTGTTGACTGATTCTAATGCTTTGTTATCTGGAATTGTTACTGATAAGGTTAATTTGATGTTTTGGTTTGGTGTTGATTGATTGAATTTTGTGTTTTTGTTGGGGTTAATTTGATTGATTGTTTATGATTGTGTATGTGGTATTTAGGATATTGCTACTCGGGTTATAGCAGAGGAGTTGAGGCCGGAACAGACTGTTGTATCGAAAATTATGACTAGGAATCCGATATTTGTGACTTCGGATACATTAGCTATTGATGCTCTGCAGAAGATGATTCAAGGTTAGAGGCATTTTCTAATGTCAACTCCATTTCATTTTGGAGTGTTTGTTTTGGTTGAATTTTTCTTAATTTCCGCATACAATAAGTAGAGTGGAATAAAACTAGTAGGATGAAGTTGTAGTGGAATATTGTGTTAAATGGGTGGATAAAAAAAATGATTACAATTGAGACCATTAATTTGGAATATTCTATAAAGGAAAAGAGAATAGTTACTTTGAATTGGGGGGGAGTATTTTGTTCCTTATAGCACATCGTGAAAATTGGTGGAGTACATAAGGTCCTAGGTCTAGTGCCAAAAATGAGGTTTCCAAGCTGGTTTCATTCTCCCCTGCTGCATGTACAGGTATTGCTTCTTAAAAATTTATACAAAAAAGCTTGGATTCTGATATTTGGTGCTCAATAGTGGTAGATGATGTGAACCAAGGATGCAAATTATCTTCTTAAGTTGTTTTCAATAATGATATGATTGCATGGCTGGACCTTTTTTTCATGAACTCTACCAAAAATAGGTGAAAAAGACACTATCTTTATATTTTGTGAGATGTTTTATGAAGAGAATGTTTGCTCCAAGGAGTTGAAAATGACTACTTTTAAAAGTGGAGCACGTCCTTTTCCATCAAGGAGGACAATTCTTCCAGCAATGTCATATGTATTTTTAATTTAAATCACCTGAAATTTATCTCAAAAATGTTGGTTTACAAGCGCCAAAATGATATTTTTTTTTTTATAAAAATTCTTTCTTCTGATCCAATGCGATCCATATTCCCATATCATCTATAGTTTTCAATGTTTGATGTCTATTATGTTGGCTTTCTGTTGAAAACTTTGTAATATCTTCTGTGACTGTTCAACAGGAAAATTCAGGCATCTTCCTGTAGTAGAAAATGGTGAAGTGATTGCTTTGTTGGATATTACAAGGTGTTTATATGATGCCATTTCAAGAATGGAGAAAGCTGCCGAGCAGGGTAGTGCTATTGCTGCTGCAGTTGAGGGAGTTGAGCGTCAGATGGGTAACAATTTCAGTGGTTAGTTAAGCACTCTTCTCAAACCCCCCCCCCCCCTCCCCTCGGTTCATTTGTTTTGTTCAGATATGCTGGGTTGGCTGTCCAAAATTCTTATTATTTTTTGAAACAATAGTTTTGAGCAGTAAACTTGGGATTTTAAAAGGCTAACTTTTTAGGATGGTTTTCATTATGTGCTGCCTTCTCATTGTTTTCCCTTGCATACATCAGTGTCCCAAAGCTCCTTCAACCTTTTAGTTTGTACAGTTCATACTCATGGTTGCAGAGTTGAGAATCTTGAGATAGTGAACTAAGTGTCATGAGACACTATGAACTTTATTAGAATTTAATCTGAGTGACATTTGTCTCTTTGTTTTCTTCTGCTTCATTTTTTTTTTTTTTTTTTTTTTTTTTTTTTTTTTTTTTTTTACGACTTTATGTTGGACGATAATTAATCAAATGATCTTCACTTGATCTCTTTTCCAGCACCTGCTGCGTTTATAGAGACATTAAGGGAACGGATGTTCAAGCCTTCTTTGTCGACTGTTATCACAGAAAACACCAAGTATGGATTGACTTAAATTTGCATATGAGCTATTTTGTATTGAGATATTGCTTGCCTAGTTTGTGTTTGGTGCTAAGATGTATGGCTTTGGGTCTTTCAGGGTTGCAACAGTCTCACCGTCTGACCCTGTTTCTGTTGCTGCAAAGAAGATGAGGGACTATCGTGTTAATTCCGTAATCATAACAAGTGGGATCAAAGTTCTTGGAATCCTAACGTACATTATTTCACCTAGATTTCGTATTCTGCTGTGATATTTCTTGGGTTAACTTCTGTTTAAGGTGCATTTTGTCTATCTTGCAGGTCAAGGGATATACTCATGCGGGTTGTAGCACAGAATCTTTCACCTGAGCTGACTTTGGTGGAAAAGGTTTTGAAGCTCAACGTCCTTTCAAGGATAGCTGTTTTAATTCTGTTTCTTTCTTTCTTTATTATTTTTTTTTTAAAAAAAATCTAATTTTGCATGTACTCCTCCAAGGTGATGACATCCAATCCTGAATGTGCAAATTTGGAAACAACAATTCTTGAAGCATTGCACATAATGCACGATGGGAAATTCCTTCATCTTCCAGTTTTGGACAGAGGTAAGGATATATGCATTAGTCATTACAAGTAGGTGACCTTAAAAATAGGTGATCTAAGCTCATTGAATGTTCCTGTGATTGTTTTGGTTCTGCAGATGGATCTGTTGCTGCTTGTGTTGATGTCTTAATGCTAACTCATGCTGCTATTTCCATGGTAATCATTTTTCTTGGATCTGTTCTATCATTGTGTGATCATGTAATGGCGGACCAGTTATTTTGTATTCCTAGTGTTTGGCACTGTTACTTCCTTTCTTCTTTTCTGAAATCTTGTGGCATTGTTGTCCAACTAAGGCATTGATAAAATGTCTTAAATTATTGTATTGCTGTTGCAAACATATCTCCTTGTGTTGCTTATTGGCATTCATCTTTTGGCTTTCATTCTATATGAAAGTATTTGTCTTCAAAGACTGTTATTTGAAAACTTGTAATTTAGAGGATGATTACTCCAAGAAATTGCCTTCTAGCCTTTTTTGGTAAATACAAAAGATAAGCAGACTTCAAATGGCATTTGCTCTAGTGTAGAGGATTGTAACGATATATGGCTCTGAAAACCATTTCTACTAATTGGACCTTCAAGGCTCCTTTGCACCCAAAAAAAAAAAAGAAAAAGTTCAGGGTGAATACGCTTTATAGAGAGGACATGTCCATTGATTTTGCTTCTTTTTCTTTTGATTTTTTGTAAAGAATTGCTCTGTAATTCCGTATCAGCTGAATACCTATGCTGTTATAATTTTGCCAACATCTTGTGGGAATTTCGCAAATTAATCTAAGTCACTATGTCTCATATTGAATTTGTATAAGTTTGTATCAAGGTTTAAATGTTAAGAATAAAGGCCTTACCAAATCAAGACCTGCTGGATATATGTATACGTTTTTTGGGCTGGATATATCATATATGTATATGTTTTTTGGGCTGGATTTATGTATATGGTTTTAGTGTTGTCGATCTAGTCTTCTGGTGTAATTATTTAATATTATGTAATTACCATTGTTTATAACTACTGTTTAATGTTTACTTTCTTACCATTTTAAGGTTGAGAATAGCTCTGGAACTATGAATGATATGGCAAACACAATGATGCAAAAGTTCTGGGACTCAGCACTTGCATTGGAGCCACCAGATGATTCAGATTCTCATAGGTAATTGTTTTCTCTGGATTGTCCTTCAAGCTTTATGGTCTTGTTATAACAGGGATAAATTTTACAGTGAAATGTCAGCTGCACTGATGAATTCTGAAGGAACAGATTTGGGAAAATATCCGTCACTTGGTCTTGGAAATTCGTTTTCATTTAAATTTGAGGACCCTAAAGGGCGTGTTCACCGATTTACTTTTGGTAAGTGTCATGTAGCATCTGGTTTTAGTTTGCTTGGACATTAGGAAAACACTTTAAAATCTCCTTGGTAGCAGTATATACTGCCTTGGATAATTTTCTGCCCCACGTATAAAGCTGGTGCTGGCTTCTTGACTAGATAATATTTTTAAGTGAAAAACTGAATGAATCTTTTTGTATGAATTTGTGGAACAAAGATTGTATTGGGAGTATTGGGACTTTATGGAAGAAAAATCGGGTGCATTTATTTTGGAACATTGGCAGTATCTACTATCCTCTTTCAAACTTTTGGCAGTCCTGTAGTGCATTATCATTCCCTGGGTTTTCATGAAAAGTCAGATAAAAAGTTTAAATTAGGTAAATTGCAGTGCTCCCGTGTTTCCTTATTTTTTCCCATTTTCTGTTTATTCTCTCTGTGTCTCTTGTCCATGCCTCACAGCCTACCCCCTTTAATTTTTTTTTGGAGGGGAAAAGGTAGTATTTGAAAATTTTTCTTGCATTATTTCCTGGTGTAGTCCAACTCCCTTTAGTTGACGTGGACTTGGATTCATCTTTCTTCCTTATCTAGAGATGTATTTGCTCTGGATTTCCATGTACACTGCTAAATGCAGCAAGAGAGGCACTGTTCCTTTATTGTTTATCTTTGGTGAAGATTTTGACACATATGATTATGATTGCTTATGCAATGCGTTGATTGCTATCCTCTTATTTTCTGTAACCCCTCGTGTTTTCTGGACCCTTGTCCCATGGCAGTGGGTAATTAGGCATTTCTGCTAAAGATAATCCACCCTGTTGGATGTACTTGTTGGCTCAACATTTAAGAAGTGGACTATAAACCATGTCATGTTTAGCAAACCTTGCATCAGAAAATGTAGTCATTTGTGGTGAAAGTAGTTGGTATGTTGTTATGTGTGATTAGTAATGATCGTAATATTATTTAATGGTTGATGTCAATATGTCATAGTAGGGTGAGGTTAATGGTTAGGAAAGACCATGTTTGTGAATATGCAATTTTACTTGATATTTCACTGTTTTGTGTTGACGGAACCTAATTTGACGTTCCTGCCCCTTTTCTTTTATAATTTTCTTCAGCGACTGAGAATTTGGACGAGCTTGTTTCTGCTGTTATGCAAAGAATAGGGTCTAGTGACAGTGGCAACCGTCCACAGTTATTGGTAAGTTTGTGCTGTGATAGTTACGTTTTGGCCTCCCTTTTCATTATATGATGGTTTTTAACATTATGTTCGTTTAATTATAGTACGAAGATGATGAAGGTGATAAAATATTACTCACATGTGATTCTGATCTCATTGGTGCTGCGCTTCATGCAAAATCAGTGGGACAAAAGGTACTAAATTTTGCCCAATTTTGCAGGTCAACCTACAAACTTCAGTGCATCATTTTGAAACTGTATCATTATTTCTTTGTTTCCAAATTAACCACTAACATTAATTAATTAATTATAAGTGTTACCAGGGGCATGTTATTTTTATTATTTTTTTTCAACATACAACTACATCATAAATTCTTGGTTTCTAAATTTCCCACTAACAGTGTAGTCTATGTGAGAGAGGTTTCCGAATCTGGATGATATTTGACACTGCATTGCAGCTTTAGGATTGGATTTTCCATTTTGCAATGCGTGTTTGTTTTCCTACTAAACCAAAAACAGACATGTTTAGCTGTTTAATATTAACAGCTATCCAAAAGGATCACGTTGTAGGTGAGATATGTGGAAGGTTAGCTTTTATGCTAGCTTTCTTCTGACTAATCAAGAATAGCTTAGGGCATTTTTTCGAAGGACAGCAGGTAAGTTCATCATTGCACAAAAAGTAAAGCTTTGTGAGGGAAATCTGATATTCATTTCCCCCATTTTCATTCCAAAATTTGAGCGCTGAAAAAATGGCCAGCTATTGCTTTTAGTTGGTGCAATATTTACCACTGACCAATATTGTAGTGTTTTTTTTTTTTTTTTTTTTTTTTTTTTTTTTTTCCGTCCCCTGATAGGCTAGCTAGGTTAGGTTTTGTGGTACTCTGGTTGTTAAAAGTCTGATGTATGGCTCTGGATTAGGGCTTGAGTCTGGTATTGCCTCTGGTTCTTGGAAAGGAAAACAATTACAGGTTCGCTAGGTGATTAGTGAAAACATTATCATAATTGAAGAGTGCAGCTTAGTGGAAAGGTATACACATTTTATGGTTGAATGTGGCTCATCAAGTTCTGCTAGATTTTATTCCTCCTTGGTATGCTGTGATTAATTCTTGCGTCCGCAATAATTTACAGCTACGCTAGGTCATTGTGCAACCAATTGGAATGTCTGCTGGTTTTACAACTTAAGGTCATGAATATTACTGTGTATGTTAGATCTATGTTCCGTTGTCATTTAGCTGATTACTTTTGGGTAAAGTAGCTGCATGTCTAGCTTGTTTTCTTACTTTCTGGAGCAATTTACAGGTTCTTTAATTATTAGGCTTAGAGGTGAACAAGGGCTGTTTATTCTCCAATTTTCTTGTAAGCTCTCTTTTTTATAGGTTGGCTGTGTCGATTCCCAGGATTGGCTAGCTGTAATTTTGAGGCATTTAATCTATATTTACTTACCATTTTTCTTTGTGTGGGTGATAATCATGGTAGTCCAAACAAACTAAAACACCAACATAGGATTTTATAACCCTGACCCTCTTCATCTCAGCAATCAAGCAGCATGTGTTTACTCTGTTAGAATTATCATCCTCATCTTTAGGATTATAAAGGCCCACTCCACCTTCATTTTTTCTCCATGTATTCATCTATATGGGATGTAGAGGCATTAACTATTCACATATCCGTCACCTTGCTAGATTTGTTTCTGGAAGCCTAATTTGGAGCTTAGCATGACCAGATCCAGTCATTGTGCCATGGTATTCTGGATTCTATAGCTACTCAATACTTTTAAAAATAATTGGGCTCGCAGAAAATGATTGCTGAAAATGATGATGTTTGAGCTGTAGCATGAGATAATTTCAAAGTTGAAGTCAAGATGTATCAAGCATCCGCGTTTAGATTTGTGTATGGAAGCTGCAGATTTGCAGTCCTGTAATGGCTGCAGAATCAAGAGGATAAATTCTGAAGATACAATAAACTCTAACACAGAGAAGCTAGCAAATGCAAATCCATCCATGGAAGCGGGGAATGCTGGAGGCAGGGAATATGGTGGTCTTCATGGCTATTTGATGGTGGGGATGAGGAGGGGGATGGTGTGGTTGGTGCGGATTTAAGGACTTGAAGGGGAGTGGGGATTTGTAGAAGAGGATTGATGCTTCAATCTCCTTGCTTTGAACCAGAAATTACCCCTGGTTGCACTCACCTTGTGCATCAGTGCATCCTGTGCATGTCCTGCTCATTTATCACAAAATAGTTTCATTTTTTTTTTTTTTTTTTTTTTTTTGGATTTAGAGCAGCATACAATCATGATTTTATTAAATTCTTCTACCTGCTTGCTTTTGTCAACAATTAAATTCAAACGAAATAAGTTATGACATAAATTCAAGTTAGCAAATTTTATGGAAGTTTAGATAGCTTAAACAAAATAAGTTGCATAGAATTGACCCTTAATAGTTACAGGTTTCACTTTCCAGTATCATCCTCCAAATCAGGAGGTTTATATATATTTTCTTGTCTCTTTAATGTTATCTTCTCCTCAACAGGTTATAAGGTTGTTTCTAGAGTTCCCTGAAGCTGTCAAGGAAACCAGTTCAGAGACTAGTGCCGCTGTTGTTGAGAGATCTAGATGGACATCAGTTCATTCAGGGATTCTGGCAGGTACAGTGATGGTAACAGCTGTTGGTGTGGTGGTCTATTTGAGGCATGTAAAACACTGAGGTGTTGCATGGAATCAGTACCAGGCTGCAGACATTGGCCGTCCTAACATAATTATACATTTACTTTGGCTTCAATTGATGCCTGCTTCTTTGTTGGGAAGTTGTTAGTTCTCCCAAACACGATGTGATATGCATAATTTTTTGTTCTCTTGGGGCCATTGTGACCTTTAAAACTATCCCATATTTTTGTAAATTGGAAATATATAAAGCAATCAAGCAAAGCTTGGATCTTCTGACAACATCCTTTACTACTCAAGGTGGTTCACCTTACAGAAGTATGACACTACTTTTCGGTTGGTAAAATTAATAAAATTTTTGTAAGTTAAAGTTCAAAGTTTCTTCAGTCTTCAGAATAAGCTTCTGTCAACATTTTGTTATCAACATTCAGCAAAGGTGCATATAAATGATGTTATTGTATGTATAGTTATTTGGTCATTAAGCTGTTTAGTCATACTTCTGGATCTTGTAGCTTCAGAATAAATTTCTGAACGTTTTTGAGTATAGTAATTCTAGGGCCGAAATAGAGTTATATCGATTATCCGTATCTTGAAACTGTCTTGACACTTTGTATTTATAAAACCTATAGTCAACGCATTTCTCCCTTTTCTTTTCCGTAGATGGTATGGAGTTGGACCTTTTCATTTACTGGTATGATTATTTCTCACTTTACTTTGGACCCATCAGCAATCAATAACTAACATAAATCTTATAACTAAATATTCACTAATGGTCTGTTCACCTTGTTTTTATTTATTTCAGGTCTAATAAGTTCAGATAAGCTCCATTAAGTTCAAATAAGTTCTGTTATTAAGTTCAAATTGCAACTATATTAAGTTTTAGTGAGTTCAGATAAGTGAAAATCGGGTGAATAAAACATATCCTAAGTGTAGCAAAATAATTTTGTTTTTTTTATTGGTAAGGCGAAGGGCCCTACCGGGCTGAAACCTCTCAGAGGTCCTCCCGGCCTAGGTTAGCGGGCTAGGCACTTTAGAAGTGGGGGGAAGGGTAAGGAAATCCCCACCCTAAAGTGTCTTTGGTGGGGTTTGATTCCACAACCTGATGGTTGGGAGATGCAAATCTTACCACTAGACCAAACTTTGCTCGATGGAAATGTCATATACTTGACCTATACTATACTTTATATTAGGTAAACTTTTGCTAGACAAATTCATTAAATTACCCCTATAAAATGTATGTAGAAACAACTTTGGGTATAATAAAGTAAATTATGTCTACCAAAGGCCACCAGGCCCACCAACTATAATTACTCTCATGTCTCATCTCCTTAAAATATTGGCCAAAGACTATGGGTTAAGTAAATAGAATTGGAGGAAGTAATTCTCTGACATAGGACAGGGGGAGTAAACACAATAGCTAAGCTATCTTCAACATATCACCTACTCAAGCTACAGGGAGCTTATCTAAGAAATAAACAAAACTATTAGCCTTTGATAGTGCGGATGATAGAACGTAAACTCGTTATCCTGGCGTTAATCAGCATTAAAGCTCCATTTTTTCTTGCTCAAATAGTGCTGTTCATTTCATCAGTGAAAAATCACATTTACAGAAGCAAATAGATCAAAACTAATCTGAAGCAATTATGAGAATGAGTTCAGATCATGATTTATATCTTAGTTCAAAATTCACTAGAGTTTTCCATAACATTAAGTTGTTTCATAGTATCATCAACAATTAAGTTTTAGCTCACTTATTCATCTAAAGAACAAGCCATGAACTAAATACAATACGGTTTCTGCTGTAAATTTTCTGTATTTACAGAAAACTACTTTACCAACCGAAAAAAACAAAAACTTCTAAGACCTGTATTGTAATCGTCTGCAGGCCTGTAGCATACTATAGCAGGTAGGTTTCAGAAATTATTCTGCATCTGTCACGCAAGGAAAGTAAATCAGTCAGCTTCATCAAACCAGCATTTTCAAAATCCATACAAGAAACGGGCGAACAATATGAGACACACAAAATGTTCTATATCGATTAATAAATAATTAGTGTAACAGCAAACTAAGTCTTCAGGTTTTATGGCCTTGAACCCACATGATGAAGCAGCGGATTCTAAAGCTAATTTGGGACACTAAGCCAAAAAAAGCATAAATTGTTAGCATTTTTTTTATTCATGCTCAAAGAAGAGTTACGAGTATTAACGAAATCAGGTCAGTGAGAATCATCTAGCAAGATGTTATTAAATACATTGGTATAAAATCTAAACCTGTTACCAACATACAAAACAGTGAATTTATTGGCCAAAAAAAAAAAAAAAAAAAAAAAAAAAAAAAAAAAAAAAAAAATTAAGTGGCAAAGGTTTATCTTTTACGACAAACAAATGACATATCTACACTCTACAGGTTTCATACAAGTTTCTGCTTATAAAAAAAAAACTAACTGTAACAAGTACTCTGTAGCCCTGTAAGAGAGTAGGACAGAAGTTGGCAACAGTTTCTATAATCTTCAAATCATCAATCCTTAAAAAAAAAAAAATCATTCAATCAAGTGCAGAATAAGATTTAACATGTTAAAAGTTACCTAGGGTCATGGAGTACCAATTACGCTGAAATATTCCCATTGCCTCCAGAGTTTTCACCGGGAATCACTTGAGTGTTAGCATTTCCGGAATTATCATCACCCTGAGTCTCCTCATCAGGTTTGATTACATCTGCAATTACTTTAGGGACCTCATTTAGCAAGCGCGACTGCTCTGCCTCTGACTGTAATAGGTCTCTCCTTTGACGAGATTCATATAATGTAAAAGACATCAAGGTTAAGGATAAATACTTCAACATAGTAACTATGCATGCAATTGCACACGAACATATTGGTGAGTGTATCAAAGAAACATCCAAAAGCAGATTGAAGTTGCACAAAAATTTATTATCGAAATAATTGAAGGGAAAAAAAATACAATTATGAGTTCTAAAGGATATTCATGTCTCCGTCCCTTCTCATTTGCTTGATCAATGCGATTCTTTAGGATAGACAGTTCCCTGGTGATCCACTGTTGAATATTGCAAAGAAACAATAAATTAAAACCGGTAAATCAAAATGCCCCAAGAAGAATCAACGCAGAGTCCCAATGTTAAGCATCAGAGATCTATGCAAAGAGAGATTATAAAATATACAAGAGAGCACCATTATTCAATAAGAGAGCAATTTTCCCTTATCCTCCGCCATCCAAACACCATTATTAAGAGATTATGCCTGGGCCTTGCGAAATGATAAGGGCGCAGATAGCACCTTGACAATGTTGTGTACCAAGGCCTACATTTGGCTTAATGGCTTTCTAGAATACCAAATTACCAAAATTCCTTTTGGTACTTATATTATGAAAGTAAGCTGAACAAAGAACATTCCAATATTAGTAATAGAGTTACTCACATATTTTGTAATATCTTCATGGATTTCTTTTGCTTTCTTCTCAAGCTCCACCTGTTTGGCGCAATATATTTTTAATCAAGAATTGGGCAAGATATTTCACTCTCTCAAAGAATTTCACCAGAAAACTTCAGTTGCAGAAGGAAAAATGAGATACCATGCAGATCCTTTAGTATATATTAGTAAAGCATTCAATACATCTTAGTAAAAATTAAAAAATGTTCTGCTAATTCTTGTCAGCTATACATTATTACAGTAGTTGAATAGATGTTCAATTAGGAAGAAAATCCAAATGGTTATCTGAATATTCATTACCAAACTTTCAAGACATTTCTACAATATCTTATACTTAGTACAATAGTATTTCTTGGAGTCCTAGTAAAGTTGAGAGAGCTTACAACAGTAGGCTTAGGAAGAAGGCCATTGTCCACTTTCTGACGCAACCCCTCACAATCTTCCTGCATATAACAAACAAATCAATGCTAATAGTTACTATTTCTAATCTGAAACGCGACAACAAACATATGAAAGGAAATCAGAAGGCAAAAGGGTAAATCCACATATTAAATGGAAAAAACAAGAGAACATACAATCTAATGCTAGATCCATATAAAAAGAGCTACATATATCATAGGAATGAATATGGAAATGGAGAAACTATGTGGTACGCCAAAAGACATGTAGTTCCTGCATGCTCAAGCCAGAGAGCTTGTATATAAGCCTACAATAAATCATAACGATTTTGTAGGGTGTCCCGTGTCATATTCCCACCTAGTAAAGGTTCATTTTACACTTTGTTGAGAATAAGCTCAGATTTTACAGCATACATCAATTATTAGCTCAAGGAAGAAACCACAGCCATAATCAGTGCCTTCTAATTAACACGACTAACATATTATTAATGTAGGGAGAGGGAGAAGGTAAAGAGTAATATTTTTATGCACTTTTAAAAGGTGACAAAGATATTAGATATAGTTTTATCTAAATAATAGAACATCACATGTTTGTAAAAAAGAAAAATTAAAGATTAGCAAATTTACTACAATGAGTCATGAAACATCTGTAATACAACATTAGGAGTATTTAATTGATCAAGTACCTCAGCTATATCATCATTTGATAGTAAGCGAATAGGAACATCATTAGCTAGATTAGATACTTGAAGAAAAAACTTTCCATTGTTCTTCTCACCAGAGTTCGAGATTCCTACAAAGGTATAAAAGGAAAAAATCAATACAATAAGCAATTGGAATAGAAACTAAGAAAAGCATTAAGTCAAGTGCTAACTTCCCGCCAATTTGTCACAAGAGGAACAGTTCAACAGATATAAACATGAATGATCACTGTAGAGTAAAATTTTATCTGACGAGTTTCCTGTCGTAAGATTGCACTGTAGTGTCCTGAATCCTGATATTATTCTTTGATAATTGATACTTATGTTAAACAGTTGGTAGGAAAAAATAAAAGCACAAAACATTTCAACAGTATATTTAGGTTAAACAAACAAATTACTAAGGTTAACACTGTATCCATCTAAATAGTTTACACATCACTCATCATCCTCTCATATTCATTACCTTTTACTGGAAGGAGTTGATATGGAAGCCTTGCATCAAATGGTTCCGACTTGACTTTCACAAAGCTTCCCACCACTTTGCTTTCAAATGTTTCACGCTGCTCCAACAATTTTTCCACCAAACACCTCTTCAAGTAAACGAGCTTCATATTTTGTGGAGATATGGTTGCAAATTGACTATAAATAACTTTAGAAACAACAATTGGTTTTTTAGGCTCCTCTAATACGGCCTCTTTCTGTTGAAACTTTTCCATAAGTGATCCTTTATGCTGAAAGGATCCAAGCTTTCTCCACCAATTCTTCTTTATAGGTAAGGAGGCCTTCTCCTCTTCACATCCTGAACTATATCCTTCACCTTCTGACTTGTCTAGGTTTTCAGAAAAATGACCTTCTAAAGCATCATTTATTTTATATATGCTAAATGACTTTCTTCCTATTAAAGGTCGCAGACGTACATCACAAAGAACCTTCTTCTTTTTGTCTGGATCAAACAGTTTATTTTCATGTACATACTTATTGATCAGTGAAGCCACGTCATCCTGAGATAGCTTCTTGCTCGTATCTACTCCAATAGATTCAAGGAACGCTATAAGAACTTTGGAGGCCCAACCTACAAACTCAATTCTTTTAGGACCTTTGCGCCTTCTTGGCAACTGTTTGGGCTTCTTTTTATTACTAATTATTACTGGCTGTACAGCACTATCACCGTCATCACCACCATCACTATCATGATCATCATCAGATATCAATTCTTTATTTTCTTCCTCTTTGACAGATTCATCTGAGTCAGAATGATGCAGCTGCCGAGACTTATGTGACTTATGAGGTTTGTCCCTGTCATCATCCTTTTTTATTTGGACATCTGCATCATGCAGATCTTCTAAGGTCAACCCTTCCTTTTCCTTGACAATATCCCAGTATTCCTTGAAAAGGCCTTCATATGTTTCCCGGTCTTTGAAGTCCACTTTTTCCTGTAAGATATACATAAAGTAGGTAACTATAGATATTCATCAAGTTAACCAAACATCACTTGACTCTGTTACCAGTAAGCAAGAAAGCTAGATGGACCATTTCAATATAAGAACACACAAAGTGGCCACAGGAAATGAAATTAATTAGTACTTTGAAGCCGCAGCTGGAATAGGCAGGTACTGGGGTAAAATATATAAGGAATAAATTACATTCAGATTTTGAAACCAAATCAAGGTATAAGTTAAAGATACAGGACACATTAAACACTTATTAAAAGGAAACTAATTAAGGGAATAGGAGGCAGCATTTGTGAGTATGAAGATCTAAAATAGCCTTTGCCATCAAATCTTCACAAGCCATTTATGGAAAAATTCTAACACTATCACTACTCCTGAGAGTGTTTAATCTCATCTAATTGTGATTAGAGAGAAAAGGAGATCAACACTATATCTATAAAGAAAATTTATGTAAAAAATTACAAAATGATAAACTTAGACAAATTTGCCTCTATCAATTCATATAGAATTACTCAGTGCTATCGACATCATCGATGCCAACAGGAACTCTATGCCCGTAGATGAGTCTCATGTCATGGTCACAATAAGGGGAGTTGTATGTATGATTGTACGCAGCCTTACCCTTTGGAAACCAAACTTTTTTATTTTTTTTTTCCAGTTGACACTATAATCTGATAAACCACCACCTGCTACATCAAGATAAATAAGAAGCATGGGTAGTTCAATGAGCCATTTTAATTCAAAAGCCAAAGATAAGGCTATTATTAATAGTCTTAAGATCATTCCAATACAAAGCCTAGTATATTTTTAATTATCTACATGCATGATGCACAATGCTTGGTATTGCGTGCACAGGAAGAGCATGAGATAAGCTCGTGAAAATCTCTCTAGATTTGGCATCTCATCAATTCACCAAATGTCCTTGTTGTTTTCAAAATTCATCAAATACCCCTCACCTTTTTAAAAGCACCTCAAGTACCCTTCATGACTAACAGTCGTTAACTCCATTAGTCATTAATCCTTAACTAACCCTTAGTTAACCCCTAGTTAACCCACTAATCAACCTATAACCCCTAATTAACTCACTAATCAACCTCTAACCCCTAATTAACTCACTAATCAACCTCTAACCCCTAATTAACTCACTAATCAACATCTAACCCCTAATTAACTCACTAATCAACCTCTTCCTTATTTTTTTACTTCTCTCCCTCCCTAGTCACCCACCAAGAAATCTGGCGATCAGGGAGGGGAGGGGAGGAGAGAAAGGGGCGGTGGGGGAGGGAGAGGGAGTGAGAGAGAAAGGGGCGGTGGGGGACGGTCGGCGGTCATGGAAGGGAAGAGATAAAGAGGTGAGGCGTTAGTCACCGGTAACTCGGTTGCAAAAGGTATGGCTTTGCTAGTTGCTGAAAGTTACCGTTAGAAAGATCAAAGATCATGTTGACAGTGATCAACAATGGAAACAAATAATGAGGCATATGCGGACCACCAGCATTAATAGAAGTCCCAATCAAGCAAAAGAAACAAATCAGCGAAATCGGATGGTCAGGTTAGGCAACCTTCTATTTAAACAAGTCATAAATTTATAGGAAGGCAAGGCAGTAATAACGTCAAGTGAAAAGAAGGGGGGGGGGGATTACAGAACCCAGATAATGGAGAAGATGATCATGTTACCTTAAGCACTATTTATATAAGCAGGAAACAACTGTATAAAATAATAAAAACAGCAGCATGATATGATGGCAGTAAAATATTCATATGACCCATCAATGTAGGAAACATATCTAGAAGAGGAGAGTGGCAAAGGAGCGCAGCTACATTTTAATTGCACATTAGAGGATACATTTGAATATGTGCATGACATAGTACAGCATTAATAAGAATGTACACGGCATTGCACAACATCAGGAAGAAACACAGCATATCAAAGCAACAAGAATTTTTTTTTAAAAGACCTGACTACCTCAGATTTTACTAGACCGCAATAACTCAGTAATCTTATAATATGGCAATAATAAATAGTCGCATCAGCTTAGTCTATTGATATACATAGCAAAGAGGGAACAAGATGCTTATGCCATGGACAATCTACTGTTTTCAAAGTATACATTTGTCCACATTAAACGGCGTACACCAGGTTGCCAGGATAGGCACCTGGTGGGTAAAAGAATACAGGGCATCCCCATTTTCACCCCAGCATATAGGTCCAATAAATCAGTATAATATGCAGAGTAGCTACTTAATGACGAGATGTATCAAGTAGATAAGAACCTGCAAGTATTAGAGATTTAACAAGGTATATATCAAACTATACATTTCAAACAGCACTGATTTAGAAACTACCCCATACCCCATCTGAGTCAACATCCACGCCTTCTTCTCCGAGTAATGCAAGTTTGAGGCAGTCATTGCAGAACCCTTTACCGCCTACAGTTTTTGCAAATGCAGCATCCTTGAAGCAGCTTTGGCAAACAGCATTTGGACAGCAGAAACACTGGTACTTCGAATTTCTTTTGCAAACAAGGCAATTATGCCATCCTGAAAAGAAGCACTCATCATTTGTCAAGTTTACTTGGTTGAGCTTTTTGACAATGCAAAAAGCCAAGAACACCCTATAATTGAGACGAGCAAGCCGCACAGGATATCATAGATGGAAATGCAGAACATGCCTCAACCTTTAGGTCTAAGATAACACATTTAATAGCTAGATACATTTATCTTTCCTATACAAAAAATTAAAAATAAATAAAATAAATTTAAGGAATTTCAGGAGCACCTTGGCATATCAATTATCAAACTTTAACGAGAAAAATCTCCAACTTGATCTTATGGAAGGCCAAAAAAGTGCCAAATGTAGAAAAATAACAAATAAATCGAAGCATTACTATATTATTTAAAAATACGAACTAGTGCATTTGCTGCTAATTGGCATACTAATTCCCTCCGTCCTGTAAAACGTCCAATACTCCAATTCGGGATGTCCCTAAATAATATCCACTTACTAGACGTGACAAATTCTGTTTAACTTCCAATGCTACTCTGCACATTATTTGCTATTGTTATACTTATCCATATTAACCATGATACAAATATTATTATTTTTTTTTAAAAAAAAAAAAAAAAAGTGAAGAACATTGGCTAGTATAACACATCTAAAGAGAAGTGATATGATCTTTCTTACACTTTCTGAAAATTGTAAGTGGTCATCTAAGACTGGCATGCAACACCGACAATCATCAATAACTAACAATAAAAATGAGCTCAAAAACATATATATAAAGCTGACATTTAAGGAGACCAAATTGGACCCTAAGATAGCATGACTAATGGCACGACACTTTGTGAAGATTCGTAAACAGATTTACCACAAATCCATGGATCATCAGTATCTTCAGTTGATTCTTCCTTTCCCACACATTCAGCGTGATAAGATTTCACACAACCCCTGCAAAACCAAATCAATCACGAAGATAAGGAACTTAGCAGACACGAGAGTGAAAGGATCAAAACAAGGCCACACTCACGGTCCAATTGTCTGATAAGTCAAACGATACAATACGCATTTTTGAGACTATTAACAGCAAACAAGGTCATTGTTATTTGTCATTATCATCTTGAAAGACAAATAATCGTGAATTTCAAAGAGCTGAAAGTTCAGTACAGCAACAATTTCTCCTTTTCAAATCAAAACAGAAAATTATAACAAGATTGAATTACTTTGCAGGATCCCTTATTCCAACTGTCACCAACTTATGTTCAAAATACTACTTCTTCCGTCCCTTATTATAGTCCACATTCTTTAAAAAAATGGTTGTCCCTTAACTAATGTCCACTTTATGCTTCCAATAAAAAAAATAAAAAAAATAAAAAGGTGACATTATGTAAGGGATTGGAGCACATACATTGCAGGTGGTATTAAATATTTGCAGATAGAATAAATTTAGGTGAAATTTAGTGGCTTTGTTAAGCCCTTTCTGCTATTGCAAAAGCTGCATTTAAGCCCAGAAAACAAAGGGATCTTATACAAATATTTCTTATAAATTTATACCAAAGTTTTTGCCTATTTATATTAATTTCTTTAAGTATTCTGGAGCTTTATATATAGGGGTTAGTTTATAATTTATACTATGTTGAAAAAAAAAAAAAAAGTGTATAAACTAATACCACCTGCAGTGCACGTGCAACCAACCCCAGTTTCCTCATCTAATGCTTTGATCATTCATCTTCCCCATTTTTTTTTCTTCTTGTTTTTAACATTGTTTTTATTTGGATGTGGGTCAACAAAGCCACAGAGTGGCAGAGTCTCATTGACTCTTCAAGTCAAGGAACTTGGATTTTATAACAAGACAATCTTTCTCAAACCCGTCTACATCAGTACCTTTGCGGCTCTATATACACCGATTAATTAAATTCAGGAATAATAGATTGCGGGTAATACAATACCAAATCAAATCTACATCAATGTCTCTTGTGACTCCATTTAAAATATAAATTGAATAATAATTTGATGAAAAATAGACTAACCAAACACGTGTCTACATCAATGTCCTTTGCGGCCCTATATAAAGTATAAACTGAATACTACGTAATTAATTTCAGGGAAAACGGACTATCTTTCCCTGCTTTCTCTCCTTTATTTCGCTTTTCCGCACCAAGCAAAAAAAAAATTTAAAATTTATTTAATTATTTAGTTTTTTTTTTTTTGGTGGGGGAAGCCTGATTCAATTGCTCACCTACTCATAAAATCACAGTGAAAAGGTCAAAACAATTTCGCTATTAATCAAAAAGGCATGACAAAGGCACAAAATTATTGAACCCCAATTTAACAAAAAATTACATAACCAAAAAAACATATACCCAGCAAAAAAAAAAAAAATAATAAAAAAAAAAAGAAAAAGAAAAACAAGCAATTTGAAGATTTTTAACAACACCCAGAAACCAAAATTCATAAAAAAAAAAAAAGATGCTACATTATTCCACAAACTTTATACTCCGTAGCAGTATAACAAGTAAAAATCAAGGGGAAATTTTTTAAATAAAAACCCCAGAAAACCCCAAAAAGATGCTACATTGGATGAATAATCAATGATCAATAAACAAAATTAACAAAAAATAGTGGAAAAGATTCATACTTGTAATCACAAACCATCAAAAGACCACCATCTTTGCAAACAAAGCAGTAATCTTCAGACTCAACTTCTCCTCCTTTAATTGGTTCTTCAACTATCTCCTTTTTCGGCTTGCTGATGTTATTGTTCCTCTTCCTCTTCACCATTGTTGATTTTGGAGAGAGAAAAAGAGGAGAGAGAAATAATGAGCAGGGGAGAAGGAGGACTGAATGACTGATGTTTTTGCTTGAAAATGTGTTATTTGTGAGGAGTTTGGTGGTTTATTTAATTACTGTAAATAATACAGGTAACAAATTAATAGTAATAATAAATGTTTTCTCCGTATTCCTAAGATTGCAACAAAAGGGATTATGCAACAAAAGGGATTATGCTTTTTTTAAAGCGCAATGTATACCTCAATCATGATATGATAAATATTACAAATAAAAGTAATATTGAAACGAATTTTACAAATATTTGGAGAAATATAATTATATACTCAAATAGTGTCAAAAGGTCAAAACTCGAAAATGTAAGGTTGCAATATTTAAAGAATGAGATAATGAAAATAATAAGGGGAAGAAAGTATATGCTCCTTGTTAATTTTCTTAGGTCATGGGAGGGAAGTAACGCACCCAATATGGATTGACATATGGCTTGGGAATCTCTCCCTTGATTATTGTGATATGTTGATATAATATTGGTTTTGGTAATGATGATTTTTTACCTTTTTAGGAGGAATATTTCCTTATTTTTCTGAGGCTATGGATTATTATTCATTGTATTGTATTCTATTGATTTTATTCAATAATAAGGAAATGTTACCCAAATTGAACAATAATAATGGGAAGCACTTTTTTTTCCGATGGTGCGACAATTATTAAGTACTCGTAACAAAAATAAATAAATAAATAAATAAAAAAAAAGTGGAAAGCTAAACGTCGCCCTCGAATATCTAACTAACGCCTGCAAATAAAATATATTTTACAAATTTACCCTTGTATCTAAAAAAAATTACCCCCCTCAAACATAATTTACCCACCCTCACTACCTCTTCTCTCTCTAAACCACCACCACCACCTCCTTTTACCACCCACTACTACCACCACCACCTCCTCCTCTTTTAACCACCAACCACCACCTCTTTTAATCTTCGGTTTCTCGATCTACACAATCGCAGATATGACGAGGAAGGGCAAGGGGAAGGCGGTCGGCGAAGACAAGATTTATTTTTTTAATTTATTTTCTGAAATCGGATTCAAACGCCCTGTTTTTTCGAACAACCTAGGCTCAAACACCTAGTTCATTCGAATAATCGTATGGTTGTACAAAAGATTTGGGCGGTTGAGATGAAACGCTTAGAAAATTCAAACAACCACAACAATAAAAAAAAATCGAAACCCAGGCAAACGCCTAGGATTTTTGAAAACCCTAGGCTGAAACGCCTAGTTTTTTCGAAACTTCCTAGGATGTTCGAAAAAACTAGGCGTTTCAGCCTAGGGTTTTCGAAAATCCTAGGCGTTTTCCTGGGTTTCGAATTTTAAAATTTTTTATCAGTACACACCGAGTTCATATGGTCCAACGAGCCTTCGGCGAGCAACATAGGTTATGTTTCCAGTATTTCGTCGTCGTCCATAAGATCCAATAAATTTGATTTTGCAAAATTTATAAAATTTGTTTGATTTTGAAAATCACGGTGGTTGGTCCGATGATCGTTGGTGGCCGTTGACCACAGGAGAGAACGGTTAAAATTTTTGTGTACGGTAAAAGTGTGAAATTGAGGTAAAATTAATTATTTTAATAATCGTTATTATAAGGATAAGTACGTAATTTTATGTTATTTTGCGGGCGTTAGTTAGATATTCAAGGGAGATATTTAACAACCCCCCAAAAAAATTGTTGTACTTTGCAACCCGCATGTATAAGAATCTCTAAGAACAAGTGAAGTAAATTGTTTAAACTATTTCTCACGTGAAAAAACCGGTAATACCGTTGTCCACTTAATTGCAAGGTGGGACACTAACGGGAACTGCTCACGTGAAAAGAGCCGGTAAAAGCGTTGCCTACTTAATTGCAAAGTGGGATACTAACGATAATCCGAAACGTGTTTGTATAAACTCTTTCCCCAAAAGCTTATTAACTTTGACGGAGCTTGATTTAATATATTTTTCGGCTTACTTTTTCTCAAAAAAGGTGAATAAATTATCTTTTGTTATTACAGAGGTACTTATTAATGCTAATAAAAGAGAGAAAATAACACTACAAGTACTTTATACGGAGTAGTTGGTTAATTAGTACTCATAGCAAAATTTTAAATCAAAATTAGAAAATCCATTATGGTAATTGTTGTTGGTCATATACGACACAATAAGATTTATGACGATATTGTAACTTTTTTTTTCCTAACTGCTCCATTTCATTTTCTGTTCCTGTCATATTCATCTTCTCCCAAAAGAAAAAAAATTTGAGTAAATTTTTGTTTTTTTTTTTTTGACGGAGAATAAAAAATAATCTTGAGAACATAGATTAAAAAAACACAAGTAGAATACTGTAAAAAAAATCTGTCAAAAAAAAAAAAAGAAAGCACTGTTTTTATCTTTCTTCCCAACCGTTACTTCTTCACACCAAAGCCGACCCCATCGGCAACGCCCTTTTCCGATCACTCAATTCTCAACTTCTCTGTTTTTCATGGTAAAACTTTTATACTACTTTTTTTTTTCAATTTTGTTTTTTTTGTCTATTTAGTATTTGCAAATTTATTGAGTTCAAATTCATTATCACCATATATTACCAGGACTAGATATGTTTGTTTCAGCGTCATATATATAAGATGATTAACTTTGGTTAGTAATGGTTTTAATATGTATAATCTACCTTTTAATTTGATTTATTAGAATGTACCCGTGTTAATGCACAACTTATGCATGGTTGTTTTTATTGAAAATGGTAGTAGTTAATTTGGAAATTATTCGGTAATTATATAGGATGGAATTTGTAGAATTTGAGGATTAAGCATTTGTAGAGTTATGAGTAAAAGTTGGAAAAATGGCATTCGGCACCATTTATAACCATCTACCTAACGGACCGATATGATTTCATCCGACATTATTTAGGGTGATGTGCACTTTGGGTTCATTGTTAGTTCTTAGTAGTGATGGATGGCCTTGATGTCCTTAAGTTTGGATGGATATCAATTCCATTTGCCACAATGCTGTTAGTAATTTACTAAGATTAATGTTGTTTAGTCTTTTGGCTCATGTCTTTGGATGGCTACACGGAATAATCATTTTTGGTTCATGTAACCAACCCCACTTATGGGATTAAGGCTTTGATTGATAATGATTGTTGTTTAGTCTTGTTATTCATATGTGAATGGAAATTGCTGTGACCTATTGTTGTTCAGTCTTGAATTTTATAGGACAGTATTCTTTAATCTTCATGTTTGCTTACGATATATATAAAAGAAATATTAGTGGACTTACTGATAGTGTTGTTGTCAGCCATGCTCGTTAACTTGATTTGATTAAGAACGAACCTACAACATTCTAATTAGAAAGTGCTAACTGATGTAGTTTGTGCTTGATCACAATTTCACAAACATAAAGTGTTTAAGTCTCTTCCCTTGTGTTTCAGACTTGAACCAACTGTTGGGTTTTGAATTTTGTATTGGGTAAACATGACTATAGGTCATACTTTTTGTTTCAAATGGCACTTCATTTGTCCTGACCTAATATATTCTCTGGATTTATTATCCGCAGTCGGATGAGGATACGCAACACTTTCTAAGCATGCTTGATGCTGCTGCTGAACGAGCTTTTGAAGCATATGCAGATGTGTGTTGTCTTTCCTTTGGCTTTCAGTGTTTAATTCATTGAAATTATTTGCTGAACTTGTAAAACCATCAGTTTGTTTATTCTAATTTGGCAAGGTAGTTTATGATGTTCATACATGCGAGAATTAGCTGGTGTTCTTTGGATCATAATCTATTAATATATCTGCATAATTTTATTAGACAGACTTTGAATCTGAATCTATTTGTTTTTGTTTTTATCTTTTGGAAAATTATAGAAAATGGTTTCCAAATCCAGTACAGTTGTAGGGCTGAGCAAAACTACCCGAAAATCCGATCCGCATCCGATCCGAAAATTATAGATATCCGATCCGAAAAAGTCGGATATCGGATGTCTAAATATTAGATTTCGGATATTTGATATCTGATAAAAAATTCAGATACCGGATATCGGATCGGATATCCGATCCGAAATCTGAAGAAATCACTCATTACTCCGATATTTCAGTACTCCATATTATTTTTTATATCATATAAAAACTACCAAACCCTAACAACTGAGTCCCCTCGCCCCCACCCCCCTCTCTTTCTCTTCTCCTCTTTTTCTCTCTATAGCTTTCTCAGATTCTCTCTCCTTTCCTCATCTCAAATTCTCAAGCAATTAAATCTCAATTTTCTCAGATCTCCTCAACCAAGACAACCATTCAAGTATTCAGCCCTAACTTTCTCTCCTCTCCTCACCTCACTCTCAATCTCTCAGATCTCAGGCTCTCACTCAGCCTTCACGCCCGGCTCAGCACCTCATCGCGTCGATATGTTTTCACTCCATCAGCTGCTCACCGTCGTCAACAATGGTTCTTAACCTTCGGGAGTTCCACTAATTGAACACCGTTACAATTAGAACCATTGCGAGTTCGCGAAGGTGGAGCGTCATTTGGTTGATTGTAATTTGGTGAATTAGATTTTGATGTTTTTATATTATTTAGAATTTGAAGGTTCTAGAGCAAGTTGAATGTATTTTATTAAAAGATGTTGTGTTTTGATGTACTTTTAGAATTGAATTACCAGTTCTCAAATGGAAAATATTGTGTTATGTGAAATTGCATTTGGATATCATTACATATTTGCCTTTAAAAATAAATTATTTTTGTCATTACATTAGTATTTACCAAATTATTAAAACTTATAGGGTTGGTGTTTCAAAAAAAAAAATAAAAAAAATAAAAACGTATTGGATATCAAAACTATCCAATCCGAAATTTTCGAATATCCGGATATCAGATATCCGAAAAATTTCGGATCGAATACGGATATCAAATAACCAATTTTTCAGATACGGATATCCGATCCGAAATCCAATTTCGGATCGGATATCTGATCCATGCTCACCCCTAATAGTTGGTGTTCTGCCCTCCAAACAAACATTACAGCATAGCTCTAGTTTGCTGCAGGACAAGGAGTTGACTACAAAGTTAAGTCAAAAGTGAAGTCCCCAAATTAATTTTCCCCCTCCATCAAAACCAAGCAGTTTCCATAGTGAGCCACAAATAAATGGGTTTGCCCAATATATCAAGTTCAGCAAATCCTTTAGGCAAGGAAAAGGACTTGGTAGCAATAAATGAGCTACGCCTCACTGACAAGTCGGCTGCATTTGGTGAAAATATGCTTTTTAACCAATGCTTAGAAAAGGCAACTCTCCAGCTCCTCCTTTGGTCAAATGGTTCCTGGGCCTATGTTTAAGGCCGACTTTGGTAGATCAGAGTCACTTAAAGGTAAATTGAGTAGGAATGGATCTTTTTCAAGTCATGCCTCAAAACATGTACAAGGTTTGAGGCTCATGCCACATTAGTCATATCGTGGAGAGGCTATTGAAAGAGAAGCAGCATTGAGGCCCTGCACACAAGTTCCATCTGCGGGGTCTACAAATTCCATGAGACATAACAGAACAAGTAATACGCGTCCTCCTCATCAGAAATGGAGTCAGGGTCATACAAGTCGAAGAATTGCACAAGAATTGGGCCAAACATCTAAGATGACAAGGTCTAGGGATTCTTCAAACAGAAATAGTTGTCTAATTAGGAATAATATTAAGGGGCCTTTGCTCACCAAGGTTGTACCTCATGATCAAATCTCAGAGGAAACGAGTTGGAATTCATGCGCTTCTTCTGGTTCAACAACTCAGCAAAGTGGCTCGCCATCTTCTTTGAGTGGGAGTTATGAATCATCTGGAAGTGTTAGTTATGATAGTGATGAAAGTGAGCCACTGTATGAGAAAGTAGGCCACTCAACAAGGATGAAACAGCCTGAATATACTGATAGTACCACTTCAGGATATGATGATACTTCTTCCTATTCTAACAGTAGAGATGACTACTCTGATGCAAAATCCTCAAGCCAAGTGAGCTCAGCACGGCTACATAAGTGGGACCCACAAAAGGAACGAGTAAAAAGGAGAGGGAGATTGAGGAGACTTGGAAGGAAGCTAGGGATGATATTTCACCACCATCACCATATCATTATAGGGATGAGCCTGATGCACGTCATGCTAGATCATTTTGGAAACGACTTGGAGAGATGTTTCATCACACAAAAAATGCCAATCATCGTCAGAAACTAAAGTCAGAGAAGCCAAGTTAATCTGATGTCAAGACTTTGGCGAAGAGAAAACAACCAGGACATTTTCATGCACTTGTAAGTGGGCTAATGAAGCACATGAAGCATTCTAAGAAACCTAAACAAGTGAAGAATGGTTTCAAGGGGCTTGAAAGTGGCCGTCATGGTGGTAAAAAGAAGGGGAAAAAACTGCTTTGGTGGCCGAAAATTCATGGGGGAAGAGGCGGAGTGAAGATGCCCAACAAAGGAAAGGTCAGGCTCGGAAATTATAGGACAAAAAGTTTTGCTGCAGCTAAGATGATTTTGAAGAAATGAAAATGTCTCATTGTATTTGTATCAATTATGTATATATATGTTAACAATGTAACATTGATGCTTCAAAGTCGCTTCATGTTCCTCTTTTGATCAGAACATGAAAATCTCTTTCATATCAAAATTTAAGATGAATTGCCTAGTATATTTTCTACTTAATGTAATATTTTATAATTTCTTCCTCCGTTTAAAATAAGATGTATTCATTATATATTTGTATGCCTCGTAAGTGGTAAAATTAGGACATCTTGATTTGACCAAATGATGTCACATATTGTATAACCCTTTTTTTTTTTTTAGCAACAATAATGTATACTTCTTTTCTATACAGAATAATATATCAACACTTCGATTCTACCATTTCTTTAATTTAAGAAAAATATGTCCATGTAAAATCATGTTAAAGTTGCCTAAATCACCTCACTTATAATTTCAACTTAATTTTTAATAAATTTTACTAATTAAAAAAATATATGGTTGTTGTAAACACATTAGGTGACTAGGGAATCATGTCAACAAAAGTAAAATGGAAAAGGCATATTTTTATTAATCAATTTTTATATCCTTTGACTAGGGGTAGAAGCGTCATTTGGTCCCCTCTGTCGACATGGCAACTTTAGCTATTTTCTTTTCTTGTTTTTGAACACAAATAAGTGGAGGCTAATGGTAACTTGATGGCGGCAGTCTGTCATTATTCAACATTCTAAAATTGCAAAAATTTGGTTTTTTTTTTTCCTCAACCAACATTCAAACACAAGACAAAATAATAATGTTGGTTGATCCGCATCACTTTGATGGCTACCCTGTCCATTCCCTCTCCTCCTCTTCGCTTCACGACGTCGATTACAGGTTCTCTCCTCCCCCTTCTCTAGCTTCTTTCTTGTTATTTCTCTGACATTCATTCATTATTTTCATTTTACTGGACTGTTTTTTCTTTCCTACAGCTGTGGCTCTTGTGGGTATGATCTCAACCTTAATTCATGCAATCGGAATACCTCTGTGATAGGTTCAAAGAACTACGGCAAAGCCATAAAAAAGGGCATCATTTCTTTCTTGTCTATAGACGAGACAAGGTTTAGTCGAATTCAACAGCTTAGGTGCAAGCCTTATTTCGAATCAGCTCGTTCATGGGGGATATTTCAGCGAAAAACTAAACTATTATGCCGGAAATGTGGCAACTAAGTTGGAAATGCTCGTAATTTAAGCAATTTGGCTGCTCCCATTCTTCGAAGCAGAAAGATATATCCCCTGATTCCACAGGTTCATGGGGATGGAATGGGGATTCAGATGCAGCCGGGACTTATGATATCAGGATTCGCGCTCTGCAGCCTTCTTCTTGTGACGAATCTAACATTTTCAGCAATGATATATGATCAAATAATTTATCAAATTTTAATTTCTATTGGTCTTGCAAATAAGGCTCAACTTTGTTTATGTTTTCAACTTTTGTTTTGGTTAGGCTTAGACTTAAGACTCTGGGCTCTTCCATGATACCAGAAATATAAGCGGTGTTATATTCATTCAACCCAAGTTATGTCTATATCGTTTAGTTTTGTAAGCCATTCCTGTGCATCTAAAGATACATAAGGTTTATATTCTGTACTTTCTTCAGATTTATCACTATCAGATGAACTATTATCATTTTTCTTGTCACTGGAAAGACTTGTCTGCCTGTTGGGGTGCCTTAATTTGAGTGATAGAAGACGGGATACTTCATGTAGGCCGCCCCATTTTTCAAGGGCACGGGCAATGTCATACCGTCCTGCAAAAAAAAAAAAAAAAAAAAAAAATCTTCTCAGTTGAGTTTTATATCTTACAGGAAACTAAAATCAAAAGCCTACAAAAAAAGGCAATAAGTGATTTTTTTTTTCTTCTTCTGGAAACAAAGCTGTCCAAATTATATACAGGTTAGGAAGTAATTAAGCAGTAATAATTAAACCTGCGCGTTCAAATGCTTTTCTGCTGGGCATATATGATGGATCCATCCCCCAGTTCTTTTGAAATCGATGAATCTGAAATTGACAAAGAGTAGATACTTTCAAGATTCTAAAAAATTACATAATGTTCCATTATCTTGCTGAAATTGATCAGGCAAAACGAGCAGAATGCTAGAACTTACCTCCACCTGCAAATTTTCAAGATTGTCCCAATAACCTTTAGGTTTTCGATGTTTATAAGCTAGAGACAGGTTCATCAATGTTGCAATCCTCCTAAAACCACCCATCCGGTTGATTGCCTTTTCAATGTCAACCCTACCATAAGAGCGGAGTTGCTTCCTCATGGGCATGAATCCATCCTGCCCATGCTCAGAAACAAATTTCAGGAGCTCAGACTTTAGAACTTCAATGTCCTGTTGCAAGCCAGGGACTCTAGGCCTTTGCTTTATGGAAGTTGAACTGCTACTGCTCAATTGAATTTTCACATTCCTTTGATCAGTTTTGCCTTCATTAGATGATAAGCTAGGCTGCTCTTTGCAAGTTTCATCCTTCTGCTGCTCCATGTGTAGCTCATCATGTTCATCAGAACTTGTTCCCATCCTCTTCTCAATGTAGTCTCGAATTGCACATAAATTGGACGGAAGATCCTCATATATAACCTATATATTCATAATTAAATGTTTAGCATCTCTTCCAAGCCAACATAGCAGCACCATCCAAGTGTAAGCATTAAAAATACTCTATGCCGAATTGTTAACACAAGAGGCAACCAGATTGTGATCAGATAACAACCCGAGTTTAACAACTTCCTGAATCCTAACCCTTGGATAATTCACAATCATGGTAATGCAATGCAAGAAGGTGATTAATTACTAAAGTTGAAGTTTTAGCATACCTCTTCCATTATTGATTCTGATAGAAAAGTATCTTGGCGCATTTTTGACTCCACGGAGTATTTTAGCAATGTATGATGGTTTCCGAGCTGCTCAAGCTGCCACCTGCCATGAAAAGAGTCGAAATCCCCCTCAACCTGCTCAAAGCTAATTTCTTGCTCAAGCTGTTCACACAAGTCCATGACAACCCGTGCATGGAGTACCATATATAAGAGACCCTTGCATCCTTCCTGTGAAAAAAAGCGTAGAAGAACTTCACTCACTTTAGTGAAAATAGAATAAGCTTTAAACCAGGTAAAAGCTATTGAGGAGAAAAGCATAGAATTCTTAGGTTTATAATTTCAAAGATCATAAAGTCAGTGGGTACAAAAGCAAAGACAATGATGCAATGGATATAAGAAGATTGCCTATTATGTTAATACAAACTAGAATTAAAAACATATCCTGTTTTTACCTGAAGGATGCGAACTTTGTTGTTATCTCGAAATAAAACTTTGCTGATTGCCAAATTTGGAACTATCCTGCAGAAACATATAGCTTAGTTAACTAAGACATAAAAAACCTAATGTAAAGAAGCAAAAACCACAGGTCAAGGTTTTTTTTTTTTTTTTTTTTAATCTTAGCCAAGTAACATTTCTTTCAGGTTGCCTTGGGTTGATCTTCATGGAAACATCATTCAACTAAACAGATTACTTTTGTTTAGATGGTAACCAGAAGAGTTTTAAAACTGAAGAAGTTTTGGAATGGGCTAGCACAGAATTATTTCAGAAGGATGATTAATTCAAGTCATACGAATGTATATATAAAATAAATTCATCCAAGGCAAGAATTTTGATCAGTTTATCCGGGATGAACGCTCTCCATCCCAAGATAAAGTTAAAACAAAATTCAGGCAAAATTAATTACGTAGTAAAATTTGCTAAACAAAACTGTCAAGCACAACTGAACTGAAGAAAAGAACTGGACAACATTCTGATTCATGCAACAAATTGGCTTTACTCACTCTGGAAGACTTTCATAAGTAGTTAAAACATCCCAGACTTCACGAACAGGAGCTTTCACTGTAATGCTAGCAACAACACAGCGATGAACACCGCCATTTTCCTTCAGTACATAAGTTGTTGTCAGATAGCCGTAGCAACAATGAGATCCTCTTCATCAGGAAAATCAGTTGAAAATAGTTAAAGTCAATTAATTACCAATAGGCCATCAAATCGACGAAGATGAATCTCATCCACTAAGCAGGGCTTGTCAAGCCTACAAACTTTACCATATATGCCCCAAGTACTATTCAACTCAGAAGGTGCCTGGGGCAAGGGCCCAAGGATAGATCTGGAGGAAATCTTCTTTAGCTCCTCAGTAGACATATCTTTCTCTTTTAAAGTACTTGGCAAGCTAGTGCTACTAGTATTAACAGAATTTCCGCCTTTTGTGCTAACTAGTTTAGGCATCTTCTGATTTCCTACAACAATACTCTCAGCTCTGCAAGCCAAGGCTCGAAGATTCACAGGCAGGTCTGATTGAATGATCCTCTCCAAAAAAATTGCTGGAAAGTTAAACTTTGGTATGACATTGACCTCATAAGATAGTGTTGTCTTAGACGAGGATCTGAGATTATGCAATACAGAAGCATGTCAAAATAACTATAAATATAGAAATTTGCAGGTTTTCTTAAACAACAAAAGCTGTCTCTTTCAGAAAAGCTACTTTCAATGGAATTCAGACATAACAAATCGTATAAGGATAATATTTCTAAAGGTTCTCACAATTCCAGTTGCACAAATCACTGATATAACTTTTTACAAGTTTGCAAGCTATATCTAGATGTGAACAGACAGAACAAATATTCAGTCAATGGCACCCTCACAGAAAATATTTCCATAGTCTAATCAGACTTCATAACAGATTAAGAGGTCCACACATTTAGCTCTTACTTCAGGATTTTCGACAGATGAAATGGCCCTTTTTTTCCTTCTTTTTAATCCTGCTTCTATAATCATAGAGAATAGCAGACCTAACCATCAATGTATCATACACATGTGATGATAATCATTATAGTTTTGACTTGATTACTCATTTCTTCATCATTGTCCTCAATGTGTAAAGCTCCAGTTAAAGATGATATTATTGTTGCCTCTCTACTCTACAACTATTATCCTAATACACTTAGACCAGCTACAAATTTAATTAAGAGTGAACCCTGAAAACTCATAGGGAAAATGGGAACAGTTATCATACCTTCTCTTTGATTTTACCGACCATTTTCCTTCAAACTTCTTGAAGTCTCCATCCACCATGGAGAAATGGAGTTCACGGTCTCTTGGCTGCATCAGAATCGATAATTACTTTTTGATGTTAAAAAATGGTTTACATCCATAATGTTCAATAGGTCATAAACAAGTTTCCATGCAAAATATCTATATAGATGTGAAGCCACTACAATTGGGTACAAGAGAAATTGGTAAGCAAGCACAGAAAGAAAGTTCTGTAAATTTTGAGGCTTTGAGCTATTGACAGTAGATTATAGATCTAACATACCTTTATAAATGCTCATATTATTTTTCTACTATAAACTCACTATTGGAGCCTAAAAAGAAATGTAAAGCCAAATTTACATACCCCATCCCTCCCTCCATGTACATCTTGAATTAGTCATTGATAGCTACAGAGGGTACAATTAAAAGTTTAAGAACTCACTGAATTAGGAAATTCTTTGAGATCCAAGACAACACGAGCTTCAATATGCCAATACAATGCCCTTTGGAAGCCTCTTTGCTCTAACCACAGTCTACCAGGATACGGACAAGGAATTCTTCCACTGGAAAATGGCAATAGTAGGCCATAGCATAACCATTAAACAAAAGCATCAGAATTAAGCAGGTTGGAATGTAAAAAAATGTTTCATAAGAGACAAAAATACTTTCACCACTAATTACAGTAAACTAGTAAAGACACTGGGGTGAACAAGAGGAACAAACTTATCATGAACATCATGTTACTTTCTTCCAATCAAGCAGTAATGCCTGTAAACCTTGTTATAATACCTCTTATAGCTCCCTTATTACTACAGTAGTACATTTCATAGGGATAATAAGAATTAATATTTTGGGAATAATGCACCATTGAGTCGTGATCTTGGGACTCCGCTACAAGCCTACAACCCAAATTACAGGGTTAGTTCACAACCAAGTTGATATTTATGAGCTATGATCCTTGATACGTCGCAAAAACCAATGAAACTGTCAAACATTAGTTAACTTCTAACATTTAACAATAAAATATTACTTCTTTAGTTTTAACCATTCATCTTAGCAATATCTATTATTTTCGCCACCATACCTTCTATGAGTCTGTTTAGATCAATTTTCTACTTCTATACAACACTCACTAGTCACTACTCCCTCTATCTCATTTTAATTAGACACCTAATTATTCTCAAGTAACATATCTACTAAATAAGAGAACTCTAGCAAGAATCAACCTTACCAAGATACTAACAATTAAGATAACTCAAGCAAAAATTAATGTTACATGATTTTTTTGGACAAACTAGAATCATTAGCATATTGTTGCTCCAAAAACAACTTCTTTTGTATTCTTACCAACAACTCAATAAGTGTTATATAATTGGTTATAATTTAATCCCAAAATCGGAATTGCTTCTATAATACTCCCTCCGTTCCATAATTCCCTAAATTCACCTTAAAGGCTATCGCAAACATACGAAAAACTACCTAAAGAGTAATGATTCCATCAAATTTTTACAAGTAACAAAAACTATAGCATAAAAATAAAAAATGAAAAATGAAAGATTACCTACAAACAAGATTAGGTACGAAATCAGCGAGGCGTTCATAATCAGTAAGAGCATTCCAAACCGATTCGACATCGGAATTGACAGTAATCTCCGCCTTAATCCGACGCTCTCTCCATGAAATCACTTCAACCTCACAATTCACCTTCCGATCCCAATTTTCTCTCTCCTCCACCAGCTGCTGTTGTTCACCAACATCTCTGTTCCCCGCTCTTTCAAATCCGCCATTGACGGCGTAAGCATTCACAATCACTCTCCCCTGTTTGCTCCAAAATCTAGGGTTCGGATTAATCTCATGATTATTAAAAGTATAAATTGAGGCTTCTGATGAAACGTTTCGAAGCGAGAAAATGTAGGGTTTGGCGGGAAATTGGGGATTAGGGTTTGTAGTAAAGGAGAGAGAGATTGGATTGAAGATGTAGGAAATCATGGAGTTTGATACTTGATTTTTTTTGTGAATTTGCAGTAGATTTTTTTTTTCAGTGTTCAAGTACAGAGGGAGTGAGAGAGGTGGTTAGGGACCGTTAATTGGGTGATTTTGGCGCTGAGTGAAGTGAGGAAGTTGTGGTTTGGAGTTGGGGGTTTGTTGGTCATTTCAATATTTAACTTGTGGTTGGAAGTTTACAATGGATTTTTTTTATTTTTTTTATGAAAAAGGGACATGTCACTTTGTCACTTAAGTATAGCTTATAAGAAAATTGATCCGACTTGAATTAAATTGATAGAATACTTATTGTCTTAATTTACGTCTACAAACCCATATAACACTATTTTCTCTACTCATATAACTTTACATAGTTAATTTTTCGAGTGGAAAAGTACAAAGGAACAAGCAAATCAATAATTATGAAAATGAGTTGCGATGAAAAATTTGTCATTTTTTATTACTGTATCGTCTGTATATGAGGTAGGAAATAGAGTTGAAAAACTTTGTGAGAGATGTAAAACGGAAATTGAACAATATGTGTACAAATGCGAATCATGTGGCGTGTGGCACAACTAAGGCCAACCAAGACACCTAGTAAAAATACTTAAAAGTTAAAACCAATAAGTCAGATTTTCCAGATTTCAGATTAGCCAATTAGGTAGCACAAGATAAGGAAATGCTGCTTTCAGGAAATAGCTTCTTGTGCACCCATATTTCCCACCACTCCCTCAGAAAAAAAGGAAAGAGATTTCCCATAACATTTGCAAAAAAGCCAGATTTTCCAGAAAACGAGCAGAACCCCAATTTCAAATTCAAGATCTCTAGCAAATTATTGACTCAATCTGCCATTGGAATTCTGGGATTAGGATTTGTTGATGCAGGGTAATAATTCTTCCTTCCCTGTGTAGTATGTAGTAGTATTATTTACATACTATTATTAACTATGTATTGTATCTTAATTAGTGTTTATTGTAATACTTATGTAACATTGAATTATTTGGTCAGATATAGTGGAGATTGGTCAAGAATTGGAGTGATTTCTACAGAAACGGAGGATTTGCTGAAGATTGCAGCTTTTTTAGTGGTTCCTCTCTGTTTGTTTGTTATATTATCTGTTGCTAAAAACCCAGAAAATTAACATCTTTAATAAGTCGTGTGAACTGTTTTTATTTTTTTATTTTTTTTCGCTTTTGCAATTGCACAACTGTTTTTTTTTTTTCGTGAGGTTTTTTATGTTATAACTGCAATTGCACAATGTGCGTGTAAGCAATATCACGATGTGGTGCCTACAAATTAGGCTATAAAATAGGCTAATAATCAGCAAAAATCTTTGACTGGAATTAAACGTGGGAGTCACCATAACTACGAGCTGAGATGTACATTGACTAAACAGAATGTAGTCATGTACAAGAATCTATAATTAAAACATTACTTTTGTAACACGTTTAATATATCCAAATAAACAACGTTATATACTCTTGAGGAGTTGGGGGTATTACTAAGTAAGAGTACTATATTATATACTACTCGGTAGACTTTCATACTTTCCCACTTATTAAAGTACGAGTGTTTTTCATATTTTCACCATTTTTTAATTGTAATGTTGAAAATTTTACATTTGTTAACGCACATGTTATAACTGGTTGATTAAAAAAAATACATATATTATAAAACTAATATCTTAAAGGTTAACTTATAAAAAGGAGGTACTTTAAAAAATATTTTTCAGACGAATATAATAAGATCCCACATATATGTTTTTTTTTTCCCGACATATGTATAAATAACAAAAAACAATCAAATAAGTGTGCACAACTAACAACAGTTACGTCAGTTAGCTTGTTGACAACAGTTACATGCACAACTACTCCCTCCATTTTTTTAAAGTGTCCTATTGGAATTTTTTGCTCTATTCATTTGACCCACTTTAATCAATATTTGTAAATTATATACTTCCTCCGTTCTTTTTTTATCGCATCACTTACTACTTTAGGAAGTTTACTTATTATTGCATCATTTCCTTTTTAGGATAAAAAATATCTATGTTCACACTGTAAATACCCAACATACCCTTACTTTTTCACACTTATTTTTTATTTTATCTTACATTACATGGACAATTTTGTATTTTTACGTTTCTCTCTCTTACTTTTTCCCACTACCAAATTTTGCCTCCGAAACCCCTATGATGCAATAAAAAAAAACGAAGGAAGTATAAGAAACTATATAATCTTATATATACTTGTTGAAATCGTGTCAATAAATAAATTATTAATAATCAATTATTATAATCTATACTTATTGATAATTAAAAATATTAATGTTAAAAGTTTTGCATCGACATATACTGTACCAAGCTCTAATGAATCCTTTTAAAAAAAATGGAGGGAGTATCACAACTAATAATGTTGTTGTAACTACATTTTGCCAAACAAAGATTTACACAGTTACACTATATTATGAATCCACATTAAACTAAAAAAATTATAATAATAAAAAAAAAATCGATAATTATTTATTTTTAAGCCAACTAATGGATGAGAGTATTGAGTATTGACTCGAGCTGCCGACATTACGGGGCATGCTGTATGCAATCATTTTTTTAAGGAGAAAAAATGAATACATTGTAACTTTGGCTATTCTTCGTATTCTCTTTTTAAGAGAAGGTATTGGGAGCGGGTGTCGCACACATAATTACGTGCGGCAGATTTGATTGATATATTTTATTTGTTGGCTAATATGTTTCATTTGTTGGCTGATATGGTTTTTGTGTTGGCTAATATATTCCTTTTATTGACTGATGTAATTTTTTTTTTTTTATTTTTGATATGTTCCTTTTGTTGGCTGTTATAAAACATCAGTTGGTTGATATGTTTCTTTAGCTGACTTATATCTTTATTTTGTTGACTTATACTTCCTCCGTTCTATTAATATTACAACAATGGACTTTTCGCACTATTCATCACTTTTGTTTGACCATATAATATGATTTATACGTTAAGCAAAATATAGTCATGTGAGATCTTGTTGGATTCGTCTCATAAAATACTTTCACAATATTAACTTTTTATAATTTTTACTCTTATACAATTATAGATATTTAGCATATAAAATGTGCTTTGAGATGTTTAATTTCATCCTTGTTGCAATATTAATAGAACGGAGGAAGTATGTTTCATTTTGTTGGCTGATGTATTTATTTTGTTAGCTTACCTGTTGCTTTTGTTTGCTGATTTCATCCTTTGTTGGCTAATATGTTTTATTTGTTGGCTGATATATTCCTTCTGTTGGTTGATATGTATCTTTTGTTGATGATATGTTTCTTTTGTTGGCTGATATGTTCTTTGTGTTGACTGATACGTTTTTATTAATGTCTGATATGTCCCTAATGTTGAGTGATATCAGACATCAATTGACTTATATGTACATTTTAATGGCTGATATGAGTCATTTGTTGGCTAATATAATTAACAATATACAATACATTTTTATTTCGTTCTCTCTCCTCTTGGCTGATATGCTCATTAACAAAATAAAAATAAAGTGTATGGTAATCTCAATAGCATAAGCTTTTATTTGTATAAGGTAATCACAACCCAAAATGCTTATCAGATTCCAAATCATTTTTGAAAAGAGAAAAAAATGAATACATTTATTCATTCACAATAATGTGCATCATGATATCGCGTATCATTATTTTTATTCAATGTTGAATAAAAAAAAAAATTAGTGATATAAAAGGGTTTTATGTTCTTTACATATTTTACCTTTGATATTAGAATGACTGATACGAGTCATGCTCATTCATATATTACTTAGAGTTGGCAATGGTCGGGTTCAAGATTCGACCTAAACCTAACCCATATTTTAGTGTCTGGGTCCTAAATGGATCTGGGTCTCAGTGCAATGGGTCCGGTCTGAAAAGTTCAAACATAGACCCGATCCAGATTTGACCAGTAGATATTTATTTTATAAAAAACTCACATAAGTCATGAGTTATCTAATTTAAGGAATTGAATCAGATGAAAGGAAAACCTAAAGAACCTAACTCCAAACTATAGCCGACACTCCTTGAAATATTTTATACACACCCAAGTATACCGTACACTCAACTAACCCAAAGTTAGTTTTTGCTCTTCATTTGATGATTAAATGAGAAACAATCATCAAAATGAGAAAAAAATGCTCATGGGTGAGTGTACCGTACGCTCGGGTTTAATTTATATAACAATCTCTCGACACTCCTCAGCTCTAAGGGCTAGCTCCTACTCTCGCCAAGTTGATTGTCGTATGTTTAGTAGTATTTTTTTTTTTTTTTTGCATGTTTAGTAGTATTTTATTAATGTATCTTTTTTATATGAAGTTTATTTTGATATGCAATATGCGGCTAAGATTGTTTAATGTATCTATATGACTTTATGTGTAGTCACACAAGTAATAGGCAAGTTATAATCTATTTAAAATACTTAGTATAAGTGATTATAAAAAAATAATAATAAGACCCATTTTGGACCCGTTTTAGACTTGAGACCCGCTAGTTCAATGGATATAGGTCTGATTTTTTATACCCATTAGATTTGGGTCGGATTTTTGGATCCACCTCCAAAAACCCATGTCTAGGTCTTGTCAGACTCGACCCGAATTCGACTCATTGTCATTCCTACTATTTACCAATATGTGTATTTTTGGTTTAATCAATATAATAAAACTTACTCTTCGTCCTATAATGTGGTCACAAAATTTTGAATTAGGTACTTAACTTACGCCCAAGATAAATATTAAATCCTTGGTTTAAAGACAAAGATAAACCTTTAGCAAAAACATACTCAGCTTCCACGAAATTATGAGAACCACACAAGTAAATTTACCTTTCTCAATTCTATCATGCATATGGAAGTAGCTAGAAAATCACCATTATCACAAGTATTGTGGTCGAAGAAATGCGTAACCAACCACTAAATTTTGGATTAAATCCATTTGATTTTCATTATTGCCAGTAATTTAAACATCCATTTTTTTTCAAATGTAAAATTTATATATTTATTAACACCTTTTGATTGTGGGTGATGATTTCTATGTTGCTTTGCAGTTCCATGTTTATTTATTTTTTCCTAATTTTGCTGAATTGATTGTGACAATTTAATTTGGATTTTGATGTTATAGTGGGGTAGCTAAGTTTTTTTTTTTTTTAATTTTTAATTTTTTATTATTATTATTATTTTTTTTGTTTTGTAATTGGATATTAATAAGTTTTTTGGAAAAGTAGAATTACGCCCTGTTTACTTCACCTTAAAAAAATAATATTCAGTAAAAAGTAATTTCAGTTCAGTATAAATAATTTTTAGTTCAGTAAAAAAATAAGTTCAGTTCACTAAAAATAATTTTAGTTTAGCAAAAATAAGTTCAGTTCAGTAAAAAAAATTACAATTTAGTAAAAATTAGTAACTTTAAAGAAGAAATATAACAGAAAATCAGTACAAATTTCAGTTCATCAAAAATAATATCAATTTAGTAAAATTAATTTCAGTTCAGTAAAAATAATTTCAGTTCGGCAAAAATAATTTCAGTTGAACAAAAATAAAATGAAGTGAACGGGAATTTAGAGGGTAAATTTGTAGACTTAGAGCTACTAAGTTAGGATTATTTTATTTTATTTTTATCTATTGCATAATGATAGATTGTTGAATGATCAACATTATAGAATGATATAAAATATGGATATAAGGAAATACTACACTATTTTAATCATATTTATTTGATTTTTGAAATCAAGGAAATCATATTGACAGATTCATATACTATGCCTAAATATTCTCTTATTTCCTTCCCATATATCTTTAGTTTTTTTTTTTTTCAAGAATATCTTTTGTTTATTATTTTTTATGACATTCTACTTTCTTGTGTTATTTGACAACTTATAACCAATACTAAAGGGGTTGTTAAATATCGCCCTCGAATATCTAACTAACGCCCGCAAAATAACATAAAATTACGTACTTATCCTTATAATAACGATTATTAAAATAATTAATTTTACCTCAATTTCACACTTTTACCGTACACAAAAATTTTAACCGTTCTCTCCAGTGGTCAACGACCACCAACGATCATGGGACCAACCACCGTGATTTTCAAAATCAAACAAATTTTTAAAATTTTGCAAAATCAAATTTATTGGATCTTATGGACGACGACGAAATACTGGAAACACAACCTATGTTGCTCGCCGAAGGCTCGTCGGATCATATGGACTTGGTGTGTGCTGATAAAAAAATTTAAAGTTCGAAACCCAGGAAAACGCCTAGGGTTTTCGAAAATCCTAGGCGTTTGCCTGGGTTTCGATTTTTTTTTATTGTTGTGGTTGTTTAAATTTTCTAAGCTTTCATCTCAACCGCCCAAATCTTTCGTACAACCATACGGTTGTTCGAATGAACTAGGCGTTTGAGCCTAGGTTGTTCGAAAAAACAGGGCGTTTGAACCCGATTTCAGAAAATAATAATAATAAAAATCTTATCTTCGCCGACCGTCTTCCCCTTGTCCTTCCTCGTCATATCTACGGCTGTGTAGATCGAGAAACCGAAGATTAAAGGAGGTGGTGGTTGGTGGTTAAAAGAGGAGGTGGTGGTGGTGGTAGTAGTGGGTGGTAAAAGGAGGTGGTGGTGGTGGTTTAGAGAGAGCAAAGGTAGTGAGGGTGGGTAAGTTATGTTTGAGGGGGGGTAATTTTTTTTTTTAAATACAAGGGTAAATTTGTAAAATATATTTTATTTGCGGGCGTTAGTTAGATATTCGAGGGCGACGTTTAGCTTTCCACATACTAAAATAGCAACTGCTGACATTATCTTATCCTAAAATTAGACACATATCATATTGTCATTAAAAAAATTTCCTCTAAAACTATAAATGATGTCATCATTTTATGATTTTTATTTTTATTTTTTAAAAAATTTCAGTCAGATATATTATTAATATCAATTTTCAAAAAAGATTATATTCTCTCTAACAATAATATATAATTTATGTTTTCTTCCTCAAGTACTATCCCTTTCATTGCATCATTCAGTTTTTCTATTATCTCTAATTTTTCTTTTTTTTAAATATTTGATGTATTTATTTGGATTTTTTTTTTATTTTTAATTTTAATAAGAAAAATTAAACAAATTTAGAAAACTTTATTTGTTCAGATCATACATCACACGAGACTAATCTAGTTATACATACATTTACTTATATATGATAGCATATACATTATTTACTACTGTATTAATCTAATAAGATCACTATTCATAATCTTGCTTTATACTTTATACACAACTCAAATGGCTTATTTTGTTAACTAAAATCAATTATATCATTTTATATGATATAAAATATTTCTATTATTTATACTATCATATTAAGTACAAGATAGCCTATATGTTATTTAATATATTTAATGATATTGATTATTATTAGTAACTAAAACGATTAATTTAGATTGCATATTAATATATTGCAATAGATTTTTTTATTGCAAGAACGACATGTGTCAAGTTTTAAAGGACTGTAAGTATATTTTAAATAATCTAGCTTATGATCAATCTAGATTATTTATGTAAATATCAACTTGTGATATTTACAGGTCAAGAATTTTACAAAAATATCAAGTTTAGAATAACTCATGCGATAGTATTGAAGTTGACATATGTGAACTTGATATTTTCAATACAAGTTCACATGTGTAAATATTTATGTAAATACAAGTTCACATATGTATTCTAGTATACACAGACTGAGCTTTTGTCTGGAGTGCCTTTTGTTTTAATTTAGTTATAGATAGATTGAAAGTTAGATATTATAGGATATATCAATTAATATGCATGAAGATTTGAAAAAAAAAAAAAGGGAAAGTAAAAGTGGCGGGAAATTTTTTAATCTGAGCATGACAAGTGTCATGTCAGATTCGCTTTTAGTATTATATTATTGACTACTTCAACATATAAACTAATAATAACATTTATTATTTTAAAAAGAAACATGAAAGAAGCACCAAATAGCCCTATATATAGAAGGCGATAGAGAACCAAAACAAATCATCAATCAAAATAATCCCATATTATACATTTCATACTATCCTGCCAACCAAATTGGGGAAAAAAAATAAATAAAATAAGGTAATAATAATAATAATGAGGAGTTCAAGTAAGAGTGTAAGCATAATGATGTTGATGATGATGGTCGTTGTTGTTATCCAATTCGAACCCATTTAATCTAAAAAATTTGACGTATTGAAGGAATGTTTAAAATTCCTGCAGTCATGTATACCTTCCACACCAATAAACCAATGCTGTTACGGGCAGATGTTGCAAACTTAGCATGATCGTAGATGCTTTTTTGAAATTTGTAAACCCTTCAAATCATTAAACCCTTACGAGTTCCTCGAATATCAAGGCTGCTCAGGAATTATCTATGTCGTGCTGATCTCTAATATTCTAATGGCTGCACTTTCATTCATTCTTACTTTTGGAGGTTTATATACTTCAAATTGTTGAATTTAGTTTGTTTGATTTAATTAGTTGTGATTTCAATATAAATGTTGGTGTGCCAAATGCGTGCGTGTGTGTGCAGTGAGCGTCTTTTTCTTTTGCCTTTTGTCCATAATAAAGAATGACCTTGTCGGTTGTCCTTGTATCTATTTATGTATTAATGGCCGTATGTAGGCCAATTATATTGGTTCACCTTACTTTATGATGACTGATAAGGGAATCAGAATATTATTGCTTATTTTTTATATTCAACGTTGTACTCTTTTTGTTCTTAACTTTTGACTTTTCTTCGTCTGTTAAAAACATTTATTTATATGTGATGAGATGAGACTACTTACACCAGTTGTTCATCACATTAAAGAACAAACTAATTAAAGAGAATGATTTACATTTAAAACTGGTGAGCTACTTGACCAATTGACTTCTTTAGGATGTCAAATTGTGAATGCGTTGATCACATTTACTTATCAATTTTTTTTTTTAAGTATTGGACGGACTTCTTTAGGACTTAAACTCACCTCGTTGGTACGATTTGTAAGATTTTATTACATGTATATTTTATTATTTTTGTGACAGGTGGAGTAGTTATATTTGCATAATAAGACCCCATTAGTAATCTTGTCCATTACCACTCATTTCTTAAAAAAACGTGATGAAAATTTCAATTATGACACGGATTTTTGTATTTAATTCAAATAATCGTGATACAATCATTTATGATCCTAATAGGATTGTAATGGGTAATAATAATAATAATAATAATAATAATAATAATAATAATAATAATAATAATAATAATAATAATTATAATAATAATAATAATAATAATAATAATAATAATAATAATAATAATAATAATAATAATAATAATGGATTATGGATTACAATGGATTATGGATAGGCTTTGACACGGATTGTAATGGATTATGGGTTGAATTTTGTTACTCTTTTCCAGCAGACTGTTTTATGGGGAGCACACCTTAAGGTTATGTCAAGGAGTGCAGCAGGGTGATCCTCTTGGCCCTTTGTCTTTTGCTTTGGTACTCCATCCGTTGGTGTGTCGAATCAGGGATTCCTTCTACTTATGTTTGCAGGCTTGGTATTTGGATGACGGCACTATTATTAGTGACACCTTGGTGGTAGAAAAAGTTATGGAGTTGATTTTGGTGGAAGGACCTCGTCTCGGCCTCCATGTAAACGTTGAGGAAACGGAAGTTTTCTGGCCCACGGAGGACCCACGTAGCCGTCTGGTCGATGTCTTTCCTCCAGATATTGCTCGTCCTGTATATGGTGTTAAGTTGCTTGGTGGTCCTGTGAGTGCGGATTCCTCTTTCTGTGGTGTGTTTGTTTCGCAGAGAGTGTCGAAGACCATTGTGCTAATGGATGTTGTTGCTAAGCTTGATGATCCCCAATATGAGTTGTTACTTCTTCGTGCGTGTATTAGGGTTTCAAAAGTCTACTTTTCTATGCGCACTTGTCCTCCTCGTCTTTTTGAAGCTTCCCAGATTTCTTTTGATGTGGCCCTTCGAGCTTTTTTGGAGCGCATTGTAACTGCTTCGGGGCCAGATTTTGGTGATTGACAATGGCGACTTACCACCTTACCTTTTTCTTATGGTGGATTGGGTGTCTATTCAGCGGGTGATGTTCGGCGCTATGCTTTCCTTGCGTCATGTTTGCAATCTTCTGGTCTTCAGGCTTCGCTTCTTCGCAATTCTGGTATTGTTGGTCCAGGACCGGCCTTCGATGGTGCTCTTAGTCTTTTTAATAGGACTGTGGAGACTGACCTTATGCATAACCCTAGTGAGATCGCTGCCCCCAAACTCATGAAGAAATTGGCAGATATATATATCACGAAGGTCACTGCATCTGCAGAATCCACTTTCTCCTTATCTCCGCGTTAGGTTGCCTTATGGAAGTCACGGCAGGGGGATCACACTTCTTCCTGCTTGCGAGCGGTCCCAATATCAGGTTTGGGTCAGACTATGAATGGTAAGGCAAACCGTTGTGTTCTTTGCTATTGGTTGGGTGTTCCCTTGTTCTCCGTTTTGACACCGTGTTCTGCTTGCTCAAGGGTTTTTGATGGGGATATTTATGGGGATCATGCGGTGTCTCGTGCTAGGATGGTGGGTATTAAGCATCGGCACTACGTTGTTCGTGATACCCTTGTTGATATTTGTCTTCGCTCTGGGATTTCTGCAAGAAAGGAGGTTAACGTTGGGTTGACGTGAGGGAACGACGGGGCTCTTCGACCAGCAGATGTGTTGCTTTATTTTTGGGATAGAGGCCTTGATGTATGTATTGATGATACAATCTGGGTTGTCTGACTTCGTTCATGGTTGTGTTATGTCGGCTGTGGCTCAGCGGAAGCAAGACAAGTACGAGTATGGGGCGCGTTGCAGGGCTATTGGCTATGGTTTTCTTCCTTTTTCCTTTTCTTCATTGGGGGAATTAGAGAAGGATGTTGTTGCGTTGCTGAAGCGGGTTCAGGCGTTTGCTAGGACTCAGGATATTGGTGCTCGTGTAGCTGCTCATCACATCTTCAACGGGATTGGGTTCGCTATAGCTAGAGGGGTGATGGCCCAGATTGTATCTCGGCTTCCCACTAATATCTTGTAAATGGATTGACTTTGTAGGTTTTTGTTATAATAATAATAATAATAATAATACACTCTCCGGTAGGATAGTACAGTAGTAATGTACTCCCACTATTCCTCCAAATAAAAAATAGAAAAATTTGAAAAATGCCACCAACTATTGTTTACTAAAAGTTTTTTTTTTTAACATTACCACCTACTTTTCTAAAAAAAATAAAAAAATAAAAAATTCCCACCACTTATGCCCAACCATCCTAAATGACGTCATTGTGGGTTCCACTATTACTTCCTTTCAATTTCCCTCCCTTTCCCTCTCTCTTCTCACAATTTTCCCTTGTTCTTCCCTCTCTCTTCTCACCAAAAAGCCCTATAAATAGAAGGCGATAGAGAACCAAAACATATCAACAATCCAAATAATCCTATAATACATACATATTACCCTGCCAACCTAAAAAAAAACACACACACACACACAAAGGTAATAATAATAATAATAATAATAATAATAATAATAATAATAGTAATGAGGAGTTCAAGTGTAACCGTAATCATGCTCATGATAATGGTCGTTGTTGTTATACAATTCCAACCCATTTACTCTCAAATTGATGATGCAAAAGTGGATCCGGATGATCTAAATTTCATCTTCTTTTGTCTAAAAACACTGCATCTATCATGTTCATCACCTGGTGACTCACTAACCGAGTGCTGTGACGATGTGCTATTGCTAGATAGCCGTAACCATAGATGCTTTTGTACGATCTTGTCAACCGAAACAATAGATGAAATAAGCCGTTTTGCTGATTTCATCAGGCCTACATTTGATAATGCTAACCGCTGCATTAATAGACGACGCAAAGTAGCAGCTGACTCGTGCTTATAATATTAAATGCTGGTGTGACTTTACTTTCTTTGATTTATTGCTTCTGATTTTCATATAAATGCTGCTACGGTACGTACGGTGTGCCAAATGCATGCGTCTTTTCAATACTTTTCTTGTGTATAATAAGGAATCACCTTGCGAGTTCTCCATGTATCATGTATGTATGGCTTAATGGCCGTATATATGTTCATTATATTGGTTCACCTTCATGATGACTGATGATATAGATGAAGGAATCAAAATATTATTATTATTTTTTTTTTATATTGTACGTATATTCATTTTGTTCTTAACTTTTGACTTTTCGTATTGTTTTAAGACTTTTCGTATTGTTTTAAAGTGCACTCCGTAATTCATATATATGTAGCATGTCAATATGTGAGATGAGACTACTACACATTAACATATAAATTTTGTCAATATTTAGGTCAAACTTTAATAACTTTGACCATAAATTTTTATTAATATATAATAGATTGTATTGTTATTGTAATGTAAAAAGTTTGTACTAAAAATATTGTATAAATTTCCATAATTCCATCTCAGGGCCGGATTACAAAATTCAATCAAATTTATAGCACATGTTTTTGTCATATAATATCTACTATAATTTGATCAATTAAAATGAGATACTCTATAAAATTCTATTTCTAATGCCCAAGGGCTTAATATATGTTCTTACTTTGCCAAAAAAAAAACCTAAAAACTTCTCATACTGCTTACGAAGTACACCAAATTATCTCATTCCTGGCCTTATATTCGTCGAATATTTGGATAGAATTCCTAATATTACAAGATAACTTTTTTTTTTTTTATTTATACCTACATATTAGGTGGCACTTAAATATAAAATCACAAATCTTATTCATTGATTTTGCTTATTTGGTGATTGAATTTTTTAATTCAAAAATAAATTATAAATCACTTTTATTTATTGATTAATTTGATATAAGTCCCTTGCTTATGTGACGCGCCGAATGTTTTCAAAAAATGTTTACTTGTAAAATTAAATAGAACAAATGATTATATTAGATTTATGGCTAAATTTAAAAAACATAAATAGAACAAATGATTAAAGACGAAGAGACTATGAAGCAAAGTCTAAGTGCGCACAACGTTGGAATGCAATTGATTAGCAGTTGTGCTAAGCCGCTAACACTAACTTGTATCATTTGGAGATATCAATTGTGATTCTTAATTGTGATGAAGACTTGAGAATATATTAGAGAATACATTATTGTTTTTGTTTATTCTTGATCGTGATCATATATTGCGATAAAGATCACAAAAAAGATTAATTGAAAAGTGCAAATTGTGTAAATTACAAATATTGAAAGTATATTTCGATACGAATTTAACACAACTATATTTTTTCCAACATACGTATTAATAATCACAAAAAAGATCAAAGAAGTGTGTGAATTGTGTAAAATATCAAATATTGCGATAAAAAGTAATTGAGGAAGTATATATATGCTTTTTATGTATCAACACATATTCTACATTTCTTTTTTGCTAATGCTATATAAGAGCAAATATAAAAACATTCATCCTTTCATTATTTATTAGCATGTTAACGACAATTACACACACAACTAAAAACAATCCCACAACTAATAATCGTGTTTACAACTTCATTTTGCCAGCCTACACTACTATATCATGAATCCACATCAAACTAGACTAAGTTATACCTTAAAAATAAAAAATTAAAAAATAATTAAAAAAAAAGTATAAATAAATAAATAAAGCCAGCATTACGGGGCATGCAATCATTTTTTTAAAGAGGAGGGGGGGAGGTGGGGTGGGAATAGGTTTTATTAAAAAACTAGATACTTATATTCTAGCTACATTCATTAAGCATCAAACGTAGGATACATGGAGAGTTGGATGGGTTAGACATCGATATTCGTGGGACACAGATACGTCTCTGACCTATCCTATTATGATATAAATTGTTTAACTTTTTTTATTGAGAAAATTTAAGTAAAGTAAGATAAATAAGGTAATTGTTAATTTATTAGGTGCCTTTATATATAGTTCATTGTTAATATGATAGAATATGGTCTAATAAGAGGACGGAATGACAAATGTATGGTCAGTTTCCTTTTTTTTTACAAAAAAAAATATATATGATATGAATTTTAACATTCCGTACCCATGTCCCTTATTTTGAGATAGACGTTTTTCCATATCTGTTTCGTACTCGTATCCGTATCAGTACCCGTTCTTGTGTAACCTAGCATCAAACAATTTTACAGAGTACTATTTCATCATTTATTATTTGATTTTGTAACGTAAAATGAATAAAATCTAGATATTAATTAATCTTATTCTTTTGTTTCTCTAATTCATACTTCCTTAAAAGAAATTGTATGCCAAATTTTTTTATTTTGGTACTTTTTTCCTCTATCTTTTGTATTGAATTGGGTTTTAGCAAGTTCCTATATATAATTTATAATACTCATTCATAATATACACCTAATACAGTTTCAATTACTCTTGTAAATAAGTGTTTAATTGTTCTAATAAAATCAGGCAAAGTTCTTGTTCCCTCTAGGTTTTCCTTAGGAGGGTTTCATTCTAGTGCTTGACTAGGGTTTCCTTTTCTTGAGGTTCTTCTCAATTTTAATCGAGTTTTGTTTCTGGTTTTTTTTTTTATTTTAATTTTCTGATCATTGATTATGGCAAATCTAAACAAAAATCTCTCTTTAATTGGTTCGAATAATGATGAAGAGGCTATTGCCGCTTTGTCAAAAGAAGGAAATTCAGAGGAGTCTATTGAATGGGATGACTATGGTGAAGATGATGAGGATGCCCGTATCGAACTTGCGTTGGTAGGGAAAATCTGGACCAATCGTAATGTGAATGTCAATGCATTCATAGCAACAATGAAGGAAGTATGGCAACCCGAACACAAGGTGGATATTTTGAATATCAGAAAAAATATGTTCATGTTCCAATTTCACCATTGAAGAGACAAGTACAAGGTGTTGGAAGAACAACCTTGGCATTTTAATAGACATGCTTTGATTCTTGGAGAGACGAATGACACGATAAAACCCTCGGATACTCAACTCCATTTGCTGCCAATGTGGGTTAGGGTTTATAACCTTCCCTTGAAGGGGCGTCTAAACTTAAGCAATGTCGAGAAGATTGGGAATAAATTGGGAACTTTTGTTAAGATGGACAATGATGCGCAGGTTGGGATTAACAAGTTAATCCGAATTCGTTTTCTTGTAGATGTTTGCAAACCCTTAGCGAAATCAATCAGATTGAAGATGAGAGGAGGCTTTGAAGAAAGCTTTGATGTTAGGTCCCCTATTTTTTGCTTTTATTGTGGTAAGATGGGACATGGAGTGAAGGATTGTGAAGAGTGTAGAGAGATTGAAGAACCGGTGGTTTCCTATGGGGCATGGTTGAAGGCTTCCCCATGGAAATATAGTGTTGTTTACAAGATAGACGAAGGAGAGAAGAAGGGAGGGAGCTGTGCCAAACCCTTGTTCATTACTAAACCCAAACAAATCAATGTGAAGCATACCCCTAGCACTCAAGTTTGTGAGGTTGTAGACAGACTTGAAAAAGTAGAATTGAGTAGTAAAGGAGGAGAAAATAATATCTTACGGCCGCAACATTGTGAGCTTTTTACTTTTAGTAGTGGAGAAAACAATAAAAAAAATGATTGAGAAGAATTCAGTTGTGGACAGTAGGAGCAGTGGGAAGAAAGCTTTGGGGAAGGGGTGGAAGAGAAATCCGAGAGATGGTGGTCATAGTATGGAGAGTGATCTGAAATTAGCAGGAGAGAAAACGAGGGATCGGGAAGAGGGGGTGAGTAAGGATGATTTAATGGCAGTAGAAGGCAATGAAAGAAGCAAGAAGAGAGCTACAATTTCAAACGTTGACCATGTGGCGAGCCCCACACAATGGGCTCTCGATGGCCAATGAGTTACATCCTCTCATGGAACTGTAGAGGCCTGGGTGTAGAGAATATTTCAAACATCAATTTTGAGCCCCACTGTGATCATGCATTTAAGCATGGTGGCGTCCAAAGAGAAAGAAGCTAGAGATAAAAGAGTCACCAACAAGTTTTAGGAACTTGTAAACTGTTCACGGTGTGAAGGTTACACCCCATTCACGATCACGGAGATCGCTAACTCCATAGTGGTCCGGAACCATGACTGGATATTCGGGGATGATGGTACGAATCCAACCTAAAAGAGATTGAACCCGCCCTAAATCGGCCTCTACTTAATTCTTATGATATTCATGTGCGCTTTCCGATCAACATACATCCAACAAATTAGTCCTAAACCTGTTTAATCTACATTGGTTGATTATTAATGCACAAATAAATCTATTATTAGTGATCACTTGAATTAAAATCATATTAGCCTAAAATCAAATTATGAATTATCTTATTAAGCGTGATTTCAAGTTTAAATTCCCTTTAAACCTGCAAGAAAGGGTGTGATCAAGCAATAACAATAAATAATAGATAATCAAGCAATCTATAATTATTATTTAATTGACACAACAATCATTATAAAAAACATAATCAAAACATGATTAAAACATTATTAGCAAGATCCTAGACATGATGTTAAACGGATTAATAACAAACCCTAGCATGTCACTAATCAAGATTAAAGCTTTAGCCTAAACATGATACTAGAAACATGATAATAGAAATATTAATTAACACCCTAAACATGATCTAAAAATCATAAAGGCATCCTAACATGATACTAGAAATCATAAAAGCATCCTAACATGATACTAGAAATCACAAAAGCATCCTAACATGATACTAGGAATTAATAAAATATTCTAAGCATGATTTCTATATCAAAAGCAACGAATAAATATTAGGGAAATCAAATTACTCACTTTGATGCCTCGTATCTCTTTCTATCAAAACAATACACATGTTAGTAACTTCAAGAATGGAATAAATTAAACAAAGAAATAAAATAAGAATAATTGAAATATAGAGTTGGGACCAAACCCTCAGAACTATCAACCTTTCACATCGAGGTCGAAGGCAACTTCGAGATTGTCTTGGAGTATTCGAAGCTCGTGAAGGAGGTATGGTGTTGGGATGTGTTTAGGCTAAGCTAAGAGAGAAAGAGAGAGAGAGAGAGAGAGAGAGAGAGAGAGAGAGAGAGAGAGAGAAAAGCTTATAGCTTAAAGAGAGAATTAGGTGATGATTGTTGGTGATCAAGCTTGTTGATGATTGAAAATGGGGAAAAACGACCTCTATTTATAAGGGAAAAAGAGGGAAAAGCTTAGAAAAAGAGTCATAATCCGACTCGATGTAAAACAGATCGTATCGCGAAACGACAGTTATATCGTGACACGATACTTATATCCGTACGGAATATAGGATAGAATCCGTACGGAATCCGACTCCCAACCAAATTGGATAAACCGTGTTTCCGTACGTATTCTAATTTTATCAGAATTAAATCATGAAAAAATAAGTGTTTTATCCGATATAAATTTCTAAGTCTTTATCTTTTCAAAAACAGGATAAATTGGAAACTTCTAGAAGAATCTAAAAGCTAATAATCAATCCTAATGTATTTAGGAATTAAGTTAAGTTTAATGGACCCCCCACATGATCATTGGGTCGTAGGTAAGGTGGACCTAAGGTTTGGGCTCGGTTTAGTATTTTAGCCATAACTTATTCGTTTTAAGTTGGATTTGAACTTATAATATATCGTTGAAAACTCTCTTCAAGCCCCATCCAACTAAGCAATAATTAAACCGAATTATGGACCAAAATAATCAGGTTTGAACGCTTTTATAAATTGGACACGAAATGAATGATTTTAAAGGACACGAAATGAACGATCTTGGGAATAAGGGCATGAAATGAATGATTTTGGGTTAAAACATTTAAGGAAAGGTTAGAAATGGTCAAGGATAAAGGGAAATTCATGAGACTCTTCAATTCTTCACCTAACTCGATAATCAAAGACGTGAAAGGTACTCATCACTGGGTTTGGTTTTTGGGGAGACACAATCAGGTGTTTACACTGGGGAGCACCTCTGCATTTAGTGCTTTGAAACGTAATGTGTTTCTAGAGAGCCCCCAATTTGTATTTCTTTCAGCGACTCGGTTGAAAAAACATGAACTTGAAAAATAAAAAATAAGCTGAATTTCAATGCTGCATTTATTGTGGAGTGTGTAGGTGAAGGGAAAAGGAGGAGTGGTGGTCTTGCTTTACTGTGGAAAAATTCTTTAGATGTGAATATCCAATCTTTTTCGCAGAATCACATCGATGCTTGGATTAATTCGACTGCTTATGAGGGGTGGGGATTTACTGGATTTTTAGCCACCCCGAGGGAGAAAATAAACACAAAACAGGCCTTTTATTGAAGAGTTTGATGGACCCTAGTTGTGAGCCGTGGTTGTGTGGAGGTGACTTTAACCTCATGCTTGTTTCTTGTGAGAAGCAAGGTGGACGTGTTTTTAATAATGAGTAAGCCGATATTTTGCGTGATGCAGTGCAGTTTTGCCAATTGTTTGATATGGGTTACATTGTTCATGATTATACTTGGACCAATAATAGAGGTGCCATTGAGAATGTACAGGAAAGGTTGGATCGATACTTTGCTAATCAAGCTTGGAAAGACTCCTTCCAGGGCTCTTTTGTCACGCATTTATCCAAGAGACGTTCCGATCATCTCCCTATTTTACTATGTGTGAAGGAAGCCTTAAACACACCAAAAAAAATAAAGAAGAAAGTGAGGCTTTATCGTTTTGAAGAGATGTGGTTGAGGGATGAAAATAGTGCCGATATTGTTTCAAGTGCGTAGGATAGAGGTGGCGACATATGCTCAAAAATTGCCTTCACCTCGGCAAATTTGAGTGTTTGGAGTAGGGAGAAATTTGGAGATTTTGTGAAAGAGATGAAAGATTGTCGAGCAAAGATGGAGAGCCTTATGAGTAAGGCTCAATCGAATGAGGTTATTGCTCAAACGCAAGCGTTAGATGATCGAATGGATGAATTGGAGCGACGTGAGGAGTTGTATTGAAAGCAGAGAAGCCGCCAAGAGTGGCTAAAAAATGGGGACAAAAACACGACTTTTTTCCACACAAAGGCTAAGCAAAGAGCGGAGAGAAACAACATAAATAAAATCACAGATGCGGCTAGTAGCATTTTTTTTATGAAGACCAGATTTCGGCAGTCTTTGTTGACTACTTTACTGATCTTTTCGCCTCTAACAGCTATATTGAGGTGGAACCAGTTATTGCCAAGGTGGAGGAGAAAGTCACAGCTAGGCAACGTGCTACATCGTCTTCCCCATTCACTGCCGATGAAGTTCGGGAAGCCCTTTTCCAAATGCATCCCACAAAAATTATGGGATGTTGTTGGCGTTGATGTTGTAGAGAAAGTACTTGATATTCTTAATAATAATGGTGACATAGGCTCTATGAACCAGACTCATATTGTGCTTGTTCCGAAAAAAAAAATTGTGTAAGTCTCCTGTTGATTATAGACCTATTAGTTTGTGTAATGTGTTGTATAAAATTGTCACCAAAGTGCTTGCTAATAGATTAAAAGTAGTACTCCCCTCAGTTATTCATGAATCCTAGAATGGCTTTGTTCCGCGACGTTTGATCATAGATAATGTGTTGGTTGCATATGAGTGCTTTCATTACCTTAGGAAGAAGAAAAAAGGAAAAAAGGGGTATTTGGGATTGAAGCTTGATATGAGCAAAGCCTATGAATGTGTAGAGTGGAGTTTTTTGGAGAAAATAATGCTGAAATTGGGCTTGCCGGAAAATTATGTGACTTTGATGATGAGATGTGTTACTACAGCTTCTTTTGATGTCCTTGTGAATGGCCAATCTTCGAAATCTTTTGAGCCTAGTCAGGGGCTTAGGCAAGGTGATCCACTATCACCTTTCCTTTTTATTATGTGTGCGGAAGGTTTTTCTGCTTTGATTAGAGATGCTGAAAACAGGAGACTCATTCATGGTGTTAAAATTGGTCGGAATGTTAATCCGATATCTCATCTCTTTTTTCCGGATGATAGTCTCTTGTTTGTACGGGCTAATGAAGAGGAGGTGGAAAATGTGCTCGGAATTCTTTCAACCTATGAAGTTGCTTCTGGTCAGAAACTGAATATGGATAAATCTGAGGTATCTTTTAGCCGAAACATTGCATTAAGCAAGAACGGAAAAATATTCTTCAGATGAAGTTATCTTTTAAGGCTGTCGAGGGTCATGAAAAATATTTAGGGTTACCAACTTACATTGGTAGTTCTAAAAAACAGGTTTTCCAAAATATTCAGGATCGAATCTAGAAAAAAATGAAGGGTTGGAAAGAGAAATATTTATCTCAAGCGGGGAGGGAAGTGTTGATCAAATCGATAGCCCAAGCGATCCCTACTTACACTATGCAATGTTTCTCCGTTCTGATGAGCATTCTTGATGAGGTTGAGATGTTGTGCCGTAATGTTTTTTGGGGTCAAAAGAGGGAGGAGAGGAAGATTAATTGGGTGGCTTTGGAAAATCTATACATTCCTAAGAAACAAGGTGGACTTGGTTTCCAAAATATGAGAAGCTTCAATAGAGCTCTTCTTGCAAAACAAGCTTGGCGCATTCTCACTAAGGAGGACTCTTTAATGGAAAAAGTTCTTAAAGGCAAGTATTTCCCAAATACTTCTTTCATGGATGCAAAAATTGCCTCAAACTCGAGCTACACATGGAGTTCGATTATGAGTGCACGTGATGTGCTTTCAAAGGGTATAAGAAAGATTTTGGGGAATGGAGCTTCTATTGATATTTGGAAGGACCCCTGGGTTTCTACCCTTCCTAATTTTTATGTATTGAGCAGCTGAGGTTCAAGTGAAGATGCTCCTGCCACAATTCGTGAATTTATGGATGATAGAAACTGGAATTTACACACTCTTAATTCCAATTTCTCGCCCCTGGAAGTGAAGGAAATATGCAATATTCCAATTCCGCTCTTTGATAGTCCGAATTCCTAGACTTGGCACTGGTCAAAGGATGGAAGTTTCTCTGTTAAGTCTGCGTATAATATGCTGAGTATGGAGCAGACTCGTGCAAAAGCCACTACTTATATAGCTTCGATTGACTTTGAATGGAATAGTATTTGGAATGCTGAGCTCCCCCGAAGATTAAAAATTTCTTTTGGCGTGTTGTTAGGGGGGTTGTTGCTGCTCGTGCTACATTGCTTAGTAGGGGCATGACTATTGATCCTGCCTGTCCTATGTGTGGAGATAGGCAAGAGACCATTTTGCATATGTTGGTGATTAGTGAAGAAGCGAAGCTGATGTGGTATTTATCTCCTTTGAGACTTGATGTGTTGAAATATAATAGAAGTAATTTTGCAGAGTGGTGTGGTGGAGTGCGTGCGGTGTTCAAAGATCCTTCTTAGTGGAATATTTTTTGGAGCATATTGTGGGGAATATGGTTACGCAGGAATGATTGGTTGTATGCAGGCAAGAAGAAGGGGATGGTTGATGTTATCCATAAAGAGGTTAGTATTGTAGGCGAGTTTGAAAGTGCAAAGCTTGCAGCGGCAACCCCGTCTCTGAAGTTCTAGAATGCCAATGGAAAGCTCCCCTAACTGGTATCATTAAGGTAAACTCTGATGCTGCTATATTCGAGTCAAATATGGTGGGATTGGGGGGTGTAATGCGAGATGTTGTGGGGGATGTAGTTGCAGCCACTTGTTTGCAGGTTGCTGGGAAATATGATGTGGATGTGGTTAAAGCCTTGGAAATGAGGCATGCTTTAACGATTGCTATAGAGTCTGGTTTTTTGAAGGTGTGCCTTAAGACGGATAATCTTAAGCTCTATCATAGCTTACGTAAGAGTAAAGTGGATCTGACGGTGTTCGGCTTGATCATCAAAGATATCATCAAGCTTGCTAGCTCCTGCCATGTATGCTCCTTTGCCTTTGTGAAAAGAAATGGAAACCGAGTTGCTCATAATTTAGCAAAGCTTAGTTGTAATTTTTCTTCTCTTAGAGTTTGGTTGGAAGAGTATCCTATTGAGATATATGAGGTTGTAATGGCTGATTTAAGCCTTTCTTCTACTTAATTTTATCGCTTGGTTTCCCGTAAAAAAAAAAAAGAAAAAAAAGTGTATATAATTTATATTTGAAGGTAGTAAGTTTCAATTATTCTCACTTCTTACACTGAAGGTAATATTTTTTAGGTGACACATTGCACATTTAATTGATCCGGAGGCATCGCCCAGGCCAATAACTAATTCCCTTTCTAAAACGACAACTAATTTTACACCTAATAAAAAAAATTAATACCTCAATTATACTGAAAATTTCACCATACACCCGGGTGTACCATGAGCATGGTACACCCGGTCATAATACAAAGGTTATTAAAAAAAAGGCGAAAAGAACATTGCATATAAATTAAAGTACATAAGAAAAAAAAAATTTAAAAAAAAAAAAAAATCAAAACGATTCCCTCCTTGATTTAAGAGATTGATTTGTTATTTATATTCCTTGATTCATGAAATTGATTTATTATTTACATTTTATATATTATTAGAATACTTTTGGTGAATAGAATTTCATTTTTTTTTTGTTAAGAGAGAGAAATTAAATTCATATAGAGAGAGAAACCATGGTAAATTTTGAATTTCAAAGTGATTCAATGTTATAATAGAGTTGATTTTATCATTCCAATATAATCTCTTAATGATGTAATTGATTAATTCGTTGTTGAGAGAAAAGGTATTTTTTTTTTTAATTTTTTTTTTCAGTTTTCGTGTTATTTCCTAAGGTTGAAGATGATGTTCTTCGTATTATGATAAATGTTCTTTTACAATTTCTTGGATACATATTCTGTTTTTTATTGGAATGGAATATGTTCTTTAAATATGATCAATATGTTCTTTGTATATGAATTATATGTTCTTTATATTATAAAGAGTGTACTTTATATATGTAGATTAAAAATGTTCTTTGCTGGGTTTCAATAATACAAATCATGTTCTTTTAACTTAGATAATATGTTCTTCTATATTAATATGCGTTTGCTTTAAACCTTATATTATTTTGGGTATTATGTTTTTATCATTGTGCTCTCTTGTTTTATCCCTTATGTTTTTTTGGTAACGGTGAAAAAATATGTTTAATTTTTGTACATATTTTTTTTTTAAAAAAAAAAAATTGAAGTAAAGTATATTGAAAATGATATTTTAATTTTTGAATTTTGAATTTTTGAAATTTGAAAATGAAAGCTTGAATTATATTTGGTAAAAAAAAATCTTAGATAGAAAAATTCGGAAAACTCAATATTTTGAAATGATTTGACATTAAATGCGTGGTAAAAATCAATTGGTAACTATCTATTACCTTTTTTTAAAATTAGTTTCTCTAAACTTACCATGTTCTTTATATTTTAATGATGTGTTCTTTTATAATTTAATGATGTTCTTTACATTTATAAGTTATGTTCTTTCTGCTTTAATCCGGATGTACCATGTGCATGGTACACCCGGTTGTACGAACCAACCATTACTCGGCCGCTCCATTACGAATCATGCAATTATTACTTTTTTTTACTTCGGACAAAGGTATTATTTTTTAAAAATCACGGTCAAATTTAATAAACAAAAAATAGAACAAATCATTAGAGACGAAGAGACTATGAAGCAAAATCTAAGTGCGCACAACGTTCGAATGCATTGATTATTTGCACACGTATCAATTGTGATGAAGATTTTCATGTCTCTGTCGTCAACCTTTGGAGAATTAGAGAATATATTATTGTTTTTGTTTATTCGGTCGTGATCATATTGTTTTTTATCATAACAACAACATTACTTTTCATAAAAACATGAAACACCAATTAACCCTATAAATAGAGGTCGATAGAGAACCAAAAAATTAAATCAACAATCCAAATTCCATATATATTACCTTTCTGATAGAGTGTACAAATCAATCCTAACCTTCAACCATCACAGACAAAAAAAAAAGGTTCGAGTAAGAATAATGATGAGTTCAAGAGTAGCCATATTCATGGCCATGATGATGGTTGTTGTTGTTATCCAATTCCAACCCATTTGCTCTCAAAATGATCCCGAATTCATCATTAGTTGTCTGGATATGATCTCACCGGAATGTTCATCTGATTCATTGGACAACTGCTGTGACGCGCTGATACGGCTAAGGCAGGATGATCGTGGATGCTTTTGTGCCCTATTGTCAACCAATAACCAATTTGGCAACAACGATGAGTTACAATCCCTTAGAGAAGATGCTACAAGCTGCGGAATTTTTCGTCATAGGTTCGGGTGCACCACTCCATAATTCTAAGGGTGTACGTTCATTCATTGCTAATGGAGGTTTTAAGTCATTGATTTGAGTTTGTTTAATTTAATGGGATTGCATTTCTATACATGGTGGTGTATGTGCCAAATGTGTGTGTGAGCGTTTTTTGTTTCTTTTTTGTATTTAATTTGTTGATAAGGAATTACGAGTTTACGACCTTGCTCTTCATGTGTAGTACGGTTGACTTTAATTTGTAATTAAAACCAGTGGCTTTATCAAGGCTACTATATTGGTTCACCTTTATGGTGAGGTATTGAAATATTATTGCATATATATCTACTCCCTCCGTCTCTAAAAGATTGATTTTTATGGGCACTTTTCATGGGTATTAAGAAAGTTAAATAAGAATTAAAGTAGTAAAAGTGCATTGAAAATGTGAGTTTACATAGGGTTTGCAAAAAAGTAGAGAGATAAAGTAATAAAGTATATAGAAAAACAAAATTTACATTGGGAATCTAATTTTGCACAAATATTGTTGCAAATTAGAGGATATTTTATTGCAAATGTGATGATCATTTTGGGACTAAATTTTGGCCATAAGGGTCGAACTTTTAGGGACGGAGAGAGTACTATTATTATAGGTACATATGTATATAAGAATAATGAGATACTTTATTTATCACCAATTGACACACTTTAAGACGTAACTCATGTAGATTCGTTTGAATGCCTTTAAACTCTCTTTACTAACTCCCATTAGGCCATCACATTTACTTTTTAACAAAATAACAATAGATGGATCCAATTAATCAACCCAGCTTTTTTTTCCCACATTTATCTCAGCTCTCAATGCCTGCCACAATCTAACATAAATCAATTATAAATCATATTTATACGCACTACCAATTGACAAAATATAGGCTTCAAAAAAAATAAATAAAAAAATAAAAAATTTGACAAAATATACAATCAAATAATATAAATCGATTATAAATCAAAGGACTTGAAAAATTAAAGCATATTGTTGCAATTGTAGAAAGTTAAAATAGCATACTCATCAAAACAATATCATATCTCCCGGGTTACAAAATTTGATCAAATTTATAGTAGATATTCTTATAATATAATGCTAATTCTACTATAATTTGATCGAATAAAACTGACATACTACATAAAATTGCAACTCTAAACTAAATATCAAATACTACTAGCAATCTTACCGAAAACCATAATTTCCGATCAAAAGCAATTCGAAAAATCGTTTACCGGCAACAACGACGACGGATAAACAATTTCCTTCTGATCAACGACTTCTTGATTAGTCGAATTGGAAGAACAATTATTATTATTATTAATCGAATTAACCCTAGAAGAAACTTGATCACGTAAACCCTCAAGTGAAACCTTCAATTGTTCAAGCTCCGAAAGCCCTAAATTATCAATCGGCTTATCCCACCAAAACCCGAACTCGCTACTATCACCACGTGGACTACTCCCATTGGACGACGATGATGAACCAATAACATGATCACTCCTTTTTTTCTCAACCTCAATATTAGTCAAAACCCTCTTGTACTGCTCAGAAAGTACACCCGTACCAAACTCGTTTCCATTACCACCATTTATTATATTATTATCATTATTTTCGACGCCTCTTGTATAATTAATATACCGACTAACAACTGCATCCGCGTTCGGGTGACCGAACGAGAAGAGCTTCCCAGCACCGGAGAAAGTGATGACGGCAACCTCGGAACCACATAAGGAGCATAACTCACTAGCCTTCTTAAAGAGCCCGCCTCGCCGTTTCGTAAACGTAACTTGTTTGCTTGTTTTGTTTATTATAGGCTTAATTTCAATCTTCTGCTTTCCGGTTTTCTTCTTCATCACTATTGGCTCGACTATGAAATCTTCGGGAAAATTTAGGGTTTGATCTTCTATTCTAAGATCATCCAGGTATTCCTCCATTGTTATTGATTGAAGTGTTATTGTGGGTTTAATTATATCATGCGGGTGTTCACTGAATTTTAGAATAATATAAGCTGTGTATTTATAGAATGTGAGGAGAAAGATAATGAGGAGAGAGAAAGTCGGTAAATATTATATGATGTGTCAGAAAATGTTAACAAGAATATTTTTATTTAAGGGAATAAAATCTTTGTTATTATAGTGTTCGTTAAGAATTCTAATGTGGGTTTCTTGTAAAAGATACACCGACCTAAATGGTTATAACGTATAAGATTCATGGGCTGTATTCGATAATGATAATCAAAAGCCCAACACTTAAATCACATTATATTCTAACTAGCCCAAATTAAGGCTAAAAAAAAAAGTAATAGCTTAATGTAATTAAATTAAAATAAATAAATAAATAAAATTACTCCATTACACAATACATACTTGAAAATCAAGAAATTTTATTGACGATTTTTATTGAGCATATAACAACTTGCATAATCCCATTATCCAACACGGGGGTGTGGAAGATCAACACTACCCCCAGGATTAACATAGATTAAAACACGGTTGCAACAGAAATCAGTAACTGCAATGGTAGAATCTGTTGCCTTAATCACAACCGTCAATTCAGGATTTTCACTTTCAATTAGGGTCTTGGCTATTGTTCCTTCCTTTCCAAGCAACTCTGGCCACTCGTACTTTACCCCTATTCATTCATACATAGTTATATATATACATAAATACAAGAAAATCGATCTATTAGCTCATTCATGATTATAATTTAAATTGATCATAGATTGATGAACCCATTATTATTATTAGTCTGGTCAAGTCTAATATCTTAAGTAACATCGGTTACTAGTAATAATTAACAGCATCTCCAATGGTTAGAGTTGCCAATTCCTAACCTGGCCAGATAAACCAACCAGACTCAACTCGAATATGAAGTTATTGAGAGAACGACCCGAACTAGACCCGAAAGGAGCGGTTAATATATTAATAAAATTAAATTTAAAACTTAATTAAAGACTCATTTAAATTAAATCACAAGCTCATAGTTAACCATATGGGCACAAACTTGTTACAAAGGATCAAAATTAGCTTAAATTCTTAATTATGTGCCATATAAAGTTAATTTGCTAATTAGTTAGTTATCATTGGAGATGCTCTAAAAAATTAAGATTTTTTTTATTTTCAATACGTAGCAAAAAGATTTTAATGGAATTAAAAAGGAATATTGAAAGATTATTTGTGGTTGTAAGAAGTATAGTACATCATGAGACGTTATTTAAAATACAAAGGAAGATTTCTATTATATACTTATTCGAAATAGGTTATTCATATTCATAATTTTGGAAATACAATCATATTTAAAACAAAGTTAATCAATATAATTAAGCACATGGAAGATATCAATAGCTACTAAGTATTTGCCATACCTTGAGTGCAGCATGAAGAATTGTCACAATGCTTAGGATTAGCACAAGGTGGATAGCCCATTCTTAATTGATTTTTTTTTAATAACTCAGTTTTTTGTATTTGGTGTTGTACATTTCAGTGTTCTCAGCTTTATATAATGTCATCAGTCATACAAAGAAGAAATTCACTATTATATTTTTGTAAAAGGAAAAAAATCAGACTTGATATTATTTCTTTTTAGGGAAAAAATCAAACTTGATTAGTTTTTTTAGGGAAAAAATCAGACCTGATTATTTTTTTTTAGGGAAAAAATCAGACTTGATTATTTATTTATTTATTTTTCAGGGAAAAAATCAGACTTTTTTTTTTTTTTAAGGAAAAAAAGTAAAACTTGATTCTTTGCCTTTAACACTTTCTTGTCAATTATTACGCATTAATTTTTATTTAATAATATTGGCTTATATGTATCCAAAAATCACTCACACATCACGAGCATAAAAAACAAGTTACATTTAATGTGTTCACAGTAGTCACAAGACTCCGCCAAGTGTCAATTCTCATAATCCTCTCCCTATAACCCTATTAACATCGTCATGTTGTCACTTGATATATTTGTTAAAGGGCCAACAACTCAAACAATAGCTTAAACTAATAGTTGAACCTCAAGATTACTTTATATACTCTATTACGCATTCACACTCCCTCACATGATAGCCTTTAAATTTGGGCTTAAAATGTAAATGCAACATGGGCTCTCTGCATACCATGCGTGAAATATTCTACTTGAAAGTGAGGTGAATGAGAGTTGAACTATGATCTTTGTGTCACAGTTGGTTTCGATATCATATTAAAGGACTAATTCAACCCCCAAGATTAAGTTAATAGTTGAATCCCAAAATTGGTTTATATACTTTATCAATATTACCTCCGTCTTTATTTTTTTTTACCCAATTGCTTATATATGACTCTAAATTTAAATTTATATTTAACGTTTATGGGTCGGCCCTTTACCATTGATTATATCAGCCCTAATTTTAGGAATAGCCTTTTATTTCCCATCCTTTTTCCTCTATATATTTTGACAGACTCTATTTCATAGTCATATGAAAAAATACTTCACTCTCATCAATCGATCATGTGGTAACATAGTCTTTATTGCAATACCACATAACTTTATTGCAATATTACAACTATATTTTAGGAAACACGAGGATGTGGAAGGTCAACATAACCCTCCGCAGTAATAAAAATCAAAACACGATTGCAACAAAAATCATCAATTGGATCTTCCGAGTCCTTGAGCACAACCACAGGCGTTAACTTTGGATTTTCATGTAAAATGATGTTCTTGGCTTCCGTCACCGGCTTTCCTAGCAACTCCGGCCACTCGTACTTTTTCCCTAACAAAATATTCACGTACTCAATATATACAGAGTTTACATGCATGTACACACGTTCATCAAAAGATCGAGTTATTGCTTATTGTGCGTACGTAGAATAATTAGAATTATAGGCTTTATAGCTATCAAATATATGTGCACATTAAGACCTAATTTAAAAATTATACAAAAAGTCATAAAGTATATCATATACGGAGTACATATATACATACATGTAATATAAAATTTTAAACACTACGAGTATTATGCATATGTGGACATTTTTATAACTCTAAGAAAATCAAATGCGGCAAACAAATAAAAAACAGAGGTGTAGTATTAGACCTGGAAATCCTGACCTAGACCCGATGATCCGAAATTGACCCTACCCGATCCATACCCGACCCGAAAATGGAGTTGACCCAATCCTGACTCGACATCCAAACTGACCCGACCCGAAGTTGACCCGACCCGAAATTGACCCAAAGTGTTTGACCCGAACAGATCCGATACCCAAAATTGACCCGAACAAACCCGATACCCAAAATGTCCCAAACGAATATTACCTTATAATTTAACTTAAAATGTCTTGTACCAAAAGTAACTCAAATTGTTCATCTTCAACCGTAGCTAAGCTCATAAACTGAATTGATAGTTTTTATTATAACAATAACAAAATATATATTCCGTATAAAATTATTCATTTGAGCTTGATTCACAAATGAAACAACCCGAACATGACTCGAGTAGATTTTGACCTGATCTGAACATACTTGTCCCGAAATTGACCCGATTCGAACTTGACCCGAAGTTGACCGAAACCCAAATCGACCCGACCAGAATATTAGCTGGCCTAAAAGTGACCCGACCCGAATGACCCATTTGCCAGGTCTAGCTAGTATTACAATAAAGTCACAAATTATATGCAACACTCCATTTAATTTACTATCATACCCTGAGTGCAGCATTCAGAATCCTCACAGTGCCTAGGATTCAAACATGGTGGGTAACCCATTCTTTGATTATTTTTTATTTATTTTTTTTTAAAAAAAAAAAAAAACTTTCAATTTGTTTTAATTTTGGTTCTCTCTTTGTCTTATATAGTACTCCATATAACGTCATTTAATATCATTCTAATTGAACATTATTGGCCAATTTTAGTCGATCGTCTTGTAAAGGAAAAAAATCATTGGCTAATTGATACCCTTCCATTTTTTTAGATTGGGAGATTATACCCTTAGCTCATCATTAATATCCTTTCATATTATTTACTGAAATAATTTCAATTTTTTTTAATTTTTATGAATATTCTGTTTGATTTATTGACTTAAATTAGACTAAATCATGATCACCTAATAAATTATACTCCGTACAAGTATAATTGACCATATCATGATTTTCTAATAATTATGAAACAAATCTTGATCACTTTAGTAACTTATTAAATTATTGACCAAATCATGATTTCCTAATAATTACTTCGTATTGAACAAATCTTGATCACTTTAGTAACTTAAATTATTGACTAAATCGATCATGATCACCAAATAAAAACGAAAATTTATGCATGTATTATATGAAAATGGCTCGATTATTGACCAAGTCATGATTCCCTAATAATTATTGAACAAATCTTGATCAATTTAGTAACTTAAATTATTGACTAAATCATGATCACCTAAGAAATACGAAAATTAATGCATGTATTATAGCTTTATAGCTCGATATTTCAATGCTTACACTTAAATTTAAATCCGAAATTGGTAGGGGAACATCTTAAAATTTATCTATGCGAAGTAGAGCGAAAATAGGCAAAAGGAGAAGAGAAAAACATTTGACTTAATGAGGCATTGTTTCCAAAAAAAAAAAAAAAAAAAAGAAGGCGGACACATCAATCAATCATCAATAATAATAATAACCTATATACTACGTACTAAAAGACACACCAGCAATGACACGTGTCATTTTCTGGTGTGTTTTTTTTTTTTTATAAATATCCATATAGGAAATAAATCTTATACATAAATAAAAGATTACAAAAGATTTTCCTTCAAAAAACAAAAAAAAAAAAAGTAGAAAAGATTTAATGTATCCTTCCAAATATATATTGATACCATAAACTTCTTAATATAATTTATGACATATGTAGAGTTATGTACTACTTTACCATTAATAAAACAAGGATTTTTTTGAAAAAAAAGATATTTGTATTATTTAATCATGTATGAAAAGCTTGCCAAGAAAGATATGAAAAAATAATTTAAGTCAGTTGACTATTGAGGGAAAAAAAATGCAACATACATAAGCGAGAATGAATAATAGTATGCAAAAAAGAAATCTATTTACAAGCTAAATACACCTTGTTAAGATTTTCATTTAGTTAACAAGAACAAAACGATATAAATTTGTTGGTGAGATATATATAAATATACATACATACGCATTTTAAAGTATCTATTTTGCTAATAATAAACTTTCATAATAAATTCATTTTACAAATTAATAACTTAGCTAGATTTAATTTTTTATAATTAAATATAATGTTAATTAAAGAATATTTATTGAAAATTACCGTACATGGCACAGTTACTAACCTAGTACACGATATGTCTACGCCAGTTTCTTGTATTAGGCTATCATGCTTCATGCATTGTCTTAAAACATGCACATACATTCATGTCTATTAGGCTATCATGCATTGTCTTAAAAGTATGAATAGTAATTAACCAATGAAAAATGCACCAGTACTAATCTAGCTAGATTGTTAACAAAACCAATTAATTTATATTTTAAATTAATAAGTTATGAGAGATACGTATATTGGCCTTTTTATGTGGTCACCTCACCCTCCCTCCCCCTTTGACTTATACAATAGTTATATTTAAACTTAATTTTGCTTAACTTATTTTAATCGGCTTAGTTATGTTTGGTTAACAAAAAAAATCTTCCTTTCACCAAAAAAAAAAAGAAAAAAAAAAAAAAAAAAAAACCCTTCTTTTGACCTTAACTTAATTTTTCTGAATTTTTTTAAAATTTTATTTTTATAAGATAAAGCGAATAGAAATCAGTTTATTTTTAAGGCTAATTAATTTAATAATTGAACGTGCAATTGGAATGAGATGGAATATTAGAAAATGAAATTGGTTAGTGTTAGTGAACAGTGCTCTCACCCTCTTAAACGAAAGTACACTTGCGTCCTAAAATTCCAATTTTGGGAATATCTTGTTGCATGATTTTCAATGCATATTTTGACCATCCATATAGTCCAAAATTAGTACGTATATTTATAGAAATGAGCACTTAATTTTGGGACACCAAATAAAGAGAGCGAGCACTTAATTTTGAATAGAGGGAGTAAAATATTGATTCTTTAAAAGTACACCTTAGGACTTATCATTAATCAAGCAAGCTAGATTACACGTAGCAATTTTTTTTATTTGATTTACATTTTGTATGTGAAGATTTTAAAAAAAGAGAGAACAACACAAAAGAAATAAATATATTAATATACTATGGAGTATTAAATTTTAAATTAAGATGCGCAAAAATTAATACTTAATTCCATTGATATAATTTGTGGTAATGTTACATATATTCAAAATATTCATGCAATCAAACGAACATTAAAACTCCCTAAAGTAACAGATTCCTCTATCCAATACGAGGATATGGATTAACAATAACATCTTGTTTAGCATAAATTATGACACGATTACAGCAAAATTCCTTAGGATCATCATTTAAAAATTCCTTAGTCTGAATCACAACATTCACTTCTGGTCTATCATGTTGAATGGTATCCAAGGCTTTGTTAACTTCTTCGCCTACCACTTCAGGCCATTCATACTTTTTACCTGTACGTTCATATATAAGAAGAAAAAACAAAATCAACATAAGACGAAAAAATTACTCTATACTCTCTATTACATGTAACAAATTACATTAAAAAGAGCGAATAAAATCACCCTCCTCCCTAGATAAATAAGGGAGGTTTTAATCGATCTCTTGCTCGCTCCCCAATCGCCTTAGGGCGTTGTTGTCTAAGGGACGTTAATTTTTTTTTTTTTTTTTTTTTTTTTTTTTTTTTTGAATTGGTTAATCAAGTAAAGGTGCCCTCCTCCTTAGGGTTGTTGTCTTAGGTTAATAAGGTAAAAGAAAAAAAAACAAATACTTCGTATATAGCATAGCATCTTATTATTGAGAATTTTAGTTGGGGTTCGAGAGATCAATATATTTGATCAAATGACCAAGAGCATGTTCTCTTCAAATTAAGTACATAATAATTCTGATTAGACTAAAAATATTTAATTTACTTATCACCATAAATTTGTAGTTTGTAATACTTCATTTTTGATTTATTAATCATATGTCAAAAAATATATATATAAAAATAAATTTTGTAGTTACATATAAAATACAATACTAATTATGAAAATTATGCAATTTTTTTGACATAAACATCGAAACAAATAACAAGAACTTGCTGTAACATTCTTTCTTTACACAATACTGTAAAAAAACACGTTCAAAATTTAGTTAGACAAACACAACAAGATCACATTAGAAAAACCATACCATAACACCTTATGAAGTAATATTGATATCATGAACACAAATTGTTAGGTTTTTTTTTCTGAAAGAACACAAATTGTTAGTTGTTACCTTGACTGCAGCATACAGGATCATGACACTTATTAGGATTGTCACAAGATGGGAAAACCGTTGTTTGATGATTAATTCTTGAGATTTTTGACCTCTTTGTTTTTAATCTTCAGTTTGTATTTTTGTAGTTGTTTTTATGCTTTATATAGAGCAATATTTTCATTGACTAAAACACACTGCTATAAAATGAGTAAATGACCAATTAAGGCACTTATTAGGCCCTGTTCAGTTCACCTTAACAAAATAATATTCATTAAAAATAATTTCAGTTCAGTAAAAATAAGTTCAGTTCTGTAAAAATGATTTCAATTCAGTAAAATTAATTTCAGCTCAGTAAAAATCAGTAACTCTAAAGAAGAAATATAATAGAGAATCAGTAAAAAATAATTTCAGTTCTTCAAAAATAATTTCAGTTCAGTAAAAATAATTTCAGTTCAATAAAAATAATTTAAGTTTAGTAAAAATAATTTCAGTTTAGTAAAATTAATTTCAGTTAAGCAAAAATAAGGTGAAGTGAACAGGGCCTTTACAAAAAATCTAACAATTATTACTTTACAAAGGAATGATCAATTATAATTTTTATCTTAAGGTAAAGATCCTTTAATTTTCCTTCCTATTTATAGATTTTAATTTCTATTACACTGAGTAAGGTCCTGTTCACTTCACCTTATTTTTGCTGAACTGAAATTATTTCTACTGAAGTGAATTTTTTTTTGGTGAACTGAAATTATTTTTATTGAACTGAAATTAATTTAACTAAACTGAAATTATTTTTGCTGAACTAAAATTATTTTTACTGATTGTCTATTATATTTCTTCTTTAAGTTTACTAATTTTTACTAAACTGAAATTATCTTTACTAAACTGAAATTATTTTTGCTGAATTGAACTTATTTTTACTAGAACTAAATTAATTTTACTGAACTGAAATTATTTTTACTTAATATTATTTTTTTAAGGTGAAGTGAACGAGACCTAAAGAAATATTAAAAACCAAATCATTTCTGATTTCCTAATTAATAAATACGGATTTTTATTGAGCGAACCATGTATGCATGATCCTTAGTAATTTAAATTATTTACCAAATCATCAGCACTTAGCAAATTAATTTAATTATTGACCATTATTATTAAATTTTGATTTCATTTTCATGAGAAGCATAAACAAAAGTCATACTAAGGCATATCGAAATTACCATGAAAGCAAAATCGTACATCTATTGAGTTAGACAGACTGTAAGTATATAATTTGAATAAGTGTACAGGTGGTTTACACTTTACAGGAGGAAAGTTTGGTCTACAAACATAGCCTAAGGATGTTTCATACTAAAACCAATTGGTAATTGTAGGAGTAAATTCTCTACCTTATAAATTGGGATCATCTCTCCTTTTTATATAATGTGGAACAGTTATAAGTGGTTTACAATGGGTTTCAAACTTTCAGCATATACTCCAAAACCATAACTTATTACATGCTTAAGCTTGAAGTCTTGAACATTAAACATTAAATACTTTAATCAAATAACATCAACATCGTTGCTCCCACGATGTTCTCTCTTCCTCTTAATCAAAGGCACTAGCTCTAATTTAAGATGATAGATTAAATAATTAATTAATTTCATTAAAAATCTGGGATAATTTAAATTTTTATTCCTCACATTTCATGCATCGCACATTATTAATACAACTCCGATCCCAATTCCTCTATCCAATTTGAGGAAATGGAATGTCAACAAAGCCATGGTTTGCAAAAATAATAACACGATTGCAACAAAAATCAGGATTCAAATTATAAATCCCCTTTCAACAAAAATCAGTCTCAATCTCAACCGTCACTTTGGGATTGTCACTTTCAATGATTTTCTTGGCTTCCGTTGCATCTTTCCCTAGCAATTCTGGCCATTGATACTTCTTTCCTACACATTCATAAGAAGAACAAATAAGGCAAATGGCACATGTTTACATATACGATACATAAATATTCCAATTCAAACAAGTCCTTGATCGAATGACAAAGACTAAAGGCATGCGCAAGAAAGACCGCAAGTTTAGACCTCAGGTTCACATTTGTTACACGTAATTCATCTTGCCTCTACGCCTCATTTAATTCAAACAAAAATATATAAATAAATAAATGATTAAGTAGTTTTTTTTTTTTTTTTTTTTTTTTTTTTTTTTTTTTTTTTTATATATAATGAAACAAATCACATCAAAAAGAGCAATTAAAGCCGTCCTTTATTTGAAAACCAACCAGCTAGACTAATAAAGGGAAGAGATTTTTAATCAAACAATCACCCTAATACTTTATTAAGGGTCAACATCGTCTAAAACTAACGATATTCAAGAAGACAAATAACATCATATAATTGAGAAAATAGATGGGATTAAAGGATGAGTATGCATGGATTATTTTTACGAAAAAAAAAAAAAAAAAAAAAAAAAAAAAAGATTTGTCACCTTGACTACAGCATGCAGAATCCTGACAACTTCTAGGATTGTCACAAGCCATTGTTGGAATAAAACCTCTTTGTTTTTCATCTTCACTTTAATTTGTGTATTTGTATATGTTTAGTTTATGTGATTTTACTGATTTATATAGGCATTATTTTGGAAGACTATAATAAGTACTTTAAACTGACCAATTATTTTCTTCAAAAAAAATAAAAAAAATAAATAAAAACTGATGACCAATTATTGTAGTCCTCTTAAATAAAAAAAGGATCAATACATTAATAGTGGAGATTTTATTTCCTTATATTATGATTATTATCGATCTCATTCTATTTCTATTAATTGTGTGTTCACTTGTAATATTTGACCATAGACTATCAATATGCATGTAAAGTGTGTTTTAAATTTCAAAAATTATAACATGTACACGATGTTTGTCATGCTTTACTTTCACTATTTCCTTGACATGCATGGTTAGATTGCTTTAATTTGAACATCATTTTAAAAGAGTAAGGGAAAAAAAAAAAACTAACGATATTTTAGATATTTTATGTGAACACTACATCCTCAGCTCTCTTATACAACCATAAGAATAATTGTGTAAGAAAAGAGGATCAATATATTTTTTAGATGTTATATATGGAATCATGAGTACAAAGAGGTTCAATAATCCCTTATCTTCCCCCCACTCTCCCAAATTATCTAGCCTGCTAACCCGAGTTGGGTTGATCCATGAAGGAGATCTGGCCCGATAGCGCCCTTCATCTTACCTACCAAAAAAAAAAAAAAATGGAATCATGAGTTAACTAAAAATAATACTCATAATATTTTTGAGTGTTTATACATGAAATGAGTGGTACAATGTTTACATAATACTTTTATATAAAGTTAAGGACTTTCCCGTCATTCACCTTATTTATACTAAATTTGTCCACCTTAAAAAAAAAACTCAATTTAATTTATTTTTGTTGATTTATTGTGGTAATTCCTCTTTGAAATTATTAATAATTTTCATTAAGTTAAACTTACTTAACCGTTTTAAGTGAGAGTAACTTTTACTAAACATGCACTTTTCAAGGTTGAGTGAATTGGGCCTTAGAGAGAGCAATATCGATACATATTCTTTTTCAAGGTCAATTTGAATTTTACACATTAATTCTTTAATTTGCACCATGTAGTACTTCATGCGAACCACAAATTCAGTGGTCACGAGTCAAGCAAATCGATGCATCTTGAACTTAACTTAATAAACTTCCCTTAAATCATCCTCAATCAAATTTTCATTCTTAGAAAAATTATCCATAATTTCGGATAAATTTCAACCAGTTTTTGAACTAAGAAATAAGAGTAGTCACATGAAAAAGAGATGCTTGTTGTCCCAACCTAAAGCAAGTATACAAAAGATGATACACCTTTTTGTAGTTCCTAAGGCAGTTTCCCAAAACTGTCAATTTTGGCCGTTAAGTAGGGATATATGAATGCTCATTTTGAACACCCTCAGCAACAATTCTGGCATTGATTATCAGGTTTGTCTACTTGACAATTTGACATTCATCTCGATCTCTCATCTTTAGTACATAAATGTGTCTTACTTCAATCCAGATTAACAAACTACACACTTTAAGAATGGGGGGAAGAGTAAGGGAATTTATATACTTAAAGTGTCCTTAGTAAGGATTGAACCTTCAACATTAAAGGTTTCATCTTGACCGCTAGGCCAACACTTAGTATATGAAGTAATATGTATTATTATTATTAGTCCCTATTATTACAAATGTACAATTCTTGTTCAATTAGTAATTGTTGATACTTACAACTATACGGAATCAAAGAAAGTAGTTTAGTGTTAACAACATAATACTTTCTTGATGTATAATCCATAATTCGAGTATAAATCATAAAACAATATTGATTTTTGAATAAATTTTTTAAATATTAAATAAATTCAATATGGAATTTGATTATTTGATACAAAAATTAAGGCAAAAAGAAAACCAATGAGAAGAAGACCTTAAAATTCATTGGGTCGCCCCACCTTTCATGTTCTTAACTAAACACAATTTAATGAGGAGTAATAAGATTTATAAGAGACTTATACTCTATAAAACGTGTTTTTAGAACCAAATACAATTCTTATTATCATTATAAAAAGTCACAAACACAAAGCCGTGTTAATTGCGTATTAACAAATACCCTTGTCTCCCTAATCTCACCATCCATACTCTCTTTCTCATATTTCTTCTCTAACAAGTATCTGAATCTCTCACAACAGTATAAATAAACAAAACAAAATTAAATAAAACCCACTTTTTCTTTTGACAAAGTACTCTTAATAATTTAGTTAAATTAATTAGGAATTTAATTATAATTACACTTTTTACCGCCAATTCAAAAAAATCTTGCCAATTTTCTTCTCTTCATTTTCTCTCTCCTCTCACGTAACGTCGCCAGGTTCGTCTTCCTTTTATTCCGGCTTTTGATTCTTTGCTTTTTATTTTTTAATTTTTTAAGTAGATTTGATCTGTTGTATTTTTCTACAGATCTGCTTGAATAATCTTGGATTTTATTTTAAAATTTCGAATCAGTCACAATGTTTTTGATTTTTTCATATGGCTTTTGTAATTTCGATGTGATTCTTTTTTTTTTTTTTTTTTTTTTTTTTTTTTTTTTGAGGAAAAGAAATTGCTGATTTTGCAATTTTGGTGGAAATTGCTCTATTAGGTTAAACCCTAGCTTTGTTAAATTAATCGAGAGAATAAATTTTTTTGAGCTGTTTTTGGAGGAAGTGAATATCTTGTTATTGTAGTTGTAAATTTGTAATTGCTAGATAAATTGCTAAATTAGGTTAGAAAGATGTAGGGATTCAATTTAATGAAAAATTTGGAAATATTAGGAATTTGCAGCTATTTGGTGTGAGATTAGTTATTAGCTGTTGAATTTGCATTATTAGCTGATCTGCACTTCGATGAATTATGAAGTTTGGGAATGTGAATTAAGGTGTTAGGAAGTAAATGATAATTTTCGGCCAATTAATCGTAAGCTAGTTTTGAATCTGAATTCCCAATTAGGGGTTTTATTAGCTCGTGATGAAGTGATATATGTTCGAAAATTTGCCATAGTTTACCATCGCCCTAAACTAATCTGATTAAGCTCTTGTCTAGTGAACCGGGAGGGGGGTACTTAGGTGATCAGACAGACGATGTTTACCTTGTTGCGTAGAGAATGTTCAGTTCAGACCCTTTGGAATTTTGCCATTGTATACCATCGCCCTAAACCAATCTGATTAAGCTATTGTCTAGTGAACCGGGAGGGGGGTACTTAGGTGATCAGACAGACGATGTTTTCCTTGTTGCGTAGAGTATGTTCAGTTCAGACCCTTTGGAATTTTGCCATTGTATACCATCGCCCTAAACCAATCTGATTAAGCTCTTGTATAGTGACCAGTGGGGGGGGGGGGAAGGTGATCAGACGGACGATGTTTTCCTTGCTGTTGCTTAGAGAATGTTCGGTTCAGACCTTTGAGGCCTTGATATGTATTGGGCAATTTAGAGCACCAGGTTTATGCTGTTGACATCAGAAAGATGTTAGTTAATTTATCCACTTTGGGTTCTTTGCTCCTACTTTATACTTTATGTTTGCGTTTCAAAGGCAATGTGTGAAGTATGATCCTCTAGGGATCTCTGACAAATGATCAACTTCTGAATCCTAAATGTCGAACGTGGGTTGTTCATAGACCTCTAGATGTGAGCTGTGCTGTTTGGGATGTGAATTATGAGATTGTTAGATGATATTATTCTCAATGTTCAGGTGGGAACTATAGTGCTAGCCCTGACTTCTTAATTTTGACCAAAAAATTTAGTAAGGTGTAATAGGAATCATAAACCATGCCCATATTATTGGTTCTATCTCTTTAATGATTATGTTAGCAATTTAGGAGGGAATATGATTTTTTTAGTCTCTGACTCTCTTCTATTATGGTAACTTCCTTCACTTATAAACTGGAGTTATTTTTTTGCCCATGTACATTGATCATTTTATCTATTTGAATATAAAATATTACAAGGTTGGCTTAGATTGTTAAGGTTTTTCTCTAATGATGATAGTTTGACTGTTGAAAATGTGTTATTTAGTGTTCCTTCAATTCCCATTGCAAGTTTTTAGTACATTATCATGCTTCTTATTTGTTATCTATGATTTTGCTCTCATCAGGTATTGTTGATCAACTGTCATGTGAGACTTTTGTACATACCATTTCTAAGCAAAGGTGATGTTTGCAAGTTCGGTACACAATGTTTGACTTAAGTTTCTCAATCTCAAGGCTATTGGCTATTTCAGATGCTTTTGGCCCTGTTGTATTGGGATGGTTGGTTACTGGATTATTTGGACTCTTGGCTGTTCTGTTCGCCCTCCTTAGGTGGCAGAAAAGAACATCTTTAAATTGGGTGAAAGCTGCTGCTAGAGCAAAGCAAAAAGCATGGAAAAAGCTGATTGTTCCAGTATCACATCATACATGGGCTGAAGATTATGGTTGTGGTGAACAGCTATCCACATGCTCTGTTTGCCTTACTTCTCTGTCATTCTCTCAAAACTTAGGTACAAAGATAGTGTTTCACACTCCTGTTCATCGCTGTGCTGTTTGTGGTGTAGCTGCTCATTTCTATTGTTCCCAGTTTGCCACAAAAGACTGTAAATGTTTTGCTCAAGCTGGTCAGAGCCACGTGCAACACCATTGGTCAGAAAGATGGTTCAAGATGGATGATAATCCTGAATCTTCGGCATTTTGCTTTTACTGTGATGAACCTTGTGGTGTTCCTTTGATTGATGCTTCTCCTACATGGCATTGCATGTGGTGTCAGCGTCTCATACATGTTGCTTGTCATGCCAAGATGTCAAAAGAATCAGGGGATGTCTGTGATTTAGGTCCTCATAGAGATATCATTCTTTCTCCTTTGTGTGTGAAAGGAATTGATGTAAGATCGGTGAGAAGCTTAAGCTCGATAAGAGAAGAAATGATAGCATCTACTGTTCGTGGAGAAATGCGGCGAAGGCGCAATCGGAACAAAAATGGAACAAGTCGCTCTATTAGTGGCAAGTTCGAGGATGTGCCAACTGCTGATTCTCCACTCCGTTATATGCTTAATGGTATAGCTACTTTGAAGAAATGCTACAGTGAGAAAAATTTGGACTTTTTGTCAAAAAATGGCAAAACATATGGCTCAAAAGGAAGTAATGTTGGATTAATCAAGAAGAAGGGTGGAACATTAACATACGGACAAACCAAGAAGTACAAGCTAGTGGACTTGCCAAATGATGTTATACCTATTTTAGTTTTTATAAATACCAGAAGTGGTGCACAGAATGGGCCTTCTCTCAGGAGGAGACTGAATATGCTCTTGAATCCTGCACAGGTAATTAATAGATCTTTCTAGCAATACGGCATCAGTTATCTTCCACACTTGCATAAGAACGTTTGTTCTCAGAATGATTGTTGTCATTATATACTTTTATGGTTTGACGGACTAATGACAAGATAGAGAAAAAGGAAAGTGGAGGGAAGCAAAAGTTGTTATGCTTTGGTGAAAAGTTGTTGCAAAAGTTGTAATTGACTAATTGGCTATATATTCTCATCAACTCATAGACCAATTCATGTTCGTTTAATATGGCTCATCAGCTTACCATTCATTTTCATGGCAGGTGTTTGAATTGAATTCTTCCCAGGGTCCTGAGGCTGGTTTGAAGCTGTTTAGCAATGTGCCAAATTTTAGAGTATTAGTATGTGGTGGAGATGGTACTGTTGCATGGATTCTTGATGCAATTGAAAAATTTAGCTTTGAGTCACCTCCACCTGTTTCCATTCTTCCGTTGGGCACAGGAAATGATCTCGCAAGAGTTCTACAATGGGGAGGGGGTTTCTCTAAAATTGAGGGACCTGGCTTAAGCAACATTTTACATGAAGTTAATCATGCAGCTGTTACAATGGTGGACCGCTGGAAAGTTGATATTAAAGAAGAAAACTTGAACAATGATTCAGATAATATGCGCTCGAAATATATGATGAACTATCTAGGTATGCAGAGCGTCATTGCTTTCTGTGGTTGTTCTTTAGCTGTTGTTTTGAACTCTAATTTATTGCTTGTAATTTTTTAGGTATTGGATGTGATGCCAAAGTTGCTTATGAATTTCACGTGAACCGGGAGGAAAACCCTGAGAAATACTATAGTCAGGTAGCTTACCTTCCCAATTTCTCGAACTTTTTTGTCATGTTTGCTCATCATGTGTGCAGCCGGTCTTTGTTAACTGTGAAGGTGGTCTTCTGGTTTACTGTTAAACTGTGTATTTCCTCCATTGGTTCATCCTGCTTGACAATTTTGGTTTTATATGCATTATCTTGTCATGCTAAATGATTAAATCATCTTCTTTGCAGTTTGTGAACAAATTGCGATATGCCAAGGAAGGTGCCAGGGATATGATGGATAGGGCTTGTGCAGACTTACCGTGGCAAGTTTGGCTTGAAGTAGATGGGAAGGATATCCCGATTCCTAAGGTATGTGGTGACATATAAACGTGTATGGGGCACATCGTACATTAGTGTTGGTAGTGCAGTTGTCTTATTTTCCTTTTAAATTTTTAGTGGATATATCTGTCTGAATTGTGATGCAACCACCTAATCTTATCAGGATGCTGAAGGTTTGATCGTTCTCAATATCAGTAGCTACATGGGTGGAGTAGATCTTTGGCAAAATGACTGTGAGCATGATGATCATTTCACTTGTCAATCATTGCATGATAAGATGCTAGAGGTTGTTTGCGTCTCTGGAGCATGGCACCTTGGAAAGTTGCAGGTAAATAAATGATTTTTCTCCCTGGTTCAATTGAAAATTCCTATAGATTAATCTGGATAAAGCAAAAAAAGAACAAGTTTGCTAAGTTGCTGCTGTGTCAATCTTAAGCTCTTGCTCTCCCCTTAAACAAAAGAATTAAAGGAACTTGCTGGCCTTTTTTCGGGTTTTTTTTTTTAATAAATAAACAAAAGAATTTTAGTCTCAAATTCATTTAGAAAAGCCAAAATTATTTTAAGTATGAAGAATCATTCTTAGAGATAAGCTGAGAGATGTTTCAAAAAAAAAAAAGATAAGCTGAGATAATTGAAATACATTTATTGTGCCCAAAGTGTGAGGGTGAGGAGAGATGGGTTTGTGTCAGTATATTATTTTGCCAAGATGACTTGAACCCAGTTCACTCTATTTTGCTTCCCATGTGATTTGAATACAGCTTGTGTATTAAATTCTTTTATTGCCTTATCCTTCTTTGCAGGTTGGTCTTTCTCAAGCCAGGAGGTTGGCCCAGGGTAGCATCATAAGAATACATATTTCCAGCGCTTTCCCAGTTCAAATAGATGGGGAACCATTTATCCTACAGCCTGGCTATCTAGAAATATCACACCATAAGCAGGTATGCTGTGATATATAGAAGTTTTATTTACTCTACCTCGATCCCTCTTTTTGCCTTGTTATTGGCTGAAATGGACATTTGACTCAGTGACACCTTGACTGTTTTAAGTTGATACATCTCAACCAGAGATCTTAGGCTATTGTCTTCCCAGAGATCTTAGTGATACCTTGACATTATTTAAGCTGATGCGTATTAACCAGAGAATGCTATTGTCTTCCCAGTCCATTATCTCATCCCTGCATAATGTTAAAAATTGTTTTTGTCTTTCTTTAGAACCTACATTATTTTCCATTGCTACAAGTTTTTGTGCCATCTATCTCCTCCATTATTATTAGCTTTGAATCTAACATATTTCTTTTTCTTACTTCTCCTAGTTGCATTATTATTGATCATCTTTTACATGGACTTTATCCTTGCATGCTTGCTTCCCTTCCACTGTTGTGAATTTATTGAAGAGCTTACCTCTTTAGCTGGCATTTCCTTGTATTGCTTTTGGCCTTTTGCTTTCCCTTTACATTGTATTTAACTTAAATGATTGATTGTTGCCGGCCTTCTTAGGCTGGATATATCCTTAGTCAAATCAGAATACTTGTATCATCCTTCCCCCCCCCCCCCAAATAATTAGATTCTTGATGAACCCTTTTTAGTTGTGCTTTGGTTATATGTCTAGGATGGAACTTTATAAAACTTTGCTTTGTTGGAGACATGTGCTAGTATTATACACTTGCATAATACAAATAATTTTATCAACTTATTGATGGCAAGGTATTGGTCTCCTATGGTGTTCAAGATTGTATGCCTTTACTTTTCTGCGATGAACTTTGAAGGTCATGAACCTTTACAAGTTCATACTTTCTAACTTACACTTGATTAAAATTGAGAAAGCCTCTAACATTCTGATAATTTTCATTTGTAGGTGTTTATGTTAAGGAAGTCGTCTGAAGAACCTAATGCCCATGCAGCTGCAGTGATGTCAGATGTTTTGTTGGATGCTGAGTGTAAAGGCATTATTAACTCCTCTCAGAAAAGAGTTCTAATTGAGCAGATAGCTCTTCGCCTTTCATAGTGAAAAGTTGGGCTTTCTTTTTTGTTTCCCCTTCTCATATCTCTTTATTAGCGCTAATTTTCCTGCTTAGTGCTAACGTTCAGTCATTAGGGAGTTAGGAAAGAAGAGTGGGGTTTGTCATCTTCTTTCTCTCTCTTTTTTTTGGTTCAATTACCCATCCTTGAGCTCTTTTCACTTGGCCTTGGTGCACATCCAAACTTGCTAGTTGACGAAAACTCCCGTGTTGTAGTCAAGTACATATGAAAGTATACAAAGGTACAGTTTTGCCTCAAATGGATATAGAGAATTAGAAATTTTGGTGTGTTTGAAGAGTAACCACGACGTATAGATTGAGATTTAAGTAGATAGTTCTAATTGTGTAAAGCATGTGATTTACATAGATAATTAATTCTTAGAACAGTTTGCAGATTGTAAAGACATGTATCCTCAAATGTAACCGAATGAATTATCTCATGTTGCTGTAATTTTCCCTGTTTTCTCAACATTTGTCTCATTTTCCATACTTTTTCACCAGCTCGTAAGTCTTGACCAATACTCCCTTTGTTTCATTTAATTTGTCATATGGGGCAATTTCATTAGGACGGAGAGAGTATTTGAAATTGAATAATAATCAATCCAATTACTCATGTAAAAAAAGATTAAACATATGTTTACCTTTGTGATTCAATTTTTATGAGACAGATTTTCATTTCTTTTAAATTGGTGGGTGTGATGGATTGAGCTCTATGATCTTTAAAAAGTAAAAAGATCAACATTAATCAATCAACTTGAAAGAAAATTGACATACAGGTGATTATGTCATTAATTTATTCATGCATCAATATGGAGTAATGCTTACAATTGATTAAAATTAATTAGAAAATTAAAGCTTTAAATTTTTTCTAATAATATATGGAGTAATAAACATAATTTTCTACTTCATCCATCTCATGAATCTTGTCATTTCACTGCATCTTTGATCATTATACTCTATATATTTGACTCTTTATACATAGTAAAATATATGAATACTTAATATTACTAAAATTCGAGTACGGAGTACTCTGTATGTTTGAAGAATTTCATGAAACAGAGAGAGTAATGCACATTTCTTGTTCGTATTCTTTATTGTTAGAGAATCTGAGAATGTATTTAATTTTCGCTTTTGTACTCTTTATCCCAAAATAACTACAACATTGAACAACGTTTAATGTTAGTCGTATATCTTACAAGTAAATTCTTAGTTACATATACCGATCTACGGTTTAAGTTTAAGCTTGACTTTATACTACCAAATATGCTAACTAATTTGGGACAGACGGAGTACATTGATACACCATATGTATTATAGATTTCAGTGCAACATAGCTAGATTTTGTAACCTCAATGAATCGTGAAGACTAAAGACAGACATGCCTAGACCAGACCAATGCTCGCACGGGTTGTCGCAGAAACAAATGGTCACAAGAGGACGACGATAGATTAATACAACTAAGTTTTTATTCATCAATTGATTCTATCAAACCAAATTTGACTCTAGATTTTGAACGTATTATAATAAATTTCACCCCCTTTTTTTTTTGCCATCTAATCACTCAATTTGTCAGCTTTATTGGATTACGAGCACATTTAGACAAATAACTCTTTTGAATTTTGGGGTTACTTCTCACTAATCGCATCTTTTTCGATTTAAAACACATTTTACTACAGTAGCTACCTTAGCTTGCTGTTGACAGCTCTCGTAGTTTAGGTCACATTCATGCTTGTTTAGTGATTAATAAGGAGGATAAAATAAACTACTTGTATGAAAATATCGTTTATTAAATGTTCTTTAAAGTTTTAATTATATTAATATACACATAAGGAGAATAGTATAGACGTATTGTCACGTATACAAAATAAACAAAAGAGAATAAAAAAAAACTACTCCGTACTTAGTAGTCGATCAAATCAATTATGAAAAACCAAATTCTTCCTATATGTATGACGCGTTTAGTAGCCATGATGAAATCTCAACTTTGCACCCTAGCTAGTGTACGTATTCGGGAGTTTATCCCTTTTCACTTTCCTCTCATAGTTGTGTGTGACGAGCTTATAGGTCTTAAACTCTTAATATCGTGGACTAGGCTTGGAACTCCTATGTAGCTTGAGAAAAAAAGAATGAAATTCTCAAACTTGACGTACTTGAGGGGGAATTTCCAAAGTAGAGTAATTTGCTAGTGTCCTACACTCCTACATCAAATATAGTCTATTGCTATTTTGCTCTATTTATAATATTGTTTTTCGTGTACTGTATTCATGTATTGTTATTTGTTTAGATGTATTTCCCAAATCCAACCCAAAAATTAATTGTATTAAAAAGAGAGCAAAATTTTTTGATTAATTTTTGTAAGGAGACATTGTTTTAAACATTAGACAATAGATGTAACATACTAGTGAGCAATATAGAGGGATTTGATGGATTGAGTGATCATAGGCTTACAAAGGCTACTAACCAGACAAAACCCAACACATTACATATCTATTCGTATGCCTCAAGTTATCCAACAATACTGCTAACTTTTTTTGTCTCTCTTTCTTTGTATATTTCTATTTTCTTAATAACAATTTTGTGCATCACTAATTAGCTAAATTTAGCAAGTTTCATCTAGTGAACATAATCATGACTTCGTTGCCTAGGTAAGTTGAGGATTTATTTTGATAAATGCATGTCACATCCATAAGATAATACATTGTAAGTTCACAATTGTAATTATTAGTTGTTTGAATGCAATTAGAATTTTTGACTATTCTTATTCACCTAATATCTTATATATTTCATATTTCATGTTCATATAATCATCTCGGATTTTGTATATATATATATACTAGTATGTGCCCCGGGCGTTGCCCCGAATATCCAGTTTAGAGAGTGTACTTATTTATGGACATGTTTTGTATTATTATTATGATTACAAGTATGATAATAACAATAATAATTATTATTATTAGTAGTATTTATATTTTTTTTAAATGTTAGATACAAAAAGAGAGTATGTAGAAACACGGCCTATTATTCTTTTTTCACGTTTGTTATTTTTTTTTATTATTTTTTGTAAGTTGCACTATATTCACTTGGTTTACTACGACTTATGTTATCTATACATTGTAAATAATTACTTTTAGTGTCCCATTGAAATTTAGCACATATGTCGACATATTGTTTATCAAAGTTCTATGTCGACATATGTGCTAAATTTCAATGGGACACTAAAAGTAATTATTTTTTTAACACGTAAAATCAAAAGACTATATTATTGGCCTAATTGGACTATTTGTAATATATGGCTGGTAAATGGGCTACGGAGGCTTTGTAAAACCCGTAAAGTTCTAAGACCTTGCTAACATTTATCTGAATTCACTTCAAGATTCCCTTACTGTACAGTATTAGTAACCTAATTTTAGTAGCTTTTTACTTCTTTAATTTCATTAACAAAATCATAAACATACACAAAAATATTACAACTGAATATGAAAAATACCTGATTCAAAAGCTTTAATGGTAAATCAATGGTAGACTAAAAAAATTAATGATACATGACCATATTAATAATTATAATTACATGGTTATTTGTATAAGAGTAAATATCTATTGTTAATTGGATATTAATATTAATTATAATATGTGGTGTGTTGCTATAAATAAAATTCTATTGTTAATATAAAAGATAAATTTTTTTCAAAAGAATTATAAATTATTTTATGTACACTTTTTTAATCCTAAACAAATGTATCCAATCTAATCTAACGTGGCATCTAATCTAATCACAGAATTATCTATTTGCCGCCTACGTGGCTCGACACTTGGCGAAAAACTGGAATGTCAAGTGTCGCTGTCTCATGGCCTGACTGCGAGATCGACTTTATTTATTAGTGATATAATATGATATGATTAGCTTTGATGGTAAATCAATGGTAGGCTAAAAACAATTAATGATACATGATTATTTTTATAATTATAATTACGTGGTTTATTTGTATAGAGTAAAATTCTATTGTTAATTGGATGTTCATATTAATTATAAATGTGGTGTGTCGCTATAAATTAAATTCTATTGTCAATAAAAAGATAAATTTTTTTCTAAAGAATTATAAATTATTTTATGTATACTTTTTTATCCTAAACAAATCTATCCAATCTAATTTAATCTAATCACAATAATATCTATTTTGTCACCTACGTGGCTCGACACTTGGTGAAAAACTGGAATGTCAAATGTCGTTATCTCGTGGCCTGGCTGCGAGACCGACTTTATTTATTAGTGATATGATATGATATGATATACCACCTCAGATACATCTCTTAATCTCTTATTAGTCTATTATTATCGAAAATACGAGCTAATAGACCTCTTTCTAGCCAGCTACATTTTAGAGAAATTAGTTTTGATTATTCTATTTGTTATGCTCATATATAGTACAGTACTAAGAGAATTCGTGACTATACTTTTTGTTACGTATCATTAACTCATCTTTCAAAAATACATAGTATAAAGAACATGTTAATTGACAATTTTTAAAATGAATGATATGGAAACAAACATGTATGCTACATAATTATGGTTGAATATAGTCATGATTTTCCTTTTCTTCTGCTTATGTAGGAGATATATTGGGCATGCCTCGATCCTCCAACACAAGCTTTTGTAACTGATAATTATACTTCTTCTATATAAGAAAATCCACTGTTATACTTCTTCAGCTGCCAAAAGCATAAAAGTTATACAATGTTTTTTTTTTTTTTTTTTTTTTTTTTTTTAATGTACAAGTCTATACCTCCTCCGTTTTTAAATAACTACAATATGTGATATCTATTAGAAGAGATAAAGGAACAAATTAGCTAATAGAATTTGAACATCGCGTGGTAAGATAGACATGTTTTGTTGTTGGTGTTTTAGTTATTTTAGCTTAATTTATCTGTTTACCTTATTTAATTTTCTTTTTCAAAATGCATTTAATAATTAGAATAAGTGCATGGAGTAAATTGGTTCTGCTTGCAAAAAATGGAACTGTATGTACAAAATATAACAAAAAGGGTAAAAATAAAAATAAAAGATGGTAGGAATAGTAAAGATAGATAATGGTCTCCTCCTCAAAAGACAGGAATCTGTCTTAAATTTTCATTTAAATTAGAAAAAAAAAGCTCCCCAAGACTTGTGCTGAAACAACTGAACACACTCAGAAACTGAAAGAGATCAGTTGTTCAGACATCACACACACACAGAGAGAAGAGAGATGAGAGAGAGAAGCTAAGTTTGCATTTCCCAATGTATCCAAAATTTAATTAATTTTGTCAGATGGTTTCCACATTTATTTCTCTCCAACTGCTCATCACTCTTTCATTCACTCACTCGATCTGTGTTTTGTATTTTTTGTTTTTCTGATGAGTAATGTTTATCTGATGAATGAATGTTTTAACTGTTATGTGTATCATAAAATCATAATGTCCTGTAATATAAGTAGACATTTTTTTTTTTAACGGTATGATACGAGGTGTCCCTCATAGCACATGAGGGGTGTTAGGGGTGAGGATTGAACCCCGGTCACAGCGGGGGGAGATGGAGGGACTAACAATCCCTCCACTCCTTGATCCTCGTAATATAAGTAGACATGTTAAGATTAGTAGATTACTATTTGCACTCCTCGTAGTTGATATGACTCATACGAGTACTAATAGGTATAATGGATATGAATTTTTGAGCTAAGGTATTTGAGGGTTACAGATAATAAAGTAAAATTTGGTGAAGTAATGGCCTGATGGGTAACTTATGTTATGACTTAAGGTTATAATGAGCCTCACTATATATCTATTTGTGTTTGAGAATAAGAGAATTCTTTAGCTTTCTCGCTTATTGTCATAGTTTGACTTATGTTATTAGATTGGTTAACTAACTTGTAAAAAAAGTGTGGGTTTAGTAATGTTAATTTTTAGTTAGGTTAACTAATTTGTGTATATTGATGATACAAAGAATAGTTTCCAAAAAAAAAAAAATCAACTAACCCTATGATATTTGAGAAGATTTCAGGCAAGTTTGTCAAGTCATCATCAGGTTAGGCTGTTAGGATTTATATTGAGTTCAATTCTCTAATTTCATATGTATATTTTGTTATGTAACGGGATAAGTAATATTTGGTTTTGAACAAGGAAATACGTACTCCGTAGTACTATATTACAATAGTTGGAGACAATGCAAGTTAGTTCCATCAAGCTAAGTCTATTTTTTGCTTAGTGTGAGGTCTTTAACTAAGAATTGAGCTGTGTAAATAAATCAATACACATGAAAACATGACCCTAGCTACATAAACACTTCCCAAAAAAAAAAAAGAAAAGAAAAAAAAGAGAGAGAACAGTAAAAACATAGTGATTAGAGAAGAGTACACTGTTGTTATAATATTCTTGAAGCAAACAAGAAAGAACAGTAGCAAACTATTAGGATTAGATTACCAAGGATAGTAACTGAAATTCTTAGCAACTTCCTAAAGCCTTCATCAATACCTTTCTCCTTTTATCTCTGCTTTTTCTATCTTTCCTCTTCATCTATTTGCAGTTAGAGTGACACCATTCTATTCATTCATTCATTTTATTATATGGTTATTAATTTATTATGTGCATAATTCATCTTATACTATAAGCTTTGCGTCACATTTCTACATTTTTAGAATATGTTTGAGAACATGCAATGTATTATTAGTAACACAACAAAATCTAAGAGAAGGTTGTACATTATTGTTAATAGTCAACATCTAACTTGTATAACTAGATTTAATTTATTAATGAATGAATTTCTCTCTCCTAAAAATAATAAAGTGGAGAATGTCAATGTCAACATTCCATGGCAGAAGACATAATGAGAAATTTGAGAACCTGATTGAAGAAGACCAGAATTTTGGAATACACATGTATTGCTTAAAATAATAATGATGCTTACGCAGTAAAAGTACTAGATTGGTGCACTTTATTACTCATGCATTCAGTCACTTCACGTACGTATGTTATTCTCTACTTTCAAGGTTAATTTTACCTTAAATGCCTTGTTAGCCTTGGACATAGCTAGACATGTTATTATGTACTCCTTGGATTCAAATTATTAATCACTTTTAGCACCTACTCCATACTAAATGGGTCATTTTGTTTTGCAGGTAATGCTTTTTACCAGTATTTAAGGTGATGGTTATTTATGAAAACGAATACACAAAGTTTTTTTTAAACTTACAAGTGGCGTTGGGTGTGTGAGATAACCCAACCCAATATGGGAGGTTGTCCAATTGTGTAAGGTTAAATTTTCATTCCGACCTAGGCTTAATGTTCAGCCCATTTCGGCCATGTGTAAAATTTTGAAATATTGCTTAGGGTGTTAAAAGAATGTCACGAACAAACTAATTAACATAGGCTCATTAGGCCATGTCATGTCATGTCATGCCATGCCATGGACCATGTTCCGCTCTCAAGCCCAAAGTTTCGAAACTACCTCATTGATAATACAAAATGACCTAAAAGGATATTATAAAGAAATTTAGTTTGCATGGTTAATATAACATGACCAGTATTTTGATGCAAGAAATGCCTTAAAAACCCAAAAAATCTAGGTTTTTTTTTTCCCTTCTTTCTAAATTAATTGGTCTAAATGGCACACAAATTATACGTATAGCAAAAACTAACATGTTATGTTAAAGCATGGCACACAAATCATATGTAGCAATTTCATTTTCATGTAATTCCCACATCATGTTCAAACTTTTCGAACAAAAGTCCTTGCATTTAAATTCCAACAGTTACGTTTGGTCTTATTATTGCCTTGACACTTGATACCTATGGAAATTAATATAGGGTTTCTACATATAGCATTTTAAAATATATTCATGAAAATGTAGAAAAAGGAAATGAATATGTAGTTACCTATTTTAATGTTTAGGTATGAGATGCATGATGTGATACAATTAAAATTTATTCCAAAAGATATTCCTCACAAATTCTAGCATTTGGAAGTATATATTGAAACTAGCTGCTCTTTGATCCGTTTTCGATGTCAAGTTAATCTGTTTCAGTTACACATTGCGTTACACTTTTTATAATGTTTTTTGCTGTTAAAATAAGATTAACATTGTAATCAACCAAACAACAATTTACAACCTAAAGAATGTCGACATATCTTAATGATCTAATTCAAAATGAATCAGCAGGGTCCCTCTTGCATAAATAGAGTACATAGACCATCGCAAACATGGAAAATTAGAGGGATTTTTGCTGGTAACACATAATCTACTTTATTCGAGTCAAATAAGCAAGATCTAAGCATTACAAGTATTACAAGTTATATACCTAAGTAGTCATTATATGAATATACTCAAACATTACAAGTATTACAAGTTATATACCTAAGTAGTCATTATATGAATATACTCAAACATTACAAGTAACAAGACATTAATAGTAAGAAGATGCGACAATATAATAAATCTCCATTTATATATGTCAATCAATATACAGTTAAAACACTATGACATTTACCAAAATTACATCGAATATTTACATACCCTAGAAAAAATAAATAAATAATTTATATATGAAAAAAAACCTACGTACAAATATTGCTAGCTGTTTCCTGTGAGCTGTATTGATATACATCAAAATATGTCAAATCCAAACCAGAAATATTTACAAAATAAATAAATAACTGAAATAAAAAAAACAAAACTTGAGATTAATACCAAAATTATTTACCATATGACCCGAGATCTGAGTTCAAGAACCCATCTTCATAAAATCAACCACAAAAAACATGACTAATATTTATATTAATTAATCAAACAAAATATGTAAAATGAAGAATTAATCAAGTGCATAAAAACTTACCTTAAATCTTGAAAAATGAAATAATTAAGCAAAAGAGTTAGAAGGTTAGGAGGAATGAAGCCTGGTCCGAGAATCATGTAGGGTTTTTCTTTTATATATATTTTCCTCCTTTTTAATTTTATGCTAATTACATATGGAAAAAAACCAATACATAATTTGCAAAAATCTAAAAGAATCAGAAGAAAAAAATAATAAAATTCATCAACCTCCATGATCTCGAACCAGACAACATACCCCTCAACCAAACCCTTTGATAATATGAATAATACACCTCCAAAAATTCATAAAAAAAATTACAATGGATAGTTTTCATATCATATTTGAGGGGAATGAAGCCTGGTCCGAGGCCTAAATCATCATCAACAATTACTGAGGTTGTAAAGCCTCGAGCCAGCCAACATTCCCCTCAAAAATGTTGTTTCATAGTTTCTCTCTCTAGATTCTCTCTCTAATTTATAAGAATGAAAGTGAAACCCTAATTGAGGAACACACACAAACAAGAGGGGGTCTTTATAACAGTGATAAGAAGAGAGAAAAATGGGGGGTTTAAAAGTTTTTTTTTTTTTAAAAAAAAAAAAAAAAAAAAAAAAAAGTCAGAGTAAAAAGAATCAAGTCAAAGGGCAGAGAAAACAATAAAAACCTAAGCTAGTTGTAAAAGTTGGTAAAAGGCTATAGGAACAAATAAACCTCTCCTAAGTCCCTATAACAATTACTGAGGTCACTAAATCTCAGTGCCTAATTGTGCTTTGGGAATTTGCAATTTTTACTATTCACTCATTAATTGTTGATGAGTTTTACTGACTTTGTTTCCTTTCTATTTACTTATTTGCCCTTTTCTTAAGTTTAGTAAATTGTTTAGGTTATTTGAGGTGGCTTAGCAAGAAACAGTACTCCATGTAGAATACTCTGTAGACTGTTATTTTATCTCAAATCTTATAAAATACGTAGTATTTCTTAATTATGCAATAATCTCTATTTAATCTTAAACAACAATTTGATCTCGAGTATATATTTTACTGATGAAAAGGTTTTTAGTTGAGATGAGTAAAGTTTTTTTTTTTAATAAATCTTAATGTGTTATCTTCGTGTGCACGTACATTTTGTGTATCAATAGTGGTACATAGGATATAGTATTTGTAAGCTCTTTGAAATGATTATTAAGAGTGTATATATGTAGTTTGTGATGGTTGATTAGTTGTTGCACAATATACATGGATCATTTGACATTTTTAAGAGAAACATAGACTGACTAAATAATAACCTCAATTCTATTAACAGGTATCCATATATAAATCACATTGAATATGCATAAATTTGACTATATCACCCTTTATTTGCAATCATAATCTTGTTGTATATATTAAGGAAGGAATAGATTTGCAAATACAAGTTGTACGTGCATATATGGTTGTCATTAGCTCATCCCATAAGGAGTTGGGTTAAGTCTTGCATTATTTGTGTGTCTAATGCAACACTATGTAGTCATGTTTAGTTACTAATGTAAAATTAGGACGGATTACTGAACATCACAGTAAGGGAAAATTCCCTTTATTTCATCATGAACCTTAAGATCATCTAAACTCAAATTATCATAAATAATAGATATATAATTATTAAACATATAACCCTTGATATAGATTATTTATTTGCAAGAACAAGAAAGTAATCTCAATTATCACGATCTTATTTCCACTAACTTTGATCTCATTCATTGTAATCTTCCTATAAACTCCTAAACCCTAGTCTTTATTTGTCTCCCCACTTTAGACGAGTTCGACAACATGGTTTACCACCACTTCATCTTCCTCCTCAACTCCTAATACTCTCCTTCCCTCTAAAACAAGCATCGATTGACAACAATATTGTTGAAACTTGCTTATTCAAATGGTAGTTCCTCCATAATTTAATCCGTCCACAATAATCTCAAACAATAGAGGAGCGACATTTCTATAATTTTAAGGTCAGTGTATGTTCTCGAACACAAGATAAATTTATTGAATCGTAACTTATACAAACCATAAGATGGTTGTATTTGGGGAGGAATTCACTAGAATTGAAATATGAGAAGAGAGAGATATATAATATCTTCATCATTTTTTATTAATCTGAAAGACAAGATATTGTTATAAAGTTTTTTGTAATGCAAGTATGCAACATAAATTTTATAAATTGCAGTCTCCTAACATGAGCACTATTATGAAGAATAAGAACTAATGTTATGCACTTTCAATTTCAAATACTCTCAATAATAAGTCGCATCAAAATAGTTGGAGTTTTAATTTTTGTTTTTTTTAAGAAAAATAAATCTTCTCTTACTAGTGTAATTCCTACAAAATTCTAATCAATTTAGAACTTTATAATGACAAACAAATTAATCTTTTTTTTATGTTTAAATGTCCTCCTTTATTGACTTAAAAAATCACTTCTAGGTCACCTGCTACCACCAGTGAACTAAAAAGCATTGAGCTTTATAATGTTTGTCCCAACGGTCAAACAAAAAACAAAAAAGATGGACACATAACAAGACATACTGAAATGTTTATTCATAAATAATTAATTGTATTTCTATATTTTGATATTTGTTTAAAGGAATGGAATTGACACTTGACACGAGATAACACAGTGACCAAAAACCCTTTCTACAATTCAATATCTGCAATTAAATAAAAAAAAAAAGTGTATGTGTTCTCTCTCTTCTTTCATGTATCATGATTACCTTATAATTATTTATAGCATACTTTCTCACTTACTTTCTACCCTTCTTTGTACGGCGTTCATGCACATCAGGCAATGCCTTTACCTCATCACTTCACCTATCTCTTCCATGTCTAGTATTTATTGACCTTGTACTTTTTTTTACTGTCTCTTATTCCTCCTTCATCCTAGATGCAAGATCCAAATTTAAAATTTTAAAACCAATCTTTCATCTTGCTTAGTATATTCGCAATTTGCACCATAAAATAACACGGCATGACAAGCACAAGAGTGTTCATTTATCATTATATATTCAGATGTATATATCATGCACATGATACACTTAAGATTTTGTGATAATATATAGTAATATACGTAGTAAAATCATAACTGAACTCCAATCATCAGTTTAGACTTTTTGGTTGAGTTGATCATCTGACATTCATGGTATCGAAGCCAACATAACAAGAGGTCATTGTGGCACCTGATCCCCGGGGCAAGGTATATGCCCGTAGCTTTCTTTTGGATAAGAGGAGTTGCAACTGCAAGGGCTTATTACCATGAGATTGCTCATAGGGCTTAGGACTCTCGACCAAAAGAAGACATGACCTCAATAATTTAGCTGCATATTTGTCATTGTCTACCAGCCTTATAGGAAATTAAACTGACCCTAATTTAAATCTTATCTATCCTTCCTTTTAAAATGAAATATTAGTGTTGAATATTACAAAACTCTTACCGCATCCACATTTCAAGTCATTCATTACCTAAATCACTCAACAATTTGAAAACATAGGAAGATTAAAGAATAGTCACATTTCAAATGCTCCTAATGTTCATGCAAAGTCAAATTAGTACGGTCATTGGAGGGATATCCCCTGTAAAAAGAGATAAAGAAAGGTCAATAAATGAGGGAAGTAAATTCTAGTCAGCCACACAAATAACCCAACTTCCAATGGTAAATAGTGAAGGTTATAAAATTGATCCGCTTTTTGGTAACTTTTGGATACCATAAAAGTACACCCAAATAGATTAGTAGAATAATGACACCTTTTTGGTCATCTAGAGGATGTTTCATTTACCATTTTAAGGTCAAACTCCAAGAATTAACGTTTCTTTGACTGTATATATGCGCTGTCTGGAATTTACAGCATGCACTAGCTATGAATATTACTACTCCATAGAATCTTGTTCAAGTTTTAACTTTTTGGTGGGAATTAACACAAAGATTAACTGAATTCGAAATACGATGATCATGAGAAATAAGTTTAATTGCCATGCCATGTGTTTAGGGTGAAAATACCCTAAGACACGTGGCCCAATACAGGCTTGACACGTGTCAATCTTTCAACGGTCTGCAAAGGCCCAATCCCTTTGCGACACGTGTCCCTTGTACCCTAATTGAGGTACAGTTCTCCCTTACTATAAATAGTAAGGGTAGACCTCATTTATGGGGATCACACATTAATTGCAACCACACAAAAAACCAAACAAAGCCAAAACCTACTGAAACGCTCTCGAACCGAGAAGCTTTTATCGTTCTTATTCCACTTCGAAAAGATACTAACTTAATCTTCGGAGGCGGAACTCCCACCCCCATCCGGAGTCTCCGTTACTTGTGCAGGTACAGGCGTAAGAAGGAAGTCTGCTAGGAAATTGTAACTCTCCCGAAGGACAATAAAAGACCCCCAAACATCTGGCGCCGTCTGTGGGGAGAGTACTTTCTAGATGACGTCTGAGCCTATACTACCTGGTAAAGGCAATCTGCCTACTGGGGAGGTTGAGGTCCATTCGGACCAAGATACAGCCGATAACTATGACTTGGAAGCCTACACTGCTGCGGATGGCTCTTTAAGGACCAAGAACACCCGTTCCAAAGATAAGAGAGAACGGGAAGGGAACCAGGCGGCTCCTAGCAAGCCAACTAGGGGGCCGCTTGGGTTAACCTCTACCGCTGGAGACTCCCCAGTCTCCAGAGATGAGCTCATGAATATGATGATGAGCTTCAAAGGAGAGATCAAAGGCCTTCTGCACTATACAGCCGGCCCCCGTAAGGGTCAGGCGGAAGAAAGGCGTCACGGTAAAAAGACAGCCAAAACAGTAAAGGGTAGAGCATCCACCCCGCATCCGAAGTCAAACATGCCGGCTAGGCTCTTTGATTTCTCAAAGATGCACACTCCTATAGATGGAGTCAGAAAGCCCGTCCGGCACATTCAGCCGGATGGAACCAAGAAAGTCTATTCTGACGCCCGGACGCTCATCCAAGATAAAAAGACTCAGCGATCCGAGTCGGCATCAACATCGACCTTTCGAGACAGCTTCAATGCTACCTCAGGAAGGCACTCGAGAACAAACAATGACAGCCGGACGAGCGAGGTTTCCGCTCGATCCGGCCCGCATATGATCCAACCGGCAGTGCATGGAACACCGTATACGCCCTTTGGATCCCCCTATGCACAGGCAGGTATTTTCGGGGGGCAGCATCAGCCGCCCGTCCAGCCTATGGACTGGCAGCTCCGGCTGCTCAACCTTGGGGAACAGCCAACGGCGTTCTCCAGAGAAATCACCGAGATGACCCAGCCGTCTAAAATCAAAAACGTGTTGGTAGGCGCCTACGACGGTACCACCAACCCGGAAGATCACCTCATGGCATACACCAACCTGATGTATTTGCAGGGTTTGGATGACGCCTCATGGTGTCGGTGCTTCCCGGCTACGTTGAAAGGGATTGCTCAACGTTGGTTCGGTAACCTCCCAGCCGGATGCATCAATAATTTCAGGACCTTGGCCTACTGGTTTACGTCCAACTTTTCTATGAACATCCCTGCCAAGAAAACAAGCCTTGATCTAGGGGCAATACAACAGGGAGACAAAGAGGGGCTCCGGTCATATGTCAGGCGGTTTAACCTGATGAGGATCCAAATCCATGGATTGTCTGATGACGTTGCCTATACTGATTTCTTCAAAGGCTTAAAAGATGGATCAACTTTTAAGTTTGACTTGGTTAGGAAGAGGGTCTCCACTCTTCACGAGGCGCTCATGAAGGCGGAGGCCTACATTCAGGCAGTGGAATTATGTGCTGTTAAACTTCCAACGGATTACAAAAGATCTGATAAAAAAGAGAGTCGGCCTACCCAGTCGGCCAAAAAGGAAGACAAGAGAAAGGGGGTATGGGCGGCAGACTCATCCGGACAACCTTTCCAGAAAAGGAAGAGGTCGGATCCGTATGTGCCAAAGTACGAGTTCAACAAGGACTGTGCCTCCATTCTCAACGAAGTAAAGGACCGGTTGAATCTTGAAAAACCGTCTCCTATGAAGAGTCCTATTAGCGCCCGGGATAAGAGCAAATATTGTCTTTTTCACGAGGAAATTGGCCACGACACTGAGGGTTGCTTTAGCCTCAGGCGGCTCTTCGACCGGCTCGCTGATGAGGGGGCTCTCAAATCTTATCTTTCCAAGTCAAGGGGTACTCCTAAACAAGCAAGAGGACCACCCCCAAAGAAGACGGCTACTCAATCGGATACGGATGAGGAAACCATCCTCACCATAGCCGGTGGATTTGCGGGAGGTGGGCCTACCATCCGGGGCACAAAAGACAACATTCGGAAACTGGTCAACTCAGTGGATGAGGGCCAGTCGTCTGAATATTCATTTCCGGAAGTTAACATCTCCGAGAGAGATAGAGGCGAGGTCAGGCGGCCTCATGATGACCCCATAGTCATCGAGTGCAAAATCGCCAATCAAAGAGTTGGCCGGATCTTGATTGATACCGGGAGCTCATCTGACCTCATCAGCTACCGGTGCTTGGAGAAACTCAAGTATAAGCCCAGTAGCATGCATCCGGCCTCATACCCTCTTGTAGGTTTTGGGGGAGGAGTAGTACATCCGGTGGGCATGATTGATCTACCCATCCGGTTCGGAGAGAAGGGGAAGGGCCGGCACATGGTTGTCAAGTTTCTTGTTGTAGAAGAGCTGACTGCCTACAATCTGATTATTGGCCGTCCAACCCTTAACCTCTCAAAGGCAGTCATCATCCCATCTCTAATGTTGATAAAGTTTGAAAGGGATGATGGCACAGTCGGTTCCTTGAGTGGGGACCAAAAGATGGCGAGAGAGTGTTACCTCTCGGACATCAAACCAACGCTTGACACAGGCGGTCAAGAGAAAGAAATTGTTGAACTTGACGACTGTGATCAAAGCTTACCGGCTACAAAGCCAGCCGGTAAAAAGAGGAAGGCGGACCAACTGGCGCCTGTGAAGGAGAAACAATAGCAATCACTGTCCGGGGAGAGGACAGACGTCCTTCGCCCTCAGCCGGCTGGAGAAATAATTGATGTTGTCCTTGAAGACAGCCGGCCAGACAGAACCGTCAAGGTTGGAACGGCTGCGTTTGAAAGTTTGGGATCAGATTTGCTCCTTTTGCTGAAGGAGTTCAAAGATGTGTTTGCCTTTGAAGTAGAAGAGATGCCGGGTGTAAGTTCGGATCTTGCTGTACATACACTCGCTGTGGATCCTAAGAAGAAGCCGGTCAGGCAAAAGAAACGGAACCACGGCGAGGAAAGGTCCCAGGCGGCAGCAACCGAGGTCAAGAAACTCTTGGATGCTGGATTCATCCGGCAATGTTACTACCCGGATTGGGTAGCCAATGTCGTCCTTGTGAAAAAGCCGAATGGAACCTGGCGGATGTGTGTAGATTACACGGACCTCAACAGGGCTTGTCCAAAAGATAGCTACCCGCTTCCAAAGATAGATCATTTGGTAGACTCTACAGCCGGCCATGCCCTGATGAGTTTCATGGACGCCTATTCCGGCTTCCATCAGATACCCTTGTGGAAGAAAGACCAAGAGAAGACGGCTTTCGTCACAGATCAAGGGCTATACTGCTACACGGTGATGCCGTTTGGGTTGAAGAATGCGCCTGCTACTTTCCAGCGAATGATGAACTCGGTCTTTTATGATCAGATTGGAAGGAACGTGGAGGCGTACATTGATGACATGATTGTCAAGTCAAAGCTGCAGGCGGATCATCTAGCTGACCTCCGAGAAACTCTCACCACCCTCAGGCGGCATAAAGTCATGTTAAATCCAAAAAAATGCGTCTTTGGAGTTGAGTCCGGGAAGTTTCTTGGATTTTTGATTGATCAGAGAGGCATAGAGGCCAATCCGGACAAAGTACAGGCGGTGATTGACATGCAGTCGCCACGTACCGTCAGGGAGGCTCAAAAGCTTACCGGTTGCCTGGCGGCATTAGGGAGATTCCTCAGCCGGTCAGGAGACAAGTGCTTGTATTTCTTTCAAGCAATCAAAAAGAGGTCAAGGTTTGAATGGGGTGAAGAGGCTGAGGCGGCATTTCAGCGGCTGAAGCAACACCTGCATTCTTTGCCAAGATTAGTGAGTCCCCTACCCCAGGAGGCTCTCTACATGTACTTGGCCGTCTCGGATCACTCCTTGAGCGCCGTCCTCCTTGCTGAGAGAGACGGCAATCAGCTCCCGGTCTACTTTATAAGCCATGTCCTCCGGAGCGCTGAACTTCGTTATCCCATGATTGAAAAATTCGGTCTGGCTTTGTTCAAGGCAGTCAAGCGGTTGAAACCGTATTTCTTAGCACATCCGGTGACTGTTTACACTGATCAGCCGCTCAAAAGGCCTATGACCACTTTAGAGTCATCCGGAAGAATGATTAAATGGGCTGTGGAAATCCAAAGCTTAGAAATCACTTTCGAACCCAGGCGAGCAGTGAAGGGTCAGGCGTTTGCCGACTTCATTGTTGAAATGACAAGGCCAATACAGCCGGATATAACTGATCAAGTTTGGAGGGTTTATGTAGACGGGAGCTCTACGCTGAATGGTTGCGGGGCGGGTGTAATTTGTCACTCTCCGGAGGGGGACAAATACGAGTATGCTCTGCGATTCAAGTTTCAAGCTTCGAATAATGAAGCTGAATACGAGGCCCTGCTAGCCGGTATCCGCATGTGTAAGGCAGCCGGGGCAAGGAAAGTTGACGCCTGCTCAGATTCCCAACTCATCGTTAGCCAGTACAACGGTGACTACGAGGCCACCCATCCGGTGATGATTAAGTATCTTCAGGCGGTCAAAGAGGAGGCTGGGGCATTTGATGAATTCAACCTTAGTCAAGTACCCAGATCCGAGAATAATCAGGCGGATGCACTATCCAAACTCGCATCATCCGCCACATGTGATACGCCTAGATCAGTCTTCTGGGAAGTCATGGAAAAGAAAAGCATTGAACATGACCCCATTGGAGTTCTAGATCGAAGCTCCACTTGGATGGACCCCATCCGGAATTACTTGGTAGACGGCACTCTACCAGAGACCCCATCCGAAGCAGCTGCTCTTAAAAGACGAGCATTAAGCTTCGCAATGCACAAAGGTGAACTGTTCCGGAAGGGTTACTTGCAGCCGCTATTCAAGTGTGTTACCCCAGAATGGGGTAAGGAAGTACTGGAAGATCTGCACGCCGGCTTCTGTGGATCTCACATTGGCGGGAGGACCCTCGCCAAAAGAACCCGGCGGCAAGGATACTTTTGGCCTACCCTTGAGGCGGATGCATTAGATCTGGTGAAAAGATGTGACAAGTGCCAGAGGTTCGGCCGGCTGATAAGGCAGCCGACAACTGATTTAACAGCTATTCACAGTCCAATTCCCTTTGCAAAATGGGGCATGGATATTTTGGGGCCATACACTCCTGCCCCAGGCGGCAGAAGATACATCTTGGTGGCTGTTGATTACTTCACCAAGTGGGTCGAGGCCGAGGCGGTTAAGGGCATCAAAACTAAGGATGTCATCTCCTTCATCTGGAGAAATGTCATCACCCGGTTCGGTGTACCAATGTCAATGGTCTTTGACAATGGCCCCCAGTTCGAAACGCCTGTCCTAAAGACTTGGTTGCAAGATCAAGGGATTTCCCACTACTTTGCATCCGTTGGCCGTCCGCAAGCAAACGGTCAGGTTGAAGCTTTCAACAAGCTCATCTCAGGCGGCATAAAGAAAAAGATCGAGAAGGCAGGCGGGCTTTGGGCAGAAGAGTTGACTCACGTTCTTTGGTCCATCAGAACTACTGAGAAGGGGTCAACCGGTGAAACTCCATTCCTTATGGCATATGGCACAGAGGCGGTGCTTCCCATTGAATTATATGAGCCAACACTTCGAATCATGTTGTATGATGAAGAGGCAAATTGGGAAGCCATGCGCCTGTCTCTGGATACTCTTCCAGAAAGAAGGGGCAACGCCGCCTTGCGTCATGAAATCTACCGCCTTCGAATGACGAGGGCCTACAACAAAAGGGTGCGTAAACGCCCCCTCAAAGTTGGAGATTTTGTATTACGGAAGCTTGAAGCAACCGGTAGGGCACGCGAACAAGGGAAACTGACCCCAAACTGGGAGGGACCCTACCGGATTTTTGAAGAAGTTAGAAACGGCACATACCGCCTGGAAACCCCAGACGGAATGCGGCTGCCTCGTACCTGGAATGTAGATAACTTGAAAAAGTACTACTTCTAGGGATTGAAATGTGAAAGCATATAATTTCCATTCATACAATTGTATTTGCACCTGTCTAGTGTAAGAACACAGACGGAAGAACACTTGTTAAAACCACTGCTCCAAAAAGAGCAGTCATCCGGTGACACCCATCCGGGTGAATCACTGAAGAGAACAGCTCCCTTCTGGGTGGAACATTGTTCTAGCGATCAAATAACTCAAACGGCGTTTGTCAAACGATTTTGCAGCCGTTAGAAATGATCCTTTGCATCTAGGATTCATCCGGCAAGGACCCAAAAGAGGTCCATCCGGGTGAATCACTGGAGAGAACAGCTCCCTTCTGGGTGGAACATTGTTCTAGCGATCAAATAACTCAAACGGCGTTTGTCAAACGATTTTGCAGCCGTTAGAAATGATCCTTTGCATCTAGGATTCATCCGGCAAGGACCCAAAAGAGGTCCATCCGGGTGAATCACTGGAGAGAACAGCTCCCTTCTGGGTGGAACATTGTTCTAGCGATCCAATAACTCAAACGGCATTTGTCAAACGATTTTGCAGCCGTTAGAAATGATCCTTTGCATCTAGGATTCATCCGACAAGGACCCAAAAGAGGTCCATCCGGGTGAATCACTGGAGAGAACAGCTCCCTTCTGGGTGGAACATTGTTCTAGCGATCCAATAACTCAAACGGCATTTGTCTAAAACAATTTTGCAGCCGTTAGAAATGATCCTTTGCATCTAGCATTCATCCGGCAAGGACCCAAAAGAGGTCCATCCGGAAAAATGAAATTCCTAATGGGCCACCGTAACCACCTAAACGGTTTTACATCCCATCCTATATATAATTGTACCAGACGGGGCAAAGTTAGGTCAATCACTGACCCCCCATCCGGCTTCCATGAAACGGCTGCCAGTCTACTGTTGGGGTAAACAGGTAGCCATTTCAGGGGCATATTGTGGTATCCCGCTACTTCATCCGGCATATATAGAACGGCTGAAATACTTGTAAATACTTGTAAAAATGCATATATAAAAAAATGCTAATAATAGATAGCAAAACCGACTGTGTCGGTTAAATAGATTAATATTAATCTAACGGAAATGTTAGCCGGACCCCCGTCCGGGAAAGTTACATTGAAAATACACGGCACGCAGGCCGGTAAAAAAAGAGAGAAGTTTATGGTTGCTGATCTTGCTGTTGCTCTTGTTGCTGAGGCTGCTCCAAACCTTGAGCTACCTGAGTCTCAGCCGTCTGCTCCTGCAGCTGTTCCGGCTGGTCTCCCATTGGCACCCCATCCGGCACTGAATCTAACCCCTTCTCAGCCCACTCGTCGAAAGGAGGAGGGGCAGGAGTGCCGAGTACTCGAGCTTCATAAACTTCAGAAGCATACAAGTAACGGAGGTTGAAATAGTCAAAGTCAGAGTCCGGATGGATGAGGCCCCAAGCCAGCTTCATGCGCTCCTCGCAGTCGGCTTCATTCTCTGTAATCAGGCGGCTGAGTTCCTCGTTCAGCTCCTTTTTGTGGGCCGCCTGAATATTAGTGAGTTGGACAGTCAGCTCGCTGTTCTTCTAGCGGAGGTTGGCATTTTCCTTGTCAGCTCCTTCCAGAGCTCTGAGATCAGCCTGGAGGTCCTTGACCTTAAGCTCAAGTTCATCAACTTTCTTCTTGGCCTCATCCCCAGCCAGCACAGCCTCTTTCAGTAATTCCTCCTGTTGCAACTCTCTCTCTTTAGTTGCCAAATCATATTTAATAGTGTGAAATTGACTAACGTCAATTAGGTCAAGGGCACGCTTCTGAGCGTCTCTTACCTCCTCTTGCTTTTTACGCAAGGGGACTCGGAGCCCGTCCACTCTCAGCATCACCTATGGTACCAACCGGAAAAGGAGTTAGAACCAATGATGATAATTACTACTCATCCGGAAAAAGCAGAGTTTGAGACAAGCATAGGTCATTCGGGTTATTTACCTCAGCAAGAAGAGAGTTGATGCGATCCAGGTTAACCTGGTGTACAGCCGGCACCGCCTCCTTTTCAGAACGGGTCAGAGTCTTGACCATTCTCTTGGCGTATTGGTTGTAGTCGGGCCGGCTGGTAGAGTCATCTGCAAAGGAAGGGTTATTTGTCAGATACTGGGCATATGCGCCGCCTATATTCATGCGGCTGCCAGAGGAGCTCCCAGACTGGCTTGCATGAGTTTTGACTCTCATATACCCAAGCGGCCAGGGGGGATCAAAGGCAGAGGTTTTACCTTGTTCAGGCTGTGGGGTGCCATCCCCCCCAGCCGCATCTGAGCCAGATCCCATCCGGGTCTGGCCTGCCGAAGCACTCGGCGTTAGCTGCAGGCTCTTCCCTGCAGTGGTTGGCCTGGAAGGGGCAGGCGTCCTCTTTGCAGGACTAGCTGCCAAAGGTGGACCCGGCAGCCTTGGAGCTTTTGAAGCCGGCTGAGGAATGTCACCAGCCGGTCTTTTGTGCATGCTTGCTAGTGATTTTGGCATGCCTTGGGTTCCACCCTGAAAATAGTCAAAACAAAGCAATCAGTTGGAAATAAAGGTAGCTCACCAAATGTCATCCGGTAAGAAATGGAAGAGGTTTTACCCCAGCATTCTTGGCGGCCAGTGCCGCCTTCTTCTCTTCGATTTGCTTCTTTCTCAGCTCAATGGCTGAGAAGGCAGGTGTCTTTTCGGGAGGCACCATTCTTTTAGCTTTACCTGCAAAAAGGGAAATTCGAGTTAGAGCGTGTACGCATAATCAGGCGTCAGAATACCGGATGGGTTAATGAACCTACTCTTTTTAAACATTGAACTTAGATTGCAAAGGGATAAGAAGGACTCGTCCCTGAACCATTCCGGGAGGGGTACCCAGAACTTTGGGACGATGATTTCACTACCGTCCTCCATCAGATGGGTCGTTTTGAGGAAGAGACCCGTCTCCATTATTTGGTCCCAGGCCTCAGACGGCACTTTCGGGAGCGCGCATTTTTTGCCCAGCAATGCCGGGTGCTTATTATACCGCCGCAGCCGGTGATTTAGGGAAGTGGAAGGAGAAGAGACGACATAAAATTTGCTCTTCCAGTTGGTCCACTTTGATGGCTTCTCCAAAGTCATCATGTATTCTTGGTTGGTGGTAAGGGTGTACCAGGCATTCCACCCACCCGGAGCCCGGCTGAGGTAATGCATGTGTGCAAAAGCCTCCCAACTGGGGTTCACCTCCTGCAGCTCACATGCGGCAATGTACCCCAAAATATTGACCCAAGAGTTAGGAGTCAATTGCCATACGCCCAAGTCATACCCCAGCAATATGTCCTTGATGCAGGGGTGAAGGGGGAACCGGAGGCCTGCTTTGAATGCCGCCTCATAACAGCCGAAAAAATCATCGGCATGGTCCAAATCGTCCGTCCATACGACGGCTGCATTAACAGGCGGGACTCTTATTTCCCAGTCCTTCCCAACTGGTTTCCTTTTAAAAAGAAAGGCAGGAAGGGTTGCAGTAAGGGTGACCACGTCTCTCGCAGACATGGTCATGTCAGTCGGATCCCCCTTAGCCGGCCATTTGTAGGCCTCCTCAACAATAGGCTCTGCCTCCTGTGCAGGGGCTTCAGATTCGGACCCAGACCCTTCTCCAGCAGATTCATCGCCGGATCCTTCGGCATTAGAATCAGAGTATTCTAATATGCTGTCACCCGGTGTGCTCGGACCACTCGGGGAATCTTGACGAGTCCCCAGGGTTTCTTCCAAAGGAATTTCACCAGACGGTCCTGCCGTCTGGTCCTCGATTCTGGGATCAGCCGGATCTTCGGCTGCGTCGTCGGACTTGTAATCCGGGTCAACTGCCGTCCATCTTATCCGAGCCATTCTGTCCTGCACATGAACAGAGACGGTCGGATTCGAGGTAGGTGAAGGTTCGCCCAAATACCCCCAGACGGCAGTCCCAGTCCTAGACTCAGCCGTGCCTGGTGACCGCCTGACAGCAGTCGTAGGCTGTGCCGAGTGTATAATTGAAGGGTCCATATCCTATCTATGCAACCGGAAAATTAACAAACAGAATTGAAACAGGGTGCAGACGGTACCTTTGGAGGTTGAAATTTGCTGAGTTGATTGCTTGAAACCTTCACAGGCGGAAGTCTCCGAATGTGTTTAAAGCTGAAATATACATAGATCAGACGTATTTGATAGAAACTCATTCAAAAGCTCCCCAAGCGGTGGATTCCCGGATGAGGGTTAGCAGTGATGGACTGGAAATTGCTCAAATGACCCCCATACGGCTAAATGCCGTATGGGGGCTATTTGTATGTTTGAGAAAAAGCTAAAGGCTGCTCAAACAACCCCCATACGGTTAGACGCCGGATGGGGGCAATTTAAACAACGTTTGAGAAAAAGCCAAGGCTGCTCAAACGACCCCCATACGGTTCAAAGCCGGATGGGGGCAATTTGAAACAAAGTTTGAGCCAAGGCTGCTCAAACGACCCCCATACGGTTAAATGCCGGATGGGGGCTATTTGTATGTTTGAGAAAAAGCTAAAGGCTGCTCAAACAACCCCCATACGGTTAGACGCCGGATGGGGGCAATTTAAACAACGTTTGAGAAAAAGCCAAGGCTGCTCAAACGACCCCCATACGGTTAAATGCCGGATGGGGGCTATTTGTATGTTTGAGAAAAAGCTAAAGGCTGCTCAAACAACCCCCATACGGTTAGACGCCGGATGGGGGCAATTTAAACAACGTTTGAGAAAAAGCCAAGGCTGCTCAAACGACCCCCATACGGTTAAAAGCCGGATGGGGGCAATTTGAAACAAAGTTTGAGCCAAGGCTGCTCAAACGACCCCCATACGGTTAAATGCCGGATGGGGGCTATTTGTATGTTTGAGAAAAAGCTAAAGGCTGCTCAAACAACCCCCATACGGTTAGACGCCGGATGGGGGCAATTTAAACAACGTTTGAGAAAAAGCTAAGGCTGCTCAAACGACCCCCATACGGTTAAAAGCCGGATGGGGGCAATTTGAAACAAAGTTTGAGCCAAGGCTGCTCAAACGACCCCCATACGGTTAAATGCCGGATGGGGGCTATTTGTATGTTTGAGAAAAGGCTAAAGGCTGCTCAAACAACCCCCATACGGTTAGACGCCGGATGGGGGCAATTTAAACAACGTTTGAGAAAAAGCTAAAGGCTGCTCAAACAACCCCCATACGGTTAAAAGCCGGATGGGGGCAATTTGAAACAAAGTTTGAGCCAAGGCTGCTCAAACGACCCCCATACGGTTAAATGCCGGATGGGGGCTATTTGTATGTTTGAGAAAAAGCTAAAGGCTGCTCAAACAACCCCCATACGGTTAGACGCCGGATGGGGGCAATTTAAACAACGTTTGAGAAAAAGCCAAGGCTGCTCAAACGACCCCCATACGGTTAAATGCCGGATGGGGGCAATTTGAAACAGTTTGAGCCAAGGCTGCTCAAACGATCCCCATACGGTTAAATGCCGGATGGGGGCTATTTGTATGTTTGAGAAAAAGCTAAAGGCTGCTCAGACGACCCCCATACGGTTAAAAGCCGGATGGGGGCAATTTGAAACAAAGTTTGAGCCAAGGCTGCTCAAACTACCCCCATACGGTTAAATGCCGGATGGGGGCTATTTGAATGATGTTTGAGAAAAAGCCAGGGCTGCTCAAACTACCCCCATACGGTTAAATGCCGGATGGGGGCAATTTGAATGATGTTTGAGAAAAAGCCAAGGCTGCTCAAACTACCCCCATACGGTTAAATGCCGGATGGGGGCAATTTGAATGATGTTTGAGAAAAAGCCAAGGCTGCTCAAACTACCCCCATACGGTTAAATGCCGGATGGGGGCAATTTGAATGATGTTTGAAAGCAAAGGTTGATCAGACCACCCCCATACGGCTAAAGGCCGGATGGGGTTACTTGTAACTAGTCTGAATAAAAACAAAGTTGGCTCAAAGGGGTCCCATGCGGCCCAATGCCGGATGGGAGTATATTAAACATCCCAGACGGCAAAACGCCGGATGAGGGGGATTTTTGGACTTGTCCCAAGCCAGCCCCATGCGGCAAAATGCCGGATGAGGGCATTTTAAAACTAGGGAAATATTTCAAAAACCTCAGACGGGAAATCCCGGATGAGGTAGGGGTAATTCAGAAATTTTGGACAAAATATACCCAGGCGGCAAAATGCCGAGTGAGGTCCTTAATCTAGGGGCAAAAAGAGGGAGAAAGCAGACGGTACCTTACTAAATCCGCACTCAGCCGGAAGGCAGATGTCAAGTTCTTGCGAAAACCGGATGCTCGAAAGTCTTGAAAGAAGCAGCCGGTATCAGAGCTTCTTCTCAGGAAATTTTTGAAAAAAATTTGAAGAAAATAAAAAGTGCGGAGGAAAGAGGTAGCCACCCTACTTATAGAAAGAGGCAGAAGGCGAACAGTCACCTTCTGCACGAAAATTTGAAATTCAAAAAAAAAAAAAAAAAAAAAAAGGGGGGGGAAGCAGACGAACCGTCACTTACCCCATGCACCCTACGTCTGTCACAGGTGACACGTGAGTTTGCCACATCTCACCTGTGAGGGGCAGATGTTTAGGGTGAAAATACCCTAAGACACGTGGCCCAATACAGGCTTGACACGTGTCAATCTTTCAACGGTCTGCAAAGGCCCAATCCCTTTGCGACACGTGTCCCTTGTACCCTAATTGAGGTACAGTTCTCCCTTACTATAAATAGTAAGGGTAGACCTCATTTATGGGGATCACACATTAATTGCAACCACACAAAAAACCAAACAAAGCCAAAACCTACTGAAACGCTCTCGAACCGAGAAGCTTTTATCGTTCTTATTCCACTTCGAAAAGATACTAACTTAATCTTCGGAGGCGGAACTCCCACCCCCATCCGGAGTCTCCGTTACTTGTGCAGGTACAGGCGTAAGAAGGAAGTCTGCTAGGAAATTGTAACTCTCCCGAAGGACAATAAAAGACCCCCAAACACCATGCATACTGGTATGAAATAAGACTTTGCGTCTTTATTTGTGGTATATTTTATAGAATACGTAGCTAGATAGAAGCATTAGTTAAACGGTATAATATGGGATGCACGAAAAAAAGTTGTAACTCTGTACACTTATTATATATACAAAGTACTATAGTAGCAACATATTATGTTGCTTCTCAGGGATATTCTACTTCGAAGCATCAAAATATCAACCTCTTCATAGACATCAAATTTCTTAATTTTTAATTTTTGATAAATTAGGCTACGATCTTGCTAAAAGGCGACCCTAATTTCCCCCTGTGTTTTACTTTAAAAAAAAAAAAAAAAAAAAAAACAAAGTATTATAGTACTACGGAGTAGTTGATAAGAAGATATCAAAATGTTTAGGACTAATACATTGATATCACCAATTCACCAAATAATGTTTAAGACCAATACATTTGATCTCAATTTCTTACTTAAGCTCAATGATCACTCAAACATACATGGAGAATTGGAGATGGAGACCACACCACACTATATCACCATTAAACAGCCATGAGCCCGGCCCGGCCTAACTTAAAGAAGACTGTAGAGGAGCTGACGTGGAAGTATATAATTGGGTAAGTTAGCAAAGGCATGAAGTCTAAAAGATGGGGACCATAAGAATGCAATAATGAGTTAATGATAGATGTGATGAGAAACAGAGTTACCCTGTTTGTAGGGGAGGTTAGAGTTATAGGGCTATAAAGCTTTTGGTAGTCAGCTGGAATTGCGTTCTTTCTATTGACTTACACTAATCATCATTATCTCATAAAGTTTTTAACTCCAATTATTGATTTTGCTACCATAAAATGAGGGGGGTCAGAATACATTCTTATTATCCTAACAACTTTTAGAATTCAATTTAGGGTTAAGGTATATTTGCATGTTTTATTTGCCCATCTTTTCAAAGGGTTAGATTAATCAGTCCACCTACATAGGTCAGGTCATCAGGAATGAGATGAAGGGTAAAAGAATTGTTGCTTGTAGGGATTAAAACTTTGATTATACGGAGTAGTCATATATAAAATGTCTACCAATTATACCAGGCATCACTTGGCTCCAAAAACAGCAAATTCTATAATTGTAAACTACATAAGACTTAACCACCCAATTTGAGAAAAAAGTAAAGTAGCCAACATTAATAAAGTTTGGTAGCAAAGCACATGGGCAACTAATTTTCTAAGCCTACTATCCTATAGCTATGATTTATTTGAATTTTCAAAAAATGTTCCATACCAAAAAGAAATTCTCAAAATTGATGAATGACATATCCCCATCCAATTCAATGGTAAATAAGACCCAAAGAAAAGGATAGATGCATTGCTTAAAACCAAATGCAAATTTATTTTTTTATTTTTTTTAATTTCTACTCTATGAACCATAAAGATCATCATACTAAATTTATGCATCTTCCATTTTTATGAATCTCACCATAACATAAGATCTAAATGGCCAACATAAAAATTGTAATGTCACAAGTCATCATAAATTCTAAACATTAGTGTAACAGAGCCAAAAACAAATATTATAAAAAGTGGGTCCATAATTATATAAAAGTCAAGACCCACAGAAAAGAATTGATGTGAATATGATATATCAAGGTCCAATTTGTATAACAAGTGTGTCTATCCGCCACACTGCACAACTGAATTGCTGTGCCATGTATCTCAGTGACAGGAGCAATCACCATTGACTTGTCAAAATTCTTTCATCTACTCTCTCTATATTATTTTACTACTATAATACTGTAATACATTACAAGTACGTACCATTTTTTATTTTTTCTATAAATTTTTTACCGTGGATTCGTGGAATATTGTCTCGATAATTCTATATGTTTGGTGTATAATCTTGGCTTTATTCAAGTTAACTTTCCTTTTGCAATGGAATATTAGATAGAGTACCTTCAGCATAGAAATCTAGAACACTGGACATGTATCTCTACTCTCATGGGCTTTTAAATGTAGAGGTGTCAAAAACTGATTTGAACTAACTCGAAAGTGACCCAATCCAGATTTTAATGTGCATGACACGATAATTTAGCTTGATTCAGATTCAAATTAGAACGACCTGACCAGATCCAATCGAACTCGATCGAGTCACCCGAATTGACACCTCTATTTAAATGTAGTTTTCGACATATTTAGAGGTATCTTAGTGTTTAATTTTTTCTTGGATACTGCGGAATCAATCATGTAAACAAATACATAAAACATGTCTATTTCTATTAGCAAGTTTGAATGTCATTAGGGTACGTTCCCAATGTGGACCTCTAATTAATTGAGAAGAACTTCAGCCCCAGTTAGGTTAAATCATAATCAAACTATTAAGTTGTGGACTTTTGTGGTACAAATTATGCCCAATAATCCAAATTTGTGAATATGTAGATTCCAAGAGGTGACTAACTTAGGAAGAACCTCTAATCACGTGATATCTAAGATTATGTCGTCCAAATTTACACCCCACTAAAATATGACTCATATTATTGGCTTTAAGTCAATTATAAATAGTGTTACCCTGCCCTAAAAAAGAATATTACTTCATCAGACAATACGCAACAACTTACAACTTATAACAAAACCCCAAAGAATTATTCACATAAAACTAAGTATTAAACGACATTTAAATGGGACATTCGCTAAGCAACAAAATTTATTTTGTTAATCAAATAGGTGAACTACAAAATATTGATTTAATCAAAAAATTCCAGGACTTTCTGGTTCAATTATCAGTAAAATGCCTTTGGTTTAAGAGAGAAAAATCCATAGAATAATCATCATTTTAATTGTTTACAGAAAAACATCTGCCGCGTACACATCACTGCGCTTTGTGACTCCCTAACTCCCGAGAATATGATCCACAACTATAGCCTCATCATATACTTTCAGCACATACTGTAAACATGAAGACAACCATTTAAACAAATACACAAACAAACCAAGAGTAATGCACCTCAACATGTTTTGCCGAACTATCTTTAACTTCTTTTATACAGAAGAGATGTTACACATTGGAAACAAAACTGATCAAGTTCATTCTGTACTCAGCCAGTTTCATTCCAAGGTCAAGGATGAATCTTATTGTGGTTCCATTTACAATTACTATACATGCATATGTAGTACAGGTACCTATACCACCAACCAATATGGCTCTATGGAAATAACAAAATTCCCCTCAGAAGACGAGTAATCTACACTATGACTGCACGGTGTACCTAGTCCAGATCATAAAAGATCTGCGAGCAACTTGTCCAGAATACGAGTGCCTCCTGGAACTTATATGTATTTATATATGGCACCAGTGTGATTGAATCCACAGGATACTTCCACTGCCTTCACATTGCTTCCAACATCAATGACAGTTGGCTGGATGTAGTCAACATCAGTCCCATGGCCCTGTATTCGGCAAAAATTATAAAAGGGAACAACAGCAGACTAGAAGATTGAAACAAAATAATGAGAATTGTATATATCATCTTCTAAGCTGTGATTTCTGAGGTTACTCAGGTGCAACTGGTTTACAGAAAGCTTCCACAAGATTTCTAAACAAACAACTAGAAAAACAACTTGGTAGAAGTAACAGTTGTACTTGTCACTTTTATAACTAACTAACACAAGGTATATAAAGAGCCTACATGTCCTAAGCGAATTGGGATGTTGTTTTTGGCCAAATCTGGCACCTGTTTAAGCTGTGCAAAGAAAACCACCAAGATCCATTCCATATATCAGAGTGCAAAACATATACGATATTGTCCGAAGATGACAGTCTCATAGTCCTACACCACCACTAGAAACTCAATTCACTATCATCTTACATCTTACACTATGCCTAAAATGATCCCTCTTAACAAGCATATGCCATGTCCATGACTCCATGAGACCTAAATGACACCTCTTCACAAATGTATACCACACCATGAAATTTGGAAAATCGAATCAAAGCATCAACGGATAATTAAGTCTAGCAATTGGACAAATATACAAAGCGATAATAGATGACAACAAACAAGGGAATTATCCCTGACAAAAAGAGCAACCATACTACAATATAGGAAGTCCCAAGAAAAAAGGGATCTCTATCTGCCACAAAAGCAACCTTTCAGAATAAGCTGGCAATTGTACTAGTCATCCAAAGACTTAAAGGTTGAGGATATAAGAACCACATGGGAACACCAAAGCCTACTAACTCAACCCCTTGGGCTACTAGCAGAAACTTTTTCAAAACGGAAGATTCCACAGTTTGATTGATGGCCACACTTTGGCGGCAGGAAACCCATCACAAACACTGTTGAAGAGATATCCCATATTATTATGAATGTTAGACCATAATGTGACAAACCAATTAATTATGGCTTCACATTTATCACACCACTAAGATATTAAGAACGGATAAAGTCCTCCTGGAATTTCCCAATAATTACAAGATGCATGTGATGAGATTAAACAAGATAAGCTCTACATGCAAAGGCCCTATGTCATGTTTGACAGATACTATAAAAATAATGGTAGAAAGTCCCCAAATATTTATGTTGAAAAACCTTGCAGCATCCCGAAAGACCTAAAGAACCTTAAGCTTCCTACAATTACGTGGGGAAAAAACAAGGTTGTGCCACACAGCCTTAAGCGTCCAACAGTAATGGAACTAAAACAAGGTTGTTCCCTTGGGTAGGCAAGTTATGATAGGAATTTTAACTTCTCAAATTCCATGAAACGCTGTTACATAACGACTGTTTTAAAATCACGCCATGCCACCATTATAGCAGACATATATTTCCTTCAGTCCTCATATACTTTTAACATTATCACTTTTTTACTTAAAATTTTCACCAATTTTCCTGACTAATTAGCGACTATGACTACTACTGTCAACACTATGAAAACCAAGGAGCGGAAGGGCTGCATGCCTGTTTCCCTATCCATGTTCTAACACTTGGAGACCATTTAAGATTCACCCCCTGGGAGTTCATTCAACTCTCAGGCTCAATGGTAATATTCTTATATGTTCTAAATTACAAATCTGAAATACAAGTAAACTATTTTTATTTAATAAATGTTTTGCATTGAAGACATATTATGTAAAAACAATATGAACCTCAGGCTTGCAAACAATGTACCTTAAAAACTGACGAGCTTAAATCTTAAAAACAATGAACCTATAGTTAATAAATAATATGTATTTATACTCTGTACTTCAAAAATGTACTTAACCTTTAATCCTTCACATTTTAATTTCTCAATGGATCCTCCCTTACACTGCTACTCACACACACTGACCCTCCTTATATAAAACAACACTTCATACACAGAGTAGATGTGTACTGCAACTACTGATTCTTTTGGATATGACTACATATGTAAGTGTAATCCAACTAGCAAGCTAAATAAAGTATGCATGCATTCCATAATAAGCTAGAAAGTCCAGAACATTTTAACGTTAACATCCAGAAGGGATCATCTGTACTAAGAGTCTAAGACATAGTTCATGTGGAGCCAAACAGGAATAACTAAAGGGTGCACAAGAGATAATAACAAACCAATTGTCCACCGGAAGAATGACCATCCACAGAAAATGTTCCGTGAGAACCTCCCCAACCCCATGTGAAAACATAGCCATCTGCCAAATATCAGGCAAAGTAAATCAGCAAAAGTCAAAACAATCACACAGTTAACAATGTAGGATAAATATATTGCTAGAGAAAAGCTTGATTATATTCTTAAACGTGATATATAGTATAGGCATCACCGCATCAGTTAAATAATACTTGTAAAGGATAATGATCTCAGGTGTGTATAGAGAATAGAGATAATGCTTGTTAGAAGAAAATAACACTATCAAGTATCAACAACACCAAAAAGTTCTGCAAAGACAACCACCCACCTGAAATAGCAGCTGTGTGCTTCCACCCACAAGAAACCTGACATGATGCAGATTTAAAAGTAAGAATATACAGATATCTATAGCAAACCTATAAGCCACATGAATCATAGTTTTGATGCATTGGTACCGTTTATTTATGTTAAGAAGCAGAGAATGACCATATTCTCTTTGGTAATGCACCTACCGGAAATTGATGTTCGCAATGGTGGGAAAAAAAACAGAATATTTTTTTTTTTTTGGTGGAAAATGATGTTTAAATTATTTCCAGTCGTTGCTAATAAAATGACTATAAACTTTGGCAACATTCGTCATTGGAGGACATAAAAAATTAGGAGTATTAATTGTCCAACATTCCTGATAGGTCCTAATTTTTACACATTTTAGGTGCTTATCTACACTCAATTGCCTATAGATTTAGAGGTCTAAGGTGTATTTTACATTACTTAATTAGGTTATGCTTTACTACTCTCCGTTTGTGTGTTTTGATGAATTTCACGTGATTTGGATGCAAATGGATAATTGTTGGATAATCTTGAGTATAATAATCATGGAGTATGAAGCTATCTCGCTCAAGGATCTCAAATCACGTGTTCGAGAGGAAATAAGGATAGAAAGAAGCAAAGGCGTTGATGGAAAGACTTGACAAATATGAGTCCCATCCATTATCTTGCTCATAACTTTTGATCTACAAATGATATTGGAGTGATTCAAATTGCATTGGAAAGTAGACTTCAAGAGCATTCCAACGATATATAACACGCCTCAAACAAAGCTCTAGATCTCAAGTAATGACCGTTTTAAGTTGAGCTACGCGCGCAATCCATGCCCTGACGAGCGAATTGAGACACGTCCGTGCCTTTGAGTGGCACGTCCGTGTGTGGACGATTTAGCCTGTTTTAATTTCCTTACTTATCTTAAACTCCTAGCTTTATTATAAATACTCCTTGGCTTTATTATCCCATGACCCCCATTAGTTTAGAACCCTAGTTTTCTCTCTAGTTTTATTTCATTAATTCAAGTATTATATTTTCTTCTTCTCTTTCTTTTATTTTATTTCTTTTATTATGTTATTGTAGATTATTATTCTAGGGTTAGGTTGAACCCTAGCCATGATTGATACTTGATTTGTTCTTTTAAATTCTCAATTAATTGTTTATATTGTTCATGCTTAATTGATTGTGCTTATGCCAATACTAGATTAGGGATAATTGGTATTGTTATTATTCCATTGTCTTAATCGCACAGGAATTGGGTTTTGACGGATTTGAATAGATCAATTAAGGGTATGAAATTCTCCACGGAAGTAGGTAGAATGGATTATTAGGAAGTTAGGGTGTCGGACTTAATGTCTTTAATTTGCATGATTCCACGGAAGTAGGTTTGATTTTTAATTAGGGAAGCCATTGACAACTTAGGAGAGATCTTTGGTATTTTATAGGGCGTACCTTTCCTTGTGAACATATAATTAATTGGCTGAGTAAGACTTTGTCTTTTATTGATTATGCTAGTGGCGATACTTAATTCTAAATGTTTTTATTATTTTTGATTTGTGTTTGATATTTGAGTAGTCATGGTTATTTAATCCATCATTTTATCTCTTATTTAGTTTTGTCATTGGTAAAAGTTGATTGTTAAACTGAAGGGTCTTGGACCTTGCCTTTAACCTACAAACAAAGGAAAAGAACAAATAAAAGGGAAAACACAAGGAAAACCCACAAAAGTGGATGAAAACACAAAATAGACAAGGAATAAGGAAACTAGAGAGAAAAAGAGCAAAACTAGGCATTTATTGAGGAATAAAGCCATGAAAAAAAGGTAAAAGCAACCTAAAAACTACCCTATGAGTGCCATAAATGCCATTTTTTAAGGCTAGAAAATTGAAACCTCACATGGCTGTAACAAAAACTCACTATTAGCTTCAAATCCACTTTAGGAAGCAACACCTTCTTACCATAAACAAGTAGACTAGGGCTTCAAGATCCCAAAAGTTCTAAACACACTACTTAGCATACTCTATCCTAGAGTCAACCAAGCATATTCTCAAACTGTGCATACCGTTACCATATAGGATGTCATTCATTCAAAAATATAAGTCCAAATGGTATTATGTCTAATTCATAAGCGAATGTAACGAGTAAAACAAAACAATGCCTCAAACAAAAATCTTTATGGAATTTTTTTATATTCAAAAGGAATAAAAAGAGAAAAGAAAAAGAAAAGGAGTTTCACACCGACATCAAATCAATTCACACCGACATCAAAAAGAGAATCATTAGACCCTCCCGCCATTATCATAGAGAAGACATGATCAAATTGGGCATAAATGAGGATTTGTGGATGCTTTTTTGGAAACCTTCGGATAGGCACATTTGTAAATTCCGCCTACCGAACATATGTCGAGCCCACAAGGGAGTTTCTAGCTTCTTTCTCTACCACCACGATGCCGATTTTAAGATATCTTTCTAACTTTTTAATGTCCCTCATACCCTTTCCCTCCGAGAATTCAATGAGGCCCTTGATTTTAACCCCGATGCCGATCTTCCATTCCCCGAGCATGAACATTTCAATGGATATGCGGAGTTCGCTTGGTGGAATGCAATTTCGGGGAAGGAGCAATTTACCGATCACTACTCTTTGGCTAGTGACATTTACCAACCATGTCTTCGTGTTTTGCATAGGCTTTTGGGGAATTCGGTCTTCCCCAAGCAAGATTTGGGTAAAATGTTCAAGATTGAATTGACAGTTCTCTCTAGTTAGCCACAAGAGAAGAGTGGCGAGGAAGGTTGAACATGGGTCATCTCTTCATGAGGAGTTGTGAATCTATGGTGGGAGGAAGGAGAACGGGCGAGATTACTTGTGGGAGTATGGTAATTAGGTTGGCTTCAAGATTTGGTTACTCCCGCTACCTTGCTTCTTGCACTCCCGTCGGTGATGCAAACGATATCTACCTCGACATCCCCAAATTTAAGCAAGTGAACTTCATTGCAAAGAATGGTGATGATGATGTAGTTGATTGGTTAGTGAGGCATGAGCATCGGTGCTATCTCCCGAACCCTTCTTTGACGACGACGCCAACAACAAAAGATATTGCGGCTTTGCAAGCACAAATGACGAGCTTGCAACTTTGGCTTGGAAGGCATGTTTGAACAAGATTTGGCGGCTATGCACACACAAATGAAAAGCATGTAATTTGGCATACGAGGGCTCATGGAGATGCAACAAGGTATGTTTCTCCAACAACAAGCTTTGTTTGATGCGAGCGTTAACCGGGGCGAAATCACCCCCAAGGATAATTATCCATATTTTCTGCCACAACACGGTCCCTACCGTCTTCGGGGAGGGGGGGTGATGGTAAGCCTACATATCCATTTTGGCAAGGTCTGCAAGGACCTAATGCCGAGTTGCGCTCTTTTCCGAATGAGCACGTTAACTATGATTACCGTGTGCCCAGTGGGAGCGATTATAGGGGTGATCCTAATTACCCCTATGTCAATCCCACTCACCCCGCCCCCCTTGAGTGCCCCCGCAATATACTCCATTGACCTCTTGGCAATAAGACATTTCGAGGTCATTATGGTTGGTCACCCGGTTATACCGGGGGATGGGAACCTTATGGACCCCTGCCTGGCTTTTCCAATGATAGGAAGAATGATGATGGTGGGACCGGTCCTAGTGGCCAATAGTCCCCTAATTGTGCTTTTTCCTCCATCCCTTTATTGATTGATCATTTGCTTTGTATGATGGGATGTTGAGATGTTTTCATTATAGCTTAGGGGATTTCTTGTTTATTTGTGGGGTGGGTGTGTGTTTTTAGCGTGCTTGTTGCCCGTATGCTTGTTGTGTTTGTTTTGCATGATGCTTCTCCTTTGCCATTGATGCTTTTTTCGGTTGTTGTTGTGATGATGATGAAGCTTTGATGAAATGATGGTTTTTGATGATTTTTCTTGATGATGATTTTTGATAATTTTTGATGATGATTTGAATGATGTTGATTGTCCTCCCTTTAAATCCAAACCCATGAATCCAAATCCATCAAATACAAATTTTTTCTAGATTAGTGTATAGTTTTATTTTGTCGTTTTTGTTTTGAAGTTACTAACATTTTTCTTTGTGTATAGTCTATTTTCTTTCTCACATTTCCATATAGATCTTGCTATGCTTCTTGGAGCAACATGGAGGGGTAAGCTTCTCTTCGCTTCCCTTATAAGTCTAGCTTGGATGTTTGGTGAGATCTTTCTATTTTTCTCTTTTTATCATTCTTTCTTTGCTTAGATTAGGAATAGCTGAATGGTTCGAGGATGTTTGCTATCAACACCGTAAGGGTGTCTAGGGTCAATGGCGCTGTAGTCGAATGACCACTTGTTTGTCGGTTGGGATTTATATGATTTTGCATGCATCTTTGTGCTTTTCTTTTGTCATTGGTAAAAGTTGATTGTTAAACATCCTTCTCTCTGTGGGATCGACCCTGACTTACCCTATCACATAATTAGGAGGTCTAGTCAGGTATTATTTTTGTTAGGTGCGCGACACGCCTATCAATTCCAAACACTTACCAGATGAGAAGCAAGTAAAAAATAGTGGTTAGAAAGTTTATAAACATATATTTAGGATTAATATTGACAACACTGGAAAACTAAGTCAAATAAATGAACTCTTAATCCCTGTGCAAATGGTTGAAATAGCAAATATAGCAGAATATAGGGAGTAAAATCCAAGAATAGCACAAACCTTACTCACTGATTGCCTAAGAAAAGGACCTTCAACTCTTTCAGGGGAATGAATAACGTCCGTACAACTAGGTCAGTAGAAAAAAGATCAGAACAATTAATACAAAATGATATTTTATAGTAAGTCATTATCATGGTCTAAAAAGACTATTTGATCATTTCAACTTCAGAAATCCCACGGATACATACCCAATGCCAAGGCAGCCATTTTCATTTGAACCCCATGCATACAATTCTCCGTGCCCTGTGAGAAAATTTACAGCAATAAAAATAAGATTTATTTTAAAAGGCTAGCTGGCCAAGTAAGATTTCATGTGCATCATATAGCAAAAGGATATTGTTGAGGCCTTGAGTGTAGGAAGAGCTGCCAGAAAACACAGTTGGAATCTATGTGTCTATTTCTACATATTTTAAGTTACTACACCTTACATCCTCAAATCTAGGAGGCCAAATGCTAGGTCATCTACATAACTAAACAGAAGTCATAACTCATAAGCATATGCCAAACAAGTTTACTTAAAAAACATTAGATCAAAAGAATCACTTGGAATATAAAATACTCACACCGATTAAATAATCTTGGTAAATGATGTCAAACAAACAAATAGATCAAAAACACATGCTAAACAAGTTTTAACAGAAGACGTAAAGCTCTATTCTATATGAATCTGGTATTGTGAGAAAAAACCAAAGGGGGTGTTGACAAAGAGTAACTTGGAGCAATATGAGTAAACCTCAAAAGGTAGATTTTGACTAGTCGATCTACTACTTAGTGGTGCTTGGTAAAGAATGGATTGTATATGGGTATACTGAAATGATAAGCATGTAGAAGAGTGGATACCGTAAATACCTAACTACTACTTGAGACATAGATTGTTTATGTTATGCTATCATACAAAACAAGTTGCTTCAACATTAGTTTTATAGTGGATTATTACACTCTTTTATTCAAAACACAAAGGTTTGGTTGATAGTACATGTTATGTTTTCCTAAAACTTAGCAGTTTTAATTGTCTTTTAGCAAGTCTAGCATATTTATTTAGTGTGCCAAATTCCCCACTTTCCCTTATTTAGTTGCTTGAGCTTAAACTTGGTTTGCTTAGTAGCAATGCTTTTATGTAATTCATGTAGAGTGCTGCAAAAACTTCAATATATTAGCAAAATGCCTTTCTACTTTTGTTATATCTGTCCAATAAAATTGGCACCACAGCTTTAGTGATCTTTGAGGCTTTTGATGATAAATGCTCCATCTTTATTTTCCAATGGCATAGATAATTCCTCGTCCACTATTATTATGCTGAAGAAAAACAACAATTGACTCACAAGCCATCAAAATTAAATCCAATTGAAAGCCATGAGTTTGAATGGGGCCGCCATTTTTGAGTAATCCTTGCCTTAATGAACTAGTTCTCATACTATACCATAAACTTCTTGGAAGGGAAACAAATTTTACAAAAATTTAGAAAAGATTAAAAGAGTAATAGAATTTACTTGATACAACACAGGTATGATAACCACCACAGGCAACTTCTTCAGAAATAGGCAGTTCCGTCATCATTGATGGCCCAGTAATATTGTCTGAATTTCCAAAGTTCTGCAGATTGAATGAATTAGACAGGATGGTTAAACTACCATTATCAAGCAACCAGGAAATTATACTCCGTAATAATTTTGATTCATTTGAGCAATTGAGCATTAGCATTAAAAACTCACAAGCTTGTTTATTCTTCTTTCACCAAAAATAAAGACATTGCCATTTTCTGCAGAAACAAAGGGAATAAAAGACATTAAATCTGATTTTCTTAATGAATGCAAGGTAACTCCAAAATGTTATCTGTAACACAAATACCATCAATACAAGCTGAATGCAGCAAGCCAGCAGCAACTGTTTTGACCTATAAACAAGTAATAAGCTCATTAACATGTTAAACTCCGGATGACCTAAATATTTAAAAACCATTCAAATAATAAAATATGAAGTACCTTGATCCCTTCAAGTCTCTTGATAAGCCTTGGAGTATAGTTACTGCATTAATTTATTCATACATGAATATACATCACATGAAAAAGCTTGGCACTTAAAAGATCTCCTAGGTTCAACATGTTAGCAATTGTTGCCTCTTTCTAATCATTGAACAGGATCTAATACAGAGGAGCCAGGCATCAACATGTTTTCTTTTAATATTAATCTTTGTGCCATTTCTGATTTGTGTAAATGGAATTCCACAATCAAATTAACAAAGAGGGATGGACAAAAGAATACTACCATCCACACAACTTCGGACTTTAACAAAGAGTCTGCAGACAGCGATCCTAATAACAGAGATCTAGTTTAACATAGATACGCTGTCAGCTAAAGTGACATTCGCTAGTGACATGTTCAAAATTATTATAACAAGGGATCATATGGTGAGTCACCCCACAACTAATAAAACTGGTCCATGGGCACATGAAAACCACCAGGGAAAACAAAATTTTAGGAACTCTTGGGCAGAGGTTATGCAGATGGTTTAGGAACTATTGGGCAGGGGTTATGCAGATGGTCCTGAAAGTGAATGATTATGAATAACTAAAAGGCTAATGGAATTTCCTGATAATGTAAATGTTGACATATGAACACATATTTAGTGTAAATGTGTAAGAGACAAGTCCAAGAAAGAACTACGAATTTTGAATTTAATCCACCTAACTAATAGTCGTGAGTCTTGTGACTGATCCAATAAGCAGTGGGACATTAAAAAATAACCAAAGCATCCCAGATAATAGATGTCCAGCAATAATAATATAATATAAACATACCTCCTGCTGCTTAGAAAATTGAACAAGCCTGATTGGCGGTCATGACCAAGTCTTCCAGAACTTCCCATTCCCCAGCTCAAGGTGGAACCTTCATCTTTAGACCCAATAGAATATAGAAGTTTAGCAAGTAAAAGAAAAGTACTTTGAATAATATATATAGGTAAAGTAATAAAAATAATACAAAGAATATACCAGTAACAGCTATAGAATGCTCTGAACCTAAAGCAGCCATTTCGATGATGATCCCAGTCAAGTAGCCAACTTTTAGTGGTCTTAAGACTGCTGATGGTGCTCCTGAAAGATAAAAGGCATGTTACTAAATTCAAGGAAACACGTTCATACACAAATTTGGTATGAAACAGTAATGAAACACTAAATTTGATAGAAATAAAGTTTTTTTTTTTTTTTTTTCCACACAGAAATAAAGGAGCTTTGGTGTCAAATTAACTAGGTAAGACTGTTAAAAATATACAAGTTTCACAAAAAAAGAACACAAACTCTAATTTTCCCACATTTAGAGTTGGAAAGGCAATAATAAATACCATAGAGTATGAAAATAACATATAATCAAACTCTATGCATTATTCAGATATAACCTGTACTAAAGTTCAAGAATCCGGAAACATGCTCACGTTCAGCAAGCAATGCCTGGCAAGCATAAAATATGAATGAAACAAAAGCAACAAAGAAGATATGACTAACTGACAGAATTGTCATAATGAGTGACTACAAACAACAAAGTAATGACTGACACATCAAGCTCTTGACACTATTATAAACACAACCCATAATATTCTGAACAATTGTTACATTATAAAGAAAAGAAGCTTCTTTGAAAAATGAAATAGCAAACTAAGAATTAAGAAAGTAGCAGTTACCCTTCCCAAGTCCAAGCTGTCCATTAGAGTTCTTCCCCCACATGTAGAGCTCCCCATCAACTGTAAGTTGGAGAAAATTGTTTAAAAAAGTACAGAACAATGGAAATCCTTGAAACTTGAGAGATAGGAGGTATGAGATCTTTAAATAGCAAAAACGATGAATGTTTAAAGACAGAACATTGACTTCCCAAAATGCAGACAATTCTTAGATTTTTGGTTTATAATGGATTATACTAAAATGGCTAATTAAAGTGTGAAGCTGAAGCAAGTGGTTGTTGCATCATTATAAATTAGATGACGGTTCAGTTAGTGACAACCTCCCAATTATCATAGGGATAAATCTGCTTCCAAGTAACATTCGAAACCCCACGCAACCGGCCAAGCTGGAAGCTTCTCAGAGGCATTAGGTTAATGTTGATGTAGATGTCTTAGAACATACATACAAGTAAGAAACTATATAGTGATGAGGAGTTACAATATTCTACACAAGATAAAATTCCTATAATATATCAGTGAAAGCAAGAATTGAAAATGGCAAAATGTTAACAACTTTTGGTCCTTCCTTCAGTCTTTTCCACTGTTTTTAATATTGCATCATCACTAGGGGGAAAAATGGTGGAATACTAAAATATTTACTCCAACAACAACTTCAACAAAGCCTTAGTCCCAAATTAGGTAGGGGTCAGCTAACATTGTTTTGTTGTTTTGGGGGGGAGGGGGGGTGGGCGGACCAGATCCCACATCACATTAGGTTTGCACCACTTAATGAGCGCTATTAAACAATATAGCATACAAAGAAATAGTTATCAACTAATTAGAAAGATATAAGGGTGGGGATATCAAACTCCTGACCTGTAATTGCACATGAGTGACAGTAGCCAGCTGAAACATGTTTAATCTCTTTCTCAATTCCAAATACTTCAGCCGGCTCCTAAAAACAAATATCAAATATCAAACAGCAATTTTTTAGCAGTTCAACCACAGCCAAAGGCCAAACTGTGAGCTTATACAGTTCTACACAACACGATCAAATCTGAGAAAAGTAAGGCATAGAAACAAGAATCGAGAAAAAGCTAAAACATACAGTTATAATAAAGCAAATAAGCTAGTGATCCCTAGTGGCTAACATACAAATGTGATAACCTCTGAGTTTTGAGTTACAAAAATACCAAGGAAATGGAACTCTGCACGTAAGATGTTCCTTCAATGAAATTACTCCTTGAAAAGGTCAAACGATGAAACCAACAACAGATATGAATGTATTCATTCAGGACCATTTAGCCGCCAAGTAAAGACCAGATCAAATAAGATTTGGATAAGAAGAACTCTTGTGTCTGTATCAGATCAAGGATCTAAAAAAAAGAACTCTCTAATATAGCAGGAGCAAAACTAAGAAATCTGCCCCCCACACCCCACCATACCTTAAACAGGAGCCTCTCCAGAAACATGGGGTAAGTTGATCTAATCATGGCCATGTCTGATGGAAAAAAGTAAAACATATTTGAAGTAGGTATTTTCCTTGGTTCACAACAATCAGTTCAATATATATTTTCATTCTCAACAACTGGCCATAATCATTAGCTCACAAACAGGGGCCTCATAAGGGATATGCTTTTAAGATCTTGTCACAAGATTTATCACAAAATAAATTAAAAACCTATGACCCCAAATATTCCTCTTTAGTATCTCAGCCTCCATGGTCTACCTTGTCTACAGTTCCTGCACACTGCAACAAGAAAATGCGAAAACTTAAAAACTCTAAAACTAGCTCATATATGCAAATGCACCAAAGGGTGGGTTTTAGTCCTTTTAGAGCAGTCGCCAAATCCACAAGGAAAAAATAAGTTCTCTTTCTTAACATTTTTTTATTATGCTAGTAATCTAATACTCTTATCCTAATCTCCTTCCCATTTGTCACTCTCACCTCCGGAATACAGCACCATACATCCTACTCTTATTGTCATGTCAATCATGCAGTTTTTACAGAAACTAATACAGAATTCTTAGTTCTATTTTTGATAGTAGCATTGATTCCCTTGCAGATCTTTTCCAGCATTGATTCCCTTGCAAATCTTTTCCAGTAGATTTCTTAAAATTAAATGTTTCAATTCTTTCATAATCTAGTTCTAAGAGGGATTAAGAATTAAGATCTAGCAAAAATTAAATTTGCATAATGGTCCAAAGTTTGACAGCAAGCTGATTCCGAGAATTACAAAATCAAGGTTGAATTCAAATCTTGGCAGACATATGCCAAGCATCTGTCCAAACTAACAGCATCCCATTTTCCCAAACCTTCAAGGATACAGTGTTAACATAAGCAAGAAAAGCTCCTACTAAAATATTGCCACTTGTCACTTTCAACCAATCTCTATTTCTCAGTCTTTAGACCATAGAGGTGGTCCCCACTCAAAAGATCTATACACAAAGAAAGGTATGGTTTGAACTTAATATTCATTGTATTGATCTTCCATTGTATTCATTTACATGGGCTTCTTGAGAAGGCAACCCTTTGAATATCTCTTTTTGTATCTGGTTGTTATTTTCATGCCTAAGATGGACAGAAAGGAGCTGTCTTTCTTTGGGGAGCTGACTACACAGACTCAATACCAACTTGTGTTTAATTAAAACCTTTCCAATTAAAAGCTGCAGGAGCTTATGCCAAGGAAATTGAAGATAACAGAGAAAATCTTATTTTGTGAAGCTCGTGGAAAAAGTTTATGCTTTGGAAACCACTTGGTAAGGTAGGTGACCCTACGCAAGCCTGAGGATGATCTGAGTCTTAGAAATGTTATATCCAACATCCAGGCCTCAGTGAGAAAATGCCATAATTGAGATAAGGTTTTCTATCAATCAGTATGCCATGCAATAGAAAAATGAGAAGCCAAGACAGGGACAAATGTCAGTTGCGCAAAGGTATCACCTACTTAATGCACCTTCAATATATGGTGTTGTGTACTCGTGTTGGTCGTGTAGTCACATTAACATAATCTAACACCATTAAACTCCGGCCATCAATTCAACTTCCTCCAAAACAAGGGAAACCACGTCCCTCACCATGATATCCCCTTATCATTATCTCGCTGTCCCCTCTATTTTGGCTATTTGCCCATCCAATATTCCAATTGTTGCTACAACCAATACTTCCAATTTCTCCGATACTTAGATGACTTACTAGACCAACGGTACCAAATTTATCCCCCCAATTTCCCTACATATATTACTAACAAGGAAAATAACCTTGAACACATAAAACACAAAGTTATCATATAAGTGATGTATGAACAATATGTTCAAAATGCCTTCATAAGAGTTATGTGGCAAGTTACACTTCGGCATAGCAGAAAAAGATTAAGTGTTACTGCTCCTTATCCTTAATTTGCAAGATGGTAGTACCAATCATATTGAGGATTATACTCTACAAAGTCAAAAACCTATAGTTATCTGTTTGGCAAACAAAAAAACAGCACCCAAGTCCAAAAAAATAACAAAAGACAATGCAGGACATGTTACATGTTACATGTTACATTTATTTCTTGGCCTGACTATGGCACTCGATATCGTACCATTGCGTAATTCTTATCATCCGAAATCCCAAGCTGTCCGAAATCATTGAGTCCAGAGGCATAAACACGCCCAGATTCTGTCATATGACAACTAAAACTGAAATCCTCCCAAATTTACACACACAAATATAACCAAAAAAAACAAAATCATACTAACATTGCAAAAACGAAAAAAATTACCCAAACATAAATCAAAATTGAGCTTAAAACATCAAAATCAAATTGATCAAACCATCAGTTCCAACTCCATAATCATAATTGAAGAACAAATGCAAGACAAATTGAAGTAAAAACCTGTAAGAAAAAGAGTGTGAGCACCACCACAAGCAATAGAGCGAAGATTATCGCCATTGAAAGCAGGACAAATTACAGGCCTCCATTGAGAATCGACGCTTCCAAGGCCTAATCTCCCAAAATCGCCGTTTCCCCAAAGCGCAGCAAATCTCTTACCTCTTTCAACGGTAGAATACAATCTCGAACAAAACCCTATCCCTAAATTGGGGTTGAGAATTGATGATTTGGAAAATTGGGAGTAAACTGCTCTAGTCCACATTGTAAGAAGAAGAATTGTTGTTCATGAGGAGAGAGAAATTGGAGAAATTGTGTTAATGGTGGAATTTCGAAGGTCGAATTCAGTGGAGATTCAAGGATTTTTGAAGAAGAAGAAGAAGATGAATTTGAAGAAGAGAGAGAAATGTATAAGTTCCATGAATGAATGAACAGACGAACTGATGGTTTTGGAAGCTGCAACGTCTGTGTATGTTGCAAGCTTGCAATGAACCTCATAGAAGGTCGATACAACTGTATTGTGCACCGAGTAAAATATGGTAGTGGGTTGGGTTGGATCGGGCCCATTTAGGACCAAGAATTTGGGCCCAAGTTTGGGCCTTATGTCCAACCCCAATATTATTGGCCTAAAAATAGTGGCATTTTAGATAATTATCGGATTGGGTTAAAATTATAGCTAAAAATTACTCCCTCCCTTTCTTTTTTTTTTTTTTTTTAAAAGTCCTAGTAAAAGACATTAAATTTCATTAATTAAAGTCATACGGCATTTACAATTGACAATTAACAATAATGAAAACGAATTTAACAAAATCAAACAAGAACTAATCGGGGAAGGGCTAAGAATCCAAATACATAAATATAACAATTCGGCACATTCTCGAGACGTTGTCTCATACAACTTTTTGAGTGGATCTGTCGTCGCTTCACAATTTTGTGAGAAAGAAAATTCTTGAGCTGATTTCGTAACCCGAATCCGAACCATAATCAATCGTAGCCCCGCACAATTGGAAACCAAATTAAATGCAAATAAAACCTTATCTTTCGAAGGAGATCGAAAAAATCTTGTCTTTCGAAGGAGATAAACCCTTTCTTTCGAGAGAGACATTATTATAACCTAAGAAATAAAAAGCTTAAAAGAAATAATGATTGGAACTTTCAACCGATGAAATCCAATAGAAGCCCCTTCAAAATTAACAATGGAGGCTAGAGTTTAGGAGAGAGAAGAGAGAGGGGAGGCTAGGGTTTTTTACAGAGTAAGTTTTAGATTGCCAACATCCGAATAAAAAATAAATTGGTGAAAACATATTGAGCTTGTGAATAGAATGGTGTCCTTCAAACAAGTGTATTATTCCGATAATGGGATCCAAATTAATTAGAAAGCTAATAATTCAGTGAGGTCAAGTGATTAGAATGCCTAGCTGGAGGCCACTTCCGATCAGTAATATTAATGAATAATTAATATTACGGCTTGATCTTGACTGAACCCTTCGGGTCACACCCAATCGTGTAACGGAACCGAAGCGAAGATTTAATCCGAAGGATTAAGTGAGTAAATAGAGTTTTACGAACAAAGACGTCGGATTACGAGCTTAGAGTGTCGAAACCGAGCGTCGTACGTCGAGTCGATTTTAGGAATCGACGAAGACGAGAAAAATAATCAAATAATATATCGTGCTAAAATTACGAGGATAGCACGAGCCCTAACCACGCCTCGGATCGAAGGCAAGTGCCTAGGGGGCCGCAAACATCAAGGCGCCAAGCCATCGCACCCCACAAGGCCCAACTAGGCTGGCCGTGGCGTGTGGGGCTGGCTGGGATGCCTCATAGGCTTGCGCGCCACAAGCAAGTCATGCTTGCGAGGGGCGCTGCTGGGCTTGCTATGCTGCTGCTGTTGGCCTGCGTGTGTGCGTGGGCTTTGCGGTGGCATCCTTAGGCTTACGGCCACGGGCCAGCACGCCTAGCCTTGGGGCGCAAGGCTGCCATCAAGGCTTGCTTTGCTGCCCGAGCTGATCGAGTAGGTGGGGAGGGCAAGCCTTGCCTTGATCTCCAAGGCTAAGGTGGTCCTCCCACCTACTCCCTCTTTGTGTGATGACACTTGGCATTTGATTATTGTTTCATGACTATTTAATTTAATTTGGAATTAAATTAAATTCTATTTTGTCTTTTTACCAACTATCCCACATTGAAAGATAATGGGATTTCAAAGGCTCCTTTCCCTATAAATACCAATCATTTGGCATTGAGAAAAAGCATTTGAGTTGGTGAACTTGAAGGGATCTCCAAAGAGAGAAAACCTTTGTTCTAATACTCTAAGTAATTTTTGGTCTAGCACCGACTAAGGTTCGGGGTAGGGGTCGACTCGGTTCGGTAGCGAGGGTGTTAGCTGATGGAGATTCGCGCGTTTGTGGGACTCTACGCTTTCAACTCCGAGCTCTAAGTTAGAGCGAAGCACGCTACAAGGATAATAATTCTCTCTCTCTCTTCTTGTTAATCATGTGATTAAGGTTTTAATACATGCTTAGTTACTTTAATTTGTGTGCGGATTTTGGGCGGGTTTTCTTCTGCGTGGTGTTGGACATCACGAAACCCAACAGCTTGTATGTGGTCAGACTCTACTCTGATGTGAGGTTGTGTATGACCTAATGAAAAATTTATGATCAATCAATGTTACTAAACATAGAAAATTAACATAAAAGGATACAATTGTAACTAGTAGCAGCGTAAATTAATATGTGTTGGAAGATATTTTTATGTTCATATTTGGTGTGACAATCAAATACGTAGTATATCGGATTTGATTTTTCTTTTTTAAAAAAGGATAAGATCTAATTTTATCAAGGAAGTTTATTACAATCTAATTCGAAGTAGGTATCACAAACAATAAACATTATCCTTTTGGGATGGTTATTCAAGTTAGTACTTTTTAATATTCTTATTATCTCGTGTGAGTCGTGTCAATATGACATATTGGATTGATAAATATTAGTGTATTATTTGTCATTTTAATACTCCGTAATATATTGCAATTATGAATACCATTGACATTTTATAATAAAGTGTATTCATATCAGCATCAGTTAATCATAATTTACTCCAAAGGCACTCTTTGGCTGATTGGAAACTGAAAACAACTTACAATTTTGCATAAAAATAATTATGGACAATTCACAAATCACAAGAAGGAAGTTGCAGTTCTGATTGACTGTGCAACTCATAGAAAGGGCATGATGGATGACCAAACTCAATTGAACAAAATTTAGCCGCCATACTATTGATATCTTTTTCAAGATCATCGGATTTATTAGTGGAAGTCGTCAATTCTAAGATTATTCAATCTGTAACTAAACATGTTAAAACCATTCCAATCATAAAAACGACTAAATAATTAAATTACGAGAAAGTAAATGCTATGACATAGAAAAAATCAATCATCATGAAATTTAATTAGTAAGTCGTCAATATCAACGCATGATAATTGGTGCAAGATTTTTAATTCTTTTTGAGGGGCAATTTAAGAATTTATGGTCTTAATAATTGATCTCTATTTTTTTTTTACACGGCAACTGGGTCCCAACTAAAGACTCATATCATAGGAAATTTAAATAATTGATCTCTATTTATTGAATAGAGATCAATAAATTTGCAATGTATGGTTGATGACTTGGTGGCAACAAATTTCAAGTTTTTTTTTTAGAAATTACACTTAATTTGTATAGTTTTTTCCTCGTGTACTATACAATCAAGTTGGACCCCTTTGTATCATTTATTCCAAACTAACGAACGCAAGTCAAATACATATTGCTCTAACCCAATCATATCCCCGTTATGTGCATTGAGGATAAGACTAACACCAAGATAACATTATTTAACAATTTTATTATATTTCTTTTTAATTTAATTGTTCTTTTTAATTTAATCATTGCTACATGCTAATTAATCTTGATTCAATTCTTTATTTTCTTGAACGAAAGAATATTCTCAAGAATAGTAAGTATCTCAAACAGTCAACACCAACGCAGTCCTTTTTCCTTCACTGATTGAATTGTGCGATTAATTTGAGCTATCAACACCACACAATACTTATCTTTTGAATATATCACAATAATCATACATAATAATAATAATAAGAAATTCAATTAATCTTTATTTAATTTAAACTTGTTACTCTATGAGGATCGACTTCGTTTTCGTAATAATATTTCAATCTAATGTTTCCAAATTCTCAATTAATCAAACAAATAAGTAAAAAATCACAAAAATCCCTTGAATTGAAATTTTCAAGAACGAAGGGAATATAAATCAGATTTATAATAATCCATTGTAATATAATATTCATATTTAATACGAGTACTTCTATAAAGTACAAATCTCTCTAATTAAGATTTAGATGAAAAGAAAAAAAAAAGTGTTGGATAGGCAAAACTACAAAACCTTTCACTAACAACTTTTTCTTTTATTTACTTGTTTCACCTAGGTTAACAAGAGTGAAAAGATAAAGCATGACTAAAATGATGATGAAGAGGATGATTATGTTGATGATGATGAACCCTACTATGACTTGAACCCTCCTTTTCAATCCTCCATCTAAGATCAAGAAAATCATCAACCGAACACGGAAGCTTAAGCGGACCGTCGGCGTAGTACCCGTACACTTCACGAGCTTTGTCTAGTAGATTAGCGAACAATGGATGATACAAGTAACTTATTGGTATCTCGAATTTTTGACAATGATTATCTTCTTCTTCTAAGCCAACTTGAATTGCTAACCAACCTTTTTTCACCATGTTTTCTTGCTTAGAAAATAATATGAACTTGAAGAAGTAGTTTGAGTTTTTTTGGCTTGTTTGTTTTTGGTAGTCAGGAAGAAATAAGTTTAAGGAAGGGCAAAGGAGAAACGTTGGTATTTATAGTGGGATTTTGTGTGGTGATGTCGGCTGAATTGTTCATGAATACGGAATGATAATTTAAAGATTAATTATATGCTCTTTTTTATTTTATTTTTATTATGGTACGTGTATAATTAAATTATGTGGCATATATTAATCATATATTATATGGTACGTACCATTGTGTAGTGCTTGTGTATTATATGGTACGATTTTAGTGTCTAGTGCTTGTATGATATGGTCAACGGAAAATTAAATGTTCAGTGGAATGACTAAAGATTTTTAATTTTGTTTTTGTGAATGGCCCATCAATAAATTGGAGAGCTTTCAACCTTTATATTCTAATTTTTAAATCCTTTGGAATAGGAAAATGACATTTGGCCCTCTTCTTGATTACTAGTCTTAATTACTACTACGCGTGGCTTCAAAAAAAAAAAATTACTACTACGAGTATTTTTTTTGTTTGTTTTTTTTTTTGCCTCTTTTGTGACATTATTATATTTATTTTATTTTTTGGAAGGATATTAAAACAAAGTATTACCTCTTTTCAAAAAAAATAAAAAAATCGAAGTATTACCTCCGTTTCTTATAATTTAATTTGTAACAAAGGGGTATTGTTTGTGAGATATAAAACATTTCTTTATTACAAATAATAAGAAACAAAGGTAATATACAAGTATTTTTTTCTATAGGTAGTGAATTCAGGATCTAAAAAGATGAGAATCTAAATTGTATTCTTATTTATTAGGCAATAGCTCATCATATGATTTATTTTTGACGACGTATGTATGTATTATTGGGGTCACTATTATTGTTATACGTAGGCACTGAGAACTCACATGAATTCAGTTGCAACCAACCTCCTTCTATGATGGTTTATGATTCGAGAAATCGGAGAGTATGATGCTTTGGAACAAGCTTATAATGGGAAACTCCATACGCTAATGAACTTGTTTCTTGTAGTATTGCGAGCAATTAATGTATTTCCATATTCGAATTTTAAGTGAGTGAAGTCATATTCAATATCCACAACATTATTATGATAAACAATAAGATGAGAATCTTTCCATACTTAATCATTCATAAGATTTAGAAAATTGATAAATTTCCTTTAGGTTCACCGGCCATTCCCATACTTAAACAATGTCTTGTAGGGTTTATTAATTAGTTTTGTCAGCAAAATCACCAAAATTAGAATTACTTGAATCTTAATGGCACTCGGTAACAAGATCTTTCAATTTCATACTTCCATCTCAATCAACCACAAACTTATTATAAAAAATTGACAATTATGAATGTCAACTAACGTAATTAAATTCTCATGTCCTTTTATTTTCGTGCATGTTTATTAATTAATAGTAATTGCTTGTAGATGTAATAATCCAAGCCCGAAAGTTAGTGTGTTTAATGACTTTGCATGTACTAAACCAATACTAAACTACTAATTGTTCTTTTCTTGGGTATAACTGTATAAGGCGTCATTTTAACTAAAATAGCCCCTTCCAAAATATCGAAAGCTGCCCAATAATTTAAAATTAATGAAGTTGTACGTGGTGGTGACATATTTGATTGTAAATAATTTCATAATTTGTTATGATGAGCTACGAGTAGTATAGAGTATAGTACATGCAACAATTTAATTAATTGAATTTCTTTTAGTGGTTACAATTATACAGTTGAATACAGTTATAAGTATTTTCGATGGGTGATGAGTCTATGACCGATGAATAGAGGAAGTCCATTTTTAATTAATATCCTACATACACTTCTTCAATAAATAAATAAATAAATAAATAAATAAAAATCCTGCATACACTTGGATGGTGAATTGACTATTTCATTAGATACTTGTATGATTTAGACTTTCTCATTTTGATTTGGTATAGGTGGATAATGAATTTATATTATGTAAATAGATAGATCGTGGAACGATTTTGATTTAGAGTTCATACCCAATGCTAATAATATCGTGGATGATCAAGTACCTTAACTTGTTATTTAGGTATTAATAAAGGGTGACCTAATATTCAAGACATGAGATCAATAAATTTCGTCTACATCATCATTTGTTCTTATAACTCTTTCAAAGAAAAAAGAAAAAAGAAAAAAAAAAACAATTATACAAATACCAATACCTACTCTTACATGTAAAAACCACATTCTTCACTCATCTCGTACTATGTTGAGGCATAGCCTTCTCAAACAATACATGTAAGTGTCCTACATTAAGAAAAGAAGAGATGATTAAACGCTTAACAAGGCTAATTAAGGAGCTACACCGATCCTATCAATGTCATATAGTTTTGGCCTTTTGGGATAGAATCTCCTTTGATTTTATAATTATAAAGTGAACTCTCTCTCTCTTTCTTAATAATGATGCGGACCAGACCTATATTTAACATACTACAATCTACAATTAGCTTTAAAAAATCCCTAGTTTATGTATTTCAATTCTATTTTACCAACCCATTTAGTAAAACTACCTCACCCTACGTAATTAATATGATGCATGTCACATTTTCTCTTAGTATACTTTCTTCCGTCATCACATTAACCTTTACTTTCCGCAACACCGGCCTACACCACCTTTGGCCCCTTATTACCCTTATTTCTCTCTTGACAATTACTTTTTTGATCCACATTCTACTAACTATTTTGAAGTGTGCATGGCCAAATTCTCAATACACACCTAAATTGGGATAAACTATAAAGTGAGTTCACGTATTATATTACTTTGTTTCATATTAATATATGGAATTATAAAGCACGAGTTTATAATAATTCAAAATCTACTAAACTCTAATTAATTTGAATTTAAGTCTGATGAGGCCTATTATAGGGCCAAGAAAAACTCTTCCAATATTATTTTTGCGTGCTTACGATTCGTATCCAATACCTCCAAGCTCTAGCTAATAAAAATGGAACAACTCTTTTACCATCTTATTGATGCTTTTAAGATCTATTATTTGTCGTCAAACTATATTGAATAAGCTTATTAAAGATCATTACTAGTACTATGCTTTTAATTTACAGCCTTTGGCTTTTCAATGAGCCATTTATATTAAAATTCATTTATCTTGTAGCACCTATTTAAAGATATTCCAAGATCCCATCTTTGAAGCTGGATCCACTAAGACAAGTTGGCCATAACCATCTTTTTACTGGCTTGATCCCTTCTTTTTTGCACCCTTTAATGTTCTTTTTATCTACAAAAACTTTTGAACTTTTGAGTCTAATCAATAATTAATCAAAGTTTAAAACTTTAATTTCACCTATCTTAGTCACATTTGTTACTTTTATGACATGTAAAAATTTATGTTTGTGTCATGTCTACGTCTATAAACGTCCCACTTTGGCACTTTGGCACTTTGTACATTATTTTATAACATAAATCAAACAGATTAGCAATTAAAGATTGATTAATTTGTTGGAAGAAAGCGCAATTCAATTATGTATTTGGCACATCATGACGACATTATAGTGTTTACTAATCACTGTCATTTTGTGTATGGTAGTGAATTATTAATGGTGGATTGTTTGTAATCCACGATTAATGGCAATTAAATAGAATAATCTAGTTTCGTCGGTTGTGGAAACTTTTAAATGAGAAAATTAATGTCCTGAATTTAGTATTAACCGTCGGTGAAGGTTGTACATAATAAGCTTTTGAAAGGAATTAGATATTATATTGGTTTAATATTAAAACTAACTTGTCAAAATGAATAGTAGGTATTAGTATACGGAGAAATATCATAACAAACCAGTCAAAGTGGAATAGTGGATGACTTGTCACTTTAGACAAATATATAACAAGAGTTAGTTTTAAAATTAGTTAAGTAATCAGATTAAGAAAATTCTTGGGACTAGCTAGGTACAAAGTTTTTTATTTATTTTTATATAGTAACAATGCAATCGTTAATAAATCTAACCTTTTAGGACGATGTGCATGCAAACAATACCATGACATGTGTGTTAGTATTATAATGGACGGATTAAAGATAATGTGATTAGTGTAATTAAGATGATAACCCTAGACCAACTAATTAATGATTCAGTGGGGCAAAAATTATCTTAGAAGATGAAAAACAGCAAGATATTATACCCCACAATAGCAGAAATAGTTGAAATGTAAGAGTATGAGTCAAAAGCAAAATAATAAAAAAATAAGGATCATAATCTAGTTAGTACGGATGTCTGGCAGGCCGTGCACGATGAGTACCACTAGTCCTAGGGAGGCGTGATATATAAGGAAGAGCAAAAACTGAAAATGACTACGCAACTCACTTTGTACTTCAAGTTCAAGGAAAGGCCAAATGCAATCTACATTTTTTATACACTTGTATTCTTGTTTTCTTTCTTTGATCAACCTACGTGTTTTGTTTTTGTTTTTTTTTAACCTTGTCTACTATCGACATGGAATTGGTAAAATCAAGACAGATTAGATTAAATCAAGTACAAAGATAGAGTAAATTCAGAGCTAATTAAATCTAATTAGGTATAATAAGCTCATGTAATTTAGTTCAAGGGAAGCAAAAATACATCCTTAGTTTATAAATCCTTAAAAGTTATGCATTGGTAATGTTAGAAAAACTACTTGTGGATGAGTTAGAATTAGTCGCATGTTGAAAAATAAGAGGAAGCTAAGGATAATCAAAATATAAGCTAGTTAGGCCCCGTTTACTTCACCTTATTTTTGCTGAACTGAATTGTTTTTACTGAATTGAAATTATTTTTGCTGAAGTTAAATTATTTTTACTGAAGTGAAATTATTTTGGCTGAATAGAAATTAATTTTACTGAACTGAAATTATTTTTATTGATTGTATAATATATTTCTTCTTTGAAGTCACTGATTTTTACTGCACTGAACTTATTTTTACTGAACTGAATTTATTTTTACCGAATATTATTTTTTTAAGGTGAATTGAACAGGGTCTTACTATACCAATATACAGTCTAATCAAGTTCAACAAGTTTCAATTAGTTTAATCTCCTGCAATCAAATCCAATAAGATCAGATCCAATCAAATGTAAATAGCTAGGTCTAATAAGGTTAAATAAGATAATACCATTAGCTTTATTTATTGTGTATCGTCATATTCTAACTGATGTAAAGAAATTAATAAAAGCTGCGTTTTATGTAATCTAGAGTATTGTCTAGCACTTTACTAGTACAGATATGAGGTACAAAGTGTACTGAAAATTAAATTAGTGTACGAAAATGTGAAGAATGAAGGTGGTTTACCTAACTGTACGACATCAAGTCATCAACTATGCTCTCTTCGAATTTTCAAAGAATGAGGTCACTTGAATAATTGGATTAGTCTCCCCTAATCCGCTCGTTTCTTGAATATTGATTCCAATTCTTAATGACCTAATTGTTTAATGATCTTTTTTAATTCTTTCATAATCCCATTTATTGTCCCAAATCATGGTGCTTGACAATGGTGTATAATATATGACAAACTTCAATTCGTCAAACCATGGTAATTAATTAAGTTCTCCTTTGTCTTGTACTAATGATCGACACTCCAATTCTTTATGTGAATTGTGTCATCGTTGATTTTATCTCTTCATGTGTTATCTCATATGGTATATGTGATCCATCCACCTCAATACACGTCTCTAATACATTTGTATGTTGGACGCAATTTTTCTTTCGTTCAAAAGCCTACACTATAACCTTACCAAATTGGTACGTCCTTATCCAAAAGACCTTAAGCCTCACATCATGTGTATATAAAAGTTTACCTTAGTTTATATGAGTAGGTATGATACTCTAATTCTATATATAAATGAATACGTTGAATTAACTTTCCATTGCTCTCTTCATTCTTAACTAAACTTGTTAAGCTCCCATTTCTCATAAAATTCTTGATATAGATTTCCATTTATCATTTGAGTTGGGACAACAAATTGTAAAAAATTCAGTTCACTAACTTTTTTTTTTTTAATTATCGATCTTTTAAGCATAAAATTTCCACTATAGCTCTTCTCCTTAATCTTACGTGCAAAAGGAATGAAAAGTTAAGAATCTTTACTAGGTAGAACGAAAGTATAAATTTTATCAAATGAATCAAGGTCAAGATGATAAAGATCGAACTAAATTGTCTTAATTAGAATCTTTATACTTTTTACCACTTTTCATGATGAAGGTTGTTAATTTTACCTAACCTTATTATCATGTCTCAGCTCCAGTAGAGTTTGAAACTTCAAAAGTTAAAATGTACTTAGTATAATATATCCCTTTTTAAATCAATCAATTTAATACAAAACTAATCTAGTTTAACGTACAACCGAAACTCTAGTATAGCTTGAAACCTCAAAAGTTAAAACCAACCATTATAAATGGTCATAACTAATGTGAGAGATTGTTTAATGTTGACTAACAATAAATCATTGGTGAGAAGAATTCAAGATCTTTGATCAATCTACCAATAAGTCAAAAAAACCAAAGGCACTATGAGTGGACACAACCATATTGAAGTTAGGCTTAGCTTAATGCGTTTGGGTACCCAAGTTTTTTGGGATTGACCTACAAACTCTACATTTGTCAATAGGTCAAAGCTAGAAACACTATGGATGGACAAACTAGAGGTAAACGAATGAAGTTAGGATTTATTCCATTGAAGTATCCCCAGATGATTGGGAGTGAATATACCTATCAACGTGTGTTGTCAATCATTTGGCAAATTTTATTGGTCAACTAGTATAGCTAGAGTAGACATTAGTCAGTGTATATCAGCTAGTGTGCCTATTAATTTGGGTTATAAGCCTAATTAAATTTCATGTGACCACAAACCCCTATTTTTTGTTGGTCCCTCTTTATGGGATGGAGGAATGTTAATTTTAGAACAGAGGAGTTAGGGAGAGAATCTTTCCATATCATATGAGTACGTAGTTGCCACATGTTTGGAGTGATTCAACTTGTTCGTCTAACTTTGTTTACAAAAGATAGTATAATGATATATGCAATCTTTATAAATTTTTTCTATCTTTAACTCCTATTATGAGACAGTTATAGTTAGTAGAATGTGGATATTTGATACATACATTCCATAATTTCATATATTTTTTTTCGATAAATATACACACATCATATGGAATTTGATAAATTATTACCTCAATCAGGCAATCAATTAGTTGTTTATTGGCTTGCTTAGTTTTTTGACTAGGTTAGGCGCTAATTGCGAAGTAATGTTTATGCTAGTAGCTGAGTCAACTATCTTTTATCAGCTGATTACAAAATAGTTTGATAAAATATGTGCTTGAATGTTGGTTATATTATGTATTTTTTTAACTAACTTTTGGGTATAAAAATCAAAAGTCAATGTGGTTAAGAAGGCATCTCTAATAGTTTTTTTTTTTTTTTTTTTTTTTTTTTTTTTTGCCCGAAAGTTGGCTTTTAAATTGCCAAAAGTAATTTGCCAAATTAAATACATATGCTTGATTGAGTTGATTCTATAAACCATGCATTTTTTTAATGAACAAAAAATTTAGCAAAAGTCATTTTCCAAGTATATGTACCTAGGAAGGACAATATGGAATAAAGAAAATATCTCATTTCAATGTACATCATATGGTAAGCTTAATTAGTATATCATAGTTTATGATACAAATTGCAAAAATGTTTAACAATGTGTAGCTGTACAATTTAATTTCACCGAATAACCAGAAAATAACTAATAATTGTATTGTCATATCTAGCTAGGTTACACAAAATGGACCATCAATCTACAATTAATATTGTCAGTCTAATAATCTTGATGTATACTAATCCCTACATAAAACACAAATTTATGTCCAAGATGAATACAAGAATATAAATCACTGAATTTATTTATTTATTTTATTTATTTTTATTTTTTATTTTTTATTTTTTTAAATACACCTATTTAGCACTATATATGTAGCACTTTTGATATATGATAAGGTTTGGTTTGATTGATACCACAAACAATGACAAAAATCTGGCAGTGGCCGGTGGGGGGTATGTCATCTTGAGATCTTCATAAAAACCAAGTAAGAGTCTCCAACTTTTCATTTCATATAATTTTGCACATTTTTATTCCCCAAAGATGGGAAAATAAAATTAAATATTTATTCAATCATATATATGTATATTATATACTTTAATAATATTCTCCACTATATATGCATGCAATGTATATTGTAGAGTAGGCTACTGCAAAAATAAAGAGAGTACTACGTGTATAACTGTATATGTTAATTATATATGGTTTGACTTATGTATATGTCTGTCACTAGTCGCTACTAAGCTAGTATATCTTAGCCTTCTTAGTTTTGGTGGTGACCGCCCCATTTTACTACACTTATTATGTGGTTCCCATGTCATGTCCCTAGCTCGATCATGGAGTACAACCCTAACTAAGATGTCATGTTGTGGTTTAAATCAATGTGTTCTATTTTTCCGATTGAATGTGTGTGTAGACCGTGTCATGAATTTTGATTTTGAAATCAAAGCATGTGGAGCGTATATGTACGAATAATCGTTATGTAGGGTAGTGTTTATTAATTAGAAACAATATATTCAAAAGTTATCTCAATCTCTAGCTTGATGATACGGAGTTTTTTTTTTTTTTAATTGATTTTACAATTGTTATGACAGAAGTAAAAAAGATTAACAAAATCAACAAATAAACTAGACACAAATACAATTTTATGTGGTTCACTAAAGATGAATTATTAGATATGTCTCAGATCATGCATGCATAAGGAGAGAAAGACTATGGAGTTTGTATAACTACCAAAGTAGAAAAAAAATGCGGTCCTCATAGATAACACTGTAATAGATAATGTAAGTTTTGGCCAGGGGTGTTGCTCCCGAACCCCAATGGGATCCGGCCAAGAGTCCCGAACCATGGTGTGAGCCTTGGACTCTGATTTGTTGCACTAGGCAATAAGACCCCTATAATAACGGTTCGAAGGAAAAATCGATACTTTAAGCTAAATCATATTATAATAATCTTAATAAAACTCGAATGATTTCAAAGTTTAAATTTAAGGGGCTAAAGAAAATAATACTGTAATTATTTTATAGGAAATTGATTGTTAGTTATGATATTTTTCCGATAGTGATATATCTCATCTCTTACATGGATGTTAATATATAGAGGATCATCTTCACATGCTAATGTTACATTCTTTGTGTGCCTAATCTCTACCCAAAAAGCTCATTTTCTTTAGAAGAGAACTTAATCAATCAAGCAATCTCATAAAACCGATCAAATATGCTATGTATGCAGTCTTATCTACACTTTATGTGCAAATTAGTGAATTACCTACCACAAATCTTTCCAATTTTAGTAGCCAGGTGCATGATTAAGAAGATGAGTAGCTATTTTGCGTTGTACTTCTGGCCCATTGATCGGACTAGTCACCACTTTGAAAACAACGAGATATGCATTGAGATGATATGGTTTTTATCAAATAAAATACGTGAACTTTATTCTTTTATGGCCCGACTCTCAATATATACAAGTCTTATTCAATATTTTTTGAGTGCACAATGAGAGGTCCTTGGCAAAGTCGTCTAATTCTCAAAAAGAGAAAAAAAGTTAATGGAGAATTTTTCTATATTATTTCAATCATTGAATTAAATGATTTTTTTTACCTAACTAAAAGGGGTAATTGTTTGTAAAAAAAAAAAACGGAGTAGCCTCAGCATGGAGTATTGTAAAAAAAAAAACGGAGTAGCCTCAGCATGGAGTATTGTAAAAAAAAAAAAAAATAAAAAAAAATAATGATGTGTTTTTAACAATGACGGATTCAGCAGAAATAATATCTAGTGGGGTCGAAATAAAATAATACTTGCAACTTTTTACTGAGTTAAAATAGCTAATTAATATTTCTCAAAATTTCTAATATCATAATGTAAATCCATCCTTGGTTTTTAATATTTAAAAGTGCGTACAAAGTATTGGTCATGTACTGATGTACTCATGTGTACAAGAAGTGAATCATGCTATGACAATTGATATTTTAATGATTTACTGTGCGTGCTATTTACATGATTTTTACATGTCTAACTTATTAGCCTTTAATTCATATTATCAAACTAATTTAAACACTTAAACCTTATTAATTATAGATAAAACTTGAATATATAGTAACATGGTATTTAATTTTCCCAAATTAAACTTATTTTCTAGGATAAAGAGAAAAGAAGGTGAATAGAATAAGATTTGAATTGACTCCATGACACATTCTTTACAAAAGCCAATAATGGAATGAGAGTGTACCACTACATAATTATATACACTAATGATTGATAACAGTTCATGTACAAGTAGTCAAGTACGTAGTATTATTAGAGATTTCCAACGATTTTATTCTAAAGAGGCATTGCTATCCAAATGCATAGGGTATAACATGATTAATTTTATCATGTGCAACGAATACTTCTTAGGGATATATATTCTGACTCTAATAAGAAAATAATTGTCAAATTAGTTGGAAAATATTCCAAATCAAGTTAGATATAGTTTTAACTCCTATTATATATAGTATCAGTAAATAATTTGAAGTAATAATGATAGCAATTATTACTAGCTTGTTCGTTTTTATTTTTACTTTAATTACTCTCTTCGTTCCTTCTATTTTCTTACAGTTTGGTATTAATGTATTATGCATGTGATTTAAAAAATTTAATTAAAGTTAGAATATATTATTTAAAAAATTTAAATATGATAGGTTTTACTTTTATTATAAAATTAATTTATAAAATTAATGCCCGGCACATACTTTTATGGAATTGATGTAAAGATAAAATTAGAAATATTATATACCGAGTAATAATAAAATACATTAAGAAACCGAGGTAGTATTATTATTTTAAATTTTCAAGTAAGGAGCACAAAAGGATTTACTTGGTGCGTAATTTATCAAGCGTTGAAATTAGTTATTATTTGTCACGCTAACTTATGTTGTGAGTTTCTAATTTTGTCATACCTAGAGATCAAATAATAATAATTTTTTAAAAAAAAAAGAAAAAAAAAAAGGGAAAGAAAAAAGAGGGACGATGACTGATGAACTAACTCCACCATAAATCGAATATGGAATTTCATTTTGGAGAACTTAAATCATCATTACATTTGTTTAAAAGAGAAAATATAACTATGGAGTATCAATATTGATTACATACTAATATAATGTAATAGAGGCATAACTTTCCAAAATATAAAATTAGAGGAAAGTCTCTCTCTTTCACTATCTAATCTCCCTTCTAATTAAAGTTCTATTTGATGTTTAAATGAAACTTACTAAACTACTTGGGATGGAGTGAGTATTATTAACTCATTGCTTTGTAGAAGTAATTTTACTTTATCTTCAAGAGATCATTACGTGGTTCAGTCTTACCATCGTACCCCATTATAAGAGATAAAATACCAACAATAATAAGTTGTCACAGTAATCAAAGATTTACGTTGGCAACTTACTATTGTTTGTTTTGCTTTTGTCAAAAAAAAAAACTTACTATTGTTTAGCAACACATTTAACATAATGGTCCTGAACCACGCTCAATCCTTACTTCTCCGTTATTTACTCCCTTCGTCTTAAAATAAAAAAATTCCTCCTAGCAAGACCGAAACGAGGGTGGATGATAAGAATACTGGTGGTGGTGTTGCCCGTGGTCGTCACGACGAGAGCCACTACTAGGGTGGTTCTCCTTCTCAATCATCCACCGGAGATGAATAAAATCATCGACGGATATAGGGAGCCGCAAAGGACCATCGAAATGATACCCGTAAACCTCTCTAGCACGGTCTAAAACACCAATGAATAAAGGGTGGTACAAGTACCATATAGGAATAACAAATTTTTGTAATTGACATTTTTTATCATGATCTTGGTAAATTTTATTACTAATATTATGATTTATTTCATCATCTTCTAAACCAACTTGGACCGCTAAAAATCCCTTCTTCACCTTGATGTTGTTGTTGTTGCTGCTTTTCTTATCGTCGTTTTGCATGATGAATGAGGTCGTTTTGAGGAGAGAGAAAGTGTAATTTAAGTGTGTGTGTTTTAAAGTTGGTGGTGGTGGTGGTACAAAGTTGTGACTAGTGAGTGTGATTTTCATGGTGAGGGAGGTGGTTATATATATATGTAGAAGGGAGGTGTTTCTTAAGGAAGGTTGGTGCAATTATATTAATTATTATTATTGTATATTTTTGGGCTAATTATAAACCGAAGATTACACGCCTTAGTCATCAAGTACAACGTACATGTCATATTGTTATACTTCGTACATTTCGAAAATATAATATGATTAGGGGATTTTTCCCCACCAATCACCATCTGACAAGTGGACCAATCAGGTTCCGCCATGTGTCCGTCACATAGGCCAATAGGAGTCTGCCACGTGTCAAGCAATGATCCGTCCACTATGGACCAATTACGACACGACACATGTCCTTCCCATGACACCTGGGATAACCGGTCACCTAGGCCCAACTTCCGAGGGAAGCCCAATCAGCCCAAGGTTAACCTAAACCTAGATTGACACGTTTCCCGAGGTTATAAATACCTCCCTTAATCCTCATTAAAGGAGATTACGCAAAAAACGCAGATTACACACATTAAACACTCTCACCTAGAGAGACCCAATCACTTTAATTTCCGCATTAATTACTCCTTAATCAAGTACTAACTTGACCGTCGGAGGCGGATCTCCAATCATCCGGAGCATCCGTTTGTTTTGCAGGTACAGGCGTCCGGTTCCAGTCTCGGAATTGTAACTCTCCCGCAGGACATCAGAAAACCCCGAAACATCTTGGCGCCGTCTGTGGGGATTGTTTTAGGTCTGTCCTACGGCCCTACGTGTGTGTTAGCCAGCAGCTGTGTTTCATTCATATGTTGAATGTGCTACCGCCCTTGCCCGAACACAGATGCTCTCAAACTTCAAGATGTTCCACCACTTTAATGCTCCCACTTGGGTCACAAGCTTGCGAATGTAGATAATCTTAAGAAATATTTCTTTTGAATGATGTAAATAGTCAAGGGCTACTTAATAAAAGTTTGCATACTTAATATTCAATTTTGTACTAAGAGGGGCACGCCTACTAACAAACAGTCGGCTACTCTTCATACTCAGTTTTTATTCTTACTTAAGAGGGGCATGCCTGCTGACAAACAGTCGGCTACTCTCCATGTTTAATTTTTATTCTTACTTCAGAGGGGCATGCCGTCTGTACCTTTACAGTCGGCTACTCTCCATTGAGTATTTTACTCTATCTTCAGAGGGACATGCCGCCTGTACCTTTACAGTCGGCTACTCTCCATTGAATATTTTACTCTATCACCATAGGGGCATGCCGTCTGGACATATAGTCGGCTACTCTCCATAGAAGAGGGCCGACTGGTTCCAAACACACAGCCACCCCCTTATACTTAACTAAAAATGATCAGGGCCTGGCCGACCCTGTGCCTAAACAGGCGGCTACCCTCCTTTTACTTAGCACCTACGTTCACCAAGAACTAACCAAGGCCACAGGCCGAATGATCAGACCAGGCGCCAAGCCAACTGATCCAATCTTCAAAACTAATACGACCTGTCCCAACATCATAGAAGGCGTCCGGCGGCATCCCTCCGGATGAAATTCGTCGCAGAAAGCAGCTCCCTTTTGGGTGGAACATTGCTCTATAAACTAATTACACGGCACCTATACGACTGTCCCCAAGGGCAACCACGTAGCCGTTTTTGAGACAAGATAACTCTATCACTAACCAAACCAGTGGTAGCAGTTGACATCTGAGTCAGATGACCGCCTGTATTACTTGGGATAAATGCAGGGGGGTACCTCTTGAGTTAATAGCCAACAAACATTGGCGATTCAAAAGGTTCAGCCGGCCTCCGCCGCCTGGTACCTTTACTACTCAAGCAGGAGGGACGGCGACTGAGTAACACCAAAGTTAACTCATAGTCACTCTCTCAAACTTAGTATGGAGCCTAAAAGGTATGAGTCGTCCGCCTGTTTTCAGCAAACAGGGGCTCTCAACCACTACTCCTACTAGGTTAACAACCTATGAGTTAAAAGCCAACAAACATTGGCGAATATAGGGAAAAAACCGGTACCCACCGCTTGATACCTCTACTACTCAGTTACTTGGCGACTAGGTAACAATCATGTTTACTTGGTCACTCCTTAAAATTTTTAGTATGAAACTAAAAAGGTGTTCATACAGCACCTGTTCACACTAGATTAAATATGGCGGGAAACATTCGGCCTAGACGGCCTAAAGTCTCTAGCCTAAAAGCATGACAAGTAGGAAACAACTTTCCTACTTGGTTAATTTTACAAATGACAGGACCGCCTGCCTAAAGGGGATCCAGTCTTTAAAATGGTTCGAATACCGATTGGATAAATGGCCGACTGATCGTCTAGCCTGGAAACAGACAACCAGTCGTCCAGGGGCATAGGCGACGTGACTAACTATTCGTACCTGTCTGCAACTATCGGCCATGTAAAACAGTCGGTATAGTGTACAATTGGATATCAGAATATTCAATACTTAAACAAACTTGAAGCAAAACAAAAAAAATTCATTAAAAAGAAGCCGGTCATTAAAGACCGGCAAAATATTCAGAGCCCCGGCCCCCTGGCCGGGTAAATACAAACAAACGACACACAGGCCGTGGGAAGAAGACATAAAGCTTAAGAAGGGGGCAGATCTTCAATATCAGCAGCTGCCGCCTGGTCAGCACTCTTCTTGCTGGACTCGGCTTCAGCTGCATCCTTCTTTGATGCATTACCCCCAAGCGGCACAAGCGCCACTACCGGCTGCTCCTCCTCCTCCAACGCCTTTTCCTCAGCAGTCGCCAGGATCTCTTGATTATATCTATCAGAACACTGGCGGTACGTTTTTTCCCATGAGGCAAAGTCGGCATTGGGGAAGAGGCGGCCCCAAGTCATGCGCTGGATTTGAGCAGAGTCTTCCATCATCTCCCGGACCAGCTCTTTCTTTTCTTGCTTGGCCTTTTCCGAGAGCTCCTGAGTAAGACTCTTCTCCTGGGTCACCAGGCGTACCTTTACGCTCGCCAAGGATTTCTCCAAGGTTTCGTATGAGGACATATTTTGGCGAAGAGGTCTCAGCTCGGCCTTGAGGTTGTTGATGGTCGCCTCCAGCTCGCTATTCCTCTTCTGGGCCGCCTCTAACTGAGCCCGGATAGCGGCGGTAGCCTGCGCCTGATAATAAAGAATATCAATGGTCAGAACTTCATTTTGGGCAATTTGAAACATTGCCTTATCACAGTCAGAGGCGGCCATAGCTTTTGCAGCCTTTACCTCTTTGTTCTTCCGATCAAGCGGCTTGCGAAGGCCGTTCACTCGGAGCAGGGCCTAAGTAAAAAGGGGAACAGGCGTCAGTTTCCAAACAAAAAGAAAACAGGCGTCCTGGAATTCAAATACTCAAAAATATGCTAAGTATACCTCAACAAGGACCCCTGCAATCCCGTCTAGGTCAAGGGTGCCGACACCCCTGACCGCCTCCTTTTCAGCTGGAGGAACGACCTTGATCATAGACTTGGCCACCTCGACCAAGTCAGGCTCCTGAGGGCCGGCTGCATCAAGCATAAACAAACGGATTAGACCTAGTAAAGAAGGGAGCAAGTCTAAAATTTACAAGGACAATTTCATACTTCTAGGTGGCCCAGCTGGAGTTTTAGAAGAAGTGGCCGGCTGTTTCTCAGCCGCCACATGTTTCCTGGCAGAACCAGGAGAGCTCGCAACAGTCGTCCTCCGGGCCTTGGGGTCCGGCTGTTGGGAAGAAGAAGCTCTTGGAGCGCCCGTCTAAAAAAGAAGAAAAGAGTCAGTATATGCATAAACACAACTCCAAAAAGAGGGTGAAAGGTTCGAAGCCCACCAAGGGTGCCCCCTTGTTGGGGGAGTCGGTTGAAGACTGTTGCGTGATGGAGACCCGCTACATGGCCGCCGCAGTCTTGGAGGCGGTAATTTTGCTCATGGCGTCCGCTGCAAAAACAAATAGCAAAGTTAATAAAAGTCATAACAAGAAATGCATGGAACAACAGAGTATTCGACAGGCCGGCTACCTCTTGAGCACCGACTGCTGAGGCCACAGGCGGCCAAAAAGTACTCGTCGTAGAGCCATTTGAAGCTCGGGACGCAGTGCAGGGGTACTTGCTCTCGTACCCCTGAAGTAGAGTTCACCTTCGACTCTACTTTGAAGAGTCCTTTATCTAAGATCTCTTTCTTAGCCTTGGGGGGAACATGCAGCATGCTGCGGCCGCCTGCAAGAAGGGGCGGATTCCTGTTCCACCTGTTGAAGCGCTTGTTCAGCTCTGTGTCTGAACTCTCAATGATAAGGAAGGTGCTCCGCCAGTCCTTCCATTTGTTTGCTTTGCCTCTCGTCATGAGGTAGCCCCTGTGGCTCGTCAATTGATACCAGCCGGTACCGCCTGCCTTAGGGGTCCGGCTGAGGTAGTTCATGTGGGAGAAAGCCTCGAAGCTCGGCTCCATCCCGTGCAGTTCGCACCCGGCCACATAGCCGAGTACGTTGACCCAGGAGTTCGGGGCTAACTGCCATAACCCCACTCATACCCATCCAAGATCCGCTGAATAGCTGGATGTAGTGGGAAGCGCAGCCCAGCCTTGATGGCCGCCTCGTAGCAGCCAAAGCAGGCGCCATCATAACTGGTACCAGCCGGCCATACGACTGTGTCTTCTGGATCCGGCACGAACACTAAAAAGCCGGGGCCCATTGTGTGGTTTGCGATAAAGCTCTCCACTTTCTCTTGCATGGCCGTGATCCGGCCCCGAGGTACCGTGCAGTAGTAGGGGTATTTTGCTCTCGGTGAGAGGCGGATGGCTCCGCCCAATCGTCCCCCTTCTCAACTGCGTGAGAAAGCCTCGCCTCTTGTAGGCGACTGTTTTTCTCTTCTGTGTCCAGGGAAGCATGGCCAGAAGAGCTAGACTCGGAATCGTCCTCTGACGAGTCCGAAGAGGACGACTCTTCCCCTCTCCCGGAGGGGCCCGCCTCCTCTCCTTTAAAAGGAGCAGGAGAGAATGTAGAATTGTCAACTGTAAAATGGGAAGGGGTCACTTTGACTCCTCCCTCAGAACTGCCGGCTTTCAAGCCGCTTTGTTTCACTTCCACATCTGACGCCTGGTCAGATGTTTCACTAATCGGCACCCTGTGGGAGGAGCCGTCTGAGTTTGAGATCCTGGCAGTCTTTCTTGTTCTGGCCATCATGCTCTGCATAGACACAAATACAGTCGGACTTTGTATAAAGGGCAAAGATGGGTCCAGAAAAGGGCAGGCGGCACTCCTAGTCCTAGATTCAGCCGTCCCCGGTGACCGGCTGATCACTAACCTAGGTCGTGTCGTGTGCTTCCGTGGTGCCATTTCAAAAAAGAATAAAGTAAAGAGAAAATTAAGAGTAAGAGAACCGACGGTTACCTGAACGAGTGACGATTGATGAAGTTCTGAAAATCCTTTGCAGTCGGCTTGTCAGAGCAGGCGGTAGGCAGAAAGGGTCCAAAATGTCAGAGCAAGTTCAGGGGTCCGAATGTTCTCTCACAAAGTTTTCAAGTGTGAAAATGACCGAAGTCAACACTCCTTTATATAGGCGAAGTGAGAAGGCGAAGGGTCACTTCCAGAATTCAAAATTTTGGCGGGAGAATCTCTCGGCCTCTCGCCGAGTGACACCTGTAGCAGGCCGTCGCCTGTTACTGTTACAGGGCGATACCTGTCACAGGTAACACGTGACCAGTCACGTGCCACCTGTGAGGGGCAAATGATTAGGGGATTTTTCCCCACCAATCACCATCTGACAAGTGGACCAATCAGGTTCCGCCATGTGTCCGTCACATGGGCCAATAGGAGCCTGCCACGTGTCAAGCAATGATCCGTCCACTATGGACCAATTACGACACGACACGTGTCCTTCCCATGACACCTGGGATAACCGATCACCTAGGCCCAACTTCCGAGGGAAGCCCAATCAGCCCAAGGTTAACCTAAACCTAGATTGACACGTTTCCCGAGGTTATAAATACCTCCCTTAATCCTCATTAAAGGAGATTACGCAAAAAACGCAGATTACACACATTAAACACTCTCACCTAGAGAGACCCAATCACTTTAATTTCCGCATTAATTACTCCTTAATCAAGTACTAACTTGACCGTCGGAGGCGGATCTTCAATCATCCGGAGCATCCGTTTGTTTTGCAGGTACAGGCGTCCGGTTCCAGTCTCGGAATTGTAACTCTCCCGCAGGACATCAGAAAACCCCGAAATATAATATACTCTCGGTGTCTATTTTGTAGTTGCATTCGTTTTATTTTCATTTCTTTAAGGTGCGTAGTTTTAAGAGCATATTGGTAAAAAACGAGTATAAGTGAATTTAAAATAAAATATTCTGTTATAAACATTACATGCAAATTAAACCTCTCTATCTGCACATACCTTTTGAAATCAACGGTAAAGTACATTAAGCTATTTTTAAATGAGTTTATTTATATTACACGGTATACCTAATTAATACTTGCAACACTATAATCTCTGTAGATTAAGGAGAGTCAATTATTACAACATGATCTCACAATTGCTTGTATAAATTAATTGTTAGTTTGTTACTCGTATTTTCTTTGTTCCTTAAAAAAGAGCAATCTTTAGGAAACGGATGGAATACTGACGAGGGTTCTTCACAAAAATTGGTGGTGATTGGAGTTTAGGTTGATGGTGATGGTGGTTATTTGGTGTTGTGGGCTGTGGGTTTTCCAGTAGAGAGGGGAATGGGGTTGCTGGGTTCCGGTGGCCGGTGGGCAGTGGGGATGTGGTAGTCAGGGAAGGAGGGTGGGGTTGGGTTGGAATTTCTGATTTTTTTTTTTAATCCAATAAATAATTGACACGTGTACAATACGAGGCCCACTAACGATTTTTTGGATGGAAAGCGTTAATGGGTAGTGCTACCCAAACTTTTCAAACTTACGGATAGTTGTAAACAAATAAAAGAAAATGTGTAGTTATTCACAATGGATCTATCTTACCGGTAGCTCTAGACAATTTTCCCTATATTTTTGGTTGTTGAGTGGGTGTCAGTTGGTACGGCATACGGAATAATAGTTAGGACACTTGGGACGGTGTCCCATGTTTTGAGGTGTAATACAGTATGTTAACATGTAATAGGATACCTTTTGGTGCGGTTTCTTTGGCCCTACATGTACAGCCTTATATTGTACATACGCTCCCTTTTCTCTCCAATTTGACATACAATACCAATTACTCCGTATTTGGTTAGTTGATTCATTGATTACTTGAATGCACCCTGAGTTAATGCACGGAAAAAGAGAAAATTGCGCAATATAAATATATAGATATAAAATAAATATATGAGAAGTTATTTAAAAGAGCGTATCTAAAAGTACGGAGTAAAATAAAATAAGAAGATATTTTGGAAGATTACGGTGAAAAGTTAGAATTTTATATTTTTATTTTTTGTATACCTTGTGCAAATATATAAGAATAGTATTGTGGCCTAATTGAAGCTTATCAAGTAGGATGATATTCTACTATATATGATATGATCCTTCCACTTCTATAAAGTCAATTATATAAAAGTATAATAATTGTACTTAATTGATGAGCCATAGTCAACATTTTGGGCCATTATGAATTGAGTGAATTTCCATATTCTAGCTAGATGTAGTATGCGTACTAACTTCCCCTACCAAGATGGGCAAGACCAATTGTATGCATGCCCAATTATCGCAATTGATAATATGAGTCAAAGTTGAGTTGATTACATATAGGTAGATCGATATTGCTTTTTTAAGAAGTCATCTTGATTGTGAATTTGTGATTATTATTTTGTAAAAATTTCTCAAACCAGTAAATTAAATTCACATAGAAACGCATAATTTAGTACTCCGGAATTTACATTCACAATTTATATGTTTTGTTATCTTATGTTTAATTTAGATCTGCTGTTAATTGACTTAAACTCGATAGCTTGAGAAACTTATTATCTATAAATTCTACCAGGAATATTAAAATAATGAAAAGGATTTATCGTGCGCCACTTCTCATTTGTGATAAGTCCCTCTTCGAATCCTCAAAGTGTTTAATTAGCTTCTTAATCAATTTTGACTCCACATTACTTAAGCTTTGGACCTTAGAAGAATCAAATATAGTAATTAATAAAATTGTACTTTACCACGATTAAATAAATCAAAGATTGAAAAACACTTTCTAGAATGTAGTAGGTTGTTGTCATTTGGTTTGTCTATTGGTGCATGTGATTCCATATTAACTAAAAACTTATAAATGTGGGCAGTTTTAGTGGCTAATGCTTTTTATAAGTGGTGGTGGCTTTTTTGTGGACATGCATCACGGTAGTACTGGTTGTACTTGTTTGTGCTCTTTTTATGTCCTTCAACTTCATGCTTACTTGTATTATTTTACTTGCTAGTTGCTAAATTAAACAAATCATCCATATCTTGTTTGTGTGTGTGATTTTATTTAGCTATTATTTAAAGTTATCCCCGCTTTTTTATCCCATTGGTGAAAAATAGAAAGCGCTAATTTTATTTTATTTTATTTTAATTTATTACTGTGTAATTGGATATAGCAGTAACAATATTAAATCCAATCAAGACCATATTTTCTTCCTAAATGACTAATAAGTTTTTTGTGAACACAAGCTTTGAATAAGTGATTAAGTAAATTTATATGGCAGCACGTACATACACTTTGGTGGTCTAGAAATTGACAAAAGGGGAACGTGCGTAAAAGATAAGTGCTTCCACTTGTCTAATACGGAGTAAGTTCTTAGCATTAATTATTTACCATACATTGAAAACTTTCTTTGCAACATTCGTAACTTAGTGATTTAACCTAATTTTATTATCCAATTAGGTTTATAATAACTTATTACTTTGAATCTAAAATTATCTATTACTTTCATTCATACATAAATTATAACTATGATTGTCAATAAGTTTTAATAAAAATAATTTTAGTTTAACAAAAATATTTAATTTAGTTGATAAACAAAAAACAAAATTAAAATGTATCACGTAAAGTAAAAAAGGCCCGTGTCATTAATCTAGAAGTAATGTTAATTTTAACTATTCCTTGGCTCATAAATTATGATAATAATATCTTGTTAAAATTGTGAAGTCCTCTCCATCTCTCTTTTCTTACCTTTATTTATAGTTTTTTGTACTAGTGTGTGATGATGATAGAAAGAGTAGATATATAGGATGTTAATTGATTGTATCATTTATGAGTTAATTAATCATTAAGGAGTAGGGCTAAGGTATAAGTCTCCTTACCTCTATAGCAAAAGCTTAAATCTATTGTGTGGAGTATCCACTTTTTAGAAATGGAATTAGGCATCGTATTCTTCAACTTTCAAAACTCATAAAATCTGTAAAACTGATTTTTAATTTGTAGTATGTATCAATTTTTAATCAACAAGCATTTGTTTTTATGTATAAAAAAATAGTATATGACAAGTAGGTATTTGCATATATGAAATAAAAAAAAACTCATATGTATTAGCGAAATTCAACTTTAATGAATAAAAGGCTCGATTCACTAGCTTTGTGTCATTGTGTGACTTCCAAAGTAAATTTCGTAATTTGTGAATTGCCCAAACTGTGAATTATAACCTCATGTACACCTCAAAGGCTCAAACCAGCACTACACTACCATTTGTTAGAGTGCATAAATTAAAGTATGCATATCCAACATCATCTCCATTATCCACGGATGCTCCATAACTTATTGTCATCAAACTAAGCATTATTTCTGTTGGAACAACAAGTGTGTAGTGTGTGAATTTTGTGAAAAACTCAAAGTCCCACATTGGTGGGAAATGAGAGTTTTACTCTCTTTATAATATAGAGAGTGGGCTAAAGGGGTGTGGCCCTTGGGCTACCCACATTTTGTGGAGAGGGAGGACCTATATGGTAAACCATCTATCACACACGCGCGCCGAACCGAGCCGAGCCGGGTCGGGTCGGGTCGGGTTTATTAAATAAACTTATTTTTTGGACAAGGCTAATTGCGTGATTAGTTCCTTGATTTTTGCTAAACGTTTTTGACTGATTGCATTTCACCGTTTTTATTCAAAACTGATTAATGGAGCGTTAATCATGCAAACGTTTTCACTGATTTTTTGCTAAACGTTTTGCCACGCATTAATCTTCTGTAACCGTTTTGAACGTTCAACTTATGACCGTTTTAATTGCGTGATAATCAATGGTACGTGACATCCTTCAATTAAACAGCAGCAGTTACGTTGCAATTTTTCCTATAAAAGGCGTGTTGATTTCCTGTTTTTGATACACAAAAAAATACGAACAGCAATCTTCTTCTCCTCTCTATTTTTCCTCACAAAAACAAAACCCTCGAGCAGTTTCTTTTCTTTTTGGGTGTTTAGTTGCCCGGTGGTTTTGTGCAGTTCCACCGGTATAATTTCAATAGAGAAAGGTTGTTTTATCCTGGGGAACATCCGGTTTAGTACGAACTGCTTGCACCATTTCAGGGCAGTGCCGTGAATGTTCTAAAGAAAGCGACATAGTCCGCGACTCAGTCTATTTTTTCGGTAACTTTGTTCTTACTGTTTTTGTTCCCGCAGTTCCGTTTATAACAATTTCTACACCACTACCAATATTGTCATCAAATTCAATTTTCATAAATTTTAATTAATGAATATTTTCATTTCGTTTATTCAAAAAACATCCCATAAGAATTAAGTTCGTATAATCTTACGCAATATTTTAACAAGATCCAATTGGCCATAATAGGAAATCAACAAGAGAAGCTACATTACGGAGTCTTGTTAAGAATTTTAGTGAAAACTTATATTGATCATATATCTAACTTGTTAATTTTTTTTGTAAAGACGGGTTAAGTTAAGCCACTTCTATTGATGATGCCTTGTCCAACCAAACACTAGCTAGCTTCTGGCAAAAAATTTCCAAGACCAGCCAATTGGCCATATGACTACATAGCATTAGATTATCATTTGTAAAGCAATTATGACTTATACGACTGTATATACCACTGCTTTTGTAACTCTCTATATACATAATACACCCAAAATAAGGGTTAGTTGGCTTAGAAGAGTAAGATTATTGATAATTTCATTTTGATAATAGTTTTTTGACTAAGCAAAAACAATGGGAGTAGCTAATTTTTGTCACATTAATTGAATAGTTGAAATCATAGCCAGGAAATATGTGCACGCTTCCATTTGTTTTTCCCTGAAAAAGTCGTTGATAAGTGGACTAAAATAGCACGGCGTTATCTTATCGGGCATGGATGGCCAATCCAATCCTCAATTCTTTTAGTCAATAAAATATCCAACATATCATCTTTAATAAAACAAATAAAAATAATTACCCGTAATTGATACTCCAATTTTTCATCAAGGTACCCCTATGTAAGATAGATATAATACCTCTTTCTCTACTTATACTTCATATATGCTCAAATAGTAATAGTAAAAAGTCATTTAGGAAGAACCGTAATGTATCTAAATTGAAATTGAAATTTCAAATAATCACATAGGGTTGTTTATAAGTCCAAAATTGTATTGGATCAGATCAAATTATAGGCAAAATAATCTGAAAATGCAAGATGCAGAGACTACATCACATTGATTTTTCAGTCCAATCCAATTCTGTTCATTTTTTCCGATACGAACTAACTTTTGAGCACCTATATAATCCCCAATCAATCTAAAACATAAAAGCTCATCAATGTAGGAAAATAAGTAAATAACTAGGGTCTTATAATTAAATTTGACATCCACTTGTGGTATTGTAGAAAGTTGCAATCAATTAAGGTGTATCTACAAGTAGTAGTGAAATGAGTCTACACAACTTCTACCTCCTAGTACGGAATACCAAATAGAAAAAGTATAAAAATACAAGTCAAAAGTAGGATAGAATATCTTGAAATCCAGTACAATACGGCTACCTAATTTCCGTGCTAATCAATGGTACGTGACATCCTTCGACACCAAAGTAGTACTTACTCCACTTCGTTAAAAATTTTAAACAAAGGTGCATGCAAATCTTTCACTTAATTCAACAATTCCAAAAGTGTTCGTTGAATTTTCCAAGTTTAATTTTAAAGTGAGAAAGATGCAAGTAGTACATACCAAAAAGCACTTATACGATATTTCCTTTCATGTTACAAGATTAAGATGTATTTGTACCTCATATATTACTACGGAATATTTGTTATCAATCGTTTTAACGTTCAGCTCCTTTTTGGTGTAGCAGGCCACATTGTGTGGCCTACTGCCAACTCAGCAAATATAATGGAGTCTGATGCGTATAACAAAATCTGACACTCACACGTAATTTCAAGTTTTCCCTAATTTCAAGTAACCTCTAATTTCAAGTAGTAACCCCTAATTTCAAGTAACTCATATTATAAGTAAACCTCTAATTTCAAGTAACCCATAATTTCAAGTAACCCCTAATTTCAAGTAACTCATAATTTCAAATAACCCCTAATTTCAAGTATACTACAAGAAAACAACTTGATTTCGACAGAAAAAAATCCGTCGAAAGCATTGGAAATTCCGTCGAAAACTAGCCTTCCGTCGGAATCAGTCTGTCGCAAAACCCTTTGTAGGAAATTCGACCTTTTCCGACGGAATTTCCGTTGGAAGGGTAGTTTTCGACGGATTTATTTCTGTCGGCCCTGTTTTGACTTCAATTGAAATTCTGTCGGAAAAGTCAATAAAAAAATAAAAAATAAAAAAACCAGCCCCACCCCTAACCCTTACCCCACCCAGATCCACCCTGTCCAAACCTCCGCCACCCTACCCACCCTGTCCAAACCTCCCACACCCCACCCATCCACCCACCCTGACCAAATCTCCCCTACCCACCCCTGACCAGACCCCCACCCTACCCCACCCTGTCAAGCCACCACCACCCCACCTAACCAACCCCCTAACCCACCCACCCAGAAAAACGGCAAAAAAAAAAAAATTACCAAATCGAAAAAAATTAAAACGTAAAATCCGAAACAAAAATTACCACAAAAACAAGATCTAAACCAGTAGATATGCATATTCGATCTGAATTTCAATTAAAAAAAACGACAATTCACTATTATCATTACAAATATCTAATAAATTTATAAACTACAATTACAATTACAAAAATAATTAACTATAATCATAAATGTTCAAAAAAAAAACAAGATCTACAATTTAACCTTAACTAAAACTAGATCAGATCTGCAAAAAAAACCTTGGTGTTGTTGCGATGGTGGCCGTTGTTTCGTGGTGGTGGTGTTGTGGCGGTGGTTGTTGGTTGTCGGTGCTGCTGGTGTCGTTGGTTGTTGGTGTCGGTGCGGTGGTCGAAGAGGACGAAGAAGGAGAAGGAAGGAGAAGAGGAAAGAGGACGAAGACGGAGAAGGAAGGAGAAGAGAGAGAAAGAGTGGACGAAGAAGGAGAAGGAAGGAGAAGGAGAAGAGAGAGAAATAGTGGGCGGAGGAGAGAGAATGAAGGAGGAGAGGAGGTTAGAGAGGAAGAGAAGAGGAAAGAGGAGAGGAGAGAGAAAGAGAAGAAAGGCGGAGGAGAGGAGAGAGAAAAGAGAAGAGAAACAGGAGGAAGAGAAGGAGAGATAACCAGTTTCTTCTTAGGGTTTGGTTTTTTTTATATTATTAAATTCCGACGGAATATTCCGTCGAAATCTTCCGACGGATTTTAGTTCTGTCGGAAATGTAATTTTCCGTTGGAATATTCCGACGGATTATATTTCCCATGGAATATTCCGTTGGAAAACCCTTATATTCCAACGGATTTTTATTCCGTCAGAAATTTCTGACGGATTATCCGATAAAATGAAAATCCGTCGGAATTTCTGACTTTTTCGACAGAACTACATGCCCGACGGAAACAATCCGTCGGAATTCGGCCTATTTCTAGTAGTGGTAACCCTTTTTATAACATACCAAAAACAGAATACAAAAACAAGTAACCCATATTATAAGTAACCCCTAATTTCAAGTAACCCCAACTCCAACCCCACCAAACCAACCCAGAAACCCAACAAAATGACAAAGAAATGCGATTCATCATCATCTTCTTCAATGGATCTCCTTCGAAGCTACTCCAATGGCGCCGAAGAAGATGACGAACAACCCCAACCCCACCAAACCAACCCAGAAAATGACAAAGAAATGTGACGATTTGGTCTCCAAACTCGAATTTAGGGTTAAGGTTTGGAATTGAGAAGGAGGATTTGGAGGAGAGAGAAGGAGTTGCAGAGGAGAAGAAAAAGATGATAAAGAAGAAAGTGAGGAGTGAGAGAATGATGATGGTGATGATGATGATTAGGGAAGATGAAGAAGAAGAGTGGAAATGTTTGCTGCCATTGTTGGAAGGTAGGAGAGAGAAAAACAAGAGAAAGGGGAATATAGTAAGGAGTGAGAAGTAGGAAAACAAAAATAAATAAATAAAAATTTGCCACATATAAATATTTGCCTTTAATGTTTGCATGATACTTTTAAGATCGATAATTGGATGGCATATTCTCTCTTCCACGATATGTAGTAACAGAAAAAAATCTATTGGATTGTGACAATTTTTTTCCTTATAATTAGATTTGCAATATATTCTCATGGCAAAACATTGTTACACTTGTTTTTTTTTTTTTTATTATTATTATTAAAATTAGGATATTTTAGATTTTAACACCAGATAAAAACCCAAAAATGGTTTTTAACACCCCCATAAAAAAATTATTTTAACACCAGAGAAATTTAAAAAAAATGGATTTTGCCACCACTTAACTGATTCCGTTTAGGAACCGTTAAGTGGGGCCATGAAGCCACATGTCGCTTTATTATTAGCCAAAAAAAGAAAAAAAAAATAACAATAAAACCTAAAATTACCCAGCCACCGTAGCCCCATCACCGCCCCACCACCGCCACCTTCTTCTCCACCTTGACCCACAGCCACCGACGCAGCCACCGGTGACCACCTCCCCCTCCCTCACCGACCGACCTAAACCCATCCCCACCCTTTTCCCGCAGCCCTAAACCACCCCAAAACCATCTACCTACAGCCATCGTTCTCCGAGAACGGCCACGAATTCGGCCATTGATGGTCGAAATCGGCTGATTAAGGCCACTCAGCCCCAAAACCGGTCGATTTCAGCCATTAATGGCCGAATTTGTGGCCGTTTTGGGGAAGGAGGGTTGCGGATTAGGGTTTCAACCATTAGTGGTTGGGTGTTTTTGGGGCGGATTAGGGCTGCGGAGGGGGAAGGGGAGGGGATGCGCTGGTGTTTGGCTAGCGGCTGCGTTGGGTGAAGGTGGTTGGGAGGGGCAGTGATGGGGCTGGGGTGGCTGGGTAGATTTAGGAATTTATTTATTTATTTTTTTTTAATTTTTTTTTAAAACAAGTAAAATGGTGACACGTGTCATTGTGGACCCCACTTAACGGAATTTTTGGACGGAGACCGTTAATTGGTGGTAAAAACCATTTTTGTAAATTTGTCTAGTGTTAAAATAATTTTTTTTTATTTTTTATGGGGGTGTTAAAAACCATTTTCGGGTTTTTGTCTGGTGTTAAAATCTAAAATAATTATGTTAATACTTTGATATATTTTTTGAGTAAATTATTTCAATAAGTAATTTTACATAACACACTTTTAATTGAAAAAAGTAATATCAATATTGATCAATTTTAATGGAAAAAAATTAGTTTCAATAAGTAAAAATTATTCTTAATCCCATTAGTTTAGTTTTTACTAGTAAAAGCAACAATTTAATAAACCTTCCCCAATCAAAATTCTAGAAAATTTAAAAAGGAGTTGGTTGCTAAAGAAATACTTGTATGAAAGGTGCTTTCAAGAGAATCTACAATATACTCCATATATATCACATTTTAAAGCTTCATCACATATCTTTTTGGTCCAACAATTACGTATGTTTTTAGTTTTAGTGGAGAATGCTACGTGGTGGTACGTTATTTTGAGTCAAACTATATATATTAAGCCAATTTCGAATTAATGATGTCTAGAAGCATGAAGACTAGATAGGTCACTTAATTATCTTACGCTAATTAATTCAATTCTTTTCTGTGATGTGCACTATAATCTATGTTCAAGGAATTTTGCTTAGGATAAAGTAATAATACTTTGCATGATACCTAATCAAGTTTTTAGTATACATTAATTTTCAAGAATTTCATGATAAGTTTGAAATTTTAGTGACAAGTATATGTTTGATTATATTTGCAACCTATTAGGAACTAATACACTTTTAAGTTATTTTTGAGGTGTCTCTCCTTGCCTTAAAAAGGAAGAATGGCTTAATGAGGTGTACGTACCTAGCTAGTATCATGAAACTTATTTAATTTCTTAATTGGCTTGAAATATTTAATAGTTTCGATAAATTCTAAGTAAGGTAGTATGAAGTTTTTTTTTTTGGTCTGAATGTTATGAATCACAAAGGCATTACATACAAATAGGGAAAGGAAATTCAATTCAAACGTGTGGGATGTGGCATGTCGTACGTACATCAAACATAGACATTTAGTGTTTGCAATTAGCTAGGTCAAGATCTCATTAGTAGGTATGTCAATGAAAAAGAGCGGGGTTATATCTTTAAGACTAGACAGAGAAAAGTTTGGTCTAATTTTTCTATTCAGACCGAATTTTAAATGTATAAATCCACAACATAGCATAAATCTCAATAAATGCTCAAAAATTCAATTTTTATAAATCTCATTAAGATCGATAGTCATACCTTAAAAGTATTTTGTTAGTTATATTTCACGATGAATGATGTTGCTTATGAGTTTAAAAATAATACATGTGAAGTTACTTTATATTAAACTTGTAATAAGTTTTGGTGCAAACGTAAGGGGGGGCTTCTCGTTTAGCTTGATTTGTGGAATTAGCTTTAACCGCCTTGATTAGCAACAGCTATCATGAGAGCAAAAACTAGGATAAGTTTTAACAGCTATTTTTGTTTAGCTTGCACATACTTTATATACGTTCACCAATCACCATCATGAATGAGAAATGGACACTATATATGTTAATAAGCATAATGCTAGGTAAGGGTCGCACTAGTTATGATGTGTGCTTAATATTACTCGTGTACTCTGTATATATGGGTTTATTAATTCTACTTCGTATATTTTTTTGTATTTCGGATATTGTATACAGAATATAATATGTAATTGATCTTTGGTGGTCCCATTATATAAATTTATAGGCAAATTATAACCTTTAAATTTCAAAACTTTTGAGTCGGCCATATTCTTATGAAGATAATTCACTTGCTAAAGGTGGGTAACTAGTTCAAAATCGAAAGAATTTATGTTTTATGAAAGAAAAAGATACTTTGTGAAAAAAGAAAGTGAATAACTTGACTAGAATCTTAGGCTCATTAGGTCGATACTCAATAATTAAGTATAGTATGATATGAAATGGTTTAATCTCATTATGTGTAGTTTTATTTTCTGCGCCATACATATATTGACAACACGATTCCTCCAATTGTATACTAAATGCAGCAACATATATATATTTTTAAACACGTCCAACGAAAGATTGGGAGTACATTAAATTGAACCGTGTAACATTACTATCTTCCTGTCTAAAAGAATAAGCTATCCAAATAACCTTTCTAATCGATAAGGCTTGAATCCTATGTGGTTACCATTATCAAGAATTTGTAACGTAACAAACATACCATGCATAAAAATTAAATTCAAAGTCGGACTACAAGATATATATTATATGGATCACATATATCACATATATGCATGACGACCTTATATTATTAGCAATTCAATTTAGACGCTGCTTGTATTTAATGTAGTAAATGTACAGAAATAATAATGTTAATGCGGTTATTTTCAAAAAATAAAATAAATAATAATGTTAATGCGGTTGCATTGTTACATTTAGATTAAAATAAACCATAATAGAGGTCAATAGATCTGATCCAGTTACCTGCATTTGGTGGATCAGTTCTTGGATCATGATCAAATCCATTTTTGGATAAGCCTCAATTTATAAGTGGTAGAATAAAAGTTTGTAAGAATTCACATTTATGTGCATGAGATCACTAACTACTAGCTCATTCACTCCTCTGCAAACTTTTTGGATAAACTTTGCCTTATATCTGTAACAAACATCCCATGTTTATCTAAACGACTAATCTGAATGCTGTTTTACAATGCCTGTAAAAAAAAAATTGTCACATTTCGTAAAATAGTAAAAATAGTCCATGATTGAAAAAACAAAAAAGTTATATTCATTACAGGTTACAAAGGGACTATTGGAACAAAGCGACAACTAAATTTCGACGAGGGAGTACATAGCATTAAGTTTTTGATATTATTTTTGTTAGTTATTTGGAAAAATGTGGTAATTGAGGAATTTAAGGGGGGAAATAAAAAGTGGTCCAATTCAAAACAGAAGTTTCGAATTCTTCAATGTTAAATCCACATATTTCTCAGATGGGCTAATTGAGTGTTGTGCCTATTAGATAGATAGGGATAGTAGGAATACATTTGCCTCCAAAGTTGGCAGTTGATTTTGACTAAAACGAATTTTTCATAACGAAAAGAGCCAATTCACCTACTAGCCTTTTTCTAAACACCTGTGTTAAGGCCAAACACTAGCATGATGCAAGCTTGGATAGCTACATCTTTGCTTTACGTGAATACGCATTTTCCATCCTAAATCCGTGTCGACCGTGTGTAATTTAAAACACGCTATTACATTTTCTTTTTCATATGTTTAATTGTTCATGCTTTTAATATGTTCAATGCGCATGGAGATTAAAAAAGTGAGAAGATGTAATTTTACACTCGGGTGGAATGAACACCTTAGATTTATATATACGTCAGTCTTAGTTCTCTCTGTATTGCTAGGCTAATTTAATCCGACGCAAAGTAACAAAGTCGGATTTGGTAATGGATCTACGTTTAATCATCTTTATTTAAAGTCATTAGATATTTCCTTCAACTTTTTGCCTTTTAGGCACTTAACCCAGGCCAGTTCTGTATCTGTATCCCACATGTTCGCATGACATCGCATCAGAGTGCTATGTTTTCACAGGCTTAGACATTGCACATGTAGCTTGGGCCCATTTCCGCCTGATGCATATAGTCAGGCCATGAGTCCGAAAAAAGTAAGCTTGAGCTAGAACTAATCGAGCCATATTCTATCTGATCTAAGACTACGTCATGAAATGAGACCGTTCTCATAATACAATCGGTTGTACTATGAAATTATGAATGCTTTAGTTTTATATCCATCTTCGATTATCAAGGATTAAGCCTAATTTTGGATCTCTGTAGAAACCTCCTCAGTGTATATTTCAATGAATGAAGCACAAGAGCATGCCACAAACAACAGAATTTTCACCTTGTTTTGCTAATTGAACAATTGGATTTCCAAACATTTCCTCATATTTCCAAACAGCTTAATATAAGTGAGATAAAAATCTCATCAAAAAGACATTATTCAGTTAAATTTATCACATTTTTTTTAAAACCAACAATCATATGCCAATTACGCCAATACCAGAAGGCCGAGATTCAAACATTGTAGCTAGCCTAACAAATGAGAGAACAATCTATTAATTAATTTTTGTGATTGTATCAAAGATGTATATATTTAGCTTTAAACTTCGATTTAGTAGGTGTAGCCCTTGACGAACATTCCCTTCTGTGCTTCATCACTCTCACCCTCATCAGAGTATCTCCCAAGTTGGGCAAGGGAGTTTGCCTTGGCACGAGCCAAAAGAGCTTTCTGAGCTGCTTCTACATTCCAAGGACGTCCTTTCCAAGTCTTAAGCACGCTGTTTTGTAAAGCACGAGCATAAGAGAAAGAGACATGCCATGGGTTTGGGCTCTGATTCATCGCATTGAGGTTTAAGGTGGCTTCCACTTCTGACTGTCCTCCAGACAAAAACTAAGAACAGAAAGAACATGATTTTGTTACTCTTAGAACATAGAAAGATTATTACTGTTTTCTTGTACCCGAATTTTAATTATCAGCATTGAACATTCAAAATTAATCGTTTGAGTAGCCTATGTTATGTTTTAAAACATGATAAGAGTGCGCACAAACATACCATGATTCCAGGAACAGCAGGAGGCACTCTTCTCCTAAGCATTTGAAGGGTAAATTTAGCAATTGTCTCAGGAGAAGCCTTCTCTTTGTATTCAGCTCCAGGCGTTACCATGCTAGGCTTGAGAAGTATTCCTTCAAACATAACATTGTTTTGAGCCAAGTAGTAAAAGACTTCAGACCACACTCGTTCTGCCACATCAAGTGTCCTCTCAATTGGATGGTCACCATCAAGAAGGATCTCTGGTTCCACTATGGGGACAAGACCACTGTCCTGAGAGAATTATAACATACACGAACATCAGGAAGACATGTACACATTATAAGCAGTATGGAAGGTTAAGAACTAAACACTGATTTTCTAGCGTGTCATTGTATGTTTACAGAGTACATATAGATGAAATCTAGCTTCAAAGTTACTTGGGAAGCATTTATAATCATCAAAGACAGTTACAGACACTTAGCTCACCTGGCTTATGGTTCACTCAGAGCTAGCGTTTATAAAACTCATAATTTACCTACGGCAAATGTGAAGACAGTCCGCAACTAGATAGCTCTGTACATCCCTTCCCTAAAGTGTGGGATAGTTGAGATTAGGATACTGACTACCGAACAACCATAAGGATTGTGTGGAATATGGAAAGGAGACCAAAATGGAAAGTGTTTATCTTCATGGAATACAGAACACTGGTCCATAATTATTTCCTATAGTCACGGCCACACGTACTACTTCAAAATGTCTGAAAAAAGGCTGTCACACTATATACTATTGTAATGATCTGTGTTTGAATTTTTCAAAATGTCAATAGGGAGACTGTCAAAATAATCTTATTTTCCGAAGTCAGGACAAAGAAAATTTGGATCACCACTGATCCATAAATCAAATTGGTTCATTGATTCAGCATTCACTCAAGAGGCAGCACATTGGACATTCAAGTTAAAAGCTATGTGGCAAGGATCCAACTAGCAAACTTTTCATACCCACTTTCCGGTGTACTAAAAGTCTAAAAAATGTTCATTACATTTCAACACATTGAACAAGCTTGTGCCTAAGAACTAACAGAATCAAAGGCATCATATGCTTATATGACTTGAGATGTCAGCGCTTATTGAACTCATATGTCGCAGAATGAATCCAACTGATCCTATAATTCATCGAACAATATGCAAAATTTGGGCGCGCATATTGTAGTCTTGATCCTATGAACATCAAGGCCTCGAAGGCTTGAACAGAGACAACCACCAACATCACCTACTTTATATAAAGCTTAAATTTGTACCTGAGAGATAGCAGCATAACGAGCAAGTCCCCAAGCCGCTTCCTTGACAGCCAAAGCAGAAGGTCCACATGGAATACTAACAACTGTACGCCTACATTTGTGATAGGAATTTCATGGCTTAGTAATCTAACTAACGGAGGAAAACAAAGGAAAGAAAATCTCACAGGTCTAATGCATCTAAAATTGGCTTACCATTTTGCAAAACGAGCACCCTGTTTATAGTACTCAGCAGATCTTGACGCCAACCCATCTAAACCTTGGCACCAAGATTCATTATACGAACCTGGTAGAGGAGACAAACCCTGGAAATGAAAGAGTGACAAAATGATTTTAGAAGGTCATCTGTCATTGAGCATTATTCACCAACACCTAGCAACTGTCAAAATGTGGAAGACGTGTAACTATGACATACCTTGTCGACTTTGATGCCAGGAACAATATTCTCATCACGTAAACAGTCGACAAATTTCTTCCCATCTGTTGTAGACTGGTAAAGTGTTTCCTCGAACATAATAGCACCAGAAATATATTCACCAAGGCCAGGGGTTGTCAGTAGAAGCTGCCTATAAATCTGACGATTCTCTTCTGTGTTATCTAAGCCAATTGATGCCAATCTCTTCCCACAAGTTGCATTTGATTCATCGATGGCAAGGATGCCACGTCCAGGAGAGGCAATAGTTTTCTGCACAGTCAACTCAGAAATCAATAGCAGTTTGAATAAAAACCAGAGCTATCTACTAGTGTCATTACTCATTAGGCCAAGAAAAGCAGCATGAGACTTGCATATACGTCAAATTGTTGATTCAGGTGAAAACAATTACCACAAGATATATTTAAATAGAAAGAGTAAACGTATTTTAAGATCACAAGCATTCCACCGGATAACCCCAAACAAAAGGTGTCCTCAAGATGTAAGATCATGGGAGCAATCATCCAACAATGTGCATCAACCGAAATATGTAAACAATCAGATTCATCAGGTATATTAAACTGTCAATGTATCACCACAAAAGGTAAAAGATTGCAAAGAAAAGGATTGGGGATGAAATTATGCCATTCCAATTCAATTCGACTTTCTGCTGTTGGATACTTAAGTAGCAGTCTAGCAGACGCAGGACATAAATCTGTACACTTGCAATTAGGCCAAAAATCACAGATTGTTCAGAAAATAGCAAAGAGTCACCCATGGACTATCCATAGTTCCATACACTATAATTTCAGTCTATATGTTTCATTGTTCCATAGACCCTTTATTCCGAATTATTAGTCACATATACAATTTAGGATTTCCTGAAACTTTATCTGTCACGTATTCTAGAAACAGAAATGCTATGATCAGATTGTTTAACATGTCCTTCCTTGGTAAATTGGAAATCGAAACAATATGACAACTGATTCCTAACAAAGCGAGGCAGCGAGCACTTAGTTATGTCATAGCAATAAACCCAGAATCTGACTGGGGACAGATTTAATGAAAACCCAAGATATCATGTACAGTAAGATCTATGGACCCATTTCAGCACCAAATTAAAAATAAAAAATAAAAAATTGCAGCAACCATACACATCTTCAAACTTAAGTAATGCTAGTACAACAAGAAGTGATCAGTAAAGATAAAAATTGACACAAAATTCATGGAAAGCAAAAAAACATACAAAAAACAACTGAGATGAAAAACATACAGCAGTCTTTACAAGCTCATCAGTATAAGAGCTTGAACTGGCACGGATTGGCATGGAAACTCGGCGAGTTGTAAAGAGTGTCGATGATCCGACATGGGAATTGAAGGACTGTTGTCCCATCCATTGTGATGATGCTCCATTAAGCTTCACCAAACCTGTAGATGCCATTGTTGATCTCTCTCCCTCCTCTGTTAGTCAACTTTTGCTAAAAATAATGCCAAAAAAGTCTTTGAGAACAAAGTTATAAACTTTATGTGCCAAAGTTTGACTATGATATACTACGTACTACGTATAAATCAATCATAAAGCATGTGTGACAACAAGAAAAGTAGTTAATCATAATTCATCAACTCACAAGTAGCAACAACCATAAGGTCCATTACAAATCTTACTAGTTGGTAGTCTTGCTACCATAAGGTGCCAAAATTAGAGAATTAATGTAAAATCAACCCATTAAAATTCGACAACTAAGTTGGTAAAGTCTTTTGGGTTAGTACCCTCTTATTTAAAACCCGTCTTTATCACGTATTGACTAGTGGCTTTAAAATGTCATCATCTAATTAGGTTTTATACCAAAACGACAAAACCCCTCTCCCATCATATATACCCTTATGTCCGTAATGAATCATCACGAAATTAAAACAAGTAATGTAACAATTAAATCCAAGCATAACATTGTACTTCTATTAGTATTAGAACCTCCTAAGTCGTAACACCCACCTAATAAAAAGAGACCAAAAAGGACAACCATACCACAACAAAAGCACCCACTAAAACCAACAGTGGGAAAGGCATCTCCATTCAATTAAGTTTAATTTTTTGTCTACGGAAGAATCAAATTTCCAATCTCCAATCTTTAATAATACCAAGACAATTATTATTATTATTATTATTATTAAACAAAAATCCGTAAATAATACGGAGTATTTATTAAAAATACAATTAGACGTATGAAAATTGATGTCTAATAACAATTGGATTAATCAATAAAATCAGAATTACATAGAGAAAAGAAATTGAGTAGAGATTGGCTTACAGTAATTGGAGGCGAATTACAGAAGAAGAGAGCTCCGAAAATAATTACTTGGAAATTTTTACAATAAAATATTGGGAAAAAAATATCTGCATTAGTTTGGGAGTTAAAATCACATACGGAGTAAATGAAAATTGACCTTCACCAACCCAGAAAAGGTTGTGTTTTGATGTAGACTATATATAAAAGTAGTAGTACTCGTGAAAGTGATACATGTTTTTATGAACATAAATTGTTAAAGTTGGTTAAAGTGATACACGTAAATAGTGTAAAAGTCAAAATGTTGTAAGTAAATAAAAATGAAGAAAGTAATTATTTTATATTTAAAAGCATGTGCTTTAAATTTCATAAACGTATACTATAATCATACGATAAAATATTACGCGTAATATAGAAGCATTATATTTTAAATTTATACTCGTATAAAAATTAAAGATATGTTTAGATTGATATAGTATATGGATAATTGGATATCATATTCCTTAAGAGTTGACTTATACATTAAAGATAGAGATATTTATAATTGAATTTGATTATTGTTATTGTTGTTAATATTAATACTCCCTCCTTCCCTTTATTATATGTCTATTTCTTTCATTTATTACTCACATAATAAGGAGAAATAGGCATATAATTAAGGGACAGAGGGAGTACTTGCTTTAAAGTTATAGTTAGTAATATGAAGTTGTTAATGCCTTAATATCTATCTATTTTTTTTTTTTTTTTGATATTTGGTTCTTGTTATTGTTTGTTAGTAGTATTACTTGTTTTAAAGCTATAATTAGTTATATGAAGCTGTTAATACCTTAATATCTATCTAAATTTTTTCCTAAAGTAGAATTAAATATATATCAAAAAGACCTATGGAGTGTTAAGTTTGGTGTAATTACTTAAATGTGTGTCATCGCACGTACATGCCTTGACAGTCGATACTAGCTTAGCTACCCTACTATCTCTACATATGGAGTAACATAGAAGTACTCCCTCCGTCTCAAACTACTGTTTGTGTTTGTGTTTTTTCACGATATTTAAGAAATAGGAGGAGAAAGTGGATGAAGTACATTAATAAAAGTGAAAAGTATAATCATAAACAAAAGTTAGAGAGAGAAAGTGGAAAAAAAGTACAAGGCATGTGCAAAATATAAGGGTAAATTAGAAAGTACAATGAATAAAGTTAAAAAGATGAGGATATAATGGTCTTTACATACTATCCAAAAATAGAAACAAGAACAATATTTTGAATTTCCAAAATAGAAAAACAGAAACTATATTGTGAAACCAAGAGAGTATTAACTTTGTATGTTTAACCAAACAAGCATGTGAACTTTTTCATACTGATTATAACGGCTTGTTTTCAAGATATTATTAATAGCCCTATTTTACGTTTATAACTATCCCTCTAAAAACTACTTGTCAATAACCTATTAATCCCTATTGATGCAAAGAAATCAACCTCATCCTCATTATATGTGTCAGCAACTATATTCCTACTCTTTATCATTCTCAATCAGTCAATTACTTTATATGAATTATCTTGTCATAAATAAAATTAAATAAAAACAAAACATAAACATAAACAAAACCTTATACAAGTCGGTAACCTAATTGCTTACTACGGCTAGGGCTGTTCATCGATCCAAAACCGGATCGGATCGAAAAATTGAATTTCAAGAACCGAAAATCGGACCTATTAAGCTAGGATCAAACTCGGACCGGATTGAAAAATCGGTCCAAAACTCGGACCGGACTAGTTTGGACCGATTTTAGAATTTTTATAAAAAATTTCCTAAATTTTAAATAAATTATAGAAAACTTGAAAAAATATAAAGGAAAAACAATATTTTAACCTTTTTTTTTGTATGTTTAGTATAAAAAAACTCATACAACTAAGTTTGTTTGTTAAGGATAATCTTAATTATTATTAAAGGTTTTATGTATAATTTTAAGCAAAAAATCGGTCCAGTCCAAGAACGGTTTTTTATAGGGTTTTGGATCGGACTAGACCGAAGACCGGAATAATAAATTTCTCGACCCAAAGACCAGACCGATTAATTTGGTCCAGTCCGGTCTGGGGTCGGTTCGGATCAAATTTTTGAACACCCCTAACTACGGCTATTATTTCATGGCAATAAGTTATAAATGCATTGTCAGTAATCAGAATCTTCTTAATCTACTATATTAGAATCCGTCACACCATCAACTAATAATAGGTCAGCCCGTAATAATATATACTCCCGTATTTCGTATAAGGGATTCGTCCACTATATTATGGCAAAAAAATAAGTGACGACACAAGTTGGTAGACGAGTGGTTTGACTTTGACAATTGACATACAATAATTACTTGTTGAGTAGAGCTTAGCAATAGCAAGCCAATAAGCATGACATCTTCACATTATTGGATACAGCTGTACGGACTATTTAACAAGCAAGGCTGTTTGTCACTAATTTACTACTACTAGGCCCAAATCCATTGCAAAATCATGTCCATTAAGAACAAACCATAATTTTTTTTGAAAGAAAACCATGCATTTCTAATTATTATTAACAAGTTCCTCTAGCCTTAATTAATCAAACAATGGGAAAGTACATTAATACAAGTATATTCTTAGCAATTTGACATATACCTATTACCTAATACCATTATTAATAACAAGTCTTTTTTCAAAAATGTATGCAAAGTATTATATCTATCCGGTGTTATAATTGGTCAAGATTTTACATAACCAAAAGATGCTAATTAGGCTATCTAACAACATTTTTGAACAAACAAGTTGGATTTTCCATTTTTGCAAAAGTATTACTTCATCCCTATAAGTCTATAGCGTGATATTGTGATAAGTTCCTAACATTGACTATCTTGCTTAGTTTTTGCAAGAATGTTAAATTCAATTATCCATTTTTATGAGACATGAGACGTGCACCCATGATTAATTTAACTTATCAAATCTACTATTGGTCTAAAAAAATTGATTGTATATTACATTAGACTAGGGACAATGTTCAACCTTCGTTATATTTTTACCAAACAATGAAGTACCCCTTGAGATACATAAATTGTTATTTTACGTACATAAAAATTGTTAGTTTTACGGAGTATTAATGTGGAATCAAACATTACACAAATAAATTAAAATAAAGAACAAACAGATCACTCCATCGTCAAATTTTATTTTACATTACCCATTTTAAACCAATAAATACTTTTCCTTGTTGATTAAAACTAGGGGTAACATGTTTCCACAATTTACCTTCATTTTGCATGAAAATCAATCAAGTCACCTTTGAGTCTTTGACCATACACCGACATAAGTTTTATTATTATTTTTTTTTTTTAATTTTTTTTTTTTTTTTTACAAAAGTGTAACCAAATAAGCTGACAAAAATGACGAATTTAAAGAAAAACAAGTCACCAACAAATTGGAGGGAATTGCCGTTGTCAAAAAAAAAAAACCCCAATTGGAGGGAATTATTGACATGTGTGATTAGTATATGAAGAGGCCAATATAGCTCTAGAACAACTAAACAAGGATACAATTTTATGAAGCAAATTCATTTCATGAATACTAAATAAAATGACCCCCCTAAAAAATTAAAAACAACGACATTATATATATGTAAAATTAAAGGCTAACTCATAATTACAAGAAGTTATAATCATGCATGCATCCATTCATGATGAAGAAAATTCATAATGCATCACATTGAGTGGGAACGAAAGAAAGTGTATCCTTTGCAAGATCATGGACCACCATCATGTTTTGTTGTTGAACATTACCAAATATAGACATCCCACTTGATTTTCCCATTGCTAAGCATAAAATTCCCATGTCCGAATCTCCAATCATGTAATTCTCGCTAGGTAAATCTAGATCTGCCTCCTTAAAGTGAAAAACGAATTTTGGGACGTCCATACTTTTTGTATCCTTAGCCATTTTGAAGCATAGGTCAAGCCCGGCCGAGCCCGAATCATCCAATGGGAGGTTCATTTGTGAGGTGAAAGCCTTCTTCACTTGATCAAATGCACTTTCCTCTAAGTAAGTGATTGTAGTTCCTGAGTCAATAATCATCCCGACACTCCCATCTTCACTAAGGGCAAAAAGGTCTTTTTTGATTGGTAAGCGAGTTGACCCTACACTAATTCCTTCGAGGTTAAGGTAATAAAATGATGGGTGTGATGGGTTGTGGAGTAGTGGGGTTGTCATAACATTGTTTGCTTTAGAGTTACTAGATGATAATGTAGAGTTGGCATTAGCTAAGGATCCCATTAATAGTGTACTAGTTTTGGACCCATCAATTGAGGTTAAACAATAAGAAAATTTGGGCTCACCTAGTTGTGACACTAAGGATAATGGGCCTCGACCTAGCCCGATTAAGCCAGCACCTTGATTGAACCCGTTACCCTCGTTGTCGGCCCCACACCCGAACCCAATGTTTGGGACCGACACTTTGTCGGACCCTCCGAATGTAAACGTCTCGGTGGCTAGGATCCCTTGGGTTGAGGAGTAGTCCCCATATGTGTACATATATTGGCACCCATCTTGGCATGTTGATGAAGGGAGGGCTTGACAAAGGTCATTAGAACAAGACATTTTGGAATAAGTGGATGATTGAGATGGGTCAAATATGGGTGTGGATTGATCAAAGCACTCCTCACAAGGCTTACATTGAGTCCAAACCAAATCACTACCAGTGTCCATTATAGCAGAGAACTGGTTAGGTGGGGTTCCTATAGCAACATTCATTAAAAACTCGCCGTTACCTGGATGAACTTTGGACTCAACATCATAAGTGCCTATATCTGAAGCCAGGACCATTGCATTCATCCTTTGTACCCTAAACTTAGACCGATTCATGCCTCGTTGGATCCGCTCAAATTTGGTATAATTTGACCCATGATCAACGTGTTTTAGGGTAACCCGGAAGCCCAATTGGGTCGCTTTCACTTGATCAAGGACCCTTCTAGAGGTAGAATATACAGGTTTAGTACAAAAGTATAACAAAGCTAATGAAAATAGTGTAAACTTGAGCAAAGAATGCATGGAGTATAGCTTCATATTGTTGTATATAGAGAATTAACTATCTACCAATTACTATGGTTTACTAGAAAAGAGAGGAGGTGTTGAAAGAAAGTGGAGAGTTAGGAAATGGTCTAGTGTTTTATAAAATGTAGGAGAAAGAATTTAAGGAAGAACCAAAACCTACTTAAGAATGAGAAAGGAAAATTAGGCAAACAATTAAATCTTTATTCGCCTAATTAATTAAGTTGAATAGTAGAAGGTGGGATTTTTACAACTTCATGGATGTATTTGCCGGTTTGGTGGTTAGGAAAAATGAGAATAAAGACTAAGATTGTGCAACTATATATGCACTATATCATCTCAAGTTTCTACTTGAGTGCCATTTGTAATAATGGCTTCTACATCTAGAACAACTTTTCTATGTTTTTTTTCTTATAAAATCTTGTAATTCACACTATTCTTTTGTAAATTGTAATTAAATGATTCTGTTAAACACTAATTAAAATGTTGTATTGTGGCATCTTAGCTTTTACTCGACAATTCTTAATCAGTTTCAATGAACATATATATGATTCGTTGAAATTAATTAATTAATTCTCCTTATTATTATATCACGAAAGTAGAAGCCTCATCAATCACCATTGTAAATTATATGGTACACCCGAGTACACCTAAAAGAAAGATGACAAGTACATACATATGCCGCATGAGTCTATGAACTTGATGTAGACAAGTGATTAAGAATGTTACTAGGGTTGAGCATTAAGAATTTGTAGTAAAACAGACTCGATCATGGACCTACATCCATCAATATCTATTATTATAAGGTAAATAGATGCAATCAATCATGGTTGCTTTGCAGCAAGGCAACAGCCTTCACCATTAAGATTCAAATTCTCTTTTATATTTGCTAAAATTTCAGCCATTAATTGATATTTATTATCATTAATAAAAATATGATTGGATAAGAATGAGGCATAAGGTTGGTAAACTAACTACTTCCTCTATAAGTTACAAGGTATACTCATGCAACTTTGGTCTACTTATTTGGTTTCCAAGCATTGTCTTGTTTATGTCAATGAACTTTTGTTAGGTTAGGTTTGAAGCATTATGCATGAAATCACCATCTTCGCCTTCTTCCGTTTGATCATTTGACAGCAGTTGCTTCAAGCCTTCAAATATGCTTATTTTCTCAACCACATACTAGCTGAGAAATACTATATCCGTTGTCTTGCCTGCGTGGCTGCGTGCTGCGCATTGCTCACACTCTAAAGTTGTCTTGCCAGCCTGCATGGCTGCGCGCTGCGGATTGTTCACAGTTTAAAATCGTCTTGCCTGCACACTGCGAAGCGGATTTTGTTTGCAGATCAAGTAACGATTCTAAAATAAGAGAGGTGTATAAGATAAGACAAATCATTTCATCTTCAATTGAAAGTTGCCCTGTATACTAAAATTAACCGTAAAAATGAAACCTGACCAAATTGTTTGAAATGTCTACCTCCAATACAGTTCAGAGCATATGGAATGTTTGCTGACAAGAAAATGCCCTAACATCAGAAACAATATTGACACATCTCTAACCTGTTAATATATGTTGATTTGATTGAAGTAATTAGCTACGCTATCGAGTATGGTTACTAATTCTGATGTAACAGCCAAATGCATGTTAAACTGAAACAAACAGCAGGAAAAACACTAATTGGCATTAAGCTTTCAACAATATAATAGTACAACCAAAAGCTCTTCTTGACCTTAGAAGCTAGCACTACATACATTACTAAACATATTATAACAATTTAGTGGACAGACTATTATAAGCCAACAGCAGATGATGCTTTAGACTGGGCTCTATTTTTAGCCAACAGTATCTGTTTGGCTCGCTCCTCTTCCTCTTCCAGTTTCTTTCTTCTAGCAGCTTCTTCCTTTTGTCGCTGAATCAACTCCAGTTCCTGCTGGCGTTCCTCCAATTTCCGCTGCAGCTCTAGAGCTTCTTTTCTCTGAGCCTCTTCCACTCTCCTCCGATTCTCTTCAAGCATCTTATCTAGCTCCTCTCGCTCTCTCCGTGCTTGTTCCTTAATAGAATTTTATACATACGTTCAGATGGCAGCAATATCAAGACACCCTAATGACAAACAATTCTAATGGGTTGGGTACTTGGGTTTCTCAAGATTAATCAAATTAAATCATAATGGAAGCAATCACAAATAAAGGCCATATATGTTCCTCTGACAATATTATCAGGATTACCCACTTCCATCAGTATTACCCACTTCCACAACTATTATCTTAGATACTTTCTCACTTGATTCGATTCACTAGTTTTGCAAATGGATGCGTGATAGTCCAACTAAAGGTAAAGATTTTTTTTTTTCATTATAAGGAAATGACCTTGGTGACAATTATAAATAATGGATATTAGCACAGCAGATGAAACAATTGATAGTAAGAAAATAAGAAACAATCGGTATCATGGTTCTGAGGAGAGTGAGGACACATTTCTGTGGTAAATATAGTTGTCCTAAGGAATACCATATTTAGAAAAAAATATAGGCTTAGTTGCTTGAATAAACAATACTTTTTCAGCAAAAATAAGTTTAGGGCTCTGTTCAATTTAACTTGATTTAGCTGAACTTTGTTTGTCAGAAATTTGCTGAGCTTCATTGTCTAAACTTATATTATCTGAGCTAAGCTAACTATCTAAATAAGTTTAGCTCAACAAAAAATAATTTATATAGCTGTCTCAAAAAAAAAGGCAACAGATCAGCAAAAATGAGTTTTGGGGAACAAAGCCTTACTGTATCAAACACACTATAAAAATTCAATTACCAATAGACAAATGATGGTCCAACCAGACGCAACCAACATTCACACGACAAATAAACCAAATCTGACGTCACGGAAAAAAAAAATAATAAATTAAAATAAAGGGTTTTTGTATATAGTAACTCATTTAATTTCACTTTTCTACGTTGTGCCCCAACATATATTACTTTCCACACTGTAACCCAAATATACATTTTGTTTCCATACGATAACCTTGCCGTTATCCCGCCGTTATAAATTACGTAAGTGGGGCCCACTCTCCATTTATTAATATTTTTTTATCGATTTGCGCGTTGGAAAATCTTCCATTAAAGGTTTTGGGGGCTATTTTAGCCCTTTTAACAAAAAATTAACTTAAATGCCTCGTTTTGCTTATTAAGAAATGTCTCGATTTACGTGTTCAAGGTTTAATACGCAAAACGAGGCATTAACGTTACTTTTTTGTAAAATCTGAGTTCAATTTGGACCCATAAGAGCCAAAATAGCCCCCAAAACCTTTAATGGAATATTTTCCAACGCGCAAATCAATAAAAATATATATATAAATGGAGAGTGGGCCCCATTAACGGAATTTTTTAACGGCGAGATAACGGCAAGGTTACCATATGGAAACAAAATGTATATTGGGGTTACAATGTGGAAAGTGATATATGTTGGGGCACAACGTAGAAAAACGAAATTAACAAGGTTACTATATAGAAAAACCCTAAAATAAAAATAAAATAAATAATAGTAGTATACTTACTTCTTTCTGCCTTGCCTCCATGAGAGCTGTTTCCTTCTCTTTCTTAAGCTGAGCAGCAACATCATCAAACATTTTCTTCTGGCCTTCCTCTATGCGCCTTTCAATATCTAACTTCACTTCTTCAGAATTCAACTTCTCTTCAACATTCTTGTGTATAGCTTCTTCAATCCTCTTAGCCGTCTCTTCTTCTAATAATTTGAGCTGTATTTCCTGTTGGATCCTGGTTGAAAAAATAACACAAAGTCAAGTACAACTGAAGACTGGGTGCTATAGAAAACTCTGACAATCCATAAGTGTGATGAACAACAACGATCTCACAGCATGCATATTCTTCCTTTCATTTAGATTATCTTCACTAGTCAGCAGAGAGCTTAGCCTTCAGTAAGATAAATGGCTTACGTAATGCTCCACACTTTAGCAAGTTGTACCCTAGCTTATGCAATGCCATACCTCTCTAACAGGTGGCTGGTCCATAACACATGAGATATTTAACACTGGGAACAGTAGTTAAACGACGCAGCACTAGATCATCAAAATAATAAGTTGAAATATAGCAGTAGCTTCCTTCAGAAAACCCGGTAAAGAAGCTCAAGCAACCTGTAGCATATTTAGATCTAATTATAAATCCAACAGAAGCACGCGTCAGAATCAGCTTTAAAAGATATGAAAGAAGACTACATATCAGAGGGATAGCTGCAAGGAAAGGTTCAGGTCTGACCAAAGAAGCACACAAAGGCACAAGGCAAAAGGGAGACAAGGTTGATACTTCACAACTAATGAAGGCGATATACTTGCAGGGAAGTCCAATCAAATGGATGGAAGAACTAATACAAAAAATGCAGCACGAAGTTGATTGACTTCATCTCTGAAACACTAATGCAGAACTTCAAACAGAACTAGATGAAGCAACAAGAGTCAGCACCACATAGAATCCCACTATTAACTTTTTCATTAGAGGAAAGCTAAGTAAGCAGGAAGCAGCTCTACCCTAACTAGTTGAGCTTAGTCCAGATTTAAACATAGAAAAGCAAATAGACATCATGAGTGGTAAGTTAGAGCATATGATGGCACATTAATGAAACAACCTTTTCCTTTCTTCTTCTTCTTTCTTTTGTTTCTTTATGGCCTCCTTGCGATCAGCTGATGCCACACTTGGACTACGGGACTTGCGTGGAGGAGACGCAGATGAACTCCTACTTCTTCTCCTCCTATAATGCCGTGCTGTCGGAGAACGGCTCTTACGACGCCTTACAGGAGAACGGCTTCTGCGACGACGTGGGGAGCTTGACCGGCTTCTTCGCCTGCATAAGATAATAGTCAGCTCAATATACAACCCGAGCTTTTAAGGATGTACTCAATATATTCAAGGTTTCAAGCTTGCCCCATAAATGTATCAGAAATTAAACTTTGGGATGAAAGTAAAAAGAGATTGATTTCCCATCAGTACAGGTTTTTATGGCCCATATCTTGTCTTTGCCACAAATTATTTTCCCTGGTCCATCATTTGTTCTGGGAAATGTAAAAGGTCATTATGCACCTTTCATATCTAACTTTATTGTTAAAGAAGCACCTTACAAAAATGCTTGAAAGCATCATTTTTTTGGGGGGTTTGGTGGCATCTTCCACCAGACCACCAGGCTCCGGCCAATATGTCAACAACCAAAGCTGACCACATTTTTTATGTGATTCAATTCTGCTAGAGTTCTTCATCCTCTAGCCCCAATTCTTTTGAATTTCTTCCCCTCTCTCAAACTTTGTTGTTTGGGTGGGATCTTCTTCAATAAATCTTATGAACACACCAAGTCCAGAAAACTCTCATCTCCATATACCTTTTCAATGAGAATTAAATTACTTTTAGCTTATATCTTCTAGCCTAAGATATCAGACAAATTTCTAGCATCAGAACACAATTTTTTACATGGAAATTTATTCAGACATGCCACAAAAGGCCTATTTGATAGCCTATTACAAAGTAAACATTATGAATCTCATAACACAACTTTTAAGCAAATAGCTGAAGTACCACTATTAGAGATATTGCCGTCAGAAAAAATGAAACTGCTAATATTGAAGCAGATAGCAAATTTTATCTATGACGAATCTCCATAGCACACACCAGGCCACCATCTAATCAACATCAGAGGAGTATAATAATTATGCATCCATACATGTACAAATATAACAAAAAATTAATGCTCCAAAAACTCTCGTAAAAAAGGTGACTTCCACTACTAAAAACATATGTAGATAAATTAAACAACTATCGGTACATATACAAGAAATCATGTCTTCAAAGCGTAAAGCACAACTTGACTCAATATACAAACAGAAGATCTTAAAAGCTTTAAAAACCAGCAGTCCTATTTTATCAATAAACCTCAGTTTAAAGTCTTTCAATCATCCCCCCCTAACCCAAGTGGGCAAGCAAGGATGCACGGACACGCCAAAAATCTGAAGAGTCCGAGTCGACACGCGTGTCGGACACGGACACGGATGAGACACGGGGCGACACGTGTCCGACACGCAGAAAACCGTGTCCGATTTTTTTTAACCGTTTTTGATTTTTGGACACGGGCCGTGTCTTGGGCTGACACGGGCCGTTTTGGTATGGACACGCGAAATACCTAAATTCCTATGCTTTGCCTCTCTACCTCTTTCCAAGTTTCCAGTTCTCAAACTCTCAATCCTCTCATCCTCTCAAGTCTCAACTGAACCCCTTGCTGCTCACTTGCTCAGTCGCCGACTTGTAGGTCTCACCGTACCGCCGGCTTGCTGTCTCCGTCACCGCCACTCGCCTCCTTGCCGGTTGTCAGGGTTACTGGCCTGGCCCTTGCTGCTCGTGGCCTTCATCTCTCATTGTTGCGGGGGTTGCTGGAGTTGCTGGCCTGGCCCTTGCTGTTCGCCTGCTCGTCCTCAGCCACCACCTATCACTCCACCGCCCACCTTGTCGCCCGTCGTCCGTGTCAGCCACCAGGTATGGTTCTTCTCTACTTTTTTTTTTTTAAATTCAATTAAAGTCCTGAATATGCATCCTTGGATGTCGAGAAGTGAGAGAATGTCGGTGAGAATGGAGTCTGGGAGAGAACTTAATCGGTCTTCATTTTCTGAGTCTCCGCCATTGTTGTCTTTAATGGAGCTCAATTTCAGCCTTTTCGTGCTTATTTCTTGGTGTTCTGCCATTCAACAATTGAGCTCCATTGTTATCTTTACTAGAGCTCAATTTCTGCCATTCAACAATTGCTGTGATTCTGAAGTGAATTCGAGTAATGCTAATTTGGGGAATTTTTTAGGGTTTTAATCAGTGTAAGTGTGTAAGAACTTCTGATTTTCTGAAATTCAATTGCTTCAATAATTCAATTTGTTGTTCGTCGTCAGCCAGACAACCACCGCCCACCACCGTGTTTTGACAGTTTTGTTGATTACTTGATGAGATGTTTGATTTTGTGTTATGTTTCTAGTTTTGTTTGATTACTTGAAGAGTACTATTAAGACATGTCTGGTTTGATGGTTTCTTGATATGTATCCGACTATGTCCGTACACTTTGTTCATTTACTTGTTTAATTAAAATTGTGTGTTTTGAGGCTAATTATTTAGTGTTTTATTGAATTAGTTGTCAAATTCTCGTTTTTTTAATATATTATATGCCTTGTTATACGCCGTACCCGTGTCCCCTATTTTAGGATTGCCGTTTTCCCGTGTCCGTATCGTGTCCGTGTCCGTGTCCGTATCCGTTTCCGTGCATCCTAGTGGGCAAGTGCATATGCATCATGACAATATGCACTTCCAGTTTTAAATATTGGAATAAGTAATCCTGAAATCCTTAATTTCAATTCATCAACACCCTCTAAAATATAAATTCATCAACAAGAAACTCCAGAGGTTGTCCTTAGAGTCTATCCATGATCTCCATTAAGCACTGAACACACACCAATCCACACATCCCTAGCAGCATGCACTTCACTCATAAAATCCACGACCGACAAGAATCGTATGCACCAATAGAACAAAAGCAACATCACACTTTAATCAATCTGAATGAGCTAAAGCCAATTCCTGCTAATGCTAGTCATATCAAAGAGCTAGCCACTCGGACACGAAAAGGAGGATTCAACACTTCAAATTGGGCCCCAAAAAAAATCAAAATAATCCCGAAAATTGTAATGTAGTTTCCCAAATTTTGGATCATTTAAATAAACAAACTTTTTTCCCACCTTGTTGTTGCATCAAAACAATTACTCACCAATAATTAACTCAAAATTGCACCAAAAATTTCTGATTTGTAATAAGTCACAGCAACTAAATGCAAACAAAAATAACTAAAATTTATATCAGGCAAAATAATACCATCAAAATTAAAAGGATTTTAAACACAATTAACTAGTAAAAAACAATATATAAATAAAAAGAGCGATAATAAAATCACCGGTTAACAGGCGACCGGCTGCGATCCCTCCTGCTACGGCGGCTATGACGGTGGCTAACAGGTGACGGAGAATATCGCCGCCTATGCGACGGCGAACGCGAAACGCTTCGAGCCATAAATCAATTCATAAACCCTAAAATTGAAATTCTGGGTACCGAAAATTTACAAAAAAAATTGAAGTTATAAACGATTAATTTGACACAAAATTAGGTGAATAAAACCCTAAATTGAGTGTTGAGAGACAAAAAGATGAAATAAAGGGGTGAATTTGGGGGATTTTGAGTAGAGCTGGCAAACCCGACCCGAAGTTACTAGGAGAAACCCGAATCCAACCCGAACCGAATCCGAACAACCCAAATTCGACCCAATTTAACCCAAATTTCATATTTCGTAATAATATTAAGTTTTACACTATTTTTGATAGTTTCTAAGTATAACCCGAAATCTGACCCGAATCCGACCTGCTGACCTGAATTGTCACCCCTAATTTTGGAGGATTTATTTTTGGGCCCGAATAGTTTGATTTTGTTTATTTGGATATTTTATGAAACCCGGGTCATATTTCAGGGCTCCGAAAGACCGGCCCAATGGAAGAACATAGAACGACCAGTGCGCAAATTCTTCTATGGACCCTAGTCCATCTAAAAATAGGTGCACCACGCCTATACTTTTGAACATTTAGTAAAAAATCTGAATAATTGCAAATTTTGAACATTTAGTAAAAAAATCCGAACATCGCAAATTTTGAACATTTAGTAAAAATATATGAACAATCGCAATGGACCACGCCTATACTTTTGAACATTTAGTAAAAAGATCTGAACAATTGCAAATTTTGAACATTTTGTAAAAAAAAATCCGAAGAGCGCAAATTTTGAACATTTAGTGAAATTATCTGAACAATCGCAATGTACCATGCCTATACTTTTGAACATTTAGGTAAAAAAATCTGAACATATTCTTAATAAATATGAATAATAGCAATTACAAAATATGAACATAAAAGTACTAAAATACGAATATAAGAGTACTATTTTTTTTTACTTATGCCTTGTCTTGATCTACTATACAATACTTTTTTTTTTGTTTTGATTTTCTACAAAAATAAAATAAAATGGTTAAATTTTTTTAATTGGTTAAATACTATTTTTTAATTCCAACTTTCATCAATTTATTTTTATTAATCCCAACTTTGGATTATTCTTCAATAATCCCAACTTTGAGGTGGGTTATCATTCTTCAATCCCAAAAACCGGTGACTGGTTGAATGGTTTTTTTTTTTTGTTTAAGTGACACGTGTCACAAGTTAATTAGTTAATGAAAATTTAATTAAAAAAAACAACAAAATACACCTTGCCACCTAAATTGCTCCCCCCATCCCCCTATGCCAACTAGTCAACCACTACAACCACCACCCTAAATACACCTTGCAACCTGAATAGCTCCCCCCATTGCTGCCACCCTCTTACCGCCCCAAAACGCCTAGCCACAACCCCTACTGCCCTGAAACCCCAAGCCTTACCCCTCTATCGCCCCGAAACCCTCAGCTCCACTCCCTTGCCGCCCCGAAACCTCCAACAGCACCATCTTGCCACCCCGAAACCCTTAGCCCCACCCTCTTGCCTCCCCGAAACCCCAGTCGCGCCCTCCTGCCACCACGAAACCCCTAGCCCCACCGTCCTTCAGCTTCGAAACCCCAACCCCACACCCCCTTTGCCGCGAAAAAACCCCACAAACACGCCTGAAAAAACTACAAAACACCTCGAAGATTCCCTAGCCACCCTTAAAACTCCCCCAAGCACGCCAAAACCCCACCTGATCATCATCATCATCAACAACAAAATCGGCCATGGGATGGATTTTTTTGGCGGTTTTTCGATAAGGTGGGTGGGTTTTTTCTGGAATTCGAGGGGTTTGGGTGCTCGATTGGGTGGTCGGAAGTCATGGAGGAGAAAGGGAAGGGAAGAGGAAAGGGGATTTCAGGTGGGTTTCGGGTAGGGGTTTCAAGGGGAAGTGGAAGGGCGGCCGGAAACGGAAGGGAAGGAGGGTTGCTGGAAATGGAGGGGATAGGGGGACTGCCGGAAATGGAGGGGATGGTGGCTCGCTGGCTGCCATTAATGGAGGTGGAAGGGGAGGGGCTGTTAAAGGGAATGGGGAAATAAAAAAAATAAAAAAAATTAAGTTTCTGTTTTTTTCTTTTCTAAAAAAAATAATTTGGTTCAGTAAAAAAAAAAAAAAATGGACCACTCACGTGGTGACACGTGTCCAACAGCCTACAATAGAAGGTTATTGATTTTTGTTGACCGGTTTGGGTATGAAGAATGATAACCCACCTTAAAGTTGGGATTATTGAGGAATAATCCAAAGTTGGGATTAATAAAAATAAATTGGTGAAAGTTGGGATTAAAAAACAGTATTAACCCTTTTTAATTTAACTACACAAATTACAAAAATTAACCCAAAATAAGTAAATTCTAACAAATCTAAACAATGTTCATATAATTCCACCAATTTTGTGAGACATTTAGTTCATACAGGATATTTAATTCACGAATTTTTCAAAATTTTCAGTAAAAATAAACAAATTACTACTCTTAACTCAAATTACTACTCTTAAATTTAATTGTATTTCAATTTCGTAAAAAAATTAAGAATTTTGCATTAATTTATGTACATTATACGAAATTTAAACGGATTTAAGTATTGTTTACAAAAATTACCTTTTTTCGGAGAATCTCGTTGAGCATGAACTTCCATGGTTGATTTTAGTTTTTTTAGTGAGAGAAAAAAAAATAGAGAGAGAGGGATGAAAGAGATTATGCGTGTGTAAATGGAGAAATAAGGTGATATGTTGCAGTTGAGGTGAAATGTTGCAGTTGAGGTGAAATGTTGCAGTTTTTTAGGTAAATCATGAACATGGGTTAGTAACTGATGTAAATCATGTGGGCTGTTTGTTAAAATTTCGAGCGTGTTGGGCCTGCTCCAGCTATTCTAGCTGCACCAGGGTTCATAGTAGACTAATTGCAACCAGCTATCCAGTGCAAGAGATTCAAGTTCAAATATGGATTTGTTGATTGTTTTACTTTTTTCGTTTTTTTAGGAAATGTTCATTGTTTTACTTGTGGACTTGTAATTCGAAATTTCGAAGTGGTGAGCTGGTGACAACAAATTAGATAAGTTTAAGTGAATACTCTTAGGAAAAAGATAATATATATATATATATATATATATATATATATATATATATATATATATATATATATATATATATATATATATATATATATATATTGAATACTCAACATCTTTATTTGAAGAGTCTATAAATTACAAGCAATGATCAACCCTGAATGATTCAAGCTTGGGAAGTATATTTCCAAGCTAGTTTTGCAAGATAATCAAACATGATAATCAATTATAAAAAAGTCACTTATTTATTTATTTTTTTAAATTTTTTTTAAAGCAATAGATTTGCTCTATTATTACCCTTTTGGCTTTCCTTTTTAACCATTACGACCCTCCTTTAATTTAGCATATTGAATAGGTCATTACTTGGGAAAATATGAAGCACGATTAAGACTATTAGATTCTATTTATTGTAAGCAATAACGCGATAGACCAATGTACCTCGTTTAAGAATTGCATATACATATAAGGCATTGTTTAATTCAACTTATTTTCAGTAATTTAAGATAAGGATAACAAGTTCAAGTGTTCAACTAAAGGTTAACAAGGTTATCCAAAGTCAATTTATCACTAATTTCTAATGAAATCTAATAAATTAAGTCAAAATCAGATTGGTGTAGATCACTGGAAATCAAGCGAATAAATCAAGTATAGTGTAATTACTTACATTCAAAAAAAAAAATTAAAAAAAAAAAATATAGTGTAATTACTCTTGTTATTAAAATCTCAAGGACTAATTAGGGGCCTATTTCGTGTCCAATTACAATTACTATTCTACAACAAACCCTTTCATTGACAATGAATTATCCAAAATCACTTCATCATCCAAAGGGATTATTTAGGTGGTTTCTCCATTAAATTGTTGTTTTTTTTTTCTACCTAATATAAATCTATCTCTTATTTTTCTAAAACACACACACACCAAAAAAAAAAAAAAGAAAAAGAACACCAAACAACAATGCTAAAATATTAAGAACAATGCAATTCCAAATCTATAATTTAGTATTCTCTCCGTTCTAAAATACTTGCTCCACTTTTCATTTTTGATCATTTTTAAATACTTGTTCCATTTCCTTATTTGAAAAACTTTTATAATATTTAATTCATTTCTCTCAACTAGTGGACCCAACATAAATCATATTTTATTAATTTTATATTCTCTCCTCCAATTCTCTCAACTACTTTTGTTTTTTTACAATTTTTATTATTCCATCTACCCCACTATCTTCATATTTTATTACTTGGTACTCCCTCCGTCCCTTATCTACATGCGTACTTCCTATTTGGGGGTTTCAAAACTACATATCTATTTCTATTTTAAAAATGTAATTTTTGACAATATTTCCTCTTTTTGATGAGTTGTTATCAATTTTCTTCAATTTTGTTTTTGTACTTTTGACAATATTTTCCAACACTTTCTCTCTATCTCTTCAATAATTACTAACTACCTTTTCTTTCTCTCTATCTCTCTCTAACCCCACATACACATTTGTACTTCCTAATCATGGGTTTAAAGAATTTTTAAGTTCCTTATTTCCTACGAAAAATGGAAAATAGGGATGTAGATAAGGGACGGAGGGAGTACTCCGTATAAATATTTTTGTTGAAATAAATGTCAAGAAAATAAGGAAATTTTCTTAAAAAAATTATAAAAAAAAACCTAGAAATTTTATCATACACCCGGATGTACCATGCTCATGGTACACCCTGTCAAAATACAAGAGTTATAAAAACGCGGAAAGATCATTGTGTACAACTACAAAGTACATGAGAAAAAAAATAATTCAAAATGATTCTCTCCTTGATTTAAGGGATTGATTTGTTATTTATATTGCTTGATTCATGGAATTGATTTATTATTTATATTCTATATTACTATTGATAAACAATATTTCACTTTTTGTAAAGAGAGAGAAATTGAGTTTATATAAAGAGAATTTTTTTTTTGAAGTGATTTAATGTTATTACGAAGTTGATTATATCGTTTCGATGAATCTTTTAATTGAAAGATGTAATTGACGAATTCGTCGTTGAGAGAAAAGGTATTTTTCAATTTTTTTTAGCTACTTCTCTATTTCGGTGTTATTTTCAAAGGTTGAAGATAATGTTCTTTATATTTTGATAAATGTTCTTTTATCACTTTTCAATTGGAATGAAATATGTTTATGGAGTTTTGATCAATATGTTCTTTGAGTCTAAACTTTATGTTTTGGTTACAAACAATGTTCTTTAAGGTATATAAATTGAATGTTCTTTAGGTATCAATTATACAAATTATGTTCTTTTTACTTGAACCGTATGTTCTTAAATTTGAATTTTAAATTTTGAATTTTTGAAATTTAATAATGAAAATTTTGAATTATTTGTGTGAAAATAATTGTAAATAGAATAATTATTGAAATCAGAATATTTTGAAATGATTTAACATCAAATTTTTGGTAAAAATCAATTAATACCTATCTTTTATCTTTATTTAAAAAAACTGTTCTCACAAAATTACAGTGTTTTTTATATTTCAGTAATATGTCCCTTTATTAATTCATGATGTTCTTTATAATTATATACTATGTTCTTTTCGCTTTAATTCGGGTGTACCATGAGTATAATACACCTGGGTATACGAACCAACAATTGAAAAAAACCCAACAAAAAAAAATATTGTCAGTTAGTGAACGAAGCAAGGGAAACAGGAAGACCCACCAAAATGACGTGTCAACTCATAATTGGACTCAAGACACCGTAGCACAAGCTGTTAAAACTACTCGAAATTACGAAACCATCCCTCAACAAATCAAAACAACTAGCTTCAGCACCCAGAAACCCTCCTAAAATGACGAAAATACCCTCACCAAACCGTATCAGCAAGATTCGGATCCATCAAACCCGAACCAAAGAGGTTCGGATCCTAAGTGAAAACAGTTGATCACAGATTTACAGGCTGTCAGCAACAAGTCCCTTTTTTCTCGTTCTCCAGTTTCTCTACTTTCTCTCTCTACTGCGTGTGTTTCGCTCTCTAAAATAGGCGGAAGGAGGAAGACGGAGCAAGGTTTGGTGGATCCGAGTTTGAGTGGATGAAACTCAGGTATTTTTGGATGTTCGTATTGTTCGATCTGTTTTTTGTTTTATTTCTGGAAAATTTTTCTGTGCAATGTCTGATGTTAGGATTTTTGTTATGATTAATTTTGGTGTTGTAATTTGTGTGTTGTTGGTGATGTTTCATGTTTGTTTATGTTTTGTGGAATTGATGGAATTTTATTTTGATTGATTGAGTGAATGAGAGGTGGATTGAAAAATGAGATCAGTTTGGATTTTATTTTGAAATTTGAAGTGTTTTTAGTGGATTGGCAAGTGAATTAGTGAGAGTTGTGAGTGGATATATTACACATTGATGAAGAATTTTGTTGTTCAAGTGAGGCATCTTTGAGTGTTGCGTTTGAGTTTATATGGTAATGGATTACAGTCGCGAAGAAGACGATTGCGCGTGTTGAGTTGTGAAGGAATTTTAAGTAGGATAGAAGTCGAGAATGAAACTTTTGACTTAAAAGGAACGAAAGTAAGTTTATTTGATGATTAGTTTGTTTAATTGTTTCGAGAATGAAGAACAATTAAAATTGAGGAAATTATACAAGCAGTGGAAGATGTTGGATTTAGCATTGTAGTCATGTAGTGTGTGACTTTAAGGTTACTAAGAAGATAAGAGGATTCTCGGGGACTGAAGATAGAGTAAATTATCCGACGCCTACAGTATGTCATAGGAATCTGTTGTGATTTTGTATGAGGGTTATGTTATCTATTCTCAATTAGCAGTGTGTTTGGGTTGAAGTTACTTGTATTATGAACATGTTTGTGTGACACTGTGACGCCGTGTGTGAAGTAAAAAGTATTATTTAGATGATGGTCAAAAAGGTATTTCGTAATCATTGTAGGTAGTACTCGTAATGGCTTTGACTGAGACTTCATTGTAAGTGATGGAAGTGGCATATTTATGCCCTGCAAGCATAGTTGGCTACTTGGCTACATGCCGATTTGTGGGACTCTGGATAAGATGTGAGTTAGAAGTTTGTTAACTGTATTGTTGTTTTCCTTTGTTAGTGAAACTAGTTTAGGTTATCAGGATGCACCATGATATATGAGTATATGGAATTGCCATTGTTGGTGCTCTTCTATCTAATATCTGTTTGAACTTTACTTTATTATCCATTTAAGTGTTGTGAAAGGATTTGCATTGTAGTAAGATTTAGAAAGGATTTGCATTGTAGCCATTAATGTGGACTGGTGGATTCATTGGTCGTTCTAGAGCTATATAGCCTCATATTCATGTTTTTTTTTCTTCTTAAGTTTGATAAGTGAAACTGTATGTGAACAGCTGTGAAGTTTGGACGTGTATACGGTGTGGAAATGGAAAGTGGAGATGGTAGTAAGATTTCTAAGAGAACAGTTTTGTCACAGTTGGAACTACTCTATTTGATGCTCTTGTCAAAGCAGTGGACACTCCTGAAGTCAAGCAAGAATTATATGCAAAAGGGTATACACACCTCCTGATTCAAATTGGTCGTGGGTCTTACATCCCTGCCAGGGTATTTTGAATGTTGGCCTTGTTGCCACCTGAACTTGTGTGTGATGTTTTAGAGCATGGCATTATTCTTTATGGCGTTAAATTTGGTGATAACGAAAGAAAAAAATACTGCTTTAGTTGGTTTCTCATTGGAGCTTGCATTAATAAACTGCCTGTTGAGCACTTGAGCATCAAACATGATTTCCATCAATAGCAAGTGAGGTGTGAAAGTGCTAACATCTAATTTTTGTAACTTTTAAAATAAAGTAATTGCCTGTTGCACATCATATTTGATTCCATACTGGGGTTTTGCCATTGTATGCTAGGCTTTTTATTGTAGATAAGGATACACTAGTAAATGTAGCCTTAAGATATCTGAGAATTCATGTTGACAAAAATAAGGATAGAATCTTGTTTTGGGTCTAGGTCTGGTCTGCATTAGTGCATTTCAAAATTGTCACTAAATTAATTATAAAAGTTTCAATGGCATCAGTCATACTACTGCTTGAACTCTTTACTTGATGTAGGGTCTGACTTTTGTTTTTCTCTGATTCACATGTAGTCAACTGGTGACGATGGGTCCCTAGCCGTTGAATACTTCACGTTTTCGTCTAGCATTGCAGAAAGCCTTTCATCAGCTTCTCTTGTCATAAGTCATGCAGGTATCTGTATATTTTTGTAAGAAAATTGGATGCTAAATTGTTTTCTTTGATAGTCATTAAATTCTAGGCCAGAAGTAGAGTATGAAATTCCTGCGCATAATTACTATCAAAACTTGAAAGGTTTATGGTTCTCTGCAAGTATATTTTAGGAGACTCTCTACCAGTGACTTGTCCGATGAGTTGGTTAGATTAGTTTCAGCTTGGGTAATTTCAGGTTCCGGTTGAGTGAATCTCAGCTCACCATTTCGTTTAAGTCTTTAGCGGATAATTTCGGGTTTCTGGTGAAACAAATGTTGTCAAAAGCCTAATATTTAGGATTGTGTTTTTGGGCCATCTCATTTTTGACAAGTATAGCTTTAAGCCTTCAAAGATCCTAAAGGTCTCATGGTTCCCTCGGCAATTATTGTATCCCTTTTGATGACCTTTAGGTATCTGGTGTTGGTCATAATTTTGTAAATCTTGCTATTATACAATATCTGATCAATGATTTTTACTATTCCCTGCCTTATGATTGGCCAATTATGTAATTGAATTAGAGTTTAAATGGTTGGGTGTGTAATTCTCCTAATGACTATTTGATAAGTTGTGTTGGGGGAGAAAGTTAAGGTTTGGCTTCGATTTCTATTTATCTTATGATGACTGAATTATGCTTAAGGTGCCTGCTAAATCATGTTTTACTGCATTATTCACCCTGCTCACTTTGAACCTTTCTGTGGCCGCAGTATCTTCACTTGAAAATTAGTTGCTTGGTCTGCTGATTGCTCTTGTTACTAGAGTAATTGTATCAATCGATAAACACCCACACTATGTATTTCTGTCGTAGGCCTCAGCATGCTGTGGGAACTTAGATGTATGTCACATTGCTCCTAGCTGGTCTAAACTTGTAAAGAGATTGATTGTTGAATTTCTTTGAGAAAATATGTGCAATGTGCTGGAACAAAGTAGTGAGTTGTAATGAGATTAATTTCCGTAGGTGAAAGACACCTTAGCTATTATCACTGTCAAGTTAACAAAAGCCACTGAGAGTTGATGTATGTTTTGTTTACCATAGCATGATCTACTAGGACACAATTTTTCCAAGCTAATGCAAATATTACTGGTTGTCTTACAGGATCAGGCAGCATTTTTGAGACATTACGGCAGCATAAGCCTTTAATTGTCGTGGTGAATGAGGATTTGATGGATAATCATCAAGAAGAACTGGCAGAAGAATTAGCAGAGAGGAAACACTTGTTCTGTGCACACCCTCAAACCCTTTATCAGACTATTACTAGTATGGATTTAGAATCTCTTCTTCCATATCCTGCTGGTGATGCTAAACCGGTTGCAAAGCTTATAAACAAGTTTTTAGGTTTCCCAGAAGATTAACAAAAACACATTACTTGATCCTCCAACAATTTAAAATTCGTCAGTGCTTAATCAGATTGAAATCTCTTGATTCTTTTAATAGCACATGTATCGCTTACTTCTGATGCTGATTTTTGTCAAGTAATCCAATCAAAGATGATTGATGATACACCATTTAGTCGTGACTGTCATAAGTGAAGTGAAGAATATATCTTTGGGAATGGAAAAATGCAGCATGAAGTTGATTGACTTCATCTCTGAAACACTCATGCAGAACTTCAAACAGAACTAGAGTCGGCACCATATGGAATCCCACCATAGATGTTTTCATTAGAGGAAAGGTAAGTAAGCTGGAAGCTGCCCTACCCTAACTAGCTGAACTTAGTCCAGATTTAAACATAGAAAAGCAAACAATCATGAGTGGTAAGTTAGAGCTTATGATGGTACATTTCTTTTCTTCTTTCTTTTGTTTCTTTATGGTCACTTTGGGATCAGCTGATGCCACACTTGGACTATGGGACTTGTGTGGAGGAGACGCAGATGATCTCCTACTTCTTCCCCTCCTATAATGATGTGCCATCGGAGAACAGCTCTTACGACGCCTTACAGGAGAATGGCCTCTGCGGCGACGTGGGGAGCTTGACCGGCTTCTTTGCCTGCATAAAGCTTTTAAGGATGTACTCAATGTATTCAAGGTTTCAAGCTAGCCTCATAATTGTATCAGAACTAACTTTGGGACGAAAGTAAAAAGAGATTGATTTCCATCAGCACAATTTTGTTTTTGGGTGGCACCTTCCACTAGATTTCGACCACATTTTTTTTTAATATGATCCAATTCAGCTAGTGTTCTTCATCCTCTAGCCCCAATTCTTTTTTAACTTTTAATCCCTCTCAAACTTTATTTTTTGGGTGTGATTCAATAAATCTTACGTATTCACCAAGTCCAGATAATTCTCATCACCATCACCATCACCATATACCTTTTTACAAGATAGTTGTATGATAAATAGTCCATATAATTCTCATAATTAGTGTATTTCCAAGCTAGTTTTACAAGGTAATCAACATGATAAACAAATAAAAAATGATACTTGTATTTTTGTATAGAAGTGAGATTTGCTTCTATTTTTACCCTTTTCCGTTCTCCTTCTTAACCTATATGACCCTCTTTCTTTTACCTCCTATTCAATAGGTAATAAATCGTAAGTGAGTGTTTTGAGTGATCTTCTCAGAAAAAGATTTTTAAATAGTTAATAAAGATGTTTGTATGAAAAATATGAAGCATAATTTAGAATATTATATTCAATTTTTTGTAAGCAATGTCGATAGACCAATATAACCATTTAAGCATTTTTGCGTATGCAAGGTCTTCTTTAATTCGATTTATTTTCACTTATTTCATTGAATAAAAATTTAAATAAGCTAAAAATTTAAACAAGCTCAACTAAGGTTCAATATGTTTTTACTTCATATAATTTAAGGTAAAGATAGTAAGTTTAAATAAAGGTTAACAAGGGTCGCCCAAAATCAATTTATTACAAATTTTAATGAGTAAAAATTCATGATAATAGATTTAATGGATTGTCGTAAAATTAATTCGTTGGTGGAAAATTATGCGAGATCACAAACGTTATCAATTTTTTGAATACAATTTAATGAATCGGAAGGAAGACACCCTCACGGTTATAAAGGATCGTTAGATTGTTTCTTTAACAAGAGTGTAATTTCCAGCGATGATATAAGCGGGAGATGTTCCGTGGTGCAAGATTTACTTGACAATCGTAGTTTTTATGAAGGAATATCTAATATATTTGTTAAAGTCGAATTTTCTTTGTAGATGATGATTTCTTATTAATGAATTATTTTTACTAGTAAAAAAAAAAAAAAAAAAAAAGTAAATGTCAAAATTTATTTAAAAAAAAACTAAATGTCAACAAAAGAAGGAAAATAAAAAAAGATAAAATATTGCCAGCCAATGAGAGGATTTGTGAAGGAAGCAAGGGAAACAGGAAGGCCCAACAAAATGACATGTCAACTCATAATTGGACATAATACACCGTAACACAAGCTGTTAAAACCACTCCAAATTACGAAACCACCCCTCACCAAACCAAAACAATTAGCTTCAGCAGAATCAGCACCCAGAAATCCCTCCTGAAATGACGAAAATACCCTCACCAAACCGAATCAGCCAGATTAGGACCCAATAAAACCCGAGCCAAATAGGTTCGGATCCTATTCGATTACAGCTAGTTACAGGCTGTCAGCAACAAGTCCGTGCTCCCTCTACCCTTTTTTCTCGTCCTCCAGTTTTGGGTTTTCTCACTCGCTTTCTCTCTCTTCAACCAACTTCTCTGTTTTCTCTCTCTACTCTCTCTCTCTACTTTCTCTCTCTAAAAGAGGCGGAAGGAGGAAGACGGAGCGTGGTTTGGTGGATCCAAGTTTGAGGAGAAGAAACTCAGGTATTTTTGGATGTTCGATCTGATTATGTTTTTGTGTTTTAATTTCTGGAAAATTAGGTTTTCTTTTTGTGCAATGTCTGATGTTAGGGTTTCTGTAATGTTTATTTCTGATCTGTGTTGTTGTATTTGTGTGTTGTTGTTGATGTTTGTTTGTGTTTTGTGGAATTGATGGAATTTTAATTTGATTGTGTGAGTTAATAAGAGGTGGAATTGAAAGACGAGATTAGTTTGAAATTAGGCGAATTTTGTGGAATTTGAAGTGTTTTTAGTGGATTGGTGAGTGCATTTGTGAGAGTTTTGAGCAGTTATTTTATACATTGATGAAGAATTTTGCTGTATAAGTGAGCGAATTCTTGAGTGTTGCATTTGAGTTTACTGTGAGGAATTACAGTCGGTGCGAAGAAGATAATAGCGCGGTACCGCAGTAACAGTTATAGTGAGAGTGATTTGTGGTTGAGTTGTGAAGGAATTTCAAGTAGGATAGAAGTTCAGAATTAAACTTTGGACTTTTAAGGAACGAAAGTAAGTTTATTTGATAATTAGTTTGCTTAATTGTTTCGAGAATGAAGAACAATCAAGACCGAGTAAATTATACAAGCAGGGGAAGATATTGGATTTAGCATTGCAGTGTATGACTTTTAGGCAACTGAGACGAGAGGAGGATTCTCGGGGACTGAAGTCAGAGTAAATTGTTCGAGGTTGATAGTATATCATAGGAATCTGTTGTGACTAAAGACTGAGTAAATTATTAGTTGTGATAGTTATCAATTCTCAATTTACAGAGTGTGTTTTTTATGAACATGTTTGTGTGTTGCCACGTGTGAAGTATGAAGTATTACTTAGATAATGTTCACAAAGGTATTTCGTAATTATTGTAGGTAGTAATGGCTATGACTGAGCCTTCATTGTAAGTGATGGAAGTGGCATATTGATGCCCTGCAAGCTTAGTTGGCTACATGTCGATTTGTGCGACTCTGAATACGATGTGAATTAGAAGTTTGTTAACTGCATTGATGTTTTCCTTTGTTAGTGAAACTTGTTTGGGTTATTAGGATGCACCATGATATATCATATCTGTGTATATGCAATTGCCACTGTTGGTGCTCTTCTACCTGATATTTGTGTGAACTTTACTTTTTTTTTTTCGTTGGAGTGTTGTGAAAGGATTTGCATTGTAGCCATTTATGTGGACTGTTGGATTCATTGGTCATTCTTATTTTCATTCTGTTATTTTCTTTTAAACTACTAGCTTATTTACTTATTCAAAATCTCTATCTGACTTTTGTTTTCAGGTGTATTGATTTGGTTAATCGAAGGGGCCTGATTGATATACCGACAAGTCAATAGAGATTGGGTGCAACATTTTGTCATAAGGCTATTCTGCACCTCATGGTGTAACAGACACTTGAAGCCCCGCTGCTGAAGGGATATTGATCAAATTCTTTGTGGTTACTGTTGCTGAAGGGTTTATGTCACTTGATGCTGCTAGGGTTGCTCAATCTCATATTGAGAAGGGAACTTCGGCTTTATTATAGGCCCACTTATTGTCTCCATGCTGGCGGAGAGCATGCGTGGAATTTGTGCTTCGGGTAATGCCCCTGACCAGTCGAGCCGTCGATGCACTCGGTGTGGTGACAATTTCTCTAGTGGTTCTTTTGGTACTTTTTGGCGTGTTGTGCATAATCTACACATTGTACTTCCGTGCTCGTATTCAGAGATCAGAGCTACGTCGACTCGATTACTTTAACGGACCTTGGATAGTTCGGATCGTTTTTATTTTGTTTGGAATATGCTGGGGGGTTGGTGAAGTTGTCCGATTAAGTTTCTTTAGGCAGGAGGGTAAAGTCTTTCATTCGCTAAGTCTAAGATGGCAGGAAGACATATGCAAACTATACATCCTATCAAATCTAGGGTTCACAGAACCTTGCCTCTTCCTCACTATGAGTTTTCTCCTACGCGCATCCCTAGATTGGAGGGGGTCTGGTATACTAAACCGGAAATGGAACTTCAAGACCATTGGTTATGTTTTGCTTTATTGCCTCCCAGTATTCGTCTTGGATCTCTTTGTTGTCACGGTTGCCCCCAAGTTCCGACATGGAAAGATTAAAGTGCTGAGTAAATTGCCAGAACAATTCATAACAGTATATTGGAAGTTGAATGTACCAGGCCACCCTGCCGTTGCTTGCACTTACCCCTTGTTGTGTACAATAGTCCATGGACTGTTTGCCACCGTCCTAACTACTTATCTGCTATTGCTTGGGAGGCGGATGGTTGTGTCGGTCATCAACAAAGGGTTGCAGAAGAGAGTTTACATACTTATATTTCTTGTTTCAAGTTTCCTCCCTTTGAGGGTTATTTTGCTTGGTTTTTCAGTTTTGGCGAGGCGTGAGCATTTTCTCTTTGAAGCTCTTGCCTTCTCTAGTTTTCTTGTGCTTTTTTCTTTTGTTGTAGTGGGTATATTTATGCTTGTTTACTTACCTGTTGCGGATTCTTTAGCCCTTAATAGGGATCTGGGGTTGCCTGGCACAGAGGGAGGACGGTGCTACACCTCCGAGGACTATGCTGATTCTCTCTCTCTTGTTGCTGCCAACCAGAGCCAAATTGAGACCAGTACGGCCACAAGCCTGGGAAGAAACTCCGATGTCTCAACTAAACGGGGTTCCATTTCATTCCGGACTATGATCAAAGATGAAGCTTCTTCTACAAGTGGCGTATATGAGGAAGAAATGAGCACATTTTCTCCAGGTTTTCGGCCGTTAATTTCATCTCCTGGTTCCCCAGCTTCCCTACAGATGAAACTTCCAGTTTGAGGCAAACTTCATCGGGGGAAACGAAAGGCAGAAGAGAAGCTTTTTTTTCTTAGTTCTCTTGTCTTGATGATGATGTTTAAAAGAGGGGTGCATCTGTAAGGGCAATTTCTGACAATTAATAAGACTGTATCTGTTCATAGAACCAAGGAAAATCTACCCACTTCAGCGTGATAGTCCTGAGTAAAGTTTTGGCATTGTTTTCAGCATTCTTTAATTTTGTCATCATCAATAAGCAAGTGATAATTTTATTTTGTTAATAGTTATGAGAGTGAAGGGGTATTTGCTCCCCTAAAATTAAAGTTAAGTGTACAGGTTGGACGTTCATGGCAGTTTAGTTATCATTATTGCGATTTAATTGTTAATAAAAATACGAAATAAAATGCAAGTCAGATAATCAGAAGCCTTTAGAATCATAAATCCTTTGTTGCACCTTGCACTCAGTTAACCAGTATACAAATTTGTTTATTTCTGACATAGATAAAGAGTAAATAACTCAAAACTCAGAAATCACCAAAAATTACATGTACTGTAAATTTTTTTCTGACGCAACAGCTATGAACAGCTTTTCAAATTAAATACCCTCTACTAATGAAGATTTTCTTTTCATTAGTCATTTTCTTTTCACTTATCACTCGGCACTCTCACAGCACAGCACAACACATTGGATTGACGCTGAACAAGTACTAGCCTTTCAGACGAGTAGACATGGGAATTTGGGGAAGATACAATCAAAGTTCAAACTAACAACGTTCACGATTTATGAAACGTGATACTCTCTCAATTTCCTTCATGATCATCTCCTTTTCCTCTTCAAATTGTTCGTCCTCAGAACCTAAACAAAAGACAAGTGCATTAAAAGTTGGTACTTCAGAAAGAGCCCATAAATTATGTCAATAAAGTTTTTGGCCTGTGAGGAGTACTTCTAACCTTTTCCAACAGAAAGACTGCGTAAAAGATCCAACAACTTTTCACAATTTTTCGCCAATATAATTTTGATATCATGCGTCTTGTTAGGGTTTGCGACAAATACCTGAAGATAGATAAATGAGCTGATCAAGGGCTAAATCTTCACATATAGACAAATAGATCTATGAATTATAACTCCCTAAATGCTCAAAAACAGAGCTCTAAATTCTCAAGACAGAAAACAAATAGAATTTTTCAAAGAAAGTTCGCACCTTGAAAATGTGAAAAGCAGAAAGCTGGATATTTTTGCTCGAATCCTGTTCAAAACCAATATAAAAAGGAAATCAAAATCAGAAAAGAGATTTTGAGCTATATTCAGCAACTTAACAGAAGTACTATGCATTGAGAAGATGATTACATTCTACAGCTCCACTATAAGCATTAATTTACCAAAAAATAGATTTCTGACAAAGATAGGTTCTATTCAAAGATACTTCTAGAATTTATTTATATTTTTTTAATTATTATCGCAAGATTCATTAAAAAAATTGTCCAAATATGTAAAAAAAAAAAAAAAAAAAAAAAGAAGAAGAAGATGAAATCAAACAAGGCACCGTAAGTAAATTGATACCTTCAATAATGTCATGATAACTTTCAGGTAACGTATTTCAAGGATATATTGCTTCATTATGTGCGAATTCGGCGGCTCTAAAAGAAAATCTGAAAGGAGCTACTACACATCAACAGCAAGCTATTAGTGGTGTATCAAACACATAAAATGAACATGTTTTGTAAATTACGTCAACAAACCTTTAGTGATTGTCTTCTAGTCACATAGTTTGAGGATGTCAAAAGCTTTTCATACATTTCAAAGAACTGGAAACAATAGACATTGATTAGAACCAATATAATGCAGGCAATAATCCTTTGTACACGTATGCGCGAGGGGGTCGATGAAAGGTTTTTTGTTTTAAAAGCTCTACTATTGTTTAAAAAAAAAAAAGAAGTTAATACGGAGTTGAATACATTGAGAAAAGATTACAAACTAAAGCTTTAACAAATCTAATTTGCCCCAAATTAATGTTAAGAAACGAAAATGCCTGACACAACACACATAAAAAACCAAAAAGAATAATATGATAGTTTACTAATCTTTTACATAAAAATGCAACAACAAAACTTGTTTGAAACATGCAAGCTTTTGCATTTTGCTAGACGGACTCTTACTAGGGAATTGGATTCTAGCACTTGTAATAAAATGTCATAGTATGTCATCTAGGCCTGGGAGTAATAGGAACATGATTGTACCTCATTATAATGAGATGTCAGATATTCAGCAACTTCTTTACTGTGTTTCGTAAGCAGATCCTGTAAAAAAATTTGCAGGTTTACAAAAAGATATAGATTCTAACAACATATGCAAACAGATGCCATTGAAACACTGACCTTGAATGTGGCAAATGCATCTGAAGCAACATCAAAGTTGGGAAGTTCTATATACTTGAAGAACAACTCAAAGCTGGTAGACTCCAATATATATCTGAAAGAATACTATAAAAAAGATATTTTAGAAAAAAAATACCTTTGAAACATACAGTGCGTGTAATAAATTTCCAGTGAAATAATTTTCTAGAAAAATAAAAATAAAAATTCAAGGCTCTCTAAATCTATGCCCAAATCCCAACAACCCCACCCTCCACCCCCCCTACCCCCTTAAAAAAAAAAGACAAGGAATGAGAATAGGAAGAAAATAAACACTGAGAGAAAAGGCAGTACAGAATATGAAATTATGTAATGCGAAAAAACTAGAATAACAAGAGTAGTAGCATCTGTAAAAAAAATTGCATATTATCCTCACAGAAACACACATCACATTTGAAGTCTCCTATCTATCAAGGTTCTCTATTATGATCAATAACTTGGTGGGTTTGCCAAAATTTAACTCCATTTCCAAGAACTAATGGTACCCTCACTTGATTAAAGCACCTGAATAAGAGCAATATGATTCACAGACATATGATAGAGATGAGAAGAAGAGATAGAAAAGAATAATTTATAGCACAAGAATCTTCCCAAGGTTTGACTCTTACTCATCTTGACATTATTATCTAACCAAGAAGAAACCTAGAATACAAATATTCATGGTCCAAAAAAGAAGCGCAAGTCCTAAAAAACACATCTCATCCGGTCATCCATTGTGCTAAATCACTTAAGAGCCAAACAATCCTTTTTATTAGGTCTGCAGACTAACTCCCAACCTCCCACCCTAGTAATAGACCCTCTTTTCTTACCCCACCCGACCAAGGAAATTACACATAAGTCTTCACAAGCTCAAAGCAGCACCATGGGGAATTTAAAAGAGACAAAGAAAATTACAAGGGGAAACACACATAAATAGATATAGATAATGTCACAACATTATCTCCCAAAGACAACGTTACATCACTTTTCAGAATACCCCAATGTTATGTCAAATGCTCAACACTTCAAGATACATATGAGCATGTAAAAATTAACCATATGAATTCCCCAAACTCTTAGCGACTCGACACACCCAAGGTCCTAAGCCTTCCCCGAGAAAGAAATTGCTTATATCTCAAAGGACCAAGAAATGGATTAAAAAGTAAAGGTGAAAGGGTATCGCCATATCTCAAACACCTCCGAAAACCCCAAACCAGTGAACCACCTCCAAGAAAATACATTCATTAACCAACCAATGAAATGCATCCCCTAATCCACTTCCTTCACCTAGATTCAAAGCCTTTTAATTCCACGATCCCATCATACGCTTTCTAAAGTCCAAATTCAAAATGTTGTTCTAAGACCCTTATTCTATTGTCATTAACCACATTACTCATGAATATGTGATGCTCCACAAATGTTCTCTAGGCCTCCAATATCATTGAAGAAAGAACTACCCTTAATTATAGAAAGAGCCTTTCTTGGGAATTGAGAGGCATATACATGTTGCCTATTCCAGAAACAGTGATGCTAATAAGTCTACTGTTGCCTATTCCGGCAGTCACTCATGACCATTGGCCACTATTGCTTAAGGCATCAGCAAAAGCTGACAGTGCTTCCTCTTAATTGTCGCCCGCTTAGCTACTCTATAAATACTACATGCAAGCCTCTTGAGTCATGCCCTTCTCAATTTTATTTTATTTAAGGCCAACGTGACTTATTATTAATGTTAGCCCATACATGTACAGCAGCCAACATGATATAGTCTCATATAATCAATCAATAACCTAAACCGGTTAGCTTAATTCAACTAGAGTTTATGTATAATTCCTTATTTCCTTCACTCTCTGGAATTCTATTGCATGCTGCTACTCTTTCTTCACAAGGGCCTTTTACCTTGATTGCCTCCAAAATCAATGAAGAAAGAACATCCCCTAACCTAATAGAAGAAATATTTCTTGAGAATTGAAATTGAAACATGATACTGTCTTATAGATTCAGAATAATAGTGGTAAATGAGCACAAAATGCTAACCACCTCTTCACATAACCTCCCAGGACCTAATGTGTTGATCACTCCCTATCTTAAACCTGACCAACAGGGAAAAGACACATGATGCCAAAGATATAAACTTTCACAGACACGCATGCATTAGCCCCAAGAAACCTGACCATATCAACACAACCCATATTTGCTCTCAACAAAATGTTAAACAGGAAAGCACCATAACCTCTTAAAACCCAATTCCTATTTCCTATCATTGCATTCCAACAACACACCATTCCCAAATCCTTCGCCTTATAAGCACTAGCTACTGAGGTCTTAAGTGGGAAAAAGTAGAGACATTGCTTTGACCAGAATTAGCTCCATCAATTCAGAAGACTACGTGTAAAAGACCAAAAATAAAATAAAATAAAATGGTGCACTCAACAAAAACTCTGGAAAAGCTTTAAAAAAGGTATGCAAACTAATCAATGAGCTGTTTAAAAGCCAAACAACATGAACGTCTTACTTTGCAAGAGTTTGAAATTTGATACATTCCCTCAACATAGTCCCACAAGTCAAGGCAGCATCTTTGTTATCATAGCTGCTCAAGAAAGGAAACACAAATTCATCCATATAAGACAAAGAACGTTAAAAAAATAAAAATCACTTTAGATAATAACCACAAAGGTGTTAAAATAATGAATGTAGCACAAACAATCCACATCAAACCCATGGCAGATAAGCACTAGTCAAAAAATACATAGATTTTTAATGGGTTTGCCAAATTGATCCTTCACTTTCAAGTAAGCCAAACCATAAGGAAGATTTCCACTTGCATCAAACCTAATTATTCATCAACTTGAGACAGGAAAAGGATAGTAGCAAGACATCCCAGCAGTCTCAAATTAAAAAAAAAATACGGAGTAATAAAATAAAAACAAAAAAAAGAAAGGAAAAATGGAAAGAAGCAAACAAAAAAAAAAAATGCACAATATCGATACACTTCAAAAAATATACTCCGTATATATAAACTCAAAAAAAAAAAAAAAAAAATGATCGTATTTTTGGCCAAAAAAAAGTTAAAAGAAAGCACATACAAAAGCATCTTATATTAAAGGGCTTGACTTTAAATTGTACCCCGTAAAAACTATGATCATACAGAGAAACAGAACAAAGAGGATACCGCCAAGTAACAATCTATGGATAAATCATAACAATCTATGGATAAATCTAGTAGAACTACTGAAAAATGATTCTGTTTTTTCTCAGAAATGAATAAGGTAAAGAGTGCAAACGTGTGCAATAGTCAAAAAAGAAGCCTAGGCGCCTAACTAATCAAGTCATATACAGAGGGAGAATGGGGGATTTAGACAGTTTCCCTTTCAAAAATACCCACACGGCCTCACCAGCCCAAACAAGAAACTTTTTTTTTAAAGTAAGAGAAAAATGGGAGCAGAAAAACCCAATTAAGCACACAAGGGGATATAAGTAAAATAAATAAAGCCCCAACTAAGCTTACCAGACAACAAGGAAGTCAAGCAGCTCCAAATGATTTTCAATGTATTCGATACAGCAATATGTGTCGTCCACTTGTTGCTTCAACAGTACAGACCAACATGAGACTAAATCTTTTCTCGCCTGCCCACATTTAAAATGGTAAATGAGAAACCGAGTGAGGATGTACTTTGATAAAAATTAAGTATATCTATGACTTACTTGCCAACCAAACACATGTAGCTTGTGAACTAGAAGAGGGATAACATCTTCGTTACATATTTCAACAGTGAGCTGCAGAATCTGATCTGTGTTTGGCTCAGATTCGCTATCTCCACAAAGCATCAGCCTCATTGTTGACAAGTTTCTTCCTACTTCTTCTAATGCCTGCATTATAATAAATATAAACTTTGGTAAGAGTGGTGAAAGACAGCTTGAAAAAAAATTATTAAAAAAAAAAAAGAAAGAAAAAAGAAGTGGAGGGATATGCATTGTCACAAAAAAAAATTATCTTTATCAAAATTCCATATGATGATTGTAGAGAACACAAGTATGATCTTGAGAAAAGTAAGTATGAGCAAAGGAAATCATAAGTAAGATCAAGGCATGTGAATCACAAAATTATAAAGTAAAAACTAAAAGATAAGTGTGATATTTAGTAGTCTACTAGTTGCACCATCCTATATAGTGATCTCATCTATACAGTGTACACCAGACTCTAACATTGATGATGAAGGCTCACATGTCAATACTATTCTAAGATTATGTATATAATGTAATCCATCTCCAAGCATGTGCTTCAACCCTCTAAACAACATTCACTCTGCTTAGAGGGTCTGATTCACTTTTAAACATTGCTGAACCAAAAAATGTGAGGCTCACACTATTGAAAAGCAAGACGAATGGGGCCAAAGAATATTTTGGATGATCTAGACAACTAGGGTTCCACAACCCACCTCCGCACCCCCCCCCCCTTCCAAAAAGAAATTAAGTATCATGTCCTACTACATTAAACATGCTCCTAAAAAAGATGATGGCAATTGTCGACCAACAATTAAAAAACTCTACTTGGATTTCTTAGTCCTTTTCTAGATATTCTACAGTCTCTTAAATGACAAGCATCTAGAGTTTCCTCACATTCCAAAGTCTTCTTCAAATGAATGAAAGGTTGCTCAGAATGCTCAATTATAGTCCCAACACGACAACATTGGTGAGGAAAAATACAGGCAAGAGGAACAAACATATAAGTCTCACATTGTCTTGTAATAAGATGAAATAACAACCGAAGTCCAGTCAAGCTACAAGCTTGCAATAAGACCATCACTAGCCCCAGATACAATTGCCTACAACATTTACACAAATCATGATATAATAGACAAAGGCAAGCAGAAAGTTGCTTTCCCCACCTGCAGTAGGCTACATAAAGTTGTCAAATCAGGTGTTCAGTAAAGGCTGTGTTCGAGTGATTTTGAGTCATGTCGAATCAATTAGCTAATTTTTCATGTCGTGAGACTCGTGTAATCTCAGGTCGGGTCACTTATTGACAGCTCTAGCTAAACGAATACCAAGTTTACTGACAAACCCGTAAACAATGTCAGCTGCTACTAAGAATTGACTTAAAACAGAAGCCACTACATTGAGCATTCAACCAGAGATCTAAAAATAAAAAATCCCACCTTGCAGATAATCATGAATTAAGATAAATACCCAACATCAACTATCTTACCCACATTACATTCCATACACTAATAACAAATTGACATTGATTCAACCTACAAAATTATAACACAATGAAATCAATTCAATCTAAAAATCCAACAAATGTTCCAACAATGCATCAAAATCAACAAACCCACATGTAAATACATCACAATAAACAACCAAAACTAACATCAAACTAAAATTAATACCAAAATTGGAGCAACAAAATCATATGTTTTGAAAAATTAAGATTAACCCATAAGAAATAAGGGATCAAAATAGTAAAAAATAACCTTTTCAAGAGCTTTAACTTCGACAACGGTGGGAGTGTCAAGGGCCAAGAGGCTGTCCTTGGTAGACCTGAGAACCTCTTGCGGTGTTTTAGAGCGAGGTTTGAAGAAAAATGACATTTTTGGTTGTTGTTGAAATGTGATTGTTTTCTCTCTCCTCTGTGTGAATCGCCGGCGGTGAGAGTTTAACAGTTAGTTTTTTTTTCCAGGAGAAATGTCAAATTTTGGACTAGGGAGAGGTGACAAATGAAATTATCTTTTGTTGCGTTTCAATGGGATTTGCTAAGTAATAATGATTACAATCTTTTTCTTTTCTTTTTTATTATTATTTTTTTTTTTTAAAGTAAGATTAATAATCATTAGGAAATCGAAATTTGTAATATAACATGGATGTTATTTTATGGGAATTGGAAGGATTGATAGTTTAACCGCTTGAAGCTTTATGGGTTATACTCTAGTCATATTGATTAGAAACGAGCCACTCTTGAATGGATGGATTTGAATAAAGATATTTTGTTAGGTTAAACATTAAAATTTGATCCAAATAGGCACATATTGTTATTCAAATATGAGTAATCTAACAATATGTAAAGAAAATGGTGTTTAAGGGTAGTTAAGTAAATTTCTAATTTATTCCCCATATAATTCCCAATTCATACCAAACAAAGGACGGAAAAAACTTGCGTGGACCTAGTCCACAATAAAATTATTGTAGACCTGAAGTTTATACGTACGAAATCGGCGTTATATTGAACATAGTGACCCTTATGTCAAACATAGCGACCCTAATTTTAACATAGTGACCTTTATTATTCATATTGATCAATATATAAAAAAAATCATTTGGAAAAAAAAAAAAAAAAAAAAAAAAAAAAAAAAAAAAAAAACTCTTATAGCCTTTATAATACCATGATTTTTATTTCAGCATAATAACCTTTGTTTTAACATAGGACTTTTTTTATATTAATAAAACAACCATAGTGTGTACAGTGTTAGTATTCCACGTACAATAAATTAGTGTGAATTCATTTACGAATTTGTAATGAAGGACAACAAATTTTTTTTATCTTTATCCTGCCTACTAATCCTCTATCTTTATCCAGCCTTTTTATCCTCCTTATTCCTGCCCTTCATACCAAACGTTCGTATACAATGTAGTATAGAACTGTAAATGCAAGAAGACTCAAATAATACCAAGCTAAGTTTGGCTAGAAGAAATGACAATTTGTGGCATAGGATTCCCTTAACTCTCACTCCCAAATTTGTCTAACCCGCTAATTCGGGGCCGGATTGACCCCTAAATCGTTCCAGCCCAGTAGGGCTCATCATCATACCTTAAAAAAACCCAAGGATTTTAGTTTCTTTTAGGTATTTAAAACTATTAATAGTGCTATCATTTAATATTATTAGTTTAAGTCATGTGCAATGCACGGTTGTTAATCTTGTTATTAAATTTTCTAAAGAGTTGTTTTGAATTTTATAAAAAATTATACTATACCCGTAATACTAATTCAAAAATAAATATAAATTAAATTTTATACTTTTACCAATGTCAAGATTTTTGACACTTAAACTTGATTTAAAAAAAAAGGTCTTTGAGGTTTTATTTTAGAAAAATTAAATTTATGACTTTTAAGAGTAGAAAATAAAGTGTATATATGTGTGTCTTAACAAAATGATTTCATTTTTAATTGAATTAAACACTATTGCAAATGTAACAAAATTGGAAGAAAAAAAAGTTGATAGTATTATCGAAAACTAAGATAATACATATTTAATACGGAGTAATGTTTACCTAATATATGCACAATTTTTTACAAAAAAAAAAAAAAATACTTAATATAAAATACTACATATATGTAATAATATATTAGTTGAGTTTATATGCAGAATTATTATTGTTAAGAATTGAAAGATATTTTGGATTCATAAGGAGCCAACAGTTTCTCCAGTTCTTGTAGCGCTACTGCCATCTTACCAGTCTCGGAATGTATATTGGATATGCATGGAGCCATGACACCGAGACAATCCTGGAAAATGTTTAGCTCGCGTGAATCATTAATTACACACCAAAAACATTTTCTATTACATGAAACAAATTATACAAAATCATTTACGTAAGATAAATTAACAAATTACGTGAAATTATAATATTATAATCTCACGTAATTTGTTAATTTATCTTACGTAAATGAGTTTGTATAATTTGTTTCATGTAATATAAAATGTTTTTGGTGTATAATGATCCATGCGAGCGGAACATTTTTCAGGATGTAAAATTGCGTTTTGGGTGAAAATTATGAAAAGGACAAAAATGTCAAAAAACTAAAATTTTTAATAAAGTCTTTTTTGGGCCATGGTTTGACCCACCAGGCACAAGGCCAAGTCCGCCCTATTACAGACTATACAATAGAATTCGATTTGAGTGTATTGAGCTAAAAGTTGTACAATTGATACTATATACACAGAAACATGAATCATAATGAGTGTAACGTTCGAAAGACATATATATTTTCTATTTAGACCTCTGTTGAGAAGTCATAAGGAGCCAACAGTTTCTCCAGTTCTTGTAGCGCTACTGCCATCTTACCAGTCTCGGAATGTATATTGGATATGCATGGAGCCATGACACCGAGACAATCCTGGAAAATGTTCAGCTCGCGTGAATCATTAATTACACACCAAAAACATTTTCTATTACATGAAACAAATTATACAAAATATTATAAAATAATTTCCTTAAAGAATCTGCGAAAAATAAGAAAGTGAAATGGGCGGGAAAATTTTAATCAAAAGATGACATGTGTCATTTCTGGTTTCGCCTTTTAGTATAAAGTTAGTTATTGATTTTTTTTTTTTTTTTTTTTTTTTTTTTTATTTTTAGTAGTATTTGGAAACAAAAGGAATTGTATGGGAATACTATTTTGCCATGACACATATGGTATGACCAGTGGCGGACTTGGGCTTAGACCTGGTGGGTCAAGTGACTCACCAGGCCCAAAAATTTTTTTAAGTTATTTTAAAATAAAAAAAAAAATAAAATTAAAATCGGTTTTCCCCAAAAAACCAAACACGAATTCAGTTCAAGACTTCAAGCCCTAGCCTTCTTCTCTTCGCGACTTCGCCTCATCTCCATTCTTCAGTTCGCCTCTTCGCTTCGTCCCAGCCAGGCAGCCACCGTTCTCTTCGCCTAATCGCCTGGTGGTCGGACGTCGGTGGTCGTGGACTCCGTCCTCTTCGTGGCTTCTCGCATAGTCGCATAATCCAACATTCGAATCTCTACTACTTCTTCCCTCTCACTTTCTCTCTCCTTACATTTCAGCAGCTATGGTGCAAGGCTGGAAATGGAGCAGGAGAAGGTCTCACTTACCTCTTATTTCTCTTATCTTTATGCTTTTAATTACTGTTACTGTTCTTTTCAACGAGTTCAGAATTCACGAGTATCAACCCCAAGATCATAACCCTCATCTTCAAAATACCCAGAATTCATCTCCAGGTTTGTTGTGTATAATCACTAATTTTCTTCAATTTCTTGCTTTTTTAGTGGTGAATTTTTGTGGGTTTGTTGAAATTCTGTGTTTTGAGTGATGGGTTTGTTGAATTTGTTAAAATGGTGGCTGAATTTTGGTGGGTTTCTTGTGTTTTGTAGTGTTGGATAACTTGTGTTTGTGTTTATGTTTTGCCCTAAAGGTGAATTTTTCTGAATTGGGTGTTGCAGTTGCGTTGGATGGATTCACTACATGTAGCTCTACTGTAGAGTACAATGGAGGAGAAGTGGGGTGGTTGTATTTTGTACTGTTTGAATATTTGGATGTATTTTTTAGTACTATTATTTGGTTGTTTGGTAAAATTTTTTTTTTTACATATTTGATTATCGATTGTGACTCACCAGTCGGAAAATCCTGGGTCCGCCACTGGGTATGACCACATTTGTTTATACTCGTAAGAGTTACTCTATATTAAGTTAGTCCATATGCCACGCACAATAAAAAATAAAAAATAAATTGTTTGAGAATACTAAAGACAAAATTCTACATATATGATAAAATAAAATATGAAATATCACACCAACTTGATAGTCTTCATTTTAAATGTTAGTCTTCATTACAGACTTTGCAGTGTATAAGTTGATATTTCATATAACATAAAAATATGAAATATTAGCTTATACTCTGTAATTGGAAAGGGTAATATTAGAATTTATCATAAGAAGATAGACAGAATATGTTATTAAAAAATTAATTTATACACTAGATTGATTCATTATCGATGACATATTATGTTAGATATTTACTCCCTGCGTTTTTAAATACTTGTTCTATTTTTTATTTTCTACCATTTTTAAATACCTGTTCCATTTCCTTATTTGGAAAGTTTTTACAATATTTAATTCATTTTTTTCAACTAGTGAACCCAACATAAATCATACTTTATTAATTTCATATTTTCTCTCCTCTAATTCTCTCAACTACTTTTGCTTTTTTATAAATTTTTATTCTTCTACCTACGCCACTACCTCTATATTTTATTACTTTCTTCAATTTCTCCTAAAATTCCGCGCATGGAGAAATGGAACAAATATTTAAAAACAGATGGAGTATTTATTTATTTTTTAAATAAGAAGAGTAATAGCATATCAATAATTTCCTAAATTAATATTCCCAAAAAGATTTATTAAAGAAAATAATAATAATTATTAGGCAAAAGATAACGAGCGCCCCCAGGGCGTTAGATAAAAGAACTATTTTGGAAATATCATAGTGAAATTAACATTAAATTACACCGATGGAATCGTGAGTTCGTCATGCATTCCGAATTTAATACTATTGTAAGTAATATGTTAATCCCTTATCTAACGCCCTGGGGCGCTTGTTACCAAGATCCAATTTATTAAATAGCTAATGTGTATTTTAATATTTATTCACTCATTTTATTAAATTAATCAAACTCCTAACGAATGAACGCGTGTACTGGTAATATACTCGTACAAATTACAACAAATTCAAAGTTACGAGCTTGTACTCCCTTCGTTCTATAATTAATGACACACTTTGATTTTCAGTTGTTCATATATCAACAAGTTCTGTCAAAAAAAAAAAAAAAAATACAAGTTAGACTAAATTTTTTACTAATGCATTAAAATAAATGTTATTATGATTATGTAAAATATTTTTTGTTTCTTTGATAGACATGTAAAATATTATTAGATAGGTATTAAAATAGTTTTTTTATTAAATCAATTCTATTTATACAGAGTAACTTTAATTAACATATAATTTTATACTGTATCAGTAATCAAATCAACACATTAACAAATATGCCAAACTTGACCAAATTAATTAATTTTTTTTTCCGGAACAAATCAATTCATTAATAAAAAACAATTAGATACATGCATTATGTATGCCGAGGAATGATTCATTGAGTCAGAAAACCGATGAATAGGACAAGTATTGCATTTATTTAGGAACGGAGAAATACATAAACATAATTATAAGAATAATCAGAAAACCTCCTCCCTCTCTCTCTTTTTCTCTCTCACTCTCTCAGTCTACCATTGAAGCGCGCACTCCACGTTCTCCATTGAAGCGACTTCTGGCATTTCTCCATTGAAGCATTTTCGGAGGTAATTTGTTGTTTCTCTTTGTAATCATCGAATATCAATTTCACAATCTAGGGTTTACCGTTGACATTATTCTCAGTATAGTGGTTATTCTAAAGTCGATTATTGAACTTTTGGTTATAATTATCAAGGTTATGAAAGATCATTTTGTTGGTAGAGAAGAATATCATGTGATTTTTTGAGTCTAATTTGATACTTGAATCAAATTTGCATTTAATGTTAGGTTGGAACTGTGAAATTGGAGCATTTTTCCCTGAAATTATGTGATTTTTCGAATCAAATTTGGTTGATAATGTGTTGCAGAAGCCTTTTAATGTTGCGGTGGAACTATGAATTGGACCTTTTCTCCGTTGGCTCAGGGTCGGGCCTGACCGAACCCATGCAAGGAGCTTCAATGAGTTCAGTCTATCTAATTCTTTGAATGGTCGGGTCGGAAAATCTTAATTTTAATTTTCATTTCTTCGTTGCTCATTCCCGCTAGGCCGGAGTGTTTGGCCTTTTCTTCTCCGCGCACTCTCACACTTGGCTGTTTTTTTAACCTGTGATATTGGTGTTATGTAATTGTTAAATTTTGATTTACTTATACTAATTTTTTTTTTAAATCTTTTCTACTGTTTGTATTCAATTCTTGGCACATTGAAATAACTGTAAAATTCATCTGGGGTTATATGTGGTTGGAATATTAATGGGAGAACTTTTGGGGTGTTTGGTTAGCTGTATGAAAAGTTAAATTCCCTGTAATTGTTTTCAAATTACTGTTTTTTCGTATAAGTAAGCTTTCTGACGGACCACTTTGTTAAATTGTAAAGACGCTAGGGAGAAATGGACGCCTACTATGAACCATCACCATTTTTCTGGGTTGAAGAAAGTAAGGGGCAAGCTTCTACTCCAAGACCAAGAAAGAAGGTGAAAAGGAAGAAGGAATACGTGGGTTGGGGTTCAAGTGAGTTGATTGCATTTCTTGAATCAATGGGCAAGGATTGCACCAAAACGCTTTCCCAATATGATGTCACCAATATAATTAATCTTTATATTAATGATAACAAGCTTGTTCACCCAGACAATAAAAGGAGAGTTTTGTGTGATGAAAAGCTGTTTTCTCTCTTTGAAAAGAAGACCATCTTCCGAAATAAGATACATGATTTATTGGAATCACACTTCGCCGAGAATCAAGAAGATTCAGATGACGATAATCTTGGCAGCTCTGATGAAATTGATGAAAATGGTTATTCTGTCCCTAAAAAGCTGAAAATTTTGAGCTCAGATAAGACAACTCGGTCTAAGAAAAAGGCTCCAGAAGTCTCGAAAAGCTGCTTAGCAGCTATCAATTCTGATAATATCAAGCTCTTGTATCTGAGAAGGAGTTTGGTTCAAGAGCTGCTCAACAACCCAGAAACATTTGAAACTAAAGTAGTTGGGAGTTTTGTTCGGGTAAAATCTGACCCACATGACATTTTCCAAAAAAACTCTCATCAGCTTCAACTTGTCACAGGTATCAGTCTTTGTACATGCATTTAGAATTAAGATTCATTCAATTCACACCTCTGTTTTGCTGATTAATTTAACTCCTGCCTGAATTTTCCTACTTATATTAGAAAGATTCACTTATTAACTTACAGGTGTCAAGGAAGGTACTCCAGCTGGTGAAACAAAGCCCTCTATGCTTCTGCAAATTTTAGGCATGACAGATGTCATTAGCATATCTGAACTTTCAGATGACATTTTTCCAGAGGTAAATTTGGTCTTCAGTATATAAACTGATTAGGACTTTAACCAATTATATATATATTTTTTGCAAGTTGATAATTTACACTGTATTGTAAGTTTATGCACTTGAAATACTTTTCCACTTTTACTTGTCCTGTCCGGTGCAAATCACTAGTCTGGTGTTAAGGATTAATTCATTTTAATTGATTCTGCACATGGTAGGTGAGTATCAGGTGACGAGCAACTCTAAGTATCAATAATCGTCACTGCAAAAGAATTCTCTAAAGTATTGAGTGTAATGTTGGAAAATTGTCTCAACCTATCTTCTTACTGTTTGCATGTTTCCTTTTGTGTAATTATCTCATGTCTTAGATTAATTCTTATACAGGTAGCTTTAAATGTTCGCTACCTGGAACAAAGCTGATACAAAAACCCTTTATTGTCTACTCAGCTGATACTTTCTGTACTGTAGGAAGAAATTGAGGAATTGCGTAGTAGAGTTAAAGATGGTTTACTGAAGCAGCCTACCATTGTAAGTTGTTGAGATTTTGTTTGTTCTTGATTGTATTTCATTTCCCATTGTCTTCTTATAAGTTTCCTATTTTTCATGGCTTTGCTGTAGTAGGATTTTCATTCATCTTTACTTTCACGATTTTTTGAACATGAACAGGGTGAACTTGAACAAAAAGTAGTTGTTCTGCACGAGGACATAACTAAACATGTATGTATACTTTTCTCTCATTGCATTTGATATTATTATCTATAACTTTGCTGCTTGACTGTTAGCTGTGATATATTGTCTATGTTGACTATGTAGGCTTGTACTCTTGTAATTTTAAATTTTGTTTGCAAGCTGTCTAGCTCTCTGTTGGTCCGTTTGCAATTTTTTTTTCAAGAAGCAATTGTGCATCTATTCACAAGCTACTTTATGTCTTCTCAATCTTAGTTATTTTACTTGTCTGATGCCATTTTTAATTTTTCATATCTCCTTAACTTCTTTTGATCTCATCCCAAGATGGGGCATAATTATGCAAGGAGTCTATCACTTATCTGGTGGTGCTTTTGAATTTGAAAACTTTCCTTGATTATGAGAGACATATGGTCACATATCCCAAAAACGGAAGAGAGAGAAATGCATCAAAGGCACAGACTACCTGTCGCTGGTTAAAGTTTACTGGAGTTTTTTTTAGCTCGTACTTGTTAAAACTTTCAGCTTTAACCTTTTGATAAAATTTTATTTTAACATGTTAAACTGCAGATATTCAAGACTAATATGAATGATTGGTGACCTTCCTGTTTTCTAAAAAACACCAGAACAATAATTATTTGTTAGTTATTCACGACTAATATGAACGATAATTACTAATTATACAGTAATATATTTGTAAAGAAACTGGTGTGGGATATGATAATGAGACCTAATGTCAAACACCATGTTACGTAGACTGAATGGTATGAAAGTATGAATCCAATTTGGGTATGTACTGAATATTCAGAATCTTGCCTTTTTCCCAAATGCCCAAGTTGACCTGAAGAGTGGATACAAGGTATAACTAAGTTACTGGACTTCCAACTCTGCCCTACCCCCACCCCCTTCTCTCTTTTATCCCCCTTATCTGCTCTCAATGTTCCTTTTTTATTTTTATTTTTTATTTTTTTTTATTTCTTTCTTTTTACTTTTTATTTTTTAATTTGTTTTAACCTGTTAGTCCTAATCTGATATTATACCATTCAAAGCTTGCATGTATTTAAGTCAATCGTTTGATGAAACAGCTGCTTGATAGTTTCATAACTTGCTGACACATTTGAGAGGTCTAGTTAAACTAAATGATGCAGACTCTGTTTGGTTTGACAGAAAACATTTTTAATAGGAAAGGTTTTTATGGAAACCGTTTTTTCAAAGGAATATACAATTGTAAAATTAGCTCTTCATTGTTTGGTTCCTTACAAGAAAAGTTAGAGAAAAATGGAAATGGAAGGGAGAGAGATGGGTGGAGATAAAAAGGGAGGTAAGGAGTAGAGAGTGAAGTGAGGCTTCCCTTCCTCAACAAAGGTAAATGTTTTCTACACTTGGCAGAGTTTTTCTTCACCTTTGGGATTTTTTTTTTTCTATTCCATTAGAAACCAATTTAAGGAAAAATGGGAAAATAACTTTCCTGGATAATGATTCCTCCCATCCAATCTCTCTTATATTAGATATTTCTCAAAATGTGTACTCCCATCAAGATGGCTACAAATTTCATGATATATGTTCCTGTAAATTATTTTGTGAGAGCCCAAAATGCATAGTTTCAGCAGGATATTCTAGAAGAATGTGTAAGGCTTTATGCCTTGAAGAGAACCCAGTTTTCCAATAATCTTTCTTGCCAAGGTTCATATTTGAGGATCCTTTATGTTCCGTTGCTTCAAACAATTTGTCTTTGGAGTTTAAGAAGATTCACCAAAATGCCCTCTTTTTTTTTCTCTTTTTTTGAAATATAATTATAATTTGAATGGATTGGAAATGAGTTTAGGGCATGAGAGAAATTTAAGTGTATTCTCACAGTCTCACTTGTTAGATTTATGACATTTTCCAAGTAGGAGATAGGGACATTATTTTCTAGATACGTGTATTCTTACTAGTCTGATTTATGACATTCTTGCAACTTAAAAGTGATGCCATTCTTTTGACGTAAAGAGATAAGTGAATTTGGTAAATGTAGTTATATTAATTTTTGCTCCTTCATGTAATATAGTCATTACTCGGTTGCTGCTATCTACTCTCTTGAAGTGCTTTTCCTAGTTATTATGCTGTTAACTTGATTGAAGCACACACACCTTGATCTGAGTTTTTTACTAACTCATTATAATTTGAGCTATGGAAAAATTTGGATCTGCCATGATATTGCAAAGCTTAATTTAGAGTATTTATTGTTTGCTGATTTCTTCATATGTGATAAGTCACGCACTGTAAATCCCTCTCTAGCTATTCTACATATTGTTTATAACTTTAAATTGCTCCCTAAAATCATAGTTTCAGCATCCATATCCTTAGTTGAGTATGTAGTGACTTGTCATATGAGTTTGATACTTCACATGCTGAACGAATACTATAGTAGTCAAATGGAGAGTAAGAACTTGAAGTTTTTGAATCATTGTCTCAGAAGGTTCTGTAGTATTTGTGAGGTGCCTTTTTCTTATCATGTCGAGTGTGAACCTGTTAGGAATGCATAAAGCTTCTGCTTCTTTTTTTTCTTTTCATTTTTTCATTTTTTTTTTTAAGATTTAGACAGTAGGGACAATGTGGTTGGTTAATCTTATTGTGATATGTATATATTTGGCAATAAAATATTTAACATGATATATTTGAGTCTTTTCTTGATCACAGTGGCTTGCAAGAGAACTTGTACTTCTCAAGAATCTTATAGATCGTGCAAATGAGAAGGGATGGCGTCACAGATATCCTTTACTACTGTTTTGCTAACTTTCACTACTGGTTATAATGTAAAAGTAACATGGATGCTAGTCCTGATGTATTGGTTTTGAATCTTTGTCTTGGGATACCATTTCTATTGGTTTTCCACAAGCAGGATTAAATTCGGTACATGGCGGAACAAATCTGTGCTCCTCTGTTGTCTTATGTGCTCACACTTGAATAATTATGATGCTCCTGCTTATCCTTTACTAGTTTTACAGTGAGAGAGTACTTGGACAGAAGGAAGCTACTTCAGTCACCTGATGAACAATCACGCCTGCTCAGTGAGATTCCAAAGGTGATGGCAGAAGAAGTTAAAACAGAATTAGTTTCTGAACCTGCTCCTGATGATTCGCCTAAAGCTGCTGACTGGGACTGGGAACCTTTTAATTTCTCATCAACTAAAAAAGATGTGACGAAGTCAGAAGTCTTAATTAATCAGAATGGTCAAGGTATGCACTTTTACTTTAACTTTTGTGTCTGTTCAGAATAGGGTATGTCTCAGGTTCTCTCATTTGGAGCACCACTTACCTGCACTTGCAGTGCATTTGGGATCATTAATAACTCATTAACTTGGTATGGCTTCTGCAATGATCATTCTGAAACTTTAGAAGCTTTAGTAATTAATAGTCAATATAATTTTGAATTTTGGTTACATGGGTTTTAAATTTTCTACCCTGCTTATAGCTAGCCCCAAGAATTCGTAATTTGGTTTTTGGGGCTGTTAATATAAGGATATCTGAAATTAAATTGTTAGTAGAATCTCTTATTAACGTTTTTTGGGTAGTGGTGAAAAATTGATAGCTTGATATCATCTTGAGTGTAGAAATTGAAGTTTTAAAACCTTCTTACATGTATATCTTAAAAAAAAGTTCTTACTGTTGGGGTTTGTTACTGTACATTATTTGCACCTGGCAAGTGTTGTTTAAGGGTTTTGGTCATGTCTTACTATACATGGTATATATTGGTACCTAGTGGCCATTGATTATTGTAATTAAATTATTGTTATATATATTTCTTACATCAAATTCTGTCAGACTGCCCTTACAGTTTTGAAGTTGATTCAATGTACTCAAGATTATAAGACTAAAGACTGACAGGAGAAAATTGGAATAGTCACAAAGTAACACATAAAGTAGCATCCTGGTACTGTAATTTGAGATGTGTCCTACTCTAGGTGGGATAGAGCCTAGAGGGTGTTCTGTTCTTAATTTAGCAGACACTCAATTCTTGTCTTGGGTAAAATTTTCAATTTAATCAGCATGTCTAATACAAAGTACTCTGTATATTTTTGGTGTATGATCGAGGAAAATAATTATTAAGGTGATTAATATGTTCACTACTTGGTAATTTATATGGTGATGTCTTGCATCATATTATAAGCACTAGTATTAGAGTAAAATAATGGAATTGGGCATGCTTTTATGAGGGAGCGTGATAAATTAATTGACTCTATGCTATAGTTTAGTCCCTGGATTAGGTGTTGAAGTTAGTCTGTAGATATATGTCAAGGTGGGGCAATTACTTGGTGATTCCTTGGTTTTGAAGCTTGCCATTTCAACTGTTCAAATACTTAGTGTTAACTCTACACCGGAACAGGTTCCCTCTTCCATATCGTTTTTATAATTTTTAATAGATACAGAGTACTACAGTGCTACATTTATCTCGCTATTTCCTCCTCCCTTTTTAGTAACAACTAAACTGATTTATGACAGCATTTCCCATTGAGCTTCAAATTATATTATTTCTAGTTTCTGAGATGTTCAATTTGATTGCTAAAAGTTAAAAAATTGACTAGGTTAGCTTGTGTTATTTACTTCTCTTCATTATAGTCTTTCTCTCTCTCTCAAGGTCAATGGCTGAACTTCACGCACACCATGATGACCAAGATAATTTATAATATTCAGTGCAGCCATCATTGGCTAGCAATGCAAGGAAGATTGACCCTTTATTATAGCCAATCTCCTTTATTGGGAGGGCCAAGTTTCTTTCAATATACGAATTGCCAATTTATTTTTTTTTCATTTGTTTTGATTTTTGAATATTTCAAAATATATTTGTCAATTACACTTAACTATATCAAGACATGTTCTTGATGAAATTATCCAGTATACCAATCAACTCTTATCATGTATCTCTTGTCTCATACTCTCATTAACTGAGTACTTGTATTGTTCTGAAATAGGTCCAAGTGTATGTAATTAACACTTTGCTTTCTATTATTTTTTGTTTTCCATCTATGGGATATGCTTGTAAATTCTAATGTTGAAGCATTTGCTAAATCTACCAGGTCCCTGCTTTATTTTTTGAATCCTGTATGACATGTTATGTAGTGATGAAATCTTTCCTTGTCAATCCTGGTTCATGAGCAGTATTTTACTTAATTACTCTTGAAGCAATCATCAGTGCAGGTAGCATGTTTGCCGGTTATTTCTTTACCGCTGTTAACGAAGTTCCATCACTTTTTGCAGCAGCAGCTGTGGCAGCTGAAATCAGCACAAGAAGCAATGGTGATGCACATACTTATAGCCTTGAAGAAAGAAGCCAGCTTGGAACTGGCTCTTTGGCATCAGTAAATAACTTATCTGCGCAATCCTTAGAACCGAAGGAAAGAGAAGCTCCTAAAGTAGAAGCAGTTAATGTCAAAGGCAATGGTTACACAGAGTTCTTAAACTTAAATCACCTAGGCATCCCTAACAATGGGACAAAGCAAGAAAGCAATGGCCATGTACAGCTCCCGAGCTCAAAAGAATTGAAAACGATTCAACCAGTGGTAATTGATTTGAGTGATAGTGATGAAGAGCAAGAAAATCCTAGTGTTGGGACCCAAATTCCAAGACCACGAGAAAATCCTGGTGTTGGTGCCCGAATTCCAAGACCACAAGAAAATTCTGGTGTTGGTGCTCGAATACCAAGACCACAAGAAAATCCTGGTGTTGGTACCCAAATTCCAAGACTTCAAGAAAATCCTGGTGTTGGGACTGACATTCCAAAACCTCATGCGGAGCAGTCATTGTGGCATTACTTGGATCCTCTGGGAAGAGTCCAGGGACCATTCTCCTTGATATCCTTAAAGCGGTGGAGTGATGCTAACTATTTCCGACCTGATTTTAGAGTTTGGGCAAGTGGTCAGGGCCCTCAGCAAGCGGTTCTGTTGACCCTTGTTCTTCGGCATATTTTCCCAAATTGATTCAGGATTGTGTACATAAAATGCTGTCACAGAGCAATTTTTTTCAACTGTAACTTTATGTAAAGATTGCACTAGTTTTTAGGTCTAGCCTTTCTGTATGAACCTCAGTTTTAATAGTGTTTTTGAGATGAACATTTTTTAGGCTGATGGGTCTTCTTCAGTTCATGTTACATCTCATAGTACTAGACTATCAACTCTTGATATGAAATAAATGGTTGGTTCTTTTTTCTCTCACAGGTCACAGCTAACCTTGTTCCAGTGTTACATAATTTGCGAATCCTCCTACAAACTGATGAATCGAAAAAGGGTGATACTTAAAAGAGGTACTTTGTAGCCAAAATAAGTTGGTGAATTGTGGTTTTATAGTAGCAAGTTTAACAATGCCTTGTACTATCAGATATTTTTGGCTCATATAGTCATATTATGTGTTAAATATCAGATTCTTTTTAATAAAACCTCAGCCCAAGGCTGAGATATCAGCTTACAAACCTAAAACAAAGGTTATTTATACTTGCTCTTTGGTTGTGCTGTATTATTTTGTTGTAAAACATCAAATGTCTACTATGCTTAATGGTGATTGTTATCCATTTAGAGCACTAATATCGTTTTTTTAACATTGTTTCGTGTAGTAGGACACTAGGATTATGAATCATATTAGCTAGAATGCTTGGAAATGATATTCTGAACTTTGTGTAAAAAGAAAAGTTAAGGATGAATGTCTCATTGTAGTATGAACCTGCTCAATTAATATATAGAAAATTGCACTCTTTACATAATTGATCAATTTCTATTGCCAATGTCTAATTACAAAAGAGTTCAACCAAAATTTTATTGGTTGTGCGATGTTTTGGAGTTGGTAAACAAAATTAATTGGGTGCAACCTGTGTTCGATTAATTCTTTCAAGCTTTACGCATTGTGAAATAGTTTTTTGAATTACAACGTACACATCAGAAAAATCAACATCTTTACAACGTATATTTACAAATATGTTGATTTTTCAGATAAATACTCATGGTTTCCTCCAAAAAAAAAATCTCATTATATTAAATTGGACAAAATGAAAAAAATAAAAATTAAAGAAAAAAAAAAATCATATTATAAAATTAAAACATCATAACACTTGAGAAAAGCAGAGGGAGTATTAATTACGAGTAGTGTAATATAGAAACGGAATGTTGTAGAAGGGCTGACGGGATAAAACTCCCCCAATAATCCATGCTCTTTTTGCTTTTCAAATTCAAGAATTTGAATCACAATCCCTCTTATAGCCAAACAAGCAGCAGTCCTGTTGGCCGCGTAAATCAAAAGCTACAAAGTTAACTAATCATGTCTTGTTACCCCTTTTGAATAAGACCCTTCAATTCAAAACATTTGAATTTAACAAGTCTTAAGGGATGACATCTTCATTAGGACTTTAACGACACAGTTGGAATATCACAAGAGGTTTCCCTCACGAAAAGGAGATTTGACAAGAAAATTCTACATAACACGGCTAAACATATTATTGTACCAAAAAACCTAATGGAGAACTAAACTGGCCAAAATAATTCGGCCTCAAGCAAAGAATATCGCCAACACCATAGGTAAATTCAACTTCAAAAAACATAATTAGAATGATTATGTGACAGATTGTTCATAACAATAATACCAAATTGACATTATGTAATTAAAAAGATAATGCAACAGATTGTTCATAACAATAATACCATAACGACATTACAATTGACATAGTTTTGACACACGAAAAACAAAAACAACACACAGAGACAACCACCACGATCCAGCTGGTTGCTGACTCGCTTCCAGCCAATCACTTATTCCAGAATATAGAAATTAACTGAAATAAACCTTACATCCTAATACGATTATACGAGTACTTAGTAATTAGTATGACATTGAATGAAACTGGATATTAGATATCACTCTTCTTCCGACTCGGACTCAGCACTCTGGAGCCACTCCACAAAAGGCTTGACAAACTTCCAAATAGATGAGCTCTTGTTGTTGCCAGTTGATCCCTTCTCGTACCACTCGACAATGGCTTCTTCCTCCAGCAAGTCAGCATCATAAAGAAACTTCAGAGCCACTGCTACCTCCTTGACAGCATCGGGACTAGCTTTTCCACAGAAAGACTCGATGGCATGCAACAGGATTGGCTGTGAACTTTCAGCATAAGCTAGAGCAGCACCGATGTAGTTCTTTTTCTTATTGACCTCCTTTGCAAATCCCTTCTGCAAACCGTCAAAGAGAGCCTCAAATACAGCATCCACTACCTCTTGAGGGGTGCCTGAGCACGAGGTTAAGTGGGTTTTCAACTGATTTGCAGTTGGACCTTGCTTCAGGTATTCCTTCAAATCCTTAATAAGAGTCTCTTGTGGGTCAGCAGAGAGACTGCCATTTTGTGCTTTGACCTCAGGCTCTGGTTTGCGAGGTGGGGACTTCTTCCGAGGAGGAGATTTCTCTTCAGTTGAGAGCATCACCATGTCAGCTGTCACAGCACTAAGCTGCTCTGTTATCCTCTTCTGAGCTGCCTCCATAGATGTGTCAGTCAGCCATTGAACATTGTCGCCATCGTCATCATCCTCATCATCAACATCTACCAAAGGTTCATTATCACCAGCCTGGCTCCCAGTAGGAGAATGGTCTTCATCAGAACCCTGGGTCTTCTTCTTGGTTGACTTAGATGCACCTTCTTTTGAGGACTTCTTCTGCTTCGCTGCCTTATCGGCAGCTTCACCATTCTTGAGGCGTTCCTTCTCAGCCCTCCTCAAGGCCTTCTTGTCCTTTGATTTCTTCACTTCAGGTGGGTTTTTAAGAATAAAGGTCGTGAGCTTGTCTCTCATATCCACATCAGACACAAATCCACAAGCAGCACATTTAAGCTGCAACATCTGAGTCTTGGTTATCAGAATCTCAGTCTCAGGGTTGCCACACCCATAGCACTGAACATATTTCTTGATAAAATTCTCGAGAAGTCCAGCAAGTTTTGCTGTGTCATGAGCTCCATTAACAAGGGAAACCCCTGTCTTTTCGTCAAATTTGGATTGAGCTCCGAGCTCACAACCAAAGTACTTTGTTGTGTAGGCAGCAGGCCGAGCCAAGGCTTTCGCTATGTCAACCATGTTGACAATGTTGGTTTTAATGCCATTACCACGACCTTCAATCTTTGTGACCATCCTAGGCATCTTATACCTGTAGAAGGCATCATCACGGTTTCCAGCACCAATGTTCTGAAGTGCCATCTTGCCTTATGAAGTGATTAGAGTTTGTTAGGAGGCAATGAGAGGAAGCGCTGATATCTGAAGGAAAGAAGGCTGCATATAAGTGCAACCCCAACAATTAAGAGAATAACCCTCAATATTCCCAATATGCATACAACTCAATTTTCCGGAGGTATGACTATCCTTTTTTCTAGACGTAGGGCAATATTCTCCAAGCAAGCCGATTGATGACAAAAAGAGAGAGGCTCGTTCAGACATAAAAAAAGCTTCAAACTCCACTTTTACGAACTGCGGCTACAGCACGGCTATTGCCAATCCTACAAACAAGAACACTAAAATAAATAAGTCATAAACAAAAAAGAACTCAATCATTCAGCAACCAATATCACCCCCATCCATCAAACTGAAATAGAAAAAACAACATGTAGACAGGTAGACATGAAACCTTACAGCTCAAATACGATACGGTAAGAGTTAAGGCTTCTTACAAGAATAAACCATCCACAAAGAAAGCATATTGACAGCAGAATCAGTATTGGCCGTAGAAAAATAACAACCTTAAACAATAAAGGTTCATATAACTATCAATTAAGGTTGTTCATAAACCCTCATCAAACGCAGTAGGTTCGGCAACTCGTATACACGAAACCAATGAATCATTCACCAAGGAACATTCAAAATAGCAGTAAAATAATTTGTTTCCATTTTTATAATGTTATCGAACACATTAGGGTAAAAAGTAAAGCTAAGAAAACTATTGACAACCACCAATTATGGAAAAACATCAACTTGGCCAAAAAGAATCTTAAAAAAGACAAATAAACATTCAGCCGCAACCTAATTTCATTACAGATCTTAAAATTAATCAATAGATGCTCAAAACACCAAAATAACTTAACATCAATTTCATTAATGCTCAAAAAATCTGACGTTATAAATTAATTAACACAACAACAAAAAAAAAATAATCCTCCGTAAAAATAACAAATAGGTCAACCCTAATTCATACTCCTATCAACAAATCCAAACACGACGAACACATATATCAAAAAAAATCATCAATTAATCCAACAAAAACATCAAAAATCAATGCGTGAACAATTCAGGTCAAAGAATCTCGCATCGGAATCAATTTTAATCGAAAATCGAACAACAAAACCAATAATACAGCACGAAATCGACGAAAATCAAACATATCAACAGATCTAAAATCAAACTCATTACATCAGAAGAAAAATAACAATAAAAAATGAAGAAATTACTGTATGATTGAGAGACAGAGGAAGACGAATACCTGGGAATCGAGGAAAAGGTGAAGAGAGAGAGAGGTGCAGGAAAGAGAGAAGAGAGAGAAAAAAGAGGAGAGAGATTGAGTCGGCAGTAATGTTGCGGCGGTACATTAGAAGGGCAACATGTTTGGTCATATTTATATCCACAAATCACACATTTTAATCCTACTAATATTGTGATTATTATTGTTTAATTTTAGGAAGTGGACAAAGGAAAAATATTGTGATTTTGAGAATTCTAACCCTAGTTGGTTTTGTCTAGAGCTTTGTAGAGTTTTGTAAAGTTCATCCCATCCACTTTTTTTTTTTTTTTTTTTTTGTTTTTTTATTTTTTTTCAAAAAAAAATCTATTATAATTTACAAAAATTGTTAAAAATAATTTGAAAATTGGTGATGGGTTTATAATGGCCTTATATTATATAACTTCACTTTCGAGATGGGTAGGTTGTAACTCAACATTTGCCTAAAGTTAAGACAAATTTGCCATAACTAAGGAACTGCCTTAAACTTGCTTTTGGAAATTTCAAGATCAAACCCTACTGAAAGGGGACTTTTTCGTCCAAAAGTGAATAGAAGCGAACCTTGAATTAAACATTTAAAATTAATGTCCAATGCCTTTTTTTTTTCCAAAAATCGCGCCACTCCGAATTTTGAGCCCAATAGTGTTGCTGCAACCCACCATGATTTTAAGCTAAGTTATGTTCGATCATCTCTCACACGATCAAATACAAAACCTAACAATCCTATCAACACTTTTAGTTTTAGAAAATCTTGTCATCACTTGTTTCTTGCAACCCACTATACAACTTGATCTGTTCTTTCGGTCATCCTATCTAGGCGTAACTTGACTATCACTCAAATCAATCCAACTTGAGTTGACTCGAACGTCATTTCTTCCCCTAACTAATCAATGTTTTGTTACAAAATAACTCTTTACCAACTAATTCGTGGTTGGTATATTTTTTTATTCATTTATATGTCACTTAACTCGATTTATATTTTTTTCCCATCTCTTTAAAATTTTTGTATGGATTATTGGTGGTAGTGACTATTGTACTAGTACATGAGTTTTTAGGTGGTGGCAATGAAGTTTAGATTTGTTGTGGATACTTTTGTGATAATCAACCGACATGCATTGGTAAACAAGGAAATTTTGTGTCGTTGTATACAACATGACACTAATTAGTTTATCGTGAAACCTAGTGAAGAAGGAGAATATTTCAAGAATAGAAGTATAAAACACAAGGGCAAATTATATTTTTATAAAGCTTATCAAGTAAAGACAACTTTAATAAGGATTAAACATATTTTTAAAGACCGCATATTTTTTTTTTTACAAACTTATGTCTATGTTAATCAATTTCCATCCACATGTAGCACACACATATTGGAGAATGTATGAGGTATAGAGAGCTACTATTATCCTAGAAACCTAGGTGCTTTCACTCACCTAGATGTAATATAAGTTTATTCCTTTCCTGTTTAAAAGAAAAAAAATCAAACAAATTGAATTTTAAAGTGCATTCAAAGAAATAAGACTCCACCAACAAATTAAATTTCATTCATATGTTTCTCATTGAAATGAGTAAAAGCATACAAAGTGACAAAGGAAAATCAATCTTAACATTTGGTTGGTTTAGATTTGTCCTACATTTTATGATTCATCAAAGAAGTCGAAAACATGTAGTGATTTGATTGTGTGTAACCCATAGTGATTTGATTCAAACTATATACTCCGTATGTATTATTATTATTTGAATTAAACCCTCAAATGTATAGATTAAACCTTATAACACTTGATTATAACTTAGTAAAGTAATTTTGATACCAAGGACATGTGAACATATTTAGCAACTGGAAACAAATAATACCACCATCCGGAAATAATAATCATGAATTTTAGAAATAGTAAAATCCTTGAATTTTTAAAGGTTGAGGCAATGTGAATACTGAGTATTACAATTCTAAATGGAGAAACTATTTTGTATGTTTTTAAAACTCACACTTCTTCAGTCTTTCAGGCTCACACTAAAAGTTCCTTCAGTCTTTCAGGCTCACTCTAACACAGTTCCTTCAGTCTTACTTGCACGTTCAGAACTGCCAGTGACTTTAGATCCCTAAACATCTGACACAACAGAAGTTACCAGCCAAAAGAAGAAATTATCATACCGAAGTTAACACATCGGACACCGCGTCTAAAGCGTGGTTAAGATCACATCCTTAAGACATTTTCTCAGCTCAGATGATTATGGACTAGTAACAGATACATATGTCATGTTACAACAATCTAAATTATGCTCTTTTGTAATATCGAGCATCAATACTAACATCTTGCATCTACAAATCAAATTTCACAACTAATAAATCAGATAAAAGTTCAACCTTGACCACCTGTAAGATTGAATTTGAAGCCAACTGCAATACACTATGTAAAATGGCACACCCTTGCTTGGACATCTGTACCCCAGAAAAAGTATAATCTTGTCACAAATGCAAAATATAATAGGTTCAAAACTTCTATTTATCTATCAACCACCAAAGCTACATGAAGTACTTAAAAAGCAAAGGAAAGAGATGACCAATATATGTTTCAGGTTACCAGAAACATAATGCACAACTAATACTCCCACCAATGACCATACATGAAGTACCGAGTATTAACTCGTTCTATAGTTTTTCAATGTCTCGTGAAGCTCCAATACAGCAGCAGAGATATGATCAAACACATACAAGGACAGCCAGTTATGATTGTAAGACATGACCACAATACACAAAAAATTAGAAGAGAAACAATATACCCCAACTCCACAATAAAAGCTGAAAACTTAAAAAGATGTTTCTCCACTAACTGAGGCATGAAGAAAATTGTTTCCAGTATAGCAGCAATTCCTTGCTAAAATAAGTGCACTTAACAATAAAAATGAGCAAAATGACTTAAGAAAACAATCACCCTTTAAAATGACAATCTTCATGATACTCCATAATCAGTCACAAGATCACACCATAATGTACATGGAAATAATGATATAGATACAAAAGTTTCTCCAAATCACAAGCCAGTGAAAAAAAGAAGGACAAAAATATGATCAAATAAGGAATTGTTACTTCACACCTTTGGTTATTAATTCAGCAATGCAACTCAACTTTACTTCCTGAATTGCTTCACAAAAGTCATATAACCCTATATGGAGGAAAAATATTATATGCAAACTCAAAAATTAATCACATACATCAACAGGTTGCACAAAATGTAACAGCAAATTAGATCAGATAAGAGTACTTCTGCAGTCCCTTAGATGAAGCTCTGCCCGATATCATCTGATTACTACTTGTGTAGAAGCCTACAATACTGGTGGGAAAGTAGGCATGAACTCCTTGGAATTAAGAAGAGGAACTTCCTGGAACCAGCAATGATTAAGGGCCTCTTTCGCTGTTATCCTCTTCTCAGGGTCATATGTTAATATCCTGCTCAACAAGTCAAGCCCTGAGTTAGACAGTGTTGGAGAGCCAATAAAAGATGCACGGGGAAACTTTTTATGCAATAGATTATATGGTTGGTGAACAAAGTTGACCTTAACCCCAGGCAACTTTGAGTAGCCTTCCCAAATATTGTCATTAGGTGTGCCCAACAAATTGAATATCTTAGCAATCTGCTCAAACTCAGTTTTTCCCTCAAATAATGGTTGGCCAGTCAGTAGTTCAGCCATTATGCAACCCACTGCCCACATATCCACAGCTGTTGAGTATTCTTTGGCTCCCAACAGAAGCTCGGGAGCCCTGTACCAAAGCGTTACCACCAGAGAAGTATAAGGTTTCAATGCCCTACCATAATGGCACGACATTCCAAAATCACAAATTTTTACCTCTCCCATATTATTAAACAAAATATTTGCTGTCTTCAAATCTCTATGAAACACCCAGTTATCATGAAGATATTTAACACCCTCCAAAAGTTGAAGCATCAAGCACTTCACTTCACTCTGAATAAATGGCCGCCTCCTTGCCTTCATTAATGCCCTAAGATCATGTTCCACATAGTCCATCACCATATAAACATTGTCAAACCCATCAACACTATCATCCACCACTACTTTTTGAACATTCACAATCAAAGGATGGTTCAATGACATAAGAATTTTAATCTCCCTCAAATAACAAAAAGGAAATCCCTCACTTCCACTCCCCAACTTCATCTTCTTTAAGGCAACTATCTCTCCACTCTTCTTATCCCTTGCTTTATACACAACCCCATAACTACCCTCATTAATCTTACCAAAAAATCAAAGAAATTTTGTCAACAACTATCAATTTAAGCCTTTATTTTAAAAACAACTACCTTTTAATTTTTTTTTTTAAAACAACTACCACAAACTTGTAAAAAGTTATAGTAGCACTACCACTCTTAAATTTTTGACAAGAATCTCCGGTGAGTGGGTCCCACTTTCTACCTTTCCTCCAATTTTTGCTTCTCTCTCCTCTCGACATATCTGCTAATGTTCGTTTTCCAATTGAACAAAATTTCCTAATTTTTTTCCTCCAAATTTCTTCCTTTTTTCACCAATTGAGCAAGAGGAACAATTTCTGGAACATTACATCAGGTAATTTGAGAATTTTATATGCTAATTAGGGTTCTTAATAACTCGAAATTGGGGAAATTAGGGTTTCACAATTTTTTGCTTTTTGGGTAAATTGAATGGATTTATCGACATTAGGGTTTATTAATTGGTTGTTATCCATGTATTTGCAGGATTATTGCGAATTGAATCATGTCCAATTCATCCTATGAATCAGCTCGTCCTTTTCCTGGCAAGTGCTATTGTGGAATCCCCCCCCAAAGTGGAGACTTCTTGGACCAGTACCAATCCTGGAAGAAGGTTTGTTGCCTGTAAGTTTTACGATGCCTATATTGGTAGGCGTGGATGCAAGTTTTTTGAGTGGATTGATGTAGAGATTGTGGAATGGCAAAGGGTCATTACCAACCAGCTTGTGTTGGAAAAGAAGTTGATGAAGGCAGAAGTTGCTAATATGAAGCAAGAGGTTTGTTTGCTGCAAGATCAAAAACCAAGATTGGTCGAGCAAAATGAAAAATTCAGCAAGAAATTGAAGGGTTCATCCTTGGAATTGAAGAGAAGGGAAGGTAGTTGGGTCTTGAATAAAAAAGGGGTAATTAGGTAATTTCGTATGGTCAAATTGGAGGGAAAGGTAGAAAGTGGGACCCACTCGGCGGAGATTCTTGCCGAAAATTTAAGAGTGGTAGTGCTACACTAACTTTTTACAAGTTTGTGGTAGTTGTTTTAAAAATAAATTTAAAAGGTAGTTGTTTTCAAAACAGAGGCTTAGATTGGTAGTTGTTGATAAAATTTCCAAAAATCAACAATCAATTTTCTTCCCTATAAAAAAAAAATCAACCATCCGTAGAAATTATTCTCCTCTTATGATAAAGTTCCCGTCTAAAAAAAAACTATGATAAAGTTATAGCCGCCCCTCTCTTTTCTCTTCTCTCTCCCCTCTCCTCTTTCCTCTCTCTTTTAGGGTTTTAGTTTTCTAGACTATTTCCAAGCTTTTCTCTTTGATTTAATATTTTAATTCAGTTATTTGTTATTTGTATTGTTTTGATTCGTTTTGTTCTCTTCATTTGTGAGAGTCTCTTCCAATTTTTTGGGTTTTATCCAAATTTTTGGGATTTTGATTCTCATCTATGCGTGATAATTTTATTTGTAGGGTCTAATAATAATTGAAAAGGTGACTTGAATCCATATGGGTTTAAGGTTTGTCATCAATTCTACGATCAAAACATCAGTGCGGATTGCGAAGGTCTCTATTTGAAAAGATGCGAAGACATCGAAAATCACTGCTCACGTCAAGTTTGATGCGGTGGAGTGTAAGCTATGCTAGATTTACAAAATAGTTAGGATATTGATGGTAAAAGTTATGTTATTTTCTCTAAATTTGTGATTTACAAATCTATTATTATTAATGTAGATTTTTTATGACTATTTATTAATGATAATAATATTCTTCTTCCTGTAAAAAAAAATGATAAAGTTTCATATTTTTAAAAACTTTCTAAATAGTAAATTTTACTCGTATGGTCGTATGATATACAATATAAATATCTTTTTAATGATATATCTGCTTATTTTTCTATAAGTAGTTGTTAAGAGACTTATTGATCTGGGAGAAAAACATTGCATTACATTGAAGTTCTTTAGATTTGGAATAATAAGAGAAAATTATAGTGAATTAAAAATTTCCTTAGATGCTTTTGAAAAAAAAAATTACATAAATATATGGAGGAAAATTTTTTAACCAGATTTTGACACGTGTCACTTTTTATTAACCTTTAGTATTTTTATTTTTTTTATTTGAGGGAAACGCAACAAACAGATTTATTAATCAAGGGACGAAGCGTCTGATAATACATATAGGAAGAAATTTCACTAGGACAATGATTAACTCAATTTGTTCCACCCCATATGGTACTACTCTAGCGAGATGATGGGCAACATTGTTTCCGTCTCTTTTAACACGGCACCAAGAGAAGGTTTTAAAAGCACTACTCAATAACAAGATATCTTCGATCACACCATCAAGATTAGAGAAAGACCGCTGCCTTCTAGAGTCGATTGATGAGAATTTGGCAATCCGATTCTAGAATGACCTCCTCGAAATCATACCGCCTAGCTAGCTTCACAACCATCCCTATCAGCTATCGCCTTGGCCTCAACAATCTCAACTGGCCACCTCGCTTGGACTCTACGCACAGCTAAAAATAAGACCTCGCCCCTGCAGTTGCGCGCTACTACACCCAAGCCAATCCAGCCTTCCTCCCCCAAAAACGCATCTGCATTGAGATTCACAAGATGAGCTGAGGGAGGCAGCCATCTAGAGGGGCTGCTCTTACTTTTCCTCTAGGCAACTCCATATATTTTCTTGTTGTAAGCCCCGTACTCATTAGCTAGTCTTAGCATCCTCTCAAGCAGCACAACATTCGGTGTGACCTTAGCTTGCCCCCAATAAATACCTTGTTATTCAGATTATCCATGCAAGATAAGCCAAGTGTGCATCCTTCCCTTTCCATCTTTTAAGTAACTCACAAAAACTCCCGCTTGCATCTTGCAAAAGTACAATACAACCACTCTCCTCCCATAGCTCATGGACTCGGATGCAATCGAAAATGGCATGAGCACTCTTCTTATCTTCCAATCCACACCACGGGCAGACAACCTCTTTTAGCATATGTCGCTGCTTCAGCAGGTCTTTTTTTTTTTTCTTCTTTTTTTTTAAAAAAAAAAAATTAAAAAACCATGGATCGGTGAAATAATAATAATAATAATAATAATAATAATTATTATTATTATTATTTTTGTCTTGTTGATTACAATAGGTCAAGTTGTTTTTAGCTTAGGCGCGGTTCACTTGACCTTATTTTTGCTGAACTGAAATTATTTTTGCTAAACTAAAATTAATTTTATTAAACTAAAATTATTTTTACTGATTCTTTATTACATAACTCCCTAAGTTACTGAATTTTAATGATTTTTTTTTTTGTAATGAATTGAACTTATTTTTTTAAGGTCAATACTTGCCTTTCACTTGTATGACTTATTGTAGGGGGTGTTTTATTCATTTAATTTCAACTTAAAAATAAAGCGTATTAGTTTTAAATTAAACTTGAGTGACCTTACTAATTCTTAACAAAATTTATGTAATTTATTTTTCCCATACTTGAGCAATTTTGTAAGGGTAAGATTATCGTGAGTCTAAGTGTGAGTTTGGAGTGAGTCTCGAGGGATGTTTTTTATGTCAAACTTTAAATAGTTTAAAGGTGAGTTATTGATTGTTAAACTCCTTATCAAACTCTTGTCTGAGGATATATGCATGTGAATTAAAAGTGATCAACATTGGCCCGGTTTGGTAGCTCGGCCTGAAAATAAGGCGGGTTTAGGCAAGCCTAAAAATGCAGTTTTAGTTAAGAACCCGAGCCCAGCCCAAAAAAATCCGAAAAGCCTAATTTGGCCTGACAAGGGTGCTATTTTTTATTTTGCGGGTTTGGACACGAGATATGATTTTAAGGCTCGACTCGGCCCGATTTTTTGATCACCTCTAACGTGAATAACTGAAAACGGTAAAAGGACACATGCTGTTCTTCAATGAGCCCAACTACATGGTAACATATCATCAATTTCATGAATTATACACTTCAACAATGACAACTTTCATTTTTTTTAGGAAGGTAAGGATGAAGTATATAGGTATTGATATAGATTATCACAAACTTTCATATGTGGCTGCCCACAATAATCACTTCCACAACCTCCAAATCCTAATCCTCAAGACTCCCTCATCCTCTTCAGCAACCCTTCCTCCTTTCAACCCTAAACTCCACCACCTCCGTCGTCGTCTTTGCCTTCTTTGTCGCAGAAATCGCCGACCTCCGTTGTCGTCTTCGTCTTCTTTCTCGCGGAAATTGCCAGCTAAACCAACCCAGAAATCGCTGACCTCTGTCGTCGTCTTCGTCTTCTTTTTTGCATAAATCGCCGGCCAAACCAACCCAAAAATAAAATGGCTAAATGATTTTACCTTTAAACTCTTTCTTTCAATTAGTTTTGTTACTTCTTCTAACAAGCTGATCCCACCGGTATCGTTGCTATCGACGACTGCAAAGAGATGTCTAGTTGTTATACATGTGTTTTACTTTGTAAACTATATGAGAGTAATTTGTATGGATTTGGATGAATTTGATTTCGATTACAAACAAAATCATTTAGCCATTCGAAAATTAAACAAACCAAAAAATCGCCGGCGAATTGAAATTCACTTTCGTATTTTAGTTAGCGTTTCTTCTTCATCTTCTTTGTCATTTTGTTGGGATCCTGGGTTGGTTTGGTGGGATTGGAGTTAGGGTTTCTTCTTCGCTGTCTTCTTCGGCGTCATTGGAGTAGCTTAGAAGGAGATTCATTGAAGAAAAAAGAAGATGAAGAAAAGGGGTTACTTGGTCGGGAGTTACTCGGTCGGTCAGGAGTTACTTGGTCAAGGGTTACTAGGTTTAAGGGTGCTTATGAGACGAGACAACTCACGGGCCACTCAAGCTCGACTCGGTCAAAACTCGACTCGAGCTTGAGGTTGACTCGAAATGTTAATGAGTCGAGTCGAGTAGCTCAATACTCGACTTGAAAACTCGTGAGAAACACGAATTCCTTTATTTATTATTATATTTAATGAAAATAAAAATATTTTGGTTCAAAAACTTTATTTTACAATAATTATTAATATGTATATAACATTTATATACTTATATCATCACAAGTATATTATTTATAATACAAAAATAAAGAGAAGGAACAAATGTTACACTAAATAAGGGGTCTACTAAAACCGAATCAATTAGTAAGCTACTCGAGATCGACTCGGTCAAAGCTCGGTCAAAACTCGACTCGATTAAGCTTGACTCGTATCATAAGCACCCCTAATAACTAGGTCGATCAGGGGTTACTAGGTCGGGCAGGGGTTACTCGGTCAGTCAGGGGTTACTTGTGTGTTAGCTGACCACACGGTATGACTAACTATACACAAAAGTTGCTGATAGATTAAACTTATGTAAAATTTAGGTCACGGGCGTATTAAACATTGAATTTTAGTACTTAATAATATTTCCAAAAATAAACAAATGATAAACATAATAAACCCTAAGTTGAACGAAAGATGGCAAGTACTCCGTATTAAAGAAGCAAATAGTACAGTGTACATTTACTGTTTTACCCTAGATGTATGAAGTGGCCAAAACTCAAAAGTTTGGACCGTGAAGGGATCCAACATGACCTAATAACAAGTAAAAAGTTTAAACCAAAAACTTCGAGGGTTTTCCATTACATAATTGATATAGAGAGAGAGGGAAGGCAACACAACATATAGAACACAATTCAGCACTCTTCACACTCTCTATAAACCAAGCCCTCTGTTTCTCCTCTCAATTTTCTGCATCTCTCTCTAATCAGCAATCATGCACGCACCAGTTGTCGTTCTCAGTAAGCATTCTCTCTCCTCCTTAGATTTTCTCTCTCTTCCGGTTGATTTCTTCGTTGTTCACTTTACAATGTCCGTTAAACCTAAATTTACTACCAGGTTTTTATTAATTTATGTATATATTTTTAATTTGTATGTTTAAATTAGTTCGATGTTGCTGAAAAATGTGTGATTTGAATTTGTTTTGAATTAGGGTTTTGTTTAGGGTTTTTGTAAAAGAAGCGGTTTTGTTAGATTATTAGAAGATCTGATCTCATTTGTTTAATTCTGTGGATGTATTACGATTGTTACTATGAATGTTATTTTGTAGCACTGTAGTTTATTTTGGTTAATTATATAGTTTATGGGAAGGGAAGCGGTTTATATGCATTTACAGTAACGCTATGCAACTTTGTTGTTAATTAATTAATTAATGATTATATGAGCTTAATTGGTGCGATACTGCTTGAGGTAGTTACTGAAAGATGGGAACTTTTCGTATTGGGTTTTAAAATTGGTTTCAAGATCTTGTAGATGGTTTATTATATATGGTGTAATGTGGATTTGGGTTTTGTTTTTAGTTATGTGGGTATCGGGTGTATTGAATTCGGCTATTGATTTTTATTTCAGTTGCATGATATGGTGGATTGGTGGGTTCTTCAACTGAACTTTTGTAATTGGAATTTGTGAAATTGCTTTTGATTTCACTGGTTGGAAGTGTAGCTAAGTAGGATTTGCAAACATTAATCATACACAATTATAGTTGTTCTTCCAAGGTTAAGCTTAGTTTTTAAGATTGCTTTGGACCGATGATATTGGATGGAAATACTAAAGCCTGTGTGCTTAGACGTTTGCTTGCTATATTATGGGATGGTGCTGTTAGCTTTGACAATGCTAGAGCTTGAAAGCTGTAGTAATTCGTACAGGCGTATCCCTCTGAAAAAGGAAAAAATACAAGTCATATAATATTTATAAGGCTATAACCATTGCCCAATAGATATAAATAAAAAACAGTGATAAAGAGACTTGATTGTTAGGTTTGAGCGTTAGTGAATTATGGTTTTTTACTTGGTTGTTAATGTTTGGGTCTTTATCTTCCTTTTGTTGATTTATTTTCATTCGACCATAAATTGCAGAGGATTCCACAAAACGTGAAAGTGGTACCAAGGTCCATCATGCTAACATTCGAGCAGCAAAGGTAACAATCAGACTCTGTTTTCTGGTTATTGTTTTGTCTCCTTGATCCTCCACCACAAGAATTTTCGTTTTGTATTATTATGTTAGTCCTTGTCCCTAGCCTTCTGAATATTCTCAGTTGTCTGAATTTGTATCGTAAATCATTAATCTTAATGGTATGTGTGTCAAAGTGAAACACATACTTACTGCCCTATTAAGTCATGCGAGCTTTGCACTTATAATAAGAAACACTGTGATATATGTGACTAATATCTGTAGTAATAACAACGTAGTTCCTCTTAGTCTTGTGTCGGGTATAAAAGTAATTTCTTTTGACTGTTCTAACTTCGTGTTATAAGTTTTTGTAGGATCTGTCAGCAATGCAGCCCTTTTTTTTTTTTTTTTTTTTTTCGCTTCTTAAGTTTCTTGATTGTTTTGTTTGAAGGGTTTGAGTCGTTATACCTCTGATGTCTTGTTTAAAAAAAAATGATTCATGGCTTCTCAAGATATGTGTTATGTGTATTGTGACAGGCTGTTGCTGAAGTAATTCGAACGACACTGGGTCCACGTTCGATGTTAAAAATGCTCCTTGATGCTGCTGGAGGTGATATATCTTTCCCGCTTTAGTATGGGTGGAAAAGTGGATTTTTTTATCAATTAGATTACTGTCATAGTTGTTTGATTCAAATGTTGTTTCTTTATATTACCATTGCTAGCTTTGAATCTTAAGATGTATGCATAATCTTGACAGATTGAAGATGTTGAGATGTTATTGACTGCAAATATTAAGAATTTGTCTCAGTAAATGCCTTTTATTTTCATTAACCCAAAAATAATCATCTTTATTACTCTTGGGGAGGAGCGGATGAGGAAGGAGAAGAATTGCTTGGTGTCTGGATCTGCATGAGTGCATTCTTTATGTAATTAGTTCATATTTATTTCTTGTATCTTAATAGATAAATCATCAACTAGGTCATCTGTGACCCTTTATTATGTTGAAAGAAAGGTTGGAAAGTTGAATCATTTGTTGGTGTGTTTGTGTTGTTGCACCTTTGTTGTTGTTGGTGGTGGTGGTGAAGGGAGAGCATTGATATTAGAAAATTTGGTAGTGTATAGATCCTGGCATGATTCAGTAACATCCTTTTTTCTTCTGTAGTTGATTGACTCACCTTTTTGCCTTTGTATTAAGTTGCTCTTCATGCTATGTTGGTGATTGCAGGCATAGTTGTGACAAACGATGGGAACGCCATTTTACGAGAATTAGATCTTGCACACCCAGCTGCCAAGGCATGTACTCTATCTTTCATCTTTTCACCCAATTAAATAAAGGTAGAAAGTTAATGTAATGTACATTCCAGAGGACACACTTGATTCTCATTGTGTGCTGGTTGAGTCTAGGGATTAGCCATATAATGAATTGCACTAGTTTACCATTTCTTCCCCTTGTGAATTTGGTTTATTCTTATCTGGCATCTTGTGAAATTTATAATTTTCTCATGACGCTTTATTAATTTCTATCCACTAATGTATTTTCCATTGCAATAATAGTCAATGATCGAACTTAGCCGAACACAAGATGAAGAGGTAGGAGACGGAACAACTTCTGTTATTGTTCTTGGTAAGAAAAGATTCCTCCTCTCACTTTATCACTGGATTTGATTTTGGGGTATTATGGGCATACCAATGAAAGTAGTGGTTCTTATGTTCTGCTTGTGGGTTAAAGAAGTATAAGCAGAGAAGAATATTTAGTAGTCCTTCAATTGTACTTGTTGTAAAGCAAGTAGAAGTTTGAAAGATCTGAGTTTGCATATGATGTATCTACTCAGTAGATTCTACCCTGTGCTTCCCTATAAACTTTGTAATGTCTTTACCAGATTCACTTGTATTCATCAATGTTTAATTAACAATTTGGTCACAATTCTGCCTCTGCCCCTTTCCTGGTATTCCATGCATTCCTTATAGTTATGAAAAATTGATCAATTCTTGGTTGAAATTTGTGTTACAGCTGGAGAGATGCTTCATGTAGCTGAAGATTTTATTGATAAGAATTTTCATCCTACTGTTATTTGCCGAGGTATTAATTTTGCTGGTACTCTCATATATGCATTTTCTGATACAAGATTTTGTTTTGGAGCATTGAACTTAACTCTGAATATGGATGTTTCTTAGCCTATACCAAAGCTCTGGAAGATGCAATTACAGTTATTGACAAGGTCGCAATGACAATTGATGTGAAGGATCGTATGTTCCTATAACTCGTGATTTTGTGTCATTTTACATATTCTTTTGTTCTTTAACCTTTTCAATTGGTTATGATGCTTTATGCTATCTAAACGCTTGCATTGATGCAGGTGCTACTATGTTGGGACTAGTCAAAAGCTGTATCGGCACAAAGTTCACCAGCCAGTTTGGTGATCTGATTGCGGTGAGTTCTCTCCTCTCCTCTTTACCATGTTTGTTTTTTTTTTTGTTTCCTGGATTGTGGCAAAACAGCTGGTTTGTCTTAGCTGTTGCAAACAACATTCAAAGTTTCCTGATAACTCATGTCTCAACGATTATTATGGTGCGTGTGCCTGTGCGTGGACATTAGACACCTAGGTTCTTGTACTTGTGTGTAGAGTGTTAGTGGGGCCAATTTTGCTTTTCAATCATACTACCTCAGTTCAAAGATTTTTATGCTTTCCATTTTAGTTTGTGCCTGAAAGTTTCTTACACTTTACGTATTCTCTTAATACTTTTTTCAATATTTTCTTGCACTCACTCACCTTTTTATACTTTCTCTCCTACTATATCCACCTTTTTCTTACACTAACCAACCACATCAATACTTTCTCACCAATTACATTAATTTGTGTGCAAATAGTAACCATAAATAACTTTTGGGATCAGAGGTAATATTATATTGTCTCCGAGTGCCAATAGTCCATAATTTTCTTCCTACTATGAGATACATTGTTGGATAGCCAATTCTGCCTTTTTTCGGAGGGGTATGTTTGTAGCTTTCATAGCTGTTACTGGCAAGGTTATCAGGATTGGGATCCCACTTTGGATCGGTGAGAGGAGTAGGATCGAATCAAAAATCGGATCGTAGAATCATAAGATTCTACAAAATTGATAATAATAGTAATAAAAGGGTTGTTACATAATTAGATAACATTTTTTAAGCCATAAAAATGGTAAAATTTATAGTTTTAGTTGTTGGATAGTAATTTTATTAGCTTAGAGAAAAGTTTGATTACATTAGGCTCATTTTAATAAGTAAAAAGTAAGATCGTACGATCTTGACCGATCCTGCACGATTCTGTCCGATCCTGATCGATTCTGTACAAACTAATAATAGTTTAAATGAAAAACAGGATCGTCCGATCCCACCCGATCCTGTACGATCCTGTGCGATCATGAGCGATCCTACAACGATTCTGCTTACTCTGCGATTCTGCATCCGATCCGAATCGTTTGGCTAAAATGGGATTGTAGGATCGCACGATCCTACGATCCGGATCGCGATTTTGACAACGATGGTTACTGGCAAATGTGCTTATCTGATCTATATAGGAGTCTTTCTGTTTTTCTTGTTACTGTAAGTTATTGTCATCCAATCATCCATGAATTGAATATTAGTACACTGTATATTCTCATAACTTCATAGTATACCTGTTTGACTTGGAATGGAGTTAGCCTCCTATAATGGATGACCTCCTCGGTTCAAGGATGGTGTGTGGACAATGTGTTGGGAAGGTTTGTGTATGTGGAGTAGCTGTTTATTCAGCTGCAAAATCAGTATAATAGCAGGGATTCTGACTTGGTGTAGGAGTTTGTGAATTCATTGTTTTCTGTATGTGGTTCTTTTTTTTGGGTGTTTTGAGATCAATCTCCTGCAGCATGATGTCATTGTGTGGTTTCTGCTCTTGGTGAGCATTAAATACTTAATTAGGTATTAATTAGGTATTAGCATGTGTCTGCCTTGTGGTAGATGAAGCAATGAATAGAATAAATAATTGTTTTTATAGAGTTTTCCATTATTATGTCTTTAGAGGGGCGTACTTGCTCTTAAACATATATTCTGTTCTATATTCTTCTATTGTCAATTTGACATTTGTACAAACTTAGACCATTAGTTATCTCTTCATTTCTTATGGTTTTACACAATGGGGTTTGACACAAATATCAACTCTAATGTAGTCGATGGTGTGATTGTGGCTTTTTTAGGAAAAAAAGAAAAGAAATCATCCTTTTGAGTTTTGTGCTGCTTAGGGTGTCTTGGGCAATGGTTATTTTATAATCCACCTAAAAAAGGAGTGGGTAAAGAAATTTTGGATAACCATAAATCTTCATAAACGTATACTTCCTCTGCTCCATAAATCTTGCTAACATGTAGTGTTTCAAGCTCTCTTAAGACACAAATTAATTTATATATATATATATATATATAAGTGCATTTTCGAAAAAGTTATTTTTTTTAAAGTATATACTGAGACAAATCTAACAAGATCCCACACAACTAAATTGGAGTGTGTGATTAGTGTATAAGTTCAAATGTTGCAATGTTTATGGAATGTAGAAAGTAGTTTGTAGTGATTTGTAAGAAGGTTTGAGGATTGGTTGATCTGGTGAAGAAGTTGACACTGGAACTATAAAAGTAGTTTTTGTTTATTTGGTTTGGATTCTTTAAAATAAGAAGGGTCTCACGTCCATGTGGCATTCATACCTCATAGGGATCTCATTCAATCATCCTTTTACAAGTTTTTTCTTTATTGATGTTGATGAACAAAATTCATGGTTTACGAAGTGCACGTGTCATTGTTTATTTCACAATTGTTTAGTTTCTATAGTTGAACGAATAAAGGACAAACCTCTAGATACTCTAGGTATTGTTTTATTTTTATTTTTATTTTTTAATTTTTAAACTGTGCCTTACATGTCTTGTAGGATTTAGCAATTGAGGCCACAACAATAGTTGGTGTGGACCTTGGCCAAGGTCTGCGAGAGGTGGACATTAAGAAGTATATTAAAGTTGAGAAAGTGCCTGGAGGCCAATTGGAAGATTCCCAGGTGCTTAAAGGAGTGATGTTCAATAAGGATGTGGTTGCTCCTGGAAAAATGAGGCGGAAGATCCTTAACCCACGCGTCATTCTTCTTGATAGTCCTCTTGAATACAAGAAAGGTGAAAATCAAACAAATGCTGAGATAATGAAAGATGAAGACTGGGAAGTCTTGCTAAAAATGGAAGAAGAGTACATTCAGAATTTGTGTGGACAGATACTATTGCATAAACCAGATGTAGTGATCACTGAAAAAGGGCTAAGTGACTTGGCATGCCATTACTTAAGCAAGGCTGGTGTTACCGCAATTAGGAGAGTGAGAAAGACAGATAATAACAGAATTGCCAAGGCATGTGGGGCTGTCATTGTTAACAGGCCAGATGAATTGCAGGAGTCGGATGTAGGTACTGGTGCTGGGCTTTTTGAGGTCAAGAAAATTGGTGATGAGTTCTTCACATTTATTGTCGACTGCAAAGATCCAAAAGCTTGTACTGTGTTATTAAGAGGTGCTAGCAAAGATCTGTTAAACGAGGTGGAAAGAAATCTCCAGGTAACGCTATAGACTAAACTACTAAAGGCTTAATTTTGAACTAATTAAGGTATAATAGTAATTGAAATATTCCCTTGTTACAGGACGCAATGTGTGTGGCAAGAAATATCATAAAGAACCCAAAACTTGTTCCTGGAGGTGGTGCTACAGAGCTGACTGTATCAGCAGCCCTGAAGCAAAAGAGCGCATCCATCGAAGGCATAGAAAAGGTGACCCTCTCTTCCTGACTCTACTCCCTCTTTCACTTGAACACATATAAGTCTTAAATTTTATTCTACAGCCTTTTTACTGTGCGCTAAAGAAATTTTTGACATCAAACCTGGTGGCATAGCTGTGCTAATCTGGCAGTAGTTGTAATCTTTCTTACTCCTTATTGTGCAACAGTGGCCATATGAAGCAGCTGCTTTAGCCTTTGAGGCTATACCCCGAACATTGGCCCAGAATTGTGGTGTAAATGTTATAAGGACTATGACTGCCTTGCGGGGAAAGGTCAGAATTCAATAATTTTATAAAAACGTGTCCGGATTATTAGAGATATTTGTGAATGTTGATTTGATCTTTAATTGGGCAGCATGCAAATGGTGAAAATGCTTGGATTGGCATAGATGGAAACACTGGTGAAATTGCAGATATGAAAGAAAAGAAGGTATTTTTGTGTATATGTTGTATCCTCTACCCCCCCCCCCCCCCCCCCTTTTTTTTTCAATGATTGCATGTGCATCACTGCTTTGTTGTCCATCTTAGGAATTTTCTCCCATCTTTGTGTTTATTGTTGGGGTCTTGCATGCAGCATGCTACACCATTGATTTTTTTGAAACCATGTAAATGGTTCTTTTTACCATTTATCACTTTACAGGGAAATATGATTGTCAACATTGATAGAGTTGGGGTTGAGATATCCCCCCCCCCCCCTGTCAGATTAATTGAAGCTTGCGTTAGGATCAGACATTTCTCAACCTACTGCTGAATAAGAGATTTTTTTACAGTTATTTATTCATGCTATTTCATGTATTTATTTTGTCAGATATGGGATTCATACTCAGTAAAGGCTCAGACTTTCAAGACGGCCATAGAAGCAGCCTGCATGCTTCTAAGGATAGATGATATCGTTAGTGGCATCAAGAAGCAGCAGGCTCCTGGAGCACAAGCTCCCTCTAAACCAACTGTTGAGCAGGCTGATGATGCAGACAATGAACAAATGATTCCAGAGTGATTAAGTTAGGATGAAGTGCTGAACTTTATTATCACTTTTGCCCCTGGGATCATGTCACCTGAGTATGGACTTTCTAACCAGAGTGAAATTATTTGATATGATGCTCGGTGGAAGGTTCATCGAACCTCGTGGGTGTAAACTGATCCCTCTTTGTATGTCTTTTGTTTCTTTTCATTTATTTTTGTTGAGTTTTTCGTGTAACTTAGCCATGGAAAGGTAGCCCATTTACTTTTAACTGCTGTATTTTTTGTAGCGGAATTGTTTTCAGAATCAGTCTCTCAGCAAATCTTTTCATTGAATTTGCAAGAGCTTTCTCATACGGATGCCCAATATTGCTTATATGCAGCTTATGAGGCAAAGGTTTTGAATTAGTCAGATGTTTTTAAGAGATGATTTCTGTTTGTAGTCTATAACCAATGTCCTCACTTCTTATTTATCCGGGTTGGAAATTCTATTTACCGTAGTACAGTTTCTTTAATCCAGGCGTCTCCATTGTTGCAAACTTGCAATTGACTAGCAACTTTTCTAAAAGGAATACGTCCTGATTAGAACTGATTAGAACAATGAACGAAGGACATGTGTTGAAAGTTATCTGTCATTGCATGATATCCCCACCTCTTTGAATTCCATTCAAAAAGGCATCAAGCAATAAATCTCAACCTCCTTAATGTTTAAACATGAGTACAAGACCCGTATCTGTTTTTATGGAAATAATATTGATCCATATCATGTGGTTTGAGTTAAAAGTTTTTTTGAAATTTCTTTTAAGGCTCAATTTTTGTACTTTGTTACCCTTTAGATAACAGCGAAGTGATTCCATTCTATCCTATACGTCAATTTTTGGTTGTACTTGTTGAAATGCGATGTTTGCGGAGTCTTCAACACATACATAATGAGAAAATGATGCATATTAATTTTACGGTATAATTATTTTTTACTCCATTCGTTTTTAAATATTTGCTTCATTTCTCCATGTGCGGAATTTTAGAATAAATTGGAGAAAATAATAAAATATGGAGGTAGTGGGGTAGTGGGGTAGATGGAAGAATAAAAAATTGTAAAAAGCAAAAGTAGTTGAAAGAATTGGAAGAGAGAAAATATAAAATTAATAAAATATGATTTATGTTCAGTCCACTAGTTGAGAAAAATGAATTTAAATATTGTAAAAACTTTCCAAATAAGGAAGTGGAGCAAGTATTTAAAAACGGTTAGAAATAAAAGGTGGAACAAGTATTTATAAACGAAGGGAGTAAGGCCCTGTTCTTTTAAGCTGTTCTGCTTTGCTTTGCTCTACTAAGTCCTGCTCTGCTGAAATTTGCGCTGCTCGGCTTAAAAATGATAATTAATAATAGGAATAATAATAATAATAATAATTAATATTTAATAATAATAATAATAATAGTTAATATTTAATATTTAATAATAGTAATATTTAATAATAATAATTAACATTTAATAACAATAATAATAATAATAATGATAATAATAATAATAATAACAATAACAATAATAATAACAACAATAATAACAATAATAATAATAATAATAATAATAATAATGCCTCTACTCTACTCTGCCCAGAAGCTCAAAAGAACAGGGCCTAATATTTAGCTAAATCTTGAGTGGTTCATGTAAACTAATTCCTTATATTCTTATTTGCGTTGGTTTTAAAAAAATATTTCTTTTGTACCGTCCATGTAGGATGGTGGACGCTTTTTTTATTTTTTTTTATTTATTTATTATTATTATTATTATTTATAAAAAATAAATAAATTTATTAGAGACTAAGAATTGCCAATAACAATAACAGTCATCTGAACTAAACCACAAACGTAACTAGCGGTACAATGAGCGGTTTATTTCATAAAACCACTATTGTTATTAACGGTTTTCATTTAACATTTTTTCACATATAATTGCTCAAACAGTACTATTTGAAGTCTTTTCGAACTTTATAATGCTCCAATCCTTTAGAACCTCTAATCCGTTAGAGGTTTTATATATGGAACCGTTAGAGGTTTTATCTGGATTAAAACCGTTTTAAAAATTAAAAAATAAAATAAACAAAGCTATTTTTATTTTTTTATTTTGAACAAAAGAATAATAATATGTGGACATATGCACGGAATTAGTTTTTAAACCGAAGTATATAAAAAATTAATTTATTTTTTTAACATTATTTGTGGAAATCGATATTGCTCCTAATCTTAGATGAATACATTAATGTTAAGAGAAATATAAATACCATGAATACATACATATTAAAAACATGATACTTGTTTTAGAAATAATTTATGTCCTTCTTAGCTAGACACTTTCTCTATTTTATACGCGTATTAATCGCCACATTAAAATTCCGATACATTATTGTTTGTGACTTTAAAAGGCTATATAAAAGGGAGAAAGTATTGGGTGCGGACAGTTGCACGCAAATTTGGTGCGGCTGGCTTGGCTGATATATTTTACTTATTGGCTGATATGTTTTATTTGTTGGCTGATATGTTTCATTTGTTGGCTGATATGATTTTTGTGTTGGCTAATATATTTTTTTGTTGGCTGATATGTTTCTTTAGTTAGCTGATATCTTTATTTTGTTGGTTGATATGTATATTTTAATTGTTGGCTAATATGTTTCATTGTATTGGCTGATGTGTTTATTTTGTTGGCTTACCTGTTGCTTTTGTTTGCCGATTTCATCCCTTTGTTGGCTGATATGCTTCATTTGTTAACTGATATGTTCCTTCTGTTGACTGATATGTTCCATTTGTTGGCTGATAAGTTTCTTGTGTTGATTAATACGTTTTTATTAATATCTCATATGTCCCTAATATTGACTGATATCATACATCAATTGGCTGATATGCTTTAATTGTTGGCTTATATGATACTACTATAGTTTTATTCCTTCTCTCTCCTCTTTCCCCCCTCTTCCTCTCTTTCTTTCTCACGCCAACGCCCAACAAGGCAACAACCCACACCTTAACCTCACTCACCCTAACCCACGACCCTAACCCACCAGCCACCACCCTAACCTCACGCAACAAGCCACCACCCTAACCTCACGCCACCATCAACCCCTTCAATACTCTATTTATCGTCAAATTGAAACACCGATTCGACGATCTGGCTTTCGAACAATGAAATTAACAGTCCAGCCACCCCTCGCCACGCCGTTTTTTTCCACCGCCCTTCAAGCCTACGCCAGGTCGCCACCCACAAATCCTCAACCACCCATTCGCACGCACTGCAAATCGAACCCATTGTCTTTCCTCGCTGAATCCGACGTCACCCACCCACCACCACCTTCATCTTAAGTCGAAGACCCACCACCACCACCTCTGCCTTAAGCCGCCGCCGCCGCGCCATTAGCACCACCAATTTTAAGTTATTTTGCTTTGTTTCGATTTAGGGTTATTTCCAACGCCGCTGCCGCGCGAACTGTTGGGTGCGAACGTCCGCACCCAATAGTTTGTGTATAAAAGGGTAGTATTGGTTAGATTTGAATATGTATACAATTAGGATGGATTTATTCATTATTTAAAAAAGACATCCTAATATTTTGAAAACCAACAACGAGGTGCTTGCCGCAGTCCATACAGAGATTTCTAAAGACGGCAAACCATGCCAGATTGAGAACCACGAAACCCGGGAGGAGGCTTCATATAAACCTCCTCATCAAGATCGCCATTTAGAAAAGCATTGTGGACATCCATTTGGTGTAATTCCCAATTTTTCGCAGCAGCAACAAGAATCGCACGAACAATAACCATTTTAGCAATGGGAGCAAATGTCTCGTTATAATCAATACCCTCAACCTGATGGTTACCAAAAATCACGAGATGAGCCTTCAATTTTTCAATCGAGCCATCTGAGTTAAGCTTAACCTTGTAAATCCATCGGCATCCAAGAGCTTTCTTACCCAGAGGTAATTTTTTCATCACCCATGTACCATTATTTTCCAAGGCGGATATTTCGTTTTGCATCGCCTATCTCCACCCCTCATCTTGATAGCCTCCTTGAAATTACGTGGCTCAACCACCGTGTCGACAGCTGCAATAAATACACGGTGTCGCATAGAAAATTTATCACAATTCACAAAATGTGCTAGAGGATAGGGAGTACCTGAGGAGCATGGAGTAGACGATGAACGTTGAGAGATAGATGGACCGGGGAGAGAAAAATATGTGCCACATAATCACGGTGCCAGCCAGAGGATGCCTTGGACGTTGACCACGTCCCAACTCAAGAGTAGAAGAGCTCGGATCATCCCCTGTGCTGCTGCCCGTACCGCTAGCAGGAGCTGCGGCAGTAGATACAACAGGTGAGCTGCGTCAGCACTGGTCGCTACAGGGGTGTCGCGGACCAGGCTGTCACCAACATCGAGAAGCGGGGTAGCAGCAGGTGGGGTAGCAGCAGACGAGGTAGCAGGGGTAGCAGCAGATGTAGAGGTAGCAGTAGGACTCGAGTTAGGGGTGTCAAGCAAGGTGCGGTCACTGCTGTCTCGTGAACCCAGCTCAGTAGAGGTTTCACCAACCTCAAGCACATGCTCAAGATCATCCAAGAAATCAAAGTCAATCCCACCATTAACATTAGATACTCCTTCGACACTTACATGAGAATGTGTCGAGTCACTAAGCTATTAGTCACAAATGGGAATTCATTTTCATGAAATTTAACATCACAAGAGACAAAAATATCACCCATTTCTAAGTCATACAACCTCCTACCCTTCTTACTATGAGGATAACCCACAAACACACACTTTCGACTTCGAGGAACAAATTTGTCACCCTTAGATTTTTTATTATGAGCAAAATAGAGACACCTAAACACCCGTAATTCATCAAAATTATGTTGTTTGCCAAAAATAATTTCATATGGGGTTTTATTAGCTAGCAAGCGGGATGTAATTAATCAAAAAAATCGCCCCAAGGACACAGTCTCCCCAAAAAGTAATTGGCAAATTGCCTTGGAACATCAAAGCACGACTAACATTTAGGATATATTGGTGTTTACGCTCTACCCGACCATTTTGTTGAGGTGCACCAATACAAGAAGTTTGAAAAACAATGCCATGTTCATTAAAATAGGGTAGCATGGATTTGAACTCCGTACCATTATCACTCCGTACACATTTCACAGTGACATCAAATTGACATTTTATCATAGAAAGATAGAACAAAAAAACGAATAAACTTCAGTTTTTTCATTCAATAAATAAACCCAAACACCTCTAGAATAGTCATCAACAATAGTAAAAAAATACTGAGCACCACAAGTAGAAGGTGTCTTATACGAACCCCATAAATCACAATGTATCATTTCAAAAATACGACTAGCTCTACTATCACTATCAGGGAAACTATCCCGTGATTGTTTAGCTTGAGGACAAATTTCACAAGCTTGATTCAAAAATTTACTACTAGAACTAGCACTAATAGCAGGCACTAACTTGACAATTGTGCCCGACGGATGTCCCATACGGCGATACCACAACTCAAATGTAGAAACCTCTGAATTCGTCACCGCACATATTGTAGGAATTCACCGGAAGTAGTAGAGTCCATCTATCCGTTCACCGACTCCAATCAGGCAAATAAAGAGTCAGTGAATCGGACAAAACAATGTGAATCATCAATCATTTTTGACACCGATATTAAGTTGCAATTTAATTTTGGTACAAATAAAAAAATTTCAAGAATAATTCCATCCGCCAAACACACTCGACCCTCCTTTGTAGCCATAGCATGGGCACCATCCGGAAGACCTACGGGGCATGGATATATAGAGTGCATATCCATCAAACAAGAGTCGTCACCGGTAACATGATGAGAGGCGCCGTTGTCGACTATCCAAGACAAGGAAAAACACTCACTGGTCATCTTATCGTGTTGCCTATTATTAACCATATTCAACAACATACGAACATGCTCAGGTTGGAGCTCAGACAAAGCCGAAAGAGTGTCCGGGGAAGGCACGGAAGAGGCAACACCAAGAAGGCTGCCCACGACATGAGCTCTGACCGTGGGCTTGCTGTGATCCACAGCAGCAGCCGCAACAGAAGACGAGGCAGAAGCAGCGACAGTAGCAGGTGGTCTGCTACCAGGCACCGAGGCAGCCTAACCAGAAAACGCGGCACCCCCCTTTTTACCATAATTTTCCAGCCACCATGCGGATAGCCGTGGAGTATAAAACAACCAGAGTTTTCATGACCGGTACGTTTGCAATGAGAGCAGAAGAGCCGCGATTTATCCACACGAGGCGTCGACTGAGCAGCCTTTCGATCAGGGGGAAGAGCGAACACGTGGGCTTCATCCTTTGCCGTTTGAGCCTTGACCTTAGCAATACCCCGAGATCTTTCTTTTTGAAGAAATGCTTGAAATGCTCGGTCAAGAGTAGTGGGAGGTTGTTGAGAAAGCAAATTAGTTCGTACCATAGCGTAGCGATCATCATCAACACCAATTTAAAATTGATGCAATTTTTCTTCCTCCTTATCTAACTCATACTTGGCAGTCACGTTACAAGTGCAGAGGCCGCACTCGCACCCATGGGGAGGTTTGTGGCGATTAAGATCATCAAACAGCTCCATCAGAGTATTGTAATAGTCCTTGATGCTCATGGTGGTCGATTGCTTATAACTGGTGATAGCCGCACGTAATCGTTGCAAGAGAGGGCCATTAGCTTCGCAGAAACGCTTCTTCAAGAACACCCAAAGTTTCTTTGCTTCCTCAAAATAGGGCATAGAGGTTGCTAATTTCGGTTCAATAGCTTTCAAAATCCAAGAAACCAACATCGAATTCACGGTTTCCCTGTCTAACATCTTCTTTTTCTCAGTTGGTTTGGAGATGGTGCCATCAACAAACCCGAATTTTCGTCTAGATTTCAACGACAAAGTAATCGCCCTAGACCATGTCAAATAATTATCACCCTTCAAGATCACGTGAGTAATCAAATTGCCGGGTTGATTGCCAGAACCAAGATAAAAAGGGGAAGCGAGATCAATTTTATCATCCGCCATTATCGATCAAGCAGTATGGTAGAGAAATTTAGGGGAAAAAAAATTAGTGCGTTAGAGTGTAGAATTGTGTTTAGGGTTTAGAGTATAGAGGCTTCGATACCATGTCAAGAATTAATTTTCCATAGTTGTATTAGAGTATGAACAGGTGTATATATATATACAACCTAAAAGAGATTAGGGCTTTATAACATTGGCCCCATAAGCTATACACTACATAAAGCTTAACATAAAAACATCATTTAGACAACATAAATGAGATTAAAGTTGGTAAATGATAACCTTCTCATGTGAAGCCGAAGGTTGCGTCCCGATCTATCTTATATTATGAGTACTATAGACTGTCCCTCCACCATATCAATCTTTTTCCTTCCATAATTTCCAAAGTTTCTCTATAAATGCATTTATTTTTATATTTTTTCACATCTAATATGCAAATTAAATACTCCATTAAGCAAATCTCCATTTAGTCTTATACGGAGTACTCCTTATGTTCCTATTTGACTTTACACGGTCTCTCTGATATGCCTTAAAACGTATATAACTCCATTTTTCTACGCATAAAAATTATTCAAATTTGATATTAATAAAATATACAATGAGACGAATCCAATAAGACTACACATGACTAATATTATCTCTTATTGATTAATGGAAATTCTTGGTCAAAGTTTTTAAGTTTGGCCCATTTATTTGCAATGGGGCAAAAAAATGAGGATAGAGGGAGTATTTCGTAATACATTTGTTCTGATTACTTCAAATAGAGATAAAAGTTGATCAAGTTGATCAAATACAATTAAACTCAATTCAAATAAGTGCGCGTAATTAAGTTTAAAAAAGTAAAAATTAAGTGAATAAAACACACATAAAATAAAAACTGGAGTAAATTTATACATAGACTTTGGGTATAATGTGAGCAATACACCTAGAAAGGAAAGTGACAGCCAAAATGGTGAGGCCAGTTTCTTCAAACAAACACAAAACAATAAGGCACATGAACTCATGTTCGTGAGATATCATCCACAAATAAGACATAGGCTGCCAGCTTAGTTCCTACAAAGCATAATATTAATGCAATAATTACATTCTTTATTTTTGAATTTTATGGTACGGCCAAAACTTCAGGTCTTCTATTTAGATAAAGATTAATCAACATAATCTACATACTGGAAAAAGTATACGAGTATATAATTAATTTAATCAAACTAGATAATGTCAATTTACGTCAAAAAATAAAGAATCAAATGCCATTTGCATTTAAGTTAGGTTACAACTAAATCATCTGTAACGTGTGAGGCTAAGATCGAGTGAGCATTTTTTTTAATTTTATTTCGACTTTATTATACTCATACTTAGGTTGTGTTTTGTTCACCTTATGTTCACTCGTTTAATAAAGTATGCTCAAGTTCAATTTATAATTAATATAAGTTCTAACAAAGTCTGATAAGTTCAATAAATTTAGATTAGTTCAAAAATCAAAAAACCAGGTATATATGTGTATAAGTGTATTGCATTCCCCTTTCAAAAACATATGTTTCTTTTGTTTTAATTCTTCAACTTAATTTACTTTTTTTTCATGTCTGAATTCTAATAAAGTGATTAAGTTCAAATAACATAGGATAAGAGTTAATAAATTTAGATAATGAATTCCAACAATATTTATCAGGATCACCAGCTAAGATAATTGTGTTCTTATTTAAATAAGACAATATATAATTTTTTTTTTTTTCTTTTTTTTGGGCGGTTAATTTAGTCTACTTTATTGTTAATCAGGAAAAAAAAAAAAAGAATATTCAACCTTCCAAAATGAAACACATGAAGATGAGGGTGATGAACACATGGATAACGATTTGCTAGGGGCTCTCCTGTCTCCACGGCATGTACCCCTTCCCTCTTTCCAAAAGCCTAAACCTTTATTCACATTCTTTAAACACTCCACATACACGAGTAAGATGAAGCATTTTGAAATTTAAACATTATACAATTTTTTTTTTTTATTATTTTTGTTTATAGTGATTATTTCATGAAATAATACACATTTTTGATTTTGTTAGACCTATCTCAATTTGTACTTTTTGAATATCAAATTTTTATGATTTTACTGATAATTTTATCTTTGGACCAGATTAAATACTTCCTCCATTTTTTTTCTTCTAGATGTGGCATTTTACTTTACAAGTTTACCAACGTATAATCTTATTTAAATTTACCAAAAATTGTCTGAAATTATTTTTCTTAAACAAAGTGAAAATACAGTGAACATGAACCAGAAAATTAAAACAATTGACCACCCTAATTACTTCAGTCCGTCTTGCTTGTGTGTGGTTGGGCACACCGTGTGACCACTTATAAAATAAAAAAAGTCTTTTATAACACTCACCGAGTAACCCCTATAAATACTGGTTGAGTAACCCCTATAACATTGACCGATAACCCTATAACACTGACGAAGTAACTCCTTTAACACTGATCAAGTAACCATTTACACTAACGAAGTAACCCTATAATTAATGACTTGCCACACCACCCTTTACACTAACGAAGTAACCTCAATAATGATTGACCAGACGGTGTGGCCAGCCACATATAAGAATTTATGTTACTACTATGGAGTATGTATATTGCAAAATTATTTTTGCTCACTATTATACTTCGATAGTATATATACTAAACTTTGCTACAAATAGCAACATTTGGACCAAACCTTGTCCCAAGACTTCAAACCAAAGCTTTTACTTTACTACATACCTTTTGTAAATATTCTACTTATTTATTTATTTTTATTGTCCATTAATCAATTTTCAATTTCTCTTAATATTTTAAATTAAATTTTCAATTTTCCCTTCATTCTTGTCACATTATTGTTATCAATAATAATGCAACCTACATTATATTATTATAATGCGACCAGTCAATTTGTTATTAGTCATTGAAAATTTAAGCTCTAATTAGGATCAGATTAGCTAGTTTCTACAATTTTTGTATAATAAATAAGTTTGGACCATCTTTATCTCAAATACGTATATTCTTAGCTTTGCCCTACGTGAAATTGCTTTCTTTGTACGCATATAGATTTATATATATATATATATATATATATATATATATATATATATATATATATATATATATATATATATATATATATATATCCATGGTTTTATATTTCTAGTTTTAAATATATTTTTGACTTGACCCATCTTAGGTATGAAACGATCAATTTTCTTAAAGAATAATCTAGTAACAACGTATTAAACTTATTCATTCAAAAGTCCAAATATCATACAAGAAATAAATATATGTACATATTTATAATATATAAAGCAAAAAAATTCATAAGCTAATAAGGTAGAAGAACAAGTGAACAACAATAAAGTATAGACGCTCACCGACCAATATTGGTGATAAGGAATGGAGGATATGTTTTTTTAGGTAAAAATATAATCTTCTGGAACTATTGTAATGTTTGACAAGAAAAAAAAAAAAAAAAAAAAAAAAAAAAAAAAAAAAAAAAAAAAAAAGATAAAATCAGTGATTATTGTTCAAAAGATCCTATTCTACCAGTATTTATAAATATTACATTGATTTTAAATTCAATGTCAATGTGATTCATTATAAAGGATTTAGATTATGATTGAACAATTCAACAACGATTATTGTTGAATAATTGGAATCAAACATTTGAAGATTGAAGTCGTTGTTGTATGTTGCATTTAAATTCTGCCAGTAAAAGTTACTTTATATCCCTTTATGTTTTGCAAAAGTGTTAAACTAAAACCGATTTAATACACAGTCCGCTCTTTTATGATATGCAATTTAAGAAAATTTTAAAATTAAGAATGGGTATAAAACAAAGTAAGAGGGAAAATGTAAAAAAGATAGATTTGTGTAAGAAAAAATTGAACAAATTTATGAGAGAATGTGTGAAAATGTATAATTATTGCATATGGAAAGGGTAAGATAGTAAAAGGGATAAACGAAAAATAGAATAATAAGACAAAGTGATGAGTAGAATAAAAAGAACGGACTAAAATGAGTTACTTTTCTTTTTAACACTAATTTTTAATTAAGGTTGACTTTCATTAAGTTATAGTAAGGTTAAAGTTATCCATATATACTACAAAAATTATCACTTTTCTAGCATAAATTTTAACCTTAAGTATTAGATTAATCATATTAGCCTTCAAAGCATGTATTTATTAAAAATTACACATTAAAATACAATTAAACTCATTACAAATTAAAATTTGCCTAGAAATTAAAGTTACTATCAAAATTGTGTTTTTTTTTTTGACAAAGACCAGCAAAATTGTTAAGTTACCTTCTAATCAATCGTTTTACAATAAAATTAACGTTAGTTCGCCTTGTACTAGACTTAATGTTATTTTAACTAATTAAAATTACTTGTATAATGAGTCTGAGTTACTTTTACGGTTTTACCCGTACAAATTTATCCTTAACTTAGTGATGAATTTATAGGATAAAAAATTTTCATGTCCCATCTAATAAATTAACTCATCCTATTTCCCTCAAAAAAAAAAAAAAAAATCAACTCATCCTATATTCTCCAATTCATACCAAAAAAAAAAAGAAATAAAAGCATGCTAAGCCTCCCCATAATCCAACAATTTCACAAGCATCATGTTCTAAACCTTGAATTACATGTTCTCTCCAATTTTTATACGGAGTACCCCGCATTCTTCATTAGCTCTGCACAAACAAACAAGATTACTGTTCCCGAAATTTTCTCTCTCCAATCTCTAAAGGACAGCTTGTCTTCTATTTCTTGATTAAATACCACATCTCTATTTTGCGTTACCTGGAATTTTTTTTCCTAAATCATCAATGATTTAGTTGTGAATTTTACTTTTGAATTTCCTAAAATTTCTTCTTTTACTGTCATAATTGCTGGATTGGATTTGTTTTTCATTGGGGGTTGCTTCAATATCACTCCAACTTTTCTGGGTGTTCTGAATTCTGCTGATTGATCAGAGGTATGTTTAAATTTTCAGTTTTCCCCCTCCCCTCCCTTCAAAATTCAATCTTTTTGCCTTTTCTATTTATGGGTTTTTGGTTAATTCAGAAAATCATTTCTGGGGTTTTCTGATAAAGTTTCTATCTTCATTCTCCCTCCAAAACTCAAATCTTAATTAATTTGCTAATTTGTATTTATATTCTTGTTTATGGGTAATTTCATGTATTATTAGAATGTTTGGATTTATGTTAATAGTTTACTTGAAAAAAAATATAAAGCAAGTAGAAGTTGACTTGTGATCGTCATCTAAGATTTTGTAGATGTTGGTATGATTTGATTTAGTGTATTCTTAAATTAATATGGTTGTTGATGATAAAAAGCTCATGTACTTTAAGCAAGTTGCATATGATTACCTTTACCTGCTAGAACTTTTTGGAGCATTCTGTATGTTATTTAAAGTAATATAAATAAAAATTGATTAATTTTGAAGTAATTTTGTAGCCTTGGATTTGGAGCCCATGTCTCAATATTATGTAATCGGCTTTTGTTTATTATAAAGTTGCCATCATGATCAAAACTATAATCTAATCAGTTTTATGGTATGTTTAATTCATTTAGAATTTATGATTACTTTCAATTTGAATTACCTGAGCTGATTATGCATTGGTTTCTGGCTGTGTTTGACCATGAATGTGTTGCATGATGAACAAGTTACATTTGTTTTGCATTGGTAATTGTGTTTTCCTGTTCGTTGGTTGAGCCTTGTATTCTGATGTATGTTCTCAGGAGGACTCTCAAATATAGGAACAGGGTTGTGGTAGGAAAGTGATCCTATACATACTATAGCTACTTGGGCATGGAGCCACATAGTAATGATGTGAACCACAATGATGAAGAGAATGATGTGGAAAACCTTGGTGAATCGGATGGCAGGGAAGAAGAGAAATGGTCAACCTTGTCGGAGAGGAACATGTCGATGAGGATGCCACTTCTGAGAAAAAGGACAAATACTACCTCGCAGATTGCTGTTATCGGTGCCAATGCCTGTCCCATTGAGAGTCTTGACTATGAGTAAGTAGATTTTTTTTACATACTATAGTTACTAAGGTATATACATTTAAGATACATAGTACTCAGACAACCTTTTCAATACCTAACAAATCAAATCTTTCAGTGGCTAGTGAAATGTATTGCTTGTTTTATTGCTTCTCCCCTCTCTATTTCTTGGTGTTACATGGCTAGTCATTCATGGTGAATTGATGAGCAGAGTTTTTGAGGTTTATGGATGACATTTAACGGACTGTTAATTCTTTTATCCTATGCTACTTGGACATGGATGGTAATTCACCAGACTGTTGGTTTCTTATACAGTCCAGCGTTCAGATTAGTACTTGCTTTCGGTTGCTGCTATATAGTTTCCTTATTTTCCATTGTTATCTGGCATTTCAGGATGATTGAAAATGAATTGTTTAAGCAAGATTGGAGAGGAAGAAAAAAGGTTCAAATATTTCAGTATGTGTTCCTAAAGTGGGGATTGGCTCTCCTCATTGGTCTTACTACTGGACTTATTGGCTTCTTCAACAACATTGCAGTTGAAAATATATCTGGTTTCAAATTGTTGCTCACTAACAAACTCATGCTTCAGGGAAGGTAAGTTTCATTAATACATGTGCTAAATATGTATGTAGTCTAATATTGAATAACAATGTTCCAGTTTGTTTAATACCTCATCTTTCTTGTGCTAAAATTGTTACCATTATTAAGAATGCTACATCTACTAGAGATTGAAAATTTTCCTGTGGTTCTTATAAATTGTTTATTGTTTTATGCATTATGGTTCTAGTACAGTTACTTCAAGGCTTTTCTTGCATTTGCTGGATTGAATATAACGTTTGCTGCTGCTGCCGGATCACTTTGTGCCTTTTTGGCTCCTGCTGCTGCGGGATCTGGTATCCCTGAGGTCAAAGCTTATCTTAACGGTGTTGATGCTCCCTCAATCTTGGCTCCTAGCACACTCTTTGTAAAGGTAAATGACTCCCTCAATATCCTGAGGTTTTTTTTTTTTTTTTTTTTTTTTTTAAAAATTTTTTTTTGGTGTGTGTGTGGGAGGGGAGTGACTGAAGATATCTCATTCTTGTCATGATGTGAAGTCTGATGAATAGAGCAAGAAGCCCATAGCTTAGAGGAGCTAGGCTTCAGTTCCTGTGGCTGTGACCTGGGTTCAAGGCTCATATCCCCCCTCCCACGTGGGTAATACCCCCTTGATATTCCTGTGATAGGAAATCAAGGTGAAGCCCACCCCTTACCCCTGAAAAAAATGAAGTCTGATGAATAGTGATCATGAATTGCTTATTATGCCAACATTCCTTGCTCCAAGAAAGAACGGTTAAATTATTTTTTCCGTAAGGCAATTCATGAGTTGAGTGGTTATTATTCAGTCTCTTTAATGAGGCTAACTAAGGATAATTAAGCATATGCTCTATATTTTATTAAACTGGATTATGATTTATGCATCATTGCTAGAAGAATTTTTAAGTGTATACACGAACAGTCAGGACTCAGGAGGTTTCTTTCATGTGATTATTTATGAACTAATTGCTACATTCCTGAACTTGTAATGTTTTTTCCCATCTGTATAAAGCAAATAAATTTCTAGTTTTCAGTTCTTATGCCTTTACTAGAGAAGAGAATACTAGTAGTTATAACTGTTGATTCACATAATGTTTCATGGTCAGATCTTTGGTTCTGTTCTTGGTGTTTCTGCTGGGTTTGTTGTTGGTAAGGAAGGCCCTATGGTTCATACTGGGGCTTGCATCGCCAATCTACTTGGTCAGGGTGGCTCTCGCAAGTATGGTTTGACCTGGAATTGGCTCAGATATTTCAAGAATGATAGAGACCGGCGAGATTTGATCACCTGTGGTGCTGCAGCTGGAGTGGCTGCTGCTTTTCGTGCTCCTGTTGGTGGTGTACTTTTTGCCCTTGAAGAAGCAGCCTCCTGGTATGCTTACTCTTGGTTACCAGCAAAGCAATTTTTGTACAATTTGAATCTGGAATTTGATGCATCATATAAGGTTTCATGCAAGATAGCTTAGTATAGAACAATGTATATAGAAAGACTTAAAGTAAATAAATATGGAATTAAATGTGATGAAGTATGTCTTCAAGAATGTATCAATGGTCTTTTGGTCTATTATTCCAGAATTTCACAAAATTGGCTGTTTTATATATATTCTATTTACCCATTCATTTCAACATATTTCAGGTGGCGGAGTGCTCTTCTTTGGAGGACATTTTTTACCACAGCTGTAGTTGCCATAGTTTTGAGAAGCTTAATCCAATATTGTTGGAATGGGAAATGTGGTCTGTTTGGTCAGGGTGGGCTAATCATGTATGATGTCAGTAAAGAGGTCTCAAGTTATGGTAGTTATGATATCCTGGCTGTGATAGTTCTTGGACTTATCGGAGGTGTTCTGGGCAGCTTTTATAATTATCTTGTTGACAAGGTCCTCCGCACTTACAGCGTCATTAATGAGTAAGTAATTCTAATTTTCTGTCTATGAACAGGCTTTATTTTAGGAATTAACCATTGTGGTATGTGGTTTTTTAAAATAGTGTAATGTTTTAATGTATTAGTAGGCCTTTATTCATTTTGTAATATAGAAACTGGAAATCCAAAAATTTCCTTTCGAAATTCATGGGGCTCTTAACTTCTAATGATTACTTAAACATGAAGCTCGAGTAATAAAGATGGCAAAACTCATATGATCATTTTAGTCTATTGAGATTTTGAAGGCACGAATATTACATGCACTATCGTTGACAATGCATCTGTCTGTAATCTATTATGAAGTTTTTATACGATAGAAAGTTTCTTTCCACCCCCCCTCCCCCTCTTTTCCTGATTAGAAACCTTAACCCCTGTGTCTAATGCCTTGCAGAAAAGGTCCGTCCTTCAGAGTTTTGCTTGTTATAATTATATCTGTCCTGACAACATGCTGTGCCTTCGGCCTTCCATGGCTCGTAAGTTGCACTCCATGTCCTACAGATACAACGCACGAGTGCCCAACTATTGGTGAAATCGGGCATTACAAAAGCTTTCAATGTCCACCTGGCTCCTACAATGATCTTGCTTCCCTCTTCCTCACCACAAGCGATGATGCTATACGCAATCTTTTCAGCAACACAATCATAAGAGAATTTCAGATGTCTTCACTCTACATATTCTTTGTTACAATTTATTTCCTTGGGATCATCACTTATGGGATTGCAGTACCCGCAGGACTATTCATACCTGTAATTTTAGCCGGAAGTGTTTATGGTCGTATTGTAGGTAGAGTCTTTCACTCTGTGTCAGTGCTTGATACGGGTCTATTCTCTCTACTGGGAGCTGCCTCATTTCTCGGGGGTACAATGAGAATGACAGTCTCTTTATGTGTGATACTGCTTGAGCTTACCAATAATCTATTACTTCTTCCCCTTGTGATGATAGTTCTCCTCATATCTAAATCAGTGGCTGATTGCTTCAACCGTGGTGTATATGACCAAATAGTGAAACTAAAAGGGTTGCCATATTTGGAAGCTCATGCAGAGCCTTATATGAAGCACTTGGTGGCCTGCGACGCTGTTTCTGGTCCATTAGTCACTTTTTCAGGTCTGGAGAAGGTGGAAACTATTGTGCATGCTTTGCAAAGTACAGGGCATAATGGTTTTCCTGTTATTGGTGAACCACCTTTCTCAGAGTCACCCGAGTTGTGTGGATTGGTTCTGAGGTCACATCTGCTTGTTTTGCTGAAGGCAAAGTATTTCTCCAAAGAGAGGAGGCTTTCGGGTAGAGATATCTTAAATAAGTTCTCTCCCTCTGACTTTGCTAAGCCTGGGACCGGTAAAGGGCTCAAGTTGGAGGATATATCTTTAACAGAGGAAGAGATGGATATGTATATTGATCTTCATCCAATAACTAATGCTTCTCCATATACTGTGCTTGAGACTATGTCGTTGGCCAAAGCTATGATTCTCTTCAGGCAACTTGGACTGAGACATATGTGCGTCGTACCAAAGAGTCAAGGGGTAAGTGTTTTTCTTAATGAGTGCCGAACACCTTCCCCCCCCCCCCCCCTCCTTCTCTCAACTTCTATTTTGAACTTCATCGCTTGGAAAAATTGGTTGGTCCACTTGGCTTGTGTGATTAGCTCGCATTGTTGGCAGTTCGTACAAGCTGCTTGAGTCAGCTATTAGTATTGTCTCAACTTATTGAACTTGTATTGTCAACCTACATTACATAAATTATTGAACTCTGCTGACTCCTTTTCTTAATGCAGAGACCTCCAATCGTTGGAATTTTAACGCGACATGACTTCATGTCTGAGCATATACTTGGACTCTACCCCCATATGAGGCAGCACAAGTAAAATTATCCATGGAGATCTCAATGTCCGGTGGATATTCTGGCTTCTCATTTATTCAGCTATTCTTTTTTCCCATTTCCCCCCCTATTTGTCGAAGCATGTGAAGTGTCGCGACATTTGAAGTTGGTTTGGAATTAAGAGACATATCAAGTGTCCGCCTGGAATTTAGGAGGACTGCGTTTTCAAGCAAGGATGACGGTTGATTGGTGTCTCACACTCCTATGACGTGAATATTCATCATAATTTCTATTACTTCAACTTAGGAGTGTTAAAAAAATTTCATCAGAAAATAGGCTCCTATGATCATGCTTATGGCTTGGGAGATTTTTTACATAATACTGGAATGTTAATAATGAAGTTTTGTTTTCAATTTTCTGAGGGGTAGGGATGATGAGAGCCTGAGAGGTTCATTCATATTCACAGAATCTGTACCTGAAAATTTTCATTTTTTTTTTTTTGATATTTAAATATATATATTGTCTGTAAATTTCAAGACAGAATTTTCCTAAATAATTAGTTAATTACTGGTATCTTAATATCAGTGCCTTGTTATATATGTAGATTACATTCGTGTTATGTTTTAATGTTAAGGTATGTGTGGCTTTCGCAGTTCGAATCATCATCTATGATTCTCCGTTCTAGTCTCTTTTGTTAGTTCTGTGTTCTCGTCTTCCTGATGTCATCTGCCTTTGTTCTGGTAAAGAAAACAGAGTGCCATTTGTTTCAAGATCAAAGACTGTACGGTCAAATTTCTGTTAACACAATCAATTCATTGACCCGACCTTCTCTAAGCAATCCTACTGTGAGAAGTTAACAATAACGGGTTTGTACTGTACTTAAATCTTTATTATGCAACATGATTCAGTCTACCTTATCGCCCTCAATTGTTTATTTGTACCTTGATTGGATGGTTTCATGTACGTTCATCCCTTCTCTTAATCGGTTCTATTTCTTCACTCGCCTCTTTTGTGCCTGGTACAATATACAATACCTAGGTCACTCCTTACCTCAGAATCTCCCTTGTTGAAATTTGAAAAGGCGGTATGGGTCAGTATTCACCTTCACCGGTTGGTCATGCATGCGAGCAGCGAACCACATTTTTCCTTTGCGTCACAAATATTGTTTCTGTTGCATCCCTTTCTGGCCCAAAACTATAACTTTCTATAAGCTTAAAAGTTATAAAAAATGACTGGTATTGAGAAGAAAAAGTGTTGATGTGACGAAAATATAAATATTATTTTCAAAACACGGAATGTTTTTTCTAAAACCTCCTAGAAAAGAAAGTGAGTTTATATTCAGGCGGAGGCAGTACTTATAAACTAAACTTCGTCACCCTTAAGCCCGGCCCCTGTTACCTACATGTTGAAAAGCTATATGCATGCTCATTTATGATCACTAGCTAGTTGCTAGACTTGATCAAAGAACAGACAACAGAATATACAAATTGACTACTACAGGTGAATACACGAGGCTTCCAGAAAAGGCAGAAATCTGAATTGAAGAATGAACTGGAAACTACAATTATCAAAAGAATGGAGTATATAATTACAGCTTTTACAGCATGTGTGGAAACACAAATAAATAAGCCTAACTAACTTACCAACAAAACAAAAATTTCAGGTATAAAAACTTTAAGATACAAGTATGCCACGTCACAGTATCCAAGCAGCTGACATGAATGAAGGTGCTTATCGGAACACTGCGATAATTTAGGAGGCTGTTGTAAGATAGAGGATCCTTTAACTGAGACGGAACTTAGGTCGGACCATAATTGCCCCTGGCCTTGCTTCATCAAATCGATACCTGCAATGTCGAGTTGCCATTTTATTACAAAATACAAAAATTAGCATTGGTTGATATGCAACGAGACATGCAGACTCACCTGTTGTCAGCAAGGAAGGTCCTCACGGCGGTTGGAAGTGCAGCTCCTCCCCGGCTATGATTTCCTATGCCTGCCAATGAAGAGGCCAACTATTATTATAAGGTAAAAGCAAAATTAATATGAAATGCAAGCAGTGGGATCCATGCTATTTCAAGAGGCAATTGGCAGCTATACCTGTAATGATTTCCAACCATGTTGGCTTCAGCCTATTTAATGCTCGCTTGTCTGAATTTTCCAGATTATTGCAGCCATCAGGATATGACCCACACCATTCTTCTGTTTTGGTCCTGAATCTGTTTGGAAGCTCTGAGGACCTTGAACCCTCAGACAGCATTTGGGTTTCAATCATATGCAGGCGTTCCTTCACTGCTTGGACTGCTTCTGACGCATGAAGACCATGCAAGTCCAGCCTCCAGATTCCATTTTTCTCATTTCGTATGCTCAAAATATCACAGGCAGCCTTTGCATTTAGACTTTGTGCAGCTCCCCATTCCTCCCGCGCTTTTAGAGAGAACTGTTGGGCAGAGATGTGATCACCTCTTAAAAATGAGTTAGTTGCTGCCTTGGAATGACGTGCAGCAGCCCTGTTGAGAGAAAAATGATGTACATATAAGTATACGATTGCATAATTACATATAGATTTCCCTAATTGATATTCATAAGCAGGCAGTCCATGATGCAAGGACCAGCAAGAATGACAGGTGATTAGATTTGCAAATGAAATGGTGTAAACCAAACCTAAAAAACAAGCCTCAACTTATACTACTCAAATTGGGAAGTAAAAGATAAAGCTCTAGTAGTCTAGTACAGAGCAATCTTGATTTACTTGATTGGACTCTCGGTTGGACAGGTCAGAAAAAAGATGTATGGATTGGCGTAATTGACCACTCAAGCAATGCATGCTATGACTCACATAATTATACAACTACACCATCAACAGCAGATATTACTCCTAGACAGAAATTAAAACAACATTTCCCAGCCATTCTAATGTTAACCATGTGAGATGATTTTTAAAAAAACTGAAGTCTATGAGATCCAAATAATCAGAAAAACCTGCTTTAGAAAAGGACATGTTCAAAGCTACTTCAATTTTGAAGCGATGTTTTTTCTTATTAGTACACCACATGTGACTAGATTCAATTTTGAAGCTACTTCTCCTGTTAACTAGATTCAAATCAGAATGCAGATACACATACTTCGCAGACAAAATTAACTGAGCATTATTAACATGAATAGCAGGTATTAGAAACCCAAACCTCATCATCTTTATTGCATCTTTACGGCTGCTTAAGTACACATCATCCTCTTCCCACTCAGGCTCAACAGGCACAGATGTCAACTCACCCAGCATTGCGTTGAATTCCATACAATCATCAAACAGCTTTTCAGCAGAAAGAGTAATATCATTCGTCACATTTTCGATGTTGTTACCAACACATGGCTTCAGTACAGACCACGTCTTGGGAGATTCGGACATATCTTTCAAGGAAGCATCTCTTTTTGCAGGTATCAATTTTCCATTGGTCACTGGTTCCATAATACTAAAGCTAGAAATGTTCATTTGAACATTCTCATGTTCTGGTGAACTCTGGTCATAAACCATGGCTTTCAAAAAGGATGATGCTTTGTCAAAGTCACCACCTGCAGAAGCCATTATATCCTCAATCAAACTATCATCAGCCCAGTCAAATAGCTCTTTAAGCTGTCTAGAGACCAAATCGTTTTTGTTGTTCAGAGAAATCTGACTGACCTGAGGACCTTCAGAACTATTAATTCCAGAAGACTTGCAATTCAAATCTTCTTTTAAAGGAGCTGCAAAATCTAGTGAAGGCAGTATAACTGATGAGAATGATTTCACTTGGCGTTGCCTGTTTCTTGAAAATGTTTTTTCAGGCTTAACTGTACTGGATAGTGAAGGAAAGGCCTCATTACTAGGCCGAACATCAGGGTTGTCTTTCTGCCTTTGCTGCTGGTCAAAAGCAGCCCAACCAGAAGTCTTCCCACGTCTCCAAGACATCTTTGAATCACCCTTGCTCGCAATCATATGACTCAAACTCTCAAACCAAGTAGCAAGGGTCGATCCCTACACAAACTGAAATATACCCTTGAAATAAATACGCGCCTCTGATAAGTCTCGGCTTTCTACAACAATAAAAACCTGATATCCGACACACAACACACAAAAGCAGACTTAAAAACCTCACATTATGTTGTATAGACAGATATACGAATTCGATAGATGCACTACTAAAATCATGGCATATGATCATTATTTCTGGCAGGAAATCCTAACCATTCCCAATTGTCTATTTACAACTTCAGTTGACATACACCCATTGTTACAAATTTGATTCATAAATCCATACCCGGTATTAAACAAACGAAACACGGACACTGCAACCGCTATATCAATCAATTTAGTAACGTGAAACCGCTAAACAACTAAGATAACTAAAAGTTAAAAAGCTGTTTAATTTGGTCAATTTTGATAATTTAATTAACTATAGACATATACAGCACTAAAGACAAAAAATTGCTACAAATAAACTAATCACACATTCACACATATAATCAAGCTTAAAAGATGAAGATGAATCAACAACTTTTCTATAACTTTGATTAAATAAACAATAATTAAACTGATACAAGATTAAAAGATAAGAAATTAGCTCAAATTTGACCAATCAAACAATGATTAATCTCATAATTAAACACCCCATCACCAATTTCCAATTAAACAAATTTTAAAAACTCATAAACAAAAACCCCAAGAATAAATTGAAAATTTCTAATAAAAATTAACAAAATAAAAAATTGTGGATGAATAATTACCTAAAAGGCTAAAAGGGCGTCAAATAATCACCGGATAATACTATTTCGGAGAACTAAACCGGAGGTAACGAAACCAAGGGGTAAATCTGGAAGAGAGAGAATTGTTGAAATCAGAAGCGTTGAAGATGGAAGGATCGGATGGCAGGGAAGCAATGGAAGAAGCTGAAGAACATCTGAAGCTGTAAAAATCCATAAAAATCAAACCTTGAAATTGTTTGTTGAAAGAAGAAGGAAGAAACCCAGAAAGAGGAAAGGAAGGTTTTTGAAGAGGTGAATTAGATTTGATTCGTTGGGTTATTTTCAAACACAAACTTTATTTTTTTTAAAAGTTGCCAATTAGTCGCAAGTCTCCTAATTATATTCAAGCCATCTTCTTTTGAGTTGTTCTACTCTGCTCTGCTGAATTAAAAATAATAATTAATAATAATAATAATAATTGATATCTTATAATAATTATTAATGTTTAATAATAATAATAATTAATATTAAATTAATAATAATAAAAATTAATATTTAATAATAATAATAATTAATATTAAATTAATAATAAAATAATAATCTTTTAAAAAAAAATAATAAAATATTAATAGTTAATATTAAATAATAATAATAATAATAATAATGCGATAATAATATAATAATAATAATAATAATAATAATGATAATAATAATAATAAATAATAATAATGCTGAAATATGCTCTGATCCTGCTTTGCTCTGCAGCTTAAAAGAATAGGGTCTTAGTCTTCTTTTACAAAAGGTCCTAAGACTCCTTTCCTTCAAAAAAAAAAAAGTCCTAAGACTCCTAATTGGAGTATTGATTAATTTGGGGTGATCCTTCTCAAAAGGATCTCTAATTTAACTAGTTTGACTTGTTAATAGTACCACATGCCTTTGTTTTTGTTAGGTGGTATGGAAACCTAGGTACGGAGTACATCGATGGCTATATACGGTGTGATGGTTGTAGTGGTGGAGAGAGAGGGGGAGAGCAAATATTATGTATTTATTTTAAACGGATCACTAATATTCAACACGTGAAAACTTTAACCAGTTTAATGTTATGGACCCAATTATTGTTAGGGTTGAATAAACAAACAATGTTCTTGTTCATCATGATTCGTGGCTTCTATGTTCCATCCCAAGGAAAATAAAAAAACTACTTCTTTCACTTCATAAAATCGCAACAATTTGACTTTTGCACTATAATTATATTTCTTTTTACTATACTTTATACCAATATATGAAAAAATATGTTGTCATGGAAAAAAAATTAATAAATAATTAAGGTCATTTCCTTAAAAAAAAAAACATTATTAATTAAAAAACTCACAAGTTGAACTGGTTAAAGTACGAAGTACTCCGAATTTTGAGTTGGAATTCTTGGTATCAACCTAAAACAACGAAAAATAATGACATATATTTTGGTTAACACCGTAACCACCACCACATAGTTGTCAAGCACTTCATTTTTCTTACGAAAAAATCAGTTAACAATGAAGAGTAGCAGCCAGGTAGCACCTAGCTAAAAGCCTACTCGTAAAACACAGCATAAACATTAGCATATAGTGATAAATTAGTCCTGTACAATATTTCTTTTTTTCCTAAGCTGTGCACAAATCAAAATTTATTCCATCTCTTCCTAGTTTCATTGTACATGAGTACATGACACTGAAATCACAGGATGTTTCTGCAGTTAAATGGTCTTCTTTTCCAATCAGAGTAAGGAGGAAAACTAGTATCCTTCACGACTCTCGTTAACTGCAATATTTTCATTCTGTTCTACCAGTATGATAACTCGATAGCTCCTTAAGTCCTTCATAGCCGTTGTTACTATCACCCTTGTCTGCACATCATCATCAGTTCTACGGTTTTTAATCACATCGCTCAAATCTATTCACAAACACAACTAAACACACGTCAACAAGACCAATAATTTAAAGAACAAAACAGTCAACTGATAAAAGATTTTTAGACCAGGAGGAGAAATTAATTGCTCCAGGTACTTTTGAGTGGACTTGAAGCATTTCGGATGGCACTACGGCAGTTGGAAGTACAGTTGATCAAGGCAGCATCAGACTCCATCTCCGCCTCCACCACCTCCAAGAGCCTCTTCTTCATTTCAATCTAGCTTCTTCCCATTGTGGATCTGTGCCAATTGCTCTCTCTCGGCTACATATTTCTCGTTTTCTCAATTTCTTGGTCCTGCATCTCCTTAAACTTGGCCGTCTCCTCAGCCCTAAAATGAAAGGGAAAAGAAAGCTGACAAGTGTATGCTAGTGATGCTACTACATATTTGCGATATGCATGTCAGCACAAACTTGTTTCAAGGCAAACTTACAATAAAGATAGACAGGCTCCACGTTGTTAATGCTGTCTTGTAAATCATTCTTACCTTAGTGATGAGAGTGTTGCAGACTTACAGGCAAAAAGGCAGAAGAGCTAGAATTGAGCTTTGCTCATGGCCAGGATCCCTGTGGTTTAGTCATGGATATAAGCCTTTTAGCCTCCGCCTCTACCAGTTTTGGTCAGACATGTCAGTCAGGTGCCAATAAGGCCATACACACCAACCAATAGAAGCAACAGCTGCAACAATTGGAAAACCAACTCAATAATAACAACAAACCAGTTTTGGCTCCTTTCTCCCTTTCGAAAATGTACCAAAATAATTTAAAACCCAGCACAATGTTATTATATTCTATATACTGTACTTTGTATAACATACATGGAGAGGAAAAAGTCAGAAAAGGGTGCCATATCATTTATCAATGTACTTAAATTCTATTTACATGGACTCTCCATTTACCTCAAGTACCCATGTCCGAAACTCGACACTCGGACATGGGTATGACACTTGGACACTTCACTTTTGATTCAAAACTATGGATTTTTTTCACAAAATAGTCGAGTCGGATACTTGGACATACACTCATGTCGGACATGAGTACCCGAGTCCATGTAACATAGCTTAAATTACTTTGCCAAAAAACAAAATGTACTTAATCTATTTTATGTTGATATAAGGGATTCTAGTAAGAATTTGGCTACAAGGAAACCAACAAATCTTACAAAATAAAAAAGTCTCATGTATTTAGCAACCCTTACAATTCAACAGTAAGCAGGATATTCATCATAAAATTATACAAAGAAATTAGAGCAACAAAAGTCTGTGTGAGCAGGATATTCATTTCAATTGATGAACTTTCGGAGCAACTCATTATCACGAAACAAATGGCTGGTGAACAATGAGAATGTGTGAGCATCAACTTCAAATCCCTTTTTAAGCAAGATATCTCGATAGTATAAGGCATTTGGAAAGTCATTGTGTTGAATAAATCCTTTAATAACAGTATTATAGGTTATACTATCTGGAGCACAGCTCTTTTCTTCCATTTTAGCAAGAAGTTGAATAGCTTCACTCATGAGCCCTTTCTTGCAGAAGCCTTTGATCAATATATTGTATGTTTTAACATCAGGTTGCAGACCTTTTGTTACAAGATCTGAAAAGAACTTTGCTGCATCTTCAAGTTGTCCAGCCTCACACAAGTTATCTATTAGGATACGGTAGATGACAATATTTGGCTTAACACCATTATCCTCCATTTCTTCTAGTAATTTCACTGCCACGTCAAGCCGATCACTTTTGCAAAGGCTGTCAAGCAAGGAGGCATAGGTCACAACATCTGGAGCAATTCCATGAGCCCGCATTTCTTTGAACAACTTATGTGCCATTGGGAGTCTATTGGCTTTGCAGAGTCCATCGATAAGAGTGTTATAGGTAACAAGATCAGGGGTTATTCCTTTCCGAAACATCTCTTGGAAAATGTTTAGGGCCTTGTCAATGTTTTTAGCCTTACAGTATCCATTAATCATAGTATTGAAACTTACCAGGTTAGGCTCACAACCATTTTTTGTCATGAGATCAAGTAGGTTCTCTACATCTTCCATCTGACCACGCAAACAGTACCCATCAAGTAATGCACTATAAGTAAGGATGTTTGGAGGCACACCTCTCTTAGTCATGTGGTGTAGAATGGACTGAGCTTGATCAACACAACCATCTTTACAAAACATGTCAACCAGCATGCTGTAGGTCTTAACATCTGGTGCTATGTTACTCTCTAACATCTCAGTCAACACATGCTGAGCCTCATCCCCACAGCCGGAATTGTAGAGGCCTCGAACCAAGGAAGTATAAGTGACAACATTGGGTTTAATGCCCTCAGATTTCATGGAGGAGAACAGGTCTAGGGCCTCTTGTAACAACCTGTCCTTGCAAAGACTATCGATGATAGTGCTGTATATAACAATGCCAGGCTTAAAACTTGGGTTTAATACAATACAATTCAGGCTGCCGGAAGAGGGAGATAATGGTGGAATGAGGTTGAAGTCGTTTCAATTTGACAATAGCAGTAAATAACTGGTTGAAATAGATAACAGAAGGAAGAGGGCGCAAATTGATCATTTGATTATATAGAAAAAGGGGGGATTTAAGATCGGAAAACCCTAATTTGGATTGTTCTGTAACTGAACTTAGAAACAATTGACGATCTTGGGAAGAAGAGAAAAGTCGAAAATGGGAAAGAAAAGAAGGGGAAAGAGACAAACCGCCATTAAAGAATAAAGCTGAAGCTTTTGAAGAAATCATCATCCTTGAGTTTCTCGCAATCTTCGATCTCCTTCTCCCTTTGTTGCTTTGACAGTGTTTGGTGTAAAATAGGAAATGTATCTATACCCTTCTAAAAAGAGAATACATGGTTTGGGTGAAAAGTAGAACTCACCAGATCCGATCCGAATGACCCGATTCATGACCCGAAATTAACCCAAATACAACGATTTGAAAATGACGCGAAACCCGAAATTGACCCGACCTGATCCATATCCGACCCGAAAATAGAATTGACCTGATCCTGACCCGACACCCTAATTGACCCGGCCCGAAGTTGACCCGGCCCAAAATTGAGCCGAATTTTTTGAACCGAACAAACCCGATATCCGAAATTGACCCGAACAAACCCAATACTCGAAATGTTCCGAAGTAAAATTACCTTATAATTGAATTAAAAATGTCTAGTGCCAAAAATAATTTAAATTGTTCATTTTCAACTGTAGCCACGCTCATAAATCGAATTGATAGTTCTTATTATAACAATATTAAAATATAAAATTATTGATTTGAGCTAAATCGACAAATTAAATGGAACAACCCGAACATGACGCGACTTGATTTTGACCCGACCCGAATATGACCCGAACATACTTGACCTGAAAATGATCCGACCCGAACTCGACCCAATACCTGACCCGACCCATACCCGAAACCCAAAATGACCCGATCCGAATATTAACTGACCCGAAATAACCCGACCCGACCCAAACGACCCATTTACCAAGTCTAGTGAAAAGGGTAGATGTACAGACGTACAGTAACATCTTTTGACTTTATACCTTTTGTGTTTTTTTTTTTTTTTTTTTTTTTTGGTTTTGTTTTGTATGTGTCGAAGTAATTTTTTATTTTATTTATTTTATTTTTTTGAAAACACTGAAGAATTCTCTTTAACTTGTAGTTAAGTATTACTTTCTCTTTTTCAAAAAAAAAAAAATATTACTTTTTCCGTTTTTTTTATTTAACATGTTTCATTTGTTACGTTTGTCAATACATAAATTTAGTCATCTATATTTTATATTCTTAATAAGTAAAAAATTTTACAAAAATAAATGTGATTAAATTTATTGAGACGATTCAAACAAGATCTCACATAATTATATTTTTCGTTAAGTATAAAGTACATAATACTATATAATATCAATGGTAAGTGTGTGAATAGTGCAAAAGTCAAAATAGGTAAAGTATGTAAAAAGAACGAAGGAAGTGTCTTTTTATAGATATATGTATAGAATAGACTGAAAACTCAATGCGTTGCCTTTTTTTTTGTTTTTGATTGTATATATATATATCCTCCGTTCTTTTCTAATTACAACGTTTGAGAATATTTTTTTAAGCAAATTTTTGAGATTTCATATTCCATACTATGTCCACACATTCCTTTGACTACCTTCTGTGTTTTATACATTACGAAAAATATACTCATGTGAGGCGTTGTTAGATTCGTCTGAAATTCAACACTAAAGTACAAAATAAAGAGAATCAATGATTTGGAATTAAATGGTATAATTACTTCCACATCCTTCCTTTTTGTTTTTAATCACTTTGACTCTTTGTTACATTATTAATTAAGTTGATTTCCATTACGCATATCTCAATCACTCTCAAAATTATAACAAGTAGATTAGAAAAAAAGTACTCCCTCCATTTTATAATGATAAAATTTATAGTGTGGGCCGTGGGGACTAAAGGGAAAATGTTATTTACTACAAAAGTACAAAGTAATATAAAGTATAGTTAGTAGAGATATATTTAATTGTTAGCAGGAGAAAGAAATAATGAAAATAGTAGTGTAAGGGGGGGTTTTGGAGAGAGAATAATAAAAAAGTATTGGTTTTTACTAAAAAAGGAAGTATTGTACTTATTGTGAAATGAACGTAAAAGAAAATGTTGCAATTAATACCAAATAGAGGGAGTACAAATTTAGACAAATGTAACAAATTCCCACATAACTATGTTTTTTCTTTCATTGTAAAGCACAATATATCGTCATAAGATCGAGAGAGCATGTATAATGTCAAAATCTTAATGTTGCAAGTAAAACAGAGTAGAGGCATAGGTTAGTATTACGGAGAAACTAAATATCTTTGTATTTTATGTGGGGTAGGTAGGAAAGAGAAATAGTAAAATATTTGTGAAAGTGGGGTTAGTGGGAGAGAGAAATTATAAAATAATGGTGGGTTCTTTCCAAATATAAAACTGTTGCAATTAATATGAAACGGATGTAAAAGAAAAACATTGCGATTAATACGAAACGGATGGAGTATTAAAATAAATTAGAAGTTAGCGTTATACACGTTTTGATATTTTTTAAAAAAAATTACTCTCTCTGTTTGTGTTTTTGTAAGTGTTACAATTTAATCGGCATATAGTTTTAGGCAATTTAATTTACTAAAATAAGAGGTAAGTGGGGTAGTTAAAGTATTAAAAAATTGTAAAAGGAAGATAGTGGAGTTAATAATTTATTGTAAAGTATTGAAAGGAATAGTGTCCTTCCAACAAGTGTATTATTTTGATAGAGGGTTTAGAATTATTACACAGCTAATTCTTTAGTAAGGTCAAGTGATCGGAATGCCTAGGTAGAGGCCACTTCCGATCAGTAATATTAAGGTATAATTAATATTACAGCTTAATCTTAACTGAACCCTTCGGGTCGAACCCAATCGAACGACTGATCCAAGACGACGAATTAATCCGAAGGATTTAATGAGTCGACGGAGTTTTACGAATACATACATTGGATATCGAGCCTAGGGCGTCGAGACCGAGCGTCGCAAAATCACAAGCAATAAGTATGAGCGTAGCCGTAGTATCGCACTGGCCTAGCCATGTGGACTGCTAGGCTAGGCTAGCTCATCGCAAACCTAGGCGCACCATGTGTGTGCTAGGCGCACCATGGTGTGCTAGGCAAGGCATGAGTGCTAGGCGCACAAGGCAGCCCATCGCAGCCTTCGCATGGCATGGCAGCACCATCGCAGGCCACACGCACCATGCACAACACTATCGCATGGCTAGGCCAATGCGTGTGTGCGTGTGCATGTGCCTAGGGCCATCGCAAGCCATCGTAGGCCACACGCACCAAGCACAGCCATCGCAGTGCTAGGCACTTGCGTGTGTACGTGTGCGTGAGTGCCTCGCACCATCGCAGCAGCAGCCTCGCACAGCAGCACCATGCCAGGCATCGCCCTGTGCATGTGCGTGTGCGTGTCCGAGTGCCAGTGCATGCTGGCTAGCAAGCAGCAGCAGCGAAGGGTGCCTGGGCTTGTGCGTGTGTGTGCGAATGGGAGTGCGAGGGCATTGGCTTGCGTATGCGTGTGCGATGGCTGGGCACCAGCGGCAGCAGCAGCACAAGCATCGCTCAGCGCCAGCACGCATAGCCTGGCTGGGGATGCGAGGCTGCTGGCTGGGCTAGCTGGCAGCACCAGCTGGCGTGCTAGCTGGCTGCCAGCCCAGCATGCTTGGTGGCGGTTTGAGGGAGTGGGGACCAAAGGCTTAGAGCATGCCTTGGGGAGCAAGGCAATGTCCCCCCCAAGGTTCATGGTCCTCACCTAACTCTCTCTCTCCCCTTGACACTTGTTGCATTGTGATTGATTTGATTATTAATTTATTTTGGAATTAAATTAATTATCAAAATTATTCATTCTCCCACATTGGTTGGGAAATGAAGATCAAGGGTTTATTTCCATATAAATACCAAAGTTGGGTATTTGGGAAAGAACACACTTGAATGGAAAAGTAAAGGCAACTCTATAATTGAGTGAACCTTGAAATTCGTAAAACTCTAGTTTGTTTTGTCCGGGCCTCGACTAACTTTCGAGGCTTAGGACGCTCGGGTCGAGTTCGAGGGTACGATCCCGTCGGAGACCTCGTATTTTCGGGGTTCAAGTAAGAGCTCATAGTTGAGCAAAGCACGCATCAAAGGTATAATCTTTTATCCTTTCTTATGCTTTTAATTATGTTTTGCTTGTTAATTGCATTTATTATGGGGGCGGGTCTTGGCGGGTTTCATTCCGCGTAGTGTGGGTCACTACGAAACCCTACAAGTACTCCATAATATAATGAATGTGATAGGAAATAAATAATAATACTACCTCCGCGCGAGGTTATCTGCAACAAAGGACAGTGTTGCGGACTCCTAGGAAAAACTTTTTAAGCAAGATTAATGAAAAGTAAGAGCAGAGAGAAGGGATAATTAAACTTAATTAAAATAAAACACACAATTAATAAAAATAACTTAAAAAAAAACCACCAACCTAGCCGAGCCACCCCGCTTGCTCCCTGTCCCCACCCCCACACTCGCTGACGTCAAGACCCCCCCTCTTTGTGCCGGCGCCGCCCCTCCCAACCCCTTGTCGTCGCCCCTCCCTTTCCCCTTGAAACACCAATAAACAACAATCACCCACGCAACACCAATCCCCAACTCCACATACGCCACCCAACGAACCACCAACACCCAACCCCACATACGCAACCCCCCGAAACCACCACCCAAACCCACGAAACCCATCACCAAACCCACGAAACCAACCACGAAACTCAGATCTGGAGAATTGCGCGACGCGAAATTGCGGTGGTGCTGGGGTAAGGTGATGGAGAATTGCGGTGGTGCTAGGGTAAGGTGGTGGAGATGCGCGACGATGCTGGGGTAAGGTGGTGCTGGTGGAGATGCGCGACGAATTGCGGTGGTGCTGGGCTAAGGTGGTGGAGATGCGCGTCAATGCTGGGGTAAGGTGGTGCTGGTGGAGATGCGCGGCGAATTGCGGTGGTGCTGGGGTAAGGTGGTAGAGATGCGCGACGAATTGCGGTGGTGCTGGTGCTCTGGGGTCATCTGGGCTGGTGGTTGGAGCGGCGAAGGTGGTTAGGGTAAGGTAATAGTAATAGTAATAGTAATAGTAATAGTAATAGTAATAGTAATAGTAATAGTAATAGTAATAGTAATAGTAATAGTAATAGTAATAGTAATAGTAATAGTAATAGTAATAGTAATAGTAATAGTAATAGTAATAGTAGTAATAATAGTAATAATAATAATAATAATAATAATAATAATAATAATAATAATAAGGGTGGGGAGCATGAGAGGAGAAAGAACCGATGCGAAAACTCTTTCCCTCAATCCCGCCTATTTCTTTTAACACTGGTTTTTTAAAAACCGGTGCGAAAGTTGCGATGCCTTATTCATTTTTTCTACTAGTGACAATTGCCCCAATATTTGAGATATTTTCCAACTTAGGGGGAGAAGAATTGAAGTAAGTTGGCAAAATTATAAAATTATAATTAGTTTGTCCCTAATGGTAGTTTGAAAAGTTAATTGCCAACTTTTATCTATATATTATCAAGATATGTTACACATTTATGATTTGATTTGTATTCAGTTATGACTCATGTTGCATAACGTTGAAGATACATTTTGGTCATATTATGTGTATACATTGAGATAAAATCTTGCAAATTATACTTGAATCACTACACCTGAAGTGTAGGTTGTATGATCGGTTCCAAAATAAAGATATGTCCAAAATAAAGATATGATATATGGCAAGATAGTGCAGTTAACACTTTTAGTGTAATAGTATATAAATGTCATAGTGTATGAAATACCCAAAAATGGTATAGATATCTGAATTATTACAGTAGATGGCTTATGATGTAAGAAAAGTTATGATGGTACCGTACCAATGAGAATTATATTCAGATATCATAGTAAAATAGCATGCGAAATGTACATTAAAGAATTTTTATGATACCGGTATATTATGAAACCGATGAATAATATGCATGCGTGAAAGAATGGACTAATAATAAGGGATCTGGAATATATGTCCATTTTGATGTCGACATAATGATAATGATCAAATATTTATCACAGACCAGAAGTCCAATGAAATATGGATTTTTAAATCCACACTGTACAATGTCTTGTATTATTTTTTAGTCTTACGTTCATGTGCATGTATGAGTTGTAGATAGATGGATTACTCATTACATGTGTAGGCAGTTGTTAGATGCATTACTTGTTGTATATTTATGCTCAATAATATCTTATCATAATTTCTATATCTCATATTGCATGCACTAGTTTCTATACAATTATAATTATGGTATATATATGAATGTGGATGTTCGTATTAATTACAATTTTGATGGAAACTTACAAAAAAGATATTGTATTTATATTCCAATGGGCTTATAGTTGTGATGAAATTATTTATGATGTTGATCTAATAGCTTGTTATGAAATAGGTAAGAAGAGTTCCTAAAGAACTTATACATGATGTATTTAAGTACCAAGCCCTACGAATTTTATATTTTGAATATTGAAATTATTATCGAAGTCATGAAACGTCTATGTGACTACATAATTGACATCTCAACCAAAAGTTTGAGCTATGAAATATTCATTGGAGAACTCTGATACTAAAATTTCGAAGGATAGCATTGAGATATCTTTCAGCTAGAATAATCTTCTTATTATGGTCTAGAAGAACTATGGGTGATGTATGTGATTAGATAATTTATCACTAATTCATATAAGATTAAATAATGATATCATGTGTTGCGTGTTGGCATAAATTATGATCAATTATTGATATTCTCTTTCTACTAATTTGACCTCCAACAGAAAGCATAATTAAGTTTATGGTTAAGATTTCAGATGAGATTAAGATAAACACATGTATTATTTAATTTAAAGAGTATGGTGAAATGAAGACATCTGACTTATTCACGCGAAGATTTGAACATTCAAATCCAACTTGGGATGACCAGCTATTAAGGAATGTTATTATGCTACAAATGAAAAGTTACCCACCAGCATTGGATTCATTACACCGAAAGACCTTATGTTATGTATTCATCAGGGGGAGAAATAATATGCGCTGCATTCTTTTTCCCTTAACCATGGTTTTGTCCCATTGGGTTTTTCTGGTAAGGTTTTTTAATGAGGCAGCATCCTAAGCGTATTATGAAGAATGTAGTACTCTTTTTCCTTCACTAGATTTTTATCCCACAGGGTTTTTCCTAGTAAGGTTTTAACGAGGCACAATCTTCAATATGGACATCTAAGGTAGTATATATGACTATATGTGCATTAACATCATACTATTTTAGATAATGGACGTCCAAGGGGGAGTGTTGTGAAATATATATTAATGTATGTCCATTATACCTTTGTAACCTATTAGCATTATTACTTATCTTTGTAATCCCCCTTGTAACTCCCTTAGGCTATTACATCCCATTGTAACTCTTCTCGTAATGGTGACTAAGTTGTATATATATAAGTTGTATAGAAAATGGAATATACAATCAATATTCTCATTACATCTTCATCTTTCATTCTTTCTTTTCCTCTATTTTATAACAACTATCAATTTATTATGATTTTTTACCCAACATATATTTAGGTTGGATAAGATGATTAATCTTTAATTGTACTATTTGTAACATATCATAAGATAATGTTTGTTCAAAAAAAAAAAATGTAACTTACTTTAATTTAAAATTTTGAAAAATTGTATTGTTTTATTATTTGATGAAAAAAAAAATTATTTGTTTGTTAAATTGTCAATAGTTGTTGAATATCTTTCAATCATAACATACAAAAAATTGTATATGACTCTACTAATAATTTTTCTTTTTCAAAATATATTTTTTCAAGATACACTAATGAAAAACTGTTTTGAGGCATCGCCTTAACCACAAACTAGTTTATTAGTTAACAAGGATAGTAATTCAACTAATTTATAACTTTCGTCTTAATAAAGTGTTAAATTAAAAAAAAAAAAAAAAAAAAAAAGGTGCTGATATTGCCAAGGCAAAAAAACCAATTTCAAGGCAAATTATCTATCCAATTCCTATAATCTTTGAGATTCTAAATATGTCAAACTTATTTATTCAATAAAATACTTTGTAATATTTTGTTGCCTATACTATTAGTATCCCAATATTTTTTATTTTATTTTTGAGTAGTCTTATTTATTGGATTCATTTATATATGTATACATCTTTTGTGAAGATATGCAACATTCTTATTTGTTCCCGTTCATTGTCAGTACTACATACCACTACTACATGCATGCACAAATACTTTTTGTTAATTAATGCATTCTAATAATCAATATAAGGAGAATCAAAATACAATCAAAAGTTGAATTGATGATTGTAATTGATATAAACCAAAATTTCCAGTAGCTACAAAAATGGTCCAGCATTTATATATATATATATATATATATATATATATATATATATATATATATATATATATATATATATATATGTATATATATAATTAAAAAATAAAATAAAATTGCATTAAATCATTCAATCAACTGAGAAAAAAAAAATTCAAATATTACATAACAAAGGTTTAAAAATAAGACGATAAACATAACTAGTCATTATTTTTTAGAGAAATATAGTGTATGTCCGAGGAGCTCCACATCATACGATTCATATGCATAGCCCCTACTAATAATCAACTCCAAAAGATATACGAAGTATTAGTTAGACAAATGTTAAAGTTAAAAAAAAAAACAAAAAACTTCATATATCATTAAACTAATAATTAAAAGAGTATAAATACCACTCTGTGAGGTTGAGTTTCGGTCTGCCTTTATATTCTTGCTTCTACTATTTTTTATTTTATTTGAACCATGGTGAATTAATTTAATTAGTTGCAGATTTTGACGAGAATAATTAGTAGTTGGAGTTGGAAAGATTTTAATTGGAATATTGGGATACTATGGACTTATATTATAGGCAACAAAATATTACAAAGTATTTTATTAAATTAATAATTGACATATATAAATTCTCAAAAATTACGGACATGTGGAAGATAATTTACCGTGAAAATAACTTTTTTGCCTTGAGAATGTCAACGCCCAAAAAAATATATATATACGAAGTATATATACGGAGTACAAAGGAAGTAATAATGATCCTAATTACAAGGTCCACAAAATGGTTGGGGAAAGACTTTTTGAGTGAGTAGTTGGCTATTTACGTTGCCTTTTCCACCCATTGGCCCTACTTTGTTTACTAGCTACCCGGACCACAAAAGTGACAAACCCCAAATTCACTCCATGAGTGATGAGTCCATCTGTTTTTGTACTTCGTCAAAAGAAACTAATAATATTACGGCGTACTTGTAATTATTTTCAGCGTGTTACGGAGTGTGATCTTGATTTCAATCAAGTCTTTCGAGTGTTGAAAGAGACCAGTGCGGCAGTGCTATTCTGTTCACCTAATTTTGAATCAAGTTCCACGTACACTATTGGTTCAATTTAGTTTCCCTTAGTGCTATTCACCTAATTTTGAATCTAGTTCCACGTACACTATTTGTTCAATTTATTTTCACTTAGCAATCTAAGTTTAAATTATAAAAATAAAAACATATAAATAATTTTCACTTTAATGTGTAAATTAGTGTGTGACCCGAGATTTGCTTCGGTGATACTTTGAATAGTTTCTTTTTTACAGTATATAGTAGATGATTTTAAAAACTTTTTTTATTTTTTTATTTTTTATTGGTGAGTAAATTATAGTGCAATGACGACAATAACTAAGTTAAGACTACACTTAGGGACTAAGTTTTTCAATAAAGTAGCAAAAGGGGACCAAGTTATTTTCAGGGAGCAAAAAGGGGACTCACTTCACTTTTCCGGTGAAATTAACCACTTTTAGGTGAGTTTACTCCCCTATAACCATGGAAGAACTTAGTCCCTTGACAAGAATTTAGTCCCTTATTTATTGCACTAATTATAGTGAATGAAACATAGTCACTTCATTAATTATTTTAATTTTCATACATTATATATATTGCCTTCCCACCAGGTCACCATACAACAAAACCACTATCAAACCACCACCTTAGCCCCCATCATCCCCCCACCACCATCCTCCTTCCCTGAAAAAATATAAACAATATCCTCTTCCACCACCACCTCTCCTCCCTGTACACCAACCGTCCCCCCGGTCTCAATTCTCCAGGAAACAGGTAATTCCAAGTTTCTCTTCTTGATAAACATGGAATGTATCTCAAGGGGTTAAATTTGTGTTTTACGTTGTTGGAAATTAGGAGTACGTTGGTCATTTTGTATATCTGTCAATTATCACATGGTCAAGTTGGGTAACAGGGTTAATAGACGGTGAATTGGGGTAAGGTAGTCACTTCACGAAATTACTCCAAACATCCTCACTTTCTCTCTCCTCAAATCTCCCCTCTCCTCATCCTAACCCAGCACCCCTTTCCTCCATGGAAATACCTCCACCACCAAATTCTCTCTCCTTCCTTGATTCTTCGCCCTTTTCTCTATCCACCTCACCATCAATGCAAGGCAAAGTCGTCTGCGCCACCAACGTCCATGGGTTCTTCTTCCTCCGTTCTCTCACCTCCACTAAAGGAAATCAAAACCTTCAATACAGAAATTGGAACGCATGAACAACCTCAATGGAAGGGGAAGACAAACCTTGCCCTTAAGGGTTAACCATGCCATAATTTCTCCAATTTTTTTAGAGTTTTTCGTTTTGATTCGGTGGCGAAGCCGCTGGAAAGGCGAAGGAGAATGAAGAAGATAGGGGCAACGAAGGTGATGGTGGTTTGCGAGCAAAATGATGACGGAAAAAAAATGGCAATTCACACCTGTTTGATGGAGTAACTTTGGTTGTAACAATAAATTGGATGGATGTTGAAGAACGACGTTAACAGTAGTAAATTCACCGTTTCACACCGTCTAAACCGGTCCACATCAGCAGTTTGAGTGAATGTTACAGTCAGCACTTTCTTTCATTATAATATTATTACTTTACCATTCCCAATGCTTTATAATTTCATAAATGACATTAGAGAAACGTTCCCTGTTTCTCAAGAAGAGGAACTAGGGCACGCCCCCAGGAAACCACCCAACCCGAAACTTACCCCCTCCCATTTAGTAGAAATAGAGAAAAAGAAGAAGAGGGAGAAAATGAAAATGTAGCCATTAAAATTAAAGCCACCCATTTCAGCATAGCTTTAAACAATGGTGAATTGAAGATCGGAAATGTGTTGGCCATGAGAAGGGGTAATGAGGAAGGAGCGTGGTGAAAGAGAAACAAGCAAAGGAGGGTGGTGGTGGCAGGAGAGAACAAAGGGAAATAGGGAAATACCAGAAGTTATAGTGGCTGGGGAATAAATGCCATGAGAGAAGCAGGGAGAGGAAATACAGAAAGGAGGAGGAAGAAAGATTATTAAAAAAAAATGAAAATTTTAAATTAAAAATAAAAAATGTATGATACAAGTATATAAATAAAAATAACATTATTTTTTAAATTAAAAATAAAAAATTTAAACCAATACAAACATAACACGTGGATTAGTTAACCTAGGGGACTATGTTATTTAACCAAAGGGATTAAGTTGTTGAGCATCTTTAATTATTCTCACCGGAAAAGTTGCCTGGAGTCCCCTTTTGCTCCCATAAAATAACTTAGTCCTCTATTGCTACTTCATTGAAGAACATAGTCCCCAAACATAGTCTTAACTCAACAATAACTTATTTTAGAATTTTTATTTTTTTATTTTATTTTTATTTTTTTCTAGCTAAAATGGTAATACATGTGGTTTTCATTCATGAGGTTTGATGTTCAAATCTCTATGTATGCAATTTTAATTTATGATGTCATGGATAAAGATTGTTGAATAATGATGTGGCGTGATTCTATAGGTTTTTGAATGATGATGTGGCGTGATACTGGTGTAAAAAAAGGGTACACGTGGCACATAGACAATTTTAAAAATGTCTTTTAATATATAGTGCAGATAGTTAAACAATGCAAATAAGGTTTTCAAACAAAATTAGTTTCTTAAATACATCAGTTTATATATAGGATTAAATAAATCAAATTGAATAACGCATTTATGTGATTGATAATTATTGAAATATAATCCATTATTATGTACACCCGTGTTTACTACTTACCTACGTTTTTTTTTTTTTTAGTTGACAGTATTTCTTTTTAGAAAGTATATTTTTAGTTGACATGTTTCCTTTTTGGGTAAATTATATACTTTGCATAAACTAGTGTGCCCCACTTATTTTATCATTTTCTTTCATTCTCTTTCCTCCCTATAATATGTGTGTCTAAATTAAATACATCAACTAAATAGAAATGGAGGAAGTATATAATACACATCACCTTGCACAAATTTTCTTATTTGTGTGGAACTATCTCAAACATGCAATTAGATAATAAATATTATCCGATAATTTATTATGTGTGGTATATCGAGAAGTATAACAGATATTTTAGAGAACGCTAAAGTGATAAACCAACTCGGCAACTCCCAAGTGAGGATTAGACGGGTGTCATGTGCAAGATCAATGCAGTGTATTAATATACAATCATTCTTGGGATTTGTACGAGTGTACATGTTAATGTTTATTGAAAGTTCTTGTTGTGGTAGGACTTACCGACTTAGGAGTAGGACGAAGTAGGACTATTAATCATAAATGTTACGGAGTATCACCTTGTTTTAAATTTATTCATAAGAGAGTAATGAAATCCACTTGTCAATTAACAACATGCACGTAATAGTCACTTTCTCTTTTAAGGGGACATGACATTATCTTTGCGGTCTCTTCCTTGAGTGGGAAAAGGCCAAAGAGTCAATTTTCACCACAACTTCCAAAGAAAATATGGATATAATATTACAAAGATAATAATGATACCAATTATATTGGTGTATATAATACTTGTATGTTGTATACTTGTTTGCCAATTTTACCATCATTCGTCCCAAAGTTTTATTTAGGTAAGATTATTATATAATTATGTGAAAATTAAGTGATAGTATGCACCCCTCGAAGTGTATACGAGACAAATAATAATAATTTTCTGACAATATCTATTTAAATTAAATATTATTAAGACTAGTTAAAAAAAAAAAAAAAATTAGATTATGATAAGTTTTTATAAAGTTAAATTCAATTTATAATTTAAAGATAACTTCAAGTATACTCATGAAAGTGGAAATAAGTTCTGATAATATAATTTTGATAAGTAAAAAATAAGGTGAATAGACACAATTTATATTTCTCTTTTATAAACACTACTAAATCTAACTACATACGAGTAGTTTGTACATTTAGGTGTGTTGTATTTCCTAATTTTCACTTATTTGAAATTATCTGAACTTATTAAAACTTATTTTAGTTGTAATTTGAACTTGAACAATCTTTAAAAGAACTTATTTTTCCTAAACTGAATTTATATTAACTTAACTTGACTTATTAAACCTGAAATAAGTGAAAATAAGGTACCTGAAATAAGTGAAAATAAGGTGAATAGAACAAACCCTTATTTTGTGAATATTTATTTTCTTACTTCTCTGTAATTTGTAATTTGTAATTCTTCGATTTGTTTAATAAGTTTATTAAGCATATGTTCTCAATGTGTGGGAGGTTGGAGAATTATTGTTTACGGATTAAGGCCCCGTTCACTTCACCTTATTTTTGCTTTATTGAAATTATTTTTACTGAACTGAAATTATTTTTTTACTGATTTCTATTATATTTCTTCTTTACAGTTACTAATTTTTACTGAAGTGAAATTATTTTTGCTAAATAAAAATTATTTTTACCAAATATTATTATTTTAAAGTGAAGTGCACATGGCCTAATTCATATGCATCTCTCTCGTGCATAATTCTCATAAAAATGTCATAATATTCTTTCATTAAAAAATAATGTAATTCTTATCACTGGTGATAAACATAAGCATGCCTAATCTAATGGGAGCGTACTATTCCATGCGCGATTGGAAGCACCGCAGCACCATAACATTTGTGTTTAAGCTATTTGTGATTAGGTCTATTCACGGATAGGATATTCGATCCGAAATGTGATTTTGGATCGGATATTCGAATATTCGGATATCAGAAATTGATATCCAAATCTGATTTGAAAATTTCGGATATCCAAAATTTTCGGACCGTATGCTTCGAATATCCATTATCCAATATTAAGTAAAATTGTTTATGATTATTTTCTAAATTTCACTAATTTTGCCGTTTTTTTAACGTTAAGTTGTACAACATATTTTAACAAAATAGTAGTCCTTTTGCAATAAATATTATCATAAAATATATTAAGAATATTATAATAAGTTAATAATATAGGGCCAGTTTTATATATATTTCACTATTTTAGGCTTTATATTTCGGATATCGGATATTCGAAATTTTGAAAATCAATATTCAAATCCACATCTGATAATCGCCTTTTTTGGATCAGATATCCAAAAATTCGGATCAGTTGCGAACGAATTATCGGATTTTCGAATAATTTTTTACAGGCCCACTTGTAATCATTAGTCAATGGTTAATCAAGCTAGTCCTTTTAAACTGTTTGCCTAATTAGATGATGTGTGATATGAACCTTTTCCACCGTTTTTAGTCCCTATCAATCGCAAGACGCACTTTCTACTTTAAGTAGCAAACATTATCATCAATTTTCTTCAAATAGAATAACCATTAAAACAATCATTTATTTTATTTTTTAAAAAAAAAGACAATCATTTATTCCTACTATATTCTCGCCTTTAATCGTACACTACTCCATAGTTTACTAGTGCTTGGAAAAATGACATTCTCTCAAAGCATTAGAACCACCATACCCTAATCTTAATAAAGTTTAAGCAAACTCCTACTGATTTCTCGTCAAATTTCCAACGTTTCATCATCACTCTAGTCATCATTATCAATATCTTCTTGTAACTTCACCATATCATATAGAGAAAGTATTGGGTGCGGCAAGCCACACCAAACAATTCGTGCGTCAAGTATATATGATATGCAGTATTTGATACAAGATATGTATTATTTGATAGATGATATGTATAACTTGTTGGAGGATATGTATTATTTGATAGAGGATACGTACAGTTTGTTGTAGGGTATATATTGTTTGTTATAGTATATGTGGTATTTGATAGAGAATATGTACAATTTATCTTTGATAGAGGATACGTACAGTTTGCTAGAGGATATGATATAATATTTGGTGGAGGATATATGTTATTTGATAGAGGATACATACAGTTTATTAAAGAATATGTAGTATTTGATGGAGGATATGTAGTATTTGATAGAGGATATGTACAATTTGTTTGAGAATATGTGTTACTTAATAGAGGATACGTAAAGTTTGTTGGAGGATATATATTATTTAATAGAGGATATGTACAAAACTTGTTGCTTTTGTTTGTTGATTTCATCCTTTTGTTGGCTGATATGTTTCATTTGTTGGCTGATATGTTCAATCTGTTAGCTGATATGTTCCTTTTGTTGGCTGATATACATTATATCACATCCTATTATAGAGGATATCATCCAATTTATAGAGGATATCATTCAACTTATAGATGATATCATCTTAAGATGATATAATTTAGACAATAGAATTTATTTAATAAAAATAATTAGAAGGTCAACAATGGCATAACCACCATTGAAAGTCCCGTACTAAGCTCATGGGTATAACATAATATGCTCATTTGTCAACCAAAATACATGCATTTGTTATCAAAACGCTCACAATTCAACATACAGTCACAAAGATAATCAATTTCAACAATTATACATCACACAAAAAAGCCTCAAATCGATTTTTTTGGGCATTTTTCGAAATATTCGAGAATATCAAGCAATTATCAAACCAATTCAAGCATAAATCATGGACAAATATAATCAACAATCAACGAGTTTCTCGACGTTGATGATACTACTGCCAATAACAACGCCGCCGATGGGAGCGATCATTGGTATAAAGAAAAAAACCCGCTGGACTGACGAAACATTTGATCAGGAATAGTTTGTGTAACATATATCTCAAATCAAATGCTTCCTTAGAGTTCATCTAAAAAATTCACATAAGAGCACTACCAATGGTGAGCTAAAAATTTGCTCATGGGCATTTTGGGTGGGCATAAAATTTGATCATGCAATACAATGGTGAGCAAATGAGAAAAAGCCAAAAAATGCTCATGAGCATTTCTGAAAATGCCCAAAAATTGAGCATTTTTTTAAGATGAATAGTGCTCTGGTGGGCCCCACAATTTGCAATGGTTATATTTTTTATAATGCAAATTCTGAAATAAATATTTATTAAAAAAAAAAATTAAAATTACCAACAGTCATAAAATTTAATTCTCTATAAATAAACATGCATTTTGGTATATTTTGGTATAATTTCAGAAATACCATAAATCTTCCATATTCTTTATTTTAACGATAAAAAAGACACAAATAAAAAAAAAAAGTTACACAAATTTAGACTAGTTTTTATTTATTTGGAGTAATATTGTTAAAATATAAATGAAATTAATAAATAAAGAAGTGTTGTGAAGGAGCCAAAATTGAAAAAGTAAGAGAATGAGAGTAGTGGGCAAACATTTTTTTTTGCTCACCATTGGGAGAGAAATTGTGAAAAAAAATTTGCCCATAGGCAAAACAGATTTGTTGAGAGAGAAAGTGGGTAGAGAGATAGTGGTGGACATTTTTTTTGCTCACCGTTGAGAGTGGTCTAATAAAAGAGAGAAATGTAACATTATAAATGTTAGATTATATTTAGAACCAAACAAAATTTAATCAACAATGAGTTCATATTATCAAACTAGAAAGCATCCCCATAAACCTAAACGACTTGACGTGCCACTAATAATTACGAAGCATTATACATAATAGGTTTATATATTAGTCCTTTTTTTTTTTTTTCAAATTCTTAAATCAATGAACATAATACACAAGTACAAAGGTACTTAAAAATAATAACAAAACCAGCTCAAATTTTAGTTCGCCTAACTTTAGAAATCTGGTTGTTGAAAAACTCCTTAACCTCAGCAAACAACAACTCAGCTTCAGGCAATTCAGGAAAAACGTAAAAAGCATGAATAGCACTAGAATACTCCACCAACTTCACATCTTTCTCATTTCTTCTCAACCACTCATAATACCTCTTTTGCCAATCCTTCAACGGGTCAAACCCGCCCACAAACAACAATGTGGGCGGGTATTCGACCCCACTTATATTCATCGCATTCGGCCCACTTACATTCACGGCCCAATGATCACAGTCCAGCCCATCTGGCAAAAACGCCTTCCACAACCACTGAGTTCGATCCATTGACACAACTGGCGCACCCTCGAGTTCGACTTCCGAGTTGACTCGCTCTTTCCCGCCGAAAAACGGTTGGATGTTGACGAGTCCGATGACTTTGAGGAGAGAGAAAGTGGAGGATGATTTCGCGTAGTTTACGGCGAGGTGGTGAGCGAGGTTACCGCCGGCGGAATCTCCGGCGATGAATACGGTTGACACGTCAGCGTTTTCCGGCCAGAATGGGAGGTTTTTCCGATTTTCGGGGTTGTCGAGGAATTTAAGGACGGCAAAGGTGTCGTCGTATTGAGAAGGGAATTTGTGTTCCGGTGAGAGTCGGTATTCGACGGAGCAAACGACGGCGTTTAGTTTGCGGGCGAAACGACGGCAGACGGCGTCGTACACGTGGGAGGCGGCGCTGAGGAAGGCGAAACCGCCGCCGTGGAAGAAGACGATGATAGGGAGTGAAACGACGTCGGATTTGTGAGGGACGAAGAGGCGAAACCAGAGATTGTTGGAAGGGTCGAAAACGACGTCGTGGGTTGAGACGGAGTTGTGAGGGGTAGGATTGGGTGCGACGTGGCGGTCTAGAAGGTTCATGAGGGTGCGGTTGATTGTGCCATCTGTACGGCGGACGATGTCGGTGACGAAGTTGAGGGCTGTGATTTGGACACGTGTTTTGAAGGGTAATGAGAGGGATTTGGTGGGTGAAGGTGTGGGTGTGGTGTTGGTAGTGGTGGTTGCCATTTGAGGAGAGAGAAAGTGGGAGTGGTTGAAGAGAGAGAGACAGAGTGTGCGGTGGGAGAGAAGAAGGAAGGAAGGAAGGGAGGGAGAATTTATATGTATGAAATTATGAATTATGAATATGAATTGTGGTAGATTGGATTGTTGGATTTTTATATGGATAAAATATTGGGTACAAGTATTAGATTTAGCCAGGATTCTAGTGTTGGTTTATGCATGTTGAGTGGTGTACTCGCCTACTCGGATGCACAATGGTCATTGCTACGAGTAGTATATTATTTTTCCTTCAAATTTAACTGTTATATATATGCGTTTTGTTTGTTGAGAATTTTAAGTGAATCGGTATTTGTGATTTGTTTTGGGTGATGGGGATTAGAGGTAAACCCCTCTTTTATTTCACTATATAGGGATTGAGTTTGTGACTAGGTATGGGAAGGGATTGGATAGATATGATGAGTTTTAAAAAAAACAAATTAATCTTAAATGAATAGGATGAGATACTTAAAAAGTAAGTAGGGGTAATTTTTCCCCTAAATCGATATTTTAAGTATAATACATACCAACCATGAGAAAACACTTGTTATATTCTTAAATATCTCAGTCACCTATATTAACGAGATCTAATATTATTCCTATTCCTTATCCTAAAAGTTGCATATAAAAACCTTTATTGATTAAATTGGCATGGAGCATTATCAATATAAAATGTGTACAAATTCACACGTTAATTGGTATAATTATTGTTTCATTTAACCAACCTAAAATTTCCAATTGTGACTGATGAGGGTGCATACATTGATCGTTTATCTAAATGAATAATGAGGAAAATGATATAAAAAGCCTTAGAAACTACAAAAAGAACATATCAGAAGATAAAAACCTAGTAGAAATAATTAGTAAAATAAAACATTAGTAACAACAATCAACGAGCTTGTTTGTACTGTCATACCATTTATTAGAAAATACTCCATAAATAATGTTTATCCATGTTTATTTGCAGCCATGAAAGGGTAAGGGGAGTGAGGGGGCTACATTGCTTGTAACCCTAATCCGGAGCATTAATTGTAAATATAATTAGTTAATGATAATGGTTGTAGTATGATTATTGGGAGTTGGTTTGAAAGATGAGAAAATAAATGAAAAAAAGAGTAATGGGACTTAGAATTTGTTGGTTGTGATTTCATGCAATAGTATTCGAATTTATTATAATGGAGTCCTACATGTCATGTATTATGCTGGTTCACATTTCTTTTCGATGCCAACCAACTTGAAATCTTTTTTCTCAAGAAAATTTCCCAAAAAAGAAAAAAATACCTAACTTTTAACCCTAACTTTTCCATGTTAAGAAGACTGTTGTGCGACAGCGGAAGCAAAGGTCGTAAACAAACAAGAAAACAATAAAGAAATTCAATGCAAACAATAAGAACAACACCAAGAATTTACGTGGTTCACTATCGATGTGATAGCTACGTCCACGGGCACCGAGATCGAATGATTTCACTATAAACTGGCAAAGATTACAAAGATTACAATGAAGAACTTAATCACTCAAAGTATTCTCTCTCTTGTGTTTCTCTCTCCGTTACCCTAATAATGATAATAGGAAGTTTATATAGTAGTGATTCCTAATTAAGATATACTTAGGTTACAATATCACAATATGATAAATATTAAATTCGTAATCGCTGAAAAAACCCAGATCGCCCGGTCGGGCGAAGGCCCGCCCGATCGGGCGCGAGAACACGTCTTTTCCAACAACCGAAGTACTCCAAAAAACCCCTTCCGCCCGGCCCGATCGGGCAATGTCCGCCCGATCGGGCGAAGGCTCGCCCGGTCGGGCGAAAGCTCGCCCGGTCGGGCGCGCGAGAGCAGCTTCTTCAACGAATTTGCCAGGCACCTCTTCTTCTTCTTCCCGGTCAGACCGGGTAATGTCCGCCCGATCGGGCGGACAAAGCAACGAAGTACGAGTCACCTAATACTTATCAACAATCTCCACCTTGACGAGAACTCGTAGTCAGCAAATGACCCCATCAAGACATAGTGAAAAACATCTCAAGCCAAACCCGATGCAAGACTCATGCATAAGCCATACATCCCGATAAGTCTTCAACCAAGACCCATCACATACTCGTCTCCAAGTATAACAACTCATAATGCTCCACCTGCATCACAAGCCCCGGGCAAGCTCCACCTTAAGGCCAACACACCTACACCAGGAGCTCCCCAACTTCGCCCCTCAGGGCCTACTACATCACGTAGTAATCAATATTTAACAAGTCTAAGCAATGTTTAAACTTGCTAAACGGAACAGGCTTAGTGAAGAAATCAGCCGGGTTGTCAGCAGTCCCAATCTTCTTCACCTTAATCCTCTTGTCAGTACGTAAGAAATGATACCTGACATCAATGTGCTTCGTCCGATCATGGTGTACTTGATCTTTAGCTAAGCAAATCGCACTTAGACTATCACAATACACTGTAGCAAAATCCTGTGCAATACCCAGTTCACCTACTAGGCCTTTGAGCCAAATAGACTCCTTAGCTGCAGAAGTTAAAGCCATATACTCAGCTTCAGTAGTTGACAACGTAACTGATGACTGCAATGTAGACTTCCAACTAACCACAGAACCACCCAAAGTGAACACATAACCAGTCACAGACCTCCTGGTATCCACATCAGCTGCATAATCAGAATCACTGTACCCAGTGACCAAGCATTCCTTATCATTCCCGTACACAAGACCAATATCAGCTGTCCCTCTCAGGTAGCGAAAAATCCTTTTCACCCCTTGCCAGTGTTCCCTCCCAGGTCGAGCCATAAACCTGCTTACAACACTAACGGCATGCGCAATATCCGGCCTAGTACAGACCATAGCATACATCAAACAACCAACCGCATTTGCATATGGAACTCTAGACATATAAGACAACTCCTCCTCTGATTGAGGTGACATAGACAAAGACAACTTACAACTAACAGTAGTTGGCGTATTTATAGGCTTCGATTTTTCCATCCCAAAACGAGACAAAATCTTTTCAATGTAGCTTTTCTGAGTCAAGAAAAGCTTACCTCTAGCCCGATCCCTGTAGATCTCCATACCCAAAATCTTCCTAGCTGCACCCAAGTCTTTCATGTCAAACTCCGAGTTAAGCATCTCCTTTAATCTAGCAATATCAGATTTATTCTTTGTGGCAACCAACATGTCATCAACATATAACAAAAGATAAATCATGGAACCATTATCCAGCTTACTATGATACACACAGCAATCATATGAATTCCTGTCAAAACCTTGTGAAACCATAAAAGAATCAAACCTTTTGTACCACTGTCGGGGGGATTGCTTAAGTCCATACAATGACTTTAGCAATCTGCAGGCATAGTGTTCCTTTCCAGGAACTTCGAATCCTTCGGGCTGCTTCATCAGAATCTCCTCCTCCAAATCGCCATGAAGGAAAGCCGTTTTAACATCCAACTGCTCCAGCTCAAGATCAAAATGTGCTACAATTGACAATAACACACGGATAGAAGTATGTCGAACCACAGGTGAGAATATCTCAACAAAATCAACCCCTTCTACCTGACTGAACCCCTTAGCAACTAGCCTAGCCTTAAAACGTATTTGCTCAGTTTCCGACAACCCTTCTTTCTTCTTGTAAATCCATTTACAACCCACAAGCTTCCTCCCTTCCGGTACTTTTACCAGTTCCCACACTCTGTTCTTGTAAAGAGACTGCATCTCTTCACCCATTGCGGCAAGCCATTGCGCAGACTCACTACAACTAATTGCTTGTTTATATGTGGCAGGTTCAAATGACTCTACATCATCAGCTACACTCAATGCATAACCTGTCATCGCATCAACACAGCAATTTCTTCCCTCCATCTCTTCAATCAATCTAACAGGCTTCTTGATAACTCGTTTAGGCATCTCAAGAATGGTGTCAGGTTGACTAGATGACCCCTGATTAGATTGCTCCACCTCATCCCCAGAGTTAGAATGAGTAGGAGTAATCTCAGGTTCAGGAGTACCCGGCACTGGAACATCAGCATCATCATCAATATATTGTACCCGAGGTAAATCAGCAATGGTCGACTGATGTACCTCAAGTACCCCATCTGTCTGTAATAAATTGTCTCCTTCCCTTCTCAAATCTGAAATCTCTGCATTTTTAATTGAATACATGGTGTTTTCATCGAAAGTAACATCCCTACTAAGAATGACCCGACCCTCCGAAGGTGAAAAAATTCTAAACCCCTTCACACCATCCCCGTACCCAACAAAACACCCCTTCTTGGCTCGTGGATCCAGCTTACCCTCAATAACATGATAATAAGCAACACAACCAAAAATCTTCAAATTCGAAAAATTAGGCAACTTACCACTCCAGATCTCAAACGGAATCTTGGAATCAATTCCAGAATGAGGACCCCTATTAATGACATAACAAGCTGTTAACACAGCTTCACTCCAGTACCTCCTCCCAAGCCCTGCATTAGAGAGCATGCATCGAACTCTCTCTAGCAGTGTCTGATTAACCCGTTCTGCTACACCGTTCTGCTGTGGTGTCTTCCTGACAGTATGATGCCGACCTATACCCTCATCTGCACAGAACTGATTAAACTCGTCTTTGCAAAGCTCTAGCCCATTGTCCGTTCGTAGCTTCTTGATCTTCCTTCCTTGTCGATTTTCCACCAAAGCTTTCCATTGCTTGAAAACTTTGAAGGCCTCATCCTTTGACTTAAGCAACCTAAGCCATGTGTATCGGGACTTGTCATCAACAAATGACACAAAATAGTGGTAACCTCCCATACCTTCAACTCTAGATGGACCCCAGCAATCTGAATGGATGTAATCGAGCACTGCATCAGTAATGTGAGCACCCTTGCTGAACTTTGACCTGTGTTTCTTACCAAACACACAATGCTCACAAAATTCAAGGTTGGCAACCTTGACCCCGGATAGAAGACCCCTCTTGGACAATAGCTGCATCCCCTTCTCCCCCATATGACCAAGCCTCATGTGCCAAATCTTAGTCATCTCCTGGTGAGATACAGATGCGCAAACCGCAGAACTAGGCAGTGTAACACCCTCAAAAACATAGAGGGTGTTCCTTTTGATACCCTTAAGTACCAACTCAGAACCTCTGAAAATACACAACTCCCCATCTGAAAACACACCATTGTACCCCAAGTCATCCAGGGTACCCAATGAAATCAGATTCTTTCCTAAAGCAGGAACATGCCGTACATTAGTCAAAGTTAACCTCCGCCCATCAACAGTCCTCAACCTCATGGAACCAATACCTGTGACCTTACATGGAGCATTGTTACCGACTATAACCATACCCCCATTGCGAGGTTCATATGTATCAAACCAATCTCGACGTGGACACATATGGAACGAACACCCCGAATCTAGAACCCAGTTATCAGATAAATCATCAGACCTAGCAGAACTGACTAATGCTAAATCTTCCTCTGAATTATAGCTCTCATTCGGTTTCTCTTCAACTACAGCAGCCTGGGACTTGTTTTTCCTCACCGGACAATTATTCCTAAAGTGACCCGGTTCTTTACAGTAATAACATGTTTTAGTAGTAGTTTTACTAGATCCATCCTTGCCGTTTCCAGCACCCGACCCAGCATTGTTCCCCTTGTTAAACCCCTTATTCTTTTTAGACTTTCCGGACTTAACAAACAACCCACTACCATTATCCCCATTATCACTCGTAGCTTTCATTCTGAGTTCCCTAGTATGAAGTGCTGCCTTCACTTCTTCTAAGGTTATAGAATCCTTACCAACAACAAAAGACTCTACAAAATTCTCAAAGCTAGACGGTAGAGATACAAGTAAAATCAACGCAGCATCCTCATCATCAATTTTAACATCTAAATTACGTAAATCAAGCAAAATAGAGTTAAGTTTTTCTAGATGTTCCCGTAAGGAAGTACCTGACTGCATCCGGAGGCTAAACAACCGCTGTTTCAGTAATAATTTGTTGGTCAACGACTTAGTCATATACAATGACTCCAGCTTCAGCCACAATCCAGCCGCCGTTTCCTGATCAGCCACCTCCGTGATGATTTGATCATCAAGACTAAGTAATATGGTAGAGTGTGCCTTCTCTTCCATAACTTCTAACTGCGAGTCAGTCGGTCCGTCTCCTGACTCCGAAGTAGTACTCTTTGGAGCCAACGGACGCCATATCTGCTGTTGTTTTAACAGAGCCTTCATCTTAATTTGCCATAGCCCGAAACTATTTTTCCCGGTAAACTTCTCAATTCTTATTGTTGAATCTCCTGCCATTGTTATCTTCAAGAAACTCTCCAAGGATTGAACCTGAGCTCTTGATACCAATTGTTGTGCGACAGCGGAAGCAAAGGTCGTAAACAAACAAGAAAACAATAAAGAAATTCAATGCAAACAATAAGAACAACACCAAGAATTTACGTGGTTCACTATCGATGTGATAGCTACGTCCACGGGCACCGAGATCGAATGATTTCACTATAAACTGGCAAAGATTACAAAGATTACAATGAAGAACTTAATCACTCAAAGTATTCTCTCTCTTGTGTTTCTCTCTCCGTTACCCTAATAATGATAATAGGAAGTTTATATAGTAGTGATTCCTAATTAAGATATACTTAGGTTACAATATCACAATATGATAAATATTAAATTCGTAATCGCTGAAAAAACCCAGATCGCCCGGTCGGGCGAAGGCCCGCCCGATCGGGCGCGAGAACACGTCTTTTCCAACAACCGAAGTACTCCAAAAAACCCCTTCCGCCCGGCCCGATCGGGCAATGTCCGCCCGATCGGGCGAAGGCTCGCCCGGTCGGGCGAAAGCTCGCCCGGTCGGGCGCGCGAGAGCAGCTTCTTCAACGAATTTTCCAGGCACCTCTTCTTCTTCTTCCCGGTCAGACCGGGTAATGTCCGCCCGATCGGGCGGACAAAGCAACGAAGTACGAGTCACCTAATACTTATCAACAAAGACTTTGCAGTAGAAAACGTAAAAACCCATCCATGCAATGTAGGCATGTAGCTAATACAGTGAGTCAGTGACATATATTTTGACTAAAAATAATAGGGCACCTCATCAAATTAACCATTATGTTACAACTTATATTGAACAAAATATACTCTAGTATCAGTGGCGGATCCAGGATTTTCAATTCGGGGGGACAAAATGCTTAACTTACAAATAGCTTAACAAAAAATAAAAACAAAAAAAAACTCAAACACACAAATTAGTTAATACTTAATATTAAAATTTCAAAATAAAAAACATACTTAGTCATACAATTCAAATGATGAAAAAAATTACATAAACATTACATTAAAATTACACTTTCATCCTTCGAGTCTTCATATTTTGGAAGCGATCAACAATTTTTTCATCGGAAACTCTTAGGAAGACATCCTTCTCAATAAAAGTGACCAAACAATCATTCATAAGTTGATCACCCATGCTATTTCGCAACTTATTTTTGACACATGTCACTGCGGAAAAGACTCTTTCAACACTTGTCGTGGCAACCGGAAGAATCAACATCAACTTGATAAGCAAATGAATAAGAGGAAAAGTCTTATGCTTATTAGTTTTAACAAGCATCATAGAAAGAGAGTTAAGGTCATTTAAACCTTGAAATCTATCATCATTTAGCATATTCTCCATGAATATATCAAGTTGACATTCAAGAGCCATCAAATCAAAGCTTGAAAATTCTTCGGGATAAAAAGAGGCAAGTTTAAGTACCTTATCTTTATCAAAGGATGAGAAGTTATCTTTAGGACTTAAACAAGCCATACATATTAGTATCTCCATATTCCTCTCATTAAATCGATCATCAAGTTCTTGAAGATGCAAATCAATCACTCTTACAAAAATTCCAACCCGAAAATGATGTTCATTTGTTGCTTCTTCAACAAAACGTCTTGATCTTCCTTGAGGAACATAAGGAGAATCCATAGTGGGAACAACAATACCATGTTTAGCACAAAATGAAGTTACCTTGTTTAAGAGAGTATCCCATCCTTGCTCCCTCATTTTTTGCAACACCAATTTTGTGTAAGTGACAAGTTCCATGGCATTTACAATATCTTGCTCCTTTCTTTGCAAAGCAACACACAAATCGTTAGTGTAACCAAAAATAGTCAACATCAAGTGAGCAATAAAAACAAAGTCAAATGACTCTAACTGTCCTAAAACAATTTGAGCTTTGAACTTATCTTCCGATACACCATGCTTCCCAATGTGTACAAGTACCTTAACAATTGTAGGAAATAAGAGGATGATGTTTGAAATAGACTTGTAATAAGAACTCCAACGAGTATCCCCGGGCCTTTTCAAACCAAGTTCTTGATTTAAACCCGATCCACTCACAATATCCCCTACATCCAATGCTCGAGCAACTTCTTCAGCTTGATCTTGTCGAATCATTTCTCTTCTTTTGCAAGAAACTCCAACCACATTCAATAAATTTGCAAGTATCTCAAAAAGCCAACCACAACTATCATTCTTTTTAGCAACGGCAACTAGTGTTAGTTGAAGTTGATGAGCAAAACAATGTACGTAGTAGGCACTTGGAGTATCATTCATAATCAAAGTCTTAAGACCATTTATTTCACCTTTCATGTTGCTAGCTCCATCGTACCCTTGCCCCCTTATCATAGATGGACTCAATGAATGTTCAACAAGTAAAGACATGATTGCATCTTTAAGAGTTAAAGCGGTAGTATTACCAACATGAACAATGCCTAAAAATCGCTCCATTACCTTTCCACTATCTCTATTAACAAAGCGCAAAACAAGAGCTAGTTGTTCTTTTTGGGACACATCACTTGACTCATCGGCTAATATGGCAAAGTAATCATCACCAACTTCTTCTATTATGCACCTAGTTGTTTCTTTGGCACAACAATTAATAATGTCCTTTTGAATAGAAGGGGAAATCATTTGACAATTTTTAGGTGCTTTTTCAAGAGTATGTTGTCTTACTTCCTCAACCTTTTCTCCTAACCATTTCAAAAGCTCAAGGAAATTACCCCTATTATATGACTCCCCGCTTTCATCATGTCCACGAAATGCCAAACCTTGCCCCAAAAGAAACCTTAAACAAGTTAAAGATGCATTCAAGCGGATAAAATATTCACTTTTAATCACCTCACTTGCATTGTCAAACACATTCAAGATTGATTTTTTTTTTTCCATCTCTTAAATTCACATATTTCTCATAAGCAAGATTATGAGCACTGTTAATTCCACCAACATGCTTCTCAAATCTTTCCGGTTTATTCCATGTCCTAAACCCTCCATCAACAAATGCATCACCCCCCGAATAACTATCAACTTCATTCTTGAACAAGTAACATACAAAACAAAATGCAGCATCTTTTTCAATACTATACTCAAGCCAATCCCATTTCTTGAACCAATGAACACTAAAGCGACGTAAACCAGACACTTGTCTTTGAGGAAAGTCATGAGTTTTTGGTTGGCAAGGTTTTTTAAGAATATAACCCCTCCTAACTGCATTTCGTTCATTTGCGGGGTAATCCATTATGTTTATTCTTTTTCCCGGATCATGAGGAAGAAGTTCAACATCGTATACCAAATTTTCCTCCAATGGTACATTACAAGTACTTGAACCACCCATTTCCATATCATCTTCTTGACTTTGAGGGGGGCTTAATGAAGGGGAGTTATTTGACTCATTTTCATGGAGTTTCTTTCTTTTAGACAAGAATTGTCGAAGATCGGGTTGTTTTCTAGTAGCCTTGGATTTGTTTGAATTAGGTGAATCATTTGACATTTCCTAATTACATTAAAAAATATATATCAATTATTCAATTTCGGAATTTCCACAATTCACATCATTGCATAAATGCATACTATAAAACCTAACATTAAAATTGCAATTAAAATTAAAATTCAACAAATATTGCAATTAAAATTAAAATAATTCAACAAAAATCTGGAAATTAGGGTTAACAATTGGTGAATTGGGGATTTCAAATTAACAAATTGGGAATTTCGAAATTCGAATTAGGGTTAGCAACTTAGCAAGACATACCATAAGTTTAGCAGCGACTCAGCGAGTGGTGAGGAACCCAGGGGCCAAGGCGGACAGGCGGTGGTCGGTGGAGCAGCGAGCCAGTGACGCCTGACGCACTCACGCACGCACCTGCAGCGAAGACTGAAGATGGAGCACAGCCGCACAGGAGCAGCGACGCACCACGCACGCACGAAGCCTCGACGGTCGCCGGTTGGTGGAATGGTGGAGCAGCGACGCAGTGGACTAGTGGAGTAGTGGTAATGGCGAATTGGAGTGAAGATTGAAATGGAGCTGCGATTTGTTTTGCTTTTTTTTTTTTTTTTTTTTTTTAATTTTTTTTTTTAAATTGGGGGACAGCTGTCCCCCCATGTCACTTAATTGGGTCCGCCCCTGTCTAGTATAGTACGAAGTAGTATTTAAGTTTGACACGAAGTAAAAAAAAAATTTACTTGGGCTCACTCAGCTTGAGGTCGGTTGGACCTAGCCTTGGTAGTAGGTCCGCCTCAAGATAGTGTGGTGGATGCTAGCTAGTTGTCATAGTAGTCTAGTATAGTACATACGGAGTAAATAAAAATTTACTTGGGGTTCACTTGGGGTCGATCGGACCTAGCCTTGGTGGTTGGTCCGCCTCAAGATATATAGTGTGGTGGATGCTAGTTGTTGTAGTAGTTTCACTAGTTTGACTAATTTTCATTGCTTGAAATTTGTGACAAGATGATACTTATATCAAGTAATTGTTAATTTTTCACGTCAACTCATTGACATATACAAATCCTAGGTTGAATGCGTAAATATTTTAATAAAATTATTTATCTTTCAAGTGCTACTTCAAAATAAAAGTACCAATATTTTTTCATTATTATTTATTTATTTTGAAATTGACACACCATTTATCATGGTGATGAACCGGTGACAGGTCCACAAGAGTATAGGGTAGACTGTAGAGGTGACAAAAAAAAAAAAAAGGTATCACATGAAAATATGGATTTTATTTATTTATTATTATTATTATTTTTTTAATAAGGATGAAATTTGGCATAAAATATTTTAAAATTACGTAGATAAAAAATGTAAGGATGGGAAGTGAAGCCGTTTTAGCTTTGTAGGGAGGTGAGTGATGACTCTGATGAGTCTTGTTAGCGTTCTGTTTTTCTCATAGTACGTTTAAATTGAATTTTTTTGGCTTGCAGCTTGTTAGTTGTATAATCCCAATTTGCTACCTCTTTAATTGGTTTGTTTTTTAGAAGGTAGAATTCATTTGAACTACTTGTTTCTATATTTGTGAGCCTTGCGTTAATGATAGAATAAAAAAAGTTAGTTGGTTCACTTTGATGAGAAGGAGGTGACTTGGTGAGTGAAGGAACGGGTGGGATTAGAATTGGATGCTGTAAAACTTATCTTGTACAAAACTTATAATTAGACTTGTATACTTTGTTTAGATCGAAGGAAATAGAAGGAAGAGAAAGGGAGGGGGATAAACTCTCTTGTTTGGGTAAATGATTGAGGTAAGGAAGGAAAAGGAGAGGGAGGGATCCATTTTCCTTCTCTCTTTAATAAGCATAATCCCTCCTAAATTAAAAAGATTTGGAGGAAAAATGGAGGTCCCCTCCCTTTCTTTCCCCTGTCCTTCCTCGTATTTCCCTCCCCTTCCTTCCTTTTCTTATTTGCTATCCAAACGAAGCGGTAAAGTTGTAGTAATTAGACTTGTAAAGTTGTAATTAGACTCAAATCATATTAGATTTTCCTCTATTCGACTTAAATTCTAAATTATTTTGGAGTGTCCGACGACTGTCATCTGTGCTCTTACTTTGCCTCAACTCTTTAATTCATGCTAGTTATACTAATCGTGTGCAGCAACATGTTACGGTCTTACGGAGCACTTCATTTTCTCCGTTTGACACTACTAGAAAACAGCCAATCAACGACGGAAAAAATCCGTCAGAAAACCCTGAAATTCCGTCGGAAGGCACCGTCGCATTACATGTCGTAGGAATTTCGCGATATTCCGAGGGAAATTCCGTCGGAAAGGTCCATTCCGACGGAATAGCTTCTCTCGGAGTCCAGTTTGACTTAAATGGATATTCCGTCGCAAGATTCCGACGGACCATTTTCCGTAGGTACAGGATAGGTTCCGACGGAATTTTTCCGTCGGAACGGGTCCACCTTCCGACGAAATATTTTCCGTCGGAAAGTACTTTACAAAAAAAAAAATGGGGTTTCCACCACACCCACCACCCCAGCGCCACCACACCTGCCTTACCCATCCCCTGCCCCCCCTACGCACTCATACCCTCGCCCCCCTACGCACCCATACCCCCTGCCCCCCTTACCCATCCCTAAACCTGGGCACGGGCCGGGTTGGCCCGCGTGCCGCCCGGCACGGCCCGCCGTTCGGCGCAGCCCGGCACGGCCCGAAGTCAAGCACGGCACGGCACGAAGTTCAACTTTCGTGCCACGGGCCGTGCCACGGACACGGTGGAGAATTCCCAGGCACGGCCCGGCACGAGCACGGGCATGGCCCGCCGTGCTGGCCCGCAGGCACGGCCCGCGGGCCAACGGCTATAAAACGGCTATAAACGGCTAGTTTTTTGCCAAAAATTCTATAAATACTCACCTCCATTTCATTCCCAAATCACAAAATCACAATCTCTTCTTCTTATCTCTTATATTCTCTAAATCTCTAATAATCCTTATTTTCTTAAATTCTCTAATTATTCTCTTAAATTCTCTAATTATTTTCCTAATATCGGAAAAAATTAAAAAGTTCGTAATCGTAATTAGTGGAGCGTTGAAGCACGGTTGTAAGATCTAAACTAATCTTAAATTTATTATTGTTTTATTGTTATTATTAGAATAATCTTGTTTAATTATTATTGTTGTTAATTTTTATTGTTGTTGTTATAATTGTTGTTATTAATTATTATTATTGTTACAATTGTTGTTATTATTTATTTTTGTTGTTATTGTTATTGTTATAGTTGTTGTTATTAATTATTATTATTGATATTTTTATTGTTAAAATTGTTGTTATTAATTATTATTATTATAGTTAACCACTTTTTATTAAAAAATTAATTGTTAATTATGGCATCGAGTAACCTTAACTGTAGAGTATCTTTAACAGCCGATTCTTGGGATAGTGGTTATAAATATCACTATTTATGTGTGACTTGCCATTGGGTATATGATCAATGGATGTTACAAAAAAGAATAATACATTTCAAAATGCTGGAATACCCACACACCGGCATTAACATTGCTCACCATTTAATGCAAGCAATAGACGAATACAACCTTCGAGATAAAATGATGTCTATGACTTTTGATAATGCAACCTCTATGACATACACAGCTAATCTTATCAAACAAAACTTAACCGATGTACTATTAGACGGTGAAGCTCTTCATACTAGATGTGTTTGCCATGTACTTAACTTATGTGTACAGGATGGAGTTCGGGCAATTGGCCCATACTACAGCAAAATCAGAGATGCTATTATGTCTATTAATAGCTCTAACATGAGATACCAAGAATGGAAGAGTTTTCTAAAACAACAAAAGATAAGGGTAATAAAAATTAGAACCGATTGCCCAACTAGGTGGAATTCCACCTATGACATGTTAACAAAGGCAATTGAGTACAAGGGCCCGTTAACATTATTTTACAACCAAAAATTTCCACAAAATGCTTTGTATGATGATGATTGGAATAACTGTGAAAGATATATGCAATTTTTACAGTTATTATATAACATGACGTATTGTTTTTCTACTGTTTACAATCCTTGTGCTCAAAACTTTCTTTCTAATGCATGCTTACTCGCCCAACTTTTCGCTGATCATCGCGATCAAAGTGATTATGATCAGTATCTTCCAGCAATGGAAAAAAAGTGGCGTAAATATTATAGTGAGATTCCTTTGATTTATATTTTTGCTTCCATATTAGATCCTAGGCAAAAGTTTGAAAACACATTTATGTTAGTTGACATTTACTTTCAATGCATGTTTCTTGACGATGATGTAGAAAACTATAAGACTAATGTGAAGGATCAGTTTTTTGCTTTATATAGAGTCTATGAAGCCAAATATGGCACCGTTCCTCGCTCAGGGCCTTCCCAACCATCCAAAAAAGTAAGTAAGAAGGCCAAACATTTATTTTCACAAGCTACTAACTTGATTTCAAGGTTTTCAGGTGATTCATCAATCAGGAGAACGCAAAGCGACGTCTCGGAGTTGCAGATGTACCTGAGTTACGACTTCACCAAAGGCATGGACGACGATGAGATAAACAGCCTCGACCTCCTTGCATGGTGGAAACAACAAAGCTCGAAGCATCCAACTTTGGCGGCAATGGCACGAGACATTCTTGCTATCCAAGTTTCCTCCGTCGCCTCCGAACGAGCTTTCAGCGCATCCGGAAGGGTTTTAGACGATAGAAGAACAAGTCTAAAACCCGAAACACTAGAAATGTGCGTGTGTTTCAAAGATTGGTTGGATGCGGAAAATCGCTCACAAGACCGTTCTTACGACCACAACGACAACGAAGAAGGAACCTCCGCTTCCGGTTCGGGTTCGGCTAGTTCCCAATCTATGCAACTAGCCGATGACCTTGAAGGCGAAGGCGAAGACGAAGACGAAGACGAAGACGAGCAAGAAGAAGGAGAAGAAGAATAGACAATTATTGTATATTGTACGATTTTAAAAATATCAAATTTATCATTTTCCAATTTTTGTTTAATACCATCATTGTATGATTTTTATCATTGTTATCATTGTACAATTTTCTCAACTCAAGTAATAATAATATAAAGTACGCATTATTCACATCCAAAGTCCAATTTGCCTTTTTTCCCCGTTTTGTTACAATTTGTAAATTCATATTAAAAAAAAAAATTATACCAATTACTAATAAATCATAAACATTAAATTTTAAAGTAATAGTATAAAGTAAATATATAAATATAAATATTGAATATACAAATTATAAAACATAAATATTCAACTTATAATTATAAAATTCATAACTTAATAACTTATAACTTATAAGTTATAAACTTATAAGTTACCTTATAAAACTTATAATTATAATTTTATAACTTATATACATTATAAACTTATTAATTTATAATGTTGTCATTAAAAAAAAAAAAAAAAAAAAAAAAAATGAAAACTGCACCAGCCCGCGCAGGCCAGCCCGCAGGCCGGCACGTGGCCGGCACGGCACGAGGGCCGTGCCGTGCCGTGGGCTGGCCTGTGAAAATGGCCGGCACGGCACGGCACGAAATCCTGGGCCCGCCGGCACGACCGGCACGGCACGAACCAGCCCGTGGCCCGCCAGGCACGGCCCGCGGCGGCCCGGCACGGCACGGTGCCCAGGATTACCCATCCCCTGCCCCCCCTACGCACCCATACCCCCCTACCGCCCAGTCACCACCCACCACACGCACCCACCACCCCCGTAACCACCTAAGCCACCCAAACCACCACCGTACCACCCAAAAAAAATCAAAAAATTCCGACAAAAACCCGGATCTACCCACCACGCAACCTCCAACATCCGAACTCCAACGCCCACTGCACCACCACCACCATAAATTTTCAAAAAAAAAAACCGAAAAGAACAACAAATTAATTTAAAAAAAATAATATACATACCTTAATTCGACCACACAATGCCTCGAGGTCAAATTCGACCATGAAAACTCTAGATCTAGAGTTTTTATGGTCGAATTTGACTTGAAAACCTTGTGTTCTTGATGTTGTTGATGTTGATGGCGAAAATGATGGAGTTTGACTTGAAAACCTCGAAATAGCGTTGTTGGTGGCGTTGGTGGTGTTGTTTACCTCGGCGTTGGTGGTTAGTGAAGAAGAACGAGAGAGGAGAAGAGGAGGGAGAAGGAGAACGAGAGGGAGAACAAAGGGGGGCGTAGAGGAAGAGAAGAAGGATGGAGAAGGAGAGGAAGAGAAGAAGGAGAAGGAGAGCGTTAGAGAAGGAGGATGAGAAAAGGTGAAATGAGGAAGTCAGGAAGAAGGAGGAGGAAAGAGAAAAATGAAAATGTGAATGAGAAAGAAGGGGCGGATGGTAAGTGGTGAGGGTCTTAGGGTTTTTTTTTTTTTTATTTAATTTAATTATATTCTTTCGGAATATTCCATCGGAAATTTAATGTTCCGATGGAATATTTCGTAGGAAATTTAATGTTCCGACGGAATATTCCGTAGGAAGTTTGATGTTCTAACGGATTTTATTTCCGTTGGAAGTTTAAAGTTCCGACGGAATATTCCGTCGGAAAGCCTATATTTTCCTACGGAAATATATTCCGTCGGAACTTTCCTACGGAGTAAAAATTCCGTCGCAATATCTGATTTTTCCGACGGAAATACACGTCTGTCGGAAACTGTCTGTCGGAATTTGAACTATTTCTAGTAGAGTGAGTGTTTAGCAAGGAGAGGGATATTGTTTACTCTCTTCGTGTTTTAATGAGTGTTAAACTTTAACTTTTTTCAATATTCACTTAATGGTTTTGACTTGATTAATTTACTAATATATGTAAAAAAAATAAATGTTATTGTATAATATGTTGTTGGATTCGTTATATTGTTTACTCTCATAATATCAAATTTCCACTTATTCATATTATCCGCAAATGCAAGGCTCTCATCCTATGTAGGGATTGGGAAGTTGTTGTTACTCATTGCTATTCGGTGGCAAACCGAGCGCCTGATTGGTTGGCTAATTATGGCGTGATAACATATCATTCTTAAGTTCTCTTTGAGGCGGTTCTGAAAGATCTTCATGTTGTTTTGTTGGAGGACTTGAGTGGACTGGCTGGGCCTAATTTGGTGTCGGAGGGCCGTGGAGGGGTGATGTGACTTGTCTTTGGCTTAGGATGTTGGGCTGTTTGTTTTATGTTTATTCCGTAGTCTAGCTAGTTTGTATGGCATTCTTTTCTGTTTCTTAGTTTTGCTTCGGGCCTAGCCCCTCTTTTTCAACAAAAAAGTTAATTTTCTTATGATTTTACTAATTTATAATTAGATAAATTAATGGTTAAAGTCATATCTAAGCATGCGTATTTTATCAAAATGTAACACTTATTAAAACACGAAGGGAGTAGGAAGAGTCTTTTAACCACTTACCCAATACATTATACGGAGTAATAAATACTTTGAATTTTCTGGAAAAATATGAATAGTGCACATCAAATTTGAGTGATTTTTTTTTTGGCACACTTAGTTAAAAAAATATGCATATTTAATATTAAAAGTATGCACATAAATTCCCGATAAGGATAAATGTGCATATATTTTATACAAAATGTGCATTTTTTTTAATACTGTTTTCAAACAACTAAAATTTATCAATTTTGATGGAAAAATGAAAATTCTGCACATTAAATTTGAATCATTTTTTCACATTTAGTTTAAAAAAATATGTACATTCAGTATAAAAATTTTGCACATACTTTTTTTTTCCTCTCCTCAAACTCAATACAACATCTTTTAAAAATCTTTAAAAGTCATCAAAATTTAAGAAACTAGAGTGTTTCCGTGCAAATGCACGGTATTTAGGTAGCATGTATATAGTTAGAAAGAAAAAAAGTGAAAAACAATATGAGACATGGAAGTTATAAAAATTAAAAATAAAATAAAAATGGAGAAATGGAAGTTATTTAATTAGAGGTTATAGAAAAAAATTAAATAAATAAAACTACTAATATGCATAAGATTTGAGGAGTGGGATTTTGGAGGTTTGTGGCTAACCGACTCTTAAATTATACTTCCTCCGTTAATGATTATTTGCAACAAATGTACTTTTCGGGAGGCCAAGGCAAAACTTTGAATGTGTGTTTAGGTGAGAGTGGAAACAAGGGCATGTGATTAATTGACTAAAAAGGAGGGAAAGGGGGGAGCCGGTTTGCATATAAAGAGGAGAGAGAAACTGAAATTTTGGGGGTTTAAACTTTCCCTCCTAAACTTTCACTCTCTTTTGAAAAATTTCAATTTTTCACACCAAATGTTTCCCTCCACTTGAATTTTTCATTCAAGGGAGGGTATTTAAACAAGCAGCTAGAAGAAACATTCAAAGTTCTCATACAAACCAAAAGTTCTACCCTAACCAAATTACACCATGTTTTCTTCACAAAAGTCAGAACTAAGCTACCTTTCTAAAACTAATTAGTGCAAGGTTAGAAGCAGCATCTTTAATCTTCTAAGGTGTTTCTGGTTCAACTTCAGTACTTCAAAAAAAAAAAAATAGCCACTCCCACTTCATTACTAGTCCTCAAATCTGTGGAAATCAACATTGTAGAGATTATCAAACATGGCAGAATTTTTTGATGAGGATTTTTTCAGCATTGATCAAATGCTGAATGATGAAGGTAATATGGAAGACAGTGATTCAAGCACCATTGAAGAAACTCACAACATTGATCAAAATGTGACACATGAAGAAGCAATGCAACAACCCAAAGGCAGGAAACAACTTAATGTTATAGCTAAAAGAGAAATTGTTGATGCAATTCTATTGAAGCTGGATGGTGAGGAATTGCCACGTGGATTTTTATCACAGCAAGCAATGAAGTTCAATGTTCATAGATCAACAATACAGAGATTATTCAAAGACATAAAGAGACAAATGGCAGTGGGGAATGTGATAGATGTCAGAAGCAAGAAGCTTGGCAAAACTGGACCCAAACCAACAGAGTACACAGATGAGTTTCTGCAGTCAGTCCCTTTGTACAAAAGGACAACTAAGAGAAGCTATGGAGCTGCTCTCAAAATCTCACATGTCACCATTCACAAGTTAAAGAAAAAAGGGAGGCTAAGAACACATACAAGCACAAATCACCCAGCCCTGACATCCAACCACAAGATAGCAAGACTAAAATGGGTTTTAAGTCATCTGTTGCCTGCTACAGAGAATGCTAACCCAAAGTTTGAGGATATGTAGCAAGTCATACACATAGATGAAAAATGGTTTTACTTGAAGCTAGAAATAAGGAGTTTCTATCTGCTGCCAAATGAACCAAACCCATACAGGTGCCAACAGTCCAAAAGATTCAAGGTAAAAGGCATGTTCATGGCAGTGATTGGCAAGCCAATTTTCACCCATGGACATGTGCTACATGATGGAAAGTATGGAATCTTTCCATTTGTTTATGAGAGCACTGCAAAGGAAAAAAGCAAAAACAGAGAGGTTGGAGCTGTGGAAATTAAGGCAACACAGAATGTAAACAAGGAAGCAATCAGGACAATGCTTCTCAACAATGTAATTCCAACAATAAAAAGTAAATGGCCACCCCATCTGTCTAAGGACATTTGGATTCAGTGGGATAATGCCAGACCTCATCAAATTCCTAAGGATGAGGAATTCATTGATGCATGTCAGTCACATGGGTTCAACATTCAGTTCATTTACCAGCTAACACAGTCACCTGACTTAAATGCATGTGCTAGATCTTGGCTTGTTCAATGTTATACAGTCCATACAGTACCAGCCATTCCCTAAGAACTTGGGGGAACTCATAGACAAGGTTAAATAGGCTTATGACTTGTTTGATCCAGTATTGAACAAGCACTGTTGGATAACACTACAATGTTGCATGGAAGAAATACTCAAGCATCTAGGGGGGAATAATTTTACCCCACCACACAAAGGGAAGAAAAAGCTGGAAAGACTTGGCTTGCTGCCAGAACAACTAGAGGTGGAGAGGAATGTGGTTTAACAAGTTGTTGATTATCTCAACACTTTATTCATATCAACAGGTGAAGACAATGAAGATGATGAAGGCATGCAAGTTGATGCAGAGTGAACACATCTCAGACACATGAGGAAGGTGACAGTGAGAGTGCCACACATAACCAATGAAGAGCATGGAAGCAAATGGTAAAATAGTAGGTGGTCTTTTGTGTTTTTAGTTTCACTATTGTTTGAAATTTATTGGTTATGTGTATTTTGTTAAATTTCAGGGAATATATTGTAAGGCAGTCTTAACTAGCTTCTTTTGAACATGTAGAACCTTTTGAAAAACTTAATGATATCAATTTTGGTTACTTTATGTACAAGAAGTGATTACATTATGTTTTTCACTGTGATACACAGACACACACTAGTTTAAATCCATTAGAGGGTGTTGCTTTATCACATAAATTGCATAAGTGGTTCCCTCAACAACAACTTACAGTTGAAGTTGTTGGAGCAATTCCAACTTATCAAATTTTTTTGTCAAATGAGTCCCTTCATCACTTGGATTTTTCACACACACAGACACTACATTAAGGGACTCCTAGATCAGGTAGGAACACACATCTCATGATGGGACTCATGAAGGGACACACATGTAGGCAACAATGTTGTTCTCTGTTAGCATAGACATTGAGAACAAAACAGAAGGGACTCCAACAGTAAGGGACTGAACTGCAGGCACATATGTTCTCTTGATTAGATTTCACTGAGAGCATCTAACACCATTCACAATAGGCTACAAGTTCATCATCAATCATCATATCACAAACCCCAAAGCCATTAGTGCCAATAATGAACTACCTCAAGCTACAAAGGAACAAGCATAACCCACAAAAGAAGTAGAACCCACATATGAACAACCACAAACCCACATGTGAACAACCTCAAGCCATAAATATCACAAACCAGAAATAGCCAACAAATTGCCAACAGTAGCCAACAAATATAGCAACCAAATTCCCAAACACAAGCCAGCAAATGCCCAACAATAAGAATTTATCAATATCTGACAGAAATTATCACAAATAGCCAACAAATTCTCAACAGTAACTAGGAAATTATCAAGAATCGCCAGAATTTAACAGCAATGCCCACATTTATCAACAACAACCCACAATTTAGTAATCATAAGCCACAAATTACCAACAATAGGCAACAATTACTACCAATAAGGCCCATCATAGCAAACAGAGGCTAATTATCACAACCAACAACCAAACCAGGGACGATAAAGTAATTGAACGCAATTAATCTAAAAATTTAATGGTCGGAAAAGAGTTACGCTGCGGAATTAGTTAGAGCAACAGTTGGAAGGGTTGTAATCCCCACCAACATCAACAGCCTCGTCGACAGGGGACCCAGATCCACCCCTTTTCTTGCCAGAGACAACTCCGATAGATCGCAACCTTTGGGTTTATTTCAACCGCCTCCTCTACAGTCTTTTCCGGCGTAGGAGTTGCAGAAGGGGGTTCAGCATCCTCGCTCTTTACAACATCAACAGAAGGACCCTTTTTCTTCGGACCCTCACCGTTGTTGCCCAGATCTGCCACCTTAGACCCCTCACCTTCCTCATCAGAGTCGCAAGGAGTAAGCTTCGCACCCACACCATACATACGGCGCATATCCAGGCATGTTGTCGTACGGGTTCTGATCAACCTCATTTTCCTAGTACGACGCTTGCATTTGTAGGTCGCAATAACGTCCAGATCTGGTTTCTTCTCGTTTGGGGAACTCATTTTTTGTGGTTTTTCAAAGAAGAAAGTAGATCCGCAGCCAGAGAAGGTGTAAGATCTAGAGAAATTAGGGTTTCAATAAGGAGGAGAGAGAGTGAGGTAAACTAGATCGAAAGAGGAGAAGAGAGAGAGAGTGAGGTAAACAAGATTGAAAGAGGAGAAGAGAGAGAGTGTTGAAATCTGGAACGATCTCTAGAGGTAAAGGCTTCAACAACCTCATTAATGGAGGTAATTGAAGGATGCATTGAAGAGGGTTGGTGAGAAGATGAATGTGGATTTGATGAATAGAAGGAAAGGGGATTGTAGATATTTATTTTTGGTGGGAATCACTGCATTAGATTTGTGGATAAGAGGGATATTTAATTAGAATAACAAAGTAGGTTATAATATAATCAGTTTTTAACCAGGGCAGTATGGTAATTTTGTCACCAAAAAAGTTACTTAATAAAGGAAAGAAAACACTTTGTTGCAAATAATAGTTAGCACCCATTTATAGTATATGTTGCAGATAACCGTTAACAAAGGTAGTATAAAAGTTTTATTCGATACAAAATGGCATGTGTTAAACAAATTTTTGTCAATGTGAGGATGGGAGAAATAAACTTATTTTATGTTGATAAGAAATTAAGAATGCACTTACCAAACGCAATTCCTAAATCCTACTACTCACCAAACGTCGTCAAAGCAACAAAGTGTAGAAGGAGATTGAAGATTGCGAGAAATTCTTGGATGATGATTTCTTCTAAAGCTTCTGCTTTCTTTTCTAATGGCGGTAAGTCTCTTTCCCCTTCTTTCCTTTCCCATTTTCGATTTTTCTCTTCTTTACAAGATCGTCAATTGTTTCTAAGTTCAGTTACAGAACAATCCGAATTAGGGTTTTCTGATCTTAAATCCCCCCTTTTTCTATACAATCAAATGATTAATTTGCGCCCTCTTCCGTCTGTTATCTATTTTAATCAGCTTTTTACTGCTATTGTCAAATTGAAGCGCTTAAATCCACATTCCACCATTATCTCTCTCTTCAGGCAGCTTGAGTTGTATGGTATTAAACCCAATATGCATTCTGTTGGTATTCTTGCCAATTGCTACTGTCATTTGGGCAGAGTTGATTTTGGCTTCTCTCTCCTTGCTAAAAGACTTAAGCTTGGTTATTCCCTTGATTCTGTCATCTTTAATACCTTAATTAACGGCTATGTTCACTGTGATAAGCTACCCCAAGCTGCTTCTTTGTTGAATAAAATTATCAAGCTTAATTATGTATAATACTATTGTCAAAGGCCTTTGTAGGATTGGCGACAATGCGTCTGCTCTCGCTTTTCTTAAGAAAATGCAATCTGGATCTCATTTTAAGCCTGACATTGTTTTATATAACACTATCATCGATAGTCTTTGTAAGGACAGGTTGTTACAAGAGGCCCTAGACCTGTTCTCCTCCATGAAATCTGAGGGCATTAAACCCAATGTTGTCACTTATACTTCCTTGGTTCGAGGCCTCTACAATTCCGGCTGTGGGGATGAGGCTCAGCATGTGTTGACTGAGATGTTACAGAGCAACATAGCACCTAATCTTCAGACCTACAGCATGCTGGTTGACATGTTTTGTAAAGATGGGTGTGCTGATCAAGCACAGTCCATTCTACACCACATGACTAAGAGAGGTGTGCCTCCAAACATCCTTACTTATAATGCATTACTTGATGGTTATTGTTTGCGCGGTCAGATGGAAGATGCAGAGAACCTACTTGATCTCATGACAAAAAATGGTTGTGAGCCTAACCTGGTAAGTTTCAATACTATGATTAATGGATATTGCAAGGCTAAAAACATTGACATGGCCCTAAACATTTTCCAAGAGATGTTTCGGAAAGGAATAACCCCTGATCTTGTTACCTATAACACTCTTATCGATGGACTCTGCAAAGCCAATAGACTCCCAATGGCACATAAGTTGTTCAAAGAAATGCGGGCTCATGGAATTGCTCCAGATGTTGTGACCTATGCCTCCTTGCTTGACAGCCTTTGCAAAAGTGATCGGCTTGACGTGGCAGTGAAATTACTAGAAGAAATGGAGGATAATGGTGTTAAGCCAGATATTGTCATCTACAATATTCTAATAGACAACTCGTGTGAGGCTGGACTACTTGAAGATGCAGCAAATTTCTTCTCCGATCTCGTATCAAAGGGTCTGCAACCTAATGTTAAAACATACAGTATACTGATCAAAGGCTTCTGCAAGAAAGGTCTCATGAGTGAAGTTGCTCAAGTGTTGAGGATAATGGAGGAAGATGGTTGCCGCCCTGATTATCGAACTTATAATACAATTATTAGAGGATATATACTCAATAATGACTTATCAAATGCATTATACTATCGTGATCTTTTGGTTGCAAACGGATTTGAAGCTGATGCAGACACTTTCTCATTGTTTGTTGGCCTCTTGTCTTCTGATAACTCAAGTGACTCAAACAAGGACCTGCTACAGAAGTTTATCAGCTGAATTTCAGTTAAAATGTATGCATAGATTTTGGACTTTGGATATTAGAGTGTTTTTTTCTAAGTGCTGTATCTATGAATCTATCTGATTTGTATTTTTGACAAACAAATTATGGTAGTACCTCATCAATATGGCTGCTGTGCTGAAGGTAATCTGTGGCATAAAGTCAAAAGCTGTTGTGCTGTGCATTGTCCTAAGGTTTGATGCTTCTTATCCTGTCTAAAATCATGTGCATAATGTATCTTTATGACTTTAACTTATAATGGCAAATGGTCATTTTTAAGTTGCACATGTAGTTCTTTCGAGCTCTGTTATGACTTAAATGAGAACTACAGTATAATTTGAAAGTATAAAAAAAAAACTGAGAATCAGCATATTTAGCTTTGGTTTGTGTTTCAGAAAGTATAATTCATTTGAACTACTTGTTTCTATATTTGTGAGCTTTGCGCTAATGATAGAATAACAAAGTCAGTTGGTTTACTTTGATGGAAAGGAGGTGACTTGTTGAGTGAAGAAACAGGCGGGATTCGAATTGAATGCTGCAAAACTTGTCTTGTACGTAAGTTATACTTGTAATCCAACTTTGATCATGATTTTCCTATATTTGACTCAAATTCAAACTCAATTTTATTTTATTTTCTAAACAAAGCACTATTAATTTATATACATGTGCAATGTTAAGTTCAACTAGTACTCACTTGTTTTCAATATTGAGTATTGGCTTGACATCCTTGTGCATTGTTCTAAGAATTGTAGTAACTTGCTCTACCTGTTCTTCACTTGAACAAGATGAAAGAAGAACTTTTGCAGTACCTCCATCAGGAAAGCATCCAGCATCGATCATTTGCTCAAATATCTCTAAGCACATCTTGTACTGCTTCTTCCTCGAGTAAGCTCCTAGGCGCGATGTCCATGTCACAACATCAGGTTTCAAATTTTTATCACCGAGTGAATGGAACAACTGCTCCATTTTCTCAAAGTATCCAGCTCGACCATATAGGTTAATTAGTATATTGTAAGTACTTATATCAGCAGCTACATTGGGTTCGTCCTCCATTGCGCTTAAAACTTGTTCCATCTTCTCAAATTGGCCGAACCTACCATACAAATTCATCATGCTATTCATGACATAAATGTCTGGCTTGATACCTGACTTCATCATCTCATTTACAAATTCTTCACTCTTGGCAATGTTCCCTGCTTTCGCGTAGGCACAGAGTAATAACATGTAGGATTTCATGGTTGGAGTCATGCCTAGCTGTTGTAGCTGCACGAACACACCTTCCGCATCTGAAAGCATAATATGAGACAGGAGATTTTTATCCTTGTATAAATTTAACACCAAAGTACTCCCTTCCTAGTAATTGGCCAAAATTCTAATTTAGGTCATTTTATCTCAAATAATTGGTCACTTTCTAAATTTAGTATGTTAACAATTTAGATGTTTTAGATATTATCCCTCAAGCATAAACAAACACTTCGCAATTTATTATTAGATCTAATGTTTATATGTATGCAACCATGTCTGACTCGAGCTCTTAGAAGTAGTATGATGGCAAATTATGTTACCTTCAACTAGACCAGCTCTACCATAGGCATCTACCATGATGTTATATGAGGCTCTATCTGGCTCACAACCCATGTGTTGCATCAATGAAAATATCTCTGCAGCGCCATAAGGATACCTTGCACGACTATGAGAAATCGAAAACAAAGGAGCTAAATTAGTTAAATTCTATTAGTATCATCAAATTAAAGACATAACAAAAGGCCACCATACATAATGTAACAAACAATCCAAAAAGTTTATCAGGAACCATGAAAGCATATAATTAGATACTAACTTGTAAGCTTCCATCAGTGCATTGTAAGCATAAACATCAGGCTCAAGGCCAGCCTCTTGTAGCAACTCAAATATTTCTTCCGCTTTCTCACATTGTCCGTCCCTTGCAAATGCATTGATTAGTGCAGTGTAAGTGCAGATATTTGGCTTGCCTTTACGAGTTCTCATCTCATTGAACACCTTAAGGGACATATAAGATTTATTTGCCTGCAAACATATGGCCATTTATTTGTAATTCGATCTGATCAGATTATGTCCGACCTACACATTTGATTGAATAACAATGCCAAGAAACAGAATGGGTGTTTCAGACTTGCTGTAACTGATTGCAGAAACACTGCACAAAATTGGCTTATAGTATGAATTAATAATACTGATCATTCCAAGCGAAGCAGAGAATTCAATTTTAGATGTAATGATGACAAAACAATCTAGGTGACCATACGTGGCTGCATGCTGATGGCTAATACAAAAGACAGTTACTATGAGTACTGACTAACCTTTCCATATAAATTGATTAGCATAGTGTAAGTTTCAGTATTTGGCTCACATCGTTCCTGCTTCATCCTCTCATATATCTCAATCGCTTTTGTGTTGTTTCCTCCTTTTATCAATCCTTCAATGTAAGCATTGTACACAACGGCACCTAAGAAATCCAATCAAGAACTTCATTATAGCAAGTAAGAAAAAAGTAAATTTTGTGTAAGCATGTTTTCCCAAGTTTTACTTAGAAACCTAACTAGCTAGTGTAAACTGTGCCTTGTTCTTTAAGGATGGATGAAGGACAGTAAGAGGTTACTTTCTTCTATGCTACATAGCGTAAAACATGAGTTTTTTTGGCAAATTTATACCATTAAGAGTGGATATAGTATCAATCATCCATTACATGCTCTGTCAGCATACAGTTAAAAAACAGGCAGTATATAGATGGAGGAAGAACATACTCGAGGAAAGGCCATATTTTCGCATCTCAGAGAAGATAGCTTCAGCTTTAGCATACAACCTAGAAGCACAGTAAGTCCTCAGCATTAGTGCATAAGTATCTTCAGTTGGAATGCATCGAGCCTCTAGAAGTTCTAAATACATAGCTTCTGCCTTCTTATATTGTGATTTCTGTCCAAAAGCATCAATCATCAAATTGTAACACAAAATGTCCGGTTTGAAGGAGCTCCGATGCAATATCCATTGACACAGCTGCAAAAATGCCTAAGTGTCAAACTAATCCTAAAAAATAACATGTAAAAGAAAAAGCTATTCAAGGGCTAAAGAAGGATCTTCTTAGCTTTGATACCATGTCAAATAACATGTAAAACTCTTTACTCTTGTTTTACATGCTATTTGTAACAGGACACTACACAAAAAGACCGATGGATTTACAAGTTTTCTCACCACCACAATTTCATCCCATTTTTTGTTCAAGCGTAGTTGGACAGCTACATTGACAATATCATCCCAAGTGGTATGTGTTCGAGGAAGGGTGTCAAGAACGGTCCAAATTCTATCAATATCTTCATTCTGCTCTACAAGCTCCAAAATTTTCAGAGCAATTGGGCTAAGCACTGGAAAAACTCCATCAATAAATCCAGAACCAAATTTCCATCCACGTCCTCTTAAACCTCCACCTGATTTTGAATAACAGATTACCAAACTTAAGATAGAGTTCAGCACATATAGTTAGAAAATGGGTGTTAGTACTCAGATCACCGGTATGATTTACTTGTACATACATCGTTTCCTAGATAACTTTTTTCGATTGAACCTTCTGAACTTGCCTCGTCTGTCAACATATGTGTCATCATGCTTCAACTTCTCAGGAACCTCAACATTGGAGCACTTTACTTTACAAGTACTACGGTTTTTATACCTTCTTAGATCCAGATATATACTGCACAATGGCATTAAACTTCCCCTAAGCATTGTTTCGAAAAATTAATTACAAGTTAACGATTCTATACTATCTCATACTAAAAATCAAAGATCACTAGACTCTACAAAAGTTTAGGCCAACTTGAAATCTTGAATGGTAATCAAGTATATGATTAAACTTGTCCACACTATTCTTATCTAGTTAAACTCATATGGAGTATAATCGTGTGCAAATACTACCCAACTTAAAAAAAAAAAAATTCATCTTTCATATGCATTCTAATGATTTTTTGGTAGATACTAAATTACTATATACTACATTATCTAGTCTACATTAACTTCTAGATAGTACCACATATTGTTTGATGGTCACGTTGATAGTACAATTTGAACTTTTATAAGGTGACAAGCTGACAACTAAACACTCACCCCATGATATAGTAATTGGTAGCCAGGAATTTCCATCTTGTAACTTGAGTAGAAGTTAGTTCCGGCAATGAGCCACGAGTGAGAGCGGTGGTGATGGGGTGTCCGACGACCGTCATCAGTGCTCTTCAATTCTTGGTAGTAATACTAACAGTTTGCAGCAACATGTTACTTCATTTGCTCTGTTTGAGTGTTTGGCGGGGAGAGGGATAGTGTTTTAGGAAAACTCTTTTAACCACTTACCCAATACATTATCTATGGAATTTGTCCACTTCATAAATTACAAAAAAAAAAAAAAAAAAAAAAAAAGGGTACATGTATATATTAAATCAACTAAAAAAAAATGGATACATATGTAATGATAACCATCACTAATTTACCACTTATTGTGCAATAAACCTACCAAAAATTGGTCTGGCCTGAAATATTGTCCTTTTACTATCTTGTTTTTCACTAGTAAGTAATACGGACTACTATGTAACATGTACTATCTCTTAAACAAATCCCTCTTTATTTGTTTCCATAATCATGACCTTGATCAACACTCCTTACTTTTTACGTAGTAGCTTTTACATATATTCTTTTTTTTTTTAATGAAGCCTTATGCAAGTTTAGACTAGATAGAACATAACTTAGTGTGAAAGACTAAAAGCATACTGTTTCAATGACGAATATAGTACGGAGTACATTAGTTTTATTTTATGCAACTCAAAATAACAATAGAGGATTTGAATTTATGAGCCACAAGGACGATACAAATTGCAAATGAAGATAAGGGATTTCAATCTGTATTGTGTACAAGCCATCGATCTTAACCTTTCTAATCAATAATCATCTAATTCATGTCACCTAAAAGATTTTCATTTCAAAGGTCACGTGCTCAATCACATGTAGCAAAAATATTTATTTTTAAAAAAAAATTAGAACTCATCCAAATTTAATTATTATTATGAAAATGACATATTTTATTAACAAATTTTAATTTTGTTCATTTCTGAGATAACTTGTATTTTCTGTTTATGAAAAAATACATGTACAACAAAATCAAAGGGGCTGATACATTTCCTATTTTCGCTGTCTAAGGCTCAAAGCAACAAAGGGGAGAAGGAGATCGAAGGTTGCGTGAAGCTCAAAGATGATGATTTCTTCTAAAGCTTCTGCTTTCTTTTCTAATGGCGGTAAGTCTCTTTCTCCTTCTTTTCTTTCCCATTTTCGACTTTTCTCTTCTTCCCAAGATCGTCAATTGTTTCTAAGTTCAGTTACTGAACAATCCGAATTAGGGTTTTCTGATCTTAAATCCCCCCTTTTCCTATACAATCAAATGATTAATTTGCGCCCTCTTCCGTCTGTTGTCTATTTTAATCAGCTTTTTACTGCTATTGTCAAATTGAAGCGCTTAAATCCACATTCCACCATTATCTCTCTCTTCAGGCAGCTTGAGTTGTATGGTATTAAACCCAATATGCATTCTGTTGGTATTCTTGCCTATTGCTACTGTCATTTGGGCAGAGTTGATTTTGGCTTCTCTCTCCTTGCTAAAAGACTTAAGCTTGGTTATCCCCTTAATTCTGTCATCTTTAATACCTTAATTAACGGCTATGTCCACTGTAATAAGCTCCCCCAAGCTGCTCATTTGTTGAATAAAATTGTCAAGCTTGGTTTCCAACCCGACTTAATTATGTATAATACTATTGTCAAAGGCCTTTGTAGGATTGGCGACAATGCGTCTGCTCTCGCTTTTCTTAAGAAAATGCAATCTGGATGTCATTTTAAGCCTGGCATTGTTATATACAACACTATTATCGATAGTCTTTGCAAGGACAGGTTGTTACAAGAGGCCCTAGACCTGTTCTCCTCCATGAAATCTGAGGGCATTAAACCCAATGTTGTCACTTATACTTCCTTGGTTCGAGGCCTCTACAATTCCGGCTCTGGGGTCAGCGTGTGTTGGCTGAGATGATAGAGAGCAACATAGCACCTAATCTTCAGACCTACAGCATGCTGGTTGACATGTTTTGTAAAGATGGCTGTGTTGATCAAGCTCAGTCCATTATAAAGCACATGATTGAGAGAGGTGTGCCTCCAGACATCGTTACTTATAATGCATTACTTGATGGTTATTGTTTGCGTGGTCAGATGGAAGATGCAGAGAACCTACTTGATCTCATGGCTGAAAATGGTTGTGAGCCTGATCGTGTTAGTTTTAATACTATGATTAATGGATATTGCAAGTCTAAAAACGTTGACAAGGCCTTAACCATATTCCATGAGATGTTTCGGAAAGGAATAACCCCTGATGTTGTTTCCTATACCACTCTTATCGATAGACTGTGCAAAGCCAATAGACTCCCTCATGCGCGTAAGCTGTTCGAGGAAATGCTGGCTGCCGGAGTAACTCCAAATGTTGTCACCTATGCCTCCTTGCTTGACGGTCTTTGCAAAAGTGCGCTGCTTGATGAGGCAGTGAAATTGCTTGAAGAAATGGAGGATAATGGTGTTAAGCCAGATGTTGTCATCTACAATATCCTAATGGACAACTTGTGTGAGGCTGGACAACTTGAAGATGCAGCAAAGTTCTTTTCAGATCTTGTAACAAAAGGTCTGCAACCTGATATTAGAACATACAATATATTGATCAAAGGCTTTTGTAAGAAAGGGCTCATGAATGAAGCTATTCAACTTCTCTCTAAAATGGAAGAAAACAGCTGCTTACCAGATAGTATAACCTATAATACTGTTATAAAAGGATTTATTCAACACACTGACTTTCCAAATGCCTTATACTATCGAGATATCATGGTTAACAAGGGATTTGAAGCTGATGCTGACACATTCTCGTTGTTCACCGACCATATGTTTCGTGATGATGAGTTGCTGCAAAAGTTCATCAATTGAAATGAATATGAGAAGATTTCTATGGTTACAACCATGGGATTTTGTGAAGAATTGTTCCACAGGTATATATGTAGTTGTATATTTGTATCACTTAAAAAAAATAAAAATTATAAGAAGCATCATCTTGATTTTAATATTCTTTGTACCAACTGTATTGTTCTCTTTTCATCATATATATTTTGATGCCTTCAACCTTTAATGGCTTTGTTGGCATTCAACCTCAAAATTGACATTCTCTCTTTTCTTCTGTCCTTTGAAGTGTATAATCACAAAGTCACGATGAGATTTTAACCACATTACCCTATCATTTTAATTCTCCTGCAGATGGATGAAAGCTGTATGTAACCCCTGAATTGAAATTTAATATGTTCATTTATATTATTGATACTCTAAGCTGAAAATTTTCTTTGTTGTGTGGATATTTTTAGGAATATTATTGATAACTTGATAGTGGATGATATTACAGAGTATGAAAGGTATAACTTGTGACTGGAAATAAATTCTGAACTTAGAGAAGGCACACATAGCAACTGACTCCAAATGGCTAAGGTTAAAAATGCAAGTTTCACGTAACAGCAGGCAAATCACTAGTCTCATGCTCACGTCATGATAAGTGTAGGATGACTTCGTTTTTGCTGAGTATTGATCAATCAGGTATATTATTTTCGTACTTTTTTTTGAAAGGGGGAAAGGAGCCAAAACTGGTTTTTTTGGTAAATTGTTGCTTCTGTTGTTTGATGTGTATAGCCTTATTGACACCCGACTGACATGTCTGAGCCAAAACTGGTATAGGCGGAGGTTAAAAGGCTTATAACCATGACTAAACCACAAGAATCCTGGCCATGAGCAAAGCAATCTCAATTCTCTGCTGCCTTTTAGCCTGCAAGTCTACAACACTCTCATTACTAAGGGTCTAAGGTAAGCATGATTTACATGACAGCATTAACAAAGTAGAGGTCTATATTCCGAAGCACACAATGGTTTTATTCTCGTTTGTTTGTGTAAGGACCTTGTAGCTGTGATGCCATCCAAGATGTGTCTATTTCACTCAAAAGACTGAGGTTAATATGATTACGTTGTTCTTTCCTCAATTAACTGTCCTGGTTATTATGTTGTAATTTGTAAGAAAAGTTTGGAGTCTGTCTATCTTTATTGTAAAGTTTGCCTTGTTACAAGTTTGTGTTGACATGCATATTTCAAATATGTAGTAGTAGCATCACTAGCATACACTTGTCAGCTTTCTTTTCCCTTTCAATTCAGGTCTGAGGAGACGGCCAAGATTAAGGAGATGCAGGACCTAGAAATTGAGAAAAATGAGAAGTATGTGGCCGAGACAGAGCAATTGGCACTGATCCACAATGGGAAGAAAGCTAGATTGAGATGAAGAAGAGGCTCTTGGAGTGTCAGGAATGTATGGAGAAAGATCAAAGTATGGTTGGATAACTATGCTAACTTGCATGAAGAGAGAACTCAAATGAGTGAGAAGGCTGTCCCGTGCGCGCAGCATGTAGGCATGCTCACAGCTAGCACGCAGAAAAACGTGCAGGAAGTTGGAGCTTGGCTTTGAGAGTTGCTGTGTGCGCAGCCCAAGGTGCACACTCGCAGCACACATGCAGAATATCAAGCAGGAACTTCGCAGGCAGCAGGGGAGAACCCTGCAAGCGCAGCCTGGGCGCAGCATGTTCCTGCGCGCGTGCACTCTTCCTGTGCGCGCAGGAACTGGGTATCGGGGCTACTCTGTTTTTTGTGACTGCTAGCAATCATGGGCACGGGGTTTCTTTTTATGCATTAAGTCCTACGGTAACAATCTTTGCTTTCAGTGTCATGATCCATGAAACTTGGAAAAGAGAATAAAATTTGATTTGTGCAGAGCTTAGGAGAAAGAAAAAATATTGTAATGTACTAATTTATCACTATCTATGCTAATGTTTATGTTGTGTTTTAGGCTTTTAGCTACGCCTCAATTTTCATTGTTAGCTGATTAATTTCTTAAGAACTAAGTAGGGAGTATTAATATACTTGACAACTGAGTTTATCCCTCTCATCGTGACCGATGCACGGGAACCTCTGAAAATAATTGACAAGCTATGTTTGTGAAAATAATGAATCATGGATCTTCCAACCCTACTTTGTACGTAGCATTCTGTATGTAGTATTAACAATAATGTTTTATGGAGTACTTTGTGTTTCGGTATGAAAACAATAGAACCTTCGGCAGACCCTTTTCGGTGGGAGAAGCCGAAGCTTGGTTAGGTAAAGGTTGGCCAAGGATTTCCTGCACAGCAAACACACGTAAACTAGCCTCGGGGGTGGTTGCCGAGAAAGGCCCCTTCGATGCTAAAGTCAGTTCAGTGTATTGAGAATAAAGGCTATGCAAGAGAATTAATTGCTTGAGGCTGATTGTGAATGAATGATAAATGAGACAATTGATGGCTTTTATACCTTTGCTCAATAGAGGAGGATTGGGCCCTTAGAGTCAGACTGGGCTTGATTGACTTTAACATGTTTTGGAGAGTTGAACCTTGCTTTGGGCTTTTGTAATTAAATCATTTGGATCGGCCCAATTAATTGCCCCCTGACCCGATTCGGAAGGGTGACGGGTCGGGTTTTGACTTGCAAAATGGAGGGAAACAAATGATTGTAATTTAAATCTGGAATTTGGACAATTAATGACGTTGTAACTATCATTAAGGAGAATAATTAGGGAAGGCAGAAGGTTTAGTGGGTAGTTAACTTAAGAACGTGTTTAACGGGTTGTGTTTAAGTGGAATTTAGTGGGGTTTTTTGGAGGTTTTAAACTCTTGGAATTCTTGATTCCAGCAAGCTTATATAAACCGCCCTCTCCACCTTCTCTAATCACTTTTTGCCAACACATTTCTTGAAATTTGCAAACACCCTTGAGAACCTGATTTTACTCTTTCCTTATTCTCTGCAATTCCGAGCCTTTAAACTGAAATTCGTTGCTCCGAGTCAATAGATCGGCAAATTCCGAGTTAAATAAAGGTAATTTTTCCCGAAACTTGTTCGGATTTTCTTGTCTTCCACAGTTTTCCCCTTTTTCGGTTTCTTGACTTTTTCGCAAAAAATGGCTCAAGACCGAGGAAAAGGGCCAATGGTGACTAGAGAGGAGGAGGTTCCTCGGCTGGGTGCTAGGCGCAACCAGCCACTGGGGCATATGCCGCCTTTGAGCAACCTAACCTCCATTTCTAGGAGAGAAGATAGGGTTTCTTTTGAGGACCCCCCCCCCATTGTTGCGATACCACTAGCTTCGGTGCCTTACCGAGGTTTTGAAGAGGCGAGCACCTCCAGCAGTGGTTCAGCGCATGGGCCAAGGAGATTGCCATCTGGGGCCACTAAATGGTGTAATCCGCCCGAGAACTTTGGCCTGATGAATGTTGCCCCCTATGACTGGTGGGTCAAGGGGAATGCCCTCCATTTCTTTGCCGAACAAATTAAAGTATTCTACGGCATAATGGAGGAAGACGGGTATTGGTGTCAAATGCTCGTAGCCGAGGATAGGATCCATAGGCGCCCACCTGGTTACATCAGCGTGTACACCAGGAAACTTCAATCTGGACTTAGATTTCCTCTACATCCATTTATTGTACAGGTGCTGAATGGGTACAACATTTCGTTGTGCCAATTAACCCCGGTCAGCATCCGAAGACTCATGACCTTTCTTTGGGACTGTTTCTTTTACGAATTTGAGCCAAGCATTCATGTGTTTCAAAAATTGCATAAGCTGATGCCGAATCAGCAATCTGATGAGCACCATGGCCCTGGGTGGTGGAGAATTGAGACCTAAAGGGGGTACCTAACCACTTGGACGAATGACACGTCCGATAAAGATTGGCGTGGTCAATGGATATGGATTCGGGCTCCCGTCGAGGAGGATCATTCGAATTACTATGGAGGGCTGAGGCATCTAAGAAAGCCAAATCCAAATTAAAAATGAAAGTCATCGGCCCTGATGATTTCACAGCCGAAGAGAAGGAGTTGTTGACTCTCTTCGGAAAAAAGAAGAATCCAGGGGGAACTGGCCGAATGACCTTCGTGCCAGAGACTTGGCTACCCTGTTATCATTATTTCTTCAAGGAGAAGATATTAGCTGTTGTCGGCCTCAGCCGAAAGTACCACAATGGTAAGAAGCTCGGCTAGGGCCGAAGGCCTTTGCTTTTCTTCTTTATTTTCTTTCTGCTTTTATTTGCCTCTTCTTCATGCAAAATAACCTTTTTCTTTCAGTTTTTCAGTGCTGCACGAAGGGAATTGCGGCCTTGAATATAACAGACTTGGAATCAACGCTGCTCGGTGAGTGACAAGGAACGCCCCAACTATAATTGACCCTTCAGCTAGATCCCCCGCACTCACTACAAGAAAACAGTTTGATTCCGACGGAAAAAATTCGTCGGAAACATCGGAAATTCCGTCGGAATTTGTCTGTTGCAAAACCCTTTGTAGGAAATTCGACCTTTTTCAGGAATTTCCGTCGGAAGGCTTGTTTCCGACGGAATTTCCGACAAATCTACTTCTGTCGGCGCCTTTTTTTACTTTAATTGAAATACCGTCGGAAGAGGTGTATTCCGATGGAAATTTCCGTCAGAAAAGTCAATAAAAAAAAAAAAAAAACAAACAAACAAACAAACCTGCCCCACCCCTAACCCTTACCCCATCCAGATCCACCACTGCCCACACCCCTACTCACCACCCCAACCCACCCACCGCCACCCCCTAACCCACCACCCCCACCCACCAAAACGTACCACCGTAACCCCAACCCACCCCAACCCACCCCACCACCATAACACCATTAGCCAACCCCTAACCCACCACGACCACCACTGAACCCTAACCTACCACCAGATCTACCACCCAACCCAAACCCACCCAATCCAGATCTACCACCCAAACCTACTCACCACCCAAAACAACCACCGCCGCCGCCGAAACAAACCCACCCACCACCACCCCAACCCACCTATCACCGTACCCACCCTCCACCACGTAAAAAAAATTAAAACACAAAAATAAATCCGAAAAATGAGAAATAAAAAAAAAAGAAAAAAAAATAAACAACCACCCACAGATTACCACCATCCACAATTTAAAAAAAAATCCAAAAAAGTAAGAAACAAAAAATAGAAAAAAAAATCTAAATAAAATTTTTTTGCAAACTAGATCTAAAAAAAAAAATCAAACCAAATTAATAGACCGAAGACGAAGACATACCTTCAATTCCACCGAAAAAAACGTCGAATTTGGGCTTTAAAGGTCAAATTCGACCATGAAAACTCTAGATCTAGAGTATTCATGGTCGAATTTGATCATAAACACCATAATTATTCGCTTGTTGACGAAAATCCGAAAACCCATAGTAATCTGTTGTCGAAAATCAAGGAAAAAAAACCAAGAAGAAACAGAGAACGGAAATGAAGAGGAAAGAGAAGAAGGAGAAAGGAAAGAGAAAAGATAGAAAAGAAGGAGAAAGGTGATGGAGAAAGGAAAGAGAAACGGAAAAGAAGAAGGAGAAGAGAGAAGAGAGGAGAGAGGAGAGGCGGAGAGAAGAGGAGAGGAGAGAGAAATGAGAAATAAAAGGGGAGGGGGAATCTGGGTTTTTAGGGTTTTTAAGGAGATTTAAGGGTTTTTTTTATTATTTAATTATATTCCGACGAAATATTCCGTCGAAAATTTCCGACGGATTTTATTTCCGTCGGAGATTTTCGACGGATTTTATTTCCGTCAGAAATTTCCAACGGATTTTATTTCCGTTTAATATTCCGTCGGAAAGCCTATAAATTCCGACGGATATTTATTCCGTAGGAAATCCGTCGGAATATATAGGATTTTTGACGGAAATTCATGTCCGTCAGAAATAGGCCTATTTATTGTAGTGACTGCGTCCATCAACGCTTGAAATAGTCAAGCCCGCTGAATATTCCAGGCAGAAACCCTGGTACTTGAAGAAGGACCCATTTTTCTTATTGGGTTCTGAAGAACAGGCAACTGCTGCTGCTAGCGTGAGAGCTGGGGTCTCTGCTAGTACCGCTGAAGAAAGTACTGAGCCTCAAACTCCAGTTGTTGAACCAAACGTGCTCAGCGCCGAGGGCGAGCTATTGCTGAAGACCTCGGTGAGTATTAGCCTTGCTCTTTCTACTAAGGTTTTTATTTGAATTTTCAAGCTTGTGAAATTTTTCCAAAATTTTTCTAAGTACTAAGCTTCGGCTTCCTTGCCCCTTAGATTTTTCAACTTGTGAAATTTTTTCTAAGTGCTAAGCTTCGGCTTGAAGTTTTTTTTTTCTTATGATGTATTGATATCACTCCTTGACCCCCTCTCTATTCTTCTGCAGTCTGACAAAGAAGAAGAAGACAAGAGAGAGCCTGATAAAGCGCAATCATCTTCTTCAGACGAAGAGATGGCTGGCCAAAGAAGGAGGAGAGCTATAGTAAATCCGGGACAATTTCCGGTTACTGAGCCCCCAACTAAGAGACCTCGGTTGGATGACGAAAATCGGGAGGAAAAGGACACCCATTCCATCTCAATCTCTTCGGCACATGGTTGAACCTTTCGCTGCTGAGGTTCAGCAAGAGGCTGACGCGCTGATAGTGCAGCCCGAGGAAGACGATCTTCTAATTCTGGATGGGAGGCCTGAACATTTCAAGGAGGCCGAAGAAAGAGTTGATGTCCCTAAAAATTTCGACGTTCCGTCAACATCTGATGGGAACTCTTTTCGGACTTTCCAATCTTCGGACATAGGGTTTGAGTGCGCCCCACTTTTGCCTGTTCCAGAAGCTGTTAGGAACAGTCTGCTCTCTCACCGAAACTTGGCTGTCGAGTTTTTTGGTGACTTGTCTGGCCTTTCAGATCTGGAAAGGGCTAGGGTCTGGTCTCTTCGGGCAGCTGCTGGAGTGTCCGAACCTTTTGAGAGGGTGCCAGACCCTATTGCTGAGAATTACAAGCTGCTAATGCCGGTAGCTTGTTCTTAAAATTTTCTGTTTTAAGTACTTTTGCTTCCTTTTCATTAAGCTTGTTTCCTCAAATTTCTGCTAAGTCCTTTTCCTTGGGTGACTTATCTTCGAACCTTGTAGGCCGTTCACAACCACGTCATGGCTGCTGGTTTGAACGAGGAGCTGAAAAATAAAGTCGAGGAGGCTGATTGGCGAGCTCGGATGGCTGAGCTTAAGAACAAAAAGGCAGAAGAGGAATATGCGGCAAGCCAGACTCAGATGGATGAAATGGTAGCCAGTCTTCGTAACTTCTGCCGAGAGGTCGAGCAAACTATATTTCCTTGGATTGAAGAAGGCCACGCCTTAATCCAGGAATATGGGGTTGTTGACATTCCGAGCTTCAAGGCTCGGATAGAAGAAAAAATGAAACAAGAGGCAGAAGTTTGGCAGATGATGGCCGAGGAATTCAGAATGAAGCAGGCTAATCTTGAGGCTGAAGTTCAGCATCTCAGCGACCAGTTGAAGGCCAAGGACTTTGATCTTTCCACTATCCAAAGCCAGCTTGAGGTTCAAACAGATGAGGCTGCAAAGGCTAAGGCAGATCTTGCAAATGCCCAGAACTTGCTGAAGGTCCGAATTTACACTCAGGATCAGTATGATGAGGGTTTTGAAAACGACTTCAAAGTTGCTCGGCGCCTTGCCTTCCATGCTAACCCAAGCATCAATTGGGACTTGGTCGAGGAATGGTCAATGGATCTCAACCATCCCAACATGCTGACTGCTCATGAAGCCGAGGTTTCCTGCCTCGCTCGTCTGGCCGAGAAAGAGGCCCAAGAGTAAGAAGAAGAGGCTGCACTGAAAGAGAAAGACTAGGGATGTCAATGGGGCGGGGCAGATGTTGGACTTTCCATCCCCATCCCCATCTAAAATTTTCATCCCCATCCCCGCGGCGGGTCTAAAATTCATCCCCATCCCCGCCCTGGCGGGTACAATTCCAAAACCATCCCCGCCCCAACCCCCACTTGGATATCCACCCCCACCTAATCCCCACCTAAGACCCGCCTAATTCCCGCCTTCCAAATACACAATCCTTCATAATTAATAAAGATTGCAAAAAGAAAAAAATTATTGTTAATATTACACATTTTTTTGTTTATTATATAAGTGTATTACAAAGTATTATATTTACTATTTTATTTTACATAATTTTTTTTATAAAATAGTATAAAAGTATATAATTTTGTTTTTAAAAATATATGGATGTGAGGATTGGGTGGGTACGAAGTGGGGTAGGTGGGGGTGGGGCGGGTACGAAGTGGGGCAGGCGGGGCGGGGCGGGGATAAGGCGGGTACAGCCTAAAATCCACCCATCACCCATGGTGGGTATGGTTTTTATCCCCATCCCCGCCCCATCACCTGCCAAACCAAGACCCATTCGCGCCCCATTGGGGCGGGTGGAGACCCGCCCCACTGACATCCCAAAGAAAGACACTACTCAGCCTGCTTCATCCTCTGCTGCTGCCGAGACTTCCAAGGCTCCCAGTTCTGATCCAGCCAACGCCGAAACATAGGAACTCGGGCAGTCGTCTGCAGAATCTTGCGGGTCAACATGTTCTTGAATGATATTAATGGCGCATCTGCTTTTTTGCCTCTCTTTTGCTTCAGCTTGCCATGAATGTACAAACTTATTTTTGCTTTTCTTAAGAATTTGTACTAGATTCGGCAGCTGTATTTTCCGCTTGTGGGCGGCTGCCGTTATGATATCTTTTTGTACTTGACATTGAAATCCTCATTTAAGTGATAAATATTGAAGTTTTTTCAGCTTTTCTTCTTCCATTGCCTATTTTTCTGATTTCTTTACTTAGCTGTCTCTTTGAACATGTTCAAAAGTGTTGAATCTCGGCTTGGAGATATTTTTGGCTGAGAACTTCTTTATTATATGTGGGTGCACTGTTTTGCTTTCATTCCTTTTGCCTCGCTCCATCTACTTAGATTTTTCAACTTGTGAAATTTTTCAAGTACTAAGCTTCGGCTTAGAACTGGCTAGCTGCATGCCTCTTGCCCCCCTTAGAAATCTAAAGATGAGATCTTCAGGTTTTTAGGTGACTGCTTTGACTGTTTTGGTGCAGTCGAGGATTTTGCCTTAGCAACTTTTTGTAGCAATTCAGACTTTAGAGTTTCTGCTCATTTTTCTTTTCTCTTCTATTTTGTTTTTGAAGGATATGATTTCGTTGTTCAGAAGTCTCAGACTCCGAGAAAAATATATCTTGATTTTTATAATTCATCCGAGGGAATGACTATCCAAAACACGATGCCGGGGCAATGATCTATCCGAAGTACCATGCTTCATTAGGCAATACATCGGAAATGCAATCATCACCCGAAACTGATTCATCCGAAGTACAATGCTTCATTAGGCAATACTCCGTGGCTTTATCAGTTCCTATTTTTTAGGCAATGTTTTGGATGCGCCTATAGCCTCTTTGCTTGGAGGAACTGATTCATCCGAAGTACAAGGCCTCATTAGGCAATACCTCGGGGTTTTATCTTTTATCTCGTCTTGACAGGTTTTACGGCTTGCCGAAGTACGAGGCCTCATTAGGCAATACTTCGGGCTGCACTGAACGAAAACCTCGAATTTTTTCAAAAACCATTGAAGCTAAAGGACGGAGAAAACGAGGAAGGAGCTCGACAGCAGGTCTGCACGGGCGTGCCAGATTTGGCACGGGCATGCCAGATTTGGCACGGGCGTGCCAGATTTGGCACGGACGTGCAAGGCTCAGCACGGTTGTGCAAAGTTTGGCAAGGACATGCAGAAGGGCCAAAAAGGTGAAGGTCTGCACGTACGTGCAGCTTTGCACGGACGTGCCATCATCTTGCACGTCCGTGCAGTATGCCGTGCCTAGACAGCTTAACTTTGGGAGGCTGTAACTTCTTTGTTTTTTGCTGGAAATGGACTTGTGACTAGTAGTTGGAAAGCTCTTGAGACGAACTTTAATCTCCAATTTGAATCGCTTCAAAAGTTTGAGTAGATCAAAAGTTAATGTCGGTTGAAGTTGACGCTTACGCAAACGACCTTTCAAGGTTCTCCAAAATCTTTTCATTTCCCTTTAAGGCATTCCTCCTTCTTCCTCCATGGCTCTATCAACCAAGCTTTCCCTTATCCTTTCTCACTCATGCTTGATCACATCCATAGTGCTAAAAATAACTACATTACATCAAAAATACAAACAACCCTTGAAGCATGGATGGTACAAAATTTGCATAAAAATAGGTTAAAAAATGAACTTTGATGTCGATTAATAACGAAAACAAGGTTCAAAAGTACCCTAAAATCATTCCAAATAACAAGTTATCAGTAAGTGATGTGTGCCGGGATTTTCACCGTCGGCACATGCTCTTCCAATATCCAGCTTTGCAAGGGTGAACTTGTAGGAACCATAACGACCTTCCCCTTTCTGTCTAGCCGAAGGGACCTCGCTTCTCCCTCTCAGAAAGGTGGAAGTGGTTTTTGTCCCCGGCTGAGACAATTCGGGGTAGGGCCTGGTTCCCTCCAGGTAGGTGTGGCGACTATGCACGTCCACCTCCCTTGAGCCTAAACGTTCATGAACGCTTCGGCGAGCAGGTTCTTGTCACGCTGAGGTGGTATTGCTTTTTCCTCCCTTGAGCCTAAACCTCCTGGAGTCCCGGGTTTTGGAATATCCAAAGAACTGGGGGTTCTTTTTCCTTTCCTGCTCGGTTCTCCAAGTGTCCTCCTCCCATTTTTCCCCAATTTCCTTGAAGGATGGGGTTTAGTCACCCTCCTCTCGGCCAATCCTCCTTCTCAGGTGTCTTTGCGGGAGAGATGAGTGATCATGGGGAGTTTGTGGAAGGTTGCCTCCTTGGGCCTTCATGAATTCCATGACGACCGCAACGGCTCTTGCCACTTCCTCCGTAGAAGGCCCCGACTGAGGAGTTATTCTCGGCTGAGACCAAGAATGGAAACTCTACGGAGGGGGACTTTTTGCATTTGACCTACTCGGCTGAGACGAGTTTGTTGGCTGGCGAGTATGGTTAGATGGGGACTTCTCAGAGGCTTCCCTTTCCGGAGAAGATGGAGCTTTCGAAGAAGAATGTTCCGATGATAGTGGAACCGGTTGATTCACCCTCACCATAACTAGGTCTTTCCTCGAAGAGGAAGGATCATTCTTCTTAGCATTCTTGTTGCTTTTTCTATTAGGTTTTACAGTAATTCAACAACAAGGACTACGTAAGAATGAATGTGGGAACAAAACCTCAAAATGATGTATAATATCAACTTAATTATACAACAACCAATACTAATCAAAGTATTACAAACCAAGCGCCAAATAAACAATGTAATTTAGAAATTACAAAAGAAAACACTAATGTGAAAGATTCTACACTTGCTTCAACTCCAAGCCAACACCAAGAACATGAACATGAGAATGTTGATGACCACTTGAGTCTCAATCCTTGATACTCTGTCTTAGGCGTGTATACACTTTCCTAAAGAGGTTAATTTCCCCCACAACGGTGCTTGGGTTTAATCGGAAATCCTCTTTGAGATACAAAAGACAGTAATTCGTTCTTTGTAGTAAGAACCGAAATAAAGATGGCAAATTCACGAAGATTGGTTTAATTAATAGAGTTTAGATGAAGAGATTGCAAGTTTCTACAAATAAAGATGTAGAGAAAACAAAGGAAAAAACCAGAAGAGCAAAATCAGAATATCCATCTCTTCTTTTAATTTTGCAATTAAAAGAACAAATGAAACCGCAACTGCCAGGGCCGCGGACCCAGTTGCCTGAGCCGCGGGCGCGGACAGGGTGAATTGAGTTTCACCCTCAGATTTTGGAGATGGCTGGTCGCGCCCATGCCGCGGGCGCGGCACATAAGGCCGCGGGCGCGGCTTTCCGAGGCTTCCAGTCGTGGTCTCTCCTTATTAAGGAGAGGGCTCTCCTCTCATACACTCTAAATTCTAACATTTTCCACTCTTAGTCATGTTTATGCTAAGATTGGTTGGTTTTTTTTTACTTAATTTTATGTATCTTTCCCACAGACGACGCCAAATTGTTACGGTATGAAAACAATAGAACCTTCGGCAGGCCCTTTTCGGTGGGAGAAGCCGAAGCTTGGTCAGGTAAAGGTTGGCCAAGGATTTCCTGCACAACAAACACACGTAAACTAGCCTCGGGGGTGGTTGCCGAGAAAGGCCCCTCCGATGCTAAAGTCACTTCAGTGTATTGAGAGTAAAAGCTATGCAAGAGAATTAATTGCTTGAGGCTGATTGTGAATGAATGATAAATGAGACAATTGATGGCTTTTATACCTTTGCTCAATAGAGGAGGGTTGGGCCCTTGGAGTCAGATGGGCTTGCCATGCTAACTGGGCTTGATTGACTTTAGCATGCTTTGGAGAGCTGAACCTTGCTTTGAACTTTTGTAATTAAATCATATGAACCGGCCCAATTAGTAATGACTGAAGTGGACCCAAACACTCTGTTTAAGATTGGTGGTACGGAGTAACAAGTATCTACAAGACCTTTGTATGAAAAGGGGGTGTCATCACGGTCATGTGGTGTATCAATGTATACATACTTGTAATGTAGATGTTTTTATGAATGCTAATAATACATTACTGTTTTTTTCCTCTTTTTTTTTTTTTTTTTTAACTACTTATTTAGTGGCTTTGAGTTAAATTTGTTTTTTTTTTACAAACCTTTTTTTTTTTTTTTTTTTTTTTACTGATGTATGAATAAACAAATGTTAATTACAAAGTACATTGTCAAAATCAACATCGTATTGTATCCATTACAGAATAATAAAGATTAAATATATCAATGATAAAAGTGGTGTAATGACAAATGCATTTGCTCGATACATAGTAATTAGTACTCATAATGTAATCATGTCTCGGTAGTCGGTATATTATTTGCAATAAAAATTATGCACTGACATACATGAAAGGTAAAAATAGTGACATTTTGGGGAAAAAAAAGGGGATGAAAATAATCACACTCTCAAGTCTTATCAAAGTAGAAAGATCCAATGAGAAAATACAAAAATAGATCCACAATTGTTGATATTATTACAAAAATTTATTTATCAATAAATGTCACTTGATAAACAATTTTTTTTTGTTTATTAATCGTACTCTATTTATTTTTAACGGCTATTTCACCAAATGCCACTGAGCAATTGCGAAATTCACCAAATGTCATGAGCCTTTTCCAAATTCACCAAATGCCACCGAGTTTTACAAAAATTCACCGAGTGCCATTAATGACTGACGGCCATTAGTTGACCCCACTACTTGCCACGTGTCACCTTCTGATTGGTTAGTTTTGACAAAAATAATATTTTTTTAAAAAAATGAAAAAAAAAATAAAAAAAACTTGAAACCACCCAGCCACCACCCGCTCCCTGCCGCCAAACCCCGAAACCCTGCCGCCAGCGACCTGCACCCTCACCGGCAGGCGCACCGACGGCCGTCGAAGCAAGCCCTTCACCTCCCCTCCTCTTTCCCGTCGCGAAACCCCTCCTCTCCAACAATTCTCGCTGGAGATGGCAACTCTGATTCCGGGAACTCATCGGAAAACTCTACTCAAGTTCCTTTTGCGAACTCCTTTTCTGCTGCTATGACTGTTTCAACAGGTGTTCGCCTCGATCTGGTGGTTCACACCCCAAATTCAGCCGTGCAAACTCTCGAAAATAGGGGGAGAAGCCCACCTTCTGCTCGAATCTCAGAAGGCTTAATTAATCAACCTTTTGCCCCCTTTGTTACCGGTTTAACTTTTGAAGTTGCAGTTCGCGGAACCCTAGATTTCGGCGAATTCGAGCTGTGAGGGAGAACACGGTTCCATCAACGGAGGAGACAAAAATTCCGGTGATTAATGGAGTGGATAGTTTGAAATTGAACGGGAATGGTAATGGAAACGGAAATGCTTCGATTCTGGTGTGAGGAAAGGGGGTGCGAGGAAAGGGAAGGGAAGGGGGCTGTCGGAATGGGCTGGCTGGTGGTGGGCTGGTGGCACTGAAATCGGAAGGGAGGGGGTGGGGTGGCCGAAATCATAAAGGGCAGGCGCGCTTCCGGTGCTGGCTGGTGGGGTTCGGCGGCAAGGGGGTTTGGCGGTGGGGTGGCCGGAATGGCTGGCTGGCAGCAGGTTTTGTTTTTTTTTTTTAAATTTTTTGTTATTTTTCATATTTTTTTAGTAACAGACCAATCAGAAGGTGACACGTGGCAAGGGGTGGGGTCAACTAACGGCCTCAGTCATTAATGGCACTCGGTGAATTTTTGTAAGACTCGGTGGCATTTGGTGAATTTGGAAAAGACTCATAACATTCGGTGAATTTCGCAATTGCTTACTGGCATTTGGTGAAATAGCCGTATTTTAAATTTAGTTTGTTAAAGTAAAGAGTTTCGAAACGCCTAAAAACCCAAATCATTTCCTTTCTCTTCTACCCTCCTTCCCCTTCTGCACTTTCTCTCTCCTCTGCACTTTCCGACGAACCCAAATTTCGCGACGATGATCAGCGTCGAAGAATCGAAAGCGTTGTTTGCGCTTCTGAATTCAGAACAAAGGTCTTTCGATGAAGTTATGGCGGATTTCACCTCGAAATTCCCTTCATTTCTCCATTTCAGGATATGCACTGCTCTCGCCACACTTATCGAGGTATATATATTTTTGTATTTTATTTATCCTAAATCTTGATTTTCTATAGATTGAGCTTCAATTGATTGCGTTTTCGAAGTTTTCGACTGGGGTTTATTGTACTTTTGTTGGAACTGGAATTGTTGAACTTGTTTAGGGTTTTGATGAATTTTTGGTGAAATGGATATATTTTGAATGTTAGGATTTGGTGTGATTTTGAACTGGTGAGTTGAAAAAATTAATTGAGATTTTGCAGATATATGTGAATAACAAAGGAAGTAAACTCTTTTTCGGCTATAATTGTGCAACTACTGAAAGACATTTTGATATCGGGTTTTAATTGTGTAAATAAACCTATTTATTTTTCCAAATAATGTGTGATGGTAATTCTCTCTACGATGTCAGGTTGAAGATGATTTGAGCTAGTTTGTTTCTGTGCTTGAGTGTGATGGCATGGTGTGTATTGTATAGTTGACAAGCATTGGGATGTTGAGTGTCATTTCAAATTGAAGGATAACCTTTGCTTGAAGCTATTCCTATGTTTTGAGATCCTAGGGCCTATATTCTGTATTAAATTGTTTTTCCCTTCCATTTTATGTTATTCATCATTTGCTTGCATTATGCAAAGATGTTCATCGTTCTTCACTGCAGATCAGACAAAAGGGCTTCAGTTCAATTATCTAGACTTTCAACAAATCCATGCTTTGCCATTGTTGCTAGTTAACTTTCACTTTTGTGATGGGATTCTATATTGTTTGGAGGTGTAGTATGGAGGCCTAAAGTTATTTCAAGGAACTGCATTTTATGATCTATGGATTAGTGTGGAACTTTTTGTGGTTTCTAGATGGCCTTTTTTTCCATGAATAATTGCATGATTTGCTATTACTCATATTTATCTGAGTCATTCATTGCCACAAATAATTTCGATTGTAATGAGCCTTGGGATTTGCTTAACTATTAAACTTACTAGTCTTGATGATTTTATTATTGCAGGACAAACCCATGCTTTTTTCGAGTCAACGTCTATACGCAATCTGTATGCTCTATCAGGCATATTCTTCTCAGCAACCTTCAGAAAATCCGTTCATTTCCCTTTTGGTCAATGTAAGTATATGTGATTTTCCTTTTCAAAGTATGTCATTGAATTTAGTTATCACTCTAGCTGATATAATACACTTATATTTGAGGCTAAGACACACCGTATGTATCAGACTAGCTTTTGACATTTACTATGTGCTAGTTTTGCTTTCTTTGGTTGATTGATTTTAAGTATTACTATGGCGAATTGGAGATATTAATATGAGTTTCTATTGCCCTTTTCCTTGTACAGGTGCCAAGTAGTATTAAGCTATGTAACAGTGTAGTTCTTGTCTTTATTAAGTTCCCTCACATTTGCAAGGATATGCTTTATCTTCTGCCCACTAGTACCTCGAGGTTGGTTAGGGGAAAAGAAGGCTTTGACTTTAGTGCCTTGAGGTTGTCTAGCATTGTAAAGCTTTTGAACTTACTGCAATTTTGACATTAGACTGCGATAGGCTGAAAGTTGCAAAACATCTGTATTGCCCCTGAAAGTGGTTCATTTTATTGTTTTTGCATCAGATGTGGAAACCCTAACTCAAACACATGAATACATGATTCCATGTTGCTACTGATTTGAGAAACAGTAAACCACTTTGTTTACTGTTTATCTAAGGAAGTCAATTTTTATTTGGAGTTGTAAATATTAATAAATCAAAAGATTTGTGAGAAATTCTCCGTTTGCTCACAGTTCACAACATTTTGCCTTAACTTGTAATATTATTGTTTTTGGTTGTCTCTAAATGGCGCTGCCAGCTACTAACCTTTGTTCCATGAGTTGGTACCTTATATTTGTCATTTTTGCACAAATAACTGAAAGAAAGGACGCTCACTTTTTTGAGGAACTGCGGTACCGGACTAACCAGATTTATGACCTGCAAGCTTTTCTTAATCTGATTTTAAGATCAAGGACTAAACTGTTCAAGAAATTCAGATTTGATACACTTCTGTGACAAATTCATGCAACTTCTTTGGTTGCCGTCTCTCTATGACTCTATGGATACATCTTTTTAAAACTTTGGTTGACTTGGGGACTAATATTTCAATGTATCAAGTCCGAGGCTTTTTATTGTACCGTAAATCTGCAAAATTATTCATGTGACTTGGTGACTTCCTTATCCTCTCGGGTTGAGGAGGTTGTTTTAAAGTCTAAGCAATATGTAGGCTACTGATCCTGATGTTATTTGCACCTATGAATTTTTTTTTTTTCCTTCGAGTAGAACATTTTCCGTTGACTCTTTGGTCTTTTCTTGGCATGAACTTCTGAAAGTAGTTTTACTCCAATCTATTTTTGTGTAGTGTGAATTTGCAGTTAGCTCATCTATAATTTACTTTATTTTGTGCTACTAAATATTACCATCTTTCCCCCTCTTTTCTTTTCCCAGATTGCATCTGATGAAGAAGGTGCCAAATATGAGAGGGCACTGATTCTCCACTTGTTGGGATCAGCTGGCAACGAGATTAACAAGGAGGTATTTTAATATTATTAATCCTCTTCTTTTGGCATTTTGAGTTTGTTTTTAGCTCCTTAGGTGTGAGTTGTGCTAGATAAATGAATAATGGTCCAGTGCATTAGTCCTAAGTATTTTCCTGTTAGTGATGCATTTCAGATTTGGTTCATTGATGCAGGTTCTCAAACAGTCCGCTTCAGACTATATTAAAGGCTTTGATCCTTCATCTATTGTAAGTTCGAAAAGCTATACATTGAGGATCTTGTACTTTTTATAGCTGAAATACCCATTACCTGACATGTGATGTCATTGAGATGCAATAACAAAGTCAAGCTGCTGATTATAGCATTTTAAATGTAGCCTCTTAATGTTGATGAAAGTATTATTTGCTCCTTTCTTCCTCCAGACTTTCCCAGCTCGTGAACAGCTGCAAGAGCAATTTTGCAATAAAGTTCTTCCAGAGCCTTATAACTGCCTATTTAAGAATGCTTCTGTCAAAAATGTGATTCCAGATCCGGATGTGCCACCTCAATGTGATGTGACTTCAGAAGAGTATAGCTTCTTGCCATATTTTTGCATTGTCAATATCTTGAACTTGATATTCAGTTTGTTTGTCTAAATTTCCTTCATGTCCTACTAATTCATGGATTTTTTTGTCAGATTTGACCTCCAACCTGGAGCCAAACCCAAAATAGGATCTGGTAATAGAGATGAAACAATAACAGGGCTATTACAAAATCTATCTCTAGAGGGGCTAGAACCTAAGTGGATGAGGCCTCTTCCACCGAGGTTTCCTCTTCAAGATGGGGAGGTTAGACCCTCAGTTAGTTTATCGAATTGTGGGGGTACCATTTATATGTTATTGGACTTAACCTGTTTAAGCCCTTTACAGCTGGTTTGGCTCAACCCTGACAATAATCATGAGCTTTTATGGGATTATGGCATGTGTGCGGATACAAGTAGAGGAGCAGCTGTGAGAGATTTGATTGCAAAGGCTTTGAAAGGTCCACTTGCTCCTGCGCAACAAGAGGTGCTTGATTATATTACTGAACTATGACGGTGATAAAATGTTGTACAATTTAGGTTTAGCATCCTTTTTGTGTCCTATTTATTGGACTATTTGCTAAATGTTTGATTTGTTGTATAGTTTTATGGTTGTCGACTTGTCGTCAATTGTAATTTATGTTCCTTATCAATATTGTACTCAATACAGATCCATCTAGATTTCTAAAAATTATAGATGAAAATTATGATTGAACAATTACTTGATTGTTATGTATTGTGCCGATTTAACTTTGTTGTTTCCCTTTATCCTTAAATGCTACTTACCATGCACTATCTAGCATTGAAGGTGATCTCAGCAAACAAGAAAGATTTTGTTTTCTGTAATTGAAATTTGATTTTTTTTTCTTTTTTTTTTTCATTTGATTTTTTTTTTGGGCACGTTGAATATGCAAGCTTGTGCACTTTTAACCTCTTAAAGCTTGTGCACTTGTTACATTTTTAACCTCTTAAAGCTTGTGCACTTTTCTGTTTCTCGCTTATTATATTTCCTTGTGATTATGAGGGAGTCAGTGCTCTAAAGTATATATATTATGTCTAAAGTTTCTATTTTTATTCAACTTTATAATTAATATTCCTCTAATCCTTCACTTATTATCTTTTTTTCCTTTTGGTTAGCAAGTTCTGGTGGAATTGGCAAATGATCCTAAGCTGGTCTATCACTGTGGATTGACTCCAAGAAAGCTTCCTGTAATTAATTTTATGATTTGTCTTCATACTTTAATGCAATGGTTATTACATTGATGCTAATAGGGAACTGTATCTTGCTTTTCAGGAATTGGTGGAAAACAATCCCCTCATAGCAGTTGAAGTTCTTATCAAACTGATGAATTCACCAGAAATTTCAGAGTGCGTCTTCTAGATTTTGTTATTGTCTACTTTCCTCCCCATCCCAACTCCACCTCCTGATTTTTTTCAATTCTTGGTTGAATGCAGCTATTTCACAGTTCTTGTCAACATGGATATGAGTCTACATTCTATGGAAGTTGTAAACAGGCTTACAACAGCAGTGGACCTTCCTACTGAATTTGTGCATATGTACATAACAAATTGCATATCCTCTTGTGAAAACATCAAGGTTAATTCCTAGACCTTTCTGTCAGATGTCTGTCTCAGCTTTTGGATGAACAATTATAAATGCCACTTTCTTTGAGAGTTATAATTCTCTTGGTCCCTGGAAGTTCTGCTATTAAATTTTTTATAAATGCAGGCCTGAGGTTTTTTATATTAGAGCCAGTTCTTTGCTAAATTTATTTCCTTATGACTTGCTTTTTGTGCATAATTAAGGAAGTGTTGATTCTGGTTGGATCTGTTTCTGTGACCTGGTTGGTGTATATGCTTCGAGTTAAACAATCTAATTATAGCTGTGAATCTTGGTCATTTTTGTCGGTATATGCAAAAGCTGTTTAGCAAACTTTTATCAAATGATTGTCTTAAATGTTGGAAGAGGATAAATCTGATACCTTATGCATTCAATTGAATTTATTCGTAGAAGCAAGGTGGTTTATCAAAAATCTTACTCCCTCCGTCCCATTATTTCGTGCCTATTTCTCAAAAAACGCGGTAATTAAGGAAAATGGTGGAAGTAGGGAAATATTCTATTGGAAAGATAAAAAGTAGAGAATATTGTATGGGAATAATAAAAAGTAGAGAATATTGAATGAAAAAGATAAAAAGTAAGTAATGATTTTTTTGGTATATGTGTATTTTGTATGGGAAAGATAAAAAGTAAGTAATAATTATGTGCTATTTTTAGATACAGGCACAACATTTTGGGACACCCAAAAAGGAATACCGGCACGAAATAATGGGACGGAGGGAGTACTATTTTGCATATCGTGACTGTAGCTATTAAATACTCTGTAATGAGTATGTATAATTTTAGCATGATGCATGATATAGGCCAAACCACTAAACTATGATCTCGAGGTCTTGTCTATGTCGTAACTCTTAAGTGGCTTTAGTGCAAATGAATGGTTGTGCACCTGTGCATGCAAACTTGAGGCACTTCTGACTTCTTGGTAACCCTTGAATTGATACATGTGGATTGTGTAAAACCATAAACTGTGTCAATAATGTGATGAATAATTGTGTGAGCTCCGGTCTGTGTATTGGTATTTACTTGTTGAGCTGATTTAATCAGTACTCCTTAGGTTGTTAGTAATTGAAGCTATGGATCCTTATGCATCAAAACTTCCTAAGATACCTAATAATTGAAGCTATTGATTCTCAGTATATTTTCTTTTTTGAAGGAGTTTGTTAGCTGTTGCATTACCATTTACCCTTGAGAAGCTATTTGTACACTTCATACGGTTGGTACTTTCTTACACTTAAATGGTCAGTGGGAGTGGTGTGAGCAAGAGCCTGAAATACTGTTGTTTCACTTTTTGGAGTGCTATCATCTTTGCTCAAAGCATTAGGAGTTGAAGAGTATCCTTGGGAAACAATAAGGAAAATCTCTGTGATTTTTTTTGTAAAATAGTATGTGATGAAACTAGGCCTTATTATGTAAGAAGGGGTTCTTAGCTTGTGGTTTCTCATAGTGGATTTGCACCTGTAGCCCTCTGCGGTTGCTTTCTTGTCCTCTGTATGCATGATTTGGTTTTCATCTTGTGGTTTCTCATAGTGGATTCGCAACTGTAGCTGGAGTTGCTCTCTTGTCCTCTATATGTTTTTCAAAGGGATTATTTTTGGTTGTTTAGATTTTCAGTTGAATAGGATGTACCTGGATTTTTCATACTAAGGTTGGTAGGGATTTAATGTGTTCTGGCACATAGTTCATGGGTTTTCTGATACACATCTCTAGTCAATGAACACAATGGTCCTTGAAGGTATACAGTATGGAGTGTGAATTTCAAATTAAATGATGAAAGGTGGCTTGATATCTTTCTGGGGTTTAACATGGTGCTTTTTGGCCTGCATTGTCAGTTGGAGCACAGTTATTCTGAATGGTTTTCCTGGCTGGAATGGCAAGGGCTGATGTATGTGGGCTTGCTGTGTAGGTTGGCTGCACAACTTGGGCTCATTATCCTAAAAAGAATGGCTAGCTATGATCCAAGATTGTCTACCTAGGTGCATTGAAAGGGTCTACCTTGTATTTTCTTTTAGGTCTTTTATGTTTTTTAAAATAACTTCTTCCATAATTTAACAATTGCCACAATTGCCTTGTAAGAAAGTAAAACAGATATTGCAGCGTTTCCCTTTGATAAATTCCAACATATCCTTTTACACTACAAATTACCCAATATACCCTTACAGATATTTCCAAAGCTCCTCATTCATATGGGTTTTGCGAGTAATACGCATGATTTTTGTGGTTCCTCTCAACATTTACCCACTTTCTTAATTTCATGCCTTTCCCATGTTGCAATATATATCTAGAGCAGAGGAAGTATCATACTATGATATTAGTATTCATTACTTCATTTCTAATCTTCTTCATTCTTTTTTTTTTTTTTTTTGGTCAGTGTCTTGGAATCTTCTTCACACTTATTTTTTGTAATAAGACAACATTGATTATCTTTTTATTCTTCTCTTTCCTTCACATTTATGTGAAATTTCTTTGTCCCAACACTCTTGTTTGTACTAAGACAGCATTTCAGCAGAAAAAGAGGGAAAAGGTTATTGTATTGTTTCTGAATTCTGAGTAGCCAAATTTATTAAAAAAAATTTGGCATTAGTAGACGGTTTGGTTCTTTTTAAACCAATCATTTTTGTTTGAAATGGTTATAGCCTTCTTCTGAAGCTGAGTACATATGCTAGTCACATAAGCACATTGTCGATCCTGTGTGTGGGTATGTCTGTGTTTCATGTACTACTATGCTATGGCCTTGCCCGATATATTAATATATGCTTTACTTGTCACATTGCCTTGTGGTCTGCAAAGATCTAGCTGGAATTTGGAGGGTGGGGGGGGGGGGGAATATGGTTTTACCTCCTCTTCTGTTCTTTTCCTCTAGAATAAAGATTTGTAATCATTGCTGAGATGGAAAGGGCTAAACCTTTGTCCCTTTTGATTTGGAATTTGCCGGACAGATTCTATACTGATTTTACCTTAAAACATATTGAATCCTGTTCTATTGTTATGTTTGTCGATCTTCTCCTTATCCCTTGTCCCTTCTGTTTTCTTTTGGTGGGTATTGAGTAATTTGGCGGATATAATGCCCTTACAGATGCTGGCGCCAGTCATGGTATTTTTTGTGATTGATCCAACTTGCTTCTTGTTTTTTTTTTTTTTTTTTTTTTTTTTTTTTTTTTTTTTTTTTTTCAGTACTGCCACCAATTGCTCCGTTTAAGAAATGAATATCTGAGATTTGCTATTTGCTATTTGCTGTACAGGACAAATATATGCAGAACAGACTTGTCAGACTTGTATGCGTCTTCTTACAGAGCTTAATACGTAATAAGATTATCAATGGTGTGTCCATCTTCTGCCTCACTGCAATTTTGCACTTTCTCACAAGTTACTTTTATTGGCTTCACCCCTGTTTTTTATGCTGAATGATTTATATATTCATATTTATGTGTCAGTGTTACCTTATTTTACTCTTTTCTCACCTAATTCTTGCGTTTTTATCAATAAAAAATGATAAAAAAAAAAAATAAAAAAATAACTCCTGCATTGGAAGCATGGGAGAGGCGTGATGCTTGCCAAAATTTTAATTGACTTAGGGAGAAAATGTGGGTTCCTCTAGGACCTTGATGAACAATTTTGTAATTTTGTGGGAAAATTTCACCACTGTACTGGGAAACTGATACTTGGCAGATTTGCTTCAAGGCGTATAATTTTGTTAACATAATGCAGTAATAATTTTTTTAATCTGAAAGTAATTCTCCCCAGTATTTTTAGAGGGACAGTGAAATAATTGATCCATTATGGGTGAAACTTAATTGTTTGATGCATGTGTGTGATGTGATTCTTCATTGTTGAGATCTAGATCCTTCTGTTTCTCTGTTTTTCTTACTTTGGACAGAAACCTTGAACAGCCAATACAAAAGAGTAAAAAAACTTTCCACTTTTTCCCCATTCTGTTTGCTGACCTGCTGAAGCTCTTGAAATAATATCACATTTTTTAGTATTACATTGTTTTCTTCTTATTTTTACAAGGGAAGGGAATTTAAGAAGGTTATGATGAAAGATGAAAATGTAGTGTTATCTGTGCTCAAAATTAAACTTGTTCTCCCGCTGACTAGTCCCATATTAGACTTCACATTTGGGTTGGGCACATAGATCAAGGATACTTATTAACTGTTAAAACATCGGAAGTGACAATAGGAAAACTAAGGTAAGATAAAGTGTTCGGATAGAGAGAAAAAGATTAGAGAAAGTTTGGGATAGATGGAGATATTAAAAATAAAAGAGAAAGTGTCAGGATAGGCCGAGAGAGAAGAGGGGAGAATTATATTAATTTTGATTTACATCAAAGGAAGAGTGAAGTTATTTTGGATTATATCTTTAATTTAATTTTATTTTTTTATTTTTTTTTTGTTGGTAAGGAGAAGGGCCCTACCGGGCTGGAACCTCTCACAGGTCCTCCCGGCCCGGGTTAGCAGGCTAGGCACCATTTTTTTAAAACAAATAAATGATCTTTAATTGGCAAGTATGAAGTTATTATGGTAACTGCTGATAGAAGTGAGAGTTGAAGGGCATGGCTGTATTAGACCCTAAGAAGGCATCAGATTGTAAATATGCAATTGCATTGATGTTTTGTGGTGGGAGGGAATTTAAACTGGCAATCCTGAATTCATAGAGGGGAAATGCTGATAATTCTTCCTGTGATTTATTTTGCAGTTCAAGATCTCTTTATCGAAGTTCAGGCCTTCTGTATTGAGTTCTCCCGGATAAGAGAAGCTGCTGGTTTGTTCAGGTTACTCAAAACCTTAGAGTGATCTACGGAAGGTTAAGTGAAGTTATTTCATTGCACTTTATAATCTTGACCGTCAATCCGAATTTTGTTTGATCATTCTTGTATATACTGACATTACCCCTCATAGAGGTTCTTTGGTCGTTGTATCCTTATTCCGATAGGCACAGGATTCTTGTTGTAAAGAGTTTAGAGCAGGGACTGTTGTATTTCAAGCTTATCTTTAGTTATATTGGAGAAAATGGCAATGCCAAATCATATTTTTTTGGCCTGCCATTGTTCCTAGGCGAGGTTTGGAATGACATCATTGCAGTTAAGATCTCAAAGATTCGATTTTCCACTGTTTGTCCATTGCCCCATCTTGCGGACTTTAGTCTAAATTTTGGGATTTTAATATTGACATAATCCCCTCCAATAAAGCCTCGGATACTTTCTTCTCTTCAAAGGATTGGCTTGTTTAAGCATAATGCATCGTGGTCGTTTGATCAAATGTAATGCATTGTGGCCGTTTGATTAAATGTAATGCATTGTGGTTGTTTGATTAAATGTATTGTGGTCGTTTGATTACTCAAAATACTCAGGTATGAACATCATAATGCATCGTGGTCGCGTTTGTTCAAGCATAAAGATACTTTCTACATTTAACCAAACGACCACAATGCATTATTATGAGCATACTGATTTTCGTTTGTTAGATTGAACAATTGAAGTTTCTCCTCTAGATGGGTAGAGAACTTAAGCTGTAAATGTATTTTTATTTTATCTACGTAAGGTTTTTTTTTTTTTTTTTTTTTTTTTTTTTTTTTTAAATTCCTCTATAGGACCACAATTGCTTAATAGTTTCATCTACCATTATCAACTTTTCTCCACTTCAATTCTCCCATTTTTCTCCACGACTATTGTGCGTGCTATCACATTATTCTCAATAACAATCATCCTTGACATTGGACATCAATTCACTATTACCTCTACCATTGTTACTTCCCCTTACTAATATCTCATTTACTAAGCTTAATTTTAAGCTTTGATATACTTCCTCCGTTTCTATTTAGATGACATGTTTAATTTAGGCACATATTTTAAGGAGAGGAGAAAAAATGTTAAAGCAAATGGGTATATCATGTACTTTAGCTTATTTATTCAAATTTAGGGGGCGTTTGGTTCGCGGGATATAGATATGAGGTATGGGTTTAGAATGACTACAACCCATATCATATGTTTGGTTGTCAAAAGTATGAATTTTAAACTCATACCTCAAACCCATGAGGTATGGGGTTTAGAAACTTGGGGGGAGGTGGATTTGGCTTATTCCATTCCCTTAAGTATCAAATAAAATGAGGGAATAGTGAGAGATTTCATTTCTAGAATTGAACCAAATACATGGTATTAAGTATCAAGTTCCAACCCGATATCACCTCAACCCCATTCCTGATTCCAAACTCATACCATTTTGCGAAACAAACGCTCCCTTATAGTGGGGTCAATTAAAAAAAATCCAAAATAGAATACATGTCAACTAAAAAAAACTTCCCAAAAAAAATACGTGTCAACTAACAAAAAAGGAGGTATTACCTTTTTTTTTTTAGGACAGGTGTTACTTTATATGTATCGATAAAATTATATAAAGTTGACATATTAGGAAATATACATTTAGATAAACCAAAAAACATTTAATACAATACCATTAATTTCCTTAAGTTAATTAAACCATAGAAGTTTGCGCCTTGCTGGTTAATACTTTTTTTTTTTTTGGTATTTCACCCGGTTCATGTTAGCCGACCCCATTTATGGGATTAAGGCTTTGGTTGATTGATTGATTGATGGTGTTCCACCCGGTTCACCCTTTGGGCTAATTCGGATTCGAGGATCAGTTCTAAGTGGTTAAGTTTCACTCCCCTCCCAATTGTTATTGCGGGGGATCGAACACGTGGTCCTTCCTACCATAGAAGATTGCACTTTGGCGGTGGTTAATACTTAATAGTGTAATATTCGAACGTTTTAGGAAGCAGAGGAGGTATTTAAGAAACAAACACCTTAAAATAAAATAAAAAAAATTAAAAAAATTTTAAAAAAAACTAATACAAGTAGCAAAATTATAATTTTCCATTCTCTATTCTTTTCTCCATTTTTAATTCCCTTTCTTAAATTCGATCCGATCCTTTCCTTTTCTTTTATCTGAAGCAAACAACTTCATTCTAAGTTCAGTTTGGTTGTATCGAAAAATTTGAGTTTTTCATTATTTTGGTTTGGTGCTTTATAAATTATACATTGTACTATCTGGTATGAGAAAGGGTTCTTGGAAGCCAACAATACAAGAAGCCAATAATTGGATCCTAAGTAAAAAGTGAGATTTTATACTCGGTGATCAGACGAGATTTGAATTCTTAGGCACCACCTAAAATATATTAATGAAATTAAACTAGTTGATATTTATATAAATTATTTTATTTTATTTTTTGGGCGGATTTGAGCCTTATCCTCGAGCATTCTTTCCATGGCATATTAGTAGTTTAGTTTTTCTTAAATAACAGATCTTGTATTCAATCGGTACATAAACAAATTGTATGTTTCGATCGTTAACTTATTGGACCCTAAATCACATAAAAGTCGCTCATTAGTTGTGAAGTATTGCATTTGTGATTTTGCGCTTTGAACCATGTTATCAGTACGATACACCCATTGTACACAAATTTTTATTTTTGACATTTTTGAACTTATCTAATTAAATGGTTTAGTAGATTTTCTTGTTCCTTGCAATCTTGCTAGTAGGAAAAGGGAAATGTATCACCTACATATCATGCAGACCATACTGTACGTTAATCTTCTAAACAGATTAGGCTACAGAACCCAATTGTCATTTGTCCTATTGTATTTAAGCCAGCCAAAATACATGAACTATTTTCATTATTATTAAACGTAATAATGTTGGATTAATAATAATGTTCAGATTCATGTATTAGCCACCTTAATAACGGGTACATTCGTTGGTACGGCATGATCATTAATTCATTATAGTCCTCTAAAATCTAGGTTTAATTAACATAATATAATATTTGTACATTATGGTACATCATGGTACTAATTATTTAATTAATTTAGGACGCATCTAAATCATATTGGATTATGTTCCTAATTATAATAACGATAGATTCTTTTGTACATTATTGTGCGCCTACCCTAAGATTAGACATCATACGTGGGCAATACTATAACTCAAGCTTCTCTTAATTTTTAATAATTTTTAGATTAATTAACTTTTGTTTTATGGATTTGATCTTAAGCACTAAGTTAACAAGGTGTTAGTAATGATCTTCGGATCTTGTGGAAAGCTGTTTTTATTCTATTTTTCAGATTAAGATAAGATTTTAAGACCAAATGCCTAAAACGGCTTTGTCGTATAAAGTTATATACTTTGCTTCTTACTACTACTTAATGTTTCCAAAATAAATTATATAAATTATTTGATCAAATTAATCGTGAGACGGGTTACGGAATACACATCTAAGACGGTTCAATTGTAAACGTAATTTTAGGATAAAATGGTGTATAATGTATGACAAGTCACTCACAAAAGTACTTTTTTTGGTTTCGTATGTATTTGGTGATCCAAAACCTATTAAATTCAAACTAATTTAAATTCAATGGAAAAATCATACCCTTTTAAAAGCTTAAACATTTCCCTTTCTAGCTATTCCAAATACTTTTTGATCTCATAAAAGTCATCTCATATTCTACAAAATAAAAAATCAGTCATGCCTTATTGTGCTCATACGTCTTATAGAGTTAAGTATGAACAGACACACAATACTCATTAATAGAATAATAGTGCTATATAATTTTTCGTGGTATGGTGATTCAATTTTTTCATATATAGTGTAAGTAAAGCATTATAGAGTTTATGATATATATTGGTCACAAAAATAAACTGAAAATTTTGTGCATTACTAAAAGAATGCATATTATAATTTTATTACTATTATTTTTAAAATTTCAAATGTAAAACATCATCTAAGTATTATTTTCCTAAGTAAAAACAATGAACAATAAATTGTTCACACCATACACTCGAATCATCGAATGGCATATATATATATATGTGTTTTGTGACTTTTATCATAAGTTTCCACCTTAAAGTACCAATTTGATATATGTATTCAATGCTTATTATGTAAACATAGTAATAAAGGTGGTTGTTGTTTAATTTGATGAAATTCATTCTTTATCTAACCAAACATGAGAAATTTAATCAAAACTTTTGATTAAATAAAATTACTTACGTCAAAATACCATGAAACTTGATGAATATAAATCGAAGTACGCAAAAATAAATTGTAAGACATAAATGAAGTATATGATCAATAAAATTTCCACCAAGGGTATACTATTATATTCAATTAGTTTCACTAATGTCAATGAATGGACTATACACAATTCGATATGATAAAAAATATCAAACTATACACTTCACATGAAGTTCATACAAATCTTCACAAAATAATTTAGCATTTAGATAATATGCCTAATAAAACCATTCTAATTGAGATCAAGACTTTATATAACTCTCTAACTCTTTCTTCCAATGGTTCCACCACTTGCTCTAATGCCCTACAACTTCTACGTAAATCATCGATTTCGATACTTCTTTTTTGTGACTTCACTTGATCTTGAACAAATCGAGCATCCATCACCATCTTTTCTAATTCATTCATCATCCATGGAGCACACTTTTTTCGCCTTTCGGCCTCCTCGTTCAAAGCCACTTGCAACTCATTCAAAGAGCTTGACCATGTTGTAGACAACTTTGACCTTGATTTTAGAAGCCCTTGCCTAGATTTGAATGACAAGGCTCTTTGAAAAAGTTGGCAACTCATTGATGCTACTTCTCTTGAACCACTTAGGGCTTCGTGCAATTCAAGATCTTGTTCACCTTGATTAACATGAGTCGTCTCTTTTCTTCCCATTAGACGACATAATTTAGGGCTACACTTATCTAACGCCGCACATTGTGCCTCAACTTTACTACACTCTTTAAGCATTTCTTGGCTACGCCCTTCTATTGCAAGAGATCTCACGACGGATTGTAATGTATCTTCGTACTTGTGAACCACGTCTATCTTTTCTACCAAACCGTTACAAGCATCGAGCAACTCGATGTTGTCTCCTAGGTAAGCCTCTATTGTTTCCTTATCCAATTTGGATAAAGTTACATTATTAGCACTTTTGATCACTTCTTCTTGTGCTACTTTTTGTGTGACAATAGTAGCATCAAGAACCTCAACTAACCAACTAGCACTAGCATATTCGTACTCCGATGTTCTAAGAGCACCAAGCTTTTCCGTGACTTCTTCTGAGAATCGACTCTGTACAGGCAACGGTGTGACCATCGACAAATTAGTCGATCGCCTTCCCGTTGGTAGCCGTGAGAGGCTTCTAAGGAAGGATGTAGCTCCCATTTTTTCTTTGTCTTTGAATGATCACCTAAATCTCAATGCTTTTCCTCCTATGAAATGTATTTGAATATTTTGAAAGTTTAGCTTGTTTGCAACTAAGTAACGTATGTCACCTAGCTTATATATACATGCATAAAAATCTTATTATAATAAAAATAATTGGTGCTCCTTTCTAAAGGCACCAAAGGTGGGCCCTCATTGGTGGCTTGTGCCCTTTGGAAGGGTTTGAGGTGGACCAATTATCAACGAGAAATAAGGACTTTTAGTGGGTCCCACCTTAACTAAATTATTGGGATTGATGATTAACTACTAAATGAGCTGTCTTGAATACTGTGTTCCTTCCAAATTGCGCCACGTATAAAATTAGCATGCCCTTAAATTTGGATGAACCATGCATCACCCTGCCACCCGTTACAAAAAAAATGTCTTGGAATTACAACCGTATAAAAATAAAATACTCCGTACCTTATACTAAAATTTAATTAAATATTTAAATTAATTAGTTGTTTAATTAGTTTAATATAGTTAATTAGTTAGATCTAATCCTATGTCGTGGACATTGTAAGAAAAATGACCTCCACATGGCATGCAAATGAAACTGAGCATGGACTTATGTTGTTTGGTTGTTTGCCACGTTTTATTAATTTGCACGATATGATCATATTTTTTTTAAATATAATATAAAGTTACATATAATATAATCGTATAATATATAGTTTTATGATCAATTATGAAATGGGGTGTGATTTGTGCAAAGTACAAATAAAAAAAGGGTTTTCTTAATTTGGCACTTTATTAGTAGAGTTGGAGTATTTAATTTGCTATAATTAGCTGGAAAATTGGTATCTGGTCATTGAACTTTGGATACTATGAAATCATGTGTTCATCATCAATGTTCTACTTCTAGATTATAAAATTAGGATTATGAATTTTATAATCATCGTCAAGTAGGGTACTTTTACCTAGAATATATGCTAAGGACTAAGGTGGGGGTAAGCTGAAGATCTGAAGTTGTGTACTGCAATTTCTTTAATTTATTTTAATAATATGGATGTTGATTATTGTCCTTAAAGAAAAGCGGTTACTATTGTGAAATGTGTAGCTACGTAATGGTGCAACTATTTCAGTCGATACTATCCAGACATATTTACAGATAAGTTATAAGAGTTTGTTGCAAATTTTGTATCCGCCCTTGTTGGAACACAAAAGACACCCATCTAGCAATAATTGGCCCCTTTATAGGAACTAAAATTTCTTATATCTGCTTTAATTATGATAGATTAGAGAAGACGAGCCTAATTGTAATTCGTGTATCTTGATCTTTTCTTTTCATAAAACCTACAAGGTATTTTTAGAGAGGTTGAACAATAAATAACTTGCTAGCAAATTTAGCACAACAAAGATACATGCTTAAAAATGAAGTAACACATGCAAAATCTCAAACCTATTTTATGGCCAACTACCGAAGAACTTTGTGGAATGAAAGATACAATCGGTATCTCGTATCTCACTATTGAAGTTGCTCTAAGATTTGTACTAAATTCACAAGGGTACTAGTGTACTACCACTTTCTTTACTATTCAATTCTTGGTGTGGGGGTCACTGAAACTTGAAAAACTGACTTGAATTCGATTATCCAATTTCAAACCCGAAATCATTTAGCTCAAATCAACCCGAAGTGAGTCAAGTGACTTAGATAACCAATATCTTTATTAATGATTTTTATATCATAATATATGAAATGATAATATGATGATTAAGGACTTAGGTGGGTAAGCAAAAGATAAAGATCTGAAGCTGTGTACTACCATTTCTTTCCTTATTATATATATAATGCTCGACATTGATTGTCTTTAGAAAGAAGTGGTCACTATCGTGTACTGTGTGACTATGAGCTTATGATCGAATAGGTGAAAAAATAGACGGCAAGCACACGCAACTTAACAAAGCTACTAGCTTAATTGGATTTGAAGTAATACATTCAAACTAGTGTATGTTGTTGCCAACTATTGGGAAACTTTATTTTGTGGCTTTAAACTTTGAAACATACAAAATATCCCGTATCTCATCACTAATGAAGTTTCTATAACTTTTATAATTAATAAATTTGGCACAAACTACCATTATCCTTTTGATTTTAGTTCCTTAGTAGTGGAACTATCCTCACCTATTTAGTTTCATGGGAAAACTGATCTATACATAATTATTATCTATTTTAAAACCTGAAATTATACAACTCAAGTCAACTTAAAGTGACCTAGCTAACAATCTATATACAAAGTATTCAATAAAGGTTATATATCTTAATAAGTTTAATAATAATAAAAGGATCTTGGTAACGAACGCCCCCAAGGCGTTAGATAACCCTTTAAAATGGTATTAATTTGGGAATACATGCCAAAATCACGCGTTGATCGTTGTAATTAATATTTATATCAAGTTAATATTATTTCTACTTTTAGTTATCTTATCCAACGCCCTCTAGACAAACGTTAGCTTTTGCCATAACAGAATCAAAATATGAAAAATCTTATTTTTAACCTAATCTGAACGACCTAATTGCCATCACATTTCTATTTTTCTCTTAACCTATCCCTCATTTTCTAAGAATCCATCTTATAATTATATAGCTAGCTTTGCTTATTGATAAGAGATCCTAATCTAATAGGGTCATTCATTTAACACACAAGAAAAGGGCAAAAAAAGGGCCCACATGAGAAATAGCTTCTGCTGCCCAATAACAAAAGAAGGCCCAGCAAAACAAGCAGTCCATTGAATGGCCAATTGCCGCACGTCACATCACAACCTATTACAGCATAAGGCCCGTTTGTATAGCCCATCGGATCCTTCCTCTACAATAACACAAGTGTTACCACTAAATGTCATAATAATTATTTTTTATTTTTTTAACACATAAAATATCAAAATAAGTGACAGTGTGAGAAATTAAATTAAATTAGAGGAGATTGAGTCATGAACTAAATATATAATTGCAAATTCTATGCAATGATACTAGCTGGCTGTTAAAATCTACATGTCAAATAGCCAAATGCAAATATGCAATAACAAAATTATTTAATGGTATGTACACCTCACAAGCATTAAAATATATAGATACTTATTATAAAAAAGTTTATTTAAACTACATATTAGATGAATATAAAAAACTCCACTTGAATATGAAAATAGTGTGCACCCCGGAAGGCGGAAAGAACATACTGTTATTTGACAAAGAACATACCTGTATAATAAAAAACACACTTATGTTTGACAAAGAACATACCTATATATGTTTGATAATATGTTCTTCTATACCTATGTTCTTTAACATATGTTGATTAAACATGTTTTTTGGGTTTCAATAATACAAATATGTTATTTGAATATTTGGCTCGTATGTTCTTTGAATTTGGCTCGTATGTTATTTGAGGTAATGAGTTCTTTAACATATGTTCTTTAACCTATGTTGATTATTAAACATGTTTTTTGGGTTTCAATAATACAAAATATGTTCTTTGAATCTGGCTCGTATGTTCTTTGAGGTAATGAGTTCTTTAACGTATGTTCTTTAACTTATGTTATTTTGAAATTTGAAAATTAATTTGAAAATGAAATCTTGAATTATTTTTAGTTAAAAATAATTTTAGAGAGAGAAAACTAAAATTATTATGGTAAGTTGAATTTTTGGAGAGAGAAAAAATTATTTTTGGGAAAATGATATATTTGGTAAAGATTTTTTCTGTTAATGTGTAATTCTTCATGAAATTTTAATAAAAATTTTAATTATGTTCTTTTTGTAATGTCTTTATGTTCTTTAATTTTGCATGTTCTTTTTCAAACACTTAATGTTCTTTCCGTATTTTTTTATTTTATTTTATTTTTTTTACTGAGTGCACCATGCGCATGGTGCACCCGGGTACACCAACCACACATTAGAATATTATGATTTTTTTTTTGTTGTAGATTTATCAAAAGGGTATTAAATTACCCTCTATTTAAATTGGACTTTATAAAAATTTCAAAGACAAATATCAATTGAAAATGAAAGGAAGTATTGTTTCATTTCATTATACAATCCAAATTTAAGTGCAGATGGGGAAGTGAGACTTCAAAACATTAATATGCTCATACATTAAAAAATTAATACAAGAAGTTTGAGATGCAAAAAATCATAAAATAGCTTACTCGTACATATATTATGACTCAAATAGATCACATTTATATCAATTCCTTATTCCTACATGAAAACTTGTAAAGTACTATACTATATACAAATAGTAAAACCTATGGTAACCTAGCATTCAAACAAGGTAGATACACAATGAGCTCATCACCTCTTTCTCAATAGTTAGTTGCTTCACTAGTTCACTTCATTGTTTTTGACTTTTTTCCATTCCCTCAATTTAAAGCGCGAAATTAACAGATAACAAAAAAAGAAAAAATAAAAAAAAATTACTGTCGGTTAACCAAATAAAACGACGAGATTTGTACTTTTCCAAACCCTTTGAAAACCCTTGCTTGCTTCCCATTCATTCTCCTCTTTCGCGTAGGGTTTTTCCAAACTCTCGCCCTTTTCTCTCTCCAATTATCTCCGCCGCTGAATCCGCCGCCGATCAATTCTCCGGCAATTAACGCCGCCGTATTCGGAGGAGAGAGAAAATTCAGAGGGATTATCATGGGAGTTGAGCCGGCGAATTATACCAAGGAAGAACAGTATCAACAAATGGAGGCTGATGATGATATTGATCGAACTGATTCTGAAGTTATTTTTCATATTCGTCAAGCTCTTAAATCTGCTTCTTCGGTATTAATTCTAATTTTAAATTTTTTTTTTGGGATTTTTGGAGGTTTAATTTGGTGATTTTGTTGGAGAAATTTGTTTTTGTAAAAGTGTGAATTGAATTTGTTTGATGCTTAGGGAGTGAAAATTGTTGAACTTGAGTTTGTTGATAATAGTATTGAATTGTGCTTGATTTTGTGATTGGTAGCTTTAATTAAGTCACATTAATGTTGTTTTAAGTGTTTAGGCTTTAGGATTTCAGGGTTATGCATTTTGTTAATTTTTTGCTCGAATTTAGCTATATTTTGTTATCACTCAATTCGTATTGGTTTGAAAGAAATCGGAATTGAGTCTGTACAAGAACATCTCCGATAGGAGAGGAGGATGAGACGATGAGTGTTGTCCTAACTCCTAAGGGAGCTCAACATTGAACGAGTTAGTAAAAATGAGAACAATTAGCAAATTGATAACCAAAAATATACAAAGTTCATTATTTTAATAAATGTTGCGTAAGAATTATTGATACGAAGTATAAGGGTAGTGTGGAATCCCAAATTGAGATTCATGGGAGAGTAATACCATTGGACTTTTGAGTCGTTTGAATAAAAATAGATTTTGAGCCTCACTATTGGACCTGAGAAAGTTGTTACAGAGTACAAATGATTTATGAAACTTAAATTCATTCTCGCCAATGTTATGGTTTTATTGTGGATTTTAAGGTACAGCTTTACTCTTGGAGTCTTGGGCACATACTTTCCTCTGCCCTTGCTGAGAGTGTGTTATGGGTGATGTGCTTAAATGGCCGAGTACCTAACCATCTCTTCCTTTTGCTTCAAAAAGATCAACTCTTTCTAGATTCTATTTATTTAAATTTCAAGTACAAAATTCAGGGAAGAAAGAGAAAGTAGCAAAAGTTTAAAAGGAGTATTGAGCTTACAAAAAGAAGAATTGAAAACAATATGCCCTTAGAGTCTTTGTTAATTCGTATGCTTTTTATTTCAGGGAAGAGTACTGTGATGTTAATTACCAGTTTTTATGATTGTTTTTGCTATGCGTTATGAGTTTGATATGCATCTTGTAGGATGAGAATGATGATTACAACGAACTCATTGGGTTGCTACATTACAATGATCATCTCTCCCCCGAGGATGTAGCTATGCTTGTGGTAAGCTTTTATTTAATTATGGGAGTTGCTTTAGGTAGTAGTCTGTACATGCAATTCTGGCTAAAATGCATCTCTCATTGCTTGGCAGACAAGTTTGAAGGCCTTATCCGGTGCAGTTTCATGCATAGATACTGTGCACCATGGGAGTCTTCTTGATACCGTAAGATTAAAAATTTTGTTTGCATTCATTTGATTAAATTTGTTGAATTAATTTTCACGTGAGATCCTGATTTTTTAACTAATGTTGTTCTCTAACTTTTCTTTCCCTTTTTCCTTATGGGTACAAGTCTCATATGAATCCTCTTTTATTTTCATCGGCCATTGGCTGGAAATATAGTGATTTATAGCCGTTTATTGCAGTGCATATATTTTTTGATCCCTTGGCTTCTTATAGTATACTTCCTCCATTCTTTACTTTTTTTTACCATGGAGTTTGAGGTTTGACACTAATGTTTAGATAATGGGTGAGACATAGCATGTTGTAGTTGATTTTTTTAAGCATTGGTATCGGTGCACATGGGAATCATAACTCATATGGGATGAGAGAAAAGTGGAGAACAAATGACTATTCTATATTTGTGGCGACAAGGGTATATTTGGGGAATAATGGTGTTATGTACCCAAAAAAAGAAGTGAGAAACTATTTGGAATTTAGGATTGTCTAAAATAAGGAATCATTGGAAAACATTAGAGGATGGATTGATGGAAGAACTAGCTTTTAGCAGGATCCATGAGATTACCTTGACCCAACAAGCCTCGCATACTTTGTTACTCTAGAGCTCTATTTTAATACTATGCATTTAATGCATCTTCTTGATTCACTAGTTCCTCGTGTAATATTTTTTCGCACCTGTGTCTTGCCTCAGCTGTGTATAGTAATTAGATTGTGCGATTGTACAGATTTTTAATATGAGCTTGTGGAGCTATGGTCCTGAGGTCATGGACGCTTTGATTGAGTTGATTATATCCCTGGTATGTGATCATATATGGACCGTGATTTTGTGAGGCCTTTTTTTCTCTTGTCTCACTTCACATGCTGCAGGCTGCCTCCAGTGGTAAATATGTTGATTCATGTTTGGATATGCTTGTATGCAACTTCACTCCTCCTAAGAGGTTCGTCGAAGCTCTAAAGTGGCCATATGGTGTTGCAAAGAAGGATCACGTTTTGGTTAGGGTGCATTCTGCTTTGGAATATATTTCAGGCCTGGTTCCTCTTGCGCCATCAAGATTATTGCCCATTGTTCTGCAGAGAATGCCAAAAGTTTTTAATAACCTACAAGAACCTGTAAGTTCAGAATTCTGATTCTCAGTTTAAAAGGGATGTGTTTGCTGAATTATTTTGCTGATGAGCTGTATGCAATCTATGTGTATATGCTGTTCCCTACACTTTGTTTGATGCTGTTGAAAGAGTTACCAAGCATGGAATTATAACAAATCTTGAAAGAACTCAGGAATAGGGAGCATCTGTAAGTTTGATGGTTTTGCGTATATTGCGATTTAAAATTAAGATTTTGCTTATTGATTGTAATGTACATGTAAATAATTCTAAGCCTATCCATCAAGTTCTCCCCAATAAACCTTAAAAAATTTAACAAACTAACCAAACAATTGTAAAATCAACCCAAAATTAGCGAAAAATAAATGAGAAGTAAAACAGCAATCTTGCTTCTTCAAGCTGGAATTTTTAAATTAAAGAGTACGGGTTAATGAAGAGAGAGGACAATAAAATTTGAAATTTGAATAACTAAGTAATGATTAGAGTTTATTGAGACAGGTTTTTTTTAAGGAGAGTGTGTAGTCTATAATTTGATTTAATTCATTCTAGTTTCCAATGATTAAAGAGGGAGTATAACCCAGCGCCGTGGGGGGGGGGATATCAGGCTGGGAGAGGGATTGCAGCCAGATTGTTGGAGGAAGAGAACTTTTCAAGCAATTTTTTTCTTCTCGTGGATTAATACGTTATATGGTCTTTGCATCCAACCTGTCAGATGTTATGTTTTGTATGTTGCTGTAACTCGTTGTATTTCTCATATCTTTTAAAGAGGTCAATTGGATTGAGGTACATATACTTGGGGTCTATTTCAGAGAGGCATGTTTATTGTTTTGGGTGAAGATCATTGCCAATATGCCAAGCAATAATTATATGGGATTCTTTCTTCCATGAAATACTCAGGATTGTGTGTAGCTTTTTCAACCTCTTGTTATTGCATCTGTCTTGAAGCTGGCAGAAAGCAAGGGAAGGAAGAAATGGCTTTTCATTCTGATAAGAAGATAGTGACAAAGTCCATGGACTTTCAGGTTAAAGGCAAAGTTAGAGGATGCTGGAAGCCTGACATTTGTGACGAGATGGGAGATATTGGACCCATAGCAGTCTAGCACCTTGGTGGTTGAGTGGGGAATTATGGAGGGCCTTATTGTGGAGGTCGTAATTCGCGTAGTGGGCTAAACAGAGATGGTGTGATATGTGGATTCAGTGCTCTTACCCTCCCTCCCTCCCACTTTGCCTTTCTTATTTTATACTTTATCTCTATGCATTGTCTAGAGAAAGTATATAATCTGCGGTGCTGTGATTTTGCAGTGTCTTCACGTGTTCTTTCTATTATATCACTGTTAATGTGAGATGTTATTGTAGGTGGTGGTGTTGTTTGTAGAAAACATGTTCAAGCTGGAAAGCAGTGCTATTGGGGAGTTAGTTGGCAGGAGAATGCTAATCATGGCTGTGGTCGACTTGCTGATAGATTTTGACGTGAGTATGCTGAAGTAACATGTAGTAGGGACAACACTTTGCTACACCCAGTACCTTCAAATAATCATTAATTATTTTGTTTTTCTATTTTCTTAACCTGTAAATACCCTTTGTTTTGGCATTTTTAAATGACAGTTTCTACTTCTGGTTTGTTATTGTTCTGTGGTATGTGTAGGTGGAGGTTGGATGGGATGATATTCTAGAGGAGAATCCTCAGAAAGGCATTTTTGAGATGGAGTTGGAAGACGAGCAGATATTGGATGATGAGGATGATGATGACGATGGAGGTGAGGTATGTTGATTCTCTTGTGATTTTGATAACTGATTTATGCATATGTGGACTTCTTCTGGTTTGATATTGTTCAATTAATGCCAGTTTAAGAAATTTATTCTTGTAATGATGAAGAATTATGCTTGCAGAAACTCCCATTTACCCCCTCCCCCCCCACTCCCCAACCTAAAGCCCATTGAAATAGCATCTATTGATGTCATGCCAATTTGAACTGTTCAGTTTGTGAGAGAAACCTCAGGTCAGAGACGTCTCTGGAAAAATAGAGTAACTGACAAGTTAGAAAAATTGGATAGCCTTATGGTCACTACTTTTGAGCATCTAAAATATTGCAAAGAGAACGGTCGTTTGGTTGAGGTACTTTCTGAATTTCTTTTTGTGTTAAGTAATGTTCACATACCTATGTTCTGTATTATCTGATTGCCTTTTATTCTAAATTTTTCTTTGAATGTGATTAGGTGTTTGAATCTCTCCTCCAGTCATTTCAGATTACAGTTCTGAATGCTTACAAGTCTAAATTTGCACAGGTAATGTATCTCCCATGTTACTCTGTTTAAATGAATTATCCAGTTTACGGAGATTATCTGCATTAAATGCACTACTAGCTCACATGATAAAGTTTGTACCTGGTAGGCTTTAAGCAATTCAGGAAGAAACTTTTGTAGATCATTTTTGATATTGTTTCGAGACTCCTCTTTGCTCTTAGCCTCCTACATCTAAATCTTATGTGTATCTTTAGATGGTTGTGCGTTTTGTGGTTTGATGCTGAATTTTCACATGAGAAATTTTTGTTTTTCCCCCTTCTACTGAGGCCACTTCATATTTCATGGTGCAATACAATTCGTGGTGCAATTACCTCATGCCACGAGTGAACTATAGATTTTTAAAAGTTCACAATCTTTGAGGTCAGGTGATTGTGATGATATAACTATGAAGTATTTCAAAGTGGCGCTGAATGATTTTGGGATACTTTTGACTGAGGGGCACCAGTGCTATATACTTCCTAGCTAAGGCATCTTTTTGTTTTGAATACTGGTGGATATACTTTAAACATTTATATAAAGGAAAAATGGAAACTAATAATCCCACCTTTGCCATTTTTGCTCAAAACAATCCCACCTTTTCGAAATCTGAAAACAATCCCACCTTTGCCTTCAATCTGCTCAAAATAGGCCTTTTACCGGATTTTTAGTTTGGTAACCTGTTAAAGAAGGTGATTTGCCATGTGTCACCTTCTTATTAATCCAATTTTTTTATTTTTGTTAAAAAAAAATTATTAATTAAAACAATAAAAAAAAAAATCTATACCCCTCCCTTTCTGTTCCCCTTCCCTCTTCCCAATCCCCCACCAGAACGGAGTCAGCCCACCATGACTACCCCTGTCGGAGCAGCCCCATCCTCCTTCACTGCGGCGCGATCATGCAGAAGCATCATCCTTTCATGCTCAAGCATTTTTCTTTCATTATCAATCTTCAATTTTTCCAATTCTCCTTTCCTTTTTGCTACTGAATTATCCATTTGAATATCTGTTTTTCTAATTCCAATGCTTGAACTTGAAATTTCAACCCTTGTTCTTCCAATTTAACCAAATGGGTTTTCATCCATAAATCCGTTGCTTCTTTACCCATGAATTTTTACTCCCATCTTGCAACATACCCATCATTTCTCCATTCAATTGCTGCAATGCTTGTGAGGTGTTTTTGGGTGAAGTTTTGGGGTTTTGGAGAACGAATTTGATGTTGTTGCTGTTGTGGGGCGGTGAGGTGGGTGGTGGACGGCTGTGGAGAGGTGGATTGGCGGCAAGGGGAGGTGTAGTGAGTGATGTTGCTGATGTTGTGTTGGTGCGTGAATGAAGGGGTTTCGGGGTTGGGATTGGGGTGGGAGGGATGTCTGCTAGTCCGAGTGGGTGGGGTCAGGCGGTGGTATGGTGGTTGTTATGAGGTGGTGGTTATGGTTTTGTGGTACATATGGAGAGATGATGGTTGTGGAGGGCTGCCATAAAAGAGGGTAGGGAGGTGGGAGGAGAGACATTGAATGATAAAATTAATTATTTAAAAAAAACCTGAAATAAGTTGTAGGTAAACGGGATTGTTTTGCACATGGGAGGCAAAGGTGGGATTGTTTCCAGATTAATGAAGGTGGGATTGTTTTGAATAGAAGTGGCAAAGGTGGGATTATTAGTTTCCATTTTTCCTTTTAAAAATCAACTCAAGTACTCTATTTTTTTTTTTTTTTTTTTGGTGAAAACTCAAGTACTCCGTACTCATTATATATGGTGTCTTGTCATTTAAGGTCTTTCAAGAAACCCACCTAATCTCTTACAAAATCATTTCGGTTTCCTCTTCATAGTTTGGTCTAGCAAATACCATAGCTTTTCTCTAATATATATATATATATATATATATATATATATATTTTTTTTTTTTTTAAATAATGTTATTTATTTATTCTTTTATTACCTTATTTTGGTCCATTTTCTTTAGCAAATTTGTACTTGAGAATAAGGAGAAATGTAGATAAGTTATTAACAAATGAAAAAATAATCTAAATTCTCTTTGAATCAGGCTCTCTCTTCTATTCATAAAGAGGAAAATGATCCATTTTCACTCTCTAATCTCTTTTCTTTGGCTTCAATTAGTAAAATAACAAGGCTGCTCTTAATGAAACAGAGGGAGTACTAATCATAGAATTTAGGCTTAAAATAACTAAATTTAAAGATTCATCATACCTTTTCTTTCCCAAAATCAAGGGCACTCCTGTATTTTTGTTTAATTTATGCTATCTCGATGGAAACTTTTCAAGGGTATATTTTCCCAGTTTTTTGCCTTCATTGCTAGATAAACATTAATACTGTAGTACTAATAATAGATGAGAAGGATAAAAATAAAAAAGGCCCAAGCATAGTATAAAATCGCGGCCGATATGTTGCGTTGCGGACGATTTGTAACGGAATTTCAGGCTACCGTTACGAGATTTGCCATTTTGTAACGACCTTTTATAAAAGACTGAGTTTTGACCGCGACATCCGAATTGCGGCCGATAAATATCCGGATTGCTCGAGAAATAGCTTATATTCGTTGGTTTATCAGATTTTCATGGCAAACTCCATTGTTGCCGACTTGCCGGCTGCTCGATAGATTGAAAGAGGGAAAAGGTGAAAGGCGGGGGTTAAGTGAAGATGGGTCATGGGTGGGAATAGTGGGACAGCTGGCAACAATCTGGCGGTTGTTATAAATAAAATGCTGCTCATCATTTTTTTTCTTGTTTATTTTACTTTGACCCCACCATTCTCTACATTTTTCTTTGAAATGGAATCACGTGACTACTAGTAAAACTTACTTTTGACACTATAACTGTTAGTAAAACTTATTTTAGTTTTCAATTACAAAGAAAATTAATGGATATTTGAAAATCTGTTTAAAAAAATAATTTTATTATTTTAAAAAAATTAATACTTCAGAAAGTCTAAAACAAAAATTCTACCGCGACGACCGTGACGCAGTCCGCGATGAACGCATCATTTCCGTTACCGCATCAACGTGACCGTTTCCGCGATCGCGATCGAAACCGCATTTTTATTCTATGGGCCCAAGGTGTTATTTATAGCTTATTGATTCACATTATATCTCCATTTGTTTCATATTTTTACTTCCTTGATGTTAGTTATGGTTCATGCGGCATGTTGTTAGAGAAAAATGGATGCTTTCATGTGATACATTATATAATGAAGTTGTTTTGATGATTCTAGTCACTATATAGTAACCTGTATTTTTTCTTGTTGCAGTTCGTGATTTTCTATGCCTGCTCTCTGGATTCTGAAATTTGTGGCACAAGATTTGCTGAATTTCTTGCTGATATGTATATTTGCTGCAGCTTTCCCCCACTTACTAGGTATAATCATATGTCCACTATGTGATTAATGTGATATGCATATGCTGTAGTTTTTTATAAATATTCCAGCAATTTTAGGTATTGAACATTATTGGTGACACTCCCTTTTGAATTCCAGTAAAAGGGACATGTTGGGTTATTGGTGTTGTAATTAATTTGTCTGTTTAACTCTAATCTCTTCCTTAAAATGTGTACCAAGGGCACATGTTGCAATTATTAGAAAAAAAAAAAAGAAAGAAAAAAAATGAGCTGGCACACATGCTATATAGGGACAACATACAGTACATGTTGACCTACTCCTACCATGAAATCTGGTGTCCTTCCTTTATGTCTTCACTATTCAGCAGGCACTTGATATTTGTACTGCTTTTATGTGTAGTTTGTGCCGCTAATTATGTTACATCCTTTTCTTTTTGTCCTTCTTGTTTTTGGGTGCTGTGAAATGAGCCTTCGTATTACCATTTTCATGTTGATCTTGTTTAGGATGAGTGCTGTTGCATATCTAGCAAGTTTCATGTCTCGTGGGAGATTCCTGTCTACACCCCTTGTTGTGAACATTTTGGGAAGGTAATTGATTCAGCATATTTGTGAAATTAATTTATATAGACCAGTTTGGTGCAGATGTCTACTAAATGCAATTATTCTAATTTGGTTTTGATAAATTTATCAAGATAAAGGCAATTTCTTACTTATGTAAAATTTTAGACTTGCCAAGTGTTGCTCAGATTATTGCAGACTTCAAAGTGGCAATTCTGATCCAAAAGTTCATAGAGTGTTTTATGCTGGATGTCAGGTAATATCCTCTCTTCCCTGCAGCTCGATTTCTCTACTGTTTCTATGTGCCCTTCTTGACAAATTGCTTAAGTGATCCTTTGTCATACAATGTCGTATATCTTGATTAAAATGGTGCATCTTGAAACAATATACTAGCTTTGTTTTCTTTTGATGTACCCAATTACTTTGAACTCTGGTTTCTAGGAGAGTAGAGCATTTGAGTGGGTGTCAGAAAACTGCTGATAAAGTGATAAGAGGTGTATCAAAAAGTGCGTTGTAATAAGAAAAAAAATTGGATATTGTGGGTGAGGGGTCAAATATAAAATGTGAGTGAGAGTATATGTGTAGATATAAAATGTGTTTGCCAAAAATGAATAAAGAAGAACTGAAGAAATGGATTCATCCAATAAAAACACCTCAAAATGAAAAGTGGGTATATAATAATTAAACAGAGGATATAATATTTTAGCCTTTTAGGTATTATATGTATTTGTCTTATAATGTAAGTAAAATGAACAATTCTGTAACATCCCTCTTCCATAACAAGAATAATATGTAAATAATGTAAAGGCTGTTTTTCAGCATCTCCGATTCTCTGTGTACATCATTTAAAAATGGAAATGAAAAGTGTCTAATTCTTCCTATTCTTTACCTATAGATCTGAAGAATTTTGAGAGCTGTTTTCTTACTAAAACATCTGGAAACTTTTGCGTCTGAAGATACATTCTGTAATCTGAGCTGAAATGATAGAAGTGGCTATTTTCTACAAGTAAAAACCATGTTATTAATGTCTTGTCCTCCCCCCCTCTCCCTCCTCTCTCCCTCCCTCTGAAGAAAAAATTTGCATTTTGTTATTTGTTATGTTTTTATTGATAAGCATGAAATGTTGTTGAATTCTTAGTTTAAGGATTGTGTTGTAATTCTCTTACACTTCCGTTGAACCTAGTTTTGCTACTCTTTAAGGATGCAGCAGCTTCTAATTTCATCTATTGCAGGCCATCATGTATGTTCTCTGTTTCCGCATGAGATCTATCATTGACATTCCAAATCTGAAATCGCAAATCTCTGGTTTTCCCTTGAGTCAAATATTTACGAGTCATCTGGAGCCTTTGAAGGTTAATTGTTTGCTCAAAATTATCATATTATCTGAAATTTTCTCCACTGATATTTGATGTGCCTTTTTAATTTTTGATAGACCTTTCTAATGTTGATTTTTTTTTTTTATTTTATTTATTTATTTTATTTTTTTTATATGCCAACAATGACAGGTTTGCTTGCCATCAATTGTAGAGGAATTTTTACAGCAAGCAAAATCAGCTAATTTACTTCATAAAAGTGGTACTCCTGTTTTTCATGATATGCTAGAGTCTGAACTTTCTAAAGCTTTTGGTGGGATTGAAAGGCTTGACATGTTCTTTCCATTTGACCCATGCCTATTGAGGAAAAGTGACAGGTACTCTTTTTATCTTTATCATTTCTTTCACTGTAATATCTTACACAACTTAGCCATGGGAATGTTCACTACCTTGTATACCATGCTTTATGTGTGTGTGTGCTGTGCATATGATGTAGGGTATGACATGTGATCCAATTAATTACTATACTATTATTATTAGCCAAGCTGTCGGTCATTATTTGCATGCATAGTTAATTAATCTTTGGCACCTGTAATGAGAGGGGTACCATCATTAGGAGCTGCTGATAACTCTCGAGTCTCAAGATAACAGCCACATTTTCTGCTACATAACATTGCACTTATGACCTGGGCCTGGCATTGAAGAACTCCCAATATTAATGCTCACTTAATAGTGTTAATTTTATTCTTTGTAAATCATGAAGAGAAGGTAGAGAGGAGGGATTTATAAATTATTCCCTTAATTGATATGCCAAATTAAGACCATTTGCTTGTGTAGGTTGCAGTAATACATGAATCCCTTGTCCCTGGTTTGTAGCCATTGTAGGTGTTTATTATACTTTCTTTATTAGAATTTCTGTATGGACTATCATATATCTTCACTATGCGAATTCAATGCCCACTATATTGAGTTATATGTCATTCGTTATATCAAGTAATTACGGAGTATATTTATCATTCCAGAGCAATCAATCTTTATATAAGGGGATACTTTGTTAAGTGCTGTCCTCATTCTGTGCAATTTATAGTTTGACTAAAATTTTCTCACTTACCTCCAATTGTGCGCATTTCTTCTATCAAGGATGCCCTAAGACATTTCTGTGTAGAAAATGACATTGGAAGCTGGTTGAAATTTTCATTCACTATGATTTTACTATTACTCTTTATAATTATGGCTTTTGCAAACCATAGCAGCCCTAAGGATATGGTAAAGATGATTTAAAATAGAATATTCCCTCTCTGAAATTAGAATTTGATGTGAAGATGATTAATGCCGAGTGTTGTGTAAGATATGCATATTTAGTTTGTGTGGTGAATGGCTTGGCATATGTGCCCAGTGTAAGCGAAGTAGTGGATTGGATGTTGTATACATTTTGAATGATATTTTAAGGATCTTATAGTTGGCGGTGTAATCTCCACTTCGGTGTGTTCTAATTAACTTGATATTCACTTGTATGAATTAAACCTGAACTTGTTACAAGTTATATTAACTGTAAGTTAAACTTGGGTAGTCCTTGTTAACTCTTATTTGAACTTAATTTGTTTTCCTGAACATGTATTTTTAAAACTTATCTACCCTTTTTTATTTACTTATATGAACTTGTTTTTACGTGGAAATAAAATTAACAAAACATGGCCATAATATGAATCTGTCCCTGTTGTTGTGGTTTCTGAATAGTTTTCATTTTAAATAACCATTGTTTGAATTTTGCAGTTCCATTCGCCCAAATTTTGTGTACTGGTCTATGGTTCGAAAAACATATGAAGACGATGAAGGCAGCAGCGATGAAGATGTTGATGTTTTCTACCCAGATACGAATAGAGCAGCATCCCGAGATGAAGGGATTGTAGAAAGTTTTGAAGATGATTATCTTGACGAGTTTAATGATACATTGAACAGAATGTCCATCACACCTAAAGATTCTATGCTTAAAAGTAGATATGGTCGTAATTCACACACCCCTATGCAAATGCCGTCTAAACTCAGGCCATCTATGAGCCCGGAATCTTCATTATGAGCTTCCAATTTTCTACTGGTTAAATGTGTTCTTGAGGAACCCAAGAATCCAGCAATATGCAGCTGGGAGAAGATACGCCACAAGTCGCATATGTTGCAGTGAGACTCTTATCTGCTGATGGCTTTTCTCAATGTCCCATTTGTCGACAACTATCTCCAAATTGAGATCCGCGACTAAGAATCTAGGGTGCTAGCAAATTGTGTTGTAATTCTCTACAAATTTTGTTCGCTTTATGTAATCTCTTAAAGCCTAATTCATAATTTGACGATTAGATTAGCAAAATATGTACCATCTTAAATTCTAGTGTCGATGATATTTTTGGGGGTCGTAGAATGTAATTTATACAATAACGATACATCAAAGTTGGACCATTCTGTGCTAGTGTAATGAAAGTACAGTGAATTGAAATTTTATGGAACATGATTTGTAGTTTCGTATTTAGTAGTTCATATTTGATTAATTGCTGTAACAGTTTATTCTAGATTTATTTATTTTTTACCTTGAATGTGGTAGTTGGTGAAGGAATGTTGCATTTACATGTTTATTCCTCTTATGTAAGCTCACATTAGAGCATCCGTATCTTACCACAAATTTTAACGGAATATGCAACATTTTATAGTATCATTTAATCTGACCAAAAGCATGCTCTTATTTATTTAACCTTAATATAACAGTTGTTACAAGCGTTGTTGCGACAAGTTTGCATGGCACTAATATTTTTTTGACAGAGTTCATGCAGAGAGTGTAACTCATATAGCTAATTTCATTGTATTCTCCTCCAATTTTATTTGACGGCACTTACTGTGTGATCGAGCAGCATTATCGGTATATAGCTCTGAGACTCTCTCTCTATCTTACTCTCTCTCCTCAACTGATATCTTGCTTTGTATTTGCTAGATACTAACATTTTTGTACACTCATTTGTTTTTTTCTGAGGCGGTTGAAATGTCACAGTTAGAGTACTTGCATAGCTGCAACAAGAGGAGGAAAAGGTCATCTGCAGATCAAAGGGTTTTCAGGTTCAAGTCTTTCTGTGAGCCGGGTTATCCAACTCAGTTCGATGGCCCTTTCTGGAAGAATGTCAGAGCATTACTCGAATTTGGGCATATGGAGAGTATTCATAGTACCAATGGTATGATAAGCTGGTCCTTTCAGCTGGAAGTTCATCGTCATAGACCTGATCACCGTGTCTTTCTGTTTGTTATAGAGGAGCCAATTGAAACTTCAAACTACCTCTACTGCAAACATTGTCGCTACATAGGTACTTATTTGAAACTTGTGGATTGTAGTCTAGCTAATGCTTTATGTTACATTGTTACACTGTTAGAAAGTTGCCTTATTAATAACACTACCTCTGTCTATACATAACTAATTATGCATGTTCCATAAAAAACTAAACATTCTCTTTTAGTTTATCCTCTCTACTTTCTCTCTAACATTGGGTCATATTAATTTACCAAAAACTTGTCGATTACTATTCCACAAAAGGAAAGGGAAGAAGATGGTAATCCCATGTTTTGCATAGACATACCCGTTAGTGTTATAAAGCAAATATTTTAGCCTCGACTTTCCATGACACTAGCAGTGTTCGAATCCCCATAGGGCTAACAATATAAGTGGATAGCTATTCTGATACAGAGGTTTTCGGGTGATTAGGATGATATAAAGCCAAATAATTCATTTCCTTATCACAAATCTTTAAAGAGGGAAAACTACACTTATTATTTAAATACTGCATGGTTACATAAGTCCCCTATCATCTCAGAAGTACACAAATGAAAGATAAAAAAACAAGCAATTACTTAAAACATCTGAGGCCTTTCAGGAGTGCTATTTACTGCATTTGTTGATTGTAACAGGGTGGGGACAGCATATGATCTGCAACATGAAGTATCATTTTGTAGTGCCCTCCAAGGAAACTGCAGCTATGGCATCAACATGTTTGAGCTGCCAAGGTAATTGCTGTGCTGATGGTACAATTTTAGCTGCAAGATGCGGTACCAAGTCCTGCAGCTTGGTGGAACTGGAGGGTCACACTTTGCATGGAGTGTTCCACTGCAATGGCTTTGGGCATTTGCTCTGTGTTAATGGCCTTGAAATGAATTCAGACTTAACTGGTCACCAGGTCATGGATTTTTGGGACCGTATCTGTACTGGCTTGCGTGCAAGGTAATCAGTCATCTTGTTCCCTACTACAAGTTTTGCCATGTTATTGTTAATAGGCCAACAGTAATTCCAGGCATGAGGGAGGAATTTATATTTAGAAAAAATAATTTCGGTATGTATCTTAGCTTTATCTATAGTGCCCCCCTCTATGTACTCAAACCCAAATACTCGTGATGTGCTAAATATGCATATCATAACTACGAATGAGGCAAGGCTCAGGGGTGACCTGTGAGGTGTTTCCCTGCGTTTTATGTTGCTAGGACTATGCTTGAAGCAAGAGCAGATAGAAAATTTCAGAGAAAAAAGATAGCTGAAAGGAGAGAGTATTTTTTAGCTTGTTTCTTTATCAAATTTATTTGGATACCCTTGGCTGAAAAATAAGTGATATTTTTCAGACAGACTACAGTTAACTGATGAAATTTAGTTTTGTTATCCAGGAAAGTGAGCTTGACAGACATATCTCAGAAGAAGGGCATGGACTTGAGATTACTTCATGGACTAGCATATGGAGGGCCCTGGTTTTCGCGGTGGGACTACAAATTTGGACGTGGAAGCTTTGGAGTTACAGAATCCATGTACCAAAAATCAATCCAGGCTTTACAGAACATCCCCTTATGCCTTCTGTTCCACCACTTAAGCCCCTCAGACAATTACCTACCAATCATATATTCACGGTACCAAGCCTTATCTGAGCATTCCTTAATAACCCTTAGTGACCTTTTCCACTTCATGCTAGAGCTCAGGTCCCGCCTCCCAAAAGAGACTGCACCCTCTGAGCTGTTCAATCCAGGTATCCTTCTAGAAACTTCCTGCAGGTGGTCCCCTAAGAGGGTTGAAATGGCCACTCGGGTCATAGTTGAGTCTTTGAAAAGGGCTGAGCCGAAATGGGTGTCAAGACAAGAGGTCAGGGATGCAGCAAGGGTATACATTGGTGATACAGGACTCTTGGATTTTGTGCTCAAGTCACTTGGTAATCATGTTGTGGGAAAATACCTTGTTCGTCGTAGCTTGAATCCTGTAACCAAAGTTCTTGAATATTGCTTGGAAGATATGTCCATTAGCCATGATCATAACTTGATGTTGAGGGAATCTAAGTCTAATATGATGGCGGTCACTAGGGCTCAACTCGCAAAGGACATCATGTACCTCTACAAATCCACACTGAAAGAAAGAAAGGCAATATCAGGTTCAGGAAGCACAATTTTAATTGCTAGCAGGGTGATCCTTGACAGCAAACACCTTGTCAAAGAATTTAATTATCAACAAAACCTTCCACCTCGAAACAAATTCAGCATTGGGGAGGGACTAGTTGATTTGTTCTGTACTTTACAGCTGAAAGACAAGCAAATTATGCAGCCTTACGAAAATGTGAAAGTAAAAGGAAGCATGATGATTGAAGAGTTAAAAAGGGAGGTTGAAAAATGCTTCAAAGATGTATATTATGGAATGAAAGGATTAGTAATTCAATCAATTGTCAATGTTAATGCAAATGAAACAGATTTTGTTTGTGGGGTGATTGAAGAAGGAAAGGACATCATCTTTGAAGCAGGATTTATCGGTGATGTTAATGGGAACGAGCTTGGGAATGGACCACTAATGCAAAGATGGAATGTATATGAACTTGGAAATTATTGCCATAATCAAGGTTATGGATGCATAGATTGTGCCTGTGGTGCTAAAGAGGATGACGGCGAAAGAATGGTTGCCTGTGATATATGCGAAGTCTGGCAGCATACTCGATGTGTTAGGATTCCAAACAATGAAGAGGTTCCAAGAATTTTTCTATGTGATCGTTGTGAGCAAGACATTATCTTGTCCCCTTCTTTGATTATGTAGGTTATTTAATAGATGATTTACGTATTATGCATGATAGTATTAGTATGCACTACAAAATTCAGTTAATATAAGCTTAAGCATGCAAAAGAAGTCTCATATCTAGATGACATATACATAGAGGCATATTATAATGTATGTGGTGAAAGAATTCACACAAGAAGAGTGAATATATAAATTTGTAGACTAAGCATTAGTTATATTTTTTGTATTTTGGATTTATCCTTCTTATAATTCAAGTGTTTTTATCCTCCCTTCATTCCAAACTAATAGTTGTTTTTGTTTGGTAACGAGTGGTTTGACCATTAAATTAGCAGATTGGTGTGAATTTGGCAAATCTGTGGTTAGATCAATCCAATCTACTACTTAATTTGTTTTGTATGATCTCAGAAAAAAAAAAAAAAAAAAATCAATTTGTTTTGCTATGACCTATAGGTCTGGTCACAAACTCTATTTAAATAGGTAACCTGATGAGTGACATTTATGTTACCCTTAGGGGTAGTGTATTGGTCTCTTTTCTCCTGTTTTTCTTAGGTTTTCTACCTCTTTTCTCCTCTTATGGCTTCCTTTTCTTTTATGGATGAAAAGTATGCTTATTTGCGCTTGTTTTGATAATCTTTATGCATAATTTTATCATCCCCATGCTCTCGTGATCTTTGCTATCTTTTGCAGGTTCCATGACGGTCCTAAGCACGGTAGGAGGCCCCTTGGCCAAGTATGGAGGCATGGACAAAGACTAGAGGAGCAAAAGGGAAGAAGAGGAAGCAAGAAGAGGAAGTTCAAGAGGAGGTGTGGCCGAACCTTTAAGAGGTTCGGTCGAACCAAGGTGTGGTCAAACTTTTGAAAAGTTCGACCGAACCTCCAAGGCAGTTTCAACCAAGTTTTCAGCATGTTTACAGGAGGGGTCGAACCAGGAAAGTTCGACCAAACAAGGATCAGGGAGGTTTGACCGAACCTACCCTGAGTTCGGCCGAACCTACCCTGAGTCCGACCGAACCTACACAGAGTTCGGTCGGACCTTTTCCCGTTTCAGCTGACTTTTTGCGGAGCTTCCTAAGCAATTTTGTAAGGGGTATAAATAGATTTTTTTGCTCATTAAAGAAAAAAGAAGGATTTTTCAGTTTAGTTTAGTTTTTAGGTTAGTTTTAGGTTTTTAGAGAGAGAAACTCTCAAATTTTGGAGAGAGAAAGTGAGGAGCACAATGGTTTTCATGGATTTTGGATAATCAAAGGAGGAATTTGATGATTTGAAGATCTCCATTTTATATCAATGAGCATTTCTTACTCTCTTCTCTCGTTATGCTTTATTGATTGCTTTGTTAATCATGTTTGAGTAGATTTCCTTCTACTAGGTGTTGAGTGAAGCTTTGTTATGGTTAATTGAGTTATTTGAGATAAATTTGATGATAATTGTGTGATTAAATTGATTGAATTGATGATGGCATGTTGTTTGTTTTAGATTGGATTGATCTCCCAAGATAGCAAACTTAATTGCATGTTAGTTCTAGTTTGACAAGGGATTGTGAATTAGAATTTATATATTTGATTGCATTTTGGGTAAATTTCTTCTATGCACCTAGTCAATGAGGGATCTAGGCTAGGAATTTGAGAGATTGCTCTTGATGGTAATTAATTCCCATTTTAATTCTTTCTTTGCATGATTGATTATCAAATCGATTCCCATTAACTTGTTAATTGTTCAAAGTGGATCTTTGCCCCTAGTAGACTTTGTAATATCTTGATCTTTATATGTGTGTTAGTGTAGTTGTAGTGTCCACTATCCATAAACCGACTTCGGCGTAGCTTAAGCATTAGATCGAGAACAATCCAACATTACCGTTCCTTGTGGTTCGACTCCGAACTTACCACTAGACTTGTTTAGGGGTTAGTTTTAGGATTTATAAATTTATTTGATTGAGTGTGGAATGTGCGACCGTTCTAACGCCCATCATAACCTTATTCTTTCCATATAATCAAAAGTAATGATCTAAATTAAGCATACTAATAAGCTACCATTATTAATTTTTTGACTAACCCTAAGCCCTATAAAATTATTTGTTATGCTTCAATGGGAATTTCCAATAGTAAAAACCCTTGTAATGTCGAGCCAAATTTGATTTGATCTGACTCTAAATTTTCGAGATCTATTATGTTTGTGGTTATTCAATGAGAATCGAACCCTTAACCTCAAAATTATAATGAAAATTCAATTATTAATATGAATCCAATCAATATTTCTATCTTTAAAATCGCGGCCCATTATATTTATATTCGACACGAATACAAACTCGACCCAACTAGTTAATCTAACATGTTTGTGAATTGTGAATTCTAGGAGCCAAACACACGCAATTAGGGGAGCTTAAACCCTTCTTTCCCTTTTCTCCTCTTTCTTCTTCTGCCTAACTTTTTTTCCAAATAATTTTGATTAAGCTGCCATTATCTTCCCTCGCATTTTCTCTTCTGCTTAATCTACCTGTAATTGCTACTTGATCAAGCTTCTCTAGGTAATCCTCATTCCCTCTTTCTCTCTCCTAATTGCCTGCGAAATTTCTTAATTTTCTGTAAATCCGATAATTTGATTATATTAATTTAAAAATCCCAATTTTGTGAAATTTTAATTCTTTTGTGTATTATAAGAATTGGGATGTAGGAAATTATTGGGTTAATTTTGTTTAAATGTAATTTTTTGGAGTTTTATATTTTATGTTCTCTAATTAACCGAAGGAAAAGATGAAATTGTACAATGTACATTGTTTATGGCTCTTAATTTAAAGTGAAAAATTGTAGGAAAGCTTATTTAATCGATTTTGTTTCATATGGGTATATACATAATTTGATGTTGTATCAATTTTGATTGTGACTTTATCCTTGATTAAATTTTGCTGATTTTTATAACTTGATTATGATATTTGCTGTGCAATCAAAGATTGTGATGGCATCATATGAAATTTGAGGAATTATGGTGATTATCATAACTTAATTAGGGGAGGCCCATGATTTAAGAGTTTGATGAAAAAGGTTGACTATATTAAGTTTGCTGTCAAGTGTAATTTTGGAACACCTTGATGGTGGTCCTTGAATAGCTTAAGTGTCCTGATCAGGGTCTCAACTTCTACTGGTTGGTAGGATGTACTGATATAGGAGTGCTATAACGTGTCGTTATGTTGTCTCGCTTTTCTTTAGTTTTACCCAAGCTTCTTCACTACTTGCATAGTTGCACCCACCGTAATGGCCTAATGAAATTGAGACCATGGGAATATTATTCTTATTGGTGATATAAGGCGAAACTTATGGGTAGAATAAAGGATGTTGAGGACCTTTGTCCATTATTAATTAGAGCAAAGCAAGCTTTAGTTTATAAAGTTGGACAAAAAGGGTATGTGATCATATATATAGGTTACGGTTAAGCATGTTTTGCTGCTCTGTACTGAGGACTGCTGTCTTCAGATATTGGCAAAAATATCAATAAAATTGGGTTGGCTTTTGGGGAAATCCTGATTGCTACTCTCTCTGAAGTTTGACGTGGTTTGTCACTTTTTATCATAGTAATAGGCTTCACTCGATCTCACATAGGAGTTTAAGTTTTAAGATAAAATACATGCCGACTTTCATTTTGATGCTCTTCCCTGTGAAGAAGTTTTAAGCTAGCTTCTGTCTTGCACTTTTTCTGTATTTATCTCTCTTTTGCTCCTCCCCTCACTCAGAGTGAGTTGGGATTGGGGCAGGTAAATTATCATTCTCCTTGATATAGAACATGCAGATTTAGCGGCTTAATAGTGGTCAGCTTCAAGCTTAATTTCTAGTCTTGAAATCTCTTATGTGCTGGTTGTTTTTTTTATTTATTTTTATTTATTTTTTTTATTTTTTAAGTACCTTTTTAGTGAATTTTGGGACTTTTGGCCATAGGATGCAATTTATTTGCTCAAGTATATGATAGTTAAAACTTTCAATGAAATAATTATGGACTTTATCCTTGTGCTGGGGTGTAGACAGTTGTTGACATTCCTAAGGCTTTGAAGATGTCTCTTTATCCTAATGCACCATTAAACTCAGTGGATGAGGATGCATCTTCTGGCTCTGGAGAGGAGATGAATTTGGTCGATGGGCATAACAAATGTCATTCTGCTCTCCCATCAAGTTCAGGACGTCAAAAAAGAAGTCGCAAGGCAACAGGCGATGCCATAGTTGATGCTATGCTAGAAATAGCAGCTGCATCTAAAATGAGAGCTGCTGCAATGATGAAGAATGAAGATCGATTTTCAATTAGCAAATGCATCAAAGTCTTGGATGAAATGCAAGGTGTTGATCAGAGCCTCTATTTTCTTGCCTTAGACTTATTTGAGAACTGCAATGCACGAGAGACTTTTATAGCACTTAAAAGTGAGAGAAGGTTGATGTGGTTACAGGGAAAGTGCAAAACCAAATCTGTGGTATAATCGTATAAGATCAATTACTTCATCTAATTTGGTTCATAAGCTACAATAGGGTGTTCTATAATACCTTTCAAGGAATTATCTTACAAGTTTTTTTTTTTTTTTTTCTTTATTAGGTGAGCTCTTTGTAAATAGTGAGTGGACTCTATGGGGTTGTCGAGTCCGAATCAAGGCCTTTTCTTTTTAGGTTTATTAAGAACTAACCATTAGCTTCCAGATTAGCATTTAGTATTTATTATGGAGCACTCAATGTATATTCCTTCTTTGGCCCCTTATGAATTTTTTCTTAAGAGAGGAAAGTTTATACATGAATTATTGATATTATAGATTTGCTACTTGGAGTAAGCACCATTTTCCTTTTGTTATGAAGTATCTATTGTGCTATGCAATTTCTTCAGATACCTCAGCTGGCATGGAGGATTTTGATATAGAATTGGATGAGATGGAACTAGTTGCTGCTGCAGTTGGATACTATTATCTTAATAGTATAAATAAACAACCTCGCCATAGTCTGTCACCTAATCAACCTAATTACATGACTGGACTAATGGAAGGGCCAGAGGATGCATGTCGTGAAATGCTTAGGATGGATAAACATGTCTTCCATAAATTATGTGGCATTTTTCGACAAAGAGGCATGCTTCGTGATACAGCTGGGGTTTCAATTGAAGAGCAACTAGCAATTTTTTTGAACATTATCGGGCATAATGAGCGTAATAGAGTTATACAAGACAGGTTTCAACATTCTGGAGAGACCATAAGTCGGCATTTCAATAATGTGTTGAAGGCCATCAAGTCATTGTCTCGTGAGTTCCTACAAGCTCCACCTATAAACACACCCCTACAGATCCTTGGTAGCAGAAGACTCTTCCCGTATTTCAAAGTATGCTTTTGAAACGCTAGTGTCAATTCGTATGGAAGTTATGGCTATTATTTTGCACATTAACCTCCTCTCTTTGTATCTCAGGATTGTATTGGGGTAATAGATGGCATGCATGTTCCTGCACATGTACCTGCAAAAGATCAAACACGATTCCGTAACAAGAGAGGTTTTCTATCACAGAATGTTTTGGCAGCTTGTACTTTTGATCTGCAGTTTATATTTATATATCCTGGATGGGAAGGTTCAGTTTCAGATTCTCGTGTACTGCAAGCTGTTCTTGATGACCCAGATCAAAATTTCCCTCGCATTCCAGAAGGTGATGTTCTTGTTTTTTTGACTGTAAAAGTGTAATTATTCTGTCCAAGCTCATGGTAACATGGTTAACCCCTACCAGAATATAATGCCTTATTCTACTTTACCCATGTCTTTATCTGAATACTCTCTATAGTTGGGATACATCCACATGCCCCAATCTTTTTGCTACATTTGCACCTTAATCTTCATGCCCTAACTTAAATTAAACCTTGATCTGGTACAGAGTCTTGTGGAGTGTTTACCTTATTTCTCACAGGTTGTTTACCTGAAGATTATGTGCTGCAGGTAAATACTACCTTGTAGATACAAGTTACTTAAATATGGAAGGATTTGTCGCCCCATTTCAAGGAGTTCGACACTGCAATCATGAGTTCAAAGGTGCTAACTGTCTACCAAGAAATGTGCAAGAGCTCTTTAATCATCGGCATTCAACCCTAAGACAAGCCATCTTCAGGTCTTTCCATGTTTTGAAAGAGCGATTTCCTATACTGAAACTTGCTTCTCAGTATGCATTTCAGGTTCAAAGAGACATTGTAATCGCTGCTTGTGTAATCCATAATTTTATCCGGCAAGAAGATTGCAATGATTGGTTATTTTCCAGTGTTGAGGAACAAATGGTGGAAGAAGTTCCAGACTTTGATGATCTGCTTGATATGCCATCAGGACCTCCCTTAAAGGAGGAAATGGGAATGTTGCTACGAGACTCGATTGCAACTTCTATGTGGAATGATTTCTTGAATGAATGGAATGAATGGTGAAATGTTGCATGCCTTGCATCCATTCTGACGAAACTTACTGCCGTTAATCATCCTTGTGTACAGAATTTATGTCTGTAGTATATGGCAAAATCTACACACTCAAGTATACTAGTAGGTTTATTCCAATAGAAGGCCAGCTCTTGCAGTTTCTTGTGACATCAGGATCTTGCTTGAGCATTTTGCTTCCTGAAGTTGCTGGCCTGTTTGATAGAACTATAGATATAATTTAAAGGAAAAACATATTAGCCATAGTTTTTACAACTTAGGCTTTTATTGTATACTTTGTATGGCCCTGCATATAAGGGTGTAAAATATCTAATGATTGGTTTCATAGGGAATTATAAAGGCTTTGATGCAGACGATATATTTGACTTTAAATTAGGACGTTTTTCCAAACTGTGCTTCATTTGCAAAGTATTTTGCAAAATGGTTGCGTGGCAAAAGTATGGAACAGCGTTTTACATATTGACTTTTTTTTTTTTAGAAAAATAACCAAATTTTTTATTTAAAAAAAAAAAACAAAATTAGTGAAACGCTGCCTCAGACAGCGGTTCACTAACTTTTTTTATTTTTTATTTTTACAAAAATAAGATACTCCATGTTAAACATACTCCACGTTCTCCATTGAAGCAGCAACCATTACTGTAAGTTAGAAAATTGTATTGATTAATGTACAAGTATACAGCGAGATTTATAGATACAACAAGCAGTAGCTACAATATCAAGCATAATATAACAAGCTAGGATAATATCAAATAATACTAGCTGTTGCCATTGAGATGCCGGTGGATAATATCAAGCATCTCTATCAATTACAACATACTCCACCTAAGGTGACTGATAATAGGTGCTAGTACACGACCCATAGTGTGGAAACAAGTGGCTTCCGACTAATTACTAACACCGATTGCACAGCACACCTCTCATTTGCACCCATTTTGAGTCTTCAACACCTTCCGACTAATTACTAATACCGATTGCACATTTGCACCAACTCAGTTGTTGATAACCGTACTCCAATGAGCAAGGATACAACAGAGATCCAGCATTCCCACATGAAAGAGAACTCCATTTGCAGAGCCTCGTAGCAATATCCAGAGGCCCATCATCTCCACCAACAGCATGCTTCAATGGAGAATGTTGTAATGGTTGCTGCTTCAATGGAGAACATGGAGTATGCTTCAATAGAGAACGTGGAGTATATATGCTTTTTTTAAAAAAAAAAAGAGTTAGTGAAACGCTGTCTGAGGCAGCGTTTCTCTAATTTTGTTTTTTTTTTTTTTTAAATCAAAAATTTAGTTATTTTTCTAAGAAAAAATGTCAATAAGTAAAACGCTGTCCGGGACAGCGTTGTATAAATTAATTTTGTTTAAAAAAAACAGGGTATAAAACGCTGTCCGAGACAGCGTTTTACCCTGCAAGCTTAGTTTGGTAAATACTTTTACCACGCAACCATTTTGCAAAATGCTTTGCAAATGAAGCTTAGTTTGGGAAAACGTCCTTTAAATTATGTAACAAAATTTTGGTCACGTACTCACGTATAAGGAAATCCAATCATGTAAACCAAAATCCCTTTTTTTTTTTTTAAATTTCACAAAACTATTCTACACTGCTACAAAACACTATCTTTAGTTAACTAGATCCTTTTGTGGTCCAAATTCTGCAACATTTTTATCAAGTTTACACTGCTACAAAACACAATCTCTAGTAAACTAGATCCTGTTATTCCTAACCATAACGTCTTTTTACCACTTCACTTTAATACTTTGAATTTGATTGACTTCAGACTTCTTGAATAAAACTAATTTTTTAACTACTGTACTTTAAATCTTATTTAACCAATTAAAATTATACATTATGAAGTACAGTACTTAAATTTTTAAGGTGAAAAGAACCTGACCATAACAAGGAGAAATGTTTTGCAATACAATTTATTAATATAATGGTAAGGTGCCAAGGTCTGAAAATACACCAAATGATGCCTAAAAAATTTGCAAGAAACTCGAAATTCAGAGTTTCCCATTACATAAACTTTAACCTATATTACAAGTTACAACCCCTATCGCCTATCCTATCCATGTTGGCTATATCAATTCAAGATCGACTTACAACAGGTAATATGATTAACATAGGCAAAGGCTTAATTTGGAGATAAAAAATGCACCCTTGCAAGCGGGTATTCTTTTCCGGAGACCCAAACACCGGTTTGAGACCACTGCACATCTTCCCAATCGAGATTCTCCTCCAAAACCTGTCAAAGCAAAAATGAAGCAAATGAGGCTATGTTCCTTTCACCTTATATATATATATATATATATATATATATATATATATATATATATATATATATATATATATATATATATATATATATTTTTTTTTTTTTTTTTTTTTTTTTTTTTTTTTTTTAAGTTGAGATAAGTGTAGTCAATCTAGACAAGTTCAACTTTAAAAACGTTCAGGTAAGTTCATCATACAATTCTGGAAATTCAGTTCAGTAAAAATAAGAGTTGCCCAAGTTTAATTCACAACAAAATAAGTTACATACATGGAGTAAAAGACACCATTTGAGGACAAGAAAAAGATTTCATCATGCAATTGAAATAAGCATCGTTTTAAAAAATAAATTTTTTTAAAAAAAAAAAGAAAAAAAAAAAAAAAAAAAAACCAAACTAGACATGTAAATTTGCAGTACCTCCACATGTTCAAGAGGCAGAGGGATCCCAATTGATCGCATAAACTTCTGCGGAAGAGGCTTCTTACACTTAGACCACCGGAACATGTCTACTACCATGTTATCACCTTCTGCACTACTTCTTTCACCATTTGCAGTATGAACATGGTTCTGAGACTTATCTGACTCCGCCTCATGTGCTTGTGAGACAGACGGGACTTTAAAAATCTTCTCGCCGGTAAAGCACAGCTCATACCTACATATGATGAACAATGGGTCATAAAAATGCAAAAATTGTTGGTAACAACAGACGTATTAAGGAGAGGGGCCATTCTTTCACCCACTGCATGTCAGAAATAGTTAGCCAAATGAAACAAGCTGGCAAACAAATAAGTACAAGTATTTGGGGACTATGCCAATTATGAGTACGACATTGCTGTTAAAAATCATCCAAAAACTGCAATAGCAAATAAGAATGCTCATTGAAGAACTAGCATTGACGACATATTACCTGCAAAAATGAGTTTCTAAATAGAGAACTTCTCCCTTCTTCAGACGAGCTGATGTGTACAAGGGCTTCTTCAATCCCTTATCAGCTACAATACTAATACTATATTTGATCCTGAAAATAGAAAAGAAAAAAAAAGACATCACACAACATGAACAATTTTTAAACATTCCGCAACCAGAGTATTTACTGTGTGAGAGGGATATGAAAGCAGATAAGCTCCACTTTTAGATTAACATTCTATGAGGCTAGTAGCCTAATACCACAACCAGTAACAATTCAAATATGAGTTGCAGTTAAAAAACAGGTAATCATGAAAACGATCAATTTAAGGACAGTATAATATAAGAGTATATCTATATTCCTGAAATACCATAGAGATTAACAGTAATAAAGGCTATTATGAAGGTATTTCAGTTAATACTGCTTTGTTTCTAAAAAACCTCATTTGTTTATTTGAAATTTTGTTATGTATGACTTACAGAATGTTTTATCATCACTTCATCTAATTAGGATAATAGGATGTGCATCAAAACCTTCCTAAAGTGAGTTTATTTTTATATATTACACACAAGGATAACTTTTCCCCCCTTCAAATTCACTTGATTACTTGAATTCCCAACTAAAGGAGCATGCAATGGCAAACAATTAAAACTTAGAATTATCAAGGAACAAAATAAGTTCCTGGTAAACCATATCAAGCATCATAAGTACTCTCTACATCCTATATACATACAAGTAGGCTTTATTGCCTAAAACACACAAATTAAGATAGAATCAGTATGTCAAGTGGTGTGCTGGAAATTTAAAGCTACAATAACGACAGTAAATTTAATTATACAAACTTCATTCTGTGTTGAAAGACTTGAAACCTATGTAAGGGCAATTTAGACACTGATACGAAAAAGTGCTTTGAACAACAAATTTAAGGTCTTCATTTCTGTAACCTCATTGTGTCAATCAAGTATAATAGGAACATGCACTGAAATACATGCTAATACGCTTACACAAGCATACATGAGAGTAATGTAATTTGTTAAAAGTTAAACTCCCGTATTAACGAGTAAGATGGTGTACCAAGGTTCATTGCAGAGATTATACTGTATTGTAACTTCTCGTACAAATCTTTGCTGTCGTAATGCATTCTGGAAAATATAATCAAACAAAATTATCATTATTCAACAAGATAAACAGACAGTAAGATTTCTACATTAACCAAAGTTTTTCAGCATCAATTTATTTTTTTTAAATTCAGCAAAATTGAAGGAAACAATAGAGTTCTAAATTTTACAGAGTTTGATGCCTTGGGAAGAAAACCATGGACAAGGAAGAAAGCTAAGAAAAATACCATACAATTAAGGTTAACCAATTTTTTCATAGTTCTCTCTTCGACATCGATGATAAGTTTGAGGAAAATTAAGATAGAGAGAAAAAAAACAATAACATTATTAAACATACATATTCACTTATTTTCATCTTTTGCAAACTAAATCAATGAAAAAATGTGTAATTATTTACTTTTCCATAGTTTACCATATTGAACAGCGGAACATTCCACAGTTTAACTTTCATACAGTCTTCTTTAATTAACTTTCCCATTTAATTCAACATTAAAAAGCTTCCTCAACAATAATAGTTGACCAATGTATGGTTGGTAACTTCGTTGCTTAAACAGCCTATAAATAAGTTAAATGCTGCAAATTCCATGTTGCATAGAGAAAACAAAAAAAAAGTTACCGAGGCTGCAGCTCTAGTTGTCATTGAGCGCTCCACAGCAACTGGAGCCAAGGTAGGCTCAATTGTAGATGTATGCGTGAGGCAAGGTTCAAGATCAATGGTTCCACCACCTTTCTGAAATAAAACAAATAAAGTAAAAAACCATCAAACCAATTAGAATTGATGTATAATGCTTCTGTTCTTAGACCAAGATCTTATCTACTGCAAGCATGATGGGATCTGATCCTTATAATCTTAATCCCATATGATTTAATTCCTCCTCACAGGATTTCAACCATTTTAATTCAAATATCTTTCCTAACTAGTTCAAATCCTTGTCATTGCTCTCCCCCCACCCCCCCCCCCCCAACAAAATGCTTACATCATACTATTTAGCTTCATTTCTGGTCGAGGACAGAATTGGTAAAAGTACACAACTTTGCATAATACATTTATTCTTGCTTGAAAATCTTCTGATTAGTAAAGCAATCAACTAGCTTCATTTGTCACGATATTTAACTTGAATTGATAATTTTGCGAATAAATAGAATTCATTTCTCATTAAGATTATACGGAGTACTTAAATGGCATCTTTTGCAAGGTATTCATTCAATGAATTAGGCTATCAACAACTATACACCATTCATATATATCCAAATATATATAGTCCATTTTCAATCTCCTATTTTAATCCAGTATTTAATTAATTATGGTCTTGTCAAATGAAATCTATTTAAAAGAGCGTAAGAGAGGAAGGACTGAAGGGAAATTAATTTTACTACCTAATTTTTTCGTACATACAGGAAGAACCAAAGAATGTTTCCTCAGTTAATATCTATAAATTGTTATTGTGAGCCAAAGTAAATGATATCTCTTCCCCCCACCCCACCCCCCACCACACACACACCCCAAAAAAAAAGAAAAAAGAATAAAAAAGAAAGAAAAGCATATCTAGTTTAAGATCATTCTGAAAATGGAGAAACATGAAAGTCCCCAAAGGAAACAAAGAGTTAAGTGTGAAAAATCTTGACTAAGAGAAGGGGAAACAAGAGGGATAGCAGCAAATAGCACCTTCATAATGCAGCAACGTTCAACACGAAAACTACAGCCGATTGCAGCTCCCCATGCACGAGATCGGACGTTGTTTCTCAGAGTAGAAACATAACCTTCAGGTAGTCCAAGTTCACTTGTTAGATGCATTTACAACAAAAGGCAGGATGCAAGCATATAAGTGTTTCTTACCAGGAAAAAAATATCAAAGCTAGCAAATGGGGAGCAAAAATAGACAGCTGAGCAGATTAAGGGTGTCTACAATTTAACAAGCAGAAAAAGAAATGCAGCTCATATCACACAAACAAAGCGTTATGCAAAAACTAGCAAAGAACAAACCTGTAGACCCTTATGGACAGAAACAGAAGCAACCATAAACCTTTTATTTGATTAATATATAATGTCTTTTAAATCCACATGAAAACGAATCACAGCAGATGATCAGAACCAAATACCAAACTCAAAACTCAATGTGACATATTTGTCATCATAACAATAGAAAGAGACAGGATGAGATTTGGTGGGTTAATCTTTCGTCTAAAATTGCATATATCATTTTCTATGTAAAGCAAGAAAAAAAAAGGATTGTTTTTAATGGATAAAATCTGGGAGGAAATGAAAGTGATTTAGAGTTGAAAGAAAAAGGTGATTATATAAGAAAAAGAGGGGAAGGCAGGGTAAAAGAAGAGATGATACAATGTGAGTTGCAACTCAAAACCGGCAGCATAATTTAAGGAACGTCTATCTACCAGACATTTGCCAACCAAAGGTCAAACTTTCAAACATGTATTCTGTGGGCAGATAATTCACTTCACGTTGCTCACGTTTTGTAGCTGAAATAATATTTGAGAAAAAAAATATCCTGCACCCATCTATGTGTGACACGCTGACACCCTTCACGTTAACCAACAATTCCACAATGAGGAGATGATAGCACCACTTTAAGCAAAATATATGCTGATACATTAGGGAGAAAGCCAGAGGCAACGGCTATAGAAGTAATCTCCATATCATATTTTAAACATTTCCACATTTAAAATAGAATTTCAATATCAATAGAGCTATAAAGTCAAGACAGAGCTCTCCTAAACACCATGTCAGTATTTAACCTAAATCTCACTATAACACAACTTTTTACCAAAAATCATCCACACAAAAAATTAAGCATATAAACACAAACTAAAATATGAAAGAACATTGTTGTATGCGCAAAGTACCAAACAAATGAGAAACTGCTTCAAATCAAATATAAATAGTCATATTGTGAAAATTTCAGATAATTTTAAACAGTTCCCAGTTTTGAATCTTTCGACTTACTATCTTGCGGAGGTAGAATACGTATTGTTGCACGTAACTCTTGAATAGGAGTTGGAGGAGGAGATGCTGTTGGCCGGCAATAACCTGTATGCATGAGAACTGAAAAGACAATGTTTTCACGTTACGTGTTTCTTCAACATGTCGATCCTTCTTTCAGCTCAATATATATAATCAAATTACCTACCAGCAACAAGATCTGAGTCATCAGTGTATATATCTGTTCCCCAAAGCTGTCCACCTCTAACCTGTTCAGTAAACATATCAGATATCACTAAAAGTAACATTGGGTTTCCAATAAAGCAAAATCTAGACAAAACATAAAAACGCCATAGCATACAGACTAAAATACAAAAAATTCGCAACCTTTAAAACTCGGCCCTAGATAAATAGGATATCACTGATGAGAGAAACAAATTATTCCACACTCAAACAACCTCACTATAATCACAGAATACTCCAAAACAACATCAGGACTGTTGCTAACCAAATATGCCAACTGATCCAGCAGTTTCATTAAAGAAAATTATGACTTACCAATCAATTAATTCACAAACGTAAATAATGAAGTAATAAATGGAACAGTGATTCTAAGAATTAGAAGAAGAGGAACGCTTTTCAAAGGTATTAGTCTGTTACTCTGTTACAACATTTCCATCACAGAGCCTTTATATGTGAATTGTCGATTTTACTAACAAGCAAAGCTCGTCAGCCTTGACAACTAACATTGCATATTAACAATATTTGGGACACAACTCTAGAAGCAAGTACGAAAGCTAAAAAGATCTCAAAATACCTAGCTACACGTTATATCAATTCAGCAATTTATGGTAGACTCACTGATTTAATTATTAAAGAAAAAACAGAAATTAGATCCTGGTGATTCTGAAATAGACACAACAATCATCAGGAACTAACTTACTTGACGGTTTGTAGCAGTTACATGCTCAGCCGGTATCCTGATTTCTAAAGTAGGGCCATTAGATAAATTATCGCTGTTTTTATCAGCCTGGGATGATTCGTATTCCCTCCATAATTTTGTCAATTCTTGCATGCATTCACCAACTTTGTAAACAGTAGATACCTCAGTTTTACCTGTGGAAAAAATGTTCAGTGGCTATATATATTGCAGACCAAATGCTACCTACATCTTCATTAATCCAAATGTAATTATTTTGAACTAGATGAAAATGTAATTATCCGTGACAGGGAGTGAGATATGAATGAGTGTCATTACATAGTACAAACCGCTAACTAATGTTCAGTAAAGATTGGCCAAACAAAGTAAAACATGTATCAGACTTTATACTGCTAGAACTTTAAAAATAAGAAAGGAGGGTCACAGAATTTGAAACAGTTGGATGAGTAGAATAACTCAAGAAGGCCAAAAGAAGATACAATCAAAGACATAATAAACCCTTTAAATGAAACCATTGACTGCATTGCACTACAAAAATTGCAACATATATAACAAGCTCTATATACACACGATACGTGCAATTTATTAAAAAGTAGGTGAAACAACTAACAATATAATCATTACATTTATTTTAAACTAATAAATCTATATGGCGTAATGTGTAAGCCAATAGTATAGAAATATATACATATAAACGTGATGAAAATTTATATCATCAAAGTTCAACAATTGTTATCACATAAACCTAATTCCTATAATCTGTTTAGTAGTATAACATTGATGACAAAACTAAGTTCATGATTGTCATTGACTTTATAGCCAAATCTTAAATTCTACGGAAGATATTTTGGAACGTGGTACATTGATTATCAGATTATGTAGAATAAATTATATTATTATTTTATTTAAGTACAATATAAAATGCTACATAGAAACCTTAAAATTATAATGTATATAAGATTACAAAATTCTGTAAACATCAATTTTGTACAATAAATATGTAGAAATGTGGAATCTTTGAAATTGTATTGTATATATAATTTTTAGATTTTTCCTTCAAAAGAAATAGAACTTCATATTGATATCAAATGAATAAAAGCAATTTAGAAATTTCACAAACACCATTTGCTCACCCCTTGGCTTATATAATAGAGAAAAACCATCAGCGACAAAATAATGATGACAGTACAATATTGAAAAAGTAGTTCATCCTTTAGGCTTTTATGAAAATGTCCATCGAAGACCTAAAAAGGCATAGCTATGCCCAAAGTTTACTCAGTAAAACCCCACCATATGCCCACCAACTGAAGAAGTTCACATAATATTTCAATTTGCCAGAAAGATAAGCAGCAAAATACAATGGGAAAAGAGAGCACCAAGCAGCAACATGTCATGGCTTATGCCAAAATGACTTTGACAGTGAATAGAAAGTCCATTTTTAGTGAATTTAACGGCAACATATCAGGCATACCTTGAGACCTGCAAAGAAAGCAGAAAAGGAGGATTAGCAATGTCTTAGACAATGCAATTTAAGTGTCTGACAAGCAACATTCAGCATGTACATAGATGTTTACAAAGTTGGTAGGTCAATACCTCAAAAATAAAAGACAAAAATATTCATATTTATAATGGGACTTTTAAAAGCCATCTATGTTAAACCTACAAGTAATATTTCAGAGCAATCTATGTTAAACCTACATGTAATATTTCAGAACAATCTATGTTAAACCTACATGTAGTATTTCAGAATAATCTAAGTTAAACCAACATGAAATCAAAAGAAGGGGGTTAAGCAAGCTAGATATTCTATGCAAGTGAGCACACAGATAGTTTCTATGTATTGAAACTTCTAATATTCTTGAGTGTAAATGGCCTGACTACTAAGCAGACACATAGCATCAATTTTTTATATTTTAGTTGTATACATATGCATTTCAGAATCAAATGAATTACACCAATACAAAAAAAATAATTCCTCCGTTACGTATTATCTGCAACATTTTCCCTTTGGGATTTTACAAGTTATGTGTACCACAAAAAAAAAAAAAAGGTTTCCTTATATAGTAAATTTACTAAAAGACCCTTACTTCAATCCAATTAACACATTAACTACATGTTATTAACTTATTAACCTACCTTAATTAACCCTCAATAGTAACACTAACACACATTCTCTCTCCTCCCTCACAACCAGATCCACCACCCACACCACCATATTTTCTCTCTCCTCTCTCTCAAGCCACCCCCACCTTCACTCTCTTTTCTCTAACAACCACCACTCCACCACCACCCTATTTTCTCTCTCCTCTCTTTCAAGCCACCCTCACCACCAATCTTCTCTCTCTTCTTTCACAACCACCACACCACCACCAACATAAGCTCGAGTCGCCGCCACTTCCTCCGTTAAAGTCGTCGCCGCCATTTCCTCCTCAATTAAAGTCATCGCCGCCACTTCCTCCTCAATTAAAGTCGTCGCCGCCATTTCCTCTTCCATTAAAGCTTAAAGTTGAGGTTTTTATGGTCAAATATAGAGTTTTCATGGTCAAATTTAACCAAATAAACCCCAAATTAGCGATGAGGAGGTAATACTTTCCAAATTTAAGCTTTTTTTTTCTTCATATTTTAGGGTGGTTGGTGGTGATTTCGGGGAAAGGGGAGGGAGGTGGGTGGTTGTGGATTTCGGGCAGAGGGGAAGGTAAGTGGGTGGTTGTGGGTTTCGGTGAGTGGGGAGACGGTGGGTGGTTGGTGGTTGCCTGGGTGGGAGAGGGGAGGGCCGAGGTTACGAGGTTGTGGGTTTTGGGTTTGGTGGTTGCGCCTGTTCGGTTTTGGGTGGTTGTGGGTCTGGTCGGTTTTGGGTGGTTGTGGGTCTGGGTGGTTTTGGGCTGGATGGTTGCAGGTCTGGGTGGTTGTGGGTCTGGTCGGTTTTGGGTGGTTGTGGGTCTGGATGGTTTTGGGTGGTTGTGGGTCTGGGTGGTTTTGGGTGGTTGTGGGTCTGGGTGGTTTTGGGTGGTTGAGGTTTGGTGGTTGCTGCGTTAAGGGGTTTATGGTGGCAGCAAGGTGGGTTTTGGTGGTGGTGTTGGTGTTCTTTTATGACCTAATTTATTTGCTCTTTCCTTAATTAATCTCCCTTAAAAGTTTCTTCTTGGGAAATGTGCAACCCATTTTGTTGCAGATAATACGTAACGGAGGAAGTATAAGAACTGCCCTAAGCCATAACTCATAACATCACTCGCACAACATCTAGATCAAGGACCAGAATAGATTGACACCAATGAAGCAATTAAAAGCCTTACAAAAAGCTAAGCAAAAGTGTCTAGAAATAGAGGACTGGAGTTACCCCTCTCCATCTTGACCGCGAGACTTGAAACGTCCATCACGATTAGCAACTTGGGGGCTACCTCTTGGACGAAGCATCCTCTTCCGCTGCTGCACCCCGTAACTAAAGGTGTCTTTTTCTCGGTCTGTAGCTCCATCAACATCAGCACCCCCTTCTTCAGACTCTTTGTCATAGACCCTAGTGCGCTTCTCAGGCCTCTCTGCCTCTAAATCAGCATCTCTCTCTTTCCTCCTCTCTTTAGCTTCTCTTTCCATATTTCTCCAAGATTCAGTTGGTTTCTTCTGTTCCACAGCAAAGTTCTCCTGAACAGATGTTTTCTCTGCTATCTCTTTCTCATTATGATTATTTTCTTTCTCCCCGCCAATCCGACCTTCTCTGTCAACATGTTCCTTTTCTTTTTCCTTTGGTCTTTCCTTCTCTTTTAAACCATCTTTTCTCTCCCTTCCCCACTGCTCAGATTCCCTTTCTTCTTTAATTACTTCCTTGAAATCATTATTACTAGTAGTACCAGCAGCTTGCACATTACTCTTTTGATCACTCCGATCTTTGTCACTTTCAGGCCAATCATGGTGCTTCCCTTCCTTCCGCTTTCTCTCCTTTTCCTTGAACTTTTCGTCACTTTTAAGGTCAACTCTATTCTCTCCCACAGCTTCACTTATTTCACGAAATGCCACCGCAGCATCCCTGGCAGGGTCAAATTTTGGGCGCATTTGAGAAGCATTCATCCAAAAGTTTGGCATTCCACCACTGCCTGGAACATCAGAATGTTTTTTCCCTCTGTATTGCTCTTTCCAATTAGTATGACTCCCAGACCCTCCATAAACATCCTTTTCCACTTTCGCCTCACTCTTCGAATCATTACGACCGTCCCTCTCATGTTTCCCTTCTTTACTCTCATCCGCTCTACTCTCCTTTTCAGCCTTGGCAACCTGATGATGCACCTCTCTAGATTCAACTTTCACATCTCTATTACCCTCCCCGCCCTTGCTTTCTCTAATCTCCTTCAAATCCCTTGCTTCTGCCCTAATCTCAGGACCAGCAATCGGATGAGTAGCATGTGCAGAATCAGCATTTATAGACGACGAAGGCATTTTATACATCGAATGCAAAGGAGATCGTCTTTCCCCATCACGAAATTCTGGACGAGGTAACAATCCTGGTCTAGTAGACTCTTGAACTGCCCCATAATTAACCCTAGAAAAACCAGAATTCTCCTCCTCCTCCCCACCAAAACCCGGCCGCATCGAGGAAGACGACGAATGAACGCCTTCCTCATGCGCCCCTCTTTTTGGAGCACCACTCATTTGCTTTTGCTAATATAAACCCCTCCAATTCTCCCCCTTCACTCACCCTACAAACAACACAGTACTCCCCCAATGTAATAGCAACCAAATTCCAACTGAAAATGAAATCCAACAACAGCAAATTTTAACATTAAGAACAGAAATTCAATCGAAATCCAAACTTTAAGAATTTAAATTGAAAAAAAGCGTTAAGATTTCAAATTTACAGAAAATGTAAAGTAACTCAAATGCTGAAAATTTACAAAAACAAGCAAATTGCGATGAATTGGGTTGAATTTAAATTATACCTGAAAATGAAATCCAATAACAGCATATTTCAACATAATGAGCAGAAAATCAATCAAAGTTTCAAACTTTAAAAACATTAACTTGTAAGATTGCAAATTTAGGGAAAATGTAAAGTAACCCAATGCTAAAAAATTAAAAACAAGTAAATTGTGATGAATTGTATAGAAATTAAATTATACCTGAAAGAAAGAAACCCTAGATTGGATTGAAAGTGAAAGAATTGTTGCTCTAAGTTGAGAGAGTTGCGGTTACTACGACGTACAATGAAATTTATGAGCGACAAAAAAAATGTTTGATTAATTTAGGAAGAGGAGAGATGATTAAATGGTGTTAAATGTTTGATAATCCTAATATTACTTGGTTTTCAAGGATTTTTTTTTAAAAAATTTTAATTGTAATTACAGAGGTTTATTATTAGTATATTAAAAATGTTTTATGCCAAAAATAGCCCTTCTGAGCCAAGCTTAGCATGTGTCTAACTGCTCTTACATAGTTACATGAGTTCACTGGCTTACATCAGCTAACTAGCCTTGGTGCCTTGGTGGCAAAGCCAAAAATAAAAAAATAAAAAAATAAAAAAAGGAAGAAGAAGAAAGATTAATGTTGTTTCGGGGTTTTCTGATGTCCTGCGGGAGAGTTACAATTCCGAGACTGGAACCGGACGCCTGTACCTGCAAAATAACGGAGACTCCTAGTGGTGGGAGCTCCGCCTCCAACGGTCAAGTTAGTACTTGATTAAGGAGTAATTAATGCGGAAAGTAAAGTGATTGGGTCTCTCTAGGTGAGAGTGTTTAATGTAGGTAATCTGCTTTGTTAGCGAGATCAGCCGGTTATTACTGTGTGTAATTAATGTGTTTTTTCCGTAATCCCCCTTAATGAGGATTAAGGGAGGTATTTATAACCTTGGGAAACGTGCCCATCCTAGGTTTAGGTTAACCTAGGGCCGATTGGGCTTCCCTCGGAAGTTGGGCCTGGGTGGCCGGTTTCTCCATTAGGCATAGAGTATGCCACATGTCATGACATAATAGGTCCAAGGTGGACGAATAAGCGCGTGCCACGTGGCAAGCCCTGACAGTTCCAACTGGGGGACACTTGGCAGGACCTGATTGGCCCACGTGGCGCATTCCGATTGGTGGGAGCAAAATCCCCTAATCATTTGCCCCTCACAGGTGGCACGTGATTGGTCACGTGTTACCTGTGACAGGTGTCGCACTGTAACAGGCGGCGACCTTCTACAAGTGTCAGTCGGCGAAAGGACGAGAGATTTTCCCGCCCAAATTTTGAATTCTGAAAGTGACCCTTCGCCTTCTCACTTCGCCTATATAAGGGAGGATTGTCTTGAGTCATTTTCACACTTTGAGAACTTTTTGAGAACATTCGGACCCCTGAACTTGCTCTGACATTTCGGACCTTTTCTGCCTACCGCCTGTTCTGACAAGCCGACTGCACAGGATTTTCAGAACTTCATCAACCGTCACTCGTTCAGGTAACTGTCAGTTCTCTTACTCTTAATTTTCTTTTTATGTTTTGAAATGGCACCACGGAAGCACACGACACGACCTAGGTTAGTGATCAGCCGGTCACCGGGGACGGCTGAATCTAGGACTAGGAGTGCCGCCTGCCCTTTTCCGGACCCATCTTTGCCCTTTATACAAAGTCCGACTGTATCTGTGTCTATGCAGAGCAGGATGGCCAGAACGAAAAAGACTGCTAGGATCTCAAATTCAGACGGCTCCTCCCACAGGGTGCCGCTTAGTGAAACATCTGACTAGGCGCCAGATGTGAAAGTGAAAAAAGGCGGCCTGAAAGCCAGCAATTATGAGGGAGGAGTCATAGTGACCCCTTCCCATTTAACAGTTAACAATTCTGCTCCTTTTCAAAGAGAGGAGGCGGGCCCCTCCGGGAGAGGGGAGGAGTCGTCCTCTTCGGACTCGTCAGAGGACGATTCCGAGTCAAGCTCTTCTGGCCATGCTTCTTTGGACACAGAAGAGAAAAACAGCCGCCTGCAAGAGGCGAGACTTTCTCACGCAGTTGAGAAGGGGGACAATTGGGCGGAGCCATCCGCCCTTACCGAGAGCTAAATACCCCCTACTACTGCACGGTACCTCGGGGCCGGATCACAGCCATGCAAGAGAAAGTGGAGAGCTTTATTGCAAACCACACCATGGGCCCCGACTTTCTAGTGTTTGTGCCGGATCCAGAAGACACAGTCGTCTGGCCGGCTGGTTCCAGTTATGATAGCGCCTGCTTTGGCTGCTACGAGGCGGCCATCAAGGCAGGGCTTCGCTTCCCATTACATCCGGCTGTTCAGCGGATCTTGGATGGGTATGAGTTGGGGTTATGGCAGTTAGCCCCAAACTCCTGGGTCAACGTACTCGGCTATGTGGCCGGGTGCGAACTGCACGGGGTGGAGCCGAGCTTCGAGGCTTTCGCCCATATGAACTATCTCAGCCGGACCCCTAAGACAGGCGGTACCGGCTGGTATCAATTGACAAGCCACAGGGGCTACCTCATGACGAGAGGTAAAGCAAACAAGTGGAAGGACTGGCGGAGCACCTTCCTCATCATTGAGAGTTCAGACATTGAGCTGAACAAGCGCTTCAATAGGTGGAACAGGAATCCGCCCCTTCTTGCAGGCGGCCGTAGCATGCCGCCTGTTCCCCCCAAGGCTAAGAAAGAGATCCTTGATAAAGGACTCTTTAAAGTAGAGTCGAGGGTCGACTCTACTTCAGGGGTACGAGAGCAAGTACCCCTGCACTGCGTCCCGAGCTTCAAATGGCTCTACGACGAGTACTTTTTGGCCGCCTGTGGCCTCAGCAGTCGGTGCTCAAGAGGTAGTCGGCCTGTCGAATACTCTGTTGTTCCATACATTTGTTGTTATCTTTTATTAACTTTGCTGTTTGTTTTTGCAGCTGACGCCATGAGCAAAATCACCGCCTCCAAGACTGCGGCGGCCATGTTGCGGGCCTCCATCATGCAACAAACTTCAACCGACTCCCCCAAGAAGGGGGCACCCTTGGTGAGCTCCGAACCTTTCACCCTCTTTTTGGAGTTGTGTTTATGCATATACTGACTTTTTTTCTTCTTTTTTAGACGGGTGCTCCAAGAGCTTCATCTTCCCAACAGCCGGACCCCAAGGCCCGGAGGACGACTGTTGGGAAGATGAAGCTCTTCTGCCAGGAAACAGGTGGCGGCTGAGAAACAGCCGGCCACTTCTTCTAAAACTCCAACTGGGCCGCCTAGAAGTATGAAGTTGTCCTTGTAAATTTTAGACTTGCTCCCTTTTTTACTAGGTCTAATCCGTTTGTTTATGCTTGATGCAGCCGGCCCTCAGGAGCCTGACTTGGTAGAGATGGCCAAGTCTATGATCAGGGCAGTTCCTCCAGCTGAAAGGGAGGCGGTCAGGGGTGTCGGCACCCTTGACCTAGACGGGATTGCAGGGGTCCTTGCTGAGGTATACTTAGCATATTTTTGAGTATTTGAATTTCTGGACGCCTGTTTTCTTTTTGTTTGGAAACTGACGCCTGTTCCTTTATACTTAGGCCCTGCTCCGAGTGAACGGCCTTCGCAAGCCGCTTGATCGGAAGAACAAAGAGGTAAAGGCTGCAAAAGCTATGGCCGCCTCTGACTGTGATAAGGCAATGTTTCAAATGCCCAAAATGAAGTTCTGACCATTGATATTCTTTATTATCAGGCGCAGGCTACCGCCGCTGTTCGGGCTCAGTTAGAGGCGGCCCAGAAGAGGAATGGCGAGTTGGAGGCGACCATCACCAATCTCAAGGCCGAGCTGAAACCTCTTCGCCTAAAGATGTACTCATACGAAGCCTTGGAGAAATCCTTGGCCAGCGTAAAAGAACGCCTGGTGACCCAAGAGAAGAGTCTTACCCAAGAGCTCTCGGAAAAGGCCGAGCAAGAGAAGAAAGAGCTGGTCCGGGAGATGATGGAAGACTCCGCTCAAATCCAGCGCATGACTTGGGGCCGCCTCTTCCCCAATGCCGACTTTGCCTCTTGGGAAAAAACGTACCGCCAGTGTTCTGATACATATAATCAAGAGATCCTGGCGGCTGCTGAGGAAGAGGCGTTGGAGGAAGCGTTGGAGGAGGAGGAGCCGGTAGTGGCGCTTGTGCCGCTTGGGGGTAAGGCATCAAAAAAGGATGCAGCTGAAGCCGAGTCCAGCAAGAAGAGTGCTGACCAGGCGGCAGCTGCTAATATTGAAGATCTGCCCCCTTCTTAAGCTTTATGTATTCTTTCCACGGCCTGCGTGCCGTTTGTTTTGTATTTACCCGGCCAGGGGGCCGGGGCTTTGAATATTTTGCCGGTCTTTAATGACCGGCTTCTTTTTAATGAATTTTTGTTTTGCCTCAAATTCGTCTAAGTATTCCATATTCTAATATCCAATTGTTCACTAGACCGACTGTTTTACATGGCCGATAGTTGCAGACAGGTACGGATAGTTAGTCACGCCGCCTATGCCCCTGGACGACTGGTTGTCTGTTTCCAGGATAGACGATCAGTCGGCCATTTATCCAATCGGTATTCGAACTATTTTGTCTGGATCCTTTTTAGGCAGGCGGTCCTGTCATTTGTAAATTTAACCAAGTAGGAAAGTGGTCTGACCAAGTAAACATGAGTGTTACCTAGTCGCCAAGGAACTGAGTAGTAGAGATAACAAGCGGCGGGTACCGGTTGTTTCCCTTTATTCGCCAATATTTGTTGGCTTTTAACTCATAATTTGTTAACCTAGCAGGAGTAGTGGTTGAGAGCCCCTGTTTGCTAAAAACAGGCGGACGACTCATACCTTTTAGGCTCCATACTAAGTTTGAGGGAGTGACTATAAGTTAACATAGGAGTTACTTAGTCTCCGTCACACTCTAGATTGAGTAGTAGAGGTACCAGGCGGCGGAGGCCGGCTGATCCCCTTGATTCGCCAATGTTTGTTGGCTATTAACTCAATAGGTTACCTAGTAGGAATAGGGGTTTGAGTGCCCCTGTTTGCCAAAAAACAGGCGGTCTACTCAAACCTTTTAGGTTCCATACCAAATTTGAGGGAGTGACTATGAGTTAACGTTGGAGTTACTCAGTCGTCGTCACTCTTGCTTGAGAAATAGAGGTACCATCCGGCGGATGCCGGCTAGACCCCTTGATTCGCCAATGTTTGTTGGCTATTAACTCAAGAGGTACCCCCTGCATTTATCCCAAGTAATACAGGCGGTCATCTGACTCAGATGTCAACTGCTACCACTGGTTTGGTTAGTGATAGAGTTATCCTTGTCTCAAAAACGGCTACGTGGTTGCCCTTGGGGACAGTCGTATAGGTGCCGCGTAATTAGTTTATAGAACAATGTTCCACCCAAAAGGGAGCTTCTCTCTGCGACGAATTTCATCCGGAGGGATGCCGCCGGACGCCTGCTATGATGTTGGGACAGGTCGTATTAGTTTTGTAGATTTGATCAGTTGGCTTGGCGCCTGGTCTGATCATTCGGCCTGTGGCCTTGGTAAGTTCTTGGTGAACGTAGGTGCTAAGTAAAAGGAGGGTAGCCGCCTGTTAGGCACAGGGTCGGCCAGGCCCTAATCTTTTTAGCTAAGTATTAGGGGGGTGGCTATGTGTTTGGAACCAGTCGGCCATCTTCTTATGGAGAGTAGCCGACTATATGTCCAGACGACATGCCCCTATTGTGAGTAAAATACTCAATGGAGAGTAGCCGACTGTAAAGGTACAGACGGCATGCCCCTCTGAAGATAGAGTGAAATCTCAATGGAGAGTAGCCGATTGTAAAGGTACAGACGACATGCCCCTCTTAAGTAAGAATAAAAATTAAACATGGAGAGTAGCCGACTATTTGTTAGTAGGCGTGCCCCTCTTAGAACAAAATTGAATAGTAAGTGCAAACTTTTAATTAAGTAGTTCTTGACTATTTACATCATTCAAAAGAAATATTTCTTAAAATTATCTACATTCCAAGTTCGAGGCAACGGTTGTCCGTCTGGTGTTTCCAGACGGTAGGTACCGTCCCTGACTTCCTCATAGATTCGGTAGGGTCCTTCCCAGTTGGGAGTTAGTTTGCCAGACTCATTAGCCCTACCAACTGCTTCCATTTTCCTAAGTACAAAGTCCTCTACTTTGAGTGGACGCCTGTGTACTTTTTTGTTGTATGATCTAGTCATTCTCAGGCGATAGATTTCATGGCGCAAGACAGCATTGCCCCTTTTTTCAGGAAGTGAGTCTAATGCCAGGCGCATGGCTTCCCAGTTTGCCTCTTCGTCATATAGCATTACTCGAAGAGTCGGCTCGTAGTGTTCTATTAGAAGAACAGCTTCCGCACCGTAAGTTAGGAGGAATGGAGTTTCTCCAGTCGCCCCTTTTTCAGTCGTCCTAATGGCCCAGAGAACATGTGGTAGTTCATCCGCCCATAGGCCGCCTGCTCGTTCAATCTTTTTCTTGAGACCGTCCGAGATGATTTTATTAAAGGCTTCTACCTGGCCGTTTGCTTGTGGACGGCCAACAGATGCAAAGTAGTTTGCAATTCCTTGGTCACCCAACCAGCTTTTGAGAACAGGCGTCTCAAATTGGGGACCATTATCAAAAACCATAGACATGGGAACCCCAAACCGAGTGATGACATTTTTCCAAATGAATGAAATTACATCTTTCGTCTTGATTCCCTTTACAGCCTCCGCCTCTACCCATTTAGTGAAGTAGTCAACGGCAACAAGTATGTACCTCCTTCCGCCTGTAGCAGGCGTATATGGACCCAGAATGTCCATGCCCCACTTAGCAAACGGTAGTGGGCTATGAATGGTAGTGAGGTCAGTAGCCGGACGGTGAATTAGTTTGCCAAACCTTTGGCACTTGTCACATTTTTTCACCATCTCTATTGCATCTGCTTCCAAAGTAGGCCAAAAGTAGCCCTGCCGCCTTGCCCTTTGAGCAAGCGTCCTACCGCCTATATGAGAAGCACAGTAACCAGAGTGAAGATCGTCTAGTATCTCTTGTCCCTTTTCTGGAGTAACACACTTTAAGAAGGGTTGAAGGTACCCCCTTTTGTGAAGTTCTCCCTTTATCATTTCAAAACAGGTGGCTCGTTTTTTCAGTGCTGCCGCCTGTTGAGGATCATCCGGCAGTGTACCCTTTGTCAGATATGCCCTGATTGAATCCATCCAGGTTGAGCTTCTGTCTAGGATTCCAATAGGGTTTTCCTCGATGCTTCTCTTCTCCATTACTTCCCAAAAAACAGTTCGAGGAGTATCAGAGGAGGCGGATGATGCTAATTTTGACAATGCATCCGCCTGGTTGTTTTCTGATCTCGGCACTTGGATCAGATGGAAATCCTCAAGGGAGCCGACTGCTTGTCGGACCGCCTGTAAATACTTGATCATGGCCGGATGGGTTGCTTCGTATTCGCCATTGTACTGACTCACTATCAATTGTGAATCGGAACAGGCGTCTATTTTTCTTGCCCCTGCCGCCTTGCACATGCGGATCCCGGCTAGTAAAGCTTCATATTCTGCCTCATTGTTTGAAGCCTGAAAACTGAAGCGTAGAGCATACTCGTACCTGTCGCCCTCTGGCGACTGACATATGACGCCTGCTCTACAACCATTTGAAGTAGAGCTTCCGTCCACATATACCTTCCATACTTGGTCTGGAACTTGAGAGTCAGGAGGACGAGTCATCTCTACAATAAAGTCAGCAAAGGCTTGCCCCTTCACTGCTTTCCAAGGCTCGAAAGTAACTTCGAGGCTCTGTATTTCTATGGCCCATTTGATCATTCGGCCTGACGACTCCATGATGGTAAGTGGCCGCTTGATAGGTTGGTCTGTATACACGACGACTGCATGTGCCAAAAAGTAGGGCTTTAATTTTTTAACAGCCATGAAGAGTGCAAGACCAAATTTCTCCACTAGGGGATACCTCAACTCAGCATTTTTCAGTACGTGACTGACAAAGTAGACCGGGAGCTGACAGCCGTCCCTTTCAGCAAGGAGCACAGCGCTTAACGCATGATCAGAGACGGCCAGGTACATGTAGAGATCCTCTTTGGGCAAAGGGCTGACCAGCCTCGGCAAGGAATGCAAGTGAACTTTTAATTTCTGGAAGGCGGCCTCAGCATCCGGCTCCCATTCAAACCTTGCCTTTTTCTTAATTGCCTGGAAAAAGTATAGGCATTTGTCGCCTGATCGGCTTAGGAATCTCCCCAAGGCCGCCAGACAACCTGTTAACTTCTGAACCTCTCGGATGGTACGAGGCGACTGCATGTCAATGACCGCCTGCACCTTCTCAGGGTTCGCCTCTATTCCCCTCTGATTGATAAGGAATCCGAGAAATTTCCCAGACTCAACTCCAAATACACATTTCTTGGGATTGAGCATGACATGGTGCCGCCTGAGTGTGGCGAAAGTTTCTCGGAGGTCCGTCAGATGATCTTTCTGAAGTTTAGTCTTGACAATCATATCATCAATATATGCCTCGACGTTTCTCCCAATCTGATCAAAGAACACTGTGTTTATCATTCGTTGGAAGGTAGCCGGGGCATTCTTAAGACCAAACGGCATGACCGTGTAACAGTATAAGCCCTGATCAGTGACGAAGGCCGTCTTCTCCTGATCTTTCTTCCATAAAGGAATTTGATGGAAACCAGAATAGGCGTCCATGAAACTCATCAAGGCATGGCCGGCTGTTGAGTCAACCAGGTTATCAATTTTAGGCAGAGGGTAACTGTCTTTGGGGCACGCCTTGTTCAAGTCTGTGTAGTCTACACACATTCGCCAGGTGCCATTCGGCTTTTTAACAAGCACCACATTTGCAACCCAGTCTGGGAAGTAACATTGCCGAATGAACCCTGCATCAAGTAATTTTTTGACTTCGGCGGCTGCCGCCTGACTTCTTTCTTCGCCATGGTTCCGCTTCTTTTGCCGTACCGGCTTCTTTTTCGGATCCACAGCGAGTTTATGTACTGCCAAATCAGGACTAATGCCTGGCATTTCATGGACTTCAAATGCGAAGATGTCCTTGTATTCTTTCAATAGATTGTGAAAGTCGTCACCAAGGTTTCTCAGAGCAGTCGTCCCAACTTTGACTGTTCGGTCAGGACATGATTCGTCTAAGATCAGGTTCGCATGCTCACCAGCCGGCTGAGGGCGGAACTCATCCGACCGCTCCTCTGCCAATGATTGCTATTTTCTTTCTTTTCTTGCGGCCCCTGTCTGGGGTGCCTTTCTCTTCTTGCCGCCTGCTTCTTGAACAGGCGCACTCTCCTTGACATTGTCAAGGTCTTTTTTTCACCACTTGACCCAGTGGCCATAACAGTGGGCTTGACATCCGAGAGATAGCACTCTCGGGCCATCCTCTGATCTCCCCTTAGGGAGCCGACTGTTCCATTATCCCTCTCAAACTTGAGCAACATAAGAGATGGGATTATAACAGCCTTGGAATTATTCAGGGTTGGTCGACCCAGAATCATGTTGTAGGCCGAGAGTTCTTCTACTACCAGGAACCGGACTACCATGTGTCGTCCTTCCCCTTTTTCGCCCAGGCGGATGGGTAAATCCACTCGTCCCAGTGGGTGGACGACTCCTCCTCCAAACCCTACTAAAGGGTGGGAGGCCGGATGTATGCAATCAGTCTGATATTTTAGTTTCGACAGACATTTGCTACTGATGAGATCTGAGGAGCTTCCGGTATCTATGAGGATTCGGCCAACTCTCTGGTTGGCCACTTTACATTCAATAACGATAGGGTCGTCATGCGGCCCTCTTACCCCTCCTAGATCTTCTTCAGTGATGACAATCTCAGGAAATGAATATTTGGACGGTCGTTCTTGGTGAACGGAATTTACATCTAACCGCCTGATATTGTCTTTGTTGCCCCTAATAGTGGGGCCGCCTCCTGAGAATCCGCCTGCAATGGTGTAGACGACTGCATCATCTGTATCGGAGCTGTCAGCTTGTTGATTCTTTTTGGCCGACTGCTTTTTTGAGGAAGTGTTCCCCGTAGATTTCTTGACATAAGTGTCAAGATCACCTTGCTCAGCCAGGCGGTCCAGATACCGCATGAGAGTGATGCATTCATTGGTGTGATGACCAACATCTTCATGATAATCACAGAATTTTTCTTGGTTCCGGTTGTTTGCAGAACCCTTCATGGGGACCGGCTTCTCAATTGAGATCCGTCCCTTGATTTCTTTTAGGATAAACTGGTTATCCTTGTTAAACGCATACTTTGGGGAGTATGGTTTGAATTCTTTTTTCTTTTTCTGGGCCGTCTGTTTAGAGGAATCAGCCGCCCAGACCTCTTTTCTCTTCTCATCTTTGTTTGACGATTGTTTCTGTCGTCCTTCTCTTTTGTCGAACCTTTTCCCGTCCGACTGTTTTACCGTGCAAAGATCAGTCGCCTGTATATAAGCTTCTGCTTCAATCAAGGCCTCTTGAAGAGTCGCCACCCTTTTTCGAACCAAATCAAATTTGAAGGTAGACCCGTCTTTGAGACCTCTGAAAAAGTCAGTATAGGCTACCTCATCCGGTAACCCTTGAATCTGTATTCTCATCAGGTTAAACCGCCTGATGTAAGAACGAAGCCCCTCCTTCTCGCCCTGCTAAATTGTTCCTAAATCAAGGGTCGTTTTCTTCGCAGGGATGTTCATGGCGAAGTTGGAGGTGAATAAGTAAGCAAGCGTCCTGAAGCTATTTACACAACCAGTCGGCAGGTTGCCGAACCATTGTTGTGCGATTCCTTTGAGAGTCGCTGGGAAACACTTGCACCAGGTGGGATCATCCAACCCTTGAAGGTACATCAGGTTGGTGAAGGCCATAAGATGGTCTTCTGGGTTAGTAGTGCCGTCATAGGCGCCTACTAATACATTTTTCACTTTGGCCGGCTGAGCGGCTTCAGTAATTTCCTTGGAGAAGGCCGACGGCTGTTCACCAAGTCTAAGAAACCGTAGCTGCCAGTCCATAGGTTGGACGTTTTTTGCTGCAGGTCCACCAAACGGAGGTGGCTGCAAAAAATACTGTTGTTGCGGCACAAATGGTAAGTTTGGTACCGCCTGGTCGCTATGAAAGCCGGACTGACGGGAGGTGCCGCCTGACTGACTCTCATGATCTGAGTATGCCTCATCGAGGCATTTCGCAGACTGTCTTGAAAGTTTGAAGTAGAGGCCGACTCTGACAATCGGTCACTCTTCTTCTGCTCTAGCAGTAGCCGAGCGTCTGTGAATGTTTTCTTTGACCCGTCCGCCTGAATATGACGAACAGGTTTCCTATTTCCTGTAGGAAAACGGAATTTTGTGAAATCAAGGGCAGGTGGCTCCCGCTTCCTAGATTTAGGATGAGGAGTCGCCTCTCGCCCTTGAACTGGCTTCCTTTTCAGTGAAGTGGAGGGTTTCTTAGCCGACTGCTCCTTGACTGGAGCAGGCGGCTTCTTGTTGATCAACTCTTGAATCTCTCCCTTGAAGTCCCTCATGAAGGTCATGAGTTCGTTCCTTGTGATGGGAGCAGACCCATCAGTCGGCTGTTGCCGAACAGGCGGTGCGCCTGCTGGCTCACTTCCAGTTTGAAGATGTTCCCGTTCCCTCCTTTCGGTATGACGGGTGCGTCGGGCCCTTAGGGTCCCGTCTGAAGCTGTGTGAGCTTCAACTTCAAATTCACTCTCGGTATCATGGTCCGACTGAACTTGAGGGTCGTCTAGGGGACGCCTCTCTTCAGGAGTCGGTACAGACTTGGATGCCATCTCAGAAGTACTCTCCCCACAGACGGCGCCAAATGTTTCGGGGTTTTCTGATGTCCTGCGGGAGAGTTACAATTCCGAGACTGGAACCGGACGCCTGTACCTGCAAAATAACGGAGACTCCTGGTGGTGGGAGCTCCGCCTCCAACGGTCAAGTTAGTACTTGATTAAGGAGTAATTAATGCGGAAAGTAAAGTGATTGGGTCTCTCTAGGTGAGAGTGTTTAATGTAGGTAATCTGCTTTGTTAGCGAGATCAGCCGGTTATTACTGTGTGTAATTAATGTGTTTTTTCCGTAATCCCCCTTAATGAGGATTAAGGGAGGTATTTATAACCTTGGGAAACGTGCCCATCCTAGGTTTAGGTTAACCTAGGGCCGATTGGGCTTCCCTCGGAAGTTGGGCCTGGGTGGCCGGTTTCTCCATTAGGCATAGAGTATGCCACATGTCATGACATAATAGGTCCAAGGTGGACGAATAAGCGCGTGCCACGTGGCAAGCCCTGACAGTTCCAACTGGGGGACACTTGGCAGGACCTGATTGGCCCACGTGGCGCATTCCGATTGGTGGGAGCAAAATCTCCTAATCAAATGTCATAAATAAAGATAAATTGAATAGATTTTTTTTTTTTTAATAATGTACAAAAAAAATAAAAATTAATTGAATAGGCTAACTTCTTATACTTCCTCCGTTAAATGTTATGTGTAACATTTACTATTTTTGTCCGCTAAACATTATGTGCAACTAAAAAATTTCTTTCCTCTTTTAGTAAAAAAAACTAGTCAAATGTCAATTTTACCCTCATTTAAAAAATTAAAACACGATTTACTAACTATAATCAGATTTTATTAATCACTAATTCTCACCCAATTTTCACCCCAACCAACCCAATCTAATTCATCAACTCTTCAGCTTCAATTCAAGAAACCCAAAACCATCTTCATTCATCTTCATCTTCCCCATATTTTCTCTCTCCTCTTTCAATCTCATTATCTCTTTGAATTTTTATAGATCTTCTCTCTTTCTTCAACTTCAAGAATTTCGTAGGATTTCTGGGATTTTGGGGTGGTTTTTGTCAGATTTCTGGGATTTCATCGGGCTTTCGCAATGGGATTTTTTCGGGCTTTCGTGGTGGGATTTCGTTGGGCCGGGGTTGTTGTCTAGTTTCGCAGAGGAGAGTTTGTGGGCGTGGGTTTCGTGGGGGTGGTGGTGGGTTTCGTAGAGGTCGATTTCGTGGGGTTGTTTGTTTGGAGGTGGATGGTGGCCTCGGTTTTTGTGGGTGGTACGATGGTGATTTCGTGGGGATGGTGGGTTTTCGTGAGGGTGGTGGTGGTTTCGTGGGGGTGGTGAAGCCGGCGTTGAAGGCGACAGTGGTGTTGGTGAAGGCGGTGTGGGTGGTGTTGGCTGGTCTTGGTGGTGGCAGTGGGTAGTTGATCAATTATCCAAACATTCTCGATCTCCACCTTAATTACATACCCCTAGAATACATTAATCACCATTATCAAATTTTGCATTGGTTTCCGTGTCAAGCCCTAAAGTTGCACATAACATTTAACGGAAGTAGTATATGTTGGAATATTTGCTTCAAATTGTTAGTGCCTTAGTGGCCTGGTTAGTTAACTCCTAATGTTAGTGAAGTCATAATAGTAGTGGGTTAGTTTAGTGCGTGGGTTAATGTTTGTAATTTAGCATGATCAATGATCATGAGATCATGTTCCTTACTTATAGCTTAGTTATTTTGCACTATATATATGTTGCTATGTAATACTTTTTTTAATGGATTGAATACAACTTTTATTATTCTTTCTCTTCTCTCATCTCTATTTATTATTTCAACATGGTATCAATAGATTCAGGTTAGATCCGAGATAAGGGAAGAAAAAGAGAAGGGAAAGAGATGACAAAAAAAAAAAAAAAAAAAAAAAGGAGGGAGAAAGAGAGTTTTAAAAAAATTGAGTAAGAGGAACAAGCAACGCAGCTTGATTTAATTGATTGTTTGTGAGCAATAAGTTTTTTTTGAGAGAAATATTTTTAAGTGAGTGTTCTTTGTGTTTAACCATGGAAGTAATGGTTAGTTTTGTGTGTTTTGAGGTTCCTTTTTAACCCATGAAAAAGAGCGCGAAAAATTGTTCGAGTGTTTTTGGAAATCCCATTCCAGACGTAGGATTGGCTGTTTGAGGTAAAGATCGCATAATCTTTATGAGTGTGGAAGTCGCAATCAACGCAGAGACGATTTACAAGATAATACCAAAGATGTTTTGGTACAATGCAAATTGACATGGTCAATTGGAGGACAATGTCAAAGAGAGTTAATGGAAAGATGTGCTCTATTGAATTAAAGTTGGTGAAAATGTTCATAACAAGATCGAGTAATTGATGAGAAGTGCCTCAATAGGTTTGTTGTGTGGAGAGAAGTGCTCCGAGAATATCATGTTGGTGATAATCTGCACCAACAAAATTTTGTGGGTGATGAGATGTGCATCACAAAGTGCTATAAAAGCAAAGTAATATAATTTTCGTCGAGGTCAAATATGTAGATCGAATAGTCATTGTAATCCAATTTGAAGCAAGGGGATGCGTTGGAATATTTACTTCAAATTGTTAGTGCCTTAGTGGCCTGGTTAATTAACTCCTAATGTTAGTGAATTCATAATAATAGTGGGTTAGTTTAGTGCATGGGTTAATATTAGCATGATCAATGATCACGGGATCATGTTCCTTACTTATAGCTTAGTTATTTTGCACTATATATATGTTGCTATATGTAGTACTTTTTTTTAATGGATTGGACACAACTTTTATTATTCTTTCCTTTCTCTCATCTCTATTTATTATTATTCAAACAATATAGACGTCGGGAAAAGTTTTAAAATTCATACGAAAGGTTTGAGTTCTATTCTCATCAACTCTATGGAGTATTGATTTTCTTTATGTTCTTTTTTTCAAAGTTAACTAGTGTGTGACCTTGGGCTTTGCCCCGGGTGACACTTTGAATAATTTCATTTTTATTTTAGACGCTTTAAAAGATATGTTAATTTTTTTTATTTTTATTATGGGTATATTAGAATATAATGACAAAAATAACTTTTTTTTTTTTTTTGTTGTGTTTTTACTACATTATAATACTTGTATGTAATTATATATAAATGTGGATTAAAAGATCATGATTAGTTTCCAGCTAAGATGGTAATACGTGTGGTTTTCATTCAATGAGGTTTGAAGTTCAGTTCTCTTTGTATGTGTTGATGATGATGATCAAGCTGCTGCCACATAAGATAAATTCTGTTAGGAGTTTGTTACAGAATGATGACATGTAAGATTCCTCTAGAAGTTTGTTATGGTTTGTGACAGCAAGTTGCAAGTTGTAACAAGTGTATAAATACTATCCTCCTGTAATATTTTCATTTTCTTAGCTAATGAAAACAAAACACTCTCTATTTTCCTCTGTAATTTCTTCTTCTTATTCCTCTCTTACTGCTCGTTCAGCAGATTTCAATATGGTATCAGAGCAACTGGATTGATCTCCAGTATGTTCAATTGATTTATGCTGTAATATGATATTGTTTTCTTTCGCAATTTTTCTCTGATTTGTTTTTGTTTGATTTGATTTGTATTTTTCATACGAATTTTTGTTGATCAAATTTCTGCGGATTATTCTAGAGAGTTTGATCAATTTTTTTTTTGTTAAAATATGAAGTAATTTCAGAATATATTTCTTGATTTGTTGATTGATTTTGTTGATTCAATCAATTTTTTGGTTCAAAATGCCTGAGAATTCTTTGCTTCCTACTTAAGATCCTGCAAGTCCATACTTCATTCATCCTTCTAAGAATACGAGTCAATCCTTGATTTCTGAGAAGTTTTATGGTGAAGGATATGGCGAATGGAGGAGGAGCATGATTATTGCTCTTTCAGCTAAGAATAAGCTTGGTTTCGTTGACGGCAGCCTTCCTAAACCAGCAGTCACTGATTCTGTTTATGCAGCTTGGATGAGATGTGATGCGATCATCATTTCCTATATACTTCGATCACTTGATAATTCAATTGCCAGAAGTGTCCTATATCTCACAACTGCGAGAGAAATATGGAGAGATCTTGAAGAATGCTATTCTCAAACCTCAGGACCTCAATTAGATACACTGCAGTAGAAGCTATCTGAGCTCAATCAAGGTCCTGATACTCCAATTGCAGAGTTCTTCACTCAGATCAAAACAATTTGGGACTAGATTAGTGAGATGAGTGTTGTGCCTGTTTGTTCATGCAATGGTTGCACCTGTGCATTATCTCAGAAATTCTATAAGTAGCAGCAGGAAGAGAGATTAGTATAGTTGCTGATGAAATTGAACAACAAGTTCAATAATACCAGATCTAATATTCTTATGATGCAACCATTACCTTCCATTTCTCATGCTTACAGGCTGCTCATTCAGGAAGAGAAACAACGTGAATTAAGCATTTATGATGATCAAGCTGGTAAGGTGATGGCAGTTACTGCAGACTACAAGAAGAATCAACATCATTACCAGTCTCACAGGCCACATTTCAAAATCCTCAGATTCAGGTTGCAGGTGGTAATCGCTGGTGGTTCATTCTAAGAAGCCTAGCCCATTATTTTGTGACTACTGCAAGTTTCCAGGCCATACAATTGATAAATGCTTCAAAATTTATGGTTATCCGCCTAATTTTGGAAACAAATACAAAGCAAGAAAGTGGCTGCTCTTGTGCATTCTGATGATCAAGAAGCTGTTGAGTCAGAAGATTATGATGCTCAAGTTACTCATATTTCGATGGAGCAGTATAGCAGCATCTTGAAGGCACTTCAATCTCAGGACATTAGTGCAAGTTCTGCTGGAGATTCTCTTGCACAACCTGAGTCATCTGCAGGAGCCTATGTAGCAGGTACATGCCTTTTTACTTGCTCTAATTCTAACTGGATAATTGATAGTGGTGCAAGTGATGAGTCATCTTAGAGTTTTTGACAAGTTTCCTAACACTATAACCATTGCTGATGGATAGAAGGTTATAGTTGAGCACATAGGAACTGTTAAGTTTGATAATGGCATTCAACTTGACAATGTGTTGCATTTTCCTGGTTTCAAGTTTAACTTGATATCTACACATAGACTGTATAAGGATCTGAATTGTGAAGTAACTTTTACACATGCTAAATGTTTGATTCAGGATCCAACTCTGAATCAATTTAAGCTCTGGATTATATGTTGTTGGTGATACAGGACAGTTCATGCAGCAGGACACTTCTCTTATTGGTGATACTTCTCCTGTTGCCAATCTAGAGGAAGCCAAATTGTGGCATCTTAGACTAGGACACATTTCTTTCAATAAATTGCACTTAGTCAAAAGAAATTTTAATTGTACAGTTGGTAATGACACAGTGTGTCAAGTCTGTCACAAAGTTAAGCAAACTAGATTGCCTTTCCAATCTAGTGTGTCTAGGTCTAGTAAGTGTTTTGAGTTGTTACATGTTGATACTTGGGGTCTATACAGGACAAAAACTCATGATGGCTGTAGTTATTTTTTAACAATGGTGGATGATTTTTCAAGGCATACCTGGACATTTTTGATGAAGAATAAAACTGATGCCATTCCTATCTTGAATAATCTTGCTGTCATGATTAAAACTCAATTTTTTGCAAAAATTTTAAGCATTAGAACTGATAATGCTAAAGAGCTTTTTGAAGGAGAGATCTTACATGTTTATAATAGTAAGGGAATTGTACATCAGAAAACTTGTGCTGATTCACCACAGCAGAATGGAGTGGTAGAGAGGAAGCATAGACACTTGCTAGAAGCTGCAAGGGGTTTATACTTTCAGTCCAAGGTTCCTCTCAGATTTTGGGGTGAGTCTTTGTTATGTGCCACTCACATAATCAATAGAATGCCTTTGAGTAGTGTTGAATTTCTTTCACCTTATGAAAAGGTGTTTGGGAGCAAGCCTAAGCTGGAACATCTGAGAGTTTTTGGTTGCTTATGCTATGTGTCAACTCTTAAGGGTGATAGGACAAAATTTGATCTTAGGGCAACACCTTGTGTGTTCCTTGGATACCCTCATGACTAAATAGCTTATAGAGTTATGAATTTTGAGAACAACAAGATTCTGATTTTCAGAGACATAGTCTTCTATGAGAGACATTTACCCTTTCACTATGATTCCACCTTATCACAACCAAAATCACCCTATTCTTGCCTGTAAACACTCCAGTTGATTTTGACACATTTTTTGAAATCCCTGAACCCTTTATTCTACCTGAACCATTCATAGTCCCTACAGATTCTAATGTTTCACTTGAACACTCAGATTCTAATACCTAACCCCACACTCCAAACACTATACCTACCCTAGTTTCAACTCCAAAAAATACCACTCTTCCCACCTCAACACCACAAAATATCCAAAACACTCCCGATCCTGATCCTGATCCAATACCCTTGAGACAGTTAACTAGACCAAGGAAGTGGCCATCACATTTTGATAACTTTGTTTGCATAGCTGACAATCAGACAGATCACTGGTGTAACTTGGTTGCTTTTGATCTTATTCCTGCTCCTGCAAAAGCATTGATTAATGCTCTCTCAGATAACTGAACCAGTTAGCTACTTAGAAGCTTCACAAGATTCAGGATGGGTTGAAGCTATGCAGAAAGAATTGGATGCCTCGATTGCCAATAAAACTTGGGAGTTAGTTCCTTTACCTAAAAGAAAAAAGCCAATTGGTTGTAAGTGGGTGTACAAAGTCAAGCTTAAAGTAGATGGTTCTATTTAAAGATTGAAGGCAAGGCTTGTTGTTGCTAAAGGCTTTACATAGAAGTATGGTGTTGATTATCTTGAAACCTTCTCACCAGTAGCTAAAACGGCTACTATCAGATGCTTGTTGTCACTTTCATTCAGCAAGGCATTGGAAATTACATCAACTTGACATCAACAATGCTTTTCTACATGGTGAGCTTGTGGAGGAGGATTATATGAAGGTTCCTGAAGGATTATCTAATTCTAACAACTATGTTTGCAGACTTAAAAGGTCACTTTATGGTCTAAAACAGGCATCCAGACAGTTGTTTGCAAAGCTCAATGTTAAGTTGGTTTCTATGGGATACTTACAGTCAAAGAATGACTATTCTTTGTTAATCAAGCATGTAGATTCTCACATGACTTTGGCTACAATATATGTTGATGATATAATTGTGCCAAGCTCATATTCTGCTGAGATTGAATATTTCAAGAGTCACTTGCATTCTTAATTCAGTATTAAAGATCTGGGTTTATTGAGCTATTTTCTATACATATGTCATTTGTCTTCTGGAATTCTTATGACACAAAAGAATTTTACTAGGGAATTACTCAAGGAATGTCAAATGGACAATTCTAAGACTGCTCTGACACCCCTTCCTGCAGTTCTCAAGCTGCATATTGATGAGGGTGATTTCTACACTGATCCTGTCCTATACAGAAGCCTAGATGGGAAGTTGAATTTTTTATCTCACACAAGACCTGACTTAGCTTATGCTGTGCAGACCCTTAGTCAGTTTCTTCAATAGCCTAGACTACCACATGTAAAGGCTTTGCAGCATGTGTTGAGATACATAGCTCACTCTTTAAGCCAGGGTATTTTGCTGAGAGCAACTGATTAGCTCACATTAAAGGCATTTTCAAACTCAGATTGGGCTGCCTGTCCTTCTACAAGAAGATCTGTTATAGGTTACATTCTTTTGTTAGGGAATTCACCTGTGTCATGGAAGTCTAAGAAGCACCCTACAATTTCTAAAAGTTCAAGTGAGGCGGCTGAATATCAAGCTATGGCTGCTGCAGCATTAAAAATTACTTGGCTAGTCAGACTCTTATAGGAATTGGGTGTTCAGAACTTGAAGCCAATGACCCTGCACTGTGACAATCAGAGTGCCATTCATATAGGGAAGAACCATGTTTTCCATGAACGAACCAAGCATATTGAGCTTGACTGTCATTTTACCAGAGAGAAAGTGCTGGAAGGCTTGATTCAACTGACATACTTGCCTACAGCAGAGCAGCCAGCTGATATTATGACAAAGGCTTTGTCAATTTATTAGCATAATAAGCTCAAGTCCAAGCTAGTGATGTATGAAGATTCCATACATCATAGCTTGAGGGGGGATGTTGATGATGATGATCAGTATGATGATCAAGCTGCTGCCACATAGGATAAATTCTGTTACGAGTTTGTTACAAAATGATGACGTGTAAGATTCCTCTAGAAGTCTGTTATGGTTTGTTACAGCAAGTTGCAAGTTGTAATAAGTGTATAAATACTATCCTCCTGTAATGTTTTCATTATCTTAGCTAATGAAAACAAAACACTCTCTATTTTCCTCTGTAATTTCTTCTTCTTCTTCCTCTCTTACTGCTAGTTCAGCAGATTTCAATAGTATGCATTTTTAGTTTAGAACATTGAGTGACGATGTGGCATGTTGATGCTAAAGGTTGTTGAGTGGCGTGATACTGGTGTAAGAAAGATACAAGTGGCACATACACAAATTTAGGAACGCCTTTTAATATATAATAAGATGTTCATCTAACATTATTTCAGAAAACAAAAAATAGTAATAAATGAAAGTATCTCCCTTGTTTTTAAAAATGGTATAGAGTATATCCTTTGAATGTGATATTTCATGACATATATGCTACGGAGTATGGATTATCTTTTAACAAGATTAGCGCCCGTGTGATGCACAATAGTAATAATCTTTTTTCCCATAATTAAATTGTGATATAATATAAAAATGAAGCAACTCATGTGGAATAAACAAATGCAATGCATATAAGAAAGATGAAATAATAAGGTATATTAAAAATTATGAAAACTACATTGAGAAGAAAAAAAATATATTATTTTTTATTAGTTGTACTGTGTTGTAAATATTTTAAAATAGTATTCTACGTACATTATATTACATTTATGATGTATGTTGTACCCAATAAAACTATACAATCATATAGATGTCGTATGTATGCCTTTTTATTAATGAATTAATTTAGTTCCAAAAAAAAAAAACCTATATAATGTACTTCCAAAAAATAAGCTAAGTAAAATAATTTTTTTAAGAAAAAACTTAAAACTAACATCATATATTGTATTGGTGGGAAATTTTTTTAATGATAGCAACACATGTCCAAAATGATCGATGTAATAATTAATAGATTTTTTGAAGAAAAAAAAGTGTTATAAGTTGGTAAAATTATTACAAAATAATTTAATAGAAAACTAATTCAATTATTATTATTTCATGAGATTTCAAATCAACACCATGAATAGAAATGGTGTTTTTTCCCCATCGAACCCCACTATTGTACAACTATATAATGGTAATTTAAATGTTAATATAGTATTTTTGGCTCCGTTATTTTATAATCACCACCATATATTAATCACCTAAGAGTGAGGGATAGCTCAAGTGGTTCGAGCTTCCTTCCCGGTTCTAGGAGATCTTGGGACCGATTCCCACCCTGCCCTTGTGGCTCTCTAAACACCAAAAAAAAAAAACAACCATATATTAACCTTCTAAATTATAGTTTATTCTCCCTTAATTAAAAGATCTCAAAATTTTGTGTAACTATTTTAAGTAAATAGAACACAAAGTAAAAGGAATACAATTATTATATAGATAATATATAAGATTAGGAATAATATACTATTAGTTGTCTTATACATATATTCCAAAAATAGAAAATTTTTGTTAAAAGGGGAGGAAGAGTTTTGGAGGGAAAAAACAACACCCGGTGTCTCTGTTTTGTAACACCCCAATAATTGTCTCTTAAAAACCTGTAAATACCTTTAATAAATTGTAAGAGAATTACTGACGTGCTACCGCCACGTGTTCAAACCGTAAGGCTAGTTCAGAATTTAACAACGGAGAAACTAACTCAGTTATAAATAAGTTTCAAAACCAAAGAGCAAAACCAAATTAAGTCTTACCAGTCGGAACCATTAATGCCCTTGTTCAAAACCCAACAAAAATAGTAAATAAATCAACCAGAGTTTAGGAAAATTTAATGTTTATGCGAAAAACAAAAACTCTAATAGAGACTAACTCTCCACTCAATTTCCCATCACTTGATGCAAGTCCCTATACGCAAATACCTGTGATTAATCTGCTCCCCAATATTACAAGTGTAAAAATTGGATCATAACAGGGTCATTGAAAGGCGAAGGCCATGACAAGGAAAAAGACACACAGAAGCACGCTATCAGCGGTTGCTAAGTACATACAAGCTACGAAATGTAACAAAGAATCCCTAGCATGTTACTAATAATCAATCAGCACACACAATTTAATTATTGACTCAAACACATGCCTCAACTGTTAACATTACTAAGACTTCACTAATTACTAACAATAATTCATTTCATTTCATTTCATTGATTGGATTAAGCAATTGACAAGGTTGTCTCCCCATGCTCCATTTCGGAACATCAATAAAAGAAAAACCCCATGCCTCCTTTCGGAAACATCAATAAACATCCAATGGCAGACGGGCGCGACTTCGTGGCCATAGCTAGTATGAGATCTCATCTAACTCCTTATAGTTTTAAAAAGTATTTGAAAACAAGAGACTCGTAGATCAGATGACCTCTAGAAAAGTGCACGTCTAATACCCTGTGTACCCCAACCCCTGTTTGTCATTATTCTAGATGTGCACAAATCCAAAGTTTTATTACTCATCCATCTTGCACTTTACGTGATTTACAAGTTTAAACTTGGTGATGACTCAAATGCAAAACAGTACAACCAATCATACATCAATCATTCAAACAATTCAAATTTCCAATTCAATTCTTGATTTATTAGTGACAAACAATATTTATTATTGAATCCTTTAACTACCCCAGCTCGGTGTATAAACACCTTAAGTGCATAAGGCACCTCAAATCCTCAACCTTGTCTCATAGGACTTTAATTCTCTCTTTACTCATTCCTATTCATAAACATGAACAAGTAATAAGATAATTCATTCCACATATTTATGTACCTTTGGCTCTTAGCTCATCTTGCGAGATATGGCATATATAATACTTACAAGATTAATCAATACGCATTTCTCATACATGAATCAAACCAATCATCACATTAATCATCAATCAAACTCACTACCAAATAATTTCAACCAATCTACAAGTTTCCCTAACATAATTTTAAATTTTTCCGAGTCCTTAAACATGCTTCTAAAGTCAAGGTTTTCGTATCCTTGTAAGTACCTTGAGTAAACGAGTTGGTTGGCCACTTTAGGAACTAGAAATCGTCTTCTACAAAGTTCTCTCCTAAACCAAACAATAATAATTCAATCAATACCCAAGTAATATAATTTACAGCAATACTAATTAACTTTAAGAACTTCAAAAATCATTGAAACATCTTTAAGCCTCCCTAAAGTTTAGGTTAGTAGTTTAGAAGTATTAATATGAATTTCCATAAAAAAATCCTTAAAATACACCTTTATTTATGAAATTTCAGCAAGTTTAGAGCTTTATAAAAATCTGAATATTTACTTTATGCATAAGATCTTAAAATTATGGTAATCTTTGAAACTATCTACATTATAGATTAAGCTAGTAGGCTCTAAACCCAAAAATTCACCAATTCAATGTAATTAAAGGCTTCAAAATATTCAACAAGAATATGAAAATTAATTGTAATTACAAAAAATATAATTTTAACCACTATATATATAAGTAACTTGGTTAACACGTTTTAAGTCCTAAAATCATGAAAAATCAAGGTTTAAGCCCTAACTTTCTTAACTAATTAAATTTGAAATTTTATTTCATAGTTTAAACATAATAAAACTCATAAATTTATAATCTTTTATAATTAATATACATAATAAAACCATGATAATAACAATTAAATAGCAAAATTGATAGAGATTTAAACTTGGATTGAATTAACAAAAGAAGGGAAAACAAGAGGGAGAAAGGAGAGAGGGGCGAACTGGTGTCGGGGGGGGGGGGCACGGTGGACACAGAGCAGCAGGCCAGGCTGGCGTTGGTGGTGGCTGGTGTCGCCGGCAGCGAGCAGAAGTTGTTTTTTTTCTTTTTTTTCTCTGGTCCGTGAGCAGCAAAGACGGAGGAAGGCAGTGATGAAATTGCCGTGATAAAGGGGGAAAAATTTGAGGGTTTTGGGGGGTTTTTCTAATTGAATGTTGGCTTGGTTTCCAAACTTAAGTGGGAGTAGGAATTTGTATATTGAGCTTAAATGGGAGTTTAAGCTTCCTTTATTCAAAATTGGGCTACCAACATTGTAAACAAAGTAAGTTGGTGCATAGGAAGGGAAATATAACTTAGATTAGTGCCTATTAATATTAATAGGAACCTTAAGAAAAATATAAAATTAAGGGCATGGTTAACCTTAAATGGTAGGTTTTTGTGGCTGACTCATCATCTTTCTCCTCCTTCAACTCTCCTTATCTTCTTCGACCTTTTCCATCATCAATGGCGAATGAATTGCAACACCATAACAAACACCATGTCCAACACCACCAACATCATGCCTAGAACCTTCGACACCACAACAAACCCCAACCCCGACTTCTCCGGCGACGAATTAACGAAAACCTTAAGAAAAATATATAAATTAAGGGCATGGTTAACCTTAAATAGTAAATTTTTGTTATTGTTTGTGAGCTTTCCGTCCACTGTTGAACAATTCTTCTATCTCTAATATTATCTTCTATTGTTGGAGGAGAGATAGTAGTGAGTATGGGGTGTTTGTTTTGCTAAAATGTTGAGATACTTGTATTTAGCCATTAACCACTTTTCTCCCTCATCATTTTTTTTCTAACCAAATATTAATAAAGTAACATTACCTTTGTGGAGCAAAAAATAAGGGACGGAGAGATTACTCTGTAACATGTTGTGAATGAATAGTGCTTGGGTCCCTACGACACTTTCCCTTAAGAACCCATTAAGGTATATACTAAAGCATCCCTCAAATGGAAGTTACTAAATTGCCTTTAAATTGACCTCTGACTTCAAAGTTATTGCTACGGATTCCCTATAAATGCCAAATGGTCATTGATGCAATATTTTCAGGTATTTTTATTCTAATCACTTAGGCTATTCTCTCCTAATTTTCGACCTGATATCATAGCCTGAACGTTAGAAAGGGTTTCTCAGGAACACCCTTGATCTAGCTCACCTTGTTAGTTTGCAGGTGAACAATCGTTTGGATTTCAATTTGCAGACAACTTTTGGAACACAAATCAAAATACTATCAATCATCATTCTTTACCGGTAACATTGTTTTTATAAGAAACGGATTATGTGCCTGTTAACATGAATGTACTAAGTAGTACAATTTACGTAGTTATCCAAAAGAGCTAGGTGATAAAGTACGCACCTGATTGAGAACACGCTTATGGTTGCTCCATTCCTCCACCTTGGCTATAAGCCTATAACAAGCAAATTGTACAAATTATAGATGCCCTGATGATTCCCATCTGCCTCAGACTCCTCACACTTGGAAAATGATGTGCTGTGAAGTTCGCTATATCCTTGGAGACTTTAGACACTCATAAGCGAGGCTTTTGTGCTTCAAGCTCGCTCACCCCATTCTCATCCACCACATATATGACAATGATCTTGCAGGATCAGAATTTGACTAGACAACATGTTGGGCTTACTGCAGAATAAGTCAAACTGATAAGGCTGGCAGTGATGAAATAGAGAGTAGTACTTATATATTACAGTAGCTATAATATGTTATTTTGTCTGTTAGTGCTGTCATGTGCTTCAGTATTTGTTATTTAGTGTTATGAACTGTAATCTTCCTAGTGGTGCTTTTATGCTAATTTTCTAGGTTAGTATGGTGGGCTGTCATATATAAGGCAGAGAGAATGTTTAATTTGTAGCAGTCATTCAGAAATCAACACAAAAAATATGCAATGAAAAAGATCCTGCTTGAAATGATATTTGCTGTTGTTCTTCATTTGATAAATTAAAGTTCGTGCCTTTTTGTTTGTCATCATGGTATCAGAGTACAAGGTTTGTGTATTAGCAGCATTTATGCCTTAAAGTTTGAAGCTTTATTTCTTTATAAATATAGTGTGTGTTAGATCTATATATAAGGGAGCATATAAATTTGAGATTTTTATAAATAGAGTCTGCTGTATCCTTGCTGTTTGAGTAGATATGTCAACTGTAATAGAAACTAGCAGCCCTTTATACTTGCATCCATCTGATGGTAGCAACTCTATCAGTATAGAAAAATTGGAAGGATCAAGTAATTACAGATCTTGGAAAAGATCAATGGAAATCAGTATGGGATCCAAAAGAAAATATGGATTTGTAACAGGAATAGTGTGAAGAGATCTTAGTGATCAAGTAAAACAAGAAGCATGGGATACTTGAAAAATATGATCATAGCCTGGATACTGGGAAATGTATCAGATTCAATAAAAAAATATGTCATGTTCATCAGTAACTGTTCTCTGATCTGGACTCAACTTGAGCAAAGGTATGCAATTGCAAATGGATCCAGGAAGTATTAGTTGAACAAAGAGATATACAAGACTAAGCAGTCTGGGAAGACTGTGACAGATTATTACACAGAGTTGAAGATTTCGTGGGAGGAACTAGAAAGCATGACTAGCTTACGTCCTATTACCACCATCAGTGAGGAGATCTGCATTCATCACTACCTTAAACAGGCATCAAGATGAGCAGAAACTCTTCCAGTTTTTGAATGGACTGGATGATAGTTACAGTCAACAAAGGAGTCATTTTCTTATGCAAACACCATTACCCAATGTAGACTCAGCATGCAACACACTACATCAAGAAGAAAATCAAAGGGCAATCTTGAAGGCTGTGAAAGAAGAGAGTGAGCCCTTGGCATTGTTCAGCAAAAGAAGTGAAGGTGTGACAGGAGAGGTTGCCTGTACTCAATGTGGTAAAGGTGGCCATGTGAGAGAAAAGTGCTGGTATCTGAAAGGATTCCCTGGACATCCAAAATCTCAAAAAGACTCTAGAGTAAACAACAATAGAGGTGGCTTCACAGGTGGATATAGAGATGGTAGAGGTAATAGAGGAAGAAGAACTGGTAGAGGTGGTAGAACAACTGCAAATGTGAACACAGAAACTGGGAGCACTAGCAGTAACACTTCTGCTTTGCCATTCAATGCTAGTCAGCTGGAACAGTTAGTGAAGATGTGGCCCAGTGTGGGAAAATCAGCTGGAACAAGTCAAGAAGAGGAAGATGAACAAGAGTTCACATATGCAAGCATGGTCAGCTGTCACTATGCAAATGCAGCAAGCATATATAACCTGGATAATTGATTCAGGAGCATTAGATCATATGACAGGAAACTTTGAGATATTAGAGGATGCAGAGAAGTGCAGAAGTGAAGCAAAGATTTACTTACCTACAGGGCACACATCAGGAATCACTCATAAAGGGCTTGTAAGCCTAGAAAATGGGCTAAAGCTCAAGGATGTACTCCATGTGGCAGTTTTTAAGCACAACTTGCTGTCTATTCAGAAGTTAGTAGAAAATGAATTGTGTAAAGTGGATTTTCATGCTCATTACTGTGAGATACAAGACAAGAAAAGTGGAGAAATAAGAGGAATAGGAAAGGCAGAAAATGGACTGTATTATTTGATAAATGACTCAATGAAGAGTATAGGCAAGAAGCTTGCTGAAATGAAGAAATTAAGTGGAAAAGTTGCTTTGAATACAACCTCAACAGTTACCATCCCAGGGACTGAAAAAATGTGAGCAAGCTGATCATTACAACCTTGTGGCACTAGAGGCTGGGGCATGCACCTATGACTAAGATAAAAAAGATAGAAGAGCTGAAAGAGATTGATAACAAGTGTGAAGACATCTGCATGACATGTCCTGCTGCAAAGTTCACAAAACTACCCTATACTTTGAGCAGTTCAAGAGCAAAACATGCCTTAGAGTTAATACATATAGACATCTGGGGAGCCTTTAGAGTGACCAACATATACAATCAGAGGTACTTCCTCACCATTGTAGATGACTACTCAAGAGTTACATGGGTGAAGCTGCTAAAAGAAAAATCCCAAGCTTTTAGTGCTGTTGAAGAGTTTGTTTGTATGGGAAAGACTCGATATGGAAAGGAAGTGAAGACCATAATATCTGATAATGCATTAGAGTTTGATGATGCAAGCTGCAGGGAATTTTTTTGCAAAATGGGGATCATTCACCAGACAAGCTGTGTGGACAGACCACAACAAAATGGAAGAGCTGAAAGAAAGAACAGGAACATCTTGGAAATGGCTAGGGTTCTCAAAATACAAGCTGGAGTTCCCTTGCAGTACTGGGGTGATAGTGTTCAAGCTGTTGTATACATAATCAAAAGATTAATCATACCTCTCTTGAGCCACAAAAGTCCTTATGAGGTACTTACTAACACTAAACCAGTCTATGATCATATGAAAATTTTTGGTTGTTTGGCTATGGCAAGTAACCTATGTAGAAATGTAGACAAATTTAGTCTGAGAGGTGTACCTTGCATGTTTTTAGGATATCCCCTAAATAAAAAAGGCTACAGACTGTTGAATTTAGCGAAAAACAAAATTTTTGTAAGTAGGGATGTGAAGTTTTATGAGTCAATTTGCCCTTACAAACTATTCTACCCTAATAATAAATTTCAATATGAGGTTGTAAACAATACTGGAATAAACATATACAATAGAGGAATAGAAGAAAATGGAGTAGAAACAGTGGAAATTGATGAGGAAATTAAACCAGATAAGGAAGAAGAAATGGAACAGAATGTTAATCAGCCTGAAACTGATCAAACTGATCACACTCTGAGAAGTGAAGAAGAACTAGAAATCATGTTCCACCCAATTGGCACAAGGATTATGTGATGGGAATAATCTCATCAAATTATTGTCTGAAATCTGTCCCAGAAAAGATAGAGACCATTGCTGCTGTCCCAACTAGCAACACTTTCTCTGTTTTTATGTCAGAGGTCACAAAAATGGTTGAACCTAAATCATTTAAATAAGCTGTAAGAAGAAAGAAATGGGTACAAGCAATGAATGAAGAACTAGAAGCCCTAAAGAATAATGACACCTGGGATATAACTGATCTTCCAAAAGGTAAAAAGGCAATAGGTTGTAAATGGTTATAGAAAACCAAATACAAACCTAATGGAGAAAAAGAGAGAGATAAATCAAGACTTGTTTTCCTAGGAAATAAGCAAATATATGGAGTGGACTATGATCAAACATTTGCTCCTGTAGCAAAAATGACCACCGTGAGGTCACTTCTTGCTATTGCTGCTCTTGAAGGCTGGATTGTGCATCAAGTGGATGTTAAAAATGCTTTTTTGCATGGTGAATTGCAGGAAGATGTGTATATGAAGCTTCCACAAGGATACACTGGAATTGGAAGCATAATTGAAGTTCAAGGAGAGGGGGAGCAAGCTGATCTAAGGACTGACAAAGTCTGTAAGCTGAAGAAATCTCTGTATGGGCTTAAGCAAGCTCCAAGACAAGGGTTTGCAAGACTAAGTGGTGTCTTGAAGAGCAATATGTTCACTCAGTCAAAGTCTGACTACTCATTTTTGAAGAAAAAAGGAGGAAGCTTTACAGTTGTCCTGGTATATGTAGATGACTTTATTGTTGCAGGAAATGACATGGAAGAAATTGTTGAAACAAAGTTGTTCATTGTATCTCAATTTCACATGAAAGATATGGGTGAATTGAGATACTTTCCTGGGATTGAAGTTGACAGAAGTGAACAAGGAATGTTCCTGTCTCAAAGAAAGTATGTTGTTGACATCCTGGAAGAATATGATATGGTAAATGTGAGGCCTCTTAAGCTTCCCATGGATCCACACCTAAAATTAACAGCTGAAGGTGGGAGCATTCTAAGGGATCCTGAGCCATATCAAAAGCTAGTGGGAAAACTCATATATCTCACAATCACAAGGCCTGACATTTCTCTTACAGTTCACGTGCTGAGCAAGTTCATGCATAAACCAACTGACATTCATTTGCAGTGTGCAAAAAGAGTGCTCAGATACCTGTCAGGTTCAACACAGCAAGGAATTTTTCTTGCATCCAAAGGAAGTGCTGAATTAAAGGCTTATTGTGATAGTGATTGAGCAGGATGCCAGAGCATCAGAAGATCAACATCAGGATTTTGAATTTTACTTGGTAAATCCCCAGTTTCTTGGAAATCAAAGAGACAATCTGTAGTTGCAAGAAGCACAACAGAAGCTGAATACAGATCTATGGCCCTGACTGTGTGTGAAGTGATGTGGGTGAAGCAACTGCTGAAAGATTTGGGAATGACAAAACTGGGAACAACATTAGTGTACTGTGACAATCTGGCTGCCTTAGCAATAGCAGCTAACCCAGTGCATCATGAAAAAACAAAATATGTTGACATTGACTGCCATTTCATTAGAGACAAGTCAAGTGAAAGGGTCGTTGCTCCTACCTATGTTCACAGCTCTCAGCAAATTGCAGACATGTTCACTAAGATCTTGTCTGTTGAACAAATGAATCAGCTCATGACCAAGCTTGGAGTTCAGTCTCATTCCTCACTCTAAGCTTAAGGGGGAGTGATGAAATAGAGAGTAGTACTGATATATTGCAGTAGCTATAATATGTTATTTTGTATGTTAGTTCTGTCATGTGCTTCAGTATTTGTTATTTAGTGTTATGAGCTGTAATCTTCATAGTGGTGCTTTTATGCCAATTCCCTAGGTTAGTATGGTGGGCTGTCATATATAAGGCAGAGAGAATGTTTCATTTGTAGCAGTCATTCAGAAATCAACACAAAAGTATATGCAATGAAAAAGATCCTGCTTGAAATGATATTTGCTGCTTTTCTTCATTTGATAAATCAAAGTTCGTGCCTTTTTGTTTGTCACCAGGCAGCAACAACACTTCAAGTCATTTGGTGCAATTAGTCAATCTTGAAAACTGTCATTGCCTTGTGTACTCTCCCCTGCCTTCACCTTGAATAGATCTATCAGGACTATCATGAAGTGATTGGAAATTAAAATGGACTTAAAAGTATAGCAGCAGCAAAATACTGAGAAACAGCAACAAAGAAAAGACAGCAGGACAAGGGGGGAAAAAGCCACAATCATATATCATCTTTATCTTTTTTCCTTTTGAACAGATGGCAATAACCATCATCTTTGAGATAACTGCATCAGTACGTACTGACTGTTAATGCATGGTACAAAATAAAATCACACAACCAAATGAGTCATTGTTCTTTTTCTCATTTCTACAACTCTGTTCATAGGCGACCTGTTCGAGGGATATGGTTGTATGCACCATAAGCTCACCAAAAGCTGAAAATCAGCAACATAAAGAGAAGCACAAAATAAGACAGTAAGACTGACCCCCCCCCCCCCCCCCAAAAAAAAAGGAAGCATGATCACATATCATCTCTATCTCTTTTTTTCCTTTAAAACAAACGACAATAACCATAATCTTTGAGATAACTGCATCAGTAAATTAAAACAGTATTGATTAGTCGTTAATGCTGCTACAAAATTAAATCCCACAGCCAAATGATTCATTGTTCTTTTTCTTATTTATGTTATACTTTCGGCAGTCATAGAATTTTTCAATAAAAGTTTACAACAGATTCGTGAACCTAAACTGTACATCATCAACATGCTTCTGACATTTCTCATCTGATGGTGATAGACAGCCTTAATATAACATACGGAATATAAGCAAAAAACAGAACTTATGTGGTGCTCATAAGCGACGCATCAAACACACATCTTGCAGGAGAAGATGAATGTGGCTTAGGCGGCATTTGTAGCACCTCAAATGGCCCTTCCAACATCTCTACAACTCTATTCATTGGCGGTCTGTTTGAAGGATATGCTTGTATGCACCATAAGCTAACCAAAATCATTTTTCTCTCTAACTCGTTTTTGTCATTATCCTCAATCCCATCAACTGCAGCTTCATGCACAGGCTCAAATCGACTGTATATCCATTCGGGAAAGTACAGTTCACTATTGTCATGCTGAACTTCATTAGTTGGAATTTTCCTGCCACAAACTAGGTCTATGAGCATCATCCCGTAGCTATAAACATCTGATTTATGGGAAATGCCACCAAAATTTCTACAAAAAACTTCTGGAGCAATATATCCAATTGTCCCCCTTGCTTCCGACATTGAAATCATACTTTTCTTTGGTGGACACAATTGAGCAAGGCCAAAGTCAGAAATCTTTGGATGAAATTCATCATCAAGCAGAATATTATGAGGCTTAATGTCAAAGTGCAATATTCGTGTATTACAACCTCTATGTAGGTAGTCTAGTCCCCGAGAAATTCCAATCGCAATGCTTAATATAGTTTCCCATTGCAATGACTGTCTAATCTCTTTACCATATATAAACTTTTCAAGAGATCCATTAGGCAAGAACTCAAAGACAAGAGCTCTCCTGTTTCCTTCGAAACAAAATCCTAAAAGAGTCACGACATTGACATGATTAGTCCTGCTAATGCTCAATATCTCATTGATGAAATCTTTTCCATCACCCTTTAAAACCTTCAATTTCTTCACTGCCACGAAACGACCATTGTGTAGTCTTCCTTTGTAAACACTTCCATAACCTCCTTCACCAAGTTTATCTTTGAAGGAATTGGTTATTTTCTTTATGTCTGCATATGTGTATCTTTTTGGCGCGAGAGATCCATAACTTTGTAAAAAGGCCGCCACATTTTGATTCCCTATTGTTCGTCTACTCCATAGAAATGAAAATTTACTGGTTTTCCGTCTTTTCTTTGCAATGATGACCAAAGCAACCACCATCATCATCCCTAGGACTGAAGCAGCTACACCTGTAGAACAATAATCATATAAAAGTTTCCTCAATTTTGAATCCCTTATTCCCTTTCTTACAAACACTTGCTACAGAATTTATATTGGTACAAAGAGAATTGTATGTACAATACCTGATCCTAAGATTAAATTTCGTCTTCCACCTGCACAAAGAAGACTTGTAGACATTAGTCCGTGCTTAAGCATTAATCCTTGAGTGATGCTAGTTTTTTGCTACGTCTATAAATATAAATACAAATTCTTCATTTTCATATACAAATTAATTTCTTTCTTGAATCCTTAATAGTGCTACAAGTAAAAAAGAATTCACCAAGCAGAGTTATCAAAGAGAGTAATAAGCCTATGATAAACGAGCCTGGGCCACACCCACTACGAGTATGCATTTTACAAGTCCAAGGAGGTTCCACCTCAAAATCGGCAATAAGGGGAGTAATCCCTTAGCCTTATAAAGTGGACACAACTTTCTTTTCTTCAATATGGAATACACATCTTAATACTCCTTTTCACTTTTACACTCTTTCAATGTGGCACAACACTTTTACTCACATGTGGGTTTGTTCATGGGTTCAACAACCTATCATTTGTAACCTCTTTTGGCATTATCAATCAAATTAAATTTCCAACCTTTCATCTTAAATTTTCCACTTATTCATTAGAATATACAAACCAGATTTACAGTCTAATACAACTTGATGGCCTATTACATTGTCGAGGAATACTATTGTAATTTGAAAGTTTATTTTATCAGATGATTTTAAAAGGAAAACTATTGAAATGTAAATGAACCTAATATATATATATATATATATATATATATATATATATATATATATCAACAATTTTACCTTTCTATTGAGTTATCTCCAATGACCAAACATGCTATTATGCTAACCTTAAAAATATTATTACCAAAAGCAGTTAGTAATTGCTTGCAGTCATGATAATCACTTGACAATCAATACTCTAATAACTTCCATCATAAAAATCAACTTGAACGAGTTGACCTCAAAGACTTTTGAAAATTATTTGTCAATGTGATCTGTTGTAATAAAGATAAGGCTGGTTAGCTATTCCAAAATTAAAAGGCAAAGTAATGAATTAGCACCTGGTTCAGAACATATTAATGCCCGACGCCCATCTCGGCAATAACAAACCAACTGATCTGAAAAGAATTCCTCTGATGATCCACATCTGCCACCAGACTCCTCACACTTGGAACAGGCAGCAACGTTCGCCATGTAATTCCACTTAACGATTGACCACTTGTTTAAGACACTACGAAGCGAGGCATCCGTGCTACGACTGAGCTCATATACCGCTTTGTTATCCACATAAAAAGTTGCACTGTAATTGCACGAGCATGACGAGTTATTAAAGCTGCTAATGCCTGATGCGTTGTCAAAGTAATAAGCAGTACCATTGACACCATCATCGTTGGAGCAAGAAAAAGTCTTGGAGTCATTTCTGGAGTCACAACTGCTATTGCAACCATAGAATAAACTTATATTTCTGTAATCTATGTTTTGGCTTAGCTTTAAAGTGGGTAGAATGGCTGAAGAGCTTGTATCTTGCAAATAACACTTGTTATAAAGGTTACTTGAGGAAATAGTGATGGTATGGAGAGATGTGTTGATGTCAAGCACTTGTAATATACTTGAGGAAATTTTCATAGTAGGAAATGAAGAATCATTATTACAGCTTAGCTTGAATTCTGGGACTCCACAGAAGCTGGGCCTATTATCTCCCCAAAATGGATACCCGACATTTAGGATTCGCCCACACGAGTATGAAAGAGAGCATGCTGCATATAGTGGACTCTGAGAATTTGACAAGGGAACAACAGCTAACAACAAGAAAATACAGGTTATGAAAGGAAACTGTATGCTTATAAAACCATTAGAGATCATTTTTTGATAAAAACAACCAAGCTTTTCTTGTAATAAGATTAGAATAGTAGAGAAGAAAAATAAATGTGATACTTTAACGAAGTAAGGCTAGGATTATATGACTTTGAATCATCAAGAAGACTTGGTCTTACTTGGACCAAAGACTTGGTCTTACTTGGACCAAAGACTTTATTAGTACTACAGTAGTTGCCAGAAAAAAAAAAGCTAAGACTTTAGCCAAGTAATCACTCTTTCCCTTATTTTTTTTGCCCTACTTTCCTTTTTAGTACGTCTCTTTATTTTTGCTCCATTCTATTTTTGGACATATGAGACCACACCTTTACTATCACAATCACCCTATAAACCCCGGGCTTGCCCCAGTTCGTCAACATGAGAAACAACAATGTTTCTCAACATGGCAAAATGATAAATAAGAGAAAACTTATAAATACTTTAATATTTTTTTGTGGCTGACTCTTCATCTTTCTCCTCCTTCAACCTTTTCCATCATCAAAGACAAACGAATTACAACACCATAACAAACACCATGTCCACCACCACCAACATCATGCCTAGAACCTTCGACACAACAAAAAAATAAACCCATCTCCGGCGGCGAACTAAAGAAAACCTTAAGAAAAATATATAAATTTAGGACCTGGTTAACCTTACATGGTAGGTTTTTGTTATTGTTTGTAAGCTTTCCGTCCATTGTTAAAGAATTCTTCGATCTCCAATCTTCTATTGTTGAATCAACTATATTGTTGGAGGAGAGAGAGCAGTGAGTATGGGGTTTTTGTTTTGCTAAAATGTTGAGAAACTTGTATTTAGCCATTAACCCCACCACTTTTCTCTCTCATCATTTTTTTCAAACCAAATATTAATAAACTAACATTATCTTTGTGGAGCAAAAAATAAGGGACGGGGAGAGTACTCTGTAACATGTTGTGAATGAATAGTGCTTGGGTCACTACGACCCTTTCCCTTAAGAATCCACTAAGGTATATACTAAATTGCCCTTAAATTGACATCTGACTTCAAAGTTATTGCTACGGATTCCCTATAAATGCCAAATGGTCACATTGATGCAATATTTTCAGGTTTTTTTACTCTAATCACTTAGGCTATTCTCTCCTAATTTTCGACCTGATATCATAGCCTGAACGTTAGAAAGGGTTTCTCAGGAACACCCTTGATCCAGCTCACCTTGTTAGTTTGCAGGCGAACAATCGTTTGGATTTAAATTTGCAGACAACTTTTGGAACACGAATCCAAATACTATCAATCATCATTCTTTACCGGTAACATTGTTTTTATAAGAAACAAATTATGTGCCTGTTAACATGAATGTACTAAGCAGTACATTTTACGTAGCTATCCAAAAGAGCTAGGTAATAAAGTACGCACCTGATTGAGAACACGCTTATGGTTGCTCCATGCCTCCACCTAGGCCTATAACAAGCAAACTGTACAAATTATAGATGCCCTGATGATTCCCAGTTGCCTCAGACACCTCACACTTGGAAAATGATATGTTGTGAAGTTCGCTATATCCTTGGAGACTTTGGACACTCATAAGCGAGGCTTTTGTGCTTCAAGCTCGCTCACCCCACTCTCATCCAAAATCTCAAAAAGACTCTAGAGTAAACAACAATAGAGGTGGCTTCACAAGTGGATATAGAGATGGTAGAGGTAATAGAGGAGGAAGAACTGGTGGAGGTGGTAGAACAGCTGCAAATGTGTAGACATAAACTTGGAGCACTAGCAGTAACACTTCTTCTTTGCCATTCAATGCTAGTCAGCTGGAACAGTTAGTGAAGATGTGGCCCAGTGTGGGAAAAAAATCAGCTGGAACAAGTCACGAAGAGGAAGATGAACAAGAGTTCACATATGCAGGCATGGTCTGTCACTATGCAAATGCAGCAAGCACAACTTGGATAATTGATTCAGGAGCATCAGATCATATGACAGGAAACTTTGAGATATTAGAGAATGCAGAAAAGTGCAGAAGTGAACCAAAGATTTACTTGCCTACAGGGCACACATCAGGAATCACTCATAAAGGGCTTGTAAGCCTAAAAAATGGGCTAAAGCTCAAGGATGTACTCTATGTGCCAGTTTTTAAGCACAACTTGCTGTCTGTTCAGAAGTTGGTAGAAAATGAATTGTGCAAAGTGGATTTTCATGCTCATAACTGTGTGATATAAGACAAGAAAAGTGGAAAAATAAGAGGAATAGGAAAGGAAGAAAATGGATTGTACTATCTGATAAATGAGTCAATGAAGAGTATAGGCAAGAAGCTTGCTAAAATGAAGAAATTAAGTGGAAAAGTTGCTTTGAATACAACCTCAACAGTCACCATCCCAGGGACTGAAAAATGTGAGCAAGCAGAGCATTCCAACCTTGTGGCACCAGAGGCTGGGACATGCACCTATGACTAAGATAAAAATGATAGAAGAGCTGAAAGGGATTGATAACAAGTGTGAAGACATCTGCATGCTGCAAAGTTCACAAAACTGCCTTACACTCTAGGCAGTTCAAGAGCAAAACATGCCTTTGATTTAATACATATAGACATTCGGGGAGCCTTTAGAGTGCCGAGCAAATACAATCAGAGATACTTCCTCACCATTGTAGATGACTACTCTAGGGTCACATGGGTGAAGCTGCTAAAGAAAAATCCTAAGCTTTTTGTGCTGTAGAAGAGTTTGTTTGTATGGGAATGACTCGGTATGGAAAGGAAGTGAATACCATAATATCTGATAATACATACATTAGAGTTTTATGATGCAAGCAGCAGGGAATTTTTTTGCAAAATGGGGATCATTCACCAGACAAGCTGTGTGGACAGACCATAGCAAAATGGAAGAGCTGAAAGAAAGCACAGGAACATCTTGGAAATGGCTAGGGTTCTCAGAATACAAGCTGGAGTTCCCTTGTAATACTCGGGTGATAGTGTTCAAGCTGCTGTATAATAATCAACAGACTCCTCACACTTCTCTTGAGCCACAAGAGTCCTTATGAGGTACTTACTAACACTAAACCAGTCTATGATCATATGAAAGTTTTTGGTTATTTGGCTATGGCAAGTAACCCAAGTAGAAATGTAGACAATTTTAGTCTGAGAGGTGTACCTTGCATGTTTTTAGAATATCCCCTAAATAAAAAAGGCTACATACTATTGAATTTAGCTTAAAACAAAATTTTTGTAAGTAGGGATGTGAAGTTTTATGAGACAATTTGCCCTTACAAACTGTTCTACCCTAATAGTAAAACTCAATCTGAGGTTGTAAACAATACTGGAATAAACATAGACAATAGAGGAATAGAAGAAAATGGAGTAGAAACAGTGGAAATTGAACCACATGAGGAAGAAGAAATGGAACAAAATGTTGATCAGCCTGATCAAATTGATCACATTCTGAGAAGTGAAGAAGAACCAGTAAGAAGAAGCAATAGAAATCATGTGCCACCCAATTGGCACAAGGATTATGTGATGGGGAAAATCTCATCAAATTATTGTCTGAAATCTATCTCAGAAAATATAGAGACCATTGTTGTTGTCCCAACTAGCAACACTTTCTCTGTTTTTATGTCAGAGGTCACAAAAATGGTTGAACCTAAATCATTTAAACAAGCTGCAAGAGGAAAGGAATGGGTACAAGCAATGAATGAAGAACTAGCTAGAAGCCCTAGAGAATAATGACACCTGGGATATAACTGATCTTCCAAAAGGTAAAAAGGCAATAGGTTGTAAATGGTTATACAAAACCAAATACAAACCTAATGGAGAAAAAGAGAGAGATAAATCAAGACTTGTTGTCCTAGGAAACAAGCAAATATATGGAGTGGACTATGATCAAACATTTGCTCCTGTAGCAAAAATGACCACTGTGAGGTCACTTCTTGCTGTTGCTGCTCTTGAAGACTGGATTGTGCATCAAATGGATGTTAAAAGTGCTTTTTTGCATGGTGAATTCCAGGAAGATGTGTATATGAAGCTTCCAAAAGGATACACTGGAATTGGAAGCAGAATTGAAGTTCAAGGAGAGGGGGAGCAAGCTGATCTAAGGACTGACAAAGTCTGTAAGCTGAATTAATCTCTGTATGGGCTTAAGCAAGCTCCAAGACAATGGTTTGCAAGACTAAGTGGTGTCTTGAAGAGCAATATGTTCACTCAGTCAAAGTCTGACTACTCATTGTTTTTGAAGAAAAAAGGAGGAAGCTTTAATTTACAGTTGTCCAGGTTTATGTAGATGACTTGATTGTTGCAGGAAATGACATGGAAGAAATTTTTGAAACAAAGTTGTTCCTTACATCTCAATTTCACATGAAAGATATGGGTGAATTGAGATACTTTCTTGGAATTGAAGTTGACAGAAGTGAACAAGGAATGTTCTTGTCTCAAAGAAAGTATGTTGCTGACATCCTAGAAGAATATGATATGGTAAATTTGAGGCCTCTTAAGCTTCCCATGGATCCACACCTAAAATTAACAGCTGAAGGTGGGAGCATTCTAAGGGATCCTGAGCCATATCAAAAGCTAGTGGAAAAACTCATATATCGCACAATCACAAGGCCTGACATTTCTTTTACAGTTCATGTGCTGAGCAAGTTCATGCATAAACCAACTTACATTCATTTGCAGTGTGCAAAAAGAGTGCTCAGATACCTGTCAGGTTCAACACAACAAGGAATTCTAGCTTCTTATATCCAAAGGAAGTGCTGAATTAAAGGCTTATTGTGATAGTGATTGGGCAGGATGACAGAGCACCAGAAGATCAACATCAGGATTTTGCATTTTACTTGGTAAATCCCCAATTTCTTGGAAAATAAAGAGACAACCTGTAGTTGCAAGAAGCACAGCAAAAGCTGAATACAGATCTATGGCCCTGACTGTGAGTGAAGCAACTACTGAAAGATTTGGGAATGACAAAACTGGGAACAACATCAGTGTGCTGTGATAATTAGGCTGCCTTAGCAATAGCAGCTAACCCATTGCATCATGAAAAACAAAACATGTTGACATTGAGTGCCATTTCATTAGAGACAAGTCAAGTGAAGGGGTCATTACTCCTACCTATGTTCACATCTCTCAGCAAATTGCAGACATGTTCACTAAGATCTTGTCTATTGAACAAATGAATCAACTCATGATCAAGCTTGGAGTTCAGTCTCATTCCTCACTCTAAGCTTGAGGGGGAGTGATGAAATAGAGAGTAGTAGTTATATATTGCAGTAGCTATAATATGTTATTTTGTCCGTTAGTTCTGTCATGTGCTTCAGTATTTGTTATTTAGTCTTATGAGTTGTAATCTTCCTAGTGGTGCTTTTATGCCAATTCCCTAGGTTAGTATGGTGGGAGTCATATATAAGGCAGAGAGAATGTTTGTAGCAGTCATTCAGAATTCAACACAAAAATCTGCAATGAAAAAGATCCTGCTTGAAATGATATTTGCTGTTGTTCTTCATTTGATCAATTAAAGTTCGTGCCTTTTTGTTTGTCATCAGGCAGCAACAGAACTTTTAGTCGTTTGGTGCAATTAGTCAATCTTGAAAACTGTCATCCCCTTGTGTACTCTCCCCTGCCTTCACCTTGAATAGATCTATCAGGACTATCATGAAGTGATTGGAAATTGAAATGGACTTAAAAGTATAGCAGCAGCAAAAATACTGAGAAACAGCAACAAAGAAAAGACAGCAGGACATGGGGGAAAAAAGCCAGAATCATATATCATCTTTATCTTTTTTCCTTTTGAACGGATGGCAAAAACCATCATCTTTGAGATAACTGCATCAGTAGGTACTGACTGTTAATGCATGGTACAAAATAAAATCACACAACCAAATGATTCATTGTTCTGCTTCTGATAATTGGTATACTTTCAGCATCATAGAATTACAATAAAAGTTTAAAACAGATTACTACACCTAAACACAACATCATTAACATGCTTCTGACATTTCTCATCTGATAGACATCCTTAATATGACGAATTGAACATAAGTGAAAACTGAAATTATGTTGTGCTCATTAGCGAGGCATCAAACACAAATTCTGAATGCGGAGGTGAATGTGGCTTAGGTGGCATTTGTAGTGACTCAAATGGCCCTTCCAACATTTCTACGAATGTGTTCATAGGCGGCCTGTTCGAGGGATATGGCCGTATGCACCATAAGCTCACCAAAATCATTTTCCTCTCTAACACTTTTTTGCCATCGCCCATAACCTCATCAACAGCAGCTTTCTCCATAGGCTCAAGTTGATTGTATATCCATTCGGGAAAGTATAGTTCACTGCTGTACTGAACTTCATTAGTCGGATTATTCCTACCACAAACTAGGTCGATGAGCATCATCCCATAGCTATAAACATCTGATTTATGGGAAATGCCACCAAAATTTCTACAAAAAACTTCTGGAGCAATGTACCCAATTGTCCCTTTTGCTTCTGACATTGATATCATACTTTTCTTTGGTGGACACAATCGAGCAAGGCCAAAGTCAGAAATCTTTGGGTGAAATTCTTCATCAAGTAGAATATTATGTGGCTCAATACCTCATTAATGAAATCTTTTCCATCACCCTTTGAAACTTTCAATTTCTTCACTGCAACGAAACGGCCATTGTGTAGTCTTCCTTTGTAAACACTTTCATGACCTCTTTCACCCAATTTATCTCTGAAGGAATTAGTTATTTTCTTTACGTCTGTGTATGTGTATCTTTTTGGCGCAAGAGATCCATAACTTTGTAAAAAGGCCACTACATTTTGATCCCCTATTGTTCGTCTACTCCATAGAAATGAAAATTTACTGGTTTTCCATCTTTTAATTGCAAAGATGATCAAAGCAACCAACATCATTGTCCCTAGTAATGAAGCAGCTGCAGCTAGTACATATAGAGCAACAAAATAGAGAAGTTTCCACAATTTCAAATTCCTCTTTCTCTCTATTACAAATAATATCTACTGATAATTATATTGGTAACAAATTAACAACTAACAAGTACATGTCAAAGAGAATTGTATGTATAATACCAAATCCAAAGAGTAATTTTTTTCGTCCACCTGCACGAGGGAATAACTTGTAGACATTAATTTATGCTTAAGCAGCCGTCCTTGAGCCAATGCTAACATTTGCAATGTCTATATATTTATATATATATATATATATATATATATATATATATATATATATATACACGAAGTCTTATACAACTTACGAGTAAAAATATGCTAAACTCAAATAATACTACCAAAAGCAGTTAGAGCCATGATAATCACTTAACAATTAGTAACAAAAATCAACTTGAATGAGTAATCTAAAATTAAAAAGCCAAGCAATGAATTATGCACCTGATTTAGAACGTCCTAATGGATGTGGCCCTTCTCGGCAAAAACAAATGAACTGATCCTCTGCTGATCCGCATCTGCCGCCAGATTTCTCACACACGGAACAGGCAGTGAAGTTCACATTGTACTCCACCCTAATATACGACCACCTCTTTACGACACTAAGAAGCGAGGTATTTCTGCTTCTGAGCTCATCTAGCCCTCTCTTAACTATAGGAAAAGCAACATCACTTTTGCACGAACACGATGTAATTATGTTTGATGAATTATCAAACTGATAAGCAGTACCATCACATCCGTCTGGGGTTTGATGTGTTACTAAAGTCATAAGATGTACCACTGGTACCATCACCGTTGGAGCAAGAAAAAGTCATCGAGTAATATCTAGAGTTCCAACTATTAGTGCAACCATAGTTTAGACTTATGTTTCTATCATCAGCGTCTAGACTTGGCTTCATTGCCGTGGTAAGAACATAGCTTGTATCTTGCGAATAACACCTGTTGAACAAGTTGATTGGGGAAAGAGCGATGGCTTGGGAAGATTTGTTGATGCTAAGCACTTGTAACTTGATGGAGTTATTTTGAAATACGTTAATGTAAACTTGAGAATCAGTAAGCATACGGGCTTCATGTCTGGGACTCCACAGAACATGGGGCTATTATCTCCCCAAAATGGATACCCGGCATTTTAGATTTGCCCACAAGAGTATGGATTAGAGCATGCTGTATATTGTGCAAACTCAGATTTTGACAAGGGAACAACAGCTAACAACAGGAAAATACAGGTTATGAAAGGAAACTGGATGCTTATAAAACCATCAGAGATCATTTTTGATAAAAAGAACCAAGCTTTTCTTGTAATAAAATTAGAATAGAGAGAAGAATAATAAATGTGATACTTTTAGCGAAGATAAGGCTATGATTATATATATGACTTTATAAGTTTATATCATCAAATATCATCAAGAAGCCTTGGGTTTACTTGGACCAAAGACTTTGGTATTACAGTAGTTGCCGAAAAAAAAAGACTAGCCACTCTGTAACATGTTAAGTTGTGAATGAATAGTGGGTCCCTACGAATCTACAACCCTACTCCATAAGAACCCACTAAGTTATTTACTCCTCCCTCCGTCCTTTTATTATATGCCTGTATTTCTTTTTTGGATCATCAAAATTAAGTGTCTGTTTCTATTTATAGGTTGTAATTTCTGACAATATTATTCTCTTTTTATGATTTGTCATTTTTTTTTATTTCTTTTTTTTTTTACTTTGACATCAATTCCCAATACTTTCTTTCTCCTAATTCTCAACCACTTTTTCTTTCTCTCTATCTCTCTCTAACCCTACATGCATATTTATACTCTTAATTTATTAGTTTTAAGGAATCTTTAACTTTCTTAATTCCCATGCAAAATGAGAAATAAGAATATAATAAAAGGACGGAGCCTAAAATGGGGCCAATTGACCGGATTGGTTAAAAAAAAAAAAAATCCTAGTGACAATTTGGTAAAAAAAAAATTGTCAGGCGACAATTAACCCAAAAAGTACAAAAAATTTCGACAAACTACTCGCGAATACCTTTTTTATGAATTAAAAATTTGAGGAAAAAAAAATGTTAAAATATCAAATTTTCCTAACTCTTATTAACGAAATTTTTAAAAAGGGGCTTAGGGGCGCAATTTCTTTTGTACTCTTGGAGTAACTTGCACTCCAGATTTATAAAATTCATGTTATTTTGATGTGAATTTCTTATTATTTCAATTTATATACATGTTATTTTGTACATGCATGCTATCATGCACAAGATACTCTAGGTTTATAAAATTCATATTATTTTGATGTGAACTTTTTATTATTTCAATTTACATATATGTTATTTTTAAATAAGTACATGTTATTTTATACATGCATGCAATTATTTATGGAGAGCGGCCACAGGAGTGTTATGTGACCGAATCATTCCCTTATTTAAAGGGAAAATTCTACAGGACTGCCATAAGACCAGTGTTGCTCTGTGGTATAGAATGTTTGGCTTCTAAGAAGGAGCACATTAAAATATGGAGGTTACAGAAATGCGCATGTTAAGGTAGATGTACGGGAACCCTCTAAGAGATAGAATTAGAAATGAGGTTATTCTCAAGAAAGTAGGTGTGGTAGGCATTGCAAACAAACTAAGAGAAAATCGTCTGCGTTGGTTTGGGCATGTTAGACGGAGACCCGAGGCTGCATCGTTTCGAAGAGTGGAAGAGTGGAACCATGGAGGGGTTAAACGAGGGAGAGGAAGACCGAAAATGACTTGGTTGGAAGGAGTTAGAAAGGATATGAAGTATATGGATTTGCATGAAGATGAAGTATTGGATCGTAAGGGATGGAGGAGGAAGATTTTTATGGATGACTACACGGAATAATTAAATTTGGTTCATGTAACCGACCCCAATTATCGGATTAAGGCTTTCATTGATTGATTAATCATTTCACTGTAAAAAGCTCTTAATTTGAATATTCTATAATCTTAACAATAAGGATATTTTGTAAATAACCACCCCAAAATGTACCCTGTGTTGAACTAACTACCCTTTTTTTTTAAATTAAAAAATACCACCCCTATTTTACAAAACTAGTAGGTGTAACCACCCCTCCTATATTCTGCCTGTTTTCCGACTGATGGCTCACGTGCCACCACCCTATTGGTCTAAAATAACAAAATAAAAAAAAATTAAAATTAAAATCATCTTTTAAAAAAAAGGTAGCTACCCCCTCCTCCTTCTCCTGCCACCGAGACAGTCAACCCAACCCAAACCAACCTCATGTCGGACCACCAAAATCAGCCAGCGCCGCCCTCTCCCACTCCCCATTCACTGCCAGCGTCCAGCATAGCCTCCCCGCCAGTACCCACTCTTCCCCCAACTGCCAGCAAACCAAACTCAACCCTCCAATCTCCACCTCGACCGCCGCCTGAAACTCGCATCATTCCTTGAAGAAGCACCAATCGTTATCCCCACCCCTCGCCTGAAACCCGTAACTCATCCCTCGCCTGAAATTCCCACCCCTTTGCTTGAAATCGAAACCCTGACCTACTCCCCACAGCCTTAGCCCGAAACTCCAACCCTCACCTGAAACCCTAACCCCGAAACTATCCTAAACCAAAGAGAGGGGTCGAAATTATTGAGGGGAAGAAAGGGGGTCGGAAACAAGGACGGAAAGAAGGAGGGATGCCGGAAACGGAGACGTGGAAGGGAGGGGGTGCCGGAGGGAGGTGGTAGGAATGGGTTTCAATTTTTTTTAAGTTTAATTTTTTATTTCAAAACCCTAAATAGAAAAATTGGCCGGAAAACATGCTGGAATAGAGGTAGGGGTGGTAAAACCTATTGATTTTGTAAAATAGGGGTGGTATTATTTAATTTCAAAAAAATGGGTGGTTAGTTCAACACAGGGTAGATTTTGGGGTGGTTATTTACAAAAATTCTAAAAATAATTTCCATGTAATATATAATTCTCTCAAAGGAGTGAGAATACACGTTTTGAATACAAAAAATTATCAATTTTAAGCAAACTAACACAAGGTCTAAGAAAATAACACAAAGTTTGTGTAAATAATACATGTATTATTGATAAAATAACATGAACTAAAACTTATGTAAAATAAAACAATGTTTTGGCAAAATAACACAAATATTATGTAACATAGCACGAGATGAGGTTGATCTGAATTAATTAGATAACATATTGTTTTAGCAAAATAAAACAAGATATAGGCAAAATAACATAAGGTTTAGGCAAAATAACTCAAGCATATTGGGTATGGAGTACCATGATCCATAGTACATTAGGAGTATATAATACTAATTGGCCTAGGCGGGATGGAAATAAATTTGGGTAATTCAGGATTTAACAAAATAAAAAGGGGAAAACATATTAATTTTAAATTTTAAATTGGAAAAATAAATTTAAAAACATATAAACAAATTCATAAAGTTTCATGTGGCTGGCTATACCGTGTGGCCGGGGTTACTTGGTCGCTCATGGGTTACTTGATCAGGGGCTACTCGGTCGGTTAGGGGTTACACGATTGGTCAAGGGTTATCCAGTTAGGGGTTACTCGATCGGTTAGGTGTTATCCAATCAAAGGTTACCCGGTCAGTGTGTTTTGGGTGTGTTAGCCGGTCATACGACAAAAAACACGCTAAAACAAATTATATTAATTAATCGCCACTTTTTATCGGCACCACCACCAGAAGCATACCTAAAGGCCAACACTCCAACACTTTGATGCCACTAGGCTGCAGGGGTAGCAAGTAAAAACGAATTATATTAGGACTTTGAAGGGTTGTCAAAAAAAATAGTTTTTTTTTTTTTTTTTTTTTTGTCTAAATGTCACATGAGTTTATTTTCTTTTACAAAATGGTCACATATGATTTTTTTTTACCAAATTGTTGTTAGAGGTCTTAATCTGCTCTGAAAAGATCACAATGGTAATGGAATAATCATATTAATACTCTAGAAGGGGGGGTTGAATAGAGTATGGGCGTTTTTCGCAAAACTGAAAATTTCAAGGCCTTGAGATCAGTTACAGGGCGGAATAAACTGATCTCTGTTTTACAATTCAAGACTTTGAAAACTATTTAAAGTAAAACAATTAATAAACAAAATGTTATAAACGTTTGTTTTGGATTTTGCTAAAACTGTTTAAAACAAAGAACGAAAGTAAGAACAAGGCAAAAGTAAAAGCAGAAATAAACACAAGGAATTGTTACGAAGTTCAGCACAAAGGCCTACGTCTCCGCCTAGGGTTGTCCAACCCGTAAGATTTTAACCAACTTTTATTTCTTCCTTTAGAGTTCTAAAGCAATGTAGAAGATCTCACTATCTTCTCTCCGTAGTACTTCCCATTACACCTTAGACACTCAAATCCTAGAAATAAAAGCTAACACACTCAAACAACTTCGAGTAGTATAACTTTACTACGAAGTGTATCACTTAAAATTACAATGTTTAGCACAAATGAACACTCGTATTTTTCCCTCACTTTTAAGTAATAAAAAGTAGTAAACAATGAGAGAATTAAAGCTCTTAGAATAGCACAAGACTCTTGAAAAACTTGGATGATTAAAAACGGCTGATCCTCATGCTATTTATAAGGCTTTGAAGCTGACTTTAAAATGTTGCACAGCAGCCTTTGAGACTTCAACAAACTCCAGGAATTTCGAAGCTTTCAAATTTAAACTTCAAGGCTGTTTTGAATTCAACGTTTATCTCCTTTAGAGAGCCAGCTAAGATCTGTTACAACAAACTTATAATATCCTAAAAATAAGGTTAGCAAGCATAAGATAAAGTAACAGCAATATTTATCTTAATAAGAAGAATTATCATATTCAAAAATTCAACAAACCGAAACAAGATAAATAAATACTTTGACAGAAAATAATCTTGAATAATAAAGATAAAATCAGTTAGCATGCTTATAGCAGAATATCAATAGTACGAATATAATTTGGCACAACATACACAAAATAAGCTAAGCACAAAATAAACTAAGCATATTAGATAATCATTGACTATTCATTTTGACTTCCATCATTCGACATAAAAAATAAAACTAAGTAAGAATTAAACTAAACAACAAGGTGGAGTCATCAATCTTCCCCTTGATGGAAGTCAAAACCTGTGACAAATAACAATAAAAGTCAACAGAATTATAGCACACAAAAATAAGAAGCATAAGAATAATAACCATTAATGATTAAATAAGCCTTGAAGTGTCCTGCTGCTCCCCTGCTCATCCATCCAACTAAGCACTGATTTCCTCAAGCTTCCTCTCAACATCTTGGCTCCCCCTACGAAGTTGCATCCTTATTTAACATTCCCAACTCAAGCCGTATAAAATTAAATCTTTCTTCACTCAAAGGCTTGGTAAATATGTCAGCAATTTGAAAATTTGTAGGGATGAAAGAGATAGAAATGTCACCTTTTTCCACATGATCTCTTAAGAAATGATGTCGAACATCAATATGTTTGGTTCGAGAGTGCTGCACAGGATTCTTAGCAATTGATATAGCACTTGTATTATCACACTTTAAAGGTATTCCTGTATAATTAAGGCCCAAATCTTTAAGCTGTTGAGATATCCACAATATTTGTGAACAACAAGCACCAGCTGCAATGTATTCAGCTTCTGCAGTTGATAAAGCTACGGAATTTTGTTTCTTGGAGTGCCAACTTATGAGAGATGATCCAAGAAATTGGCAGCAACCTGAAGTACTTTTCCTGTCTACTCTATAACCTGCAAAATCAGCATCCGAATACCCAACAAGCTCAAAGTTGCTATTTTTAGGATACCAAAGACCAAAGTCCTTAGTTCCATTTAAATACCTTAAAATACGTTTAACGGCACTTAAGTGTGATTCCTTAGGATCAGCTTGAAAACGTGCACACATACAAACACTAAACATAATATCAGGTCGACTTGTTGTTAAGTAAAGAAGAGATCCAATCATACCTCGATATTGCTTTTGATTTACTGATTTACCATTTTCATCTTTGTCGAAAGATAGTGATGAACTCATAGGAGTTTTTGCTTCTTTGGATTGTAGCATATCATATTTCTTAAGGAGCTCTCTAGTATATTTGCCTTGATTCACAAAGATGCCTCCTTTATCTTGTTTAATTTGCAATCCAAGAAAGAAATTGAGTTCACCCATTAAGCTCATTTCGAATTCCCTGCACATAATATCAGAAAATTCCTTGCAAAGGGAATCATTAGTAGCACCGAACAAAATATCATCAACATAAATTTGCACAATCAGTAAGTCACTTGCTTTGATTTTAACAAACAGAGTTTTGTCAACTTGACCACGTTTAAAACCGTTTTCCAAAAGATATTTTGATAAACATTCGTACCAAGCCCTTGGGGCTTGTTTCAAACCATATAAAGCTTTATCAAGTTTATAAACATGATCTGGAAAAGACTCATTTTCAAAGCCAGGAGGTTGTTCTACATAAACTTCCTCTTTTAGAAAACCATTTAAAAAAGCACATTTTACATCCATTTGAAATAGTTTATTACGCATAAAGGATGCAAAAGCAAGTAAAATTATGATTGCTTCCATACGTGCAACAGGTGAAAAAGTTTCCTCATAATCAATACCTTCTTCTTGATTGTAGCCTTGAGCTACTAACCTTGCCTTATTTCGAGCAATTTTACCATTTTCATCCAACTTGTTCCTGAACACCCATCTTGTTCCAATTACTGATTTTCCTTTGGGCCTTGGAGTCAAATTCCAGACTTTGTTTCTCTCGAATTCATTTAGCTCACTTTGCATAGCAATAATCCAATCCGATTCATGCAAGGCTTCTTTGACATTTTTTGGTTCAACAAGGGAAACAAAGGCATGAAAGGCACAAAGAGATTTTAAGTTTGCTCTGGTTTGGATTCCAGATTTTGGGTCAGAAATGATTTTATCAAGAGGATGAGATGAGGCATGTTTGAATTTTCTACGCATTAATAAGGGGGTAGAAGGTGGTTCTCTGAGGACGGTTTCAAGACCATGGGATGAATTTTGGCTAGATTCAGGTTCAGGTTCAAGGTCTTGAGATGAGCTTTCAGGGCTTTGAGGAGGAGAAACAGAGGATTGATTTAATTCTTCTGTGGTTTGAATGGGTTCTTGGATGTTCTGGGTAGGGCGAATTGCTGGAGCTTTTGCTGCTTCTTTATCACTCTCATCATCTGTTTCTGGTTCCTCGTATCTATTCAGCTTTAGACCTGTAAAACTTTCACTCAAAGTATCCTTTTCGGATTCGTCAAAAATAACATGTATGCTTTCTTCAACAAGCTTAGTTCGCTTGTTAAAGACTCTATATGCTTTAGAAACAGAAGAATACCCCAAGAAAATAGCTTCATCACTACGTGCATCAAATTTCCCAAGGTTATCTTTGCCATTGTTATGAACAAAGCAAGTACATCCAAATGGTTTTAGATAAGCTATATTGGGCTTCCTTCCTTTGAAAAGCTCATATGGAGTTTTCTTTAAAATAGGGCGAATTAAACAATGGTTTGAAACATAGTTACCTGTGTTTACAGCTTCTGCCCAAAAATATTTTGGTAAAACATTTTCCAAAAGCATGGTCCTGGACAGATCCTCAAGGGTGCGGTTCTTGCGTTCCACAACCCCATTTTGTTGAGGTGTCCTTGGAGCTGAAAAGTTGTGAGAAATACCATATTTAATACAAAACTTTTCAAAATTGATTTGATCAAATTCTCTACCATGGTCGCTTCTCACAGCTACCACAGGTAGGTTTTTCTCAGTTTGAACTTCTTTGCAAATTTTTGAAAATTCCAACAAAGCTTCTGATTTTTCTCTTAAAAATGAAACCCAAGTAAAACGAGAATAGTCATCAACAACCAAAAGGATATACTGTTTTCCTTTTGGGGTTTTGACACGCATAGGACCACATAAATCAATATGTAAAAGTTCAAGGGTTTAGAGGTACTTACAACCTTTTTGGTCTTAAAGGAACCTTTAACCTGTTTACCTCTAGCACATGCTTTGCACAGCTCTTTTTCTTTGAAGTTTAATTCAGGCAAACCATGCACTAAACTCTGTATTGACAGCTTTTTCAAAGTATGCATGTTAATATGTCCAAGTCTTCTGTGCCAAAGCCTTGTATTTTCAGTCAGGGCCTTGAGACACTTCAGACTAGAACTTTCAACGAGATTAGAATGAAACGAATACACATAATTATTTCTAGGAGCAGTTAGAATGATCTTACCACCTTTGTCACGCACTTCACATTTTTCATTATCAAATATTACCTCGTTGCCTTTGTCGCACAGTTGAGAGATGCTTAAAAGATTGTACTTCAATCCATCAACTAGATAGACATCATCAATGGAGTTAAATGTATCACCTCCAATTTCGCCAATGCCAACGATATTGCACTTCTTTTTGTCTCCAAGGGTTATTGTTCCACATAGATTAGTTTCAACCTTAGAGAATAGAGCAGAATTTCCACTCATGTGCCGAGAACATCCACTATCTAAAATCCATCTATAATCTTTCTTTTTCAAGCTCTCTTGCAAAATAACAAATTATCAAACCTTTCTAGACCAAACTGCAAATTTGGAATCATATTCGGTATAAACCATGTTTGGTGGTCTAGTTCCCTTAACTACCCAGATTTGCTTAATTTGGTCTCGAGTAAAATAAGGAAATGAATTTTTGATAATATGAGGATCTTTCCTTTTGAAAGGACAGGTAAGCTTGGTATGACCTTTTTTGCAACAATAAAAACAGGTAGGACCATTAAAACTTCCTTTGGCTTTAACAAAAACAGTAGGTTTCTTTTTGTCAAGATATTTATTAAAACCAAGTCCAGTTTTGTCTCTGGATCCTCGAGCTTTATCCAACATTTTGTCAAAATCATTTTCAGAATTTGAAGGTTTATTTAAAAGGCTTTGCTGATTTGAACACTTTTCAAAAAGACTTCTCTTTTCTTTTTCAAGACTGTAATTACAATAATTTAGAGAAGTGAGTTTTTGTTTCAAAGTATTGTTCTCAATTTTCAAGGCCTTGATCTGAGTTTCAGATACTTTGACCTTGTTTTCGAGAGCTGTATAAGCTTCTTTTAAAATAGAAACTTCTTTGGTTAAACTCTCAGTAGTTTCAACTTGCGTACTGAGTTTTTCTTTCAAAAATTTTGACTCTTGAATCAAGCTTTCCTCATTGATAATCATATTATGCAAGAATTCAGAAAGAATATTTGAAGGACTAGACATGAGGTTATTTACAATTACCTGAAGATGTTCTTCCTTTGAAGTGTCTTTTTCTGCCATTAAACATAGGTTGGCTTGATCATCATTGTCTGAATCACTTGAGTCAGAATCGCTCCAAGATGCCACCATAGCTTTCTTCTTGAATTCCTTTTTGTAGGGCTTAGACTTCTTTCTTTGAGGACAATCTCGTACAAGATGATCTTCTTCACCACATTCATAGCATTTCAAGGTATTGAGTTTGTTGTATGTCTTTCCCTTAGGCTTTTCTTGGCGATTGATGTATCGATCAGATTTCCCATGATTTCTTTCTTTTGAGAACTTCTTCTTCATCTTGAGGATTTTTGTAAGACTTCTTGAGAGAAGGGCAAAGGGGTCTTCATCATCATTATCTTCATCCGAATCTTCCTCTATTTCTTCTTCTTTCTTGGCTTTGAGAGCTAGCCCCTTTGTGGATGAGGCAGGCTCTCCATCTTCTTCATCAAAGGACATTTCATGGGTAATTAATTTTCCCAACAGATCATCAAGAGGAAGGGTTCTTAGATCTTGAGCTTCTTCAATTGTTGTAACTTTAGGACCCCACTTTGCTTTTGGAAGACATCGAAGGATCTTTCTCACTTTTTCTTCATTTGAGAAAGACCTGCCAAGAGAATCAAGATTGTTAATAATTTGAGTGAATCTAGTAAACATTTCCTTAATAGATTCATTGGAAAGCATTTTAAAAAGTTCATATTGTCGAAGAAAAATGCTGATTTTGGTCTCCTTGACTTGGCTTGTTCCTTCATATGTGACCACGAGCTTGTCCCATATCTCCTTGGCACTTTTGCATGTAGACACACGATTGAATTCGTTTGCATCCAGTGCACAATATAATAAGTTCATGGCACGGTAATTCTTTGCAACGCTTTCAAGATCCGTTTGGTTGAACTCATCATCATTCTTGGGAACGGCTACTCCACTTTCAGTGGTCTTCATAGGAACTTTAGGACCCTTCTTGATAATCTCCCAGAGTTCAAGGTCTTGATCAATCACGAACATTTGCATCAACGACCTCCAATGAGCAAAGTTGTTGCCACAAAAGAGAGGAGGGCGATTTGCGGATCGACCTTGAGCGAAGCCTCCATCACCAATGGAATTCATCTTCACAGATTGTTAGATCTTTACGTGAAAACCTGCTCTGATACCAAATGAAAGGATCACAATGGTAATGGAATAAACATATTAATACTCTAGAAGGGGGGGGGGGGTGAATAGAGTATGGGCGTTTTTCGCAAAACTGAAAATGTCAAGGCCTTGAGATCAGTTACAGGGCGGAATAAACTGATCTCTGTTTTACAATTCAAGACTTTGAAAACTATTTAAAGTAAAACAGTTAATAATCAAAATGTTATAAACGTTTGTTTTGGATTTTGCTAAAACTGTTTAAAACAAAGAACGAAAGTAAGAACAAGGCAAAAGTAAAAGCAGAAATAAACACAAGGAATTGTTACGAAGTTCGGCACAAAGGCCTACGTCTCCGCCTAGGGTTGTCCAACCCGTAGGATTTTAACCAACTTTTATTTCTTCCTTTAGAGTTCTAAAGCAATCTAGAAGATCTCACTATCTTCTCTCCGTAATACTTCCCACTACACCTTAGACACTCAAATCCTAGAAATAAAAGCTAACACACTCAAACAACTTCGAGTATTATAACTTTACTACGAAGTGTATCACTCAAAATTACAATGTTTAGCACAAATGAATACTCGTATTTTTCCCTCACTTTTAAGTAATAAAAAGTAGTAAACAATGAGAGAATTAAAGCTCTTAGAATAGCACAAGACTTCTTGAAAAACTTGGATGATTAAAAACGGCTGATCCTCATGCTATTTATTAGGCTTTGAAGCTGACTTTAAAACGTTGCACATCAGTCTTTGAGACTTCAACAAACTCCAGGAATTTCGAAGCTTTCAAATTTAAACTTCAAGGCTGTTTTGAATTCAACGTTTATCTCCTTTAGAGAGCCAGCTAAGATCTGTTACAACAAACTTATAATATCCTAAAAATAAGGTTAGCAGGCATAAGATAAAGTAACAACAATATTTATCTTAATAAGAAGAATTATCATATTAAAAAATTCAACAAACCGAAACAAGATAAATAAATACTTTGACAGAAAATAATCTTGAATAATAAAGATAAAATCAGTTAGCATGCTTATAGCAGAATATCAATAGTACGAATATAATTTGGCACAACATACACAAAATAAGCTAAGCACAAAATAAACTAAGCATATTAGATAATCATTGACTATTCATTTTGACTTCTATCATTCGACATAAAAAATAAAACTAAGTAAGAATTAAACTAAACAACAAGGTGGAGTCATCATGCTCAATTGGCCCCTAAAATAGAAGCTACTAAATAGTCCTTAAATGGACCTCTGACTTCTAAGTTATTACCACGGATTCCCTATAAATACCAAATGGTGACATTAATGCATTATTTTCAGGTATTTTATTCTAATCACTAAGGCTCTATCTCCTAATTTTCGACCTGATATCATAACCTGAGCGTTAAAAAGGATTTCTCAGGAACACCCTTGTATCTCTCCTAATTTTCGACCTGATATCATAATCTAAGCAATCATTTGGGTTTCGGACAACTTTTTTGGAGCACAGATGCAGGTACTATCTATCATCATTCTTTACAAGTAACATTGTTTTAATAAGAACAGATTATGTGCCTGTTAACGTGAATGTACTAAAGTAGTACATTTTACGCAGCTATCCAAAAGAGCTGGGTGATAACTGATAAAGTACGCACCTGATTGAGAACACGCTTATGGTTGCTCCATGCCTCCACCTTGGCAATAACAGACTAACTGTACGAATTATAGATCCCCTGATGGTTCCCAGCTGCCTCAGACTCCTCACACTTGGAACAGGCTCCGCTGTGAAGTTCGCTATATATATCCTATCTGTTGGAGACTTTGGACACTCATAAGCAAAGCTTTTGTGCTTCAAGCTCGCTCACCCCACTCTCATCCACCACATATGTGACAATGATCTTGCAGGAGCAGAATTTGACTATCCTGCTGATGTTACATGAGTTAGAAAGTAAAAACAGCAGAGCCATTGATAGAAACCATCATAGTCGATTAGTCGGAGCAACTAACAGACTTGAAGTGATACCTGGAGACACAATAACTTGAAGTCTGAAACCCCACAAAATACTGGCATATGCCTATTACATCCCCTAAACTGGTACCCAAGATTTAGGCTATGCCCGAATGAGTAAAGAATAAGCAACCTGTAATCCTGTATAATTTGCATTCTCATTATTTTAGTAAGTGAACAGCAGCTAAGGTTACAAAAAGTTGAAGAGAAAGTGGACACTAATGAAACTGGAGATCATTTTTATTGATACCTGAGGTCGCTGAGGCACTCTTCATGAAAGTCAGCAAGAAAATTAATAAAAGCACCAAAAAAAGAAAAAGGAACCTGTAGCTTGGCTAGCAAAAATACATTTAGTCGACTTGATTTCAAGACTTTATTGTCTTTTTTTTGGTCTTTATATCATCAAGAAGACTTGGATTTACTTGGACTATAAGTGTTTGGGTCCCTACGACACTACCCCTTAAGAACCCACTAAGGTATTTACTAAAGTATCCTAAGATGGAAGTTACGAGAGTGCCCTTAAATCGACCTCTGACCTCAAACTTATTACTACGGATTACCTATAAATACCAAATGGTCACATTGATGCATTATGTTCAGGTATTTTATTCTAATAACTTAGGCTATATCTCCTAATTTTCGACCTGATATTATAACCTGAGTGGGGGTTTCTTCGGAACACCCTTGATTTAGCTCACCTTGTTAGTTTGCAGGCGAGCAATCGTTTGGATTTCGATTTGCAGACAGCTTTTGGAACATGGATCCAAATACTATCAATCATCATTCTTTACAGGTAACATTGTTTTTATATGAAACAGATTCTGTGCCTTTCAACATGAATGTACTAAGTAGTACATTTTACGTAGCTATCCTAAAGAACTGGGTGATAAAGTACGCACCCAATTGAGGTTTGAGAACACGCTTAAGGTTGCTCCATGCCTCCACCTTGGCAATAACAAACAAACTGTACGAATTATAGATCCTTTGATGATTCCCAACTGCTTCAGACTCCTCACACTTGGAACAGGCTCTGCTGTGAAGTTCGCTATATATCCTATCTGTTGGAGACCTTGGACACTCATAAGCGAGGCTTTTGTGCTTCAAGCTCGCTCACCCCACTCTCATCCACTACATATGTGACAATGATCTTGCAGGAGCAGAATTTGACTATCCTGCTGATGTTCGATGAGTTACAAAGTAAAAAGAGCAGAACCATTGGTACAGTACCATCATAGTTGGAGCAACAAACAGACTTGAAGTGATACCTGGAGACACAATAACTTGAAGTCTGAAACCCCACAAAATACTGGCATATGCGGATATGCCTATTACATCCCCTAAACTGATACCCAAGATTTAGGCTATCCCTGAATGAGTAAAGAATAAGGCAACCTATATAATTCGCATTCTCATTATTTTAGTAAGTGAACAGCAGCTAAGGTTACAAATAGTTGAAGAGATAGTGGACACTAATGAAACTAGAGATCATTTTTATTGATACCTGAGGTCGCTGAGGCACTCTTCATGAAAGTCAGCAAGAAAATTAATAAAAGCACCCAAAAAAGGAACATGTAGCTTGGCTAGCTAAAAGACATTCAGTTGACTTGATTTCAAGACTTAGCATCAGATAACATGAATGAAAAGTATATAGCAATGAATGAATTCCAGTCCCACTTACTTTATCCATCTCTCCCAAATTCCCATTTCTCTATCCTAGTTGTTTGATCGAGTGGTGGTACTAGACAGCATGTTGGGCTCACTGCAGAAGAAGTCCAACTGATGAGGCTGGCAGAGCAACAGCACTTCTAGGCTTACTAGCCATTTGGTGCGAGTAGTCAATCTTGACTTAAAAGTATAGCAGCAGCAAAAAAACTGAGAAACAGCAACAAAGAAAAGACAGCAGGACAGAAGGAAAAAAAAAAAAAAAGCCACAATCTAAGTATTATCTTTATCTTTTTTCCTTTTGAACAGATGGCAATATCCATCATCTTTGAGATAATTGTATCAGTACTGATTGTTAATGCATGGTACAAAATCAAATCAAAAGCCAAATGATTCATTGTTCTGCTTCTCATAAATATTATACCTTCAGCAACATAGAAGTACAATAAAAGTTTATAACAGATTCATGCACCTAAACTCAACATCATCAACATGCTTCTGACATTTCTCATCTGATAGACAGCCTTAATATGATGAATTGAACATAAGTGAAAACTGAAATTATGCTGTGCTCACAAGCGAGGCATCAAACACAGATCCTGAATGTGGAGGTGAATGTGGTTTAGGTGGCATTTGTAGTGACTCAAATGGCCCTTCCAACATTTCTACAACTCTGTTCATAGGCGGCCTGTTCGAGGGATATGGCTGTATGCACCATAAGCTCACCAAAATCATTTTCCTCTCTAACTCTTTTGCCATCGCCCATAACCTCATCAACTGCAGCTTTCTCCATAGACTCAAGTCGATTGTATATCCATTCAGGAAAGTATATTTCATTGCTGTCCTGAACTTCATCAGTTGGATTATTCGTATCACAAACTAGGTCGATGAGCATCATCCCATAGCTATAAACATCTGATTTATGGGAAACGCCACCAAAATTTCTACAAACAACTTCTGGAGCAATATACCCAATTGTCCCCCTTGCTTCTGACATTGAAATCAAACTATTCTTTAGTGGACACAATCTAGCAATGTCAAAATCAGAAATCTTTGGGCAAAATTCTTCATCAAGAAGAATATTATGAGGCTTAATGTCAAAGTGCAATATTCGCGTATTGCAACCTCTATGCAGGTAGTCTAGTCCCCGTGCAATTCCAATTGCAATGTTGAACATAGTTTCCCATTGCAATGACTGTCTAATCTCTCTACCATATATAAACTTTTCAAGAGATCCATTAGGCAAGAACTCAAAGACAAGAGCTCTTTTGTTCCCTTCAAAACAAAATCCTAAAAGAGTAACAACATTGACATGATTAGTCCTGCTAATGCTTAATACCTCATTGATGAAATCTTTCCCATCACCCTTTAAAACTTTCAATTTCTTCACTGCCACGAAACGACCACTGTGTAGTCTTCCTTTGTAAACACTTCCATAACCTCCTTCACCAAGTTTATCTTTGAAGAAATTGGTTATTTTCCTTATGTCTGCATATGTGTATCTTTTTGGTGCAAGAGATCCATAACTTTTTAAAAAGGCTGCTACAATTTGATCCTCTATTGTTCGTCGACTCCATAGAAATGAAACTTTACTGGTTTCCCGCCTTTTGTTTGCACGGGTGATCAAAGCAACCAACATCATTGTCCCTAGGAGTGAAGCAGCTGCACCTGCAGAGTAACAATCATAGAGAAGTTCGTCCCCCTCTCTCATAAATCCTCTCTACTGGAACTAATATTTGTAATAACTAACAAGTACATGTCAAAGAGATATGTATGCAGTACACATAATAAGTATAATACCTGATCCAAACAGTAATTTTCGTCGTAAACCTGCACAAAGGAATGACTTGTAGACATAAATTTGCTGCTTAGTGCTTATGCATCAAACCTTAATTGAGTGATGCTAATAATTTGCAATATCAAATACTTTTAGAAATCCTTCACTTTTATAAATTCTTTTCTTCCTTAAATCCTAACTGAGACAGACTTGGTTTTCTTATTGGGCGTTGGATCATTATTAGGAGTGAAAAGATTCTCCTAGTTTCCCATTGTTAGATTCATTTGAATAGGAATACAGATTTTATTTTAAGAGTATTGTAGATTCACTTTTTATAAATGTTAGATTTTAACAGAACTATACAAAACCAAGTGACCCAAGTATAAGATTTCCATGTATTTAGAATATTTTACTTTTCTGATGTGTTATCTCCCAATAACCAAACATGGTAAAATTGAAGAATCCATAAGTTAAAACAATCAAAAGTAGTTAGTAATTGCTTTGAAGACTTGATAATCACTTTATAATCTATTTTAAGTATCAACTCGATCGAGTTGACCCTAAAGCTAATACTTCGTACTTAATATTTCACTGTAATCTATTGTAATAAAGCTGGTTAGCATTTCTAAAAACAAAGAGCCAAGTAATGAATTATGCACCTGAATTAGATGTACTTGGCTTAATACACTTTAATGGCTGAGGTCCATCTCGGCAATAACAAACAAACTGATCTGAAGATGGATCTGACCCGCAACTGCCGCCAGACTTCTGACACTTAGAACAGACAGTGAAGTTCACCATGTACTTCATCCTAACAGTTCTCCACTTGTTTAAGACACTAAGAAATGAGGCATCTGTGCTACGATTGAGCTCATCTACCGCTCTCTTATCTACTAGAAATGTAAAATTGTACTTGCACGAGCATGATGAGTTACCTATCCTGCTGATGTAAGTGATGTCTGATGTATTACCAAAGTAATAGGCAGTACCATTGGTACCATCATCGTCAGAACAAGAAAAAGTCCTAGAGTAATATTTGGAGTAACAGTTCTTAGCGCAACCATAGAATAAGCTTATAAATCTATAACCGGCCTCTGGCTTCAATGTGGGAAGATAGGTTATATTGTTTAAATTTGGCATAGTCAAATAACACCTATTGAACTGAAGATTTATGAAAAAAGCCATGGTATGGGAAGATGTATTGATGCCAAGCACTCTTAAACTTAAGGTGGCTTGTGCATTTTGATAGACGATCATACCAGGGTAATTTAAACTAGAATGTTTACAGTCGAGCAAGAAGGCTGTGATCCCACAGTATTTGGGCCGATTACCTCCCCAAAATGGGTAACCAACATTTTGGAGATGACCACACAAGTACGGTATAGAGCATGATGTATATTGTGCATCCTCAGCATTTGACAAGGGAACAACAGCTAAAAACAAGATGATGCAGGTTATGAGAAGAAAGTTGATGCTAAAGAAACCAGAGATCATTGTTATAAAAATATACAAGTATTTTTTTTTTCTTGTAAAGAAAAATATAGAGAGGACGATGTATGAGTGGTCAAATTTAACTTTCAACAAGCACTTATACATACTGACTGAAGGTTTGCCGTTTTAGCCTCATTTAAGGTGGTTCAAGTGGGATATTGGTGAAGACAATTATAGTCAAGAGTGTGAAAATATGAAATGCAGGCAGCACACTTCCCTTTTTCTCTTAAAGTTGCACCATTTAAAACGTTTACGCTATTCACACACTTTTCTTAACTATCTATTCTTTTGTGAATAAATGTAAGAAAAAATCGCTTTGGGGACCTGGATATGTCTAAATACTTTAAATATACCAAAGTTTTTACCAAACACCCTTTGGCTTTTAAATATGAAGTAATAAATAAGCCAATAACTACTTTGTAATACAAAACTCTATGCAATGAATCAATGATTGATGTGACAATTAAATTAAAACAGGGTATCATATGTTCTACATTCACATTATTACACCTAGCTCTATGTGAAAATTCAGGGCATGCATGAAGCGAATTGAAGACATAAAAAGCAATAAGACTCAAGTCCACATAAGAATCTTCCAACCGTGTAGGGTAAAATTTATCATCAAGACTTGAGTTGATCAAAGTTGACTTGGATTACATATATGGGTAACCTGAAGTTGTGAATGAATGGGAATTTATGACAAAAATTGAGTTTTAGTTTCACTGTATCATCTTCTTGCATTACAAATCTCTCTTTCTCTTTCTCTTTCTCCTTTTGTAAAGTATATTTTTGCAATAGTATTTAATCATGTGTGTGTGTGTGTCTGTCTGTGCGCAATGATATAAATCAAGTCATCTTTGCAATGATGTATATCAAGTCTTGTGTGTGTGTGCAATGATATAAATTAAGTCATCTTTGCAATGATATAAATCAAGTCTTGTATGTGTGTGTGTGTGGGGTATATGTTTGCAATGATATAAATCAAGTCTTGTATTTAATAATCCATTCCTGCAATCTTAACTTTTAAAACACAAAGTTATCAAACATATTCAAAAACAAAAAACAAAAAAAAAATGACTTAATTAAGCTACTCCCATAAAAATCTCACTTAATCGAAAAATAATAATTGTATTTAAGTAGGTCTTAATTTTTATTAACTAAACACTACTATCTTGTTTTAAATTTTTACCTTTTAATCAACCAAATCCTATTATCTGGTTTTATTATATTCATTTCTAATCAACTAGACCCCATTTTTTTTTTTATTGTACTATTCGCCTTTACTTGAACTTCATCATCTTCCTTTTTTATTTACATTTCTAAATATATAGAAAGCAAAAGAGACATTTATTTGGGGACAAAGGGAGAGCCAAAAATAGTACCTTTTATCCAAAGAGACTTTAGGTGCATCAGTGGGGATGGAGATGGCTGATCAATCTAGTGACTTGGGCAGGGTGTTGCTTGAAAGCAGGAAGTCATTTAAAGAGAAAACTAAGAGGGAAATGAAGCTCACTAGAATCCAAGAGGGAAATGGGGGTTGGGGGGGGGGGAGGGTGGGTATCGGGGTTTACACATAGTGAGGAGGCAGCATGGGAGGCCTCAGAAGGGGCTCCTACAACAAATGGGAGAGGAGGAAAGGAAATAGAGTTGTCTGTCTGGATTTAGCTGGCTAGTATCTCAAGACTAACTATAATGAGCTTAATTTTTTGTCAAACAATACATCCCCTAGTGTAGGACTCCCTGATGATCCCCAAGACTCAATCTGCCTCCAGAGTCCAGACTCCTCTCACTTGGAACAGGCTGAGAAGTTCAGCAGTTTTCTATGTTTTTCATCTGTATTGGCCACTAATTTGGATACTCATAAGCAGCAATTATGGTTAAGCTCACTTATCCACTGCTAAACACTGTAAATGTGACATTGCTCTTGCTGGAGCAGGAATTACCTATCCTGCTGATGCCTGATGAGTAACAAGGCACTAAGATGAACCACTGATACAGTACTACAGTAACATTGTAGTCAAAGTAATAAAAGCAATATAGCAGTCATAAATCAAACAAATTTCCTAGTAACCGCTGCCTCGCTTTGGTTTGGAAAGCAAGGTTGACATACTCCTATCTTGCAAATAACAATTAGTAGACAAACAATCTTGAGAAATAACCATGGTGTGGGAAGTTAGATTGATGCCAAAAAAGCTTGATCCAACAAATCCATTATGAAATATGTTCACAAAAGGGTGATTCTGATCATAATGACAAGTGAGCTTAAAGTCTGAAATACCACAATACAAACCTATTACCTCCCCATAACATTGGATATACCCGCAACAGTAAACAAAAAGGAATGCTTTACAATATGCAATTTCATTATTTGATAAGTGGACAGCAGCTAACAAGATTAAAAAAATAATAAAAAATAAAAAGAAGTTAAAAAAAAAAAAAAAAAAAAAAAAAAAAAAAAAAAAAAAAACACTATGAAGAATTGAAAACAAAATGGATACTAATGAAAATGGAAATCATTATTATTGATATTTAAATCCACATGATAACATATATCATTTTGATATCTCCTACAACAATAACTTCAATAACTGAAAGTTCAAAAATCAAATCCCATTGCCATATAAATACATTTGACATATCTCTCATTGTATTAAAGCATGGACATACCTGACCTCACGTGGTGATTATAGACAAGGAATCCATCATGGATTCTGTAGGAGAAGATAGATTTGGTTTGGGGGGCAATTGTAACGACTCTGATGACCCTTCTAACATTTCTACAACTCTGTTCATAGGAGGTCGGTTTGCCGGATATGTTTGTATGCACCATAAGCTCACTAAAATCATCTTTTTCTCTATCTCCTTTTTATCGTCATTCAACATCTGATTAACTGCAACTTCCTCCATGGACTCAAGTCGATTGTATATCCATTCAGGAAAACACATTGCACTAGTGTCATGTGCTTTGGTATTTCTACCACAAACTAGGTCTAAGAGCATCATCCCATAGCTATAAACATCTGATTTATGGGAAATGCTGCCGTAATATCTACAAAAAACTTCTGGAGCAATGTACCCAATTGTCCCTCTTGCTTCTGACATTGTTATCATACTATTCATTGGTGGACACAATCTAGCAAGGCCAAAGTCAGATATCTTCGGGCGAAATTCTTCATCAAGAAGAATATTATGGGGCTTAATGTCAAAGTGCAAAATCTGTATATTACAGCCTCTGTGTAGGTAATCAAGTCCCCTAGCAATTCCAACTGCAATGTTGAACATAGTTTCCAGCTGCAATGATTTCTCAATCTCTTTACCATATATAAACTTGTCAAGAGATCCATTAGGCAAAAACTCAAATACAAGAGCTCGTTTGTATCGTTCAATACAAAAGCCTAAAAGAGTGACAATGTTGACGTGGTTAGTTCTGCTGATGCTTAATACCTCACTGATGAATTCTTTTCCATCACCCTCTAAAATCTTCAACTTCTTCACTGCCACAAAACGACCATCATGTAGCCTGCCTTTGTAAACAATGCCATAACCTCCTTCACCAAGTTTATCTTTGAAAGAGTTGGTCATTTTCTTTATATCGGCAAAAGTGTATCTTTTTGGGGCAAGGGATCCATAACTTTTCAGAAAGGCTGCCACATTTTGATCCCCTGTTATTCTACTCCATTGAAATGGAAATTTATAGGTTCCTCGTCTTTTATATGCAAGTATGAACAGAGCACTCAGCATCACTGTCCCTAATACTACAGCAGCCACACCTGTAGAGAGGAAATTGGAGAGAAAATTCCCAAATTGTAGATGCAGTTAAATTACCAATAAAGAAAATTTCACATAGAATCAAGAATTTCATATGATTCCTCTCATACATGTACTCCATTTCAGAAGAAAAAACATTAGAAAATCAAGTGCATGTAAAATTTATTTTATGCATGTATGGGGCATCAAATCTCTTCATTGTTGTATACAAATCAAATACACTGCAGCATGACAGTAATGATACCTGATCCAAGGATTGTTAACTTTCTTTGTTCACCTGCACAAGGGATATAGATATTAGTTTGTATGTGCATATCAAACACAAACATTTCGTCCCAAACTTAGTCTCCCATGACTTATAGCAGATAAGAGAAATTGGAAAAGGCATTACTTTAACACCCCTTAACATTCATGAACCTATGGATTGTAATTGTACTGACTTATACAGAGTACAAAACGCTACAACAACAACAAAGCCTAAGTCCCAAAACACTACATTTAATAATTAAAAAAAATATTTACTCTTATCACACAAGTCAAATACTTGATTAGGTATGTAAGTGAAGGAGAGGGTCTTTCCCTGTGCTATTTTTGTTTGATCTTGTAGTTGTCGGTGGATTTATGTATGGAAAGAAAGAAATAATGTTGTGCACAATTCGGCTGATTTTCTTCCTATAAGCCCAGTAGATAGAGCAAACATGAGACATTTATAATTTTTTGATTTAATTAAAAAAAAAGACACGTACCTGATTGAGAGCACACAAATGGATGAGGTCCATCCTGGCAATAACACACGAACTGATCCAAAGATGGGACATCAACTGATGATCCACATCTTCCGCCAGACTCCTCACACTTGGAACAGGCTGTGAAGTTCACCATGTACTCCATTTCAACTGGCCACTCTGTTAGGATACTCCAAAGAGAAGCGTTTGCGCTTCTAAGTTCATCTAACCGACTCTTGTCCACCGGAACAGTAACATTGTTCTTGCACGAACACAACTTTCCTATTCTGCTGATCTCTGATGGGTCTTCGAAGTAATAAGCCAAATCATTAGTATGATTATTAGAGTTGGTGCAAGTAAAAGATTTTGAGTGAAATCCAGAGACACAATCAGAGCAACCATAAAATAAGCTTATGTAGCTATAACTGCTATCTGGCTTCAATGTGGAAATCATGGTTATTTTACTTGTATCTTGCAAATAACAGGTTTCCAACAGCTTAAGTCGGGAAATAGACATGGTATGCGAAGATGTATTGATGCCAAGCACATTTAATCCCAAGTATCCATTATTATATATATTCATAGTAGGGAACTCTGTACCAGCAAGACAATTAAGCTTAAAGTCTGGGATGCCACAGAATCCAGGCCTGCTACCCCCTCCCCAAAAAGGATACCCAATGTTTTGGATCTGTCCGCACGAGTATAGATTAGAGCAAGCTGTATACTTTGCATCCTCACCATTTGACAAGGAGAAAGCTAGGAAAATAATGAAGGTTATGAAAGGAAAGTGGATGCTAACAAAGAAACTAAAGATCATCATTCTGATGGTGTTCAAAATGCTTTTGTGTTTCATGTATCTCTTTGTGAATGTCAGCGTGAAAATTAACATAAAACAAAGGCCAGGATGGCTTTAGGATGTAAGAAAGTTCCAAACAAATTAAGCAGTTAAAACGTCTTTATTAGCAAAGATATTTGACTTGATTTGACTAAAAGACTTTGGTAACATGAATGAATTGAGGTCCAGGCATAAAATGAAAATTATTCCCCAATCCTTAAAAATCCTCTAGATTCAAAGTTGCCAATAAGGACCCTTGGCTTTTTAGTGGGAGTAGTTTCCCCCTTTTTTGATGATGATGTGATTTTTTGTCTCTCATTCATAAGAGAGTTCTTTAATATTAAAGGGTTGAGAGCATATATATACTAAGATGGAATCCTGCATGGAACTTCTAGAGCATATATTTCATTATCTATTACTTTGTATTGTTTATGATTAGAATGCCAGCTGCCATAATTCCAACGTTAGAATTGCAAAAAAGTGTAGCAAATTGATGCCTAGATTTATAGAACAATTTTTAATTCAATAATTTAATCTACTCTTATTAAGGCAGGGCTGGGTCTGATATTTTATGGAAACAGTTGTGCAACAGGACTGCAGGAACCTGATATAGTACGGACTCTATAGAGTATATACTATTTGTAATTTGTAAGATTGTAATTAGATTTTTAGCTAAGCAAGAATCATATGAGCAGTCTGACCAGTTTAATAAAAGAATTATATTTAAGCAAAAGACGTAAAAGAAACACATAACACTTGGTCTGATCATCACATTGTTATAGTAAAAGAATTTTTATGACTTGAACACATGACTTCCTAGAAAATGAACAAATCAACAAAAAAGTAAGCACATGCTACTATGAGTACTACCTCTGCTCTATAATATATATTTTCTGTTTAAAGCCATGTTAAGGACTTTTTAACTGTTAAATATCATTCCTTTATTCCTTTCTTGATCATTGACCCTCACACTCTCTCCACCACTCTATTTTTCTATAAATATTTAACTTACACTCTATTAGGGCCTGTTTTGTTTACCTTATTTTCACTTAGTTCAGGTGTAAAAAGTTCAAATAAGTCAGTTCAAGAAAATATGTTCTAATAAGGGTTACTTAAATATAAATAACAACTAAAATAAGTTTTAATAAGATCTAATAATTTCAGATAAGTTTAATTAGTTCAAGTAAGTTCAAATAAAATATAAGATAAGTCTAGATAAGTGAAAATGAGGTGAATAGAACATACCCTTAAACAAAGCAAGTGATCTATAAAAGTTACGCACTCACTCATTTTGCATAGTATGGTGTTAACGTATTATTTTGTCAGTATATAAACAAAACAAGAAACCAAACGATATAAAGGAATCCATCAAACTTATATCCTTTCTCGCCTAAAACATGCCTCCATTGATTTAGGTATTGTTCTGCTCACCTTATTTTCACTTTTTTAAAGTCTAATTAGACAATAAGTTCAAATAATATAGGAGATAAAAAAAAGACAATACTTCCTTTGTTCCAAATTAGTTGACACGTTTTAACAATTGACACTCTTTACAAACTTTTGTGATTACGTATATAGATAAGAAAAAACATAGTTATGTGTCAATCCTTTCAATAAAAACACACTTATTATAATTTCTGTATTTAATTTAAAGTTGAATCTATGCATAAGAAAATGTGATCAAAGAAATGCGTCAACAGAGGAATTATAAGGGCTAATAAATTCAAATAAAACAATGATTAATAATTTCAAATAATATTAAATTTGTTTAATCGTTTGAATCATTGTTTGAAGTATTTTTTCTTTTTTATACATATACATCGATAATACTGATTCAAGTAGTCAAGATTTCTCTCTCCAAATAAAACCGATGATGTACGGTCAAATAATCCCAATTCAATTAAATGTGAAAGAAATTACCTCCAAATTCAATTGATAATTAAAATGCCGAAAACAAAACCGACGCTTCAAATTTGCTGCACTTTCCTCTTCAAAAATCAGCATCATTTAATCAAATAGCAGCACAAAACAAAGAAATTATAAAAAATTAAATAAAAATTGATGTGTAGGATAAATTATTACCGTGAATGCTGCGAAATTGATGAACTAGCGGAATGCAAATTGGGCAACTCATTGAAGATTGAAGATAAAAGTGGCGGTTTAAAAAAGGGTTCATTTTCGATTAATTTAGGGAATCTACTGATAAAATGAAGCTGAAGTTTAGCGGAGTAAAAGTTTGGTCCAAATTGGACACGGTACAGAATAGCTCCGTTTTGTTGAGGTGACCCACTACTAGCTTCTGCAAAAGTGTACTCGTCTACTCGACATACTACCTCCGTTTCAATTTATTACGGAGTTCAATAACAATAATACTTATTAGCTCCATTTTATATTATTTACAACAATTTAACATAAAGTGTAAGTAAAAAATATCTAATCCTCACGAATAATATGAAACGAATTAGTATAATAGTTGTACAAATAGTCGATAACGAAAGAAGGACTTGATTGAGTGGAAACCAAAACATGATAAATAAAAGGCGAAAAATAGGAAACATAGAAAATATAAGCCCTAATCAAAGTGGTTTTTTAATAAAATTTTGACCACATGAAATATAACATAAAAGGTTTAGGTCATCAACCATAATATAATAATGCTTGATCTATACACCAAAACGACATCCGCTTCTTCATAAAACGCAGGCACCAAACAAGCTTAAAAAAAGCGGAAAGAACATCATGTTAGTAAATAATGAACATGCATATTTTAAAGAACATCAAGTTAAGATAAAAAGAACGCGAGATATTCTCAACACAAATCTTTAGTTACGGGAAAAGGTCTACCCATGGTTCACATTAACTTATAAAATCTTTTAAAAAATTCATTTTTCAAAATCAGTTTCGTTATTTCTCCAAAAATACAGTTTCTCATAATTATTTTTATTCTCTAAAATTATTTTACCCAAAAATAACTTAAGATTTCGTTTTTAAATTTCAAAATTCAAATTTTTAAATTTTATTTTCAAAATTTCAGTTTAATTTTTTTTTTTATTTCGTTCATATTTTTCACCAATTATATATATAGTTATAACATTCATTTTAGGTTCTCTGTGTGTATATATATATTTCTTGTAATGTTCTGTATATGATTTAATTATGTTTTTTATTAGAAAATATGATGTACTTATAGTTGTTTGTAAAACTATATCTTTTTCCTTATGTCCATAATTACATCATGTAATAATTTTTATTAGATTATTTTAAATGTCTACGTTCTTTGATTGTAATTGCAATGTACTTTTATCGTCACATAATGTTCATTGCTTATTGTGAAATGTTCTTTGAATTTTGTCGTTATGTTCATTACATAATATTATCATGTACTTTAATAATATTACGGATGTTCTTTAGATCTGAAAAACAATCATCTATAGAGGAGATCTCAAAAGAATATTGTTATCAACCTTCATGATCCTGATTTTAAAAAAAATATACATAGTTAGTGATAATTAATATTAAAAAATATATAGAATTAATAAATGATATATTATTTAAAATTAATATTATAATAATTCAAAGAACATATTGGATAAATCAAAGAACAACGAAGCAAAGAACATAAGGGATAAAAATAAAGAACATTCATATTAGAACATCATCTTCAACCTTTGACAATATATTAAAATATAAAGAACATCATCTTCAACCTTTGTCATATCGATCACAAATTCATAAATATCAAAATTGAAAAAAAAAAAAAACAATGATAGTTTACAATAATTGATTAGGGGATTTTGCTCCCACCAATCGGAATGCGCCACGTGGGCCAATCAGGTCCTGTCAAGTGTCCTCCAGTTGGACCTCTCAGGGCTTGCCACGTGGCACACGCTTATTCGTCCACCCTGGACTTATTATGTCATGACACGTGGCATACTCCATGCCTAATGGAGAAGCCGGTCACCTAGGCCCAACTTCCGAGGGAAGCCCAATCAGCCCAAGGTTAACCTAAACCTAGATTGGCACGTTTCCCGAGGTTATAAATACCTCCCTTAATCCTCATTAAGGGAGAGAACGCAGATTACACACATTAAACACTCTCACCTAGAGAGACCCAATCACTTTAATTTCCGCATTAATTACTCCTCAATCAAGTACTAACTTGACCGTCGGAGGCGGATCTCCAATCATCCGGAGCATCCGTTTGTTTTGCAGGTACAGGTGTCCGGTTCCAGTCTCGGAATTGTAACTCTCCCGCAGGACATCAGAAAACCCCGAAACATTTTGGCGCCGTCTGTGGGGAGAGTACTTCTGAGATGGAATCCACGTCTGTACCGACTCCTGAAGAGAGGCGTCCCCTAGACGACCCTCAAGTTCAGTCGGACCACGATACTGAGAATGAATTTGAAGTTGAAGCTCACACAGCTTCAGACGGGACCCTAAGGGCCCGACGTACCCGTCATACCGAAAGGAGGGAACGGGAACATCTTCAAACTGGAAGCGAGCCAGCAGGCGCACCGCCTGTTCGGCAGCAACCGACTGATGGGTCTGCTCCCATCACAAGGAACGAACTCATGACCTTCATGAGGGACTTCAAGGGAGAAATTCAAGAGTTGATCAACAAGAAGCCGCCTGCTCTGGACAAGGAGCAGTCGGCTAAGAAACCCTCCACTTCACGGAAGAGGAAGCCAGTTCAAGGGCGAGAGGCGACCCCTCATCCTAAATCTAGGAAGTGGGAGCCACCTGCCCTTGATTTCACAAAATACCGTTTTCCTACTCCAGGAAATAGGAAACCTGTTCGTCATATTCAGGCGGACGGGTCGAGGAAAACATACACAGACGCTCGGCTACTGCTAGAGAAGAAGAAGAGTGACCGATTGTCAGAGTCGGCCTCTACTTCAAACTTCCAAGACAGTCTGCGAAATACCTCGATGAGGCATACTTAGTCGTATCATGAGAGTCAGTCAGGCGGCACCTCCCGTCAGTCCGGCTTTCATAGCGACCAGGCGGTACCAAACTTACCGTTTGTACCGCAACAACAGTATTTTTTACAGCCACCTCCGTTTGGTGGACATGCAGCAAAAAATGTCCAACCTATGGACTGGCAGCTATAGTTGCTTAGACTTGGTGAACAGCCGTCGGCCTTCTCCAAGGAAATTACTGAAGCCGCTCAGCCGGCCAAAGTGAAAAATGTATTAGTAGGCGCCTATGACGGCACTACTAACCCAGAAGACCATCTGATGGCATTCACCAACCTGATGTACCTTCAAGGGTTGGATGATCCCACTTGGTGCAAGTGTTTCCCAGCGACTCTCAAAGGAATCGCACAACAATGGTTCGGCAACCTGCCGACTGGTTGTGTAAATAATTTCAAGACGCTTGCTTACTTATTCACCTCCAACTTCGCCATGAACATCCCTGCGAAGAAGACGACCCTTGATTTAGGAACAATTCAGCAGGGCGAGAAGGAGGGGCTTCGTTCTTACATCAGGCGATTTAACCTGATGAGACTACAGATTCAAGGGTTACCGGATGAAGTAGCCTATACTGACTTTTTCAGAGGTCTCAAAGACGGGTCGACCTTCAAATTTGATTTGGTCCGAAAGAGGGTGGCGACTCTTCAAGAGGCCTTGATTGAAGCGGAAGCCTATATACAGGCGACTGATCTTTGTAGTACGGTAAAACAGTCAGACGGGAAAAGGTCCGACAAAAGAGAAGGACGACAGAAGCAGTCGTCAAACAAAGACGAGAAGAGAAAAGAGGTCTGGGCAACTGATTCCTCTAAACAGCCGTCCCAGAAGAAGAAAAAAGAATTCAAACCATACTCCCCAAAGTATGTGTTTAACAAGGATAGTCAATTTATCCTAAAGGAAATCAAGGGACGGATCTCAATTGAGAAGCCGGTCCCCATGAAGGGTTCTGCAAACAATCGGAACCAAGAAAAATTCTGTGATTATCATGAAGATGTTGGTCATCACACCAATGAATGCATCACTCTCATGCGGTATCTGGACCGCCTGGCTGAGCAAGGTGATTTTGACACTTATGTCAAGAAATCTACGGGGAACACTTCCTCAAAAAAGCAGTCGACCAAAAAGAATCAACAGGCCGACAGCTCCGATACAGATGATGCAGTCGTCTACACCATTGCAGGCGACTTCTCAGGAGGCGGCCCCACTATTAGGGGCAACAAAGACAATATCAGACGATTAGATGTAAATTCCGTTCACCAAGAACGGCCCTCCAAATATTCATTTCCTGAGATTGTCATCACTGAAGAAGATCTAGGAGGGGTAAGAGGGCCGCATGACGACCCTATCGTTATTGAATGTAAAGTGGCCAACCAGAGAGTTGGCCGAATCCTCATAGATACCGGAAGCTCCTCAGATCTCATCAGTAGCAAATGTCTGTCGAAACTAAAATATCAGACTGATTGCATACATCCGGCATCCCACCCTTTAGTAGGGTTTGGAGGAGGAGTCGTCCACCCAGTGGGACGAGTGGATTTACCCATCCGCCTGGGCAAAAAAGGGGAAGGACGACACATGGTAGTCCGGTTCCTGGTAGTAGAAGAACTCTCGGCCTACAACATGATTCTGGGACGACCAACCCTGAATAATTCCAAGGCTGTTATAATCCCATCTCTTATGTTGCTCAAGTTTGAGAAGGATAATGGAACAGTCGGGTCCCTAAGGGGAGATCAGAGGATGGCCCGAGAGGAGTGCTATCTCTCAGATGTCAAGCCCACTGTTATGGCCACTAGGTCGAGAGGTGGAAAAATAGACCTTGACAATGTCAAGGAGAGTGCGCCTGTTCAAGAAGCAGGCGGCAAGAAGAGAAAGGCATCCCAGACAGGGGCCTCAAGAAAAGACAGAAAATAGCAATCATTGGCAGAGGAGCGGTCGGATGAATTCCGCCCTCAGCCAGCTGGTGAGCATACAGACCTGATCTTAGATGACTCGCGTCCTGATAGAACAATCAAGGTTGGGACGACTGCTCTAAGGGACCTGGGTGACGACTTTCACAAACTATTGAAAGAATACAAGGACATCTTTGCATTCGAAGTCCATGAAATGCCAGGCATTAGTCCTGATCTGGCGGTACATAAACTGGTCGTGGATCCAAAAAAGAAGCCGGTACGACAGAAGAAGCGGAACCATGGCGAAGAAAGAAGTCAGGCGGCAGCCGCCGAAGTTAAAAAATTACTTGATGCAGGGTTCATTCGGCAATGTTACTTCCCAGATTGGGTTGCAAATGTGGTGCTTGTTAAAAAGCCGAATGGCACCTGGCAAATGTGTGTAGACTACACAGACTTAAACAAGGTGTGCCCCAAAGACAGTTACCCTCTGCCTAAAATTGATAACCTGGTCGACTCAACAGCCGGCCATGCTTTGATGAGCTTTATGGACGCCTACTCTGGTTTCCATCAAATTCCTTTATGGAAGAAAGATCAGGAGAAGACGACCTTCGTCACTGATCAGGGGTTATACTGTTACACGGTCATGCCGTTTGGTCTTAAGAATGCCCCGGCCACTTTCCAGCGAATGATAAACACTGTGTTCTTTGATCAGATTGGGAGAAATGTCGAGGAATATATTGATGATATTATTGTCAAGTCTAAACTTTAGAAAGATCATCTGTCGGACCTCCGAGAAACTTTCGCCACACTCAGGCGGCACCATGTCATGCTCAATCCCAGGAAATGTTTCTTTGGAGTTGAGTCTGGGAAATTTCTCGGATTCCTTATCAATCAGAGAGGAATAAAGGCGAACCCTGAGAAGGTGCAGGCGGTCATCGACATGCAGTCGCCTCGTACCATCCGAGAGGTTCAGAAGTTAACAGGTTGTCTGGCGGCCTTGGGAAGATTTCTAAGCCGATCAGGCGACAAATGCCTATACTTTTTCTAGGCAATTAAGAAAAAGGCAAGGTTTGAATGGGGGTCGGATGCTGAGGCGGCCTTCCAGAAATTGAAAGTTCACTTGCATTCCTTGCCGAGGCTGGTCAGCCCTTTGCCCAAAGAAGTACTCTACATGTACCTGGCCGTATCTGATCATGCGTTAAGCGCTGTTCTCCTTGCTGAAAGAGACGGCTGTCAGCTCCCGGTCTACTTTGTCAGTCACGTACTGAAAAATGCCGAGTTGAGGTATCCCTTAGTGGAGAAATTTGGTCTTGCACTCTTCATGGTTGTTAAAAAATTGAAGCCCTACTTTTTGGCACATGCAGTCGTCGTGTATACAGACCAACCTATCAAGCGGCCACTGACCATCATGGAGTCGTCAGGCCGAATGATCAAATGGGCCATAGAAATACAGAGCCTCGAAGTTACCTTCGAGCCTAGAAAAGCAGTGAAGGGGCAAGCCTTTGCTGACTTTATTGTTGAGATGACTCGTCCTCCTGACTCTCAAGTTCCAGACCAAGTCTGGAAGGTATATGTGGATGGAAGCTCTACTTCAAATGGTTGTGGAGCAGGCGTCATATGTCAGTCGCCAGAAGGCGACAGGTACGAGTATGCTCTACGCTTCAATTTTCAGGCCTCAAACAATGAGGCAGAATATGAAGCTTTACTAGCCGGAATCCGCATGTGCAAGGCGGCAGGGGCAAGAAAAATAGACGCCTGTTCCGATTCACAATTGATAGTGAGTCAGTACAATGGCGAATACGAAGCAACCCATCCCGCCATGATCAAGTATTTACAGGCGGTCCGACAAGCAGTCGGCTCCCTTGAGGATTTCCATCTGACCCAAGTGCCGAGATCAGAAAACAACCAGGCGGATGCACTTTCAAAATTAGCATCATCTGCCTCCTGTGATACTCCTCGAACTGTTTTTTGGGAAGTAATGGAGAGGAGAAGCATTGAGGAAGACCCTATTGGAATCTTAGACAGAAGCTCAACCTGGATGGATCCAATCAGGGCATATCTGACAAATGGTACCCTGCCGGATGATCATCAACAGGCGGCAGCACTGAAAAAACGAGCAACCAGTTTTGAAATAATAAAGGGAGAACTTCACAAAAGGGGGTACCTTCAACCCTTCTTAAAGTGTGTTACTCCAGAAAAGGGGCGAGAGATACTAGATGATCTTCACTCTGGTTACTGTGCTTCCCATATAGGCGGTAGGACGCTTGCTCAACGGGCAAGGCGGCAGGGCTACTTTTGGCCTACTTTAGAAGCAGATGCGATGGAGATGGTGAAAAAATGTGACAAGTGCCAAAGGTTTGGCAAACTAATTCACCGTCCGGCTACTGACCTCACTACCATTCATAGCCCACTACCGTTTGCTAAGTGGGGCATGGATATTCTGAGTCCATATACGCCTGCTACAGGCAAAAGGAGGTACATACTTGTTGTCGTCGACTACTTCACTAAATGGGTAGAGGCGGAGGCTGTATAGGGAATCAAGACGAAGGATGTAATTTCATTCATTTGGAAAAATGTCATCACTCGGTTCGGGGTTCCCATGTCTATGGTTTTTGATAATGGTCCCCAATTTGAGACACCTGTTCTCAAAAGCTGGTTGGGTGACCAAGGAATTGCACACTACTTTGCATCTGTCGGCCGTCCACAAGCAAACGGCCAGGTAGAAGCCTTTAATAAAATCATCGCAGACGGTCTCAAGAAAAAGATTGAACGAGCAGGCGGCCTATGGGCGGATGAATTACCACATGTTCTCTGGGCTATTAGGACGACTGAAAAAGGGGAGACTGGAGAAACTCCATTCCTCCTAACTTATGGTGCGGAAGCTGTTCTTCCAATAGAACACTACGAGCCGACTCTTCGAGTAATGCTATATGACGAAGAGACAAACTGGGAAGCCATGCGCCTGGCATTAGACTCACTTCCTGAAAGGAGGGGCAATGCTGTCTTGCGCCATGAAATTTACCGCCTGAGAATGACTAGATCATACAACAAAAAAGTACACAGGCGTCCACTCAAAGTGGGGGACTTTGTACTTAGAAAAATGGAAGCAGTTGGAAGGGCTAATGAGTCTGGCAAACTAACTCCCAACTGGGAAGGACCCTACCGAATCTGTGAAGAGGTCAGGGACGGTACCTACCGTCTGGAAACACCAGACGGCCAACCGTTGCCTCGAACTTGGAATGTAGATAATCTTAAGAAATATTTCTTTTGAATGATATAAATAGTCAAGGGCTACTTAATAAAAGTTTGCATACTTGATATTCAATTTTGTACTAAGAGGGACATGCCTACTAACAAACAGTCGGCTACTCTCCATACTCAGTTTTCATTTTTACTTAAGAGGGGCATGCCTACTGACAAACAGTCGGCTACTCTCCATGTTTAATTTTTATTCTTACTTAAGAGGGGCAGGTCGCCTATACATTTACAGTCGCCTACTCTCCATTGAGTATTTCACTTTATCATCAGAGGGGCATGCCGTCTGTACCTTTACAGTCGGCTACTCTCCATTGAATATTTTACTCTATCACCATAGGGGCATGGCGTCTGGACATACAGTCGATTCCAAGACAGACGACCACCCTCACATACTTAGCTTAGAAATGATGGTGGTCTGGCCGACCCTGTGCCTAAATAGGCAGCTGCCCTCCTCTTACTTAGCATCTGCGTCCACCAAAGGACTAACCAAGGCCACAGGCCGAATGATCAGACCAGGCGCCAAGCCAACTGATCCAATCTTCAAAACTAATACGACATGTCCCAACATCATAGCAGGCGTCCGGCGGCATCCCTCCGGATGAAATTCGTCGCAGAGAGCAGCTCCCTTTTGGGTGGAACATTGCTCTATAACTAATTACACAGCACCTATACGACTGTCCCCAAGGGCAACCACGTAGCCGTTTTTGAGACAAGGATAACTTTATCACTAACCAAACCAGTGGTAGCAGTTCACATCTGAGTCAGATGACCGCATGTATTACTTGGGATAAATGCAGGGGGTACCTCTTGAGTTAATAGCCAACAAACATTGGCGAATCAAAAGGTTCAGCCGGCCTCCGCCGCCTGGTACCTTTACTACTCAAGCAGGAGTGACGGCGACTGAGTAACACCAAAGTTAACTCATAGTCACTCTCTCAAACTTAGTATGGAGCCTAAAAGGTATGAGTCGTCCGCCTGTTTTAGCAAACAGGGGCTCTCAACCACTACTCCTGCTAGGTTAACAACCTATGAGTTAAAAGCCAACAAACATTGGCGAATAAAGGGGAACAACCGGTACCCACCGCTTGATACCTCTACTACTCAGTTACTTGGCGACTAGGTAACAATTATGTTTACTTGGTCACTCCTTAAAAATTTAGTATGAAATTAAAAAGGTGTTCATACAGCACCTGTTCACACTAGATTAAATATGGCGGGGAACGGTCGGCCTAGACGGCCTAAAGTCTCTAGCCTAAAAACATGACAAGTAGAAAACCACTTTCCTACTTGGTTAATTTTACAAATGAAAGGACCGCCTGCCTAAAGGGGATCCAGTCTTTAAAATGGTTCGAATACCGATTGGATAAATGGCCGACTGATCGTCTAGCCTGGAAACAGACAACCAGTCGTCCAGGGGCATAGGCGGCGTGACTAACTATCCGTACCTGTCTGCAACTATCGGCCATGTAAAACAGTCGGTATAGTGTACAATTGGATATCAGAATATTCAATACTTAAACAAATTTGAAGCAAAATAAAAATATTCATTAAAAGGAAGCCGGTCATTAAAGACCGACAAAATATTCAGAGCCCCGCCCCCCTGGCCGGGTAAATACAAACAAACGGCACGCAGGCCGGGGAAAGAAGACATAAAGCTTATGAAGGGGGCAGATCTTCAATATTAGCAGCTGCCGCCTGGTCAGCACTCTTTTTGCTGGACTCGGCTTCAGCTGCATCCTTCTTCGATGCATTACCCCCAAGCGGCACAAGCGCCACTACCGGCTGCTCCTCCTCCTCCAACGCCTCTTCCTCAGCAGCCGCCAAGATCTCTTGATTATATCTATCAGAACACTGGCGGTACGTTTTTTCCCAGGAGGCAAAGTCGGCATTGGGGAAGAGGCGGCCCCAAGTCATGCGCTGGATTTGAGCAGAGTCTTCCATCATCTCCCGGACCAGCTCTTTCTTTTCTTGCACGGCCTTTTCAGAGAGCTCCTGAGTAAGACTCTTCTCCTGGGTCACCAGGCGTTCCTTTACGCTCGCCAAGGATTTCTCCAAGGTTTCGTATGAGGACATCTTTTGGCGAAGAGGTCTCAGCTCGGTCTTGAGGTTGTTGATGGTCGCCTCCAGCTCACTATTCCTCTTCTGGGCCGCCTCTAACTGAGCCCGGATAGCGGCGGTAGCCTGCGCCTGATAATAAAGAATATCAATTGTCAGAACTTCATTTTGGGCAATTTGAAACATTGCCTTATCACAGTCAGAGGCGGCCATAGCTTTTGCAGCCTTTACCCCTTTGTTCTTCCGTTCAAGCGGCTTGCGAAGGCCGTTCACTCGGAGCAGGGCCTAAGTAAAAAGGGGAACAGGCGTCAGTTTCCAAACAAAAAAGAAAACAGGCGTCCTGGAATTCAAATACTCAAAAATATGCTAAGTATACCTCAGCAAGGACCCCTGCAATCCCGTCTAGGTCAAGGGTGCCGACACCCCTGACCGCCTCCCTTTCAGCTGGAGGTACGGCCTTGATCATAGACTTGGCCACTTCGACCAAGTCAGGCTCCTGAGGGCCGGCTGCATCAAGCATAAACAAACGGATTAGACCTAGTAAAGGAGGGAGCAAGTCTAAAATTTACAAGGACAATTTCATACTTCTAGGTGGCCCAGCTGGAGTTTTAGAAGAAGTGGCCGGCTGTTTCTCAGCCGCCGCATGTTTCCTGGCAGAACCAGGAGAGCTCGCAACAGTCGTCCTTCGGGCCTTGGGGTCTGACTGTTGGGAAGAAGAAGCTCTTGGAGCGCCCGTCTAAAAAAATAAGAAAAGAGTCAGTATATGCATAAACACAACTCCAAAAAGAGAGTGAAAGGTTCGAAGCCCACCAAGGGTGCCCCCTTGTTGGGGGAGTCGGTTGAAGACTGTTGCATGATGGAGGCCCGCAACATGGCCGCCGCAGTCTTGGAGGCGGTAATTTTGCTCATGGCGTCCGCTGCAAAAACAAATAGCAAAGTTAATAAAAGTCATAACAAGAAATGCACGGAACAACAGAGTATTCGACAGGCCGGCTACCTCTTGAGCACCGACTGCTGAGGCCACAGGCGGCCAAAAAGTACTCGTCGTAGAGCCATTTGAAGCTCGGGACGCAGTGCAGGGGTACTTGCTCTCGTACCCCTGAAGTAGAGTTCACCTTCGACTCTACTTTGAAGAGTCCTTTATCTAGGATCTCTTTCTTAGCCTTGGGGGGAACAGGCGGCATGCTGCGGCCGCCTGCAAGAAGGGGCGGATTCCTGTTCCACCTGTTGAAGCGCTTGTTCAGCTTTGTGTCTGAACTCTCAATGATAAGGAAGGTGCTCCGCCAGTCCTTCCATTTGTTTGCTTTACCTCTCGTCACGAGGTAGCCCCTGTGGCTCGTCAATTGATACCAGCCGGTACCGTCTGCCTTAGGGGTCCGGCTGAGGTAGTTCATGTGGGCGAAAGCCTCGAAGTTCGGATCCACCCCGTGCAGTTCGCACCCGGCCACATAGCCGAGTACGTTGACCCAGGAGTTCGGGGCTAACTGCCATAACCCCAACTCATACCCATCCAAGATCCGCTGAACAGCCGGATGTAGTGGGAAGCGCAGCCCAGCCTTGATGGCCGCCTCGTAGCAGCCAAAGCAGGCGCCATCATAACTGGTACCAGCCGGCCAGACGACTGTGTCTTCTGGATCCGGCACGAACACTAAAAAGTTGGGGCCCATTGTGTGGTTTGCGATAAAGCTCTCCACTTTCTCTTGCATGGCCGTGATCCGGCCCCGAGGTACCGTGCAGTAGTAGGGGGTATTTTGCTCTCGGTGAGAGGCGGATGGCTCCGCCCAATCGTCCCCCTTCTCAACTGCGTGAGAAAGCCTCGCCTCTTGTAGGCGACTGTTTTTCTCTTTTGTGTCCAGAGAAGCATGGCCAGAAGAGCTAGACTCGGAATCGTCCTCTGACGAGTCCGAAGAGGACGACTCCTCCCCTCTCCCGGAGGGGCCCGCCTCCTCTCCTTTAAAAGGAGCAGGAGAGAATGTAGAATTGTCAACTGAAAAATGGGAAGGGGTCACTTTGACTCCTCCCTCAGAACTGTCGGCTTTCAAGCCGCTTTGTTTCACTTCCACATCTGGCGCCTGGTCAGATGTTTCACTAATCGGCACCCTGTGGGAGGAGCCGTCTGAGTTTGAGATCCTGGCAGTCTTTTTTGTTCTGGCCATCATGCTCTGCATAGACACAGATACAGTCGGACTTTGTATAAAGGGCAAAGATAGGTCCAGAAAAGGGCAGGCGGCACTCCTAGTCCTAGATTCAGCCGTCCCCGGTGACCGGCTGATCACTAACCTAGGTCGTGTCGTGTGCTTCCGTGGTGCCATTTCAAAAAAAGAATAAAGTAAAGAGAAAATTAAGAGTAAGAGAACCGACGGTTACCTGAACGAGTGACGATTGATGAAGTTCTGAAAATCCTTTGCAGTCGGCTGGTCAGAGCAGGCGGTAGGCAGAAAGGGTCCAAAATGTCAGAGCAAGTTCAGGGGTCCGACTGTTCTCTTACAAAGTTTTCAAGTGTGAAAATGACCGAAGTCAACACTCCTTTATATAGGCGAAGTGAGAAGGCGAAGGGTCACTTCCAGAATTCAAAATTTTGGCGGGAGAATCTCTCGGCCTCTCGCCGAGTGACACCTGTAGCAGGTCGTCGCCTGTTACAGGGCGATACCTGTCACAGGTAACACGTGACCAGTCACGTGCCACCTGTGAGGGGCAAATGATTAGGGGATTTTTCTCCCACCAATCGGAATGCGCCACGTGGGCCAATCAGGTCCTGCCAAGTGTCCTCCAGTTGGACCTCTCAGGGCTTGCCACGTGGCACACGCTTATTCATCCACCCTGGACTTATTATGTCATGACACGTGGCATACTCCATGCCTAATGGAGAAGCCGGTCACCTAGGCCCAACTTCCGAGGGAAGCCCAATCAGCCCAAGGTTAACCTAAACCTAGATTGGCACGTTTCCCGAGGTTATAAATACCTCCCTTAATCCTCATTAAGGGAGAGAACGCAGATTACACACATTAAACACTCTCACCTAGAGAGACTCAATCACTTTAATTTCCGCATTAATTACTCCTTATTCAAGTACTAACTTGACCGTCGGAGGCGGATCTCCAATCATCCGGAGCATCCGTTTGTTTTGCAGGTACAGGCGTCCGGTTCCAGTCTCGGAATTGTAACTCTCCCGCAGGACATCAGAAAACCCCGAAACAATAATCGTGCAAAATAATAATGAAATATAATCAACCTAATAAGCAAAATTCTGAAATTAAAATCATAACAAATTAAATTAACTTACCTTCGCCGATCCATCGTTTACAATGTCCTCATAATTTGCTATGTATTTTTCTCTCTACAAAATTCTCTATAAACTTTGTTCTCTATCTTAATTCGAAATTGAGATATGGTGAAATTTAATTTTGGAAGTTATGTAAAAATGGAGAATATCATGTTGAATCCCATGAATTATGAAAGAGATTGTATTTTTTTTTTTTTTTAAATAACAAACTGACAGCTTGCAAATAAAATGTTAAAAACGCATCATTTAACACCAGGTATACCATGAGCATGGTACACCCGCCCTCGTGTACTATGCAATTCAATTTTCAATAATATAATTCATTAGCATCAATTTACATGTATGGTTAACAAAAATTGTCTCGAGTGGTTACCATAGGCGAAGAACCAAACACAAATGTTGTTGGGGAAGAACAATTTGCCTTAGGAGGTATTTGTAAAGACTCCAACGACACTCCTAACATTTCTACAACTCGATTCATAGATGGCCGATTGGCGGGATACGATTGTATGCACCATAAGCTCACTATAATCATCTTTCTCTCTACCTCATTATCGCCATTTATAACCCCGTGAATTGAAACGTCTTCCACAGGCTCAAGTCGATTATATATCCATTCAGGAAAGTACATTTCACTGTTGCCTTGAGTTTCATTGTTGCCAATTTGTCTACCACATACTAGATCCAATAGCATCATCCCATAGCTATAAACATCTGATTTATGGGAAACATTGCCATAATATTTACATAAAACTTCAGGAGCAATGTATCCAATGGTCCCTCTAGCTTCCGACATTGATATTATGCTATTCTTCTGTGAACACAATCGGGCTAGCCCAAAGTCAGAAATCTTTGAGCGGAATTCTTCATCAAGAAGAATATTGTGAGGCTTAATGTCAAAGTGCAATATTCGCGTATTGCAACCTCTATGTAGGTAATCTAGTCCCTTGGCGATTCCAATTGATATGTTGAACATGGTTTCCCATTGCAATGGTTCGTCAATCTCTCTACCGTGCATAAACTTTTCAAGAGATCCATTGGCTAAGAACTCAACTACAAGAGCTCTATTGTTTCCTTCGAAACAAAAACCTAAAAGAATGACGACATTGACATGATTAGTTCTACTCATACTCAATACCTCATTGATGAAATCTTTTCCATCACCCTTTGAATACTTCAATTTCTTCACCGCCACAACGCGACCATCGTATAATTTTCCTTTGTAAACACTTCCATAACCTCCTTCGCCAAGTTTATCTTTGAATGAATTGGTCATCTTTCGTATATCTGCGTACGTGTACCTTGTTGGGGCTAAGGATCCATAGCTTTCTAAAAAGGTTGCTATATTATGATCCCCAATTGCTTTTCTACTCCATAGGAATGAATATTTATTTGTTTTTCGTTTTTTGCTTTTCCAAATGAACAGAAAAATTACCAGCATTACTATTCCTAGTAATAAAGCAGCTACACCAGCCCCTGCACCATGACAATAATATAGAGCAGAAGATTAGAGAATGTAATTTGATTTTGAATATCTACTCCATATTTGTTAAACTGTGTGTCAAAGGGTTAAGTTGCAAGTTAAAATAATTAAAATGAAAGAAAATTTGAGTATCGTTACAGGCTCATGACAAATGCATACCGAGCATTATTATAGGTGTTGTTTGGTTGGAGGTAAAAAGCATGGGAAATTCTATTTCCTAGAAAATGGATATAGCATGTGTTTTTTGGTTGGCACAAATTTATCAAAGTGGGGGAAATGGAAATTTCAAGGGAAGTTTCAATTCCCATGAAACATGGGAATTCACTTACCAAGCCCCCCTTGATAAGTCACAATTCTCATGATTATTGTAGGGCTTACTTGCATTATTATCACTAATAATTTAATCTCTTTCTTTCTCTCTCCAAATTTGTTACCTTAAATAAAAAATTGTCAAATTAACTAACAAAACATAGGAAATAAATCTTTAGGAAATCAAAGTTCCTACATTATCAACCAAACAAACTTAAGGTAATTCCGAGAAAATAGACAAGGGAAATTACTTTTCATGAAGTATAATTTCCTATGGGAACTCAGTTCCCATGTCAACCAAACAACACCATATTTGTTTCTACAAGTTCTTTATGCTTTCCGTTTTAGTTCATTCCTAAAGTTCTGTACACTTATTTTTCTATTTTTCAAAACATATTTCCACTCATTTTCTTATATGGAATTCTTTTTCCAATTGTCTTTCATTATCCATCTTTCTAATTACAATCTTTCTTACACCTACCCATGCATTTTAATTTTTTTCACAATTTTCTTACACTCACTCACCCACCACATCAACACTTTCACCAATTACATTAATTTGTGTGCAAATAGTAATGGTAAAATCTTTCGAGAACGAAGGGTAGTATACTTTTTTTTTAAAAGAAGAAATATCCTACTGAATTAGCTTCTCTCACTAATCGGTACACTAGGCAACTCATAATAAGCTCGTACTTATTGTAGTCACAATGAACTACACTAAGGTCACTACGGAGTACCTTTTTTTTTTAAAAAAAAAAAAAAAAGATAAAGAGGACCCTGATCAGATCTCAACCCTCACGATTTTTGGTCCAATATTTGCGCGCCAGACACTTTAAAAGTGGGAGAGAAAGATAAAGGATTCTCATCCTTAAAGTGTCTCTAACGAAAATTAAACCCCCAATCTTAAGGTTGGAAGGTGCAATCACTAAGGTCACTTACTACATTTGCCCAAATTAGGTTTTTTTTGCTTTAATTTATTAACATTATACAAAGTACAGATGCAATTTGCAAAAGCCAAAAACACTGAATAATAAAGAGGAATTTATAAATTACTCCATAGGTCCAAACCACATATTATGTACCATTTGTATGTCACATTCCCTTTGGCATTGTTTTGATGGTGAAAAATTACTTGAAGAAATTACATAAAGGTTGATGGTCATCAATGATCGAGATGTCAAGTATGACTTGTATGAGTTCAGAAGAAAGGAGCACTAACCATATTTATTGGCAGTAGATTTTTTTCGTCCACCTGCACACATAAGAGTAGAGTTTGGTTAAATTGATATGTAACGTAGATAAAAATGTCTTTAGTTTAACTTATAATTAGTCTCCCATTGGTTAAATCGCTGTATGTAAATAGTGCAACAGTCACATTTATTTTAAAACAGAAGGAGTAGGCAAATATGCACGTACCTGATTGAGAACATGCTAACGACCAAGGACCATCTCGGCAGTAACACACAAACTCATCCGAAGAAGGATATGAACCACATCTGCCACCAGACTCTTCGCACTTAGAACAAGCAGTGAAGTTGGCCATGTACTCCATCTTAATGGGCGTGGTTAAAATACTTCGAAGAGTGGCATTTGTGCTTCTAAGCTCGTCTAACCCTCTCTCGCTTACCGCAACATAAATCTTGTTGCTGCACAAGCACGAGGACAACGATTTACCCGTGTCTGATGACACTGAAGGCGCTGAAGGGCCTCCAAAGTAATAAACACTACTAAGGGTACCGTCTTCATCGTTGGAGCAATTAAAAGAGTAGTAAGGGCGGTACCTAGAGACGCAACTAGCGCAACCATAGTACAAGTATGTTATCTTGTAATTTTTGGCTGGCTTTAAATTGGGAAGCAATGATACCTTGTTCGTATTGAACAAATAACATTTTTTAATCAAATTATCTAGGGAAACTAACATGGTGTTTGTAGACGTATCAATATTAAGTACGCTCAACATAGTATATCCGTTATGAGCAAAATTCATAGTGGGATAATTTTTTTTCACATCGCAACCACAATTGAACCCAAAGTTTGGGATCCCACAAATTTGAGGACGATTCCCTCCCCAAAACGGGTACGGGACGTTTTTAATTTGCCCGCAAGAGAATGGAGCTGAGCATGTTTTATAGTTTACGGCTTCACCATTTGACAAGCCAACAATTAAGAAGAATATGATGATGAAAGGAAATTGGATGCTATTAAAGAAAGTAGAGATCATTTTTTTTTTTTTTTTGGTGTGTTATAACAACCTAGTACGAGTACGTATATGTCTTAGCTTTTATAAGCTTGTACAGTTGTACCCTACATGCAAAATGAAAATAACCTGTATATCGTCTTTTGTATGAAACAAACATGAGAAATTAAATTCCAAATCTTTTTTGCACTCTTAAATCAAACAGTGATGAGAATATTTGCTAACAAGAAGTATATTAACAAGAAATTATCAATACTAGTCAATCAATCAATACTATATACTAAAATAATTACCAGAATTATCCCAAAAATACACGTGTCGCATTCACAACAAAAAATTTCCCACCAATTTTTTTTTCCCCTTAAAAATAATAAGATAATTGATTAAAAAAATATGTAGCCTAAATAACCCAAAAAATTAGACCAATAACAACTTTAAATAAATCAAATATTTTTTTAATCGTCAATCTATAAAATGTACATTCTCTTGAATCTTTGATCGTTAATATATAAAATGTATTTTTCGTTTCCTACTAAAAATATTTTTAACTCAATATGAAATTCATAACTTGTACACAAATTACAAAATAGAGATACTCTCCATTAACGTATCTCATCTATCATCATAATTTGATAATATAATTAGATATATTTAAATGTATACACAATCTATAAACAAATACAAACGTGTAGTAATTTATAAAAATATTTTTTTTTTCTGGTGAATCTAATTTCCGAGCGTTGCTCGAGCAAAGAACTAGTTCTCGTTAAATTTGTGGGTGTATATTTAATATTTTTAACTTTCTACAATTTTAATGTGTAGTTGAACATATTGATGCTCAAATATGCGCGTTGAAATTGTGTAAAAAAAACAAAGTGTATCAAACAAAAAGTAAAAAAAATACTTGTAAAAGCTACTTCGTAGTTCTTATGGTGTGTTTTATGACTTTTATCCACCTAATTTTTTACTTACTTCCTCCGATTTTTATTAGATGCATCACTTTTAAATTCATGGACTCCTAGGTAATTTTTGGAGAGGGAAGAGATAGAGAGAAAGAAAAAAGTAGATCGATGTAATATGAAAGAGATAGAGAGAATGTATTAACCAAAAAGAAAAGTGATGAATCTAAATTAAAACTTCCAAATATAAAAAGTGATGCATCTAAAAAAACCGGAGCAAGTATTAATTTTACTACTTTTCTTTTTAAGAGCTTACTGTATCAAAAAAAATTATTTACTGAAAATAATTCTTAAATTTTTTTCAATCTGAAATAATTGAAAATGAGAATGAGCAGAATAAGATCTTACTTGCAACAATGCCACAAAAAAAAACACAAGAACAACAACCGACCACATCCTATATGACATAGAAAGATTCAATCAAAATAACGGCAAGTTTTGTTTTGTTGTATACGAATAGTAAGACTGTAGTAGTGTACTAGTGTGTGTGAATAGGAATAAGAAAGGGGAAAAGTTGCGTTCCTTAGAAAATGTCAGTTAAGTGAGTGTGAATTGATTTTTGATCTAAAAAAAAAAAACAGTGTTTGACTTCTTGATTATACAAAAAGAATTTTAATTAAATAAATTAAACTATTGTTGGACATGATTGATTTGTGCAAGACATCACGGAAAAAAAAAATAATTAAAAAACTAAAAAAAGTACAGAGTATTAAGGGGCTATAGAAGCTACTTCACTTGTCTCTTAAATATTGCCCTAAATACTTGATTCTATTTTTTTTTAGTTACAAAGTTAAATTTGTGCATATGGATTGAAATAATAGTTGATGAAGGGAGATGGAGATACAGATAGGGTTATAGGGCAATCTTTTAAAACAAATTAATTTACATTTAGGATTGTAAAAAGTGACCCTACCAACCCGACCTGAACAAAATCCGATTCAAATTTCGACATATATAGACATAATAACTTAACATAACTGCATGACTCAAATTATCCGACCTCAATAAATCCGACCATTTATAAGAGTTGACACATCTTGCTAGTACTATAAGCACCAAAAATAAGGGGTGTACGTCAGATGGGCCAAATAAGGAAATTGCACCATGGAGTAGATACAAAGCCCACAACGCCAATCACGTGTATAACGTTTTTTATCCACAAGAATAAACTAGGAGTTGTCGGGGGTCCAATTTTTTATTTAATTTTTTTTTTTTTTATATTTTTTTTTTTTTTTGGTGACTATTAAAGAGCTGAATGTGGAAGTAGCAACTAGCCAAATACGTAGTTTGGGCCTTCATCTTTTCTTTTTTTTTTCTTTTTATTTTTTTTTTACAATGGAAATTCTTTGATTCGTTTGAGCAAGGCTTGTGTAGTCTGTGCGGAGCAAGCCGGAACTGGCTTCGTGACTGGTAAGAAAAAAGAAAACATTAGGAACCCTCCTCACGAGGGAAATTCCTAATGCGTCGGAAGAAACGATGGAAAATAGAGAAGAATTGTTACAAGGCATAATATCCATACTATCACTAACTAGGTGACCAACATTTGCTATCCAGTTTGCTGCTTGATTTGCCTCTCGAAAGATATGGCAAATACTTAATTATCGAATTTTCCAAGAAGAAAACAAATGCCTTTAACAATATGATCAATTTGCCATGGTGTGGACCAGATGCCTTTAACAAAGTTAATTACTAAAGGATTATCACCCTCAATTAGAATATTTTTGATCCCATGCTCAAGAGCTAGAAGAATTCCTTAACGAAGAGCCATGACCTCTGTTATGAAAACCTTGGTGGTGCCGAGGTTGAAAGCGTGAGCTCCTACAATTGTCCCACTATTGTCTCTGATGAGGTTCTTTGCTGCTGTTGAGTACTGAACCGTCAAAATTGAGTTTGTAAGAATTTGTTGGTGGCGCCTCCCATGATAGAGTTTGTTGGAGAATGAGAAGGAGGAGTAGGTGGGGATCTCCTAAACGGAGACCCCGAGGAAGAAAATGTATCGGTGAGAATTCTGTAGTGCCACTCATTGAACGCAAATTGCGCTCGATGGTAAATTCTAGAGATATCAAAATGTTCTTGGCGGAAAATTATAGAGTTACGCTCTTTCCAAATACTTCAAATAAGGAAGATAAATTTCCTAATAGTAAGTTTGGGCCTTCATCTTACCTACCAAAAAAACTAGCCTAATACGGAGTAGTACATAATTTATCTTAATTATTGATAATATATTTTCCTCATTTTCTTTTAAATATAATACTTTAATTTTTGCACTATTTACATCCTTATTTTGACTAGCTGTGATGATTTATAATTAAAAAAAATATTATAATCATGTGGGATCTTGTTAAATTCATCCTCGGTTTATAATTTATTATTGATATAAAATCTTTGTAATTTTTACATATTAGTAATAAAGATTTAATGATTTAAATGATGCATTGGCAAGTGTATAATGAGAAGTGTTGCATTTAAAAGAAAACAAAGGAAATAGTAGGCTGGTCTGGTGCAATGCATGATTTTAACAATAAAAATTTTACTTGTATGTGTGTAATATAAATGATGTAAGCAAAACAGTATAAATTGTGATTCCTCTCATTAGATAAATTAAGCTATAATGAAAAGACATGATGTTAAACTAGCATTTTTGCCTGTGCGATGCAAGGGCTATCAATATTAGTAGTAAAATTAGAAAAAGTTTTTTGTTATTTTATTTTACTTTATTAAATGTTTTTCTTAAGAAAAATGAAGAGTTTAAAAGGAAGAAGAAGGAGTGACAATTGAAATGAATCTATAAATAGTATTTGTTTGTAAACATTAAATACATACAGTGAATTACTAATAACATTATGTTTTTTTAAAAAAAATATATAAGTATAAAAAGTTGAGAAAGGGAAAGGGGACACGTCATTTGTGGTTTGTGCTATTATATACTAAGTAAGTGTAGATAATAGATATTCTAATTAACTTTATAGTTTAATAAAATTTAGATGATATTAGCATTAGTTTAGTGGTTTTGTTACTTCATACTTGAAATAAAATAAGGAAAAATTGTAAATAACCACCCCTCAAAGCACCAAAAATTGATTTTACCACCCCTTTTTTGTTTATTTTAAATAACCACCCTTTAAAGTAAAAAAAAAAAATAGAAATCACCACCTCTTTACATGTAGTTCCAATTTTATAAAAAGAATGATTTTTGTGCCAAAATATGGCCTACTAAGGTTTTGGGAGTCACTTTGTTCCTTTGGTTTCAATTTGAGGTTACAAATGAAAAAAAATTTAGTGAAAATGCCTCGTTTTGCATGTTGAAAATCACCTTGATTTGCGTGAAATTCACTAAATGAGGTATTTTCGATACTTTTTTGGGTGTTTAGACCTCAAATCGGATCTAAAGAGCCAAAGTGACCCCCAAAACCTTAATAGACCAAGTTTTGACACGAAAATCAATATTTTTTAGTTAAGAGGTGGTGATTTCTATTTTTTTAATTTTTAATTTTTTTTACTTCAAGGGATGGGTATTTTTTTTTAAAAAAAAGGTTGGTAAAATCAATTTTAGGTGATTTGAGTGGTGGTTATTATTTACAATTTTTCCATAAAATAATGACAAGAAGACAAAAAATAAGAGCTGAGAGCATAGTAACGATCTAAGTCACAAATCCCTCTAGACATAATTATGAGTTTGTGATCACATGCAATCAATATCAATCAATCAATATATAATACTAAAACAGACACCAGAAATGACACGCGGCATTTTCTAGTGCTGTTTTTCCCCTCCAAAATCCCCTCCTCTTTTTTCCCTTTTTTTTTAGCCAATGCCATTAATTACCTACTATAAGCTATACACAAATATTCACCAAATCATATAATATAATTGTGATTATATTGATTCATATACTTTCCATTTCTGTAATTTATATTTTTCATTCTATGTAATTTTAGACTGAATATCTAATGTAATTTTAAATAAATATAGAGTTTCCAAATTTTTACTATACAAACCTAAAGTAAAATTAAACTAACTTAGATTAAAAAATATACATCTAAAAGTAAAAAAAATATTTTCCAAGGAAAATTTATTCTAAATTTATATTAATAATGATAATAATTAAAGATTTTGGTAAATACAACGGGTAAAACATGTACTTCATATTAGATTGTAGCTAATGAAGCGGAAAATGTGACAAGAAATTTTTTTTTTTTCTCTACGTTAGATAGGAAATGAATGAGTCAACTTCTTTTATATAGTTATGTGGAGCAATATTCATTTATGTTTCAATTAACAAAATGAAATTATAAAAAAAATACAAATAACTTAAATTACGTTTCTTTATTTTTGTATCGACCATTGGTAAATAAGCCCTTTATTACTAATTGAATTATATTTGTTTCTTCCCTATGGGATTAGTAAATTGATTTGTAAATCGTGCATCGCACAGGAACTATGCTAGTATAACACAAAAGGTATAACCATGAATCCATTGCATGATAGATACCATTTATTAGTGTATAAAAAATGGTTCTATGGTTGACAAAAATCATCTAAAGTGGTGATCACGGGCGAGGAACCAAACACAAATCTTGCTGAGGAAGAACGATTTGGCTTGGGAGGAATTTGTAAGGACTCCAACGACCCTTCTAACATGTCTACAACTTGATTCATGGATGGTCTATTAGCTGGAAATGATTGTATGCACCATAAGCTCACTATAATCATCTTTCTCTCGAGTTCCTTATTATTTTGGTCATGAATTGACACATCCTCCACAAGCTCAAGTCGATTGTAGATCCATTCAGGAAAATACATTTCACTATGTAAAGTTTCACTATTACCTATTTGTCTGCCACATACTAGATCCAAGAGCATCATCCCATAGCTATAGACATCTGATTTATGAGATACACTACCATAATATCTACAAATAACTTCTGGAGCAATGTATCCAATTGTCCCTCTTGCTTCTGACATTGATATTGTGCTATTCTTCGGTAGACACAATCTAGCTAGCCCAAAGTCTGAAATCTTTGGGCGAAATTCTTCATCAAGAAGAATGTTATGAGGCTTTATGTCAAAGTGCAATATTCGCATATTGCAACCTCTATGTAAGTAATCTAATCCTTTGGCGATTCCAATTGCTATGTCGAACTTGGTTTTCCATCGCAATGGTTTGTCAATGTCTCTACCGTGCATAAACTTTTCAAGAGATCCATTTGGCAAGAACTCGAATACAAGAGCTCTATTGTTTCCTTCGAAACAAAAACCTAAAAGAGTGACGATATTGACATGGTTAGTTCTACTCATACTTAACACCTCATTGGTGAAATCTTTTCCATCACTCTTTGAAAACTTCAATTTCTTCACTGCCACTAAACGACCATCATGTAATCTGCCTTTGTAAACACTTCCATAACCTCCTTCGCCAAGTTTTTCTTTGAATGAATTGGTCATCTTTCGTATATCTGCGTACGTGTACCTTTTTGGATCCATAGCTTTCTAAAAAGGTTGCTATATTATGATCCCCAATTGCTTTTTTACTCAATAGGAATGAAAATTTAATAGTTTTTCGTATTTTGTTTTTCCAAATGACCAGAACAACCATCATTACTATTCCTAGTAATAAGAAACCACCTACACTAGCCCCTGCACCATAAAAATAGATCAAAATTAAATATTAGAGAATGTTAACTAGTAAACTTATACGGAGTATTAAATTTCTTTTTTGCCAAATAAAAACTTTTGTACATATTACTCGCAATAATTATTGAAATATTATTTGAAGATATCATTTTATCAAAATAAGAATTACTAGAAATAATTAAATAAAGGTTAATGGTCATCAATGAGATGTTAAGTATGAGTAGAACTGCAGAAGGAACACTAACCAATTGAAAGGGCAGTAAAGTTTTTTTGTCCACCTGCACAAGTAAGAGAAGAGCTTGTTTAATTAGTCTCCCATGATCAATTAATTGTTACTTAAGCTAACTCAAAATCCTACTATCCTTGTACTTCGTCAGTCCCTAATTGTTTTGCTCTATCTGACTTTTAATGATCTCTAAGATACGTCTTAAAATGTATATTGTACCCATATAGAAATATCTCTATTTCTACATGCGTAAATATAAATAAAAAACTTAATATTAATAAAATATATTGTACAATGAACCCGTATTAAGTTCATATTAAGATATATTTAGAAAAATATTATCATATATTTAGGAGAATATTTATTTGATAGGATATATTTATTGTTTCCTAATCTCTAGCTTTCCAAGTTTATCTAGGATTAGAGTGTTATATCAATATATTCTATTACTGTATATTTGTTATGTGTATATATTGTATATTAATATCTTCCTTAATTATAGGAAGTTAGGCCCTTAATATACATTATACACACTTAACAAATATACAGTAACAGAATATATTGATGTATATCAATATATTCTAACATAGAGCAACTCCAATGGTTGTAGTTAGGGACTTACTTGCAATATTAAATAATCCCTAGCTATTACCTTAATCATTGGAGCTAGAAAATGCAATTAGATTGGCCAAGCAAATTAGCTTTGTCAAGCTAGAATAAAACAAATTAGAATAAATAAAATAAAATTTATCAACGTAAATTAAGGAGGTATAGTTCATTTAAACAGTAAGCTATTAGCTAACCATTGGAGCTAAAATGAAAATTAGCTTAAAAGCTTATGTAGCATGGCAAGCTTGCCATTGGAGTTGCTTTTAGGAATCTTGAGAGCATTGTATATACTTTTTGATTGTGTTAATGAAAGGCTAAGCCAAAATTCACCATTTTTACATGGTATCAGCCCAAAGTTTTTTTTCACCCTAATTAACAATGGCTGGCGGTGTGATCAATTACCACCACCACCTCCAAAAATTGAACCAAACTCAACGTATTACCTCGGTTCACAAGATCGACCGGGGGATTTCATCACTCCTACTCGCCTAGGATTAGGAATCTTGCGAATATTGTATTATATATACTGTTTGATTGCGTTAATGAAAGGCTAAGTCAAAGTTCACCATTTTTACAGTTCACTTAGTAGGGAGGACCGCGTGTTCGATCCCCCACAACAACTAACAATTAAAAGAAGATTGAAACCTAATCACCCAAAACTAATCTCCGAATCCGGATTAGCCCAAAGGGTGAATCGGGTGGAAAAAAAAAAGTTCACATAATAAATATAGAGTAAAATAACTACCTGATTGAGAACACACAAATGGCTGAGGTCGTCCATTCTGACAATAACATAAGAAATTTTGTAGAGACGAATTTGAATAACCTGATGATCCACATCTACCACCAGATTCCTTGCATTTGGAACAAATCGACGTGCTAACTGAAAATTGAGACATAACAACATAATTAATGGTGGAAATTCACCTCCTCACTAGTCACTAGTGAAAAGAGACAACACATTTGGAAATTGGACATAACATATGACATATGTGGTGAAATTTCACCTCAAACCTATTATGATAAACTGTGTTGAGCCTATACCTGGTAAAATAAAGGATTCATATTTGTAATTTCCAATCCATTTATAATAAATTAAAACGGAGGTAGTAATTTAATCTACATCGACATAATAATCCAACATAACTCGAGTCCTATGCAACATGATTACATGACCCAAGTTTAGCATGACTTATTGACTTGGGTCCTCCTAAATGACATATTTTTAGTGCGAATTGACACGTCTAAATTTTAGGTAAATATATTAATGCACGTACACGTACCTGCTGATTGAGGACATTCTGACGACTGAGGTCCATCTGGGCAATAACACACAAACTCATCCGAAGGTGGCCGTGAACCACATCTACCACCAGAATCTTCACACTTAGAACAAGCTGTAAAATTGACCGTGTACTCCATCCTAATTAACGTTTTTAGAATACTCTCAAGGGAGCCATTTCCACTTCTAAGCTCGTCTAACCTTTTCTTGACTACCGGAACATAAATCCTGTTGTTGCACGAGCACGACGACAACAACGATTTACCCGCGACTGAAGGCACTGATGGGCCTCCAAAGTAATAAACACTACTAATGGTAGCGTCTTTATCGTTGGAGCAATTAAAAGAGTAAAAAGGGCGGTACCTAGAGACGCAACTAGCGCAACCATAGTACAAGTATATCATCTTCTGGTTTTTGCCTGCAGGCTTTAATATTAATGCGGGAAGCAATGATACCGTGCTCGCATTGAACAAAACATATTTTTTCAACAAATTATCTAGGGAAACTATCATGGCTTGTGAAGACCTATCAATAAAGAACACGCTCATCGTAGCGTATCCGTTATGAACAAAGTTCATGTACGTAATCGGGGAATTTTTATCATCGTTACCACAATTGAGCTTGAAGTCCGAGATCCCACAAATTCGAGGCCGATTTCCTCCCCAAAATGGATACCTCGCATGTTTAATTTGCCCGCAAGAGAATCGAGCAGAGCATGTTTTATAGTTTGGATCCTCACCATTTGACAAGCTAACACCTAATATAACGAATGTTATGATGAAAGAAAAATAGATGCTACTAAAGAAAGTGGAAATCATTCTCTTGTTTTTTTGGGTTTGTTAAAACAACCTAGTATATATATGTCTTTTATATTAGTTGTACGCTTGTACCCTAAATGAAAATGTATATTGGCTAAGTACATGACAATCAGCCAATTATAATGAGTCGTACGTAGAGTCAACTCTCAAGTATGCAAAATAACAACTAAGGGCATGAACATATTTTATTGTGGTAAAGTTTTGTGTTTATTGAGGGTATAATTGTCATTCCACCTTAAAATATGTTCTGGAATACTTGATATATTTGAACTTTTTTTACTTTTTCATTTACTTGTATTTACTTTTACTAATGTAATAAGGACAAATTTTATCATCATGAAATATGTTACTTCAATTCCTCTTTTCTTTTTTACTTAACCTGTTTCATTTATCACGTTTGCCAATGCAAAATTTCAACGATCAATAACTTTAATTCCACATAAGTAAAAATAATCAAAGTTATATATTATGATAGTATTTATTGAGAAGAATCTAACAAGATCCCATAGAATATGTTTTTACCTACATATAATTCACAAAAGACAGTCAAAGAAGGAGTGGTGAATAGTGTAAAAGTCAAAGCGGGTCAAGTAAAAAAAAAAAACGGACGAAATATTAAATACGAATTGAAGTAGGTATTATTATAAAGTTTCATGATATTTTTTTTTACTATTATTTAGTTATATATAAATACGGTCAAACTAGTATATGAGCATATGTGTCAAGTTTGGCTGTGTCAATTATTCTTAGACAGATAAGGGAAAACGTATGGAAATAAGCTAATTGGGTTAAATTAGCTGGCCACCAAGCACCCCATTTAACTTATTGTATAGGTCAATTAGCTAAAATTGGTCAAATCCTCTAATTTTGTTCTAATCATCAATAATCTCAATAATAATAATAACTATATATTACAAGACATACCAGCGATAACACGTGTCATCTCCTGGTGTGTCCTTGGTGGGTTTTTATTTTTATTTTTATTTATTTATTTTTTTTTTGCTGAATAAAATTCTATTAAAGAAAATTCTATTAAAGAAACAAATCTTATACAAAAAATAATTCCTTAATCCTATGGATCATAATTACTTAAAATAAAAAATTGGCATATCTTTAACATAAATATCCAAATTGTTATAATAAATAAAAAAAAAAAAAAACATTCTTCATAATTTGATTATTGTGTTCATCATTTTATATCTAACATATCTTTCGTAACCCTTTATTTTGATCAAAATGTGACAACCATATTTTTAGATTTTTATTGTTTATAAAAAACTAATTATAATGATAGTTTAATAATGGTTATTGAAAATTATTGTGCATGGCACGGGAACTAACCTACTTCCTCCGTCCCATAATATAGTTCCTATTGTGTTTTTTTCACGGTATTTAAGAAATGGGAGGAGAATGGAAGAAGTACATTAAAAGTGGAAAAAAAACTAGATAAAAGTTAGACAAAAGTACAAGGCAAATGGATAATTAAAGGGGGAAAAAAGTGAAAAGTACAATTATAGACAAAAAGTTAGAGAGAGAAAGTAGAAAAAAGTACAATGCAAGTGGATAAGTTAAGGGTAAATTAGAAAGTTCAATGAATAAAGTTAAAAAAAATGAGGGTCTAATAGTGTTTACATACTACCCAAAAATAGACACAGCAACAATATTTTGGATCTACAAAATAGGAAAACAGGAACTATATTGTGGGACGAAGGGAGTAGTAAACTCTACGTCAAACACCCTCAAAGGTTTAGTACTCCTTTTGTGTCATAATAAGTACTTTGTACTTTTTTTTTCATTTTAATGAAAATTAAGGGTAATAAAGGAAATATGTAATATTCTTAAAAGTAAGGACATTTTATATGGGAAAGATAAGAAAGTAAATAGTTACATGAAAATTTGGGAAAATGTAAGTGTACATTATGTTGTCTTGGATAGTTCAAAAATTAATGCATTATGATAAAATTATGTAAATAAAATTTAAAATACTAGAAACAGATGCAACAATTTTTTGGGATGGAAAGATGCAACATTTTTGAACACCCGGAAACGAATACAAGCATAATATATATTTTGAGACTAGAGTATGATTTTAATTGATAATTTACACTAGATTTAAAGTCAAATAAGAAAAAAAAATTATATACATCTTTTTATAATATCTGTGCATAATTTTTGAAAAAACAAGGCATATTTCAATATTTTTTCCAAAGAAAGCTATACTATTATTTTAAAACAGGAAGTTGGAAGCACACGTGTCCACTTCCTGTTTTTTTCTAATTAAAAAATATTTAACAAAAAAATACACCTTAATTTTCGAACTAACTTTATACATAAAAATTGACCATGCCTTTACAAATACTTTAATTTCGAATCTAACTTTATACATGAAAATTGATCATGCCTTTACAAAAAAAAAAAAAAAAAAAAAAAAAAAAAAAAAAAAAAAAACCCTAACCTTTTTCAAACTAAGGCCCTGTTCTTTTGAGCTGTTCTGTTTTGCTCTGCCCTACTCTGCTTAAAAATAATAATTAATAATAATAATTAATATTTAATAAAAAATAATAATTATTATTAATATTTAATAATAATAACTAATATTTGTAGATAATATTTAATAACAATAATAATTAATATTTTATGATAATTAATATATAATATTAATTGATGATAATAACTAATATTTAATGATAATAATTAATATTTAACACATTTTCTAGTGTTATAAAAAGAGTAAAAAAATCTTTAAAAAATCAAATAATAATAATAATAATAATAATAATAATTATTATTATTATTATTATAAATGCGATAATAATAATAATAATGATGATAATAAAAATAATAACAACAACAACAATAGTAATAATAATAATAATAATAATAATAATAATAACAACAACAACAACAAAAATGCGATAATGATAATAATAATAATAATAATAATAATAATAATAATAATAATAATAATAATAATAATAATAATAAAGTTGGAAAGACACTTGTCCACTTCCTTTTTTTCAATTAAAAAATATTTAACCCAAAAAAAAAAAATCATGCACTTACACCTTAATTTTCGAACTAACTTTATACATAAAAATTGATCATGCCTTTACAAATACCTTAATTTTGATACTAACTTTATACCTTAATTATTATTATTATTATTATTATTAAAAAAAAGTTGTGTTAAAAAAGTGTTCTCTAACTTATAAAGGTGTCACTTCAACACGTTTTAAAAATTTAAATATAGGATGCTAAACCCGAAATTAGTGTTTTTTTTTTTTTGAAAGATTAGTGTTTTTATAAAGGGAAGTTAATTTTTCATAGACCCATCACCCTATTGAAAATAATAAGTTCCTTTCTACTTTTCATTCCACTATATATGTATTCATATTTTAAGTTTCATATTTATGTTATTATGTATGATCAATTTGTTTTTCAAAAAAATAATAAAATTGTTATTTTTAATTTGCATAAAGGTGATTGTGGGTCAACAGTGAAAGTGAAGATTTAAAGCGAGCTGCAAATTATGTTTAGGTGAGCCTATTTATGACATACATTTATTTTTTTATTTTTATTTTTTGTAAAAATTTTGATAGACTTTTAACTATGTTTTACTTTTAAAATACTTTTTTTTATTAGTGCTTTTAAAATACAGAGTTCTTATTTAACACTACTATGAAAATATTTTTTACGGATTACTATTCTTATATGAAATTGAAATACTATGCAAAAGTACAAATACAAAAACAATTATTATTAAACATTATACAGCCGTGCATCGCACGGGTTTAAGACTAGTTAAATCAAAAAGTATTCTCATCTCCAAAAAAAACTTGTTAAATTGAAAAAATAATACGAAGTATTGAAGATCCAATTTAAAAAACGAAAACCAAAAAAAAAAAAAAAAAAAAAAAAAAAAAACTTTCAATTAAAAAAATATGCAGGTTCATCCTTCTCACTGTTATAACTTCTCATTGGATATCTTACATTATTAGTAAGAACTTGTTAATTTTGTATGGGTGTGTAATATCCAACTACTATATATGTACTCGTAATTTTTAATAGTATGCAATAAGGATATCTAGTACAGTGTTCCCTCCATTATCTCATTCGATATTTTATTTCAATTTGAAAAATGAGAAATTTCAAGCATGAAGATTTTTGATAAATATAGCAAAAACATGATGAATTTCAAACATGGAGATTAGATAAATATAACAAAAAACATGATGAATAGAATAAGATCATACTTACTTGGACGGAAAATGCAATAATATCCCCAAAAAAACACACACTAACAAACTACCTCCTTTATGACGACATAGATAGCTTTAATGAATACGAAAACGAGTGATACGACTATACGAGTAAAATAGTCATGATCATGGTCATTTAATCGAGTGTGAATCAAATTTTGATCTATATACACTGTACTCTTATTTATTTGATTTTGAAGTTGAAACCAAATTATTGGAAAGAAGGAAAAATCAAAGTGTTTTCCTCTTAAGTCTTAAACAAATTAAACTAGACCGAAAAAGACTGATGTTAATGCTTAAGTTGACTCTTTCGAAGTATTAAGCAACAAAAGAACTCTATTGACTTTATTTGAAAGCTTTGGCAACATACATGCAATTGATCATAAGATCATGCATGATGCAAGATTGATTCTTACTTATTACTGTAAATCTAGCTTATACATAACGTAATGGATGGATTGCTCTAAATACGATGTTTTAAAAATTATTTTATTGTGTTCTTCAAAAAAAATAAATTTATTGTTTTTTTTTTAAATATAAATTTATTGTTTTTTTTTTAAATATAAATTTATTGTTTTTTTTTTAAAAATAAATTTATTGTTTTTTTTTTAAATATAAATTTATTGTTGATAAGTATATTAGGTGACTCGTACTTCGTAGCTTTGTCCGCCCGATCGGGCGGACATTGCCCGGTCTGACCGGGCGGAAGAAGAAGAGGTGCCTGGCAAATTCGTTGAAGAAGCTGCTCTCGCGCCCGACCGGGCGAGCCTTCGCCCGACCGGGCGAGCCTTCGCCCGATCGGGCAGACCTTGCCCGGTCTGACCGGGCGGTGGGGGTTGGATACGTTGAAGCATTCGTATGGAGTTTTCTTCTCGCGCCCGATCGGGCAGACCTTGCCCGGTCTGACCGGGCGGAGAAGGAAAAATACGGAACGCGGATTTTGCGGTTTTAGGTTATCTTATTTTATTATCTTTTTGCCCAAGTATCTTTTAATTAGGGATTAATATAAAACCTCCCTAATATCAGTATTAGGGTTAAGAGAGACAGAGTGAGAGCCGTTCTTGAGAAATACAAGAATCATCTTTGTAATCTTTGCAGTTTATAGTGAAATCATTCGATCTCGGTGCCCGTGGACGTAGCTATCACATCGATAGTGAACCACGTAAATTCTTGGTGTTGTTCTTATTGTTTGCATTGAATTTCTTTATTGTTTTCTTGTTTGTTTACGACCTTTGCTTCCGCTGTCGCACAACAATTGGTATCAGAGCTCAGGTTCAATCCTTGGAGAGTTTCTTGAAGATAACAATGGCAGGAGATTCAACAATAAGAATTGAGAAGTTTACCGGGAAAAATAGTTTCGGGCTATGGCAAATTAAGATGAAGGCTCTGTTAAAACAACAGCAGATATGGCGTCCGTTGGCTCCAAAGAGTACTACTTCGGAGTCAGAAGATGGACCGACTGACCCGCAGTTAGAAGTTATGGAAGAGAAGGCACACTCTACCATATTACTTAGTCTTGATGATCAAATCATCACGGAGGTGGCTGATCAGGAAACGGCGGCTGGATTGTGGCTGAAGCTGGAGTCATTGTATATGACTAAGTCGTTGACCAACAAATTATTACTGAAACAGCGGTTGTTTAGCCTCCGGATGCAGTCAGGTACTTCCTTACGGGAACATCTAGAAAAACTTAACTCTATTTTGCTTGATTTACGTAATTTAGATGTTAAAATTGATGATGAGGATGCTGCGTTGATTTTACTTGTATCTCTACCGTCTAGCTTTGAGAATTTTGTAGAGTCTTTTGTTGTTGGTAAGGATTCTATAACCTTAGAAGAAGTGAAGGCAGCACTTCATACTAGGGAACTCAGAATGAAAGCTACGAGTGATAATGGGGATAATGGTAGTGGGTTGTTTGTTAAGTCCGGAAAGTCTAAAAAGAATAAGGGGTTTAACAAGGGGAACAATGCTGGGTCGGGTGCTGGAAACGGCAAGGATGGATCTAGTAAAACTACTACTAAAACATGTTATTACTGTAAAGAACCGGGTCACTTTAGGAATAATTGTCCGGTGAGGAAAAACAAGTCCCAGGCTGCTGTAGTTGAAGAGAAACCGAATGAGAGCTATAATTCAGAGGAAGATTTAGCATTAGTCAGTTCTGCTAGGTCTGATGATTTATCTGATAACTGGGTTCTAGATTCGGGGTGTTCGTTCCATATGTGTCCACGTCGAGATTGGTTTGATACATATGAACCTCGCAATGGGGGTATGGTTATAGTCGGTAACAATGCTCCATGTAAGGTCACAGGTATTGGTTCCATGAGGTTGAGGACTGTTGATGGGCGGAGGTTAACTTTGACTAATGTACGGCATGTTCCTGCTTTAGGAAAGAATCTGATTTCATTGGGTACCCTGGATGACTTGGGGTACAATGGTGTGTTTTCAGATGGGGAGTTGTGTATTTTCAGAGGTTCTGAGTTGGTACTTAAGGGTATCAAAAGGAACACCCTCTATGTTTTTGAGGGTGTTACACTGCCTAGTTCTGCGGTTTGCGCATCTGTATCTCACCAGGAGATGACTAAGATTTGGCACATGAGGCTTGGTCATATGGGGGAGAAGGGGATGCAGCTATTGTCCAAGAGGGGTCTTCTATCCGGGGTCAAGGTTGCCAACCTTGAATTTTGTGAGCATTGTGTGTTTGGTAAGAAACACAGGTCAAAGTTCAGCAAGGGTGCTCACATTACTGATGCAGTGCTCGATTACATCCATTCAGATTGCTGGGGTCCATCTAGAGTTGAAGGTATGGGAGGTTACCACTATTTTGTGTCATTTGTTGATGACAAGTCCCGATACACATAGCTTAGGTTGCTTAAGTCAAAGGATGAGGCCTTCAAAGTTTTCAAGCAATGGAAAGCTTTGGTGGAAAATCGACAAGGAAGGAAGATCAAGAAGCTACGAACGGACAATGGGCTAGAGTTTTGCAAAGACGAGTTTAATCAGTTCTGTGCAGATGAGGGTATAGGTCGGCATCATACTGTCAGGAAGACACCACAGCAGAACGGTGTAGCAGAACGGGTTAATCAGACACTGCTAGAGAGAGTTCGATGCATGCTCTCTAATGCAGGGCTTGGGAGGAGGTACTGGAGTGAAGCTGTGTTAACAGCTTGTTATGTCATTAATAGGGGTCCTCATTCTGGAATTGATTCCAAAATTCCGTTTGAGATCTGGAGTGGTAAGTTGCCTAATTTTTCGAATTTGAAGATTTTTGGTTGTGTTGCTTATTATCATGTTATTGAGGGTAAGCTGGATCCACGAGCCAAGAAGGGGTGTTTTGTTGGGTACGGGGATGGTGTGAAGGGGTTTAGAATTTTTTCACCTTCGGAGGGTCGGGTCATTCTTAGTAGGGATGTTACTTTCGATGAAAACACCATGTATTCAATTAAAAATGCAGAGATTTCAGATTTGAGAAGGGAAGGAGACAATTTATTACAGACAGATGGGGTACTTGAGGTACATCAGTCTACCATTGCTGATTTACCTCGGGTACAATATATTGATGATGATGCTGATGTTCCAGTGCCGGGTACTCCTGAACCTGAGATTACTCCTACTCATTCTAACTCTGGGGATGAGGTGGAGCAATCTAATCAGGGGTCATCTAGTCAACCTGACACCATTCTTGAGATGCCTAAACGAGTTATCAAGAAGCCTGTTAGATTGATTGAAGAGATGGAGGGAAGAAATTGCTGTGTTGATGCGATGACAGGTTATGCATTGAGTGTAGCTGATGATGTAGAGTCATTTGAACCTGCCACATATAAACAAGCAATTAGTTGTAGTGAGTCTGCGCAATGGCTTGCCGCAATGGGTGAAGAGATGCAGTCCCTTTACAAGAACAGAGTGTGGGAACTGGTAAAGGTACCGGAAGGGAGGAAGCTTGTGGGTTGTAAATGGATTTACAAGAAGAAAGAAGGGTTGTCGGAAACTGAGCAAATACGTTTTAAGGCTAGGCTAGTTGCTAAGGGGTTCAGTCAGGTAGAAGGGGTTGACTTTGTTGAGATATTCTCACCTGTGGTTCGACATACTTCTATCCGTGTGTTATTGTCAATTGTAGCACATTTTGATCTTGAGCTGGAGCAGTTGGATGTTAAAACGGCTTTCCTTCATGGCGATTTGGAGGAGGAGATTCTGATGAAGCAGCCCGAAGGATTCGAAGTTCCTGGAAAGGAACACTATGCCTGCAGATTGCTAAAGTCATTGTATGGACTTAAGCAATCCCCCCGACAGTGGTACAAAAGGTTTGATTCTTTTATGGTTTCACAAGGTTTTGACAGGAATTCATATGATTGCTGTGTGTATCATAGTAAGCTGGATAATGGTTCCATGATTTATCTTTTGTTATATGTTGATGACATGTTGGTTGCCACAAAGAATAAATCTGATATTGCTAGATTAAAGGAGATGCTTAACTCGGAGTTTGACATGAAAGACTTGGGTGCAGCTAGGAAGATTTTGGGTATGGAGATCTACAGGGATCGGGCTAGAGGTAAGCTTTTCTTGACTCAGAAAAGCTACATTGAAAAGATTTTGTCTCGTTTTGGGATGGAAAAATCGAAGCCTATAAGTACGCCAACTACTGTTAGTTGTAAGTTGTCTTTGTCTATGTCACCTCAATCAGAGGAGGAGTTGTCTTATATGTCTAGAGTTCCATATGCAAACGCGGTTGGTTGTTTGATGTATGCTATGGTCTGTACTAGGCCGGATATTGCGCATGCTGTTAGTGTTGTAAGCAGGTTTATGGCTCGACCTGGGAGGGAACACTGGCAAGGGGTGAAAAGGATTTTTCGCTACCTGAGAGGGACAACTGATATTGGTCTTGTGTACGGGAATGGTAGGGAATGCTTGGTCACTGGGTACAGTGATTCTGATTATGCACCTGATGTGGATACCAGGAGGTCTGTGACTGGTTATGTGTTCACTTTGGGTGGTTCTGTGGTTAGTTGGAAGTCTACATTGCAGTCATCAGTTACGTTGTCAACTACTGAAGCTGAGTATATGGCTCTAACTTCTGCAGCTAAGGAGTCTATTTGGCTCAAAGGCCTAGTAGGTGAACTGGGTATTGCACAGGATTTTGCTACAGTGTATTGTGATAGTCTAAGTGCGATTTGCTTAGCTAAAGATCAAGTACACCATGATCGGACGAAGCACATTGATGTCAGGTATCATTTCTTGCGTACTGACAAGAGGATTAAGGTGAAGAAGATTGGGACTGCTGACAACCCGGCTGATTTCTTCACTAAGCCTGTTCCGTTTAGCAAGTTTAAACATTGCTTAGACTTGCTAAATATTGATTACTACGTGATGTAGTAGGCCCTGAGGGGCGAAGTTGGGGAGCTCCTGGTGTAGGTGTGTTGGCCTTAAGGTGGAGCTTGCCCGGGGCTTGTGATGCAGGTGGAGCATTATGAGTTGTTATACTTGGAGACGAGTATGTGATGGGTCTTGGTTGAAGACTTATCGGGATGTATGGCTTATGCATGAGTCCTGCATCGGGTTTGGCTTGAGATGTTTTTTCACTATGTCTTGATGGGGTCGTTTGCTGACTACGAGTTCTCGTCAAGGTGGAGATTGTTGATAAGTATATTAGGTGACTCGTACTTCGTAGCTTTGTCCGCCCGATCGGGCGGACATTGCCCGGTCTGACCGGGCGGAAGAAGAAGAGGTGCCTGGCAAATTCGTTGAAGAAGCTGCTCTCGCGCCCGACCGGGCGAGCCTTCGCCCGACCGGGCGAGCCTTCGCCCGATCGGGCAGACCTTGCCCGGTCTGACCGGGCGGTGGGGGTTGGATACGTTGAAGCATTCGTATGGAGTTTTCTTCTCGCGCCCGATCGGGCAGACCTTGCCCGGTCTGACCGGGCGGAGAAGGAAAAATACGGAACGCGGATTTTGCGGTTTTAGGTTATCTTATTTTATTATCTTTTTGCCCAAGTATCTTTTAATTAGGGATTAATATAAAACCTCCCTAATATCAGTATTAGGGTTAAGAGAGACAGAGTGAGAGCCGTTCTTGAGAAATACAAGAATCATCTTTGTAATCTTTGCAGTTTATAGTGAAATCATTCGATCTCGGTGCCCGTGGACGTAGCTATCACATCGATAGTGAACCACGTAAATTCTTGGTGTTGTTCTTATTGTTTGCATTGAATTTCTTTATTGTTTTCTTGTTTGTTTACGACCTTTGCTTCCGCTGTCGCACAACATATAATATTATTAGCCCAATTTTTGTTCAACTTATTAATAAGATATAAGTTCAATTTACTATAAAAAAAAATAAATATATATATATATATATATATATATATATATATATATATATATATATATATATATATATAAGTTCTAACAAGTTTATGTAAAATACAAGTAAGATATATAAGTGAAAAATTGAAAATCAGATGTGTTTCTTATACATACACTTAGTATAATTGATTAGTTGAAGGAAACACCATCGAGAAAAAGTTAGCAAATACGATCATGAAACTACTTCTTTCGTCCCATAATATAGTTTATGTTTGTGTTTTTTTCACGATATTTAAAAAATAGAAGGAGAAAATGGATGAATTACATTAATAAAAGTGAAAATTACAATCATAGAAAAAAGTTAGGGAGAGAAAGTGGAAAAAATCACAAAGCATGTGCAAAATTCAAGGGTAAATTAGGAAGTACAATGAATAAAGTAAAAAAAAAGTGATGGTATAATAGTATTTACATACTGTTTAAAAATAGAAATAGGAACAAAATTTTAAATCTCCATAATAGAAAAACAAGAAATATATTATGAAACAGAAAGAGTACATATTTATTGACAAACTCCCCAAAGACAACAACGAGAAAGCAGCACATTCGGTATTTCATCGAAGCCTACTCCTTTCTTGTCTAAAAATTGTCCCAAATTATGTACGTTCCTTTTTTAAAGCAACCAAGTCAGATTTGTGCACATGAATTGACACATTTATTGACGAGGATAGAGACAGAGATAACACGTAGAGTTGCAAATGGAAAATTTTAATAATAAAATATTGAGTATGGTATATGTTAAACAAACAAATACTTGTACACAGATTAACATATTTCATTGATTTTATACATGATTTATTTTATTTATTACGCTTACTTATGCATAAGTCTAATCGTTAATATCTATAATTTTTAGGGGTTGTTTGGTTCATTAGGGCAGTGTAAATTCCCATGAAATTTCAATTTGTGGGAAATAAACTTCATCATCAAAATCATGGGAATTCAACAAATTTGTTTGGTTAAGAATGGAGGAAGTAAATTCCCATGGGAATTTCAACTTACCAAGGGGAGAGGGATGGTATGATAAGTGAATTCCCATGTTTTGTGGGAAGTCAAAATCCCCATAAATTTTCGGAAATTTTGACTTTTGGTACCACAAAAACACATGGTATTCATTTTTGGTACCGCTCAAAATTTTTTTTTTTAATTTTACTACCACACAAAAACACATTTGTTAAAATTTGCTGCCACTTAACGGAATGGGTTAAGATTCCGTTAAGTTTATTAAAAAAAAAAAGTAAAATTTTTTTTTAAAAAAAAAAAAAAAACCCAACCTGCCACCCTCCCCCCTCCCTTTCCTCCACCTTTGCAGCCCCACCACCCTCACTGCCCACCAGCCCCCTCCCGTCAACCAGCCTCCCCCCTCCCCCCTGGCGGCGGCCAAAGCTTGGGCCAACGCCGGCGACCCCACCCCAAACCCATCATCGCTGCCCCATCAACGCAACCCCCCAACCCAAACCCTCCATCAACGCAACCCATCATCGCTGCCCCAACCCCCACCCCGAAACCGAAAGCAACCCTCCCTCCCTATCCCCCCCACCGGAATCGGCCCCCCTCCCCTTCTCCCACCCTGAATCGACCCCCCTCTCCCCTTCCCCCTTTAAAATTTTCGCGAAAAACCCTAGAAAAATCGAATTGGGGGTTTTTGTTTAACAAATGTATTCGCGCAATTCTTGATCCCAAATGATAGTGTGTTGCATTGTGAACGTTTTGGTACTAATTTTGTGCGTTTTGGTGAAGAAATGAACATGTTACCCCTTTCCTTAAGCTTTGTGCGTGAGTATCAATGGAGTTACGAGTGGCGTAGGTGGGGGAAAGGGTTTGGGGTGGGGTCGCCGGCATTGGCCTAAGCTTTGGCCGCCGGCAAGGGGGAGGGGGGAGGCTGGCTGACGGGAGGGGGCTGGTGGGCAGTTGAGGGTGGTGAGGCTGCAAAGGTGGAGGAAAGGGAGGGGGGAGGGTGGTTGGCTGGTTTTTTTTTTTTTTTTTTTTTTTTTTTTTTTTTTTTTTGTTAAATTGTACTTTTTTTTTTTTTTTTAATAAACTTAACGGAATCTTAACCCATTCCGTTAAGTGGTAGCAAATTTTAACAAATGTGTTTTTATGTGGTAGTAAAATAAAAAAAAAATTGAGCGGTACCAAAATTGAATAGGTGTTTTTGTGGTACCAAAAGTCAAAATTTCCTAAATTTTCATTGCCCCAATTTTCACTTTTTTGTGTTAACTAAATAAGAGGTTAAAATGAAATTCATGGAAATTTTGACTTCCCATAAAATATTTAGCCAACCAAACAAGGCCTTAATAAGTGAAAATTATTAAAAAAAAAATTAATAAGGTATTGTGATAGCTTTTTTGAACCAATTTAAACAAGTCGCACATGACTTTTTTTTTTTTTTTTTTATTTAAATATAAAGCACAATAGAGAGTCGAAGGTGAAAATACGAATAATTCTTTGTATAAAAGTCAAAAAATGAATAATGTAAAAATCAAACCAGATCAACTAAAGAAGAATAGATAAATATTTGACAAATTTTAGAAACGTAGAGATCTTCGTAGTACTTTTAATTTTTAAACACCAAAAATAATTAACTAAGGGCTGTAAGATAGATGGGCCAAATAGGTTGCACCACGGAGTAGAAGAAAAAGCCCATAACGCCAATCACGTGTATATTCACAAGATTAAACTACGATTTGTCAAGATTAAACTACGATTTGATCTTAAAGTCTTTGTATCTACTCCGTATTATTATTATTTTTTTTTATTTGACTTTTCACAGCTTTTAAGATTTGTTTTAAAACATATATGTAGTACTTTCTCCGTTTTTTTTTACTTGACCCATCTTGACTTTTACACTATTCACCACCCCTTCTTTTACCGTCTTTTATGAATAATATGTAAGGAATAATATATTCATATGGGATCCTTTTGAATTCATCTCAATAAGTGGTATCACAATATATAACTTTTATAATTTTTACTTACGGAGAATTAAAGTTGTTGATCCTTAAAGTTTTGTATTGACAAACGTGATGAAAGAATCAGGTCAAGTAAAAAAGAAGAGTGGAAGTTTATTTCTATTTCTATGCGTGTAGAAATTCTAAAAATTTGATATCAATATAATATACAATGAAACGAATTTAACAATATTGTATCTCTTATTAATTGATGATAATTAATGATCAAAATTTTAGTGCAAAAATTTAGGGACGGAAGGGAGTAGCAAGTAATCTTCGTGTACTTTAGTTAAAAAAAATAAAAATAACCCTCCCAGAATCTCAAGACTTCTTCGGTTTGTACTTCATTCCATTCATTTACTCCGTGTCTTAATTTAGTTCAACCCTATTTGATAATACTCCCACCATCCTACATTATAGTTTCCGTTTTCTTATTTTGAAGATCTAAAATGTTGTTCCTGTTTCTATTTTTAGGTAATATATAAAGACCATCATATCCTCATTTTTTAAACTTTATTCATTGTACTTTAGTTCAACACTATTTGATAATACTCTCTCCATCCTACATTATAATTCCCGTTTTCCTATTTTGAAGATCTAAAATGTTGTTCCTATTTCTACTTTTAAATAATATGTAAAGCCCATACCCTAATTTTTTAAACTTTATTCATTGTACTTTTTAAGTTACCCTGTAATTTTCCACTTTATTATGTACTTTTTTTTCCACTTTCTCTTTTGACTTTTGTTTATAATTGTACTTTTCACTTTTTTTTTTTTACTTTCTCCTCCCATTTCTTAACTATCTAAAAAAACACAAATAAGAACGGGACGGAGGGAGTAGCATTTTAGAAAGAGGTTAGTATTTTGATCATGTCAAGATAGTACATATTAATGTAAGTTGTTTCGACATTATAAATGATCTCATGATACTTTGATCAATCCAATTAATATCCTACTCTTATTATTATAGACCCAAAAACAAAAAATGTAAGTGCATTTATTTATCGAAGATTTTGTTTTAAATAGTGTTGATTGAAGATTTACAACAAATAATCAAGTGTGTTAATATATTATGATAGAGTAATAAAGTCTACTTCATCGCCGAAATTTCCTTTAGTTTCTCTCTCCTATTATTTTAATGTTGTTTGTATGGGGCATAGGGCTACCTTACCAAAAGATGCGATCGCGTAGTAAAGGATGTGTGAATGCCGATTTTCAAGCTTTGTTTGCTGCCTCAGATTTCTTTGAGATTTCAGACAATTTTTTAAACCTCTGGTACTTTTTCTCTCCTTTTTTTTTTTTTTTTTTCTTTTCTTTCATTTTTCATAATTTTATTTTTGGGTATTTTTTTAATATTATGTTGAGGATGTATAATTATCAACTACTCATATTATATTGGATTTTTTATTTATTTGTTGCTTTATTCAACAATGGAGGTCTGAAAATCGGCATTTGACTATAGTGTTGAAGAACAAGGGGAAAAAATTGTGATTTTTTTTGGTTTGAAGGATAAAATTGTGATTTTTTAATTTGAAGTAGAAAATTAGGTATTAGATTTTGGTATTTTCATCTGGGGTTTAGTTTTTTGATTGATTATTGTGATGAAATGACATTAATTGAATTTTAATTTAACTATTTAAGCCTGTTTCTGGAAATTTAGGATGCATAGCAATGTTTTGAAGTGTTGAAATGCTTGGGATTTGATTGGTTTTTGTTTAGTTGATATTTTTTATTTTTGACAACAGTCAGAAAAAGAGTTGCAGATGATATATGATGACAATAAGATAGCCTGAAAAGAGTTGCAGATGAGTAATTGACTAATTGCACATTTTATATATTTGGGAATGTGGGTTTTTAGTCCGTTGTAAAGTTGATGGTGGAAGTTGGAATTGTTCATAATTTTTTGACCCAGTATCATTGGCTTCTTTGTAGAATTAGAATAGTACTGTGTGGTCGAAACTACGGGAATGGTAATGAGTTTGTATGTTAGTGTAGTGTGTGTACAGAATATGTTATGTTTGCCATTATGCTAATGGATTTCGAGTACTGGGTGGCTATGCTTCTACTCTGTCGTGTGGCTGTTAGTGTTGACGAAAATTATGTAGGAAAGAGCTTTCTGGTAGTGTGGATACATTGTGTTTGCCTGTTGGGTACTCTAGGCCTCTAGCTAATGAGCATATTACCATTCCCTTTTCTGAATATTCTAAGAGTTGATCCATGTGGAATTAGTTATATAGGGAATGTAGCCTTGAATCTGGTAGTGAGGATGAATTGTGTTGGGTACTCTAGCTGATTAGCTCATTACCATTCCCTTGATTTATGAACATTCTACTATTTGATCTATAAGAGTTCAAGACACAATTCAAGGTTACATGTATTGTAGAGGGAATGAGGAATTGGTTATACTGGGAATGGATGAGTTGATGGTAATGTTAGAATATCTTATTTCACGGAGAAATTATGGAGTGAGGTCTTGAGGATGATTGGGCCAATCTATGGAAGTATGGTGATCTAATGGGTGAAGAAAATTTGTAGAGAGTGCACTCTTCATCTCAAATGAGATCTTGTTTTCTCATTTCAACATCACATACTTCTGAAATTGTGATGTGCTGATGTTTCCCCTCCCTCTGGTCTGACTAGATCCAAATGAAAGAATTGCAATTCATGAAATTGGTTTTGCGTAACATGAAGAATTGCAGTTCATGAATATGGATTTGCCTAACAGAATTGAATTAGGGACTATATGGATTTCATAGAATCAAGTTCTCATTCTTTATCTTTCTTTGGTGGGTGGTGATGGATAGGAGTCCATGTTTGTTTACTCATTTGCTTTACTTGACCACTTTATATGCTGTTTGCATGTCAGATTTGCATGGCCAATTCAGATGTTTCGAGAATCTTGTCAGCTGTCATATGGTGCATGGCTTATGTTCTTGTTGCAATTATCAGCTCTTTGCGTTCAATTAGTTTAATCTGCTTCTGCATTTCAAGTTGGTGAAGAAGTTTTAACACAATTCAGATTTGCTTTTTGCCTGGAGTTAACTGGTTAGTGAGCACGTCCAATGCTTGATCCATAATAGTACTCTCCATAATAATTCATAAGGTTTGATTTTTCATTTGAAAATGGACAGCACTGCTCATACTTCATACTTCAGACATACATCCTAAAACATACATTCTAAAGAACAAAATTTACTCATGTACATTGCTGAGGAAAACTTATACAGTTGTGCTGCTTCAGAATTTGAAATTTGAATGTGCTGTCAAATTAGCTAGCATAGAATTATAAATGCATGTGCTTACCTTGGATGAAATCCTAAAATGCATTATTGCTAAGCTTATGTTGTTTCTTTAGAGGATCTGCTAACTTCTAGGGTTAGTTGGTTGAGCCAAAGCTTATGCCTTATGCCTCATGTAGTAATGTAGTGGTAGCGTATGCAGTGCTTGGCTTCAAAGCCTAGATGCCACATTTCTTAGTTCTGAACTCTGTAGTCATGTGTTGAAGACCAAACTCTCAAGTCATTTCGTAGACCGACTTAAATAGCTGAATATAATCCGAATGGCATGCTTAAGACACATAGCCTTTACTCCCTGAGGCACCTAAGCTAGAAAAACTCATAGCCCTCATTAGCTCTAAGGAATGTGAACGAGTGAACGACTGCTCCTCTTACTAGCAGGTGCTCAGGCCATAATCTATGTATCTAGGATTCAAATGATTATTTATCTCTCTCTAGTGGCTATCAAAGCTAAAGAAACACTTGAAGAGTGTGATGGTCTATGGTCATCCATTAGTCCTTAACCTAGGGGGTTAATATCTGCTCTCATCTCATCTTCATCTCTAAAGCAGATAATCGAGGGGATAATTCCTCAGTTCATCTCACCATAATTTCACTCAAGTGATGACTTCTCTATGTAAAGACTGCAGGAGTGCAGGATCATCATGTTCATGATTATTCCATTAAAATGTGCCTTCACTTTTATCAGTATGTTTTTATTAAAGTATAACAGCATGAATTATGAAAAGATTTGTAACACACATCTTATCTTACAGATCTATAATGCATTCTGTGCATGCAGGAATACATGTGATTTAGATTTTTGATAAGCTACTGTAATCTCTAGCTAAAAGGATCGCCAACACTTTAAAAAATTATCAGATGCATTCTCCCGGTCTTGGTTGCCGACTTGCCGTATGTATGCCTTGGAAAGTAAGGTGTCAATAATGGCACCCTTTCATATTGTCTTCAGTTCTACTGAAGTAGTTGATGTTTTGAATTAGGTAATGGAAAGGTAAAGTGTGTATACATAAAAGAGATGATTATAATTCAAGTTCAAATTATCTGTTAATTATGCATTTGGAGCTAAATAGACGGCCTTGTGCATTTGGAGTATAGGAAATTTAATACCTATCTCCTGGTTCCTCTTTGCCCCTAGTTTCACTTTTGCATATCTTTTTAGTGGAAGTTGCATAGTTAACTTAATAGCTGGCATTGCAATGCATCTGATTACTGCATTTATATTTTGTTATTAAGGTTGGGTTTTCATATTTGTTTTGCAGCTATTACATTTGAAGGTTCAGAAATAAGATGCGATGATTGAGAGAGATATTTGATGCGAAGGATAAAGTACATACGTAACTGTCGAAAACCCATACAGATGCTTCTTTATAATATAGGAAAGTAAAAACTCTACTAAGTACTAACACAACAGAATATAATAGAGAAAGAATGGATTATACACAGCAAATTATAGTTTGGCATTTTACTCCGAATAAAAATTCATGAATCATGATATGATAGTGTTCCGGTACATGTATCAAAATCAATCAATCAGTCAATCAAAGTCTTAATCCCATAAGTGGAGTCCGGTACATGCTGTATGATTAATGATTTTCATTTACAGTTATATAAGCTGTATTCTTCCCAGTTAGTTCTTGATATGAATGACTTGTCTTCATTTCACATTAAGTTGCTTAGCAGTAGTCTTAAAACCCTTCACAGTCCACAGCAACCACAGTCCACACATCAATAACCGTTACAAGAGTGACCGTGAATTGAGAAAAGGTCTGTTGTATGCCTCGGAACCATTACTGCCAATGCCTCGGATGGTAATATTGATTGAGCTATGCGGTGTGCGGCTCCTCAATTTTCATACACTATATTCTTCAATTATAAAATTTTAGGTACACAATAGCTTTCTTTAAGCTTGAACTGTTATTACTTATTACCCTGTATAAAGTATATCGTTTTCTTCATCCATGAGCCATAAATCTGTGTTTGCTGTAAATAGATCTGATTATCTGAAGGGTTTTTTTTTATGAAGTGAAATTCTGCCATTTAGATATGACTGCTAATACAGTAGACTGAAACCACCGAATCCTTGTTTACAAAAATGGAAAATAAATGTTGAATTAAGAGGATATAAAAATGTTAGTTGCTCATCACAAGTCTTTTTCTTTGTATTTATAAAACTATGGTCGTTGAATTTGTTCATTAACCAATTTGATGCCTTTTTAAACAATGAATTAATTGTTCAAAACCAAGATGATTACTTGTCCAAATCATACTCCAATATTAAATTGCTCGATCTTCACTAAAAATGATCAAGTTGAATTATACAACTAGCTTGTCATGATATGCTGCCGCGGAATTGATGTTAACATTCCAATAGTTTAACACTATGCCCCAAAAATATTTGAACCTATGCATAAAAAAAAAAAACAAATGATGTATTATTCAAGTTTCATAGTTTGATTTAAATAGTAATTAGGGATGAATGCCAAAAATAACATTCAATTTCAAATTAAAATAAGAAAATTAACAAACAAAAAATAAATTAAAGACTGACTCCATTTAATCCACCTGCTAATTTGTATCTTATAATTTGGAAGGCATCATAAACTTGCCATTATATTAACTAAACTGAAAATCAATCATATAATTTCATCTAAAAAAAATGGGTGAAGAGAAAATTATGAAAGAAACCTTTTTCATAACCCATGGAAACCCATTGTTAATAACAGATGAACTACACCCTTTAGACCACTCTCAATGGTGAGCAAAAAAAATGCTCACCCACTCTCTCTCTACCCACTTTCTCTCTCAACAAATCTGTTTTATTCATGGACAAATTTTTTTCACAATTTCTCTCCCAATGGTGAGCAAAAAAAATGCTCACCCACCACTCTCTCTCTCTTACTTTTTCAATACCCCACCATTGCTTTCTCTCTCCTACACAACACTTCTTTATTTATTTATTTCATTTATATTTTAACAATATTACTCCAAAAAAAAAACTAGTTTAAATTTGGTTAATTTGTTTTTTTTATTTGTATCCTTTTAATCGTTAAAATTTGTCGTTAAATTAAGTACGTTATATGAAATAATTGTAAAAAAAAGCTCAAAATTTCTTAAATATTTTTATTTATTTTAAAAAGCGGTACAACACTAGAAACCAGTAACATTTGCAACGTCATGCGTAATTAAACTTAAGAAATAAAATAAACAAAACTATTAAAAAATAACTCGACTGCGTACGGAAAAGTAGCTACGCCATAGTACTTGGCTTTATTAAAGTCGTGCTAATTTCTCCCTAATTACGTGCCCGTATCGTAGCCAAATATGTTCGACTAAATCACGTTTCAGAGATAGATGATTTTTTCTGTCACGGAGGGAAGCTTTTCGCTGTAGAAATGCGTTGAAGTCAAAGTTGGTAGGTCGGCCTACGTTGAATTCAAACGGTGGCGTTGTAGATGTTGATGCTGGTGTTAATTCTTGTTGATCTTCTTCGTAGAAGGCTCTTAGAACTTCGGCTCGAGTGTAGTTGTGGCGCTCATCTTCAACAATCATGTTGTGCATAATGATACATGCTTTCATTATGTCTCGCAATATGTCCTCATCGTACGCCAGTGACGGTTTTCGTATTATTGCAAATCGAGCTTGCAAAACACCAAATGCTCTTTCAACGTCCTTTCGAGCAGCAGCTTGGTGGTCAGCGAACATTTTATCTTTCTGAAGTTGAGGGGTTGTGATACCCTGAACAAAAGTTGCCCACTTCGGATAAATACCGTCGGCTAAGTAATATGCCATGTTGTATTCATGGCCGTTAACTGTAAAATTTACCGGAGGAGCTCGACCATGCAGAACCTCATCGAACACTGGGGAACGGTATAAGACATTAAGGTCATTACAAGATTCAGGAATAACAAAGAAGGAATGCCATATCCATAAATCCTGATCTGCAACGGCTTCCAGTATCAGCATTGCTTTCTTGTTCCTACCGGCGTATTGCGCTTTCCAAGCCGTTGGGCTGTTCTTCCATTCCCAATGCATGCAATCAGTGCTGCCTATCATGCCTGGAAAACCACGCAGTTCATTTTGATGCAGTATTCTGGCCAATTCATCAGTTGTAGGGTTTCGCATGTACTCGGTTCCGAACTGATCAATGACCCCGGTACAAAAACGTTGAAGGGCAACTCGAGCGGTTGACTCACTGATTCGAACGTATTCATCCACGGCGTCCGCAGCCATGCCGTAGCCTAACATTCTTATCGCCGCTGTACATTTTTGCAGTGGTGATAAACCTAACCTTCCAGCTGCATCCCTACGCTGCTGGAAGTAAACATCACCTTCAACGACCTTGTTCATTATACGTACAAACAAAGGTCGTTGCATACAAAATCTTCTTCTAAATTGGGTGGTGTTGTACACAGGATTATCGAAAAAGTAATCATTAAACAACCTAGCATGTCCAATTTCCCTATCTCTTCTATTCGTACCCCCTCTAGGTTTTTTTGAAGTGTGTTGGGATTGTGTTTGGGGAATGAGGACAGATGGGGGTTGGTGTGTGAAGAGTTCATCAACAAGTTGATCATATTCTTCAGTATTTGAAGAAGATGAACTTGAACTTGAGCTTGATGATGGTCTAGAATACATCACGTATTAATATTGTTACTTGATGAATTGGTGTGGTTGTGGATATGTGCCATGCCTACTATATATAGCAAAAATATCAAATAAATATGTGGTTACAAATCTGAATGACCACACCAAGTACAGGAATCAAATTTTCAACCACTGAATAGGTATACTATGCTAGTTGACAGTGACAAGTCTTGAGTGCAATTATGTCGGTATCAATGACACAAAGGTAAAGCATTCTGATAAAGTGAATATAGGAAAACGTGGCTATACAATGACAAAGATTTATTGTAATTATGTCGGTATCAATGACACAAAGTTAAAGCATTCTGATAAAGTGAAATCAGAAAAATGTGACTACACAGTGATAAAGAATTAAAGCAATTATGTCGGTATGAATGACAACTTAAGTCAACTTGTTAAACAACTTGTCATTCAATATTGGAAAATCAGAATACAAGTGTACATCTTACATTGCAATTAACCACACCACTAATACAACTTAAAAATAAAAGACTAAATAACTTATCTAATACAAGCGTAGACCTACTACAACCAAACATGCTTAAAAGCCTTGTAATTTACCCAGTAAAAAAATTCTTGTACGACTCTTCTTCAGGAGTGAGTGGCGTAGGCGGATTCTTCAGAGCTTGCACCATATCAAACCAGGTTTTCATCTTATGAATGTCAAGTTCCTCCCTTTTCCTCTGTTCCTTGTCCTTTTCAATTTTGATCCTCTCTTCCTTCAGAATGGCCTCCCTCTCGCGAATTGTAGCAAATTCCTTCATTCGTTCGCTAAGCTCAGACGAACCACTTTCTGTTGCTACTGTTTTCCCTTTACGCTTCGCCTTTGCTTTCTTGACACCCTCGGGTCGTTGTAAACCGCCAGATGAAAAACCATCCGGAGGGGTTTCATCCCCTACATCATCTCTGGACCTCTTCCCACTTCCAGCACTACCTTGCTCCTTAGCATCACAAGCGGCTTTTCTTTCCTTCAATGACATTGACCATCTCAGCTTTGGCCTCCACTTTGGATCCTTATTAAGCATTTCAGTTGCGTGAGGAAAAGTGAAATTGCGACCTTGGGCGAGATGGAAAAGCTTCGCCGCACTTTTCATACGGCCAGCTTCACTGTAACCACTCCCTCCCTCTGGAAGTCTACCTGCTTCATCATAGCAAGATATCCACTGCAGTGTGTCCGCTGCCAACCTTCTCCAGTGCGACGTCAGACTCTTAATAGGTCTTGGCGGAATTATATGCAGCTTCTGCGTATGCAAAGTTTGATATGCTGCGTGTACATTGCGCCATAGGCAAGTTGCTTTCTGGCTTGTACTTTTAATAGCATCCTCGCTAATCTGCAAGTACAAACCCAATTAGAGCTTCATCTTCCGCAACAGACCAAATACGGGTCGCTCGTGCAGGAACCTGGTTGGGTTCCAGTATGCGAACTGGTGGAGGATACTGCGGCGTCTCTGGTACGCTTTCCTCTTCGCTCTCATCGAATTGTGTGTTACTATCATGATCAGTTGCAGGTGTACGATCTTCATTAGCAGGGTTTTGTAGGGGAAACTCAGTGGGGGTCTGATGCAGTGGAGGTGGTTTCGAAGACGTATTGCCCATTCTTTGCAAGAACAATTGAAACTCGGGATTAGTTAGGAAATCATCACTAAAACCCGAAATTGTTGACGGAAATTTGGGTTGTTTGAATCGATTAAAAGATTCTGCATCAAAAAACAAAAGATAAATATCGTTACAAACATTTACTCAAAAAACAAATTAAAATGACAACAAATCCAAAAAAATATCAACAACTTTCTTCAATTGCATAATGCAATTACATTACATGCCATACAATATATTTTTTTTCTCACAAAATAACATATCTACTAATTTTAACACATAACTACATGTACATATTTAAAAAAATAATTAGCCAACAATTGCAACACTTTAATAACTATAAATTTAGTAATTTATTGAGAAAATATACACAACTTTGTTTAATTACATAATGCAATATAATTTCGTGGCCTATAATATTGATTTTTTTTTCAAAAAAATCACATATATACTAATTTTATTACATAACTACATTTATATATAAAAAAAATTAACCAATAATTGCAACACTTTAATAACTACAAATTTAGTAATTTATGGAGAAAATATACACAACTTTGTTTAATTACATAATGCAATATAATTTCGTGTATCACAATTTTTTTTTTCATAAAATCACATATATACTAATTTTATTACGTAACTACATTTATATATAGCTAAAAAATTAACCAATAATTGCAACACTTTAATAACTACAAATTTAGAAATTTATGGAGAAAATATACACAACTTTGTTCAATTACATATTGCAATATAATTACATGGCCTACAATTTTATTTTATTTTTCAAAAAATCACATATATACTAATTATATTATATAATTGATTTTAAAAATTAATTTTTTTTTTTACCTGAATATGGGTGAATTGCAACAACAATATTCTTCTACAAATTTAAAATACTTTTAAGAAAATTAAAATGTGGAGGATTTAAAGTGTTTACGAAATTATATCAAAATATATCAAAATGCATGTCTATTTATAGAGAATTTAATTTTATGGCCGTTGGTAATTTTTTTTTTTTTTTACAAAATAAATTTTTCAGAAAATAGATTACAAATATATAACCGTTGTAAACGGCTATAATTTTCTGATTGGCTAGGAAGCTGCACATGCCACGTGTCATCTCCTCACTCGCCACTCCGCTGTCACGCGTTAGAAGCTCAACATTTTTTTAAAAAAAATCTGCAATCTCAAAACGACGCGTTTTGAGGCGCGCCTTTGAGGCTACTTCATCAAAACGCGCCGTTTTGATTGTTTTGGACCGAAATTTTTTAAAGTGGGTCTGCCTGTTGTGGGGCCCACAAGGGTTACTGTTCATCAATAAAAATGCTCAAGTTTTGAGCTTTTTTGGTTTTGCTCATGGGCTTTTTTTTGGATTTCACCAATTTCTCAACATTGTGGTTGGTGATCATTTTTTTCCTCACTAAAAATGTCCATGAGCAAAAAAAATGATCACCATTGCTAGTGCTCTTACATCCATTTTTCAAAAAATTGGAAAGAGAAAGTGTATTCCAAAAAACCCAAGGCTATTCTTGTCATTTCAGCTCACTGGTTAACTGATCATCCTATTGGTAATTCTGTAATTCTCAATGATACTATCTATGAATATGGAGGCATTACTTACCCTGCTCCCTTATACCAGGTCTTTCTCAATTCTCTATTTTTCCTTTTGTGTTTTATTTTTCTCTATTTTGGATAATAGAGTGAAACTATTAATTACTAGTTGACTAGATGCCAAACTAGCTAATGAAACTGGTAAAGTTGTTAAGAATATATGACATATGATCAAATCTCGTCTGTGTCACTACTTTTCGCTCCCTAAAGGGACTATACAACCAAGAAAATTTATCTTTCTAGCTAATGATGGACTAAACTCATCTCAAAGGTAAAATGGTTGAATATTATGTGAATCTAACATGAAAAAAACTTATGTTACAAGCTTATATAGGCAACTTTAAAATATTTGTAACAAGATAACAATGCTCTTCATTGTTCTTTATAACCCAAGTTATATTGTAAGGAAATTAACATAGCTCTTTATTCAATTACCAGTTGAAGTACCCGGCTCCAGGAGCTCCAAATTTAGCAGCAAAGGTGCAGGAACTTCTAACCAAATCAGGGTTCAAATCTGTGCACATTGACAAACAACGTGGGCTCGATCATGCAACAGGGGCACCTCTCATGCTGATGTACCCTGAGGCTGACATCCCTGTATGTGAGCTCTCAGTACAGCCGCGCTTGGATGCAACACACCACTTCAACTTGGGACGAGCATTGGCTCCTCTCAAGGATGATGGTGTACTCATCATTGGGTCTGGGAGCGCGACACACCCTGCATATGATGCACCTCATTATGATGAAGTTGCTCCTTGGGCTACAGAGTTTGATTCATGGCTTGAAACAACTCTAATAAATGGAAAGTACAATGAAGTGAATGAATACGAAACTAAAGCGCCAAATTGGAAATTAGCACATCCAATGCCGGAACATTTTTATCCATTACATGTTGCAATTGGAGCTGCTGGTGAAGATTGTAAGGCAGAGCTTATTCATAGCAGTTGGTTTTCTGATAATTCCTTGAAACATGGCTCCTACAAGTTCACTTCCATTTAACTTTCATTGTAACTTTTTTTTTGGGCTATTTCCTTCAATGTTGAAAAATATTAACATGAGTGCATGATTTTGCTCCAATGTAAAATTATGCACATTGTTGGACATGCAAGAAATTTATGTGCATTTCTTATTTTCTTTTATCGATGCATGAAGAGAATAATTCCTTTCAATACAAAGTCTATAATTAATCCATACCCATATCATCATTAGTGTTTCAGAGGTACTAAAAGCCCAATCTTGAGTAATCTATTTGTTGTTTTGAGTGACCCATTATGAAATCTCACATTACACAACATAGTTTTCCTCAAGGTTAATAAAACTACTCTCTTGCATTACAGTGGACGTACTTACTGAGCTACAACACTAACTTAATAATGTGATTGAACTTGGTGAGATTTGACCCTGACCTCATGCGGTCGTGCCTATTAGTTAAAGAGCTAGCCTTATATCACATATATTACATTCAATAATTGTTCAATTTTTAAAATACCTAAAACCAACAATTATTTGGTCAACTTTAAATCGGAAAGTATTACAATATTATAGTTTAGCTGTCATAATCACACTTCAATATTCTACAGCTCATTATCTAGAGTACTGACTCCATGAAATAAGCCACTAGAGAAGTGATGTCAACAATCCAACAATTCATAACACATGGTTGCATAAACTGGAAAGATGGGTGAAGAAGAAAAGATCAAAGAAACGTTCTTCATAACACATGGTTGCCCAAAGTTGATTATAGAGGAGGCACATCCACTACATTCATTCTTTAAAAGTTGGAAAGAAAAAGTCTATTCTAAGAAGCCTAAGGGTATTTTGGTCATTTCATCTCACTGGATAACTGATCAACCTGCTGTAAATTCTGTTAATCTCAATGATACTATCTATGATTATGAAGGTGTTACTTACCCTGCTTCCTTGTACCAGGTCATTTTTCTCACCCCTCTTTTCGGTATCTGTATTTGTTTTTCAATTTATTGTTATGTGGATGTCACCTTACTTAATTGGTAAAGTTAGATAAAAGTCAAAGCTTAGGTAGTCTGTAGGAAGTAGACCATGTCTATGTATAATCCTATATCACTATCCGTTCCTCTTTATAATGTTCTTGGACTACATACATGATTTTTAGGCTTAGCATTGGTACATCGTGATTTAGAGGGTTTGTTCTCATTTTAAGTCAAGTCAACCTTTATAAGCAATAAATCTCTGTTACTCACTGTGAGAAATGTTTTTGTTTCTCACAGTGGCACTTTCGTAAATAAAATGTACTACCGTGACTAAAGTGGTACAATTTTATCATCCATTTCGTAAATAAAATGTACCACCGTGACTAAAGTGGTACATTTTATTTACAAAACTGCCACAGTGAGTAATGGGGGCGCCGTCGTCCTGGGAAGACTAGGACAAGAAGAGAATTTAGGAACATTAACTTAATTGGTGAAATTCAACCCTTGCTAACTTCACACTTGAAAGTCGGAGAACTAGCCAAATGTCTATCCTGGCCTCTTTTCAGTTCAACTATGATTGGTGTGATAGTTTACATCAATGATCAAATTTGTTTTGTACTGTGAATTTATTATAATGTAGTTTATTATACTGAACTGAAAGATTAATGATGTCACCAAAGTATATAGGAAGCATAACATAGTTGTTGCTAATTTGATTAAAAACCAGGTAAAGTACCCTGCTCCTGGGGCACCAAAATTGGCAAAAAAGGTAGAGAAACTTCTCAATGAATCCGGGTTCAAATCCGTGTACATTGACAAAAAACGCGGTCTTGGTCATGCAACCTGGGTACCTCTCTTGCTGATGTATCCTGAAGCTGACATCCCTGTATGTGAGCTCTCAATTCAACCACACTTTGATGGAATGCACCACTACAACTTAGGACGAGCATTAGCTCCTCTCAAAGACGACGGTGTACTCATCATTGGTTCCGGTAGTGCAACACATCCTTCATGGGATACCACTCACGATGGTGATGGAGTTGCTCCATGGGCTGCAGAGTTTGATTCTTGGCTTGATACTGCTCTAATTAGTGGAAGGTAACTTTAATATTTTAGAGTTATAAGTTTAATATCAATATGTGCAAAATTATGTAGTTTTAGCTTACCTAGTGTACAATTTATGATATCTTGTTGCTTAATAAGCTTATACAATATGGAGTAACTTATGTGATGCATATATTATGGTGTTATGATTGAGTTGTTGTTATTAAGACATAGGCAGTATAAAAATAAAAGTTACTTGTATCTTTTAACGTTTTAGTTATGGTTTGAACTATGATTTTAAGGTATGAAGAAGTGAATGAATGTGAGACGAAAGCACCAAACTGGAAACTAGCACATCCAATGCCGGATCACTTTTATCCATTGCACGTCGCCATTGGTGCTGCTGGAGAAGATTGTAAGGCAGAGCTTGTACATAGCAGTTGGTACTCTGGTGTCTTGACTAATGGTGTCTTGTCTAGTGGTACCTTGAAACATGGCTCCTACAAATTCACTTCCAGCTAAATGTATGACATGTAATTATAACATCGTTTTAATTTGCTGTTGTTTTCTTCAATATATGTAATGAATAAATTGCTTATCATTGCATGCTACAATATATTGAACTGTTAGCAATACATCTCACTTGTTTGAGACAAAATTAAACTTAATCTTAATTGTTAGGTACTCGGGTTTAAGGTATTTGATAATCAATCATTAAGTATCATAATCAATCATTAAGTATCCATTAGTTTTGATGGAAAACATCTTTCTTAGAAAATCACTTTCTAAAGAAAACAAATTTTAATGGTTACGTATAATTCGAAAGGAGAGGTGGGGCTACAAATGTTAACAATGACATTGGCCCGACGCAACTTTGTAAAATTGGCCCCCTAAATCATCATTAAAGATTTTAACAAAATTGTTTTACAAAATCATCAAATTTATGATAAAATTGAAGATAGATGATTAATCAACAAGTTTTCTCTTTATTTCGTATTAGTAAATATCAAATTTGGGGCCTCTTTCAAGTCATGTGCGATAAACCACCCTGCACGTGTTCAGAATCACCCTTATTCGAAATATAACAATAGATCATGAGTTATATGAGAAGTGTCACTCCATATTATTGAATGTTTGAATGACCTCAATTCGATTTGAAGTAAAAATATTACCAAGTGAGTAAAACTTTAATTGATAATTTTAACAATTGTTAGATGGGTTGACTATTACGCGTCGTGAATGAGTTAAGCCTTTATTTGAGAAACTCATAAAAACATCATTAAACTCAAATTTCTACTCCGTATCAAACTTAGTAAGACGTTATATTAAAGGCTTAAAAATATTACGAAGTACTTTGTTTATTTACATGTTACCATCTTATGTTAAAGGCTTAAAAATATTACCATCTTATACCGTGAGTGTGTGACCATTTTTTTAGTGCTCTTTACAAGTTTATAAACTTTAAATAGAGTAGTATACAATATAGAGTTACCCAATTCATTTAATGCACGGTTGTCAATATAAAACTACTAAACCAGTCATTCAGTCAATTACTTAAAAAAAAAACAATCAATAAAATTGGGGCTTGAAAAAGACCTAATTTTAACCCATGCAATCCCGTTTAACGGCCCTCTCAAAACTCCCGCCGACGACGAAGACGACCTCCATCCTCTGCAACAATGGCGTCCAGGTACACTTTCTCTCTCCTCCATCTCCTTCTCCATCTCCATCCCCTTCTCACACTCCTCCATTACACTTTCTCTCTCCCCTCAACAGGCGTCTTCGAGCATTCAAGCGCTGGATGACCTCAAACAGCATTCAATTCAGCGACGCCCTTGAATTTCTCGACACTGAAACCACCGGAATCTGCGTCAAATCAAAATCCGAACTCAAAGAAGGAGACCTCATTGCTACAATCCCTAAGAATGCTTGCTTAACGATTCGAACTTCCTCCGCTTCGCCGATTATTGAAGACGCTGATTTTGATGGGTGTTTAGGGCTTTGTGTTGCGGTTATGTATGAGAGAAGCTTGGGTTCGAACTCTAATTGGGATGGTTACCTTCAATTGTTGCCTAAGTTTGAACCGTTGCCATTGGTTTGGAGTTTGGATGATATTGGTCGTCTTCTTTCTGGTACTGAACTTCATAAGGTCCTCTTTCTCTCTCCCCTATTCTTAGTTTGTTTCATTTCTTAATTTATTGGTTTTCGGTGTTTAATTTATTACAATGGTTATAATTTATGTTTCAGTTTTTAATTTGTTTCAGAAATGTAGTATGTTGGCAATGTAAATGTGTTACGATTAATTAGAGGTATCTGTGTCGTTCTCCAAGACTTTAACCTACTAAGCGAGTTATCATGGCTCATTTTTTTTTTTTTTTTTTTTTTTTTAATCAGCTGTGTTTGCTTTGTTTTTGGGGTTTGTCTAATTTGAGCAGATATTGATTTTAAGTTGGTTGTTGTTTAGGTAATTGACTTACATTATCAAATTGTGTTGAATTTATGTCTTTAATGTGTAATGTATTCAGGACTTTTCTTGAGCTGGCTTTGGTTTTTATAATTGTGTTACTGTCTGAAATAGGTAGTTTTAAAGAACCTGTGATGGTTTTGTGTTTGAGTATGTGAATTTTGATGTTTGAATGGAGAAAACAAGGAAATAAGAAACAGGAATTGTTTAATATAAAGCTAATTACTTAAATTCAGCTTCTTTTAGAGATTCTTTGGGAAAGCTCATTGTTAAATAGCAAAAAATTCATAATTTGAGCTTCTAGTGATAATTTCGACTGTTTTCTTTACTTACGTGAAGCTTTGCTTCAGATAGATTATTTCTGCTTAACACAATCTAGTTGAAGTTCTTGGTTTGTCTTTCTAAATGTGTCTATTATTGTTTGAAGATGGCGTATTTTCTGTTTGTGATGATTTTTGTCACATGTAGGCAGACAATGAAAGAAGACAAGGCTCTTGTCTATGAGGACTGGAAAGAATGCATTCTACCTCTAATTCACTCAGAAAAATTTGTTATTGATTCAAGTTTTTTTGGTGTTGAAGATTACTTTGCTGCAAAAAGTCTTGTTGCATCTCGATCCTTTCAAATAGATGATTACCATGGTGCTGGTATGGTTCCTTTAGCAGATCTGTAAGTTATGCACTTCTTCTTCCCTCAATGAATGATTGATTCTAACATATTGCAGATATCTAAATTGAGTGACAATGGAGAGTTGTTTAAATTATTGCGAAATCCATGATAACATTTTGCTTCACTTGCTTGCTAATCAAATTCACTCATTCATCCACCTTCTCTCATTTTCTATCACAATCACTTGACAAGTTGACATGTATACAAGAAATTTAGATGTTTGTAACTTTTAATGATTTAAGAATGCAAAATTTCCTCCTGATAAATAGTTTTAATCACAAGACTGGAGCTGAGGATGTGCACTTCACCACTGCATTGTTACCTGATGAATCTGATGACAGCGTTGCGAGTGTGACTGATGATGATGAGATTGATAGCAGTGATGAAATCTCAACTGGGCTATCTTCGTCTAAAGAGAATGGCTTGTCAGGTGCCTCAGTGGTTCAGAGTTCTTCAGATGGTCCTAAATTAGATTCTGAAGAGACAGTAGACAATCCCTTGGTATTAGAAATGATTCTTGTGAAAGATGTCAAAGCTGGTTCAGAGGTTAGCATCTTGTACAGTATATCTTTCACTAGATAATGCATTTCCATCTGGATTACCCACCCCATCCCCCCCACCCACCCCCCCCCCCTCCCCCCTCTTGAATGTGTGGCAATATCCTTGTCAATGGGTGAGTTATGAAGGGTAGAAGTTTTAAGAAACCATTATAGATTTATGGATGCAAACATGGGTTTCCTCTCTGACTTCTCTTAATTTTCCAGGTCTTTAACACGTATGGGTATGTGGGCAATGCCGCGTTGCTGCATAGATATGGATTTACAGAACTAGATAATCCTTTTGACATTATCAATATTGACTTAGAACTTGTGCTTCAATGGAGTTCATCTCTCTTTTCTGGTCGTCACAGCAGAGCAAGACTGTCTTTATGGAGAAAGCTGGGGTACTCCGGCTGTGAAAGCCAGAACTCAGAATACTTTGAGATCTCATATGAAGGGGAACCCCAACTTGAGCTATTAATTTTGCTTTATATAGTCTTATTGCCTGAAGAAACATATACTAAGTTGGATCTCACCTTAGCCTCAAAAGGAAATCCCAGCGAGTCTAATCATTTAAATACATCCAAGGCAGGAACAATTTTGCAGGGGAAAATATCTGAAATGAGTACTGATATGTTATTGACAAAGAGTGTCCGCAAGGCTCTAATATCCCTTGCTGATATAAGAGAGGGCTTGTATGGCACAAGCTCATTGGAACATGATATGGAGAGCTTAAGTAAATGTGACTGTAGTACAGAAAGGAAGTTGTACCATTCATTGGTCCTTCGTGTTAGTGAAAGAAGGATCATACAAAAGCTTAGGAATTATGCTGAAGCAGGTGCTAAGTTGCTTGGCAAGGCCCCAAGGCTGCATTTGAGGAAGAAATTGAAATCATGATATGGTTCACTAATCTTGGGTGAAGAATGGTGTTTTTTGTGGTCATTTAGAGTTGCGTAAATTGGAGAAAAGGTTTTCCTAAATTCATTGTTTGATTGATTCTGATATCAGCTAGGTAAGCATTCTTTTTGTGCAAGGGTTTGATAATGATGGTGAACGGTTACCCAAACTTAGAGGAAGCATGATGCAAAGCCAAGTAATTGCCCTGGCAAATTTTGTGGACACACAAATGATGAAATTTTGAGCCTTGTGCGACTCCTATCTTCGATGGTTGAACTAATCCGGTGATCCTGATGTGTATTGATTTCAGATATTTCATTTTGCTCGATTAATATCAGCAGCCCGGTTAATTTTGTATGTTCTCTGTTTTTCACTCCATGCTTTGTGTATTACTTATTTGTTCAGATTATATTTGCTAGTTTTATTTTTTCTTCCTGTTAGAAGGAAACTGTTTCATGTTGAAAATGGTTGGTTAATTATTTTAATTATGAAATAATAGATTTGATTTCCTGTCACACCATCCTTTTCTTATCTCTCTCAAATTTTTTTTATTTACCTTCTAAATTCTTTGTCCAGTCCTTTGTATATTAAGAGGCTATTCCAAACTTAATTGTGCCATCAAAAAATCTATCTTGAAAAATCAATATGGAATAAGAATAATATTGCCTCCATTTTTTTATTTTCTGTTTTCTTCATTTATTGGATATTCATAAACCAAGGAAACTTTAAAGATAAGTAAGTGTATGAAAAAAAAAAATGTATATATAAAAAACCTTGTATATATACAAGTATGATATATAAGTAAAAGAAAAATAAATATTTTATATTTAACACGAACATTGATCAATATACCATCGATTGACGAGTAATTTTGTTATAAGTTTCTAAAATAATAATGCTTGTTATCCTGCATACGAAGTATATCATAGACCCATAAGTTCATAACCCATACAAATTTGGATTATTGGTGGACTTTTGAATGCTTTGTTGGCAAATACTTAGTCACTTATAATAATAGCGTAAGATCATTTTCAACAGGATTTTATAATAAATAAATGATGATCTTCTAAGTTCTAACATGTTCCTCCTCTTATGCCATAAATTCCAACAACCACCATATATTCTTAAAATTCCTTCATTCTACAGTTCCACAAATCAAAAGAAAAAACTTCACCATAATTCTTGATTAATTCCAAATTGAAAGAAATGGGTGGAGAAGAAAGCATCAAAGAAACGTTTTTTATATCTCATGGAACTCCAATGATGACTATTGAAGAGTCAAAACCTTCAAGGAAATTCCTAGAAAGTTGGAGAGAGAAAGTGTATTCCAAGAAACCAAAGACTATTTTGGTAATTTCAGCTCACTGGGAAACTGATGAACCTGCTGTTAATTCTGTGGACGTCAATGTTACCATCTATGATTTCTATGGCTTCCCTGCTCGCATGTATCAGGTTTTTTTTTTCTCCTCCCTTTTTTTTTATAGTTGGATATTTATTTATTTATTTTTTTTTCCTTTTTTGGGGTTTTAATATCTGGGTAATTAACTTATTACTGGTATTATGTTTGTAGTTGGAATATTATTTATTTATCTCTATGAAAGGAATAATTTTTCATTTTACATTGAATGTTGTTTGGGTTATTGAAATGTGTGACTTACTGAAATTTTGGGAAAAAGATTGGAGAATGCAATTATCTGGGTAGTTATAAATGGAATTTGTCAAAGATGAGGACCTCAAATTAGAGTTTTATCCGTTTGTAGTAACTTCTACAAGGGTATCATTCAACTGTTTTTAGTAGGATATTTGACAGAAAAATGCATTTCTGAATGGATAAAAGATCAATGAAACGTTATTAACTTATTATTATGTATGGTAAGAAACTAAGAATCAAATATCCCTACGGAAATTATTGTAATTTCCGCTTTATTGATCCTCTAATATGGGCTATTAGCATTTACTCGTACGATTTATCAACCGGTTGTACAATAGAATTTACCAGGTAAATGTTGCGAATGATTTATATGATAATTTAGTTTAATGCTAGTTAGTAATTAGCGTTGATCACTTATTTGTATACGAATGTCCCTAACTAGTCAAGAAAATCCGAATAACTCCTGTATATTCGTTAGGGATATTGTAAAGATTTCCCCTAGCTAACTTTTGTTGTAGTTTTCATGAAAGGTAAAGCCAATGTATGATTGTATGGTCAACGATCAGATCTCAAATGGGAATGACAATTATGTAGTGATGAAAACTGTCTTGTCCGCGTACGGCATACTATTAGGCTTAAGAGTTATGAGCATGAGATATTTACATATCATTCTGAAATGGAGTGGTTCATCTTTTAAATTCCACTTGTTAGTATGCACTCAAATGTCCGCGTATGCACTTGAATCAGATTAAAATCATGAACAGAGAGATGATACAACTGCACTTTAGGGTGAAAAGTTTTATTTAAGCGATATTTTACTAAACATATAAGTTACAGAGTGAAGAAGGATTAAAATGATAACATACCTTTCATTTGGTTAACAGTTCAAGTATCCAGCTCCAGGGTCTCTGGGTTTGGCAAAGAGGGTACAAGAACTTCTTACTACGTCAGGGTTCAAAACTGTACACATTGACAAGAAACGTGGGCTGGATCATGGTGCATGGGTGCCTCTGATGTTCATGTATCCCGAGGTTGACATCCCTGTTTGTCAGCTCTCTGTTCAATCGCACTTGGATGGAGCATACCACTACGAATTGGGACGAGCATTGGCTCCTCTGAAGGATGAAGGTGTACTCATCATTGGTTCTGGAAGTGCAACACACCCTTCGAACAGTACCCCTCATTTTTATGATGGAGTTGCACCTTGGGCTGCAGATTTTGATCGCTGGCTTGAAACAGCTCTAACAAATGGAAGGTAACCTCACTAGTCACTAGTCCTCGGGTCTTTTTTTATTGAAATTCTACATGTACAGAATGTTGTGTGCACTGATATGGCACGATATTATACACGTATTCATAATGTACTTGACTGTGAAATGCTATGGTGCTCGCGGCGTAGCACATCATCTGCACCTGTTCTGTGTGCGAATCTTGCCTTTTTTTTTTTTCCATGATGCTTTATAAGGTAGTAAGTGGAAACCTCTCAGGAATGCTGTTTGACCTGTAGTCTGTCTGAGTCAATCTTTATTGTTCTTGTCTTGACTGTAAACTATAATGTCATTGGTTCTTTCATGAGTACAAATTTAGCAACTCAATAAGAAGCATTTTGGTGAGCATGGTGATTAAGGCTCTGAGGATATGCTTCTCATGGACTGCATTATAAACAATTTCCCTTAAGATTTGATGAAAAACCTTACTACCGAAACATTGGTCTTTGCTACGAGTATGTAACTATGATTTGCTCTGTTTTCAGGTATGAAGAGGTGAATAAATGTGAAGCCAAAGCACCTAACTGGAAATTGGCGCATCCATGGCCAGAGCACTTCTATCCATTGCATGTAGCCATGGGAGCCGCCGGTGAAAACTGGAAGGCAGAGCTCATTCATAATAGCTGGGATCATGGCACCATGTCATATGGCTCCTACATGTTCACATCCAGCTGATGTTCACCTTGTTAGTTGTTACACTATTGTTGTGTTTTTTTAGCACATTGATATTCTCTTCAACAATGCAAATTATGGGATTATACCTATTAATATGGGACCTACGGAGTAGCTTGTAAGTTTGTTCATAATGAATATAATTGGCTCAAAGAAACCTATGTTGAAGACTTTACTTACACTAATGAGTAATGACCCTGTTGAGTCACTACATATGAGGTCTAATCATACTAAATCTATGGTCATGAATAAAATTAAATTTTGATTGAAACATTACATAATTAGATGACTTTGATCCAATTTTGGACCAAAAAAAGGTATTTTACATTGTTTTTTTTTTTTTTTAATTTTTTTTTTTTTACATATTTTCCTTTGACCACAAGAATAAAGTATTAAAATATTGTGATTTATACGGGAAAAACTGATCAAGTAAGATTTCTTATTTTTTAATTTTTTTTATGTTTTTTAATGTTTTTTTTATTTTTTATTTTTTTTTGAGTTGGAAGAATAGTTACTTGTCTACTCATTAATCCAATAAAAAATGATTTCACATGAAAACGCATTGAAACCCATTAATATTAAAGATTATTTTAAAAAAAAACATCAAAAGAAAAAATTAAAAATAATGCTACCTCCTTTTCATATTTTTTGTAACTTTGGAGTATTATGTGTGATATATAGGCCACGTTTAGTAAATGACTTTTTGGTTAGTTTTTGGCTTTTTTATGTGGTCAAACAGCTAAAAAAAGTGTTAGGTAATTGGCTTTTCATTCAGCGAAAAATCTGGCTTTTAAGCCAAAATGAAAAAGCTGCTTTGGGTTGCTTTATTTTGTTGGTTTTTAGCTTGTTGGCCCACAAATTCTCTAATAAACAACCAACAACTAAATTTACCAAACACTTTTTTAAACATCCCGCTTAAACAACCAATTTCAAAAGTCATTGGCCATGTTTGATAAATGGTTTTTTTGTTAGCTTTTGGTTTTTTTATGTGATCAAACAGTCAAAAAAAGTGTTTGTTAATTGGCTTTTTATTCAGCGAAAAAGTTGGCTTTTAAGCCAAAATGAAAAAGCTGCTTTGAGTAGCTTTTTTTTTTTTTTGTTGGCTTTTGGCTTGTTAGCCCACAAATTATCTAATAAACAGCAAACAACCAACAACTAAATTTACCAAACACTTTTATAAACAACCGGCTTAAACAACCAATTTCAAAAGCCATAATGAAAAAGCTACTTTGAGTAGCTTTTAAGCCAAAATGAAAAAGCTGCTTTGAGTAGCTTTTTGTTTGTTGGCTTTTGACTTGTTGACCCACAAATTATCTAATAAACAGCCAACAACCAACAACTAAATTTACCAAATACTTTTATAAACAGCCGGTTTAAACAACCAATTTCAAAAGCCATTATAAACAGCCAAACATTCCAATTAGTCAAACAAGCCAAGTGAACCAACCAACCGCCAACAGTCATTTGCCAAACAAGGCCATTATAAATAGCCAAACATTTCAGCTGATCAAACAAGCCAAGTGAATCAGCCACCTACCAACCGCTATTTGCCAAACAAAGCCATAAAATATTTCAAAGTTGCAAAAATTATGAAATATTAAAAATATTAAAAAAATCAACGTCGAAATGAATGAAGTGTGAAAACTCAACGCAATATCGAAAAGGTCAGCTTATATGTCATCATCTCCTTTAGCTATAAAACTATGACTCGACAACGCAAGTTTGGCAACCCAAATTACTCTTCTAATTCATATCTTTATTTCTCCTTATTTTCAACCAAACCCAAATTTCATCATCTTCTCTATTTCACATTTCTTCTCTTCACAATCTTTTTATTAGCCAATTATTCAATAAAAAACGACAAAAATGGGCGCCGATAAAATAAACCAGACGTTTTATTTATCGCATGGTTCACCAACGCTTTCTATCGACGATTCGTTACCTGCTCGACACTTTTTACAGAATTGGAAAGAAAAAATATTTGATCAAAAACCAAAATCTATTCTCATTATTTCAGGTCACTGGGAAACAAATGAACCAACTGTTAATTCTGTTGATGTTTCTGATACAATCTACGATTTTTACGGCTTTCCTGCTCCCATGTATAAGGTAATTAATTTTATTTCTTTCATTATATTTCTCTTTTTTGTCTATTGTTTAGAAATTTGGAATATCTTTTTATGTGAATATTTGTGGAATTGCCGTCTTTGTTGAAAGGAATATGTTACACGTAACCTTTTTGGAATTTGAAAATACTTACTCCGTATTATAAAATTTAAGTATTGGACCAATGGTAGTATAGAATAAGACGTGGTGTTGTACATTTTTTTTTGGTGAACAATTTTGAACATGATATTTCATTTGATTTGATGTATTAGAGTACTCGTACTATTTTAGTAAACATATTTAGTTCGTAGTTGGTAGAACGTTGGAAATAGTTTTTTCTAGAAAGTTTTACTTTTACATGTAATAGTTAACATTGTTTATTAGTCTAATTTTGTTTGGTTGATCAACTGTTTATGAAAATTTCCAAAAGTAAAATTCTCAAATAATTTGTTGAAAATCTAATTTCATAGGAAGTTCAAATTTGTTCGCCAATAAAATAAAGTCCAAAATAAAGATACAAACTTTGGAATAAAAATTCAAGTTGGGTCGAGATCCTCGATAATGAGGATAAGATCTTTTCTTGTTCATCAACTCGAACTTCATTCTATAAATGACCTTAAATAATTGCTACTTTGATTATACGAAGTATATATTTTCTGAAATGATATGCTGTATGATTTTGAGGATTTATAACAAAATCAAGCATCGGTCTACATTTTTTTTTTTTTTTGAAGGAAATCGATCTGCATTATTAATGCTTAATAATTCTTAATCTTTCTTTTTAATCTTCTTATATACAACCTTAACAGTCACAGTTATCATTTTCCTCAAAATAATAATATGGGTGGGGAATGTTCTCCTTTTCTTGTTCCAATAAATTTAGAGTAAAATAATTTTCGCAGAAATTTGGTGGGAATGTGATAACAAATTAATAATGGTGGTGGTAGTCCAGGCCAAAAGAAATGAATAATTGAAGTTGGTCGGTCATTGCATTATACTACCTCCGTTTTTATTTAGTTAACACCTTTTTTTTATCACGTTTGTCAACGCATTATTTTAACGATTAATATCTCTAATTCTCGACACATAAAAGTTGATATCAATAAAATATACATTGAGACAATTCAAACAAGATCTCACTTGACTATGTTTTATCGTAGGTATAAATCACAAAAATCTATCAAAGTATAGTTTGTGAATAATATAAAAGTCAAATGGAATCAACTAAAAAACAGAGGAAGTATCTTTTGGAGATTTGGTGAGATTTTTTTTTTTTGTTAATTTCTTAGTTTCAATTGTTATAGTTTGTACGTAACTTTGTTTAGAGTGCACTCCTACAAACATTTGGTGAGATTTGAGACTTATGAGTTATGAGTCATGACTCTAAGGTATTATTCGTGTAAAGTGTGACATTCAACCAATTGCTATCCTACTAATAATTCTATAAACAATTGGATTTTAAATAGTACACACATTAATTTGGAGGATTTGATTTTGTATGAGAAGCCAAACTACCAAGAATTTTATAAATGATGTGTGATTTTGTCATCATGCACTTTAAAAAGGCGCATATGTCATTATGCAAATAAAGGAAGGCGCAATATGCTAGTGTTAATAACATCAACATTTTTACCGGTTCACAGCTCAAGTATCCTGCTCCCGGGGCTCCAGATTTAGCAAAGCGAGTGCAAGAGATTTTGACAACCTCTGGAATCAAGCGCGTGCACATAGACAAGAAACGAGGGCTTGACCACGGTGCATGGGTGCCTCTAATGCTTATGTACCCTGAGGCTAACATTCCTGTTTGTCAGCTCTCTATCCAAATGAACAAGGACGCTACGTACCACTATAACATGGGCCGAGCATTGGCTCCGCTTAAGGAGGAAGGTGTTCTCATCATTGGTTCTGGAAGCGCCACACATAACTTGAGGGACCTCAGATGGGGTGCTAAAGATGAAGAAGTCGTTCCATGGGCCGGCGAGTTTGATAAATGGCTTGAGGATGCTTTGATCAGTGGAAGGTATGTATTGTTCTAGGCTTCTTATCTGCTTTATTCATCTCGAATTAATAGTTCATGTTGATTGATTGAGTAAATTTAGGAATGTTAGCTCGAGTTTGAAAGGACTTACTAGTAAACTTGAACTATAGCTTTTAGCTTACGGGGTTATTGGGATAATGTGACAAATTGATATTATATTTGGTAAATGTTTTGTACATTGAATTTATGGTTCTGCTTTTCAAATGTTGGTGGTGTTATTAACTTGGAAGTGTTATTAGTCCACTGTAATACTATTGTAATTAGACCAATGTTGATGTGATGATTTTCTCTCCTTCAAAAAACTTTGTAGGCATGAAGATGTGAATAACTTCTTACAAAAAGCGCCTCATGCAAGAAAGGCACATCCATCACCTGATCATTTCTACCCGTTGCATGTAGCCTTGGGCGCTGCCGGGGAAACTACGAAGGCGGAGCTCATACACCGCAGTTGGAGCCTCGGTACCTTATCCTATGCCTCCTACAAGTTTACCACCCCAAACTAAGTTTAATCCTCAACTGTCACATTTTATTTTGACATGTACTATTAGTTTGCTCCTTGCTTCATGTTTTTTTAATTTAATTTACGTGTCCAGTGTAATCTTTCTTCCAATGACCAGTACAGTTGTACAATAATTTGTAAGTAACACTTATGTGAGCTAAATGCTACGTAGTATAAAATTAATTACTTCCTCCGTGGTTTAATAAGTGTTACACTTATCAAATGCGGCCGTGTGTAAATAAGTGTTACATTTCCTGCCTAGAATGTGAATCCTTAGTTTGTATTGCTATGTAAACAAGGTTTATATACAACCTAAGCCAAGGGCCTAAACTTAGCCCATTGTCTCGGAAATATCCGTCGTCTTCACATAAGACGGACGAATAATACCATCTTGAATGGCATCACGAACATAATGACAATCGACCTCAATATGTTTAGTGCGCTCATGGAAGACCGGATTTGAGCGATGTACAACGCCGACTGACTGTCACAGAATAAGCTCATTCACTACAAGAAAACAGCTTGATTCCGACGGAAAAAATCCGTCGGAAACATCGGGAATTCCGTCAAAATATGGTCTTCCGACGGAATTATGTTGAAATTAGTCTGTCGCAAAACTCTTTGTAGGAAATTCGACCTTTTCCGACGGAATTTCCGTCGGTAGGCTAGTTTCCGACAGATTTATTTCTGTCGGCGCTTTTTTGACTTTAATTGAAATTCCGTCGTAATTTTCTGACAGAAATTTCCGTCGGAGTTGGAGAGGTTTTCCGTCGGAAAAGTCAATAAAAAAAATAAAATAAAAAACAGCCCCACCCCTAACCCTTACCCCACCCAGATCCACCACTGCCCACACCCCTGCTCACCACCCTAACCCAGCCCCACCACCAACCCACACCACCAGCCCACCCCCTGCCCCCCTACCACGCATACCCCCCTACCCACCGTAAACCACCCACCTCCACCGTAAACCACCCACCTCCACCCCGAAAACCACCTACCACCACCAGCCATCACCAATAATTCGAAAACCCACAAAAATCACACAAAAAACAACCAAGCAAAAATAAATCAACAAAAATAAACTCAATTTAAACAACGAAATCAAACATTAACCACACAAAATCGAATGTAACCCACAATAATAATAAAAAAAACAAACCAAATTAATAGAAAGAAAACGAAGACATACCTTCACTTCCACCTCCAAAACCTCAAATTTGGGTTTATATGGTTAAATTTAACCATAAAAATTCGAGATCTGGAATTTTTATGGTCGAATTTGACCATAAACACCATAATTAATCATTTTTTGACGACCACCAGCCCACACTCCACCGTTTGTTGTCGAAAATTCGAGGAAAAAGGAAAAAAATCAAGAAGAAAAACAGAACGAAAGTGGAGGAAAAGAGGAAAGAGAACGAAAAAGAAAAGAGAATAGAGAAAGGGAAGGAAAAGAGGAAAGAAAACGAAGGAGAAAGTAGGAAAACGAAGGAACAGAGAAAGAAAGAAGGAGAAAGAGGAACAGAGAAAGAGAAGAAAAGAGGAGAGGAGAGAGAAAGAGAAGGAGAAAGGGGAAAAAGAGTGGTAGAAGTGAGAGGGGGGGTTTGGGTTTTAAAGGGTTTTGTTATTTATTTTTATTTTTTTAATTAAGATTCCGACGGAATTTTAATCCGTCGGATATAATAATTTCCGACGGAAAAATCCGTCGGAATGTGTATATATTCCGACGGATTTCCGACGGAGCTGTTGAGTTCGTCGGAAATATCCGACGGAAAATAATTCCGTCGGAATTTCGTGTCCGTCGGAACCCTTCTGTCGAAAATAGGCTATTTTCTTGTAGTGATTGCACGTGGATGTGCCACGCCCAAACTACTAATAAGTAGAGACTTCAACCACTTTAGCTCTGAAGTAACCGCTGCCATAGAATGGTACTCTGCCATTGTAGAAGAGCAAGAAACAGTGTGCTTTTTCTTGGTTTTCCAAGAAATCGAAGAGCCACCAAGAAACACCAACCAACCAGTAATCGACCGTCTCGTCAAAGGGCAAATAGCCCAATCTGAGTCACACCAACCTGTCAAATGCAAATCACAATCCGAGCATAAAAAGAATTCCCTAGCCTGGACAACCCTTCAAGTAGCGTACTGTACGAAGAGCTACATCCAGTGTTCTTATCGAGGTTGTTGCATAAATTGAGTCAAGATATGAAAAGTGTAAGCTATATTAGGACGGGTGAAAGACAAATTGATCAGACGATCCACAAGTCGTCTATACACCTCGAGATCATCAAGAAAGGCACCCTGAGATTGAGCTAAATTGTGATTTTGCTCAATTGGAAATCCGGCCAGTTTGACACCTAACAAACCTGCTTCTGTAATAATATCAAGAGTATATTTATTGCGTTGACATAAGAAAATCCCCTCGGGACTCCTAGCAACCTCAATCAACACACCCTAATCTTTCATGTGAAAACAATAACTCAAATAGTTTTTAAAAGCAGAAATTGCAGAAGCAGAATTGCCAGAGATCAATAAGTCATCAACATATACCAAAACAATGAGATGGATATTCCCTTGATTCATAGTAAATAGAGAATAATCAAAATACGACTGCTTAAAACCGTACCTTTTGAGAGAGCCGGACAGTTTGGCAAACCAACAGCAAGGTGCTTGATGTAGACCATATAACGACTTCTGTAGACGGCACACCATACCTGGTTTGCTACCATGAAATCTGGGAGGTGGCTTCATATATACTTCAATTCCTCATCAAGATCTCTATGAAAAAAGGCATTGTGAACATCCATTTGATGCAATTCCTAAATTTTCGCAGCAGCGACAACTAAGAAAGCACGAACTGTAACCATGTTGGCCACGAGAGCAAACGTCTTTTTGTAGTCAATACCTTCAACTTGATGGTTACCAAATATAACAAGACGAGCTTTCAATCGTTCAATAGTGCCATCAGAATTATACTTGATTTTATATACCCATTTGCATCTGAGAGCCTTCTTTCCCGGAGGTAACTCTTCCATTACCCAAGTCTCATTATCCTCCAAAGCCGAGATTTCTTTTTACATAGCCTCTCTCCACCCTAAATCAGTCATGGCTTCTTTGAAATTACGGGGCTCATGACAACTGTAAGAAATATACGGTGTCGCAAGGAAAATTTGTCACAATACACAAAATGTGCTATAGGGTAGGGAGTACCTGAGGAGGATGGAGTAGGTGAACTAGGAGGAATCGTTGCTTGTACAGTATATGCTACATAATCTCGATGCCAGCCCGGTGGACGACGTTCACGTTGCCCGCGCTTAAGATCAAGAGAAGGCATTGTATCCTCGTTGCTAGCAGCCTAAAGCCCACACTCAAGGGAGCTGCCAGCAGCATTGCAGCCCAGAGAACACCTGCCATTATCAGCGATAAAGAGGCTGCTAGGGACAACATCAGTACCAGCAGTAGTAGCCTCCGTAGGCTGGCTGCAGCCACTGTCATTTGCCGCAAGGGGGTTGCGGGGTACACTACCAGCAGCTGCCCCTTGCGTATCCAACATAACAGTGGCAGCATGTTCGGTTACCGGGACATGAGCCGCTTTGCTGACCTCCAAAACCGCCTCCAAATCATCCAAAAAATCTATGTCAACTCTTACATTATCCTCATATGTTTGGTTCCTTTCTACATTATTTTCAGAACCAACATTCAAGTCCTTTACACAAGCAAAGGGAAATTCATTCTCATAAAATTTCACATCACACGACACAAAAATCTCACTCGTCTCAAGGTCGTATAATTTCCACCCCTTTTTACCATGAGGATAGGCTAAAAAAACACACTTTCGACTTCTAGGTGCAAATTTATCTCCCTTGGCTTTTTTATTATGTGCAAATTAAAGCAAAGAGAGCTAAAAACACATAACTCATCAAAACTAGGTTCTCAACCAAACAAAATCTCATATGGTGTCTTGTTTTGCAACAAACGAGAAGGAGTCTGATTCATCTAAACCGCCCTAAGAACACATTCACCCCAAAAACCAATAGGCAAATTCCCTTGAAACATCAAAGCAAGCCCCACATTTAAGATATGTTGATGTTTTCGCTCGACACGACCATTTTGTTGGGGAGTCCCAACACAAGAAGTTTGAAATATATGCCATGTTCACTAAAATATGGAAGCATGCATTTGAATTCAGTTCCATTGTCACTCTTCACCAATTTGACAGACATACCAAATCGACAATCAACCATAGAAAAAAAAGAACAAAATGTGGAATAAACTTCTGTTTTAGAATTCAACAAATAAACCCAAACCCCTCTTGAATAATCATCAATCAAAGTTAAAAAATACTACTAGAAAATAGGCCATTTTCGATGGAAAAATTCTATCGGAAACACCCTGTTTTCTGTCAAAAATCGTGTTTTCGACGGAATTCCGTCGGAAAGCATTGTTGTAAAAGTTTTTGTAGGAAAATCGACCTTTTCCGACGAAATTCATGCGCCGGAAGAGATTTTTCGGCCCGAAAAAGTCCGCCGAATATTGTTGGAAATTGCTGACGAACTCATTCCACCGGAAATTTCCAAAATCCTGTAAAAAAATTAAAAAAATGCCCGCACCACCCCACACCACCACCAATTTCCACTGCCAAACCACCACCTCCACCCACAACACCGCCACTAGCCCATACCGCAACAAATAAAAAAATTAAAAACACTCCTCAAATATTCCCCATAACCACCACCCTAGTCGACCCACCACAACCCACCTAAACTTAAAATCGACCCAGATCCACCCACCAAAACCCACCTACACCTAAAATCGATCCAGACCCACCCACAAAAACCCACCTAAACCTAAAGCTGACCCTAACCAGACCCACCACAACCTAAAACCGACCCAAACCCACCCACCAAAACCCACCTAAAACCGACCAAACCCACCCACCAAAACCCACCTAAAACCTAAAACCGACCAGACCCACCCACCAAAACCCACTTAAAACCTAAAATCGACCAGTCCCACCCACCACAACCCACCTAAAACCTAAAACCGACCAGTCCCACCCACCACAACCCACCTAAAACCTAAAAACGACCAGACCCACCCACCATAACCCTCCTAAACCTAAAACCGACCCAGACCCACCCACCACAACCCTCCTAAAACCAGGACGGACCACCATCACCATAACCTAACTTTTTTTTTTTTTTTTTTATAAAAAAAAATTAAATACAAAGCTAAAAAAAAATTAGAAACACGAAAACATACCTCAAAATTTGAATTGGTTCGAATTGAATTTCACCTCAAACTTGGTTAATAAGGTCAAATTTGACTAAGAAAATTCTAGATCTAGAGTTTTCTTGGTCGAAATTGACCTTAAAACCTTAGAAAAAATGGCGTAGAGGGTAGAGCGAAGCGGCAGTGGGCGTGGCGGTGGAGGGAGCGGCATCCGGCGGGGACGGAGGATGAGAGAGTAGAGAAAAGGAGGAGAAGAAACAGATCGAGAAGATAGGAGAAATGAGGAGAAGAAGAAGAGAGAAGAAAAAGATCGAGAACAGAGAAAAAGAAGAGAAATGACGAGGAGAAGAGCTGGAGGAAGGAAAAGGAGAAGAGAGGAGAGGAGAAAGTGATATGAAGGGGAATAGGGGGCGGCTGCTCTGAGGGGTTTTCTTTTCTTTTCTTTTTTTTAATTGAAATTCCGTCGAAAGTCATTAAAATTCTGTCGAAAATTTCCGACAGAATTTAACGTCAGAAATTCCTACGGATTTTAACTCCGTTAAAAATCATTTATTTTTTAGACGGAAAATTGGTCGGAAATTAAGTATTTTCCGACGGAATTTAAATCCATCGGATATTTGTTTTTTCCGAAAGATTTTCGTGTCCGTCGGAACACATCCATCGAAAATTGACCTTTTTCTTGAAGTGAAATTATGTCCACCACAAGTAGTTTGAGTTTTATACGACCCCCATAAATCACAATGAATTAATTCAAAATACGACTAGCTTTACTATCACTATTAGGAAAGCTATGCCTAGATTGTTTAACACACCACAAGCTTTATTAAAAAATTTCTTAATAGAACTACTATGAATAGCACGAAGCAACTTAACCACTCTATTCAACAGATGCCCAAGTCTTTTATGCCACAACTCAAATTCTGACACCGCAGGAACTTGCACCACACATACTGTAGGAGTTCGCCGAAAGTAGTAGAGTCCATCCTTCCGTTCACCGGCTCCAATCAGGCTCCCCGATCGTTGGTCCTGTATAGCACATAAAGAATCAGTACGTGAATCGTACAAAACATTGTGAATAATCAATCATTTTAGACATCGATATTAAGTTGTTGTAATTTAGGAACAAATTAAACATGCTCCAAGATTATGTCATCAGCCAAAAAAACACGACCCTTTTTCAAAGCTACTACTTGATCTCCATTTGGAAGATCCACGGGATATGGCAAAATCGAACGAACAACCACCAAGAAAGATTCATTACCGGTAATATGATGAGAAGCCCCCATATCAAGAATCCAAGAAGACAAAATCTCACCTTGCATACGCTCTTTTTGATGGAGGGTATCCATATTCAGCCAAACCCGAATATCCTCGGGTTTGAGATCACCTAATATATTCTCTCCACTCCCAAAAGCTGTCACTATCGAAGGAGCCAACCCACTCACTGCATTGGCACGGATTGCAGACTTCCCCGAGCCCGTATCATAGGACGAGACAGTAGACTTGGAGGATGAGCGTGCTGAATTCGCACCTCCAGCAGTTATATCCTTCTTTCGTTCAATTCGAACCACCAGTCGGATACCATGAAAACAAAGCATCCCTCATTGTCATGCCCTGTTTTCTTGCAATATGAATAAAATAATTTTGCTTTATCCCGACGATCCGGGATCCCCTTCGAGCGGACAGCAGAGACGGCAAATGCTTGAGCATCCTTCACCGCCTCTTTCTCAACCTTTCCTCGAGCAATGCCGCGCGACTCTTCCTCTTGGAGAAGAGCTTGATAGGCTTGATTTAAATCAGTGTGTGGCTGTTGTGACAAAAGGTTCGTTCGCACAATAGCATACAAATCATCATCAACACCAATTAAGAACTGGTGTAGCACTTCCTCCTCCTTGTCCGCGGAAAATTTACCCGCAACATTGCACGTGCACTGCCCGCATTCACACCCATGAAGGGGCTTGAGTCTCGTGAGGTCATCAAACAAGCCCATGAGTGTGGTGTAATAGTCTTCTATTGACATGCACCTGGTCTGCCGACAATCAGTAATCTTCGACCGTAATTGCTGCAATCGTGGTCCATTAGAGATGGAGAATCTGTAATACTCCGTATTTTTATAGTACTTTATATATACAAATTATACATTTTATTTATAAATTAAAATAATGATTCATTTCATTTTATATTAAATAATTATAAAATTATAAAATAGATGAGTATAAAATAATATGAGTTATTAATTAAGGTAATAAAGAATTTCAAATTGGATCAATATCACTCAAAGCATTGGACTAATTTATTGGGAATAAAAGAGTTTTAAGGGCCCAACAAGTTAACCCCAAAGAAGAATTCAAAGAGGAAGAGGATTAGTAATGACAATTGTGTAAATAAATAATTTTGTTTTTAAAAGAGGATATAAATACCCAAAAAACTCAGGTATTTCACATTCAAAAATCAATTATCATATTTCATAAAAACCCAAGCTTTTTCTCTTGTTTCTCTCTCTCTCTCTCTCTTTTTTTCCCCTCATCCTTTCCCCGCCTCTCTCCTCCTCCTCATAACCGGCGACCACCAGCGCCACCACCGACCACTGGCGGCCAGCAGAAGCAACGACGCACCACCGGCGGCCGTGCACTCCTCTTCTTTCTCTTCTCCTTGCAGTTCGGTATTTAAAAAAAAACTCTTTCTCGTATTTTAATTCCTAAGCTTGTTTTAATTATTCAAAGCATGATTTAATTATATTTTGATGTGGATTTTGGGTAGTTGATGTTGTTAATTTATTCTTATAATTTTCAGATTTTAATTTGATTAAAAACCCCAATTTACAAACCCTAGAATTTGGGAATTTAATGTTTATGATTAGGGTTACGTTTGATTCTAGGTTATTGTGGTTGTTAAATTAATGATTAGAACATGTTTTTAATTAATGAGTTTTAAGCCCTCAATTAATGTTGGAATTTAATTATACACACTACTTTTTTATTATTATGTTAGGGTTTGATTACCCATAAAAGGGAAAAAGTTTTTAATGAACTTAAATACTTCCCCCGTTCTTTTTTTATTGCATCATAGGGGTTTTGGAGGCAAAATTTGGTAGTGGGAATAGGTAAGAGAGAGAAACGTAAAAATACAAAATTGTTCATGTAATATGAAGATAAAATAAAAGGTAAGTGTGAAAAAGTAAGGGTATGTTGGGTATCTGTAGTGTGAACATGATATTTTTTTGTCCTAAAATGGAAGTGATGTTGTGAAACTTCCCTAAAAGGCAAGTAATGGATATTAAAAGAACGGAGGAAGTATGATTTTCTGGTTATTAGTGATGTTTTATACTAAATAGGTATGCTGTAATTTTATTTAAGCTATGAAAACTAAGTCTTCTTGAAAGAATTTTAAGTTCCCACTTAAAGAAAAGGTTTTAAGGCTTTAAAAACATTAAATTGGGTTAATTAGCGATGTTTATAGTATATAATAGCTACTGGAAATTTGTGAGAATAGTGGATTGATTTTGGTTATGTATTTTTATTTGTACGTCTGTCTTCCACCAATGATAATGCTCCATCCGCCTAACACTCGGACGACATCGTACGAGTAAAAGATCAGAGGAGGCGGCCCATATGGTACGAGTCAACCCCTCTGAGGGGCAATTGTTTAGGGTAAAAATACCCCAACATGTGGTCCAATCCCATAGTGACACATGACCCAATATAATTAACGGGCGACACGTGTCCCTGTAGAAAGATGACACGTGTCAAGCATAAAGAGCACCTAAAATGAGAGAAAAGGGCCTCCTGATGAGAAAGCCGCAAAACGACGCCCCATATGGATACATGCCTTCACCTGATTGTGCCGCCAATCAGAGCACGCCATCCTAGGTTATCAAACCTTAGAGGGCACACTTTCCCACCCCTTTAAATACCCCAATCATTTATGATGGGAGGGGTGGATTATGACATATCATTTTAAGAGCACTAAAAGCTCCAACTTCTCTCTACATTTATTCTGTTTACGGTCACTAACTTGATCGTCGGAGGCGAATATTCCGTCAAATGGAATATTTGTTATTTTGCAGGTGTCCATGTCCATCCGGCCGTGTTCAAGACCAGTATCCCGAGGGATTCCAAAAAACCCCGAAACACAAAGCAAGTTATATTATCAGATATTTAGATTTAATCAATTCAGATCAGCCAAAGCCGACACACCAAGATATATACCCTTTTATGGATAGTAAGTTTTCTTATTTTTTATTTTTAGCTAAATTAGGGCACAGTCTTGCGAGAAGATGTTCTTTATCTATAAATCTCATATATCTTACTTCTTAAAAAAATATTAAAAAAAAAAAGGTTTAAATTAAAATTAAAATTAAAATAAAAAATTCAGATCAGCCAAAGTGGGGAAACTTATCTAAACAAACATATATATTCATATTACTCCTACTATCCCACCTTGCAAGTTGCCACTATGTGAGATAGAGTAGTACAGTGTTCCCTACTGTTTTTTTGTTCGTATTTTTTGAATTAAATAATTTTATGAACGAAGATATCGAATTATTTTGTTTCAAAGTCTTAGGATTCATGCATGGTTGCAAAATTATTGTTAGCAATAATGGAATTGAAGCAGTTAGCAATTATGTGTATCTTTTTATATACAATATCTTTTTGATTGGGGGAGTAGTTAAATTGTCTACTTAATTATTGTTAGCAATTATATTTGGTAATGTCCATTCTATTGGGAAATAAATTCTATTTTCATTATCTAACACATTCCGAAAATGAAATAAAAAGGAATAAAATTATTATAAAGATATATATAAGATTAGGAATAATATATTATTGCAATTGTATTATACAAATATTTCAAAAATAAAAGATTTTTGCTAAAAGAGGGAGGAGAAGTTTTGGAAGGAAAAAACTTTCTGGTGTCTGTTTTAGTATTATGTTATTGATTGATTTTTGAATTTAATTTGAACAAGTTTATATATCTAAGTGTAATGGTTATATGGAGGCAAAATCTTTGTTAGCTATGGAAGCAGGTTAGCAACTTTAATTATCCTTTAATTTTAAAGTATATTATAATTTTTTTTTTTTATTTATTTATTTTAGATTGGGGGAGTAGTTAAGTTGTATACTCGTAATCAATTAATTTGGCAAAGTCCATAACTCCATATCACATGAAACGCATTGAAACCCATAAAATTAGTAAAATAATATTATTTCATTTCTCTTTACTAGCGACACTCCTTTTCATATAATTGCCAATGCATTATTTAAATATTGATATATTTAATTATTAATATTTAATAATTTGTCATCATTATCAAACTTTAAATTAAGGCAAATTTAACAAGATTTCATACGACTAAAATATATTCAAATTACATACTAAGTAGTGTTTAAATCATCAAAGATTCAAAAGTAGTCAAAACATAGGACGTAAAACATGCAAAAGTCATCAAAATATTGCAAGTAAAAAGAAACTATAATAATAATAATAATAATAACAATAATAATAATTTTGTTCAAACTAATAATAATAATAATAATAATAATAATAATAATAACAATATGTCAATAATATGTCTCTTTTCCAAAAAAAAAAAAAAAAAAAAAAAAATTTCTTATTCTCATTGCAATGTAAGTATTTTCATGTATAATTCTTGCTTCATTGTCGAATTTCATGCAATTTTGTGAAAAATTCGAAAACCCCCTTTGAAAAATCGATTTGGGGCTTTCTCGATCTCGTGTGATGCTTGTTTGATGAAATTGTTTGTCCCATGTTATTGCATTCTTGATTGTGAGCATTTTGATAGTAATTTTGTAGAAAATGGTGAAGAAATGAGCATGTTGTGTTCTTGCTTTCGAGCTTGAACGTGGGTTTTAAATGGTGGTGGAAAGATGACGAATAGGGAATGAGGAAGGGGCGGGGTCGCCGGCACGCCTACCGGTGCGGGTCACCGGCGGCAGGGGCTTCGGTCTTCGGCGGCAAGGAGGGGCTTAGGGTGGGGTGGGCGGTCTGCCGGTAAGGGTGGTGGAAGGGGTGGTGGCTGGGGATTTGGTGGTTTTTTTTATAATTATTTTTAAATATTTTTGGTTTTTTTTGGCATTTTTTTTTATTTTTGTTTAAATATTTATTTTTTAAAACACGGACCAATCAGAAGGTGACTGACACGTGGAGTGATGCAGTCAACTAACGGAAATGACATTTGGTGATATTGTACTAAATCTCAGTGGCATTTGGTGAATTTTGAAAACGTGATGGAATTTGGTGAATTTTTTAAGTATTCAGTGGCATTTGGTGAAACGACTGTTGTAACTATTGTCTCTATCAAAAGGAAAATTTTAAATGTAATCACTACTACAGAGTAAATTCAATAGTAGATATATAGGAACTTGCTTGCAATTTTTAAAGTTTCAAGCTAGCTGCACTAAGATATATGTAGTTCATCACCTTGTTTCAGTAACTTATTATTTAGACCCTCATCTCTTCACCTTGTTCAAATTATATTTTACAAAGGTGATTTAAGTTTAATTTGGTAAAGATCATTTCAGTTTAGTAAAAGTAAGTTAAGTTCAACACACACTTTTATGGAACAGAAGGATAATATATAATATTAGCGTCTTTACTGGTTCACAGTTCAAGTATCCAACTCCTGGTGCTCCAGCTCTGGCGGAGCGAGTGCAAGAGCTTCTAAAAACCTCCGGAATCAAGAATGTGAGCATAGATAAGAAACGAGGGCTTGATCACGGTGCATGGGTGCCTCTAAAGCTCATGTACCCTGAAGCTAACATTCCTATATGTCAGCTCTCTATCCAAATGACCAAGGATGCGGCGTACCACTACAACATGGGACGAGCATTGGCTCCTCTTAAGGAGGAAGGTGTTCTCATCATTGGTTCTGGAAGCGCCACGCATAACTTGAGGGATTTCGAATGGGATGCTAAAGATCAAGAAGTTGCTCCATGGGCCGGCGAGTTTGATAAATGGCTTGAGGAAGCTTTGATCAGTGGAAGGTATGTAACTATTGTTTTAGGCTTCATAACCCTAATGCTTTAATTGTACGTATTTATCAAAGTTTTATCTTATGAAGTTGGGCTAGTACGTGTGACTATTATTTTTAGACGGATTAAAGGATCATTTTTTGCTCATTCATCTTGATTGATTGGAAAATGTGTTGCATTTTAAATTCATGTCTTTGCTTTTCAAATGTTTTCTCTTTTTTTTATAAAAAAAATTTATTTTTTTATAAATATATATATCTTGGAAGGTTTTTTTTTTATTATTTTTTTTTTATTTTTTTTTAAACTAAGTGGAAAAAGGAGACTAGCTCGATTACAGGTAAACCAATAGAGAGTTTAACTCTCTTAACTGTCCTAATACAAGAAGAAGAACGGGGGGTAGGGGTACAACTTGGAAGTCAATTCATGTTGACTCAATAATTAGTTAATTACCAATGTTCATGTGATAATTTTCACTTCTTCAAAAAACCTTGCAGACATGAAGATGTGAATAACTACTTACAAAAAGCGCCTAATGCAAGAAAGGCACATCCAATACCTGATCATTTCTACCCATTGCATGTAGCCTTGGGTGCTGCCGGAGAAACTACGAAAGCGGAGCTCATACACCGCAGCTGGAGCCTCGGTACCCTTTCGTTTGCCTCCTACAAGTTTACCACCACCCCGGCCGCCCTCAACTAAGTCTGATTCTCCTCAATGTGTATTACACTATTAATTACTCAATATATTGTCACATTTCATTTTGAAATGTACTATAGTATGGTTCTTGTTTCATTTATGTTACATCGGTACAAATTTGTCTTTCTATTGTACAATAATTTGCAAGGTTGGATAATTGTTATCATCGGATCGGAGCTTTAGTGTGAACAAAACTTAATTATGTGAGTTACATGCTGTAAAAATATAAAATTATCAAATACAATTTGAGCAACTGTGCATTGTAATTGTGTATTGTAATTGTGTGCACAATTACGAAAAAAGTCTTTTTTTTCCTTAATCTGTCTTAAAATTTAATAAATTCTTAAAAACTAACATCTTATATATTACTCGTATCATAAGACCGGCCCAAGGGAGAGAGAGTCATCTACAAAAGTTATCATTTTTTCTTTTAGAAAAACGCCAAGCTAGTGCATTGATTAATTAATGGACAAAAAGTCCGAGAGTACATAGGGAGAAATCTCCGTAGGACAATGATTGACTCAAACTTATTCAACTCCAAACGACACTAACTTAGCAAGAAAAGTAATCTTATTATGGTGGTATGATAATCTTACACACATGTTTCTCCTTTTGGTAATGTTTTAATTTGAGTAACTTTTCTTAAAGTTGAGACTTCCTCCGTTTTTTGTAGATGCATTATTTATAAAAACACAGACTCCTAGACAGTTTTTGGAGATGAGAGAGATAGAGAGAAAGAAAATTGAGGATCCACGTGATGTGGCTATGTGAGAGAGATAAAGAGATTTTATTAACTAAAAATGAAAGTGATGCATCTAATTTGAAACTTCGAAAGTGATGCATCTAAAATGATATGATGTGTATTATGTCTCAATATTATTTGATTAATAAGTTGGTTTGTACTGTAATTCAACTTGGGCGATTTTGTTGTTGATATTGTAATTATTATGATCTTTTGGTTAGGTCAAATCAAATTATTGTAATTTCAAGTAGATTTTAGATGAAACTTTGATATCAAATAATTAATTAAGTACCTTCCGATTTTAACAAGTCTATTTTTATAGTCTATGTAACTAACAACCCTAAGTCTATCGTTAAAATTGGAAGGTAGAGGCGTAGAGCTCATTCATAACTGCTTCAACCATGGCACCAGGCCAATTCATATGGCTCCTACAAATTCACTACCACTAGTGGAAAAATTATCTTTTTTTTTTTTTTTTTTTAACTCGTTAATACTTACCATGGGACTCTTAACAATGAATAAATACGATGAAACATCGACCATTTGTTTATAATCGTGCAGTGTTTGAAAGTTGAAACGCATTCATTCCCTATTTCTTGAATAGTCCAGAGAATAGTGAGTGATGTCCAACAAAATTAGGACGCTTTGTTTTCACTGTTGAGCAGTTGCCCGTCGTAGGGCATGAAAACAAGCTAGACCGCGAGACGGGCTTCGGCTTGGTTTGCCGAACCATCAGTGAGACATCCTGCTAAACCGCCTCCATCAAATAAGCTGGTCGAGTCCGGCCTCCTCAAGACCTAGCTTCAATTCTTTAACCAATTAAGCTTGACATTATTTACATAAAATCTGACTGACCGACTGAATGCACACCATCACCTTGGATTTGACTAGATAGATTATGGAGTAAGCCTAAACTAAACTAAGATGCATGGTAACGAAAAAATGATATCTTGATTGAATTTTTATGCTTTGATCCATGTTTAAACCAGATAACAGAATGTATTTTGTAATTATGTTTCATATAATTTCATTTGATATAAAAAATTAATAATAAAGTATATATAATTCACCACATAAGCCACTAATTAAGCCAGAAATGACATCCATTCATCCAGAAATGACATAGTTTTTGAATTAAAACCTATATTCAACAACTTTGATTATAAATTTATTTATTTGTTATTTATTAAAAAAAAAATAAACTTTATGAACAAACAAAAAGGTTATACGAAATATATTTAATTGGTTTCAACATGTAATCGGAGGATTGTGAGAGTAGAGGTGTCAAAATCGAACCAATCCGAAAAAAAATTATCCGTTTCGAAATGTAACCAATTCGATTTGATCCGAGAAATTCAGGACCCAAATCCGATCTGTAACCGACCTGAACTTAATCTGATCCGAAATTAACCCGATCTGAACTTAACCTGGCACCGATTTGACCCGACTTGAACTCAACCCGAACCAGATATGACCCGACTTGAACTCAAACCGAGCCGATTTGACCCGGCTTGAACACAACCCGATCCGAAAATGACCCGACAAATAACCGATTTAATCCGACTTATTTTTAACCCGAACTGATATTAACCCGATCCAATTAAACCGATTCGATTTTAACCCGGCCATAATTTTAAACCTAACCTATTATTGACCTTTTTTTTCAAGTTCTTATACTACTATATATTTACAAATTTACTAATTATTGATAAGTTAGAAAGTCTAAAACACTAACAAATATCTTATACAAATTGAATTAGTAATAAAACAAACTAATAGTACTCATAGCATCATGAGATTAAGTCATCAATTATTATTATTTGTGTATCAATCTATGTATATCACCATATGTGACTATCATCTATTAATCTATCAATTATTGTATATCACCATATGTGACTATCATCTATCAATCTATCACTAGTTCATTACTATTTGTCTCACTTATATACGAAGGTATGATAAGTCATCGATAATTATTCAATTTGAATTTGGCTCCAAGATAAATATTACACGAGAATTGATTGATTGAGAAAACTAATTCTTTGCATTTTGTAATAATTAACCACGCAATATGAGAAATGACACATGAATGACTCGATATCGACCCAATAATAAGGTAAAAATTCAATAATTACTCTAGTTTAAAAATGACCTTATTTGGATATTGAATTTGGTCAACTCGACCATAATCTAGCCAACCACGGAAAGGATTTGAATCGGAATTGACCAAATAGTGAATCAATCTTATCTTAATAAAACCGAACTTGACCGAACCGAAATCATCCGAACCGAAATCAACCCGACCCAAATTCATCCGACCGGAAATTAACCCGGTCAAACCCGTTTTGATCCCGATTCGAATTTATCCGAACCAAACATAAACCGATCCGATTTGGAGTTGTCCCGACCCATATCCGACCTGGACTCGATAGACCATGACTCGAATTTGACCCGACCCGAATTTGACCCGACCCGATCCGGTCCGAGTTAAAAGAATAATTTTGACCCGAACATATCCGATTCGAACAGACCTGACCCGAATAGACCCGACATAAACTCTATCCGATAATCTGAATTGACACCTCTAAGTGGGAGTAGTTAAATTGTCTACTTGTTAGCAATATGGCTATGTCATTCCACATGAAACGCATTGATACCCATAAAATTGATAAAATAATAACAATAATAATAATCGTATACGTTGTACTTGTATAAAAATAAAATGATCACTTTTTCAACCACTTTTCACCAAAATTCTCCAAGTCCTTAATCTTCAGTTTCTGTAATAATCTTTCATAAATTCCAATGTTGCTAATTTCCTTAAGTATAATACGGAGTAATAAAAAAGTTAAGTTTACTTCGTATTACTTTTCACAACCCTCAAAACGGTTACTCCTTAATTGTTTTTGTTAACTTCCACCTTAAAGCATAAAAAAATGAAGAAAAAAAAAACTCTCATAATCTTTATTAAAAATAAGATAACTTTCATCACTATTTTACTTCGCAAGTTTGGTCATTGGTGTATCCATTAATCCATATACAAGCAATATAATACTAAGCAAAATTTGTTAGAAAGGTCCTTTTAATAAGTAGGTCTTTTTGTTGTAAAGGTCCCTTTATAAAAAAAAAGGTGGCACAAAAGGTCCTTTTATTGCACTTAGGTTGTGGCGAGGGTCCTTTGACCAAATTCCGGCCATTGACTTTTTTTTCCGACCTCGACACTGCAGTTAATCATTGGGCTAAGGAAGCCCTCATCTATTCCACGGAATTTGTCCCGCTGCTCCTTAGGGATGGCCCGTTGCATGGCCTCCCTAATAGCTTTCCGGTCAGCGCCTGTGAGCGACTGGCCGGGTAGCTTCATGTGCATCTCCTCGGCAATGTCTGCACAAAACCAAGAAAAGTGTTAGAGTGAACAAGCAACTTCTTAAAAACACAAGTCCACAGTCGTACGAAAATTCGGCTTACCGTCCGAGAAAGATGGAGGAGATGGAAGGTTGAACGAAGGGGGGGCATTGGCTCATCCCCTTCCTCTTGTGTGCGCCCGCGTTGTCCTTCGGCCGACTGAGAAGCAGCTTTCTGCCACTCAGATTTATCTACTACCTCAACATGCGGAGGCGAGGCCGAGTTGCCGGTCGTTTTTGTCGGGGACGACTTACCCTCATCGTCTGCATGGACGGACTCATCGTGGACCGCCTCAGTTTGCGGATCCACGGGCTTGGAGACCCCACTAGGTGACAGCTGGGGTGGCTCTCCTTCAGACTGCTTTGAAGCAGTCTGCAGCGTGACCTTGGCCGCTTTGGTGGAAAAATTAGCCCTTGAGGTTGTTGTCTTCCTGGCTTTGGACGAGTAACCGTCCTTGGAAGCAGAAGTCGGCTGCTTTCTCTTTGACCGGGGAGTAGGAGTGGCTGCCTGAAAGAAACAGGATAAAGTCAGATGAAAGGAACAAGTGTCCGAGTAAAGTTGAGAAGGAACACCTTCCCAACCAATCAACTCGACAAACAAAGACAAAAGACAGCGCCTGAGTGAAATTAGATAGCATATCTTTCCTAACATATCAACTCGGCCTCAAAACAAGTTGAATTGTGTCTGAGTGAAATGGGGAAGGACTCTTCCTCCAACACACCAGCTCGGCACAAAAAAAAAACAAAAAAAAAAAGAACGGATTGTCAGCACCTCCTTAGCCTGGTCGTGCTACTGTTGGCGGAGGTTGTACCGTACTAAGTCCAACTCGAACATGTCAACCTCCCCCTTCTGCTCCGGATCCAGCATTCCAAGAGCTACGTCTGAGGAAGAAAAAAGAGGAAAAAATGTTAGAATATTTTTATGTTACAAATAGCATTTGAACGGCTAAGTCACTAGGTTCCACCTTGAGGGTAGTTCTGGTACAGGCCACAAGCCGACATGAAAACTGGGTTCCTAAGCCACACGGCCAGAGGAATCCAATTGAGCGGCACACTCACTGTCTTTCCATCCCTGATTACCTTTCAAACTCCGAAGTAGTCCAGTTGGTGCATGTAGTCAGGGTGGACGGGCGGCTTATTGGGTAATGCTGCCCGCGGCCGAGCTGAGTTGGATCGGCATTGAACCCAAGTTAAAATTTTCATCCTTTGTCTTAATGCGATAGAATCGGTGCTTCCAGTCTCGTCACTTGAACGACATGTCCATCACCACCATATAATCTTTTTAGGTGCTCAGAATAACCCATCCGTCCGTGCCAGCATCCAGGCGGACCATGGAATGCATATCACAAAAAACTAGGATGTTCGACTTGAAGCCTTGTCGAAGGCACGTCACCAGATAGCCTAAAATCTTTAGCCAGCTTTTCGGCACCAGCTGGAAGATAGCAATGTTGTATTCGTCCAGGAGCTCCTGGACGAATGGATGAAGAGGGAAGCGAAGGCCCACTTCCAAAGCAGCACGGTAGATGCTGAAGCATTTCTTCTGCTTCCTTTTGCTCTCCCAGGCAGCCACTGAGTAAGAGCGAGTGGGCGCTACGATTTCGTAGCTTTCTCCCATGTGGAGGAACTTCTTGAACTCCTCAAACTTTAAGTGCAGGAAGGTCAAGGCAGTGTCGCCAACCATACAGGCGTACGGGTCCTTGAAATTATCAGCGTTTGGTTCCTCGACCGCCTGATCGGTGCTCGGGTTCTCAGCCTCTCCTTCAGCAGCTTGAGGAGCGGCCCCAAATTCAGAGGACAACACTGTGTCCAGCTCAGCAGCTTCGGTCGAGCTCCTTCCCCTAGAGCCTTGGCCACCTCCAGAAACAATGGTGCCTTTAGGCACCAAGGGCCTTTTGCCCTTATCTTTCCTTCCCCCAACGTCCGCCTGGTTTCCAGAAGGAGGAGCACTAAGAGGGGGCAGGTCAGCCGATTCAACAATATGGATGCCAGTTCTGGGCCTGGCCGACCTGGTAGTTTGGATTGGGGATTGTTGAGGATTTTGGATGGACGCCCCAGCGGCGTCCGCCTGAGAAGAGAAAGGATGCCTTCCAAAAGATGGCAGCTCGAACGGCATCAAGACCGAGCTGGTGAATTGTGAGAAGCGTGGTTCCGGATTTCGCCTTGACGCTTCCATGTGGAAGAAGTGCCTTGCTGATTTTGGCGCTCTTCAAAAGAGGTGGTCACTTCGACCACGGAACATTCACTACCACTAACAGTAGTTGTATTTGTGTCCTCCATGCCCGTGTTACTCGGATCGTAGGGGACTAAAGGGTCTACCATACTGCTGTCTGGGTTTCTGGCGGCTTCTTTTTCGTACGTCTGTCTCGTACGTGCCATGCTCGACTACAGGGACAGAGAAGAATAAGTGGAAGTGAGTTGGTACGCACTAGAAATGGACCCACTCCATAGAGAGGAGGACTCATCCCTGTCCACTCTAGACTCCTCAGTCCCAGGCGAACGACCGGCCTCATGAGGAGAAACGGACGAAGCTGAGTGTTATGCCAGTTCGTGTTTATAAAATAAAACAAGTAAAAGAAAAAGGGAAGAAGTAAAGAAGAGTAGGTGGTTACCTCTGTACGTGTAGAAAACTTCGAAAGTCTTTGAAGACCTTGAAGGTTGACCGGAAAACTCAAATACCTGACTGGCAAATTCAAGGAACACGGCGGAGCTCTCGAAGATTTGGAAGGAAAATAACTTTCTCTCTCTTAAAAAGCTCTAACTTTTCTTTAGAATACTCAAGTTTCCAAAGTATCCAAATGAAGTCAAACAACTTTTATTTATAGACCAAATTTATGAGGGCAAAATGGTAAAACCATCTTTCTCGCCCAAAAGTTAGAACAATAACTTTTGAAAAAAGTTAACCTAGAAGCTGAACGATTAAAAAACCGCTCCGTCATATAAGACGGGAAAAGGTACAGACCCACTGTCGGGGAGTCAAAATAGACGGCCAGGTCAGTGGAATTTGAACCGTCATTCCGCCAAATACAGATGACAGGTGTCCCCCTCAAACTAGTCGGCATAACCCGTCCACCCGATTTTAAGACTCAAAGTCCATTAAGTAAAATCAGGAGGACTAAACAAGCCAGACAGCCAAAAGGAGAAATAATCCCTCTGATGGACGGACGGCAACGTCCGTCTTCCACCAACGATAATACTCCATCCGCCGGACACTCGGACGAGTAAAAGATCAGAGGAGGTGGCCCGTATGGTACGAGTCACCCCCTCTGAGGGGCAAATGTTTAGGGTAAAAATACCCCAACACGTGGTCCAATCTCATAGTGACACATGGCCCAATTAACGGGCGACACGTGCCTCTATAGGAAGATGACACGTGTCAAGCATAAAGAGCACCTGAAATGAGAGAAAAGGGCCTCCTTACATCAGGAGGCCCAAATCCCGAGAAAGCTGCAAAATGGCGCCCCATATAGACACGTGCCTTCACCTGATTGCGCTGCCAATCAGAGCATGCCATCCTAGGTTATCAAACCCTAGAGGGCACACTTTCCCACCCCTATAAATACCCCAATCATTTATGATGGAAGGGGTGGATTAAGACATATCATTTTAAGAGCACTAAAAGCTCCAACTTCTCTCTACTTTATCTATCTACATTTATTCCGTTTCCGGTTACTAACTTGATCGTCGGAGGCGAATATTCCGTCAAACGGAATATTGGTTATTTTGCAGGTGTCCGCGTCCATCTGGCCGTGTTCAAGACCAGTATCCCGAGGGATTCCAAAAAACCCCGAAACACAAAGCAGGTTATATTATCAGATATTTAGATTTAATCAATTCAGATTAGCCAAAGCCGACACACCAAGATATAGACCCTTTTATGGATAGTAAGTTTTCTTATTTTTTTTAAGCTAAATTAGGGCACGGTTTTGCGAGAAGATGTTCCTAATCTACAAATCTCATATATCTTACTTCTTAAAAAAAATAAAAATAAAAATAAAAATAAAAACAAAAATTCAGATCAGCCAAAGTGGGGAAACTTAGCAAAACAAAAATATATATATTCATATTACCCCTACTATCCCACTAAAGGTGGGCACGGGCCGGGCTGGCCTGCGGACGGTCCGGCAAGGCACGATTTTCGGTGGGGCACGGGACGTCTCGAGGTGGTGGCCCGGCACGGCACGGTGGCTGGTCGGCGGGCCGTGGGCCGTGCCACAATCAAGGGTCCTGCTTTTCCAGCACGGCACGAGCACGGTGCCAAGCCCGCGAGATGGCCCGCGTGCCGGCCTGTGGCACGGCCGCGTGCCAACGATCATAAAACGGCTATAATATTTTCCCAAATTCTTTCCCAAATTTCATTCACTTCCCCAATCACAAATTCATAATCTCTTCTCTTAATCTCTTATATTCTCTAATAATCCTTAATCTCTTATATTCTCTAATAATTCTCTTAAATTCTCTAATTATTATCTCTTAATATCGAAAAAATTAAAAGTTCATAATCGTAATTAGTGGAAAGCGTTGAAGCACGGTTGCAAAATCTAAACTAATCTTTAATTTATTATTATTGCTATAATTATTGTTATTAATTATTATTATTGTCATTATTATTGTTATAATTATTGTTATTAATTATTATTATTGTTATAATTGTTGTTAGTAATTATTATTATTGTTATTATTATTGTTAAAATTGTTGCTATTAATTATTATTATTGTTAATTATGGCATCACCAAACACGAACAACTCATCATCCTCTAGGAAAGCCCGTGGTAATAGGTCTAGGGAATCACCTAATCCAATTACCCCCCCCCCCCAATTTCAAGTCCGACCAATGACCCCGGTAACATCCCCCAGGCTTTGGCCAATTTAGGCACGATGGTACTTCTGGTTTTCAACCCTATAACATAAATAATATGCCCGGATTTCCACCACCAAACCAATTTCCACAATTCGGTCAATTCCCACCTAATTTCTTTGACCCACAAAATTTTTATTCTAGCCAAGGTAGCCAACAAGATACCCTAAATGCCTCCGGTTCTACTACTAACCAACAAATCCCCGAATCTACAAACACCCAATTCCCAAACACACAAGAGCAATGGTTAACCAAAAGTGACATGGTAAATATCAAAAGCCGCAAAAGTGATGTATGGAATTATTTCCTCCTAAATAAAGCCCAAACAAGAGCAAAATGTAAAACATGTGGTCATATATACTCGGCACAATCCAAGTCCGGGACGGGACACTTAAGTAGATACATAAGAAGTTGTGCAAAACCAGCTAGTGATCCAACCCAGCCAAAAATTTCCCAATTCCATCCACACGGCTTTACCTACAACTATGAGAGGGATAGGGATGAACTAGGGAAAATGATAGTACACGCCGAACAACCTTTTCTTTCCTCCGAAAGTGACCAATTTAACACTTACATTAACAAAGCATTACAACCCCAACATAAAAGAATCTTTAGGCAAACCGTTCGTTTCGCCGCCATGAAAAACTTCCTAGAGTACAAAATGCGGTTACAAGACGAATTGAGTAAACTAAATTGTAGAGTGTCTTTGACTGCCGATTCTTGGGGTAGTGGTTATAAATATCACTATTTATGTGTGACTTGCCATTGGGTAGATGATCAATGGTTGTTACAAAAACAAATAATCCATTTCAAAATGCTGGAATGCCCCCACCGGTATTAACATTGCTCACCATTTAATCGAAGCAATAAATGAATACAACATTCGAGAAAAAATCCTGTCTATGACAATTGACAATGCAACCTCAATGACATATACTGCTAATTATGTCAAACAAAACTTGACCGATGTAATATTAGATGGTGATGCACTTCATACTAGATGTGTTTTCCATGTTCTTAACTTATGTGTACAGGATAGAATTAGAGCAATTGGTCCATACTACAACAAAATTAGAGATGCTATTATGTCTATTAATAGCTCAAACATGAGATACCAAGAATAGAAGAGTTTTCTAAAGCAACCAAAGATAAGACCAATAAAAATCAAAACCGGTTGCCTAACTAGGTGGAATTCCACCTATGACATGTTAACCAAAGCAATTGAGTACAAGAATCCGTTGACAATTTTTTGCAACAAAAAATTTCCAAACAATGCTATATATGAGGATGATTGGTATAAATGTGAAAGATATATGCAATTTTTACAGTTATTAACTTATTATATAACATGACGTTTTGTTTTTCTTCTGTTTATAATCCTTGTGCTCAAAACTTTCTTTCAAATGCATGTTTACTCGCCCAACTTTTCGCTGATCATTGTAACCAAAGTGACTATGATCAGTATCTTCCAGCAATGGAAACAAAGTGGCGTAAATATTTTAGTGAAATTCCTTTGATTTATATTTTTGCTTCCATATTAGATCCTAGGCAAAAGTATGAAAATACAGTTATGTTAGTTGACATTTATTTTCAATGCATGCTTTTTGACGATAATGTAGAAACCTATAAGAGTAATGTGAAGGATCAGTTTTTTACTTTATATAAAATCTATGAAACCAAATATGGCACCGTTCCTCGCTCAGGCCCTTCCCAACCATCCAAAAATGTACGTAAGAAGGCCAAACATTTATTTTCACAAGCTACTAACTTGATTTCAAGGTTTTCAGGTGATTCATCAATAAGGAGAACGCAAAGCGATGTCTCGGAGTTGCAAATGTACCTAAGTTAAGACTTCACCAAGGGCATGGATGACGATGAGATAAACAACCTCGACCTCCTTGCATGGTGGAAACAACAAAGCACGAAGCATCCAACTTTGGCGATAATGGCACGAGACATTCTTGGTATCCAAGTCTCCTCCGTTGCCTCCGAACGAGCTTTCAGCGCATCCGCGAGGGTTTTAAACGATAGAAGAACAAGTCTAAAACCCGAAACACTTGAAATGTGCGTGTGTTTCAAAGATTGGTTGGATGCTGAAAATCGCTCACAAGACCGTTCTTACGACGACAACGACAACGATGAAGAAACCTCCGCTTCCGACCGTTCGGGTTCGGCTAGTTCCCAATCTATGCAACTAGCCGATGACCTTGAAGGCAAAGACGAAGATGAAGACGAACAAGAAGAATAGACAATTTTGTATATTGTACGATTTTTATCATTATTAATATTATCATTTTACGATTTTTATCATTATCCAATTTTTGTTTAATATCCTTGTACGATTTTTATCATTATTATCATTGTACAATATTTCAATTAATTATAATATGAAGTATGCATTATTCACATCCAAAGTCCAATTTGCCTTTTTTTCCCGTTAAGTTATAATTTGTAAATTAATATAACAAAAAAAAAATTATAATAATACAAAAATAAATATAATAAATTATAAACATTAAACTAAAAAGTAATAGTATAAACTAAATATATAAATATAAATATTAAATATAAAAAATAAAAAATAATAAAACATAAATATTAAACTTAATTTATTTTAGAAAAATAATAATATAAGATTATAACTTATAAGCTATAAATTATTAAAAAAAAAAAAAAAAAAAAAGGGAAGCAAAGGCAGAAGTCCACCAGGCCAGCCCGGCACGAGCCCGCTCGGCACGTGGGCCGTGCCGTGCCGTGGGCTGGCCTGCGATTTTGGGTGGCATGACACAGCCCGCCGAAGACCGTGGCCCGCCAGGCATGGCCCGCGACGGCCCGTTGCCCACCTTTATATCCCACCTTGCAAGTTGCCACTATGTGAGATAGAGTAGTACAGTGTTCCCTACTGTATTTTTGTTCGTGTTTTTTGAATTAAATAATTTTATGAACGAAGATATCGAATTAGTTTGTTTCAAAGTCTTAGGATTCATGGTTGCAAAATTATTGTTAGCAATAATGGAATTGAAGCAGTTAGCAATTATGTGTATCTTTTTATATATAATATCTTTTTGAATGGGGGAGTAGTTAAATTGTCTACTTAATTATTGTTAGTAATTTGGCAATGTCCATTCTGTTGGGAAATAAATTACATTTTCATTTTCTAACACAATCCAAATGAAAACGCATTGAAACCCATAATTCTAACAAATTTTATTTTCATTAATCCTTGAGACTAGCTAAGGCTCATGAATTTTTGAGACTAGCAACATCAACGACTAGGACAAATGTACTATAGATACTAGCTAAGGATTAATCCTTGAGACTCTTTCTCAAAAGAATAAAAAATAAAAATCCTTGAGACTCCATGCTTGGGCTTTTAGACAATGAAGGCTAGGATTTAGGGCTTAGCTCATGATTATATCCCCTTATTTCAATTTATAAGATATTGGGAAAAAATAACTTAAAACGTCGAAAAATAATGTTCAAGAGCTCAAACAAGAGAAAAACTAAACTCCATCCGACCCGAGTTAAAAGAATAATTTTGACCCGAACATATCCGACCTGAACAGATCCGATCCAAATAGACCCAACCTAAACTTTATCCAATAATCTGAATTGACATCTCTATGTGGGAGTAGTTAAATTGTCTACTTGTTAGCAATATGGCTATGTCATTCCACATGAAACGCATTGATACCCATAAAATTGATAAAATAATAACAATAATAATAATCTTATACGTAGTACTTGTATAAAAATAAAATGATCACTTTTTCAACCACTTTTCACCAAAATTCTCCACGTCCTTAATCTTCAGTTTCTGTAATAATCTTTCATAAATTCCAATGTTGATAATTTCCTTAAGTATAATACGGAGTAATAAAAAAGTTAAGTTTACTTCGTATTACTTTTCACAACCCTCAAAACGGTTACTCCTTAATTGTTTTTGTTAACTTCCACCATAAAGCATAAAAAAATGAAGAAAAAAAAAACTCTCATAATCTTTAGGGAATTTTGACTTTTACCACCTTCAAATAACCACTTAATTGAATTTACCACCTCCAAAAAAAAAAAGATTTACTTTACCACCACCAAAATTTCCAAAAATTCGATTTTACCACCAACTAACGGATTCCGTCCATAAATCCGTTAGTAGGGCCCACCTTTTTGACGGTTCTTCTTCATCTTCCCCGATTTTCATATCAACCCAGCCAGCAACGAAATTAACACACCATGGTTGGTCGGAATTTCGTGTGGGGGCAAGGGAGGGGTCGGAATTTGGTGTAACCTAGGGAGGTGATCGGAATTAGGTGGTGGTTAGGGTTTTAGGAGTGCGGAATTTGGTGGTGGCTAGGGTTTTAAGAGTTGTCGGAATTAGGGGGGCTATATGGGTGGTCGGAATTTGGTGGCTAGGGTTTTGAGGTCGGAAATTGGTGAAAGGGGGTCGAAATCCGGTGTGGGGGCTGTGGCTGGGTGCGGTGCGATGCGGTGTTAGCGGTTGGTGGTGGGGCCGTAGGTCGTAGTGATTAGGTGGTGGCTAGGGTTTTGAGGTCGGAAATTGCTGGAAAGGGGGTCGAAATCGGTGTGGTGGTTGTGCGGTGCGGTGCGGTGGTTGTGGCTGTGCGTTGCGGTGGTAGTTATTAGGTGGTGGGGTCGTTGGTCGTAACGGTTAGGTGGTGGGGGCTGGTAGCGGTTAGGTGGGGGGGCTGGTCGTAGCGGTCAGGTGGTGGGGCAGGTCGTAGTCGGTCCGGTGGTGGGGTCTCGACGGTGGCAGCAACCACCGGTTGATGGATGGGGTTTTTTAATTTTTTTTTTTGTTATTTTTTAATTTTTTTTCTAAAGCTTACCCAATAATATGGCGACACGTGTGCAAGGTAGGCCCCACTAACGGATTTATGGACGGAATCCATTAGTTGGAGGTGATTGGTGGTAAAACTGATGTTTAATTTTTTTATGAGGTGGTAAAGTAAATCTTTTTTTTTTTGAGGTGGTAAATTCAATTAAGTGGTTATTTGAAGGTGGTAAAAGTCAAAATTCCCTAATCTTTATTAAAAATAAGATAACTTTCATCACTATTTTACTTCGCAAGTTTGGTCATTGGTGTATCCATTAATCCATATACAAGCAATCATAATACTAATGAAAATTTGTCAGAAAGGTCCTTTTAAGTAAGGCTTTTTGTTGTAAATGTCCTTTTATAAAAAACAAAAAGGTGGCACACAATGTGCTTTTATTGCACTTAGGTTGTGGCGAGGGTCCTTTAACCAGATTCCGACCATTGACTTTTTTTTAGACCAAAAAAAGCCACGTGCCTTGCACGTGACCGCTTAAAATCTCTTTTCCCCCCTTTTCCCTTTATTAAACCCTAATTTCTTCATCACCAACCTCAATGCGAATCCTATTTTGTGAAAAAAAAAACCATCATCAAACTCCAATTCTAGTGCCTTACATTAAAATTGAAGGCAATTGAAGACAAATCAAACCAGGTCAGAGGATAGGGGGAGGGGGAGGATTTTAAGTGGTGCAAGTGACTTTTTTTGGTCGGAAAAAAAAAAGTCAATGGCCGAAAGCCGGTCAAAGGACCCTCGCCACAACCCAAGTGCAATAAAGGACCTTTTGTGCCACCGTTTTTTATAAAAGGACCTTTGCAACAAAAAGACCTACTTAAACTTAAAAGGACCTTTGTGACAAATTTTCCTTATATTAAAAAGAATTTAAAAAAAAAAATCCACGTTAGAGTGTGAAACCTCAACTACTTCCAAAAGGTCAACTCATATAATCATATGTTATCACCTTGTTCTTCATATTATTTCTCATGATTTTCAACCAAATCCAAAATTCTCCAACCTTTCAATTTTCGGCATAAAAAAATGACAACAATAAGCACCGAAAAAATAAAGCAGACGTTTTACATATCTCATGGACCACCTAACCTTCCTATCGAGGATTCACTACCTCTCAAACATTTTTTAAAGTGTTGGAGACAGAAAATCTTTGATCAAAAACCAAAATTTATCATTATCATATCTGGTCACTGGGAAACTAATGAACCTACTGTTAATGCTGTTGATGTTTGTGATACCATCTGTTTGGGTCCAATTTAGTCCAATTGGGCCTAGGCATTAAATGATCCAATTAAAAGCCCAAGGTCAAGGTTCATCTCTCCAATTGTGCTAAAGTCAAATATCAGTCCTCAAGGCAAGCCAATTGGGCTAAGGCCCAACTTCTCCATATATGCAAAGGTATAAAAGCCATCAATATTACATTTGTACATTCATTCAAGCAAAGCCTCAAGCAATTAATTCTCTTGCATAGTGTTCTCTTTCTACACACTGTACTGACTTTAGCATCGGAGGGGCCTTCCTCGGCAACACCCCCGAGGCTAGTTTACGTGTGTTTACTGTGCAGGAAACCTTCGGCCCAACATCACTTGGACCGAATCCAGTCTTCTCCACTTCATCGGACCTTCGACAAGGTCCCATTGTTTTCACCCGAAACAATTTGGCGCCGTCTGTGGGGAGGACTTTCAAAAATCTTTAAGCCAAATTTCTAACCAAGATCATCTTGCAATTATCTTAGTAGCAATGGCTAAGAACCGCAAGAGCAAAGGCCTCCGTCAAGGAGCAGACGAAAAGCCTAAAACCCCTACACCATCACCCTCGCCGGACCGGAACTCTCCCAAGGGTGCCAGCTCGGGGGGAGGATCATACAGGGAGGATTCCCTTTCTCCCGTAATTCATAACTCTCATCATAGGCCGAGTCACTCTCGGTCTAGCAGGGGTGAGTCCGATCATAGGACACATTCAGTGCCCCAAAGCCAACCATCGACTGTGCGCTCTCATTCCCATACTCGGCCGAGGACCCCTTTGACGGGGCCCAGCTCGGAGGAGGTGGCAAGAGCGCTGGCAGTGCTCATGGAGGCAATGAGGGCACAAAATATGCCACCACCTCGTGATCGAACTCCTCCGCATACCCGGCATCAACGGAGGAAGCTAGACCATGATGGTGGGAAGCTTCCTTCCTTCCGGGAACTGGAAGAATGGGAAGAGGATACCTGGAAAACTGAAAAAGAGAGGAAAAAGAACCCTCAATTTTTCAAAGGATCCTCAACCTCCCGACCAGAAACGCATAAGAGCAGCAGCTCAGCTTCTCGGCCAGAATCTACTCACCGAGAACAACCTGAGACTGTTCGCCGAAGCGTCCTCGACCGACTCGGCGGCAAGGAACCGAGCGTGCACAGTCGCCTCTCGTTCCCTGCGGCCGAGGCCCAGACTTCCCAGCCAGGGACGAAAACCACTCCTACCTCTCTAAGAGGGCGGAGCGCGGTCCCTTCGGCCAGGAACAAGGGCAAGGCCGTTATGCTACCCGCCAGTTCGCCATTCGAGCAATGGATACTGGAAGAGCACGTGCCCACGGTTAAAATACAGTCGCACATCACATATGACGGGACCTCGGATCCGAAGGACCACATGGCCTCGTATGAGACTCATATGCATCTTTGCCTCAGATCCGAAGCGACTTGGTGCAAATATTTCCCAACCACTCTCAAGGGGGTCGCGCAAGCGTGGATCTCCAAGGGAGTAAAGCAAGGCTCCATAACAGGGTGGGATGATCTGTCCTCCAAATTTAGGAGCAAGTTTTCCACGGCAAACCGCCGAGAGAAGACTACTGCAGAACTCATGAGTCTGCAACAGGGGGAAACCGAAAGCCTCCGAGACTATCTGACCCGTTTCAGTAACGAGTCATCCAGCGTCTCTCAGTTGGACCAGGGGCTAGCCGTTTTTGCAATGCAGAATGGCCTTCAGCCCGGGAAGTTCCTAGACTTCATGGTCATGCATACCCCGCAGACCTTGGAGGAAGCTCTGAATGCCTCGGATAAGTTCATCCGAGCCGAAGAATGGAACAAAGCGAAAACCCAACCTCAATTCGGGGGAGGGAAACAAAAACAAATACCCTTGTCTGAAGGCCAAGGCCATAAGGCAAAGGGAAAGTCAAAGGCCTCGGAGCAATCTTCGGCCAGCGACCCAAAGAAGGAAAAATCTGCCTCATACACAGGCAGATACGAGTCCTACACTGCGCTCTCTCTTCCACGCGCCAAAATTTACAACGTGACGAAGGAGGAGCAGAGTTACCGAAAGCCGAGACCACTCCCAGAGTGGTATCAGCGAAAAAATAAAAATCAGTGGTGCGAGTTCCACGAATCTCCGGGACACAACACTGAGGAGTGTATCCAACTGAAGGACCAGATAGAGGACATGGTCCGGAAGGGATACTTGAAAAAATACATCGCGGATCACCGCGAGAAAAAAGAGTCCGAGAAGTCAGCAAAGGACTCTCGGCAAGACCTCGACTTCCCCCGGAAGAACAGTAAAAAGCCAGAGGGGAAATTCTCTCCGATCAATGTTATCTCGGGAGGAATATGCTCTCGGAGGGAGCACAAGCGACACCTTAGGGCTTTGACTCACCAGGTGAACAACGCTGACATTCAGTCTCCCCAATCGCCGGTGCCGAACATGACGTTCACAGCCGCCGACTGCCGGGGGGTAACGTTCCCTCACGAGGATTCGTTGGTGATCATTGCCACGGTGGCCAACCACGACGTCAGTAAGGTCCTTGTTGACGGTGGCAGCGGAGCAAACATTCTGTTCCGAAAGGCCTACAATCAAATCAAGCTGAAGCCCAAGCACCTTACGCCGGTACCCTACCCGGTATCCGGGTTCAACGGGGCTTCAACTTATCCAGATGGGAAGGTGACACTTCCTATCACCGTCGGCTGCGATGAGGCAGCCAGGAACGTCATGATTGAATTTTTGGTCATTGACGCTCCTTCAGTGTACAACGTGATTTTGGGGAGACCCATAATTCATGAGATCCAAGGGGTCGTCTCAACTTATCATCAGCTGATGATTTACGTCTCAGACGCTGGCTTCCCCGAAAGGATACAGGGCAACCAAAAGGACGCCCGAAGGTGCAACTACCTCAAGCCATCCAGTAGTCGCCCAGATGACGACAAGGATGAGGAGGAGAAAGAAAAAGAAAGAGAGCCAAGCACAAAAAAAGCCGAAAGGCCTAAGTGCTTCGGCCCAAGGATCTGTACCCAGAGATAAAGGGCCCAAAAGGGAAAAGGCTAGCTCTTCAGCTGAACAGCAAGACTCAGAGAGCCAGCCGAAGAACAAAAAGACTGGGACACCTGCTGACATAGGGAGCAGGCCAGATTCTGAAGAGTCCAGTCCATCAGCAATGGACATGGACCAACAGACTGAAACAGTTGAGTTGGCCGAAGGAGACGTTGAGAAATGTGTAACAATCGGGATGGACCTTGATCCGAACACCCGTTGTGAACTTATTCAGCTCCTTCGGGACAACAGAGATGTGTTTGCTTTTTCGGCAGCTGATATGCCCGGGATAAGTCCAGACCTCATCTCCCATAAGCTTAATGTTGACCCAACGTGTCGACCAATTAAGCAAAAGAAGCGGAATTACTCCGCTAATAAGAACCGAGACATCGCAGCCGAGGTCAAAAAATTGCTAGAGGCAGGCTTCATCGAGCCTTGCCAATATCCAGAATGGCTTGCAATTGTGGTGATGGTTCAGAAGGCCAATGGTACCTGGAGGATGTGCGTTGACTTCACGGACCTAAATAAGGCTTGTCCGAAGGATTTCTATCCCTTGCCGAGGATCGATCAGCTAGTCGATTCGACAAGTGGCCATGCCTTGCTTAGTTTCATGGACGCATTCTCGGGGTATCATCAGATCTTCATGCACCCCGACGATCGAGCAAAGACGGCATTCGTCACAAACGCTAGGGTGTACAATTACAAAATGATGCCCTTCAGATTGAAAAATGCGGGGGCAACCTATCAAAGGCTGGTGGATCAAGTTTTCGCCGATCAAAAGGGCCGAAACATGGAAGTCTATGTCGACGATTCGATCGTCAAAAGCAAAAAATCTGAGGACTATGTTAAGGACCTGACTGAAACTTTCGCCACCTTAAGAAAGCATCAAATGAAGCTGAATCCGAAGAAGTGTGTCTTCGGCGTGAAGTCAGGGAAATTCCTTGGGTTCATAGTCAGCAAGAGGGGGATTGATGCCAATCCCTCCAAAGTCAAAGCAGCGCTCAACCTTCCTGAGCCGAAAACAAAGCGGGATGTTCAGCGGCTCACCGGAAGAATGGCAGCCCTCTCGAGGTTCATTTCCAGAGCTTCGGATAATGGGTTACCTTTCTTCAAAGCCCTGAAACTCCCGAAAACAAAAGAGTTCGTTTGGGAGGAAGAGCAAAAAGACGCCTTTAAACAGCTTCGGGAGCATTTGGCTCAACTCCCAACGCTGGCTAGCCCAGCAGAAGGAGAAAGTTTGTACCTGTATGTGGCCGTTAGCCCAGCCACCATCAGTGCAGTACTGCTGAAGGAAGAAAGCAAAAGTCAGCAACCGATCTACTTTGTCAGTCATACACTGACGGATGCCGAGACTCGCTACCCTCTACTCGAAAAAGTCGCTTTCGCGGTAGTAGTAGCTGCTCGGAAGCTGAGGCCTTATTTTGATTGCCATCAGATAGTGGTCTTAACTGATCAGCCGTTGGAAAAAGTTCTCGGCAAGGTTGAAAAATCTGGTAGGCTAGCCAAGTGGGCTTTTGAGCTCACCGAATTAGCATCAGCTACCGTCTGAGGGCTGCCATTAAGGCTCAAGCTCTAGCGGATTTCTTGGCCGAATGCTCATACCAAGAAGCGTGATGGGCGTTAGAACGGTCGTACATTCCACACTCAATCAAACACATTTATTAACAAACACCTTACAAACCAAGCATAATGACAAGTAAGAGTTCGGTCCACAAGGAACAGGATATGATTGCCAAAGATCTTTACACTTAAGCTAACTCGAAGTCAATTGGTGAATAGGGGTTCGTCAAGAAGACAAACAAACTATGGTTCTAAATCAATGAATTAAAGATACTAGGGAATGAGATCCACTCAACCAAGGCAAATAGGCAAACGGGGAGTAAAATAGACAAGATATAGCAAGGACTATATGTAAAATCAACCTCATGCAATTAGAAAACAACTCACACTACTAAACTTAGATTCTTCATTAGTTTAGCAATAGATGATACATAATCAAATTACAATAAGTAATGACGTACTCAATTTACACTTCTATGTCAAATTAGGCATATCATACTATCAAGCTCCTTAGTCAAGGGTAGCTAAACCTATCATGAGGAACTAACAAGCAATCTCATATAATCAATTTAATTGCAATACAAACATCAATGCTTCTCCCACATTTGCATAGTTAACCCAAAAGGTCGAGCTTCACCCAACCCCTAGCAAGAAAACTACTCACAACTCATGTTTATCAACATGCAATCAAGAATTAGGGTTCTAAATACTTCAATAATTGGGGAAAAGTGGTTAACAATTGAAATAACTATCATCCAATAACAAATTACCAAGAACTAAGAAGATTTAAATAACATGCAAATACCAAATGAAATCTGAAATTAAAAGGAAGAAGGTTGGAGAAATTACTAATTGAAGCTTCAAATGTTGAATACAAATTGCCCAACTTTGAGAATAATTCTTGAATTTCACTAATATAATGATTTGATTTGATGAAAACTAAGCTAAATTAATCCTAAGGAATGTTTCAAACTAAGAGAGGTTTCTGAAAACTAGGCTACTGTCCTCCTTCTCCCCTCTCTTTTAAACGATCTCAAAAGGACCTTAAATAGTCCGTACAAAATTGGCTGAGATCGGGAAAAGGTCCGACCGAACTCTGGGTAAGTTCGGTCGGACTCAGGGTAGGTTCGGTCGAACCCTGTGTAGGTTCGGTCGAACCTCCCTGATCCTTGTTTGGTCGAACTTTTGAGGTTCGACCTCTCCTGCAAAATTGCTGAAAACAGGTTTGACACTGCCTTCACTGCACCCTGGAGGTTCGGTCGAACTTTTGAAAAGTTTGACCACACCAAGGTTCGACCGGACCTTTCAGAGGTTCGGCCACACCTCCTCTTGCACTTCCTTTTCTTGCTTCCTCTCCTTCCCTTTTGCTCCTCTTGCCTTTGTCCATGGCTTCCATGCTTGGCCAAGGGGCCTCCCACCGTGCATAGGACCGTCACGGAACCTGCAGAAGATACCAAAGTTCACGAGAGCATGGGGATGATAAAATAATGCATAAAGATTATCAAAATATGCATTACTTTTCATCAACACAAAAAAAGAAGCCATAAGAGGATAATGAGGTGGAAAAACCTAAGAAAAATAAGAGGAAAAAGACCTAAATACTACCCCTAAGAGTGACATAAATGTCACTCATCAAAGCGCTAGACAATGAAAAGAAAGTCTGGACCGTGTTTACGGATGGATCTTCCACCGAAAACGGTTCGGGGGCAGGAGTAGTGATAACTTCTCCCGAAGGCAAATCCTTCGAGTATGCACTAAAATTTTCTTTTAAGGCCTCGAACAACGAAGCCGAATATGAGGCAGCAATCGCCGGCCTAGAATTGTGCATCTCCCTAGAAGCCGATCATGTCTGCCTGAAAACAGACTCTCAGCTAGTTTCATATCAGATTAGCGGCAGCTACGAGGCCAAAGAGCCCTCCATGATATCTTATCTTGCCAAGACCAAATAAGTCATTGCAAAGCTGAAAACTTTTGAGGTTCAGCTGATCCCAAGGGGTCAGAATACTCAAGCCGATGCACTCTCCGAACTTGCCAGTTCAACTCTTACCGAGCTGAACAGATCTGTATATGTAGAAGTGCGTCGAGAGAGAAGTGTCAACGAAGCACCTGAAGTGTGCTGCGCTGACCCAGAGCCTAGTTGGATGGACCCCATCCTAGCTTTCAAACTTCGGGGAGAAACTCCCGAAGATAAAGCTTTGGCCTCCAAGATGAAGAGAACCAGCTCAAGGTTCATTGTCTTCAGGGGGGAACTTCTGAAAAAGTCCTTCTCAGCCCCATTGCTGAAATGCGTGGGACCAACAGATGCAGATTATATCCTACGGGAGATTCACCTCGGCATCTGTGGGAACCACATTGGGGGAAGGACCTTAGCCCACAAGGCATTGAGGGCTGGATATTACTGGCCCACCATGATCGCAGATGCTAAGGAGCTGGTCCGGAAATGCGAAAAATGTCAAAAATACGCTCCAGTTATCCACCAGCCAGCAAGGGATCTTCAGCCGATCCTTAATCCAATCCCGTTTGCCCAATGGGGACTGGATATACTAGGACCATTTCCAGAGGCTGTGTACCAGAAAAAATGGCTGATAGTTGGTGTTGACTACTTCAGTAAATGGATCGAGGCCGAAGCAGCCTCGAACATTACAGAGCAAACTGTCAGAAAATTTATCTGGCAGAATATCATCACTCGTTTTGGCATCCCGAGAGTATTTGTCTTCGATCATGGGAAGCAATTTGATAGCTTACCACTGAAGCGGTATACAGATCAGTTCGGCATCAAACTGGCATATTCAGCGGTATGCCACCCGCAAAGTAACGGACAAGCCGAAGCTGCAAATAAACAGATCCTAAATGCCCTCAAAAAGAGGGTGGAAGATCAAAAGTCCAAGTGGCTGGAGGAGCTCCCTGGAACCCTTTGGTCCCTTCGGACAACTGAAAAAAAGGCAACGGGCTATTCACCTTTTGAACTGGTGTATGGTGCCGAAGCCGTTCTTCCAGTGGAAATTGGCTCTGAGAGCCTACGAGTGCACCACTTCTCGGCTGAGAATGAGCGACTGATGAGGGAATCTCTCGATTTCCTCGACGAAGTAAGAGACTCAGCCTGAGACAGAATGGCTGCTTATAAGCAGAGAATCAGCAAATTTTATAACCGAAGGGTCCATGCAAGGCCTCTTAAAATTGGAGACCTTGTCCTTCGGAATGCTGCTGCAGTTCAGAAAGGCCGAATCCATGGGAAACTCTCAGCTGCATGGGAAGGACCTTATGAAATTTATGATGAGCTTCAGCCAGGGACATACCGACTTCGGCAGTTGGATGGAACTGAGTTGAAAAATCACTGGAACGCTGATGTACTGAAAAAATACCATGTGTAAACCCTTCGGGGCAGAACAATCTTTGTAAGTACATTTTGAAAGGCCTTGGAGCCGCCATTTATATAAATGTTTACAACTTTTTATCCTTTCAAAATTTTCTTTGTTCTATCTACTCTTTAAGGGTTTTTTATTCAGCCTCGTCTGAAACCTTCGCCTTCGGGTAACTGGGTTTCAGATTGCTGACAAAACTCGTCTTTTTAAAGAACACTGGTCTTTCAGCTGAAGTCAAACTTTAGTAAGACTTGTTCTCCAAAGACATGAGTCCATGGACAATTCTGGGATATTGCCTTAACTGAGCCTTGTATCCCAGAAAGCCATTATCCGAAACATTGCCTTCAGTTGGCCCTGTATTTCGGATATCCATTTTTCAATGATAGACAGAAAATCAAGGATAACAGCAACTGTTGGAAATTGTTTATTCAGCCTCGTCTGAAACCTTCGCCTTCGGGTAACTGGGCTTCAGATTGCTGACAAACTCGTCTTTTTAAAGAACTCTAGTCTTTCAGCTGAAGTCAAGCTTCAGTAAGATTTGTTCTCCAAAGGCATGAGTCCATGGACAATTCTGGGATATTGCCTTAACTGAGCCTTGTATCCCAGAAAGCCATTATCCGAAGCATTGCCTTCAGTTGGCCCTGTGTTTCGAATACCCATTTTTAAGAAATAAAGAAATTGTTTATTCAGCTGAAGTCGTACTTCAATTTCTGGGGGGGGGGGGGCAAGAAGCACTACCAGTGCAAGTTTATGTTCAGCAGAATTGAAGAAACAGTAAAGCATTCAAAAACAAAGCAGCTGAAGAAAAGAACATCAAATTAATAATTCATGCTCAGAAATTGAGCTACAAGTTCAAATAAGTTAAAAAACTATATCGGCAGCCGCCCACAAGCGGAAAATAACAGCTGCCGAAAAACGTACAGAAGCAAAAAAATAAACTGTTTTGTACGACAAGGCAAGCTGAAGCAAAAAACAAACAAGGAAAAAATTCAGAAAGCGGCAAGTCTAAAGTTGAGCGCATGATGAACCGCAAGATTCTGAAAACGACTGCCCGAGTTCCTATGCTTCAGCCCGAGGATCAGACTGGTCAGCATTGTTGGGCCCCATGGTGGTCTCAGCCCCAGCAGCAGAAGAAGCAGGCTTTGCACTCTGCCGAGCCTCCCTTTCCCTCTGTTCAGCCTCCAACTCCATTCTCTCAGCTTCTTCTTCGGCTTCCTCAGCCTTAAGGATTTCAGCTTCGACTGGAGTTGCATACTTCATATGAGGGTCTTCGGGATCCTGGACCCATTCAGCACATTTGGACCAGTCCAACTTCGGCTCAGCATGAAGGCAGACTCTTCGGCACACTCTGAACCCGTTTCTGAAACCCATTTCATATTATTCCTGGGTATAGACACGGACTTTGAGTAGAGCCTCAGCATCAGCCAACTTCTTCTTTGTCTCCTCCAAGTCTTCCTTGGATTTCTTCAGCTCATCGGCGAGCTTGGAGGAGGAACCTTTCAGCTCATTCAGCTCCTGCTGAACTTGGTAAGCCTCTGTCTAAGCCTGGGCCACTTCTTCCTTTTTGGCCATCAACTGATCCTCAGCTTCTTGGAGCTTAGCTCTCTAAGCTTCAGCAGCAGCAGCAGCCTCTGAGAGTTGGACATCCCTGGCTTAGAGCATCTCTTCAGCAGCCATTCTGCTGGCTTCAAGAGCTTCTAGTTGTTGCTGGACTTCAGCTTGTGCAGCAGCTCCTTCCTAGATTCGGCTCTCAATGGTAGCCTTGAATTTGGAGATGTCCACTCCCATGTGCTCTTGGAGGAATTTTTCCCCTTCCATCAGTGGGGGAAAAACTTCCTTCTCCATAGCATCGCAGAAGGTTTTGAGGGCTTCAGCAGCTTTTTTCTCATATTCTTCACCCTTCTGCTGCTTCTCTTCAGCTGCTGCTTGCTTCAGCTTAGCAAGCTTTAACTCCTCTTCGGCTACCTTTTTGTCGTGCTCGACAGCGTCCACCCTATCTTGTAGGGTATCTATCAGCTCTACAGTGAGAGTCTGATTGTGCACGAACTGAAAACAGGAGCACAAGTTAAAATAAAAAATAATAATAATAATGATAATTGAAGAGCTGAATTTTAAAGGAGATAAAGGCAAGGAAAATCACCTGCATCATCAGCATTTGGTTAGACCTGGCTGGGTCAGGAACTGATCTGCTGGATTCGCCCATCCCAGCAGTGGCCTTCAGCGACCAGATTCTTGCCCTATCTACTTCGGACATGCCAGCAAAATCGCCGAAGTAGGCTGCAGCACCTTCTCGGTTCTGACCCCATATGAGGTCCCAGATGTGATCTGGGATTGGAATTCGGGGGGCCGAGAAACCCATTTCTCCAGATTGCAGAGTCTGGAAGGAAGGAAAGGATGACGATGGAGCTTCTTTAACTTTGGATGGCTCAGCATCCTCCTTCTTCTCAGAAGAGTCAATTATTATGACTTTTTCTTCTTCAGGGGTGAGGACGAAGGCCTCAACCTCTCTTGCAATGTCTGCCGTGAAACCCTCAGTACTGGGCATCACGGCATCCTCATTCTTGTGCTCAGCAGCACTCTCTTGAACTTCTTCTTGGACCCCTCCCTTAGGTTCGGGAGTTTTCTGATCCACCTCCATCTCGGGAGGTGGCGGAGGGGTCTTTGGAGGTGATTGAGGTGGTGGCCGGGGAACCCTCGACGATCCATTGCCTTCCTCGGGTTCCCTTATTTCGACGCCGATGGTCATCGGCCTCCGCTGAAAGTCATGGGGGCCGATGATGGCCATTCTTCGGCGCCTTTTCTGAAGCGGCTGCTTGTCCATGTCTGAGTCTGAGGACTATTCTTGTATCTGGTCTTCGGGACGAACAGGGGCTTTCCCTTCTCTGTGTCTATTACTCTCTTCAGACTGTAAAAGACAGGGGGGGAGGAAGAATGTGAGTAAAAAAAAAAAACAAAACAACAAACAGAAACAGACAAAATTAAGTCTGAAAGCTCACCGAGGTCTTCAGCAAAGCCTCGTCTTCTTCAGCTGCCCTAGCTGCAGCTTCTTCTTCAGCAGCCCTGGAGGACCCTTCTCCTCCTTCACAAGCTTCAATAACCCGTGCAACCTCTTCGGCCGTACGGGCAGCTTCAGCTTCTTCGTCCAGCAGCTGAAACCAGGGATCTCTCTTCTTCCACCAAGGCTTCTGCCTCTGATACAGAGCAACAGCCTCAATTTTGAAGTGGGAAGAGTCTAGATGAACTTCTCTATGCCTCGGTTCAGTGATAGAGGGGGCCCGATCAGTTACAACTCGTTCTCGGTTGACGCCAAAACGAGCGTAGTTAATGCCGACGTTGGTCTCGTCCCGCTCTGAAAAAGAAAAGGGGAAAGGTCAGTTCAGTTAGGTTGGCACAGCATAAAAAAGCGAAGTGAAAGAGGAGAAAAAGAGATAATTAAAAGGCCTCGGCCCCAGCCGAAGAAGCTTACCATCCTTAAACTTTCGGCTGAGGCCGACAGCTGCTAGCATGTTCTCTTGAAAACATAATGCGTATCGGGGAGCCAAGTCTCCGGGATATGCTGCATTCGGCCGCTGCCCCCCCCCCCGGTTCGGCAGCTTGCCGAAGATATTCTGTTGATTAAGGTTCGGATCTGGGCCGTTATCTGCGGGGGGGACCTAAACTTCCCATGTCGGGATCAGGCTCAGCAAGGTACCGGGGAGCGCTGAAGACGCAAGGGTGGCCCGGGTCCGTGGGTGCCCTAACCCAAATCCATTGACCTCTCCAGTCCTTGTCTGAAGAGTCGTTCGGCCACATGGTTAGGTACTGGGGCCGAGACTCAATCCGGTACCACCCAGAACCATGACTTCCGTGCCCACTTTGAATATTTGGCACTAGCCGATGAAGCTTTTTGAAGCAGTGCAGGTTCGGCACATACCTGAAGAACTTGCAGACCCATAAGTATGTCATCACCCTTCGGATGCTAATAGGAGTTAGCTGACATAGAGAAATATTGTAATGGATCAGCAAGTCTCGGACGAATACGTCCAAGGGAACCTCAGCCCATACTGAAGTTGTCTTGTGTACACCCCCACATACCCCGGGGGTGGACGATGGATTCTATCGGATGCCACGGGCATTCGGCACCAATACCCATCAGCTTCAAGGATGCCGTAATGCAACTCAATTTGTTCGGCAAACCGATACTGTTCGGCATTCTCCACCCACCATGAGTAGGGGCGGTTCTTTATCATGGCCGAAGCTACTTCGGCATCCTCCCACTCTGAAAACCCGGGAAGGATATCCCAAAGGACAGCGGGAACTTCATCGTCCTGCCCAGAAGCGCTCGGCCCCTCCGTTCTCTGAGGAGGAGCCGAAGAAATTGGAGTCGCCCTAATCCCTTCAGCAGGGTCAGACTCTGCTCTTTGTCCATTCCAGGTCCCAATCCTGTTCCTGGGATCGAGAATTGGCCTTGCTCTTCTTGGAGCACGGGCTCTACCCCTAACTCCTCTCGCCATTGATAATTTCGAAGAAAAAAGTCGAAAAAAGGGGAAGGAGCTCAAATTCGAAGAAAAATAAACTAAAATCAAAGGAATTTACCTTAATCTGAAGCGAAAGTTGCCGATTTACGAATTGGTAGTGGCGAGTCTCAGTTTCTAAGCTTAATGCTCAGGGAATTTGCGAAGTTGTGATGCGGGTTCTTGGGTTCTCTCGAGAATTCTGGGTTTGTGTTGGTGAATAAGTGAGGAGAGATGACGCGCCTCTAATTATATCTCCAGAAATGGGAATACGGGGAGTCCGCGTTTCAATTTCTCTTAAATACCCCACTAAGTAACCGTTAAACACACGACCTTGCGATTAAACTGCCCATTATCCGTCCAACTTCCACAATTATCCGCCTTAACTGTTGTTATCTCATTAATTACGGTTTAATTACGGTTTAAATTCAAATTTTTGGATTAATTAAATCATTCACTTCCCTCCTTTTCTGATTAAATCAAACCCGACCCGTCATCCTTCCCAATCGGGTCTGGGGGGCAAGTTGTTTGGGTCCAATTTAGTCCAATTGGGCCTAGGTATTAAATGATCCAATTAAAAGCCCAAGGTCAAGGTTCATCTCTCCAATTGTGCTAAAGTCAAAGATCAGTCCTCAAGGCAAGCCAATTGGGCTAAGGCCCAACTTCTCCATATATGCAAAGGTATAAAAGCCATCAATATTACATTTGTACATTCATTCAAGAAAAGCCTCAAGCAATTAATTCTCTTGCATAGTGTTCTCTTTCTACACACTGTACTGACTTTAGCATCGGAGGGGCCTTCCTCGGCAACACCCCCAAGGCTAGTTTACGTGTGTTTACTGTGCAGGAAACCTTCGGCCCAACATCACTTGGACCGAATCCAGTCTTCTCCACTTCATCGGACCTTCGACAAGGTCCCATTGTTTTCACCCGAAACACCATCTATGATTTTGATGGTTATCCTGCTCCTCTTGATCTCTATAAGGTACTTTCTCCCCTGAACTCTCTTTTTTTGTTTGGAATACTGTTTTAGATGAATTTTTGTGGGATCGTATATGTAGTCGTTAACAAAATAAAAATGTTAAATGCAACCCTATTAGGGAGCTAAATTTGATGATTGTAGATAGAGACTTACTTGTAATTTTTGGAAGTTTCGGATTAGTAAGCATTTTATATATAGTTCATTACACTTATATTTCAAAACTTCAGCTCCTTTGCTCAGCTAGCTCCATTGTAATTCAGTTGATTAAGCTACTAAGTTCAATTCATTTGACACTTCAATATAATTAAAATCATCAATTCATCAACTCCATTCATTTCATTTATTTCACTTCTTAGTAGTTCATTTCTATTATTGTTGTTATTATTATCTTAATTAACTAGAAAGACTCGTCATTTAATTAACAAGTGTTAGTTGTGATGAACTAATATAAGAGGGGGTGAATTGTAGTAAGTTGCTAAGTGACTACTTTTTGCAGAAATTAAAACAAAATAAATAGGAACTTGTAAAGCACACAGCGATATTCACGAGGAAAGCTTCCAGGCCCAACTGGAAGTAAAACCTCGATCCTCCAATGGATTTCAAACCAAACCAATCCACTATAATAGGGAAACACACCTAGTTACAACCTATTAAGTACAAACCTTTACTCACAAGTTCCAGACCGAACCTGCTACTCGATAGAGCCCTATTCTATACACCTTAAGTCCCGGACTTAAATTCACTTAGTACTCCCAGAGCATTCAAACTCAGTTTCTCACTAGAAGCCTACAAACTGTATGCAATACTAAATCACTCACCCAAATCCCAAAACAATACAAACACTTGACTCTAATATGAAATTGGAAAGCTACACATGAAACCCGAAACTAATATGATGAAGCTTTAAACTTGGCAAACTTACTCTTAAGTACTCTTGAGATTTTCACGCATAAACTCACGCCTTTTCCAGAATATAATTACCTCTATTTATACAAGAAGCATTCATACACAAGAAGAATTCATATGTTAAGTAGGACTTTTCAAAAGGATAAATATTAAAACTGTCGTTTATTAAAACCCAATATGAAATGAATCTTTTTGTGAAAATCTTTAGGAAAATCAAACAAAGATATAATTTAGTATAAGATTAATATTTTGTAACCCAAACTTTATAAGATAAAATCTCTTAAAGATCTTTTCCATAAATTAAAACTTATCTTTTTCAAAACTTCCTTTTTTACTTAGCTTGCCAAACTTTATCACGTTTCTAATAGATCTCATGCATAATTAACCAACGCATATTTACAACAATCCTAATAAAAATAAACTTAACAAAACCCTTAATAAAAGACTTTAAGTTTATTACTGGATTGCCTCCTCGAGCTTCGTAAAGTGTATAGGAACTTAGGTTCTTCGCAGACCAGGATTGAATTCTTGCTGTCTTCTTTTCTTCAGCACCTTGCTGAATTGAAACTCGCAGACCAAGTTCTTCTGAAACTTGTTGTCTTCAACGCAGTCCAAGCTAGTCTACTTAGCTTGTTGTCTATCTCCTGTTAGGAAGCTTCTTTTCTCTGTGTTCCTGTTAAGGATCACTTCTAGTTCCAATGAGGAACTCTTCTTCTATTCTCCTTATCTTTCTTTTATTTCTCCTTGGATCTTCATAGTCAGAGTACTTTTCCACTTCTTGAGTCAACTTCACCTGTACTAATTCACACTTAGAGAAATCTCATTGGTTGAACTTTGCTTTTCCATATCATCGGTTCAACAACAAGCTATTTCAATGTATCTAGAAAGTAGCTTGAAATAATCTTACATGATTTATATTAAAAATGTTTATATGCAGTTTAGTTCATCATTACCCCTTAAATAATAATATAGGCTGGAATGTTTTTCTTCTTTTCTTGTTCCAATAATATAATTACAAGTACCCGTCTCCGAAAATTAATGTTTTGGTTTGTTTAGAACACACTCATACAAGGATTTGGTGAGAGTTGTTGAGATTTATGACTTTGAGGGGTATTATATTATTCACTAAATTGCTATCCAAATATAAACAATTGGATCGGATTCTAGTATGTACCTACATTAATTTGTAATTCCATTATGTATAAGAAGCTAAAAGTAGTATTAGTATAAATACTATGCAATTTATAATATCCAATGTCGTGTGAATTGGACTTTTGTCCTTAAGCAATTAATGAAAGGCATTATGCTAGTGCTAATATATAACATCAACATCCTTATGGGTTCACAGCTCAAGTATCCTGCTCCTGGGGCTCCAGATTTGGCAAAGCGTGTGCAAGAGCTTCTAACAACCTCTGGAATCAATCGCGTGCACATAGACAAGGAACGAGGGCTTGATCACGGTGCATGGGTGCCTCTGATGCTCATGTACCCTGAAGCTAACTTCCCTGTTTGTCAACTCTCTATCCAAATTAACAAGGATGCTACGTACCACTATAACATGGGGCAAGCATTGGCTCCGCTTAAGGAGGAAGGTGTTCTAATCATTGGTTCTGGAACCACCGTACATAACTTGAGTGACCTACGATGGGATGCTAAAGATCAAGAAGTCGTTCCATGGGCCGGCGAATTTGATAAATGGCTTGAAGAAGCTTTGATCAATGGAAGGTAACGTAAATTTTGTTGTTCTACGTTTCTTATGTGTACTATGTTTTTGTATCAAAACTATTGGTTTATTAACTAAGATATGAGATGATGTGACTAGCTTAATTGAGTTATAACTTGGCTAATTAATTAGCAAAGCTTGCATTGATCCGATATGGATATTCAATATATATATAGTAAAATTATATTTTATCTTAATTATACGAGTTGGAATAATGTGACAATTGTTTCCAAATAAATTAGAAAAAGTATTTTTGCACATTCAGAGCACCATTATTGGTGAACAAAAAAAAATGGTTCATGGGTCACTATCACCATTTCTCTCTCATCCACATCAACCCAACAAACCATTTACAATATTCACTCTTAACAATAAACACTAAACAATGGTTCATCATCAATACTCCCTACCCCACCTTATTTTATTTTTGTAAATATAATCTTTTTGTTTCATAATTATAATTTATTAACCGATGTCAATGTAATTAATTGACGTATTTAATATTTTAATCGTGATTACTAATTAAGAAATTATCGCGTTTTTTTATCAGCTTTTTAAAAAATTAATTCTTGTGATTAATATTTTTTAAGCAACAACGCAGCTAATTTTAATTAACATAAAAAAAAGAGGTACAAATCGTGATTACAGTTCTACAACTATAATCTAGTACATTTTATTTAAAAAAAAAACACAACTACACATCGTTTTGTAAGATGTCCTTAGGGATAACCATTTGTTGTAAACCTAGTTGCCTAAGTTTTCGTTGTTACCAAATTTATTCCATATATGTTCGACCAAGTCGTTTTTTAGCTGCAAATGAGTCTGTTGATCCTCAATCTCTGTTCTACGAGACAAGTATAAGCCGATATCCACAATACGATCAGTACGGTACTCGGTAGTGTCCTCATTAGCGTTCCCTCCAGCATTCATAAACTCATTGGTATTAACGTTATTTTGATACGTCTCTCGTTCATCTTCAACGATCATATTATGTATTATGATGCAGGCGAGCATGATATTGTGGAGTATGTCGGTATCCCACGCCAAAGACGGCTTTTTAATAATGGCAAAACGAGCTTGAAGGACCCCAAATGCACGTTCAACGTCTTTTCTTGCAGCTTCCTGGTGTTTTGCGAATAAACGATCCTTATGAGTTTGTGGACTCGTAATGGATTTCACAAAAGAAGCCCATCTAGGGTAGATTCCATCAGTAAGATAATACCCATTCGTATAATGATGACCATTGACTACGAAGTTGACAGGAGGTAAATAATAATAATAATATTGGTAATTATAGAGGGGATTTTTGAAGAGAAAAATATAGTAGAAAAAAATGAATTTTGAAAGTTGAAAAAAATATATCAATATGGGTGTCTATTTATAGAGGGGGAAAAAATAGAGTCGTTGGTAATTTTTTTTTTTTTTGATTTGTATTTTGTAAAATATATCCGTTGCAAAATTACAACGGATATATTTAAAACAGTGCACACGTGTCAAGCAGCGGCTGGGCCAAGTGGCGCGCTCCCAGCCGCTGATTTCTATTTTTTTTTCTGAGCTTCAACAGCAAAACGACGTCGTTTTGCTATAATACCAGTCCAAAATATTGGTGGGGCCCACAGCGAATTAATTCATGGAAATGCTTGCTCCTGCAATCGAACCCATGACCACTCAACATGAACCATTAAAGGTTTGTCATTAAGCCACCACTTTATTTGTTTATTCATTGTGAACAATTAAATAGTTCACCCTTAAAGATGCCCTCAATTCATACGGTCGTTTGGCACATTGAATTCATGATTATGCTTTTGAAATATGGCTACATACTGTGTTTATCATTATTTCATTAAAGTTTCCATGTTCTAAAGTGGACATGAAAAAAATTAGTCGTCCACTCTAAAAATATTATTAAAGTTTCCATGTTCATCATTGTTTCATTAAAGTTTCTATTTTCATGATGATGTGATGATTTTACGTACCTAGCTATTTTAAAAATCAATCCAGGCATGAAGACGTGAATAACTACTTACAAAAAGCGCCTAATGCAAGAACAGCGCATCCAACGCCTGATCATTTTTACCCACTGCATGTGGCCATGGGTGCTGCCGGAGGAAATACGAAAGCGGAGCTCATACACCGCACCTGGAGCCTCGGTACCCTATCGTATGCCTCCTACAAGTTTACCACCCCCTACTAAGTCTATTTCTTAATGTAGTACTCAATTTTATAGTCAATTTTTTATGACCAGTGCAGATTTTTCTCTATCTAGTACAAACTTGTCTTATTTAGGCTCCGTTTGGTAGGGTGTAAAACATTTTCACTGAAAAGTGTTTTCCCATTTTACATTGTTTGGTTTGGTGTAAAACATTAAAATGTAAAACTTGGGGTGGAAAATCATTTTCCACCTTACTGAAAAAATTTCCCCCCCCAATTTAGAAGGAAAACATTTTTCATCACAAGTGGAGGGAAAACATTTTCCCTCACAATTGAATTTTCAGTTCAAACAAACAATGGAAAATGCTTAAAATGGAAAATCATTTTCTATTCAACCAAACAACGGAAAACTTTTTTGAAAATGAGTTTTCCATTGTAAAATGATTTTCATGGAAAACCATTTTACATTGAAAATGTTTTACACCCTACCAAACGAACCCTTAATACGAGTAATCTTTGCATATTCTGTCATACGAGTAATCTTTGCATATTCTGTCATTGAAGCTTAGTAAACAAAAGCAACATGCTGTAAAATACAATTTGAGCAACTGTAACGTGTATGGATTATTGTTACATACCAGATCCCAAGTTAAAGGGAGTTTTTTTTTTTTTTGGATGAAGATTAGATAAAGTAATCAAAAAAATTAATCAAATAAAGTTCAACAATTGATAAGAGGAACTAATGGTCAATTAGGTAATTATAGTAAAACTCATTCTGCATTTTTATTATTTTTTTCGTCATCTTCTCTAATCACTTAATCAAAGAACATGCTAATGACGTGTATTGTGCAAGTATCAATAAATAAGTACTTCCTTCATTATTAATTTGTATTGCTACACATAACACATTTGAGTTAATTTGTTACCTGCTACTATTTGACGGTTGATTGTGAATTTAGCTTAAGAAATTTAAATACACACTCCAAACTTATTAAATTTGTCTTGAACTCTTAATATATTCTTAAAAAATATCTTAAATTTTTTAAATGTTTTCACGAAAACAATCCATATATAAATAAAAATGTCATTTTGTGAACTTTTATTCACAAGTTTTATTTCCAACCATTAATCCTCTATTATATACAATCATTTAATAATAGACTTCAAACATTACTTTCCATTAGAAATTTAATTAATGTTAGTGTAAGAAAATAATAATAATAATAATAATAATAATAATAATAATAATAATAATAATAATAATAATAATAATAATAATAATAATAATAATAATAATAATAATGTTTCCTCCATTTGCTTCACGATAAATACATCTAGAAATGACCGAAGATTTTGCAATCGACATACTAGAACAAATGATAATTTTTTTTAAAAGGCGAATAAAAGATATTTTATTCATTTTGCAATCGATATAGAACAAATGATATTTTTTTTTAAAGACGATGAACAATATTTTATTACTAGGTACTCCCTACATTTTTAAATACTTGCTCCACTTTCGATTTTCGGTCATTTTTAAATATTTGCTCCATTTCTTTATTTGGAAAGATTTTACAATCAATCAATAACAATCTAATATATATATAAAGGGGAGTTACTCCTAAGAATTTAGAAAGCCACCTAGGATTTTTATTTTAAAAAAATTATTAGAGCGCCATATAGGATTAGTATTTTTAGAGCGTGCTTATAGGATTATGCCACGTAGGATTGTTATTTTAAAGTGCCACGAAATATCAAAATTAAAAATTTTAATTTATTATAAAAATAAAATACTATCTTTTTAAATTGGAAATTTTATCTAACAGAAAAGAAAAAATTTATTTTATTTCGTATACATAAAAAAAATATTATTAAACTTAAAAAAATGAAATTCACGTTCAATTGATTTTTTTTAAGAAAAATCGGATTAGATAAAAAATAAATAATGAAAATATGACAAGTGATTATAATAAAATATTTTATAAAAATATACTAATAAAAAAATTGAAATCACGTTAAATCATATAAAAGGGAGTTTTTTCCAAGATTTCAGAGAGCCACCTAATAATATTGATTTCTAAAAAATTATTAGAGCGCTTTGTAGGATTAGTATTTTTTAGAGCGTTACGTATAGGATTATGCCATGTAGGATTGTTATTTTAAAGCACCACATAAGATTAAAATTAAAAATTTAAATTTATTATAAAAATAAAATACTATCTTTTTAAATTGAAAATTTTATAAATAAAAAAATATTATTAAACTTTAAAAAAATGAAATTCACGTTCAATTGATATTTAAAAAAAAAAATGGATTAGATAAAAAAAAATAATGAAAATATGACTAGTTATTATAATAAAATATTTTATAAAAAATACGAATAAAAAATGAAATCACGTTTGACTAAAAAAAAAATATCAGGGTTTATCAAAAAAAAAAAATCAGTTTTAAATTAAATAAAAAAATAAATAAAAAATCATTGAAATTAAAAATATATCCTTAAATTGTTCATCATTTATCATTTAAATTGGAAAATGAAATTTTAAAGTTTATATTAATAAATATAAAAATTTATCTTTTGATATTAGGAATTTCATTTAAATATATAACGAATGAGAGAAAATTCACATTTATTTTAAAATAAATAAAATAAAAATATTAAATGATAATATGATATACTATGTACAAAGAATAAATAAAGTAACAAATTTTATCACAAACATAGGAAAAAAATATATAAGTTGTAAAAAAATACAAACAAACCGTGTATCGCATGGGCTTCATCTAGTCTAGTCTACTAAAAGACATACCAGCAATGACACGTGTCATCTTCTGGTGTGTCCTTAGTTTGTTTTGTTATTTTTTTTATGCTAATAAAATAATTCCCTAATCTTATACAATATAATCACTTAAAAAAAAAAAGATTTGGCATATCTTTAACACAAATATTTATATAGCTATAAAAAAATTATTAACATAATTTTAATCATTCTACATCATTTTATATCTAACATATCTTTTGTAATCCTTTATTATAATCAAAATTTGTCAACTATATATTTAGAATGTTTATAAAAAAAAACTAATAATTGTAGTTTAATAATGGTTATTAATAATTACCCTGGCACGGGAACTAACCTAATATTTAATTCATTTCTCTCACCTAGTGGAACCACCAAAAATCATATTTTATCAATTTCATATTCTCTCACATCCCATTCTCTCAACTACTTTTGTTTTTTATTATTTTTTATTTTTTCACCTACCCCACTGCTTTCATATTTTATTACTCTCTAAAAACGGAGTGAGTATTAAAATAATCAATGGTCTACCTGAAATTGTAACAAAACCAAACATAAATGATCTCGTGCAATTCGTGGGCTTACCCGCCACGCAATCAACATTCCGAGGTCAGACTTCCCCTCTTTTTCCTCTCTTTCACTCTCATCTGATTTCTCAACTCCCAGAGTTTTTTTTTTTAATATTTTTTTTAAACCCTTGATTATCTCCTCATTTTCCTCCTCAACTTTCTCTCTCCTCTATTGTTGATCACAAATCAACCTTCATTTTCCGATGATTTTAGGGCTACAATCATCATCCAATTGATGCTAAACCCTAGCTCATAATTCAGCAACAATTTGGGGAAAAATTGATTGAATTTTCTGTAAAATGGATCCTGAACAAACGTTTATTAGGGTTCAGGAGAGGTTTTCACAGATGATTACGCTTAGAATTCGAACTGCTCTTGAGTACTTTTATCTCTTCACCGCTATTACTTTGTTCGCTATCCTTGTTGTTATGCACGCCAATTTTGTTCAGCAGGTTGGCAAATTCCTTCTTCTTTAAGCTCAATTTAATTTCGAAATTTGATTAAATTTGAACTATACGAACTGTTTGTTGAATTTTTGTAATCGGTTGTTTTAAGTAGGAATTATGTAGTAGTGTTCTGAGTTTGTCTTTCTGATTCTTTGATTGATTTTTTATTATCTTGAATTTCTGGAAATTGAATTCAGTTTAAGTTAATGCATGGTTAAACGATTCAATTAAGTATTTCTTTGCTTTTTACATAATTGAATTGAATGGATTGAAGTCAATTCACCTTGTATTGGAATGATATACTTCATCCGTCGGACCGGCGGACCGTACCTAGATAATATGCCACATTTGATCGTAGTTATTTTCTTGGAATAGAGTGAGTGAGAATACTATGAATGTTCTTCTTTGTTGAACTCGAATTGTAGCATACTATTGCTAGAAAGTGGCCTATTATTTTGAGACTTTTCAAATTAAATATGGTTGATCATGTTCGGAGAGGGAGTAGTTGTGAAATAGACAGGTTCTTGAGGCACCTGTTGTGCGGGCGTAGCTTATACATATAGAATTAGGAAAAGATGATACTATTGTATGTCTTTGCTGATTTGATCAAGGAAACGGCCGAACCTGAATGTGCTGGATCAAAGTCCTATTTTGGTGCTTTAAGTTGTTTTGTATGATAGGAATCCATCCTCATTACCGAAATTGAATCAAGATCTACTGGTATTCTTGATCTTGTATGTCTTTGACTTTTGGGTTTAAAATTATGCAGCCGGGCTGTTCCAGTGAACTCTCTGGAGTGCAAACAACAGAAGCACAGCTTATTTTCGTCAAGGTAATAAATATTGGTATTTAATGGTGTACAACTTAATTAAAAAACCATTTCTTTGATATGTAGGCAGTTTTTCCTTTTTGCTTATGCGTATGCTCAAACTGGTGATGCAGATTACTGGAATTGACCTGCTAATTCAAAAAGATTCTGAACCTAATTTTGAAGATATATCTCGTGGACGAATTCTTAATGATGAACCTAGACCTAGAGAGCCAGATGCCCATGACGACGAGTTTAACTTGTTTGCCGTGAACTACTGGTTTGGTTGGATTACTTCTGGTGCTAGGAGGGGAAAATTGAACTTCAAGTTTTGGAAAAATTATTATGAATACTCTGAAACACAGCCAGAAACTATCGTTGATGGTAGGGGCTCAAAGTTAGCTGCCAATGATGGTAGAGTTGAAAGAGAGGAGCCATCTGAGACCTTTTCCATGTTTTCAAAACAATCTGCAAGAGCAGTCATCTTACACTTTTTCAGAAAGTGGCACAGACGTCTAACATTTATCTGGAAACATGGGACACGTTTGTTGGGAACTCTTTGGGTATGTGTTTGGTGAATTCTGCTGGTGCAAAATATTGCTTCTTTAAATGTTTGAGCGTCTACCTGGAGTTTTATTTCAGTTGGTTCCTGTGAATCTTTAACTTCTAGAAACATTAGCATATGACCTAAAAGCTCCATATGATGGTAATGATGATTTGTGAGGTGTGGCATACTTCATATGTCATTTCATCGAATTTTGATGAAGTCATGTTTGATAATCTGAAGCGCTGATAATAAGGTCAAAATCTCATGATATATGCTTTGATTGTATGAACATCTAAATGAAAACTTCATCCACCTTTGCCATGCAAATTCATGACTGATGACTTTGAAAATATAAATTGTTTTTATTTTTTATTTATTTTTTTATTGGAGCTGGAAAATTTCTACAAGTATATGACAATTCCATATATCTAGCTTTTTTTTCAGTGAGCAATTGCTGAATGTATTTGTATACCTATTGCTTGATTGCATTATTTCCTTGTTATTTAATAGTGTTAGACTCCTCAACTTTGTATTCCATTGTTATGTGTATAACCTTATGGCACAATGTTTCCAGTTCTATAATACAAATATACAATCATACAAATATACAAGTATAATGTAGACAGCTTATAATGTACATATCATGTATTTTGATATATAAAAAAAAAAATCAATTGAATAGATTAAACCATAATTTATATTTTCTTATAGTCATATATTAATATTTCGTTCAGTTCTATGGCACATATATGGTTGATGGTCTTGTTCTGTAGATGGATTAACTCTTCCTGAAATTATGTATTTCAGTGTCCTTTAAATGTTTGTGATTTTGTTCTGTTAAACATTTTTTTTTATGTTGCTGAATTGGATTTCAAGTACAGAACATTGCAGGTATTCGCTTGAATCTTGACATTCCTAAGTGGCTGCATATTTTGCACTTGGATAGGCTCAATTTGCTTGCAGGTAGATTGATTTTTACTTCAGCTGAAATTGCCAATTCAATTTTAATTTGTATGGATAATAGTTTTTTTCAGTCATTTGACTTAAAAACATTCGATGCATAACGGGAACTTTCAAGCAGAGATGTGATGTGAAGCCTTAGAGAATTTTTTTTTTTTTTTTTTTTTCCCTTTTTCTCCTCATTTTCTGATATATAACACACCAATAGTCTCCCATATAGTATTTGAAGGTTGAAAACAATAAGATCATACCCTCAAATGCATAGAATATCTCACGCATAAGAGGACTCCTGGCAGGTGTTGTTCCTTAATATCCTTTCAGAAATAAGCACTTGTATAGAGATTATAGACATGTTTCAAGAAGGGAGTCTTTTTATGTTTTCATTACTTATATTAGGAGCTACATAACGTTATCCTAGATAAGTAAGTTGAAAATGCTGAACGCTATCAATTGAAAGTGAATGCATTTAGGGGTTGAGTATTTATGAGAGTTGAAGTAATATCTTTTATATGGTTTGTCTTCTTAAAGATAAAGTAGAATGAGTTAAATGTTTGGAAAAACAGAATTGTTGTATTAGCCACTTCAATTTAACATTGAGAAAGCCATTTTAAAGAACGCATCATTAGTGTTGATTCCTTCTTATTGATTGGAAACAAATTGTAGAATTTTTAGTTTTATGTTGAAAATGTACTATAGGAATTAATTTTCTTGTCAAATCAATGCTCTATTTCTAATTGCTCATTATTTTCCTCACAAAATTTATTTGTAAAAGTTACTTCTTCATGTGGTTTATGGAAGTATATAAGGATAATATCATTTTATATTATAAGTATAAATGTTGCAACATATTTAATAAACATACCTTTTTGTAATCTATATAGTTCTTGAGCAATTAGCTGCCAAAGTTAGACTTCAAAAGGCGAAAATAACGCATGAAACGGTGGGTGTATCATCTTTTACATGTGTTTGTCATGTCTTGCTGGTCAATTTCCCTTACAGAATTACAGTAGCATTCTATGGATTCTTAGGGGCAAGAGAAATGAAATACTAGGCTCTTAACAAATTGACATGTCTCTTATAATGAAGATAATTCCTGTTTGTTAAATTTTCTAAGTTACTCTAACCTTCTCAGTGCAGTGGCTTGAGAGGAAAATCAAAGCATTTGAACCGTCATATCTCTATACTATGGAAAAGGTGAGTTCAGTTTCGTTTTCTTATGCACTCTCCGTTGTATTATAAATTTGGAACAAATCAGGTAGGTAGAGTTGTGGTGCCAGCTTAGTTGCTAATTTTGTTATCTGTTGTTTATCTTTAGGGGTATTTCTTGCTTCCTGAAGAAGCTAAATCTCGTCATAACATTCGGACTGCTAACATAAGCATATCTGCTCGGCATCACTGCTTTGGTAACAGGTGATTATTATTCTATCTTTTTTATAGCTTATTTATTCTCCTTACTCTTGTTCTGTTTTATTAATTTTTTATTTGCTTCTATTCCTAAGTACTCTTTCCCATTGACTCATTGAGTGCTGAGGCCTATGTACCCCTACTCAATTGACATAATGAGCAACATTGGATTAATTGTATCAAAATTATTATTACTTGAAAATGTACCTATATACTGTTTCATGTGACTAAACTGCTAATATGCTATGACTTTGAATTTTATTGGACCTTGGGGTTCAAAACCAGGGTGATAACAATTTGTTTTCTCTCTTTTATTTTTTCTGGCTTTACCAAATCCTACCTTTTCAGGTGGCAACAACTTCTCATAAATAGAGTGGTGGGATATGACACTATTCTGATGAACAGTTTGCTAGATGCTCCTGGACAAGGTAGAACTCAATATACACTACCAATGTTATGCAACTGTTCAGATTTCAATACCAATGCAATAAGTAATTCCTCCTTAATACCTATGCACAATTTTAAAGGACTATTATTTAGGCATAGAGCTCATGTTTTAGCTGTGAATATCTTGAGGCAGCCTCTCCAGTCTCCACTAGTATCAAGTTGTAAACTTGTAACAGTAAAATCACCTTCATCTGGATCTCGCAAATGATGGAATCTTGCTAGGTTGTTTTCAGGATGTGGCATATGTAGGTATAAATTATTTTCACATCTATGCCAATCAATAACTAATACTCATCCTAAAGGGTATGGGGTATGAGCAATGATTTGAATGGTGCTCGTAGTATAAAATGCCACATTACTTTTCTCACAGTTTGTAGTGTTCTTAGCAGAAGTCTTTACATGCTAATCTCTCTGCAGGATACCTATATAACTATCAGACGAAGGAGTTTTACAACCTCAGTTATGCCCATGAACCGTCAAAAAGCTCTGCTACTTTTGAAGGTTCGTCTTCTGTGATAATCAAAGTCTGGTCTTGATCTATTTTCTCCTAAATCCTAGTGAACTCCTAATAGCTTGGTTACATCAATTATGTTGATCCTGATATATATTTTGTGATCGTAGTTTTATTGTTCTACTGAATATCTGTTGGTTCATATGCCTTATTTTGTTTCTATGCAGATTATCTGGTAACTAAATGTGGGGTGCTTATGATGTCACTCTTTGTTTTCTTCACAACGACCATGTCAGTTTCATTTACATTGAGAGAGACACAAACTCGCATGCTCAAATTTACAGGTTGGTTTGCTTTCAACTTCATATACATTTGTAATGAACTGATTTTCTGGCTTACTATTTTCTGATTTAATAATGCAAGTAATAAACATGAAAGCTTCAAGATTGATTGATAATGGTGGAAGGGTTACAAAGGATAAGTTAATAGCTTAAGGCTATTACTCTAAAAGAGTGAGTTTAGCTCACAACTCTCCAAAATGGCTTTAGGCCATGACTCTCTAAGGTTTCCCTCAATACAAATTTCTGCTCCCCTTCTTCTTTCTACTCTCTCTCTATATATACTAAACACTAAAGCTAAGGACTCTAACCTACTATTACTAGAATACCATACTACCCCTTCTTAGGTTAGTCTATTACAACATTTAGCAAGATGTGTACATCAAGTACTGGCATATGGCTCATTGTTGATTCTGGAAGCTTGCTGATCTTGAGATCTATTTCTTGTAAAAGCCATGATACCTGTTAATGAACTACTGTTGTCATAATTGCGTCTATACTATATGGCTGGACCCTTGCCTGATCCTCCAGTCTGCAGTTTGTTAACACTATCCAAATAATTACATGTCAGAGGGGGGAGGTAAAGGGAGAGGGTGGGGGTCTGGATGAGATGGGACTTGGTCTTCAAGACTTGAATGGGAGCTGTAGAATGTAGTAAAAATTGATGGTTGCCGGTTAAAGTATGTGACAATGGCTTCACCATGGTTATGATGCTCGAAGATATGAAGAAAAGATGACCTTTAACGATCTTAAACTGCAGCAATTAACAAGGTCTGGAAGTCTGGACATTAATGATTAGAGACAATCAAATTGACTTTTGGTTATTTGAATTGATGCTTGATGGCGAGAAAGAGTGAGAAGAAAACGAACGAAGGAAAGATGCTTAGATGTGTAATTCTGTCCGGTTCCTTCACCAGAGTCCAGATATTATATTGAGCCTAAGATTGACTAGAGATTTTGATGCTAGATTGACTAGAAATTTTAAAAACTTTGGGTTCAGAATTGCCACTACTGTACTTTTGGCTCTTTCCTCTTTGATTCAATATTTAAGGCCCTTGGGCATGGCTGATAGGTAACAATCACTTAAATTTTTTTTCTCCAATATGAATGCAGTGCAGCTTCAACACCATGCGCGTCATCGACTTCCGACATTCCAGCTGATATTTGTTCATGTCATTGAATCTCTTGTCTTTGTGCCTGTAAGGATGCTGCTTATTATAATGTACATAGAATTCTCAATCCTTGAATATGTTCATTTCTATTTGCTGCTGATGGATTTCATTTAACATTACAGATCATGATAGGCATCCTATTTTTTCTGTTTGAATTTTATGATGACCAATTACTGGCTTTCATGGTGTTGATATTGGTATGGCTGTGCGAGCTTTTTACCCTTATTAGGTAAGTCTAATGTTGTTTGCTACCAGTCTTCGTCCTTCTTCCCTCGTAGCAAATTTTCAGGAATTTATATGCTCTGTCGCTCGTATTTTTCTTTACTTTATTCTGTGACCTTAACCATCTGAACTTTTTTTGGGCTTTTGTAGTGTTCGTACGCCAATATCAATGAAGTTCTTTCCACGCTTTTTCTTACTCTATTTCTTGGTGTTCCACATTTACTTCTTCTCATATGCATATGGTATGATTACCTGTATATACTTATTAATTTTCCCATATCCCCTATCTTTAGTTTTGTTTAATGCACTCTTGTTTCTTGCAGGTTTTTCGTACTTGGCCTTATCTACAACTGCAGCATGTATGATGCATCTTATCCTGTATTTCTGGAACAATTTTGAGGTAAATAATATATGATGCCTTCTGGAGCCTAGAGCTAATATGTGAACATGATGACATAATAATCTTTGAAACCATAATATACTGTTCTTTGTCATAGTTATGTGCTTGTCTCTCTTAACTACTCTAACCGTTCCCTAAAAGAGTTAACGTCTACTATTCACAGAAAAAAAAGCGACAAAAAGTAGAGTGAAAAAGTGGGTGAGTGAGTAGGCTTCAGGGCCAAAATTTGAGAACTACGCATTGAATGCACGTGCTATAAAATACCAGATAGGTTGAAGGGAGCATCTAAATTTTTAACAAATTCGTAGATGTGTGTGTTGTACCAAATGTGTATTCATGCAGCAATATGGCCGTATGGAGTCTATGGACAATGAAATTAAAGGTAGCCCTTGGGGTTTAGGCTTAATTTCAATCTGCTATGCTTATATTGTTATACGCCTTATAATTTCTAGTCTCTTGCATTTTGTAGCTGCTTCTTATTTCCATACTTGGATTTAGTTATATATAAATATATATTTTTTTTAAGTCCAGGTCCCTGCTTTACAAAGGTTTTTGCAAAGCCGTCGTTCACATATGCAGCAGCACCCAGATTTCCATATAACCTCCTCTACTGTATATGCCTCTACGCTGCACATCACCCGGTTGAATACAAGAAATCCTGGTCCAGCCGATATGGAGGATGCTTCTGGTCCTGGGGTCTCAGTGCTTAGGCCTGGTGGTAATGTTCCAATGCCGCCTCATGCACAGGCAGCAGTTCCCGGGCTTCAAGAACAATTGGGAAATGCAAATCAGCAAAATGAAAATATGGGGGAAGAACCTCTTCCAATCCCTGAACATGACCTTCGGCAACCAGAAGCTGGTCAAAACCCGGGAAATATGAATTCCTTTAGCTCGTTGTTGCTATGGATTCTTGGAGGAGCACCTTCTGAAAGCCTCAACTCCTTTTTTTCCATGTTTAGAGATATGAGGGATCAAACCCAGTTTTATACAGATTCTTCTAGACAGGAAAATGATAATGCCGAAAATGCTCAATAGTGGTGAAGCAGGTGAAGGTAAATTTGGCAATTGGTGAATACTGTCATATTTTGAGCTATATCAAGATATTGATCATGTTTACAGAAGCAGAAAAGCTTCCACGGATGTCGGTTTCAAATGTAAATGAGTAGTAAACAAAAGGGAATAGGCAAGAAGAAGCTATGTTTCATGTACGCTGAGATTGTGGTAAATTTGTCTTAGTGAGGAATTTTTGCCATGAGCAGAGGGGTTTTGTAAGAAATAGTTCCTCTCTGGTCTCAGGATCTTTTCTGTAACTATTGCTGTAAAAAGATGGTTTCTATTGTGATGCAATATTATAAATGTAAGTCATTATAGATCAATTTCAGTACATGGTCACTTGTTTTTTTCGAAAGAAAAAAAAGAGTGATGGCAAATTAAAGTTTTTCATTTTTTGAATTTTTTTGGACTGAATTCCATAATCTGTGTTTCCAATTATCCGTCAAATTTCCCCAAATTTTCTCCACATTTCATCTACTTGTATATTATATGTATATTTTTGAAAAAACAAGCTGAGAATCAATATTTTTCAATTCCCTGTTAAATAAGTTAACATTAATTCCCACTTTCTGAAAGATTTAATTTTTAGGGCTCACGGATGTTGAAAAAAACTACTCGAGAATACAAAAATTCATGATTATCTAGGAAATTTAACAATGTGTTAAAATTGATAGCATGTGTATATATTCACACGTACATTAACTTGAGTAATTCCAAAATAATTGATATTATGAAGGAAGAAATTAAAAGTCGATAACTTGCAAGTATCGTATACTCCCTCTATCACTCAAATAACAAAATCATTTTGAACTATCTTATTTATAGACAAAACATCTAGATAATATAATAGCATAAAAAAGAGTGACAAGGATTCTAGATGGTAATTAAAAGAAAGAATTCTAAGCTAAGTTAGAAAGTAGAATGATTTAACCCATTAAAGAACCAAGTAGCCTTACTCATTTAATTTATCAGAGGAATCACTAGCATCATGATCATTAAGAGTAGAGTTAGTGCCTTTCTTAACAAAAAGGTACTTGTTATTGTGCATCCAAATCTTAAGCACTCTCCTCTTAATCCCAACCTCTTGGCAAAATTGTTGCACTAATCCTTCATCCACCCTTTGTATCTTCCAATTTGTCTTTTGAGCAAATCCCAACATTTTCTCTTTTTGTTCATTTGTAAATCTAGTCCTATGTCTCTTCTTACTCATTTTCATCCCTTCTACCATTATTTGTTCCCCATCATTCTCTGATGGCGTGGCCGCGGGCCCCACATTTAGACTAGGACTATTGTGGGACCCGTGCCTTGCTGTTAGGGCAGTAACCTTATCTTGATGACATTCTTGTACTTGATTTTTGGTAATATTACTAGTATTACGCTGGTAGTGGTAATATGATAAATAAGTATAATTGTTGCTGCCTACGTGGGCTACCTCCACCTCCTCCTTACGATGGAAGTTGCGGTGGCAGCCGCATGCTGAGCACAGAAAAGCGTCGTTGTCACCGGAGGGGGGCATAAACTCGCCACAACCATCGGTGGAGTGGGATCCAAGGGAAGCTGCATGATTCTTAAGGCATTCCTTGTACAGTATCATCATCTCTTTGGAATTGCTACGACCATTTTCATATTTCTTTGTAGTTAGAATAGTGTTGTGTTCATCACCTGCTTGAGTGCTTGAGTCACTCATAACTTTCTCTCGTATGCTCTAATAACAAGATATATGAATTTGATGTAATAATGCAAAAGCTGGTTTTGTATATGGATAATTGAACATGTATAAAAACTGAAGAAGAAATTAATGGAAGTGATTATTAATATATGGTTTTGAATTGGGTTTGTATATATATATATACGAAGTACTTATTACTTGGTAACTAACTACAAGTACACTTATATCTATACTATATTGTTTTATGTTGTCTTAGATATAAATAGCTGGTATAGATGAAATAGTTTTATATGAGAGTAGGAGACTTCTTTGCTTTGCTTGTAATATTAGTTATCATTAGCATGCACTAGGTCTATAGAGGCGCAACAATGTGCCACTTTGTCAATCCTGCTTCTTTTTTCTTGTTTTTTTTTTTTTTCTTTGCACCATCTTTTCTTGTATAGTTAGGTCTTTTTCTCTTTACTTTAAAAAATAATATTCTGTAAAACTGAGTTTTAAATAGTTAAGGTGAAGTGTGTTTGGTTGAACGGTAAATTGAAGTCTAACAAAAGATTTTTAAAAGTACATTTGAGTGAGTAATTATACAAAGTATTAGTTTATTGTTGCCTTAAATGTGGTGCATCATTGGACTTCTCAAGTGTTGGACCTATATATGTTATATATGTGTATCGTTTTGAATAACATTTTACTAACAATCTTATAAGTACTTATATATTATCTGATCATTATTCAAAAAAAAAAAAAAAAAAAAAAAAAAAAATATTATGTGATCAAGATAGCTAATCTTTATGTTGCCATTGTAGTTTATTCCAATCAACAAGATAGATAAACATAATTTTTGTACATTATGTCATATTATAGCTTACTGAGTTTCTACCACCGACTTGAAAGTTGTTTTCCCTTAACAAGGACTCATAAGTGAACGTTTCTTACATATGATTGCTCATATACTGTTGTTATTGACAGCTTGATGAACTTTCAAGCAGAAACTAATAGTGCAATTAAGTGACTAGTTCCTTTCATAGTGTCTACTAATTTACTATGAAAATTAGTGTACAACGATTTCATCTAATACTTACTAGTTCGTATTATGTAGTTCGTACTATGTGATTACAGTGTAACCATTTAGGTTCTCTTACATATAGAGTATATTATTTCGATGTAACAGCATGATATTCCAAGAGATACTTGCAAAGGTAATGTTACTAATGCATATATGTATATTTTATTTTATTTTTTTGGTGAAAACTGATGCATGTATATTATTGCTCTTTGACAAGCAAATTTATGTGAGATCTCTAAAGGAACATGAAATGTAAAGTGTAATGTTAAATTAATTGTTACACATTAAGCTGTGCTACAGAGTGTTTGTTGTCTTCATTGTTGAGAATGTCTATATGTTCTGTACATAAAAATTACTCCGTCTTAGGGTTTCATTTACATTAGCTATGTAAATGTTGTAATCCAATATTCAACTTGTTTTTAAGGTTACTTGTTTTTCCTAAAAAAAAAAAAGGGTTACTTGTTAATCCAACTCAAGTTGAGTTTAGAGTTAGGACAGGTTTGTAATTTTCAAGCTTGAGTTTGTGTTATTTCAAATCGAGGTTATTGAGCCACGCTAATTAAGCTTAATATGACCCATATCTAGAGATTTAATTAACCTTAGTTAAAACAAAATTTAAGAATTTTTGTGTCCAAACTTGTGATTATTTGGACTATTATTTCTAGAATTATTATTTTGTCGTGGAATAATGATGTAGATATACATACATTGTCTCATTCTAGTGTGATTTGATTAGGGAACTAAATAATGCATGATTCATTTATTTGAGATTAGACATATTGGACTCAAAAACATAATTAATCAAACTATACATAAATTAAGATTAGATTGCTACTAAGATGTTGCTTAAAAGGCATGAAATAGACAAAAGTATGCTTTAATTTGAGGTTGCTGTGCTCTTCTTTAACCTCTTAATGGTGCATTTAGGTCAAAAAGAGCAACCAAAAGTGCAAAAAAGCTTTTGCTTTGCGTATGAGTCTTCTAAGACCTTATTGTTTATGAAATTCATATAATCCGTAGTTGAATGCTCTCAATTAATTATATTTCAAAGACAAGAACAATGCTTAGTTTAGCTTTTATTGTTCATGAATCAAGAACCACGACTAGCATGACTATGAGAAAGATTGACAATTTATATAACGATAATTAATTTAAAGGATAATCGACCATCTTAAAATTTATCACTTGTTGGGAGCTGAGAATTCCCCCCAATGACTCGGCTCAAATCTGAATTAGTCGAAATCTAGTAAGCTCTAGATTTCTACGTATGCTTATAAAATACTTCGTAACAAATTAAAGGATGATCAACCATCTCATAGTTAATGCCATCAACTATGCCTTAAGATACGTTCATGTACCCGTCAAAAAAAAAAAAAAAAAAAAAACATAGTCATGTATACTTTTTATACTTTGTATATAGTAAGAGAATAAAACAAAAAATTTAATCTTTATTAGTATAATTCATGACTTATTCAAATATCTATAAAACATAGATTTTTATATATAGCTAAACAAATTCTCTAAAAGTAAATGAAATATTTATCTTATTATTATTAAAAGAAAGCTTGATTTTGTCACCATCTTCAATTTTCCTACGCTCAACATATTCATTAGGAACATGTAAGTAGCAACGAGAGGTGCCCTTTCCACCTTGCAACTGCAAGTTCATATCAGTAACATAACCTGTCTCTGTATCATGCACTTTTACCTCTGTTGATTTATTCATCTTAATTTATTCCTTTTGTTCTTCACTCAAATTGTCATGCATATTCTCCCAAAAATAATATTGTGGAAACGAAAAACTTTTTCCTGACTGCTTGTATGTCGCTTCACACGCCATGATAAATTTATCAAGAGATCCGAAACCTTAAGTTGATAGTTAAAGCCTTACGACTAATTTATAATTTTGAATTACTTAGGAGTTTACTATAAAGTACAGAGTATTATTTATATGTGAACTGAGAACATCTATTTACATAGTAATAAGAAAGTATTTAGTATTTACTATATAAAGGTTAGCAGAGGTTGGTCAAATCAAATCAAATCAATTTAATTTTGGTGAAGATATTATCACAATGTTTTCTCTTATATTGCATGTGCCATTATTATTTATTATTATGAGAAGATTTTTAGTTATAGAGTAATCATATATTTTAATTTTCCATTTATATGGTGAACTTTTACTAGCTTTTGTAAATAATTAATTACCATCAGTCCATCACATTACTTTTTCTGATTTTAAGCAAATTTTGACCATAAATATTTTGCGAATGATGAATTGGAAAATTTTGTTAACAAATTATTTAAATCGTTATTGCGTAGTATCACATAGATATGGTAAACCTATGATTCCCATTACTAGAGTATATTTTGAAACCTACTCCATAAAAAATACTCCGTTATTACAATAATCTATAGTTTGCCATTCTATTACATTAATAGCAGTCTTGTTAATAATGTATATTATTAGCTGATCTACCACTAGTTAATATTTAATTTCCCTAAATTTTATTAAGAAATATTATTCTTGTTAACTGTATATTATTAGCTGATCTACCACTAGTAAATCTTTATTTTCCCTAAATTTTATTAAGAAATATTATTCTTGTTAACTGTATATTATTAGCTGATCTACCACTAGTAAATCTTTATTTTCCCTAAATTTTATTAAGAAATATTATTCTTGTTAACTGTATATTATTAGCTGATCTACCACTAGTAAATCTTTATTTTCCCTAAATTTTATTAAGAAATATTATTCTTGTTAACTGTATATTATTAGCTGATCTACCACTAGTAAATCTTTATTTTCCCTAAATTTTATTAAGAAATATTATTCTTGTTAACTGTATATTATTAGCTGATCTACCACTAGTAAATCTTTATTTTCCCTAAATGTTACTAAGAAATATTTTTCTAATCAAAAGGAAACTTTCGTATATTCGTTGCCGAGAGCTATATACAAAATAATTAATAAATGCCTTCAAAACAAAAAAAAAAATTAATAAATACTGCGTATTAATTAGAGAGAATTTTTTTTTTTTCCTTCTTTTTTTTAGGGAGTGTAAGAGAGATTTTTTTTTTTTTCCATTTTTTTGTAAAAATTTTTGAGGGAGTATTTATTTAGTCTGTGTTTAACTATAACGCCAAGACCAAGGTGTAAATCAGTTTGACAGTTTCCCAACATTAAAACATTTGAAATCACAGCTGATGGCTTGCGCGATTGGAGAACGAAAACTATGCACTTCTGGGTGCTCGAATGGCAAAAAAGTAAGAACCAAGAAGTGATAAATGACAACGTAGCTAGACTATAGAAGAAGTGATTCTGGATGGTATGCCTTGAGTTGCGATGGGGCAGCAAAGGGGAGCCCAGGTCTTGCAGGGGGTGGTGGAATTATTCGAGACCATGATGGCCATTTCATATCAGCATTCGCAGCAAACTTTGGAGTATGTTCAGCATTCAAAGCAGAAGTGCATGCTCTCATGAGAGGTCTGGAACTAGCTAAGAACCTTCTAATCTCAAAGCTGGAAGTTCAACTGGATAGTCTGACCTGTGTGCAAGCTCTAAGGCAACACGAAGCAATACGAGGGGAAAATAGCCAAGCTATTCAATACTGTCAGAAGTTACTTAATGAGACGGCATGGCAAATCAAGGTAGCACATGTGTATCGAGAGGGAAATAGAGCGGCGGATTGGTTGGCCAACCGTGGAGTCACTTTGGACTCTCAATTGATTATTATCACTGTGGTTCCATCGGAATTAGGTCGTATCTTAGAGGAGGACCCTAGGGGTGTGGCTTTACCACGCCTAATCCCTCCATAATTTAGTCTCTTTTTATTTTTGATTTCTGCTTTTGCTTATTTGTTTGTATTTTCCCCTTTTTCGGTTACCAGTTAACCTCTTCTGAATCGGAAAAAAAAAAAAAAAAAAAAAAAAAAAAAAAAAAAAAAAAAAATTTATCCATTGAACTATTGAAGTTAAAAACCTTTAACCAAAATGGTATTGAATTGCTCGTCAAAAAAAAAAGGGTATTGAATTGATAACAGCGGAAATACACAACACAAAGCATGAATACAATGAAGAACTTAAGTTTAAGTGAAGGTTATACTCACTAATTTTTCTACAAGACAAGATTCTACAAGCCTTTTATATACATTGACATAGATTGTGGTAGCTCAACTGATTTTCCGAGGGGTGTCAGCCTGTCAGGGCACCTTATATGATCGATAGCAGCACAACAGTTCTCTATATCTCTCTTTTCTACAAAAGGATTTCCATTCTATCAGGTTTGCAACCATATTCCAAGCTAAAATTCAGTGTCAAAGCAAGAGACCAAGACTCGGCTGACCATGGACCTGGCAAATGGGATGTAACTCAAACTGTACCTGCAAATATAGAGTAGATTTACAAGACACTGTAAGCAACAGTTGGGGGGAAAAAAAAGGGCGACAACTCTTGTGGGTAGGGATTGGTTTGTGTACATCCTGTCTACTTCAACTGAAGAGGATAGAAAAGGGAATGGCTAAAGAAAGAAAGTGAGCATTGAAAGGAGAAGAGAAGGAAGTTGATTTTTTGACACATATCTCTGAATACCCTTGGATTACCTAAACTATGTTAGCATGAATAAACACACTGGTCTTCAATATTCAAAAGGCCCATAACACAATTTTATCCTAGGTTAGAGTTTTTAGACATACCAAGTTAGAGCACCAAACTCCAAAGTGATTGCCAAGAGTGTCAATAGCTTGTTATGAACCTGCCCAAAGTGATCAAGCACAGCATAATTATATCAGAAACCACGGAGATGGAAAATAAAGAGAAGAATCAAAGTACAATATATGATGAAATACATATGATGCTTACATAGAGAGCGCAAAACAGTGCAATAATCATGCTTGCAAGATATAAGGCAGTTGCATATATGCGCACAGGATCAAGCATCATTGCCACTTGCCTTTTTGGGCCAATAAGGAAAGCTGTGCTGCCACACAATATCCAACATAAGAAATCAAACATAAACTCTGGTCAGAAAAATAAGTATTTCTAACCCCGAAATGTCCAACTATTAGGTCATCAGATTAAGCCAGCTGATGGATCTATCATCTCAAACTCAAAAGGAGAAAACACATGACTAGAAACCTTTTTTTCTTAAAAAAAAAATATTTCAGGAGAGATGGAAACTTAAGAAATAAAAATAAATACACAGGTATAACAACAACCTAAAAAAGAAATAAATACATACCTCCCAATAGCAAGCAAATTTCCAAGGGTAAAAGCGATACCAAACTTGATCGGATTGAAGAACACAAGCATGGACTGCATAGTAAAGACGTAGTGTTCAGAATTATTAATGTCAAGAAAAACTTGTCTCCATAGTGTAATAACATTTAAAATAAAAATATAAATAAAAAAAAATTAAAAAAAAAACAAAACAAAAACACAGCATAGTAGTTCTATGGTTTATTTATTTTCATTGCTAAAATGGGATCAAGTTCTTACGATCTTTGCAGTAGCCATGTCCACTGATATCCTTAAGGGCATCCATATCCAATTTGCATGTATGCAACATAGTGCAGAGTGAATCCTAATTTTACTGTTTTCAGTTTTTTTTTACATAATTATTAGATAATTATTACGCAAGTGATCAGCAGCTAAGAAGGATCATCTGTGTTGACTTAACGCTCCAACGAGTGAAAGACAGATAACCTACATGCCTATCAAGACTGCCAGAAATGAAGAGCACAATTGGGGAGTCTAGATAATGCCCCATCCTTTTCTTTCCACAATCCTTTTCTTTCTTATGTTACTGCAGAGTGTACTGGAGATGTGAAGGAACAAGGCAAAGAATATGGTTCTCAACTTATATTCAAGGCAGGAGTAACTAAAATAATGCTCAACCATAAACGAATCTACATCCTTTTATAAAGTTCATGGCAACATTGCAAAATAGGCAACAAAATTCAAGAGTCCTCAACTAATTGACTGTTTTTACTTTAATTCAAAATTGTGTTGCTTATTTCTTAAGAAGCTGTAAGTGAAGGTAGAGGCATTCAGCATCCGGACTCCAGAATAATATGAAAAAAGAGAATACATACTTATATTAAACAAATTGAACTGTGCTCCTGATCTAATGGAATATTGGAATTTTGAAACCTATAACAAGTAACCAAATATCAAACAAAGATTTGTGCCAATCCCACACTTACCAAAAATGTACAAGTCAACCCAGCAACAAAGCATATAGCAAAGCCTTGAATTCTCTGCAGAAAGAAAACGAAGACAAAGCAATAGTTAATTAGCTAAACCACAAAAAAAAAAAAAAAAAAAAAAAAAGGCACAAGGTAGCATTGACATCAAAATAGGAAAAAAAAATTGTTAAATAAAATAGATGGTAACAAATGATGGAAAGTTAGGAATAAGGAAGAGGATAGAGGTGGCAGGAGAAGAATGACATGACTTGCTCCAACCCTCGCACCGTTAGAGGGATTCAAATGAGGATTCTACAGATATCTAGGTTCTAACATATCCAAACAGCAATAGTGCATAACCTCCCCTTCCCTTCAATTTATAATTAGTATGCGGAGTTGCGGACAGTTTCCTTAGTAGCATGTCCAACAGTGTTTGATGTTTGATGATTTGAACCCCTGTTCTTTTCTTCAAACTCTGGTGATAGATCATTAGTTAGCCCACTATAACAGTAATGTAAAGATCCCTCCACCACCAACCAAGAGATGTGTAAACAACTATTTTGGCATATATGCTGGCAAGTGTAATGGAATTTCCTTGACTAATGAAATGCTTCAAAAGTAAACTCACAACAATATACCTCTTCTGTTGCTTCGGTGTGATAAAAATTGGTGATGACGATTGTAAATTAATAGTCCATTAGGCATCAAGAAATGCCAACTTATGTCCAAATGGCTGAAAATGAAATTGAGCAAGCAGATCCTAGGTACCAGTTGCCCATATTTAAGTTTTAACATAATCCTAATATTCCTAAATCATACATTCTATACAGGCCTATTCAGACACTGATCATGGCAATTCACTCAACAGGCACTTCAATCCACATATCTGGGACTTATGAATTTTTAAATACACCTAAATTTACAAAAGTACTCTGTATCAAACAAGTTTTCTTTTTCCACCAACAAACCCGTGAATTCTATAAAGGGAGCAATATATGTCTCTAAGGACATTGCAATCACAAAAGCTAGCTCAAGAGGTAGGAAAGCCTACACAACTACACATCTATATAAACTTCAAGTCAAGCACACCCTTACCCTTTCAATAAGATTAATGAGGGACTCAAAGATCATAAGTTGCTATCAGATTTTGAAAGTTAATATCCCACCATTACTCTACAAGCCATTAGTTGATCACACAAAGGCCCATGGTGACCTTTAGCCAATGAGAGGAGGTATATACAAAAAGAGCCATATTGACTATTCAAAAGCAAAGTGGAAGGTTTTAACCACTCAAATCGTCTCCCGAAATGTTGTGGGTCCATGGGAAACACCCCAAACTTTTTTCCTTTCCGGGTCCGGAAACGTCAGAAAATATCCAAAACCGAAGGCTATAATCCACGCTTTTGGACCAATTTTGAAGGTTTCAGGACCCAATGTAGAAAAATCTCAAGATAGCAGGGGATACATCCTAGGATCATATAATATTGTTCGGACCCTTGTATGACCACTAGTCAGTCATATAAAGGCTTGCGGTGGCCTTGAGTTAATTAATAGAGGTGTGTATGTAAATTGCTAAATTAACAATTTAAAGGCAAAACAGATGGTTCCAACCATCATAATGGCCTCTCAAGGTGTCGTGGGGTTCATGAGAGGAACTTTGACCAATTTTACTTCCGGGTCCAAAAAAGTTCAAAATTGTCCAATACGGAAGATTATAATCCACGAAATCAGACCAATTTTGGAAGTTTTGTGATACAGTGTAGAAAAGTCTCGAGATTGTATGAATGTTGTTTGGAACCATATATGTCCACTAGTTAGCCATATAAAGTCTTGTGGTGACCTTGAATTAATGAAGGGAGGTGTTAGTCATAAACGGAAAAATTGGCAGTTTAAAGGCAAAATGCATGGTTCCAACCACCCAAATGGGCTCCTAGAGTGTCTTGGGGTCCATGGGTACCACCCCGACCTATTTCCTTTTCTAAAAAGTTGAAAATTGTCCAAATTTAAAGGCAATAATTCACTTGTTTGGGCAACTTTGCGAAAAAAAAAATTTAAATTGAAGTGAAGACGTGGGGTATCATGGTCATATAAGTTGGTTTGGCACATAACAAGCCTACTGATATGTCTTAAAAATTCCCGAGGATGAGTTTGGTTCATCTATACGGCTATGGTAGTGAAGAGCTGCAAGAGATGGATATTAATATAACCAACTTGGCATTTCAAGGTCTATTAAGGTCTATGAAGTTCTTCATCTTCATTGGTGTTGTTGATTATTCCTAAATTCATTACTTACCATAACATTCCATTATGATGTTGGTTAGACCATTATACTATACTATATTGGTGTTGTGTTTGTTACTTAACACCAATCAATCAATGTTGACTTTAATTTGTGTGCATACAATTGTTCATTCATAACGGAATGGATGAATGGAAGCCTTTTTGTCCCAAGATAGAAAAGTAATAAAAATAGTATATTCATATTATTGATTGATTGATTAATGGAAAATCATCACACTATATTATTCATTTTTATTTTCTCCCCTTGTCAGGCAATAAAATAGTGTCGACCTTGTTAACCACCAACAAGCATGATAACTCAAAGAGGTGGTGCCTAGCTCCTAAACAAGTTGACATAAGTCTTTGCAAATAGATGAACCTCAAAAGTAGCTCAAAGGTGGAAGAGCCTATAACATAATACAAGTACAAAACTCCAGTTCATCCCCCATTAAAACTATTATTTGAGATGGCCTCGAGTTTTGCAAACTGAATTGTAGTATGCAAATAGGAATACAGGATCCACAAAAGCAGTTGAAATTCTTGGGAACATATCAAAAAGCATGGCAATATAACATTTTTGCATGTTCACTAGCTGTTTCTATAAGGTCTAATTCCTTTTATAGCTCCACACCTCTAGATATATATTATGTTCTGAAGAGATGCACATCAACCTATCCAATTGTAATTTGTATGGTAACATAACAATAGCCTGAAAACCACGTGCCACCAACTCCCAAGTCCCAACCAAAAACTCTACATATTAAGGCCTGAGAAACTAGCAAAGCTCAGAAACAATTGCAATGAGCTGGTATCTATAACGCATTAATACAATCACAAGTTTACAATGCATTCATAACTTTACGGAGGGATATTATGCTGGCGGCTCCAAATTGTACTCCCAAGTCACATTGTCATATACTCATATGCTCATAGGCTCTATACTCCAGGGCACACAGCTCGCCGCACGATCCATACACAGTTGAATGACAGAACTCCATCATCTCTACTCAGACCAGATATAGCACATTATTAGCTGCTATTCCCAAATGAACATTACATTCTATGCCCAAACTACTGATTAGCGAGTATCAATTCTAATAGAGAGAGAAATTGGCGCATGCTCTAATACCTCTCCAAATTAAACCCAAAAATTCATTTGCAATCGGAGTAAACAATCAAATAAAAACTCAATAAAGCACACAAATCACCCAAAATTAACCCTAATTCAAAGAAAAACAAAGATAAAGTGCAGATCAAACTAAATTTAATCAAATTCCATGATAATACACAAAAAACAAGGGTTTTAAGATCAAGAAAAACAAAATCGGAAAATTAGAGACCTGTTTGGTGGACAAAGTGCAATTACGATTGAACTCATCCATGAAAGAGCTATCATCAACAGCAGAATTAACAGCAGCAGATTCTTCATCGTAAACCTCCATACCAACAAGCATCTTCATTTTTTCAACAGGTTGATAGCTCTTCACCTTATCAAATGCTTCGCTTAATCTCTCCATTTTCACTCTCTTTCTCTCTCTTGGAGATCCAGAGAAAGTAGAAAATGGTGGTCAAGAAATCTGGAAATTGGAAACGGAAATTATGGTGGGTGGATGAGTGAAGACTGAAGAGTGAGAAAGGGAAGGAGAGAGAATGAAGAAAAGAGGAGAAAGAGTAAAATGTTAGTTTACGGGGAGAGTGACAATTTGCTTGTAAGTTAGGCCTTATGAAAATAATATGGTAGAGGGGATGTATCACGTGTATGATATAATCGGAAATACATTATATATAAATAAAAAAATATAAGGACAAATTTAATGTTCTTTTATTTACATGTAATGTTTTTTTTTTATAAAACCTTATTTATATGTAATATTCTTTATTTTATATGTAATGTTCATTTTATTTTCTCTCTCTTTGATACTTTCTCTCCTCTCCCTCTAACTTCTTCTTTCATTTTATTTCTTGATTTTTATAGTTTTTATGTGCATTTTTTATCACTCACAAACACATTTATACTAAATTTTACACTCCAAAATCCGAATTTCACAACCAAATTTTCGGATTTTTCATTATTTGAGAATTTTGGGTATTTTTTATTTTGGCTAAAAACCTTGCAATTGAGTATTCAACTTGCTTGATTTTCACTATTAATTCACTTTACAATGGTTTTCTACTCATTTGAGGTATGCTTTCTCTTTCTTTGTTCATCTTTGTTGTACTTCATGAATATGAAACCCTAGGTTGCGCTTCAATAGTGAACTCTCTCTTTGTTTGTTATTTTTACCTATATTTTGTGTTTTGTGATAATGTTTATGGTTCATATAAAGCTTTATTATCATGAAATTACTTGATTTTTTGAATTTTTGGCACTAATATTGTTGTTCATCATCTTCTTCCATGGGTTTGGATAGTAGCATTTTTCTATTATTTATATGTAACGTTATGTTCTTTTATATTTATATGTAATGTTATTTTATTTTTAAGCTATGTTCTTTTATTGTATGTAGTGTTCTTTATTTTATATGTAACGTTCTTTTTTATGTACTTTATGTTAGTTTGTAATGTATAATATTATTATAACTACGATTTTTTTTTTTTATAAGTAATGTTCTTTTATTTATAGGCAATGTTCTTTAATTTATATGTAATGTTTTTCTATTTATAGGTAATGTTATTTTATTCATAGAGTGATGTTCTTCCGGGTGTACCATGCGCATGGTACACCCGGGTGTACGAAACAATTATTGAGGCCTTACGTCAAGTCTTGGGTCAGGCCTCACGCCCCTCGTTGAGGTCACAAACGGGTTATTTGGATCGAGTATAATTTGCTTTATATTAGGATGTTGATAGTGTTTGGGTAAGGAACTAAGACTATGATATAAAGGACGGGTTATAAAAGGACGGGTTATTGGTTCTTGCTCATGTATCATGTGTAGCATTCTGTTGTATCAGACTTATCGGATTAGAGATAGTTATAGAGTGATAGTCAGATAGTGAGTTTGGCCAATTTTCTTGAAATCTTTTTCTTTGGAAGGTTTGATCTTTGGTGAACATTGAGGTCATGTCATGGGAACGAAAGCAATACATATGTTGTAAAAGGTATTTTTGAGTTGGGTATAGTTGAATAAGCTAGGTCAACTCTTGTTTGAAGATGTATCAATCTTGTAAGTACTGTTATCTAAATTATTAATATTTTTTTTTATATAATACTCCCTTCGTCTCTTATTTTTTTGCACCACTTTTCTTTTTAGTCCGTTCCTTAAATTTTGGCCCACTTTTCTTTTTAGTCTGTCCCTTAAATTTTGCCCCATTCTATTTTTGGACATATGAGACCACGCCTTTACCCTCACAACCTCCCCATTAACCCCACCAATTTTCTCTCTCATCATATTTTTCAAACCAAAAATTAATAAAGTAACATCAGTTTATGGAGAAAAAAATAAAGGATAGAGGGAGTACTAATTAGTGAGATGGTTAATCATTGTTAAATTTGACATAATATTGAATGCATTTTTCAGACTATGCATTATAAAAAGATACTTTAATAAGTTATTATTATTTGGTTTTACAATAATAAAATGATGGTAATGCTTAAAATCGTATAAGATGATGAGCATGACATGAAAGATATGACTTGTTATTCTAAAATGACAAAAGAGATCAACACTTCAAATCTTCATCTTACATATAGTCATATACATACCTAATATATTGAAGGAAAAATAGAAAACAATAACATTACCTTTGTCACTCTGCTCAAAATAACCTCACCTTTTCAAAATCTAGAAACAATCTCACTTTTTAACACCATCATCTCAAAACAAACATTTTTACCTAAAACTTGTTGAACAAGTTAATTTTTTTTATATATAATAATTTTATTCTTTATTCTCTCTCTTCCGCCTCACCATCTTCTTCTTTGAATAACCCGCCATGATCGCCACCTACCCTCTATGACCACCACCTGATCACCACCACATTACAATCCTAAAATCCTAACCCCTCTTGACCCCACCCCACTGAACCTCCATGGCACCATATTGAAACCCCTACCCCAAAACCACCAACCTGAAACCCCACCAACCCCTAAACCGGCGGAGACCCACCCCCACCATTATTCAAAACCATACCGAAACCCTCACTCACACAGGCATGCAATAACCACCTCCACCCTCGTCCCCACCCTAAAATCCCATCCCTTCTCACTTGTTTTTCACTCCGCTAAACCAAAACCCACCCCCACCAGACCCCGTAAACCGACGCATCGGACCAAATACCCCCACCCTAGTTCGAAATCCCACCCTTGCAGGCACTTCGAAACCTACCTCCACCGTTTCTATTGCGGGAAAGGGAAAGGGAAAGGGAGTTGTTGTCGACGGGGAAGGCGAGGTGGGGAGAGGGGAATGCTTCGGCAGTGAAGATTGGTGAGGGATTGGGAAGGGGAGTTTTTTTTTTTAATTTTGTTTTTTGAAATAATTACAAAAAAAAAAAGGACCAATTAAAATGAGACACGTGAAAAGTTACCCTTTTCAATTAGTTACCAATTTGACAAACCGGTCAAAGGACTATTTTGAGCAAATGAGATCAAAGTTGGGATTGATTCAAGATTACTCAAAGGTGAAATTATTTTGAGCAAAAATGACAAAGGTGGGAATATTCCTTTCCATTTTTCCTATATTAAATTACATATGAATGACATTACATAAAGTTCTAAAACCTGCTGCTAGACCATCCGGGGGTCCCCCCCGTGGTCAAATGATTGTGTGCACTTGGAAAATACATAGCACTAATTACATAAGAAAAGTCAAAGCATATTCACAACAAATCTAATTTACATTACAAGAATTTACTACAAGAAAAAGGGTTATTTTTTACGGAATTAATCTGTCGGGAAAAACTGATATTCCGTCGGAAAAAAGCTTTCCTACATATTCCATCGGAAATTTGTTGTCAGAAATGACCTTTTCGGAAAGTTAACATTTTCAGATAGAAATTCCATCGAAAAGCCTTTCTTTGACGGAATTTCCGGTGGATAAATCCCATCGGAACTGCGGCAGTTTTCGACGGAATTTTCATCCCGTCGGAGATTTGCGAGGGAATTTTCCTTCGCAGATCTACGGCGAATTATAAAATCCGTGGAAAAAATCCGCCAAAAACTGTGGTTTTGCCGACAAATTTTTTTCCCCTTTTGTTTCCTATTCAACCTGTATACCTGCCCATAACATAACCTATTTTTAGCCTCCATAAATACACATTCTAAAATTTAGAAATGCGTGGACTAAGCAAAATACGCATTTGAAATTACTGCGGAAATTGAGTTACTAGTGTAAAATACTAGTATAAAAAATTACACAACCTAATAAAGGATAGAACTAGCTAAGCTACACAACATTTGGGGAATCCTATCTTAAGCCACTACCCGGGTCGTCTATGGGGTCTCAATGAATGGTAGAACAAGCATTGGGGTTGCTGACTCCGAACTTGCGACTCAATATCTCATCCAACTACTCCTTGTTTCCCCTCTCCATTTCGGCCATATAGGCCGCCAATTGAGTTTGCATCTCGGCCTCCATTTAGTTTGCATTTCAGTTCGCATAGCATTGGGGATGTTTAATTTGGACATGCGACTCAACATCTCATCCATCGACTCCTTATTTCTCCTCTCTATTTTGACCAAATGGGCCGCCAATCGGGTTTGCATCTCAGCCTCCAATTCAGTCCGCATATCCTGCACCCTCTGTTCAAACTGATCCTGCACCATCTGTTTAAACTAATTCTGCATCTGAAAAGGCGTGTACTGTTGGGAAGAACCGGAAACTTGTTAGGATTTACAACGGTTTCAATCAAGAAAACACTTAAACAATGTGTGGGAACAAATCTTAAAATATATGATTACAATTCCAAATTGTAAATATTAAATACTAAACAAAGTATTACAATCAAGTATTTGAATTGTCAATGAAATTACTGAAAACATACAAAGACTACACTAGTGTGAAGATGATCAAACTTGCCTTTCCTCCAAGCCGTTAATTCCAAGCATGAACATGAGAAAACCGATGTCTCGTAACACTAGTACCTTGATACACTGTCAAAGGCGTGTACACACTTTCCTAAAGAGGTTTATTTCCCCCACACGGTGCTTGGGTTAAACCGAAAATCCTCTTTGAGATACAATTGACAGCAAATTTTGTTCTTAGCACTGAATCGAAATAAAGATGATCAAATCACCAAGATTGGATTAATTGAAAGAGTTTTTCTCACAAAAGTTTGCAAGAAATTTGAGAGAGAATGTGGAGAATTCTTTTTGGAGAGATGAAAAATAATCTTCTATATATCTACTTTCACGAAAAATATGTCTTTTAATAAAAGACTCAACCGTCAGGAAAAACCGCAAAACAGGGAGGCGCGGGCGCGACACAAGAGGCGCGGGGGCGCCACCTGGAAGCGCGGGCGCGCCTCCCAAAATATGCGAGTTTCCACAAGAAGGTAGTGAGGGGCACGGTTTATGCGCGACCAGTAGCGCGGGCGCTCCACAAGGACGCGCAGGCGCGCCACCAGCCGCGCGGGTGCGCCAACCACACCCTTCCAATTTGCTGATTTCCAGAGAGGTGCGCGGTTTAGGCGCGCTCTCTGCGCGGCCGCGCCTACCTTACGCGGGCGCTCTTCATGGTCGCGAGCGCGCAACCATCAACACTCTAAATATTCAACAAAACTCGACCCTTTTGGTTATCGTAGTACAACTCTTCACTTTGGCCAAGTCCCTTAACACGACCCTTCTTACTGTGACCACCCACCGTCTCCCAATACAACTCATTCGGACTCTTCTGAATCCCTTGCCTACTTGCTTCTTCAAATTTATTTTGGTAGGTCTCCTGCAACAGATAAATGAGATGATCAAATATGTTCTTAATAACAACTACCAACAAATTAAGTTAAAGGTTTATATACATGGAAAAAGAAATAAGTTTGGGGAAAATGACTTCTACTTTGCCTATTTTTCACATTTCTTATCAAATGAACTCCTCATTGCCTGTACAATACCAAAATTAGCTAGTTATAAGTGTTTAAGGTTTGAATCTACAAGCAAAGGGCAAGAAACTAAGTTTTATGTTCATATTCATGAAAAATCAAGAAAATTAGGCCAAAATGACTTCTACTTTGCTTATTTTCCTCATTTTTTTTTATCAAATGAACTCATTTTAGCCCATAACATACCAATATTAGCTAATTATAAATGTTCAAACTTTGAAATTACAAGTAAAGAGCAATAAACTAAGTTTTAGGTTTATATTCATGGAAAAATCAAACAAATTAGGCCTATTTTCCTTATTTCTTATCAAATGAAGTCATTCTTGCCCATAACATACCAATATTAGCTAGTTATAAGTGTTTAAGGTTTGAAATTACAAATAAGATGGAAGAAACTAAGTTTTAGGTTCATAGTCACATAAAAAACAAGCAAAGTTAGGGAAAATGACTTATAACATGCCTATTTTTCACATATGCCAAGAATACAATCACAAGTTTGTAATGCAATCACAAATTTACTGGGAGGGAAATTATGCTAGCGCCTCCAAATTGCAATCCCAAAAGTGACATTATCAAATGCTTACAGGCTCTATACTCCAGGGCATATCAAAAATCAGCACGCCGCTACGATCCATACACAGTTGATATAGCACATTATTAGCTGCTATTCCCAAATGAACATTACATTCTATGCCCAAATTACTGATTAACGAGTATGAATTTTAAAACGGAGAGAAATTGGCACATTCTCTAATACCACTACAAATTAAACCCGGAAATTCAATTGCAAGCAATCAAATAAAACACACAAATCAACCAAAATTAACCCTAATTCAAAGTAAAAACAAAAAATTACATGCAGATCAAACGAAAATTGATCAAATTCTACGAAAATGCATAAAAACAAGGGTTTTAAGATCAAGAAAAACAAAATGGAAAAATTAAAGACCTGTTGGGTGGACAAAGTGCAATAACGATTGAACTCATCCATGAAAGAGCTAACATCATCAGTAGAATTAACAGCAGCAGATTCTTCGTCGTCAACTTCCATACCAACAAGCATCTTCATTTCTTCAACAGGTTGGTAGCTCTTCTCCATTTTCACTCTCTTGAAGATCCAGAGAGAGTCGAAGATGGTGATTTGGAAATGGAAATTATGGTGGGCGGATGAGTGAAGACTGAAGAGTGAGAAAGGGAAGGAGACAGAATGAAGAAAGGAGGGTATGATACCCTCGTTGAGGTGACAATCGGGTTACTATCAAGTATAATTAGCTTTATATTTGGATGTTGAGTATGTTTGGGTAAGGAACCGAGGAGTAGACCTGTTCAATGGGTTAGGGGCTCATTTAAAGCTTTGATCCAGCCTTTTTATAAAAGGATTTTATCCATTTGATATTTAAATAGTGCGGGCTTTTAAAGGGTTATTAAATAATGAGCTATTAAAGAGTTGAATTTAATTTAGAAAGGGCTGAAATTGGATAATTCTTATGAACTTTTTTTTATCCTAATTTTTCTATTTCTAAAACTCCCTAACAGGAAAAAAAAAAAAAAAAAAAAGGGTTATTAACCTTTTTTTATCTTATGAACCTTTTTTTAAAGGGTTATTAAATAATGAGCTTTTAAAGAGTTGAATTTAAGTTAAAAAGGGCTAAAATTGAATAACTCTTATGAACTTTTTTTATCCTAATTTTTCTGTTTCTAAAACTTCCTAATACAAAAAAGCAACTCATTAAACATTCAGTTTTTATATCGCCGTCTTCCTTTTCACTTTCTCTCTCCTCGAAATTTGCCGCTAAATCTGCGGAATTTTCGTTGCAAATCCCTATTTGTTGATGATCATCTAATTACGACGCTCCTCGATTCGTTCGCTTCAGGTTTAATTTTGTTTTCTATTTTTCTATTTATTGTTTTCAATGTCAACTTCATTTTTGTAGTTGATTAATTACTTGTTCTTCTTCATTGCATGTTCAGTGTATTAATGGCGTGTCCAATTGCCTCTTATTTATTTAATTATTTGTTTTTTTTTTAGGGAATGTTTTTATTTTCAAATGATTAATTGTATTTTTGTGTTTAATAATTTAATTTGGAGTTTGAAGTTGTGGTTTAGACGAGGGCTCGATGCGACTTATGAGGCTTTGGTTATTGTCTTTGCTACTGATATAACCTGTAATAAATGAAGAAACTGTAATTGAATCTGTTCTGACAACAGGTAGATAGTTAGATAGTATAAATACTAAACATCAGGGGAATATGCTGATCCTTATTAATTAGTGTGTCTTTCAATGACATCAGAATGGGTTAAAACATCAGTGTTCCAAAATGTTGCCTTTAAGTTTGTTTATACATTTTGAATGGGCTGGGTCGGGCTGGGTTTAATGACCCATGGACAAGCTCGGCCCATTTTGGATTAGGCTTGGCCTGGCCCATTTCATGTAAAGCCTGGCTCAGCCCAGCCTGACCCGTTGAACATGTCTACTAAGGAGTAAGGACTATGATATAATAGATGGGTTATAAAAGGACGGGTTATTGATTCTTGCTCATGTATCATGTTTGTTGCTTTCTGTTGTATCCGACTTATCGGATTAGAGATAGTTATGGAATGACAGTGTAGCTGGCCAATTTTCTAGATATCTCTTTCTTTAGATGGTTTGATCTTTGGTGAACACTGAGATTGTGTCATGGGATCGAAAGCAATACATATGTTGTCAAGGTATTTTTGAGTCGGGTATAGTTGAATATACTTGGTCAACTCTTGATTAAAGATGTATCAACCTTGTAAGTACTGTTATCTAAATCATTCTTTTACATGATACTAGTTAATTAGTGTGATGGTTAATCATTGTTAAATTTGACTATAATATTAAATAATGCATGATCAGACATTTGACTATGCATCATAAAAAGATACTTTAATAAGTTATTATAAAATGATGGTAATGGTAAGGTTAAAGTCATATAAGATGATGTGCATGACATAAAAGATATGACTTGTTATTCTAAAATGGCAAAAAGGATCAACACTTGAAACCTTCATCATACATATACATATCTAATACTCCCTCCGTTAATTTTTAAGTGCAACTTTTGCTATTTTAGTCCACTAACTATTATGTGTAACTTTCTATTTTCTTTCTATTTTTAGTAAACAAAAACCTTGAAAATTACAAATTTACCCTTACTTAAAAATTCAGATTTTCTTAATTTTACCCTTATCTTATTTTAATCACAATAACTTTTTAATCTAATCTAAAATTATTAATCTAATTCTACCTACCCCATTTAATCATCTCCTAGTCTACCCACCACCCATTCATCTCTTTCTTCAACCTTTCTTCATCTCCTTCACCCTGTTCATCTCTTTCACCTTCAGCCTCTTCATCCCTCCTCCCTCACGAGTCACGACCACCGCCCCTCACACCACCATTCTCTCTCCTATTACAGTAAGCTAGTCTTCCCTCACACCACCGCCCCTCACACCGCCATTAACCCACTCTCTTTCCTCTCAAATTTCTCTGTAAAACTAACCCATAAAAATGGGGTGTACAGCTTCAAAGCTCGACAACGAAGACATCGTTCGCCACTGCAAAATGGGATTTACAGTTTGATTTGTTTCGTTTTTCGTTTTTGTTTCGTGTTTTTATTGTTGATTATTGTAAATCTACCATTTTTATTGTTAATTTTCCGAGTTGTAAGCTTCTTGTATGTTTTTGTATTGTATTTCTATTGTTAATTTTCCGTTTTATTGTTGATTATTGTAGATCTACAATTTTGTTTTTTTTTTTTCGATTTTTTTTGGGTGATTTATCTTCGAATTTCTGGGTTTTTTTTGGATTTTGTTCGATTTTTTTAGGTAAGGATTAGTGTTGTGAGTTGGTTACGGTGGGGTGAGTGGGTGGGTGGAGGTGCCGGATTTTTGGGTGGTCTGGGTTAGAGGTGGGTCTAGGGCGTGGGTTTTGGGTTTTATTGAAGGTGGTTGCGGTGGTGGTTTCGTGGGGGTCGGTTGCGGACTGGTTTCGTGGGGTTGGTTGCGGACTGGTTTCGTGGACTGCAAGTTCGGACTGGTTTCGAGGGGTTGGTTGCGGTGGTGGTTTCGTGGGGTGGTAGTGGTGGTGGTGAAGCTAACGGTGGTGTTGGCTGGTCTTGGTGGTGGCAGTGGGTGGTTGATTTCTTTAAACATTCTCTTTCCACCTTAATTACATACTCCTATAATATATTAATCACCATTATACTTCCTCTAATATTTACCCCTTAATTTTTGCCTCGTGAACCGTTATTTACCCCAAAGTTGCACTTAAAAATTAACGAAGGGAGTATATTGAATTATATATGGCATGACATTACATAAAATTCTAAAACAAAACACATAGCACTAATTACATAAGTAAGAAAATTAAAAGCATATTCACAACATATCTTGTTTACATTGCAAGAATTCCCTCAAACTCTACCGATAGTATTTTTCATATTGTAGCGTCGTTTCTACACGGGGTGTCCCTGATGAAAGAAATGCGTAACTAATCAATTAATTTTACGACAATCTCTACGAACTTCTCCTTTGGCTCCTTCTTTGACATCGAGCAAGCTCATCTTAACCATGGCGCGTTGAAAATCCATGAAGAACATGGCTTCATTCATGGCATAACCATTGACAAAGCCTCGAGTTCTAGGGCTATCAAATAAGGTTTGATCAGAAGTAAGCAAACCAGCCTTGTTTTGTAATGCATGGAAATAAAGGTTGTCAAAATCATTCCTTGAGGCATCAAAGGGTTGTTCTGCTTTATCACCAGCACTACATGTCTTAGAAATTGTACTAGCAAAATTAGCATCTAATGATGGGTCCACTTCATGTGTATTGTCGAATTTGCTTAGTCTATTCTTGAATGAAGCGCACCTTGCCACTCCCAATGTGTGGGCTCCTACATCAAGTATTCAAGGAATAAAACAAGATTAGGTGATAAATAGGAATATGTTGCATAATATATTAACATACATTGAGTGGGGTTCGTATTATTTTTGTACTTATAAAATAGACATGACATAGGAGAAGTTTAAATCTGTTAGCTAATATTTAATAAGCGTGCTTAAAAACTTTGTCAAATTAAGATTTTCATTCAAAGATTTCTAACTCATATAATCATGTTGTATGATAATGATAATGAAAAAAACAATTGTTAAAGGTTAACAATTGTCATGTCAACATGATGATTAAGATATCTAATTTTGAATGCCTGTCAAAGTTTTATTTGCTTCATACACGTACGAACTAAACTAATTGGCGTATGTGTGTATAACCAAAGAAAGTACACAATATCTAGAATTTAATTTTTAATGAAATAATGTGTCAAGAATGTCAAGTTTGAAGAATAGTGGTACCTGACAAAGCGACCATATCTTGAATAGTAAAGCCGCGTTGTCCAAAAACTCTAATGAGTTCGGAGCTATTGAAAGTGGGAAAAGGGAGATTGATTGTGTATTCTATTTTTGATCTTCTTCCATCTTTCCTTCCTTTAGGTATGTCATATATTGGACCACCACTCTACATTAATTAAAACTTTAAAATTAGAAAGTAATCATGCTTTATACGGAGTATATCTTAATGATGCATGATGATAGTAATTGCACTTCATCAATTTTGGCACATACTCAATGCAATGGAGCGCAACACTACCCTTATCGGTTGTCATTTTACTAGTTTAAATAAAGTTAGATATAAATGAGTACAATCTTTATTAAGCGTAGATAAAATAAATTACTTTGTATTTAGATGAATGATCCAATATTAGAATGAAAATCAATATTACCAAGAAAACTGCATCTCTAGCAGCCATGGCTATAATATCAGCACAAGAAACTACTCCAGGACATTGGTCCTCGAGTTCATCCTTAATGTTGTCTATGAGTTCATATCCTCGCAAGCTTAGATTTCCAGGAGAATCCTTCTCTGCCGTATTATCCTTTGTCGAGTCAATAAGGATTGATGCATCACATCCCTACGTACAAAAAACAAATCATTTACAAATGATTCGAAACTTTACAGAGATCATTCAATTCCATATAATATGCACAATGCAAAATTACCTGTATCCAACAGTCGTGGAAATGCATTCTTAAAAGAGGGCCAGCCAAGGTAGGATCATCTTGAAGAGCCCTAGAAACTGCATCTCTAACAATTCCATCAATCATTGGACAGCTCATGATATAATAATTCATGGACACAGCATCAACTCCAAACCTAAACCCTTTAGCTACCATCCCCATCAATAGCATTGCCCCGATAACGTATCGAAACATCATCCTAGCAAAGCTTAAGGAAGAGTTACTAGAAGATAATTGTAACATTATTTTTATTATTATTATTTGGTAGGCTTATTAGTTATTACAATATTATGAAGATTATTATTTTGTTGTATGTGAATGAGATGTTTAAGAAGGAGCTAGATGTATATATAGAGGGTGGGAAAATGGCTAGTTGCAACAAAAAAAAAAAAAAAAAAAAAAAGGACAAAGACATACTATAATGGATATGGAAGATGATGAAAGTGGAAGATTGTAGTGGACCATAATCTAGGGTTCCACTTAAGATAAAATGGGAGATGTTCAAAAACATGATAATCCTAGTTAAATTATGTAACTGCATGGTAATAGACACGTTAACACGGTTAAGATTTTAAGATGTTAATGGTTCATAATGCTCCACCGCCCGCCAAATATATAAATGTGACTAGGAAATTGGGTAATTGCTAAACTTCAAGCCATGAATTGAACAAAGACATTTCTTGATGTGCATTGTTGATTTCTATATGTATAAAATACTCGATGACATGTCAAAAGCATTTTCGAGTTTAGAGTTAAACTTATTCAAATTCGTACTTCATATTAAAATCAGCCTTGTATAGTTGTATGGGAAAAGTAACTCTCATGATAATCAATATTACAATTTTTTTAAAGCTCAAACCTGAAAACTTTTATTACGGTGGAATAATAAGCCTCTCTATACTAGCTAGTCCCATACAAAGATTGTACACTTGTTACGGTTTTTATGTATTTTTTGGTCAGGAGATGACTCATATTAGAAGGGGTAGATAATTCTCTCATATATAAATGAGATTAGTGAGACTTGACCCCTTATCCCACATTTGTTTGATGAAATGACAAGTTTCTGAACTTATTGATAAAACTATACTTGTCGTGGTACATGTATACATCAACTGAAGTTTCATATAGATATTAGATATATATAGACCATATAGTTATAGAATTATCAAGATTTTTTTAGATAAAAATTAGCTTAGTGAGAATTGATTATGAGTTGAAGGAGGAGTGATATACATCGTATAGTTTGGTCTTCGTCATGATTCTCAACTTGAAACGAAGTCTACACCTCACATTATCAGCATTCAAGCACGCTTCTACTGGTTTTTTTTTTTTTTTTTGAAAGTATATTGGTATCCAGCATTCCAGCAGCTAAAGTTTTCAAATTCAAGACTACTCGTGCAGACGTAGAGTTCCAGAAAACTCCATTTGTATCCGTCTAAAGAAAAATCGCAACAATTTAACATATGCACTATGTGAAATACAATTATTACAATTCATATTTATAATTAGTTATTTATTTATAAATCTCATATTTTAATATTTGACATTTGCTAATCCGACAACTAATACTTTACTATAATTATATGAATAGTTTAAAAGTCAAAACTATCGCATATAGTAAGCTATCGCTTGACTAGATATTGTGATTTAATTTCTTCTAAAGCGGAAGAAGTAATACTTTCAAATACAGTTTTCGTATGATATGCTCTGAGATTTGCAAGTTCTCTACCAAAGGATAGAGTTTGAGCGAGAGAGCGAAGATGGGTCGTTTTAAATTTTAACTTTTTTTTTTTTTTTTTTTTTTAATAATTTTCAATGCATGATTTAACATAAGATGTGTTTAATCATAATCTCCCATCCTAGAATTGTCTAGACAATATGTATTGCAACATATATGATGCTTGAAGTAGCAAAAACCATGAATCTATAATTTATTTATTTAGAAACATCACGAAACATATTGTGATATGGTTGCATAACTCCAAAATTCCACGATGCACAAAGGAATGACAAGCTAAGCACATTGACCTAAAATAAATGTAATTTACTCCATCACATTATTTCATAATTATTAAACTAAAGTGAGATTGCATCATCATTACCATTTGATTAGCACAACATTTGACCAAGTTTAAGCTTTTTATATGTTTATTAGTGCCAAACAAAAACAACATTGAAATAGATTCAAGAATTAAAATATTATATATATATAATGTGATATGTATGAATGTTGTTAATTTGTTACATTATGCTAAGCAATAGTTGAGTGGAAATAACTAAACAAAGTCAAAACTTTAAAATAAAGCAATGAAGTGGAAGAATGGAGAAGGACAAATGAGCTGGTTTCCATACTCTTTGGTTCCATATTGTTTTTGTACGGTTACTTATACAACTAGTGCTATCTACGCAGCTATAGTAAAAATATGAGTACTCTTTTAATCTCTATTATATAAGTCAATGAGTCGTGAGTAGTTTGATGTCCTTATAAAATACAGAGTACTTGTGAGTAAACGGCTCTTACTATCATGTGTACTTATATTCTAAATTTGATATTTCTAATGTTTAACATATGTATTCCCACCAATTGATTTGAAGTTCAGGTAATTTATCAAATTTCCTATGCTCTTTCTTTATTGCAATGATTCATTTGAGTACAAGGGATCAAGATAGGATGAAAAAAAAAAAAAAAAAATTATCGTTGTAATAATTTTAGGTGTTAAATGCTTCCCAAAAGAGACAAGTAACAGTAAATTCCCATATGCAACCAAACAAGACCTTAATGGTCAATGATATGCAATATAGTATGGACTACAGACACACAGAGGACCTGTATTGTAAAACAGAGAAAGTGAATACAATGAATGAATTATAAACACAGAAATTTTACCAACTTGAAGATAAAATAAATCAACTGCATATTAAGTTAGAATTTTTTTTTTCTCGTCATTTTTTAGACTTTTCATTTCCGTATCTACAAAGCTCCATCGCGCGAAGTTAGAGTGCATAGCATTTACAAATTACAAAAAAGAGTGGAGCTTAAATTAAACCCAAACAAAATTTAAAAGGGATCCCTACTGACTAGACTACTGCAACTGAAGTGTTCTACAGGCCTTCTGAAGATATGTACATGTTTTCCTCGTTGGCCTGAAAAAAAAACCCTAAAAAGGAATTTACAAGGGCAAAAAACCAAAAACCAAAAGGTCTAACCTAACGTACATCGAACAGCATAGCCAAGCTTTTCCCACCTCCACCACCGATCATGATAGACTCATCCTTGCAGTTCAACCCTGCATTATCAAAGGCCATCTTGCTCGTGCCTCCGCACTTAATGCAAAGAAACTTTGCTGGCACAGCTTCAGAGTCCAGAATTCCGGCACACCTAGTGTGCTGCCAAACACCACACCCGTCACATGCCAACATTCTCTCTCCATCGTCATCATGGGCCCCACAGCCACACTCTACTGTCCATCGCTCGACCCCTCTTTCAGAACGGAAACGGCTCAGCCCGTTCTTCAAGGGACACCTGCCCTGAATCCTCACGGTCAGGAGGGAAGGAAACAAAAGCCTGACTTGGGTGGAATCCTCTACACCTCGATAGTCAACTAGCTCTTCTGCTTGGAACCCTTTAAGCATAATGTAAACTTCCTGAAAAACCTTTGAAGCTTCAACTTTAAGGTCAGAAATAGTGGCCTTCAGTGGTAGTGTAATGAGTTCAGGTGGTGGCCTTATAGTGTGCTCTTCAGATAGGTACTCAGGTAGTTCTACTTGACAATATATCATGATTGCTGAGGGGTTCTCGAGTGGTAATGTGGTCTCAGGCTTGTAGTTCTTCACAAACTGCTTGCAATCAAGAAGTCTTGACGCCGCACTGACTGCACACTCCCTTCTTCCCTTGGGTCCAAAGTTCATCATAGTCAGGGGATGAAGTAGATTTTCGTACAAAAATCTCATGTCCTGTAGAATTTTTTCTCTGGATGGGTAGTTCAGAGAAGAAGGATATGCACACCCAGAATTGCCTAACAGAGAGAAGTTTCCAGACTCGACCCTGAACAAGAATTTCAATTAGATTTCAGAGGTTTGCACAACTTGAAAAACAAAACTAACATGATTAGAAGCATAAAAAATTGAAGGAAAAAAGGAAAATGCTTGCCTATACTCAAGTGCACCAGTATTAGGGTTACAACGAGAATGAACAATAGATCCTTCAGGAGTCTGCTTGCCACCAAGTTCCTTGAGACAGTAATCCAGTAGCTCTGGAGAGCCTACTTTACAAACAGCCCCTCTCAGGGTACGCCAACTCACCCATTTGGAGCCTGTAACTGCACGTAAAACTCTGATCATAGCAGCCTCAACTCGTTTGATGTCAGTTGTCGTCCATGCACATAAGACCCCTTGTGCACAAGATCGACGCTTTTTGAAGGAATCTTCACTGACAAGGGATGATTTTTGCACATCATGGACCAGACTCATCACATATTGAAAGAGGTCCCTCATATTTACAAGCTCACATTCTGAGAGAGACTGGTAAAAAAATATCAAATCCTGAATGTGAGTGCGTGGTTTCCTCCCTTGACAGATGAAGAAAGAGAGTGGCAAATGGGAGAGAGTTTCAACAGCCTCTCTATAGGAATCTTGAGTAAGAGCAAAGCTTCCAGACCCAAACTCATAGCCCCAGTTCCCGTACCATGGGTGCCCCTTTGTAATAGCATGAAGAAGCCGGTACTCCATCCCATACTTTTTGGATACATCCATGACACTGATCTTTCTGTTGATGTTTGAAAAACAACATTGTAGGGTCTTAAGAGGTGTATAGGAAGTTAGGTAGGCATTAAAACATAATTGATGTAATCATACTTAATAGACTTGGGAGTGACCCCATTTAACTTGATTACAAAGCCACATTTGGCATATTTTGAAAATTATAGAAGAGTTCTTGGGTATTGAGATTGTTATGTGTATATTGTTGTTTTAGAATATTCATATACCTTCCACTATTTAGTTGATTTTTAAAGTAATTAATACAAAAATCATTATGTTTACCTAAGAGAAATATGTTATAGATCAAAAATTCAATTTACTCTTAAAAAAGGTCAGACAGTAATCAATGTAAGAATTACCCAAGAGAAATTCAGTGATAATTTGGTGTGACACATAGTCAAGTAGCTAGAACAATCTAACATCCTAATTTCTCAGCCAAGGAAGAAAAAAAGATAAGTTTAAAAGCATATTTTGGAGGCAAATGTTGGAAAATTAATTTGTATATTTGCCAATCTCTTTCTTCAGCTTTTTTTTCTTTCTTTCTTTTTCCCCTTTATAGTTCTCTCTTTTTTTTTTACTCCTTTTTTTTTATTTAAAGAAAATTTTGTTGCTCATTTTATCTACATTCAACACCACCACAATCATGCACCATATTTCATCCTCCTTTTACCTTTTTTTTCCATCCTCACAACTTTTACCCCCACAAAATAATGGACTGAGATCGAATTTCAAACAATCGCTTAGGTTATAGGGAAAAAAAATCTTAAAAAACAAGGATACCCAAATGGAAGATGGAAAAGAAAGTTGTTCATTGTAATTGCAAACTTATTAATCTCTAATTTTTCAATATTTTCATCCTCAAGAAAGTACAGAAAGGTAAGAACACCATGTACAATCAAGAGTCCTAACCTGACTCCAAGATATTTACATAGGCGATCCCAGAAGTCCATGATATCAGTTCCTGAAAGGACCCTTGAACCACCTTCTCTACCATTGACTCTAAGAAGGTGTCCATATCCATTAGCATGGACAACACCGTGCAATAGATGAGAAGTGTCCTCCAACTGGTTATACACCCAGTCTTCAGTCTCATCAGAAGTCATCACATGCTGGCATGTCTTACACCTATAAGAAACAAATTACGACTTCGTCATTGAAATTACTCAGCAATATGGCTTTTTAGTTTTAAATTCAAGATATGTGTTCCATTGCTCAAACATACATTTAATCATTTATAAAGTAAAAGAGCCAAAAACATATTATAAAAACATAAAAAATAAAAAAATACAGCAATCCAATCACAAGACAGAATTTTTTCTGCTTTCCAGTCAACTTCTTGATTGAGTATGAACTATGAAGTAACAATGCCTCCACAAAAATCAGGGACCAACAACCTAAATTTCTTAGAATCGAATTTGATCAATAATACCAACAAGTGACAAACACAGAACAGACAAAAATGTGAGAAAAAACAAATAAACCAATTGTTTACATCTTACAATTAAAAGAAATGCAAACTTTAAACAAGTAACACAACAAAGTCCACAATCATAAAATTTCACTACTACTAGTACCATATTCAAACACCACAAGAGATTCAAATCTTGATTACTGCATTATCACACTTATTATGACTCCAGACAGATGTATAATAACAAGAAAAACAATGTTCAAATAGGTATTGCCTTCATTTTCACAACATAACATAACAAAGAAACTGCAAACCAAACAATATGAAAATTATGAAAGAGGGGATGAATGTGGATTAAGATCAAATTCCGGCTACATCACTTTCCTTTTTCGACACTCGATACACACAATAAAATAATGAATGGGAAATAAGTAGCTCACCTAGGATCAGCAAGATGGATAGAATCACCACATTTAGGACATGGCTTAACAAACCCACCAATTGAGTTCCCATCTGCTTTAATTATGAAATGATACCTCTTTGTGCATACTGGATGCCCACTCCATCCTACATTACCAATCACACAAACATATTCAATACAAAAAAAATACTTTATGAATATAAAACCATATAATATAATTTTATAAAGTAATTCTTGTATAATACAAACTGAATATTGAATTTGTTTGTTATTATTATTCCTAAAAAAATCTTAATAGTGTGACTAGATGGCCCCACAGTGTCAGAAGTGGACTCAAAAATATTTATGGATAAATCAAATATCCAAATCAAAATATTATTATTATTATTAATTGATTATTGTATTTACGATTTTACCCTTTAATTAATATTAAAATCAAGGGTATTTTAGGAAAAAGAAGTAAATTAATGATGCCGGTCCAATGTATTTGTACGAAAAACTACTCAATCACGCAATAAATAAGGCTCAGTCACACATAACTCAATCTCTTAATGCCACCTGTCCTTACTAAACGACACAGTTTTATTGTCCTAACGGGCCCAAACTACACTTTCCAGTGAGACCCAAAACGACACCGTTTTCCCAAAAAGCATGCAGAAACACCGGCCCATCTATCCCGCTGAGTTAACTCGGAAAAAATGAAAGGGGGACTGAGTCGGTTTACACGACTCGAGCGAGTTGACTCACCAACGACTCGGCACTGGTCGCAGTACACAGATCTAGATCTGGCGACGTCTTCCTCGACAACATCGACGCAAACGACCGGAGGAGACGAGTTTTCCGGCGACTCCGGCGAGTCACCGGCGCGGAAGAGGACCTGCCACGTCACGAGGTGAGGGAGGAGAGAAGACGGCGGAGGAAAAACCGCGTGACGCGCTAGAAACGCCTTGATGTTAGACCTAAACGGAGCTCCAGCGATTCTCTGGCCAGATCCCGGCGCCGGAAAACCTAGGAAGTCCGGAAACTCGGCGGTGACTCGGCGCTTCATTCGCTTCAACGACCTCGCGTTAACCACCATTGATGAAGAGGTAAAGTTGCAGAGATTTGAGATTGAGAGAGAGGAGAGAGAAAGGAAGGGTTAGGGTTCGAGATCTGAGAGGAAGAAGAGAGAGAAAAAGGGGGGAAACTAGGAAATTTTTCAGATCTGGAAAATTAATGTTTGTTTGTGATTTTAAAAACCAGAGTTTTTTTTTTTCATTTAATAAAATGAATAAATGGTGATTTTTGGGGAGGTGGTGAGGTAATGGATGCTTTATTTGAGCCTCGAAAACTGTGACGAATTTTATGAGAGAGAAAGAGAAAAGGAAGAAGATGATGTTGATTTTTTCAAAAATTAAAATTAATTTATCCTTTTTCTTAGGAAGGAAGAAAGGCGGTTTGTTTGGAAAATTCGGAGTATTGAATTTATTTATGGATGGTTATATTTTTGGTAAGGCGGGATATGATAGATAATTAGATATGATGTGATGAAGAGAAGAGAGAAAATAATTAAAGTAAAGATGGAAAATAAAAGCTGGTGAATGGTGAATTGGAGAAGGTTAATGGAATAAATATGGAAATAATTGCGCATCTAATCGCGTTTTATAAGTACATTGTTTAGTAATTGTGTATTTATACAAATTGTAATGTAATTGTAATTACTACGAGTACTTTCTAGACTATTGGTTTACTATACATGCCCCTTGGGCATTGGGGGGTTATTTTGGGAGTTGGGAATGGGACCCGCTTCTTTGGTATATACTTTTATTCATTTTTGAAACTTTTTACCGAAAAATAATAAGGGCTACATATATCATTACCCTTTACTTAATTCTTTCGGTTTTTTTTTGACTTGTTTTATTTATCAAGTTTGTCAATGTAAAATTTTAGCCATTAATGACTCTAATTTTCTTATTTACGGAGTATAAATTTACTAAAAAAAATATTAAAATAAGGATGCACCTGTAATCATGAAAATCAATGTCACCATTAAAAAATAGAATGGAAACATATTTCCTCCCTTCTAAATTAGATAGCATAATTCTTTTATCACGTTTGACAATGCAAAAATTCAATCGAAAATATTTTTAATTATAAAATTGTTAAACATACGAAAAATTAAAATTTAATTATGTACATTGTAACTAAAGCTAACAAGATTCCATATGAGTGATATGACCATTGTTTTCTATCCGCAAATCATAAATATTAGTCAAAGCAAATTTATAGATAGTGCTCATCAAAAGTTAAAACGTGTCATCCTTTCGAGGGTGTTTGTTTAGAGGGATGAGATAAAAGAGGAGGGATTTAACAAGTCTTTTGTTTGTTTAGAGGGCTGGGGGTTAGGAGGGGGATTAAAAAGGGAGTTATCCCTCCAAATTAATAACTAGAGGGTGGTATAAGGGATGAGGATTAAATTTAATGGGTAAAAGACATTTCTACCCTTAATGAAAGAGAAAGAAGAGAGTGAAGAAAGAATAGTAAAGGTAATTTTTATTTTTATTAGTTATTCCAATGTAATCCCAACCAATCCCAAACAATGGAATACCTTATTTTTCTCCTTATCTCATTTATTAGTTTCATCTTCTTATCCCACTTAATCCCATCACTCTCACCAAACGCCCCGTTCAAGTTTCAACCCTCGTAAAATATGTCATGTGGATTAATTCCCGTTGAGGTTATTTAAGTGGTAGGGTACTCTAATCTTACCCCTCAAACCCAAGCCCCAAAGAGCCTTATCTACTTAGGGTTTGATCTATTAATTTGATAAATTAAGCTAAGTTTAAACAAAAAAAAGAATAAATTCAAAAAAGTAAAAATAAATAATTGAATACACCCAAAAAATGGACTGGATTCACCGGCCAATACGAACTTTCAGTTTCATGTGAAGTACTCATATTTTTATTCACCTGATATTATTGATTGAATACAAATAGAAATAACTTTTAATTGTTACTCCGTGAGATTTTAATTCACTTTTGGAGAAAAGTATGAAGAATATTGTATGAATAAATGTACATACCACAGACAAAATTTTGTGCTTATATTGGTAGGTCCAATTTTTAATGGAGTGATATAAGTTGTGTAAGCATATTTTGGTTTTCCAACTGTTTAGCAGTCCGAAAAATTGGTCTTCAGGAGCAACATGGCAGCACATTGGCATCTATTTTTTCAATCTATATTTCTAAATTAAGTATTGACACATTGGAGTATGAAGTTGTAAACAATTTCTTATAGGTCAATAACTAAAATTAATACACTAGTACGAAGTTTGTGAATTAGTTGATGTGTGAAGTGAAAGGGTTAAAGAATAGAGTCAAAGAGGATGAAGGTAGGTATCATCACTGCCCGTCCCTCTAGTCCTCCAGAACAAGTTAACAACTACAATGGCACAATGCTTTCCCGGTATTCAGTGTGCACCACCACTGGAGCTAGGCATGGGCCGGATTGTGCAAGCCTATGAGTCGTGTCAAGAATTTGGCCAAAATACGTCGTGTTGTATCAATTAGCTTGTAATGATATTCCATCAACTACTAATAAGCACACTTCATGCATGTACTACCTGTTTTATGTGTGTTTCGAATTGATCAAAATGTAAATAATGTTCATGGCTCGGTTTATGATATGGCCATCGGCATCTCTCATGCCATAAAAAAATCAGGCCATATTTGTTTGTAGTATAAAGAATCTGTATATGTGCACAATATAAAAAAATTGAATGCTCAACTGGGGCTTTTGGCTTCAATAATTTTTTATTTAGTTTTTTTTTTTTTTTTTTTTTTTTTTTTTTTTTTTTTGTTTTTTGTTTTTGTTTGTTTAGTAAGTTAAAATTTTATTACCAAAAAGGAACAAGATGTTGGGGATAATACTAAAAATACAAGGGACACAAATAAGAAATCGGAATTAAACAATAATAAACTTCGAGGCGTGAACGGAATCACTTTCCCAAAAGTAATATTTCGACCCTTAAACTACAACCCGGGTATCACGAAATCACTTAGGAGATACAACGAAGAACAATCACAATTATGTGTAGTATATTTGTGATCTAAAGTAAAACAACTTTAAGGAATTATGATGATGATAATTGTGACTTGCAATAGTATTCAAGAAGAAAAATAATAAAAATTACTTATCTCTTGAAAAACTCTCATCATATGTTATTAAACATATATATAAAGCATAATACCAAAGCCAAACAATACAATGAAACTTACTGCCACATGCAACTGTCACTTATTAGTATTGTTTGGCCACAACCGTCACTTAGTATTGTTTGGCCATACAAGCCAAATGACACAAAGTATTGTACATCCAAACCATACAATTAAAACCGAAGACAACAGTCAATTATGATTATTTGCTTTAATTACTTATTTAATTAATAATACAACACCTTAACCTAAGTAAATTAATTGAATAACATGAAATTAGTCTACCATTCTCTAAATAATTCAACACAAGATACAAGCTACTTCTTACAAAAGCTAAGAAGAAGCAACCCAAAACACCCTACAAAGACCAAGACCTAACAGTCCAGACCAACTCCTAACTGTCCAAGTACCTCAGGTACCGCCTTTTAGGAAGGGTTCACCCAAGATACAAGGACAGCAAATACAAAACACAAGCTAACACTATTATATAAGCAAAAACTTCTTGTCAACAACAGGGCATCTGATCTACAAGCAATGTTGGAAACAATCTCTCTAAAAGCTATCTCTGTAGGTTTCAACTGCCAGTGAACATAGTAGCATTTTTCTGAATCCAGGTGCTTCAATATTTTGATCAAAGAGCTATGGTCCTATGTAGTAGTAATCACAATTTTTGAGAAACAGAAAAAATAGTGCCTTTCACCAAAAAAAAAAAAAAAAAAAAAAGTTCGAAAAAATAACTTATTTATACCACTCAAACTTAATTTTCCTAAACATATACAAGTAATTTTTTTTTTAGATACTTTAATCATTTGTTCATAATTAGGCTAAGCTAACCCAAGTATTATATCAATTGGCATAAAAAGCTATGGAGTAAACCAAATCAATTCAAATGTTTGCATTGGGCTGAGCCACGAACATTGTGAAAAAAAAATCCTTTTCTTAACTTATAATATTACAATAATTATCCTCATTTGTATGGTTTGATTTTACATCATCTCACATTTTTTCTGAACTTAGTATTAAAAATTAAAAATTAAAAAAAAAAAATGTTTTGACATACACATCAATTCATATGTGTCCACTATCTAAACTGATATCAGTCATATGCATCGATCATTATTAATGAGTCATGCATTTTCATGCCACATTGCTTGCAAAAATTCATTTCTCTATTCTCTTTAACTTCCTTCACATGAAACATCTTAATATGCATGTGATTCACAATTCCACTTTCATGCATGTAACTACAATTATGTACCACTTTAACTAATTATATCCCTTAATTCCTCACGTTCACTACCTAATTATCACTGCATGCATAATTTAGATCTAGAAATTAAATTGTGCTTTTCATTCACTAAAAAAAAAATGCAATCAAGAGTTCTCTTCGCCATAAAACTAGAAATTTACCAAGGGTTAAGCCCATTGTCCATACAATGATGATACAAATGAAACTATGACAGGTTAATATCTTTTTTTATCTTAATTATAACTTAAGTAAGGAATATCTATGCTCATAGCTAAATATAAATTTTAATTTAGTGAAATCAAGTGGATGGAGCTTCTCTTGAGAGGTGTAAATCCTTCTCTTGTGAACTAGAGGACTTGAGAATGCTAGAAGTGACCTATTGGTTTGTGGAAGCTCGAGCAAATGAGTTACGTGATGGGGATAAAAATAAGAAATATTTTCATCGCAAAGCTAGCTAAAGAAAAGCTCTCATTTTTTATGGGTCCCCTTCCAACTTCTATGAAAATAATTAAAATTTAACTCCCCACTCTAACCAACAAAAGTAATGGTTCTCACACCCCACTAACTACGTACGATAAAAACTTATTCTACCACCAACTTTTACATAATACAAGTACTTTTATAAGTCAATAAATATATCTAATACTACCTGCCAATCAAATTGTGTACATCAACTAAATAATAACAATTCCTCAAAAAAAAAAAAAAAAAAAAAACAATAATAACAAAGGGAGTAATTAATAGAGTTATCAAGGGCTATTATGTTCAATTTACAACTAAATAATTATACTATAATAAGATCAAATAGTTTCAAATTAGATAAGTTTAGTTAGTTGTGTAGATTCTCATCACAGTAAGTAGCTATAATATATATTCTCCATTTAAATTTTGTCTCCAAAATTATCCAAAGTAGGAAATTAAATCAAAGAAACGTAAGCATCTCGACTCTTGAGTATATTTCATGGAAAAAGGCAAGGCATATCATGTAGACATCCTTTTTTCATGAATTATGATCACAACCATTAACAATGCTTTCAAAGTATGTATTGATCCATACTTAGCCTCTGGATTTGTCTGTCATGGCCCACAACTTTCATCCCTTTGTTCATGATAATTATGCTTGAAGTTTACCTGCAAAGTTGCAAGGAGAATAACATGATTTTTTGTTAGTAAAAAACAAGTTGGTGTGATAAACCTTAGCTTACAATTTGTCAATTTTGAGCTAGGTAATGTGAGCTCTAAGTTGTAAAGTCACTAATAAGTATTTACTTACAAATTAGGAAGTATAACATAACACTATAAAAATCGTGATTGTTTAAATTTAATAAATAGTATCCAATCTAGCGGGTTAATTTAAGTTTATGATTCAAATCGTATGTGTTAACATATTAGATTAATCTCAATTTTGAATTGAATAAAGTATATTCTCCAAAATAATCCAATGCTAATATTTCTATCTATCCGAAGAATTATGAATTTTAATTTATTTATGTATAACACTCTTTTTGTTTAAATAAATAAATAAATAAGGGCGAGATTATCTCAGTTGTGAAGATGAATTCATGCACAATTAAGTTTATTTCAATAGACCAGCCAATTATGGTTATTGTTTCGTCAAAAAAAATAAATAATGGTTATTGTTATTAATTTTATCTATAAAATAAATATGTTTTCTAAAAAAAAAAAAAAAAAAGAAAAACCACTATGTTTACCTCCATTACCCAAGCCTAGAAGTCATACCAAAAGGAAAATGAAAAGGAAAAACCATGCATAAAAATATGGCATCAAAGAGGAAATTTGGGGATAAAGGCCACAAGTTAACAAACTTGGCAAGGAAATTGTGCATCTAAAATAACGCGTACCCCTCTTTATATGCTTTCTTACAACATTTTATGTAGCTAGGCTTTATATACTTCTTCGTAGATCGTATACCTTAACAAGTAACAAAAATAAAGAACCAAAAATATACCTTAACATAATATTATCATGAAGAATTTATGCTTGATGAGAATACTCAAGAGATTGAGAATTATTAATTTTATAGTTCTAATATATGCATTCTTACATGCTAGATTGGCATCAAGTGCTCAACAATTTACAGCAATGTACGTCTTTGGAGATTCACTTGTTGACAATGGAAACAACAACTACTTGAACGCCCAAGCTAAAGCAAACTTCTACCCTTACGGGATTGATTTTTATCAAGGTCCTACCGGAAGATTCACCAACGGGAAGACCATAATCGACTTCCTCTGTAATTTCATTAATCTCGATCTTTTCTATTTTGCAAATTTATTTTTTACTTTACTTTGTAATGCATGAAACAAGTTTCTAGTGAGTTTGAAGTAGAATTTCAAAAAAAAAAAAAAAAAAAAAAAAAAAAAAAAAAAAAAAAAGATTTACAAGTAAGATGTAAAATGAGTTGTTCCAACACAATATAGATTGATTTGGTTATGAACTTCTTAAGGTAGCATGGCACAACGTGCGGCCTAGTCCCTAGGATGGCTGGCAGGACATGACCACCATGGCTTAGGCCGGGTTGCACCATGTCGACACAATTCATTGCCATGCTTATGTAGTTTATGGCTTTTTTTTTTTTCTAAATGATGCGGTGATTAATTTGACCCTTTTAATTTATGTACACCCATCCATACTAATATTTTTTTTTTTTTTCTTACAACATTCATATATTCATACTTTATGAACTAATTTGTGTATGCAGCTGAATCGCTAGGACTTCCCTATTTACCACCCTTTGCAAATCCTTTCAATACTGATAGAGATATCATGTATGGTGTAAATTACGCCTCAGCTGCTGGGGGAATTCTTGAAGAAAGTGGACAAGCCTTGGTAAATTTCCTCCTCTTAATCCTTAGAATATCAAGTATAAGGAACCTTAAGCCGTCTCATCACATCTTTATGTATTTCAAATCTCGTCCTTTTATAATTCTGATTTAAGTTTAGGCCGCTCTGATAAGCAAAGACGGTCATTATTGATGCAAAAAAAAATGATACATTTTCTATTAAAATTTTTTTAGACGCGTAATATCATTTGATCAATATCATTTTTGACGTGTTTTTCCTCTAATTTGGTCTTATTTCCTTTGTAAAATCTCATGATGAGTGTAAGTTATGACAGGGAGAAAGGTTTAGCTTCAGTCTACAGGCTCGGAATTTCGGAATTACCAAAAGACAGTTGCAGAATCATATGAATGAGACGGATTTGCAACAATACCTTACAAAGGCTTTGGTAGTGGTTATACTAGGAAGCAATGACTATGTAAACAATTACCTCAATCCAACTTACCCAAGTCAATCTAAATTCAAGCCCGAAAATTATGCTGATATTGTCATCAACCAATACACAAAGCAAATTCAGGTACAACAAATTGTAAGATATCCGTTATACACTGAGGTACTATCATAACCATCCATGCCTTGTCAAGTTGTCAGTTTACACCAAAATTACCTATAAACACAAATTCCTAAAATATCACAAAGATATGAAATAAGGTGTTTATGGATCCTCGAGATCAACTACGAGTTACTCGTTATAGTAGTTGAGGTATTATTGTGTTTGTTTTGCATAATGGAGTCTTCTTAAGAATATGACATGATTGTTTAAAACAACTCAAACCTTTCTTAGACAGTAGGACTTGATTTGCTTCACAATGTAATTCTAAGAAATAAGGGTTTATGTGAACATTGCCATTAACACCGTCTCACCTTCTACACAGGCACTATACGATCAAGGTCTAAGGCTGTTCTTCTTGGCTGGAGTAGGGCCAATTGGCTGCACCCCTTCTCAGAAAACAGTGGCTCGACTGCCTGCTGATAAATGTGTTACCTTCAGCAATGATGTGGTTCAAATGTTCAACATAAGGCTAAAAACCTTGGTTGATCAATTTAATGTCACCCACCCAAATGCAACTTTTAGTTTTGGGGATACCTTCCAGGCTCTGACGGATATACTTGCTCATCCTGCCCAGTTTGGTAAGAAATGTTAATTGGAAGCAAATCCTAGAATTCCTGCAAATGCCCTTTCTTTAAAACTGTTATTAGATGATTGTCCGACACTTATTTATCACGAGACATTATAAGTTATGGAGAACAAAAAATTGAGCAAGATATCCTTACAAAAAAAAAAAAATCCGACCTCAGTTATTCATCTCATGTATACTTGATCATCTCAAGGCTACTAATGTTGGTCATCTGTGGATTGCAGGATTGACAGAATTGGAGAGAGCATGCTGTGGAGTGGGGCGAAATAATGCAGAAAAAATGTGTCTTCCTTTATTAATACCATGTTTAAACAGGAATCAATATGCTTTCTGGGATGCATTTCATCCGACAGAAGCTGTTCACAGGCTCCTAGCTTTAGCGGCTTTCAATGGCCCTAAATCTTATTCTCACCCCTTTAATCTCAAGGAGATAGTTGAGATGGCCAAAGTTCAGATCTGAATTCCCCTGTTCTGTAAATTAAAACTTGTGAACTTGTGTAAAAGTGCAGCTGTGATTGATATTTGATAATGAAAAAGTTAGTACGTATACTAATTCAATTTGTTGAACTAATGTATTACTACAGTGCATAGATGTAGCTTCTGCATGTATTTAGCAGTACTTGTGTTTAATATCGGCATATAGCTTGACAGTCCTGTGTAATCGATTTTCGAGGTTAAATAAATGAATTAAAGGCAATTTTATAGCTCATGTTGCACCTAAAAAATTCAAGGCTTCTAGACTAAACCACAATATAATTATGTTTATCATCCAATTGAGTTTGTTTCATGTTAATTAGACCCGAAAAGCAAAATAACCAAGTGTACACACCACAAGTTGAGTTCAAATTGTCTGCATCAGCCTAATGCCGAAGAAAACTTATTTTAAATTTCTTTGATGATAAGTTTGATTGAGAGAGTCTCATACTCTCATGTGATATAGATTGGTTGAATTCTCTTCACTGGCGATTGCAATCCTGCATCAGGCTTCTAAGATCTAAGTTCTACGTCTTCATCTATACAGAGGCATATAATAGGGTTGAACTAGAAAAGGAAATAAGTCACAGAATCCAAATGATGCAGCAAGCAAGACTTCTCGGCTCAGGAAAACTAATGCCAACTAAAAGCATCTAAATCTGTGAAGCTAACAGAATATTTCCAGTATCCAACGTACTACGTAGCAACAATACTGATTTTAGGTCTTAGCAATTCTAACATATTCAGAATGTACTAATCATATTCCAAGTTTCCAAGTGTTTCGGCTTTAAAATCTCAGTTCTAGGTCGTAGCTAATTATATTGCTTTCATCATTCCGCAAGAGCACAAGCAATTAAAGGGATGTGTAATACTAACAACTTAATGTCACACTGTGAGCTTTGACACAATAGACAATAATGAGGACATAAGAAAGAGATGATAATAATATTTAGAAGGCTAATTGCCTATAAAACCACTTAATTAAAGACATCAAACTGAAATTGAAGAAGGAGAGGTATGCAGTCGGTACAAAGAATATAACTGAGGCACAATTTATCAAGCAGATATAATATCAAAAAAAATTAAATAATAACATCGAACTACAAAGGTACCTGAGGCACTATCGAGGAAGCAGCCCTTTTCTTCCATTTTACTGAGTAGCTTGACAGCTTCACTCATAACCCTTTCTTGCAGAAGCCTTTGATTGTTGCAAATTCAAGTTTCACAGCCTCACACAAACAAAACAACAACAAAAGCCTTAGTCCCAAAATGATTAGAGGCCGGCTAACATGAATTCTCATAAGGAGGCAAAAAAATAAAGCATAGAAGGCTTAAAATCCTTATCCCCTGTAGCTTCAAGTATTGCCATTGTCTCTTCAAATCGTGCAATATTGAAGGAACAAGAAAGCATAGGCGGTGAGACTGGGAGCAGTTTCATGAGCTTGCATTTCCTTGAACAGCTTATGCACAAGTGGGAGTATACTGGCTTTACACAATCCAGAGAAACATGTAATAGGTAACAAGATCAGGTGCTATTTCTTTTACATTACTTTAAAAAAAGTTGAGGGCTTTGTCAATGTTTCTTTTCAGCTGATAAGTTTCTGATGTCTGCATCAGCTTCAAATCCCTGGCCAACCATAATATCACGGTAGTATAATGCATTTGACAAATCATTATTGAGAATGTAACCTCTAATGATTGTATTATAGGTAACATCATCAGGGGGGAAACCATCTTCCTCCATTATCTTCAACACTTGAGCAATATCACTCATGAGCCCTTTCTTGCAGAAGCCTTTGACCATTATATTGTATGTTTTAATATTAGGTTGCAGACCTTTTGTTACAAGATCTGAAAAGAACTTTGCTGCATCTTCAAGTTGTCCAGCCTCACACAAGTTGTCTATTAGGATATTGTAGATGACAACATCTGGCTTAACACCATTATCCTCCATTTCTTCAAGCAATTTCACTGCCTCGTCAAGCAGCGCACTTTTGCAAAGGCCGTCAAGCAAGGAGGCATAGGTGACAACATCTGGAGCAATTCCATGAGCCTGCATTTCCTTAAACAGCTTACGTGCAGATGGGAGTCTATTGGCTTTACACAGCCCATCGATAAGAGTGGTATAGCAAACAACCTCAGGGGTTATCCTTTTCCGAAACATCTCATGGAATATGGTTAGGGCCTTGTCAATGTTATTAGCCTTGCAATATCCATTAATCATAGTACGTGCATGTGGGAGTCTATTGGCTTTACACAGCCCATCAATAAGAGTGGTATAGGTAACAACATCAGGGGTTATTCCTTTCCGAAACATCTCATGAAATATGTTTAGTGCCTTGTCAATGTTTTTATCCTTGCAATATCCATTAATCATAGTATTAAAACTGACAAGATTAGGCTCCCAACCATTTCCAGCCATGAGATCAAGTAGGTTCTCTGCATCTTCCATCTGACCACGCAAACAATAACCATCAAGTAATGCACTATAAGTAAGGATGTTAGGAGCCACACCTCTCTTAGTCATGTGGTGTAGAATGGACTGTGCTTGATCAACACACCCATCTTTACAAAACATGTCAACCAGCATGCTGTAGGTCTTAACATCTGGTGCTATGTTGCTCTCTAGCATTTCAGTCAGCATACGCTGAGCTGTCATCCCCACAGCTGGAATTGTAGAGGCCTCGAACCAAGGAAGTATAAGTGACAACATCGGGTTTAATGCCCTCAGTTTTCATAGAGGAGAACAGGTCTAGGGCCTCTTGTAACAACCTGTCCTTACAAAGACTATCGATGATAGTGCTGTATAAAACAATGTCAGGCTTAAAATGAGATCCAGATTGCATTTTCTTAAGCAAAGTGAGAGCAGACGCATTGTCGCCAATCCTACAAAGCCCTTTCACAATAGTACTGTAAGTAACAATGGAAGGTTGGAAACCAAGCTTGAGAATTTTATCAAACAAATGAGCAGCTTGGGGTAGCTTATCGCAGTGAACATATCCATTAATTAAGGTATTAAAAATGACACAATCAAGGGGATAACCAAGCTTAAGCCCTTTAGCAAGGAGAGAAAAGGCGAAATCAAGTCTGCCCAAATGACAGTAGCAATTTGCAATGATACCAATCGAATGCTTATCATGTGAAATACCAAGTAATTCGATCTTCCGGAAGAGAGAGATAATGGTGGAATGAGGTTCAAGGCGTTTCAATTTGGAAATGGCGGTAAAAAGCTGAGTAAAATGGATAAGAGAAGGGAGAGGGCGCAAATTAATCATTTGATTGAAGAGTAAAAGGGGAAATTTGAGATCAGAAAACCCTAATTTGCAATGATCTCTAACAGAATTGAGAAACAAGTGAGAATCACGTAATCTGGTATTGGAAAAGGATTGAGAATGAAAAGGAAAGGAAGAAAAAGAAGGGGAAAGAGTAATACCGCCATTAATGAAGGAAGCTGAAGCTTTAGCAATCATCTTCTTCAATCCTGCCATTTCTGTAGCTTCTCCGTTTAACTTTGGTCTCTAGCTTCTCAACAGAAAGTAGCTTGTGACTAGGAATGTCAATGGGGTGGGACGGGGAGGATGTTGGTCTTTTCATTCTCGTCTCCGTCTAAAATTTTCATATTCATCCCCATTCCCATCCCTGCGGCGGGTCTAAAATTCATCCCCATCACCGCCCCGATAGATACAATTACAAACCCATCTCCGCTACCACCAAAAGGCAGACATTTCAGTTTTGCTACCCCTTTAATTTTTTATTTTATTTTGCTACCACCTAAATCACAGTTGTTAAAAATTGCTATCACTTAACGGAATGGGTTAGGTTTCTGTTAAGTTTATTAAAAAAAAAAAAAAAAAAAAACCACCCTCAACTGCCACCCTCCCCCCTCCTTTTCCTCCACCTTTGCAGCCCAACACAATCACCACCCCAGCCAGCCCCCTCCCGCCAGCCAGCCACCCCCCTCCCCCCTGCCGGCGGCGGCGGCCAAAGCTTGGGCCAACACCGGCGACCCCACCCCAAACGGCCAAACCCTTTCCCCCACCTACGCCACCCCCAACTCCATTGATACTCACGCACAAAGCTTAAGGAAAGGGGTAACATGTTCATTTCTTCACCAAAACGCACAAAATTAGTACCAAAACGTTCACAATGCAACACACTATCATTTGGGATCAAGAATTGCGCGAATACATTTGTGAAACAAAAACCCCCAATTCGATTTTTTTAGGGTTCTTCGCAAAAAATTTAAAGGGGGAAGGGGAGAGGGGGGTCGATTCAGGGTGGGGGAAGGGGAGGAGGCCGATTCCGGTGGGGGGGTGGGGTGGGGAGGGAGGGTTGTTTCCGGTTTCGGAATGGGGGTTGGGGCAGCGATGATGGGTTGTGTTGATGGAAGGGATGGGTTGCGATGATAGGGCGTTGGGGTTGGGTTGGGGGGTTGCGTTGATGGAAGGGTTTGGGTTGCGATGATGGGGCGTTAGGGTTGAAATGGGGGGTTGCGTTGATGGAAGCGTTAGGGTCGCCGGCAGGGGGGAGGGGGGAGGGTGGCTGACGGGAGGGGGCTGGCTAGGGTGGTGACTGTGTTGGGCTGCAAAGATGGAGGAAAGGGAGGGGGGAAGGTGGCAGTTGAGGGTGGTGGGTTTTTTTTTTTTTTTTTTGTTTTTAAATTTTACTTTTTTTTTTTTTTAATAAACTTAACAGAAACCTAACCCTTTCCGTTAGGTGGTAGCAATTTTTAACAACTGTGATTTAGGTGGTAGCAAAATAAAATAAAAAATTAAAGGGGTAGCAAAACTGAATTGCCTGCCTTTTGGTGGTAGCAAAATTGAAAATGTCCTTCTTTTACTAAACTATTACTTGTAACAAACTTAAATACTCAATTATTCTTGAATAAGGCCTAGTTTGACAATTTACTTTATTGTCCTCTATTCTTTTACACTTTATATTTTCACTTTGTAAAAGGTTTTAGAAAATTTAAATCCTAACAAGTTGAGATAATGTAAAACAGATTAGATATAAAATTTAATAAAATAAGTATGAACTACTCTGTATATATTAGTCCCAATAAGCTCACATAAACGAATTTCAAGTGAAATTAGCAAGATTAAAACTGGTGGATTCAAATCTTTACATACAGAGTAATAACTCTCTCACTGTTAAGCCCTATAGTAGTTGTTAATCTCATTTATTTACCATCTAACATTCATTTCTCTATCTCATTTATTAATCTCATATAACTGTTGCTCAGATCCACACTAACAACCTCCTATACCAACTATCAACCCACACCAATAGCTCTGCATAACTTACGTCACCGTCATGCCACATTGGTCTTGCCTCTTTTTAATTTTATAATGTTTGAGAAATTATCATTTTATATTCATCTCCATACACTAAGAATTTTCCTTCATCCTTTCGCAAGGAATTTAGGAATTTCTAAATTGTATTCCAATGTTACATTGGTTTTTCAATTGAAATCTATCACCACATATTCTTGAATCAAATAAACGAGTATAGTCCATGACACATATGAAATGATGTATCCTTTGCAAAATTCACAAGGAACATCACTCATCCCTTAGTTTCATCAGCCTTTCTCAAAGCACTGAATCTTGTTAAGCAATGTGCCATGTTACATGGGATTGAAACTCCTTTCAATATGATGTTGAACCTCATAAGAATCTTATCAATATAAATTTCTCAATAAAGCTTAAACATCCTTCGAGACCTATCTCTATAGATCTTGAATCCCAAATGTACTCATCTTTCTCTTTAAAGTTTTTCATACAAAACGCATTAGCCATCGCTTGACCCTTCAAGCATCGAACAATCGCTCTTTGTACTAGACTAAGAAGATTGTATAGCTCCTACCAAACATCTTGTATACACAAGATATTTTCTTCATTTTATGAGTATATCAAACAATTTGATTAACTCACAAAAATTAAGAACAATAACTCCATGATGCTAACTTCAATCCATTAAAAGATCTTTTATGCATCCCTAGGATTATTGGATTTTCAAAACCATTATGACTGTACCATATACAAATATTCTTTCACGAACCATTTCGAGAAAGCGTTTTTTGAAATCCATTTACCAAATCTCATAAGGTAGAAATCACTCAAATATCTTTAATAGATCTTGGTAACATAACTAATGTAAAGGCTTCATCATAATCATACTATGAATTCGTTGAATCCTTTAATAAGTCGTTGCTTTGGTTAGAAAACATTTTTCTTTCTTGTCCGTTTTGCTTATAATGGGTCTTACCCAATTAGGCAAATTAATCAAGTGTCATACACTAGCTTACAGACTTAGAATTTATTTCAGATTTCCATGGTTTTTAAACCACTTGGAGTTATTTTGCAAAATCATTATGTTTCAAAATCAACATTTTAGAAACTTATACAACAACTTTGTTTAATTTTCAATGAGAAACGACAATAGAGGGTGTGCACTTGGAATGTGCTACCTTCGACACATGGTTATTATTCCCATTACGTTTAATGAGACCACGCGTTGTCATTTATAACATGAAGTGAATCATGCTCATATTGCTGCTTTTATTCGATTACTTCTCGAATTTCTTCGAGATTCTCGAACTAGCTTTTCTTGAACGCCTTTGAGGCTCTCGAACTCTTTCGAGATTCATATACTCCCACTTGCCTTTTTGAAGAGTCACATTGGCATGGGGTGAACCAACCATGGTTTGAACCATGTTTGTTTGTTGCTTTTTTCAAAACTCTTTCAATATTTACACTACTCCCACTTGACCTTTTGGAAATGACATCCTTTCTAGAAGGGCATCTACTTGAGCAACAAACATTTTGTGCTAAGTATAACTTGTGTAGTAGTACCCCGTGCTCTGTATAGGAATCGTACATGCATTAAACGATTTAATTACAACTTTTATTCCTTGCTTTGTAGTAAGACTTGATAAGAACTTTTCTTATCCATATCACATATGAAGCCTTTGCTACATTATTGTCCTCTATTCTTTTACACTTTATATTTTCACTTTGTAAAAGGTTTTAGAAAATTTAAATCCTAACTAGTTGAGATAATGTAAAACAGATTAGATATAAAATTTAATAAAATAAGTATGAACTACTCTGTATATATTAGTCCCAATAAGCTCACATAAACGAATTTCAAGTGAAATTAGCAAGATTAAAATTGGTGGATTCAAATCTTTACATACAGTGTAATAACTCTCTCACTGTTAAGCTCTATAGTAGTGTATAGTTATTGGGCCTATGTGTTGAGCCCTATAGATTGTATAAATATACTTGTTAATACTCTAATAGAAACACAACACTATTCTCTCTAATCTTAACATGGTATCGGAGCCCTAAACACTCTAAAATTATGATTTTTTTTCTCTAAACACTGCTTGATTCTCTAACAGTGGCGGAAGATGGAAAGCTTGACTTCTCGTCTCCCTTTTACCTCAGCGCCGGTGATCAACCAGGAAATACGATCACTCATGTGATCTAGGGCCATTACTCTATCCTTAAAATCTAGAAGAAAATTCAGTTTCGTGGATGGAACAATCTTGAAACCTTCTGAACAGAGGAAGCTCCTTGACTGGGATACGGGGAACTCCATGATTGTTTCATGGATTTTATTACGAGCCATCGATCCTAAGGTTGCGGCATCCATACCCTACTTTGAGGAGGCCAAGAAACTTGGGATTATTTGGAGAAGCGATTTTGTGAGGCTAGTGGTCCTCGTCTCCAACAATTGCGGACTGCCATCACCAACTGCAAGCAAACCAAGGCGATGACAGTGGAGGAATACTATACTACTTTGATGGGGTATTTTGACGATCTTCTTCGTCTCAGACCTCCCCATGGTTGTGAATGCGGCTTATGCACATGTAATGTCGCTGAGAAGTATGAGTTGTATAGAGAGGAGGAGCAATTGCATCAATTCTTGATCGGAATTGATGACGATAAGTATGCTGTGGTGCGCACTAATCTACTCTCGCAGCAGCCTCCACCCACCCTTGATCGGAATTACATGAAAGCTAGTTTACTCTGACGCATTGCAACTTTGCAAGAGCTATACAAGTCCATATAATGATATAAGTAGATAAGCTAGTCTTTGGTAAGTGGTTTTTTTTTTCTTTTTTTTTTCTTTGGTAGGTAGTTGCCTTATTTTATCATTAAGACATTAAGGGCCTTGAGTCTGTTTGTCTGGCTCACATTAAACCGAAAAAAAAAAAAAAAAAAAAAAACGGTGCGACAAACTATGAAGTAGCGCCTTTTAAAAAAATATTTTTCTGTCAAGTAATTGTTACAGAGTACTACGCAATATTTCACATATAAAATGATACTTCATTTTATACCTTACCTTAATGTATATTTGCAAGCAAGAGTAGACCTACATGTCTGCCATGGAACCCGACCCGGTTTTGTGGGTGTTGAACAAAATTTTTTGACCCGTAACTCAATTTAACCCAAACTCATTTACCTTGTAAATTTGTGCGTCAAACCCGATCCGAACTCGAACCCGACCTGCCGACCTGTTTTTTATGATTTTTTTCTAAAAATTACATTTATTTGAAAATTAATATCTAGTTTAACTGTTGCTCAGATCCACACTAACAACCTCCTATACCCAATTATTAACCCACACCAATAGCTCTGCATAACTTACATCACCGTCATGCCACATTGGTCTTGCCACTTTTTCATTTTATAATGTTTGAAAGTTTTTTTTTTTTTTTTAAATTTAATTATCATTTTATATTAGTTAGAAATTAGTAGGTTTTGGTGACTATTTAAATTATATCGTAGGCAACTAGGCATGTAATGGCTAAAAATAATATTGGTGAGAATTTTCGATAAAAAAATTGAAAAAAAAAATAGAAAAGTAAACTTGAAAAAAAAATAGCCAAAAATAAATTAGATAAAAACTTGTTCTAAACCCGTTAGGTTGACCCGAACCCAAAACTTTGGATTAGGATTGAGTTTTTATCAACCATAACCCGACCCAAAATAACCGTGACCTGGAGTGACCCAACCCGATCTCAATCCGACCGACTCGATTGACAGGTCTACATGGAACTCAAGAATAAAGATTACTCTGTATTACGAAATATCTTATACTGTACTACTGTATAGGGGTGTACAAAAATTGGCCCGGACCTGAAACCGGACCTGAACCGACCTGAACCGGACCGGACCTGACCCGGACCTGTTGATTCAGGTCCGGTCCCGGTTCTTAAAAATCCAGGTTCCCGATCCCGGTCCGGACCCGGTCCAAACCCGGGGTTTTCAGGTCCGGACCTGAAACCCGGGAAAATCGTAATTAAAAAAAAAAAAAAGAAGAAAACCAAACTCTGAAAAATTGAAACTGTGTTTTCGTGGACTTATTTGTATTTTCGGTGGACTCATTTGTATTTTTGGTGTTTGAGAATCGGGACTTTATAGACTTTATGTAGTTTTGTAATTGATAATTTTGGTTTGTATGTAATTATTAAATTGTGCAACAGGTCTAAAAATCACAAAACAGGTCCATATGCAGGTCCAACAGGTTTTGTATTAAAAAAAAAAACGAAAAAGACACAAAACAGGTCCATTCAGGTCCAAACCCGGACCGGACCTGATTTTTCAGGTCTGGCCCGGAACCGGACCTGTTAATTCAGGTCCGGTCCCCGGTCCTCATAATTACCCAATTCAGGTCCCCGGTCCAAACAGGTCCGGTCCGGTTTTGGACCGGTGTACACCCCTACTACTGTAGTACTCCACTATACTACACGTTTGTACCTATCATTTTCTAGTGATGCACAACAAGACCATTAAAAGTTGTCATTATTAGATTTTCGTACATTTACAACACCTCCATCAACTTAATCAGTACTGAGAATTCCAACCCCAAAATCTGAAGCAAAAATGGAGCACGAATTTTCTCCAACACCTCATGTGGTCATCTTTCCATTACCATTACAAGGCCATGTAACCCCTATGCTACAATTAGCCGAACTTCTTTGTCTTGCTGATGTTCAGGTGACTTTCCTGAATACAAACCACAATCACCAACTTCTGACCCAAAACAACAACATTGAGCTCGTTTTTCCCGGTACCCGGGTTTCACGTTCAAGACGATATCAGGTTGGCCGCCCCAAAACCACTCTCGGGCACAGGCTAATGTTATGGACCTCTTGAATGCAGTGAATGAGGGGGTGGCACCGAGTGCTAAACCCCTTTTGAGAGAGCTTCTGTTTGGATCAACAGAAACAGCTAAGGTTACATGTTTCATCATAGATGGGTGGTTGAGCTTTGCTTATGATCTAGCAAACGAAGCTGAGGTGCCAGTTATTGCATTCAGGTGTTCCAGTGCATGTTGTAATTGGACTTATTTCTGTATTCCGCAGCTCATTCAAGCAGGAGAAGTACCTTTCAAAGGTATATATGCATATCTATGTTTTTCACTTTTAAGAGCTTTCAGTGTTACAAATACATATACCAATTATAATATGAACAAAATGTACATGATTTTGTATGATAATGGTAAGGGTCAAGGACAGGGAAGGGAACGGATGAAAGGAGTGAGCAAGCAATTACCTTTAAGATCTCCTTCTAACAATTTAAAGAATGCTGTACTAAGCATAATAAATGAAAGGAAAATAATTAATATTCTCCGATTTGCTTCCCTTCCCTTTCACCAGTCTATGCGCATAAACATAATTTATTTCATGCATAGACACAAACATGAAATAAATTATGTTTATGCGCAAAAATCATCATTACTCGTGTACAGGTTGAGTAACTAAAAACTCAGGAAGTACAATACATTAAGCTGGGAAAATTAAGAACTTCCTCAAATAAAATACAGTAATAAACTGTAATTATGAAATGGTATTCAAATCCAATAATGTCTAGACGCTTATCAAGCGCTAAGCAGAATAAAGAAAAAGAGCAGTCTTGATGGTGACAAAGATTCAGTCTAACAAAGCCTTAAAAGGGTCTCCATCTTTATCTAAATAAATGCTTCTACAAGCTTCCCTTCTATACACTTCCCCCTAACAAACTTATAAACTAATTAACTAAACAGAATTTTATTTAAATGTAATTAACCAAGCAAACATCTAATTATCAGCAGTAAATGGATATTTGTCGTGGCCTTGCAATTTGCAGCTGTAAAAAAATAATCACTTATATAAATTAGTTTATAATTTATAAACTAATACAATAAGCAATAAGACAATAACTAGTATAAGACAATAAGCAATACGTTCACTAGTATAAGACAATAAGCAATACGTTCATTTATTTTATTTTTTTAAAAGTTGTAAAACAGCTAATAACGTTAATATTAATTTAATACCCAACCTAACATTATTAATGATGTACCCAATTCGACCTCATCAAACCCGACCTGAGTACTTGAATTGATACCTCTAGCCAATACTTATAGTGCTTGCATCAGTTTCTCAGCTATACCTCAGAATTCCAAGCCCAAATTCTGATGGCAAAAATGGAGCACCAATCTTCTCCTACACCTCATGTGCTCATCTTTCCACTACCTGTACAAGGCCATGTAACCCCTATGCTACACCTTGCTGAACTTCTTTGTCTTGCTCATCTTCAGGTGACTTTCCTGAATACAAACCACAACCACCAACTTCTCACCCAAAACACCAACATTGAAGCTCGTTTTTCCCGCTACCTGGGTTTCACGTTTAAGACGATACCTGATGATTGGCCGCCCCAAAACCGACCTCGGCCACAGGCTAGTAATGTCAATATCATGAAAATCTTGAAGGCGATGGTTGAGGGGATGGCACCAAGGGCTGAACCCCTTATAAGAGAGCTTCTGTTTGGAACAACAGAAACAGATAAGGTTACCTGTTTCATCATAGATGGGTGGTTGAGCTTTGCTTATGATCTAGCAAAAGAAGCTGAGGTACCAGTTATTGCATTCAGGTGTTCCAGTGCATGTGGTAATTGGTCTTATTTCTGTATTCCACAGCTCATTGAAGCAGGAGAAGTGCCTTTCAAAGGTATATATGCATATCTATATTCTTGACTTTTTAGAGCTTTTAGTGTTATAAATATTCAATCTTATCTATACCAATGCAACTAGACCTGGAAAATGGGTCATTCGGGTCGGGTCTGGATCGGGTCGCTTTCGAGTCGGTCATTTCGGGTCAGCTAACATTCGGGTCAGGTATGAGTCGGGTCGGGCTTCGGGTCAACTTCAGTCGGGTATGTTCAGGTTGGGTCAATTTCGGCTCAAATATGTTTGGGTCATATTCGGGTCAGGTCAAAATCTGGTCGGGTTGTCAAGCTCAAATGAATAATTTTATACGGAGTATATATTTTGTTATTGTTATAATATAAACTATCAATGCAGTTTATGAGCTTACCTACGGTAGAAGATGAACAATTTGAGTTACTTTTGGTACAAGACATTTTAAGTTCAATTATAAGGTAATTTTAGCTCAGGACTTTTCGGGTATCGGGTCTGTTTGGGTCAATTTTGGGTATCGGGTCTGTTCGGGTTAAATACTTCGGGTCAATATTGGGTCGGGTCAACTTCGGGTCAGGTCAGGATCGAGTCAACTCTATTTTCGAGTCCGGTATGGGTCAGGTCGGGTCAATTTCAGGTCATGGGTCGGGTCATCGGATTTGGGTCAAAATTGCCAGGTCTAAATGCAACTATAATCATGAACACATTTACACTTGATTTAGGATGATAATGGTAAGGGTGAAGGCCAGGGCAAGTGAGTAGAGGTGAGCACGGATTGGATATCCGATCCAAAAATCCAGAAATTTGATATAAGGGGTGGCAGGAATGAGCAGGCAATTCCCTTAAAAATGTATCCTCTGTCCTTTCAAATCCCTTCTAAATACGTCCCATTAGTTTATTAAGCCAAATAATACAGGAATAAGAAGTTTCACATAAGAATCAGATGATTTGTTTGGTGCCTTAACAGACTTTTAACTACGGAGTACTAATTAAGGTGATAATAAGCCAGCAATTAACCAGAAGAGCTCACAAGAGAAGCACACTAAGAAAGGCAAGAAGCACAATTCACAAGGTAAATAAAGCTCACAAGCTCGGGTTTAAGCCTTGAGTAAATGAGCTTTGCCAAACATAATCAACACCTTATAATACCATACACAAGACTGACAAGAGTGTTCAGGTGTTCAATAGTGATTGTATCACATTATATAGGTTCAATTCGGTTTAAATGAAATGCTGCAACTATGTCTTGACAGGCAGATATGTATGCATTAATACTGACAGGAAACAAGTATGCTTATGTGCAGAAGCTTCATTACTCAGGTATTGGTAATTACTCTTGGTTATTAATTTATTATGAAAAAACTCAGGAATCAGAATACCAACATGTATAAGCTATGTGGCTAGCTGGGAAACTTACAAACTTCCTGAACAAAATACAGTAACAAACTTAAAGTATGAAATGTTATTCATATCCAATAATTTCGAGTCACCTATTGTTAAGCAGAAATGCAGAATAAGAAAAAGAGCGGAGTTTAAATCAGTACAATGAAGCCATGAAAGGGTCACCATTCTAGAAGAACTAAAACTAAGACACCAAACATAAAGAAGATCAGGTTTTAGCATGATAGAGAGTTGGAATTTCGTCATAAAGCACAACCATATATTACCAGGTTTTTAATTTTGTAAAATTATCTGCTGGTAACTCCTGCCTTTGTTTTCTTTCCATGACAGAGAATGAAGAAATGGATCGGATAGTATGTAATGTACTAGGGATGGAAAGCTTTCTTCGCTACCGTGATCTTCCCAGCTTCTGCCGAGGCAAAGACAAGTCCTCCTGTGACGATCTTAGACAATATTTTATGAGAGAGGTACAACAAACCAAGCAGGCCCAGTTTCTCATTCTCAATACATTTGAGGACTTGGAGGGTCCAATTCTGTCTCAAATCCGATCACAATGCTCACAGGTTTACCCCATCGGACCACTACATGCACACCTAAAATATAGACTTGGCAAGGAGGAAACACCACTGTCCAACAATTCATCTAGTAGCCTGTGGGAAGTGGATAAAAGTTGCACATCATGGTTGGACCTTAAGCCGGACAAGTCTGTCATCTACGTAAGCTTTGGCAGCACAACTACCTTCACAGCTGACCAACTCATGGAACTTTGGGCTGGTCTAGTGCAGAGTAAGAAGTACTTCCTGTGGGTAGTAAGGCCTAACATCATCGCAAGTAGCCTAGATGGTCCAATTCCAGAAGACCTTTTGGAGGGAACCAAGAAGAGAGGATACAAGGTGAAATGGGCCCCACAAGATGAGGTCTTAGCTCACCGAGCCATTGGCGGGTTTTTGACCCACAGTGGGTGGAACTCAACTCTAGAGAGCATAATAGCAGGGGTGCCAATGCTTTGTTGGCCTTACTTTTCTGATCAGCAAGTGAACAGCAGGTTTGTCAGTCAAGTCTGGGGAATTGGCTTAGATATGAAGGATACATGTGATAGATCAATAGTGGAGAAGATGATCAATGAGGTAATGGACGAGAAGAAGGAAGAACTGTGCAGATCAATGGATAATATATCACAAGCAGCGAAGAGAAGTATTGCTGAAGGCGGGTCCTCATATTCTAATCTTAACCATTTAATTGACGAAATACAAGCCATGTCCAAGAAAGGGGGACTTAAGAGTTCATCCTCACATCAATGAAGGCAAAAAGGTGAGCAACTAACTAGTATTCAAAAAAGCAGTGTAGCTAACGCTTTCCTACAAGTGAGTGAGACCGGGGCGGGCTCACCAACGTTAAAGTTTAAGCTTTTAATGAATTTCCTTCCTTGATCAGGGAATAAGGAGTTTGTTATTTCTCAAAAAGCAGAGGAAGTCTTAAACATGTGCCTCAGAAAAGACATTGTTCTTTAGTTGAGTTTGTTAGTAGCAATTCATTTTACAAGAAATAGGACATTTCTATGTTAATAATAAGCCTTGTCATTCAAATAATGTGCCAGGTGAGAATATAGGCTAAAGGCCTGAAGCATTTTCTACAAGAATTATTTACTAAGTATAAAATATACTATGTCAAAAGATGAAGCGGCATCTGGATACAGATAAAAAAAAATCGTTTTCTTCTATGATTTCTGCATCTTAGAGTTTAAGAGAAGCATCTAAATTGGTGTCGGAAGTGATCTATTTTCCTCAAAATACATTTAGCTTTAGATATACTTACCATACCAATAATTAAAACCTGAAGTGTCTGGATGCAGACAAGATATAGTTTTACTTCTACGATTTCTGCATCTAAGTTGATAAGAAGCATCTAAATCTGAGTCAAGAAACATCTCAGAGCAGCAGCAAATTGCTTCTCCAAATCTTCTTCTTCGTAGTGCCTTTTCTTCATCTTAAGTTTCTCTTCATGGATTTTCATTACCTGTTCTCTCTCAGAGGCACATGTATCAACCTTAGGCCATAACCCTTTACTTTTCATCTTTAGGTAACTTGGAGTCTGCTGGCGGCCAAACCTTTCTTCCTTATTCAATGATTTCTCACTCAATCTCCTGACAGACTCTCCAAATGATCTAGACACCAGTTCATTGACGTCGAATTCTGACGCCTCCTCATCATCATCATTAATATCAAAAGAATTAGTTTCTGATATCCATTTCCAGCCCACCATTCTTCACCCCAATTTTGCATGAAGTAGCCCCAGAAACAGGATTTGAACAGCCAGGCACATCCCTTCTCCAGTATATAACCCAGCAGCACCATAAGAAAAAGTATTCTTATTTACATAAATGTATGAAGGATTGCAATATGCTTCTTTCTTACCAACATAACAAACAGCTTCAGTCTGAGGACAAACTTCATGGCATATATTCCACAAGTGCTTCAGTTGTGGATAAGAAAGACATGTGCAACTTTAATAAGTTAAACTTAAAGAAAAATTAACGCAAATAATTTTAGACATAAATGAAGCATCAAACTTTAGAAAATTCACAACACAACAGCTTTTCAATTATGCTACCAATTACCTTCAGGTTCTTCTGAAGGACAAAATTGGTGTGGTACTACCATCATTCGTTTTACAAAAATACAAACAGATACTCCGTAGATACAACACTTGGAAGAGCACTATAAAAGCTTTGCATACATCTTAACTGCAACTTAACTGATAAACTTCTGAAGCAGGTCCTTCTTCGAGTCACTTAAATTTTCAGATGACAAGAGCCCAACAAATAATGAGAAAGTGGCTGCATCAGCTTTAAATCCCTTGCCAACCATTATATCACGATAGTATAATGCATTAGATAAGTCGTTACCGAGAATAAAACCTCTGATGATTGTATTATAGGTTCGATCATTAGGGGGGCAACCATCTTCCTCCATTATCCTCAACACTTGAGCAACTTCACTCATGAGCCCTTTCTTGCAGAAGCCTTTGACCATTATATTGTATGTTTTAACATCAGGTTGCAGGCCGTTAATTAAGGTATTAAAGATGACACGATCAAGGGGAAATCCAAGCTTAAGTCTTTTAGCAAGGAGAGAGAAGCCAAAATCAACTCTGCCCAGATGACAGTAGCAATTGGCAAGAATACCAACAGAATGCATATTGGGTTTAATACCATATAGCACATTTGTAGTCTAATGCAATGAAAGCTTCACCTTTTCATTAAATAAGAATACTGATATAACAATTTACTATAGCATTGAATGGTATCTGTAATTCATCATCAATGTCTTTAAAACGATTTGCTAAGAAACTACGCCAATGTATACGAATTACAACTACGCATCATTGGTACAAACATGTAGACTACATTGATAGACGAAAATTCACATAAAAAGGGAGAGATCATTTGAATTCACCTGCTGCATGAAGCCTATAATTTCTGGAAGATCATGCTAAAAAGGATACATATAAACATTTATTATATGTTTAATAAATTTGCTTAAATCAAGCATATATAAATTTGCTTAAATCAAGCATTTAAATATGTGCAAGGAAGAATATATAAAAAAGGATACATATAAACATTTATTATTATCAGCAAAAAAGGTTGTAATAATTTTATTTTCTCCAGCAAACTTTTTTGTATAAATAGCAAGCACAAATTTCTAAAATAAATTGTGTACAACAAATATACATAACAATAAATATAAGTCTTTGATAACAACAACAACAACTATAACAGAATAATGTAATAAATCTCTAAAAATATTAGGAAAAAATAAATCTAATTTTATAAACTATAACCGATCTGTTTTTTTTTTTCTTTTTTTTTACAAAAATGTGAGATCAAATGTAATTGATGTATTAGTAGAACTATAAATTACAAGTGCACCAAAAATAGATAATAGTTAGAGGAGATTGAATAATATAAAAAGTATATGGTTCCTTTAACATATAATCTGATTAGTAAGCTTAAATTCTGCTGTGATAATTATTAGCTTAGAATTTGTGAATGCAAGTCATCAATTTTTGTGTTAGACAAATAGACTAAATGAACTGAAAAAAAAAAGAAGAATATACCTCTAAAGAGAATGGAATAACATAGAATGAAGTAATGAAGAATAAAGAAGGAGGAAGTGGGTAGTTATAGCTAAATCATAGGTGTTAAAGCTGACCTAATTTTTTTTCACCTGGGTACTGTTCAAAGCAGTAAAGATACTATTCTTTACTCTAATTTTCGTACATCTAGAAGGTGCCATGGACTAAGATTGTGAGAAGATATTCTTATCTTATGCATTAATCTTAAAAGGGTAGTGTAGGGAATAATTTCAAGCTTTAATCCCACTAGCTTGAACCCCACTGTGATCATACACTAAAGTACGGTGGCGTCCAAAAGGGAAGAAGATAGAGCAAAAGAGTCGCCAACAAGTTTTAGGAACTTATTAGCCTATAATGTTATTAGCCTTGCAATATCCATTAATCATAGTGCTGAAACTTACAAGGTTAGGCTCACAACCATTTTCAGCCATGAGATGAAGTAGGTTCTCTGCATCTTCCATCTGACCACGCAAACAATAACCATCAAGTAATGCACTGTAAGTAATGATGTTTGGAGGCACACCTCTCTCAGTCATGTGCTTTATAAGGGACTGAGCTTGATCAACACAGCCATCTTTACAAAACATGTCAACCAGCATGCTGTAGGTCTTAACATTTGGTGCAATGTTGCTCTCTAACATCTCAGTCAACACACGCTGAGCCTCATCCCCAGAGCCAGAATTGTAGAGGCCTCGAACCAAGGAATTATAGGTGACAACATCGGGTTTAATGCCCTAAGATTTCATGGAGGAGAACAGGTCTAGGGCCTCTTGTAACAACCTGTCCTTGCAAAGACTATCGATGATAGTGCTGTATAAAACAATGTCAGGCTTAAAATGAGATCCAGATTGTATTTTCTTAAGAAAAGCGAGAGCAGACGCATTGTCGCCAATCCTACAAAGGCCTTTGACAATAGTATTATACATAATTAAGCTTGATAATTTTATTCAACAAAGAAGCAGCTTGGGGTAGCTTATCACAGTGAACATAGCCGTTAATTAAGGTATTAAAGATGACAGAATCAAGGGAATAACCAAGCTTAAGTCTTTTAGCAAGGAGAGAGAAGCCAAAATCAACTCTGCCCAAATGACAGTAGCAATTGGCAAGAATACCAACAGAATGCATATTGGGTTTAATACCATATAATTCAAGCTGCCTGAAGAGAGAGATAATGGTGGAATGTGGATTAAAGCGCTTCAATTTGACAATAGCAGTAAAAAGCTGATTAAAATAGATAACAGACGGAAGAGGGCGCAAATTAATCATTTGATTATATAGAAAAAGGGGGGATTTAAGATCGGAAAACCCTAAATTGGATTGTTCAGTAACTGAATTTAGAAACAATTGACGATCTTGGGAAGAAGAGAAAAGTCGAAAATGGGAAAGAAAAGAAGCGGAAAGAGACTTACCACCATTAAAGAAGGAAGAAGAAGCTTTGGAAGAAATCATCATCCTGAGGCCTGAGTTCTCACAACTTTGGTGCTGCTTTAACAAAGTGTGTTGTAAAAGGGTTTGTGACCTTTTCACTAGCCTCTTTTTCCTTTCTACTGTAGGAAAATAGAAAATTACCTTTGCAGATTTTTTTTTTTGTAACTCATTAATTTTTTATTTTTATTTTCAAAAAATATAAACTTCTATCTAAAATAGTCTACTTTCAATTATTTTAATATGACATGAGCATGTGTATTATACATGATTTTCATAAAATTACTAGATTCTTTATAAGGGTTGTTCTTATGATGCACTATGTTGATGGGGTTTTTTTTTTTTTCTTTTTTTTTTTTTTTTTTTTGTGGTGTGATTATAATTAATTAATTGATAAGACATGAGATAGGATGATTGCACATAAATGTCGCATACATTTTCTGTATTACTATTTTCTTTATTACCATGGCATGTTATAAAACTAGGTTAACAACCTTTGCAATGCACGTTTATAATCCCAACTTTCACCAATTTATTTATATTAATCCCAACTTTGGATTATTCCTCAATAATCCCAACTTTAAGGTGGGTTATCATTCTTCATACCCAAACCGGTCAACAAAAGTCAACAACCTTCTATTATAGGTTGTTGGACACGTGTCACCACGTGAGTGGTCCAATTTTATTTTATTTTTTTTTAATTGAACGAAATTCTTTTTTTGTAATTTTTTTTTTACTGAACCAAATTTCTTTTTTTATTTTTTTTTTAAAAAAGAAAAAAATAGAAAAAAAATTTAAAATAAGAAAAAGGAGTTTGTTTTGTTTTTTTCTTAATTTATTTAATTTAATTTATTTATTTTAATTTTTTGACGTAATTAACATATGACATGTGTCGCACGTGAGTGGTCCATATTTTTTTTACTGAATCAATTTTTTTTAAAAGAAAGAAAAAAACAGAAAAAATTCCCTTTTTTTCCTTTCTCTTGATTTTTTTGATTTTATTTTTATTTTATTTTATTTATTTTAATTTATTTTTTAAAAAAGAAGAAAAACAGAAATTCCTTTTATTTTTTTTCCTTTCTCTTGATTTTTTTATTTTATTTTGATTTTATTTTATTTTATTTTATTTATTTTAATTTACTTTTTTAAAAAGAAATAAATAGAAAAAAAAATTAAAAAAAAAAGAAAAAAAAGAAAAAGATTTTTTTTGTTTTTTCTTAATTTATTTGATTTTATTTATTAATTTTAATTTTTTGAAGCAATTAACATGTGACACGTGTCAAATAATTTTTTTAAAATATTTTTTACCCATTCATAGATTACCGGTTTTTGGGATTGAAGAATGATAACCCACCTTAAAGTTGGGATTATTGAGGAATAATCCAAATTTGGGATTAATAAAAATAAATTGGTGAAAGTTGGGATTAAAAAACAGAATTAATCCTAAAAAAAATCAGAAATTAAGAATTTAAAAAAACAGTCAGCGTTTTTAGTGTAATTTTTTTTTTAATTTTATTTTAAAATCAAAAATTACGAAATTGAAAAAAAAAAAGTCAACAGGTAAAACGCTGTCTCAAACTACGTTTTACTCATTGAATTATTTTTTTTTTACAAAAACCAGGGTATAAAACGTTGTCCAAGACTGAAACTGATCGTCATGAAGCAGTCTACTGAAGGATCCCATCCCATATTGAGTTGATGGAATGTCTTGTGAGGGCATTCGGAAGGACTCTGTGTATCCGGAAATATATGTAGCTTGTTGATCTGGCCGAGTACTTTGTTGAGTACATGTAGGCACTATTTCTACATATATCTCCTGTGGATAACCCCTCATTAAAACAGCGCTCCTCAAAGCTTTCAAATGTCTATCGTGAGAACAAGTTAACACTTGAACCGCATTATTAGTCTCAAACCTCATTTGAATGTTAAGTTGTACATTCATTGGGTTTAAGCCAACAATGCTATGAACCTCGTTCATCATATCGTTGAAAGTCATGTCCGGTCCAAGTGGCAATGGTTCCATATTTCCACCACTATACTGGACATTCGGTTCATCAGACACAAATTCACCCCCCCCCCCCACCGGCATAACAAAGCTGCGTTTTGTGCAACCATATTCTACATAACAACCAAAAACACATCTTAATTGCAATGTTCAGCAATTCGCACTATAACAACCTAGATATTCACATTATAACCAACATATTCACACTATAAACATAATTAACCAACATTGTTCCAATTCACATAACAACCAAAACAAAGTACACAACCAACAATTCACACTATAACAACCAACATATTCTACATAACATATTTTCCATAATTAAACAACAATGTAGGCTACTTTATAAAATTAGAACAACAATTTCATCAACATTATCAACAAATTTCATCAACATTTTCAACAATTTTATCAAAAATTTCCACAATTTCATCAAAAACTTTCATGCTAAACTAACATCAATTTAGGGCTTTCATACTAAACTATTATCAAATTACAACAAACTAACTTAGAATTATCAATTTACATCAAACTAACTTAGAATAATCAACACATTATCAAATTAAAACAATGTAGTATATAATTATCAAACTATCCAAGGTTTTTAGATTTTAAAAACCAATGAGTGAGAAGTACCAACAATGTGATTAAAAGGAAGAGGAGAGGCGCGGCGGCAGCAGGCGGCGACGGCAGTAGGCGGCGGCGACGACAGCTTGGGATTGACCGTTGATGAAGAGTGTGAGAGAGAGTTTGAGTTTTGATGATGAGAGTGAATAATATGTTTCGCGATTTTTTTTTTCAATATAACAGGGATAAATGCTGCCTCAAGCAGGGTTTTTGTAGTATTAATGAAACACTGACTGAGGCAGCGTTTTTGGTATTTTCAGTTATTTTTTCTATCTACTTTGTATTTCATAAAATACGAAATTTAAAAAAAATAAAAAAAAATAAAGGGGTAACCGAGTCAGCGTTTTACCTCAAAAGCTTAGTTTGGTAAATAGTTTGGCCAGGTGTCTAGTTTGGTAAATAGTTTATGTGTTAAGCTCAATTTGGTAAAAAATCCAGAAAATTAAGAATTTGCAATTTACTTGTTTAGTAGCGGGCCTCTCAATGTCAACTGCGAGTAAATGTTTTATTATTAAGGGTTTTTTTAGAGGTGGTAAAAAATCGGGCCGGGCTAGGTTTTAACATAATTTCTCATGCCCAAATCCGTAAAAAATAGCGGGCTTTTCGGGCTTTTTTGGGTCGGTTAGGATATTTAACTAAAGATGTTTTTTTTAGGCTTGGCCAAACCCGCTCTATTTTTGGGTCGGATCGGGCCAGGCCAATGTTGATCACCTCTAGGGTTTTTCTATATAGTAACCCTCTAACTTTTCGTTTTCCCCGATGTGCCCCTCCTTTTTGAGAAATTCAACTATAACCCCAAAATACAATTACTTTCTATACGGTAACCTTGTCGTTATCTCGCTGTTAACAAATTCTGTTAGTGGGGCCCACTCTCCACTTAATAATATTTTTTATCGATTTGCGTGTTGGAATTTGTTCCGTTGAAGGTTTTGGGGGCTATTTGACCCTTAAGAATCCAAATTGAGCTCAAATTTTGGAAAAAAAAAAACACGTAAACGCCTTTTTTTGCGTATTAAAAAATGTCTCGCAGGCCGTGCCTCCATTTCCACTAGGCAAGCCTACGGCACGACCCACGTGTCGGGCGTGCCGTGCCGGGCCAGCCCACGTGCCTGACACGTTTAAGCTTCGACTTTGTTCTTTTTTTTTAAAAAAAAATGAATATATTTTTTAAAAAAATAAATTAAGTTTAGTATACATACATACATATATATATATATGTATATATATAAACAGGGCGTGTCTGGTGGGGGGCGGGCTCGTGCCGTGCCGTGCTGGAAAATTGCAACTGCTGTCCGTGGCACGGTACGCCAAGCGACCACCATGCCAGGTCGGGCCAGCTGACGGGTCGTGCCGTCCGCAGGCCAACCCGACCCGTGCCCACCTTTACCTTAGAAGCATAAGAATGCTTTTGGGCTTCTCAAGGATTTGGGCCACTTGATACCCAACATGAAATCTCCAACACTTTCTCGAAATACGCTTTTAATGGTAAATTGGTGAAGCATTTGTGCCTTTCCCACTGCAATTGCCAATGGTATCCTAGATCATAATAGTTTGCGAATGAAATCATATAATGTCGGAGGAGACGAAACCTCTTGATTCTTAATACCTGAAAGAGTGGATACTTAAATTAATTCATCAAAAAAAAAAATATTAATTCATTATACGATAACAATACAAATATACAATCACACTTACAGCATAAACTGATAAATTTTTAGAAAAAACCTGATACTTTTGATCTCGTTTCCATAACCCATGAATATAAGGGAGATTTCTATAATAATTGGGTTTTTTCTTGATAATTCGCTTATGGGGATGAAGGATATAAAAGGTAGATGGAAGAGAAAGGCCTAAACGATAGTAAGTGGGCTTAGCCATTAAAAGTTAAAGTTAATTTTTTTTGAGGAAAAAAGGCAAAGTTAATTTTGTTTTAGGAAAAAAAAAAGTAAAAAAAGCAAAGTCAATGAAAACTGTCGGAGAGGTGTAAAAATTTGGTAACATAAAAAAAAAAAAAAAATCAAGTTCCCTCTAGGTTTCTCCTTGGGAGGGTTTGTCTAGGGTTTCCTTTCCTTTGAAGGTCTGTTACTCGATTCCCTTCGAGTTTGAGTGTTTTCTTCTATAGGTCCCTTTAATTTGTTCTGTTCGATTGTGTTGTTTTGATCTAATGGCGAAAAATCAATTAAAAAATACTATAATAAGTAGAGAAGGGGTGGGGTTTGTGAAAAAGAGCAACCTATAAAGGAAGGGGAGGATGAGGCGATTGTTCGTGAAGAGGAAGGAGTGGAGGATGATGAAGCACGGTTGGAACTAGGGTTGATTGGAAGACTATGGACTAAGCTAACAAACATATCAATGCAAACGCCTTCATTAACACTATGAAGAGGGTTTGGCAACCGAAGCACGGAGTTGAAATAAGTACCATAGGAAAGAACTTATTCATGTTCCAATTTCACCATTGGAGAGATAAGCAAAGGGTTTTGAACAAGCAACCATGGCATTTCGATCGCCATGCTCCTTTGCTGGGAGAAGTTGATTAGGCAGTCAAATCGTCTGATATTTAACTCTTTGAACTTCCTATGTGGGTAAGAATTTATAATTTACCTTTGAAAGGTAGACTTAATGTCACGAATGTTGAAAAGATTGGGAATAAACTTGGTACCTTCATCAAATTGGATAACACGGGTGCGATGGGGATAGACAAGTCGATTCGGATTAGAGTCAATGTTGATGTGAGAAAACCTCTTGTTAAATTGGTGAAACTGAAATTGCGGGGAGGAACGGGGGAAATTTTTGACGTGAAGTATGAGAAACCACCACTTTTTTACTTCCATTGCGGGAGAGTTGTGTTGATAATTTAGAGTGTCGGAGGAGCGCTCGCGCTTCTGAATCGCGCTCGCGCCAGTTAGGCGCGACCCGCGACAAAACCGCGCATAAACCGCGATGAGTTTCTGGAAATTCGAAGATTTTAGGCAAAGAAGGAGGCGCGCCCGCGCGAGCTGGTGGCGCGCCCGCGCGGGCAGGTGGCGCGCCCCGCCTCTTCGCTCGCGCCCGCGCTTCTTGCTGTTTTGCGGTTTATTCGACGGTTGATTCTATTATATATGGAATGAGTATTTTTCAAAAAAACAGAACACATAACATTATTATCTTCATCTTCTCCCCAAGAATTCTCCAATTTTCTCTAAATTTTCTTGCAAACTATTTTGAGAAAAACCTCTTGATTTTAGTCTTTGTTGTGAATTATCCATCGGTTTTCAATTCTTTGTGCTAAGAACGGAAAGTGCTGTCAATTGTATCTCAAAGGGAATTTCCGGATCAACCCAAGCACCGTGTGGGGGAAATTAATCCCTTTAGGAAAGTATTCATACGCCTTTGACAGTGTATCAAGATCATAGTCTCAAGGGACATTGCGATTCTCATGTTCATGTGTTCGTTAATCGGCTTGGAGTTTAGGCAAGTGTTTAAGTCTTCATACTAGTGTTTCCTTTGAAATTTCTGTAATTTCATAGATTATAATACTTGATTGGAACACATTGTTGTGTTTGTTTAATTACATTACTTTGTCTTGTAATAATTTCTTTAGGTTTTGTTTCCCACACATTTTATTAAGTATTTCTTGATATTATAAGTGAATTCTTGTTAGAAACTCACTGTAAACCTAACAATCTAAAGGGATTAATCTTAGAATTGTCCAGTATGTCTAGTGTGAAGGAATTTACTACTAACTTCGTCAAACTCAAGAAGTTTGATGGTGTTGAATTTAGGAGATGGAAGAAGAAGATGTATTTTCTTCTTACATCTCTTAATGTTGCCTATGTTATAAGTACTCCAAGGCCAAATGAACATGAGAATGAGACCTTGGAATCCGTTCGGGAAAGATCGAAATGGGACAACGACGATTTCATTTGTCGTGGTCACATCTTGAATGGGATGGAGGATGACTTGTTTGATGTTTACCAAATTGTGGAATCGGCTAAGGAGCTTTGGGAGTCCTTAGAGAGCAAATACATGATGGAAGACGCTTCAAGCAAGAAATTCTTGGTTAGTAATTTTAATAATTATAAATTTGTTGATGGTCGATCCATAATGGATCAATTTCATGAGTTGCAACACATCTATGGTAGCTTAGAACAACATGGTATTGCTATGAATGAGTTGTTTGTTTTTTCTAGCATAATTGATAAATTTCCCCCTAGTTGGAAAAATGTGAAACATGATTTGAAACATAAGAAAGAGGACATGACATTGTCCGGTTTGGCCACCCACCTTCAAATTGAAGAGGGGATTCGTGCCATGGAGGGAGCTAAGGATGGAAATCCTAGCTCATCTACCGTGAATATGGTAGATGAAGGAAGGGTAAAGCCTCTACTAGCTTCAAGAGGAAGAATGATAATTCTTCCAAAGGGAAGTCCAAAAGGCAAGCAAACAATAAAAAGTTTGCTTGTTGGGAATGCGGTAAATTTGGACACCGCAAGAAGGACTGTTTTTTCCTTTAAGAAAAGGATGGAAAAAGCCAAGGAGGGTCATGCTAGCACTAGCAAGGACCAACCCACCAAAGGTAATCCAATTCATGAGGTTGAATTTAATTCCGGTTTGGATTTAAATGCAACGGATCCTAACATTTTAGTTGTGCAGGATGATGACTCATGGTGGATTGATTTGGGGGCGTCAAGGCACGTGTGCAAGAGTAAGCATTGGTTCAAAACCTTTCAAAAGGTTGTTGATGGAGAAGACCTCTACATGGGGAAAAACTCTACCATCAAGGTCCTTGGAAGAGGGCAAGTTGAGCTTATGTTTAGTTCGGGAACTGCAATAGTTCTTAGGAATGTGTTGTATGCTCCGAAAATTAGTAGAAATCTTGTATCTAGGCCTTCCCTGAATAGTCTTGGCTATAAGTTAGTATTTGAAGCTAATAGATGCATAATTACTAAGGGTGTAATGTTTATAGGTCGTTGCTACTTGGAAAATGGTTTGTTTAAGCTTTCATTAAAGAACAAGTATGTTTGTAATGATGATTTATGTTTGAATGTTGTTGACAATGTTAATCATGTTGATTTAAGTTTGTTTGATTTATGGCATTCTAGATTAGGACATGTTAATTACAATAAAATGTTGTTTATGTCCAAACAAGAGTTGATTTCATGTTGTGATAGTTCTCCTAATAAGTGTTCTACTTGCATGTTGAACAAGATCACTAGAACTCCATTTAAGAGAGTTGAGAGAAGTTCTAACATTTTAGAACTAATCCATAGTGACTTGTGTGATTTTCATAGTACGCCTTCTTTGGGGAACAAAAGATACATGGTAACTTTTATAGATGATTATTCTAGGTTTTGTTATGTGTATCTTTTGAATTCCAAAGATGAAGCTTTAACCAAGTTTGATATTTACAAAAGGGAAGTAGAATTGCAAGTAGATTCATTTATTAAGAGAATTAGAACTGATAAGGGAGGGGAATACTATGATCCAAGTTATTTCCAATCTTTGGGTATAATTCATGAGACTACAGCTGGTTGTGCACCACAATCAAATGGTGTAGCTGAAAGGAAAAACAGAACCCTAGAAGAAATGGTAAATTCTATGTTATCTTACTCAGGTTTGAGTGAAGGGTTATGGGGTGAAGCTATGTTGACAGCATGTCACATTCTTAACCGAGTTCCCACAAAGGGAAAAGAATCTACTCCTTATGAACTTTGGTACAAAAGAAAGCCAAACTTGAAGTATCTCAAGGTTTGGGGTTGTAGGGCAATCGTAAGAGTGCCCGGCAACAAGAAAAGAAAGCTCGGTGAAAGGGGCTTGGATTGCATATTTATAGGGTATGCTGAGCATAGCAAAACGTATAGGTTCTATGTAATAGAACAAAATGACTATATATTTGTTCATTCAGTTATAGAGTCAAGAGATGCAATTTTTGATGAAAATCGATTTTCATCAATGAGTAGACCGAAAGATCTACAAATTAGTGCCAATGATAGGGAGATAGTAGAGTTGGATGATCAACTTGAAATTCATGAAAGTGCATTCGATAATGAGAATGTTGAAACTCCTCAATTGAGGAGAAGTACTAGAGAAAGGAAAATTAGGAATCCTCTAGATGACTTCATAATTTATTTGGTTGAAGGATCTAGGGATGTCCTTAGTTCTACTAATCCATATTGTTTCAATGTGGATAGTGACCCAAAGACTTATAGTGAAGCAATATCTTCCCAAGATAGTGCATTTTGGAAAGAGGCTATAAATGATGAGATGGATTCCATCATGGGAAATAACACTTGGGTCTTAGAGGATTTACCTTCCGGTTGCAAACCTCTTGGTTGCAAGTGGATTTTCACTAGGAAAAGGAGACCGGATGGCTCCATAGTGAAATTTAAAGCCAGATTGGTTATCCAAGGCTTTAGGCAAAAGCATGGTGTTGATTATTTTGACACCTATGCACCGGTTGCAAGAATAACCTCAATTAGGTTATTAATTGCAATGGCTTCGGTATACAATCTAGTAATCCATCAAATGGATGTGAAAACGGCATTCCTTTATGGTGATCTAGAGGAAGAAGTGTACATGAAACAACCCGAAGGGTTTGTTTTGGAAGGACAAGAAGATAAGGTGTGTAAATTGGTTAAGTCCTTGTATGGACTTAAACAAGCACCAAAACAGTGGCATCGGAAGTTTGATGACACAATTTTGTCTTTTGGATTCAAGGTGAATCAAGCTGATAAGTGTATATATAGCAAATTTGATGACAAAGGTCATGGTGTCATCATTTGAATATATGTTGATGATATGCTTATCTTTGGTACAAGTCTACAACAAGTAGAATTGACCAAGGAATTCTTATCCTCATCTTTTCAGATGAAGGATTTGGGGGAGGCGGATGTCATTTTAGGCATCAAAATAATTAGGGACAATGGAAGGCTTATGTTAAGCCAATCTCATTACATTGAGAAAATGATCAAACGGTTCAATATGTTTGATAAGTGTCCCGTGAATACCCCCATGGAACCAAATGTCAAATTGGTTAAGAATTCGGGAAAAACAATTTCCCAATTGGAATACTCAAGGATAATTGGATCTTTGATGTATGTCATGACTAGTACAAGACCGGATATTGCATTGGCTGTGGGAAAACTAAGTAGATTTACTAATAACCCGGGTGCACAACATTGGTTTGTAATAAGGAGGGTCTTGAGGTACCTTAAGGGTACGTTAGACTATGGTCTATCTTATAGTGGATTTCCTTCGATTTTAGAAGGATTTTTGGATGCTAGTTGGATCACTTACAAAGAGGATGACTCTTCTGTAAGTGGTTGGGTATTTATGTTTGGAGGAGTGTAAGGTTCACCAAGAACTCTAATCTTATAATCTTTCTTGACCTCACATCCACATTCATTAATCACTATAGGGGCAAGACCGTCAGTGGAGGGTTGCTCCACAGAACTCTGTTTCCTTCTTGGGTTGGCAATGATAAAAAAAAGATTACTAATCTGGTTTTTTCTTAATATATTTCATGGTCTTCCAAGAAACAAACTTGCATCGCTGATTCCACTATGGCAGCAGAGTTTATAGCTCTTGCTTCAGCTAGTAAGGAAGCTGAGTGGTTGAGGAATCTCATGATTGAGTTGCCTTTATTGTCAAAGCCAATGCCACCGGTGGCAATCCATTGTGATTCCAATTCGCCGTTGATAAAGGCTTATAGTCAAGTGTACAATGGTAAGTCTCGGCATATTTCACTAAGGCATAGCCTAGTGAAAGAGCTTATCAAGGTGAATCAAGCTGATAAGTGTATATATAGCAAATTTGATGACAAAGGTCATGGTGTCATCATTTGTCTATATGTTGATGATATGCTTATCTTTGGTACAAGTCTACAACAAGTAGAATTGACCAAGGAATTCTTATCCTCATCTTTTCAGATGAAGGATTTGGGGGAGGCGGATGTCATTTTAGGCATCAAAATAATTAGGGACAATGGAAGGCTTATGTTAAGCCAATCTCATTACATTGAGAAAATGATCAAACGGTTCAATATGTTTGATAAGTGTCCCGTGAATACCCCCATGAAACCAAATGTCAAATTGGTTAAGAATTCGGGAAAAACAATTTCCCAATTGGAATACTCAAGGATAATTGGATCTTTGATGTATGTCATGACTAGTACAAGACCGGATATTGCATTGGCTGTGGGAAAACTAAGTAGATTTACTAGTAACCCGGGTGCACAACATTGGTTTGTAATAAGGAGGGTCTTGAGGTACCTTAAGGGTACGTTAGACTATGGTCTATCTTATAGTGGATTTCCTTCGATTTTAGAAGGATTTTCGGATGCTAGTTGGATCACTTACAAAGAGGATGACTCTTCTGTAAGTGATTGGGTATTTATGTTTGGAGGAGGTGCCATTTCATGGTCTTCCAAGAAACAAACTTGCATCGCTGATTCCACTATGGCAGCAGAGTTTATAGCTCTTACTTCAGCTAGTAAGGAAGCTGAGTGGTTGAGGAATCTCATGATTGAGTTGCCTTTATTGTCAAAGCCAATGCCACCGGTGGCAATCCATTGTGATTCCAATTCGCCGTTGATAAAGGCTTATAGTCAAGTGTACAATGGTAAGTCTCGGCATATTTCACTAAGGCATAGCCTAGTGAAAGAGCTTATCAATGATGGGGTCATAAGTCTTGACTATGTTCCAACAAAGATGAATTTGGCGGATTGCTTTACCAAGGCAATGCCAAGACATTCCATCATATTTGCTATGAATGGAATGGGTTTATGTCCAAAACACAAACTTGGGAAACCCAATCTAACGCTTAAAGAAACATCAAGTCTTAGATTCAATGTGGTTGAATCGCAATTTTGATGTTTGTTAGCAATGTTTAATGACCCATATCGCTATAGTACTTGTGATGTATGAGGTAGCGTCAATTAAAAGTTCTCAAAGGTTTAGAGTTGAGAAGCTCTAAATGTAAGTGTCTTGTCACAAGGGCACAATTACGTATATGAGAACCTACCTATATAAGTTCGAAGTTTAGCCGCTTCAAGAAGTCTAGTTGGACATATAGGCTTCCATGAACTTATGAAAGATACGGACACATGGCTGTTTAAAAGTGTCAAGTGATGAATGATTCGATTTATCTTATGTGTACTTCACCTTCGAATGGTTGGATATATCCGTGTGATTCAATCCATATGGAAATCATAGGATATGATCATCGTTAAGTGTGTTGTACTAGGTGTTAATTCAATCCGAAGGGACATTAACATTGATGCATAAGATGTGGCTAAATGATAGATTTGGAGAATGTATAAAGAAGACACTCTAAATGGGGGAGGATTGTTGATAATTTAGAGTGTCGGAGGAGCGCTCGTGCCAGTTAGGCGCGACCCGCGACAAAACCGCGCATAAACCGCGATGAGTTTCTGGAAATTCTGGAAAAGTTTGGAGGCGCGCCCGCGCCATGGCATGGCGCGACCCGCGCCTAAACCGCGCTAAAATCGCGCTAACTTTCTGGAAATTCGAAGATTTTAGGCAAAGAAGGAGGCGCGCCCGCGCTGCTGTGGTGGCGCGCCCCACCTCTTCGCTCGCGCCCGCGCTTCTTGCTGTTTTGCGGTTTATTCGACGGTTGATTCTATTATATATGGAATGAGTATTTTTCAAAAAAACAGAACACAGAACATTATTATCTTCATCTTCTCCCCAAGAATTCTCCAATTTTCTCTAAATTTTCTTGCAAACTATTTTGAGAAAAACCTCTTGATTTTAGTCTTTGTTGTGAATTATCCATCGGTTTCAATTCTTTGTGCTAAGAACGGAAAGTGCTGTCAATTGTATCTCAAAGGGAATTTCCGGATCAACCCAAGCACCGTGTGGGGGAAATTAATCCCTTTAGGAAAGTATTCATACGCCTTTGACAGTGTATCAAGATCATAGTCTCAAGGGACATTGCGATTCTCATGTTCATGTGTTCGTTAATCGGCTTGGAGTTTAGGCAAGTGTTTAAGTCTTCATACTAGTGTTTCCTTTGAAATTTCTGTAATTTCATAGATTATAATACTTGATTGGAACACATTGTTGTGTTTGTTTAATTACATTACTTTGTCTTGTAATAATTTCTTTAGGTTTTGTTTCCCACACATTTTATTAAGTATTTCTTGATATTATAAGTGAATTCTTGTTAGAAACTCACTTTAAACCTAACAAGTTGGTCATGGAATGAAGGACTGTGAAGAGTGCAAAGAGGGGGAGGAAGGTGAGCAAAACTTTGGTGTATGGTTGAAAGCATCACCATGGAAGAGCAATATTCTCTCCAGAGGGAATGAAAAGAGTAACCAGGGAGTGCATTGTGCTAGAACTTTTTCTGTTACATAACCGAAACAAACCTATGATAAAAAGGAGGTGGTAGCGCAGGTGCAAGAAATGACCAGCAAGCTTGTGGAAGTGGGGCTAGAAAAAAATCGAGTAATGTTGAAGAAAATCCCATAAACGGTAGCAACATTGAAGACAGTAGGGACACCAGCAACACAAATAATACTAGTGAGAATAATGTCTATCACACCGTCTCTGAGTGATAGGCCGTCGTCGAGCCTACCAAAGATAATAATTCCTATCTTGGTCTCACTAACAATAGTAAGGGTAAGAAAGGGTCGAACCCAAGAGAGGCGTTGAATCAACCACCGAGTACTACCGTTTAAATAAGCTAAATGAATTCTAAATTGGGTTGGTTTTAAGTAACTTCTTCTAATTCAATTCGACTAAAGCTAAGAGGAGATTAACAATATTAAGAGGAATCTAGGGCTTGGGTTATACCACTCAACTTCATCACAAATCACAATTAGCATGCAACAATCAAGGTAAAATAATGGGATAAATTAGGGGAAGTCATCTAAAGCACCCAACTACTCTCTCAAGCTAGAGGGATTACTTGAATCATGAATAAAACCTACTCTCGTGGTTACATAGCATAAAACAAGTGTTAAAGCATAATCACGATGACATAAACATTCCCTTGACCGGTAATCCCTATTCTCATGGCATTTCGGGTCAATCAAGCATAAGGGAGCTAACTCAAGTTCATCTCTCGATCCTTCGTTGAGAAAGCTTGGATAAATAGTTCTAGCAATGGCCATATACAAGAACTAAGCAATTAAACCACTTAAGCTCAACTAATTAACATCCCACAACAACCAAATTAACACATGCAACAAGTAATTAGTGACTACATTGAGGGTTTACCCAAACCCTAGAATTTAGACTACTCACAATCCATGGAGGTTAAAGCAATTAAAGATTTCAAGCAATTCATGAACAAGTTCAAACTAAGGATTAAGCTAATTAACAATCATAACATGCAAGAACTAGCAAATAATTAACAACAAAGTAAAGAGAAGTAGAAAAGATGATTAAGAAATGGTTACTATGAAGCTTCAAAGTGAGCAACAATGGTGGATTTGTCTTCTACAATGATTGAATTTGAATGTTTCCAACCTAATAATTGAGAACTAACTAATGATTTGAGAATTTAATGTTCTAAGACTACAAACTAAGAGGAAAGCTCTAAAAAACTGCATAGTCCGTACAAATGAGCTCAAAGGGAGTATTTATAAGACCCCCAAATAAAAAGGACGGAGAAAACAAGAATCGGGCTTGACTGCAGGTCCGCACGGACGTGCCAGATTCGGCACGGACGTGCAGAGGGGGCAGAATTGAGGCAGAACGTACTGCTAAGAATCGAGCAGCCCCGCACGGACGTGCAGATATTGGCACGGACGTGCAGCTACATCTGCACGGACGTGCTTAATTTGGCACGTCCGTGCAGGCCTTGGCAGAATGTTCTAAGTTTCTGGAGCACTCCTGCACGGACGTGCAAGGTCTGGCACGGCCGTGCAGCCTCTTCTGCACGGACGTGCCAAATTAAGCACGGCCGTGCAGGCCTTGGCAGCTTGTTGAAACTTTCTGGAACCTCCTGCACGGACGTGCAAGGTCTGGCACGGCCGTGCAGGGTCTTTTAAGCCCTTTTTTCCATCTTTTCTTCTATATTGCTCCTTTCCTTGGCTTCTTTCAACCATCTTCTTGCTTCTAACCTCGGTTTTGTATCCATGGGTTCCATTTGGTCGTTCTTTTGACCTAGAATCTCAACAAAAACACCAACAACCCGTGAAGCATAGGATACACAAAAATTGCATAATAATAGAGTAAAAATGAACCAAAACGCAAATTTTATCAAGTAAACTAGGTTCAAAACACCCTAAAATCATATCAAATAGCAAGTTATCACTAAGCAGTCAAAGAAAGGGAGGAGTAGAATTGCTAGAAAATCTATGAAGGAGGATAGGAGGGATGTAAGTGTCTTGTTATAAAAAAAATGATGAGGAAGTGGTAGGAGATGAAGTGGATAACATGGGTTTTGAGGATACAGAGTTTACGAAGAGAAGAAAGGTGGATATGTCTACTCAAAATGTGGCGGGCCCCACAACTTGGGCCCTCAGTGACTCACTGACTCATGAATTACACCCTCTCCTGGAATTGCTGAGGTTTGGGGAGTGTCTCTACAGTCAATGCTCTAAGAAGAATTGTCATCTTAGAGAATCCCTATTTGATCTTTCTCTAGGAAACTAGACTAAAAAATCATGAGATGGAGAGGATCAAAAACATTATCAATTCTAATGGTATGTTAGCAGTGAATTGTGAGGGAGAAGGAAGGAAGAGAAGAGGAGGTATTGCTTTTCTTTGGAAGAATTTTGGATGTCGATGTCACTTCTTTTTCGATGAACCACATTGATGTGAGGGTGGAAAATATGCTTCAAGGAGGTTGGAGATTTACGGGGTTCTTGATGCGCATTTGACGACTAATTTATGGATGGAAGAATTTAAGTGGTTTTACTGGTAGAATTTTGAAGGATAATCTTAGTAGGCAACGACTTCTAAGTTTGATCTTAGGAGCAACGATCCCAAAATCCTAGTTAACAACTAGTTAACGACTTCTAATTGGATTTTGTTTAGATTTTTGTAAAATAATTATTTTGCCTTAATTCCTATATTTTTCCTACTCAAATAAATCTAAAGTATATTTGATCATATATATTTTGATACTAAATATCCTCTACTTATTATCCTCCAAGTAAGTCTTTTGTTTCCTTAATCCATTTCATGATCATCTTACAATCTCATACTTTCCATAATCTATTTTCTACTTGCTCACCAAGTTAGCTCTTTCCTTAATTCTTATTATTGCTTCTCAAGTAATTCATTAACTCCATAATTTCCATATTTCATTCTACACATATTTTCCACAATTCTTACACTCTTACACCTATAAATACCTCTCTCATAAACACCTAAAAACCCACTCAAAATCTTACATTTTCTCCTTTAATTTCTCTCGATTTTCCTCCTCCATTGGCGACCACCACCTTTCCCTGGCAGCAGCCACCACCGGTAGCCATCCAAGACCATAGACGGCAATTACTGCCGCCCAGCCGAAGCTATCCAAAGCCCAGCCGAAGCCAGTGGAAGCTTTTCTTCTTCCTCTTCCTTCTTCGGTTTTCTTCTTCTTTCTCTTCTATTCTAATTTCAATAATTAATTATTCTACTCTAATGATTTAATTAAATAAAAACAGAAAAATTATTTTAAAGTTTATGAAAGAATTTAATTAGTTCATGCACATATATTTAGAGTTTTGTCTAGTACTGTTGTGATTATTTGATGACCTTATATTAATTAAGGTTAAACTTAATTGTAGGGTGGTCTTGGGGGAAAGTTCTTGAGTTCTAATTGTTGATTTTGCTGAGCGAGGATCAAGGTACGTTTAGGTGGATAGATACTTTATTAAAGTGCTTGAATTGATCAACATGTTTATGCGAAATTGAATTTAAATGAATGCTTTGACTTAAATTGAATGTCATGTTTTATGAATTAAATATGTTTGAGGAATTGATTTTATTATCATGTTTTGAATTATTCAATATGTTTAAAGGAATTAGTTTAAAAAGTATGGTTAATTAAATAAAAGGGTTTTGAGTTGGAATTATTATTATTATTGAAAAGTTGGATTTTATTTACAATGATTTATTTATCAAGAGGAATTATTGAGTTATTATTTAAAAGCTTTACACACATGTTATGTAATCTCACTATGCAGATTTGGTTGATAAGACTATGGACTTTGTATGACCTAATCTTTCCTCAAGGTAGCCTTTCTACATAAAGATACTAAATTGGGGGGTGTGCACACTTAGGAGAGGAATTGGATTAAAAAGGAATTGATTTTTAATACTTTGAAATATATTTGAGTTATTGGAATTTGAGTAATTGATAATTGAGTATTGAATTGAGTTTATTTAAAAAAGAGCTATTCATAGGTTTGAATTAAAAGAATTATTATTGTCATGGATTTTGATGACTTGAGTCTTCGAAAGCATGTTTATGAATAAAGTGGATTTACTTATCTTGCACTTAAATGTACTTAGCATGTTTTGCTAATCCGTATTTTCTATTTTGTTTTGGTTCGCCCTATTTGCCTTATTGGTAAGTAGTTGTGAATTTTCATTTGGAGTCTAAATGCGCATTTGGGGATCCCGGGAATGATTTCGCCTAGATTAGGTTTTTGAATGTTTTGTATTTAATTAATTTTGAAAACTCATAACAATAGTTCGGTTTTGAAGTATTAATAAAGTAAGAGTTGTTTTCCGGTGCAAGTTTCTAGTGAGTTTGAGTTTTAAAGTAGCCTTACGTTATCACGTGGCGATAACACGCCTAAGTATATCTCTACGGTAAAATTATACGTACTAGTACTTCCGTAGAGGGAGATTTGGGGGTGTTGCACAGGTGGTTGTGGGCATCTCCTAGAAAGTGGAGGTTGGAGGAGGTGGAGGAATTGGAAGCTATTCTTTCAGTAAGAAAGCAGCTCTTTGTGACAAAAGAATTGTAGGAGGAGGAGGTGGGCTTGGTGGAAAAGGCGGGGCATCTTTTTCTGGATGCTAGAAATGAGAATAAAGAGGGAGATGAGGGGGGTAAGTATGGATGGATAGAGAGAGCGAGAAGGAGGGAAAGGGAATTAAAGAAAAACAAAATGCTCTCGTTTTTGGGGAGGAGGAAGAGAGAAACATGGCTGGACATATTTTTGTCTTCGGTGAGGGTGATGATGTTGCGAGTGGGAGGGTGAGGCAAGAGAAAGAGAAGAAAGTGGGGAGGAAGTATATGATGCTGGTGTTATAGGGGATAAGAAATGGGCGAGTGATGATGGTGCTGCTGTGTTGATGGTGAAGGAGACAAGTAAGGGGATGGAGGAAGTAGTGAGTAATGTTGTAATGCAAGGGGGGGGGGGGGGGGGGGGGGGGGGGGGAAGGAGTGGCGGGGAGTTTGGTGGGGCTGGGAAAGACGAGGAATGGGGGAAAAGAGAGGTATGTTGCAGCAGGTGGTGCGCATTCAAGTATTAATTTGGGTGCGAAAAGGGGGGAAGGCTGTAGAAAAGTTGTGAGGGAGTGGTATGGATTTGATTGTCATATGAGCTCGGTGGATCAGATCCTTGGAAAGAGGGAGAGGGAAATGCAAGTGGGTGGTGTTGAGGGGGAGCTCTCCATTAAAAAATTGGTGACTTTGAATGAACTTTTTGGATTGCGGGTGGCGGAGGCTGTCGAGCAACAGCCTTGCCAAGCTCAATGAATATTTTTATTTTTTCTTTATCCGTTAAAGTTTTATTTGATTCGGGTGTGTCTCATTATTTTAGTTCTAGAACTTTAGTGGAAAAGTCCCTAAACTAGAAAGTCTAGTGTCAACTTCCTCAAATGTCTATAACAATTTTTTTAAAAGTACGGAGGGACTTTAGTGAAATGATATTTGTGACCCTCTATTCCATGGTACTGCATACAAATTGGCAAAGTCTACCAAAAAACATGATACATTTTTGCAATTTGTCGTACAATTATAATAATATACTTGTATCTAGACCTAGTTACTGGGCAGGTCGGGTAAGGGTCGGTGCGGGTCGGGTCAAAGAGGGTCACATTTTGTAGGGTCAATAGCGGGTCAGGCCAATGCGGATCACGGGTCAATAACGGGTCGATAATGGGAGGCCAACAAATTATCAATTAAAATAATATTGAACAAAGCCATAATTAAATATATGAATACGAAAATACTATGTAATTTTTTTCTTACATTATCTTTTTTCTCTATGTATTAAATTGGACAAACATTTTGGCCCTATATTGACCTTGTCCGTTAAGAAACTTTTAAATTTGACCTTGACCCTATTATCATTGGGCTACCCTATTTAATAACCAGGTCTACTTGTATCACCTTCTAGGCATTTATGCAAGATTATCAAGTAACCTAAACTCCAATCTCTTCACCCAAGGACAAATCCTAAGCACACTACATAACATAATTTCTTATTTTCCTCTCCTAATTAAAGTACTCCGTAGTTCCGTATTATCAACAATATATATCATATCAATCAATAACTATATACTAAAAGGAAAATCAGAAGTGACACATGTCATCTTCTGGTCAACAATTTTCCCTCCATTTTTTTCTTTCCCTTTTTTTTCCCCTTCTTTTTCAAATCTTCATTAATTGTTCCACAACTTAAAATATTTCCCTTGCATTTTGACAATTATATTGACTTTCATATACACTCAAGTAAATAAGGAAAAAAAATGATTTGATGTATTTTCTATATATTTAATTTACAAGTAGGTGTTCTAGAAATAAATGAACATAGATAAGGCAATATATTTTTAGAATAATATTATTACTCAATATTTTTGTGTTATTATGTCATTATTCTATCTTTTAATTGCTCTAGGTTATTTGGATTTTGGGCAATGCATTAAGTTTCAATAGATAAAAAATTCACTTTGGTAATATATATGTATTATTGTATATACAATAATTTTCTATTCTTAAAAGACAAATCAATAACAGCTTGTGTCTGTAGGAAAAAAGAAAAAAGAAAAAAAGAAAGTATGTAGCATATGTCAAAATTTGGTCCAAAATTTCCAACTATATTTCCAACAAATGTAAGAAAAAAAAATGTATTCTTAACTAATTAATAAAGTATTTTACTTCGTATTTGTTAAAGTGTGTGAATAAAATAAGGATGGATATATATATGTGTGTATATCGCATGCACATTATTCCTCTTTATTAAATAGAGCCCTATAGTTCTTAGATTTATTTTATTTTTTCATAAAGTGGATCAACTTAATGCAATAGTTATCCTTCATTATTTTGTTGAATTAACATTATAATTTACTAGATGAAAGCCCGTGCGATGCACGGTTTTTTCATCTAAGATTTTTAATTATTTAATTTATTGTATTTAATAATTTAAACAAAATTACAAAAGCTTAATATACGAGTATATTTTTATTTTTTACTATAATTTATAATGAATTTATTAAATATAAATAAATTATAAATATAATATTTTTTCCGTTATATAAAATTTTTAATGTGAAATGATAAATTTTCAATAATTTAAATCCTAAATTATTATTCATTATTTTACCATATATTTTATTTCGATAGAAGCACCAACCCCGTCCACAACCAACATACTACATCAATGGATAAATTAAACCGTGCATTGTACGAGACTTAAACTACTTGTATTATAAAATCTTTATACAAACGATATTAAAAGATTTTATACAAACGACATTAAAATATAGTTGTATTATAAAATCTTTATACAAACGACATTAAAATATCTCCCACGGCTTCACTCTCACAACTTTCTCTCTCTCAGACGTGGTGAGAGCGTGAGAGAATCAATCCTTCCTCTTCATCGAACAAACCCGGTTCGATTGACGGAGAAAACTTAGTCATGGCGCCGCCGGCAATCGCAGAAGGCGGTGGAGGAGGTGCGCAGCCACCGCAACAACGCCAAGGTTTTGGACAATCGATCTCTGGAGTTCTAAGAATGGCGATTTTTTGGTATTTTGCATCCAAATTCTTCTTTTCCCCCAAAAAACCCGCTGACCCTGCTCTTCTTATGAACAATCTCTTCCAAAAGGGCGAACCTTTGGTATGAATTTCATCGTTTTTTTGTTATAGAATGTTGTTATTCTTTATGTTTCGATCTGATTTATGTGTTTTTCGATTTAGGATGGTGATTTAGTTTTGTAATTGTTAATTTGATTGATTTTTGCGTGTTTTTTGACCTGGGTTTTCTAATTTTTTTTTATCAATTGAAGTATGTTTTAGCTCCATTGATCTATTTGGTTATTGATTTTGTAGTATTGGATTTGAATTAACTGTGTCTTGTTTGTTTGTTTGTTTGCTTATTTGTTTGAATTAATTTGATTCTATATGTTTTATGATATTGCATCTGGGTTTTTAATTTTGGAATATTTGAAGTGTATGCAGTTTATAGAAAAAAGAATGATTTTCTTGGGTGAAGGGTTTTAATTGGGGTTTTAAAGCCAGGTTACTAATTTCTCTTTATAGAGTTGGTTTGCCTATGTGTGATTGATGAACATGAGTGGCTTCCTACTTTCCAGCTTTCCGCCGCTGGGTTTCTAATTTTAATCCATGGACATGCTATTGTTCTGTTTGTGGGTTTTAGATTTTTCCCAAAAACTCTGTTATATGGAAAGTTGGTTCCTTTAGGTTTCATTGATATTACATTTTGTTGACAACCTCTTATATAATTGGTCCGGCTTCTCGAGGCTGAGTACTCGTTTGTCTTAGGTTATTAAGTGCGTTGATGGAATGAGTATCTTTTTAGGCAGAGAAATTAATATCCTTTTAGATTTGGGTGTTTTGGGATTTTCAAGCATATTGCAGCATGGACGCATAGCTGTCAATATATCAATGTATCACTGACAAAGGAAATTTTAAGCAGATAACAAGAGTGTATGTGTTTTCTGGTTATGTTATTGAGCATTAAGCGTATTTATTATAACATTCATGACCAGTGCAGTGAGTTATGCAATGGAAGAACATTGATTCTCTGATTGTTTTGTTTTTCTTCTAATTGATATTTGTGTTTTTGGGATATATGGTTATATCTTTCTGAGCATGACAAATAGATCTTTGTTTTTGTAGGATATGTGGTTTTATCTTTCAGAACATGAAAAATTCAGAGATTTTGGGAATGAACAAGCTCTCATCTGGCATGAGACTAACATCCCTTATGCAGTCTGGAAACCTGAGAGTACCAGGACCTTGTCCTTAAATTATCAGCCTTCTGAGGTGATTTTATTTTTTTTCAAATAAAAATAGTTATACTATCCTATGAATTAGCACCATATTTAATTTTTAGAACTTTTTTGAATGCATATCATTCTTTTAGCTGGGAATTTCTTCTGTTGAATACTTGAATGCTCCTATTTTAACTGTTGCTTGGTGTTACATTTTATCTCCAGGATTTAAAGCATAATGGGACTTTGTATGCGCATGTATTCTTTGCTCGTTCTGGATATTCTCCTGATCCAAGTGAGCCAGAGTACCAACCATTGGCTACCTTTGGTAGAAGCAAGCGTATGCTCACCTGTCCTTATAATTTTGTGTACATATAAGCTTACTCAAGATAAAATGTTTTAACAAATTGTATTTCTTTTAACAAATATTTATTTTTTGAACTACAGCTGTTGTGACAATCTTGCCCAAGTCTAAAGTTGACAAAAGGAAATCCCTATTGGGAGACACCAAAAGTTCTTCTGAGGACAAAACAATGTCAAAGGTGGGTATGAGCTGTATATTTATTGCTAATTATTTTCTTTCTCCGATCTATGCCCCAAGGTGCATAAAATTTGTGTTATCTGTATATGTTGTGCACTTGTGCATAAATGGCAGTTCATATATTGTTGATTGTACTAGAGCTACCTTTAACATGGTCTAGAATTTATGTTTCCTGAGTATCAGATATCCCTCATTGGTCTCCTGTTGGTACTCTGTTGAATTTTTGTTATGCAGCTACCTTTAAGCTAGAACTAGCATTGATACAATAAGGTTTTAATGATCTTAGGGTCCACTTTTGATATCTCTTACCCATGTAAAATAAAGATCAAGAAAGTTGTTAGAGAAGTTTTGATACTTTGATTTGCTGTATGCATGGCGTAAGTGCATAACATATCCGCATACTGAAGTATGCATTAAAAGTTTTCTGGTTGTCAGTGCTGTATGATTGTTGTATAAAATTCTTGATCATCTTTGACATAATTATAAGCGTCTCTATTGTGCAATAACTTGAAATTGTAAAGACCAAGTGGTTATTTGTTTGTCCAGAAGAGGACTTACAACTTCTAGAATATAGACAGTTGGAATGTTCTGTGATGGAAAAAATATGGCAAGTATATAGCTCATACTTTTCTTGGAAGTTTTATTACAAAGTATCCTGCATAGAATCAAATTACATCTAATTCATGTCTCATTAAAACATCCTATATTTATTTTCTTTGAAATGGTGAGCAAGTTGGCTGCCTTTACCCTTCAAAATTAGATGTCTAATGCAAGGGCCACTTTGCAATTGTATGGGTAAGGCTGCATAAATCTGACTTCCCACCTTGTCTTGTAAGGCTTGTAAGAGGGATCAGGATAATGATAGGGTATGGTAGGCTTAACATTTAAAGTTCAATTCATCCGAGGAATGTTGAACACACCCTAATAATTTCATGCTGTTAGTTTCAGATTGCCGCATGATTATCATTGTAATTTGCTTTCCCAAGTAAAAGAAAAAAGCTTATGAAGTTTTTGTTGATGCTACCAGGTTGAAGAAGATTTGCAGACAGATCCTAAAGATGAAGGTCCCCCTGAATGGATTTCTTATTGGAAACCCAACATGACAATCAATTTGGTTGATGATTTCACTAGGTGTGTTAAGTTCCTCTCTAGCATTATAGTGCACTATTGTTGAAGTCTCTTTTTCATTGTACTATCTATGCTCCTTTTTTGCCATGGGATGCCATCATATCTACAATTTTTGGTGGACTTAGTCTCCAAGCTGTGAAGTTCAGTACTGATCCTCAATAAGGTTCAAGGGGGTCTTCAGCTTCTTAATGGTTGCTGAGAGATATTGACCCTTTTTTTTAAAGATGTGTTTGTGTACTGTCGTTTGTAGCTCTATTTATTGTTTCTGCTGCTGTTATATTTGGTAGGTCCTATATATTTCAAGTCATGTGCTAGATTATTTAAGTTAAAATATTTATGCTAAAAAAAACTAAAATAATTTGTAATACTCTTCTTTAAAAAAATGTTAAATGTTGAAACCATCCATTACCCTGTGAATTTCTTTTTGTTATTCTTCAAGATTTGTAATTTTTAAAAAATTCAATTCTCTCTTTCTTTTTTGACAGGTACTCGGCAAATTCTGTTCCTCCAAACATCGTGCCTCGTATCCTTTGATCTTTATTTCCTTGTATTAGAAGTTTCTTTGGTATTAATTTGCATGATTTGGACTGTTGGACCTTTTGGTCTTTAGTATCGTACAGAATGTGTAAGTGTGTGTAAACTCAGAAGCAAGCATTATTCCTCTGCTAATGTGCTGTAAAGGATTTTGTTGGGAGGAACCCCTTATGTGTAGCATTGATCACTGAATTACCTCTTAGGCTCTTGTTTGTACTTGTGTGTTACTATGGTGGCATTTGCGTTTAACTTAATATGAGATTTATCCTCACTGGTATAGTATATGTAGGTTTGTCTGTAAAGAGTGTTAGTTTCACTTCAACCAATTCTGGTACATTGTTTGTTGCTCCTCTTTTGTCACAGTAATTGATCCTCCCACTGATATTGCAAAACCCAGTAAGAGTTTTGATATACTTATAATGATTTGCATATGAATCAACCCAGTATGGAGTGTAACTCTGAGCCATCTGGTGAGTGGTGATTTGTGGTTTACTATCTGAGTTTCCTTGACCTTGTGGCACAGATCTGAATATTGAGCCCAAAACAGGGAACTATTTCCCAACCATATTCTTCAATGAGTTTTGGCTGCTCAAAGATAAGTTGATACCGATCAATGAGACAGTGACTGAACTTCCTTTACATTTGGAGGTGGCTCCTATGAGCATGACCAAGTGGCAGCTATTCCTGCAGATCGATGAGTCATTTCAGATTCATCGCTCTTATGGAAGTATGCTTGAAGGCGAGGCTGATGAACTTAAGGTGTGTTTATTGTGAAGCCCTATTAATATGCTTCTCTGAGGTATTTGTTGGGGAATGTTGAGATCATTGTATGAATGCCACTAGGCAATCATGGTATTTAAATTTTGGGAGTCTCTATGAATCATTTAGTTGTATGAAGTTATTATCATTTTCTTGATTCATGATGGTTTATGATTTCAGGAATATTGATAAATAATTTGGTTATTTCTAACAGTGTTGCCATGTTTTAGGAAATTTTTTAGTAGGCTATTGGGTAGCTAATCTGTGGTGTTGACCTGCCAATTGAAATGAGGAGATTAGCTTTTCCAACTTGTTGATATGTTTTTTTATGTGAAGCCGATACTGGAGCTACCGATTTAGTAAATGAGCTCTGTATAAACTATGATCATGAATATTAAGAGTTTACCGAGAGTTTTGACAACCCTAGTAACCGATTGCAAAATGTTTATATGAGTTTCATAATATTTTTAAGTCTTTTCTTTTTGTAGCATTTTTGTAAGTGTGTTTAAAATAAATCATTGAAACTGTGCCGTGTCTCCATTTCTGCAATTATGTTCTTTTGTAACCCTAGTCCCTTGTTTTCCAGTCTATGTCTATCTGCTCTTCTGATGGTGAGTCCAGAACAGAGGGGTCCTGGATTTGTGTTTTTCTTTACTTTGTTGATTATATTTCCCATTTGCGTTAATTTTCTAGTGTTCTACCACATTATAGTTTATTTGCTAGAAAATCTTCATAAAGGGTATTTTTCATTTATCGGTTTATAAGAACCCCGTTTCTTTGATTGCATCTTGGTGTTGTTCCTCATCACAGTGTATTTTTCTAATTTTCTTTGCAGAGGGTATTCTTGGAAGGGAATCCTTACCTTCTTGCAATCACAATGACAGTCTCACTTTTTCATTCTTTGTTTGACTTTCTGGCCTTCAAAAATGGTGAGTTACAGTTTTCTGTTGCTTTGGTGGAATATTGTTTCCTGTTCTTATTTTATCTAACTGTATTTTTGTGTTGACACACATCAGATATTCAATTCTGGAACAAGAACAAGTCAATGGAAGGGTTATCTGCTAAGTCAGTTGTTGTCAGCTTTATCTCTCAGTTGATTGTTTTCCTCTATCTCCTGGATAATGATACTTCATGGATGATTCTTGTGAGCTCTGGAATCGGTTGCTGCATTGAGTTTTGGAAAATAGGGAAGGCGATGCACATAGAGGTATGATTTCTGGTTGTAATTCTTGGTAGCCTCTTTTTGTTTACTGGAGAGCTAATATTCGACTGGAAATTTGTAATCTTTGTCATTCATGCTACATCCTTTATTTGTCTATTCTTCCAGATGGCCCTGCAATCTGCAAATACGTGCCACTTTACTTGTTAAAATTAGACTTTTGGACTAATTTTTTATTAGAAGATTCTAAAATCATGTTGGTAGATGGAGTATGAACTATGAAGTTATAAACTTTGAGGCCAATTTTCTTTCATTTATCTTGAATGGAGGAGCTTTATTTTGGACTGCCCTGATTAATAACTCTAGTAGGGATAAATCTGCATTTCTTTTTTAGTGAAGTTTTGGTGAATAGAAATTCAGAATCATATCAATTGACTTGGCTCACAATATCTTTTTGTCCTTTTTTCAGTTGGATAGATCTGGCAGGATTCCCTTACTAAGGTTTAAAGACCGGGATTCCTATAAAATGAACAAGACAAAGGAGTATGACGACATCGCGATGAAATATCTCTCATATCTCTTGTTCTTCCTTGTTGTGTGCTCCTCCATTTACTCTTTGAAGTATGAACGCCACAAAAGTTGGTACTCATGGATTCTTTCTTCAATGACACAATGTGTATATATGTTTGGTAAGTGTTCGCTAGCTTTTGGTTTCTAGTGCGTATCCTAAATTTGAAATTCTAATATGACAATTGTAGATTGAAGCTTTTATCGTTATTTATACTTCTGTCATCTTTTAATTGCAACTTTGGACTTTCATGGTTACCAAGGCATGACTTTGACCATTAATATCTTGAGCAACATATTAGTTTAGAAATTTTTGGTTGGTAAAACTGGTTAGAAAGTGTGAATGAGAATATGAGATGTGTTCCAAAGGATTGTTCTTTTGATTTTGGAGGTTGCTAATTAATTAAGCAATTACCCTGATATAGTTTTTATAAATATCTGAGTGTTCACAGATGTGTGTGATTAGAATTTTATTGTCGGAATGCCGGGTGTTGTTTTTGCTTCATAAGCAGCTGGATATAGTTTATATATAAGTATTTAGTCTTTAACATATGGCCGATTTTGTAGGAAGGATGTTTCTTTTGGAAATCTAGTGGTTTTTGGGTCATAAACGAAACAATCTTTTTTCTACGTGATGCATTTTCGACTGTGCTATGTTCTTTTTCAGATTGGGTACTTGTTTATTATGTCTCTCTTATTGGACAGTATCTGATATGCTCCCTTCTTTGTAGGCTTCATAATGATGTGTCCCCAGTTGTTTATAAACTACAAGCTGAAGTCTGTGGCTCACATGCCTTGGCGCCAAATGACATACAAGTTCTTGAACACCATTATTGACGACCTCTTTGCCTTTGTCATCAAGATGCCCACACTTCATCGGCTTTCAGTTTTCCGTGATGGTAAGACTAGTTTAAAACTCCTGAACACCTTCATTGCGCTTGACACTGAATTTTCCCTTGAAACAAATTGTGGGAGTTCTTGAGCATATCTGCCGCTTCTTGGGGTTGGGGGGGGGGGGGGGGGGGTTTGGTTTGGATTTGTGAAACTGTATGTTTGGTTGTGGTTGATTTCATTTTACTATTTTGTGATTAGGTTTGATTTTAACTTTGGTTTGTATCTGCAGATATCATATTTTTGATATATGTTTATCAACGATGGGTTTACCCAGTTGACAAAAAGAGGGTGAATGAATTCGGTTTTGGTGGTGAGGATGATAGCCAGTCTACCGAGGCCATTGAATCAACTAAAAAGGATGAGGGTCAATCTTCTGAGGCCATTGAAGCAGCAAACGAGGCCGATAAGAAAACCAACTGATCACTGTTTTTAGTTTTGGGAACCTGTGTAACACACCTCCTTTATATCTTTTTTTTTTTTCAGCTGTAAAGTGCCAATTAGTAAGAATCGTTGTCACTTAAGTTTATTTTTTCAACAATTTTGCTTTATTTACTGCTAATGTTATTTCATTAATTATAGTTAGTTTTCATAGCTAGAAATAGCACAAGGATAGATTGTTCTCTTGCTTAGGAAGTAAGGAAATGAGCTAGTGACTTTAATCAATTGCTTTTGACACTAATGAGAATTTTGATTGCATAATAAGGGCACTGATGCCTTTACCTTTTATGGAGTATTTATGTTTCGAGTGCTTCAGATGATTTATCCATACTCTTCGAATAGTCAAGGTATAGATTCCAAAGCTATTGAAGAAGAATTGCAGCAATTTCTTTCCCAATCCTTACGAAGTAGTTCATTCGAAATGAAATTTTGCGTATGATTCTTCATATCACCTTAAGTTTATTATTGTTGAATTTGTATGTTCATTAAAGATTCTTCTTTTCTTATAGTGATGCTTGTTCTAATATGAAGTATATAAGAATTGTGAACTCCTATGGTTAATCATAGCTACCATACCAATGGATAAAAATGGAATGTCATGAACTCATGATAGATGATTTTAAGAGTTAATAGCTCAACTTGTATGTTGTTTCAGTAACTCCTGAAAATGTGGGCATGATTCTCCAATTTAAAACTACTTTTGTAATATGAAACACATTCTTTATAGTGCCCTCTTAGGTATTCATTCCTCTTCGAGCTTAGACTATTGTTGAATTAAAGGAGAAGAAGTTGAAAAGGTACTTTGTAATACTATCATATATTATGAGACAGTTCGTGATATTCATATAACGGGATTTTTTTTTCCAAAGTAAGCTTTCTTACAAAACTATTTTGTAAAGTAGACTCGTGGTCAAATTATTTACCAAACTAAGCTTTTGGGTTAAAACGCTGTCTTATATCCTGTTTTTTTTTTTTAAAAAAAAAATTCAAAGTATAAAACGTTGTCATGTTGACCTTTTTTTTAAAAAAAATTCGTAATTTTTTATTTTGTAAAACAAAAAAAAAAAAAAATTCAAGTACACTTAAAACGCTGATTGGGACAACGTTTTTAGTGTATTTGTTTTTTTTTTTTTTTTTCGACTTTTGTAATTTCTAATTTAAAAACAAAAAAAACAAATACCCTAAAAACGTTGTCCCAGTCAGCGTTTTAAGTGTATTTGATTTTTTTTTATATAAAATCAGAAAGTACGAAATAAAAAAAAAAGTCAAACATTTTTACACTTTGGTTTTTTTTTTTTAAAAAAAAAACAGGGGTTAAATGCTGATTGAGTCAGCGTTTTACCCCAGAAGCTTAGTTTGGTAAATAATTTGATTACGAGTCTACTTTACAAAATAGTTTTGTAATGAAGCTTAGTTTGAGAAATCATCCCATATAACGCTTCTACATTTATCATTGTATACACTTCAATACTATAATGGCTCTACCTCTACTATGTGAAATTTGATAAAATGTTTATCTCAGCATTTAATGTATATTCACGAAATGTCTCATTTTCCAATCATTCAACTATATCGAATTATCGATTTACTAAGTTCAATGTTAGTTGAATAAATCAACATTTATATGTTTCAATGTAGCAAGGTGCTACTTGTTACAATTCATTTTGCTGATTGGCTAGTTGGTCAAAATATATTCATGGAATGGCGTGGATTGGTATTAGTCCTAAAATCATTCTATTAATACTTAAAATACTTTGCGGCAAAAAATGAGAAATTACTCTGTATATGGCTAGATTGCCTAACATACACATTTGTTTTTGTACAGGTCATAATCATGTGTCTATAAGATCCCGCTCCAATATTTCAATCTAATTTTTACACAAGTACATTTAATATACCTTCTGATCAATAGATTAACTTAAAATAAAGACTTATATGGTATACCACGAACTAGTATCCCAACTACTATAATGTCAATATTTAAGAGTTAAGGAAGAAGCTAAGGTGATCCCTCACTCGTAAACACAAACATCATGGGATAAAAACCTTACTCATTTTTCATTAACCAAAACTAGATATAACGTATACGTATCAATATATTCACCAAAAAGAGCAACCTTTTTTTTACCACCCTTTTAACCACTCACCTAATCCCACTCTAATACTCTATCAACCAATTTGGGAAGAAATCCCCAAATTCAGAAACACATCTCAAATAATTCAAGATTGTGATTACTCTAAAAATTAATTTTACTTTTCAAAATAAAATTAATTTCAATACTTTTCAAAATAAAATTAATTTCAAAAAAATCCTTTGGAAATTTTGATTTTTACCACCTTCAAATAACGACTTTGTCGAATTTACCACCTCCAAAAAAAAAACATTTACTTTACCACCTCATAAAAAAATTAAACATCAGTTTTACCACCAATCACCTCCAACTAACGGATTCCGTCCAAAAATCCGTTAATGGGGCCTACCTTGCACACGTGTCGCCATATTATTGGTTAAGTTTTAAAAAAATAAATAAAAAAAACAAAATAAAAAATAAAAAATCCCCATCAAGCAACCGATGGTTGCTGCCACCGTCGGGACCCCCACCGCCGGACCGGCTACGACCAGCCCCACCACCTAACCGTTACAACCATCCCCCACCACCTAACCGCTACCAGCCACCGTCGGGACCCACAGCCACCGCACCGATTTCGACCTCAAAACCCTAGCCACCACCTAACAGCTACGACCAACCCCACCACCTAACCGCTACCACCGCACCGCACACCACAGCCGCGCCGATTTCGACCCCCTTTCCACCAATTTCCGACCTCAAAACCCTAGTCAACACCTAATAGCTACGACCAACCCACCACCTAATCGCTACCACCGCACCGCACACCACAGCCACACCGATTTCTACCCCTTTCCACCAATTTCCGACCTCAAAACCCTAGCCACCACCTAACAGCTACGACCAACCCCACCACCATCCAAACCCAGACCAGAAACAACCGCCACCCAGACGCAAAACCACCCCGACTCAAAACCACCACCACCCAAACCCAGACCAGAAACAACTGCCACCCAGGCGCGAAACCACCCCGACTCAAAACCACCACCACCCGTCAGAAACCACGCCAGCCAGACGCGAAACCATCGCGACTCGAAACCACCACCACCCAGACGTGAAACCCACACGAAATTCCGACTAACCGAGGTAGTTGATTTCGTTGCTGGTTGGTTGACATGGAAGATCGGGGAAGATGAAGAAGAAACGTCAAAAATGTGGGCCCTACTAACGGATTCATGGACGGAATCTGGTAGTTGGTGGTAAAATCGATTTTTTGGAAATTTTGGTGGTAGTAAATTAAATCTTTTTTTTTGGAGTGGTAAATTCAATTAAGTGGTTATTTGAATGTGGTAAAAATCAAAATTTCCAAATCCTTTAAATTGAATAAAATTTTCGAATCCGGGCCCACAATTTTCCCCTTTAAAATAGGGTTTCTGCTTTTCCTTCATTTTCTCTCACTTCACTTCCCCATACTTTCCAGTCTTCCACTCTCACTCACTCCAATTCTCACTCAAAACACTTTCTCTCTCCTCTCGTCGGCGCTTCATCGGCGATTTTTCTCCGGCGAACTCTCTTTGCTGCTGCATTTCACTTCCGATCGCCGGAAAACTCGAAGGTGACGCAAGATTCTGTCGTTTCTTTCTCTCTTTCTTCCTCTTTTTGTCTTTCTTCCTTTATTTTGATTGTTGATGATGTTGTTTTTGAATTATTTTGCTGAATTTTTGTGTTTATTTTTGATTGATTAATTTCTCGTAATTTTTTGGTTTTTTTAGTGATTTTTCTTGAAAATTTTACGTATGTACGCATGTTCATGAAAGTTGTGCTATAAATTGGAGTAAATTGCTGGTTTTCTGTTGTTAATTGTATGCTAGGGTTTTTGCTTGTGATGAGTTTCTTTCTATTTTCTTCTTGTTTTTTTTTTAAATATTTTTTTTATATATATTTTTGAAATAATGTTTGTATAATTTCTTTGTTTGATTTTTGTGTGTAATTTTTTTTTTTAATTTGATTAATTTATGTAATTTTGGTTATATAAATGCTAGAAATTTTAATAGGTCTGTGTGTCTCAAATGCCTGAATTATGCTAATGTGATGCATGTGACTTTGGAAGGCTGTAATTTAGGAAGGGTTGTTTGATGGATGATTATGAGGGATTATGTGCAGTTGTAGGAGTATCCTTGATTTGATTAGGAAGGAAATGTATATATAGACAGGAATGTTTCGATTAAGCATATAAAAATTTTATGCCCTTACGCTGCCTCCCTTGTTCGTTTTGACCTAACAAATTTGGTCACATTGTTTTTGAATTGTAGTTTTTATTTTTTATTTTTTGTGATGATGGTGTTTTTGTGTCAATCTATGGTACAATTTATTTGCTGATAGCTTGATTGGTATATACCAAGAAGTTTGGGGGATTGCTTTATTGTCTGTTCTAAAGTGCCCTGGTGGGAGCAGTGTCGTCTTGTAAATGTCTAAGTTTGGGGAGTGGGTATTTTTGGCTGTGTAGAATGAATCCTAAGGCCATTTCTTTTGCAGCAAATGAATACTAGATCTCACAGTTATGTGGCGTGATTCTTAGCAGTCGGTAGGATTACTGCTTCCGTGTTTTGATTTTTTCTTTTCTACTTTTCATTTAGAAGTGGTGTAAATGTGTAATTGTAGGCAATTTTTTTTGCACTTTTCCTTTTCATGATTAAATATTAAAATTGTGGGCAATTCTTTGGTGTTCTGTTATGTTAGGACTATGCAAATGCAATTTGTGACTCTATATTTGGCTTCCATTTATCTAGATAAAATACATGTTCTTAATGCTGGTTTCCTGGCAACACGAGGTCATTGGGGAAATGGATTATCGTCTTGCTAAGCATTTTTCATATGGAACTTAATGTGTAATGGAGCTATTTGTTAGTAAGTCTAATCCCAGTTACTGTCATTATCTGTCAAGTGTAATTTTGCTTGTTTTATAATGAGGTATATGGATGGGTGTGGGCAATCATGATGTTTACCTCTATTTTAAGTATCATATGAAGTTTCTGTCGTATACTTTTACTGCTTAACATTGTCATAGACTACTTGCTGACCACCCGGTATACATTAAAATATTAAATGAAGATGCTTTTTTCAGCCATTGGCTAGTATGTTCAACTGTGGCATCTATTTTAGCTCATCAATGTGCTTTCTATGAAAGCGATGAGAATACAAGGTATTGTTGTTTTTGGACTTTAAAGTTCTTCCACTCTTGTTTGACACTCAAATTTATTTTTGTCAACTCTTTTCTTTTTTTGGTGAAATTTGGTTATTAACTGATATGCGTTGTTCATGTCAAAATTATCTGGCTCCCTTTCTTTGCAAAGTATAGTGTTGTCCTCTTCATTGGGTTAGAGATCCTCTGATAGTCTGATGAGCTTCAGTCTTTTAAGAGTTTGTAATGTAGAACTGGTGGATTCATTATTGATTGCTTTATGATTGTTGAGGCCTACATTGTGTCCTACATTGTGTTTATTCACTTGTGTATAAATTGCTGATTGAGAATTATTGGACAGTAAACTGAAGATATGAGTTCAAGAAAGGGCGTTGATGGTTTGAGCAAGGCTGTTAATGATATCAGCCTCGAATTTGCTGAGGATGGGGCCTGGGAAGATGTCATCCGGAAGCCAAAGAAATTTGGAAGGGGAAGACCATGGGTCCAACCAAACCCCCCACCAAAAGCATGGGGTCAGCCCGATACTGCTCATAGACTAGGCATACGTAGCTGTAATGCCTCAAACAGGAATTGGTCTGTGAAAAGCGGATCCTCTCAACCGAGAGAGGAGGAGGTCGTTGATGAAAAAGAGGTGGTTGATGAAACAAAGGAGAAGGCACATAATGATTCAGAGGATGAAGTGTACTCTGATGATGATGATTATCTTCTGAGCGACGGTTCTGATTCTGATGAAGGACCGCAAACTCATGAGTCGATGAAGAACAATAAGATGTTGAAGAAGTTTGTTGAAATTGTGGATGCCCTGACCATTGAAGAAATAAATGAACCTGAACGGCAATGGCATTGTCCTGCATGCCATGGTGGTCCTGGTGCCATCGATTGGTATAAGGGTCTCCAGCCCTTAATGGCGCATGCTAGGACAAAGGGCTCTCAAAGAGTCAAGCTCCATCGAACATTTGCAGATATATTGGATGAAGAGCTTCGGAGAAAAGGAACTTCTGTGGTGCCTGCTGGAGAATCATATGCTCAGTGGGAGGGTTTGAAGCAAGAGGTGAAAGATCATGACATTGTCTGGCCTCCTATGGTTATGATCATGAACACATTGCTGGACACTGATGACAATGATAAGGTGTGCATTTATGTTTATTTGATTTTTTATTTATACATTTGTTAATTGGTCTCGTAATGTCTATGTATATTTGAACCCTCACATATATTTACCATAATATGTACTGCCATCCCTTGTGGATCTGAAGGCTGCATGTTTTCAATTTGTTAATATTATTGTTTGTTTTGTTTAGTGGATTGGTATGGGAAATCAAGAGCTTATAGACTACTTCAAAGGCTATGCAGCTGTAAGAGCCAAACACTCGTACGGCCCTAAGGGGCATCGTGGTATCAGCGTCCTGATATTTGAGAGCTCGGCTATGGGCTTTGTGGAAGCAGAGCGACTTCACAAGCACTTCCAACAACAGGGAACTGGGAGAAGTGCATGGGATAATAGTAGAAAGGCTCTGTTTTATGCCGGAGGAAAGCGCCAACTATATGGCTTTTTTGCTAGGAAGGATGACCTTGAAGAATTTAATAAGCATTCTCAAGGTTTCTTTCTATCTCCTTTAATATGATATTTTGTTATAGCTATGTATGCTGTACATCCACACTTGCAAGTTATCCATGCCATATATTGTAGTCTTGATTTGAGTTCCTGTGAGACCAGTGGCAGAATCTGCTTGGTATACGTCTTTGTTATACTATGTTTTGGACTGTGAGTGATAACAAAATTAAAGGGACTGTTGAAATTCAAGTCTACTTGGTACATGGTATTATGTTTAGATATTGTCATTTCCTTGCAAATCTGGATCCACGGCAAATGTCCTGTTTGGGAATTTAAATCATTTGGAATTAGATTTAGTGAATCTGATGTACTCGTTAAAGAAGGCCATCTCTCTGACTTTCCTGTTTTCTTTCCAAATAGTAGTCATTTCCAAGTCCCACATCATCATGCTTCCACCATTTCCTTTTTCTTCAAAACCCTACCATTGATGGCCATTAGCCCATGAATGTTTCTTTCTCTCTCCCTCAATTGCTCATTAGTCATAACTTCATCAATTTCTGTCATTGGTTTCTCTCCCAAGTCTTTTCTACTCATTTTTTTTAATTTTTCAGAATGCGCACCAATGATGGATTTTTTTCCCCTCTCTGTGCTTTTGCCATTCCACCATCATCGCCAACTTTGCAGCTTTCTCATTTTCCTCAAGCTAATTTTCTCTACGTATCAAATAGCAATGGCTGTTGGTCATCCAACTCTGCTAATCCTCTCTTTCTCCGTTTTTTCTGTCCTCTAAAGGGAAATAATAATAAATGTTCTTGTTTTTTCTAACAGATGTTTAGGAATCGTTTCGAATTTTAATTTAAATAGCTGAAATGAAGCATTTGGAATGAACAATTGTTTCCCAAACACAACCTTAATTATGTATTTGTTATGTTCTTTTTCTGTCGAGATTAGGAAAAACAAGACTGAAGTATGAGATTAGGTCATACCAGGAGATGGTAGTTGTTCCCTTGAAGCAGATGAGTGAGGATAATCAACAACTCACTTGGTTTAAGAATAAATCCGCCCTCTATCAACGGCAAAAGAAGGCGAATGAGGAACTTAATAACGTTCTCTCTGAGAAGCTCAGGAACATAATGGAGGAAAATCGGATCGTGAGACAGAGAACCAAAGAACAGCATGAGGAGAATAAAGAAGAGGTACCTCATTTTTTTATTTAATTGATAATTCAGCACCACAGTTTTGTTTTTTTCTTTTTTTTTTTTTTAACAGCAAGTATTGAAGGCTTACTGAAATTTTGTGAGCTTGTTTCATGATGGTGTCTCCTTAGTCCTTGTGCTCTAATATGTCTGGCACTTTCATACTTATGGTCATATGGACACGATTGAATTTTTCATCTAGTATGCACTATAATTCTTTTCCTTCTTGCAGATGGATTTTCAAGAGCAGTTCTTTAATGATCAGATCCAGAAAATCCATGAAGCAACAAATGTGAAGGAGGACCAATTTGAAAAGCTTCAGCAGGAGGAGCGGAAGAAGATTGAAGATTTCAAGACAGTAGCCTCAAACACAGAGGATGGTAGGCGCAGGTAATGATCTCACTCTGGGTTAATTCTGAGTATCATTTACAATCTTGCTTTGCGTCACACAGGTGATTATCAAGAAAGTACATGTGCAATCGATATGATTATATTGTTCTTTCCTCAATCATCTGTCCTGGCTATGATGTAACTTGGAGCCTGTTTATCTTTACTGTGAGTTTGCCTTGTTACAATCGTATCGACATGCATATTGCAAATATGTAGTAGCATACACTTGTCAGCTTTCTTTTCCCTTCCATTTCAGGGCTGAGGAGGCGACCAAGTTTAAGGAGATGCAGAACCAAGAAATTGACAAGTATTTGGCTGAGAGAGAGCAACTGGCAAAGATTCACAGTGGGAAGAAGATTGAGATGAAGAAGAGGCATTGGGAGGAGGAGGTGGAGCTGGAGAGGGAATTTGATGCTGCCTTGACCGAGCTAATGAACAAGTATGCTCCTCGGCCCACCGAAGATGCTGTTGGTGCTGGCGCTGGTGCTATTGCATAACTATGGTGTACTTGGGAATTATCTAAAAACAGTCACAGAGGATGGAAGAAAAACATTTCAGTTTAAAGACTTAACAAAGTAGTCGTGGTTGATGTCTGAGTTTTGTGTATGGAATGATGAACTGACCTAAAGAGAGATGACAAATAGTGACTATGTAAATAGCCTGGAATGGCCAAAGTAATTTCGAAATCCATGTTAATGCACAGTTGTTTAGGAACAACTTTGGTGCTAGGTGATACAAGGGGGAAACCATGTTTTCTACTAGTACATGTAATATTTCTTCTGCTTCCCTTGATTACTGTGACACTCGGATCATTCCTATTTTCAACAATGTGAAATTGCGTGGGTTTTAACTGCTATGCTCTATTCTACAAGTTTCTTCCCCTTAGTTTTTATGTTGATTCAATGACTTTTGTTGTACGAGGTGATTTGAAGTGCGAAGGTAAGAATGTAGTCTGTGTTAACATTTTACAGAAGTCATTATATGCCCTTAAAATGCCATATTCTGGACTTGAGCAACCCTTTACATCAAGGAAATCAAGGATAATAAACAGGAAGGATCCAAACAACTTGAGAGTAGAGACACTTATTTGAATTTGTTCATGTTTCTTTTTCCTTGTTTTATGTCTTACGTCTTTTATAGGTATAACAGGTTCAATATGTCAACCGATATAACTCGTTTGTAAATTTATGGATGATCGAATTACTGAAATTACGTAGCTTATCTCACTTTTGCTTTTACTCTTCAACTTATACAAACATCATATAAAGAGCCAATGCAGGGCAGGAGTTGATTTATATTGTATCACTGCATTATGCATGTACTGTATTCTGTATAAATATTCCGTAACAAATACTTTAAACTGAGATTGAAATCTTTGAACGAGTATGTTATTCATACAATCATTAGATATTGTTGTGCATAATCTTGTTCACGAGTATATAATTAGAGTAGATCAATGGGTTGTGTCAAACCAAATTTGGGCCAATGTTGTGATCAGAGTATTTGAATTTCTTAAATAGGAAGTTAAAAAAGTTGGTTTGTTACAGTGAGGAAAGCACACGATCTGAAGGAACACACATGATCATGAAGATGATGAGTTGCAGAGCTGGTAGTTCCGCCATCTTTCGTTCCGGTATTCCTTCTTCTTTTCTCTTGTTTCCTCACTTTCACTTTCAATCGAATTCGTACTGTTGTTGATGACCGTGATTTGTTTCTACAATCAGTTAGAGATCAATGCAGTTTAGGATTTTCTGATCTCAAACTTCCACTCTCTCTTCCATCAATTCATTCATTCGCGCCCTCTTCCTTCTATCATTGATTTCACTCTGCTTTTTACTGCTATTGTCAAATTAAAGCGCTTTAAACCTCATTCCATCATTATCTCTCTCTCCAAGCACCTTGAATTGTATGGTATTAGACCCGATATGCATTCTATTAGCATTCTTGCCAATTGCTACTGGGTTTTCTCTCCTGGGTAAAGCACTTAAGCTTGGGTATCCCCTTGATTGTGTTATTTTTAACACCTTAATTAACGGCTATGTCCACTGTGATAAGCTACCCCAAGCTGCTCATTCGTTGAATAAAATTATCAAGCTTGGTTTCCAACCTTCCGTTGTTACCTATAATACTATTGTCAAAGGCCTTTGTAGGATTGGCGACAATGCGTCTGCTCTCGCTTTTCTTAAGAAAATGCAATCTGGATCTCATTTTAAGCCTAACATTGTCTCATACTTCCTTGACCTGTAAGGACAGGTTGTTACAACAGGCCCTTGACCTGTTCTCCTCTATGAAAACTAAGGGCATTAAACCCAATGTTGTCACTTATACTTCCTTGATTCGAGGCCTCTACAATTCCGGCTGTGGGGATGAGGCTCAGCGTGTGTTGACTGAGATGTTAGAGAGCAACATTGCACCAAATATTAAGACCTACAGCATGCTGGTTGATATGTTTTGTAAAGATGGGTGCGTTGATCAAGCTCAGTCCATACTAAAGCACATGATTGAGATAGGTGTGCCTCCAAACATCCTTACTTATAGTATTTGATGGTTATTGCTTGCGCGGTTAGATGGAAGATGCAGAGAACCTACTTGATCTCATGGCTGAAAATGGTTGTGAGCCTAATCTTGTAAGTTTCAGCACTATGATTAATGGGTATTGCAAGGCTAATAACATTGACAAGGCCCTAACCATATTCCATGAGATGTTACAGAAAGGGATAACCCCTAATGTCGTTACTTATAGCTCTCATATCGATGGGCTGTGTAAAGCCAATAGACTCCCATCTGCGCGTAAGCTGTTTAAGGAAATGCAGGCTCATGGAATTGCTCCAGATTTTGTCACCTATGCATCTTTGCTTGACTGCCTTTGCAAAAGTCCACGGCTTGACGAGGCAGTGAAATTACTTGAAGATATGGAGGATAGTGGTGTTAAGCCAGATATTGTCATCTATAATATCCTAATAGACACCTTGTGTGAGGCTGGACAACTTGAAGATGCAGCAAATTTCTTCTCCGATCTCATATCAAAGGGTCTGCAACCTGATATTAAAACATACAATATATTGGTCAAAGGCTACCGCAAGAAAGGGCTCATGAGTGAAGTTGGTCAAGTGTTGAGGATAATGGAGGAAGATGGTTGCCCCCCCTGATGATGTTACTTTTAGGGCATGCTTGGATCAGAGGAAATGTATTATTAGGGCAATAAAAGTAAAATTAAGCAAAATGAAAGTGAAAATAGGGAAGGAAGAGATAATGATGGTGTGATTGTAAGGAAAATTATGTAGTGATAGTTGTGATATGAGGTAATAGTTACTCTAGGGGGAGGGTGGGTAACTATTACCCTCATTATGAGGGTAATAATTCCTCCGTCTCTCTCTTTTCCTCATGGCACAATTACTTTATTTCATTTGTAAACACCGTGCCTTCTACAAGTCTACAACAATACATCTAATTACTTATGTTTTTTCAAGTTTGACTTTTATTACCCCCTTAATATATTACTCGACTTTTTTTTTTTGATCCGTTGTATTAGACTATTTATAAGACTTCCTTTTTTTTTTTTTTTCTTTTCACTAATCCGTTGTATTAGAGTAGGTCTAATACAACGAATTCTTATATCTAATACAACGGTTAGTATAAACCGTTGTATTAGACCTGTTTTAGTATAACCGTTGTATTAGCCTAGTCTAATACAACGGTATAAAATTAGCCGTTGTATTAGCTAAATTTTGTAATGTTGTATTAGATTAAAAATGTAGTAGTGGATAATTACTTCATTTGCTCTGTTTGAGTGTTTGGCGGGGAGAGGGATAGTGTTTTAGGAAAACTCTTTTAACCACTTACCCAATACATTATCTGTGGAATTTGTCCACTTCATTAATTACAAAAAATACATAAAAAAAAGGGGTATATATATATATATATATATATATTAAATCAACTAAATAAAAAAAATGGATACATATGTAATGATAACCATCACTAATTTACCATTTATTGTGCAATAAACCTATCAGAAATTGGTCTGTGAAATATTGTCCTTTCACTATCTTATTTTTCACTAGTAAGTAGTACGGACTACGGAGTAACATGTACTATCTCTTAAACAAATCCCTCTTTATTTGTTTACCATAATCATGACCTTGATCATCACTCCTTACTTTTTACTTAGTAGCTTTTACATATATTCTTTTCAAATGAAGCCTTATGCAAGTTTAGATTGGATAGAACATAACTCAATGTGAAAGACTAAAAGCATACTGTTTCAATGACAAATATAGTACGGAGTACATTAGTTTTATTTAATGCAACTCAAAATAACAATAGAGGATTTGAATTTATGAGCCATAAGGGCGATACAAATTGCAAATGAAGATAAGGGATTTCAATTTGTATTGTGCACAACCTATCGATCTTAACCTTTCTAATCAATAATCATCTAATTCATGTCACTTACAAGATTTTCATTTCAAAGGTCACATACTCAATCACATGTAGCAAAAATATTTATTTTTAAATTTTTTTTAGAACTCATCCAAATTTAATTTATTATTATGAAACTGACATATTTTAGGGAAATTCTCAATGGTAGGCCTGAACTTTTGGCAATTCTCAATGGTAGCCAGTTTTTTTTAAAAAAATCTCAATGGTAGCCCTGAACTTTTTAAAAAGTTGCTTCCGTAGCCTATTTACTTTGAAACCGTTACCTTTGAACTATGGTTAAATATTTTGACGTTGGTCAGCATTTAAGACATTAACCCACCCACCCAACTGCATTTAAACCATTGTGCATTCATCTTCTTCTCATTACTTTGTTTCACGCTTTGAAGGAAGATCGAAGAACACAATTGTGGGAGGGGATTTGAAGGTCGAAGAGAAGTTTGCGTGTAAAGGCTTGATTTTGTGTGCTGCTGCATCAAGGTAGGTGTTAATTATTCAGTTATAGTTTAGGGTTTAATCTGTGAAATGCTCGACGTTATGTAATTGAATGACTGACGAAAAATAGGGTTTTTTTTGTTAAATTATGCATGTTAGTCGTTATATGTTGTTAATTTTGGCGTTAAAATGTTGAATTTTGGTGTTAAATTGTTGATTGTTGGCAAATTATGGATTAAATGTTGAAATCTGGGCAATTGTGGGAATTAGGGTTCGATTGTTGAATTTTGGCATGGTTAATGGTATTTTCTGTGTAATTGTGGGAATTAGGGTTCAGTTGTTGGACAATTATATGTACTGTGAATTATATGTATTGCGGGAGTTAGAGTTTTGTTTTGTTCGTTATATGTATTGTGAATTTACAGTTGATCTTCATCAACATTTTATATTGATATTTTCATATGTAATTACTGCAGAATGGACTGCCCAATCACCCTAAAGTTTCAATACAAGAGTATTGATGTTGACATTGTAGTAGATGACATTAATAAGGTTGTGCTTATAGACCTTATCATAGATTATTGGGAATTTTGTGAGTTAAATTCCATCCCCACACCAAGATACCCTAGGTTTGAATATGTGTGGAAGATGAAACAATATGAGTTAAGGACAGACAATGATTTGATGGTAATGTTTGATAGGCTGCAGGGTAGAACTGTGATACATATTTGGGTAGATGATGGTGAGGGTGAAACTGATATTGCACAAGCTGCATCTTTGTTAAGAGCTGGTAGATCTGAGAAAGAGAAAGTTGAAAAATGGAGGGAAGAAGCTAGGAAGGAATTAGAACAATCTGACCCACAACCTGACAACCCACCTCTTTCAGAACAAACAACTGAATTAGTGACTTATGTGCTTGATGGGGATAAGGAAGGGGGTAAGCAACATGTTAAGAAACAACTAACCAAGTTAGTTCCTAAGAGAAGTAAGAACACAGAGGGGGTACATGGGGGAGAAGGGAGAGGAAAGGGGTGTGCAGAAGCTTCAAGTAGAGGGCGCGGAGGGGGAGGGGTAGAGGGGGAAGAGGTAGAGGTAAAAAAACAGGGTTTTAATTTGAGGAATGGTTTAGTTCATCCAACCCTTTGCCTGACAATGCAAAACCACTAACTGAAATTGAGCCCCCAATAACACAGCCTCCTGTAACTGATCCTAAGCCACTTCTTGTGCTTAGGAGGAGTCCTAGAAAAAGAACAAAATCAAATGATCAATTAAATGTTGAACCCCCAGTAACACAGACCATGCAACCCTCTGAAACACAAGCTGAACTACTACCTATTGTCATGAAATCAATCTCTTTCATTCCCACACCAAATAACCCAACTCCTGACATAGCAGAAGGTGGTTCAAGTAGGTCTTCTTTTGTCCCAAACACAATAAAAAGGAGAATTCCTATGACAACAGCTAGAAGAAAGGGGATTGTTATTGATTCATCTGTGAGTCAGGGGGGTAGCAACAGTTTAAGTCAAGGAAATAGGGTAGTAACAGATGTTGCTGTTGACTTGGATGAGGATGATGACTTTGATATGTTCAATGACATAGAGGATGATGAGGAGAATGAGTATGTCCCTATGGGAGAGGAGGACTTAGATGAATATGATGATGATGATGATTATGACAGTGTTGAAAATGAGGGTGACTTAGAGGATGATGAGGGTGCTGAAGCTATTGCCATCCATGACAACTTTGATCCTTTTAGTAGTGAGCTATTTGATGATGAGATAGGGGGTGATGACAACTACTTTAATAGGCTTTACAGAATTGGAGAGATATACAAAAATGAGGAGTTTGGAACAATAGTGTTGAAACCATGGCAGTTGTTTATTGATAAACAACACTTGAGGGATGTGGTGAGGGAATACTGTATTCAGTGTGGGTTTTCTGTGGTTGTGGTTAGAGCAAACAACCATAGGTACACTGTGAGATGTGCTGCTATGGGGTGTGAGTGGAGATTGCATACATCTAAGCTAGCTGATGGGGTGTCTTGGGCTATTAAGAGTATTACCAACTCTGAGCACACATGCAGTGGGTTGGATGTTAAAAACTCAATGGTGAGTTGTGCATGGGTTGTGAGGGTGCTTCTTGAAGACGTGAGAGCAAACAATGACATTACTGCAAAGTCATTGAACACTCTTCTTTTTCAAAGGTTTGGTGTGCAAATGGCAACAAGCACACTGTATAGAGTGAGGCAACATGCTTTGTCTCAGATTCATGGGTCACATGATGAGTCATATGCCCATCTTCCAAAGTATTGTGAAGTCATAAAGCTGACAAACCCTGGATCAGCTACTTTTGCTGCATGGAAAGAATTAGCAGACCAACCTGAGAGGCCTTTGGTGTTCAAAAGTATCTTCATCAGTTTTAGTGGTGTACTTAATGGGTTAAGGGGTTGTAGGGCCTTGATAGGGGTTGATGGGGCACACCTCAAAGGAAATTATGGTGGTGTCTTGCTCTCTTCTGTTGCACTGGATGGGAACAATGAGCTATTCCCATTTGCTTGGGGAATAGTCACTGCTGAAGATGGTGACAGCTGGTCCTTTTTTGTTTGACATTTAAAGAATGCCTTAGCTTCACTTGGAAGGGGAGACAATTAGTGCATCATTTCTGACAGGCAAAAGGTTTACATTACTCAACTTAATTTACCATATTTACCTTATTTAATTGATGTAGATACCACACTAACATCATGTAAGTGTCAAATGCAGGGTATTGATATTGCATTGACTGATGTATGGCCAGAAGTTGACAGAAGGTATTGCTGCAAGCACCTTGCAGTCAATTGGAAGAAGTCATTTCCAGGGCCTTTGCTGTTCTCTTTGTTTTGGAGAGCATGTAATGCTAACTCAGATTTCACTTTTAAGAAGGCTATGGATCAATTAGGCAAAGTTAATCCAGCTGGCAGGGTTTGGCTTTCTAAATTAGGAGATCAAAAGAGGTGGAGTAAACACAAGTTCAACACTGAACTGAAGTGTGATGTCAATGTCACCAATTTTGTTGAAAGCTTCAATGCCACACTAGGATTGGATAGGAGCAGACCAGTTCTGACATTACTTGAAAGTAAGTCACAATGACATTTATCTGCTATAATGCTTGGCAAAAGGGTTGCAATTATCTGTTACTAATTTCCCTTTGATTATTATAGGTGTTAGAAGGAACACTATGGTTAGAATGGCAAAAAGGAGGCAGGTTTGTGAGACATGGAAGAGGCAAGACATATGCCCACACATTATAAAGAGGATACAACAGCTTGTTCATGAGAATAGGACTTGCATTGCATATATGAGTGCTGAAGGAGAGTATGAGGTTCAAGATGGCAAGTCAGTGCTCCCTGTAAACCTCAACAACCACACTTGCTTATGCAATGTGTGGCAGCTGACTGGAATTCCATGCAGGCATGGTATAAGAGCCATCATTAAAGCAAGGTTGGACCCCCACTCATTTGTCAGTGACTGGTATTCAGTCATCAAGTAAAAGGAAGCTTACAGCTGTGGGATTAAATCCATACCAGATGTTGAACAATGGCCACCCATAGACATGCCTCACATTAATCCACCACCCATGAAAAGGGGCATAGGGAGGCCTTCTAGAGAGAGGAAGAGAGCAGATGATGAAGAAAGGAAGGGCAAAAGGGCTAAGACAGTTAGGTGCTGCAACTGTAAAGCTTTTGGCCACAATGCAGCTACTTGCAAAGGAGGTATGACAGCTAAGCAAAAGGCAAGCTATGGTAAAAAGGGTAAGAAGAAGTAACAAGCACTACCATCCTCTCAACCAGCATTAGGGACAAGATCAAGATCAAGATCTGCTGCAGCAGTTGCTACATCACAGCCTTAAGCTTAACTTTCTTATTTTTATGACAAATATCATCAGCCAAAACATTAATTATTACCTATAAATATTTTGTACTAAAGTATTTTCTATCAGACTTAAGATATGTATTTTGTACTTAATTAGTTTATATCAGACTGCAACCACTTCATTTTATATCCCACAACCTGACAAATTAATATTCAAATACCAGTGCATTTCATACAATCCTAAGTCCTACATTACATCACAGTACATGAAAATTACTCCATCATACTAAACAGGAAATACACAAACAATACCACAATTGCAATCTTCACACAACAGCTAAGTCCATCTTTCACTCCAGCAGCAATAGCAGACCCAATTCCCCTACTACAGAACACAATTTCTTCATCATTCACCCACGAAAAAAATCCACACAAGTTGCACTTGTAGTAAGCTCTTCCTGGGTTGCTCCTTGAGTCTGATATCTTGATGTCAGCGTATTTCTTAGGCACACAGTTGCATACCTTCATCTTTGCCCATTTTTCAGCCATGGCTAATGTAAGAAAAATTTCAGAGGGTTAGCAGTGGGGGAATTAAGGAGGAAAAGGGTTATTTATAAAGGGAGAGATGCAAGAGAAAAGGAGGGAAAATTTGGAGGGAAAGTTTGGAGCCAAAAATAAACCCAAATTATCAAAAATAGTTTGCTATTGTCAAATTGAAGCGCTTTAATCCACATTCCACCATTATCTCTCTCTTCAGGCAGCTTGAATTATATGGTATTAAACCCAATATGCATTCTGTTGGTATTCTTGCCAATTGCTACTGTCATTTGGGCAGAGTTGATTTTGGCTTCTCTCTCCTTGCTAAAATACTTAAGCTTGGTTATCCCCTTGATTCTGTCATCTTTAATACCTTAATTAACGGCTATGTTCACTGTGATAAGCTCCCCCAAGCTGCTCATTTGTTGAATAAAATTGTAAAGCTTGGTTTCCAACCCGACTTAATTATGTATAATACAATTGTCAAAGGCCTTTGTAGGATTGGCGACAATGCGTCTGCTCTCGCTTTTCTTAAGAAAATGCAATTTGGATGTCATTTTAAGCCTGATATTGTTATATACAACACTATTATCGATAGTCTTTGCAAGGACAGGTTGTTACAAGAGGCCCTAGACCTGTTCTCCTCCACGAAATCTGAGGGCATTAAACCCAATGTTGTCACTTATACTTCCTTGGTTCGAGGCCTCTACAATTCCGGCTGTGGGGATGACAGCTCAGCGTATGCTGACTGAAATGCTAGAGAGCAACATAGCACCAGATGTTAAGACCTACAGCATGCTGGTTGACATGTTTTGTAAAAGATGGTTGTGTTGATCAAGCTCAATCCATTCTAAAGATCATGATTGAGAGAGGTGTGCCTCCAGACATCATTACTTATAGTGCATTACTTGATGGTTATTGTTTGCGTGGTCAGATGGAAGATGCAGAGAACCTACTTGATCTCATGGCTGGAAATGGTTGGGAGCCTAATCTTGTAAGTTTCAGCACTATGATTAATGGATATTGCAAGGCTAATAACATTGACAAGGCCCTAACCATATTCCATGAGATGTTTCGGAAAAGGATAACCCCTGAGGTTGTTTGCTATACCACTCTTATCGATGGGCTGTGTAAAGCCAATAGACTCCCATCTGCACGTAAGCTGTTTAAGGAAATGCAGGCTCATGGAATTGCTCCAGATGTTGTCACCTATGCCTCCTTGCTTGACGGCCTTTGCAAAAGTGCGCTGCTTGACGAGGCAGTGAAATTGCTTGAAGAAATGGAGGATAATGGTGTTAAGCCAGATGTTGTCATCTACAATATCCTAATAGACAACTTGTGTGAGGCTGGACAACTTGAAGATGCAGCAAAGTTCTTTTCAGATCTTGTAACAAAAGGTCTGCAACCTGATGTTAAATCATACACTACAATAATCAAAGGCTTCTGCAAGAAAGGGCTCATGAGTGAAATTGCTCAAGTGCTGAGGATAATGGAGGAAGATGGTTGCCCCCCTGATGATCGAACCTATAATACGATAATCAGAGGTTATATACTCAATAATGACTTATCAAATGCATTATACTATTGTGATCTTATGGTTGGAAAAGGATTTGAAGCTGATGCAGACACTTTCTCATTGTTTGTTGGCCTCATCTCTTCTGGTAACTTAAGTGACTCAAACAAGGACTTGCTTAAGAAGTTTATCAGCTGAATTCCTGTTAAAATGTATGCAAAGTTTTTGGACAATCTATGAATATGTTCTCTGCAGAGAAATTTGAGATGGAGTAGGATGCTCCTAGACAATCTATGAATATCAGACCGCTGTTAGCTCCAATTGACATAATTCCTGTGTGAAGTAGTAGTGATAATAAGTTATAGTTGGATAGCCATTCCATATTTTTATTACTTGGGGGCATTCAGAAAAGAGAAGAGGTTACTTCAGATTATGTATAGACTTGTTGAATCTAGCTATGGCATAAATTATGCAATGATATGTTATTGCTGCAGCTTTACTACTTTTGTTATTTTTTGTATAGTTCAGACTTGGCTGTTTGTGTTTCATCCTCATTTTGTTTTGTTTGTTTTTTTTTTTTTTTTTTTTGCTTCTGATGTCTGTATCATGGATGGGATCCCTGTGATTTTACATAAACAACTCTGTAATCTTGGCTTTATGATTCAGACTTACAATCTTGTTTTGCATGATCTTCCAGAAATTATAGGCTTTATGCTTCAGGTGAATTAAAATAATCTCTCCTTTTTTATGTGAATTTTCGTCTATCAGTGTTGTCTACATGTCGTACCAATGATGAAGTGTAGGCGTAATTCGGATACATTGGCGTAGTTTCTTAGCAAATCGTTTTAAAGACGTTGATAATGATTTACAGATACCATTTAATGCTGTAGTAAATTGTTATATCAGTATTCATTTAATGAAAAGGGGAAGCTTTCATTGTATTAGACTACAAATGTGCTCAGTACATGCTACTATATGGAGCAAGTTCACTGAGGGCACAAGTCATTATGCCTGGTAAGATCATTTATCATGGCAGTAGGCAGGGTTGGATGGGATCACTGATTGTCTGAAAGTTGTTGGCTTTGTTTCTTTCCCTGGCACTATACGTGTGTGGGGATCTGAAGGGAAGAGCTGTGAGTTCTGGTCATGACTTTGAGTTGGGTTATTTCGTGAGCTAGAAATAAGCTTCCTCCTTAAGCATGATTGGCATGATCCGAAACACACCGGACATTATGTTGAAGAGCTTATGGCATATGATGAGTTAGTCATGAGCCTTCCAAGTTGTTTGAGGTAGGCTTCTTTATCAAACAAGCTTGAAGTTTTGTTTGTTTCCTTAACGAACAACATTTTAACTAGCTTTCTTGTTTGTATGTTTGGTGGTCATGAATGTATTAACACATTTGCACACATTGTTTTCTTTAACCTCTTTCATTTCCAGATTCTATTATGAAACTTCAAGGGGAATTGCACATGAAAACTCAATGTTTTACAAAGAAAAATGAATGTATTTCCTTTGACTTCACTCTTCAGATCACTTGGCTACTTCTTTCTAGGCCTTAACACTGAAGTCAGACCTATGTTCTGAATCTCCCTCTGGTGAAGATGCGGTGGTTGGGTTTATCGGCTCTAGATCTGCTGATCTGCTGAATGTAAATCTGACTCAGATGGTACAATATCAATAGAAGCTTGTGAGATGGGGGAGCAGACTTTTATTCAAACAAACAGGTAACAACAGAAATAAGCAAGTTGAAAATTGGTGTTAGAGAAAGCAGCACAGCTATTATTGTAATCCCTCAGTACTGAATGATTCTCAGCTTATGCTGCTTTTTATTTGCTTACGTATTTGTGTATTGTGATCATTACAAGTTACAATTGCAGAAAAATAAAATTACTGTTATGATAACAAACTAATCTTTATAGAGAGCTACTTGAGCAGGAAATTACTGTTGAAGGTAGCTACTGTAAACTCTCTAATGTGTTGCTGGATCTCACTGGCTTCAGCATGCTTGTAATGAGCTCGAAGACATCCTGTAAGCTCCTGCATCAACAACATCAACTGGGAAGAAAGCGGCGGATTTTTCATGGAACAATCATTCCTTTGAACAGATTTCCTAACAAAGTAACAAGATACTTCGGCTCATTGGAAATAGCTGGTTAAAAGCAATGATCAAGGGTACTTGGTATTGATTGATTTTTTAAAATTATTTTTATTCCAATTTAAAGGAGAAAATACAAGTTATTAGCAAGTTCCTCAAAAAAAGGTTGTTTATTATCAAGGGTATAAATGTCATATTGTGAGTTGTTTAGGGATACTTTTTTAAATTCACCAACATTGGAGCTTCAACAATGGAGATCTTTCACAATGGATCTCGTTGTTTGCTACTCCGCCAATACAATAACCGCCACTTATCACGATGAACCACCGAAAACATGTTTTGATCAATTTTATAGTAGAATGTGGCTCTTACCTTCTTCAATTGTTTTCAAACCCCACCGAAGGTTTCTTCAAGCTCTACGTTTTTTAATAGAACTTCCATTGTAAAAGTTCAAGTACCCTCGACATTTACCTACCATTTTGGTTAACCATTCCCTTAATTTATGTATTTTTTTCTTAGAGTTTACTTTAAATTTAATCCGTCGGTGATTCAGTGTTCGTGGAAGAAGGTGGGCGTTCATGGATGAACATAATAACAAGTGTGGTGTGCTATTGTGCTTGTGGTTGGAGGAAGAAGATTAGAGAAATATACGTACCTTCGTTTTTTTAGTCTTTTTTTTAGTTGATACGTATTTCTGTTTAAAAAGTTTATTTTTATTTGACACGTATTTTTTTTTGGACAAGTTTTATATCTTGCTTCTTTAGCGTACTCTATTTGTTTTATCATTCGCTCTTCTCTCTTTAATATGTGTGCCTAAATTAAACGTGTCAACTAAATGAAAACGGGAAAGTATTTTTTTATTGTTAATAGGATAAATTGCCTACAATATTGAACCTTTTGCTGGTTTTCAAGAAATAATTAACTTATTGATTATTCTAAAATAATCCAACATTTTTTTAATAACCATTTATTCATTGGAAAAAACCCTTTTTATTCATAGCAACCCCGGTAGGTCATCAACCCATTAGAGCACGTTAACTATCCACGTGACACTATGCTATGCACGGGTTATAAGTAACAATGGATTAAAAAAAAAAGTTATATGTACATAGGCTTAAATTGAAAAAAAAAATGGTTAACATAAATGAATAAATAATAACAATAATTAGAAAAAACCTAAGTGAAATGGAAAGAAAAAAAAAACAATTTGACCAAAAAAAAATGTAAAGTTGATTTTACTATCTCAAATAAAATCTTCGTATTCTTTACAGTTGTACCCCTATGCATTTAACTCCATTTTTTGTCCAGATGAATCAATATTATGCCGCGTAACATAAAAATAGCACTTGCACGAATATGAGAACACCATAAGAATAATCCATAAGATGCTTAAAAAAAATGAAGAATAAAATTGAAAGTCAAAATAATTCAATGTTCTCATGAATTTATATATCTAATATATAATTTAAGAGTCGTTTTAATACATATTTCTCTCACAATCCAATTTCTCAATGAAAAATAAATAAATCCCACCATACTTCTCACTAAAAACAAAAACTTACTAACGGTAAACAAATACTTCTTATTTTCATAATGATAATGGAGGGTAGAGATTAGAGAAAGTTATGATAAATTAAGAAGAAAAAAAAGCATCAGTACATAACCAATTAATCTCGTGCTAGTTACTATGGAGTATGGAAATTTAAGAAGAGAAAAAAAAAGGTGTGCTATTGTAGTGATTATGAAATGAAGAACTAACTATGAGTTTTGTGGGTAGTTTATATTATAACCATGTAAAGTGTGCTGTTGTAGACAGTAATGGACAGTTATTATGTAATTAATTTTTTTTGTTTTTTTTTTAAAGTGTTTGTTTTAAAAATTTTAATTAGAAAGTGGTAGGTATTTTTGGAGGGATTAGTGTATTTGGAAGGGAGTGAATGTGAGACAAGTATTTGGATTTTGGAGCGCTCTTATTAAAACGTCTCTTAAATTATATATTACCTCCATTAATAGTTATGTGCAACTTTGAGAGGATTTGCGGTTTACGAAGCAAAACTTGAAGGGCAAAGATTAGAGAATGTTAAAGAACTTAATTAAAGGAATAGGAGAGAGAAAGTAGGCTCACCCACTTGCTTTTTTGGTGGGGAAATCTGGTTCGTTTAGGAGGGACTTGATTTCCCTCCCCCCCCCCCCCAAATTTTCACCAAAAATTCGAATTGGTTAAATTTTTGGGTGGGTTTGTTTTCCCTCCTACTTTTTTTTTTAAAAAAAAAAACACCACAATTTCAAAATTTTTAAAGGCATTTAAAGCCTACATTCAGCATTTAAAAGACATATAAATACCAGCCTCCATAATTCCAACAACATTCAATGTGTCACCAATATTTACAAACATCAAGTTTTCTCAAAAGTTGAATTTCTTAATCCAAAAATTAGCACTAAATACCCATGATTAGCCCATTAAAACCCAAAAAAATCCTCTAAACTAAAATTAGTGATGCACATCATCAATCTTCATAATCTGCATCTCCTAGCATCCTTGATTATCTACAAATCCACATAGGGCAGCCTTCATCTCCTCCAAAAAAAATCATCAGCCACCCTTACATCATCAAGCTGAATCTGAAGAAAAACAAATCAGACACAACACATGGCAGAATTTGTTGAACCTCTGTTTTTCGATGTTGATCAAATACTAACAAAAGAAGATCTAGCAGAATTGTACTATGATCATGAAGAAGATATGCAAGATCTAGGCTTGGAGGACTATGAATCTGAAGATGAGAACATGCAAGACAACCAAGAAGAAGAACATGGCCAGCAAAACCTATGTTGCACGGATATGGACACGGACACGGACACGATACGGACACGGGAAAACGGCAATCCTAAAAATAGGGGACACAGGTACGGCGTATAACAAGACATATAATATATCCAAAAAACGAGAATTTGACAACCTGTTCAATAAAACACTAAAAATTTAGCCTCAAAACACACAAATCTGTTTAAACAAAGTAAATAAACAAAGTGTACGAACATAGTCGCATACATAGGAAGAAACCATCAAACCAAATACATGTCTTAATATTAAGTAGTTTTACAAATCATAAATAAAATAAACATAAGTACTAATAGTTTCATTCTTCACCATCAAGTACATCATCAAAAATCATACTTTCCATCTCGGGTTCATCAAGTGAAAGCTCGGCCATCTCTAGAATACCAACCTCTCCTAGGTTGTCATGCTCATCCCCACCCACATCCCACAACTTAGATCTCCCCTTAGTGTACTCTTCACTTCTCCTAGAAAGTAATCGAAGGTTGTTATGAATGTATACCAAATCTTGAGCACGTTTAGGAGTAAGCTTATTTCTAGTGCAAGAATGAATAAACTTATAGGTGCTCCAATTCCTTTCACTACAAGAAGAGGAAGAAGGTTGGCCTAATAGCTTATAACCCAAACCTTGAAGCATAGGCACTTGAGAACCATAAGTTGCCCACCAATTTTTAGCATCCATCAAAGCCATATCATGCATGCAATCAATGTTGAGAAAGATCCCCTCCGATTTTTGGGAAAATATAGCAAATTCCGTGTTGATCTTGAATCTTTCATCGGGACTTTGGAAAAGCTTTCGAAAACATTATTGTAATCTTTGTGTGGAAATTTCATTGTCGGCACTTGGAGCAACTCGTCCCGGGACCTCATTAAGCCATTCTTCCGTGTAAAATCTTTAACAACAAAATAAGATTAGCCATAAGAAATAAAAAAAAACAAGGAAAAATAAATAAAGATAATAAAAATGAATTAAACAAGCAAAATTTACCTTGGATTCAAAGAGTGTGCTAATGAATGGAGTGGAGTACTACCCTTACTCCAACGACTACTAAGAATCCCTTTAACTACATTAAAGAAGGTAGATTCTTCATAATCTTGTTTACCCTCTTTCTTGTAAATGGCATCTTTCACCCCTTGAACCGTAATATCCCATCTTTCATAAATCAAATGCAAGAAAGATTTGTCGGTGTCACAAACCCTAATCATATCATAGATTGGGCGTGTGAAGTCAAGAATGTAATCAACTTTGTCCCACCATATTTCATCCAAAATCTTTTCCCTTGCATGTGAGGCTTGCTCGCGTCGATCATCCTTGTATAAGGACCAATTCTCACTAAAAACCATTGATTGAAGTGATGTTTTAAGGAGTTTCAACCTTTTAAGCATGCACACAATAGAAGCAAAACGAGTATCGACAATGCAAAGTAGTTTTAATGGAGAAAACTTATTGAACATTGAAAGCCTCATCGAATGATTCATTATGTAATTTTTAATGAACAAGGCATCTGCATGAACTTCCGTTATCCAATGACATTCGTCATACACTTCAACATTATTCAACACATTCTTAGCTGCACAAATGCTTTTCATTGCAAGATTAAGTGTATGAACAACACATGGTGTCCAACATATATGAGGATACCTACCCTCAACCAATTCCCCTGCAGCCTTACAATTACTTGCATTATCTGTGATTATTTAAACAACATTTTGATCTCCAATTTCATCAATCACCTCACTTAATAAGGTATCAATGAAATCTTTGTCCTTAATCTCACCCGAGCAATCAATAGCTTTCATAAACATAGGACCTATTTCGGAAGCAATCATAATGTTAATCAAAGGCCTTCTTTGTGGATCATTCCACCCATCACTAACAATTCTAACACCCTTTGTTTTCCATGTGGCTTTAATAGGTTGTAATAACCTATCCACGTTTTCTTTCTCTTTACAAAGCAAAGTTGTTCTAAGTTTGTTGTATCCAAGAGGCTTATAGCCAGAGAGATTAGAATTGACAGCAATGGTATATGAACTAACATAGTAAGGGTTTCTAGCAAGATTAAAAGGCAACCCCCCTGTGTAAAACACCTAGCAATTTCAGAATCCAACTGGTCACGAGATTTCATATTAAAAGCATCAGAATTTGTATTGTTTGATTTCCTCTTCTTAACATTATCAGATGAACCTAGTCTAACTGATGTAGCTTCAGTTCATGTGTGAGAAGATATGGGTTCATTTGAAAAAGGTGGAACTTTTGGTAACAAAGATTTTTTATAATCCTCGGATTCACGATGAAGCTTTCTTAGTTTAGCAAGGTCATCAATATTCACTTTACTACAAGTTTGAATCCCTTTCCCTATTTCACATAGCAAATGAGCTTTCACTCTAATATATGAACCATTTTTAACTTCACCGCAAAAGTTACATTTCCAATTACAATTTCCTCCACCACCCGATATTTTATCACCCTTAATAACAAACTTCCACAAAGGGTAGGGGTTCTTCTTAGACTCAGATGAATTACTACTACCACTGACATTGCACGAAGCAGAGGCACTAGAACCACTAGAAGACATTCCTGACAATTTCAGCAAGACAACAACACATTTTCAGCAAATCAAACATTTCCATTTAAGCTCAAACAACACAATCAAATTACACAATGCACATGTACAATACTAGAAGACATTCTTGCAAATTGTTTTGAGAAATGAGTCATCCAGTGATAAGAAAAAAGAAACCCAATACCAAAGAAGAAATTGAGGAATTTGCAAACTGTTATTCCAAGAGTAAGCTATTACAAAACCATGCAAGGAATATACAAAACCTACTGTTATTCCAAGGAATATTACAAAACCTACTGTTATCCTCAGACCTCAGGCATCAAACTTCAATTAAGGCAATACCAAATACATAAAAGATTCATGGATCTAATTATGATCAAAATTCAGAAAAAAGGAGTGCATTTAGATTTTCAGCATGCTTCTGTTACAATTTTCATAATCGACATAGGGGAGAATGAGATCCCAAAGCCCAAACGCATCACAAATTTCTACAGCAAAGGGTTTCACCACCCTCGAAAAGAATATTGAACCACAAAACCATGATACAAAATAGCCAATTTGAGCAAAATCGTGAAGGAATGAAATCAAATTAAAATGAGAATGAGAGATTGAGAGGATTACCTGAGAAGGCTGAGAGCACCGGCGGCCGACGAGCTAGAGTGGACGGTGGACTGACGGCGAGTCGGCGAAGGATTGAAGGAATAGAGTATTAAAGTGCGTGGGTTTCGTGATGACTGAGGTTGAGACGAGCGACGAGTGACGCACTGACGTTGTGACGGTGGACGGTGGACGGTGGGCGACGGTCAGGCGATGTCAGTCGGCGGCGATTTGGGTTGAGCCGTTGAGGTGTGTTTGAGAGTGACGAGAGATAGAGAAGATTGAAAGCAGTAGGGTTTGAGAGTTGAGACAATGAAACTTTGAGGAATTTGGGCTGGAATAGCAAAATGGCGTGTCCAAGTTAAAACGGGCCGTGTCAAATGGAGACACGGTCCGTGTCCATGGAGTATTTTTTTAAAAAAAATTTGGGACACGGATTTTGAAGTGTCGGACACGTGTCGCCCTGTGTCCCACCCGTGTCGGTGTCGGACACGCGTGTCGACTCGGACACCTCTGCTAGGTGGCGTGTCCGTGCTTCACAGAGCAAAACACACAAGTTGAGGTTGATTCCCCAAAAATGCAACAACCAATTGAACAAGGGAATCAAGTTCCACAAAGAAAGCAGCTCACCATGCAAAAGAAAAGAGAAATTGTTGGTGCAATGTTGGTTAAAATGCATGAGGGGAATTTACTAAGGGTCACATGAAACATTTATTAGTTCAATTCAATGTTCACAAATCCACTATCACAAGAATATTCATAGACATAACAAAAATAGATGGCACAAGGGAATTTGATTGATGTCAGGACTAAGAAGTATGGCAGAACAGGTCCAAATCCAATGGAATTTTCTAATGAATTCCTGTAGTCAGTCCCTTTGCATTTAAGGCAGACAGAGAAGAGTTATGCAGCTACAATGAAGATCTCTCATGTCACTCTTCACAATTTGAAGAAAAGGGGAAGGCTAAGAACACACACAAGCAGCGAACAAGCCAGCACTGTCATCAGACCACAAGGTAGCCAGACTCAAATGGGTTCTGTCACATATTAATCCAATTACAGGTAATGAGGACCCCACATTTGTTGATATGAACCAAGTCATACACATAGATGAGAAATGGTTCTATCTGAACCCTGATAAGAGGAGGTTTTATCTCCTACCAAGTGAGGAAGATCCATACAGGGCAATACAGTCAAGAAGATTCAAGCTCAAGGCAATGTTTATGGCCTTAATTCAGAAGCCATTGTATGACACAAATGGGGAACTACTCCATGATGGGAAGTATGGCATATTCCCATTTACTGTCAAAGAACTAGCAAAGAAATCCAGCAAAAACAGAGCAGCAAGAACTTGGGAAACAAAGGCACATACTTCAGAATGTAGATAGAAAAGTGATTAGAGATATGTTGCTGACAAAGGTCATACCAGCAATTATGTCTAAGTGGCCTGAAAGTCTGGCAAAAAATGTTGTCATTCAATGGGACAATGCAAGCCTCACCAAGTTCCTAAGGATGAAGAGTTTATGACAGCAACAACAACAAATGGGTTCAACATTCAATTTGTTTTTCAGCCAGCACACTCACCTGATATGAATGTGCTTGATTTAAGGTTATTTAGGTCTATTCAATCTTTGCAATATCAGTCTTTTCCTAGCAACCTAGATGAGCTAGTTGAAAAAGTGATAGACTCTTATGACACATTCAATCCTCAAGTTAACAAGTACATTTGGGTGACTTTGAAAAATTGCATGATAAAGATCCTCAAGGCAGAAGGTGGGAACAAGTACAAAATACCCCACATGAACAAACAAAACTTGAAAATCTTGGCATTCTACCAGATCAAGTAGAAGTGCAGAAGGAAGCAGTGATGGAGGTTGTGAAGTACCTAAACACTATGTTTTGGCCAGCAAATCAAGGCACTGAACAAGCAACAAAAGATATGGAGGTAGATTCAGACTGGGGGACTCATCACAACAATGAAGAAACACATGGACTGCCACACATAACCACTTAGCTCTGTTAATATTTTTTTTTCCATTCACTTATTAGGTGGTTAGGAGTATTTTGTTGATTACAATGATGCAAACATGTAAGGCAGTTTTATGTACACTACTAGAAAAGAGCCGTTCAACGACGGAAAAATTCCGTCGGAATAACCCAAAATTCCGTCGGAACAGTCGGTTTCCGACGGAATTCCGTCGAACGCACCGTCGTATTACATTTTGTAGGAATTCCGCTATATTCCGACGGAAATTCCGTCGGAAAGGTCCATTCCGACGGAATGATGGTTGTCGGAGTCAGAATTGACTTAAACGGGAAATCCGTTGCAAGGTTCCTACGGAAAGATTTCCGTCGTTATACAATATTTTCCGACGGATTTTTCCGTCGGAAACCACTATACTTCCGACGGAAATTCCGTCGGAATGCTGAATAAAAAAAAAAAAAAAAAAAAAAAAAAATCAGCCCACCCACCCAGATCCACCAACTCCCCCCTCCCCTGCTCAACACCCCAATCCAACCCACCGCCACCCCTAACCCACCAACGACGCCACCACACCAGACCCAGCACCGAAACCCACCTAAAACCACCACCCACACCCAGCACTGAAACCCACCTTAAACCACCACCCACACCAAGCACCGAAACCCACCTTAAACCACCACCCACATCCAGCACCGAAACCCACCTAAAACCACCACCCACACCCAACACCGAAACCCACCTAAATTCACCACCAATACCCAGCACCGAAACCCACCCAATAAAACATCAAAAATTTTCGAAAAAACAACCGAAAAAACATTAAATATCTAACAACAAATTAATGAAAAAAAACCGCCAGATCTGGAATTTACCACCACCGAATCACCATTCCCCACCCTCCCCAACCACCACCGAAACCTCGCCATTCCCCCACCCTCCCCAACCAAGCACCACCGAAACCTAACAAAACCACCATACCTTCAATTCCACCTCCAATTCAACCACCACCACGACCACAATTCAAACACCACCAAAAAAAAACCAAATTAATAGAAAGAAAACAAAAAAATACCTTCAATTCCACCTCCAAAACTTCGAAATTGGGATTATATGGTTAAATTCGAACATAAAAACTCCAGATCTGGAATTTTTATGGTCGAATTTAACCATAAACACCATAATTATTTGTTTGTTGACGACCACCAGCCCACACATAATCCATTCTTGTCGAAAATTCAAGGAAAAAAAATGAAAAAGAAAAGGAGAACGAAGGAGAAACCGGAAACAGAGAAAGAAAAGAGATGAAGAGAAAAAGGGAAGGAAAAGAGGAAAGCGAACGAAGGAGAAACCAGAAGAAAGAAGGAGATCGAAGGAGTAAGAGAAACAGGAAAGAGAAGGAGAACGAAGGAGAAAGAACAGGAAAGAGAAGGAGAACGAAGGAGAAAAGAGGAAGAGGAGAGAGAAAGAGAAGGAGAATAAGGAAAAGAAAGAGGCGGAAAAGGTTTGGGTAAGGGGGTATCTGTTTTATGGGCTAGGGTTTGGTAAAAAAATTATTTTTTTTAATTAATTTCCGACGGACTTTAATTCCGTCAAAAATTGTAAATTACAGATAAAGCCGTCGGAAAGCACATATATTTCGACGGAATTTATTTCCGTCGGAAATTTCCGACGCACTTTCCGACGGATTTCTAAATTTCGTCGGAAATATCCGACGGAACATAAATCCATCGGAAATTTCGTTTTTGTGTCCGTCTAAATTTCGTTTTCAGACGGATTTTTGTGTCCGTCGGAACGTTTCTGTCGGAATTCGACTGTTTTCTAGTAGTGTGTAAGGTCTTTTGATAAAGGTATGGTACATTTTGAATGGAATAGAAATGAAAAAGAATCAGTTGTTATGTGGGTACTCAATCCATCAGAAGCTTTGTATGTCATTGTTGAATACAACACTAAATCACAAAGTTACCTCAACAACAACAGCATAAAACAAATTGTTGGAGCAAAACACTTGGGTTTAGTGAAATTCAATGGAGTCCCTTCATCATTTGGATTTGAAAAAGTAAATAACACAGTTAAATGGGGGACTTAATACAAATCAGGCTAAAAAGATAATCAATCGGGACTCTTTTAAGAAATATTTTAAAACACTAAGGGACTAAGCTGCGTTCTCTACCCAAATGTCATTGAGAACACTGTAAGGTATAACCATGCCAACATTAAAAAAGAAAGCACATAGAAGCCTCATCATTCATCAATTAAACCCCCATAGGCACCATATGTCATTTTGGCAACACCAAACCAATCATAGAAGCCTATGAAACCAAAACATGTAGCATGATGCAACAACAAGCCAACATAATCCATCAATCAAACCAAAAATAATCTAACCAGCAAACATAATCCTTCACAACAAGGTTACAAGAATTCCAACAAGCCAGTAATCAACAACAATTACCAGTATAGGATGTCAAGTCCAACAAGCCACCAGATCAGACAAAAACACCAACACATACATGAAGCCAACATAATAAAAAATTGCAAACATAGCCAAGAATCCAAAAGATCAGACAAATGAACTCAACACAACCAAACATCCAACAGGTACAATAACCCAACATAATCAGAAATAAGCAACAAAGCCAACAAGCCACCAGATCAAATCAACATACTATAAAACAAATCAATGGAAAGGGACTCAAATCAAAAATTAAATAATTTAGGGTTAGGAATCGCACTACAAGAAAACAGCTGAATTCCGACGGACTTTTTCCGTCAGAAACAGGGGAAAATCCGTCGGAAAACGGCATACCGATGGAATTCCGTCGAAAACTGTCTATCGGAACAGCCCTTGTCGAAAATTCGACGTTTTCCGAGGGAAATTCCGTCGGAAGCCACTTTTCCGACGGAATTTTCGACGGAATACGTTCTGTCGAAGCTGGTTTTGACTTTAACCGAAATTCCGTGATAATGGATTGAGTTAAATAGTGTCACCCAGGGTTGGAACCCACTCTTTAGAAGTTTATATGCACGCATGCATCATCACTCCATTGCATTGGTCGGAAGTCCAATGAGTCGCAAAGTACCGACGGAAATTTCCGTCGGAAACTGTATATTCCGACAGAAATTTCCGTCGGAAAATTGAATAAAAAAAAATAAAAAAAAAGCCACCCCCCTACCACCCCCAGCCCAGCCCAACACCCCCGCCCTGCCCCCTGCCCCCTGCCACCTACCCCCTACCCTGCCCCTTACCCCATGCCACCTACCCCCTGCCCCCTACCCCCTACCACCTTAACCCACCTACCCCATGTCCTGCCCCCAGCCCACCACCCCTGCCCTGCCCCTGCCACCTACCACCTGCCACCTACCCCCTGCCCTGCCCCCTGCCACCTACCCCCTGCCCTGCCCCCTGCCCCTACCCCCTGCCCCTACCCCCTACCACCTTAACCCTGACCCATCGCCCTCCCCACCTCACCGAAACCCACAACCCCACCTACCACCTTAACCCACTGCCCCCATCCCCTAGCCCACCTCCCCACCTCACCGAAACCCACAACCCCACCTACCACCTTAACCCACCTCCCCGGACCCACCCACCCACCTCCCCAACTACCACCTTAACCCACCTCCCCACACCGAAACCCACCTAACCGAAACCACCCAAAAGAACACCGAAACCCACCTCACCACCACCGAAACAACCACCAAAAACACAAAAAAAAAAAACATAAAAAACATCCATACTTCACCAACACCATATATTGCAAAAAAACTAGAAAATTCAACAAATTAATTAAAATCAAAATTTAGAAGAAAAAAAAGAGAAACATACCTTAATTTGAACAAAAAAAAACGTCGAAATTGGGTTTATAAGGTCAAATTCGACCATGAAAACTCTAGATGTAGAGTTTTATGGTCGAATTTGACATGAAAACCTTGATTTTCATGAGTTGCCATTGAATTTCTTGAAATTATCTTCGATTGCCAAAGAAAACGAAAAAAAAGAAAGAGGGGAAGAGGAAAGAGAAACAGGGAAGAGGAGAGGAAGGAGAAAGAAGGGAAGAGGAAGGTTGTGTGCGCCGGAAATTCAAAGGAGAAGGGAGGAAAGGAAGAAGGAAAGGAAGGAGAAAGAGGGGAAGAGGAAAGAAGAGAGGAGAGAGAAAAAGAAGGGAGGCAGGGAGAGAGAAAGAGTGTATGGGTTAGGGTTTTCTTAGGTTTTAAAGAGATTTTTTTTAAATGGTTTTTTTTTATTATTATTTAATTATTTCCGACGGAATATTCCGTCGGAAACTCGGAAATTTCTGACAGATTTTAATTCTGTCGGAAAATTAATGTTTCGACGGAATATTCCGTCGGAAACTTCCGACGGATTTTGTTTCCGTCATAATATACATTTTCCGACGAATAATTCCATCGGAATGCCCATATATTCCGACGGATTTGTATTCCGTAGGAATTTCCGACGGAATATAAATCCGCCGGAATTTATAGCATTTCCGACGGAATTTTGTGTCCGTCGGAAGATTTCCGTCGGAATCTGGCCTTTTTCTTGTAGTGTCGTTACGCAAGCAATCACTTGGAGGGTTGAACCTTTGAGTTCATCCGCCTCGCACAGTGCTTCAAAGGAGGGCCCTGCACTTCACCATCTTCCATTGGAGGGGCAGCCTTCTTTGAAGAAGGGGATGAACCCTCCTCCTTTTCTGGCTCATCATCAGAGGACACCAAGATTATCTTATGACTTGGTAGGCCACGCATTCGACTTAGAGCCACCAACGTCGCCTTCCTTTTAGCCCGAATCTTCGGGGGTGGCCTAGCCCTCTTACATCAGGGCTTTATGGTGGGCACCGAACTCCCCTCACCAGTTCCAAGGACTGGATCTGCAGCTTCTGCACTGAAATCAAGCGTTTTCTTGCCACGAGACTCCACTTGACCTTCAGCCCTTAACAAACGCTCCTCCTTCTCAACGGCTTCAAGGACCTTGCCAAAAGCCTTGTAGGTAGTCAATGTACAGTAAGGACCAGCCTCACCAGACTCATAGAATTGGCGAGGAAAAGGAGATCCGGTCTCAATAGATTCAATCAGGGACACAATCAAATTACCCTCACCGACGTCGTCGGTGGCCATGAAAGCCTCGTGAAGTGGATCAAGGTTAATCATGTTCTTGGGAGACTCATTTTTTTCAAGATCTGATGTCTCAAGATAAGATCTAGAAAGTAAGATTGGAGAAAACTAAGGACGAACAGGAGAGAGAAAGACGAAGAAGATGAACTAGGGTTCATATGGAGAACTCTCTAGAAAATAAAAGGCAGCCCAGCCATCAGAATTTAATTTTTGGTGGTTGGGAATGTGAGTAAATGAGAGTAGTTGGGGGAAAATGGAATAATAAATGGAGGGAGTAATTAGATTAGGGTAATCTGATTATGTTTTAGATTAAGGCGATTAAAATAAGATAAGGGTAAAATTAAGAAAATCTAAATTTTTAAGTAAGGTAAATATGTAATTTCTAGAGTTTTTGTTTACTAAAAATAGAAAGAAAATAGAAAGTTGCACGTAATATTTAGCGGACAAAAATAGTAAAAGTTGCACGTAATATTTAACGGAGGTAATATTAGATAATTTAATTTTAATGATCTTCAATCTAGTTTGCAAGGAAACGAAGGAAGAAGATGAATTTCAGAGCTGCTGGTGCTTCTCTAGCCTTCTCTCATGGCGGTATTTCTCTCTCTCCTTTTCATTTCTTCAAGTTTTCCCCATTTCAATTTTATTCCCGATATTATTCCCATCATTACCCTAATTATGCTCATACATTTGAAAATCGTGACTTGTTTCTTCAATCTGTTACTGAACGATCCCAATTAGGGTTTTCCGATCTTAATTCTCCCCTTTTACTCTTCAATCAAATGGTTAATTTGCGTCCTCTTCCTTCTCTTATCCAATTTACTCAGCTTTTTACCGCCATTTCCAAATTGAAACGCCTTGAACCTCATTCCACCATTATCTCTCTCTTCCGGAAGATTGAATTACTTGGTATTTCACATGATATGCATTCTTTAGGTGTTCTTTCTAATTGCTACTGTCATCTGGGCAGACTTGATTTCGCCTTTTCTCTCCTTGCTAAAAGGCTTAAGCTTGGTTATCCCCTTGATTGTGTCATTTTTAATACCTTAATTAATGGATATGTTCACTGCGATAAGCTACCCCAAGCTGCTCATTTGTTTAATAAAATTGTCAAGCTTGGTTTCCAACCCGGCTTAATAGTCTACAGTACTATTGTGAAAGGGCTTTGTAGGATTGGCGACAATGCGTCTGCTCTCACTTTGCTTAAGAAAATGCAATCTGGATGTCATTTTAAGCCTGACATTGTTTTATACAGCACTATCATCGATAGTCTTTGTAAGGACAGGTTGTTACAAGAGGCCCTAGACCTGTTCTCCTCTATGAAAACTGAGGGCATTAAACCCGATGTTGTCACTTATACTTCCTTGGTTCGAGGCCTCTACAATTCCGGCTGTGGGGATGACGCTCTGCGTATGCTGACTGAAATGCTAGAGAGCAACATAACACCTACTGTTGAGACCTACAACATGCTGGTTGACATGTTTTGTAAAGATGGCTGTGTTGATCAAGCTCAGTCCATTATAAAGCACATGATTGAGAGAGGTGTGCCTCCAAACATCATTACTTACAATGCATTACTTGATGGTTATTGTTTGCGTGGTCAGATGGAAGATGCAGAGAACCTACTTGATCTCATGACAAAAAATGGTTGTGAGCCTAACCTGGTAAGTTTCAATATTATGATTAATGGATATTGCAAGGCTAAAAACATTGACAAGGCCCAAAACATTTTCCAAGAGATGTTTCGGAAAGGAATAACCCCTAATGTTGTTACCTTAACACTCTTATCGATGGACTCTGCAAAGCCAATAGACTCCCACATGCACGTAAGTTGTTCGAGGAAATGCTGGCTGCCGGAGCAACTCCAAATGTAGTAACCTATGCCTCTTTGCTTGACGGCCTTTGCAAAAGTGCGCTGCTTGATGAGGCAGTGAAATTGCTTGAAGAAATGGAGGATAATGGTGTTAAGCCAGATGTTGTCATCTACAATATCCTAATAGACAACTTGTGTGAGGCTGGACAACTTGAAGATGCAGCAAAGTTCTTTTCAGATCTTGTAGCAAAAGGTCTGCAACCTACTGTTAAAACATACAATATAATGGTCAAAGGCTTCTGCAAGAAAGGGCTCATGAGTGATATTGCTCAAGTGTTGAAGATAATGGAGGAAGATGGTTGCCCCCCTGATGATCGAACCTATAATACGATACTCAGAGGTTATATACTCAATAATGACTTATCAAATGCATTATACTATCGTGATGTTATGGTTGGAAAAGAATTTAAAGCTGATGCAGACACTTTCTCGTTGTTTGTTGGCCTCTTGTCTTCTAACAACTTAAGTGAATCAAATAAGGACTTGCTTAAGAAGTTTCTCTTCTGATAACTTAAGTTGATTCAGACACTTTCTCATTTTTATTAAAGGAAGTTGTGGAAATTCCTACAGCTATTTGAGCTTGATGATTTACGTGAGTACTTGGTTGGATTTTAATGAGATGATGTGTGACAGTTGTTGGTCGTCGGACGACAGAGGTGCTGCTCTACTCCACCATTTTTCCGGCCACAAGGTTTTAGTCATAACAATTTCCAGATTTGCAATTTACTTTCTTATCTAACTTGCAAAATTTTAAATCGCAATTGCATATTTTAATCGAATTTTATTGAGATATCATGGCTGATTTATGTCAAATACAACTGCTTCATCATTTGTTAGGGTAACTTTGTCCAAATTAAATACACCATGTCAGTATGTATTGTGGTCCGTTATTTTAGTAAGTTTGTTGTAGCCTATACATCCTCTTGTTACTGTATTTTGAAGTATGATTTAGCTGAAGAAACTTTAGTCTAAGTTACATAATACTGTATTATTTTGTTTAGTCAAATGGGTTCCACAAAAACATTGTGATCAAACGGACTGGATAGTAAACCAAACTAAAAACAATAGATGCATACAATTTTGAACTCCAAACATTTTCCTTACTTGACTGACAAATCTGCTGTACACTTGCTGATCAGCAAAGTAAGGCCAACAAAGCGTTGGCACCTCAGCTACAATGCTCTCTATTGTCAAGTTCCATTCACAATGGGTCAAGAATCCGCCAATGGCTCCATGGGCCAAAACTTTCTCCATAGATTGTACTATCTACTATCTAGGTCGCTTCCTGTTATGAGACTGGGCCTTATAACCCAAAGGAAGTACTTCATACTCTGCACAAGCCCTGCCTGTAGTTCTATCAGCTGATCCTTTGTGAGGATGGTTGAGCTAAGTATAACTTACATTGATAACGGATTTGTCTGCCTTTTAGTCCAACCAAGATTTCCAACGTCAATCAACTTCCCACAAGTGGCTAGAGAAGTTATTGGACAATTTTTTTTTTTTTTTGAGGAAGACAATGTTGTTTCTTTTGGACTGAGTTTGTATGTTAAAAGAGAATGTAGTAGTGCTATGGTGTAAGCCCTTGAGGAATGTGAATGGATGTGAGATAGAATTGGGCCTTCCAGATCCTCAAATGCGTTGAGAATGGAGTGGGCTTGCTTGATTTGTTGTACCTCGCCGGTCTTGGATGGAATGGCAGGAGGATATGTCTTGGTTTTGACAGAAGCTGGGAAGGTCACAGTAGCGAAGGAAGATATCCATCCCAGGTGCATTCTTTACTAGCTGATCCATTTCTTCATCATCTTTTGTTAATTGTAATTCATATATAAAGTAAGCAAAGACCATAAGAAAGCTACCTGACAACAGTCATACTGCTATCAAAAAAGTTAATATTAAGATTAAGTTATAAATAAATGCTGCTTAGAGTAATGTTCCTCCAGACTTCATGAATGATGACCCTTTCATGACTCTTAGCATCGATGATCTGTGATCGTAGAAGATATATTACTAGGTTTATTTGGCTGTTGTGTTCGCTTAAATAGTTACACGAATATTGGATGATTGTAGGACTTGGATAGGTTGTGGTGTACCCATGCTGGACTCTCCTGTTGAGCCAAGCATCTGTATAGATTTTGTCATTTTGACATATATTAAAAACCACATTGACACAAGTATAGAAGTAGAGGGAAGAGATTTGGTTACTTGGACCATGTATGGCATGAAACAGTACCTAATTTAATACTTCATCTAATATATATGTTTAGTCATAGAAGTATCTCTTCCCATCAAGTTGTGATTCCTGAGTGTTTCTTTTTTCTAGCAAGTGCCAAAATTTGTTTGGTTGAACATTGCAACTACTACTCAGGGTGATGTTTTTGTTTTTGATTGAAAGATACTCAAGGGGATTAGTTAAGCAACTTCTTTCACATAATTCCTCCATTTTTTCCATCCTGAAGAACATAAGAGATTGTCCATTCTGCCTTCTGAGTAACACTTTAACTTTCTGTATTTTGTGTCACATTATGTATTAAACATCTAATTGGAAGCAAAAAAAGATTATACTTACTATAACTTGTATTTCTATGTTTCCTCAAAGTTTAGGTGATCTGATTTAGATATTTTCTTTTCAGTCTGTTATAATTTGAAAATAGAAATTTGACCTGAAATAAGGTGAACGAAACAAGCTCTCACTTAAGTCAGTTACTGCTGATGAAATGCTGCGACTTTGGTCTTGGATTTGGTCCTCCCTCCCTTGGGTTCCTTGTGATCATCTAGTCCCCCTCCCCCACACATTACCATTACTATAGAGTTTTGTGGCTAGAGCTGGTGCAACAGGCAAATGCTGTTTGTCTGTCTGTTAAAAATGATCTTAGGAGTTCGAAGTTTGATTCTTATTTGGCCTTTACGCCTCTCTTTAACAACTACAGTAGTTTAAGCTATCCCTATTCCCTTATTTGCTCTGAAAATAGAAATAAATAATTTTGCATAGAGATGAAGGGGTACATATAGAATATAGCATACCTTTGAAGAGTATTTCCCTTTCCCCTGCTTCGGTGAGCTTTGTAATACATTCAGTAATTAGACTAATAGAATCATGCATCAGTATACCTAAATATTCTTTTTTTTTTTTTGGTGTTTAGAGAGCTATAAGGGCGGGTGATGAGAATCGATCCCAAGATCACCTGAAACCGGGAGGGGAGCTCTAACCCCACTTGAGCTATCCCTCACTCTCTATACCTAAATATTCTAATTCTTCTGCTACATCGTTAGGAAAGCTCATCCATCCAATACAGAACATGTAACTTTATCTTTTTCTGCTGCTCCTACCAACAGCTCATCAGGAAGCCTATCGTGTACCGTGAACCCTGGATAGCAGGCAAAGCGAGCTTCGATGTCAGTGTACTGGGTCAGGCGTTGGTGGCTGTGGGTTGTAATAACGAAGGTTATCTTGATGTTTGCAAGGCATAAAAAGTTCAGCAAAGTTTCATAGGGGTTATATGGCCTTGTCATGGAAGTGAAAAAGATGAGCATATGAGGTGTAGGAGATGATTGGTGCTTCATTTTTGCTATCAATTTTTGGTCTTGGAATTCAGATTGGGAGATAATACTCGACTACTAGTATTACTTTATTAGAGAATCGTAGTCGTAATTTATTGACTTTACCTCAATATTGTCAATATTTCCATAATGTTTGTACTAATGCAAAATTTTTATATATAGAGGTACGATGTTGTCTACTTGTCTGTCTTCAAGGTTATTGTAGAATCTCAATACTTGGAAGTTTTTTTTTTTTTTTTTTTTTTTTTTTTTTTTTTTTTTTTTTTTTTTTGAAGACAAGTCATTAAGACTTCGTATATAAGTATATAACTAGTAAACAAACTTATTTTCGGGGGAACAAATGCTTAAATCATCATATGAGTTACTTGACTGAAATCTTTCTTTGTGTCACTTGTATGAGTTGCCTCACTTCTTCCTATTAATCTATTTAATTTGTAGTTAGTTAACCATGTCTACGACTCCACCAACTCTAAACGTAGTATTTTATTTGAAAAGAAATACAGCAAGATGATATTATATAAAACAAAGGAACCCTAAGTTCAAGTGAAACAAAAAATTGATTTTTTAGTAGAAAAATATTTTTTAATTATTTTATAATTTTAGTTTTTAATTACCTTTTAGTTACTTTTTTTTTTATTTTTTTTATTTTTATTTTTCGCAAATGAGCCACAACTTATAAGGCATAAAAGGGCGATATAAATTACAAATAGGGGTGGAGAATTTGAACTTGTGCCTTATCTGTAGTATACATTTGAAGCTTAATTATATGTATTACCTCCGTTTTCTAAGTTTTAATCACTTTTCGTTTTCATCCGTTATTAAACTTTTTACTCTCTTTACTTTTTTCATTTTTTATTCATTTTTTTATCATCTATAATCCTAACTTATGGACTCAATTTTATTTAATAAATCTCTTACACTTTGTCTATCTACTTTTTAATACAAAAGTGCCCCCATATATTACAGTAGTACCCATATGGTCTTCATTTTCATTTTACTTGGTTTGCCCTATGTAACTACAATAACTGAGTACTCCCTCCATTTTTTTTAAATGCATGATAACTTGTTATTTGGTATGATTTTAGGGTACTTTTGAACCTTATTTTTGTTATTACTCGGCATCAAAGTTCATTTTTTAATCCTATTTTTATGCAAATTTTGTACCATCCATGCTTCACGGGTTGTTTGTGTTTTTGATGTAATGTAGCTATTTTTAGCACCATGGATGTGATCAAGCATGAGTGAGCAAGGATAAGGGCAATCTTGGTTGATAGAGCCATGGAGGAAGAAGGAGGAGTGCCTTAAAGAGAAATGAAAAGCTTTTGGAGAGCCTTGAAGGGTTGTTTGCGTAAGCGTCAACTTCAACTGACCATAACTTTTGATCTACTCAACCTTTTAAAGTGATTCAAATTGGAGATTAAAGTTCGTCTCAATAACTTTCCAACGAATGGTCACAAGTCCATTTCCGGCAAGAAACGAAGAAGTTTCAGCCTCCCAAAGTTAAGCTGTCTAGGCAGGGAATTCTGCATGGACGTGCAACAAAATGGCACGCCCGTGCAATGCTACATGCCCGTGCCAAAATCTACACATTCGTGCAGACCTGCTCGATTCTTGGCAATACTACTGCCCACTTTTTCACCCTTCTGCACGTCCGTGCCAAACTCGCCACGTCCGTGCAGAGCCTTGCACGTCCGTGCCGAATTTGGCACGTCCGTGCAAGCCTGTTTTCGGGCTCTTTCCTCATTTTCTCCGTCCTTTTTGTTTTGAGGGTGATATATTTACCCCCTTGGCTCCCCTTGTACGGGCATTGAATTTTTTAGAGCTTTCTCTTAGTTTGTAATCCTAGAACATTAAAACTCTCAAATCATTAGTTAGATTTTAATTATTAGCTTGGAAAACTCAATTTCAACCATTGTAGAAGACAAGATTCCACCATTGTTGTTCAAATTTGAAGCTTCTAGTAACGTTCTCTTTCCTTTCTCTTCTATCTTCCCTCATCTTAGTTGTTAATTACTTGTTTAGTTCTTGTATGCTTAGATTGTTAATTAGCTTAATTCTTAATTTGATCTTGCTCATGAATTGTTTGAAATCCTTAATTACTTTAATTTCCATGGATTGTGAGTAGTCTAATTTCTAAGGTTTGGGTAAAACCCTCAATGTAGTCATAAAGAACTTGTTACATGTGCTAATTTGGTTGTTGTGGGGTGTTAATTAGTTGAGCTTAAGTGGTTTCATTGTTTAGTTCTTGTATATGGCCATTGCAAGAACTATTTATCAAGATTTCTCAACGAGGATCGAAAGATGAACTTGAGTTAGCTCCCTTATGCTTAATTGACTTAAAATGCCATGAGAATAGGAATTTCCACTCAAGCGAATGTTTATGTCATCGTGATTATGCTTCAATACTTGATTTATGCTTTGTAACCACGGTAGTAGGTTATATTCATGATTCAAGTAATCCCTCTAGCTTGAGAGAGTAGTTGGGTACCTCAGATGACTTCCCCTAATTTACCTTGATTGATGCATGTTAATTGTGATTTGTAATGAAGTTGAGTGGTGTAACCTGAGCCCTAGATTCCTCTTAATATTTTTAGTCTCCTTAGCTTTTAGTTGAATTGAACTAGTAGAAGTTACCTAAAACCAAACCAATTTCGACTTCATTTAGCTTATTTGAACGGTAGTACCTCGGTGGTTGATTCAACGCCTCTCTTGGGTTCGACCCTATCTTACCCTTGCTATTAGTTAGTGAGACCAAGATAGGATTTATCTTTGGTAGGCTCGACGACGGCCTATCAATGCATCCACATGTCATGTCTGACTTAATTTTTTTGATATTATAAAATAAATACTCCCTCCATTAAATATTATCTGCAACTGCAGTACAATTCACGGTTGCCAATGCAATTTTTAAAGGGCAAAGATTAGAGAAAGTTAATGCACTTGTGATATATAATTAAGGTGGAGAGAGATTAATTAATCAAAACCCACTGCCACCACTAAGACCAGGCAACACCACCCACACCGCCGCCTTCACCACCACCCTCACGAAAACCCAGAAATCTAACCTTCCCCTCCACCACCAGCCCTAACCACCTCCAACCCAGACCACCCCACCACCCATGTACTCAGACCCACCCACCACCGTAGAAAACCCCTTAATCCTAACCCACCCACCCCCTATACCCACCCACCACCGTAGAAACCCAGAAAATCAGAGGAAGAACAGCAACTCAGAAAATCGAAATCAATACCCAGAAAACCGAAATCAAAACCCATAAAATCAAAACCTATAAAATCAAAACCCATAAAATCAATACCCATAAAATCGAAGACCTATAAAATCGAAACCCATAAAATCAATACCCATAAAATCGAAATCAAAACCCATAAAATCAATACTCATAAAATCGGAAAAAAAAAACCCAGAAAATTCGAACGTAAATCACCCAAAAAATAAACGACAAACGTACAAAATCAAACCCCAAAGCAAATCCGGCTAAAATTCGAGAAGGAGAAGAGAGAATGGTGGTGGGAGGGGCGGTGGTCATGAAGGAGAAGAGAGAATGGTGGTGGGAGGGGCGGTGGTCATGAAGGAGGAGAGAGATTGGTGATGGGAGGGGCAGTGGTCGTGAAGGAGGAGAGAGAATGGTGGTGGGAGGGGCAGTGGTCGTGAAGGAGGAGAAAGAATGGTGGTGGGAAGAGATGAAGAGGGTAAAGGTGAAAGAGATGAAAGAGATGAAGAGGGTGAAGGTTGAAGAAAGAGATGAATGGGTGGTGGGTAAACTAGGAGATGAGTGGGTAGAATTAGGTTCATGATGTTAGATTAGATTAAAAAAGGTTATTGTGATTAAAATAAGATAAGGGTAAAATTAAGAACATTAAATTTTTTAAGGGTAAATATGTAATTTTAAGGGTGTGTTTACTAAAAATGGAAAAAAAACAGATAATTGCACATAAATCTGATCGGACAAAAATGACAAAAGTTGCAGATAATATTTAACAGAGGGAGTATATCATTAGATTCGTCACAATGTATAATTTCATAATATAATTTTGTTACAGGTTTTACTAATCGACAATTATAGATATTAATAATCAAAGTTACGTATTGATAAATTTACCGGTCAAACTGATTCATTAAAAAAAAACAGGTAGTAATTCGTAACACTCAACAAAACGGAGAAGGATGTTACGTATTGACAAATTTACCTGTCATTGATTGCACTAGGACACTTTTTTTGGAAAGGTTTTTTTTTTTTTTTTTTTTTTTTTTTTAAGCCTTACACTGTCAAAAACTCAAAGCATAACAACAACGAGAAGAAGAAGATTGCGAGAACTCACTACGCTACTCAGTTCTCTGGATGATGATTTCTTCTAAAGCTTCTTCTTTCTTTTCTAATGGCGGTAAGTCTCTTTCCCCTTCTTTCCTTTCCCATTTTCGATTTTTCTCTTCTTTACAAGATCGTCAATTGTTTCTAAGTTCAGTTACAGAACAATCCGAATTAGGGTTTTCTGATCTTAAATCCCCCCTTTTTCTATACAATCAAATGATTAATTTGCGCCCTCTTCCGTCTGTTATCTATTTTAATCAGCTTTTTACTGCTATTGTCAAATTGAAGCGCTTTAATCCACATTCCACCATTATCTCTCTCTTCAGGCAGCTTGAGTTGTATGGTATTAAACCCAATATGCATTCTGTTGGTATTCTTGCCAATTGCTACTGTCATCTGGGCAGAGTTGATTTTGGCTTCTCTCTCCTTGCTAAAAGACTTAAGCTTGGTTATCCCCTTGATTCTGTCATCTTTAATACCTTAATTAACGGCTATGTTCACTGTGATAAGCTACCCCAAGCTGCTCATTTGTTGAATAAAATTGTCAAGCTTGGTCTCCAACCTTCCGTTGTTACCTATAATACTATTGTCAAAGGGCTTTGTAGGATTGGCGACAATGCGTCTGCTCTCGCTTTTCTTAAGAAAATACAATCTGGATCTCATTTTAAGCCTGACATTGTTTTATACAGCACTATCATCGATAGTCTTTGCAAGGACAGGTTGTTACAAGAGGCCCTAGACCTGTTCTCCTCCATGAAATCTTAGGGCATTAAACCCGATGTTGTCACCTATAATTCCTTGGTTCGAGGCCTCTACAATTCTGGCTCTGGGGATGAGGCTCAGCGTGTGTTGACTGAAATGCTAGAGAGCAACATAACACCTACTGTTGAGACCTACAACATGCTGGTTGACATGTTTTGTAAAGATGGCTGTGTTGATCAAGCTCAGTCCATTATAAAGTACATGATTGAGAGAGGTGTGCCTCCAAACATCCTTACTTATAGTGCATTACTTGATGGTTATTGTTTGCGTGGTCAGATGGAAGATGCAGAGAACCTACTTGATCTCATGGCTGGAAATGGTTGGGAGCCTAATCTTGTAAGTTTCAGCACTATGATTAATGGATATTGCAAGGCTAATAACATTGACAAGGCCCTAACCATATTCCATGAGATGTTTCGGAAAAGGATAACCCCTGAGGTTGTTTGCTATACCACTCTTATCGATGGGCTGTGTAAAGCCAATAGACTCCCATCTGCACGTAAGCTGTTTAAGGAAATGCTGGCTCATGGAATTGCTCCAAATGTTGTCACCTATGCCTCCTTGCTTGACGGCCTTTGCAAAAGTGCGCTGCTTGATGAGGCAGTGAAACTACTTGAAGAAATGGAGGATAATGGTGTTAAGCCAAATATTGTCATCTACAATATTTTAATAGACAACTTGTGTGAGGCTGGACAACTTGAAGATGCAGCAAAGTTCTTTTCAGATCTTGTAACAAAAGGTCTGCAACCTGATGTTAAAACATACACTACAATAATCAAAGGCTTCTGCAAGAAAGGGCTCATGAGTGAAATTGCTCAAGTGCTGAGGATAATGGAGGAAGATGGTTGCCCCCCTGATGATCGAACCTATAATACGATAATCAGAGGTTATATACTCAATAATGACTTATCAAATGCATTATACTATTGTGATCTTATGGTTGGAAAAGGATTTGAAGCTGATGCAGACACTTTCTCATTGTTTGTTGGCCTTATCTCTTCTGGTAACTTAAGTGACTCAAACAAGGACTTGCTTAAGAAGTTTATCAGCTGAATTCCTGTTAAAATGTATGCAAAGTTTTTGGACAATCTATGAATATGTTCTCTGCAGAGAAATTTGAGATGGAGTAGGATGCTCCTAGACAATCTATGAATATCAGACCGCTGTTAGCTCCAATTGACATAATTCCTGTGTGAAGTAGTAGTGATAATAAGTTATAATTGGATAGCCATTCCATGCTTTTATTACTTGGGAGCATTCAGAGAAGAGAAGAGGTTGCTTAAGATTATGTATAGACTTGTTGAATTTAGCTATGGCATAAATTATGCAGTTATATGTTATTGCTGCAGCTTTACTACTTTTGTTATTTTTTGTATAGTTCAGACTTGGCTGTTGGCCTGGTGTTTCATTCACATTTTGGTTTTTATTTTTTTATTTTTTTTATTTTTTTTGTTGCTTTGCTTCTGATGTCTGTAATTCTGTATCATGGTATCCCTGGCGCTTTTACATGAACAACTCTGTAATATTGGCTTTTTGATTCAGACTTACAATCTCGTTTTGCATGATCTTCCAGAAATTATAGGCTTTATGCTGCAGGTGAATTCAAATGATCTCTCCCTTTTTATGTGAATTTTCGTCTATCAATGTAGTCTACATGTTTGTACCAATGATGTGTAGTTGTAATTTGTAAACATTGGCGTAGTTTCTTAGCAAATCGTTTTAAAGACATTGATGATTAATTACAGATACCATTCAATGCTATAGTAAATTGTTATATCAGTATTCTTATTTGATGAAAAGGGGAAGCTTTCAATGTATTAGACTACAAATGTGCTCAGTACACGCTCCTATATGGAGCTAGTTCACTGAGGGCCCTGGTCATTGTGTCTGGTAAGATCATTTATCATGGCTATAGGCAGGGTTCGATTGGATCACTGAATGTCAGAAAGTTGTTGGCTTCGTTTTGTTTCCCTGGCACTATACGTGTTTGGGGATCTGAAGGGAAGAGCTGTGAGTTCGGGTTATGACTTTGAGTTGGGTTATTTTCGTGAGCTAGAAATAAGCTTCCTCCTTAAGCATGATTGGCATGATCCAAAACACACCGTATAGGCATATATTATGTTGCAGAGCTTGTGGCATATGATGAGTTACTCATGAGCCTTCCAAGTTGTTCAAGGTAGGCTTGTTTAAAACGAGCTTGAAGTTTTGTTTGTTTCCTTAACGAACAATATTTTAACTAGCTTTTTTGTTTGTATGTTTGGTGTTGATGAATGTATTGACACATTTGCAAACCTTGTTTTCTTTAACCTCTTTCATTTCCAGATTCTATAAAGAGACTTCAAGGGGAATTGCACATGAAAACTCAAGTACCACAGAAAAATGACTTTATTTCCCTTTTTTTGTCTTCACACTTCAGATCACTTGGCTACTTCTGGTGAAGATGCGGTGGTTGGGTTTATCGGCTGAATGTAAATCTGACTCAGATGGTACAATATCAATAGAAGCTTGTGAGATGGAAAGCAGACTTTTATTCAAACCAACAAGCAAACAACAGCAATGGGCAAGTTGATCTGAACATTACTAGCTTTATAGTGCTACTTGGGCAGGAAATCACTGTTGAAGCTAGCTACTATAAACTCTCTGATGTGTTGCTGTATCTCAATAGCTTCAGCATGCTTGTAATGAGCTCGCAGACATGCTGGAAGCTCCTGCATCAACTCCATCAACTTGGAAAGAAGCGAAGGATTTTTCATGGACCAGTCATTGCTTTGAACATATTTCCTAACAATATCCTTAGTCTGCCTGATTATAGTCTTGTCATTGAATAACTTAAAGTCTTATTATCGTTGAATAGACTATCTATCAAGATCACTGCTTGTGAATTGTGATACGTAGTAGTAGCATTGACGTGGAAAATTTAGCTTAAGTTTATGCCACCAGTTTTATTGTACTTGGTACTAATCGCGATGTATAGTAAAGAAAACGAGGGAGAAGAAATAACTAAATAATGAATAAGGGATTAGCCATAGCTGCCAAGCCTTGCAGAGTTGCAGAACTTCTTCATTTGTCTTTTTGAAATGTGTAGGCTGAGGTTGTAACAAACTAATGACTATTGTGATACATGGTCATTGATACGGAGTAGTATCTAATTAATTATTGTGCCTTTAGCAAATATGATGGTACTTCAATTGTGACTATTTTCCTACGGGGTTATTTCTAATTTTTTTTTTTTTTTTTTTGAAAGGCACGGGGTTATTTCTAATTAGATATGGTTATTATTATTTATTTATTTTCATTGTTCTCAATCTACATATTAAAGTCTTATACTTATTAAAATCTTCACTAATTTCGTTGGAGTATTGATCATATTCCATTAGATATTACATACATTTATTTACATTTAACTACTTCAAATTAGGTTATTCTTGACATTTTTCATTGAATTTTGTTTGAGTGGAGATTTTAACGGAGCATATGAATTGTAGATAAGTTTTATGATACATGTCACAGTTTAGGACTGTACGTGCAACTCCATTAGTAAGTTGATAAGTTTAAGACGTGTAGAGTATCGTATGAGGGATGAGTTTATCATCGTAATAAGTGACACTATCTCGACAATTCCATAAACCACACTATCCACTTGTAGGATATAAATGGAGTCTAACAAATATATAGGAGACATTAGAGAATAAAATGTGTTTAGTGAGTAATATTTTACTAGTAATAGATTAGGTACATAAGTTGAGGGCGTAACCCTTAAAATCCAAAATATTAATTAGATCTAAATACAACTACTCCATACTTGATAATCTATTTATGCTATAATTATATTGCAAACGCACTCTGTCGATAACACCAACTGCACCACAATATTTTCAGACTGCAAACCACACAATACTGCAAAAATACAGTGTGATATTGTTGGTTTACAGTACGGATTATTCAACAAACACCTCTAACCCAACTTGATCATGTCATCCTCACAAGTCTCTGTTGGAGAATTAAGGAGACTGAGATAGATACGACGAGATGTAGGATCAGATCTTGCTACTCCGCATTTAACTACTTGTCCAATATCGTATCTTAAGTTTGTATCGCATCCTGGCTCCTCACCAAGTTTAGATCTGTAAACATTAGCTGATAAGTAAGTAAATGAACCTGTGATAAACATGAAAGACCATAAGTCCATAACCATTGTATACAATAACTCCAGCTTTTCAACATAGTCCACCTCAAGATATCTTATTTGCAGTAAAGTTCGGGAGATCTAAATCCAAAACAAAGAAAATTTCAAAAAAGACCCAATTGTCTATGACAGATTCCAATTCCTACTAAAAAGGGTAATTAAATTTGGAAAACCCTTAAAACAACCTGAAAACCTTCAAAAGTTAGGAATCAGAAGAAGAGACAAAATTGTGAGAATAAGCGAACATTTAATTTCATTATGATATAAGTAAAAAATAAGAAGCACACTTCACATAAAAGACAATAAATAGAACATCCGATATACAGAGGATGAGAGGAGTGTCACCAATTCGATACAAAACCAATTCGATACAAAAGCAACATAAGCTAAATTATATCCAACTTCTCTCTAGTTTCATAGAGAAAGAAGAAGAATGACATTATCTATTGATCCAATTAAATTAAGGGACTAATTAGTTTTAGATAAACAATCACAAACAATAACATTTTAGTCTCAGGGTCAGCAACCTAAAGGATGAATCAATTAACAAATTACAACCTAAAGGATGTGTGTGAATAGTGAAAAAGTCCAAATAGTGCAATTAAAATAACGGATGAATCAATTACAAATTACATAAATATTTATAATTATAAAAACAAATTATTTACTCAACAAAAATATTATCATTTTGCCCGGAGCCAATGTCTTCTTTATGTCAATCTTATCTTCTAACATGAAATCCAGTAGCAGATATGTTAGATAAAGAATTAAGAGGCACAGTACATGGGCATGTTTGGTATATGCATTTCAAGGGATTGGAAACATATTCTAATAAGAGATCCTGTTACAACTTGTTTGGTTGGAGTGGTAGAGTAACCATTTCCGTCAATTGACGTTAACCATATCCACCCAAATGAATCCGCCTTAAACTCTGTCAGCATTTACTCTTCTTAATCTGTAATCTCTTAATCTCCTGTAATATCACTTCTTGTCCTTAATAAAGTGAGCACAGAGCTGTTATGATTATCAAGCGTTGGGCAACTTTTACAAACAATTGCTCGCTATTGTTGTCGGAGCTTCTAAAAGAAGTGGATGCTCTCTGTCACTTCTGCTATTATAGCTTTCTTCCTCTGCAAAAATTATATCCATAATTATTAATACATATAATAATAATATTTAATGTATTTTTTCACATTATCAAATAAAAATCCGAAATAAAGAACTTTCATTTTTTTTTTTGAGAAAGTCCTTTTTTTTTTTTAACAAAATCAATTCATTAATAAACAAACCATCCGGCATCTACAAATGAAATTTAAATTAACAATTACATAAAATTGAATCAAATAAAGGTTTCCTTTACCAAAGCTACGATCGTTGAAAAGATCTTGCCCTGTGGTACATCCCTCGCACACATCGCTAAAAAATGTAGCCTTTTCGGAGAGACGGTCTAACGATTTGTTGTAGCTGTAAGGATGATTATTATATGATTCGCATGAACACATTTGAGAATTCGACAACCGTTGCGATCCCGAATAAAAATTTACCAATGAACTGATAATAGGGCAAAGGATGATTACTTTTTTGATAAGCCCTGACACACAAATAAACTCTAACGAAAAACAAACAACTAAACTAACAAAACCTAACGACTCCACCATAGGGAGACGACGAATATCTACACTACTCGTGTAGATTTATTGAAACCTAAAATACAAAGCTATAGAAAAACAATATTAAAGGGTCAGAAATAGTCTAATTTCCGAAGAAATTAGACTTTTTTCATAAAGTCCTTGACTTTTTCAAGATTAATTTATGAGGTGTTTTTCTCATATTTATATTACTAGTTGTTGGAGCACCCGCAAAGCGGACGCCCCCCAAATTTTGTGAAATGAAACGGAAAGTATAACTTGCGTGATTTTTTTTTTTTATCAAAAGAGCGGTATTAAATGTATATGTTTAAAAGCGGATTGTGGTGTATATGTAAGTTTAAAGAGGCTATGTGATAAACATTTAAATTAATAATGTTGGTGTGTTCGATATAGTATGCATTTACAGCTGTCAATATTTGGCAAAATTATTAACGGGTTAGTTAAGCCTGATAAAGTCTCGCAGTGACAATACATAATACCCCCAATCTTGCAAAATTAATCTCGAGAGTCTAAAAGCGAATTGTGATGTTTAAGCAAAGTATATCATCAGCAAAATTTAACGTTGTGGGGGTACTGAGTACTGAGTCTCTAATTAATTATTAGGAATTTTGATAAAGTCTAGTAAAAATGTAGCAACTTTTTTTGAAACAAAGGAAATATTAGCAATGACCAAAATTCATGATTCGGCATAAATATATTAGGCTATGTGGGAGTCGAACCCACATACAGTGCAAGATAGCACATTGCTCTACCAATTAAGCTAATAGCCTTTCAATACATAGAATTAATTAAATGTAATTTTTGATATCCAACTATCCCAAAACAAACAAATCTATTAATTATTACTAAAATAGAACGGCTGAGCACCACCCCCCCCCCCCAACACCCCTCTCTTCCCCCTCCCCTTCCCCCTCTATTTCTACCCTAACCTTGGCATACAATGGTATAAATCTTCTATAAAGATGATCTAATTTAGTCTTCCATTTTTGTTAGTTATTTGTAAGAAATGATGGATATATGATGGCCTGTGTATAATCCTGCTAGTAGGTGTAGTAGCTATATAATATGCCACAGAGTACCGGTATTCATTCACTGAAGAATTATAGAGATTGGCTTGCAAATTTCAAATAAATTGTTTAATCATGCTGCAGTTCACCCACTCATTAGTTCAAATATGCACACAGTTGAATTGTAGAAACCCTAAATTTAGTTTGGATCTGAGCCCCATCTATCTGTTCAAAACTTCAAATTCTGAACAGTTCTGTATTCGTATCTTTCCGGAGTTTGTTTTCACTAGAAGCATTCTAGTTCAGCTTTAAGAGTGTGATGTTCTCTAAGATTCTTGCTATTAATTTTTTTTCAAAAAGAACTGTAGCTCTATATCTGTTTACCTCCTTGCTTACGAAATCAAAATCATTGCTTGTGATAGAATAATATTTTATTGACTGAAATCATGTTTATATTAGGTTCCAGAGGACATCTTATGCTGATAAAGAATTAATGATATGCTTCTTGTTGTATTATTTACCAATTACCACCTAGGGTTTTGTATTATGTGATATAACTTTTAGGGTTGGAATGCTATGCTGCACAAAAAAGATTAATGGATACAGAGACTTGCAAATTGAAACAATGCTTTAGAATAGCTATAAACACAGAACAAAGTTCCATTCAGCAATAAATATTGTATATAAGCTACATTCAGCAATAAATATAGTATATAATGCGCAAATGATATAAAAGTGACAGTTGTCTTATTATGGCTAGTAGTTTCACTTGATAAACACATATTCAAGTTTCAGTTTGTCAAGAGAAAGCTTGCCATCCTTCATGGCATCAAATTTATTACCACTTGCCTCTCACGTTCTTGTTTTCTCATCGTTGTGTAAATTAACCAGATCTTAAGCTTATTTTGGAGTCAATTCATTTCTTTTGAAGTTTTGAGTGAGAGAATTAAAGAAAATTCACTCCAATAGCTTTTACAACATGAGGAGGAACTTTGTCCAAGAGCTTTCTCCATCTCATGTCCATATCTATTAGTAGCCTTTTGGACCCTTCTCATTTCCTTTATCCCTTAGTTCCGATTTCCAAGCATATGGCTCCTAAACCTTTTATATGTTGCTTGATAAGAACCACCATTAAGATAACAAATCCGCTACGCATTGTTTTGCCTTTTCTGCTGGTGAAGAGTCCAAAGAGACCATATTATAAATCTTTTATTGTTTTCTTGCTGGTAGAATGCAACTGATGATAGAGTGGCTAGCATTGTAGGTTGTTGGCCTGTCTGAAGGTTAATAGCACCCCAGCCCCCCTACATTTGCAAAATTTGGAAGCAAAGATCCAAAGGAGATCTTTTAATATAGTTCTTCATAGGTAATTTCTGCACTATTAGATTCAAGAATAGCCATAGCAAGTAATCAATCAACACACAAAGTCCAAAACTATTCAGTCACCATAAAAAAAATAAATCAATAAATAAATAAATAAACAAAAAATAAAAAAATAAAAAAATGAGGGTAGCACATAGTAGTAGAGAGAGAAAAACAGAATTAGGAATGGAAGAAACCTATTAAGCACTAATAGAGAAAATAGAGAAAAAATTTAATATAATGTTAATTTAAAAAGTAGTCATAGAAAATTACCGTGCATGACACGGGACCTAACCCAGTCAATCTATAAATATTACTAAGATAACAACCGCTTACATCATTTCTTCTTCAAATTTTACACATGTCAGGTTGTGATAAAAAAATTTCCCACCTAAATCAATTGCTGACATTATCATATTCTTATATTTCTTTTAACCTTAGATTATCATATTGTATATATTATAAATTATCTATTACTCTAATACTACATTGGAGTTTTTTTATTATTATTTTTTTTGTCATTAATTTGCCTAGAAAATTCTATATTTTTATTTATTAATATAATTTTTTTTATGCTATTATTATAAATTTTTTTGTGACAACAAGAAAAAGGGATTTCATTAATAAAATATAGCTAAATGGCACTTACATATAATACCTAAGAAATCAAGAATTTCAACACAAGTACACACCTTAAAACTAAATATATCATAGATTTGATTAACAATCGCCTTAATAAAAAACTTCATCTTAAGCAATACAATATGTGAGTTCGCGCTAATTCGGCTTGAAATCCACTAATGCGTGGTCGTTTAAGTGAAAATACTCACGTGGTCCCCCGGATTCTTATAGAGATTATGAAACCCTAGATCTTCAATTTTTGCCATACCCCATACAAACATAAAAAGAAAATAAATTCCAGAGAAAAATCATCATCACAAGGATGAGAATTATTTATAAAAAGCAATAATTAAAAGGTTTTTGGGAGCTAACACCAGCGGAAGCCCCTACAAAGATTCACAACTGAGACCAAGAGGAAAGAGATGGTAGAGATGGAGAGAAAAGGGAGAATAGAGAAGGAAAACCTTCAAAAAAAATTGAAAAAACCTAGCAATGGAGGCTAGGAAAACCCTCCCAAGGGAGAACCCTAGAGGGAATAAAAAAAACCCTCCCAAGGAGAAAACCTAGTTTTATTGTAAATAATAATTAATCGTATCTATTATTATAATTGACTATTGTGTTATACTGTTATACTTCGTATTTCTCTAGAAACTTCTATATTTCAAGTATCAATAATTTACAAAATCGAGTATGGTTCGGGTATTATCTAGTAATAACTATATACTAAAAGACACATCAGCAATGACACATGTCATTTTCTGGTGTGTCGTTAAAATAATTTCATGACACGAGACCTAACCTACTGTCCATATGTCGCTCTCATAATAAAAAATTTCCCCCCTAAATGCAAGGATGATGTCATTTTTTTTTTGGAGCTACTATATTTAACAATTTTGAAATTTAAATATTACAAGCTTCTACATTACAACTACTATCTATCAATTTATCCTAAAAAAACCTGAAACAATTGTAAATAGCACACTAATAAATGGACTCCTACATTGAAATATGTATTAAGCGCCGTTGAACATGTACTTTATCATAAGTTTGATGAAAATCTAAAATTTTAAAATTACAAATATTTTTGTACATGGTACATAATTCTTATTTATATTTATCTATTTTTTTTAAAAATGTACAAATTATAAAATTAAATTTTATATAAACGTGCACTGCACGGGTTCTAACCTAGTTTCATAACATGCCATAGTAATAAAGAAAACAGTAATAAAGAAAATGTATGCAACATTTATGTGCAATCATCCTATCAATTAATTAAACACACAAAAAAAAAAAAAAAAAAAAATAGTGCATCATAAAGAATCTAGTAATTTTATGAAAATCATGTATAATACACATGCTGATGTCATATTAAAATAATTGAAAGTAAACTATTTTTAGACAGAAGTTTATATTTTTTGAAAAATAAAAAATAAAAAATTAATGAGTTACAAAAAAAAAAAATCTGCAAAGGTAATTTTCTATTTTCCTAGAAATCAAATAGAGGGCAGTGAAAAGGTCACAAACACTTTACCAGGTTGACCCATGAACCACCTTCCCTCAAGATATTTGTCAAGTCAGGGTGCATATATGTATATGTAGAGAGGTCCTCCTTAAATTCCAAGAAGCAAGTCTATGTACCAAAAGATCGGGGCCTTTGGGGCTATATAGGTTCCGTATGCTTTGTTTCCAGACAATGTCAAATTAAAATTGCAAACTGAGGCTTGACTTTCTATCCCAACCCCCCTTTTCATATCATTCTCTACATCTATTCAGGTTGAACTATCTGCAAACAAACATGACTAACACCATTCTTCATGACGTGTTCGGATCATCCCCTCCCCCATTACCCCAGCCCATGAGTTCAAAGCTACTAGAAAAAACTTGTAATTACTTGAAAGCTATAGAGAATTATAATACGAATTGAATTACAAGGTAAACAATTGTTTTAGACAGCCTTATGGTTTCAAAGTTAAAGGATAGTTTCCCTCCTATCTAAAGTGCACGTGTATAATAGGTGCTAAACAAAAATCTAAATGTTTAGGATGCATCACAATATGAGGTATAGATTACATTGAATGATTTATGTCTTCGTCAAGTGTAATTACTAGATATTTAAGGATCATTATTATGGAGATAATTAATTAGTTCAATCTTTTGGGTCGTCATTGTCTGTTGCTAAATATGATAAATGATCAAATAGTCACAAGCCAAATAAAATGGATCATCTAAGGTCACACACAAGGGTTGTGGATTGAACAAAGTATGAAGCCCATTCATGGGCCTCATGAGGTAATGACAAGCCACATAAGCAGTAAGGCTAGAGTAGTTTGGATTAGGTTAGGAGTTTGGGCCTCACATGGGCTCTAATTATACATGAGATATATAAATAAAGACCTTGCCTAGGTTATGCATACAAGACACTATTAACCTAAGCAGTAGATCCAGTGGCGCACGGTGGTGGTGGTGGTTCGTGGATCGTTCATTCCTCTCCTCTCCGTAGAAGGTTGATTGAAGGGTTCAATCACAACTAACTAGCATCAGTGTTCAATCCTTGCCCGTGGACCAAGTAGAGGAATCACGATTGGGTTTTTATTCTCCTTATGTTCTTGCTCGATCACTCGTGGAATCACGCTTCAAAGGTATAATTATGTGTTCTTTGTGTGTTATGCATAGATCTTGTGATTAGATGCTTATAAATACGATTCATGCAATTCCGCTTATAGTATCTAAAGTCCTACAGTGGTATAAGTAGCCTCTTGCATTTACACATATTGATCATAATTCTTCGTTGTCCACAAATTTTAATTCAATTAAGAGGGAGAATAATTTAATAATGGGTTAATTATTATTTTAAATGGTGATTTAACATATGGAATCATTAAAGATGTTTAATTTGCTCATTCTTTTCCTAAAATTTGGACCGATTTTGCCCTATTTGGTTCGAAATTTTCGACCCCCCAAACCCTAGTTCGAAATTTTCGAAACCCTAAACCCTAAGTTTGGATTTTGTGTTTTGTGTTTTGAATAATTTCAATAATTCCTAGTTTCATGAATTAAATTTAATCTATTTGATTTCATGTATAAATTGTGAATTTTGCATGATCAATGATTTAATTTAAGTGTTAAATTGAATTGGGAATTATTTTCATGAAGAACCCTAATTTTAAAATTGAATGTGATTTAATTTTAAAAACTTGGACCAATTTAATTTATTTTAGCAAGAGTTGTTTTTAATTAAATTAAAACTTTCAAAAAAAAATGTTTTTGTGGCGACAGCCACGGCTGGGTGGCGCAGCCACGGTGGCTGCCGCCGATGTTGGACCAAGAGGGAGGGAAGGAAGAAGAAGCAGGTCCGGCAAAAGATGGGAGCAGTAGCAGCACCGTGCAACGGTTGCACTGCACGGCACTGCTACTGTTGTTGTTTAGGAATGGCAACGGATCGGATTCGGGTCGGATGTGGCTAAATCCGAATCTGATCCGTTTAGTAAGCGGACCCTGGACTCGGATCCGAATCTGAAAAATCCGAATCCGAGTCCGATCCGACTCGTAATTTTCGGATCTGAATCCGATCCGTGTATTTGGACCTCCGAAATGATCCGAATTTTTTTTTTATTTTTTTTATTGTAATGTGTGATATTCCTATAATTGCTTGTATTATCATACCGAGTAAAGTATAAACATAACATATTTAAATTATGAACTAAGATACATAACAAATTTTTGCTACAAAACAAGCAATCAATTGTCCCAAGTTATAAAGCATATGCTCATACTCTCGGACTCGGACTTGGGTCGGACTTTGCGTAGAGTACAAGTTCGATCCGTCTCCTATTCAGATTCGGATCTATTTTATCGGATTTGAAGTCGGACTAATTTTAGACGAATTCGAATCGGATTGAATTGCCATCCCTACTGAGTGCTGTGCAGCATACACCGTACATGTGTACGTCCACCGTGGCTAACTCCGGCTAGCCACACCATGGTGGCTGGCGCGAATTTCAAAAAAAAATTTATTTTAAAATTCAAAATCAGATTTTATTTTGAAAAAGATAAGCTTTCAAAATTAAAGTTGTTAATTTTGATAAGTTTGTTAGGATATTTTGAGCAAGATTCTATATGTATAATAATTGATTTAATAATGTGATTATCCCATAATTATTTTAGGAGATAATTGATTTAAAATTATGTGATTGGCTAGTAATTAGGATAGAATCTCCTAAGTTTGTTAGGATAATCTCTAGAGATAAATATGATTTATCCTTTAAGATTAAAGTAAGATTTGACTATCTCATGCCTTATTTATTATATATGATATTCTAAAGATGACCATGAATAATATATGATATTATCTAATTACAAATTAAAATATGAGATATTTTGGTACCATGTTTCCTTAATTATGAACATTCGATGTTATAGTTTAGGCGAGCATGTTTACGTGGTATTTATAATGTGGCAGTTTAATAATATATGATATTATGTTGATATATAATGACTAGTATGGCCCAGTAGATTACTAAATATGATCTGCGCATTGTGACGTATATTTGTAATCTAAGTACAGTTTGCGTACCGTTTAGTATCTTTGTAATTTATTTTATTTTATTTAAGTAGTAGTAAATAAAATAGAGTAGAATTACAGGTTGCAGTTAATCCAAGAAACCCATGAAGTGAATGCCCAAAGGAGCGGGGTGGATGAGATCCATGAAGGTTCAAGTGGGAGCTTTTGCTTTATTGATTTTCTTAGGATTAGGGGCCATACTATGTCTTGTTTATTTATGCATTAGTAGATTATGCATGCTAGGTTTTATTTATGTTGATGATGATGCTCTAGAGTTCACCATAATAATCACAACATAATAAATCTTGGTCCCGGTAATATTGAGATTGCTTTTCCAATTAAAAACCCAACAACCCTTTGATAATTAATGATGGGTCATGCCAAAGTTGGGTGTCATTTTTTATCTTAGGTAACTTAGGGTAAATCAAGTTTTACAATTTTATTTGGTTGTGCTCAACAAGGTTACCTAAAGCGTTTAGAAGCTTGAAGCAAAGGGTAATTATTAAACATGAGATGGTTTATTATTCAACTAAGAGTTGCACGAGTTGCAATCAGTAAAGAGTTTACTTGCCTTGAAAATGTAATGGTTGATGGTAGGGCCAAAGTCCGATCAATTATTACAAAAATAAAGGATCTTGGAATCACTTAATTCATTTGGGATCATTTAATATTGAATAAAGTGTTAAAGTTGCCTATGATTTTAATTTAGGTGCTTTATAGATAAACATAGTTGAATTTTGCGTCTATTAGTAAGTGATATATATATTCTAGTTTTATGATTATATAATCTCCTCGATTGAAAATAAAAGTTGAGAAACTTTCTCAAAAGGTTAAAAGATAATCCATATACCTATATTCCAATTTTGCTAAGATGGTTCTAAAAGTAAGTTTTAGAAACCCATGTCACATGTCTAAGGTTGGTTTTCTTCAACTCAAAAGTGTTTGAGTAAAATGCCAACACCATCTTCATTTTGAAAAGTATTTCAAAGGATATAATGAGATGGGAGGTACGAACTCTCTAAAAGACAAGTATGGAATTCCAATAAAATCTCTTATCTTCAATGTGATTGAATATAAGAAAGTGATTGGAAGTCTCTATGATCAAAAGTTGATCAAATGACATTATTCTTCATCTATTTCATATGGAGTTAAATAGTTGATTAAACTCTAATATGAATAATGATTGAATAGACTTAGCAAAATCATGAAAAGTGCTTAAAGAAGTGAAGTAAAATAATATTTTTAACCTAAGAGAAATGTTTTAGGTGGCTCAAAAGGAAAAGGTTTAAGAAATATATGGTGATAACATTAGGGGATTATAGGCTAAGAAATACAAACAAATTGCTACCTCTAAGGCCTAAAACTACTTATATGCTAAAAGCTGTTATGAACGACAAAAATTTCAAATTGAATGGACTAATTTCAATTGATTAGAAACTACCTCATACAGTTGGAAGGTAATTTAAAATAATGGAAATGTTCCAATTTAAGAAGTATATTTTAGTAATTGATTTAGCATATTACTACTTCTTGGACATACGATGTCATGTTTAGTTCTCTCATTGAGATTGTGGTTGAACTAAAAGAAGAAGTATGGCTAAGGGAGAAATAAATTTACAAGTTTAGAAGCAAATGTTGTTACTTCACAAGTAGAATCTACAAGTTTAGAAGCAAAAGTTGTAACTTTACAAGTAGAACTCACATTTCACCTTACCTAGTAATTGGTTAAATAAATGTTATTTATTATTGTCATTATCAAAACAACATTCAATGTTTTTTTGATGACTTAGCATTGAAGATTCAAAAAAACATGGAGTAAATGTTATTCTATGCTTTATTGACTCACAATGTGTTTTGGAATAGCGAGCTAAATAGGTTAAGACTTCTATATGGTAGATATAGATAAACCAGTTCAATATATATATATATATATATATATATATATATATATATATATATATATATATATATATATATTGTCTCTAAAATGTTAATTGATTCAAATGAAAATGAACATTGCATACGGAAGATCCAAAGGGATGAACTTTCGATATCATTAGATTATGAATCTATCGATATATGCAAATATCATTCTAATTTGAAAATTTTGACAAATCATCCTTTAGAGAAATGATGACGTGAACTCAAGGTCCAATACATATCGATGTAAGAAAAACTAAGGTTCAAAGGCTAGAGACGAACAATGAAACTTGATTTGTGATACGATCACTTGTGCTTAGTGAAGCATAATTCTGAGAGTTTTGAAAAGTTCAAAAGTCAAGTATGAAGTTCAGAATCAACTTGAAAAAATAATAAATACATTACAATATGATTGTAATGGTGAAAGTTTGAGTCAAGACATTCACTTGGCAGTATATATTCAAAGTATTGCAATTTGATTGTAATAATGTGAATTTAAGCCAAGACCTTGATAAACATCCAAGAGTTGTGAAATCGTTTTACAACAAACTCCGAAAGAAAATCTGTGAAGTGTCTATGGAAGGAGCTATCAATCTATATATGAGATATATTTTGATAATGGATGAAAATTACCTATCTTCCAACCATTATTCAAGGGATATACTTTTAAGATGAGCTACAATACTAAACAAAACTACATATGTTAAATCAAAATGTAGCAAAGGCTTCATATGTGATATGGATAAGAAAAGTTCTTATAAAGTCTTACTACAAAGCAAGGAATAAAAGTTGTAATTAAATCGTTTAATGCATGTACGATTCCTATACAGAGCACGAGGTACTACTACACAAGTTATACTTAGCACAAAATGTTTGTTGCTCAAGTAGATGCCCTTCTGGAAAGGATGTCATTTCCAAAAGGTCAAGTGGGAGTAGTGTAAATCTTGAAAGAGTTTCGAGAAAAGCAACAAACAAACATGGTTTAAACCATGGTTGGTTCACCCCATGCCAATGTGCCTCTTCAAAAAGGCAAGTGAGAGTATATGAATCTCGAAAGAGTTCGAGAGCCTCAAAGGCATTCGAGAAAAGTTAGTTCGAGAATCTCGAAGAAATTCGAGAAGTAATCGAATAAAAGCAGCAATATGAGCATGATTCACCTCATGTTATAAATGACAACGCGTGGTCTCATTAAGCGTAATGGGAATCATAACCATGTGTCGAAGGTAGCACATTCCAAGTGCACAACCTCTATTGTCGTTTCTCATTGAAAATTAAACAAAGTTGTTGTATAAGTTTCAATTGTTGCATAAAAACCCACAATAATGCTAGTATGTGTAAAACTTAGCCAAAGAAATATGATTTCACATTTACTAAGAGTTCTAAATGTTGATTTTGGAACATAATGATTATGCAAGTAATAAAGATGATTTGACAAGTTATAACTTCAAGTGGTTTAAAAACCATGGAAATCTGAAATAGATTCTAAGTCTGTAAGCAAGTATATGACACTTAATTAATTTGCCTAATTGGGTAAGACTCATTATAAGCAAAACGGACAAGAAAGAAAAATGTTTTCTAACCAAAGCAAAGACTTATTAAATGATTCAACGAATTCATAGTATGATTATGATAAAGCCTTTACATTAGTTATGTTGCCAAGATCTATTAAAGATTTTTGAGGGATTTATACCTTATGAGATTTGGTAGATGGATTTCAAAAAACGCTTTCTCGAAATGGTTCGTGAAAGAATATTTGTATATGATACAGTCATAATGGTTTTGAAAATCCAATAATCCTAAGGATGCATAAAAGATCTTTAATGGATTGAAGTTAGCATCATGGAGTTATTGTTCTTAATTTTTGTGAGTTAATCAAATTGTTTGATATACTCATAAAATGAAGGAAAGATCTTGTGTATACAAGATGTTTAGTGGGAGCTATACAGTCTTCTTAGTCTAGTACAAAGAGCGATTGTTCGATGCTTAAAGGGTCAAGCGATGGCTAATGCGTTTTGTATGAAAAACCTTACAGAGAAAGATGAGTACATTTGGGATTCAAGATCTACAGAGATAGGTCTGAAAGGATGTTTAAGCTTTATAAAATATAGAAGTTGCAAAATTAATGTTTATGAGAATGTCTCATGAATTGTAATAACTAAACTATTTTAATAGCCTAAAGACACAAAAGGCTTATATTTGAAATTAACATGATGGTGGATGGTTTTGATTGTGTGTTAGGGAGCCACAATTGCAAAATCATCAGTCATGTTTCCCTATGTTTATCAATTGAAACAAAGTTTCAATCTTATTTAATCATGGTTTAGTATTAAATAAAAAGTCCAAAATAATTATGAAATTAATGGGATCATCAAATACGTAATTTGGTGAATGAAACCCCACAGGTGAACTAAATTCATAAATTATTTAAGTTCCTAGTTCGAAAACATTAAATGGGACATAAATGATTTCAATAAATGGACTAGCATTTAAGATTGATTGGATAACACAGTTTCATGGGCTATAGGGGCATATAGATGCTCGGTCAATCACATGGGTATGCATGAATAATGCATGATCAAATTAAACTATTGACCTACTTTGAAGTTCAAGTATAGAGCTTCCAGATATATTAGTGGATTCCTTTGACATGAGTGGAACACTGATTTCATTCAATGATTGATTTAACTGTGGTACACCCAAACGTCATTCCGTAAAATGGGACTATAAAAGGTGTTTCCTTGTTAATTCAAAAGTTGAGTGGGAGCTTTGGTTGCCACAAGATTGGATTGAGTCTACCTATTTAATTAGGAATGTATCATGGCCTCTTGAAGAGGGAGAATTCAGAAAATGCATGGTCGTGCTCAAATGGATTACATAATAATCATTTTTTTTGTAATTCTAACTCAGTTTTCAAGAAATGATTTAAAAATTAATATGATCTCGACATGAGATGCAATCATATTATCAAATCGACACACATTGACTTAAGGAATTTGAATATTGCACAGTTGTTCAAACAAGTGGAAGATTGAAGGATTTATGTCTTCGTCAAGTGCAATTATTAGATATATCAAAGATCATTATTATGGAGATAATTAGTTCATTATTTTGGGTCGTTATTGTTTGTTGCTAGATATGATAAATGATATTTGGGCTAGTCAAATAGTCCAAAGCCCAATAGAATGGATCCTATAAGGTCACACACAAGGGTTATGGATTGAACAAAGTATGAAGCCCATTCATGAGCCTCATGAGGTAATGACAAACCACATAAGTAGTAAGGCGAGAGTAGTTTGGATTAGGTTAGGAGTTTAGGCCTCACATGGACTCTAATTATATATGAGATATATAAATAGAGACCTTGCCTAGGTTATGCATACAAGACACAATTAACCTAAGTTGTAGATTGTGAAGCAAGCAACCAAACTCCTTCCCCTCTCTTTCACACCCTTTTCTCTCTCTCTCTCTTCCCCTCTATCTGTACAGTACGGACGCCAGCCCCCTAATGGCGCACGATGGTGGTGGTGGTGGTTCGTGGATCGTTTGTCCCTCTCCTCTCTGTAGAAGGTTGATTGAAGGGTTCAATCACAACTAACTAGCATTAGTGGAGGTTCAATCCTTGCCCGTGGACCAAGTAGTGGAATCACGATTGGGGTTCTTGTTCTCCTTATTGTTCTTGCTTGATCACTCGTGGAATCACACTTCAAAGGTATAATTATGTGTTCTTCGTGTGTTATGCATAGATCTTGTGATTAGATGCTTATGAATACGATTCATGCAATTCCGCTAATAGTATCTAAAGTCCTACATATATTAGTGACTCCAAGTCTCCAACTACACAAACTTACCAAAACATGCATGATCGTGTTATCAAATCAGATCAAATACGCCATTGAAATCCATACCTTTGCAACGATAGCACGTAAGTACGTGGCACGATGAGCTCCAGATGCAGCTGCCCAACCTGCCCCTTTGTTCCTCTTAAGATCCCTTCTAACAGCAGCCATTGCAAGCTCGCTGCTAGTATGTCCAGTAAAACCCCCCTTTTGATTAATACCCCGTTCATCAAATCCAATATTCAATCATTGTTAAAAAAAAAATTTAAAAAATCAATTTCAATCTCAATATGTAGCCAAGAAACTCTAATATCAAGGACCACCATTTGTCAATGATGATGTAGTTTTACTTGGATAGAAGCAACTAAGCTAGAGGGAATGACATGATATGAAGTTGACAAACCGCAACAAGCAAGCAGAACATTAATCATACACCAGATGAAATTATACACCAGAGAAGATTGGTCATCATCACCGCCATTGCTATCACCACCACCACTAATGACAAGATGACAGTGGTAGTAAAGCAACATCAACATTAATACATGAACCCTAAACCAGAAAAGAAAAAGGCTGAGAGGGAGAAAAGCTACCTAGCCATGGATGATCAATAGGTGGTTCCTGCCCGCTTTAGCGTCAAGTCATAGAAACTCTGACATTTTTTCTTCGCCTTATTGAAAAAGAATTCAAATTGTTGGGAATTTGCTTGTTACAAATTTTGAGTGATCGCGCTGTATTAAGAAGAAATCGAAATTGTAAATATATGGCATCAAATCAGAAATTGTGATTCTTAATTAAGTTTAAAATTTTGAACTGCAACAAACCACCACAAATTATATAAGAACAACAAACATCAAAATTGCGCGCTAATAATTTCCTAATAAGAAGATCAAAACTATTAAGATCCAAGGTAAGCAAAATAATTTGAACCACAATACTAATGTATATTTTTTAAAAAAAAAATCGATAATCAAACAAACAATTCACAGTATGAAAAGGAATTCGAAGAGACGAACATAGAAGAAGAAAGATATTACCTCAGAAGTTACTTCAACTGATGGGACAGCTCAGAAGCCGCATCAATGGAGAATTCAGAGTACGTACTTCAAGCCTTCAATGGAGCAGAGAGAAATTACCCCCAAATTCCACAAACCCAATGCCTTATCTGATAATTTCGAGTACATTAGGGTTTACAGGATAATCTATTACTTGTACGAATTTAAGAGAGAGGAAATTGAATATAGTGACTCATTAATTAACGATAAACCCTAGCTTTTAAAATGCGGAATTCGATAATTGAAAAACAAATTACCTTGCAAGATGCTTCAATGGAGGAAAAAGCTCAGAAGTTCCTTTGATGGAGTGAAGTACGTGAGAGAATTACCATCGCCAGTAATTCTGATTCTCATCATGTAATTGAGAATTGGAGATATGGAGGGGAGGAAATTAAGGGAGAAAGAGGAGAGAGGATGCTAGAAATTGAGAGGATGGGAGCAATTTCTGGTATAAAGCACGCAAGGAGATGAAACATCAGAGAAATTCAGGAAAAGGAGGAAGAAAGGACGAGAGTCAGGGCAGCAAAGTAACTTAGACCAAGGACAAGAATGTAATTTCACTGTCTAAGGGCAAATGTGGAATGTTACTGTAGATAGCTATAGTAACACTACAAATTTTATAGGAAATATTAGAAATAATAACCCAACTTTCATGAATTTTGCTACAATAATCCCAACTTTGGATTATTCTGGAATAATCCGAACTTTGGGGTTCCACTTTTTCTTCAATCCCAAATACCGGTTACCGATTGAATGGGTTAATTTTTTTTTTTGCTAAAGTGACACGTGTTGCAACTTAATTGGTTAATAAAAAAAACCATAATAAAAAAAAACCACCCAGCCAATCTGGCAACCCGCACACCCCAGCCACCTCCCTTGCCGGACCGTCGTCCCTCCCCCACCACTAGAGTAGCCGCTACGCGAAACCCCCATGCAACCACCGTCCCCCCTGCCCGAAACCCCCACGCAACCACCAATAAAACCCTTCCCTATTTCAAGAATTTCCAACCGTCACTACTCTCCTTACCCCGAAACCTTAGCGGCTAGGGTTTTCGACGGTGGGGAAGTGGCTGTTGGGGGTTTTCTGGAGTGGGGGAGGGGTTTTTGAGGGAGTTTCGGATGGTTGGAGGGGTTTAAAGGGAGTCCGGTTGTATAGGGCGAAAAACCGAATCGGAAAAGGCGGGGATTGGGGGTGGAGGCTGGTTGCAACACCGGCATAGGGGGACTGGGGGGAAAGCGGCGTAGCATTGGGCCAGGGGAAGGGAGGGGTAGGCGCGGCAGGTGGTGGTGGGGGTTACGGTGGTGAGGCAGTGGAAACGGTTTATGGGTTTTTCTTTTTTTTTTTAATTTTTTTTAATTTTTTGACTATTCAAGACTTGACACGTGTCAAGTGACCTAATATAATAGGTCATTGACTTTGGTTGACCGGTTAGGGGATTGAAGAAAAAGAGGAATCCCCAAAGTTCGGATTATTCCACAATAATCCAAAGTTGGGATTATGGTAGCAAAATTCATGAAAGTTGAGATTATTATTTCCAATTTTTCCTAAAGAATTTAAATAAAATACCCCAAAGATAAAATGAACTATTCCTTAGTTTTTTTTGGGATAAAATCCTGGCCTGAAAATATGAGCTTGGAAAAACTGCAATAATGTTTATTTACCTTAAGTGGTATGATTGCACTATGAATTGTTCACAGTCCCTCGGTCCCTCCTCTCTCTCTCAGTAACAGAATTCACTTTTTTAAAAAAAACTTTGTTCAGCGAAGAAAACTAAGGAAGAAGATGAGTTTCAGAGCTGCTGGTGCTTCTCTAGCCTTCTCTCATGGCGGTATTTCTCTCTCTCCTTTTCATTTCTTCAAGTTTTCCCCCTTTCATTTTTATTCCCGATATTATCCTCATCATTACCCTAATCGTGCTCATACATTTGATAATCGTGACTTGTTTCTCCAATCAGTTACTGAACGATCTAAATTAGGGTTTTCCGATCTTAATTCTCCCCTTTTACTCTTCTATCAAATGGTTAATTTGCGTCCTCTTCCTTCTCTTATCCAATTTACTCAGCTTTTTACTGCCATTTCCAAATTGAAACGCCTTGAACCTCATTCCACCATTATCTCTCTCTTCCGGAAGATTGAATTACTTGGTATTTCACATGATATGCATTCTTTAAGTGTTCTTGCTAATTGCTACTGTCATTTGGGCAGACTTGATTTCGCCTTTTCTCTCCTTGCTAAAAGTCTTAAGCTTGGTTATCCCCTTGATTGTGTCATTTTTAATACCTTAATTAATGGATATGTTCACTGCGATAAGCTACCCCAAGCTGCTCATTTGTTTAATAAAATTATCAAGCTTGGTTTCCAACCCGACTTAATTATGTATAATACTATTGTCAAAGGCCTTTGTAGGATTGGCGACAATGCGTCTGCTCTCGCTTTTCTTAAGAAAATGCAATCTGGATGTCATTTTAAGCCTGACATTGTTATATACAACACTATTATCGATAGTCTTTGCAAGGACAGGTTGTTACAAGAGGCCCTAGACCTGTTCTCCTCCATGAAATCTGAGGGCATTAAACCCGATGTTGTCACTTATACTTCCTTGGTTCGAGGCCTCTACAATTCCGGCTGTGGGGATGACGCTCTGCGTATGCTGACTGAGATGTTAGAGAGCAACATAGCACCTAATCTTCAGACCTACAGCATGCTGGTTGACATGTTTTGTAAAGATGGCTGTGTTGATCAAGCTCAGTCCATTATAAAGCACATGATTGAGAGAGGTGTGCCTCCAGACATCATTACTTACAGTGCATTACTTGATGGTTATTGTTTGCGTGGTCAGATGGAAGATGCAGAGAACCTACTTGATCTCATGGCTGAAAATGGTTGTGAGCCTAACCTTGTAAGTTTCAGCACTATAATTAATGGGTATTGTAAGGCTAAAAACATTGACAAGGCCCTAAACATTTTCCAAGAGATGTTTCGGAAAGGAATAACCCCTAATGTTGTTACCTATAACACTCTTATCGATGGACTCTGCAAAGCCAATAGACTCCCACATGCGCGTAAGTTGTTCGAGGAAATGTTGGCTGCAGGAGTTACTCCAAATGTTGTCACCTATGCTTCGTTGCTTGACTACCTTTGCAAAAGAGCACGACTTGATGAGGCAGTTAAATTACTTGAAGATATGGAGAATAATGGTGTTAAGCCTGGAATTTCTATCTACAGTATCCTGATGAATAACTTGTGTGAGGCTGGACAACTTGAAGATGCAGCAAATTTCTTCTCCGATCTTGTATCAAAGGGTCTGCAACCTGATATTAAAACATACAATATAATGGTCAAAGGCTTCTGCAAGAAAGGGCTCATGAGTGAAGTTGCTCAAGTGTTGAGGATAATGGAGGAAGATGGTTTCCCCCCTGATGATCGAACCTATAATACGCTCATCAGAGGTTATATTCTCGGTAACGACTTACCTAATGCATTATACTATCGTGATATTATGGTTGTCAAGGGATTTAAAGCTGATGCAGACACTTTCTCATTATTTGTTGGGCTCTTGTCATCTGTAAATTTAAGTGACTCGAAGAAGGACCTGCTTCAGAAGTTTATTAATTAAAACGAAATTGATGTGACTTCAAAGAATTTAGACCTTGAGTATTCAAGTGTTGTTCTTAATAGATTGATTTACTATCTTGTTTATTTTCGATGGACACGTGATGCTAATACCTTATTTATCTTGCTGTGACCTCCAGAGTGTAATTTGTGGCTGAAAGTAAGAAGTTGTGAAGCTATGCATTGTCTGTCCCAAGATTTAATGATAATCTGTGCAGACTTTGCATAATGTATTTTTTTTTTTTCTATTTTTTCCTTTTGCTTAACTTATTGTGGTAACATCATAATTTGGTTATATTTGCTGGTATATAGCTTGCGTACTATGATGCTGTTTTGTTTACTCAGACTTAATCAGAATTGGATGAGCTGCTTCTGCTGCAGTCATTATCTCCAAACTGCTGCTACCCTTTTCAAAACTACTGTTGTATCTTCACTTTGTTTTCTAATTAATCTCGGCTATGTATATTGTAGGCTGTAAACTTGAGGCAGCCAATTTTTCGTTACCTTCCTATGTTTATGTTTGCTATAAGCTTGAACTGGTTTACAAAGAGGAGTTCCTCTTTGATGTTGTATATGTTTCCTTTGTGTTTTAAGAAAACTTATGTTTATTTAGTACAAAATAATATAATATGCTATGTTGTGTACCGTAACAAAATCAAATCTCGTTTACATGATTGCTCTACGTGGTTTCTTTAACACACATAGAGCATACAGAACAAATTTGTTTGCTACTTCTTTGTCCCAATTTTTGTTGGACTTATTTCAAACAAAACAAGTCCCAAAAAAAAAAAAAAAAAACTCTCTAGTACTATTATTCCGTTAAAAAAGATTTGCTTTGGCAACCTCTTAATAGAGGTAACTAAGAGAAGTTGTGTTCCGTTTAACACAAATTTTTAATTAAGGCGGATTTTTATTAAGTTATTGTAAAACGGATTAAAGTTATCCTAAAAGTATATAATGTTACCCTTGTATACCATAAAAGTTAAAAAAATAACCATTTTTCTAACATAAATTTTACTCTTACAACACTATAATGTACTCCGTATAAGTTTAATCATATTAGCTTTTATAACATGTATTCATTAGATAATACACATTAAAATAAATTAAACTCATTACAAATTAAAAGTTACCCTTAAAAAGGATAAAGTTACCATATAACTTACGAATATTATAGTTATCCTCCGATTGACCGTCCTAACGTAAGTCCGTCTTATAAAAAACTTATTATTTAATATCAGCAGGGGTATGCTGGTAGTATTCCATTCGTCTTCTAATGCTTTATTCTTGCCCAAAATTTTGGAAAAATACACTTTAATAATTCCAATTTTGCTCAATTTAATTTAAATAATCTCAACTATTGATTATTCTGCAATAATCCCAACTTTTACATGCATTTTCTTTCTTTAATCCCAAACCGGTCAACAAAAGTCAACTACCCTTTACTCTAGGTTACCTAACACGTGTCAACGTAGCAAGGTAGCGGTGGCCGTTCTCCCAGGAAACCCCCGAACCACCCCCTCCTAGCATACCACCTTCTTCACCGCACTAATCAACTCTCACAACCAGCCACCAACTTGGCAACTTCTTCACCGCACCAAACAACTGTCACAACTAGCCACGCACATCTCCAACAACCACCTTCAACCTTCATATCGCTACCCAGCCGCAATCACCACCAACCTCCATCTTTAACCTTCATATCGTTGCCCAACTCGCAGTCATCATACCTCCAGCCACCACAACCTCCATCTCCACCTGCCGCACAAACAGAGCAGACTCCAACTGCTCGCCACCACAACACCCAATAACACCACCGAACCTCACATTGCAGCATCCTCACCAAACCTCACATTGTAGTATTGCACCACCGTCACTTAGCCCCTAACACCGGAAATCGGCCCCCACCCCAACCCCACCTCGGAAACCGTCTCCTCCCTTCCCACACCATCGATACCTGCCCTCCCTCCCTTGCCCCAACCCAGAAATCGACCCTTTTCATTCCCCCAACTTATAAAATTGATGCTAATGTGTAATACCCCGTATTTTTATACGTATATTAATTTGAAACATTATTTTATGATGTATTTTAATAATTCGAAATGAATTATTTATGGTATTTTAATAATTTAAAAAGGTTTATTTTAATTAAAAGTCCATTTTTATTTATTTAATTGCTTTGGAAATATTTTATTTTATTATTTAGAAACTTTGGGGCATAATTAATTGAGAAGCTATTGCGTGCGGACGTCCTCACGCAAATTTCCGTGCGGCTGGCTTGGCTGATATGTTTTACTTGTTGGCTGATATGTTTCATGTGTTGACTGATATGTTTCATTTGTTAGTTGATATGGTTTTTGTGTTGGTTAATATATTCCTTTTGTTGGCTGATATGTTTTTTTTTTTTTGCCTTTTGTTGGCTGATATTAGACATCATTTGGCTAATATATTTTTTTAATTGACTGATATATTTATTTTGTTGGCTGATATGTATACTTTAATTGCTGGCTTATATGTTTCATTTTGTTGGCTGATATGTTTATTTTGTTGGCTTACCTGTTACTTTTGTTTGCTGATTTCATCCTTTTGTTGGCTGATATGTGTAGAGAATTTTTCAAACTCAACTTTGAGCCCCACTGTGATCATGCTTTTAGGCATGGTGGTGTCCAAAGGGAAAGAAGCTAGAGATAAAAAAAAGTCGCCAATAAGTTTTAAGAACTTGTAAACCGTTCATGGGTGTGAAGGTTACACTAGGGATGTCAGTGGGGCGGGTCAAGTAGGAGACCCGCCCCATCCCCGCCCCACTGGGGGGGATGGGTCTTGATTTGGTGGGTGGTGGGGCGGGGATGGGGATGAAAACCATACCCGCTATGGGTGATGGGGGCGGAGGTGGATTTTAGGTTGTACCCGCCCCATCCCCGCCCCGCCCCACCCGCCCCATTTCGTACCACCCGATACCTACATCTATATATTTTTTTTTTTAAAAATTGTATACTTTTATACTACTACCTCTGTTTTTTTTATGTGCAACTTTGAGGAATATTTGTAAGACATAAAATATTCCAAAGTTGCACATAAAAAAAAACGGGGGTAATATTTTATATTAAAAAATTATGTAAAATAAAGTAGTAAATAACCAAATATAATATGTTGTAATAAACTTAATATTAACAATGATTTTTTTTATTGTAATCTACAATAGTATATTACGTAATATTGTTGTATTTGGGAGGCGGGGATTAGGTGGGGGTGGATATCCAAGTGGGGGGTGGGGCGCGGATGGTTTTGGAATTGTATCCGTTGGGGCGCGGATGAGGATGAATTTTGGACCCGCCACAGGGATGGGGATGAGAATGTTAGGCGGGGATGGGAAATCCAACATCTGCCCCGCCCCGCCCCGTTGACATCCCTAGGTTACACCCCATGCATTTACGATCACGTTGATCGCTAACTCCATAGTAGTCCGGAACTATGACTGGATATTCGAGGATGATGGTACGAATCCAACCTAAAAGAGATTGAACCCGGCCTAAATTGGCCTCTATTTAATTCTTATGATTTTCACCTGCGCTTTGCGAGCAACATACATACATTAAATTAATCCTAAGTATATTTAATCTACGTTGGTTGATTATTAATGCACAAAAAAAAAATCTAATATTGGCGATCACTTGAATTAAAATCATATTAGCCTAAATCAAATTATTAATTATCTTATTAGGCGTGATTTCAAGTACAAATTCTCTTTAACCCTGCAAGAAAGGGTGTGATCAAGCAATAACAAGAAATCATGAATAATCAAGCAATATAATAATTGACACAACAACCATCATCATCAAATCATTAGTAAGATCCTAGGCATGATACTAAACGGATTAATGACAAACCCTAGCATGTCACTAATAATAAAGATCAAAGCTTTCACCTAAACATGATACTAGAAAGCATGACATTAGTTAGAAATATTAATTAACACCCTAAACATGATACTAGGAATCAAGACACATCCTAACATGATACTAGGAATTAAAATAATATCTTAAACATGATTTCTATATCAAAAGAATAATTAAGTAATCAAATTACTTACTTTGATGCCTTGTATCTTTTTCTATCAAATCATTACACGCGTTAGTAACTTCAAGGAAGATTAAATCAAATAAAGTAAATAAATCATATAAGAATTAAAATATAGATTTGGGACCAAACTCTCAGAACTATCAACCTTTCACATCGAGGTCGAAGACAACTTCGAGATTGGCTAGGAGTATTCAAGGCTCGCAAAGGAAGTATGGTGTTTGTTTAGGGAAAAGTATCAAGGATGTGTGTTTGGGAGGTGTTTCGGCTAGGCTCGAAATCAAGAAAGAAGAAAGAGAGAAAAGCTTTAGCTTAGAGAGAGGATTAGATGATGATTGTTGGTGATTCAAAACGGGGTGAAACGACCTTTCTTTATAAGGAAAAAAGAGGGTCGAAGGATCAGAAAAGAGTCATAATCCGAATCAGAATAAAACAGGTTCCATCGCGGCGCGACGGGCTTATCGCGGCGCAATGGTGCTGTCGCTCAGCGATGGTTTTTTAAAGACTGAACCCGTACGGAATTCTATTCCCAATCGGATTAGGTTAACCGAATATCCGTACGCATTCTATTTTGACCGAGATTAGGATCATTGAAAAACATATGTTTTATCTGATGTAAAATTCTTAAATCTTTATCTTCTCAAAAACAGGATAAATTAGAACCTTCTAGAGGATTCTAGAAGCTAATAATAAATCCTAAGGGATTTAGGATCGAAAACAGCCTTCTAGAGGATTCTAGAAGCTTGTAATAAATCCTAATTGGTTTAGGAATGAGGTTAAAGTTAATGGACCCTCCACATGGTCATTGGGTCGCAGGTAAGGCTTAGTTCGGGCTCGATTTAGTATTCTGGCCATAACTTCTTCATTATAAGTCGGATTTAGGCTTATAATATATCGTTGGAAAGCTCTTTTCAAGCCCCATCCAACTACACAATAATTAGACCAGGATCATGGAACAAAATAGACTAGTTTGGACATTTTTATAAAGTGGACACGAAATGAATGATTTTGGGTTTTAAAGACATGAAATAAATGATTTTGGGTTAAAACATTTTAGGAAAGGTTATAAATAGTTAAGGCTTAAGGGGAATTCACGAGACTCTTCAACTCTTCACCTAACTTGATAATCAAAGACGTGAAAGGTACTCATCACTGGGTTGATTTATGGGGAGTCACAATCAAGTGTCTACAATATGTTTCATTTGTTGGCTGATATGTTCCTTCTGTTGGCTAATAAGTACCTTTTGTTGGATGATATATCCCTCTTGTTGGCTGATATATCCCTCTTGTTGGCTGATATATATCTTTTATTGGCTGATATATTCCTTTTCTTGGCTGATACGCTTTTATTAACGTCTTTAATGTTGGCTGATATGAAATATCAACTGGTTGATATATTACTTGTATTAGCTGATGTACAAAATATAATAATACAAGTACAAAATATTTTTATTTCATTTTATTTCCTCTTTCCTACTCTTCCTCTCTGTCTTTCTCTCTCCTATTAGCAGATTCACCATATCAGCCAAGAGCCTAAGATTTCTTTCTCTCTCTTCTAATCCTATCACCACAACACAACCACCACGGCACCACCACTCTTCTTCCTGCCGCAGCCCCCACCCACCACCACCACCACAACCAACCACACACTCTCTCCACCACCTATCATCCATACATCAATGGCGGCTACACCAGCAAACCCCTAAACCCTCGGCTCTCAATCTAGGGTTTCTCGACTTTTCGTCTTCTACCAAAGCTTCAAGGTCGCTCAAATCATCAGCTCACGCTCTTCGTAGTGTTGCTGGTTTTCGCACCTTCGATTAACTCGCCGCTGCCCCCGCCTTGACGTTGAGAGCCGCGATCTGCACCTCCCCCACAAACTCCATCCATGCGATTATGAACTCTCACCTGCAATTTCGAACTCTCACTCCTGCAATTGCGACCTCTAAATTGCAAATCGTTGCTTTACATCTGAAATTGAAACCCCCTAGAATTGGAGATTTGAAAGAGGAGAGAGAAAGGGCACCCAACTTTTCTGATTTTCAGAGAGAAGAATATGGAGAAAGGAGGAATTAGTATGTATGTCGCACCGCCCGCACGAACTGTTGGGTGCGAACGTCCGCACTTAATAGTTTGTGTAATTAATTTATAAAAGGAAGTTTTAAGGTCAATGGAATTTTAAAGAAAGTCAAATTTCATTTGGAATAGGAGTAAGAATCATTAAGGGTAGAAGGGGAATTTTAAGTATGAGGGATTGAGAGAGGGTATAAATACCCATCATATGAGTAAATTGAACTCTGCCTACGGTGGAGAATACCCAAAGGTAAACTTTCTTTCTATCTCTTTTTTTTTCTCTTCCTTAATTTTTCCCCCTCCTTCACAAACACTCACACACACGGCCACACACCACCACCAGCGAGCGCCAGCAGCAACCCTTGCCGTGGTGTGTGCGTGCGCAACCCTTAATTAAAAAAAAAACTTCTTTTGTTTTTAATTTAATCCAACCTTGATTAATTATTATTTTTGGGTGTGTGTGGTGATTTTATGATGTTTTAATAATGATTAATATGTATGTAATTTTTAGATTTGGTTTTTGAATTAAAAAAACCCCAAATTGAAAACCCTAGGTTTCTAAATTAATGTTTATTGATGGAATTTGATTGTAGTTGATTAAAACTATTAAAATTAATGTTTTTAAACTAAATTACAGCAAGTTTAAGAGTTTTTATAATGCTGGAACTTTTATGTTGAGGCTATAATTATATTTCTTGAAAGAATTTTTAATTACCCATTAATTAGGAATAAAAGTAGGAAGTTTAAATTAATCTTCAGCTTATTTTAGAAGATTTAAAAGTGTTTTTAAGAGTGTATATATTGATGGAAATTTATTAAGGATAGGTATTAATGTCTCTTTGTAATTTTGGGTTGTAGGAAACTTCCAAGTGAGTGATTTTGTGTAGTTGTGGCGATTTTGAGATCATATTCGAGGTACGTTCGCGTACTCGGTAATTATTTAAGTGTGTAGTAGCATGCTAGGCTTTGTTTAATTAATTCCAAGGTAGTATAATGATAGGTATTGGTTGGAATTATTGTTGGATTGATTTTGATGATTGATTTGTGAAGTATGAATTATTTGAGGTGAATTATTGATTGAAATTGATTATGTTGGCATGTTGATTACGAACCACACTTTTATTATTGGCATGATTGAGAGCATGTTTAATTGAACTAAATGTTTAATTTGGTTTGGAATATTGAAAGGGAATTTTATTATGGTTCATATAATTTTTAATGATGCTATCAGCATGGAAAATGAGCTATTTAAGTGTCTATGTACAAGAGGATTAATTTATATATTTTGGTGCCTAAGTGCACTTAAGGTGTTCTAAACACCGAGGGATAGTATTTGGGGTGCATTATGCGCTTAAGGTGTTATTTAACGCCGAGGTAGTTTAAAAAGGGTTGAACATTAAATTAAATGTGGTCACTAATTATTCAAGAATCAAATTGGTATGCTTGATTCCTTGAATGAATTATGATGATTGTTTGTGTTGTGGATTGAGAGTCATCACCAAGTCTAAAAATCTGTAAACAACGTAAAGTAAAGGAGATTACGCACCAAAACTCTTGGAACGTATATACCTCAAGTATGAACATATGAGGAGAATTATGTGACTTTATATTTGACCATAACTTCTACTGGGAGTACAGGACGCTGTATTTTCCTTTTTATTATGCGTAGGAATTCCGCCACTTCCGAGTGGTTCTTTTATACTGGCACGGTTAGCTCTCGTGTTAGTACCCCTTTATTGGGTCAGGTTAGGGAGAAACCCGTTCGATACGTAATCAAGCTAAATAAACAATCTATTTATTTATTGGTTGATTGTGTTGTATGTTGTATGCTTGTAAACAAGTGCAACAAGGTAAGTGTTGTGTTGATAGGATAAAAGCATGTTAGTGTGTACTGTTTACGCTTATGTACTCAGCATTGTTGATTGCGTGTTTGTATGTTTGTTTGGCCTTGTCTTTATCTTGGCCCTACGACGACCCATTTCTAATGGCGAGAAGTGTGGATAAAGTAAAGAGAAGCTTTTCAGGTGATGAAGCATATTCATGATGGGCATAAGTGAAGAGCGAATCTTGTTTAGTTTCCATAAGAATATAATATGTTTTATTTGCTTTAATTATTATATAGTTGCTTGTGAGACTAACACAAAGGTTTTAATATTGTTTTGGGTTTTGATAAGGGCCTACAATGGTTTCAAGTTGTAGGTTGACTTTGTTTGACTTTGGTTTGACTTTACTTTCGTTTGGTTTGACTTTTTAAGTTGACTTGGTTTGAATGGTTTTTAAAGTGAGTCTTCCGCTGTGAGTCTTTGATAGTTGCCTTGGCCGTTATCACGGTGACGGTAATATCTTAGATTTTCCTATTTCATATTTTAAAAAGAGCAAAACATGTATTTTAAATGAAAAGAATTTCAAGGGTGTTACATAACGAGTCAACGACTATGATTTCGAGGATAGCTAGGTTGGGTTGGTTTAGGTTTACGAGATGGGGGAAGGGAGCAAAAATTGGTGGTGGGCGCCGAAAATCAGGGTTGAAAATCAGGCTGGCTGGGGAGGCCGTGGCCACTTGCGGTGATCTGGTCGGCTTGGTGTTTTGAATTTTTTTTTAATCTTCTTTTTTTTAAAAAAAAGGTATTAAATTTTTTTAATCAATAAACAAGTGACACGTGGCAGTTTTGATTTTTTACAAAAAAAATTTACCTTCTCTCCAGGTTACCGGTAATCGGGATTGAAGAAAGAAGATGCGTATGAAAGTTGGGATTATTGCAAAATAATCGACATTTAGAATTATTTAAAATAAATTAGGCAAAGTTAGGATTATTAAAGTGTATTTTCCCCAAAAAAATTACATCTTATTGTCCGTTTAGATGATGTTCATATCGGATCAGAAGTAGTTCAGAACCCCTTACATGCTAACCCAACCCAAAGACCCGGGTTAGCGGGACCTACCCACCTGTTTTATCCTTTCCTTTTTAGGGGGGTGTTTGGTTCATCAAGTTGAAATGGATTGGTATGGATCGATCTCATACTAGAGAGGTATAGATTCTAAAATTCATACTAGTCCAAAATTGTTTAGTTTTATTATTGGAATGGATTCCATCATTCATTAATAGAATGGATTGTAAATCTTAGGGGGAGAGGTGGGTATGAGATTCTATGGGTATGAGGGAAATTAGAACCCCTTGAGTATGAGATTTCATTACTAAAAACCTCAACCAAACAAAAAACTACTACCTCCGTTAATGATTATTTGCAACAATTGTACCGGTTGCGGAGGCCTAGGAAAAAGTTTTTAAACATGATTATTGAAATATAAGGGCATGTATTTAAGCACTAATCCAATTAAAAAAAACCCACAATTAACTAAAACCACTAAACAACCAAACCCAGAACCCAGAATCACCACCACCGCCGCCAAACCCACCGTAACCCACCACCACCACCACCACCACCGAACCCACTGAAAACCCAGACACCCACTGGAAACCACCACCAAACCTATTGAAAACCACCAAAACCCAACGAAAACAACCACACGCCATCCAGAACCCACGAACCACCATCCACGCCACTCACAAATCAGCAAAAGTCACCCACAAACCACCCTAGAACCACTAGATTTGAAACCCAAAAACCAAACCCATCCAAAAACTACCCCCATGAACCGCTTCCAAACTGCTTACCATTTGACACAGTTTCTTCTTCGGCTATTGAAGACAAAAACGCCGACGAATTCGCCGACGATGATATGCTAAACGACGCCGACTTCGAAACCGATCCACACTGTTTCGGGTTTGGGTTAGGTTTGGAGAAATCTAGAGTAACAGGGTGGTGGAGTAGGAGTAGGAGTAGGAGTAGAAGGTTTGGTGAATTGGAAGGTAGCAGGAGGAGAGTTAGAGGAGTTGGAGGAGTCAAATGGAGCAGAGATGATGACAGATGAACTGGATGAGATATCGAAGAAGATGAGAGTAATAAGTTAGATTAGGATTGTAGATATGTGTAGTATTATGTGCTAATAATTTTTAAGTGAGGGTATTTTGGTCATTTCCACAGAAAAACGTTAATAAAATAGGAAAGAAATAAATTTGTTGCAAATGATAGTTATCACCCGTTTTTGGTAAATGTTGCAAATAAACGTTAACGGAGGTAGTATATGAAATAAATTCTACGAATTTTTCATGAAATACCATAGAGTTTTTCCAAAATTCACCATATACCACACAATTTTTTTTAATTCACCATATACCATTGATTTTTTGTAAATGTCACAACATACCATTAATGACTAACGGATGTTAACACCATTAGTCATTAAGGCTAATAATGCCACGTGGAAGCTTGTGATTGGTTCCCTTCTAAATTATTTAATTTAAAAATAATTGTTTAATTAATTATCAAATAAAAAAAGTAATAACCAAAAAATAACAAAAAATAATTTTTTTAATTAAAATAAATGTTTTTTTTATTCTAAATCCCCCCTCCCCCAAACGAAGAACATCCCCCCGCCAGCTACATCACACCAGCCTAAACACCCACCGGCGATCCCTTTTGCTCTCTCCCCTCTCATTGTCGCCTCTGCTCCTCCTCTCTCTCTATTTTTTTTAGGAAATTATGGGTAAGGGCTTTTTACGGGTGAGTGTTGGGTTTTTAGGGCGGATTTTTCAGGTGGATTTCGAAGATTAAGGTCGGGTTTGGGGTGGGTATGGTGATATTTTGGGGGTTAGGGTGGGGATTTGAGGTGGGTACGGTTGTTTTGAGGTGGGTGTCGGTGTGGGTCTGCGGGCTTGGGTTGGTTTTGGCCGACGAAGGCCGATGTTGTAGGAGGGGGAACAAAAAGGGGGTAGGTGGAGGAGAGTACAATGGAGGTTGGCCGGCGTTCAGGGAAAGGAAGAGAAAAGGGTCAGGCGCTGGTGTTGGGAGGAATGAGGGGAGGAGAGAGGCTGGGCGTTGCCGGCAGGGGGGATGGTGACTGGCTGGGTGGAAGAAGGGTTGGGTTTTTTTATTTTACAAAAAATATTTTAACTTATTTTTTGGTTTTTATTTTTTGTTATTTTTTGGTTTTTATTTTTTTTATTTGATAATTAATTAAATAATTATTTTTAAATTAAATAATTTAGAAGGAAATCAATCACAAGCTGCCACGTGGCATTATTAGCCTTAATGACTAACGGTGTTAACGTTCGTTAGTCATTAATGGTATGTTGTGACATTTACCAAAAACTCAATGGTATATGGTGAATTAAAATTTTTTGTGTGGTATACGGTGAATTTTGAAAAAACTCAGTGATATTTCATGAAAAATCTGTAAATTTTAACACTATTCCAGATTTCCAACCCATTTTAAATAATCCAATCAAACAACCCTTAGTATTTTAATTTTTTTTTTTTTTTTTTAATGTATACACATCGGTCCAGTTAACTCGGAATTCTGAGGCTGATAGCATCAAATTGAGAAGAGAGACTGAGAAATAATGGAGTTCGAGACGATTAAAAATTACTTAGAAAAACCAGGTAAAGAAGATGAACCTACAGAAATCCACAAACTTCCCTTGAGATTTTTCGACGCTTTCATCATTCATGGTCTTCGCATTAATCAAATCGAACATGGTCGTATTCTCTGCTCCTTCAATGTTCCTCAACGTCTCCTGGTTCGTTTCTCTTTCTTCAATTTTTATGATATTTTTGCTGGGTCTTGTAATTAGGGTTTCTAATTTGACTCTGAATCTCCGAAATTGATTTGGGGATGATATTATAGAATACTGCGAATACTCTTCATGGTGGCGCAATTGCGTCTTTGGTGGATTTGGTGGGTTCGGCTGTTGTTTTCACTGTTGGAGCTCCGTCTACCGGTGTTTCTGTTGAGATCAATGTTTCCTACCTTGATGCTGCACTTCCTGATGTATGTTGAGGGTATTTTTGGGGAGAATTCGTAATTTTGTTGGATTTTTATTGCTTTATTGATGTTGATAAGTTGGAATTTGTATGTGTTCTGTATATTTTGATGTTTTTGACATACTGAATTGTGGGAATGTTGGGGTTGAGCTTGTTGAAGTGATTTTATAATCTATGAAGATTGATTTACTGCTGATTTTTCTAAATTTAATTGTGATTTTAGTCCAATAAGGGTGCTATTGATTTAATTGTTTCTTGGGTGATAAAATTTAGGAATTTCGAGTTTTCGTTAATTGTCGGTGCTTGAAGTGATTCATCATTCAATGGAAGACTAAAGAGGGAAAATCCCGTTTTACAAGTTATAATTATGTACTTGGTATATTACAATAGTGAATGAGATTTGTTTCTTTCTGTAACTGTAGTGCATTACTGGTAAGAAAGTTTAATTGTTTTGTTGGGTGAGCGAGCAATGGAACCTCTGGCTTCTTTTCCTTTTGATCAGAAGCAAACTAGGCTAGCTCCACCATACAGATTGTAGGTTGTGAAAGTGTGTGTGTGGGGGTTTGATTGTAAGATACTAAGAAGTACGAAGGGTTAAAGATTAAGGAGTTCATTCTAGGTCTTTTTCGGGTTATATGTTATATCATATGATGGCTTCTACATAGATTTATTTACTTATTCTGTGTGGAAAACATTCGTCAAACTAATGCTTAATTAAATCTCTTGATATGGTGTGTTGCTAGTCAGAGTGAAAATGAGATTGGTTACTTTTATCTTCCTTGTAGGTTTTGAGGGTTATGTGGCCGTTTCTTTGCTACCTGGATATAGAAAGAAAGCAATAATATGGATGTAGATTTGAGGGTTAGATATGAATATTCTAAGTATCTAGAATTTGGATGTCATATATATTTTAGATTTCTGTATGTTGGGGCTTGGATGTTCCGGTCCAAGTAACCTAGTGGCATTGTTTACTTCGTTTCCATGCATCAAACTATCAAAAATACCTTTTTTTTTGGCTGGCCTATGAGTCTATGACTAGCCGCTTTCTTCTCATAATTTTGGGTTTTTGACAATGTTCAAAAAGTTTTAATATGCTAAGAGAAATCTCTCACATGCTCATGAAAGTTGATAAAGTCGGATAATTTCAACAAAATTGAGTCGGGTTTTGATAGAACCTCACTTAGTTTTGGCTTTTATGCATCTCATAAGTCTGCTATCTGATTTACTTTTTTTTATTCAATGAATCCTGGTGATGTGTTATTGATACGTCAATGTTCAATTTTGATTTATACAGGAAGAGATTGAAGTTGAAGGCAAGGCTCTACGTGTTGGGAAGTCCCTTGCTGTTGTTAGTGTAGAATTAAGGAAGAAGGCAAGCGGCAAGATCATAGCTCAGGGACGGCACACCAAGTACCTTCCTGTATCCAGCAAATTGTAGCTCTTTATTCAGAAATGCCCTTATTGTATTAGCTCTTCTAAGTATGTCATCTATTGCGACATTGAATAACACTTTGTATGTACAGTACATTAAGATCATCTAGTATAATGATGCCTACAAGTACATTTATGTAACATTTATCTTTATAATGCAATATATGATTAATATGAAGTCTTAAATCCATTTTATGTTCTGGTTGAGTGTATATATATATTTTTTATGATCATTTACTTCAAGGCAACAAGAATGTGGTATTGAACAATTACTGTGTTCAAAGTTCAGAAATCAAAACATTATTGGTGTGCAGTAACTCAGCTAGGTTTTCAGATTTCTGAACTCTATCAGATTCAGAACTGACAATAAAGTCGAATACAAAGACACTGTAAATGAAAGTGCAAAATTCAGACATCTTCAGGAGACTGAAAGATCCTATGGTTAGTTTCAGTCAATTTCTGTGATAATAAGAAGTAACTGCTAAACTCCAATGGTGCTAACTGCTAGGTATTGTCTATGAATCCTCAAGAAATTCAGCAGCATCTTCCCAATTTATAATGCTTCTTGTTGTTTTCCTCCCACCTTTTCCATTGCCCATCCTCATCATTGCAACAAATTCTCCATAATCTATTTGGCCATCCTGAACATCAGTCTCATATTAGAACAGTCAGGTACTGCTGTTTTAAGCAGGGAAATACTTTAGCAATTGTATAATATTGTCAAATTTTATATATTCCAATATAAATTTTTGGTACTATTATAATTACTCACATTATCTTGATCAATCTCCTTGATCATTTCCTCTAGGTGATGATCATTGAGTCCAAGTTCGATGCAGGCTTGCTGGAGTTCATCAATGGTTATATAACCACTGCCATCTTTGTCAAAGTATGCGAATGCAGATGCCAAGTTCTCCTCTCTCTCCAACTTGTTCAGGTGCAGGGTTGCAGCGACAAATTCTCCATAGTCTATGGTTCCATTGTCATCCACATCTGCCTGCCAATTGGTAACCTTCACTCAGTAGCCACTAATGAATATGTATGAGAATTATATATGCTTTCTTATTTAGTTAATTGCTCTTACTGCATGCATGAGATCCTCAATTTCAGATTCCTTTATCTTTGAGTCAACCCGTAGTAAGCCATCTTTTAGCTCATCAAATGTTATAGTTCCGCTTTTGTCTTTGTCTATCTTTTTAAATAGCTCCTTCAAACCACCAATTTCTTCTTCAGAGAGTCTCTCAGCTATGACCTGCAAAAGACATATAATATTATAATTTGTCTCTCAAAAAATATGATAGTATGCTTGCGACAGAAAATTCAATATCTTCCAATTTAGAAATCTATTCAAAATCCAAACACTTAAGTCTTAAGACCCATTTCCAAATATCCTAAAAGTTTGGGGTTTGAATGTTATCTGTAACCCAAACCATTGACCTAAGATATCTGTTATTAAAGGCACAGGGAGTACCATATCAGAAATGATTTTTAGTAATGCTATATTGGATTGATATGACCTAAACCCAATATAACTGACTTAATTGGCAGTGATGTATAAATGATCTGTAAGTACTGTAACTAAAGCGCTGCAACGTAGCAGCTCTCCCCATATTTTCAAATGGAAAGTGGCACTTTGTTCTTGGGCTTAGTTTTGTAGAAAGTACAGGCATATTGAATTTTTAAACAGTGTAGATTGAGTTTTACCCGGCAGGCCATCTTCTTAAGCTTGTTCATGGCTGAAAAGTGCTTGAGGCGAGACAAAACAGCTGAATCAAGAGGCCTGTCAGGTACTTTAGTGTCATCAACAATCCACGAATGACCTGTTTGAAACAAACACTAATTACTTATTCATCCTTAATTATGCTACATCCTTAAAAGCTTGTTGGAAGAGATGTCTTACTTAGCACTTGATAGGCTGTGAACCTCTTTCTGGGATCTCTTTCAAGCATATTTCTTATTAAATCTTTGGCATCCTCTGAGATGCTTGGCCATGGTCGTGACTCAAAATCAAGCTTTCCTCTCAATATTTGCCTGAATATTCCTGCATCGGTTTCTACATAACCACAATTAAGAATGAGATTTAGTTGAAACAGTCTTGCAGCTAATTTATTGTGATACAGAAATAAGGTCACTCTGGTTTTTCAAGTTATTCCAGACTGTTTCCATACAAGATTTCTTCAAAAATGTGTATAAACAATTCAGCCAAAACAGAAGAATTTGCAGATACTGTGGGATGCCCTGAATCTAGGCCTTTGTTTACCTGCCCAAAAAGGTGGAACTCCACTGAGTAAAATGTACAATATAACACCTGCACTCCAAACATCTGCTTCTGGGCCATATAGCTTGTTCAATACTTCTGGCGCAACATAGTAAGGACTCCCCACAACATCACTGAAAGTATCACCTTCAAAACACAAGAGAGTGCAAATAGACTATTAGTCAGAGGAATGTTTGGGAAACCCCGGGAAGACGAAAGTTTTTGATCCCTAGTGCAGAAGGTAGGTGTAGTGGTATCTCATATGGGTACTTAGGAGTGATGGTATGTAGGTATATGCTTTATTGTGGTAGCTGAAATGATTGCAGTGGGATTTTTGTTGGTTGTAATGGTTGCGAGGTACCAAAATTGGTATCTCGTGTAGGGTTTTCTGTCACTGATCTTATCCGTTTCCCGAGAAGGAAAACAGTATAAAACTAAATTTAAACAGATTACGAAGATATTCAGTTAATGTGAACACAGAAGTGTAAAATAGTGCTAGTTTTATGCAACTTGCCTATTGGAACTTTGTTGACGACATTATTTTATTTTCATATGTTAAACACAATATTTTACTCGGGACGTGCTTTTAAGTTGGGAAACTCAAGAACATGTCTTAGAGTTCAAACCAATAAAATTCAAGCTTGATCTATGATGTATAGTCTTACCAATTCAGTTCCTTTCACTTTGATTTGATTTTTGATCTTTCTATGCTAAGGTAAACAGGGGGGAAAAAAAACTGTGCATTGTTAAGTACTCTCTTAAGTTGGTTGAAATCAAATTTGCTATTTTTCAAGCCCTTTGATTAACTCTGATACATTGTTTTTTTTGGTCTAAAAAGTTTATGGCTGTTATCAACCTTCAGCAAAACAGCGCAAAGAAATAAAAATGCTGGGAAAGCTGCAAACACACCTGGTTGATAAAACACAGAAAGGCCGAAATCAGTAGCTTTAAGAGAAGAATCCTCTGCAGTACTTTCAAACAAGAAGTTCTCAGGCTTGAGATCTCTATGAATAACCCCCAATGAATGGCAAGCTTCAACAACACCAATGATAGTCTTCATCAACTGAGCAGCCCCTCTCTCGGTATATTGCCCTCTCTGAACGATTCGATCAAACAGTTCTCCACCTTCACACAACTCCATGACCAAATGAACATTAGTCGAGTCCTCATAAGTACCCTTAATGGTTACTACATTCGGGTGCTCGACTAAATGGTGCATTATCTGAATCTCATTCCAAACATCGTCGCAATCTTCCCTACACAAAAGCTTCCTTTTGGGGATTGACTTACAAGCATATTTATCTCCTGTGGAGTTTTCTGTGCACAGGTATGTTGTTCCATATTGACCTTGGCCTAGTTTTTTGCCTAGGGTGTAAAGATCATTAACATTTTTGGTTTCGTAAGGAAGAACCGATGTCGGTTTCGAAAATTTTACCGAGTTGGTCTTGTTGAATGTCATGGTGATTGTTAAGATATTGTGCACTTTAGGGAAAAAATGATGTTAAACCCAGAAAAAGAAGGGTAGAAGAGATTAGTACAGGTTTGAAATTATACTAGTCATATGTTTGAAGATTTTGTTAATAAACAACTTGATGCAGCAAGTTGGCCCAATGTCAGAAAGTGTTAGTGGAAGAATATATCTTATTATATAAATTTGAATTAAATAAACTGTATGGTATATTTATTTGAGCAATTAATAATTAATTTTCATTTGAAATAAGAAGTGTGTTGATATGAACATGGACTGTTTCATCATTCACTCTTTTACGTGGAATATTAAATGCAAGTCATGACCCATTCACATGTCCACTAACATTATTGATAACTTGCTATGAGCCTATTACTAGTTGGATCATTAAAATGTGGACTTTTTTTTGGAAAAATTCTCTTTTATGTTAATTTTTCACATTTTTATTTCTCGTGAGTTGAGATACATAATGTAATTTCTTTCTTTCTTTCTTTTAATTTTGAAAGACCACCACTAAAATACTTAGTATTTGCATTTGAACTCTTGGGTTAAAACTAGTTGTAAAAAGACATGTTAATAGTAGATGACACGATAAAATTTGATTTGTGTAAACCACAATATATGATTATAGAGTAAACAAAATCAGATCATTTTTTTTGGTGAAAACATTATCAGATTATGCGATCTTGCAAATCAACCCAAAAAATCATTGCCAAATAAGTACACCTCAAAAAAACACAAAAAGATAAGATGATAAATATCAGGATGGACATTTAAAACCAAATATTTAATAATGTCCTCATTTTCTCTCAAATCATTACTACTACATGTCTACATCAATTATTTATATATTTATTATTTTTGAAAAATGCTACGGAGTACCGACTAGCTAGTAGCCAAATGTGTTATGAACTTCTAATCAGTAATCAGTTGTTGTTAATTGACTAGATCGCTTTTAAGTATTGATAACTTAACTTACTCAACATTTACCAAATAAAGGCATTGCTTTATCCTGAATTACGTATACGGCTTAAGAATATTTCAAATCTTGAAGGAGTAGCAATACACTAATTATCAGCTTCTTTGTTTTTAACAAAAAAACACTATTGAACAAACAAAAAAACACTATTAAACAAACTATAAAATACAAAAACCACTACACATATTGAAAATTTCACCTATCCGTCTCAAAATGTTCTTGTTTTGACAATAATTCTCGCAAAGAAAAAAAAAAAAAAACCCAAAATAAGAATAATATGAGATGGGAGAAATATTAATTTAGAATAAATTGCAAATAAATATTTGTATGCTAAAAGCCTAAAACACGTTTGGAAGTCATACGGTAATCGTAATATGTATAATGTTTTATAATTTTGTCATGATAATTCTAGAAATATTTGCAATCAAAGTTTGCTCCTCAAAAGTAAAACATCAAATATTGTAGGTGAATAAGGTAATAAATAGACCGGGTAAATCATGTTAAGAAATACTTCGTGCGTGCATAAGATTTATACACAATTCTATAAAAATAATGCCTTTATTTTTCAATTTTTGTTACTTTTTCTTGTTTACCCAACTTAACTTTTACAATACAACTTTGACTATAAACATTTAAATTCTAAAAGTTAGTATATTAAAATTCTAATTTGTATCAAAACAAACCCAATTGTTTGAAATAATCAAACAAAAGAGAGTACGTAATAGTGCAAAAGAAAAACATGGAGATTTCAAAAACAGGAGCTAGTTTGGTTTAGAAAAATCTATCCAATTCTTTTATTAATAAATAAATAAATAAAATTTCACCAAATCCTTTGAGATGAATGGTCGTAGACACAAGAATACTTCAACACTTCTCACGTTATTATGTTTTCTTTTACCTTGATTTCTAATTTTCTATGATAATTTCATAAATTTAATTGTCAATCATCACCAGAAACTAAAAAATTCGGTCCTTGTCATGCAAAGCTTACGCTTCCTTTGTCCTTGGAAGTAGAGGCACATTAATATTCGTCAAATACTTTACCAACTAAATTAATTGATATTAATTCTTTACGAAAAGATAATCCGCATTATAAACACAAGTTTTCATAGAATGATTTTCTGTGGTTTATCACCATTATGATTGAAAGAAAATCTGTAGGTCAATAATTTCAAGTTAAAAATTGATTAATTGAAATAATAATTAAGGGTAAATTGAAAGTAATAGAGAGTTTCATTGATAGGGTTGCATCGCCGCCTCGATTGATTTGTTGCGGCTGCCTCCTATCTCTCTCCCCCTTTCCCCCCCCCCTAAAGAAGCGATATCTGCATTTGTAAAAATTATGCACAAATGGGTGATCATATAATGGAAATGGATGTCCTTGACTTTGATCTTGATCCTGTAACAAAAAAGGCATTAATAATTACGTATTATGATTTATAGACTGAATTACAAAGTTCGGTAATAAGGGGAACTTCTAACTACCAAATGCAAGAAGACTGTATCAAGAGTAAGAGTAAACGAACCTTTACGAGTCTTAAATCGACAGGATGAACTTCCGCATCGACATCGAAATGCCTTGATGGGATGACAATCATCATCAAAATCAATCCCATAATCCTATAGAGACCAAAAAAAGGGAAGCAGTCAATATGAATCTCATTTCATATGTTTAAAGGTTAACTTTTAAAGATTAGTAACTTTCTTATCCCTATATAAGATCATTTGCAAGTCACTTCTGAACAATGTAACAAGTCACCCGTCAACAATTAAAAAGTCACTCTTTAACAATAATTTAAGGTTAGAGTTTACTCAAGTCACTCTTCCAAGTGGTGCAATTTGTTAAACACATAAATCACCATATTAATACATAATGGCATTTCTGAGAAAACTGAAATTTCACATCACAGTCATCTGCTGGATCATAATCAGTTGCACATTCATATTAATTATCTGGGCTTCGGAAAGACAGGCCTCACCCAATTTATAAGACAGCTGAGGCGCATCAAGTCACCCTTCAACAATATCATAAATTACTTCTCGACAATATACAAGTCACCCTCAATAATTTCAAAAATTACCCACGAATAGATATAAAAGGTGACCCCTCAAGACTCTTAACAAACTGACCATCAAAAGAATAAGAAGTCACCCTATAGGACAGTTCATATGTTGTAAAAATATCAGTTCACTTATACAGGCTCTAAACATTATTTTGATATCTCTATGCAAAAATGAACTTACCCAGGTTAGCTCTTCATACGCTTTCACCTCTCGTGTGGTGAAAAAAGCAAGCTGCCAAATCATAGAATACGAACAAATCTATGTAAGATGTGCTTCAACCCAAAAGAAAAGGTATGTATTATGATTTCTTTAGGAAGGTAAGAAATGACTTACATGATAATAATGATGATCTGCAGTCTCCACTTCTACTGGAATTTCAAACAAGTTGGCATCATGGCATCTGAGTGCAAAAGTCGAGTATTTCCAAGTCAGCACATATATAAAAGAAAATTTGCAAAAATACTACATCGAATCTCTCACTTTAATTGTTAGGCAGTAGTATAACATTGTTGATTACCATAAACTTAATTAGTAGGGATAAGAATAATACCTGTGGTTTACAAATCGACCAACGTTCCCATAAGTTGTAGCATCCAAACAGAGTGCAAAATCATCATCCAATATACTTTCAGAACCCCAGTCTGCATCAAGGTGAACTGGATATGTATGCCTCTCATTTGCTCTACTTTGTTTATTCCTCTCATCTAATTCTGTATTTGTTACAACCTCACCAACATACTCACATACAAATGCGCCCTTAGGTAAGTCTTCCAGGGTCCGCAGGCCCCATCCTTTTGCTTCAGATGTCCAGAAAACCTGAATGATAGAGCATCATAATAAGCAATGGAGATACAAGGGAAAACTAAAGTGTGACACTTCCAACTGATGAACAATTGGGGGTGCAGGTTTTCATATTGTTATCCTCAAAGATGGTACAGATCTTGTTTCCACATAAAGTATTTGTCTATCAATCAGTTAGTAATTAGCTTGTTCAATTGGCTAGATACGGTTAGCTATCGAGTCTGCCAGTTTGTTTATTACAATGCTGTTTAATAAAATTAGCTTCACTGTCAACAATTTTGTACAAAAAATCCAATTTTTCCGGAAAAAAACAGCAGATTTGACATGCTGGTCCTGCACTCAGTTAACTTTTCAAGGGCAGAGAAGCTATTAATAGTTTTAAAAAAAAAATAGTTAGCTTTTTTTTTTTATTTTTTTTAAGAAAAATAAAATAAAATAAAAAAATTGGATGTTTGACAACATGGGGAAATTTAAAGGAAAAAAAAAATTAACAAATAAAGAGTCGCAAGAAGCAAAGGACAGTTTGGGACTTGAAAGATATTCGATTTAAAAAATCTGTGTTGAAACAGCCACTAAATATCAAATATGGTTCGTTGTATGCAAAAGAGCATTTGAAAATGTGAGCACAAACAAGCATACATATGACACTTCTCTTTGGTGTGTGTACATGAGTGTTTTTATGTTTTTTAGAACCAAAGTTGTAAGCTGCTGCTTCTTTATATTTTATATACTTCATACTAAAGGGGAAATTTTAAACTTAGATCTCAGGCATTAGTTCAGATTGCAACATTCTGATCCAACATAAAATTTGTTCAATATGTAAGCAGATCAATTAATGCAAAACGGTTAGATTAAAGTTAAGTTTTACCTGCAAGTTGCGAGTGATCCCTCGTTGCACTACTCGATTACCACATTGCGTGCTGCAACCACATTTACTCCAACATTCTTTAATAAATTTCTTCACAGAATGACCCTTGCATTTCTCAGGCTTGCACTCATTCTTAGCCCTCTCGATTGGGCAATCTTGGCAATAGACGTACTTATTCTCAGAAAAGCAAGCTTTTAAGAACTCTGGATTAAGAAGCCCATCCTCAGTGTAGGCAAATTCACCATTAGTTACTCGTGCACATGCACAAGGTACTGGTGAAGAGAGACAATCCCCTGAACAGGCAGGACAACAATCCTCATCTGAGATCCGAGCCAATGAGATATTGACTATTGCTTTTTGGTAAATAATATTTCTTGGTATGTAAAAAAATTTAGGAGGTTCCCTGTTGCCACGCTCATCAACTAATGAGATCTTCACATTCTCTTCACCCTTTGTAATATCATCAACATAAAGCTGGGCGGGCCGCTTCCTGCCATTTCGGAATACCTGTGAGGTATCAATATCGGGCTCCTTCTCATCATCAGCTTGATGGTTTATAGTTTCCTTTATGTCTTGTACAGGAGATGTTGACCTAACTAATGATTGATTTGTACTATCATTAGCTAATTCACAATATCTCTTACAAACATCTTCCAATAAGGATTTCAATGAAAAAGGAGGGCCCGTGATCTTATGTGATCTTAGAAACTCCTCTTCCACTAATTTCAGAACTGCATCCATATCTGGTGTATGAGAAGAAGTTTTTCCAAGAGCCAAGACACAGCAGAGTTTCACATCTCCCGAGGGCAATGAAACAATGTCAAATTTGTGTTCAATTCTCTGAATATTACAATGAGTAGCACTTTCCTTAGTATTTTCATGATCCACACAACCGGATAACTTTGCAGATATATTTCCTGTTGAAGAACCCTCCATTAAATCAGGAAGCACTACAAGAAAACAGCAGCATCAGCTAGAATACCCCGTCTTTCCAAATTGTATGAATCAATTCATGCAATAGAAAATACCTGAATGAATCGTTGAGGTACTTCCGCTAACAGGTATCAGACACTTTGCAGAAACCTCTTCTAATTCCACTGGAAGAGAGGCAGCTCCATCTATGGGAAATTTAGAGCATGATAAACTTAAGGCTATTTCAGACGCAATTTTATCAGAAGTAGGGACCTTGAACGATGAAAGCTGGCCTTTTCCTTTGTGCTTAGCAGAGCAGGAACCAAATTCAACTTGTTTGTTCTCTACACATGAAATTGAAGTGTCCGCTCCTTTACTTGAGGAAGATGTCGGAAGAATGTTTCCTTCTTTATAATCTACCAACATCTCATCACTATCAAATGTTGATGATGCTTCATCCTCCTCTGGATCCCCATGCAACTTTTTCCATGGAGACTCAGACCCATTACAGTCCACTGGCTCCTGCTTCACTTCAACTCTCTATCAAAAGGTGTGCATTACAAGAAGCATAGATAAGAAACTTTAAATGATATCGTATCAAAACCAATATGAATTTTAAAAAAAATAACTAAATTCATACGGATTAAGAATGAAATAGTAAATGAACCTTTTCTTCCTTTTTTTCTTCGTACTCAAATATAGCATCTACAAGAGCACGATAGTTTTCTGCTTCGATAAATTCCCAGTTCTTGTCATACAATTTTAAAAGTTGCTTAAGTACAGGTTTCACTGTCGCTGATGATATTCCTAAGGACCTCATTGCATGAAAAGCCTTACCAACTTTTGGATTCTTCATATTTGTACTGGATAATAGACAGATTGGGTAACAGGAATATTGTATGCCTTTGCCTTCTAAGCATCCATCAGATCTATACCTGCATTCGCAAGATGTTATTTAAGTCTCACAGGATGTTATTAAAGTCATTATCTTCTCTTCCTTTTCTATATATGCACAAATCTTCTAAAAACCAGGCACAAACGGCCAACAAGCATCATAGTTATGTGATCAATTTAAAAATCTATGCAAGGAATACATATTAAAAGGTCAGGGATACATGTTATTTTTCCATAAATATCACACGTAAGAGGGATGTGGTAAAGCATTTGCTAAACACAAAATACCATGTTTCTAGATTTCATTATCACTAAACTGAGAGGTATATATAAAGATTCAACTCAATTTGGTACCCAAAGATAAAAGACACAATTGACATGAGCTTCATAAATTGTCTAGGTAAATAAATTTTGGTGACATTAACACGGAATGGGGAAGCAAACTTTTTCTTCGGAAGATCTTGGTAGTAATGCATAACCCACAAATTAGGGGGTCAGCCTTGCTGAAAATGATACATTGTTCCACAACCCACAGAAGCAGAAAGTTAAAGTTTACAGCACAATATTGAAAGAAGACCCTGGCAATAATATAGAGAAACGATTACCAAAACCATGACTGTAAAGTGTAGAATGATGTGCTGAAAAGATTGGGAAACTATGAAAAATATAAATGAAGACAGAGGCAATATATATCATATCACTGATTCATTGGTGAAAAACTGAATATTCAGCTTGATAGAAAATGGATCTTTTCTAAAGGGCTAAAGCTAGTATTTAAAGTGACTCCGGACAGCTGGACAGAAAACTAACAAGAGATGGTAGGAAGTTGCAAATTGACATTGTGTGGTACGTGAATCTTCATCATCTAATAAAAGCAAAACTCACCTTCTCTTCATGATAAACAAATGATCCCATAACCTCATCATTGATAGCCTCTATCCCTCCCCTGCTTCACAACATCTTTGTATGCAAAAAGCTCATGTTGCATGCAAAAACAAAGATCACTTCGAAGACCAAACTACTATTCCGGAGACAAGTTCTTTCAGTAGAACTTAGAAGTTTAAAAAGGCATTTACTGAATTCCGGGGACAGGTGCCCTCAGTAAAAACTTTGAAGTTTAATATTCCAATTCCTTGAATAAATACTCAAGTAGACTATCTAATAGATGTATCAACAATTTGGAAAAGCTCTGAAAACCATACACATGGAGGTAAATTTCTCCCCATCCAGTCAAGTATTACACACACATGCAAACTATTTTTATATTATTTTACTGCATGCAATGTGATAGACATAAGAGAACTGGAGAAAGGATGAGCCAGTGAGGAGAAATGAACAAAGAGAGAGGATGAAATATTTCTCCCCATTTAGTCAACTGCTTGTGAACAATATACAGGGAATTGAATAAGTAGAGAAGAGGGATCCAAAAGATAATCTATACAGAGTTGCCATCAATAAGTGCAACTCCACTAACTTCCGTTAGAAGGAAAAGAACTTAGTCACTTGACTCTTAAAATACAGTATTAATGTGAGCCCCATTACGAGAACAAAACTTCTATATATAAAATGAAACTTCATTGGGAAATAAAGTAATGCATCATCTTCTATATAGTAATCAGATTTTTTTTACTAGAAAAAATTACAGGATGTTAGTTCAAACTATTAAATATATACTACACAACAAAATCACATAAAATATGCTTACAATTCTCAACTCATTCATAGATACTGTGAGAACTTGCCCACAAATAAAACATAGAATTCAGATTTCTTAAATTCTATTGGGGTTTAAGATACCCAAAAATAGAGCCAACCCAAAGCAAAATAGCACAAGAAAACAAGAATTAAACTTTCTATGCAAAGAAAATTTGTGAAATGCTTTCCTAGAAACCATAACGACGGCAAATCAGCTGGATAAAGCATTTTGAAGGGTTTGAGTAACCTTCCCCAGATGTCAAAGAAACGAGAAGCCTTGGAAACCTTATTAAGCATATCGGGAAGGAAAAGAATAAAAGAGTCAAAGGTTACAAATCTGCTACAGCTTAGAAGAAAGCAAAGGAGCTATATGGCAGTTTACTAACAGCTCCAATCCAATTAATTCTCCCTCATCACAGATATCGTTTATGCAGTACCAAGATGGCTTTTTTACCAGGAAATGCACAGATAACTTGCGACATAGTTTTAAAAAGTTGACATACAAATTGAGTGATGGGTCTCGCCTTGAGGTGAAAATGAGCTGAGTTCAGCTTATTTAGTGACCAAAACTCTAGTTGAGTTTGACTTAAAATAGGTCAAAAGCTCCTCTATATCACCAATCACCCATAACTTGACCTAATTTTGGCAGCAAAATAACACATAAGAAACAATCTATGAGTTTATAGTCTTTATACTTTTATTAATCAAAACAGTGTACGATACTCACAATTGTGTCCTTAAAATTTTTTAAGCTTAAATTATAGCTAGTTTTTCAACTTTCTACTCTATAATTTTGTAAGCCAATATTTTTCGAAACGTGCAATGAGCTCCAGTGCAGTTGCATGGACTAAGTTTAGCTCGGCTTAAATCAAGTTTTCACTAAATAACCTATAGTGCCATGCAAAATGTCTCATCTCATCATCACCCCTAGCCCTACTCCCACCCATTACATGGTGGTTGTGACTCCATTTCAAATGTAAACGTAAAAAGGTTAAATAAAATGCTACTTGCATAAATCAGACACCAAATTCTCTCCAACATGGACACACAATGGCTAGTAACATCCCCATTTGACAATAATGCTCAGTAATCCTTTCATTGTTAACACAAAAACCTGTTAAAGAAACAATACAGAAGAGGAAGTACACTGGCAAGAAGATTATATACTTATACCCTTTTCGTGAATTCATTTGTAATGAACTCACATCTCATTCTTCCCTCTTATTATATACTTATACCCTTTTCGTGTACTCATTTGTCTCGTAGGACAGAAAATATCAACTCGATATCCATCACCCAACTCAAATACACTCAAACTCCTATAAGACCTGGTTACTCCACACATAACTCGACGTCTCTAATATGAAACCACATATATATATATATATATATATATATATATATATATATATATATATATATATATATATATATATATATATATATATATATATATATATATATATATATATATATATATATATATATATATATATATATATATATATATATATATATAAGGTTATCATTCATTCATAACTAAATACACCCCTTTGCTGTTAACTTTTTGAAATCCAGGGAATAAAGACAATTTCAAGGCATTTTTAACCCTTTAACCTATAATGGAACAAACGAGCTTCAAGTCTCAATTTTATGAGATATTAAACCTTACTGTATATGGTATGGTTTTTGGCTTTTTGCCAATTTCCTAATGGTCCACCACAAAAAATGTATGCTTGAAAAGCTGACTTTTCAACTTAACATGAAAATTAGATGTTTAGGATAGCTTTTGGTCAAACAAATAAGATGACTAATTCCACATATTGACTTCTAAGTTATAAACACAGTAACAACTATTTATACTCGACTTTAAGTTGTAAACACGATAACAACTGATTATACCAAACACCGCGATAAACACTATCCAACAATTACAACAATAGATTGTTATGCTACCAGCTAACTAAACAACACAAGTAATCCAATATCCAACAATCACAACATCATTATCAAACAAAGCCAAAGTAATAATTGAGAAAATCAACATAAAAAGTGATCACACACCAAAATAAGGAGCACTCAACTCCAATTATAGTGGGACCAGACAAGGAGCTCTGATTCTTGATCCCTATATCCAAAAAAAAGAGTAGTATTCATTCCAAGAGAATCTCCTGTAAATTTACCCAAAAAAAAAAAAAAAAAAAAAATCAACATCAAACCATATGAAGTTTTAAAAACTCACAACTAATTACAAATTCCAAAACAAATCAACAAAACAAAAGTTGGTAAATTCTAAATTTCAGTCACATTCGTCCATTAAAACAAAACAAAAGGAACCATCTATAATTCGGAACCAAAAGTGGATGTCAACTAGGTTAGTTGGTAATTTACGTGGATTGGTACTCGAGACCTAAAATAAAATCTCGTCTATATCACCACCCTTGTTTCCACAAATTGACCCACACCCACAAAAATTAACAATTCAATCTTTCAAAAACAGGGGAGTAAAAACACAACCCACATGTTAAATTTCACCCACATATTAATTTCACGGGAAATTTCGAAAATTAACATGGAAAACATCATGTGATTAACCCCATTGCATGTATACTGTATACATTATCAAAAAAATTACCGAAAATCAGAGGACCAATTTCCCAGTAATAGTGGCAAATATCAGTGTTGTTGATCGTATCCCGAAAAACTCGAAATTTGGCGACTGATAAACAAAGGAGAGAGAAAGTGCAACCAAGAATCTATGGAAAACCAAAAAAAATTGCTGAATTTGGCTACAATGGAGAAATTGTTGGGTTTTTGTAGATTTTTGTGATCATGAATTTTGTGTGATACTCTCAAGTTATAGTCTGAGACTGAGGTTTTGAAACTTATGGTTCGGTGGCTTTAAGAATAAAAAGTTTTGCACAAAAAACAAGGTTAAAAGTATACATAGACCTATGTAGAGGTTTAAACAAGGTCTCATATGAACTTTGTACCTTTATTTTGATGACGGGAGATCTAATTTGACACTTATGGTTACTAATTATGTAACTATGAAAATGGGCTCTATTTATGTATCGGGATATATCACCATACTTATCACAGCCTTACGTCTTACGAGTTACTAAAAGATTGTTAGAGATTAGGGTTTTCAAATCTTCTAGTATTGTACTAGGACTTAGGGTTCAATTTTGTGGGGTTACAACCGCATTTATTACTTCTAATTAAATTATATGAAGTACGGAGTAGTATTTACAGCAAGTACCATTGACAATTGTACGCCTTAATAATTTTGTGGGATTTTAACTTTTATTTATAATATTATATCGTATCTACAAATTTGGCTCTATCATTACTAACAATAAAGAATATAGTCGGTTAATAATCAATAGTTTATCATCATGAATAACAAAAGGCATACCATCACTTAGGCCCCGTTCACTTCACCTTATTTTTGCTGAACTGAAATTAGTTTTACTGAAATGAAATTATTTTTCCTGAACTTAAATTAATTTTACTGAACTGAAATTGTTTTTGCTGAACTGAAATTATTTTTATTGATTTTCTATTATATTTCTTCTTTATTGAATTGAAATTATTTTATTGAACTGAACTTATTTTTACTGAACTGAAATTATTTTTACTAAACTGAAATTATTTTATTTAATATCATTTTTTTAAGGTGAAGTGAACAGGGCCTTAAACTTGCCATCTTCTATTTTATTTTTGTAATTAAATTAAATAAAATATAGCAATTAATAGTATCAATTGTAACAACTCTAACAACAATTATAGCCTAATTTTAACATCTTCAAAATAATGAAAAAAAAAATAGAATCACTTACATGTGGATAAAAATCACCTAATTATATTACACATTAATATATGATTAAGAAAATTAATGATTTATATGATATGTCTAGATCGAAGACACATCAGCGATGACACTACATTGATATCATATTATCTCATGGTGTGTTTTTTTGTAAAAATAAATAAATAAATAAAATGTTAAAATAAACTTAAAAAAAAAAAAGGATTCAGAGACGCATTGTCTTAATCGTAACAAATCGTCTAAGGCGATCTGATAGGATCTTATTTGATTTGGTCAAATTTGGTTTTCAAATTTGACCTAATTTGCACATTAATTCATAAGATAAAAAATCATCTAATGAAATATCATTAGGCGTATTAATATACACTTTCCAAATATGAAATTTCATAATTTTTTTAATTACGAAAATAAAGATATTCGACGATATATGAACCAAACAAAAAGATAAGCTCTGATCTGATTTGATCTAATCTACTTATATCTAATTTGATCTGATTATTTCTAAAAATAAGATGATATCTGCTTCGGGGTTTTCTGATGTCCTGCGGGAGAGTTACAATTCCGAGACTGGAACCGGACGCCTGTACCTGCAAAACAACGGAGACTCCTGGTGGTGGGAGCTCCGCCTCCGACGGTCAAGTTAGTACTTGATTAAGGAGTAATTAATGCGGAAATTAAAGTGATTGGGTCTCTCTAGGTGAGAGTGTTTAATGTATGTAATCTACTTTTTTAGCGTGATCAGCATGTAATTCATGTCCTCTCTCTTAATGAGGATTAAGGGAGGTATTTATAACCTTGGGAAAAGTGCCAATCCTAGGTTTAGGTTAACCTAGGGCTGATTGGGGTTCCCTCGGAAGTTGGGCCTGGGTGGCCGGATTCTCCATTAGGCATGGAATATGCCACGTGTCATGACATAATAGGTCCAAGGTGGACGAATAAGCGTGTGCCACGTGGCAAGCCCTGACAGTTCCAACTGGGGGACACTTGGCAGGACCTGATTGGCCCACGTGGCGCATTCCGATTGGTGGGAGCAAAATCCCCTAATCATTTGCCCCTCACAGGTGGCACGTGAATGGTCACGTGTTACCTGTGACAGGTGTCGCACTGTAACAGGCGACGGCCTGCTACAGGTGTCACTCGGCGAAAGGCCGAGAGATTCTCCCGCCCAAATTATGAATTCTGGAAGTGACCCTTCGCCTTCTCACTTCGCCTATATAAGGGAGTGTTGACTTCAGTCATTTTCACACTTGAGAACTTTGTGAGAGAACATTCGGACCCCTGAACTTGCTCTGACAATTTGGACCCTTTCTGCCTACCGCCTGTTCTGACAAGCCAACTGCACAGGATTTTCAGAACTCCATCAACGTCACTCGTTCAGGTAACCGTCGTTCTCTTACTCTTAATTTTCTCTTTATTTTATTCTTTTTTGAAATGGCACCACGGAAGCACACGACACGACCTAGGTTAGTGATCAGCCGGTCACCGGGGACGGCTGGATCTAGGACTAGGAGTGCCGCCTGCCCTTTTCCGGACCCATCTTTGCCCTTTATACAAAGTCCGACTGTATCTGTGTCTATGCAGAGCATGATGGCCAGAACAAAAAAGACTGCCAGGATCTCAAACTCAGACGGCTCCTCCCACAGGGTGCCGATTAGTGAAACATCTGACCAGGCGCCAGATGTGGAAGTGAAACAAAGCGGCTTGAAAGCCGGCAGTTCTGAGGGAGGAGTCAAGGTGACCCCTTCCCAATTTACAGTTGACAATTCTTCATTCTCTCCTGCTCCTTTTAAAGGAGAGGAGGCGGGCCCCTCCGGGAGAGGGGAGGAGTCGTCCTCTTCGGACTCGTCAGAGGACGATTCCGAGTCTAGCTCTTCTGGCCATGCTTCTCTGGACACAGAAGAGAAAAACAGTCGTCTGCAAGAGGCGAGGCTTTCTCACGCAGTTGAGAAGGGGGACGATTGGGCGGAGCCATCCGCCTCTTACTGAGAGCAAAATACCCCCTACTACTGCACGGTACCTCGGGGCCGGATCACATCCATGCAAGAGAAAGTGGAGAGCTTTATCGCAAACCACACAATGGGCCCCGGCTTTTTAGTGTTTGTGCCGGATCCAGAAGACACAGTCGTCTGGCCGGCTGGTACCAGTTATGATAGCGCCTGCTTTGGCTGCTACGAGGCGGCCATCAAGGCTGGGCTGCGCTTCCCACTACATCCGGCTGTTCAGCGGATCTTGGATGGGTATGAGTTGGGGTTATGGCAGTTAGCCCCGAACTCCTGGGTCAACGTACTCGGCTATGTGGCCGGGTGCGAACTGCACGGGGTGGAGCCGAGCTTCGAGGCTTTCGCCCACATGAACTACCTCAGCCGGACCCCTAAGGCAGGCGGTACCGGCTGGTATCAATTGACGAGCCACAGGGGCTACCTCATGACGAGAGGTAAAGCAAACAAATGGAAGGACTGGCGGAGCACCTTCCTCATCATTGAGAGTTCAGACACAGAGCTGAACAAGCGCTTCAACAGGTGGAACAGGAATCCGCCCCTTCTTGCAGGCGGCCGCAGCATGCCGCCTGTTCCCCCCAAGGCTAAGAAAGAGATCCTAGATAAAGGACTCTTCAAAGTAGAGTCGAAGGTGAACTCTACTTCAGGGGTACGAGAGCAAGTACCCCTACACTGCGTCCCGAGCTTCAAATGGCTCTACGACGAGTACTTTTTGGCCGCCTGTGGCCTCAGCAGTTGGTGCTCAAGAGGTAGCCGGCCTGTCGAATACTCTGTTGTTCCATGCATTTCTTGTTATGACTTATTAACTTTGCTATTTGTTTTTGCAGCGGACGCTATGAGCAAAATTACCGCCTCCAAGACTGCGGCGGCCATGTTGCGGGCCTCCATCATGCAACAGTTTTCAACCGACTCCCCCAACAAGGGGGCACCCTTGGTGGGCTTCGAACCTTTCACCCTCTTTTTGGAGTTGTGTTTATGCATTTACTGACTTCTTCTTTTTTAGACGGGCGCTCCAAGAGCTTCTTCTTCCCAACAGCCGGACCCCAAGGCCCGGAGGACGACTGTTGCGAGCTCTCCTGGTTCTGCCAGGAAACATGCGGCGGCTGAGAAACAGCCGGCCACTTCTTCTAAAACTCCAGCTGGGCCGCCTAGAAGTATGAAGTTGTCCTTGTGAATTTAGACTTGTTCCCTTCTTTACTAGGTCTAACTCGTTTGTTTATGCTTGATGCAGCCGGCCCTCAGGAGCCTGACTTGGTCGAGGTGGCCAAGTATATGATCAAAGCCGTTCCTCCAGATGAAAGGGAGGCGGTCAGGGGTGTTGGCACCCTTGACCTAGACGGGATTGCAGGGGTCCTTGCTGAGGTATACTTAGCATATTTTTGAGTATTTGAATTCCAGGACGCCTGTTTTCTTTTTGTTTGGAAACTGACGCCTGTTCCCCTTTGTACTTAGGCCCTGCTCCGAGTGAACGACCTTCGCAAGCCGCTTGACCGGAAGAACAAAGAGGTAAAGGCTGCAAAAGCTATGGCCGCCTCTGACTGTGATAAGACAATGTTTCAAATTGCCCAAAATGAAGTTCTGACCATTGATATTCTTTATTATCAGGCGCAGGCTACCGCCGCTATCCGGGCTCAGTTAGAGGCGGCCCAGAAGAGGAATAGCGAGCTGGAGGCGACCATCAACAACCTCAAGGCCGAGCTGAGACCTCTTCGCCAAAAGATGTCCTCATACGAAACCTTGGAGAAATCCTTGGCGAGCGTAAAGGTACGCCTGGTGACCCAGGAGAAGAGTCTTACTCAGGAGCTCTCAGATGATGGAAGACTCTGCTCAAATCCAGCGCATGACTTGGGGCCGCCTCTTCCCCAATGCCGACTTTGCCTCATGGGAAAAAACGTACCGCCAGTGTTCTGATATATATAATCAAGAGATCCTGGCGGCTGCTGAGGAAAAGGCGTTGGAGGAGGAGGAGCCGGTAGTGGCGCTTGTGCCGCTTGGGGGTAATGCATCAAAAAAGGATGCAGCTGAAGCCGAGTCCAGCAAGAAGAGTGCTGACCAGGCGACAACTGCTAATATTGAAGATCTGCCCCCTTCTTAAGCTTTATGTCTTCTTTCCATGGCCTGCGTGCCGTTTGTTTTGTATTTACCCGGCCAGGGGGCCGGGGCTCTGAATATTTTGCCGGTCTTTGATGACCGGCTTCTTTTTAATGAATTTTTTGTTTTGCTTCAAATTTGTTTAAGTATTGAATATTCTGATATCCAATTGTACACTATACCGACTGTTTTACATGGCCGATAGTTGCAGACAGGTACAGATAGTTAGTCATGCCGCCTATGCCCCTGGACGACTGGTTGTCTGTTTCCAGGCTAGACGATCAGTCGGCCATTTATCCAATCGGTATTCGAACCATTTTAAAGACTGGATCCCCTTTAGGCAGGCGGTCCTGTCATTTGTAAAATTAACCAAGTAGGAAAGTGGTTTGACCAAGTAAACATGATTGTTACCTAGTCGCCAAGTAACTGAGTAGTAGAGGTATCAAGCGGTGGATACCGGTTGTGCCCCTTTATTCGCCAATGTTTGTTGGCTTTTAACTCATAGGTTGTTAACCTAGCAGGAGTAGTGGTTGAGAGCCCCTGTTTGCTAAAAACAGGCGGACGACTCATACCTTTTAGGCTCCATACTAAGTTTTGAGAGAGTGACTATGAGTTAACTTTGGTGTTACTCAGTCGCCGTCACTCCTGCTTGAGTAGTAAAGGTACCAGGCGGCGGAGGCCGACCGAACCTTTTGATTCGCCAATGTTTGTTGGCTATTAACTCAAGAGGTTGTTAACCTAGCAGGAGTAGTGGTTGAGAGCCCATGTTTGCTAAAAACAGGCGGACGACTCATACCTTTTAGGCTCCATACTAAGTTTTGAGAGAGTGACTATGAGTTAACTTTGGTGTTACTCAGTCGCCGCCACTCCTGCTTGAGTAGTAAAGGTACCAGGCGGCGGAGGCCGACTGAACCTTTTGATTCGCCAATGTTTGTTGGCTATTAACTCAAGAGGTACCCCCTGCATTTATCCCAAGTAATACAGGCGGTCATCTGACTCAGATGTCAACTGTTACCACTGGTTTGGTCAGTGATAGAGTTATCCTTGTCTCAAAAAACGGCTACGTGGTTGCCCTTGGGGACAGTCGTACAGGTGCCGTGTAATTAGTTTATAGAGCAATGTTCCACCCAAAAGGGAGCTTCTCTCTGCGACGAATTTCATCCGGAGGGATGCCGCCGGACGCCTGCTATGATGTTGGGACAGGTCGTATTAGTATAAAAGATTGGATCAGTTGGCTTGGCGCCTGGTCTGATCATTCGGCCTGTGGCCTTGGTTAGTTCTTGGTGAACGTAGGTGTTAAGTAAGAGGAGGGTAGCCGCCTGTTTAGGCACAGGGTCGGCCAGGCCCTAATCTTTTTTAGCTAAGTAAAATACCCAATGGAGAGTAGCCGACTGTAAAGGTACAGACGGCATGCCCTTCTGAAGATAGAGTAAAATACTCGATGGAGAGTAGCCGACTGTAAAGGTACAGGCGGCATGCCCCTCTGAAGATAGAGAAATACTCAATGGAGAGTAGCCGACTGTAAAGATACAGACGGCATGCCCCTCTGAAGAGAAATACTCAATGGAGAGTAGCCGACTGTAAAAGTACAGACGGCATGCCCCTCTGAAGAGTAAAAATTAAACATGGAGAGTAGCCGACTGTTAGTAGGCGTGCCCCTCTTAGTACAAAATTGAATATTAAGTACGCAAACTTTTATTAAGTAGCCCTTGACTATTTACATCATTCAAAAGAAATATTTCTTAAGATTATCTACATTCCAAGTTCGAGGCAACGGTTGTCCGTCTGGTGTTCCCAGACGGTAGGTACCGTCCCTGACCTCTTCACAGATTCGGTAGGGTCCTTCCTAGTTGGGAGTTAGTTTGCCAGACTCATTAGCCCTACCAACTGCTTCCATTTTTCTAAGTACAAAGTCCCCCACTTTGAGTGGACGCCTGTGTACTTTTTTGTTGTATGATCTAGTCATTCTCAGGCGGTAAATTTCATGGCGCAAGACAGCATTGCCCCTCCTTTCAGGAAGTGAGTCTAATGCCAGGCGCATGGCTTCCCAGTTTGCCTCTTCGTCATATAGCATTACTCGAAGAGTCGGCTCGTAGTGTTCTATTGGAAGAACAGCTTCCGCACCATAAGTTAGGAGGAATGGAGTTTCTCCAGTCGCCCCTTTTTCAGTCGTCCTAATGGCCCAGAGAACATGTGGTAATTCATCCGCCCATAGGCCGCCTGCTCGTTCAATCTTTTTCTTGAGACCGTCTGAGATGATTTTATTAAAGGCTTTTACCTGGCCGTTTGCTTGTGGACGGCCGGCAGATGCAAAGTAGTGTGCAATTCCTTGGTCACCCAACCAGCTTTTGAGAACAGGCGTCTCAAATTGGGGACCATTATAAAAAACCATAGACATGGGAACCCCGAACCGAGTGATGACATTTTTCCAAATGAATGAAATTACATCCTTCGTCTTGATTCCCTTTACAGCCTCCGCCTCTACCCATTTAGTGAATTAGTCGACGGCAACAAGTATGTACCTCCTTCCGCCTGTAGCAGGCGTATATGGACCCAGAATATCCATGCCCCACTTAGCAAACGGTAGTGGGCTATGAATGGTAGTGAGGTCAGTAGCCGGACGGTGAATTAGTTTGCCAAACCTTTGGCACTTGTCACATTTTTTCACCATCACCATCGCATCTGCCTCTAAAGTAGGCCAAAAGTAGCCCTGCCGCCTTGTCCGTTGAGCAAGCGTCCTACCGCCTATATGGGAAGCACAGTAACCAGAGTGAAGATCGTCTAGTATCTCTCGTCCCTTTTTTGGAGTAACACACTTTAAGAAGGGTTGAAGGTACCCCCTTTTGTGAAGTTCTCCCTTTATTATTTCAAAACTGGTGGCTCGTTTTTTCAGTGCTGCCGCCTGTTGATGATCATCCGGCAGGGTACCGTTTGTTAGATATGCCCTGATTGGATCCATCCAGGTTGAGCTTCTGTCTAAGATTCCAATAGGTTCTTCCTCAATGCTTCTCCTCTCCATTACTTCCCAAAAAACAGTTCGAGGAGTATCAGAGGAGGCGGATGATGCTAATTTTGACAATGCATCCGCCTGGTTGTTTTCTGATCTCGGCACTTGGATCAGATGGAAATCCTCAAGGGAGCCGACTGCTTGTCGGACCGCCTGTAAATACTTGATCATGGCCGGATGGGTTGCTTCGTATTCGCCATTGTACTGACTCACTATCAATTGTGAATCGGAACAGGCGTCTATTTTTCTTGCCCCTGCCGCCTTGCACATGCGGATTCCGGCTAGTAAAGCTTCATATTCTGCCTCATTGTTTGAGGCCTGAAAACTGAAGCGTAGAGCATACTCGTACCTGTCGCCCTCTGGCGACTGACATATGACGCCTGCTCCACAACCATTTGAAGTAGAGCTTCCGTCCACATATACCTTCCAGACTTGGTCTGGAACTTGATAGTCAGGAGGACGAGTCATCTCAACAATAAAGTCAGCAAAGGCTTGCCCCTTCACTGCTTTTCTAGGCTCGAAAGTAACTTCGAGGCTCTGTATTTCTATGGCCCATTTGATCATTCGGCCTGACGACTCCATGATGGTCAGTGGCCGCTTGATAGGTTGGTCTGTATACACGACGACTGCATGTGCCAAAAAGTAGGGCTTCAATTTTTTAACATCCATGAAGAGTGCAAGACCAAATTTCTCCACTAAGGGATACCTCAACTCGGCATTTTTCAGTACGTGACTGCCAAAGTAGACCGGGAGCTGACAGCCGTCCCTTTCAGCAAGGAGAACAGCGCTTAACGCATGATCGGAGACGGCCAGGTACATGTAGAGTACTTCTTTGGGCAAAGGGCTGACCAGCCTCGGCAAGGAATGCAAGTGAACTTTCAATTTCTAGAAGGCGGCCTCAGCATCCGGCCCCCATTCAAACCTTGCCTTTTTCTTAATTGCCTGGAAAAAGTATAGGCATTTGTCGCCTGATCGGCTTAGAAATCTTCCCAAGGCCGCCAGACAACCTGTTAACTTCTGAACCTCTCGGATGGTACGAGGCGACTGCATGTCAATGACCGCCTGCACCTTCTCAGGGTTCGCCTCTATTCCTCTCTGATTGATAAGGAATCCGAGAAATTTCCCAGACTCAACTCCAAAGACACATTTCTTGGGATTGAGCATGACATGGTGCCGCCTGAGTGTGGCGAAAGTTTCTCGGAGGTCCGACATATGATCTACCTGAAGCTTAGTCTTGACAATCATATCATCAATGTATGCCTCGACGTTTCTCCCAATCTGATCAAAGAACACAGTGTTTATCATTCGCTGGAAGGTAGCCGGGGCATTCTTAAGACCAAACGGCATGACCGTGTAACAGTATAACCCCTGATCAGTGACGAAGGCCGTCTTCTCTTGATCTTTCTTCCATGAAGGAATTTGATGGAAACCAGAGTAGGCGTCCATAAAGCTCATCAAAGCATGGCCGGCTGTTGAGTCGACCAGGTTATCAATTTTAGGCAGAGGGTAACTGTCTTTGGGGCACGCCTTGTTTAAGTCTGTGTAGTCTACACACATTCGCCAGGTGCCATTCGGCTTTTTAACAAGCACCACATTGGCAACCCAATCTGGGAAGTAACATTGCCGAATGAACCCTGCATCAAGTAATTTTTTAACTTCGGCGGCTGCCGCCTGACTTCTTTCTTTGCCATGGTTCCGCTTCTTCTGCCGTACCGGCTTCTTTTTCGGATCCACAGCCAGTTTATGTACCGCCAGATAAGGGCTAATGCATGGCATTTCATGGACTTCGAATGCAAAGATGTCCTTGTATTCTTTCAATAGTTTGTGAAAGTCGTCACCTAGGACTCTCAGAGCAGTCGTCCCAACTTTGACTGTTCGGTCAGGACGTGAGTCGTCTAGGATCAGGTCCGTATGCTCACCAGCCGGCTGAGGGCGGAATTCATCCGACCGCTCCTCTGCCAATGATTGCTATTTTTTGTCTTTTCTTGCGGCCCCTGTCTGGGATGCCTTTCTCTTCTTGCCGCCTGCTTTTTGAACAGGCGCACTCTCCTTGACATTGTCAAGGTCTATTTTTCCACCACTCGACCCAGTGGCCATAACAGTGGGCTTGACATCCGAGAGATAGCACTCTCGGGCCATCCTCTGATCTCCCCTTAGGGACCCGACTGTTCCATTATCCCTCTCAAACTTGAGCAACATAAGAGATGGGATTATAACAGCCTTGGAATTATTCAGGGTTGGTCGTCCCAAAATCATGTTGTAGGCCGAGAGTTCTTTTACTACCAGGAACCGGACTACCATGTGTCGTCCTTCCCCTTTTTCGCTCAGGCGGATGGGTAAATCCACTCGTCCCACTGGGTGGACGACTCCTCCTCCAAACCCTACTAAAGGGTGGGATGCCGGATGTATGCAATCAGTCTGATATTTTAGTTTCGACAGACATTTGCTACTGATGAGATCTGAGGAGCTTCCGGTATCTATGAGGATTCGGCCAACTCTCTGGTTGGCCACTTTACATTCAATAACGATAGGGTCGTCATGCGGCCCTCTTACCCCTCCTAGATCTTCTTCAGTGATGACGATCTCAGGAAAAGAATATTTGGAGGGCCGTTCTTGGTGAACGGAATTTACATCTAACCGTCTGATGTTGTCTTTGTTGCCCCTAATAGTGGGGCCGCCTCCTGAGAAGCCGCCTGCAATGGTGTAGACGACTGCATCATCTGTATCGGAGCTGTCGGCCTGTTGATTCTTTTTGGCCGACTGCTTTTTTGAGGAAGTGTTCCCCGTAGATTTCTTGACATAAATGTCAAGATCACCTTGCTCAGCCAGGAGGTCCAGATACCGCATGAGACTGATGCAATCATTGGTGTGATGACCAACATCTTCATGATAAGCACAGAATTTTTCTTGGTTCCGGTTGTTTGCAGAACCCTTCATGGGGACCGGCTTCTCAATTGAGATCCGTCCCTTGATTTCCTTTAGGATAAATTGGCTATCCTTGTTAAACGCATACTTTGGGGAGTATGGTTTGAATTCTTTTTTCTTTTTCAGGGCCGGCTGTTTAGAGGAATCAGCCGCCCAGACCTCTTTTCTCTTCTCGTCTTTGTTTGACGACTGTTTCTGTCGTCCTTCTCTTTTGTCGAACCTTTTCCCGTCCGACTGTTTTATCGTACTACAAAGATCAGTCGCCTGTATATAGGCTTCCGCTTCAATCAAGGCCTCTTGAAGAGTCGCCACCCTCTTTCGGACCAAATCAAATTTGAAGGTCGACCCGTCCTTGAGACCTCTGAAAAAGTCAGTATAGGCTACTTCATCCGGTAACCCTTGAATCTGTATTCTCATCAGATTAAACCGTCTGATGTAAGAACGAAGCCCCTCCTTCTCGCCCTGCTGAATTGTTCCTAAATCAAGGGTCGTCTTCTTCGCAGGGATGTTCATGGCGAAGTTGGAGGTGAATAAGTAAGCAAGCGTCCTGAAGTTATTTACACAACCAGTCGGCAGGTTGCCGAACCATTGTTGTGCGATTCCTTTGAGAGTCGCTGGGAAACACTTGCACCAAGTGGGATCATCCAACCCTTGAAGGTACATCAGGTTGGTGAATGCCATCAGATGGTCTTCTGGGTTAGTAGTGCCGTCATAGGCGCCTACTAATACATTTTTCACTTTGGCCGGCTGAGCGGCTTCAGTAATTTCCTTGGAGAAGGCCGACGGCTGTTCACCAAGTCTAAGCAACCGAAGCTGCCAGTCCATAGGTTGGACATTTTTTGCTGTATGTCCACCAAACGGAGGTGGCTGTAAAAAATACTATTGTTGCGGCACAAACGGTAAGTTTGGTACCGCCTGGTCGCTATGAAAGCCGGACTGATGGGAGGTGCCGCCTGACTGACGCTCATGATACGACTGAGTATGCCTCATTGAGGTATTTCGCAGACTGTCTTGGAAGTTTGAAGTAGAGGCCGACTCTGACAATCGGTCACTCTTCTTCTGCTCTAGCAGTAGCCGAGCGTCTGTGTATGATTTTCTCGACCCGTCCGCCTGAATATGACGAACAAGTTTCCTATTTCCTGGAGTAGGAAAACGGTATTTTGTGAAATCAAGGGCAGTCGGCTCCCGCTTCCTAGATTTAGGATGAGGAGTCGCCTCTCGCCCTTGAACTGGTTTCCTCTTCAGTGAAGTGGAGGGTTTCTTAGCCGACTGCTCCTTGTCCGGAGCAGGCGGCTTCTTGTTGATCAACTCTTGAATTTCTCCCTTGAAGTCCCTCATGAAGGTCATGAGTTCGTTCCTTGTGATGGGAGCAGATCCATCAGTCGGCTCGCTTCCTGTATGAAGATGTTCCCGTTCCCTCCTTTCGGTATGACGGGTACGTCGGGCCCTTAGGGTCCCGTCTGAAGCTATGTGAGCTTCAACTTCAAATTCATTCTCAGTATCGTGGTCCGACTGAACTTGAGGGTCGTCTAGGGGACGCCTCTCTTCAGGAGTCGGTACAGACTTGGATGCCATCTCAGAAGTACTCTCCCCACAGACGGCGCCAAATGTTTCGGGGTTTTCTGATGTCCTGCGGGAGAGTTACAATTCCGAGACTGGAACCGGACGCCTGTACCTGCAAAACAACGGAGACTCCTGGTGGTGGGAGCTCCGCCTCCGACGGTCAAGTTAGTACTTGATTAAGGAGTAATTAATGCGGAAATTAAAGTGATTGGGTCTCTCTAGGTGAGAGTGTTTAATGTATGTAATCTACTTTTTTAGCGTGATCAGCATGTAATTCATGTCCTCTCTCTTAATGAGGATTAAGGGAGGTATTTATAACCTTGGGAAAAGTGCCAATCCTAGGTTTAGGTTAACCTAGGGCTGATTGGGGTTCCCTCGGAAGTTGGGCCTGGGTGGCCGGATTCTCCATTAGGCATGGAATATGCCACGTGTCATGACATAATAGGTCCAAGGTGGACGAATAAGCGTGTGCCACGTGGAAAGCCCTGACAGTTCCAACTGGGGGACACTTGGCAGGACCTGATTGGCCCACGTGGCGCATTCCGATTGGTGGGAGCAAAATCCCCTAATCAATATCAACTTAAATAAGTTGAATTGAACAAAGCCTAAATCATATATCTTCACAAGAATAAAAAAGAAATCACCTTCATTAGGAAAAAGACCCCTAAATTATGAATTCAATAATTTATATGATCTATTTTGATTAATTGTATATGAGATATTTGATTGAATTTCTAATGTTATTAGTACTTAGGCTATGTTGACACATAATTTAATTTGATAACCAAATTTTGACCTAATTTGTACACTATTCCATAGATTAAAAAAATATTAAATGAGATGTTGGTATTAATTTGCACTTTCCAAATGAGATGATGTTGGTATAAGATAAATAAGATTTGATCTGATCACGTCTAATTTGATTTGAATTGAATATTTCTTAAATTAGTTGATATCAACTTAAATAAGTTGAATTGAACCTATCCTTAATTAAGGATTAATCAACCTTATTTACTAGCTTTTTATGCACAGGATTATGCATGCAAGAGTTTTTTTTTTTCCTATAATAATGCATGAAGTATATTGTAATTTGATGGAGGTATAAAAAGTCGATAACTGAAAAACAATATACTAGTACATGACTTTGATAAGATCATAAGAGGTGTTTTGAAGAATGCTTTTGAAACTTTTCCTAATGAGCGTTTGACATGTGGGAATAGGAATTTAGAGAATTAATGTAGGATATGGATGGAAAATTAGGAATTGGTTGTTAGGAATTAATGAAATTAAAGATATGAGTAGTAAAAAAAAAACCATAATGGCTTGTTGCTAAAAATGTGTTAATTTTAAATAAGAAATTTACATTATCATTATTGCCCTTAATAATACATGTATTTCCTTCATTTCTCCTCTTTCTTTCTTTTTTTATCCATAAAAGGAAAGTACATTCCAAACAAAGAAAAAGAACAAGAACAAAAACACACTAAAAAAAAAACAAAAAGATACTACGGAGGGACTAGGCTTTGTAAGGCCACACCCCTAGCATTCACCTCTAAAATCATCCTCCTCTTTCTCATTACTAACAAGTTATTGGTCAATTCCCACATTTCAATTACCACGATCCTCCTCTTTCATTCTCTTTATTGACAATAACTTTTCGATTTGGCCAATTCTCTTCCCCAATTACCCCAAGGCAGTATTTGAAATGTGGGAATTAAGTGAAGTTCAAGTTAATTTCATATTATGTTACAACAAACAAAGGAACATGTCATGCCCATATATAAATTCCTATTCCCATCCTATAATCATCCCACATACCAAACATCCTGTAAATACTTTAAATTCTATGTTTCCTTTAGATTGTCAGCTCACTCATGGGTGAATCTTGAGGATGGTTAGCCTAACCAATAATCTTATAAAAGTTTTTTTTCAAGGAGGTAAGATTGACCTCATTAGAGTTCACTCGGCACATCAGCTTGCAACTACAGCTTCTTCAAGTCTTAATTCCTTTTCTACTTTATAATTTATTTTTATTATTTAAGCACATGTTAGAAAAACAAATAATAATTATTATTTGAATAAGACACTACATGATTAAATTAGATGTCCTTGCTATAATATTTGCATGTATAAAGAAACGGTTAAGTTTCGCCATTATTTTACTAAAGACCCTGGCGATTCCACAGCCTAGCCTGTTATAATGCAAAGAATTCATTTAAGTTACAATAAGGATATCTAGATATGTCTTGAATAAGTTCATTAGAAACAATTGTTCTCCTAATTGGCGAAGCATTCTTTAAAATCTATTTTTATTTTTTTTTTCTAAAAAAAAAAAAAAAAAAACCTAAAAAAATTCTCTTAGTTTTTTATCATTTAAAAATAAGATCAACATCTCTATTTTATTATTATTTTTTTTAAAGCAAATCTATATCTCTATTATATACATCATGAATTATGTGACACAATAATAAAGAAACGTCATAAAAAGGCTTGTATCCTTGTCCGCTAGCTGGTTTAGGTACTTAACTCTTTAACCAAAAATAAAATTTCAAAACATTTGCATAGCTCAGCTCGCACTCCCATTATGCAATGAAATGAATTAGTTCTTCATATATCTGCATGAAATAAAAATAGCACATAGTTAATTTAATTTTCAAATGATATGATAAAATGTGTGCATATCTCTATTATTAGCTTTCTAGTTTCTATCGTACATATTTATTGTTTTGGTAGTGTATTGTCAAAGGATAATTAATGTACATGGAAGTTTATTTGATCATAAAATTTTGCTTTTTGAAGGATATCATCATATAAGACTTTACCAAACTAATAACCATCCACAATAACCATACTTTACTCTAGATTTTATATTAGGTATAAATTTGATGTTATTCTAGTTAATAATTTGTGTAAGATCGATAGATATATATATATATATATATATATATATATATATATATATATATATATATATATATATAATAGGAAAATGATGTAGGCGAGTTTTTTTTGTTAATTTACCAAAGATATTAATAAGTGAACCAAATCGTACTCACCATCATCTTTCTTCTTTAGGCATCGAAATAACATAAACACAATGAATAAAAGGCCCACTCCTCCAATTGCAATTGCCGCTATCTTCCCAAAACCATTCCGATTATTTTGCTCTGCCACAAAAAACAAAAAAGATGCAATATGATGAGCGATACTACTTCTGTTCTATAATATTCGACTTACTTAGCTTTAGCACAGTCGAATTGATTTATTAAAATACGGAAAAAAAGTCTAGCAAAGTTGCATAAATTTTACCTCCATCCCCATGAAATTCATGTGGATTAAACTCATAGCTCAAGTAACACAATCCCAAGAAAACTTGTCCATAAATTGAACTCACACACTCTTTCTCAATAACATCAATACCTTCAACAATACACTTTGCACAATCACATGCTTCCAAACCCACCTCACATTGAGCCATGGCATGGAATCCCTCATGGTTATTCATGGAGTAAAACCCATTTTTACCCTCATCTTCGGCCGCCTCGGTTTCTAACGCCTCAAATGCCTGGCTCCTCATTTGCTCAAAATACCCACTTGACACCACAACTTGGTTTTCACCACACTTCTTGTGGTTCAATTCATCATCAAGGCTTAAAATGCCGGTATACCCGTCCGCCTCGTATTGAACATGGCACCCTGAGAGTTGGATCCTAGCTGCCATGGAACTACCTTAAGATGAAATTTTTATAGTGATGTCAGCTATGAGATTAGCCTCATATACATAAAAAAAGATTTAAATTGCCTAACAATTATATCTATAAAAAGAATTAGATTATATCATACATAAATTCGTATGTAAAACAAAATTATATATGTATAATTGTATGTATACTTAAATTAAATTAATATATACTTGTATGTTTTTTTTTATTAAGGTAAGATAAAGAATCATTCCAATGAATATGTATGTATATAATTGCATATTAACATGTATGTATATAATTGCATATTAACTTGTATAGATTTTTTTTTTTTTTTTTTTTTTGGCGTTTAGAGAGCCACAAAGGCAGTTGATGAGAATCGATCCCAAGATCTCTTAAAATCGAGAGGGAAGCTCTAACCACTTGAGCTATCCCTCACTCTCTCAATTTGTATAATAGATACTTGCATGCTACTCTATGATACGGAGTAATTAATTATGTTTAGTAAATTCATAAAATAAAGTAAGATTATCGAAGTAAGTTGATAACCAAAAGTGATGTTAAAAAAACTAATGTGATAAACATAGATGAAATCTTACTCTAGTATTACCACATAAGCCGTTTGTGACATTTTGGAAGGATTTCATGCACTCGTTGCATTTGTGATCATCTAGATCTTGACGACATTGAAATCTGCCTGAAAGGGAAGCTTCATAGCGATCCTCAACCATGACAAAAGTTGTATGAAATTTAGATTGAGAAGACTGAGATTGTAGCTTCTCGAAAAGTGTTGTTCGTGCATTCAAATATTTCCCATGAGGATCGTGGAGCATTTGAGATGAACAACGGTGGAAAATTAAGGTTTTATGGTCTTCTAATAAGATCCCATTCACAAATGATACCAAAACTACAAAGAAAATCAATGAATAAAAAGTGAATGTTGTTAGAATTATAGACATGGGATTTCATTTGTTTTGTTATATAATAGGTTCTTAAGTACAAGATTTGGTATATATACTAGTCTAAGGAGATTTGGCGTGGTAGTTTAAGACTTAAATGAAAATTGGTACAAATTTAAGCATATTTCTTGCCTACCCTCAACTAATCTTGGATTACAATAATCTTAGGTACACATTTTATGAGCTACATACCTTTAAATTTAATATATATAGAATTGATTAAGCTAGAATAAGTGAATAACTGCCAATATCTAGTATTATATATCTTTTGAGTGGAGCATTAGTGACGCAAAGTTCATGTTAGTCAAAAGAACTAGAATAATTTCTAAGTTTGGATAAACTTCCATTTACTAAAATTTTAACTTATGCAAAGTAAGCTACTTTTGCATTTTTAATATACATGTCATATTGCTTACGTTTGTGTTATTTAAATACATGTAACATTTGACTTAAGGTAGCGTAGTTAGGTGATAGAGTTTTGGGTAATGTTTGAAATATGTGATAAAATTTCATTAACCTTGCTACATCTAATAGAGAAAAAATGTCAACAACGAAAAAATAATAATAATACTGCACAAAAAAAAAAAAAAAAAAAAAAAAAAAAAACAATAAAAAATTGCAAAGATCTATTGAAAATAGTATATGACGAAAATAATTTCTATAATTACCGATATGATAACATGTGTTAAAAAGGTCAGTAATTAACATTGTCATATGCTAATTATTTTACAAGTGCGAAATTATAAACATTACCATATGCTAATCCGTAATGTAAAAACGTTGAATTCCATATTTTTAACCAAAGTAATTAAGGTCCATAAGATATTAGGTACAAATTGTCCCATTTTAGAATTTGAATCCTATTATGGGATTAAAAAAAATTCCTTTCACTTTCATCCAGTCAAAAATTCTAATAATGAGAAAAATAAGGATGAAATTCAAAGAACAAAAGTCTTGCATCTCCTTGCCTATGATTTTTTTTGTTTTCTTTCATTTACCCAACTAAAAAATTCTTTTCATTTCTTATCTCGTCGTCCTTCAATCTTCAATCAAAAGATCGATAAAAGGCGACGAGAGGGAATTAAAGAAAAAGTAAAGAAAAAATATCAATAATCTATCAAAGAATTCAACTCCTTCACATTCATTTTAATCATTCAATTTGAATGGTAAAATTAAAATTCCAATAAAGAAACAATGACAGAATCTATCCAATTACTACAAATCAATATTATTTCAGCTCGAGACCTAGCAACGGTAGCAAGATCAATGAACACTTATGTTGTAGGGTGGGTTAACCCGAACCGAAAACTAACAACCCGAGTCGACCATAGGGGAAATAACTCCCCCGAATGGAATGATAGGTTCGTCTTTCGGGTCTCACCAGAGTTCCTTGTATCCAGCACTTCAACAGTTGAGTTAGAGATATACTGCCAAACTTGGCTACGTGACACTCTTGTCGGGTTTGTTCGAGTAGCCGTGCCTAACCTACTCCCCACAGATAGCCCTAACGGGCTAACTCGTCGATCAGTTGCTCTCCAAATTCGTCGTCCTTCGGGCCGACCTCAAGGTATCCTTAATGCCGTTGTCTCGGTCCTAGATGGGGCTAGACGAAGCATGCCATTGTCTGGAATCGGGACCACAAATGATAAGGGGAATAACACGATCTCACGCAAACCAAATCCAGAAGATAGTATTATCTTACGTCGGGCAAAGAGTGAGCGCTCCTGGGCGGCAATGGCCGACCAGGAGCCTCGTGCTGCTAAGTCCCCCTTCAAGGGCCATGACCCAGGCCCAGGACCGGGTCATGGGCCGGGCCCAGGCTCAAGTATAGGCGGGGGGTCATCCATCTGTAACTCTGATGTAGGACCATCAGCATCGGTGGTGGCAGCGGCGGTGGCAAGGGGGTTGTACATGCCGCCAGCGCAACGAGGTCGTGGTCGTGGACGTGGTCGTGGCAAAGAGATAATAACTAATAATGATGATGATGGGAGCTCTATTTTGCAATGGGCGGATGAGCAAAGTGAGGACGGGATAGTGACAAAGATTGAGAGGTGGAAAATGGAGATGCAAAAGTCGTTGCACGGCGGCGGCAGAGGAAGAAAAGGTGGTGGTGGCCAAGTAGGTGATGGTGCAAGGCACAAACATAAGCACCGACGATCAAAATCAGAAGGCGGGAGATTATTTAGGTGCTTTGGTAAGGCGTATGGTTTTGAACTTACAATTGTTTGTGGGTCCAATGGAAACGATAAACAAAATAACAAAAGTGGTCAGAAAAAGGTGCATCATAATAACACCACGTCGGACGATGAGAGTAACAGTCAATCCTACATTATCGTATGATTAATTTTAATCGGATAGATGGCCGTCAAGTGTGTTATTATAAAGGTAGAGTGTATATGATCTTTTTTTTAACTATCCTTTAATTTTCTCCCCCACCCCTAAAAATCCTTTTGTATAAATTTTTGATTTTTGTCCTTCACTTTTTCTTGTGTATATTCGTGATTTTTTTTTGGGTAAATACTGCCTTATTTCTCAGGTTAGTCAATTACTTATTTTGACGGCACATTATACTCACCGTCTTTTGTATATTTTCCTTCACTTTTTCATTATAATTACTTTGTGTAAATAATTTTTTTTTTTTTTCAGTTTAATCATTATTTATTTTGACATTATTGAGACATTTTATATCTACTATGGAGTGTTTTTGTAATTTTTACCTAATGAGAAATTGTAATCATGTGAAATTTCATTTATTCTCTTCAATTTATGATTTCAACAAACAAATTTTAAAAATTTTTATATGTAAATAATAATAATAAAAAAAAATGGTCAATGTTTTGTGTTTGCACATGTAGTAATAGCCAGAATGGAAAAGAAATGGTGAGAAAAAAGGAAATGAAAAGAAACAAACTGTAGAGAAACAAGTGATTTGTATATAACATCATTGGAAAATAATTTATAAGAAAAACATGCAGTTCAAGAAAAATTTGTTTTACTTTAATTTCCTCTATTTATTAGTATTATATTTTTATTTTGGTCGAGGTACACACAGGCCTTGGTTGAACACACCATCTTAGGTAAACAAGTTCAACTTGTCAACATTAGAAGGCCATAACCCCTAGCCAAGTTGAATCGTTGCTAAAACTAACATGAGTGAAAGGTGAGAGATGTTACCACTTTGTTGTTCGTTGATTTTTATTTTTTTTATTTTTTAATATATCTCCATGAGAAAGTTCGTATTAGTTTTTGTAACAAGATATTTTGTCATAATGGAATGTGTTAAGATTAATCATGATGCTTACGTGTGAAATAGGTTTTATATACATGAGTTTAGGTGTTGCATTAAGAAGTGATGGTTCATGGGCAACTCGTTTTCGCAACAAAGAAGATGAATGTGCGTTGGGTATGTAGTTGAGTTTGCTAAGGCCAATCTTGCTAGGCGCAACGTCATAATATCTTAGAGATCAAGTGTTGTGTAGGCTTTTGAGGCTAAGGATTATGCTCCTTTTTTCCTATACTTATTAGTGGAAATTTAAAATTTTAATCAAATTTGGCTTCTTTAATTTTTTGATGTTAGTATATCTAACAAAGGGGAAATATTGTAGCATATATGTATTGTAGCTAGGAAAGATAACTTGCCTTATTTATGTTGAGTTGATGTGTACAAACTCATCCCTCATAGCACTTTTGCCATGGCGGATTCTAAAATAAGTTAATATATTTCCGACAAGTATTTCCTCTCATAAAAATTCATTATTTTTTTTAATAGATATATATATTAGTGATATTTCATTTATAATTTATGAAATTGTCCTCCTTACATAGTACTACGTATTGCCAAGTTGAAGAATTAGATTGAACTACTATACCCCGTTCGTTGTACTAAATCAATTTTTACTATATGCAAGCTTGCAAAGTATATATAAATAGAAGTGTTATATTAAGAGAACTTTTCAATAGTAAAAAAAAAGTGTCACATATACATCACATTGCAAAATACTAGTTATTAAGTGTACGGGATAGTGCCGACACCATTAAGACTTGTTCATTAAATATGTTACGATGTTAGCTCTCCATTATCACGCATATCGGCTTACTCTCCATAATTGCCTTAATCACGGCCACGTGGAGAACTGCTTCCGACCATGTAGGCACCTTGATCCGGATATTGAGAACTTCGAGAGTTTGTTAAATCTTTACAAGGAAAACCTAAACTTGAACATTAACTCATTAGAAGCTACAAATTGGCGGTTCTTGGACGGTTCAAGCAAAGGAACTTGGTGTCTAGTACAAGCTCAAGTTCCAGATCACTCTACTTATTACTCTACTTAGTGGTTTTTAATTAGTTTTTGCTTGCAAGTTTTTACCTTTCACTTGAAAGGGTTTTTCTTGGTTTAAGCACTTAGGATTAATTTTATTTATTTTAGGAATTATAGACTAAGTAGAATTAGTTTCCTAATCTAATTAGAATTGGAATTGGTTTCCTAATCTAAGTAGAATTAGAATTGGTTTCCTAATCTAAGTAGAATTAGTATTCCTATTCTATTTGGGTTACTTGGGGCTAAAGGCTAGGGACTTGTCCTAGTCCAATTAGACTTAGAATTAGTTAGTTTTTAGTCTATAAATAGTTGTACTTTCATGACTTTTAAATATAGAACTTTTCAGATTAATAAATCAAAGTATTTGTTTGTTTTGCAATCAAAACATTTGTTTCTTGAAGCTGGTGATTAGGTTCTTTAAGCTTTGTTTAAATTGATTAATTAAGGGGTGGTGTGACCTTTTACTTAATTAATCTACTTGTCTTCTTGTTTGATTCTTGGTGGACGAATCCTATAGAGAATTAGGCTTGAATTATCCTTGTGTGTGTTTAAGTTCCTTGAACATACGCATCACACCTGTTGCCTACGAAGTCAACTTGCCACCTATGGCGATAGGTGGCACCAACTTGATTGTTTTCTTATAAATACCCAAGCATAATTCATTATTAAGGTACGATCTTTATTTCTCTCTCGCTCTCTCTCTCTCTCTCTCTCTCTCTCTCTCTCTCTCTCTCTCTCTTATTCTTCTCATCAAATTGCTAATTTTAGCATCGAAGCGGTTGTCCCCGGATAATCCCCCGGGTTAGCTAATTTGTATTGACAATAAAGGTACTAAATTGGCCGATAAACCTTTATGGATCCCAAGACTCAAGTTACCAGAGCACACTCGTAACAATTGGCGCTAGAAGGAGGGGATAGTAATAACTTCTATCGTCCAAAGAACCTTAAGAAATCATGGACGGGAACAATGAAACCATAGCACCAATCCCAGAAACTAATAACCGTAATTATGATATCGGTATTCTTAATGCCGGTGCAGGTAAAACTATTAATAGTATACCTAAGATCATGGTGGAAGACGAAACCCACCTTATTCCCAATAATACGACAAATATGCCAATAACACTAGAACAACCTCACGCCACAACCCCGAATCCTATGGACGAGTTCACTCCCGAGGAGTTGGAGCTGACGGCAAGGGTTATGCGAGCTATGTCCAGAAAAAGAAAGGAAGTTGATGAAGCAGCTGCTAGCCGAGCAAGAGGAAACAAGGCGCAATATATGCCTGTATTTGTTAATTTGGAGAGTCAGTTTAATCAAGCTGCATCCCCACCTCGGTGGCAGCCGCAAGAAGGGTCACCCCCGTTAAGGCCAGAACCATTAAAAAGAGAGCGTCAAGCTCCTCCTGGTGTGCGGATTAAAGATTCGTGGTCTCAGAGGCAAGAAGCTAGCAGTGGGCCAACCAGTCGCGTGACTAAAGCTATGGCCAGGCCGAGAGTCTCTCTGTTCACTCAGGAGATCCTGAATCAGCAAATGGAAAAAATCAAAATGTCGTCATGCAAATATGACGGCATGGGTGATCCCAAGAGGTACATGGCTGCGTTTGAAAGTCATATGATGTTGTATACCGACACGGATATCGTGTGGTGCAAGGTTTTTCCAACAACATTAACGGGAGCAGCCTCAGATTGGTTCTTGAATCTAGAGCCCGGTTCAGTTGACTGTTTCGAGACTTTGGTAGAAATGTTCACTGGCCAATATGTAAGCAACAATGCAAGGCAAAGAACATCAGGAGAGTTGATGGCGGTTGGCTAGAAAAGGATGAATCTCTAAGGGATTTCATCAGGCGATTCAATAACGAAGGAAATACAATTCCTAAGTTGCAACAAGAAATAGCTGTGATGGCCCTCATGAATGGACTAAATAATTGTGATTTCAAAAAGTACATGAGCCGAAAAACCTTCTCGAACTTAGGTACAACATTTAAGAAAGCACATGAGTACATTAAGAGTGATGAGCTCTTAAAGACTAGTAGTAGAGCGGTGCCGGCAGAGCCAAGTCGGCGACCGGTTGACAATGCGTCACATGAAGTGAGTAGGCCAACCCAACAAAATCAACAAAGGGCAAGCAGGCCCGGAAAAGGCCTGGGCCGGTACAACAGTTACACGCAGATGAACACGCCAAGGGCAGCGATCTATTCCATAAACCAGCAAAGGGAGGATTGGACCAGGCTGGCACCAATGAAAGCTAAGGGCCGAGACATGAACAAGTACTGCATGTTCCACAGGGATAACGACCACTATACAGAAGATTGCATTCAGTTGAAGGAGAATATTGAGGATCTAATTAGAAAAGGGCACCTTCTTAGTACCGAGCTCAACAGTATACTAGTCGGTAACGTCAACCTCCGGCAAGACAGATCGAATACCAGCAACCGGTTCACAGACGTACGCCTGAGGCAAGTCGGCAGAGTGACATGTCAAGGCAAGGACAAGTGCCGTCAGGGCGTAATATAGTGGTGGATGTTATTACCGGCGGGCCGGTGCACGGGGGATCCATCAGTGGCGCCAAGAAAAGCTTGTCGGAGCACAGGCACGTGGTGAATGCCTTGGGTTTAAAAGATCGTCCTCGCCCCTCCAGTATTCCCTCTGTGTCCTTCTCGGAGGCTGATATCAAGGGCATCGTTTTTCCTCATGATGACCCGTCAGTGCTCATACTGGCTGTAAACGGTAGTCTAATCAAGCGAGTTTTGGTTGACGGGGGAAGTTCTGCAAATATACTTTTCACAAAAGCCTTTGACACCATGATTATTGGGAGGAAATACTTAACACAAGTGCCATACCCGAGCATTGGCTTCAATGGCTCTACCGTCATGCCTGAAGGCAGCATTGTGCTGCAGGTTTGTATCGGCGAGGGAGCTACAACAAGAGATGTAATGACGGAGTTTCTAGTGGTGGATGTGCCGTCAGCATACAACGCTATCGTCGGTAGATCAATGATCCATGACATACAGGCTGTCGTATCCACATACCACTTAACAATGATATATGTATCGAATTCCGGTTTCCCTGAACGTCTTGAGGGAAGCCAGACAATGGCTAGGGAATGTTATGTGACTGCGCTGAAATGGCCATGCCGACAACCACTATGGTGTGGGTCAAAAAAGGGAAAGGGCCCTATCCATACACGACATGTCTATAGAGAATTTTGATACACGGCCAGTATCGGTACCTCGCCCTTTGCCGGGAGGTGAAACCGTGGAAGTTGAATTACAGCCAGGAGTTCCAGACCGAGTAGTAAGGGTTGGATCCGACATGGATGTTGATTTGTGATGTCATTTAGTTGACCTCCTGCGGGAGAATGCAGATGTCTTTGCTTTCTCGGCTGACGAAATCCAGGGATACATCCAGACGTAATGGTACACAAAATGAATGTGGATAGAAAAGCACGACCGGTAAGGCAGATTAAAAGAAATTTCTCAACCGAGAAAATTGAAGCTATACGGGGTGAAGTAAATAAGCTGCTAGCGGCAGGATTTATAGAACCTTGTACATACCCTGAGTGGTTAGCAAATGTGGTGATGGTGAAGAAATCGTCAGGAAAGTGGAGGATGTGTGTCGATTTTACCTATTTAAACAAGGCTTGTCTAAAGGACTGTTACCCATTGCCTGGGATAGACAGGCTAGTGGATTCTACTTCAGGCCATGCTTTGTTGAGCTTCATGGATGCTTTCTTTGCATACCATCAATTCAGCTTATACGAGCCTGACAGGACCAAGGCTGTGTTCATAACGGATGTCGGATTTTCTTGTTACAAAGCAATGTCGTTTGGGCTGCGAAATGCGGGCGCAACATATCAAAAGTTGGTGGACAAAATGTTTGCGAATCAGAAGGGTAGAAACGTGGAAGTATATGTGGATGACTCAATCGTGAAAAGCCAACTAGCTACGGATCACGTTGCGAACTTACGAGAAACATTTGATACTCTCCGACCATACCGAATAAAGCTAAATCCGGAAAAATGCATTTTTGGGGTTAAGTCAAGAAAGTTTCTAGGATTTATGGTTAGTGAAAAGGGAATTGATGCAAATCCCGACAAGATTGATGCCATTCTCAGTTTGCCATAGCCAAAGTTGATAAAGGATATACAAAAGCTCACAAGCCGCATGGGGACATTGACAAGATTCATTAGCAAATCTACCGACAAGGCATTACCATTCTTCATGGTATTGCGTCAAAACAAAACGTTTGTCTGGGGAAAAGAACAAGTTAAAGCACTCGAGGTTGTAAAAAATCATCTCCGATCACTACCGACAATAGCTAGGCCAGAAAAAGGAGAGAGGCTACAGTTGTACATCTCAGCATCTCCAAAAACGGTAGCGGCGGTGTTGCATGTAGAGCGAAAGAAAGTACAAATGCCTATCTACTTCGTGAGTCATGTTTTGAATCCTGCGGGACAACGATACCCGTTAATAGAGAAGATTGCATACGTAGTAGTGATAGCGGCACAAAAGTTGAGGTCGTATTTTGATGCGCATACAATTGAAATTCTCATGAATCGATCAGCCGTTAGAAAAGTCCCTTCAAAAAATGGAAACCTCTGGTCATTTGCTTAAATGGGCCATAGAGTTGTCGGAATATGACCTAGTTTACAAACTGCGAGTGTCTATAAAGGCACAAGCCCTATCTAGCTTCATTGTTGAAACATCTTATACAGATGAAGAGGAAGATATCGGTACATGGAAGGTCTCAGTGGACGGTTCAGCAGCTTCAACCGGTTCAAGGGCCTGTATCATAATGACATCCCCACAAGGAGATGTATTTTAGTACGCTATAAAGTTCAAATTCAAATATTCTAATAACGAAGTCGAATATGAAGCTGCAATCACTGGAGTCCAGCTGTGCATAGCGGCAGAGGCAAAACGGATTGAATTATTAACAGACTCACAATTGGTTGCAAGCCAGTTCCGCGGTGAATATGAAGCTCGGGAGCAAAAAATGATAGCTTACTTAGCCAAATTGAAGGAAATAACGGCAAAATTAGAGCACTTTGAAATCAACCTGGTTCCACGTGCCCAGAATGCACAGGCAGATGCCTTAGCCAAATTGGCGAGTTCAAGTTTCAATGATCTGAAGCGAACGGTGATGGTAGAAATCCTAGATCATAAAAGCATTGATACAACTCGTGTGGAGGTTAAATGCGATGATGGGGGCTGAAAGTGGCATGATGATATCTTGGCTTACAAGTTATATGATGCTCTCCCTGCTGATAAGCTTGAAGCCCAAAAAGTGAAAAAGGATAGCATTTGGTTCGTTATGTTTCGCGTAGGATTATACAAAAGAGGCTTCTCATTACCCTTGTAGTGGTGCATAACGGCCTTTGAATCTGCAAGATTGATAGAGGAAATTCATGAAGGAGAATGCGGAAATCATGCGAGTGGTCAGTCTATGTCTTTAGAAGCTATGAACAGAGGTTATTATTGGCTGACAATGAATGCAAACACGCTAGCATATGCTAAAAAATGCGATAAGTGCCAGAAGTTTGGGCCGGCAATAAACCAGCCGCCAAACGACTTGACACCCATCTTAAACCCAGTGCCCTTTGCGCAATGGGGAATGGATATTGTCGGACCATACACATCGGCTAATGGGGGTAGAAAGTTCCTAATTGTTGGAGTAGATTACTTCACCAAATGGATAGAGGCTGAACCGGTAGCGAAAATAACGGCAAATAAGGAAAAAGTTTGGTTTGCCAGTGGCAATGGTGTTTGATCACGGCTCCCAATTCGATTGCAGCCCTGTCAAAAATTTCTTGAGCATATACAAGGTAAAGTTTGCCTACGCGGCAATCTGCCATCCATAGTCAAACGACTAGACTGAGGCCACAAATAAGCAAATACTCGGTGCACTCAAAAAGAAAATCGAGGACGCAAAGGGGCTATGGGCAGATTTGGTGCAAGAAATACTGTGGGCTAGAACGACAACAAAGAAACAACTGGAAAGTCACCTTTTAACCTCGCTTTCAGTTCAGAGGCGATTGTACCAGCTGAGGTCGGCCTTCCAACATTTCGTATTCAGCATTATTGTGAGGAGCAAAACGACCTTTTGTTGCGACAACAGTTAGATTTTTTGTCGGAAGTAAGGTTGAAACTGCCATCAAATCTGCAGCTTATAAGAATAGAATGAGTCATGCTTACAATAAACGTGTTAATTATCAACCTCTTGAAGATGGCAATCTGGTTTTAAGAAGAACGGAGGCTACCGGTAAAGGAAATGCAGATGGTAAGCTTACCGCAAATGGGGAAGGTCTGTACCAGATTTATGAAATGCTAAGGCAAGGGTCATATCGGTTGATAACCCTGGAGGGTGTACCCCTTAAGAACGTTTGGAATGCAAGCGTCCTTAAGAAGTATTATGTTTAACATCTGTTGTTCTATTAGTTCATAACTATGTATTATCGGTATGACTAAGGGTCATCGTATTTTGTAAATTTTTTGTATTTAGCTGAAGTCGTTAATAAAAATAAAGCTAACGGCCTGATTCAAAAGTGTGACCCCCCCTGCTTTTGGTATGGATGTGCGAACAGCCTAGCTAGCTTTCTCACCCAATTAAGTGAGGAGGGAGGTTAGATAACGAAAACACCTAATAAGCGAGTTGAAATGATGGTCTAATCCACTGTCTTTGCTCGTCCTAAAAAGATTACAAGCATTCTACCGGTGAAATCGTGCTATAACTTGGACCCATAATCTGGTCAGGTTATAGTGGCCGATAGCCGTTTTGCAAAAGGTGTTCGAGTAAGTTTTAATTAAAACTACTCGGAGGACCGAAGCGCACATTCGACTTGATATTGATAAACACTTAGTATAATAAAACTGCAGAGAACTTGGCTTAAAGTACGTTGTAACCGATGGATATCGATAAAAAGTTCTTGTGAAAAATATTTTTGTAAAGATATAAATCTGCAAAAAAACAGTAGCCGATATCTAAAAAATGTTTAAGCGCTCCACTTTCTTAAACAAATTAAAAGATAAGACGGGCTAAAAGTACGCTATGTAATTAATATGCAGATAACAAAGACAAATAATTCATAGCAATAAAGGCTTCATGTATATGTAGCAGTTAAAACTTAAAAAGTTGTCAAAGCATATTTAGAAACATAAAAAAAAAAAAAAAAAAAAAAAAAAAAAAACGACAGCCATCACCCAAAAACACGAGGATCAGACCGACTAAATTCAGACAACAATTTTTTTTATACTAACGAAAACATAGTCTTAAAACAAAAAAAACCAAACTTCATTAAGCTTAGCGACGGTTACATGAAAACGAAGATCCACATGACGAGTTTGGTGATGACTGCCCGCCCCATTAATCTTTTTTCTTCTCGGACTCTTTCTCTGGTCCTTTCTCGCTTGGGGGGGTTGGCAAGGAGGGCGTCACCAAATTCTTCATCGGGATACTCTTGTGGATCAACATTGGTCATTGTTTCAATGCTGGGGGGATCAGCGAAATATGCCTCTTCATAGCTGGTAGGAGAATGATGCTTATCCTTGCCGTAAGCATCTTCAACTGACTGCCATCTTGTCTCTTCCCAACTCGGCTTTGCATACACAACGATGCGCCGCCACCCATCCACCGGTATAGCGATCCACCAGCTTATCTTGGTATAGGTCAGACCTCAGAAAACAGTTGACGGCTCGGCGCCTGATACCGAGCCTCTCACGCTGAGCTTCATCTAAGCTTTTCACCAGTTTCTCTTTATCCGCTTTCTCAACTTTTAGGCTTTTTTCCAGATCGGCAATCTTTGTTATCAGCTTGTTTTGATACAAAAGTTTTTTCTTCAACTCTTCATGATCAACAACTTGCTTTTCCAAAAGCTTCATCTGGATCTTGTTTTCCTCGAGCTCGAGAACAGCAGCCTTGCCCTCGTCATCAATCTTCTTCACCTTTACGGCAGCTTGGTCTGCATATCTATGGTAGTATTTGTACATATGTACAACCTCCACAGCCGAGTTGACAGTCTACGCAGGAAAACAATTTTATTAGCTTATAAATTAAAATACAAGAAAGAAAAAGGGGAGAAACAATATCAATATCTGAATGATGAGTTGTAAAGTATTACCCTCAGCATATCATTCATTAGCTGGTCGCAAGGAGCGGATAGCCGATCAATAGGCCTGTCGGACGGTGTGGCCAAGTCCTTCAGCATCCTCCAACCCATGCTCTCACCAGTTACCGGGTCGTCGACGATGACGGGCTCTCCCCGGTTCACATTAATGTGAGGCTGCCATGGTTCACCTGTGATGAGTCTATTTTATATATATTTTTATTCCCTATCCCACGGTCATATTTGTGATTGTTTGAGCTCTGCGGAGCTATTTTTATTACTAATATACGTTTTCTAGTGTTTTTGTATAGTTGGTATTATTTTGTAGGAATTTGCAGATTTATGACGATTCCCGAGCTTATTGAGCCACTACAAAGATATTAGAGTCGGATCGTATTTTATGATCGTATATTTATTTGCACAAGATCGATTAAAGGAAATTAGTTCGGTGATTAAGGGCTCGATATAGTAAAAGAGGTCCAAAGTTCCCACACGAAAAACGGACTATACAAGTGAAGAAACTTGGGCTAATGAACTCTAAAAGACCAAGTCCAAGAACAAAAGGGAATGAAACATTGAAGCCTAACTCTAGCTAACCGGGCCCGATCGGGCCAGGCCTGGCCCGTTCGGGCGGATATCAGCGCTTACTTCAGCTACATGGGCTTTGTTGTTTTGGGCTTATTATTTTACATCTGAATTCTTGGACGATTGACGGCTTATGATTAATTGGTTTCCTTGTGTTTAGTGGGAGTTGGAGGCTTGGACTTTTCTTATATAAGGGAGGTAGTAGTAGTTTTACGGGAGTTAGGCTCCGTTTGGTAGGGCGTAAAACATTTTTACTGAAAAGTGTTTTCCCTTTTTATATTGTTTGGTTTGGTGTAAAACATTAAAATGTAAAACTTGGGGTGGAAAATCATTTTCCACCCTATTGAAAACATTTTCCCCCCAATTTAGAAGGAAAACATTTTCCATCACAAGTGGAGGGAAAACATTTTCCTTCACAATTGAATTTTTAGTTCAACCAAATAATGGAAAATGCTTAAAATGAAAAATCATTTTCCATTCAACCAAACAACGGAAAACTTTTTTGAAAATGAGTTTTCCATTGTAAAATGATTTTCATGGAAAACCATTTTACATTGAAAATGTTTTACACCCTACCAAACGGACCCTTAGTTTTGATTAGATTAGTTTAGTTTAGTAGCTTAGATTTTTATCATATTCTTTAGTTTAGTTGTTATGCTTTTGTCAGACACTTTGCTTTTATTTTTGTTTAGTTCATTCGGAATTTTTAGTTATTCGTTATTATTATTACTTTAGTTTTATTTATTGTTTTTATTATGTTTTGTTTAATTGCTTTGTCTACTTTAGATTAAATTATGTGTGAGTAGTTTAGTTCTAGGGTTCTTAGGGATCCACAATTAATATGAAGGGATAATTTGTTTTGGTTGATTATTGATGTTGCATGATAATTTCTTATTGAATTGTTTTAATTCTTTACAATTGGATTATGAATCGAGCATATATGATTTGATTGTAAAAGTGTAGCAATATTGAATTGATGAACCGAGCAGATGTTAGATATTAAAGGCTATTGACAATAGGAACTTAGATCTAGTAAATTGCGATAGCCTGTTAGATCTGTGTTGATTAATAAATTGCGAGAGCCTGTTAATCATGTTATGTACGCAATATTAATTGTTGATTGTTATGTTTTATCCCAGAGTATTAATTATTGGTGAACATGTGACCCTGGGCTTTTTATTATTGATTTTCCCTTAGATTAATTCATACAAACCTTATTCGTTTCTTGATAATTTGGATTATAATAATTAATTAGGAATAGAAGAACGTTGTTTCCCTGTGGATTCGACCCTACTTCCCTATCTATTTTAGTTAGTGGTTTTAGGAATTACTTTTGATTTGGTAATACGACTTTATCCTGTCAAAATTTGACTTGGGGGAGCTATTAGTTAGTGAGGTGAGGGAGTTGTAGTGTGCACATAATTTGCACAATTTGGGTGGATATGAGGAGTAATCTATTCTTTTGATATTGTGATTGAAAAAAAGGAGAAATTGTTGTTCAAAGTTGAAAAATTCCAATGTGAGATAAAAAGAAAAAAAAAGAGCAAAAGGAAAAATTGTTTTAATGTTCAAGTGTTCTAAATGAAGGTTGCTCAAAAGAAAGAAATTCAAAAGAAAAAAATTCAAGTTCGAAGAAGAAAAAAAATTTCAAAGTTTGTTTGATTCATTCAAGTTCTATATTATCATATTTTTATGAGTGAAATTGTAAGTGTTAGAAATCTTGTGAAATATTGGATTGGTTGTTTGGTGAATTCTTGTAGTGTTGAGTTATGTTGGAGAAGATTGACCATTGCTTATGTCTGGCCTTGGGTTTTTATTAGGATTTGGCTCCCTTAAGTATGGCTTTACTCACATTTTCCCAAATATTTCCTACCTCTTTACCTATGCCTTACATTACAAGCTTTAAAAACCTTCCGACCTTTGAGTATAGAGTTGTGTGAATGTGAAAGTAGTTGTTTACTAATGCGAAGAATGATTTGATATATTCTGAGTCGACTACTAGGTTGGGTGTATGTCTTTTAAACACACGAGTGCGTGAGTTGGGAGGGCATTGTTCACATTAAAGGGGTTGGGATGGAGAGCGATCGAGTACACCTTTTACTCGCCACATAAATGAGAGTTGAGTGTGTGAGAACTAGTCATGAATTCTATATATATGCTCTTGTAGTTTGCTCTATTTGACAATTGTTAGGGAAGGTTGGTAATTGGATGGATTTGAGTGATTGATTATAATGCATGTTTGATGGATTGGCTTTGAGTAGGGTCATGGTTTTGAAATTGATTTGGGGCGAAGTTATGATTTATTTATTCATTATGTCATTGCAACGACGCGAAATTTTGACAGGATAAAGTTGTATCACCAAATCAAAAGTAATTCCTAAAACCACTAACTAAAATAGATAGGGAAGTAGGGTCGAATGCACAGGGAAACAACGTTCTTCTATTCCTAATTAATTATTATAATCTAAATTATCAAGAAACAAATAAGGTTTGTATGAATTAATCTAAGGGGAAATCAATAATAAAAATCCTAGGGTCACAGGTTCACCAATAATTAATACTTCGAGATAAAACATAACAACCTGCGGTGCCGGCAGGAACTAGGAACTCTTCCCTCACCTCGTTAGGGATCTTAACGTGAGGGATCTCTATAAAATCACCTGTCAACACTGGGATGAAAGAGTTCTGACTGCTAGAGCCAGATCGAACGGTTACAGACGGTTACATGTCTTTGTTGGTTGAGGTTGCCTTATCAGCAGGAACTGACGGTATGTTATGAACAACAATGTTACTGTCTTCTTCTGTTTCCCGCCGTCATCATCCTCTAAATTCACAACCTTTAAGTTGTCTACTGGAACATCCTTAAGTTGAACTGATTGCTGGTCCTTGGGCGGGCCAATTTTCTGCTTCTTAAACATATCTTGGTCAGTCACATCACTGAGCCTCTTGGATCCAATGCTTGCACCACCACCCCTTTTGAGGGGAAGAGTCTTAGGCCTTGTCCTTCTTTGCTCAACTGACGACATGTCGCGCTTGATTCTCTTTTTTACTTTTGAAGCTTTAGTGGCAGAGACTGGTAGCGTGTCGTAGGCCGACTTGGGATTGGGCGGACATTGCTGTTTTACCCTACCATCAGGATATAACCTCAGTCGGGAAAATTCTAACTTCTTGATTCCTGCAACCACATTAACCTTGTCAGCACAACAACAAAAAAAAGGGAGAAAAAAGAATAATATGGACGAGGTCAAACAGAATTTTGTGAATGAAATAACGACAACACAATAGGTAGTTATGAAAGTTAAACAAATATGTGATAGATGGGCATTGCCCAGAATGCAATTACAGTTAGGCAGCCACACCCCCGGAACAACTTTGTTTTTCTTACCGGCGTTAATATATACACAGTCAAAAACTTAAAAGCTTTTTCTTCAAGTTTTCCTAACTTCCTAGCTTTAATGGTATCTAACATGCTATGAGGAGGGTAGAAAGTTCTACGCAGTTTATAATCATCTGGCACACTCAGAAAATAAAACTGATTCTGCCATTTTTTCCTGCTGGTTAACTTCGGCCATATTGTGCATTTACCGGGAGCCGTGTATAACGACCATCATCCCGGTGATTGTCTATCTTTTTTGGTCCAATGTAACCGCCGGAACAGATTTAGGGTTAGTGGGAAAACCATGAATATCATGACCCAGACAAGAGAAACCACATTCCGAATTGACGGCGGTGTCAACTGTGCAACACAAACATTCCAGGCTTTGAAAATCTTTTCAATAAAATGATGTAAGGAGAATCTTAAACCAAACTCGAAGTGCTTAGCATACACTAGATATGACCGGCGCGACAGTCCAGTGCAGTTTTCCCCTCTTCAGGCAATCTAAGGTCATAACTGCCAAGGAGGTTATAGAAACGCTTACCATGTCGGCGGTAATCTTTCTCGGTAGCAACCCTGAGCCATTCTGGGTCGAGTACTGTATCTACCACTTTAAGATCACATGGTAAACGCATAGGTTCTCGGTATTTACGGTCATCCAATTCCGATTCGTAACCCTCATCAAGCTTCTCCTCTTTCAATATCTGCTCGGCAACAACAACATCTTCTCTAATATCCTCATTGGTCTCTTCTTTATCCTCTTTTTCATCACCACCTTCACCCTCTTTATCTCCTTCCTTACTACCTTCACCCTCTTCATCTTCTTCCTCACCACCCTCTTTATCTTCTTCCTAGTCACCCTCTTCATCACCTTCTTCTTCACCTTCCTCATCACCTTCTCGAACATTACCGACACTCTGCTCCTCATCCTCTTTCGAACCCTCAACACTCCTTTCGACAGATAAAACATCCTCATCCCTAACATCTTATATCGATGGTTATGGCTCTGTCATTGGTTCTTTGTCAGGACGCCGACTAAAATTTTTTACATCTTGAGGCTGATAACTGGTACGCTTTGTTCTCGGCATTCTTGTACTTTTAACACCTACTTTGCCGAGATTTGTACCGTACTGATCAAGAAATTCATAAACACTTCGTAAATGATGACGGACACTTTGAGGCTCAATACCAATAATCTTTACGTCTTCCAAAATATCGGGATTATCAGGACGTAAAGCCTTCTCAGCGTCAGCAAGACATTAATGTCGATAGTAGGCCTCCTACTCTTGCGCTGAGGACAAGGGTGTAAAAGGATCAACCTCATTGCCTTTACCCACATTCGAATGTTTTCTAGATCTAGACATAATGATATTTAAGGCAAGAATATTGCTAAATTTACTGTAAAATGGCAAATACCAACAAAAAACGCAAACAAAAGTTAGGGTTTTTAACCTCTTGAAGTTCCGATTCCTCGTTAAAGGACGAAATCAAACCGCTAGCAAAAGTTCCGAATGAACAATTGTAACACCCTAGAAATTCCTTTCCTTTTAAATACCTATTTCAATCATTTAAATCACCTATAAACAATTTCCATCAATATACATAAACTTAGAAACCTAGGGTTTGTAATTTGGGGCTTTTTAATTCAAAACCAAATCTGAAAATTTATATACAAAATACTTATTATCAAAAATCATAAAAATCATCACAAAACCCAAAAACAATAATTAGATTAAGGGTGGATTGAATTAAAAATCAAAAAGAAGAAATTTTTTTTTTGTTCGACACCGCACAGCCACGACCACAAGTGGTGGTGGCCGCCGGCCGGTGGGTAGCCGTGGTGGTGGCCGGTGGTGGTGGGGTGTGTGTGGGTGGTGATTGAAACAAAAATAAAAATAAAAGGGAAGAGGAAAAATTAAGAGAAAATAAGAGAAGAGAAAAAGAGAGTTACCTTTGGGTATTCTCCACCTTGGGCAAAGTTTAATTTGCCCATGTGATGGGTATTTATACTATCTTTCTAAAACCCTCCTAGACTTAAATCCCCTTTTTACCCTTAATGATCCATTTCCTAGTCAAACTAGTATTTTGACTTTCTTTAAAAACTCGTTGACTTTAAAATTTCCTTTTATAAAATAATATGCCCCAATATTTCCAAATCATGAAATAAAATATTTTCAAGATTATTAAATAATTAAAAATAAACTTTTAATTAAAATAATTCTTTTTAAATTAATGAAACGCCATAAATAATTCATTTCGAATTATTTAATACTTTAAGAAATACTTATTTAAATTAAAATACGTATAAAAAATACGGGGTATTACAGTCTACCCCCCTTAAAAGAAATTTCGTCCCGAAACTTGGGTAGCAAAATTCAAACTTTTTCTTCACTTTGTATAATATTAATGTACACTTTTGTCATACTTTTTCCTTTAATGTCTCTTTGAAATCAAAATTACTCGAAATAACCATAAAAAAATGTGCAAAAAGTACAAAAATAACCAAAAATATAGGGAAAAAGCGCGAAATTCTACCGCATTCTACCCCCGTAAAGAAAACAACTTACGTCCCCGTAACTGACCATACCTTAAACAAATCAAGATATTTCTTTTTCATCTCATCCTCAGCTTCCCAAGTTGCTTCTTCATACTCCTGGTTAGACCAAAGCACTTTAACAATCTTAACTTCCTTATTGGGTGTACTACGCACTTTACTGTCAAGGATCTTGACAGGTCTTTCCTCATAAGTTAAGCTTTGATCTAACTCAATGTTTTCAGGTTGTAGCACATGTGACTTATCAAGGATATACCTTTTTAACTGAGATACATGAAATACATCATGCACTTTACTTAGCTCCATAGGTAAGGCCAACGTATAAGCCACTTTACCTTTCCTTTGCAATACTTCATATGGACCAATATACTTTGGGCTAAGCTTTCCTTTCTTTCCAAATCCCATTACACCTTTCATTGGTGACACTTTTAACAATACTTTGTCACCGACCTCAAATTCCTCCTCTCTACGCTTCAAGTCCGCGTAGCTCTTTTGGCGATCTTGCGCCGCTTGAATCTTAGCTTGAATCTCTCTTACCTTCTTAACTGTATCCTCGATCATTTAAGGCCCTAAAATCATTGTTTCACTTATGTCGTTCTAACAGATCGGACTGCGACACTTCCTTCCATATAATGCCTCAAATGGAGCCATGCCAATGCTTGCATGGTAGCTATTATTATAGGAAAATTCAATTAAGTCCAAGCTATCTTCCCATCCCCCTTGGAAATCTATAACACAAGCCCTCAACATGTCTTCCAAGGTTTGTATGGTTCTCTCAGATTGCCCATCTGTGGCAGGGTGAAATGTTATACTCATCTTAAGTGTTGTACTTTCCTACACACTCTTCTAGATTCTTGAAAGAAACCTAGAATCTCTGTCAGACACAATATCTTTTGGAACTCCATGTAATCTCACCACATTTTTTATGTAAGCTTTTGCAAATTGCTCCAACTTCCAGGTCTCCCTCATTGGTATAAACACTGCAGATTTTGTAAGTCTATCCACCACTACCCAAATGGTGTTGTTTCCGCTCTTTGACTTTGGGAGGCAAGTCACAAAGTCCATTGAAATACAATCCCATTTCCATCCAAGAATTTCCAATGATTGCACAGTTCCTTGCAGTCTTTTATGTTCTATCTTCACTTTCTGACAAGTTAGACATTTTGCCACAAATTCCGCAACGTCATTCTTCATTCTGGCCCACCAATACATCTTTTTCAAGTCTTTATATAGCTTGTCCCCTCCTGGGTGTACTGAATACGATGTATTGTGGCCTTCTTCCATCAACTTTCTCTTTACCTCTTCACATTTTTGTGGTACACACCAATGACCCTTGTACCTTAAACTCCCATCTTCATAAATTTTGAAATCCGTAGCTTTTCCTTGCTTTATTTTCTCACGAATCCTATCCAACTTTACATCTCCTGCTTGATTTCCCTTATCTTATTAAATATTGTTGGTTGAATACTTAGGTTCGCAAGTATGTCTGCTGGAACTCCCCATTCAACCACTTTTAGATTCATTTTCCTTATTTCTCTACATAACTCATCAGCCACTATTAAAGTATTCAGTCCATGACTGGTTTTACGACTTAGAGCATCTGCGACTACATTTGCTTTCCCCTCATGATATTGTATGTCTAAGTCATAATCTGTTGTATATTCACTTCATGAGTTTAATTCTAACCATCTCCTTTGGCGTGAGTTTAATTCCCTTTGAGTGAAAATGTATTTTAAATTCTTATGGTCTGTATAAATCCTACATTTCACTGCATACAAGAAGTGCCTCCAAATATTTAGTGCAAAAATGATTGCAGCTAGTTCTAAGTCATGAGTAGGGTAATTTACTTCATGAGTCTTTAATGTCTTGATGCATACGCAATCACCTTCCCATTTTGCATAAGCACACATCCTAGACCATTCTTGGATGCGTCATTATATACATCATAAATTCCACTATTGTTTGGCAGTGTAAGCACTAGCGCTGTGATTAGCTTTTGTTTCAAGAGTTGGAATGCTTCCTCACACTTGTCACCCCACTCAAGCTTCTTGTCCTTCTTCATTAGAGAGGTCGTAGGTTTAGCAATCTTCGAGAAATCTTTCACATAACCCCTATAATACCCTGCTAAACCTAAGAAACTCTAAACGTCAGACACTGTTTTTGGCGTAGGCTAACCTTTCACTGCCTCGATCTTTGCTGGATCTACTTCTACTCCATCTTTGGACACTAAATGACCTAGAAATTCCACTTTCTCCAACCAAAACTCACACTTAGAGAACTTTGCGTAAATCTTGTTTTCCCTTAGTGTTTGCAGAATTGCCCTCAGATGTTCTACATGTTCTTCTTTACTCTTCGAATACACCAGTATATCATCTATGAACACTACCATAAACTTGTCCATAAATCGATGAAACACTCTATTTTTCAAGTCCATAAAGATTGTTGGAGCATTCGTCAATCCAAATGGCATTACTATGAACTCATAATGTCCATACCTTGTTCTAAATACAGTCTTGGGAATATCTTCAACTGCAATCCTAAGTTGATGGTAACTAGACCTTAAATCAATCTTAGAAAACACAGTTGCGCCTCTCAACTGGTCAAATAGGTCATCAATCCTTGGTAATGGGTACTTGTTCTCTATGGTGACCTTATTTAAATCTGTATAGTCAATACATAACCTCATACTTCCATCTTTCTTCTTCACAAATAACACTGGCGCTTCCAAGGTGATGCACTTGGTCTTATGTATCCCTTTTCTAACAAATCCTGCAATTGTTCCTTTAACTCACTCATCTCTGCTGGTGCCATTCGATATGGTGCCTTGGAAATTGGTGTTATTCCTAGAACTAGCTCTATTGTGAAATCAATTGCCCTTTTGGGTGGCATTCCAAGAATTTCTTCTGGAAACACATCCAGAATCTCATTTACTACTTCTATATCTTCAGGCTTAGTTGTCTCTTCATGTTCCATATTCCTCACACTACAAAAATACACTGGATGCCCCTTCTTAATACACCTTTCCAATTTTAACACATATATGATCCTTGGGCACTTGGTTTCACCATGCATCCAATATGTCACCAACTCATTATTAGCTGTAGTCATTTTTACTTTCTGTGATACGACAACTAATCTCTGCGCTGAACTTGCTCAACCAATCCATTCCCAAAATGACATCAAAGTCACTCAACCCAAACTCGATGAGATCTAATAGAAACATTTTTCCTTCGATTTCTAAAGGTACATCTTTAAAGGTCTTGTTACACTTTACTACCCCACCCGTAGGAATAACTATAGGCAAATCTACCTCATCTACGGTTTTCAAACAGTTTGATAGTTTTGAAACAATGGCCTTTGAAATGAAAGAAAAAGTTGCACCAGAATCAAACAAGACTTTAACAGGAATAGAGTTAATAGAAAAGGTACCAGTGATGACATCTTTCGTGGAATCAGCTTGATGCCTACTCATCACATTCAATTTCCCTGGAGCTCCACTCTTCACCTGATTTCCTCCATTATTATTGTTGTTGCCCTTCGCTACACTCTGCTGTGCCCCCTTATTTCCTGAATAGTTGTTTCTTCCCTGAAAGTTCCTCTGAGCCCCTCCTTGATTATTGCCCTGTTTGCTTCGATTGGGATCCTTGGAGAAACATTCATACTCCCTGTGTCCTAACTTGTTGCAAGCAATACAGGTAACCAAATTTCCATCAAAATCTTTACCAGGGTGATCGTTCTTACACCTCTTGCAGTAAAAATGCCTTGCTCCTCTATTATATCCCTGGGTATAGTTTTTAGCTCCAACATTAAAGTTTTGACCACCTTGGCGATTGTTTCCTTGGAAATTATTGTTGTTGTGGAAGTTGTTGTTATTATGGTGGTACTTTTGCTTTTTGAAGTTGTTCTGGTTACCTTGCGGGTTTCCAGAGTTATGTCCCACCTCTTTTCTCTTTTCCTTTCCTTCCACTTCGGCTATCTCTTTCCTTTTCTTTAATTCTAAGGCATATAGGTGTGCAGCTCTCCCATACACTTCATCCAAGGTTTCAAATACTTGCCCACACAACTTTAACTGCAAATCAGTAGTCAGTCCACTCTCAAACTTCCTAGCCTTAGACTTTTCTGTAGATACAAACTCCGTAGCGAACCTAGACAGTTTAATAAACTTGGTGTAGTATTCAGTGACCGACACATTCCCCATTGCAAGGTTAGAAAATTCCCTAACTTTTTGTTTCTGTAAGAAGTTAGGGTAAAACTTGTCTCTAACCTTCTCCTGAAACATAGTCCAATTAAATCCAGGTAATGCCTTAATGGTAGCTTCATTTTGCTGCCACCAAAGGTCAGCTTCACCCCTGAGGTAATAGGTAGCACAGCCTACTTTTGAAGTTTCCGGACACCCTACTGCCCCCAAACAGTTTCTCAAACTCCCTCAACCAGTTTTCCAGTATAGTTGGATCAGACTCTCCTTGATAGGTTGGTGGCTTGCACTGCGCCACCTTCTTAAATAGCTCTCCATGAGCATCTATATTATTGGTTGAGTTCCTTGCTAATTGTTGGGCAATAGCTACCAATGCCTCACAACTTCACTCAGCTCTTCTTCATCGTTGTTGTTACCATTCCCTCCTGCCATCTTTCTTCGCCTGAATTAAAATAAAGGGGTCTTTATTAATTATGGTCTTGGCTAGCTCTCAAGTTAGACACCCATCTAACTAACTCACACCCTTGACATATACACATTAAATTTTAACAAATTGGGATTGCAAAAGTTAAAATTCCCAAAATTTGCAGCTTTGTCAGCCAAATATTGATTGCTAACCAACCACACATTTAGTAAAGCATCACATTAATAAATAAAAATAATTCCCATGGATTCCCATAGTTTTGTAATACGGGGTATTACAACGGCTGTCACTCATAATGCTTATATTTCTTGTGAAATTTCGATACTTCGGTGCGTAATTGTATCCACAATTAAGTAAAAACACTTGTGAAATTTTACACTTGTGAAATTTTTTTCGAAAATTTAAGAAGTTGAAATGAGAGAAAATTAATTGATTGATTTTGAACATTTAGACTTCAGTGAATAGTGACGATTGATGTGACGGAAGTTGCATGTGATCCTACGGCTGGCAAAAAACGCTTTTTTAACAACCCACTTCGGATTCTTGACACGTGCCCCACTACTCTAAACGTTTTCCCGCCTATTTTATCATTACCCAAATTTGCCCCTATATTTCAATAATCTGACTTAATATATCTCATTTCGGCTTTGCTCACTTTGGGGGGCAAATCGGAGATTTTTTAATCTCAGCCTAATTTTTAGTTGAGCAAATCAATGTTTTTACTTTGCTCACTTTGGGGGCATATCGGAGATTTTTTAATCTCAGCCTAATTATTAATTGAGCAAATCAATATTTTAGTTCACTCACTTTGTAGGCAAATCAGAGGATTTTTAAAACTCACTTTTCTACTATCAAAACGCAGTCTCAGCCTGATGTCGGCACGTTCCGCTTATCCTGTATTCAACCTATGACAAGCGAGAACGTCGGTTACACAGAAGTCCTCACTTGGGGGGCTAGTTGTACGGGATAGTGCCGACACCATTAAGATTTGGTCATTAAATATTGTATGTTGTTAGCTCTTCATTATTATGCATATTGGCTTACTCTCCATAACGGCCTTAATCACGGCCACATGGAGAGCTGCTTCTGACCACGTAGACACCTGTTTCCTACGAGGTCAACTTGCCACCTATGTCGATAGGTGGCACCAGCTTTGTTGTTTTCTTATAAATACCCAAGCATAATTCATTATTAAGGTACGATCTTTATCTCTCTAACTCTCTCTTTCTCTTAAACACTCTCTTATCTCTTCTCTTATTCTTCTCATCAAATTGCTAATTTTAGCATCGGAGCGGTTGTCCCCAAATAATTCCCCGGGTTAGCTAATTTGCATTGACTGTGCAGGTACTAAATTGACCGATAAACCTTTACGGATCCTAAGACTCAAGTTACCGGAGCATACCCGGAACAATTAGCATATGAAATTAGGGGTGAAGCTAGGATTAAAAAACTACTAGGGTCGAGGTTATTATTACTTTATTGCATGTATTACAAAATTTTCAAAGCCACATATATATTAAAAAAAAAAAAATTGGGTCACCCCTGTCAAAAACCCCGGACTTCACCCCTATATGAAATAAATATAAGAAAATGGAGTTGAGTTTGATATTTTAATTTGAAAAGCTAAGGCTTCAAGTCGGGAGAAGAATAGAATTTGATTTTCAATAAGCTGATACAAACAATCAAATTATGTGAATCGACATATTAGTAACCAATAATTCAAAACCATGAAGAAACAGTAAATAAATATAATTTCAAGCCATTGTTTAACCAAACTAGAACATAGTTACATTATTACATCAATTTTAAAAAATTTAAAGTTCACTTATATCCCCTCCGAAATAGAAGAAAAAAATATTCAAGCAAAAAAAATTAATCAACGACCAACTGGTTATGCAGTTCATAATTTAAGCTTCCACTGCAAAAGAAAAGCACTTTTTTGACGATTTGCTATGAATGTAAGTTATGCATCAAGTCAATACATACATATATACTCGTGAAAATACACCAGATATTTTATCATGCGAAATCCTTTAAACTTGTTATTTTCATTATTTTGTTGTGCCGTTGTGGTACGTGGATTGTTAATTTTATAGTAAGATTAGATCTTTATTATAATATAGATTTGATGACTTTGGACCTTTTGGCTATTAGAAAGAATAAACGAGAATTACAGGCTTGAAAATAAAACCAATTTACACATAATACAAACAATATATCTACTTTAAAGGGCTAATTATCATTCAAATCCGATGTCGTCCAGCGGTTAGGATATCTGGCTTTCACCCAGGAGACCCGGGTTCGATTCCCGGCATCGGAAGTTTTTTCGCCTTTCAACCTTTTCTATCGCTAAAAATTGGGCTTAAATGGGCCAATAAAATAATTGGCTAGCATATTCCTACCAAGCTACACAACCCAAGACTAGTCTACCAATTTAATTTTTTTTTTTTTTTTTTTTTTTGTGGGTTTTAGTAGTAATCAATTGAACCATAATTTTCAAGTGTTTAATCATGTTCAAATACAATATTCACATTTCCTATATTGAATAGCAGTTTGTTATGATTGGATTTTATAGTACGTCACTAGTTTAATAAGTGAATTTAAATAATTTTTAAACCCATTTACTAAATGAATTTGAATATAAATACATATATATATATTTTTTTTTTGGTGAAGCCGAGGGGAAAGCCCCAATATAAATATGTATATGCTTGTTTATAATACGGAGTAATTCATAAACAATTCGTTTATTAATGTTTACGATTTTTTTTTGTGTTCATAAACATGATCGTTTATACAGAACGATCAAAGCTCGTTTAATAAACGATTGAGAAGCTAATGCGTGCGGATGTCCGCACGCAAATTTCCGTGCGCTTGACTTGGCTGATATGTTTTACTTGTTAACTGATATGTTTCATTTAATTTGTTGGTTGATATGATTTATGTATTGGCTAATATATTCTTTTTGTTGGCTGTATATTTTTTTATATTTTTGATAGGTTCCTTTTGTTGGCTGATATCAGACATCATTTGGCTTATATGTTTCTTTAGTTGGCTGATATATTTATTTTGTTGGCTGATATGTATATTTTAATTGTTGGCTTATATGTTTCATTTTGTTAGCTGATATGATTATTTTGTTGGCTTACCTGTTGCTTTTATTTGCTGATTTCATCCTTTTGTTGGTTGATATGCATCCTTTGTTGGCTGATATGTTCCTTCTGATAAGTACCTTTTGTTGGGTGATAACTGCTCTTGTTGGCTGATATATTCCTTTTGTTGGTTGATACCTTTTTTTTTAATTAATGTTTGATATGTCTCTAATATTGATTGATATCAGACATCAATTGGGTTGATACGTTATTTATTGGCTAATATGATTAACAACATACTATAATTTTTTATTTTCTTCTCTCTCCTCTTTTCCCCTCTTCCTCTCTTTCTTTCTCTCTCTTTCAAATGTATCAGCCGACCCAAAATGCTCAAAATCAAACACCCACCAACTCACGCACAACCCCCTGCAGCCCCTTAATCTTCTCGCCACCAATCCGCACCCATCACCACCAGCCAACTCCCTTGCTCCCATCGTCCACGCCACCAACCCAAACAAAACAGCCACCGCACCAACACTCCCTCACTCAATCAATCCACGCCCCTATCTCACCGCCTATTAGCCCTGCACGCACCAATTTCAGCCACCCAAACCAAGCACCGCACCACCAATCGATCCTCCGCCAGCTGCACTCGCCACCAATCTTTCACTACCCCACTTCGCAACCCACCAGCCGCATCTTAACCACCATCTCCTGCCAACAGCAACCACCACAACAGCCGCAGATCGCAAATCGCCAACCACCAGCCACCAGTCGCAGATTGCAAATCGCCAACCACCAGCCATCAGCCGCAAATCGCAACATCACCAACCACCAGCCACAAATCGCAAATCGCATAACCACTTCACCTTCGTCTTCGTCATCGTCATCTTCGATTCAATCATAAAGTAAATCATTTTCTTCGATTTGGTTGGCTGATTCAAGCATTATGATGATATTCTGTGAATTGTGAACCCTAAAATCTTAGTTACCTTTGATAATTGAAATGAATGGTTAAGTTTCAATTGTATTTGAAGGGGAAATAGGTTGCCCGCACGAACTATTGGGTGCGGACGTCCGCACTCAGTAGTTTGTGTAAACAATTTTAACTTATTCAAATTTGTTAATTAATTACTTGCTCAAATAAAATGTTTAAGTACTTCATATATGATTAGCATTTGATTATCATCCTAATTTTTTTAAAAAAAAATTGATTCATGCCAAAGCTTGAAGCGTGTGTACAAGAAAATCTCATTTATGAAAGACTAAAAAAATTAACAAACCGTTGATAAATATTACGGAGTATTCCGTATAACCTTTTGAAAGAACCAAAATTGAACACTATTTGACCTCAATAATAGTCCGGAGTTTATTTGAATAAAGTACAGTGGTACTCTGATCGATCTACCTCTACTAGACGTATATGGTTTGTTTCGACATTAAATTAAATGCGTGGGGTAATTGCTCAATGACATCAGATTGATTTGTTTAGGAAATGGGCCTCCAACTTCCAAGTTCGACGACTTTGAATATTTGAGTGCATTGATGCATGTATGTACCATTCAACAAATTGAATTGACCAACGATATTTATTACATTTGTACATGTTGCCGATGTTGGGCATAGTATTGTATTGCTATGTCTGTATCTTTTTATTTACAATAAAGGACTATTATTTGTGAGATATAAAGTGTTTATAAAGATATGACGTGAATATTAACATAATCCATAGTAACATAGCTTATTGAGGGAGAAGTTTTTCGTTTTAAGTGGCTATTGGCGTGGTGTACCTAGAGAAGAGCACTAAGGTTTCATGCATTCATTTCTAAATAATAATATAGATTCCGTTATATTTTCTTATACTTTTTTTTAATACCCAACCACCATACTTACATCTTATTAAAGCCATTAAATTATAAAAAAACTTATGTGTCGGTTAAAATATAACACTTAAAAAAATGAAGAGAGTATGTATAAGTTTTTGAAAATTTCATACATATAAGTTATTGGACTCGGTAAAATTGACTCGTCCAATACTTTGTAAACTTTTAGAAGATATATTTCTTTTTAAATAAAAATCCGAGTGCAAACAGAGCAGCATGCAATTCAATTACTACCTCCATTTCATATTTTTTGCTACTTTGGAGTATTATTTGTGAGATATAAAATATTCCAAAGTTGCAAAAAATATGAAATAGAGATAGTAACAAAAACGTTGTCAAAAACTACAAATACAATTTAATACAGTACTAGTTTTTTTATTATTTTTGAGGCACATAATAAATTTTTGAGCGGCATGTATCGTCCCCGCTAATCTTCAATTATTCATAGTTCCGTACTTTCATAAATCACTTTGCAAAAACCATATTGAATTTGAATGGAATAAAAGGTAAAGGCATTCACAATGGTAGTATAAAAGGATTTGCTTGCAATTATAAATAGTTAAAACTATATGCTCACCATTATGGAGCTACATGCTCACCATTGTGGAGCTACAAAGGTTGTAGCTAAGGCCAAACCTTGTAGCTCCATATAGTTACAAGGTTTTGCTCTACCAAATGCACTTATATTGATTTGTTTATAATATTTGTATGTATTTATATTGATTTGTTTAATATTTGTATGTATTTGTTTTATGTTTATTTTATTATTATTATTATTATTATTATTATTATTATTATTATTCCCAATTACAAAAATAAATAGCTAACCATTGTGAAGATTGTAGCTTATATGTTGTAGCGTATTTTAACTAAGAAGATAATGATGTGGCAATTGCTAACTATAAACACATGTAGCTAGCCATTGTGAATGCTTATGTTTTAGCATTTTTAATTTATATTGTATGATAAATGACTGGATTTGGTTGTGTTAAAGCCTTTTAAGTTAAATTAATGCATAGGATGACTGCTACTCCAAGAGCATATGTAATTTTAAGAAGAATATTCTACTATTATTCCAACATCTTAAGTTAACATCACAATGCAAGGCCGCAAGGCTGCTAGCTAAGCCATCGTTTATATGTGTCATTCTTTTTTCTAATTTTTTTTTTTTTTTTTTTTTTTTTTTTTGACAAAGGATTAAATTATTATTATAAATGTGTCACATTTTGTCTATAATTTCTCAATTTAAGTCCTGGAAACTTTGCTATTGATTCACACATATTAATGCCGGGTAGCTTTGATCTATTGGATATATCAACTCTCATACATGAATCGTAGCTATATATACATCATTAATTTTATAATTATGATGTTAGTCTTTTGCGTTTTATATGAAGAAAACAACGTAATCTACCAAACATCAGATCGTAAACCATATTATTATTTGACATATTTCAATAAATGCATTTAAATCAAAAATATATTATAGTTATCTATTACTTGTATGATTTTTATTTGTTGAATAAGAGTTGAGTCGATCATTATAACGTAGGAAAAATAAATATGGAGTGTTTCGGGTGAAAACAATGGGACCTTGCCGAAGGTCCGCTGAGATGGAGAAGACTGGATTCGGTCCAAGTTATGTTGGGCCGAAGGTTTCCTGCACAGTAAACACACGTAAACTAGCCTCGGGGGTGTTGCCGAGGAAGGCCCCTCCGATGCTAAAGTCAGTACAATGTGTAAGAAGAAGACACTATGCAAGAGAGTTTGTAGCTTGAGGCTTTTATGGAATATATCAGAATGTATGAATGAACTCAGAATATGAATATGAATGTGAATGTCTCAATATGATGTCTTTTATACCTCATCATACATGGAGAGGTTGGGCCTTAGCCCAATTGGCTTGCTTTGTGGGCTGACCTTTGACTTTAGCACAATTGGAGAGTTGAACCTTGACCTTGGGCTTTTAATTGGATCATTTAGTGCTTAGGCCCAATTGGACTAAATTGGACCCAAACAACTTGCCCCCCAGACCCGATTTGGAAGGATGACGGGTCGGGTTTGATTTAATTCAGAAAAGGAGGGAAGTAAATGATTTAATTAATCCAAAAATTTGAATTTAAACCGTAATTAATGAGATAACAACGGTTAATGATTGTGGAAGTTGGACGGATAATGGGCAGTTTAATCACAAGATCATGTGTTTAATGGTTACTTAGTGGAGTATTTAAGAGAAATTAAAACGCAGACTCCTCGTATCCCGTACCTGGAGATATAAACAGAGGCGCGTCATTTCTCCTCACTTATTCACCAACACAAACCCAGAATTCTCGAGAGAGAAACCAAGAACTCGCATCAAAACTTCGCAAATTCCCCGAGCATTAAGCTTAGAAACTGAGACTTGCCACTACGAACTCGTAAATCGGCAACTTTCGCTTCAGATTAAGGTAAATTCCTTTGATTTCAGTTTATTTTTCTTCGAATTCGAACTCCTTCCCCTTTTCTTTCGACTTTTTTCTTCGAAATAATCAATGGCAAGAGGAGTTAGAGGTAGAGCCCGTGCTCCAAGAAGAGCAAGGCTGATTCCCGATCCTAGGAACAGGATTGGGACCTGGAATGGTCAAAGGCCGGAGTCTGACCCTGCTGAAGGGATTAGGGCGACTCCCCTTTCCTCGGCTCCTCCTCAGAGAACGGAGGAGCCGAGCGCTTCTGGACGGGATGATGAAGTTCCCGTTGTCCTTTGGGATATCCTCCCCGGGTTTTCAGAATGGGAGAATGCCGAAGTTGCTTCGGCAATGATAAAGAACCGCCCCTACTCATGGTGGGTGGAGAATGCCGATCAATATCGATTTGCCGAGCAAATTGAGTTGCATTACGGCATTTTTGAAGCTGATGGGTATTGGTGCCGAATGCCCTCGGCATCCGATAGAATCCATCGTCCACCCCCGGGGTATGTGGGGGTGTACACAAGACAGCTTCAGTATGGGCTGAGGTTCCCTTTGGACGTATTCGTCCGAGACTTGCTGATCCATTACAACATCTCTCTATGTCAGTTAACTCCCACCAGCATCCGAAGGGTGATGACATACTTATGGGTCTGCAAGTTCTTCAAGTACGTGCCGAACCTGCACTGCTTCAAAAAGCTCCATCGGCTAGTGCCAAATATTCAAAGTGGGCACGGAAGCCATGGTTCTGGGTGGTACCGGATTGAGTCCCGGCCCCAATACCTAACCATGTGGCCAAACGACTCTTCAGACAAGGACTGGAGAGGTCAATGGATTTGGGTTAGGGCACCCACAGATCCGGGCCACCCTTGCGTCTTCAGCGCTCCCCGGTACCTCGCTGAGCCTGATCCCGAAATGGGAAGTTTAGGTCCCCCCGCAGATAACGGGGCGGATCCGAACCTGGATCAGCAACATATCTTCGGCAAGCTGCCGAACCGGGGGGGCAGTGGCCGAATGCAGCATATCCCGGAGACTTGGCTCCCCGATACGCATTACGTTTTCCAAGAGAACATGCTAGCAGCTGTTGGCCTCAGCCGAAAGTTTAAGGATGGTAAGCTTCTTCGGCTGGGGCCGAGGCTTTTTAACTACCTCTTTTTCTTCTCTCGCTTTGCTTTTTTATGCTGTGCCAACCTATCTGAGCTAATCTTTCCCTTTTCCCTTTTTTCAGAGCGGGACGAGACCAACGTTGGCATTAACTACGCTCGTCTTGGTGTCAACCGAGAACGAGTTGTAACTGAACGGGCCCCGTCTATCACTGAGCCGAGGCATAGGGAAGTTCATCTAGACTCTTCCCACTTCCAAATTGAGGTTGTTGCTCTGTATCAGAGGCAGAAGCCTTGGTGGAAGAAGAGAGACCCTTGGTTTCAGCTGCTGGACGAAGAAGCTGAAGCTGCCCGCACAGCCGAAGAGGTTGCACGGGTACTCGAAGCTTGCGAAGGAGGAGAAGGGTCCTCCAGAGCTGCTGAAGCCGAAGCTGCAGCTAGAGCAGCTGAAGAAGACGAGGCTTTGCTGAAGACCTCGGTGAGCTTTCAGACAACTTTTTCTTTTTTCTTTTCTTTTTTTTTTTTTTTTTTTTTTACTCACATTCTTCTTCCCCCCTGTCTGTTACAGTCTGAAGAGAGTAACAGACACAGAGAAGGCAAAGCTCCTGTTCGTCCCGAAGACCAAATACAAGAGTCTTCAGACTCAGATATGGACGAGCAGCCCCTTCTGAAAAGGCGCCGAAGGATGGCCATCATCGGCCCTCATGACTTTCAGAGGAGGCCGATGACCATCGGCGTTGCAATAAGGGAACCCGATGAAGGCAATGGATCGCCGAGGGTTCCCCGGCCACCACCCCAATCACCTCAAAAGACCCCTCCGCCACCTCCTGAGATGGAGGTGGATCAGAAAACTCCCGAATCTAAGGGAGGGGTCCAAGAAGAAATTAAGGAGAGTGCTGCTGAGCACCAAAACAAGGATGCCGTGATGTCCAGTGCTGAGGGCTTCACGGCAGATATCGCAAGAGAGGTTGAGGCTTTCGTCCTCACCCCTGAAGAAGAGGAGGTCATAGTAATTGACTCCTCTGAGAAGGATGATGCTGAGACAACCAAAGCTAATCAAGCTCCATCGTCATCCTTCCCTTCTTTCCAGACTCTGCATTCTGGAGAAATGGGTTTCTCGGCCCCCCGAATTCCAATCCCAGACCACATCTGGGACCTCATATGGGGTCAGAACCGAGAAGGAGCTGCAGCCTACTTCGGCGATTTTGCTGGCATGTCCGAAGTAGACAGGGCAAGGATCTGGTCGCTGAAGGCCACTGCTGGGATGGGCGAATCCAGCAGATCAGTTCCTGACCCAGCCAGGTCTAACCAACTGTTGATGATGCAGGTAATTTTCCTTGTCTTCATTTCCTCTGAAATTCAGCTCTATATATTTTTTTTTATTTATTTATTATTTTTTTTTTTGTCATCCTGTTTTCAGTTCGTGCACAATCAGACTCTCACTGTAGAGCTGATAGATACCCTACAAGATAGGGTAGACGCTGCTGTGCACGACAAGAAGGTGGCTGAAGAGGAATTAAAGCTTGCTAAGCTGAAGCAAGCAGCAGCTGAAGAGAAGCAGCTGAAGGGTGAGGAGTATGAGAAAAGAGCTGCTGAAGCCCTCAAAACCTTCTGCGACGCTATGGAGAAGGAAGTTTTTCCCCCACTGATAGAAGTGGAAAAATTCCTCCAGGAGCATATGGGAGTGGACGTCTCCAAATTCAAGGCTGCTGTTGAGAGCCGAATTCAGGAAGGAGCTGCTGCACAAGCTGAAGTGCAGCAACGTCTAGAGGCTCTTGAAGCCAGCCGAATGGCTGCTGAAGAGCTGCTCCATGCCAAAGATGTCCAACTCTCAGAGGCTGCTGCTGCTGCCGAAGCTCAGAGAGCTGAACTCCATGAGGCTGAGGATCAACTGATGATCCAAAAAGTTGAAGTGGCCCAAGCCCAGACAAAGGCTTCCCAAATTCAGCAGGAGCTGAACGAGCTGAAAGGTTCCTCCTCCAAGCTCGTTGATGAGCTGAAGAAATCCAAGGAAGACTTGGAGGAGACCCAGAAGAAGCTGGCTGATGCTGAGGCTTTACTCAAAGTCCGTGTCTATACCCAAGAAGAATATGAGATGGGTTTCAGAAACGGGTTCCGAGTATGCCGAAGAGTCTGCCTTCATGCTGAACCGAAGCTGGACTGGTCTAAGTGTGCTGAATGGGTCCAGAATCCCGAAGACCCTCATATGAAGTATGCAACTCCAGCCGAAGCTGAAATCCTTAAGGCTGAGGAAGCCGAAGAGGAAGCTGAGAGAATGGAGTTGGAAGCTGAACAGAGGGAAAGGGAGGCTCGGCAGAGTGCAAAGCCCGCTTCTTCTGCTGCTGGGGCTGAGGCCACCATGGGGCTCAACGCTGATCAGTCTGATCCTCAGGCTGAAGCATAGGAACTCGGGCAGTCGTCTTCAGAATCTTGCGGTTCATCATGTGCTTAACTTCAGACTTGCCGCTTTCTGAATTTTTTGCCTTGTTTTTTGCTTCAGCTTGCCTTGTCGTACAGCAGTTTTATTTTTTTTTTGCTTATGTACGTATTTCGGCAGCTGTTATTTTCCGCTTGTGGGCGGCTGCCGATACTGTTAAATTGAACTTGTAGCTCAATTTTTGAGCATGAATTATATATCTGATGCTCTTTTCTTCAGTTGCTTTGTTTTTGAATGCTTTACTGTTTCTGTTTCTTCAATTCTGCCGTACATACTTGCACTGAGAGTGCTTCTTGCCCCCCAGAAATTGAAGTATGACTTCAGCTGAATAAGCAATTTCTTCACTTCTTCAAAATGGGTATCCGAAACACAGGGCCAACTGAAGGCAATGCTTCTGGGATACAAGTCTTACTGAAGATTGACTTCATCTGAAAGTTGGATATCCGAAACACAGGGCCAACTGAAGGCAATGCTTTGGATATTAGCTTTCTGGGATACAAGGCTCAGTTAAGGCAATATCCCAGAATTGTCCATGGACTAACCTCTTTGGAACAAGTCTTACTGAAGTTTGACTTCAGCTGAAAGACCAGTGTTCTTAAAGAAGACGCATATCCGAAACACAGGGCCAACTGAAGGCAATGTTTCGAATAATGGCTTTCTGGGATACAAGGCTCAGTTAAGGCAATATCCCAGAATTGTCCATGGACTAATGTCTTTGGAGAACAGGTCTTACTGAAGTTTGACTTCAGCTGAAAGGCCAGTGTTCTTGAAAAAGACGAGTTCTGTCAGCCATCTGAAACCCAGTTACCCGAAGGCGAAGGTTTCAGACGAGGCTGATTTTAAAAATTTTCAACTGTTGCTGTTATCCTTGATTTTCTGTCTATCTTTGAAAAATGGATACCCGAAACACAGGGCCAACTTAAGGCAATGTTTCGGATAATGGCTCTCTGGGATACAAGGCTCAGTTAAGGCAATATCCCAGAATTGTCCATGGACTCATGTCTTTGGAGAACAAGTCTTACTAAAGTTTGACTTCAGCTGAAAGACCAGTGTTCTTTAAAAAGACGAGTTTTGTCAGCAATCTGAAACCCAGTTACCCGAAGGCGAAGGTTTCAGACGAGGCTGAATAAAAAACCCTTAAAGAGTAGATAGAACAAAGAAAATTTTGAAAGGATAAAAAGTTGTAAATATTTATATAAATGGCGGCTCCAAGACCTTTCATTAGTTCAAAATGTAATTACAAAGATTGTTCTGCCCCGAAGGGTTTACACATGGTATTTTTTCAGTACATCAGCGTTCCAGTGATTTTTCAACTCAGTTCCATCCAACTGCCGAAGTCGGTATGTCCCTGGCTGAAGCTCATCATAAATTTCATAAGGTCCTTCCCATGTAGCTGAGAGTTTTCCACGGATTCGGCCTTTCTGAACTGCAGCAGCATTCCGAAGGACAAGGTCTCCAATTTTGAGAGACCTTGCATGGACCCTTCGGTTATAAAATTTGCTGATTCTCTGCTTATAGGCGGCCATTCTATCTCGGGCTAAGTCTCTTACTTCGTCGAGGAAATCAAGAGATTCCCTCATCAGTCGCTCATTCTCAGCCGAGAAGTGGTGCACTCGAAGGCTCTCAGAGCCAATTTCCACTGGAAGGACGGCTTCGGCACCATACACCAGTTCAAAAGGTGAGTGGCCCGTTGCCTCTTTTTCAGTTGTCCGAAGGGACCAAAGGGTTCCAGGGAGCTCCTCTAGCCATTTGGACTTTTGATCTTCCACCCTCTTCTTGAGGGCATTTAAGATCTGTTTATTTGCAGCTTCGGCTTGTCCGTTACTTTGCGGGTGGCATACCGCTGAATATGCCAGTCTGATGCCGAACTGATCTGTATACCGCTTCAGCGGTAAGTTATCAAATTGTCTCCCATGATCGAAGACAAATACTCTCGGGATGCCAAAGCGAGTGATGATATTCTGCCAGATAAATTTTCTGACAGTTTGCTCTGTAATGTTCGAGGCTGCTTCGGCCTCGATCCATTTACTGAAGTAGTCGACACCAACTATCAGCCATTTTTTCTGGTACACAGCCTCTGGAAATGGTCCCAGTATATCCAGTCCCCATTGGGCAAACGGGAGTGGATTAAGGATCGGCTGAAGATCCCTTGCTGGCTGATGGATAACTGGAGCATATTTTTGACATTTTTCGCATTTCCGAACCAGCTCCTTAGCATCTGCGATCATGGTGGGCCAGTAATATCCAGCCCTCAATGCCTTGTGGGCTAAGGTTCTTCCCCCAATGTGGTTCCCACAGATGCCGAGGTGAATCTCCCGTAGGATATAATCTGCATCTGTTGGTCCCACGCATTTCAGCAATGGGGCTGAGAAGGACTTTTTCAGAAGTTCCCCCCTGAAGACAATGAACCAAGAACTGGTTCTCTTCATCTTGGAGGCCAAAGCTTTATCCTCAGGAGTTTCTCCCCGAAGCTTGAAAGCTAGGATGGGGTCCATCCAACTAGGCTCTGGGTCAGCGCAGCACACTTCAGGTGCTTCGTCGACACTTCTCTCTCGACGCACTTCTACATATACAGATCTGTTCAGCTCGGTAAAAGATGAACTAGCAAGTTTGGAGAGTGCATCGGCTTGAGTATTCTGACCCCTTGGGATCAGCTGAACCTCAAAAGTTTTCAGCTCTGCAATGACTGATTTGATCTTGGCAAGATAAGCTATCATGGAGGGCTCTTTGGCCTCGTAGCTGCCACTGATCTGATATGCAACTAGCTGAGAGTCTGTTTTTAAGCAGACATGATCGGCTTCCAAGGAGATGCACAATTGTAGGCCGGCGATTGCTGCCTCATACTCGGCTTCATTGTTCGAGGCCTTAAAAGAAAACTTTAGTGCATACTCAAAGGATTTGCCTTCGGGAGAAGTTATCACTACTCCTGCCCCCGAACCGTTTTCGGTGGAAGACCCATCCGTAAACACGGTCCAGACTTTCTTTTCACTGTCTAGCGCTTCTTGGTATGAGCATTCGGCCAAGAAATCCGCTAGGGCCTGAGCCTTAACGGCAGCCCTCGGACGGTAGCTGATGCTGAATTCGGTGAGCTCAAAAGCCCACTTGGCTAGCCTACCGGATTTTTCAACCTTGCCGAGAACTTTTTCCAACGGCTGATCAGTTAAGACCACTATCTGATGGCAATCAAAATAGGGCCTCAGCTTCCGAGCAGCTACTACTACCGCGAAAGCAACTTTCTCGAGTAGAGGGTAGCGAGTCTCGGCATCCGTCAGTGTATGACTGACGAAGTAGATCGGTTGCTGACTCTTACTCTCTTCCCTCAGCAATACTGCGCTGATGGTGGCCGGGCTAACGGCCACATATAGGTATAAAGTTTCTCCTTCAGCTGGGCTAGCCAGCGTTGGGAGTCGAGCCAGATGCTCCCGAAGCTGTTGAAAGGCGTCTTTTTGCTCTTCCTCCCAAACAAGCTCTTTTGTTTTCGGGAGTTTCAGGGCTTTGAAGAAAGGTAACCCCTTATCCGAAGCTCTGGAAATGAACCTCGAGAGGGCTGCCATTCTTCCGGTGAGCCGCTGAACATCCCGCTTCGTTTTCGGCTCAGGAAGGTCGAGCGCCGCTTTGACTTTAGAGGGATTGGCATCAATCCCCCTTTTGCTGACCATGAACCCCAGGAATTTCCCTGACTTCACGCCGAAGACACACTTCTTCGGATTCAGCTTCATTTGATGCTTTCTCAAGGTGGCGAAAGTTTCAGCCAGGTCCTTTACATGGTCCTCTAGTTTTTTGCTTTTGACGATTGAATCGTCAACATAGACTTCCATGTTTCGGCCCTTTTGATCGGCGAAAACTTGATCCACCAGCCTTTGATAGGTTGCCCCCGCATTTTTCAATCCGAAGGGCATCATTTTGTAATTGTACACCCCAGCGTTCGTGACAAATGCTGTCTTGGCTCGATCGTCGGGGTGCATAAAGATCTGATGATACCCCGAGAATGCGTCCATGAAGCTAAGCAAGGCATGGCCACTTGTCGAATCGACTAGCTGATCGATTCTCGGCAAGGGATAGAAATCCTTTGGACAAGCCTTATTTAGGTCCGTGAAGTCAACGCACATCCTCCAGGTACCATTAGGCTTCTGAACCATCACCACATTTGCCAGCCATTCTGGATATTGGCAAGGTTCAATGAATCCTGCCTCCAATAATTTTTTGACCTCGGCTGCGATGTCTCGGTTCTTATTGGCGGAGTAATTCCGCTTCTTTTGCTTAACTGGTCGACACGTTGGGTCAACATTAAGCTTATGGGAGATGAGGTCTGAACTTATCCCGGGCATATCAGTTGCCGAGAAAGCAAACACATCTCTATTGTCCCGAAGGAGCTGAATAAGTTCACAACGGGTGTTCGGATCAAGGTCCATCCCGATTGTTACACATTTCTCAGCGTCTCCTTCGGCCAACTCAACTGTTTCAGTCTGTTGGTCCATGTCCATCGCCGATGGACTGGACTCTTCAGAATCTGGTCTGCTGCCAATGTCAGCAGGTGTCCCAGTCTTTGTGTTCTTCGGCTGGCTCTCTGAGTCTTGCGGCTCAGCTGAAGAGCTAGCCTTTTCCCTTTCGGGCCCTTTTTCTCTGGGCACGGATCCTTGGGCCGAAGCACTTAGGCCTTTCGGCTTTTTTGTGCTTGGCTCTCTTTCTTTTTCTTTCTCCTCCTCATCCTTGTCGTCATCTGGGCGACTACTGGATGGCTTGAGGTAGTTGCACCTTCGGGCGTCCTTTTGGTTGCCCTGTATCCTTTCGGGGAAGCCGGCGTCTGAGACGTAAATCATCAGCTGATGATAAGTTGAGACGACCCCTTGGATCTCGTGAATTATGGGTCTCCCCAAAATCACGTTGTACACTGAAGGAGCATCGATGACCAAAAATTCAATCATGACGTTCCGGGCTGCCTCATCGCAACCGATGGTGACAGGAAGTGTCACCTTCCCATCTGGATAAGTTGAAGCCCCATTGAACCCGGATACCGGATAGGGTACCGGCGTAAGGTGCTTGGGCTTCAGCTTAATTTGATTGTAGGCCTTTCGGAACAGAATGTTTGCTCCACTGCCACCGTCAACAAGGACCTTACTGACGTCGTGGTTGGCCACCGTGGCAATGATCACCAACGGATCCTCGTGAGGGAACGTAATCCCCCGGCAGTCGGCGGCTGTGAACGTCATGTTCGGCACCGGCGACTGGGGAGATTGAATGTCAGCGTTGTTCACCTGGTGAGTCAAAGCTCTAAGGTGGCGCTTGTGCTCCCTCCGAGAGTATATTCCTCCCGAGATAACATTGATCGGAGGGAATTTCCCCTCCGGCTTTTTACTGTTTTTCCGGGGGAAATCAAGGTCCTGCCGAGGGTCCTTTGCTGACCTCTCGGATTCTTTTTTCTCGCGGTGATCCGCGATGTATTTTTTCAAGTATCCCTTCCGGACCATGTCCTCTATCTGGTCCTTCAGTTGGATACACTCCTCAGTGTTGTGGCCCGAAGACTCGTGGAACTCACACCACTGATTTTTATTTTTTCGCTGATACCACTCTGGGAGTGGTCTCGGCTTTCGGTAACTCTGCTCCTCCTTCGTCACACTGTAAATTTTGGCGCGTGGAAGAGAGAGCGGAGTGTAGGACTCGTATCTGCCTGTGTACGAGGCAAATCTTTCCTTCTTTGGGTCGTTGGCCAAAGATTGCTCCGGGGCCTTTGATTTTCCCTTTGCCTTGTGGCCTTGGCCTTCAGACAAGGGTATTTGCCTCTGTTTCCCTCCCCCGGATTGAGGTTGGGTTTTCGCTTTGTTCCATTCTTCGGCTCGGATGAACTTATCCGAAGCACTAAGAGCTTCCTCCAAAGTCTGCGGGGTATGCATGACCATGAAGTCTAGGAACTTTCCTGGCTGAAGGCCATTCTGCATTGCGAAAACGGCTAGCCCCTGGTCCAGCTGGGAGACGCTTGATGACTCGTTACTGAAACGGGTCAGGTAGTCTCGGAGGCTTTCAGTTTCCCCCTGTTGCAGACTCATGAGCTCTGCGGTAGTCTTCTCTCGGCGGTTTGCCGTGGAAAACTTGCTCCTGAACTTGGAGGACAGATCATCCCACCCTGTTATGGAGCCTTGCCTTACTCCCTTGGAGATCCACGCTTGCGCGACCCCCTTGAGAGTGGTTGGGAAATATTTGCACCAAGTCGCCTCGGATCTGGGGCAAAGATGCATATGAGTCTCATACGAGGCCACGTGGTCCTTCGGATCCGTGGTCCCGTCATATGTGATATGCGACGGTATTTTAACCGTGGGTACGCGCTCTTCCAGTATCCATTGCTCGAATGGTGAACTAGCGGGTAGCATAACGGCCTTCCCTTGTCCTAGCCGAAGGGACCGCGCTCCGCCCTCTTAGAGAGGTAGGAGTGGTTTTCGTCCCTGGCTGGGAAGTCTGGGCCTCGGCTGCAGGGAACGAGAGGCGACTACGCACGCTCGGTTCCTGGCCGCCGAGTCGGTCAAGGACGCTTCTGCGAACAGTCTCAGGTTCTCGGTGAGTAGATTCTGGCCGAGAAGCTGAGCTGCTGCTCTTATGCGCTTCTGGTCTTGAGGATGAGGATCCTTTTAAAAATTGAGGGTTCTTTTTCCTCTGTTTTTCATTTTTCCAAGAATCCTCCTCCCACTCTTCCAGTTCCCGGAAGGAAGGAAGCTTCCCACCATCATGGTCTAACTTCCTCCGCTGATGCCGGGTATGCGGAGGAGTTCGATCACGAGGTGGTGGCATATTTTGTGCCCTCATCGCCTCCATGAGTACTGCCAGCGCTCTTGCCACCTCTTCCGAACTGGGCCCCGTCAAAGGGGTCCTCGGCCGAGTGTGGGAATGAGGCCGCGCAGCCGATGGTTGGCTTTGGGACACTGAATATGTCCTATGATCGGACTGACCCCTGCTAGACCGAGAGTGGCCCGGCCTATATTGAGAGTCATGAATTACGGGAGATAGGGAATCCTCCTTGTATGATCCTCCCTCCGAGCCGGCACCCTTGGGAGAGTTCCGGTCCGGCGAGGGCGATGGTGTAGGGGTTTTATGCTTTTCGCCCGCTCCTTGACGGAGGCTTTTGCTCTTGCGGTTCTTAGCCATTGCTGCTAAGATAATTGCAAGATGATCTTGGTTAGGAATTTGGCTTAAAGATTTTTGAAAGTCTTCCCCACAGACGGCGCCAAATTGTTTCGGGTGAAAACAATGGGACCTTGCCGAAGGTCCGCTGAGATGGAGAAGACTGGATTCGGTCCAAGTTATGTTGGGCCGAAGGTTTCCTGCACAGTAAACACACGTAAACTAGCCTCGGGGGTGTTGCCGAGGAAGGCCCCTCCGATGCTAAAGTCAGTACAATGTGTAAGAAGAAGACACTATGCAAGAGAGTTTGTAGCTTGAGGCTTTTATGGAATATATCAGAATGTATGAATGAACTCAGAATATGAATATGAATGTGAATGTCTCAATATGATGGCTTTTATACCTCATCATACATGGAGAGGTTGGACCTTAGCCCAATTGGCTTGCTTTGTGGGCTGACCTTTGACTTTAGCACAATTGGAGAGTTGAACCTTGACCTTGGGCTTTTAATTGGATCATTTAGTGCTTAGGCCCAATTGGACTAAATTGGACCCAAACATGGAGTATATAATTGGGTTTTAAGATGTTTTAAATTACATTGATTTTAAATTGCTAACAAACCCTTTATTTTCTCAATCAACCAAGTTGCTTGTAACTTTGAATTCAAAGTATGTACTTTTCAGCGAGTTTTCTAAATCCAAAATACAATACGGAACCTTTTTATTGCTAGCTACATCTTTCTTTTGTGCAAAAATTCTCAATGTTTTAAACAAATATAAATGCATATTATGCTCATCACAAATTCTAATATGTAGTTATATATATTAGCCACCGTACCACACCATTAGTTGATGGTATGATCAATTCATATATAAGATAAATAATTGAGTAGTGATGTTACGATAATAATTAAATGGGGTTACCTAGCAAGATAGAATTGAAGAGGGGTAACTCCTATGATAATGAGGTTAATATCATAAATGAGGTTATTTTTTTTATAGGTAATGCTATATGTAGCCACTAGCCCTTAGGGTTATGAATAAGCATTAAATATATTTCCTTATTTGGTAATTAATGAATATATTTCATTAACACTTTCTACTTTTAGCTTCTTATACATAGCCCTAAGGGTTATATATAGCATTTTCCTTTTTTTTATTAATCAAAACGAAAAATGGAGGTTACTTGAATGAACAAAGAAGAATATAAGATTACTTTTCTTAAGAAAAATAAATTGATGTTGCTCGTTGAATAAATTTGATTACTGTTAGGTACAACCACGATTACTCTTATGTATAAATGAGGTTATGCATACAAACAAATATGGATTATTCTTAAAAGTTAATGTGGCCACAAACTAATCTACATACATCTTTTGAAAAAAAGATGTAGCCATGTAGGGCGTGTTCAGTACAAGCTTGTGACTTTTTACAGTGGTTTGACCAAGTCAAATCACTGCTTTAAAAATCTGAATATTTGTCAAAGTAGTGATTGGAGTAGCTTTTAGTGATGAAGGTAGGTTGTCTTTTTTTTGTTTTTTTTTTTCTTTCTTTCTTTCTTCTTCTTCTTCTTCTTCTTCTTCTTCTTCTTCTTCTTCTTCTTCCGACAACTTTTTATTAACTTTTGAAAATTAAAAGTAGTGTTAAAGGAAAAAAAAGTATTAATTTTTATATGTTAACAGCTAACCAACAATTACTCGTCGAACGTACACTCATATTTCAATTATCTATTTTCACAGTTAAAAATTTGTCAACAGCTAACAATTACTTGTACAACTAATCGCTACTACCATAGCTAACAACTACCTCCACAACTATATTTTATCAAATGCGCTCATAATAAATAATAATACTCCGTATTATTATTGTGTACTAAATTAATGTCCTAATAATCACAATACGCACAATGATTAGATTAGATTACACAAGGGTAGCGTACCTAATCCTACTATAACAAAAAAATTATCATTAATCCAAAGTGGTATAGCCGCATAGGATATGATTCAACTAGCACTAAAATAAATAGCACTAAATCACTCTTATATGATCTCTTAATCTCAGGATTAAGATACTTGATTAAAAAATCAAATCGAATCAATCTTAACACATCAATCTTACCATAATCTGGGACCCTCTTGATAATTTTTTTAATATTTAATATATTTTTTTATTTGAATAGTCTTGATACTTAATTAAAGTAATCTCCACTTCACAAATTAAATAATTAGATAAATAAATAATGGCAAAATAGATTATCCAAAACTCAAGCAACCAAAGTTACCAAACCTTCCTTTTTCTTTTTTATTTTTCTTTTCTTGCTCTTTCTTTAATTTTTTTTTTTTTTTTTTTAATCTTTCTACTACTTGTTTTACTCTTCTTTTAATTCAAACCTAACCAAAATATCAACCCACTTTTATAAATAAAGATATTTTACAATTAAATTTGAAAATTTTAGGTGGGTTTTTATTTTTCTCTCTCTAGCTCTCCCTCCCCACCCACTTGAGGAGAGCAGAGGGGTCAACAATGGTAGTCTAATTTTTGCGATTTTCCTATTAAAGATTGCAAATTTTTCCAATTCTCGCATAAAAGAGTGTAATTTCTTGCAAATTTTGAAAAAAGATTGAAAATATATTAATAAAGATTGAGAATAAAATTGTAAAATTTGCAAATTGGGAAAGTAAAAAGATGTTTGGGTGGGGTTGTTTTCATTGGAACAGAAGATTAGAGTATTTTGAAGTTACACAATCACCTGAGCCCTTTTCTTTGCCTGCTCCTCTGCCTCAATGGCCTCAAGGTATGTGCTTCTAAATTTCTAATTCTATTTTTTTTTTCTTTTTTGGAATTTTTTGAGTGTGTGATCACTGGAATTTGATTAAAGACTTGATCTTTTATTGATTTTCTTTCTTTTTTTTTATAAGTAAGTTTTTTTTTTTTTTTTTTTGGTACCTGTTTGATTCAATTTGAATATGAAATCAGTGAAAATTTTCTATCAAAAAAAAAAAAAAAGAAAAAAAACAAAACAAAAACTGAAATTTGATGATAATGTTTGAACCTTTTTGTGGGTTGTGCTGCATGTGTTATTTGTCTCCTTGAATTTGGGCAATTACCCAAAACCGAAGTTTGAAATAAATAAATAAAAGCTTATTTAGTAGTTTTTCTTTCCAATAAAGACTATTCTGGATAATTTATGAGTCTTCATAAAGTACTTCATAAATTGCCATTAATTGATGAGTCTTATATCACAAATCATAAATAGTCCATTAATTGGAGTAATTTCTATTTTTTTAATCCATAAATTGGATAATTGTTGTTTAGAAATTGTAATTTGGTAACTTTTGATCAATTGCTAGATGCTAGAAAATTGAACTGATAATGAATTTAAAAGTGTTAATTACTTCTTGTTACCATTCAATTGAAATTGTTGATGCAGTCAGGTAGATGGGATTTTTGGGTACTAACTTGCACGACTTTACCAATTAAGCTAGCAAACTTTCACATAAAACTAAATTCTGTTGTTTGTACATCACTCCCTTTATCAGTTTGATTGATGATTGTTTTATCTTGTCATCCACAATTCCAAGATTAAAGAATTTGTCCTTTTTTCACAAGGTGAAAGGGAAATCTTTGTCTTTCAAGAAGTTGTTTGTTTTTCTTCCTATGTTAATTATTAGACACAGAAAAGCCAAATGAATGTACGTTTGTTTCTTAGTATAAATTAACAATTTTGGAAGTTCAAAGATTATTTTTTTTTTGTTTCTGCACATGTTCTTTGGATGCTATTATATTGTTTTGAAGAGGTAAACCTCTGTTTGTTTAATCGTCCAACCTTTTCCTCAAATTAAGGGGAAAAAGATTTGGTGTGAAGTGATACTGACTTGATAACTTATCCCACGAAACGCCATTTTTCTGCTGGGTTCATGATTTGATCATATATTGTTTTCGGGATGCTAATTGCTAATGATCTTGATGACATATTGGTCTTAGGTGATGGTTTTGCCACGGGAAGGATACGCCTCGGGGAGTTGGAGGTTGCCAAGATCACCAAGTTTGAAAGTGTTTGGAGTTGCAACCCATATCGTAGAAATAAAAATGCAAAAGTTGTAACATTTTATAGGCCTGTGGGGATTCCGGATGGATTTTTTTGTCTCGGTCACTATTGCCAATCAAATGAACATCCGTTATGGGGTTTTGTCCTGGTTGCTAGGGAGGTTAAACAATCGTTAGATCTTCCTGCTCTACAAAGACCACTTAACTATTCGTTGGTTTGGAGCTCAGATTGTGGTTTTATTTGGTTGCCTAATGCTCCAACAGGCTATAGAGCGCTGGGCCTTCTGGTTACAGATACACCAATTGAGCCTTCAGTTGACAGCATTCGTTGTGTTCGACTAGATTTGACACAAAATTGTGAAGCTTGTGAAATGATACTTGATGATGATTTTACAATTTGGGAGACGAGACCTTGCAAAAGGGGTTTGTATGGAAGAGGCGTATGTGTAGGTACATTCTTTAGCAGTACATATGGGATAATCAATGAAGATGTGGTAACCACGGCATGTCTGAAGAACCGGGATCCTACCCTACACGCAATGCCTAATTTGGAGCAAATCCATGCCCTTATCAAGCACTATGGACCCACAGTGTATTTCCACCCTGATGAGATCTATATGCCCTCATCAGTGCAGTGGTTTTTCGACAATGGGGCACTCTTGTACAAGAGTGGTAAAAGTGATGGCGAGAGAATTGATTCTAAAGGTTCACAATTGCCTAAGGATGGCTGTAATGATGGGGAATTTTGGATAGATTTGCCAAAGGATGAAGTGAAACGGGATTATGTCAAGCGCGGGAACTTAGAGAGTGCAGAATTGTATGTTCATGTGAAACCAGCGTTTGGTGGTACATTCACTGACATTGTAATGTGGGTCTTTTGCCCCTTCAATGGGCCTGCAACCCTTAAAGTTGGATTGGCCAATATCCCACTGGCTAGAGTAGGAGAGCACGTAGGTGATTGGGAGCATTATACTCTTCGTGTGAGCAATTTCACAGGGGAGCTGTGGAGCATATACTTCTCAGAACACAGCGGCGGTAAGTGGGTTGATGCTACTAATTTGGAATACATAAATGGAAACAAGGCTATTGTTTATTCATCTAAATGTGGTCATGCTAGTTATGCACATTCCGGAACTTATCTCTTAGGGCCTTCTAAGCTTGGTATAGGGGTGAGAAATGATGTTGCTAAAAGCAAATATTATGTGGACTCAAGTACCAAATACAAGATTGTTGCTGCCGAGTATCTTGGAGACACCATTGAAGAACCGTGTTGGCTTCAGTACATGAGAGAATGGGGGCCAACATTGATGTACGATGCACGTTCTGAGATAGACAAACTAATGAATCATCTTCCCATATTTGTACGATTCTCAATGGAAAACTTGCTGGATATATTCCCAACTGAGCTTTATGGCGAGGAAGGGCCAACAGGACCCAAAGAGAAGGATAACTGGTTCGGCGATGAAAGATGGTGATCACCTTCAAAGAAGGCTAAGGCACTTCAATTGGTGGGAACGGGAAAAGCAATCGTTTTCCTTCAATACCGGTTAGATGGATTTAGCTCCGCCCCTGAATATTTACATCAGTTTGAGTGGTGTGACGAAAATTGAGTTAGTTGAGTATGTACATATTTGTCTCTCGGTCACCCTGATATCCTTTCTAAAGTAGCTTCCGAGAAGGGCCATGGGTGTTGCAGAGGCTAAACTCTTGACATAAACTGTGAAATGGTTAATTGTCTGTTTAGAGTGGGATTACCCGATAATTCGTATACTTGAAATATTGTATTATAACTTGCCCATATTTTCATTTTTCAGTTCATTCAATTGTTAATCCAGCATAGTTTATCGATTCAAAGTTTCTCAATGTACATGTGATATACGAACTATATTATTCCTGCTTCAATGATGCAGAATCTCACTCGAGAAGAAACCTTTTCATTTTACGTAGTACTGTCTAGATAAAATGATTTGATTTCCTTTGAATTTTTTTGCTTTGGGTAACTTTATAATTTGTTGCAATTTCAATTTTATGTAAAGAGATTTTTAAAGGATAAGTTTCATTAAACATAATATTATACTGAAAATTTGGTAAAAATTACCCTATAATTAGACAATAAGTCACGATGTACTGATATACTCACTCCGTTTCGTAATAATCGCAATACTTTCTTTTTACATTCGTTTCATAATAGTTGCAACACTTCCTATTTTAGTAACGACCCACTCCTATTTTATTATTTCTCTCTCCCACTTACCATACTTGCATAAATATTTAATTATTTCTCTCTCTAACAAACCCACTTATACTATTTTTTTTGTTATTATGTCTTTCTCATACTAACAATAAAATATGTTCCCACTAACTATATATTATAAAATTCACCCTATGATCCCTGTCCTATAAATATCCTAAAACTTCATGCAAGGTCTACTGTTGCGATTAATACGAAACGGAGGGAGTAGTATAAAGTTGTTGTACACCTGGTGCACCTAAAAATTTTAATATTTTTCTCACTACTCTATACGTGAAAGCTACATAAAGCTTTATGGACATTCTATAATTGTGGACCCTTGCTTCCATTGGCATACAAATTCATTTCCAAACTATCATATGCAATCTTTTCTTCGAAGAAAAAATAGACATAATTATTCCATATTTACTTAAAGATAACCCTAAGTTATGCTTCCCAAACTAATATGAATCTATTTGACTTAGTTATACACAACCTAAAAGACTTTGCAAATATATTCACTCTATCTTTATAAGTTTTTTCCTATTTAAACGGTGATTGTCTTACAAAAAAATGTCAAAATATGAAGAATATTTAGAAATGGAAAAAGTATTAAATAATTCATAATATCTTTAGGATCCCCAATAACAAGGGGGTGTTGAGTCTGTTAGACCTTGGTTACACAAAACTTGTTCATTTATTTTTAATCCCAAGGCTCAATGTGTGGGTTTTTTTTTTTTTTTTTTTTTAGCTCAAACTTAGCTCGCTTAGATCTCAAGTCGGGGGAGGGGGAATAAAATTAATGTTAAGAGTTAGAGCTTAGATCTCAAGTGGGGGGGGGGGATAAAATTCATGTTAAGAGCTAGAGCCTAGATAGCTCAGGCTTGGCTCGCTTAGATCTCAAGGCAAGCCTGCTCGATAGGGATTTTGACCTAGCTGAGCCTCAATTAGTTCATGTACAAGCTCACCTTGTTAACACCTTAACCATAATTTTACAAGTAAAAATCGGCCCTGCCATTTGATCATTTATGATAGCAATAACATACAATACAACATATAACATACAGTACTATGTATTGTTTTTAGATTAAACACAGGTTTAAGTATTAAATTATACTGTACTATATTCATTCCACAATAAGAGAACCACTGGGCAGAGTGGGCACACTGAATACTTCAGTCTATACAACAAACTAGTAAACTAAACTACTTAAGAAATAAGAACCATCCTTCACCATTAACACAAGGACTACAATTACAGAACCAAACAAAGGAAAGGAAAAAAATAAAGGAAAAAAAGAAAGAAAGAAAGAAAAAACAAACAGAAAATTAAGAAAGTTAAAACCAAACAAAAACACATCACTTCATTTTATAAGCATATAACATCAGAAAACCAGGTTAAGTAAACCACTGCCCGAAAACTATGTATTATACATCACTCTAATCTTAGTGAGTCCTGATGCCATGACCAGAATTCGCCCCGGAGCTGTGCACATTCCTAAGACAGTAGTTAATAGAAGGTGCAGGGGGTTCGGTTTTAACCATTTCAGCAATTTTACCGATGATCATGGTCTTAACCTGCCCTCGCCTTGGTGGCAGAGTTGTGATTCCTCCATTTTCCATCATTACTGCTTTCGTAGTGAGACAAATAGAAGAAAAATAAGACGGAGAAGATTACTTGTGTTTCTAGGAGAAGGGTGTGTAATGAGTTGAAGAGAAATGGCTGAAGCCTTCGTTTAAGTAGTGGTGTAGTGGTATAGTAATGCAAATATTAAATTGTTAAGATTGTGACATGCATGATAAATATGCACATCAGCTTGTTTATCAAACTTTTAGACTTGCGAAAAGAGTGAATTGCAAGATTTTGAAAATGAGTAAAAAAGATAAGAAAAAGGAGGGAACGAATATATTTATTCTAGATACATGGCCATGTATTATATGTTATTCTGATGCACCCTTAATTAATTGGATATATAATAAGTGAGTGTGATTTTAGAAAATTCTAGCAGAATATGTACTCCTACAGTGCTGCAGAAAGTGGGCATATCTTAAAAGACTTGAGGGGACTCATCAAAGCTTGAACTTTCGTGTTTCATTAACCTGAGTAGTGAGTATCTAAACTAAATTATCTAATCTAAACTTAGTAGAACTTATTGTAATTGTAGTTTGAAGTTAGATAACCCTTATCTTCCTAAAATAAATAGTACTATAATAAGGTTAATTGAACAGGGCTAACTCATACAAGAATACTCTATCATTAAATTCGACATATTATATACTTTCTCATATAAACACAACATAAAGATACAGTTTATTAAAAATTAAATGAATTGAAAACAAAAAACCTTGTGATGAGTAGAAAGAGATAGAGCAATGAAATAAAGTGCCTATGGACTGCATAAACATCCAAAAAGGGTGTTAAACCTTGCGCCACTGCACCTTAAAGGCCAAAATATATGCACAATTGCCCCGAAACGTATGTTCATAGATGCATCACAATTCACACATGTTCGACAATTACTATATAAAGGCATGCAGCATTATAGAACTTCAGAAAATAATCTAGTGCTTACAGAGTTGGCACTGACACTCGTGTACATAACAATTTCTAAAAGAAACGTCTCATACCGTTGAGCTTATGACTTGTAAATGCCTGCTTACCACATACGTAGTATATAACAGTTTCATCACCATACCCCCCACTAATGACATATAATGAACTCAAATTCAAAAAAACAAATCACAAATTTCAAGCTTGAACAAAATGAAGGTTTTATATCATATTGTGATCCCAAAAAATGGCTAATCATTGTTTGCTGTACATTGTAAGGTTGTAACTATTTGATCCTAATTCGGAGCAGGATCAGGGGTTAAAGGCCTACGGCTGCCTACCAATGTCATAAGTGTAGTATAGGGAAAGAATCATCATGGCATCTAAAGGGGCATAGCTAGCAAGATACTATACAAAAAAACAAAAATTTACTAACAAGGATCAAGCTATATGCAAAATGGGCTATCGCCCTAACGAGATCCTTGACCACTAACCTTTTCACTTGCTATCCCTATTGAGGTTTTCCCAACTAATATGCTGGCCACATTCCCCACAAACAGTACTGCAACCCACTTTTGTTCCTTGGAACCTCAGAGTATACAAATGGGAAATATTGGTGCATTTCCGTGCCTGCATACTGTACTTTGTAGGAATATTAGCCAAAGGATTGGAATCGCAGGTTTTCTTCTGTGAACTGCATGATGTGTTGAGGGTGCTCTTATTTTGCTCAAATGTTGACATGTCAACTGGAACTCTACTCACTTCCTGCCACTCGATGTCAACTGGAGCTCTTTGCACTCCCTGCCACTCCATACTTCTTCTGAATACTTCCCACGCTAAATCTTGTTCTTCTTTTGTAAGCTTTTCCTCTTCATTTTCCTGCAGCAGCGTCTCATGCTCATGGAAATTCATTATCCATCTGAACAAAGAAGGCGAATTAGCATGTAGGCAGGGTAGTAATAGACTTAACAAATAGGAGAGGATAGAACTAGACAGCTGGAGATGAATTCAATCCATACAGGATGCACAAGGGGAGAGCTAATCAGATCTAGACAGTGTAGACTTTAAGCGGTTATGAACTAAATCTCGTTCTTTTTAGTTGACACGTTTCTTTTACTATGTTTGCCAACACAAAAGTTCAACGATTAATATCTTAAACTATCAATCAGTAAAAAATATAAAAATTTGATATTATGAAAATATGCGTTGATACAATTCAAACAAGATCATGCATGACTATGTATTATTATCATAATTATAAATCACAAAAGTTACTTAAAAAAAACAAAAAATAAAACAACACTAGATACCCTTAAAAATTAGAAGAATACCTTAGGCGATGCCGATCAAGTAGCTTTTCCATTAGCTTATCAGAAGAGCAGCTACTGGGACATTCAGATGAACTCAGTTTCAACGAATCGTCGGCCTTTCTGCGGTTCATACGCTCATTATTCACTTCCAAATCAGAAAGCACATCAAGGTTCTCATCATCACCAAAGTCAAAGAGATCTGAAATCTCTTCTTTAGACATACTCCTCAGGACTTGTTGTCTATCAACCACCCTTGCAGCAAGACCCTCCTTTTTCACCTGCAAAACTTGCACTCTTAGGAGACTAACTCATAAAAGAGAGGCAAGAAATCTCTTGAGGCTAAAATCTTTAAGTGATACCTGGCGTTTGTAGATCTTTTCTTCCAAAGTCCCATGTGCCACCAATCGATAAGCATATACAGGCTTTTTCTGGCCATATCTGCATGAGTGTTTGGAGGGGGGAGGAGCAAAAGATAAGGAGTCTTCAGAGAAATAAATCAGTCAGAATCAGCAACAAAAATAACAACACACCTCCATGCACGGTATATAGCCTGGAGATCATGTGTTGGATTCCAGGAACCATCGATTATGATTACGCGATTGGCAGCAAAAAGATTGATCCCCAAAGCTCCAGCTCTTGTTGATATAAGAGTACATTTCACTCTTCCATTTTGAGGATTGTTAAATGCATCAACAAGCTTCTGCCTTTCAGAACCTTCCGTCTTTCCATCAATCCTGGCGCATACAAGACATCAGAAATACCACTAAAATGCTAACTCGACATGGCAACTAAGACAGACAGAAAGAAACATATGCAAGCAAGTGCACAAGCACACCCACACAAAAAGGATGAGAAAGAAGATAGTCATTGGAAAGCATGCTCTTTTGGGCAGAAGGTTTGGCATGATTCTGTAAGGGCCATCTTACAGGTCAGATAGATATTACATTATACATAAAAACATCGGCCAAACACTTTAAAAAGCATCACTCACTACCCATAACATTGGGTCTGAGATTTTAGCGGAACATTTCCTGAATGGAAAATGAACTGCAACAGTGAACCATTCCAAAGAAATGCTGAGCCATCAGCAATTAACTCATTTTTAAACATAATTAGTTGGAAGTGTAACATAAAATCAGCTATACAAAATTAGGGAAAATCCTTTTAGTAGATACACACCTATACCAGTCCTTTCCTCGTTTCCAATGTTTCCCCTTCTTACCCAGCCGGGGCAATTTTGATAAATAGGATTCGATCAGGTCCAGAGTTGCAATGCTCTGGCTAAAAACTAATGCTTTATCACCAATTTCGGTGCACGCGGTCAGAATATCCAGCAACAAAACCATTTTGCCACTATAGTCAATCTCTTGGTAATTATACTGATTAAGAATATTGTTCCACCAACCCTGCAAAGAAAGAAAAAGCCTTAAAATAGATATCTAAATAAAATTAAGTGGAAGGTGATGCTTATATATAAGTCTTTGTATCCCCCCACCCCCCCCCCCCTCTTTTCTCAAACGAACATGTTCTTTGGCTTATTAATCCATTTTTTATTCACCTTAAGTTACACTTGGTATTATTTTCTGGAGGAAAGAAAAAACAACATTTCACTTTCTAGATACCTTGGTGGAATTTGGACAAAAAAAAGTGTCATCATTAGTTAATTAGCCAACAAAAAATTCCTCTGTGACTCTACTAAGTAAAACAAAAAACAGAAAGACCTATCCTTTCCTTTCTGTAACCCTTTGCCTTTTCTTTCCCATTCCCTTCAAATCACCATACAGAACCAAACAAGTTACAAGAAAAAAGGTGACTAAGAAGAGCAATACTTACCTCATGAAGGAAGCCTTTATCAGCTTTCGTCTTTGCTTTTTCTGTCAAGAAGTTCAAGTATACCAGATAAAGGGAAAAAATGTCAGCAAAAAGTCAAAAGCATTATAAAATGATTCAGCCTTCATATTCATATCTACTAACAAGCGTAAAAATGGACATAAAAATATGAAGTCCAATAACATAACTGGCCAGAGATTACATGTAATGCAATAGGGTTTCCAGAGAAGCAATATATTTAAAAGTGGCCCATACTTAATTTGGCAGAATGTTGTGAATTGATTATTCTTTGACATGCTTACCAAATCCAATTACTCTCTGTACAAATATTTATGGAAGCAGGCTCAATTAACCATATTGTAAGCAGATGAGTCTAATCACAGAGAGATTTATAACTATAATTGATTTTCTATTATAACAGTGAATTTTTTTTTATCAAAAGTGTGAATTTGTCATGAATTCCTAAACAATTACTTCCCCCGTTCTCTGTATACTGCTACATACTTTACTGGTACATACTTGGTGTCACAGATACTAAGGAATAGAAGAGAAATAGAGAGAGATAGAAACATGAAGCACGTGATGAGGAGAGGGATAGAGATAACACATTGCCAAAATAAGGTGATGTAGCAATCAATAATGGAGCTTCTATTAAGGAGTCGCAATTTTTATATAGCCCTCTGGGCTGTTTATAGCAAAACCAATAAATAAAACCAAAGTGCTTCACCCATAAAGGAAACAGTGCGTTCAGCTTGCAGTTCGTTGCAAAAGGAACACCTTTACAATGCAAAGATCTAATATAATCAGCTTCAATACATTAATCTATGAGCAGTATATTGGCCATAGCTTGCTAATTAAGACAGTGCTTTACACCTTTACTTGCTTCTTGTTAAGATTTAAAAGTCCAGAGTTTTGATAAATAATACATGCATCTAATAACCATGAGAGTCTTAACATCTATAATTACAATTTGGCGCATGACAACTGCACTGACCCTTTCCAAATTGCCTGCTATAAACATTTCTAATGTCCTATTAATCAGGGCAAGCGTAGATATCTTCTTCTGCAATCTCAGTTACCAACTAAATTTATTTAGATGGAGACGTTCCCGATAAAATTAATTGTTCACCTTTTGTGAAACATTGAATGAGAAATGAATAACATATTTCTGCAAGCTAGTCAAGGGAAAATCTCTGCTATTAACAGGTGACGAGTGCACTTTGATAAGGACAAAAAAAACTTCTTTAAGACAATTCACAATCCAACAAGGAACTATAAAGTATAAACAACCATGTGCAATACACAACACAACTACGTTTGCTATTCAGCTATGTAAATCCAAAGTTGAGAGGGCATCAACAACACATTATGATTTATGACCATATCTTGGCAGAAGTGGCTAGACAGTTGAGAGTTAAAAGGAAGGTCGCAATATAGGAGACAATGTTTAAAGAATTAAAGTCTGGAACATTGCAGCAGAGATAAGTACCTCCAATCACTAAATTGGCATCCATATTTTCATCACTAGAGCTATCATCTGGATTGTCTTCTCGTTTTGCATACCTTCTGTCTTTCATCATTTGCAGAATACAGGGATGATTGCATATCTGTCAATTTTAAGGCAGTTATGAGAATCTAAGAGAACAAGCATAAAGATAAATATTCCATCCCACTAGCACAAGTAAAATATTCCACAGTTAAACCTAAATCATGTGACCCTTGCTATTATACCTTCAAGTTGGTCACATTTGAAAACATTCAGCACATGCGCGTTATTTCAGGACAGCAATTAATCTCTCTTTAGGGGAGGGGGAGCAAAGAACTCTAACAACACTCTTATGTACACTACTTATAACATTTTTTATATTAATGCCAATTGCAAATTGGAGAAAAAATTATTCAGCAGGTAAAGTGGCTAAATTCTAAAATTTTAAATGTTAGCTGTCCATGTTGCCCCCCCTGAGAAACATTTTTCAGTCCTCTGCTTTGTCCAACAATGATGAATCATTTAGAAGTTACACCTTTAATCAATAGTTGGCTGTTTTATTTTGTTGAAAAAGTAACAGTGTACCTGGGCTAAGGTTTGGTAAGCAGCAAAAAAATTCTTCCTTATCCCTTCAGAAGAAGCCTTGTTACCAGTTAATCCATGAACATCAAGAAACCTTTTGTATAATTTTTTCTGCAGTGAAGAAGCCTTCACAGCTACAACAAACACAGTCTTAGGAGGCAAGTCCTTTTTCACCACACTCATATCCATTCTTTGGACAAACCCTTTTAGTTGTTCATATAGTATGTGTGACCTCTGATTCATGATTCTCACATCTTCAGCAGTAGAATTTGCATGTTGGCCATACTCTATGGGATTCTGAAACCTGTATAGGCAATTTATGTCAGCAAGAACCATGAAAAAACATTTAAAAAGAACAAACAAGAACAGCAGAGACCCACCGATTGCGAAATTCATGCATGCTTCCAAGAAATCCTTCTCTCACAAAATCAACCATCTGTCACAAGATATATATCATTACTTCAAAGATACTAAGGCATCCAGACAGAATATTAGTACAGGCAAGAACACTGACACAGTAATATTCCATAAGATTATTCTGAAGAGGGGACCCTGTCAAAGCAATCCTTCTCTGGCATTTAACTAGCTTTAAAGCTTGAGTGATTTCGGCCTTGGTGTTCTTGATTATATGAGCTTCATCACAAACAAGTATGTCAGGCCCTACCTGAAATGGGATGGACAAAGGAAAGGTGAATTACAATGACAAAGAGAAGTCATGAGAGAAATATATTAATGTGATGCAATAAATGGCAGATAACCAGTCTCAAACTGTCCATAATTGCTTTGGCTAATAGCACTGGAAGAGACTATACCAGGAAGCACAGGGTCATAACAAATCTATGAAGGCATCAGGACACTCCAAATCAGATCAGACCATATGTTAAGGATAAAGATCTTACATGTTATATACCTGCCAATAATTTTCAATTTCATATTTTGACACAATGGTTGATGTAAATATCGCAACAAGTAGCCCAAATTGATATTGCATGACAGAAAGAGAAATTTGTCACAGCCTAGATGAGTTTCATGTTCTAAGTACATTTCCATAACTAGCAAGTATTTAATCAGCCAGATAATTAAGGGAAAAACAGGAAAGTATCCAATACATAACAGCACCAATAGAGAGATGATTGAAAATTTTATAACGAGAGGATATAGCAAAACTAGGAACGATGTTTATGTAGAACTCAAAACATTAAAATAAAATTAACGCAAAAGAACACCATAAATTCATAATAACTGATTAGCGCAGGATGTTAAGGAGAGACATTATTTTGTAATCAACTGCCATGTAAATAAGGTAAAGCATGAGTAATTCGCCTTAAATTTAGATTGCATCGTTTTGTTGTACCCCTTACAAAGCCTTAATAGAGCCACAAATGATGACACCAAAGGTTTAAAGTCTGATTAAACTTAACAATAACGAGTCCATACTCTTATTAGTTGGAAAAAAAAATGTCACATCATATGATAGTATGATGTTAGCGTGCATATCAAATTTTTATACTAGAAAAAAATAAATAAATAAAATATATATATATATATATTAAAAAGCCTTATTGCACCAAGAGATAATGAAAAAGGCAGCTGACCTGAAGTGCGTGGCATATTTCTTTGGCTGACTGACGATCTTTCATGTTCTTTCCAAGGGATAAGTTTCTAAATGACGAATAGCCAATCAAGAATACCCCACCCTTTCTTCTCCACTTCATTAGTAACTCAGCTCTTTGTTGCTCCCTGACCATTACACATATCAGAACTTGTATAATTAAATGACACAGTGAGTACAAAATAATTAATATTAAACCAAGGTCAGTTTTTATCTCTTAAGCACTAAGAACAATGCATTGTGTCCCACACTCCCACTAATTAATCAGCAGAACTTTATTCTACCACTGTTCTTTTTTTTTCCCCTCTCAGCAGGTATTGGGGGTTATGACTTGTACCAGTCATGCTTTTAAACTAAAGCTTTAGAGTTGTCGAACTTTGATGCAGCATTGAAACATTTCATAAAAGCAAACTGAACAAAAGTTCATAAAAATGAGCTCACTTCCAGCAGGTTTTGTACCAAGACTACTAAACAGCACAGCTTTTTATTCAACATAAATATTAGCCGAAGTTTCAAGATAGAATGGCATAAGTAAGTCATCCATAACTTTCTAGTTACCCTCACCATATGGTGCTATGATACCATAATTACAACAAATGAGGTAGGCACCCACCAAGAGCTTGGGGAGAAGGGAAAGAGTGCACTATGTTACCCAAATGATCACAGAGAATATTGTTCAATTAGAATCTCGATCTGAAATTCAATTGACTAAGGCCTTGCTCACTTCACCTTATTTTTGCTAAATTGAAATTACTTATTTTTGCTGAATTGAAATTATTTTTACTGAACTGAAATTAATTTTGCTCAACTTGAATTACGTTTACTAAACTAAAATTAGTTTTACTAATTCTCTGTTATATTTCTTCATTAAAGTTACTGATTTTTACAAAACTGAAATTGTTTTTACTGAACCAAACTTGTTTTTACTGAAATGAAATTATTTATACTGAAATGAAATTAATTTTGTTGAAATGAAATTATTTTTACTGAAATGAAATTATTTATACTGAATATTTTTTTTTTAAGGTGAAGTAAACAGGGCCTAAGAAAGAATATACATAAATAAAGATAGATGCAATACAACATCTTTTTCTTCACCTTTTAAACAAAGCAAATGATGTAGCACCACTATTTAATTAAAGCCATCGTAGTTTCTCAAGCTGTGAAGTACAGTAATGTTTCTGAAATGATTTAATTCCTATATTTGCTTAATATAAGTCCCTCCTTCCCATAAAGAACAGTAAACTGTACAATATTGGCTGCAAGAGAAAGGTTGAAGGAATGGACAAACTACTACAAAAGATATCTTAGTGAATCATGTTGTCTCTAAGTAAAATTATGATGTATCCCTTAACCGTAAGCCACTGAGAAAACCATACAAGATTTCAAGACAGAACAAGCATTTAAAATTTATTCTTGGGCTCTTGGCTGATGTATTATAACTTCATTCTGCCATTGTAATGATTTCCTAATTTCTACAATTATATGTACTCTAAACAGCAACATAACCAAATCCCTTATTTCCAAATGGATGGGGTTGGTTACATGTGTAAAACCCCTGAACTTCCAACCTTTTCAAAAATAAGCAACTCTTTTTAATTAGAAAACCACCCTTATTACAGCAACATTCATTTTTTCAAAGGTATTTGAAATAAGAGAATCATTCTTTACCGTGAGACTATCACCCCTCATCTAGCTTTCTATTGATCGTAATCTCGCTTACTATTAGTTGTTATGTCACTATACTTTCTCTTAAAATCTTCCAACATCCTTCTTTCTGGTAGGGGTGCACACAAGAATGTATTTTTGCCTCGCCAGTGTGTCACAATCGAAACCTTTGAAGAGTTGATTAACATAATAGTTTTTGATGAACACATAATAGACAATAACCATAAGCTAGAATATCTTCTACGTATCTCATGCAGGATTATATCAGAAAAATTAATAATCATATCTCAAGGATTTCTTCTAAAATTAAGTTTAGGAAATTAAATTAAAAAGAATTAAGAATTAATAACCATCAGTGGCTTTCCTCTAAATAAAAAAATTAAAAAAAATTAAAAAAAAAAAGAGCCATAAGTGGCTTGAAATTCATACTCCCTCAGTTGATTTTAAATACTTGCTCCATTTCTACTTTTTGCACTATTCATTTGTCCTACTTTGGCTAATGTTTGTGATTTATACATACAAAAAAATATAATCTTGTGGGTACTTGTTGGAATCGTCTCAATGAATAGATTATTAATTCTCAATTGTTAAAATTTATTGAACAAAGATTAGCATCGGCATATGTGCCCAAGAGAAATGGAGCAAGTATTTAAAAACGGAGGGAGTAAATGAGTACAAGCAAATCAAGGACAAAATTTAAGAAAGTCATGATGGTGAGGATCAAAGGAAAGGATTTATGGGAGAAATGTCACCAAATGCAAGTACTGCAAATCAGTAATAAGTACAGCAAGAAAAAACGCCATCTCTTCTCCCATTTCGTACTAAAACATCCGTAGGGAATACAAAGAGAATGATTGAGCTTATGCCCATCATCTAACTGTGGCCATCGAAAGTTATCACCTAAATCAATACTTAAAGATTACAATAATAACACTCAAAAAGGCATCCACACATTCTTTTGTGTACCTTTCCGACTCCAAATGTGGAAATGTATCCACACAAAGGAAATTAATTACTTAATCTCAACTACCTCAAGAAAATTTACACCTAGTTAAGAATGGTTTTCTTAACTAAAGGTGAGTTTTTATTTATTTAAAGGCACAAATTTTGGGATGCTACAGAACGAACCAAGAATCCTATGGTCATCGACATGGATCCTCTTCTTCTATTTGCTTTTATCAATCGCTACTAGCATTTGCCAAACCACTTTCTTAATCTCATTTTTAACTCCATATATCCAAGAAATCATGACAATCTTTATGATCCCCCACTTATTGTCAAAGGCATGCATTAAATCCACAATTGATCACATGTTCAAGTGATTCACTTTGTATCAGCATCTCTATAATATCACGAGTCTATCCAAATAAAAGTCTACAAAAAATTGATGATGAAACATTCTTGTTGGCTACAAAATTAAGTTACTATGTTAGAAACAAAAAATAAAAATAAAAAAATAATAATAATAATTTTCAATTTACTTGCGTATTGGTTATTAATAAAGCTTTATAAAGAGGAAAAAGTAGTAAGGAAAGTGGGTGAGTTAGTTTGGTATCCAACTTAAAAGATGAAATTATCGATAAAGACAATGGGGCAAGTAATTTGGGAGATTCCAAAACAGGAAATGGTGCAAGTGAATTGAGACAAAGGGAGTATTACTTTTTTTTATTTGATAAGAACAAAGGGAGTATTACTGACGTAAATTATTAAAGGTGAACAGTCAAAAACTACTCATTTTGGGTGAAATGAAGATTACCTTCCAGCTAACAAAAAATAAACAGCAGATTAAAAATTAAATAACACTCCAACTGCAACTGAAAGTTAGTAAATGAAAAACCTTGATTTATCTTCCAGCATGTAAACACGAAGAGGCTTGAATTCTTCAGGCTCCCACTTTTTAAACTCCTGCCGCCAATTGTGCAGCACATTCACTGGTGTGACAACCAATGCTGTTTTTAGACCTAAAGCAACACTTCGCATAGCAGTGTATAAGAATGCTATGACCTGAGAGAACAGGAAAGTCAAAGAATAAGCAAGCAAAACAGCATGGAGACAGGTTATGCCAATTACTCACTAAATTGAGCGTTGAATAACCAACATTAAGGCACTTGAAAAGGAATAAATGCCCAAAAACAAAAGATGAGTAAACTACAAGCTAAAACACCTCAAGAAGTGAAGTAAAATTGAGAAAAGGAATCTACCTGGAATGTTTTACCAAGACCCATGGTATGAGCTAAGATGCAACCAAGGCCTTTATCCCCAGCTTTCACATTTCTGATAGACTGGATAATGTTTTCCCACATAAAACGAATCCCTGCAACCTGCAACAATAGCTTAATATAATGCTACAGAAGCATAATGCAATTAAAAAAACCAAGTTACAGAATGGCAAAATTGTTACTAGTTTTCAACGCTATAAGCAGTGACATGGAAAAGGACGAGCTAACAGAGATCAATGAGCCCAGTCTTCGAAAAAATAACCATGTAGATAAGTAGGAAGGAGAGAAGTTACAAAGAAATGCAATCTAAATTTTTAAAACTTTAGTACAGACAAGCTCAAATTAAGCTCCCTAGCCCTCACATCACTTGACAGTTGACACTATAACTTGCAAAACCTAGCGAACTGAAAGCCTAATCAGAATCGAGAAGTACCTCAAATTAGGAAATTCGATTTTCGTACAACCCAAAAATTAATTTGATGAAGGAAACTCGACAGATAAATCCCAAATTTGGGGCATCTGCCCTTTGTTTTCTCAACTCTCAAGTTTGGATGTAAAAGAGCACCTAGACAACCTTTACAGACAAGTGGTCTTATTCCCCATATTGGAACAACACCAGTGTGATAGGAATTAGTGGGTACATGTATTTTTATTTAAATTAAAATGTAGGTGTAGAAGGAAACAATGGATCTAACAGATAGGTATGAAATAATCAATTTACTCCATCCATGACACAACACAAAGGCACAAACCTCAAGACAAGCGTTCCTCCACGACATAACACAAAGGCACAAACCTCCACTTCTGTGATGATAGCTTCATGCCTAGCCAAAAAATATACTAAACAACATTGTATGCTTTTTCAATACGAAGTGGAGATACTAAATTACAGTATCTCCAAACCCTATGGGCACTCCCTACACTTATCAGAGGTTCTTTTTAATGCAGCACTAGGTACATCAAAAATGGAGTTATATGAGCAGGACTAACAAAAAAATAGCAACTAGGAATATAAAATTTGGCAGTAAAAATAAAACTCTTTACATAAAGTATATACCTGGTGAGTTTTTAACTTGGCAGAAATGCTTGGAGGAATCCTGACAGCACCCTCACCTTCCTCCCTCACAACATTCACTATAAAACCAGTTGAGGGATCACCAAGAACTTCAGAGCTAGCACCTTCAGGTAAATCATTACAGGTAGAAGTATTCATCATCATGGGCATGGCTGAGAACTGCGCTTTGAGAGACTTGAGTCGTTCTTGACGTTCCTGTAATCATACAGCACATATAAAAAGAATATAGCGCCAAAATAAGCTCCCACAATCTGATTTTTATCTATTCAACATATACGAATAATTATTTATAAAATGCAAAGTGCATATTCAATGCCAATAGTACCTTTTCCATAGCAATTTTTCTCTTTGTCTCCTCTCCTAGCTCAGTATCATCCAGAATCCTTCGAATTTTCTTTTTCCCAGACTTGTTTTTGCTGAGTTGTACAAAACTTTATTAAAGACAACATTCAAAATAACAATTACTGTAACAAAAACAGCATCGAGATTGCCAAGTAGAAAAAATTATCAGAATGAAAAACAAAAATGCTGAAACACCATAGAACTTGACATAAGGGTTGTTCTGAAACAGCACTGTTCCATTACATAAGGGTTGTTCTGCAGCAGCATATGGACTTGACATTTCATTAATAAATTTCTTTATGGGTTTTATAATTATTACAAGTCCACAACATCCGCTAATATACCATATTAGCCATTATAATCCATCACTAAAACCCTGAAGCATGATTATACAGTTGGATCCACGTATAAGATAAATTACAGTCATATGTTAATCACTATAAAATTTAAGGAATTACATCCTAAATACTATAATATGACAAGGTTGTAAAAGCATAATTGATTATATTCTGCTGATTTCTTATCAAAATTCTTGAACTACAATCATAAAGTGGATCTTTTTTGAATTGTCAATTCATTGTGATAGCCGCAACAGATCAACACCTGCAAGATGTTGCTTCTGCAGCACCAAAGCCATTAGTGACCCCGCAGTGCAAGAAGAATATTCCTCTGCTTAAACCTCAAAGTTCATATTTTTGTAAACTACTTTCTTGCATAATGGACATACAGATTTTTTTGACTTGATTTGTAATTTTGTATTGTCAACCTAACAAAAAATATGCAATGCACCTTAAAAATGATGTACCAATAGTTTAAAACACCTGCACCTCATATGCATGTCCTCATTAATTCCCTCCCATAAAAACCAAGACGTGAACCCATGTGTACACAACATTAGAAATTTTTTAGTACTTTCAACCTAAAAAGTTTATTTAGCTTCACTAAATTTATTTTAATATGCTGCGACTAAAATTTTGGTAGCTACAGGGACAGATGATCAACTAATACAAAGAATCATTTTGCATTCAACAAGTAATGATTAAGGCTCTGTTGTCCTCACCTTCTGTTTACTGAACATAACTTAATTTTGCAGCTCATTTTTTTTACTGAACTTAGCAAATTTTTGCTGAATTAATTTTTTAGTTAAAAACTTATTATGTTTTAAAATAAATTTTTTTTGCTAAAACTTATTTATATGAGCTACGAAGAACAGAGGCTAATTGAAAAGGCCAATGAAATTACGTAAATTTCCAGAAAATGTTCAAAAACTCACTAACAGTTCTGATTACCTGATAGAGTCATCAATCTCATCATCTGAATTATCTGTATCACTATCAGAACTGGAAACTGTTGATTCTTTTGACCCAACAGCTATCTCAAGTTCCAAATTTAACTGCTGCAGGAGCTCTGGAGAACAGGAACAGCATTTCCATGTACCTTCTGGAAAGCATTCTACTCTGATATTCCTCTTTATACATGATAAACAAAATAAAAGTTTACAGGATGTACAGCTCAGTAAGTCATTACTTCTTCCACACCATACACAATAGCGCTCCGAGCACTGGAGATCCTACCAATATAAAGAGCTATTAACCATTAGAAAGAACCACCCATACCCTTCATCCAGCAAAAAGAAAAAAGGGCTAAACATATCTGAGGAATTAAAAGAATAAAAAACTGTAAAGGGCAGTGATTAAGTCTTAAGACTAATTTCATTAGGAAAGCTAAAGAATATACAGGCCTTTTTACTTCTTAAATTTAGAACAGCACATAAAAACCGAAAATACACACCGCACGCCTAAGGAGCAGAGACAGCTTGCCTACATGGCTCTGCAATGGCCCAGATGAGGTGGCCTAAAGCTTAAAGATGCCTAAGACAAGCTCCTTTCTAAGTAAAGCACTGTTACTTAAATGCCCTCTCATAAGATTATACCATGAATCTTATTGTGGATTTTGTATAATATGATATCATGATGTATTAGTGCACATGTTCAACAGTATTAGTCACATACAGAGTATTATTGAATGAATGAATGGCTATAATTTTAATTATGAATATGTGCACCTCACTTTACCTAGGCACACCTTTGACTCTTGACTCTTGCCTAGACAACAGGAACACCTATCATCTAAAGTCTAAAAAAACCAATTAATAAAAAAAGGTTCTGTGAAAAGTTTTAACAATGGACACACGGATCCTTATATCAGGCCACATATAAAATAAACTTATAAAAAAAATACTCAACTGGCGCAGCTTGAATTCCCATACGGTAAAAAAGAAAGCAATTCAAATCTAGGACCTACCTTCGTTTTTGCCTCAATGACAGATTTGCAAATCCCACAAACAATTACTTTCAGAAGAGGATGTTCATGTATCTCCTTTGTAACATTACCGCAGGCAGTACAGCAAACTTTTCCAAACTCATCAGCAATTTCTTGAGTAAAAGGATCTTCTACTGCCTCATGGCAACCAACAAAATCCTGGTTTGATGTTTGAGCTTCATAATCACTCTCCAGAACACCAGTCCGACTTCTCTTAGCTTCATGGTCCAGAGCCTCATCATCACAAGAACGCTTGGAGCCACGAGAAGGTTCGACTGACTTAGCCAATGACAGCTCGGAAGAATCACCATTAAAAGTTTTTGCTTCCTCTACAGCATCAGCCGAAAGTCCACAATTAGCAGGCTTTGCAGCTTTCGCAACTTGGCAGATGACCTCCTCATTATCACTCAATAAACCTTCAGCAAGGCTGGGGTTCTATAAAAAGGAATTAATGAAAAATATAATCAGCTAAACAAAACAGAGTTAGACAAGCATTTCTCAGATGCAGGTGAAGTTCGAAACTCCACTATTGAAACGAAAGCAAACAGCTATCCCAGGGTTGCCAGAATATACTCATCCGGAAGAGCTAATATTAAGATCATCACAGGTCACATCAAAGAATCTAATAGCTGACGAACCATGGTATTAGTTTCTTTAGAAGAATATGGATACAACATACAAGTTTAATAATGTCATAATAAGACACAAACAGCATAATCTACAGTTTACTCATTAAAAGTAGACTAACAGAAAAGGCCACAGTTCCCTCAACAATTCAAAAGCAAGACAAAAGTTTTCCTCAAAAAAAACTTTCCTACAAAATTTACAGACACAAGCCAAAAAACTGATATTCAAACTTCTAATAAGGAAGCAAGCCGACTTCACCTGTTTCCTTTTTCTGTTTCTTCTTTGCTTCAAATGAAGCTGAAGCTTTTGATCATAACTCAAATCATCTTCCTCTTTGACCTGCCAACATAGGTAATACCATAACATCAAAAAACAATACACCATATATCCCTATATTACAGTATTTGCTTTATATTCTTCATATATATCTTACTATCACTATTAGACTACTCAATTTACCGGTTCTTGCTTCTTTTCAGTCTTTATCCTCCCACTGAAACATCCTTATAGTAAAAAACATTGTGCTCATTTCAAACAAAAAAAATCTAATTTGGTTTTGCAGCTTGCACACTTGAACTAATGATAGCTTCATACAAATTTTTTCACAAGCACACACATCATTAGATAATATCCATCTTACATTTCATAAGCATAATAGGCTAAGTAATCAAGCACAGCAAGACTCAAGCAAAGCGAACGATACAGACTTTCCGCCATAAGATCATAGGTACACTGATAATTAAATCGGTTGCAAGATACAAAAATATAAAAATTAGAGCCAACCTTTTTGTAATTTTTCCTTTGCTCCTCTGAGAGATACAGCTCCTTTTCATTTGCTACAGCATCAGCAACAAATGGATCATTTGGATCATCATCAATGTCATCAATTTCCTCAACCTAACAGAGCCCGAAATATCATAAACTGTGTTGAATGCCAAGCAAAGAAAATACAGATGGAAATATAGGCTCTTTTCAAGCCAATAAGAATCAATCATAGAAGTTCACCAAGGAAATGGATTTAATTTTCCCTTTCCCCAACCAATATCCACTTAATTCTTTTCATTTAAATTTTAATGAACAAACTTTCACTCCTAGAGAGCCAAAAAGTTGAATACGTGTCAAAAAAAAATTATACTCTCCTTATATTCCATAAGAGATGTCAATTATTGCAATCAGGTCATCAACAAGCAACACAAAGAGGTCACCGAAAACTTAGAACTAAACTGAACAATAGATGGCCTACTTTATGTTGATTCAAGGAAAGATAACTCATTCAATAAGTGGTATTCAAGTCTAGATAGCAATCAAGAAGTCACCTCAATGTCCTCGCTATATAACATCAGGTGTCTAGGAACACAATAGGTGAGAAAAGAAAAGTAAAGAAAAGGAAAAGAAAAAGGGAAGACAAGTGATTTGAAACATTGGAATTGATGAAATAGTCCATTAGCTATATTATTCTGAAAAGTTGTAGTTGTAGAGCAATCTATAGTTGATAAGAGATGAGGGATTCATAGGGGAAAAAAAAATTACCTCATCCACCCCAGGAAATTTAAGCCCCATAGCTGCAGCTTGCTGAGGAGTACTTGCCAAGTATACTGAAGCCCACTGCTTGCTACCAAAGGCCATATCCTCCTTGGATGGTTTTTCTGAGAATAATTTGTTAAAAGAGCTCCATTCCACTCCAGGGTTTTCAGTTGAACTCTCACCAATACTGTTAGCACACATTTTTTTCGCAAGAAATCCACTAGCACCCTCCTCCAGAGTTTTACCATGTCGACTGAGATTCATTAATAGATCAGCTACTTACCAAAAAAATTTGTCATCCTTGATATGTAAGAATTCAGAATGACATAGACATGCATATACCTCTTTACGGGCCTAAGGGCTTGAAGATGCTTTTCAGCATCCTTAATGGATTCTACAGCATCACTGGCAACCTCAGTTCCAACCCAATGAGTCCTTTTCTTCCAAGCTTCAGTACGACAACCATTTGGAACACTGCTCTCAATCCATTTATAGATGCTTGGTAGATCAATACCAGCACCATCCAGTTGCTCCTATAGAAAAAACCAATGACGAAAAGCAGTCTGGTAAATACAAAATGCAACAGCATCATTCCAAATCTACAGAATACAGAGGAAAGCATGTTTTCCTTTTGTTAATTATTGACATCATGAAACCTTAATCGATATTTTTAAGGTAATAATCATTAACACAAAGCTATAATAATAACATTAAACAGGTCACTAGCAAACAAAATTTTCTTTGCCTAGTGTTACCTAAGTTGTGGTACGCTTCGGTACACGGGTGGGTACAAGAACACAATTCGCTACCTATTTTGACAAGTTAATCTAAAAGTGTACCATGTAACACGAGTTACACGAGCAATTCACACAATTAGGGTCGTAGTTCATGGGGAGTATTAGTGAATTAAGTTACGTTGCTTGCATTACGATGAAATACTACACCATTATAAAAATTTCTTTAGATATGGTTATGCAAGTAGCCAAGTATCCAGTAAGTCAATGATTATTCAAGATCTTTTATGTAGCACAAATTCATCAAAAAATCAAATCCCATAATTTTGCAAAAGATTAACGCAAAAATAACTACAGCATCTACTAATAACTTAGACAATTAAAGCTTAATCATTTTAAATGTGCGCAGACTATTAGTTTACTAGCAAAGAAGATAGGTGCAAACCAGTAAGTGAGCACTCTCTGTCTCAAGCTCGTCAAGCGTTGCCTCCCAATCTTCTCTAAATGTTGCCATTTCCTCTGCCACAGCCTTGTCTAACTACCATATCAAAAAAGGACCATAAGAAGACATTTAACGAACGAAAGATAGGTAATAACACATTTAAGACAAAAGCAATTTACTGACATCATTGCCTTTTAGATTTACAGCCAACTCTTCTCTCACTTCCTTCTCAACATTCAACAAAGACTCTTCTTCAAGCGCTTCTTGTGCCTCTGCTGCCTAAAAATGGGAATCACAAAGACATAGGAAATACGATTAAGGTGGCCAGTAGTTGAATCAAAACTCTGAGGACACTAGCATTAACGATACAATTGATACCTTACTCTCTACTTCAAGTAATTCATTAATCAAATCTTGTATCTCTGCTTCTGTCAGAGGGCCCTGCAAAAGATCATCGATACAAAAATGAGAGAAAACAAATATAGTCAGCATCTCATCAAATCTTTACAGTGAAGTTAGGGTAACCTCAGGTTGTGATCCACTTCCTTCCAATGCCACTTCACCATCCTCTTCACTGAATTCCTCCGAAGAAAATTCCTCATAAACCCTGGCATCCTCATCTACATCCTCGTCCACTTTCTCATCTACATCCTCGTCCACATCCTCATCAACATCCTCGTCCACTTTCTCATTATCATCTTCCATTCCATTAGGTTTGTCATCCATCAGTACGTATGCGTTAAAATTAGCTGAGAAATTAAGCACCCCCAGGCAAACTTTATTACTCCGTATTATCGAAGACATTAAATGAACACATGTAAGAAAGTCAAAATGAACATAATACATGGCTTTCAGCAAAGATATATCATATATGAATTACAATACAAAATTAACCATTATAACACAAGGTTTCGAATTCCGAGTTTCAACAAATATTCATAACGAAAGAAGAGAGCAATTCCCCTAAAACTTATATGATCCGACATTCACAAAATTTTACACAGTAGTCATAACTTATATAATTACACATCAACATTCAATTATAGAGCAATGTTCAAACCCATCTTATTTTTCTAACAAATGCCTCATAATCCTCAAAACTACACACAATTTAATAATAATTCTTAGGCTTATCTAGTAACGTATAATTTGAAAAAACATTTGAGCTGTCCAATGGAAAATATAAAAATCAACATAATAATAAAAATAATTAATGTAAGTAAATTAAAAATAATTAACAATGAATAATTGAATTACAATAACAAAGTTTGGACTTACACTGGTAAAGCATAATCAGAGTTCGATTATCAATTCAGCTAAAATATGCATAATACCACATTCAAACACAAATATTATACAGTAGACATTGCAATTTAAATTGGATGAATAACTTACTTTGAAATTGTTAGGGTTTAGAGGAAAAATTGAGAAGAAAGAGAAGAGAGAGGGAGGATTTTTTTTTGGGGGGGGGGGGGGGGGGGAATACAGGTGTTAAAGAAGGTGGAAAGACAAAGAAAATGGAGGAAATTCGAATTTTATGTAGTCAGGACGTGTGATCAGTGAACTTTTTTTTATTGGGTTTCGACTTTCGAGATAGTTTCTCACTTTCTTGTAATAGTCAGTCTTCCTAAATTCAAATCCTGTTTTAAGGGGTGGGACTTCGGTCTGGCGGTTCGGTTTGACCTCGGTTTGAGTCGGTTTCGGTTTAAAGCGGTTCGGATTGAAACGGTTTAGTTTAGCTGGCGGGTAGGTTTGGTTCGGTTTGGGTTAGTCACGGCTCGGTTTGGTTTCGGTTTATTTCTTTGCGGTTTAAATTCGGTTTGGGTCATAAGCGGGTCGGTTTATAAACGATTCGGATTATGTCGGTTCGGTTTGGTACGGGTCGGTTTAGGGGGCGGGTTTACCCGGGTCAATGTCAGTTCGGTTTACAAACGGTTTGGATCAAGCCGGTTTGGTTTGAAATGGGTCGGTTTAGGGGCGGGTTTACCCGGGTCAATATCGGTTCGGTTTATAAACGGTGCGAATCATGTCGGTTCAGTTTGAAATGGGCCGGTTTAGTGGAGGGTTTACACAGTTCAATTGGTTCGGTTTATGAACGGTTTGGATCATGTCGGTTCGGTTTATACGCGGTTTGGGTCATGAATTCATGATTGTTTTAAAGATCGCGTCATGACCATGATTTAATGAGTTGATACTTATAATACGATAAATCGATAATTAAGAATGTACAAGTATTCAATTAGATTGATCAACAAGTGTTTTAAACTTTTAAGTTTTAATAATCAGATATGTAAATATGTTTATCGATTGTAGTACATACCAATAATTCAATGAGGCAATGATACTTATGATAGTATGATAATGATACCAACCGTACATTCGTACGATATGATATACATAATAATTAATCTATAATTACATATACATTAACAATATCGTATTGAATCAATTTCCATTTCCAAACATTGCATTTCTTATAAATTATAACTTACACGAGATTAAATGGATTCGTTATTTAGTTTGTTACTTTATTTAGATTACTAACTCAAACAACTTAATAAGTTAAATGGACGAAATCACGAAATCACGAAATCACTAATTAAAGCGGTGATGAAATCATTATGCAATACTAATGTACGAATAGTCAAATATACAACGGTTAGATTGAATGCCCATGAAAAACAATGGTTAGATTTTCATTACTTTATTAGTTATTAGTATTACTTATTAAGTTATTATTAGTTTATTATATATACTGATATACAGTCACAGACTCACATATATATATAATATACATATAGAGATGTCAGATATTGATGTGCATTAACTCATTAAGTCATTAACTATGTCGTATTGAATCAATTTCAATTTTGAAACATTTGCGTTTCTTACAATTTATAACTTATAAGTAATAAACTAATAATAATAATAATAGTAATAATAATAATAATAAATAATAATAATAATTATAATAATATTATAATAATAGTAGTAGTAAACTAGTAATAATAATAATATTAACAAATAATTATACTAACAATAATAATAATAATAATAATAATCCCTCAAAATAATAATAATAATAAATAATTAAAAAAAACGGTCAAAAAGACCTAGAAAAGCACAAAGAAAAATCTAGATCGTTAGATCTAGATGAATATTCTGGAATCTACAAAAAAAAAATGAACGGTTAGATGTTGAGATTGAATATGGACGGTTAGATCAACTGAACAAGTAAAACCTAAACCTAGAAAAAAAAAACCCACTCTATCAGCCATTCAGCCGTTTTACTCACTCATAGTTTCTCTATCTAACTTCTCAGTTTCTCACTCTTTCGTTCTGAAATTCTCAAGAATCTCAAGCTCAACTTCTCAACTTTTAAAAATCCTAATTAGGGTTTTTGTTTTCGTTTCATTTGTGTTTTGGATCTACATTTCTGATTTCTCGCTTTACATTCTCGTTTTTTTGTTTTTTCAAATATTCCTCTCCTTCAATTTGAAGGCTTCAAGCCGTCAAAAGTTCAAAACTCAAGGTAATTTTTTGTTAATTTTTGTTGTTTTCGTTTTGATTTTTTTCGTTTTTGTTTCGGTTTGTTTATTTAGGGTTTTTGTTTTCGTTTCATTTTTGTTTTGGATCTAAGTTCTGATTTCTGACTTTTCCATTCTCGTTTTTTTTTTCCAAATCTTCCTCTCCTTCAAGTCGTCAAACCTCAAGGTAATTATTTGTTAATTTTTGTTGATTTCGTTTTGATTTTTTTCGTTTTCGTTTCGGTTTTTTACTTTTTTTATTTAGGGTTTTTGTTTTCGTTTCATTTTTGTTTTGGATCTAAAGTTCTGATTTCTAACTTTTCCATTCTCGTTTTTTTTTTTCAAATCTTCCTCTCCTTCAAGCCGTCAAACCTCAAGGTAACTTTTTGTGGATTGCTAAACATCGCCCGAAAATCTCCACATAAAGCCCACAAACTTATATTGAAGTTACAATATTGCCCTTGACCTTAAAAAAAAAAACACAACCTCAATAAAAATCAAAGTACGGGGATGTCGAGGCTCGTGGCGGAAAGGTGGTTGGCTCGTGGCGGCAAGGTAGTGGTGGCTCGTGGCGGCAAGGTGGTGGTGGCGCCAGGTCCGACAGCCACGTCCACCGGCCTGGCGTCTGGGCAGGACGCCCAGCCACGGTGAGTGGCGTTTGGGACAGGCGCCAGTCCATGTGGCTGGGCGTCCTGCCCAGACGCCAGGCCGGTGGACGTGGCTGCCGGACCTGGCGCCACCACCAGCCACGGGCCGTCCTGGCCAGGCGCCCCAGCTGCCTTAAATTTTTTTTTTTAATTTTTTTTTTTTTTTTTTTTTTGGAAAATCAGAAAATTTTTCTAATTTTTTTTTTTAATGTGTTTGATTTTTTTTTAATAATTATTAATTTTATGTGTTATTTTTTATAAGTCTAGTATATATATTTTTTATAAAATCAAATAAAAAACATAAATTTCCACATCCTAAATCAAAACATAAATTTAATAAACATAATTTTTTTAAAAAAAAAAGGCAAAAAAAAATAATAAAAAAAAAGTAAGGGCGGCGTCCAAACCAGACGCCAGTGCACTGGTGGTGGCGCCTGGCCTGGACGCCAGTGCACTGGTTGAGGCGCCTGGGCTAGACGCCAGTGCACTGGTTGTGGCGTCTGGCCTGGACGCCAGTGCACTGGTTGTGGCGCCTTGCCTGGACGTCCTTTCCATGGTTCCGGCGTCCAAACTAGGCGCCACCTCGTTTTCCGTCGAAGACGACGTATCTCCGGCGACCCTCGCCTCTCCGGCCTCCCTGGGCAACCCAGTACGACTCCACATTTGTTAGATCGAGATTTGTTCACTTTGGGTACGATTTTAGAAATGGGCAAAATTGTCAAACCATGTCTAATTTGTGGGCTTTATGTGGAGATTTGCGGGCGATGTTTAACAAATCCCAAAAAAAGGGGGGGGGGGGCGCCCTGGCTGGACGCCCAGCCAGCGGTGGTGGCGCCAGCTGCAGACGCCGCCACCAGTTGGCTGGCGCCTGGGCTGGACGCCACAGCCACGGCTGCGGCGCCTTGAAAAAACGCCACAACCGTGGCTATGGCGTCCAGCCCAGGCGCCAGCCAACTGGTGGCGGCGTCTGCAGCTGGCGCCACCACCGCTGGCTGGGCGTCCAGCCAGGGCGCCCCACCGCCGTCACGGCGGTTTTTCCCTTTTTTTTTTTTTTTAACAAAATGTACCTTTCCTCCTTGGGACATCCTTCCCTCCGCCGTCGCCGCCAATTCCTTGCCTTGCCGCCTCGACATTGCCGTTATTTGAAATTTTTTTTTTAGAGAGGTTGAAAGAAGATGAGCAATGAGAGTGTGAGTGAGTGATGAGAGTGTGAGTGTTTTTTTTTTAAGGTCAAGGGCAATTTTGGCAAACCAAGTGAATTTTGTGGGCGATGTTTAACAAATCCCTTTTTTTTATATATTTTTTTAAAAAAACTGTTTTTAATTTTTTTTTTTTTGTGTAATATATTTTTGAATTGTTTTTATATTTTGTTGTTTATTTTTATAATTTTTTTCAATTTCGTTGTATTTTTTCTACGTTTATATTTTGTTTACAATTATTTGTATGTTTTTAGTTTATTTGATTTGCGATGATGATTATTTATCGTATAAATTTTTGTATGTTTATATATTTTAAAATTTTGTGTAGAATTCACTGGGTCGTCATGGTGCGGGGAAGAATATAGAGCTTCTTAGTAGAAGTTATTCAGTGGAGAGGTCTGGGCATAGACATGTCAGATCCCGTGGTATTTTGGCCTCAGCTCGTAGAGAACGGATCCACCATCGGGATGAGGATGACGATGACGATGATGATGCTGAGGAGGGTGACAAGGAGGAGGAGCATGAGGAGGGCGCAGATGAGGATGAGTAACACTTTAAAACTATGTGCAATAAAAACAACCAAAACGTACCAGTTCTCAGGGGCATATTCACAGACGATGAAGATTGACTACGACTAGATGACGATGTCCGACCACGAGAACGACCACGACCAAGACCACGGACGCACTCCTGTTCCGCCGTTGTCGACCTCGAGGACGGTCAACTCCTTCGGGTTCCTCATAATCTAAGTTAGACGGGTGGAACATGTCATGAAGTACATGAGTAGCGTCACGAATAATAGAAGGATGGCTGGAGGACACTCGATCGTACATCGAACGGAACTGCTCCAACTCCTCCTGTTCACGGTCGGCCGTTTGATTGTCTGCATGCTCACCAATAACAAGCGTCCTCCAGAATGAATGGACCTGATCAACATGTAACGACGCCCTTTCTTCTGTAATAACGCGGTGAATGGTGCATGCGCAAGGTAATCCATGAGTTACTGAAATAGTACACCCACACCGAGCATACACTTCGTCAGCCAAGTCCCTCACCCTGTTCAACTCAGTGAGAATCAACCCCAAGCAGTAGTGCGACACACGACCATGGAGAATCTTAAATATAAAATGGCTATACATCGTACCATGTCGTCGTCTGGAGTCCTCTAGAGAGTTCCTGATGTCGTTCTTCTGAGTTTCAATTGACTTGTTCAGTCTAGCGAACAGTGTATCCAAAGCAGCGGTCGATGAATCAATCCAGTCCTTGGTAGCTCTATGAGCGCTCTCAACTCTACATGTTGTAGTGTTCCCAAAATGAAGTACCTGGTTTGTCCAATATTTGACAAACTTTTCCCTGTGAGGGACCCATTGATGCATCACATAGTCCACCAGTGCCGGACACCACTGGTACGAATCCCTGAAGTTAGCCAATGCTCGCTCATACGCTTCCTCTGTGGTAGCCTGTAGGATCTTCCGCCACTTACCATTCACCAATCTCTCTGCCATTTCCAAATTCTTCTTGAAAAGGTTGTAGGTTTTCACTTTCACGCAGTTGTTGATGTGCCATGTGCACAATAAGTGGTTCGATTCGGGAAACAGCTCTGCTATGGGGGCAAAGAGACCTCCCTCACAGTCGCTGACGATGGCTGCTGGATGAACATTAGGCCCGATGTAGTTTCTCAGCTTCTCCAACACCCAATAATAACTTAGAGCCGTCTCATCCTTGATGATTGCATGACCAATCAGAAAGTTCTGGTTCGTTGGAGCCATCCCAACCATCTCAACCAGTGGGAACTTGTACTTGTTTGTCTTGTACGTTGAGTCGATCAAAATCACAAATGGCCAAGACTTGATCATATCAGCACAATCAGGATGCACAAGGAAAAGATGAGTCACCTCCGCTGTATCTTCATCAGAATCAAACCAGAATAGGTAACCACGTGATTGTGCCTGGTGTAGCAGCTGCTGTATAGGGTTCCTTCCCTCTGACCGTTCAAACCTGAGTTGCTGTCTGACGTTATAGATGTGTCTTCGGTTTGGATGGTCTTCTGGAAATTTCTCTAACACAGATGCTAATATTTTAGCAGGCTTCACTTGAGCATCACTCATTTCTTTCACAACTAGTTTCGCAGCAGGACTTAAGCCGCTCAGTTGTCGATGACCCTCTTCATATACTATCATCTCATGGTTGTGATACCCCCATTTAGAGTAACCAATCACTTCCCAACCGTCACGACTCCGTAGTTGTCGAACCTTTACTCTGAACTCACACCCACAACCTTTCCGCTTTGTATCAAACCGAGTGGCTGTACGAAAATCTCTTTCTTCTCTTTTGCGATAACGGTCACATCTCAAAATGCGATCCATTCTACCATCCCGTTGAGATTTATGAGTTACTACTACCAAGCAAAATCCAGCTGCAATTGCAACCTGTTTTGCCCAATCAATCGCCTGTTGAGCTTCTTCGAATGGACCATCATGTCCAAATATCCCACTGTAATCATTTCCGTCTCCACCATATTCCTGCATTAATTATATATTACAATAAATTCATTTAACGGATAATACATTTAATTTCTATATTTACACAGAATTAACACAAAAAAAAGCATAATTATATATAATCAAACTTAATTTTTATAAAAACCCAATTCGAATTTTCAAACTAAATTTAAAAATATACCATTTCGAATTTTCAAATTTAATTTTAAAAAAACCTATTTCGAATTTTCAAATTTAATTTAAATAAAACCCATTTCGAATTTTTTAAAAAAATCATTTTCGATTTTTTTTTTTTAAAAAAAATTAAATAAAAAACAACAACAAAATCAAAAAAGAAAAAAAAAATTAAATTTATAAGGGTGGCGCCTGTCAGGGCTGCCACAGCCACTGGACTGGCGCCTGGCAGGGCCGCCTCACCCAATGGAGTGGCGCCTGCCCAGGACGCCAGTCTGGTGGTCTGGGCGTCTAGGCTGGACGCCACTCTGGTGGTTCTGGCGTCTGGCTTGGACGTCCAGGCTACGGTTTGGGCGTCCACCCTAGGCGCCGGAGCCACTCCGACGGTAAACCGTGAATTTTAACGGTGACTTACCTCGTTTTCCGTCGACGACGACGTACCTCCGGCGTCCCCCGCATCTCCGGCCTGCCCTCCGGTCTCCCCCGGCGAGCCAGTACGGCTCCACATTTTTTACACCGAGATTATTTCAATTTTAGAAAAAGGGCATAATGGACAAACAGGGGTTGGGGTTCACGGGGTATTAGCCGTGTACTTTTCAGATGCCGTCTGATCTACGATTCTCTTGTTTTAAATTCTTTTAAAATTATAATGAGTTAGATGAGATCTCATACTAGCTATGGCCACGGAGTCGCGCCCGTCTGCCATTAGATGTTTATTAATGTCTTTCGAAAGGAGGCATAGGGTTTTCTTATTTAATGTTCCGGAATGGAGCACATAGGGACAACCCGGTCTATTGCTTAATCCAATTAAATTAACGAAGTGATCAATACTATTTAGAGAAACTTTGTAATAAGTAACAATTGAGTCATGTGTTCGAGTCAATGATTATATTGTGAGTGTATGGAATGCTTGATAGTATCATGCTAAGACTCTTTATTATATTTCGTAGCTTGTAAGTACTCAGCGTTACTGATTGCGTGCTTTTGTGTGTTTCTCTTGGTCATGGCCTTCGCCTTCAATGACCCTGTAATGATCCAATTCTTACACTTGTAAAATTGAGGAGCAGATTAACCACAGGTTTTTGCATAAATTGATTGAATCAGGGTGATGGGATTTGAGTGGAGCGTTGGCTAATCACTTAGTTTATTTTATATCATAGATTGAATTTTGTTTTGGTTCTAATTCCATTTACTTCCTATTTTACTGGATTTTGAATAAGGGCCGTTATGGTTCCAACTTGTAAGACTTTGAGTTTTGACTTTTAGTTTTGAAACTTATATTCTTTTTAAAACTAAGTTAGTTTTCCGCTGCTGATTTCTAAAACCAGCCTTAACGTTTGAACACGTGGCGGTAGCACGCCAGTAATTCTCTCACAGGTTATTAAAAGTATTTACAGGTGATTACAGGTTATTACAGGTTAATACATATTTTAAAGAGAGAATTATTGGGGTGTTACAAACAATGACGCTCTTGTATTTGTTCAAGTCCAAACGGAATTGTTTTATTAAGATGATGGACAATGACATTATCATCCCATTTGACATGCGGCTAAGTAGCCAAAATAAAACAATAATTTGACCATATAAGTAGCTTTTTTGAAAGATAAATGATTTGTAGAGTTATTGGAATTCAATGAAATTTTTATTCAACCTAAGCTTTTTGTAAGAAGTATTTGATCAATTATTGCAATAGATATTTTTGTGAGAGTGAGCGATAGCTCAAGTGGTTAGGGCTCCCCTCCCGGTTCCAATAATCTTGTGACCGATTCTCATCAACCACCCATATGGCTCTCTAAAAACCCAAATAAAAATAGATATTTTTGTCTTTGGTAAAATAGACAATTTAAACATTTAGTTAAATCATCTCTAATGCAATTACACAATCAAATCAGTTGATACAACCAACTACCATAGCTAATTACCAACGAGCCCTAAATTAATCATAGTGAATTTGTATATACCATCGGGTTAATTACTACGTGGAAAAATGGTACTAATTTGTCATTGGAGTAAATAAAAATACTTAGGTTGTTAAAATGCGTATTCTTTAATCTAATTTTGAGAATTGACTCTTTCATGATAGTCCCTATTTGATTGTAGTAAGTACATAAAATAAGAAGAAAATAAAGAAGTATTGGTATACTAATTCGAGGTATTCTTAAAGAGAAGGTATTGAGTGCGGATTGTCGTACAACAATCTTGGCTGATATGTTTCACTTGTTGGCTGATATGTTTCATTAGTTTGCTGATATCTTTATTTTGTTGGCTGATATGTATATTTTAATTATTGGCTTATATGTTTTATTTTGTTGACTGATGTGTTTATTTTGTTAACTTACCTGTTGCTTTTGTTTGCTGATTTCATCATTTTGTTGGTTGATATGCATTTGTTGGCTGATATGTTGTTCCTTCTGTTGGATGATATGTATCTTTTGTTGGATGATATGTTCTTTTTGTTGGCTGACATGTATCTTTTGTTGGCTGCTATGTTCCTTTTGTTGGCTGATATGATTTTATTAATGTCTAATATGTTCTTAATATTGACTGATATCTGACATCAGATGACTGATATGTCTTTGTTGTTGGCCGATATACATGATATCACATCCAATTATTAAGGATACCATCCAACTTATAAATGATATCATCCAACTTAGGTTTTCGATCTAGCTTCCGCAAATTTTTTTATTTCTACTATTATAATTAATTAATGTATTAATTATTCTTCATTGATTTCTTGTTTTCCTCACCGAATTCATGCACTGCCATTAGTGCTATAGTTCTTCTTTTTGACTTTTATCAATTGCATTTACCTCACAGAGCTGCGCATTTGAGAACTCAAAAGTTCGACCACCAGTCAGCCATGGCCAAGGACTCCGACACTCCACCACCGCCTCCTCCACCATCGTCATCGTCATCGTCCTAGTCCTTGTCGTCATCTTCATCATCATTTTCTCCGCCGCACGAAACTATTGGGTGCGGACTGCCGCACCCAATAGTTTGTGATTCTTAAACTATACTATTATGTTTTATAAAATGTACTGTTAAGAGTGTATTAAAAAGCGTAAGTTAATTGAAACAATTACTCCTCATACTATATAAATATGAAGTTATATGCCTCAATGTACAACATGTGAAAGTAACATTCCATTTTCATTGTCTAGTCAATTGTGTTAGCTAAACAATTTTTAAATCTTAAATTAGAGATGAGAGGGGAGTGATAACATATTCCTTTTGCTCCTTTTCTTTTAAGGGAAGAATAAGCTATATAAATACATAGATATTTTTCACAGGTAATCTAACATTTGAACATAATGAACTACTACAAAGGGTTTATTAAACTACTCATGTTATGATTTAAAACTGCTCAGTATGGCATACAAAGTAATGCAAAATTGACATTTTATTCAATTGAAAAACTTGAATATGCAAATATTGAAAGTGGTAAGTCAATTGAATTAAGTTTGATATGGGTAAAGTAATCAAGGTAGCAGACACAAAATCATTTTTAGCAATTACTCCATTGTACAATATTGATTTAAGCACTAAATAGTGAGTGAGTAACTTTTTGTAATATTATTTAGAGAGAAAAATTTGACGCCATGATATTGAAAAAACAGCTTATATTAATATAATTTTTACAATAAATTAAGATAAGAAAAAATATTAATACTTGTTTGTTGTTACTACAATTTCAAGAGTTTATTATCTTTTATTTTGAAATATTAAACATTAACATTGGAATGATGGTTAAGTTTTAATTTTTCATTTCAAAGGTTACGTGTTTAATACCTTGTATAGATATTGTGATGATGTACTTATATAGTCACGTTCTCACAATAATAAATGTCAAAATATTTGATTTAAGCAGTAATTAATGAGTGAGTAACTTTTTGTAATATTTATCTAGAGAGAAAAATTTGATGCCATGATATTAAAAAACAGCTATATTAATATAATTTTTACAATAAATTAAGATAAGAAAATATGTTAATACTTTGTTTGTTGTTACTACAATTTCAAGAGTTTATTATCTTTTATTTTGAAATATTAAACATTAACATTATATTGGAATGATGGTTAAGTTTTCATTTTTAATTTCAAAGGTTACGTTACGTGTTCAACACCTTGTGATGACGTACTTACACATTTACGTTCTTACAATGTAAAATGTCAAATTATTTCAACCTCTCTATTTAATTGCAACCCGAATACAAATCAACTTAACCTATATCACAAATTCGCAAAACCCGCTGGCTGAGTCGGCGGTTCTAACCTCGGCACGACCACAATCACTTTGAACCCAACCCCCAGACCCTTTTCCGATAAACCCCAGTATCTGCCATCCTTCCCCAAATTACTCTACACTTCACTCTTTCAGAAACACTGCAAAATCTCCCCCCCCCCCCCCCCAAAAAAAACCTCAAAATTCTCCATGAAATCTTGACCTTCTCTCACTTTCTCTCTCATACTCCCATTTTTCCACTAAAATTCTCCATTTCCATATGTTTTCAACATGCCCACCTTCTTCAAACTCCATTGTTACTCCTCTTCATTCAATCCCACATCACACTCTCCCCCATTTCACTCACCATCCACATAAACGAAAATTTCGAGCTTCTTCTACCAAAATTGTAGCAAAAAATCAATACCCATGTCGTTCAATCCTCTTTTTTAGGAAGAATTCATCTGGGGTTTGCTTCTCCAGTAATTTTGAAGCTTCCCAAGTGGTTAATTCTAGTGTAAATTCGAGTAATTGTGATAAAATTGAGGTGAAAGATGGTTTGTTTAGTTGTATTTCAAAGTCAATTGTGTTTACATTGTTTTGGATTGTGATTGGGATGTGCCCAATTCGTGGGCATCAACCTAATGCTATTGCTTTGCCTGTGATTAGTAGTTTGTTGTGGGGGAAGAAGGGAAAAATTGTGAAGGAAGAGCCTACATTGGTTTCATGGAAGGAGCACGAGTTTTCGGGTTATACACAGAGGTTGTTAGAGAGTGTTTCGGGTGTGTTGAAGGTGATGAAGGAGGTTAGGGAAGGGGAAAGTAGTATAGAGGATTTAGAGGTTGCTTTGAAGGGGGTTAAATCAAAGAAAAATGAGCTACAAGGTGAGATAATGAATGCACTTTACGCCGATTTGAGAGTTCTTAAGAATGAGAAGGAAGGGTTGGTTAATAGGGCTGACAAGATACTTATTAAGGTATTGAGGGCGAAAAGGGAGCAGGATAAATTGTTGATTGAGTTGAAAGAGAGTCGTGGCGATGAGGAAGTGAGAGAAAGGATAGATAAGTTGGTGGAGGAGTTGGATAAGGGTGAGAAGAAGTACAATGAGCTGCAGAAGAGGATTGGGGAGATTGAGGATAAGATATCGAGAAGGGAAACGATGGTGTTTAGTATCGGTGTGAGGGAGCTTTCGTTTGTTGAGAAGGAATGTGAGCTCTTGGTGAAGAAATTTACTCTCGAGATTAGGCGAAATGCAAGGTAAATTGGTGATTTTTGCTATTGTTTATTGCTTTTTACAATTACAGTATGCTAATTATAAGTTTCAATGATGTTTAAACTGTATATCATAACTGATTAGTACCATGAGATGGATCAGTTTTCACTTACATTAGACTTCAATTGCCGTGTTCAGTTTTCACTTACATTGGACTTCAATTGCCGTGTGAATTGACATCATTGCAATTCCAAGATTTTTGGAACAAATTCTTGTAGATAATGTTTGAAGATGTGTTCTTTAGCACCTCTCTTATTATTTTTTTGAAGATATTAGAGGTTTTGAACATTCGATGTAGCTAAACTATGAGCCTAGTGCTAGTCCTCTTGTATGTCAGATCTGCAATCATATCAGCATGTATAAGTCCTTAATAAAATATTATAATGGTGATAACGTAATGGTCTGTAATTACGTCACAGAAGAGGCTTTATTTGATTACATACTGCATATACTGTTGCATACTGGGAAAACAAGTGATTCCCTGTAAAGACGTTTCATAAGGGAAAAAAATGGTCCATAAGCAAATCAGAGAGAAGAGTATTATGTATGGAGATTTGGAGCAAACAATCTTCGTTTTTTTTCCCTGGCCTTACAAATTATCTACTATTTGTGACGCTGCCTCTTCTCCCTTTTTTTGGGGGTGGTGGTGGTTTGGGGGGGGGGGTTATTTTAACTCTTTGCTTAGTTAATTGTTACTTTCAATCAATCAATCAAAGTTTTAATCCCATAAGTGAGGTCGGCTACATGAACCAAAAGTGATTATTCCGTATAGTCATCCACAAAAATCTTCCTCCATCCCTTACGACCAAATACCTCATTCTCACGTAAAATTCATTCCAACCAAGTCATTTTCGGTCTCCTTTTACCTCGTTTAACCTCTCCATGGTCCCACTCTTCCACCCTTCGTACCGGTGCACCCTCGGTCTCCGTCTTATATGCCCAAATCAACACAAACGATTTTCCCTTAGTTTGTCTGCAATGCTTGCGACACCCACCTTCACATTGTTCTTTCTTTTCCTTTTTCTTTTTCTTTTTCTTTTTTGGGTGGTGGGGGGTTTCATTTGGGTGTAAGAGTCTGTTCAGAAGATTCTATGGGCATCTAATCTTGTTACTATTCATAGCCAAGTATTGATTAACCTCATGCGTAGGTTTGTCTTGTAGAAAAATCTTTTGTTTGACTGATTGCAAACCCGGATGTCTAATGGAGAATTACACTGCTATGTTTTAATTTATCTAAAGAGCAGAGAGCCTTTGACACTTCATTTGGATAGCTAGATCGAAGGGAAAGGAAGGGGAGGGATAGAGGAGTAAGGGTAGGGGAAAAAAAGTGCAGGAGAAGGTGGAGCTCCATTTTCATTCCAAATCTCCCCAATTTTGTAGTGGTGTTTAATTGTTTATTAAAGATAAGGAAATTGGATCTCTCCCTCGCCCTCTTTTTTCTTCCCCAACCTATTATCCAAGTAGGGGAGCTTGTTCTGCTCTACCCCCCCTGGTGCGTTGTTCCCTTTTCCCCCTTTCTGTACGTATCTTCTTATCTAAACAAAGTGTAAGTCATCTATTTTCCCATTGAGGTACTCGGTGGCTTTTTGATTGTTGTTTATGTTGAGTGATTGCTTTTCTGCAATTTTGCAGATTTTGTAGTTGGAAAAGAATGATAAATCTTTTGAAGTTACGGCTACTACATAGTAATATTTTACGTGCCGGATGTTGCCCATAAGTTCCCTTCTCAGTAGACTGCTGGTCCTTCTAAATCATATTATATAGTTTCTAAATCTTACATTTAGCTAAGGAGTAATAAATTTAAAGTAGTGTGGTCATCCATGGCTTTCCTATTAAAGCCAATGCTAGTTCAATTTTGTGCTACATCAGTCTTCCATTTAATTTCATGGGTAGGGACACATTGAATGGTAAAGTTTAGGAACAATAGCGCTTCATTTGCCGATTTTTGATGTTAATACCTAGCTGCTTGTGCTTTTATTTTTATTTCTCTGTTGCAGTCATTCCTGTAAGTATGAAGCCATCAGAATTTTTTTAAGTAAATTTGTTTTATCTTACACTATTATGGCTGTATCATTGCAGTCCACGTGAAGTGCCTTCTGTAGCATATTCTAGGAATGATATACAGAAAGGCTTAGAAGCTGCTCAAAGAGAACACTTAAAACAGATGGTATTGCCTGGCGTGGTGGATTTTGATGATGCACTTGGGCCACTCTTTGAAGGGGAGCTAACAAACTTTGCACAGCGTGTAAAGCAAGCCCTTGAAGAATCCAAGAATCTGCAAAGAGAACTAGAGGCTCGTATTCGAAAAGATATGAGAAAACACGGGGAGGAAAAGCGTATTCTAGTGAATACACCAGAGGATGAGATTGTGAAAGGTTTTCCAGAAGCTGAATTGAAATGGATGTTTGGCGATAAAGAGGTCACGGTCCCTAAGGCTGTAAGCATCCACTTATATCATGGATGGAAGAGATGGCGTGAAGATGCAAAAAAAAAGTTAAAAAAAAGTGTATTGGAGGATGCTGATCTTGGTAAACAATATGTGTCTAAGAGACAGGTAACTTCCTGTGCATACTCATTGTTGTAAAGCATGCTCTCTGAGTCCACACACACACAACTGTCAAGTAATTGACATATATGAGTAATTCATGCATGAATGTGTATAAGGTTGTGCATTTTTATGCAGGAGAGAAATATCACGTGCTTGGAAAGAGATATTTTGTGATTCTTAGAATTATAGTCTGCTGAAGGTTTTGCTTACATATATTTCCCAGGAGCGCATTATATTGGATCGCGATAGAGTGGTGTCGAAGACATTTTACAATGAGGAGAAGAATCGGAGGGAAATGGAGTCCATTGCAGTTCCATGTGCTGTCTCCAAGAACCTTGTGCAGTATGCTCGAATAAGGCACGATTGGGGTGCCATGTACATTGGACTAAAGGGGGAGGAAGATAAGGAATATTATGTCGACTTAAAGGTCATACTTTGTAAACTACAGTTAATCTTTTGTGGGTATGATTTTGGTGTTTCTTACAAGAACTTTTTATTACAGGAATATGAACTTATTTTCGAAGATCTTGGAGGGTTTGATGAATTGTATCTCAAAATGCTTGCATCTGGTGTTCCGACTGCTGTACACGTTATGTGGATTCCACTGTCTGAGTTGAATATCTATCAGCAAGCTCTTTTGGTGGCAAGACTGTCTCATCAATTATTTAATGGCATATGGAACAACCAGTATGTCTCTCGTGGGAGAGAGTTGTTGTTGGATGAAATAAAATACATTAATGATGACGTGCTGATGGTGTTTGTGTTTCCGATTGTGGAGTTCCTAATACCTTATCCGGTATTCTTTATTGTTGCATTTTTTTTTGTCTGTTTAAGTTATTATTTTATTCATTTATTCCTTGATAGTCATTCCAGATTGTTTCCACTCTGTAGTTGAGGATAAGGTTGGGAATGGCTTGGCCTGAGGAATACGATGAGACTATTGGATCAACATGGTATTTGGAATTGCAATCTGAAGCAGAGTATAGTTTCAAATCAAGAAAATCAAATACGCTCCGTTATTACTTTTTCTTTCTCATCAGAAGTGCTATATATGGATTTGTGTTGTATCATACGTTCCAGTTTATGAGGAAAAAGCTCCCTAGAATACTTGGTTATGGGCCTTACCGCCGAGATCCAAATTTTCGGAAGCTTGGGAGATTGGTATGTCTTCAGCTTCAGCTTTGTAATGATCTATCCTCTAGTTACAGTTATTGTAACTGCCACCTGATATACAACTTAAGATGTTAGTTCTTTACTTCTTAGTTGCTTATACCATGGTATAATAGGATGTTATCACATAATCCTATTTGCTTGCAATAGAAATTTCTAGTGCTCCCAGCATTTTATTTTTCTTGAACTTGCAATTCTTTCCTACACGACTAAACCTTTTGCACTCCCAACGTTTTGGCTTTCCTTTAAACCAATAATTTGCAGTTTCATGGACTCATGGTTAGTCTTTGTACATATATTGCAAGAAGATTTAGCTTTAATACACTTTACCACTATATTTTCCTATACTAATCTAGATTAAAAATAGTTTAACAGGTATTTGTTTCTTGCTTGTGTGCTGGAAAGTAGTACGTGGACTAATTTCAACACCTCTTGTTTTTTAGACCCTTTACTTACAGTATAATATCATTCACATTCAGTGAGCTGGTGAACTAGTGTTATCTTTTCATTCCCCTCCCCCTCCCCCTCCCCTGATCTCTCTCTCTCTCTCTCTCTCTCTCTCTCTCCCATTTGAATGCCTTAAAGCAATTTTCTTCTGTGTTATGTCTCTCTCTCTCTCTCTTATTTGAATGCCTTAAAGCAATTGTAACCTATCTCTCTGATTTGAATGCCTTAAAGCAATTAGCTTCTGCATTTTATACTGCCCTCTTTTCAGTTGTTTTTTTATGTATAAATAATGTGATGTATTGAGTGTTCATTGCAGCAAAGGTACGTGAAATATAAAAGGCGGAGAATATTAAGAAAAAGGAGAGCTGGGGTTGATCCAATCAGAACAGTGTTTGATAATATGAAGGTAAAAGCTTGTATGCTGATTGCTGGTTTATTTTCAAATTACTTCTTGTTGGATACTGATGGCTCTCTGTTCTTCAGAGAGTGAAAAATCCACCAATACCACTGAGAGATTTTGCAAGTGTGGATTCTATGAGGGAGGAGATTAATGAAGTTGTGGCTTTTTTACAAAATCCAAGTGCATTCCAGAAGCTGGGAGCTCGGGCACCTCGGGTATGTTAATTTTTAAAAATTGACTTTACAGAAAAGTTTGTTGTTTTTGGTGATTGTTATATTAAGATCTTTGCTATACAGAAAACTAAGTTAATATTCTGTTTTGTCAATAACTCTGAAACCAACTACTATTGCAGAAACATAATAAAACAGATAATAAGAGAATTTCTGAACGAACTGTGCTCTCTTATGTGGCTTGATACGGTGTAACTAACCAAGCATTTAGAAGTTTTTATCCAAAATTTCAGTAGATTGCTATCTGGGAATGGTTTCTGTTGGGAACCACATCATGTTTATAATAGATGGTATCACATTCAAACCACAGCAATAGGCAGAAAGTAACTCTTTCCAGAAACAGAGAACAACAAATATTACTAATTCCAAGAAACTGTGAATGACTTTGGGGACCTATCAGCTCCATGAAAAGCTCTTGGGGGCTGTTTGGTCAAGGGTTTCATCAAGAAACAAAATTAAAAGCAACACCCCTAATTCCTGATGTTTGGTTGGCCATTCTCTTATTTTTGTTTCCCTTTTTCTTTTTTGGAGTTCCCTAAAAGCTCCATGTCATGATTTTTTACCCTCCCTTGGGACCCATTTACCTCTACACCATAGCCATCTTTGACCTATTTTGACTAACACCACATATGACTACACTATGACCATCATTGACCAACAACCCATGACAACCCCACCACGGCACCGGCCGCCACAAGCCCCAAGGTTCCAGATCCTGATATACCACACCCACAAGAGCCGCAAACAGCCACTAACTCCCAACCTTTCTCACAATTCCAATGCCTTCAACACCTCCTTTAAATACAAACCCTTCAAGTCACCAACCAACTGAAAATTCATTTCGTTACTGCCACAAGCCCACAACTACTGACCATGACATGAGACCAATCGGCAAGCATCAGTCACCAAAAACGAGTTGTTCAAATTAGGTATGAATCGGGCCCATTTTGGGTCAGTCCCACTTTTGGGTTGGATCTGTATCAGGTTGGTTCTGGTTCAATTTTGGTCTAATTTGGGTAGGGTTTGGTCCATATTGGGTCCGATTAAACTTAGATTTTAGTTTTTCAAGATCGGGCTATTATTTATGATTTATGAAATTATGAAGCAAAAAAGTTTTAATGATGACATCAACGTAATTTAATTTTATTTATTCTTAAGCATTTTACTAAGAGAACAATATTCTATATTTCCTCGGTCCCACTAAAAGATTTTCATTTCTCTTGGGCACATAGCTTTCGGACAGTAAACGAGCTTTTCTGATTCTGTATAGTTTTCAATATAATTTGTGCTATTCGTTTTTTCACGATTTACTAGCTTTGGCAAGCTTATTTGCTATTTAACTTATGTTTTGTTACTTGCAGGGTGTTCTTATAGTTGGGGAGAGGGGGACTGGAAAAACCTCCCTGGCACTGGCTATTGCTGCAGAAGCCAGGGTGCCTCTTGTTGAGGTCAAAGCACAGCAGTTGGAAGCTGGACTCTGGGTTGGGCAAAGTGCATCCAATGTCAGAGAATTGTTCCAGACAGCAAGAGACTTGGTAGATCTCTATAGACATAACTTTGTTTTCTTTATCTGTTTGCTCAAGTAATGGAGAATCTCTTTTCCAAAAAAAAAGAAAAAAAAAATAATGGAGAATCCAAGTTCAAGATCTTAAGCTGTGGTGTTAATTTTGGCAAATAGAGGAGTATCTTTTGTAGTCTTTTTTACTTACCCTCATCCCTAATGCTTTGGTTTAGAAGGGGGTTCTGATGAATGCAGGCTTAGCTGTACAATTGTGAAGAAAATATTTCATCTAATTGCTGATGTGAGAGACAACTTACCAGTCTTCTTCTATCCACAATTTTCATGTCAAATAAGTAGCAAAGTATAGTTTACTTGGACATTTTGATCTAGATCATTTTAATCCAAAGTTGGTAAATTGCTCATTAGAGGCTCAATCAACTTTGTTGCAAATATTCAGAGTAATCTCAGCCAGTTCTGTTCAGAAATCATTATGGGGATAAAAGCAAGTCTTGGAGACCTTGGTCTGAAGAAGTAGATGGATATTCTTCTATCTTTCCTAATTTCATAATGGCTTTCCAAGGGAAAGTATCATATTTGTTAAAAATATCAGCTGTAAATGAAAAAATATGGTTAACCGTAAACTTTAATTGTAAACCTAAGTAGTTTTGTTGGTTAAATTTGGTTTTATTGCTATGAAGTATCTTGATGCTTTCTTTTTGTATGTATTCCTCATGAAAGCTGAAGGTGAAAGAAAAAAAAATTCCCTAGCATGTTAAGGCATGGCTTTACATAATATTTATCTTCTCAATTATATCTTATTGTACCCTTTTAAAGGAAAATCATCATATACTCCATAGTTAATTTGTCTCTTTTGTATGTGTTTATTTCACTCCAAAAGTTGGGAAGGTCTTTATGGTTTACTAATAATATTATATGATTCTATCCTTAGGCACCTGTGATAATATTTGTGGAAGATTTTGATCTATTTGCTGGTGTCCGTGGAAAGTTTATCCATACAAAAAAGCAGGATCACGAGGCTTTTATCAATCAAATGCTTGTGGAGCTTGATGGGTATTCTTCCTTATATGACTAATTTTTAGTATGTGTTTATTATATTAAATCACTCGTATTAGCTAATTGAATATATGATATAAACCAAATACTTGCAGGTTTGAAAAGCAAGATGGTGTGGTTGTGATGGCTACTACAAGAAATCTGAAGCAAATTGATCAAGCTTTATGTCGTCCTGGTCGAATGGATAGAATATTTAATCTGCAGCGTCCAACTCAAGCAGAAAGAGAGAAGATATTGCGCGTTGCAGCAAAAGGAACTATGGATCCTGATGTTATTGATTTTGTGGATTGGAAAAAGGTGAACTGAAAAACTAAATTAACGTGTTCTATCTTTTGCAAGCTATAGATTTTTTCTTGTAGTGCTTTTCTATTATTCCTTTCTCTAATTGGAATACTTAAGACCAATATATCTTGTTCTGGTGCTGTTATTTTTTTCATTAGTGCATATAGGATTATATATTATGATTTGAACCCATCTTTAGTTATTTTCCCTGTTTGTTTGTTTGTTTTTTCTCTTTCTGGAAAACAATTAAGAACTAAAAGAGGCATGTATTCTTTGTCTACTGACTCTACTTTTGCATTCATCTATCTCCCTGATGGATAAATCGCCGAACAACTGAACAAGTTGTGCAGGCAGTGCAGCCTAGCTTCTATAACTATTGATTTATGGTTTTGAGTTGGAAATTGTACTTTCAGTAATCACATATCTAGTACTATTTTATACTTATGTCAATTCTGAAACAGCTGGTTCTAACTTCCTTGTTTTAGGTAGCTGAAAAAACATCCCTTCTGCGCCCTATTGAGTTGAAACTCGTCCCTGTGGCTCTGGAAGGTAGTGCTTTCAGGAGTAAATTTCTCGACACTGATGAGCTGATGAGCTACTGTAGTTGGTTTGCGGTTAGTGGCCAATTTTACTAATTTCTCAACTACACTGCTTTTACCTAGGTCAAATCCTTAACATGGGATTTTAGCCTTAGGCCTACTTCATCTCTTTTCATGATAGTAACCATATAATTTATGATCCTGCTATTTACATGTAGACTTTCAGTGCTTCTATCCCTAACTGGTTAAGGAAAACAAAACTCGCGAGAAAGATAAGCAGCGTGGTTGTAAACCATCTGGGACTGACATTGACAAGAGAGGATCTACAGAATGTTGTTGATCAAATGGAACCATATGGTCAAATTAGCAATGGAATTGAATTATATACTCCTCCACTTGATGTAAGAATTTTTCTGTTTATCAACTTTATTTTATTTTTTTTGAGCCATTTGTCCATCATATATGTCTGGCAAGTTTGATTATATACTTTTTTAATTTGGCACTTAAATAGTGTCTCTGTTATGTTGATCTTAGTATTGCTAATTGATCCAGTGATCCAACCTTGTTTTCTTAAGATATACAATGCTCTAGATCAATCATATAAGCCTTACATATATATATTGACAGTGGACAAGGGAGACAAAGTTTCCACATGCTGTATGGGCTGCTGGTCGAGGTCTAATTGCTCTTCTTTTGCCGAATTTTGACGTTGTTGATAATATATGGCTTGAGCCCCTAGCCTGGGAGGTTAGTAATTTTGAAGCCTTTTGTCTTTAGTTTCGTTGATTTATTTTTTACATAAAATATGAGAAAGCTTGCCAAACTGCAATCGGTTAGAAGAATATTCTAAGCAAAGGTGAAAATTAGAACTTGGACGCATTTGTCTCTATGAATAAAACTGATGAGCTCTCCTATTATTATACAATTGAGTTTGCTTTTCAAAATTTTCTCATCTCAGCAATACGTCCATCAGCCTACCATATAACTGCACGCTTTTGAATAATGCTTAAACATACATCCTTTAATCCTATTGAAAGGTTGAGTTTGATAGCAGAGCTCTGTTATTTTTCTAGGTTAATTGGCCATATTGGATGTGAAATTTGCTAAAAAGGAGAGATATTTTGCCCTTTGGTTATCTTCGTCATGCTATCCTTCTCATATCCATTCTTCTCCCTCTCTTTTTCATTGAGAATCTGATTTATCTTCTGATATATTTGTCTGAGTGTTCCTACTTTGAGTAGTAATAAAAGGGAGGGAAACTGGATTGATCTGACCATGTGAGGTAATCATGATAAGTGGCAGTTCTTTTGTTGAGATTTGTCTCTTGTGCTATACAATCTGAGCTATAATCTACTTAAAATAAAAAAAGAAAAGGGAATACTGGATTGTATGACCATGTGAAGTAATCTTGTAGCTGGTAGTTCTTTTTTCTTCTTCATGCCCAAGCTCAGGAAGGCAGCTCTATATGCAGTTAGACTGGCTGTTAGGTCTGCTTTAGTTTCCCACATATATACTTAATATATTCCTTTCCCAATTGTAGTTGTTAGGGATTAGTGATTACATATTAACAATGGCAGGCCAATAACTTGTCTGGCTGTACTAGTCAAAGTTTTATGGTCAAGCAGTGTAATTTTTTGTGATACCTATGCAGGGAATTGGATGTACCAAGATCACTAAAGCTAAAAATGAAGGCTCTATGAACGAAAATGTAGAAACTATATCATATCTGGAGAAAAGGCTGGTGTTTTGCTTTGGATCACATGTTGCAGCACAATTGCTAGTTCCTTTTGGGGAAGAAAATTTGCTGTCTGCTTCAGAACTGAAGCAGGCGCAGGAGGTAGGTTATATGTTGGGACTTCACATGCTAGATCTTGTGTATGACTTCATAAATACTGCATCATCGCACTTTTGCTTCTCTTTCATCTTTTCTCAACCTCAAATCAATTAAAAAGTAATACTTTGATGTGAACCTTGTATATTGTTATTTGCCACAGATAGCTACTAGGATGGTGATTCAGTATGGATGGGGGCCTGATGACAGTCCTACAGTTTACTATCATGGAAATGCGGTATTGTTCTTATACTCAATCTTTGATCTTTATTATTGTGTCATAATTACGGGCAGGAAAGTTAAACTGATGCTTGTTTGATCCTTAAATATCATTAGTGGGAATTCAGGAGGGAGAACTGCTAGGTACCTCGCTTGATAGCGCCAATTGCATTCTTGATCATTTGAGAAGTGTCCACTTTCTTTTTTCTACTTCTTTTCCCCCTGATCTTTTTTTTGTGTCCATATATAAACTTCCCATTTGATTTTTGGTCAATTAAGAAAACTTGTATGGCTCTCATTTAGCATTAGGGAGAAACTATGGGAACTTGTAGAAGAATTAAGAGATGATTTACTATTGTGGGATTTAACTAGATTTACATAAGCCAATGCATGAAAGGAAGAGTAAAATTATCAGCAGCAGTGATGCTTCACCCATCTGTCTCGTTTATTGGGATCCCTTTTTATATATAATTTAAAATATTACTTTGAGTTCTGTAAATCTATTATCTTTAGCTCTTCTGCCTTTTATTTTCCTCTTTTTCAAATCTTTTACAGGCTACCGCTCTAAGCATGGGAAACAAGCATGAATTTGAGATGGCAGCTAAAGTTGAGAAGGTTTGTACACCATACAGTTTTTCAAATATATTATGCACTTCTACTAAGGCTTTCATAGATTTGTTGAGGCAAAATCCATGATTCAGAAACTGAAACCTTGCCTTTCTTTGGCAGATGTACTATCTTGCATATGACAAAGCTAAAGATATGCTACTGAAAAATCGACCAGTGCTGGAAAAAATTGTTGATGAATTGCTTGATTTTGAAATCTTGACAGGAAAGGTATGACCTGTTCTGCTGTTGAAATGATAGCTTGTTTCACTAAGAACTCGCAGAGAAGAAGAAAACCAAAATACAGCTTAGTAAATATAGTCATTATTTTCTTAAACTATGTGCCCTAGGGAGCTTACCAATTGTTCCGAAATGGAGCGAGTACTTTTTTTTTTAATCACCCTGTACTAGATTTAAAGAATTTAGTTAACTTAGTTGGATGAATTAGGAAAATTTGCTGCATTTTTAGCTACCCCTTGATTTTAAAAGTGACACTATCTCTCTTCACTATTTAGTCAAGCTTTCTTGACAGTTTTCATATTCTCTGTTTCCCTGAATAGGATTTGGACAGAATTCATGAAAATAATGGTGGAATTCGAGAGATTGAGCCTTTCTCCCTGTCAAGAGTTTATGATAGTGAGGTAATACTGTTCCAACTATGAAATTTTTTCTCATATTAGCCTACTTATTCTTAGAATTGATAGTTTGGTGCTCTATTTGTTTCTGCAGTCCTTGTCTGTTAGGTATCTCGATGATGATGGCAGTGCATCAAAAACTGTTCTTTTAGGTGCAGCAACTTAGAGATTGTCAAAGGTATGCAATTGACCACTTTAGGACACAGTTGAATGCCTCTCTTTCTTCTAAGGCTCAAATCTCTTTCATCCAGGAGTATGATGATTTTGAGTGGGAGTGAGAAATTGCAGGAAGTCTGGTACACTCACTTATACATGTTTTTTGCACGACTGGAGATCATTTGTACATACATAGCATGAAATGTAAGAAGCTGCCGTGTTTTCTTCTTTCTTCACCCCACAGTTGTGTACAGAAATAAGCCTGAGCTGTTTTGAACTGGAGATTTTGTAAGCAGTTAAGCACTTGAGCCTCGTGCTTGTGAAATTTTGATCTTGAAAGTTAAGGTATAATGCAAGGAAAAATGAGTATGATCTCTTTTTTTGTTCTTAATATTATTCTCTTGTCTGCATTGATCATCGATTGTTGTCTCTTTGACCTGCTATTCTTTAAGTCTGGCTTTCTCTTTTAATTTCCTTGACGAGGTAAGAAAAGCTGGCGGAGCTCAACCAAGAAGCTCCCGCCTAATCTTATAATACAGATCTCAATGTACATAACTTATAAATGACTACCAAGTGTAGTCTTATAATCTTTCAACTATATCTGTGCTAGAAGTTTATATTAAGAAGAAAAAAAAATGGAAGCAGAAATAGAAAAGTAGGAATCTACAGGAGAAAAATTAAGGTGGGGTGGAAGAATTACAAGCAATGCTGGTAAATACATGAAATTCTCTACAACAGGCCTGTAACTGGGGACGTGCTAAAGACTGGTTTGTCAATGTTAGGTTGATACTCTTGATATCCATTATTGTTGCAAATGCTCTTCCTCCGAGGCTTCGCTTCTTTGAGCATTGATATAACATCTCTCATGGAAGGCCTTTCCTTTGGAAGTTTAGCTGTGCAAAGAAGGGCGATCCTCAAAACCAGTAACATCTCTTCCTGTATGTACTTGCATTGGCCTGATACTTCAGGGTCAAGCACTTCCTCTAATCCTCCGTTCTTTCTAATCTTTTCTCGCACCCACCCGACTGAGTCGATTGATTCTCCAAAAATTGGATCTAATGGCTTTTTGCCAGTGACGAGCTCTAGGAGTACGACTCCATAACTGTAGATGTCGCTCTTCTCATCAACTTTTAAGCTGTAACCATATTCTGTGACAGAAAATTTCATAGACTCAGTTTCTAGCTGAAAAAAATATGTTAAAAGCATTTCAAGAATTTAAGTTCAACTATAGATGTAATGATCAATTAATGCACTCCATATTCAATCCATTATATACTTCTTCTATTTAAATTTAGAAGGGCCACAATACTATTATAGGATGTCTGGAAAAAGTTGTCACATTTTCTAAAACTGCATCCGTTCAAGATTGGATTTTATAATGTCCATTCTGAATTAAATGATCTGGTTGGGAAGGGATATATTGTTAGAAAAATCTTGTTAGAAACATCTTCGCACAGTCATTTCACAAGTTTTAATCATATGGAAGTTTGAAACAATTTTGCAAAGTTCTTAGGAACAGTCTATTTGGGCATCGTCACTTCTGAATTACCCGGTTTTTGGTTTTCAAGTGCCTAAGCTTTTATGTGGAAGTTCATGATATAAATAATACAAGTAACTATGTAGAAGAGTCAAAATGATACTGACCAATATAAGCATGATTAAATAGGCAAGAAACTGGATATGAATACTCACCAGGTGCTATATATCCATAAGATCCCGCAACCATGGAGATTGTCTCATCCTTGTGAAGCATCATCTTTGCAAGCCCAAAATCAGCAATTCGAGCATCAAAGTTCTCATCTAGCAAGATGTTGTTTGACTTGACATCGCGATGAATCACTGAAGGATGACAATCATGGTGGAGATAGGACAGGCCTTGAGCTACTCCTAGTGCTATATTATACCTAGACACCCAATCGACTAGCATGTTGTTCTTTGGACTTTGTTTACTACCGTGCAATGCTGTTCCCAAATTCCCATTAGGCATATACTCGTAAACCATCATCACATCATTCTCATTATGCAAGTATCCTATCAATCTAACTATGTTCCTATGCCTCAATCTTCCTAGAAGTTCAACCTCTGCTAGCAAGTTTTCCCCTGCTTCAGCGTCACCTGCTGATCTCCACAACTTCTTCACTGCTATGATTGAGTGTGGCCTTTGGATCTCGGCCTTGTAAACAATCCCGGTTCCACCCATTCCGATCACATTTGATTCCTTCAAGCATGCTAATATGTCAGGAGAGGTGAAGTTCAGCCTTTGGAATGCTACAAGTCTCCAAGGCCATTCTTTGCTGCTGCTTGTAAACCACTCTTCTACTCTACTGCTATACAAATACCATCTTCTATACACCATCCTTCCTGCAAAAAATGCTAGCCCGACAGCTAGAATGGCTGATATTCCTACTGCAAATCCTATTATTACATGATTAATGTGCTTGTGTTTTGGCCGACCTGAATATTTTTCATTGCTCCTAGAACATGGGGGAAGTACGCCACCACAAAGTCCGGCATTGCCTCTGACTTCATTCGGGTTAATAACAGAAAACATGCCATTTGTGGGTACAGGACCTACAAGTTTGTTGTAGGACAAATTGAGCATTTCCAAAGCAGGTGAGTTCCCAAAATTTTCAGGTATTTGACCAGTTAAAGAATTGTTAGAAAGGTCAAGTTTTGATAAAGTGGGCATTCCTGCAACTGAGTGTGGAATTTCACCTGAGAGTTGGTTTTCCTTAAGGTTCAAAATGACCAGCTTTTCACATGAAGCAATACTCTTTGGGATCACGCCGGAGATATGATTGTAGGAAAGATCAAGGACAGAAAGGGAAGGGCAATTTTGCAACTGGCTAGGAATATGGCCATCTAAGTTATTCTTAGAAGCTATAAAATTCTGTAGGTTCTGAATGGAGAGAATCCCTGAAGGGAGGGATGAATAGAGGTTGTTGTATGACACATCGATGAAGGAAAGCGACAATGAGAGGGAAAGATCATCCGGGATTGCTCCGGTTAGATTGTTGTTTCCTAATTCTAGCCTCTCAAGGTTAGGTAAGGTACCTAAACCAGCAGGAATACTACCAGAAAACTGGTTGTTCTGTATTCTAACTCTGACCAATGAAGCACATTTCGAAAGGCTTAAAGGTATAGGACCAGAGAAAGAATTGTTAAAGAGTATAAGTTTTGTGAGATTGCCAGAATCACAAAGATTGGGAGGAATTTCACCTGACAAAGAATTTGATGAAACATCAACAAATTTCATAGGGGAATTTTCACCTAAATTAACAGGCAAATGACCTGTCAGGGAGTTTTTCCACAATGAAAGAGCTTGTAAGTTGGTTAAATTACCAATCTCACTTGGTACTTCACCTGTCAACTTATTGCACATCAAATTCAGAAGCTGCAGATTCTTCAACCTCCCAAAACTCTTTGGAATTTCCCCGGAAATTTGATTATCTGAAACATCCAAGAACAGCAATGATGAAAGATTTCCCAATTCCCATGGAAGTGCCCCTTCAAACTCATTCATGTACAGATAAACTGTGTCAAGCTTCTGTAACTTCCCAAGTTGTGCAGGAATTTTCCCACTTAAACTTCCAACAGCTAAGTCTAAGTACTGCAGATTACTCAAGTTTCCGAATTCTGAAGGTATAGACCCATTAAACTCATTATACCCAAGAATCATAGTCTCTAAAGATGACAGAAAACCAAGTTCAGGAGGAAGTTCCCCTGTAAGATTATTTCCTGACAGGCCTAAAAACTTCAACTTCTGTAGGTTTCGAAAGGAAGTAGGGATCGATCCCTCGAAGAAACTCCCTCGAAAGTCTAGCACTTCGAGGGAGTTACAGAAGCCGAGATCATCAGGTAAGTTACCCTCAAAGTTGTTACTAGAAGCATTGAGTGTAACTAGCCCTTTTGCTTCGCTGAAACCTGAAGGAAACCTACCAATGAAGTCATTTTGGCTAAGATCGAGGCTTACTAATGAGGTGAGATTAGAAAGGGATTTAGGCAGCGACGAAGCAAATGCATTGCAACAAAGATTAAGAACTGTCAAACTCTTAAGGTTTTGTATAGTATCTGGTATCTTCCCACTTATGTTCATGTTGGAAAGATCAAGTTTATCTACAAAACCTTCAGAGTTGCACCAAACACCCTTCCATTCACAATGCGAAGCCGGGTTTTTGGTGTTGTTATTCCAATCTTTGAGCTGATTCAAGGGATCAATAAAGGAGTCCTTCATTGACAACAAAGTTGATAGTTCATCATTTGGTGTTGCTAAAACAAGAGAAACACAAAATGAACAAAAACACAAAAAGATCAAAACTTTGTTTTTCATTTGCATTTTGCTCAATCAAATCTTTCTTCCCTTTAATTTTTTCTCGTTATGAAGACATTTTTGTGTGATTTTTTTGGATAAAATGGGGTGTTTTGGAGGTTATGATGATCAGAGATTATGGAAGAAAAGTGGCAGGTTCTTATTCTATAAGAAAGAAATAAAGTTAGATTAAAATGATTGATTAGTGAGATGATTAAATTAAGTTAATTCGTGAGGTCTTGGGAATCTAAAACAGCTAAGTAATGTTATGAATGTAAAAGTTTTTTGGAGTTATATTCCGACATTAAAACATGGAGAGAATGTGTTTTGTGGTCATTTACTGACATGCTTCTAGTTTGCATGATTAGGATCATGGTCAACCCAAATTATTTTTCTAATTAAATTATGTTCTTAATTTATAGTCTTTTGCCTCTAGTTGATTAAATTACATAAATTAACTTTTTTTTGTTAGTGATGTTATCTGTTTTGTGCAATTTTTTCTTCTTAAAGCTGTAAGTTTTGTACTTGATAGTTGTTGCACATAAAACATAATAACTAAGATTATTGGTCAGAGAATTAGAGAAATATAACATGCTAATTCATATGATAAGTTACATGAAAGTCACTCATAAAAATTATCTTATATTTCGTACAAAGTCACTCTTACCTTACCATACAATACTCATCTTATCCTAGAATTCTGGTAAGTAACACCTTTAAGCCTTCTATAGTTATGCACTAATGACATTGCATTATTTATAAATGCATTAGATTTCCAATTGTTCTTACATTAAGTCATCAAGTATAGCCTCACGAGATACAAATATGATGATTCCTTTATTTCTATCTCTTTTATTACTGTGGATGACAACTAACTTGAATTTCTCAGAGGTTCCATCTTAAGGACCCTCCCAAGACTTAAAGTTCACCTTACAAGTTCACCGGTATCCTAGTCCAATCACCTATCATGATCATCAACTCAGATTCCATACTTAGACAAGTATTAATTGTTGGAATTGAATGAAAAATCATTTTCAATTTGATTTAAGATCAGAAATGTCATTTTCTAATAGAATTTTTGATATGGATGTTTGCTATTTATGCAACTTAAAGCCCCACAAAATTTGATAACCCCACTATAAAGTTTGGTATAAGGATATGCACAAAATATAGTCTTTTTGTAATATTTGGTTTGCAAAAATGAATAGCAGTTGGTTTTAAATTGTATTTATTCCCAATTTGTCGTCTGACTTTAATTTTGCCTAAAAGAAATTTTCATGCTAAATCAAAAATCTTTGCACCTTATGAGGTGGCAAAAAGTTGCCTATTAACGTCCGACATCTATAATTTTACCTGTGCCAATTTTCTGACTTGATAAGAATAGGAATTACTTCTGAATTTTAAGTTAGTTTTATGATTTTGGGCACAAAATTTATATTTACTTGTTTTAGGCACAAAATAATATAATCATGATGTGCAACTGAGTTAAACCATTTTCAATGAAAAAAGATTGGCAATGCAAGTTAAATTACTTTTTTGGGGGGTTAAAATGTTGTGTTAATTTGGAGATAAATTGCAATTGTTTTGCGTCTTTTCATTTTATTGGATAGTATATGGAACAATCCAAACAAATAATTCTTTGTTTTTGTTTTTTGGTGTCAAGAAAGTTACAAAAGACAATAATATAGATGAAATTTGATCTCAAATCCTACTTACCACGCTACCACACTCAAAATCTTAACCTGTTACAATAATTAATATTCAAACATATAACATACACTAGATTAGGCACTACTAACCCTTCTTAAGGATAGATAAACCTATTACGCATGTCACCTTAACACAATATTTATGGATGTATCGATACAAAGATAATCACAACATGTAATTTATTGGCATATTTGCTATACTCATTCCAAAATCTAAATAAAATGAAATTAATCAAAAACAAGGAAGGAATATATTGTTTTTATTTATTTATTTTTTTTTTCTTGAAGAAAAGGAATATATTGTTTTATCAATCATAGATTCATGGTATGTTCTACTGTGGAGTTCCATTCCTTGCCCATTGAACCCCCAATAGCTCACATGCACTTCTCTGTCTTTAATCAACTATACATTACATATTTTTTTTTATTTTTTTTTATATGATTCAATTAAAAGAGAAATTCCAAAATAATTTAAACGGTGCATTTCCAAATAAATAAAAATAAAATTAAAAATAATAAATAATGAAAATAAAAATGAGATTCAATATATAATTATAAGAGCAATCATTTAAGGGACTTGAATGAAAAAGTTGGAAATTGCTGGAGACCATGTGAAGAAGGGCAGCTTCCCAGGCAACATTGCAAAGATAAAAGGACTACTGTACTGTCCCATTATTTGTGGGACACCCTTTAAATTACTTTTTTACCCTTTACTTCTTAATTTTTTATTTGTACAATAATTAGTTATTCAATTAGTTGTAGGATTATTTGATTTTGGCATTAAACTTTAGGAAATCTTTGTGATTTATGTAAAATTGTAATTGAGCCCATGTTTTGAGAATCCAAGCTTGTGAGAATTAGTTGCCCCACATGGGATTATGCTACACCACCTTCCTTTTTCCATCATTTATAAGATGATTAACTTGCTCTATTATGCTAAATTATCTATTTTAGATTCCACTCTTTTTTTATTTTTATTATCTTTGTCTTTGTGTACTTTTCTCCATGCACTTAATCATGATATTTTTTAGGAAGTAACTTACTAACTCACATATACTTTTTTTTTTTTTAAGAAAATACAGATATTTTAATGAAAATTAAGGAAAGATGATATTGTGCATTCATCAATTTTAAGCATAACATTCCGTCAAAAAAAATAAGCATAAGATTACAACCAGAGACATTGTCTCAGTGCAAAAACTAGTATCATTTACCAGCATTTCTTTTATTTCCCCAATTTCTACTCAATTACTATAACAATGTAAATTAAATGAAAAAAAATATATATCACTTGAATTAGTTAATGACAATTAAAAAATAAAAAATAAATAAAAATAAAGTACAAATTAGTTTTATTGAGGGAATAGTATTTTAGGTCATGCTCACCTTATTTCCCGATAGTTTAATTAAGTTTTTAATAAGTTTATGAAAATAAGTGTAATTATAACTAAAATAAGCTTTTTTTTTTTTTTTTTTTTTTGAGGGACTAAAATAAGTTCATTTAAGTTAATAAATCATGCTCCGAAGAAAATTTCCTATATATACTCTCGGACACTTTATCCCTTGATTAATTGGAAATCTTGGTATTCCCCTCAAAAATAAGTTTTAAAGAAGTAAATTAAGCTTTTAGCAACGAAGAATTTGTTGTGGACAACAAGTTAACAAGGCCAGTTAGGTACGTTTCTTTTTAACTTTGGGCCAAAAAGCCTTTTCTAGGCTGAGAGGTTTCAATGAATGTTGGAAATCAGGTCCATTGGGTAAAGAACATATAGGCTTGGGCTTGAACCCAGCCTTACTATTTCTGGCTTGGGCTTGAACCGAGCTTTATGCCTGGACCGAAATTTATGGGCAACATTCGGCCACTTACTATCCACCAAATGAAGAAGCATTACAAAAGTAAATCTATACTTCTACGTAGTATATTAAATAGAGTTTTAAAGAAAGTCTACTTGTCATGTGACATTGACCATCATGTAATTAAGTGTATGATTGCAAATTCATGTAATGATTTGGGACATCGTTGGAACCCAAATATTAGTTAATAAGTTGTAACACTGATGATGGATGTAGTTAGTTATGTAGCCATGTTAAGGTGGTAAACTAATTGTTAGATTCATTTGTAGTGATTTGTCATTTGTGTTCATGTCAAATTCATGTCGTACGAAATTTTGTTATAATGTCAATTACTTTAAGAAATAGTAATTGTAGATATATTTTAGTCCCTATCAATTTTATCAATTTTTTAATGGGTTCGATTTAAGTCAATATCAAGTCGGCCTAATTTTTAGTTTTTTTTTTTTTTTTTTTTTTTTTTTTTTTTGTCATTAAAATCAAGTTTGGATTGAGTAAATGGAAATCTAGAACAATTTGGGTTAAGTCCACTTGAATTTGGTGTAGTTATTGACTTGTGGTCCATGGGGATTAAATTGGATAGATTTATGTGCAATTTTGAGATAGAATTTCGGATCTAGCTAATTTTGCCAGGAATGAAATGCGACTGAAATTAAATCCTACAATCTCTAATGCCTTATCCAAAACCACAAAGCTAAATTTTAGTAAAAATATTTATTGCTGTAATCTATGAATGGAAAATAAGGAGTAATAATCTAACACAACAATTTCTTAATTTCATGTTTGGCCCAATTCGTGTAATCCTCAGTTAGTCAATTTTTCCATGGATAATGACTAATGAGCAACTTATGACTTTAGTGTTAGTGGGTCATAAATATACTCATTATGTTTCGATTCACAAACACACTAATCTTCTCCCATCCCCACCCCACACCCCAAGGAGAAAAAAAAATTGACTATTAAATTTTTAGAGGTGTTAAAAATTGACTTGACTAGATCCAATTCAATCTAATTCAAAAGTAACCCAATTCATATTCCAATTTATATAAACACAGTAATTTAGCATGATTTAACCTCGACCAAAACCAGACTTGACTGGACACAACCAAACCTAACCCATTGACTCATAATGAAACTTGTTTATAGATAATCGTACAAAATATTGTTTATTGTTATGAAAAAGAGAAAAAATTGATAGATTTTTAGTTAGCTGTAAAGTGAAAAAGTCATCATAATCTTTTATTGTGAGCTTAAATCTTGATTTATTAATTTTGATGAATATTTTTTTTTTCATGCATACTACTCGTACCTTATAATATACTCCGTAATACGTGGTATTAATTTAATTTGTTCCCACTTTATTGGAAACTACTCGTATATGCTCATAATGATTGTGGTTGAACAAGTTGCATTGCGTTGATGAAGGTTGTTGACGGGGAAGAATTAAAGTAGCAAAATATGAGCTAGTTCATGTTGGAACAACAAGTGTGTAGTATGTGAATTTTGTGAAAAAACTCAAAGTCCCACATTGGTGGGAAATGAGAGTTTTACTCTCTTTATAATATAGAGAGTGAGCTAAAGGGGTGTGGCCCTTGGGCCACCCACATTTTGTGGAGAGGGAGGATCTATATGGTAAACCATATATCACACACGCGCCGAACCGAGCCGGGCTGGGTCAGGTTAGGTTTGGGTTATTAAACAAACTTAATTTTTGTTACCGGTTTGATTAATATTCAGTTACAAAACGTTTTACTGTTTTGGTTTAAATTTTTCCGTTACATTGCTTGATTCTCGTTGTTGTTTTACTGCTAAACGTTGCACTGATTTAATGCCTTGATTCTTGCTTAACGAATACACTAATTGCAGTTACGTATCTTTACCTATAAAAGGACGGTTCCAGCTTTGTTTTTAAATACACCAAAAAAATACAGAAAACCACTTTGCAAAATATATTTTCTCTTCCTCTCAAAACAGTCCAGCAGTTTCTTTCTGATTTTCTGGTGTTCCGTTGTCCGGTGGTTCGGTGCAAAACCGCCGGTATTTTATACTTGTGAAAGACTGTTTTATCCTGGGGGCATCCGGTTTGGTACGAGCTGCTTGCACAAGTTTGAGGCAGTGCCGCGAATGTTCTAAAGAGAGCGACATAGTCCGCGATTCAGTCTTATTCTCGGTAACATTGTTCTTACTATTTTATTTGTGCAATTCCGTTTTTAACAGTTCATGCTATTAATTTTCTAATTATTACTCTTATATGAAAGAAATCTTTTTAAAAAAAAATAAAAAATGTTCTCATCATTTATCTGATAAAAGGATCATCTAATCAAAGTTCAATTGGCTAATTATGGTCCCAGCTCATCAACTTGCATTATCATGTGTTTTATGTGGGCTATAAGAAAAAAATATGCGTGGCATGGTAGGGCAAGCTAAACGGACCATAAATGCATAATTAACCTTGACATTTTTATGTTAGAGTTAAGATCATGTTTAGGCTCCATTCGCCTATTGTTTCATTTTAACTTACGGAGTATTTAGAGTATAATTAGATAAGATTAGATTTAGACTAACAAGTTTAAATAAGTTCAGGCTAGGGCTAAAAGTTTTTGTTTTACAATTCTTTGTATTTTAAACCAACAAAGAATATTGCATGAATATCCACATTGAAAGCTATATACGTGGTGCAAAAAATATTGTAAGGTGATCTTAATACAAATTACTGAATTAGGAAGTAATACTTGCCTAAAATAATAGCTAGGTTGATTTAAGAATTAAGAGCATTATTTTCCTGCCAAAATTAGTATAAGTTCATGTGTGCATTTTGGCAATTTAGCATCCAATGCAAGAGGAGACATGAATACGGTGTCCAAGTTAGTGCAATAAATCAATAATATTGCGCAATAATTACACTTATCAAAATCAATAATATTGCGCAATAATTACACTTATCAAAATCAATTCAGCTTAAGCTATTCAATAGTACTGGAAAATGTTTGACTCACAACTACTTATTTAAACCAAACCAATTCCGATCCCTTCAAGAAATAATATGACTTAATCCATTTGTTTTCATATTAATTAAAGTGTAATACGTCGTCTATGTTACTATGTATATGTAATACAGTACAAGTATATATTAATTATCGTTGGACCATTGGATAGGAGTAAGTGAAATGTGTGTGTTGTGTGCCGTTGGGCGGGGGCTTGTGTGTGGTTGGAACTAGTGTTAATAACAACATTATTGGTGTAGCTAACTAAAGAGTATTGTCGTACAGTGTTCCTTTGTAGTTAGTGTTGTGTACTCTGTACGAAAGGTGGTACAAGCAAGACTTGTAAGTGTAGATGGTGGTCTGTGGACCTAGCTTATTAATTCATCTAGTAGGGTTAAGAAATTCAATGGCATTGTCAAAAAAATAAACAAATTCATGCTCCGTTTGGTAGGGTGTAAAATGTTTTACATCATTTTCTCTTCTTCTCCACTATTTGGATGTAAAACAATTTTCCATCAAGAGTATAAAAGCTCTTGTATGAGTGAAATTTATTTTCCTTTTGAAATGGCGGGAAAACACTTTTCCTTCATTTCTTCTTTTTTCCTTAGCAATTTTTTACCTTTCCTCCTATCCGTCCTATCCCTTTCCCTTCCACCTTTTTTTTCCCAATGTATTTTTACATTTTATTATAAAATGTTGTACACAAAAAATTAATTTTACACTGAAAATGTTTTACACCCTATCAAATGGAGCCTCAATAGACAAATAGACACACATATAACAACTTGAATATACAAGTATATATACTTCGTATAAGAATGACTGAATGAGAATACAAGTTCACAACTCCTTATTCTGATGACTATGAGTATAGCGGCTAATCATACTCTACTCTAGGGATCAAAAGTATTATTAAAGAACTGATTAAACATTTTACATGTAATAAAATTGAGTAGAATGTCAGCTAAATTAAGTTGGTAAGGTTAATTAAAGGTTTAGAGTTGGTATTTACTATCTAGTGTGTAGGGATTGATCTCAATTAAATCAATACAAGTATATCTTTACATGGAAAAAGTAATTTTTTACTGTCAGAAAATCGAATATAGCTGTCTTTTACTTTGCTGCAAGTAGAATATTCTTGAGCATGGTACTTTTTTGTTGACTGTGTTGAGCTGAGACAGAAACACGCAGTCTTGTAATTACTTTTTTTGTACTCCAATAATTCACCGTCGATTTGAATGCATGTCATTTGCTTTTGCATCAACTTTTGTAACCTATGCCACTTTTTTTTATTTTTGGGTTTTTCAATATAGTAACCCTCTAACTTTTTATTTTCTACAGTGTGCCTCCCTTTTTGAGAAATCCACACTATAACCACAAAATACATTTAGTTTATATACACTAATCTTGTCGTTATCCCGCCGTTAACAAATTCCGTTAGTTTTCTGACGGAATTTAGGTTCGTCGGAACGATTCCCTCGGAAAACGGCCTATTTCTAGTAGTGCCTCCTCCCTTCGTCTGACGGCGGCCAGCGCCCATTCATCCCTCAATTATCCACAATTCACCCCTCAATGAAGATTAATCTCATTTGTGTTCGAATTTCAATGTTCAAATTCGTGTTTTGGTTGTTTTAAGGTGATTGATATGATATTCTTTTTTTTGGCTTTTTTTTCGATCTAAAGTTCATGATTTCATTCTAATTCAAATATCTGATTTTCATTTTAAATTTTCGTTTTACTTCTCAATTATTTTAGAGTTGTGGGTTTTTGGTGTGGTTGCTCTGTGGGTGTTTGGTTTTCATGTTATAATCTCTGATTTTATCAATTTTTTTTATTTTTTATTTTTTATTTTTTGTAGTGTTAGCTGTTGTTGTGTTGATTTGTGGGTGGTTGATTCGGGAGCGTGGGTGAGCAGGGGTGTGGGTTGCGGCTGTTGTGATTGCAGTGGTGGTTGTCTGAATTGTTGCTGTAGAAATTAGTTAGCGGGTGCAAAGGAGGTGGTTGTATCGTTGATTGTTGCGGTGCGGTGCTGTGCTTGGAGGTGTTGCTGGCGTTTGGTGGTGACGTTGTGGTTGTTCTTTGTTGTGGGGAGTGGCTGGCAGTGGGGTGAGGGGAGGGGGCTGGCAGTGGTGAGGGGGTGGTTTTGGAGTTTTTTTTTTTCTTTTTTTTTATTTGTAAAAATTATCAAAATTTAAAAATTAAAAAAAAACGCGACCAATGATTTAATGACAAGTGGATTTTTACCTGGTATAAACAGGTAGGGTGACCTGCTTGGTCCATTTTGGGAGGAAAAAATACAAACTTCTGTCCAATACGGGAGAACCGGCCAAAGGTTTGTCTGTTTATGTTCAAAAAATCCAATGTTTATTTAATTGATCAAATTAATAAAACTATTTTTCTTTTATGTTGATTGATTGACAATTGTCCTTTGAACCATCAAATTCATATCTTTAATGGCTTATAAGTGATAGATGGCCTAAGTCTTCATATATATTCTAATCCAAATCAATGAAGAAAGGGTATCCGATTAGTTGTTTAATATACTTTCTAATACGGACTGCAACCTTTATCATCGTGACAATTGGCTATGAAGATTCCATCTTTACTAAGGAAATGGCAAGAATCTGAATCTAATTATTATTATTATTATTATTATTATTATTATTATTATTATTATATCTTAAAACAGACAAATTAGACATACAACCTATAGAAAATTAATGGGAAGCCGAGATACAATATGGGCCTCCACTCCTCTAACTATAGCAAAGTCTATCCTAGTGAAAATATGAGCAGCAGCATGTGCCCCAATGTCTTGAGTCGCTGAGAAATTCTGAACCCTTTTCAGCAACGCAACAGTCTCCTTTTCTAATTCTCCAAGTGAAGAAAAGGAGAAGGGGAGGAAACCATATCCAATTGTTTGACAACTGGATTCGTACTTGACCCGCTTCCGATGAGCCACATCAGCCACAACCCGTCCAGGAACAAAGACAGATAGCCCAATTTGTGTTAAAGGAGAAGATCCTGTATTATTATTATTATTATTATTATTATTATTATTATTATTATTAAAAAAAGAAAAAAAAAAAGTCTATGCACAGTTGTACACTACACCGATACTTTGATTTTTTGTATAAGAAAATTTTTGTGGAGAGATTGATTATGGTTAGTTAATTATTATTTTCGTGCTAAAAAATTTAATTATTCATTATGATTGTGGTTGATCACTGTCTATGCACATACGTACTATCAAGTATGCAACATGTCGATTTTACAATTTATTGCTAATATTTAACTTTCATCATCAATACCTCTAATTATACAAAGTACTGTTCTATAGGCACTCATTAAAAAGAACGATTAATTATCACTTTAAAAAATCTCTAATAATACGTGCCAAAATTAATTAATACAGTAATTGGATGGTAATGATGAATACAGACAAATGCGATGCTTAATTATGGATTACTACATACTTGATATTACCCTATTAGGACCAATTCTCACAAAATTGCATTACAAGGTCTACAATTAGTTCTTAATATAATTTGTCAATGACTTTAGAGTGTTTCCCGGAATGCAACTTCATATTTCCTCAGATTAGGGGTACTGTCGGATGTTCCAAATACTATATGTACTAACTACTAAGTATGTGTTAAATAAATTTACTCCTTTTGATTTTATGTTTAAAAAAAACTTGCGAGTTACTCAGTGCAATTACTATGTGTGAATGGTCCATCATATAACAAACGTGTTATGTGCGCAACATGTCAATTATGACGAGCAACAATGATATACTATTACGTATCCCTTATGAACTAAGAAAAGCATGATTAGAGAAAGAAATAGAAAGAAGAATCTCATTTTCATGTAAAAATTACACTCACGCAAATTAAACGGGAAAAATGATCATCTATTACATGTTATTAAAGGCAAAATTAAGAGAGACACTTGGCGGCGTTACAATTGAAATTTTCCCTCCAAAAGTATTTGCGAAAAAAAAATCTTACTCTAACAAAGGATTGTATCTAGATTATTACATTCGCTTTACATAAAATCTTAATTAAACTTTCCGAAATATTAAATAATTTATTATAACTATTATTTGTGGTTATTTTTTCAAATATACTTCATACTTTTAAATAATTGGTGTGTCGAGTACTTATTTTTTATACGTTTTTTATAACTTTGTTGTCATTAAAAGTATTTAAAAACCGTGCATCTATTGCACAGGATTTAACCTAATTTTAATAAAAAGAAGATAATGTAAAACAATGAAAGTTTCGATCAATTTATACGACATTTATTGGTAGATAAATACTCCGTAATTTTATTTTATTTTTTTGTTTTAAAGATTGATTCAATTCATAAATAAAAAATCATACTGACATCTACAAAATGATTTATATCTAATTACTGTATGAAAATTGAATCAAATAAAAACATTCTTTCATTGGATTGTCAAGTGAAACTCCTACCGTAGAGGTGTTAATAATTCGGGAACTCGGGTCAGGTTTTGCAAAGTTGGTTCGGGTTGTGTCCATATGAGAATCTAAACCGGGTATTTTTCGAGTCAAATCAATTTGTGTCGATCAGTTAAGTTTTTAATACCAGTCCTACCTCAGTACCTCCTATGCTTATACGTGTGCATACGGTGTATATTGTAACATTATTGCTAAGCTATACAATAATTGGTAATTTGATACGTTTATAATTGACATCTTTGTAAGTTCTAGCGTGGATCATTGCAATCTCGATTTCACTGTCAAACCCCCCCCCCCCAAAAAAAAAAAAAAAAAAAAAAGCCGTACATAGTCTGCAATATATGGAACTACTATTAGAAGACACAATCCGTTGTTGGCAATAGGGGCATAATCCGCATAATGTCATATTCATAACATCAACTTCCTTATTGCTTTAATTTCATCTGAAGCTAATTATATGTTTGGTTATCTCGTGCACTCTTTCACAATTAAGGATGTAACGTGAACGTACTCAAAATACTCTGTTAGGAAATCGAGTGGTGTTGTGTTGATTAATGTTGAACAAGTCAATGAAAATTATTTAAGAACGGAAAAAGACAATAAAGAATATAAACAAATTAAAGAACACAAGAATTTACGTGGTTCGGTCAAATTAAACATACTTCCACGGTCCACATGTGAGGGATTCAAGAGTTTCTTCACTATAATGGAGAAAGAAAGAGAATAATACAAGGAGTCTTAAATCTTAATGGCTTAAAAGGCGTGATCTAATTGATCATCTAATGGGTCCTTCTATAACATAATCAAAGAAATCCTAATAAAAACCCTAAGAGTATTCCCCAAGTAAATTCTAATAGTCGTCATGTGGAGAAAGCTGATTAGGAAATAATATCATAAGTTATAACACCTTGATCGAAACTGTCAAATTTATAGCTCATAAGCTAGATCTAGCCTGCCGCAAGCTTCCATAAGGCCAAGCTAAGCTATAGTTCACTCGCCTAGCTTAGAGCTGTAGCTCGATGCTTCTATGTTGATGAAGCTCACTCGTCTAGAGCTATAGCTTACCGTTCATTGCAACTTTAATTTCTTGCCTACGCACTACTCCTTGATCTAGCGAGCTATCGCTGGTTACTTTAAAGTGACTAATACTTCATTTATTTGAATTTCTAGTTTCTTTTTTTTTTTTCGCTATATTTGTTACAAAATTCTAGTAGTATATATATTTTTTTCATTTTACTTTTTGATATGACGAGTGACATGAGACAACCAATTCAAGCCTTAATCTTTGTGTTACCTAAACTCTATTCATCACTTGTCGGCCAAATATCGAAGTACTTATTTATCATAAATAAACAGTAAATTTAAATTTAGGTTTTTTGGGTGGATCTTACAATTCATTTCCCACTTTAAACCAACTACCCTAAATATATTACGAGTACTACACTAATTATTTGTAGATAAAGTGCTCTGACCATTCTCTCCCCACATCCTACAATTTCAAGGATTGATTTTACTAAGAATAATCATTATTCAATACAAATTATTAAGTACGGAGTAATTTTTTTTTGAAAGTTTTCGACTTTTTGTACAGTAACGTATTAGAAAGAATGAATATGAAATTCGATTCAATTCTCAAAATAAGAAATATAACTATGATCATATTCATGTATGTAGTACAAGTGTACAACGTATATTCATATAATAAGCAAATTGCTGACTTTTACAAGTGATCCAAGTTGTTGGAAAAGGTTAAAAGCCCTACTATTTGTATGAAATGACTAGGGCCTAGGGGTAACAATGATTGTGCACAAATGCACAATTGATTAGGTGCTAAGCTAGGTGTATTGGAGAATTTCAAATTTTGCATATCTTAATTAAGGATGCTACAATCTGTAAAATTTATACGAGTAACAAGATTGTTAGGGTATTTGGGTAATTTTCTTAATTTACTCATAAATTTTGTGTCTTTTCCTTTACTATTTTCTCTTCTAGAATGCAAACTTGAGTAAATAGTAAAGGAAAAGACACAAAATTTATGAGTTTAGGAGACACAAAAAATTGTTAAATTGTTTTGCAAACAAAGATACTCTATATTTAAAAAGATTTTATTTTTCTTTATTTCACACGATTTTGGATTTAGATTCCAAGTTCAAATTATATGCTAGCTAGAATTAAAATCAATCAAACCATTGACTTTTGAAAAGGGGCATAGTTTATGGGATTCCCCCATTTGATGGGTACAATTAAATCAAACCAAAATTTAAGGAATCATGCGCCTAGAAATAGCCAATGAGAAATCTTTATATAAATAAATCACATAGTATCAAGAAGACTACAAGAACCAAGGTTGAAGACATAAAGACCAAGTCAAAAGATGAATCTTTTGGGAGGATCCACTTAAATATCGATATTGCATTAGGAGTTTTCTTCACGAGAAGAGTCTTCTGATACAATGTTTACTTTTTCGTTACCTTTACATAATAAATCAACAAACTAGATAAATACAATCAATTAAAATATAAAAATTAAAGTGAAACTTAATTAATTGCCAAGTTTATGTAATCAAAACAAGCTTAATTAATCAATCAAAGAAGAAGAGAGAAATTAAAGAGTCTAAAATCTTACAAACTAATTAATATACTATAATTATAAGATCAAAAATTCCCATTTTTATCAATTCTCTCAATTTCTCACAACAATAAAAAAAAAAAGAGATTAAAAACAAGAAGGAATTTTGATCAAGAGAGAGAAAAAGAGAGAAAAGATGTAGAGAGAAAGCCAAGCATCAGACTTGCCTAGAGGTCAACATTCCCTCCAAGATCATGCATTTACCATCATCATCATCATACATAACATGCTTTAAAGCTTTATCTTTTGATGAAATTTCTTCTACACATCATCATTATCGTACATAACATGATCATCAACACCCATAACTTTTCGCTTCATCCTTCTATGATGTATGGATGAGATTTGAACTCGTAACTTTTTTTCTAAACTTGAACTTAGCTTGTACACCATCCTTCTTCTTCTTCTTCTTCTTCTTCTTCTTCTTCTTCTTCTTCTTCTTCTTCGATCTTCTTCTTTTTCTTCTTGTTCTTCTTTGCCTTAGTCGATTATTAAGATGTAGCAATAGATGATTAAGATGATAATTAAAGAAGAGATCAAACTGTAATTACAAGGTAGAGATGAGAAAAATGAGAGATGTAGAAGTTTAGAACTAACCGAGTAGGAGGGTTATAAATATAGTAGCATTCATGTATTGGTTAATGCTAAATAAAATAATAGTATGTTCCTATAATTTAAAATCTCCAAAGAAGGTGGGGTTATTTAAAAAAAAATAAAAAAAAAATAAAAGCTCCTTGCCAAACAAAATAAAAGAAAAAAAATGAAAGAATTATGTTATGAGACTACTACATAAATAAAGGGCCTACTTTCACATGTTTTTGCAGTACCTGAATAGAGATGGGAGATGAATTGAAGAATATCTCTAAAGTTTGAGGTTGGCATGGGATCAAAGTGGGAATCTAAGATGAACCAATTAGTGAATTCAAATTTATGTTGGGTCCATCCTAACAAGTAGTAAAAAGTTAAAAATTAAAAAAAATGTTTTTTTTTAAAAAAAGCTAACATCTATGGTATAATAATTGACTGTACCATATAATAATAATAAAAAAAAAAAAAAAAAAAAAAAAAAACTTTTGTTATAACACCACAAAAATAACTCAAAAATTTGATTTCACCGCCTCGTAACGGATTTTGGATGGAATCCGTTAGTGGGGCCATAACTGACATGTGTCAAATGCCTATTGGTTTTTAAAAAATTATTAAAATAAAAAAAAATTAAAAAAAAAAAAACCCCTAAACCCAAACCCAACCGGCACCACCTTTCCCCAGCCGCGCCGACAACCTAATTAATCCAAGCCGCCGGAACCTCTAGCCCCCACCAAAACCGCCGAAACCAGCCCTTACTCTCTCCCCCCTCCCCGAAAACCACCCCAGCTCCGCGTAGCATCACATCTCCAACCACAAATTAGCACCGAGCAACCCCGCAACCACCTCCGCCACTGCACAAAACCAATTCCCACCCCTTTGAATCACCGAAAATACCGATTCGCACCGATCCTGTGGATTGTGGTTGGTATTTGCGGGGTTCGAAGGTGATGGGGTTCGAATTGGTTGTGATTGTGGTTGATGTTTTCGGTCGTGGTTCAAAGGTGCTAGGGTTTCAATTCAGCGCTTGGGGTTTCGAATTGAATTGGTTGGGGTTTCAACGGTGAAGTTGTAGTTGCTGAGGGATATGGTGATTTGCATTGGGTAGATGGTGATTTGCGGTGGGTTTCGCCGGTTTTGGTGGGGCAGGAGTGCCGGCGGTGGGGGACAGGTGGTGCCGCTGGTGGGGTTGGGCTGGGTTAGGTTGTTTAGGGTTTTTTTTCTTTTTTTTTTATATTTTTTCTTATTAATTTTTTTAAATCAATAGTTTAGTGACACGTGTCTGTTGTAGACCCCACTAACGGATTCCATCCAAGAATCTGTTAAGCGGTGGTGAAATCAAATTTTTGGTTCTTTTTGTGGTGTTATAATAAAAGTTTTTTTTTTTTTTTTTTGTGGTATTATTTTTAAAATCGTGTCTTTTTTGTGGTGTTATTTTGCAAAATTTCCTTAAATTTATTAAGGTGGTAAGGTTAAATCGTGGAAGAAGTCTAGATCCACTAGAGGGTTGAAAATAAGATACTCTATAAAAGGAAATAAAGCCCTCAATTATATATGCCATTTTTATACCTCGATTAACAACTGTGAAGATGAGATACAGAGCGACACCCTCTACTGGCTCCACGCTTCCACCACCTTAATCTCATCTTAAAATTACCAATAATGGAAAGAGTATTAAAAATGTAAGTATTTGTATCCATTCTCACTCAACAAGATTTAACTGTACTTATATACCCTCGGTTATAAGAAAATAACTCTTGAGCAAAAATTCTAAAAGATGAGAAAGAGGAAATTAGACACGCGTACAATGTTTGGGTGACAAAAGATGAGTTGAAAGGTCAATTGTAACCTACTAATTGCACTGTAATATAAACAAGTTAAAGCTACAAAAGAAAGCTTAATAGTCTAAACTATATGCATTTGCATTATTATTTCTTATTGTTTGTAATAATAGTAAACTATTAGTATGTTGTTTAATCATACTTTTTGACATTATTGACATATTAGTTACATCACTTTAGTTGGAGTATGTGGATCTATGCATGCCACGTATGTAGGGTCCAACATTATTAATTAAATGGGTACTAATTTAATATTATATTATATCGCTAATAAATAAAGTCAGTCTCGCATTCAGACCACGAGACAGCGACACTTGGCATTTCAGTTTTTCGCCAAGTGTCAAGCCACGTAGGCAACAAATAGGTTTTCTTGTGACACATATGATGCTAAGTAAGTGAATTTTGGATAGATTTTTTAAGATAAAATTGTGGTATAGAGTTTTATTATCGATAGAATTCTTCATATATACAAGATTAATCATAACTTTTAATAAATATCCTATAACTCAATTTTATTTTCATCATCAAATTCGTTTTAAAAAGTTCTTTAAAATAAGATCCATTTATAATATATTTAAAATAATAGAGAATTAGTAAAAAAAAAAGTTTAATCGGTAAAAATACTTTTAAAATAATTTAAGTATGATATCGTATGTCTAAATATCCTACAATATCAAAAGTGATTATATGACCGCATTTAACATTCAAGCCAAAAGGTTTATCCAACAATTTATTAATTCAATACTACGAGTATGAGAAATCCAAAAAAAATATACTAAAAAATATTAAATGATAAACGGTTATAATAAAGTTTGATACCTATCATTATAAGATAAATTTTGATAGTATTTATGATAAGAAATACAAATTGTTCGTTAATTACAATTAAATTAAAATTTGTGATACCTACCATTATAAATTGACACATCATACGACACAAACAAAATTTCGTATCAATAAAAAACCCTATCAAGCAAATTTTGTGTTAGTAATTTTGTGTTAATTATTTTTGGTTATCAATGGGCGGGTAATTTTTAGTTTAATTTTTAAAATCCTATGTTTAAATTAGTATTTCTAATTATTACTTACATTGTATTAATTTGGGATACTCAACGATTATATGTTTATGTTTATTTACTAAATATTTTTTTACATGCAGATCTAACACATCATACGACACAAAAATAAATTCGTATCAATACAAAACCCCATCAAACGAATTTTGTATTAGTAATTTTGTGTTAGTTTTAGGTCATCAATGTCCGGGTAATTTATAAAATCTTATGTTTAAATTTATATTTGTAATTATTAGTTACATTGTATTTATTTAGGGTACTTAACGATAATTTGCTTATGTAATGGCATACGATTAGATGTTGTATGCTTAATATATGAATGGCTTTGGTTATTTTTGGAGATGATGAAAAAATTCCAATGCATAGATTTGATTTTATATCGCAATAATTTTTCATTTATTGATAAATATATTGATTTATTTTATATAAATGTAAAGATTTAATTTATATCAATTTCGATTTGGCTAACATTTCAAGGTTCAATTTATCCATTGATGTAGTAGGATGGTTGTGGACGAGGTTGGTGATTCTATCGAAAAAAAAGATATGGTAAAACAATGAATAATGATTTAGGATTTAAATTATTAAAAATTTATCATTTCACATTAAAGATTTTATATAATGGAAAAAATATCATATTTACAATTTATTTATATTTAATAAATTCTTTATAAATTATAGTAAAAAAAATATTAAACTTTTGTAATTTTGTCTGAAATTATTAAATACAATAAATCAAATAATTAAAAATCTTAGATGAAAAAACCGTGCATTGCACGGGCTTCCATCTAGTATATAATAAATGAGAGAAAATTCACAATTTATTTTAAAATAAAAATATTAAATGATATACTATGTACAATGAATAAATAACAAATTTATCACATAAATACAAAAAAAATTGTTTTACAAAATACAAACAAACTGTGCATCAAACGGGCTTCATCTAGTTACTAAACATATTACGGACAAAACAATTATTAGTTCTTGTCCAATTATTATTAAATAAATCCAAACGTATAAATTAAAGGTTGTCGTATCACTCCAAGATTAGCTCGAATGGCTAACATACATTTAGCTAGCTAAAGAGTACGGAATCCTTCGTCCGTCCGTTAAACATTGTTCTATACTAATTGGTTTTTTACAATTTTAAAAATACATTTTAAATCATAATTCTCTCTAATTTTATAGACGTATAAATTATAAAAATTCGATTAATACTCAAATGATCATAGATATTGATTCAACAAAATTCCACATAATTGTACGTACATAAAATTCTTACAGATCAATTAGTGACCATTTTGGTTTTAAAAATATAAGTTTATGCAAAAATCATTAAGGAACGAACGAAGGACTCAAGGAATTATATACTACTCCATATCATTTTACATTGCGACTAAGACAATATATATATCACAAGTAATCCAACCTATATTCTTAATTCCATCAACTAACATCATTTGATCGAATTGCTTTCATCAAAATCAAGACACACATACATTCTATTTCGATAAAAGGAACATAGATATAAGCCATATACTTGCATTAATTCAGCTGTTAGTCTTTGTTTGTCGGCAGAACTACTTGAAAAGTATCATTAGAATAGTATTAACAATATAATATAAAAAAATATAATTAGGGTAAATTATAACTATCAATGCAATTCCTATTGGGTTGCCTTTTCTTGTGTACTAGATTAATTACTATATTGAAACAGACAAAAGTTCATGCCCTGAAATAAAGAGTTCATTTGATAAAATTAATGGTAATATATATTTCACATTATATATATCCTACAATCGATTGCGTTTTATTTACTTGATTTTTTACTTATCTAATCTTATTTTAATTAAATTTAACTCAGTTCGATCTCTTAAATTTATTATAAAAATTCATTACCCATAACATAAGTAAAAATAAGATGAAGTAAATTTGTTTTTCGGGCAAAATTTCATTTTAGTAATCTTTGCTTTGAGTATTCCCGATCCCACTTTATGAACTTAAAATTCACAAAGTATTTAATTTCTTCTTGGGTACCTCAACCTAGATAATAACTACTCCAATAAATTATTGAGGGGACAATACTTTATAAGTCAAGTGGATTTACAATAGTTGGCTGGAAAAATAAAAAAATAACTATAGCCAAAAAACTTTAATGTGTCTTTAATCTAAAAGGTACGATTATAGACGAATTGTTCATAATTAAATAAAATATTTATCCATTCGATTGTGTGAAAAGTATCAATAAAATTAATACTTCGTCCTAACTTAATCAAAGTGATGTCCACCTTAATTAGTTGATGTATCTATAAACTTTGTACTCCAATCCTGAGATTTGAGCTAAGTAAAGCTATATATATATTAAACAATTTACATAGTTTTTTAAGGTAAGATTGTTAGAATATTATCATTAAAATGCAATTATATTGAATCAAGCTTTAATTTTAATATCTAATATAAATATTTTCCTTGTGATAACGGATCAAACCTTTTTATCATCTAGTAAACCTACATCATCCAAATTAGATGTGAGTTATTTCAACTCATTTTTTTAGATTTATTATGTAATTATTAGAATAGATTTACTTTTTTTGACTAATAATAATTTGGTTGCTTTTTAATAGTTTTTTTTCCTTTCTTTTATAGGTACGTGACTTTTGTGGAAAAAAGGGAGATAACTCCATCCAATGACAGAACTCACGTGACCTAAATTCGTACAAGCATAAATACTACAAATGTACATGCATTTCTCTTAATCTTATCCACCAAACTATAAAACCATTGGTGAATGGTGAATAAATAGAAAGAGGCTTTTGCATTGGTCCAAAAGCTCACTACAAATAACATAACACTTCTCATCATTTTCAATGGAATGGCGGTACTTGCGGATGAGAAAAGGAAAAGAATTCCTTAAATTGTCGGTGGATAAGACTCTCAACTAATGGCCCAATGGGAACTTGTTCTATGATTTGATCAACTACCCATTACAATAGTGCTCAAATTTAGGTATAGATAGCCGGTCAAATTTAATCAATTAGGGGTGTATTCTATTCGCCTGATTAGAAGAAATTTTAAGACAATGAAAATTGATAGTATAATCAGGAGTAAATTAAAGGTGAAATCACCTTGATTTTTTAATTTTTTTTTTTTTTTTTTGGTGGGGGGAGGGGAGTGGAGGTGGGTGAAGTTGTATTTTATTGAATCCACACAACTTAACTAAATAATAGGTCGAACATGATACCTTGAGTTAATATATTTTGTTAAGGGATTTGAAATCAAAGCATACTCGTGATAATATGTAAATCAAATTAATTTTCAAGAGGGGTTGTAGCCCTTGTGGGTGATGTAAGTTTGGTTAACCAGGTTCGAGCCAATTTTGCTAAAATAATTTTTTGATCTCTACTCTTAGGCTAGCTCTTGGCCTTTAATTTAGTATGTAGGTGTTATTCTTCGTATACTTTATACTTAAGATTTCCAATAACACAAAGTATGTTCATGTTACTTTCGTACCAAAATCACAAATTAACCATTAAAATACCACCATTCATTAACTTTCTCTTTTATGATCACACTGATAAAAATTTACGCTAGAGTAGAAAACTTAACTAGAAAGAAACTAAACGATGAGGGTATATATTTAAATTTCTTTAATTTTTTTTTTCTTTTTGGTAAAACAAGTTTAATTTTTTATTTTTTTGGTACTTAGTCCTAGGCAGTGGCGGAGCCAGGATTTTCAACTTGGGGGGACAAAATGCTTAACTTACGAAAAGCTTAACAAAAAAAAAAACAAAAAAAAAACTCACACACAAATTGGTTAATACTTAATATTAAAATTTCAAAATACAAATATATACTTAGTCATACAATTCAAAATGATGAAAAAAATTACATAAACATTACATTAAAATTACAAGTTCATTCTTCGAGTCTTCATACTTTGAAATCGATCAATAATCTTTTCGTCGGAAACTCGTAAGAAGACATCCTTCTCAATAAAAGTGACCAAACAATCATTCATAAGTTGATCACCCATGCTATTTCGCAACTTGTTTTTGACACATGTCATTGCAGAAAACACTCTTTCAACACTTGCCGTGGCAACGGGAAGAATCAACATCAACTTGATAAGCAAATGAATAAGAGGAAAAGTCTTATGCTTATTGGTTTTAACAAGCATCATAGAAAGAGAATTAAGGTCATTTAAACCTTGAAATCTTTCATCATTTAGCATATTCTCCATGAATACATCAAGTTGATATTCAAGAGCCATCAAATCAAAGCTTGAAAATTCTTCGGGATAAAAAGAGGCAAGTTTAAGTACCTTATCTTTATCAAAGGATGAGAAGTTATCTTTAGGACTTAAACAAGCCATACATAATAGTAACTCCATATTCCTCTCATTAAATCGTTCATCAAGTTCTTGAAGATGCAAATCAATTAGTCTTAAGAAAATTCCAACCCGAAAATGATGTTCATTTGTTGCTTCTTCAACAAAACGTCTTGATCTTCCATGAGGAACATAAAGAGAATCCATAGTGGGAATAACAACACCATGTTTAGTGCAAAATGAAGTTACCTTGTTTAAGAGAGTATCCCATCCTCGCTCCCTCATTTTTTGCAACACCGTTTTTGTATAAGTGACAAGTTCCATGGCATTTACAATATCTTGCTCCTTTCTTTGCAAAGCAACACACAAATCATTAGTGTATCCAAAAATAGTCAACATCAAGTGAGCAACAAAAATAAAGTCAAATGACTCTAATTGTCCTAAAACAATTTGAGCTTTGAACTTATCTTCCGATGCACCATGCTTCCCAATTTGTACAAGCACCTTAATAATTGTAGGAAATAAGAGGATGGCATTTAAAAGTGACTTGTAATGAGAACTCCAACGAGTATCCCCGGGCCTACTCAAACCAAGTTCTTGATTTAAACCCGATCCACTCACAATATCCCCAACATCCAAGGCTCGAGCAACTTCTTGAGCTTGATCTTGACGAATCATTTCTCTTCTCTTGCAAGAAACTCCAACCACATTCAACAAATTTCCAAGTATCTCGAAAAGCCAACCACAACTATCATTCTTTTTAGCAACGGCAACTAATGTTAGTTGAAGTTGATGAGCAAAACAATGTATATAGTAGGCACTTGGAGTATCATTCATAATCAAAGTCTTAAGGCCATTTATTTCACCCTTCATGTTGCTAGCTCCATCATACCCTTGCCCTCTTATCATAGATGGGCTCAATGAATGTTCAACAAGTAAAGACATGATTGCATCTTTAAGAGTTAAAGCGGTAGTATTAGCAACATGAACAATGCCTAAAAATCGCTCCATTACCTTTCCACTATCTCTATCAACAAAACGCAAAACAAGAGCTAGTTGTTCTTTTTGGGACACATCACTTGACTCATCGGCCAATATAGCAAAGTAATCATCACCAACTTCTTCTATTATGCACCTAGTTGTTTCTTTGGCACAACAGTTAATAATGTCCTTTTGAATAGGAGGGGAAGTCATTTGACAATTTTTAGGTGCATTTTCAAGAGTATGTATCCTTACTTCCTCAACCTTTTCTCCTAACCACTTCAAAAGCTCAAGGAAATTACCCCTATTATATGACTCCCCACTTTCATCATGTCCACGAAATGCCAAACCTTGCCCCAAAAGAAATCTTAAACAAGATAAAGATGCTTTCAAGCGGATAAAATATTCACTTTTAATCACATCACTTGCATTGTCAATCACATTCAAGATTGATTTCTTTTTTTCATCTCTTAAATTCACATATTTCTCATAAGCAAGATTATGAGCACTTTTAATTCCACCAACATGCTTCTCAAATCTTTCCGGTTTATTCCATGCCCTAAACCCTCCATCAACAAATGCATCACCCCCCGGTTTAATACCAACTTCATTCTTGAACAAGTAACATACAAAACAAAATGCAGCATCTTTTTCAATACTATATTCAAGCCAATCCCATTTGTTGAACCAATGAACACTAAAGCGACGCAAACCAGACACTTGTCTTGTAGGGAAGTCATGAGTTTTTGGTTGGCAAGGTTTTTTAAGAATATAACCCCTCCTAACAGCATTTCGTTCATTTGCGGGGTAATCCATAATGTTTATTCTTTTTCCCGGATCATGAGGAAGAAGTTCAACATCATACACCAAATCTTCCTCTAATGGTACATTACTATTACTTGAACCACCCATTTCCATACTATTTTCTTGACTTTGAGGGGAGCTAAATGAAGGTGAGTTATTGGACTCATTTTCATTGGACTCATTTTCATTGAGTTTCGTTCTTTTAAACAAGAATTGTCGAAGATCGGGTTGTTTAGTTGCCTTTGATTTGTTTGAATTTGGTGAATCGTTTGACATTTCCTAATTAAATCGAAAATTATATATCAATTTCCACAAGACCACACTAATTAAATCGAAAATTATATATCAATTTCCACAAGACCACAATCCACATCATTACATAATAACAAAACCTAAGAGGCTAAGATTTTAAATTTCTAATTCAACTACACATTTCAATAATTTACAATAATTAATAAATTTAAATTCACATTTCACAAAAACAACCAAAAACTCTAACAGGGGAAACAATCAAACATTCAAACAAATATAAATCAATAATCATTTATCAATTCAAATTATTCAATAATCAATACCCACAAGGCCACAAATGACAAATTCACAATAAAAATATAAACAATTAAACATTTAAACAAGTAATAAAAATATGAAATTCAGAATTAAACATTCATTGATTCATACCTCCATTGAAATGCATATGACGAACAGACGAAGTGTCGATCGAAGACTCGAAGTCACGCTGTCACGCTGTCACGAACTCACGAAGACACGAACAGACGAACTCACGAAGTCACGGGCTCACGGCTGTCACGATTCACGAAGGACGAAGGCTCAAGGGCTGAAGGGCGGCTGTTGAACCTCGTCACCAGGGGGGAACTGCCGGCGAACGGTGGACGAACAGACGGCTAGGCGAGTAGGCGAACAGACGAAGTCACGATTTCACGAACACACGAAGTCACGAAGGAGGAAGGACGAAGGCTCAAGGGCGGCTGTTGAACCTCGTCACTGCTGCGAACGGTGGACGAACAGACTGCCGGCGAAGTGGCGAACGGACGAAGGCGACTAGCGAGGGCGATTGGGCGAATCGAAGACGAAGAGAGAGAAATTGAAAATTGAAAAACTTAGGGTTTGGCTTTGGCTGGCTGGAAAGTAATTGCATTTTTTTTTTTTTTTTTTTTAATTTTTTTTTTTTTAATTTTTTTTTTTTGAAAATGGGGGGACAAGTGTCCCCACTCGTCCCCTTCTAGCTCCGCCCCTGATGATAATAATAACCTCACTTGCATTTTTCAATCGCGTCATGATATTGTGGGGACTCTTGTAGTTAGTAGTTCAATTGTACGTACATAGTGATTTTTTTACAAAAAAAATCAACATGATAATAATAATTTCACTTGCATTTTTCAATCGCTTTTGATTGCAATATTTGCTTTTTGAGCTTTAAAATATTACAATCTTAACCAAATTTCTTACTTTGTTTATTTTTATTATTTTATAAATATATCATCGTGTCAGATGAGTTAAATTCAACTACTATACATTACATACAAAATAATCAAACAAAATATCAGACAAAAAAAAAATCATAACCAAATTAGATATTACTTTCGTATGCTTATTATCATATTCAGACGAATCTATCAAAATTCAACTTGAGAATGTGTTTTTTGTTATGCATCAATATACAACTAACTAAGGTCAAAGTTCAATTAAATCAAACAATCAAATAAGCCTAAACCAGTAAATCCTAACAATTCAGATTAAATCAAATTTAAAAAAAATTAAGATATGAACATCTTATTTTAGATGAAGAGAGCAAAACCAAAGTATTTTGTAAATGATTATTTTTTCTAATTTTTACGAATATGTAATATTAGATTTATTAATGGTTAAAAGCTTAAAATTGGTGTTAGAGGCCAATGAAAGCAAATGTTATCCAACATAAAGGAAGGGAGTATGGATTTTTTTTTTAAAAAAGAACATTTACTTTGAGCAGGCAACTGTCTAGCCGCCGGTAGTCGGTCCATTTGCACTTGACAACAAATTGTCATTTTCTTCTTGTCTTTACTTCTCATTTTCAAGACCATTATATTTCTAATAGTAGTATTATTTTTATACTGTATTAAAAGTTCTTGATTATTTGAAGGTGGTGATATTTGATAGCCATTACAAAATTGGTAATGAAAATTGGACCACCTTTCTCTAAATAGCTACTTTCAAAAATAATTCAATGAATTAATGGTCACAAGTAAAATATCAAAATGCTCTTGAAAGTGAAATTTTGTTCACAATGGTCACTAAGTACTGCTATTTGTTAGAATGCGATTGCATTGAAAAGGAACCTTTTGATTGTAGATTATATAGGTATCTATTATTTATGATATTTAGGTTAAGTCATACTTACTTCGTATAAACTTCTACTCATGATATATTTAATAATAGTGGCCGTGTCAAATTTGACTTGAACCCCAATTAAATCGGTTTTATACTTTTATATTACGTCAAATTAATTGGTTTAGGCTAAATTAAAAATAATCTAAATATAGGAAAATTAAAGAGATAATGAGAGCAAAATTAAAGGAAGGAGTGTCTAGTAATTTTCTTGGAGATAGACTTGTATTGATTCACTTGATTATGAATTGATACTCTTTTAAAGTCTTTTTTATCTTCAAAGAATGCCAATCACATGCTTAGTCAACTCATGTGGACCAAATTCTGTAGTAATGTTGATTTTGTCATTAATCTATCCTATGTTATTAGGAGTACTAGTTTGAAAATTTAAGGTTTTAATTTCAACTTTGTATCTTGTAAAGTTGCAAACTTGGCTACTTTGTATTGGTAATGAATTTCTAATATTTAATTTCTCAAAAATTAAAATCAACTTTTGGTTTGAGCTCAATTTTCAAAAGTAGAGAAGTTGTAAACTAATTCAATTTCGATATCGTAAGATAATCAAATACTTGCATTTAATATCTTCTTGTATTTGCAAATGAAAAACAGTTTATTAGAGGAAATTTCATGTATTGTTCATAGAACAACAATTAAGGAGATAAAATTGCTGAGAATGAAGTTTCTAAATAGTTGTGTCTCATTGACTCATTCTCCTAGGATTTATGTACATGATATTGAAGAAATAGTATGGATAATGGATTTAATATCACATTTAGTAATTTAGTATTAGAGTTTAGTTCAATTAATTAGTTTGTAGTTAGGTAGATTTTTAGTTGTATATTTTAACATAAATATATATACTACGTACATAATTTAGGAAAGCTTTGCAAGGTGAGTAATGTAACTTAGGGGTTTAATTTTAAATTTTTTGGATCAGATAACCGCAATTTAATTTTGAAGATTTCCATTCTATGCATGGGGCCAAAAGGTAGTCAAGCATGTGACTATATTTATAATATGAGACATGTGAAGTCCCATTACCCTCACATCTTCCTTCTCCAAAAGACTTTAAGGTAATAACGATGTACAACAAAGACATTGTACCATTATAATTGGATGATGACCCTTAGAAGAAACTTATCCCACGTTTTATTGTTGTTCGCATATGATTTACTTTTATGTATATAGTATTCTTCGTACATTGATTAATTTTGAGCTAGATTGAAAGTTGTCCCTTGTACTTGTACAATGGATGATAATGTAACATTATAAAATTATAAAAAGAATAGAGAGATATCCGAACATATTTTGAAATATTTAACAGGTAAATAGGTCATGTGTAGTTTTATGTTACTTCTTTATAAATCTCTACTCAAGTCCAAGCACTGTTGGTGACAACTTGTCGTTGACATAAATATAATAATAGTTTAATTTGTGAAACCACCATAGCACCAAATTTCGAATATCAGCATTCAAATTATTTTGATAATTTAAATTTTATCTTTTTTAAAAAATTTATTATCAATAATTAAAATGCGTGTCAAAAAAACATATTGCGATTAAGAAATTTTTTTATAAAAATACTTTATACGAGTATATACCAATTACCACATAAGATACTCTAATAAAATATGTGGTCACAAGTGTATGAATCATTAAATCATTGTTTCTCCTCCTTGTCTACTTCCTTCCATGGTTGATTCTCACCATGAATGATGAAAACCATTTTAAGCCCTAATAATTTCCACCATCTTTTTTCCTCTTTTAATCTTTTCTAACTAACATTTTTCTTTTTTGACAGTTTTCATATTCCTTTTTTTTTATTTATTTATTTATTTATTTTTTATATATATTTAAAGGATAAACAGTAAACACTACTGGCTATTCCCTTTATAGTATAGTCGATCGTAGGGCATGCAATTTCGTACGGATTATGGTCCCCTTCTAGGGAAATTCCAGCTGTTCTTCCCTCATTGGTGCCTTAAAATTATTTATTTTTTTTCCTGATGAAAACTGTTTATTGATTAATAAATTTTATAAATTAATGTTGCTTTTTTTTTTTTTTTTTCATATGATATGATTCAGCTTGGAATTAACGTACATGGGTTAGCATTATTGGACCACCTTGGCGTATTAATATATACTTGTACTTCGTATTAATCGTAAGTAATGATGTAATGCACATTATTATTATTATTATTATTATTATTATTAATGGTTTTTAATTATTGTAATTTTCTTTGCAAAATAGTACTCCCAAATTAAAGGTCTTCTTTTTTTCTTTTTTCCATTCTTTTTGGTATGGTGGTGGACTGGTGGTGGGGGAGAATTGAAGAAGCATCAAGATGACTCTCTGTTGAAAGTTGGTGATTATATATGTGGGATGAGGTGACGTAAGTACGTACCTAAGTTGCACAAGGACGAGTATTGATACGGATGCGGATACAAAACGGATACGAGAAATTGGAAAAACATCTGTTTTAAAATAAGGAACACGAGTACGGGATGATAAAATTCATATAATATATTTTAAAAACGAATTTGACAATATGTTTGTCATTCTGTCCTCTTATTAGATCATACTGTATCATGTTAACAATGAGCTATATATGACTCTATAAGTATTTAATAATTACCTTATTTATCTTACTATACTTAAATTTTATCATTGAAAAAAGTTTAACAGCCCATATTATAGTAGGATACGGTCCGAGACGTATCGTTGTGTATCCCACGAATGTCGGTATTTAACACGGTGTCCGACACGGACACGACAGGTGCATGAAGTGTCCATGTATCCTAGGACCAGGGGCGGAGCTAGAAGGGGACGAGTGGGGACACTTGTCCCCCCATTTTCAAAAAAAAAAATTAAAAAAAAAAAAAATTAAAAAAAAAAAAAAAAAAAAAAAAAATGCAATTACTTTCCAGCCAGCCAAAGCCAAACCCTAAGTTTTTCAATTTTCAATTTCTCTCTCTTCGTCTTCGATTCGCCCAATCGCCCTCGCTAGTCGCCTTCGTCCGTTCGCCACTTCGCCGGCAGTCTGTTCGTCCACCGTTCGCAGCAGTGACGAGGTTCAACAGCCGCCCTTGAGCCTTCGTCCTTCCTCCTTCGTGACTTCGTGTGTTCGTGAAATCGTGACTTCGTCTGTTCGCCTACTCGCCTAGCCGTCTGTTCGTCCACCGTTCGCCGGCAGTTCCCCCCTGGTGACGAGGTTCAACAGCCGCCCTTCAGCCCTTGAGCCTTCGTCCTTCGTGAATCGTGACAGCCGTGAGCCCGTGACTTCGTGAGTTCGTCTGTTCGTGTCTTCGTGAGTTCGTGACAGCGTGACAGCGTGACTTCGAGTCTTCGATCGACACTTCGTCTGTTCGTCATATGCATTTCAATGGAGGTATGAATCAATGAATGTTTAATTCTGAATTTCATATTTTTATTACTTGTTTAAATGTTTAATTGTTTATATTTTTATTGTGAATTTGTCATTTGTGGCCTTGTGGGTATTGATTATTGAATAATTTGAATTGATAAATGATTATTGATTTATATTTGTTTGAATGTTTGATTGTTTCCCCTGTTAGAGTTTTTGGTTGTTTTTGTGAAATGTGAATTTAAATTTATTAATTATTGTAAATTATTGAAATGTGTAGTTGAATTAGAAATTTAAAATCTTAGCCTCTTAGGTTTTGTTATTATGTAATGATGTGGATTGTGGTCTTGTGGAAATTGATATATAATTTTCGATTTAATTAGTGTGGTCTTGTGGAAATTGATATATAATTTTCGATTTAATTAGGAAATGTCAAACGATTCACCAAATTCAAACAAATCAAAGGCAACTAAACAACCCGATCTTCGACAATTCTTGTTTAAAAGAACGAAACTCAATGAAAATGAGTCCAATGAAAATGAGTCCAATAACTCACCTTCATTTAGCTCCCCTCAAAGTCAAGAAAATAGTATGGAAATGGGTGGTTCAAGTAATAGTAATGTACCATTAGAGGAAGATTTGGTGTATGATGTTGAACTTCTTCCTCATGATCCGGGAAAAAGAATAAACATTATGGATTACCCCGCAAATGAACGAAATGCTGTTAGGAGGGGTTATATTCTTAAAAAACCTTGCCAACCAAAAACTCATGACTTCCCTACAAGACAAGTGTCTGGTTTGCGTCGCTTTAGTGTTCATTGGTTCAACAAATGGGATTGGCTTGAATATAGTATTGAAAAAGATGCTGCATTTTGTTTTGTATGTTACTTGTTCAAGAATGAAGTTGGTATTAAACCGGGGGGTGATGCATTTGTTGATGGAGGGTTTAGGGCATGGAATAAACCGGAAAGATTTGAGAAGCATGTTGGTGGAATTAAAAGTGCTCATAATCTTGCTTATGAGAAATATGTGAATTTAAGAGATGAAAAAAAGAAATCAATCTTGAATGTGATTGACAATGCAAGTGATGTGATTAAAAGTGAATATTTTATCCGCTTGAAAGCATCTTTATCTTGTTTAAGATTTCTTTTGGGGCAAGGTTTGGCATTTCGTGGACATGATGAAAGTGGGGAGTCATATAATAGGGGTAATTTCCTTGAGCTTTTGAAGTGGTTAGGAGAAAAGGTTGAGGAAGTAAGGATACATACTCTTGAAAATGCACCTAAAAATTGTCAAATGACTTCCCCTCCTATTCAAAAGGACATTATTAACTGTTGTGCCAAAGAAACAACTAGGTGCATAATAGAAGAAGTTGGTGATGATTACTTTGCTATATTGGCCGATGAGTCAAGTGATGTGTCCCAAAAAGAACAACTAGCTCTTGTTTTGCGTTTTGTTGATAGAGATAGTGGAAAGGTAATGGAGCGATTTTTAGGCATTGTTCATGTTGCTAATACTACCGCTTTAACTCTTAAAGATGCAATCATGTCTTTACTTGTTGAACATTCATTGAGCCCATCTATGATAAGAGGGCAAGGGTATGATGGAGCTAGCAACATGAAGGGTGAAATAAATGGCCTTAAGACTTTGATTATGAATGATACTCCAAGTGCCTACTATATACATTGTTTTGCTCATCAACTTCAACTAACATTAGTTGCCGTTGCTAAAAAGAATGATAGTTGTGGTTGGCTTTTCGAGATACTTGGAAATTTGTTGAATGTGGTTGGAGTTTCTTGCAAGAGAAGAGAAATGATTCGTCAAGATCAAGCTCAAGAAGTTGCTCGAGCCTTGGATGTTGGGGATATTGTGAGTGGATCGGGTTTAAATCAAGAACTTGGTTTGAGTAGGCCCGGGGATACTCGTTGGAGTTCTCATTACAAGTCACTTTTAAATGCCATCCTCTTATTTCCTACAATTATTAAGGTGCTTGTACAAATTGGGAAGCATGGTGCATCGGAAGATAAGTTCAAAGCTCAAATTGTTTTAGGACAATTAGAGTCATTTGACTTTATTTTTGTTGCTCACTTGATGTTGACTATTTTTGGATACACTAATGATTTGTGTGTTGCTTTGCAAAGAAAGGAGCAAGATATTGTAAATGCCATGGAACTTGTCACTTATACAAAAACGGTGTTGCAAAAAATGAGGGAGCGAGGATGGGATACTCTCTTAAACAAGGTAACTTCATTTTGCACTAAACATGGTGTTGTTATTCCCACTATGGATTCTCTTTATGTTCCTCATGGAAGATCAAGACGTTTTGTTGAAGAAGCAACAAATGAACATCATTTTCGGGTTGGAATTTTCTTAAGACTAATTGATTTGCATCTTCAAGAACTTGATGAACGATTTAATGAGAGGAATATGGAGTTACTATTATGTATGGCTTGTTTAAGTCCTAAAGATAACTTCTCATCCTTTGATAAAGATAAGGTACTTAAACTTGCCTCTTTTTATCCCGAAGAATTTTCAAGCTTTGATTTGATGGCTCTTGAATATCAACTTGATGTATTCATGGAGAATATGCTAAATGATGAAAGATTTCAAGGTTTAAATGACCTTAATTCTCTTTCTATGATGCTTGTTAAAACCAATAAGCATAAGACTTTTCCTCTTATTCATTTGCTTATCAAGTTGATGTTGATTCTTCCCGTTGCCACGGCAAGTGTTGAAAGAGTGTTTTCTGCAATGACATGTGTCAAAAACAAGTTGCGAAATAGCATGGGTGATCAACTTATGAATGATTGTTTGGTCACTTTTATTGAGAAGGATGTCTTCTTACGAGTTTCCGACGAAAAGATTATTGATCGATTTCAAAGTATGAAGACTCGAAGAATGAACTTGTAATTTTAATGTAATGTTTATGTAATTTTTTTCATCATTTTGAATTGTATGACTAAGTATATATTTGTATTTTGAAATTTTAATATTAAGTATTAACCAATTTGTGTGTGAGTTTTTTTTTTGTTTTTTTTTTTGTTAAGCTTTTCGTAAGTTAAGCATTTTGTCCCCCCAAGTTGAAAATCCTGGCTCCGCCACTGATTATCATGTTAATTTTTTTTGTAAAAAAATCACTATGTCCGTACAATTGAACTACTAACTACAAGAGTCCCCACAATATCATGACATCCACCAAGCATAAATCTTCATTCGACAAACCTAACTTCCTTTTCCTTTATTTTTTACATGAATCTTTGAGAAATAAACTTTTTGTGGTGGCCCATAACAATTCATGAGTCGTGCCAACCTAGTCACTAGTTCTTGTTTCAAAGAATAGAAAAGTGAAATTAATTAATTAAATTAGTTTAATATTAGTAATGTAAAAAAAAAAAAAACAAATAAAGCTATGCTTAAGCTCAATTATTATAGCGTTACCTATTTGTTGGATGCAATATAAAAAGTTGATAGTGTTTAATGAATGGACCAAGTGCATTCAACTTTTAACAATCCCCCCTCTCTCAACCTTATTTTAATAAACAACCTTTGGCCTTTCATCTAAATCAAACTTTACAAGGTTCGCAAATCTTTGAGGATGGATATTGGATATACATTATGTACAATTTATAAATGGGTGTAACATGAACAACAGGTTAAACATACCAAGTTTACTACATTATTCTAAACTTTATAAATTTCATTTCGTACCACATAAAAGTCAATATCGTAAACTTATTTCAAGATATATGCAACATGCTGATTAATTCCACAACTGCAGAAATTGGTACTTGGGACTTGGGAGCGATAACCCTGAACTGAACAGGAAAACAGTAAGTAAACTGAAGTACTGATAGTTAACTTACCAAGTTCTGCTGACAAAAAAAGCTGTGGTAGAAAACTAGATTGGAGATGAAGAGGGTGCTCCTCAATTCCACATAGTAATAGCAACATATATACAAAGCAACAATGCATAATACTGAACGAAGACGTACGGAAAACTTGGACCTGAATCAAGCAACACCAACTCAAAGCAACAATTCAAAAATACACACATTTTCAATGCACAAAACCTGCTTCTTATCCGCAAAAGTTGTTCCAAGAATATATCAGAAGTAGAATCAAAGTTTTAAATATCAGCAACAGTTATGGGAATACAACAATTATATGTTCTATTTGAACTTCCAGGTTCCAATATTATGTTCCTAGTTCCTATATAACCCCAAATATTGAACAGAAATGCAACGACAGAACAAAGAGGTCATAACATGATGCGGCTGCAGTAACTTGTACTCTGAAACCATCAAGGATCTTGTTGCTCCTGCAGAAAGAATACTTAACCACACCATATGACAGTTCAGAGATCGCATTAACAATGTCAAGGAATTGAATGGGGAGGTCTAGATAGCAGCTTTTGTAGGTATCACTTTTTAACAGCATGCCAGCTGAAAATGGTAGCAAACTAAGTCTTCAAAATAACGATGACGCTATGCCTATAGACAAAAAAGGCAAAAAAAAACAATAGCTCATCTGTGGCCCATAATAAAACTAGCCACCAATTTTGTATGGATATCCTATGATATATGGCAGTTGCTTCAATCCTAAACTAAAATGAAAATTGGCTCATCAAAGGCAAGAATCTATCCTAACACCCCAAAATGAATGCATGTAACTCGGACCAGCTAGAGGCTGTGTAAAGAACACCAGGCTTGGCCTTCCAATTGAAAGAATCTCCTTCAACACACTCCCTTTGTTTCTTCACCAAACCTTCAAACAATGGGACAAATGAAACCCCAAAGTGACTACCAAGTCTCCTCAAACTTGAACTTGATCCAACAACAATTCCTATGTCCGCCTTGAGTAAGCAAAGCAAGTCACCAACAGAATCCCCTATATATACACTTAAATTCTTCTTATTATCACCACAACTGACCAAGATCTCATCGAATGCTTGAAGTTTGTCAATGGGAGATTCAACCTTCCTAATGATTTCACCGGTGGAAATGGATTCTTCATAGCTGAACTCATTTGCATGTATGTTTAATGCATCCAAACCACCTGGTATACAAAAATATTTAGCAACTTCCCATTCATATGAAATGATATTGCAGGTAAACCACATAAATGCATTAACTTGGTGAACAGTAAACAATTAAACTTAGACAAATTAAAAACATATTTGAATCATTAAATATGCTTTTCAGGTAGCAGCATAGGAGACAAATAGACGTTTCTGGTTGTAACTTTTCCTTCCTGGTTGAACCTAGAACCTAGTTTCAGGGCCAAGCCCAAAGCTATGCATTACAACAAGACAGCAGTGCACATGCCATACTGGCACAGTTATGAGGCAAAAAATAGTTTTGAGCATACTACTTTCATCTCTCTTTTCCGTAAAACTACTTTCAGTTCAGGACACTAGAATAACAAACAATTGGCCAGATAAAAAATACATAGATATCCAGCAAAGACAGAGAGGAAGGAACCCATGGTATTAAGACTATTAACATGTAAATCATACTAAGGATAAAAATTAGTCCCCCTGCAAATCACTTGATCTAATGTTTGCAATAAATAGTGCTAGCGGCTTGTTCAATATAAGGTTTATTTGAAATTAAGTTCATCTACACTCACATCTCTAGGTGGTAATGAGTTAAAATTAATATTAATGAAGAAAACACATGTTTAGAAGTGTAGGTGCATTATATCGAACAATCAAACGGAACATTTGAAGTTTATATCGCAAGCTTCCAGAACTTCCCTTTAGTATTTTACCTTATGCCAAAGAGAGGGGTAAGTAATCAAACATTACAACACAATATCAGAAACAAGCTCACCAAACAAAACACTCTTTGAACTCCCAATAAAACAAACCATGTTATCATAACAATATGAAAATTTTATTACAATATAAAAAATTAGTCGGGATGAATGGAAGACAGTTTACCTGATGAAAAAGCTGATCTGATTAAATCACCACACCAACAATATGAAAGTACATGGACAGTCACATCCAGATTTTCTTTATGTACAGCATTCTGGAAGAAACTAGTACAGCCATCTTGAAGGATTATACGTTCACCAGCCTTCCGAACATCTTCAAGGTTCACACCTTTAAGGACTCCAGAATCAATCACCCTTGCATTGGCCTTTTTCTCAAAATCAGCAAGTAACTCGAGAGCCGTTTGCAGAGCTTCAAAGTTGAACTCCCCTCCTAGCAATAACTCCAATAAGCAACTTTTTCTAAAAAAATGACAAAAATTAAACAAACTAAAATACAGAAGGCTCAACCCTCCACCCCCCCCCAGCCCCACTCCAAATAAACCAACTCTGATATGATCTAGATACCTTTATCCGTTGATAAAACATTCTCGATGCATTGTTCATACTCCTCTGTGTACTGCCTAGAGAGAACACCCCATGTGTTCCTCAAATCAGCAGATGACATCCGAGTAATTTGACCGTCAGTTGGACTTTGATCAGACTTTGGAGCTGTTACAATTGCGATCTCAGCTAATATTGCAGATGAATCAACAACTGTACAAGTCAAGTCAAAATCTGAAAACAGCATGAGACGCGATTCTTCAGGATTAAGCTCTTTCCACAACGGAGCGACGGTCTTTTGTGATAGTGTTTGTGCCCCAAAGAATTCTGTCTCAAGTTTCATGGCCTGTTTATAAAGCTTTTCAATAACATCAAGCTCTTCACCAGTTAGAGAAGCACTCAATTTATCCAGCAATTCTTCTATTTGCAAAGTGCATGCCTACATTCATTTGAAATATCTTAATTGCCTGCTCAAAATATATTACACTTTACCACTACTACTGTAGCCATAAAAATTAGATAACTACAATAATAGCTCAATACCATGACAAACCTGGAAGCCTTCAGACGAATAATTGTCAATCCACTTCTTGTAGGGGTGAGTATTGAGATCTGGATCCGCCAAAGCCTTAAGCTCCTTGCCAAGAAAAGCGTATAGCCTCATACAAGGTGTCATTGCACCTAAAGTGTAAGCTGCTATCTTTGTCTTCTCAAATGGCGTTGCAAGCTTACCAAGCCCTTTTACTCCTTCAACTTTTCCTGAAGCTGTTGCTAAAAGAAAATCTATGTACTTTTGAGTTGCAGAGTTAACAGAGCTTTCTTCTTTACCAAGGTCAATTCCCCATTCCTGCAAAGTTGTAATAAGAGCACATTAATATCTGCAGAAATTCTCAAGACAAAATACACTCAGATTTTAAATGATATGTCACAGAACTCTGAGTGGCAATTTTATCATTGTTTGGGAAGCAGGCTAAATTCAACAGTTGTAAGCATGAACATAATAATATAATATCATAGGAGCCACCAGTAAGCTATGAATTTGTTTAAAAGAAAGAAAGATTAAATCTTAAATGGAAAACTTGATGTTTAGACAAAAGCAATGCCAAAATGCAATATCACCACACATTTGTTTGACAAACATACATCAATAATAAGCATAGTTTAATATTTTAGAAGACTAGTGCTCTCCCCCACCCCCCCCCCCCCACAAAGAAGACAAAATCGAAAGTAACAGGATTACAGGACACTTAACTCAAGGGGAACTGCATAAGCCATGACTTTTCAAAATCAATGGTGAAAACAAAAATGTACTTGAAGGTGAGAAACTGAAGCATATTAATCTACCTCTGTATATAAAGTGCCAAAAATCCTATAATCAATTAATCTATCAAGATTCCCAATTTAACTCCTCTACAAGGATATCAGTTTACAAAAATTAATACCTTCAAGGCTCAGCAAATAGGGTCAAGATTCAATTCAGAAACTAAGTTGTGCATATAGTATGATTGACAGGCAAAGGAAAAAAATATATGGATCTGCTATTAATTCACGGGGTCATAATTCATATACAGCCTCCAAATATTTTATGAAACCTCCCCTTGCTCTAGGGAAGAAACTAACCAAGTAGCAGAAAAATTACACTCAATATTCCTCAGGGAGAAAAAAATTACACTTAATACTCCAAGACCAAGAAGTTGGCACCATGACATTCTTTCCATTCAAAATTCGAGTCCAAACCACCTTTACCAGTTTAACCACCCACTGTAGCAAACTAATAGCCAGCATACAATAAGGAAATCATTTACGATAAATGATGTGGACTCATTGCTCCTGAATGGCAATGCCCCTTGTTAACCATATATCCCCATCTCTTAGAAAAATGCTAAGCGCAAATCAGAGACTACCTCTGCTCCAAGATAGAAATCCATAACTTCATATTTTTCATTTGAATAACGGTCAACAGCTTCTGTAAAATTACCCCTATTATCTCTCCATTACATCACCACTCTTTCTCTCTTTTATCCCTTTCCCTATCCTTTGCCCCTAGTTACCCGCTTACCCCCTATTTTCTCACTATTATGACATATCTCATTGATCTTTTCCATTATAAACCTCTGCCGTCTGCCCCAAAAACATTTAGTTTATATATTCTTGATAACAATAAATAAACAAAGTCAACTGTAAAGTTTATTTTAAGTGGAAAGTAGTACTTTTACTTCCTAACTATTTTGTGAAGCAAGCATCCTTCATCTTCTGATTCTTATACAACTAAAAGATAAGCTAGTAAAAAAGTAGGCAGATCCTAAAATGAAACAAATTATCAATTCCTGCCAGCTCCATCTTTCATAAACCTTATCGATCTTATCATTAACCTATCCCATCCATAAAGGATGATCTATAATTATCCACTAGTTCATCCTTGTCATTTTTGAAATGGTAACCGGTAAGACTGAATATTTGGTATGTCGTTTTGGTACTCAGAGGGGAACAAGTGATGAAGTGGTGAGTTTGGATGGAAAGGAATTGACCATGAGTGAATGTTTTAAGTATCTTGGGTCGATCATCCAGAAAATTGGTGACATTGATCAAGACGTGGCCCATAGGATTAAGTTGGTGTGGCTTAAATGGAGAGCGGCCACATGAGTGTTATGTGACCAAAGCATTCCCTTACGGTTAAAGGGAAAATTCTACAGGATTCCATAAGACCAGTGTTGCTCTATGGTACATAATGTTGGACTTCTAAGAAGGAGCACATTAAAAAGACGGAGGTTACAGAAATGCGCATGTTAAGGTGGATGTGTGGGAACACTCTATGAGATAAAATCAGAAATGAGGTTATTCACAAGAAAGTAGGTGTGGCAGGCATTACAAACAAATTAAGGGAAAATCGCCTGCGTTGGTTTGGGCATGTAAGACGGACACCCGAGGGTGCACCGATTCGAAGAGTGGAAGGGTTAAACGAGAGAAAGGGAGACCGTAAATGACTTTGTTGGAAGGAGTTAGGAAGGATATGAAGTATATAGATTTGCATGAGGATGAAGCATTGGATGGTAAGAAATGGAGGAGGAAGATTTTTGTGGATGACTACACGGAATAATCAAATTTGGTTCATGTAGCCAACCCCACTTATGGAATTAAGGCTTTGATCAATTGATTGATATAACCGGTAATACCTCATCTAAATGATAATTGGAATATAATAATTCAAATTTGGAGGAATGGCCTTTAGAAGCTAGTACAACTAGTTGTATTTCAATTTTCTTCACAATGTTACCACCTCTAAATCATACATCCTCCATTCCTTAAATTTTGCCCCATTTTCATTTCTAAGTCGTCACTAAAAGATTGCTCCACACCATAAATATACATGGGGGACTACAACTTTATTCTCACAAAAATTTACTTAACTCTTTTCTCTCTTATCAATCCAACTCAACCTAAACTTAATAAAGTACAATATGGCTGTGGACAAACAATTAGTAGCCATCACATGATCTCACTCTAGCAATTTGGAAAGAAATATTTCTCAAGACAGATGTGAAAATATAGTGCTATACAGAATCATAGTACAAATCACATACAGCATCAGTAATTGTATCACTGTATGGAGTCAAATAAACATGATACAGGAATACAGAATTTGCTTTCAATTTTGGTTTCCTCCTATACTGGAAGACTATACTGACCTCTCACGCACTTTCTATACTTCCCCAACATTTCAAATTCCACATAGTCAATTGCCTGCTTAACCAAATCTATCATGCATATCAGGTTAGTTAACATTGCATGAAACATTTTAATCAAGTCTAAATTCAACATTCCTCGAATAAAAATTAAGATCTATGCATCAATGCTTACATGCAAAATCATAATAAAAAAATTGACACTGGTGAGCTAACACCTCATAAGACGCACAGTGATTCTAACACATACAGTACTACTTCAGTCCGCAGACATAAAGCTCACCATACAAAATTGAAACACTACAGAGAGAAAATGAGCTACTGGTTTATACAGGTCTTACAATATTAAGTAGAAAGCAGCAGGCTAATTTACCAAGGCATATTAAAATTATCACTAAGCCTGTAGTACAATCTCTTTCTCCACCTATATCTCTCAATCCCTTAAGGGAAAAAACAGTCTCAGATAGGTGACCTTCATCCCTAAACACGTGCCACTTATCACTGAGTATATTAAGGCATGCATCTCATTATTCAAAGCAAAGTTCAATTAACAGTTCGTTGTCATGGTGAACAAAATAATTGAAAACACAAGTTAACGAAGTCGAATGTCACTATACCGGAGAAGTCATATTTCACTATACCGGAGAACACGTTAGTGTTGACTATCCAAAAATTCTAGGTTTAAGCTAATCATAAAAGAAATGCAGAAATCCACTGAAAATTTCACATTACTTACTCCACGCAAGCAATCCAATACAAATTTCCGTCAATCAACACAGCAATAATCTCTATCATCGCATATATTTTATCAAAGATTCCGCACACTCAAACTGCAATTACACTATATCAAAGATTCTACACACTCAAACTACAATTACACTACAGTCGAAAATATAAGATAATACTTCGTACGAATTTTCGTCAAGAAATAATCTCTATTCTCTCACATTTTCTCAAAGATTCCACACATTCAAACTACTGCTGAAATTCCAAAAATATACGAATATACGATCCGATACCTGAACATAAGAATCGTGCATATGCAATTCTTTAAGAATGTTCTTCCTCAACTCCGAAATCGCAATTTTATCGTCATCATCATCCGCACATTCTTCCGATAATTCATACCTAAAACACAAACAAAAATCAATTTCCCATCCTCATTCAACAATCGAACAAACACAATTCCAGAAAAATGCAAAAAAACAGTCAAGAATCTACTAACGCGTGAGCGAAGGCCTGGAGGAAATGAACATCCTGAGAGATGTAATGGCGGAAAGCTTCAAGACGAAGATTACCAGCAGCAAGAGAGAGAACGAAAGGAGTGAAGAGAGAGAAAATGGAGTCGCGCTTAAACTTGTTCCAGGACCTTCGAGAGATGCCGACGTCGTTAGCGACGGCTCCGACAGCAGGAACTCCGATCGACGGCGTGGTGGACCTCGGCGGAGGAGCCGTCGCCATTGATGAAGATGAAGAAGATCTCGAATCGCCGGAAAACGAGCGCAGAAATCGGAGGAGAGAGAATGAAGGTGGAAGTGAAGAAGAAGAAGAGAGAAGAAGGAGAGGAGAAGATCGGAGGAAGATGGTGGATTTATAGGAGGAGAGAGAAAGTGAAAGAGGGAAGGAGGTTTTTATAGGAGAGGTGAATAGAGGGCGCATCAAAGAGGTTTTTTATTTTTATTTTACTTTTATTTTTTAGAGAGAGAAAAAATGAGGTTGGAGAATTTAGAAATTAGAAATGGTGGTGGTGGAATTGGAGTTTGGAAATTTAAGGAGGATGAAGAAACAAGGAGGAAGAGTAAGGGAAACTATCCCAAAACTTTTTGGATATAAAGTAAAGGTTGTTGCGAGAGTGATGGCCTTTTCATGATCAATATATGTTGGATCATACGGGTATATTACGGAATATTAATTTATATATACGGAATTTTAATAATGGTTTTGGTTATTCTGTAATATCTTGAATATTTTGTGAAGTCGTCTTATCTTTAGTGTTTTATGGCTTGGGAGTGTGAGTTGTTAAATGAACTTCGTGTTCTTTGCTCTTAATGGATGTGGCTGCATTGAGTGCTGGTTGGTATTTCACTTTGGTTTTTGTGGATTTTCTAGAAGGGTAATATGATGTTTTGGAACTTCGTATTAGCTTTTAGTCTAATGTTATAGGCAAATCCTTAGGAGTTAAGTAAATTGAACTATGAATCACATGTTTTTGGCTCCTATGAATCACAAACAATGTTTCGGGGTTTTTTGATGTGTCCTGCGGGAGAGTTACAATTCCAAGAATGCCCTTCGACGCCTGTGCCTGCAAAATCACGAAGACTCCTGGGGATAGGAGCTCCGCCTCCGACGATCAAGTTAGTAAAGATACGGGAGGTAGAATGCACGTAATGTAGAAGTTACTTCTCGCGTAATGGGAGAATTCTGCAATTAATATTGCTCGGGGTAAGTGTTTTTCTTTTTGAGAAGTATTCAATGTGAACAACAAATGTTCCAGCCCCCCATTAATGAGGGTCCTTCCACTATTTATAGTGGGGAAGGGATGGTTTCCCTTTTAGGGTTTAGAGGACACGTGTCAGCAGAGGATTGGAGCCCTGCTGACCAACGGCTGGATGCCACGTGTCACTAGGCCATTGGCCACGTGTTTAGGGTATTTTTACCCCAAACATTTTCCCCTCACTGGTGCTGACGTGGCAGGGTGCCACGTGGCGCCGGTGAAAGGTTTTTTTTTTTTTTTTTTTACAACTCTTCAGATTCTTTTTAAAGGATGGAAAAGCAGAAGGCGAAGAGTCACGACTTTTCACCTTCTGGGACAAATTCTATAAATAGGAGAAGATGTCCCCCGAGCTCTCATTTACAAACTTTGCCAAATTTCTGAAAATTTGAGAGCAGCCGGCAATTTGAGAGTTGAGAGCATTCGGAGTTGAGATTCGTTGAGAGCAACCGGTCTACAGACCGTCTGGGTCGTTGCAAGCTAGCCAAAGGTTTTCGAGAGGGTAATCAGAGAAACCCAGCCAGATTGTGAACCGCCTGTGTCTTCGCAAGCATCCCAAAGAATTTCCAGATTTTCTTCTAGGTACCGTCTCTATTCTTTCTAGCTTTTTCATGTATTTCCGTTTGAGTCTTTTACTCGCATTTTTGTTCATTGGTCCCATAAGTAGATGAACCCCTTATACCCATACCCGGAACCTAGCTGTGAACTCAGCCGGTTTATTAGTACGGCTGAGTCTAGAACTGGGTCTGCCGCCTCTGTTCTTTGGGACAACCCTTTTTCAACACCCATATCGACCGACTCTGTGTCTGTGCAGGACACAATGGCCAGAATCCGGTCTACTGCCAGAGATCCCAACTACAGAAGTGGGAGCTCAGATGAGCAGCCGCCTAAGGTCCCAGCTTCAGGCGGTGAAGTAGAGCAAGGAGAGGTAGAGCAGAGAGGCTCACCCGGGGGCGCTCCTAGCACCCCGGGTGATAGCATTTTAAACGAAGAGACTGCTCCCCTCCAGGAGACCAGAGAGCAGGTAGGCTCTGATAAGGAGGTCTCCAACTCCCCAGCCGGCTCTGATGCCGGTCACGTTCAAAGTAGCAGTAGCAGCTACTTAACCGAATCTGAGGATAGCGAGGAGGCGGAGAGGCCTTCTTGGGATAATAGGAACGATCCTCTCATGATCGCCGTCTCCTCTAAGGACCGCGAGCTCATGCGGGCTGCGCTGCCAGATTTTATCAAACGGCGGCCGCTGGGGGGTGACTATACAATAAAAATCCCGGCTGCTCTGGGAACAATATGGTGGGAGGATGGACAACCGAACGCGAACGCTTGGTTCGGGTGCTACGAGGCGGCCTTTGTGGCCGGAGTCCGCTTCCCTCTCCACGACACAATAAAAGCCATACTTAGGGGGTATGGCCTAGGTCTTTGGCAATTAACCCCCAACTCATGGGTAAATATTTTAGGGTATATCGCCGCCTGCGAGATGCAGGGCCTCAACCCCGGCTGGGAGGCGTTTGCCCACATGCATTACTTGAGTAGGAGCCCAGGCGGCTGGAGAGCCTGGTATACCTTGACCACCCAGCCCAAATACCTTATGACCTTGGACAAGCCATCCAAATGGTCGGACTGGAAGCACCGGTTCTACTTGGTTAAGGCCCCAACTACGGCAGAGAACAGAGAATTCCGGATCTACAACCGGAAACCAGAACTCTTGGGGACCAAGTGCTGCCTGCCCCCTGTCCCGGAGGATGATAGAGAGACCATCCTTGACTCCGGGTTTTTTGAGTTAGTTCCTGACACCCTCTCATCCGGAGAGATAGTAAGGGTACCTAGAAACTGGGTGCCCAAACATAAATTTTTTAGGGACGAATGCTTCTTGTCCGCTTGTGGTCTAAGCAGCATGTTTAAAAAACGTATGTATTCGGAACTCAGCCGGTTTCTTTCAAACCGGATGCTTTTATTTCCTTGCTTATTTATTATTCTAACCGTGTGCCTTCCTCTGCAGAAGAAGCCAAGAAAATGCTGCCCACCGAGAAGACACCGGCTAGGTCGGCTGCCGACATCCGGAAAGCCAATCTCGAGAAAAAACTTGTTGCCCAGGCGGCGAGGAAGGTATAACCGTCTGATCCTTCTCGTTTATTTCAATCCTTTTATCCCATAACTTATATTTTTCTCGTTTACAGGACGGGAAGCAGATGCCCCGGTCCCTTCAAAAACAGGTCAGGCCTCCGCCGACCCAACAAGAGTCTGCATCCAAGGTGCAGAAGACAGCCGACCGGCAAACTACCGGCGGCAAATCAATAAAGGTCCCAGGCGGGCCTGGATCTGCGGATGTGCTTTCTGCCATCCCATTGAGGACCGCAACCGGTCCCTCTGAAGGCCGTTCGGGCCGCCAAGGTAACTTCGACCTTACACTGCTTGACCTGCCCATGCGGGTCAAGTCTTATTCACAGTATCGATCGCAGCCGGGGGATTCTCCAATCAGCCGGCAATCTATAGGCAGAGCATATGCGAGTTTCTCACCGTCTGTTTCTGGTGCAGATAATTCTCCCCGCTGGCCGGACGGGGCACAATATGCCCGGGCCATGCTGAAAGCCGTCCCCAGGGACGAGAAGGAGGCGATCCCTGGGATCAACTCCTTTAATGCCGACCGGGTGCTGGTCGACCTGGCCGACGTATGCTCCAACAACCATGCGGTAATTTTCTTGACGTGCATTTTTAAATATGCAGTATTAACCGGCTGTATTTTTGCAGGCTATGCTGCGCGTAGAGGGGCTCAAACGAGCTTATACCCGCAAGTCTGAAGAGGTAAGGAGAAGCAAACGGGTTGTTGATGACGCCCATAATGTTGTTGACTACTCTTTGTACATGCATGGCTTAGAATCTAAATCTACACGCATGGAACAGGCGGAGAAGACCAAGGCCCTCCAACAGCAGATTGATCAGCTGAAAAACCAAGTTGACCAACTGCAGGCGTCCCTGGATGATGCCAATAAAAAGTTGGAGGAACAGAAAGAGCCCCTCCAACGGCTGAGCAAGGCGGAGACTGAAAATGGCCGCCTTGCCAAAGAGAATGAGCGCCTGCGCAAAGAGGCGGCTGCTGCCAATGAGAACTTCAAGGCCACCTTGGAGTCGGAGCAGGAGAGGCTCATTGAAGAGAATGAGCATGACTGTGAAAACCGGATGCAACGGGCGTTTTCCCTCATCCACCCGGAGGCGGACTTCACCGTCTGGGAACTCGCCTTCAAATATTCTGATCTTGCCATTCTGGCCGAGGAGGCGAATGAGCCGGGGCCCGGACCCTATGACGCTGGGGTTAGGGAGGAGATTGCGCGACGGCAGGCGCAGGCTGCTGAAGAGGAAGAAGTTGTTCCTGAAGCCGACGCAGCCGCTCACCCTGATCCAACCCAGAACCAACCGGAAGAGGACCGGTTCACTGTTCGCCTGGAGTAGCAACTACTTCCCGGCCTGCGCGCCTTGCATTATCTTGTAATAGCACCGGATGAGATGGGCTAAGCTGTAATAATTTTTATTTTGAATATTAACATTTTCACCGGCTGAGCCGGCTTTTGAATGCTTTTTATGTTTCTGCACTTCAATACTAGAATTCTTGTTATTTTTTTATACATATTTCTGCGAGGATAACCAAAAGAACCCCGCCGGTAACACTACCGCTTGGGTCTTCGCAAACAGCAAAGAAATTTGCAAAGGTTGCCAAGAGGACCCCACCGGTAACACTGCCGTCTGGGTCTTCGCAAACTAGGCGAAGAAATTTGCAAGGGTTGCCAAGAAGACCCCACCGGTAACACTGCCGTCTGGGTCTTCGCAAACTAGGCGAAGAAATTTACTAGGGTTGCCAAGAAGACCCCACTGGGAACACTGCCGTCTGGGTCTTCGCAAACTAGGCGAAGAAATTTACTAGGGTTGCCAAGAAGACCCCACCGGTAACACTGCCGTCTGGGTCTTCGCAAACTAGGCGAAGAAATTTACTAGGGTTGCCAAGAAGACCCCACCGGTAACACTGCCGTCTGGGTCTTCGCAAACTAGGCGAAGAAATTTACTAGGGTTGCCAAGAAGACCCCACCGGGAACACTGCCGTCTGGGTCTTCGCAAACTAGGCGAAGAAATTTACTAGGGTTGCCAAGAAGACCCCACCGGTAACACTGCCGTCTGGGTCTTCGCAAACTAGGCGAAGAAATTTACTAGGGTTGCCAAGAAGACCCCACCGGTAACACTGCCGTCTGGGTCTTCGCAAACTAGGCGAAGAAATTTCGACCCAAAACCAAACCGGATGGCGTCTGGGTAATTGCCCCTGGATAGCGGTCTGGGTCTTTGCAAGCCAGGCGACTATCCATATGATATAGCTCGAATATACACTAAGTGCCAACATTAGATTCGGGAGCCAGTCGGTTTATACTGAATTACCGGTCGGGACTTCGCAAAAGAATCACGCCAGATTAGGATGTCCATTCACCGGTTGGGCTTTTGCAAGCATACCCCTGAATGAATTATGGCCTAGACCAAATGTTTTTAGGCCTGCTCTTAGAGAGTCAGGCGGCGGTATTGAGTACCGGCTGTCCTTCCAAAAAGTGAGCCGGCTGCAAGTTTGGGGTTGCTAGCCTGCCCTTTTTTGGTGCGAAGGATCGTCAGGCGGATTTGTCCGCCTGTGTGATCGCTTAGAACAATTTACCACCCAAATCGGAGATGTTCTCTTCGATGAATTCACCCGTATGGGTGTCACCGGATGAAAAAATTAGTTACTGGTGCCGCTTGTGGTAGGCACAAGACATGGCGGCTGTATACAAAATTGAATGTAATTCTCATTAATCATTTGAAAATTTTCAAAAGATGTACAATACTTAGAAGTAGTATTTTTTGAGGTTATCTACATTCCAAGTTCTAGGCAACTTTCTTCCGTCTGGAGTTTCCAAGCGGTAAGTGCCGTCTCGTACTTCTTCAAAGATCCGGTAGGGTCCCTCCCAATTTGGGGTTAATTTGCCTTGTTCATTGGCCCTACCGGTTGCCTCCATTTTGCGAAGCACAAAATCTCCTTCTTTCAAAGGTCTTTTACGAACCCGCTTGTTGTAGGCTCTAGTCATACGCAGACGATAGATCTCATGACGCAAGGCAGCATTCCCCCTTCGCTCTGGAAGAGCGTCTAATGCCAACTGCATGGCTTCCCATTTAGCCTCCTCATCATATAACATAATGCGTAGAGTAGGCTCATAATGTTCAATGGGAAGAACTGCTTCAGTGCCGTATGTCATGAGAAATGGGGTCTCACCGGTTGCCCCCTTTTCGGTTGTCCGGATAGCCCAAAGGACATGAGGTAATTCCTCTGCCCATAGTCCACCGGCTCTTTCTACTTTCTTCTTTATCCCGTCTGAGATCAACTTGTTAAAAGCCTCAACTTGACCGTTTGCCTGAGGACGGCCAACGGATGCAAAACAATGGGAAATTCCTTGGTCTCCCAACCAGGTCTTCAGGACAGGCGTTTCGAACTGCGGTCCGTTGTCGAAAACCATGGACATTGGAACCCCGAACCGGGTGATGACGTTTCTCCAGATGAAAGAAATCACGTCTTTCGTTTTAATCCCTTTTACCGCCTCTGCCTCAACCCATTTGGTGAAGTAGTCTACTGCTACAAGAATGTAGCGGTGGCCGCCTGATGCAGGCGTATAAGGTCCCAAAATGTCCATGCCCCATTTAGCAAACGGAACCGGACTATGGATTGCCGTGAGTTCTGTTGCCGGTTGATGTATCAACTTAGCGAATTTTTGGCACTTGTCGCATCTCTTTACTAGATCCATGGCATCCGCTTCAAGAGTGGGCCAGAAGTACCCTTGTCGTCTGGTTCTTCTGTCCAGGGACCTGCCGCCAATATGCGAGGCACAGAACCCCGCGTGCAGATCTTCCAAAACTTCTCTCCCCCTATCCGGGGTTACACATTTCAAAAACGGCTGCAGGTATCCCTTCCGGAGGAGTTCCCCTTGATGCATAACAAAACTTGAAGCACGCTTCTTGAGCGCTGATGCTTCTGAAGGGTCATCCGGCAAGGTACCATCCGTCAAAAAGGACCGGATGGGATCCATCCAGGTAGCAGTTCTGTCCAAGACTCCAATGGGATCATTCTGAATACTTCGTTTTTCAATGACTTCCCAAAAGACCGTCCTAGGAGCATCACCGGAGGCTGATGATGCCAACTTTGAGAGGGCATCCGCCTGATTGTTTTCAGACCAGGGCACCTGTCGCAGATGAAATTCATCGAAGGACCCAGCCTCCTCTTTGACCGCCTGCAAATATTTGACCATAGCCGGATGGGTGGCTTCGTAGTCACCAAGGTATTGGCTAACGATCAGCTGTGAATCTGAGCAGGCGTCGACCTTTCTTGCACCGGCTTCCTTACACATGCGCAATCCGGCTAGCAGGGCTTCGTACTCTGCCTCATTGTTGGAGGCTTGGAACTTAAACCGTAGTGCATATTCAAACTTATCCCCTTCCGGGGAATGACAGATAACACCTGCACCACAGCCGTTCACCGTAGAGCTGCCGTCTACAAATAACTTCCAGACCTGATCAGGGTTTTCCGGGTGCACCGGCCTAGTCATCTCGACAATAAAGTCGGCAAACGCCTGACCTTTCACTGCCCGCCTGGGTTCAAAAGTTATCTCAAGGCCTTGTATTTCAACAGCCCACTTGATCATTCTACCGGATGACTCTATAGCAGTCATCGTACGCTTGAGCGGCTGATCTATGTATACCACAACCGGATGTGCCAAAAAATAAGGCTTCAACCGCTTGACTGCTACGAATAAGGTCAACCCAAATTTTTCGATCATGGGGTACCGGAGCTCAGCATTTTTAAAGACATGGCTGATGAAGTACACCGGCAGCTGAATGTCGTCTCTCTCAGCGAGGAGAACGGCACTAAGAGCGTGATCAGAGACGGCTAGGTACATGTACAGAACCTCCCGGGGTAGGGGGCTCACTAGCCTTGGCAAAGAATGCAAGTGCTGCTTAAGCCTCTGGAATGCCGCCTCTGCTTCTTCACCCCATTCAAACCTTGACCTCTTCCTGATTGCCTGGAAGAAATAGAGGAACTTGTCACCTGACCGGCTGAGGAACCTCCCCAATGCCGCCAGACAACCGGTCAACTTCTGGACCTCTTTTACAGTGCGGGGAGACTTCATGTCAATTACCGCCTGTATTTTTTCCGGATTAGCTTCGATGCCTCTTTGGTCAATCAAGAATCCGAGAAACTTCCCAGACTCAACACCAAATACGCATTTCTATGGGTTAAGCATGACCCGGTGCCGCCTGAGTGTGGTGAAGGTTTCTCGCAGGTCTGCTAGGTGATCCGTCTGTAGCATGGATTTGACTATCATGTCATCGATATACGCCTCTACATTCCTGCCAATCTGGTTGATAAAAACGGTGTTTATCATGCGCTGGAATGTAGCCGGTGCATTCTTCAACCCAAACGGCATCACCGTATAGCAGAATAACCCCTGATCAGTGACAAAAGCCGTCTTCTCCTGATCTTTCTTCTAGAGAGGTATTTGATGGAAGCCGGAATAAGCATCCATAAAGCTCATTAACGCATGGCCGGCTGTTGAGTCGACTAGGCTGTCAATCTTTGGAAGCGGGTAGCTATCTTTTGGGCATGCTTTGTACAGATCTGTGTAATCCACACACATCCGCCAAGTACCGTTCGGCTTCTTTACTAGAACGACATTTGCCACCCAATCCGGGTAGTAGCATTGCCTAATGAACCCAGCATCCAACAGCTTTTTGACCTCAGCCGCTGCCGCTTGAGATCTTTCTCCACCATGATCCCTCTTTTTCTGCCTAACCGGCTGCTTTTTGGGATCTACGGCTAGCTTGTGGACAGCAAGATCCGGGCTAACGCCTGACATCTCTTCCACTTCAAAGGCAAAGATGTCTTTGAATTCCTTCAGCAGCTGGAGCAAGCCTTCTCCCAACCGTTCGAAGGCTACCGTCCCGACCTTGACTGTTCTTTCAGGACGGCTGTCATCTAGGATGACATCAAGGCAGTCACCAGCCGGCTGAGGTCGTTGGTCATCTGACCTTTCCCCGGCTAGTGCTTGCTATTTCTCCTTTTTGACGGGTGCCAGTTGGTCCGCCTTTCTTTTCATACCGGCTGCCCTTGGAGCCGGGACTGCTGGGTCGCAGTTATCAATATCTATGGGCTCGCCCTGGCCGGCTGCACCCATAGTTGTCTTGACGTCAGAGAGATAGCACTCTCTTGCCGTCTTCTGGTCCCCGCTTAGGGCACCGACTGTACCATCATCCTTTTGAAATTTGACCAACATGAGGGACGGGATGATGACAGCCTTAGATGCGTTGAGGGTAGGACGACCAAATATCATGTTGTAGGCGGAAAGCTCCTTCACAACTAAAAACTTGACTATCATGTGGCGTCCTTGCCCCTTTTCACCTAGCCGGATCGGAAGATCTATGCTTCCGACCGGATGCACTACTCCACCCCCAAAACCGACTAGTGGGTGAGGAGCCTGGTGCATGTTACCGGATGTGTACTTGAGCTTGGTCAAGCACTGATAACTGATTAGGTCAGACGAGCTCCCGGTTTCTATTAGGATTCGGCCAACCTTCTGGTTGGCAACCTTGCATTCGATGACGATGGGGTCATCATGAGGCCGCCTGACCTTGCCCCGTTCCTTTTCAGAAATAAGGACCTCAGGAAAGATGTCTTTCGACGCCTGGCCCTCATCCACTGAGTTGACCAGCTTCCTGATGTTGTCTTTGGTGCCCCGGATGGTAGGACCCCCTCCGGCAAAACCGCCTGCTATTGTGAAGATGGTCTCTTCATCCGTCTCGGAGTTTGTTGGGCCGGTTTTTGCTGCCTGCCCTTTCTTGGCCTGGGTATTACCCTTAGCCTTGGGTAGGTACGATTTTAGGGCCCCCTCATCTTCCAGACGGTCCAATAGCCGCCTGAGGCTATAGCAGCCATCGGTGTCGTGGCCGACATCCTCGTGGTATTGGCAATACTTGCTCTTGTCCCGTTTATTCACGGGGCTTTTCATTTCAGCCGGTTTGTCGAGAGACATCCGGTCTTTGATTTCCAGGAGGATGGTGGAGCAATCTTTTGCGAACTCGTATTTGGGAGCATACGATTCTGACTTCCGCCTGATCTTCTGGGCCGGCTGTCCTGATCGGTCAGCTGCCCAGACCCCTTTTCTCTTTTCTTCCTTTCTTGCCGGCTGATGCTGTTGCCGGCTCTCTTTTTTGTCAGACTTTTTATAATCTGACGGCTGCTTGACAGCACAAAGCTCCGTCGCCTGTATATAGGCTTCAGCTTCAATTAACGCCTCTTGGAGGGTAGCAACCCTCTTCCGGACGAGGTCAAACTTAAAGGTCGACCCATCCTTCAGACCTCGAAAGAAGTCTGTATAGGCCACTTCGTCTGATAGTCCTGGAATCTGAATTCTCATCAGATTGAACCGTCTGACGTATGACCGGAGGCCCTCCCGGTCGCCCTGCTGTATTGCCCCTAGGTCGAGGCTAGTCTTTTTGGCAGGAATATTCATTGAGAAATTTGACGTAAACAAGTACGCCAAAGTTCGAAAGCTGTTGATGCAACCGGCTGGTAGGTTACCAAACCACCGCTTGAGGGTAGCCGGGAAGCATCGACACCAGACGGCATCATCTAACCCCTGGAGGTACATGAGGTTAGAGTAGGCCATTAGATGGTCTTCCGGGTTGGTGGTGCCGTCATAGGCCCCCACCAAAACATTCTTGATCTTAGGCGGCTGTGCCGCCTGGGTTATCTCTGGTGAGAACGCCGTTGGCTGTTCCCCCAAATTTAGCAGGCGCAGCTGCCAGTCCGTGGGTTGGAACGGCTGCTGCGCTTGCCCACCGAAAAGACCCGGTGACATAAAAGGGGATCCACCCAACCCATTCGGTGTGCCGAATAGGCCAGGCTGGATCACTTTGGGTCCAGACCGGGCAGAAGCTTCACCCGTCTGGCTCCCAAGGTTCGTTCCCGTACGCCTGTGTGAGACGTCATGGAAACTGTCCGGGAAGGTCGACGTTGAGGCCGACGCAGACGCCCCTGACCTCGCTTCTCTTGGAGAAATGTGCGGGCGTCTGAGAATGTTTTCTTGGAGCCATCCGGCTGTACGTGCCGGATGGCCTTTCGCAGCTCCCCTTGAGGAAAACGGAGTCTGCTTGGATCAAACCTTAAGCCCTCCCCCTCCTTTGGCTTGGGATGAGGGGTAGGAACTCGTTCTTTGACCGCCTTCTTTCCAGAAGGCTTCTTGGCCGGCTGACCCTTCTTTGGAGTAGCTGACCGGATGAGGCTCTTGATCTCACCCTTGAAACTATTCATGAAAGACATGAGTTCGTTTCTTGTAACGGGGGCTGAGCCCTCCACCGTTTGGGCAATTCCAGCCGGTTTCCCGACTGGGTTGCTGGGAGCAGCTTGGCTGATTTCCCGTTCTCTTCTATCTTTAGCATGAGGGTGCTTCGTTATGAAAGACCCATCCGGGGCCACATATGTTTCAATTTCGTCTCCACTTTCATGGTCCGTCTGGACCTCAGGCTCGACCACAGGCCGTTTGCCCTGATTCGGTGACACAGTATCAGAAGTCATCTTAGAAGTACTCTTCCCACAGACGGCGCCAAATGTTTCGGGGTTTTTTGATGTGTCCTGCGGGAGAGTTACAATTCCAAGAATGCCCTTCGACGCCTGTGCCTGCAAAATCACGAAGACTCCTGGGGATAGGAGCTCCGCCTCCGACGATCAAGTTAGTAAAGATACGGGAGGTAGAATGCACGTAATGTAGAAGTTACTTCTCGCGTAATGGGAGAATTCTGCAATTAATATTGCTCGGGGTAAGTGTTTTTCTTTTTGAGGAGTATTCAATGTGAACAACAAATGTTCCAGCCCCCCATTAATGAGGGTCCTTCCACTATTTATAGTGGGGAAGGGATGGTTTCCCTTTTAGGGTTTAGAGGACACGTGTCAGCAGAGGATTGGAGCCCTGCTGACCAACGGCTGGATGCCACGTGTCACTAGGCCATTGGGCCACGTGTTTAGGGTATTTTTACCCCAAACAAACAATATGATTCATTTTGTACCAACCCTGTCAACTAAGTGTTAATTTGTTTTATGTTTTGGAGGATTTAAATTTTAGTCTTGTGTGGTGCCATATGTTGTTGTGAATTAAGATTAGTCAAATGCCATGTGCATGCATTACATTTCAATGTGGGTATGTAAGTGCAGTTCTATAGAGACAAGCATCTTTCTTTAAGTTGGTTTTATTAGAAAATTTTTCACATTAAGTTCATTCATACCATTACGAATAGTTTGCTACCACAATCCTTGTAATAAAAACGCTTGAAAGTGTGCATTGTAGATCCACAACATTCTTATGAAAAAACTACATTAAAATGGGAGTGGGAGCTATCATGAAAAAAATGCAAAGTAGTATTATTTATTGCCCGCTTACATTGAAAGACTTAATTGCTAAGTATTGTAAAATCACTTTCTAATTAATGTTAACGAATAGAAATTAATTGTTGATGGCGTTTTAATTTGATTAATTGCATCAAATAGAAAGTTTCATTAAAACTTTTAAAGACTTTATCATTCAGAAGATTTCTGTCACATGATATCATCAACTTAAAACGACATGGTGCGACATCACACATTCAAACGTGAATATAACTTGTTCTTAAGCATTAAGATGCCTATGTCACACTAATCCTCAAACTCTATACTTTGAGCTTTTTAATTCATGACTTAACGCATCAACATGAAAGCATTATTTTTAATTTTTTTTTTTTCTTTAAGGAAAAGAGGTAAATACATCTAACAACAATTTTTATCTATGAGACGTGAAAGAAAGTTGTGACGGTAAATATAATTTGGATGTTGGCTTGGTGGCAAATTAAGATTTGATTAGATTTAATATCCAAAAATCGAATTTTAGTTCAGATTAGAGCAGGCCAATTTCAAACCGATTTTTTTTACAAAATTAAAATATACGGTTCCTCAAAAAAATAAAAAATACGGAGTATTATTACACTAACAAATAAATACATATTGAATACACACCCTTCATTCCTAATTGATTGTCATATTTATTTATTTTTCTTTTCAGTTTTTAGTGCAATATTGTAATAAAATTATAGTTGCACATTATAAATAAAAATAAAAAAAACATATTTGAAAACTTTTTTTTAAAGAAGTCCTAAAGGACACGAAATTTCATTAATTAAAACCATACGACATCTACAATTGACAATTAACAATAATGAAAACGAATTTAACAAAATGAAACAAGAAATAATCGGAGAAGGGCTAAGAATCCAAATACATAAATATAACAATTCGGCACATTCTTAATTCGTTGTCTCATACAACTTTTTGAGTAGATCCGTCGTCGCTTCGCAATTTTGTGAGAAAGAAAATTCTTGTGCTGATTTCGTAACCCGAATTCGAGCCATAATCAATCGTAGCCTCGCACAATCAGAGACTAAATTAAATACAAATAAAACCTTGTTTTTCAAACTCATAGTTCGAAAAACCTTGTCTTTCGAAAAAGATCGAAAAAATCTTGTCTTTCAAAGGAGATAAACCCTTTCTTTCGAGGGAGACATTATTATAACCTAAGAAACAAAAAACTTAACAAATAAAGATTAGGGCTTTCCATCGATGAAATCCCCTTCAAAATCAACAATGGAGGCTAGAGTTTAGGAGCATATTTGAAAACTTAAATAAGATGAATTCTTAACAAGATCCAAATAATAATGTTTTTAAGTATATATTCATCTGTCAAGTTTTCGATTCTATAATTAATTAAATCCCTAATAATATCAAATAAAATAATCAATTATGAACCACAGGAGTATAAATCTTAGTATACACCATTCCCAAAAAAAAAAAAAAAAAAAAAAAAAAAAAAAAAAAAAAAAACACTTATACACCACGGGAGACAAGCTAGTTAAGCTAGGTCGACAACAATTCTACATCATTATCTATTTGTAGACATCTATAGTATTAAAAATATAAAAGCTAAACAAAGACACTTGTTTTATTTCATCCAACTTGTCCAAAAGATTGGCCAATCAAATACGCAATCGATGTGAAATTATAGTGCCTTTTCCACACCTCAAAATACCTCAGAAAAAGGTTGAAAATACAGTTGAGGTTGAGGCTGAGGCGTACATTAAATCACGGATATACGGTGGAATTAAAAGCGGAATCGTATGATATTGGGCTTTGACTAACAAAACGCAATGTTGGGATAATAATGGTCTATTTTAGTTGATGGGCTTTGACTATGTAAAGTTAGTTGCCGTATTTGGACATTACTCGGCCTTTAAACTCCGTGATTTTATTGAAACTCCGTGATTTAGACTTTCTTGCGACGTTTACTCTTTTTAATTACACCGTATTATTGTATTATTACGTATTTATTTTGTCCTAATTGTTGTATTGTTCGTATTTGAGATTGAATTGGTGGATTAATGATATCGTCATTGTTGTCACTCCAAATTTTTGTGGACTATGGATCAAATTTTATGGGGCTCGAGTATAATTTTAGTATTTCGAAAAAATGCATTAAAACTAATTCAACAATATTTTCATAATAACACTTGTTTTAAAAATAGTAGTCCTTATTTATAATTTAGTTAATATAAGTACATAAGTTCTTGCCTTCAAAAAAAAAAAAGTACATAAGTTCTTACAAAAAAAAAAAAAAAAAAAAAAAAAAAAAAAATTACATAAGTTGTGCAAAAAGTCAAAGTAAATAATTTTTTTTAAGCTGAAATAAGTATTATACGTCTTATCATAACTAATTAATGGAACGAAGAGTACTTTACTTAGTAGGATTAAATTACTATATTTCTTTCTTCCTTAATATCTGGTGACGCCTACTTAACGAGGTAATGATGTTTTTATTCTTCAATAAATACACTTTTAGCTTTTCTTGCCGGCCCATAAGAAAAAAAAAGTTGATTAAACATTGAAGGAAAGAGTGAGAGGCAATGTATGACCCCCACTACACAAATTTGATAACGACTAATTAATGAAGTAAGACTGTATTGCACTAAATAATTTGCAACTGCAAAAAATAAAATGTAGTCGTTGGATCAATTGATCAAACATTTTAAAACGTCTCTATGGACTTATGGATTTTTCTTACCTTCCCTTTCCTCCTCATATTGGCGTTAAGCCCTAAGCCTGTTATGCTAAATTGAGGCCCTGTTCTTTTGAGCTTCTGGGCAGAGTTGAGCAGATTTCAATAGAGCAAAGCAGAGCGATTTCAGCAGAGCAGAGCAAGGCAGAGCAGAACAGATTTCAAAATTATTATTATTATTATTATTGCATTATTTTATTATCATTATTATTATTAACTATTACTATTACTATTACTATTATTTTTAATATTATCATTATTATTATTATCATTATTATTTATATTATTATTATTATTATTATTATTACTATTATTATTCTAATTCTAATTATTATAATTATTATTATTATTATTTTTATTATCGCATTATTTTATTATTATTACTATTGTTGTTGTTGTTGTTATTACTTGATTTTTTAAGATTTTTTTATAATATTAAAAAATATGTTAAATAATATAAAATATTAATTATTATCATTAAATATTAGTTATTATTATCAATTAATATTTATATTAATTATTATTATTATTAAATACTAATTATTATTTTCTATAAATATTAGTTATTATTATTAAATATTAATAATAATTATTATTTTTAAGCAGAGCAGAGCAGAACAATTCAAAAAAACAAGGCCTTAATTGATCATAATATGGGATTTTAGTATAATAGATCACTTATTCTTAATGTAAGAAAGTGCAAAACAATCTAAACTTCGAAAAATTGTGTATAGAATAATATATCTCTGGTTATTTTCCTTCTATTATCGTTCAAAAGAAATTTTGTCCACTACAACTTCAGTGATTAAAATTATTTTGCTATGTAGTTGTGTTTGTCTTGAATTGTTATGGTCATTGGTAGATATTGTGGTGACAAGACTAATGAATAGATTTGATTTAAATTCTGTCATACGCGTATGACCAACCTCAATCTATTAAGCCTTTAATATTATTGTTGTTGATGAAGACAATTTATGTTTTAATAATTTTAGGCTAATAACAAAAATCGGACAAATTCACCAATGATGTTATTGTGAAATTATTGTTTTCATTTCATATAATTGCCAACTTGAGATTTGGTCAACTTTCTTATAAAAGAAGTTACAAGAACAAAGGTTAAATTTCACATTACATCAAGTATTGCGCACATTACATATGCAATATTCTATTTACTTTAACAAATATTTCAAAACTTAAATTATACTGTGTTCAGTCCCGACCCTGAGGGTAGGCCGCGAGTGCGACTGCCTAGGGCCCACGCCAAAAAGGGGCCCATAAATTTTAAAAAAAAACTGTTTAATACTTTGTAACTTGTGGACTCTAATTGTAGATTTGGCTCCGTGTTCTTTGTCAATTACTCCACAAAGAAAGCTTTCTAAAAAGTTAATTACTCCATTTATTTAGCAATTAGCATTAATTACTTATCTATCCTATCAATCAATTAGGTGAAATTTACAATGTTTTCTAATCTCTTCACCTCCTCCTCCTCCAATTTCCATGAATAACAACTCCAAAAATATAAAATTTTCCAATTATGTTGCTTCACTTGTTCTTCAATTATCAAAATTCAATCCCTTTAACTTTGGTTAATTAATACTATGTCAACGGTTAAGATATTTAAAAAGATAAATAGCAGCAAAAATAGTTCATCCCACCAAATATTCAATTCCCATCTTCTTATTATTGGTTGTTTCCGATAAAATTTACGGCATTGGTGACTTGATCTTTCTTTTAAGTTGCCGAATAGACAAAGGTAATACAAGTACACAATTTTTCCTCTGTTTTTTTTATCTAAATTTATCACGTTCTAATTTCGTTTTAAATTTAAATAAAACTGGAGTGTATCCGTGCTAATTCACGGTATATACGTAACATGTATATTTAGAAAGAAAACAATAGGAGTGGTGGAAGTTACAAAAAAAAAATGAAGAAATGGAAGTTATTTAATTGGAGGTTATAGCCAACCAAAAAAAAAAAAAAACCTAAATTTAAGAGAGTTGAGGATTGAGGTTTTGGAGAAATCTCATTAACTCTGTAATTATATTATAGACGAGTTAATTTTCTTTGTCTTTTATATAAATCTATTGTGTAAAAAGAAAAAATTGTTAATTAGGCAAGGGGCCCTTTTCTTACATTATGCCTAGAGCCCATAAATTATCAGGAACGGGACTGACTGTGCCGATAAATATTTGTTCCTCGATATATATAATACAACCCGCAAACCCCAAATTGATGACTCAATTTTGCATGTAATTACCATACCATAAATTCATTCTCCTTTAGTTACACCCATAAAACAACTTTTTGTTAGGTGAAGAGTGAAGACTAAGGTAAGCCACCACAAATAAGACTACTAAAAGAAAGCAATATTAGAAAACTCGATTAAAACATTCATCTTTGTAAACTTTATTACGGTTAATTTATGTCATTCATACGTGTAAAATAGTCACCAATTTAATTTGTTATAGAAGTGTATAATTGGCATTACATGTGAAGTGAATGACGAAAAACAAAAGCGTTGAAGTGTAAAATAGTCACCAATTTAATAGTCATCAGGTGAAAGGTATTGCATTTCCATTCTTGTGCTACTATATATCCTAAAGCATGCATCATGACGAAAAAGAAAACGGCATGTTTTAACTGATCTTTCTTTCTTTGGCATTTTATCTTTGTTTTGGTATCGTGACTTTTGTGTGCGGGTTTGGGCCACCTTCTTCTTACACCTATCAAGTTTTTGATGTTCAATACTTTGTTCATTTTACTTACAAAATTAAGTTACGTCTTTATAAGGAAAACAAGTTTAAATTAAAAAACATTAAAGTCTCAAGGGGCTATTCAAATTTGATTTACAACCTAAATTAGTTGAATTAAGTGTCAAATGCTAATAAGTTAGAGCTCTAGCTAAAATTATTAACATAATTGTCTTTTATGGCTATCTAACATACTCTACACCAAAAATTGAAAAAAAAAAATAAAAAAAAATTCAACCAAGTGCATGTCAAATGCCAATAAGTTAAAAGCTCGAGCTAAAGTCACCACTCTCACAATGATTGTTCATAAAACAAAACAATTCATGCATCACCTAATTCAATAACTAGTTTAAACTATCTCTATTTCAGATTAATTACAACTTTGTTTTTCACCGTTTCTAATTAATTTCAACACTCTTTCATTTGATTTGAACGACTACTTATTATAAAATATCTTTTTAATCTATATCTTATACGTAGCATTTTAATTTCTTAAATTACGGAGTACGTGTCAATCCCTGATGTTACGATTAATTTGGGATGTAGGAAAATTAGGAAATACTTAAAATGATGGTCGATTACCGCATCATTTGCATTCTTTTAGAGTGATAAAGGGGATGAGATAAGGATAAAAAATAGGGATAGAAGAAATGTGGTGTTTGTTTAGAGGGATGAAGATTATAAGGGGTAGGGATTGAGATAAAAACACCTACTTATCCCTCCATTTCTATAACTAAGGGGTGATATAAGGGGTAGGGATAAGAAATGGGTATTAAAAGACCAAATTACCCTTAATGAAATTAAAAGGGTAAGGAGAAAGTCAGAAACGGTAGAAGTTAGTAAGGGTATTTTTATAAATTTATTACTTATTAGTTATTCCTAATTTGTTTCCCATACTTACCAAACATATGATGGGATAAAAATTATTTATCTTTATCCCACCTATTAATCCCTTATCTTTATACTCCATTCTTATCCCTCTTATTTCCATTCCTCCAACCAAACCTCCGGTTATTACTATTTTTGGTTACGAACAATCTCCAATCCCCAGAAATGGAAGGGGTGACCTGGTATTAATGGTGAGCACACACTTCTTATCCCCAAACTCTCTCTATCACCTTTTCCCAAACCCTAATAAACCTCTCCAAAACCCTAATTTTTCCTCAAAATTTTGCTGCTCTTCATCCTCTAGACCCAATTGGGGTTCCAATTTCGACGCATCTCAGCGTCGGAAATTCGAATTTGAAGATGAATTTGGGAGGAGAGAGAAACGGAGGAAGAGTTGGTGGTCCGACGATGACGACGATGATGACGAAGAAGAAGAGTTTGGATTTTGGAAAGATTCTTCTCCTGCTATTGACTGGTTCTTCAAGGTATAAAAACGCCTCAATTGTTTTCGAAATTTCCTTGATAATTGCATTGTTTTGCCGCTCAAATTCATGCCATTTCTAGTGCATTATTAGTTAATTATACCTTGCTATGTAAATGAATGTTCGTTTTTTACTTCATATTTCCTCACAATTGAGAATTGGAATGATTTTACTCAGTCCGACCTTTTTTCGGATTTAGTTGTTGTGTTACTAATTTAAATTATACTATCAATGCGACGTTTGTTTCGGGACAGAGGGAGTATCTTTAATGATAGTTGTGAAGTATTCGTATTACGAGTACTGTATTTGTTATAGGGGGTTGTTGTGTATCGTGTTGAAGTTGTTGGGAAAGGATCTAATTGTTATTGTAAGAGGAAAAGGTGGTAGTCTTTTTTTAGAGGCAAATTGATGATTTTGTCGACTAATAGTGTTAGCGGCGTCCTCTCTCCATCACTTGGTCTAAGTGTGAATAAGTTGAGAAATCAATCTTATTTAATACACCGTCAATTTTAAATAATTTGGCTACATGTGATATATTTAATCAAATCATGTTAACTTTGATCAGGGCTATTATATGAATATATTAAGCAATACTATAAAAGATAACCTCGTGGACGTAGTCAAAGTACTTTTGAAGGTGAATTTAGCAAGTTTAAATTATGTCATAATGCTAGCACGCTTTCATCATTAAAAATTGGCCTATCTTTTGTAACGAAGGAAAGCTTATGAATAATTAAGTGAATATAATATCTGGTCGTCTTCTGGACATTCCAAAATGTCAAAATGACTGCCATATTTAGACGGAAGGAGCAATAACATGGGATTACAGATCAACGTTAGCACTATCATAATGAATAATGCCTCTATTGATGCTGTTACTTTCCATATCTGTAAAGAGGCTTGCACTTATAGTAGGGTTGTGGTCTGGATGTGTGCAATCTTAAGTCCTCTGATATCGAAAGATTCTTTGTAATCGACCCTTGATTTGAAGGGAAACAATCATTTGCCGGTTCATAGTAAGAAGCTTTCACTTATAGTAGGGTTTTGGTTTGGATGTGTATTGTGTACAATCTTAAGCCCTCTGACGTCGAAATCTTATTTTGTATTCAACCCCTGATTTTAAGGGAAACAATCATTTGCTGATTCATAGTAATGAAGAAGTGTAGAGTTTAATGAACCTTTGGAATTAGTTCATCAAAACCCAAAGCCAAAGTATAATGACTATCCGAGTAATCTGACTCCATAAGAGATGGACTTATAGCTTAGAATTACCATTTTTTAGTTATTTATTTATTTTATTTTTTGGCAAAATGTCCGTGCTCTTCTGATTATAACCCTAAGGCTCCAATCGAAGAACCCAAGTGTGGTATACCACCATTCTACTCATTTGATGCTGATGATAGTTGAAGGCTGTGCATAATTAAAACTTACACTATGTTTGGATTGAAGGAAATGGAGGGAAAGGAAGGGAAGAGAAATGGAGGGATGGATTATCTTTCATTTGGATAACAAATGAGGAAAGAAGGGAATTGGAGGGGGAAGAAATGAAGGGATTAAATTGTAAGAAATTAATCTCTCCAACAATTGAGAGATTTGGAAGGAAAACTCATCTTTCTTCCCTCCCCTCTCTTTCTCTTCCCTCCTCTTCACCTCCCTGCCCTTCTTTTCTTTCCCATTTCTTTATCCAAACACACCGTTAGTGTTTGCTCAAATCTCACTGTAGTACTATTATTACTCGAATAGAGTTAGGTGCTTGTGAAGTTGGGAGAGAAACAAAATGTTTAAAAAGCTAATATGGCAGACGATGAGCACCATGTACATTTTATCAGCTACAGCTAGTAGCCTAATAGTAATCATGGAGTCCGTTTTTTTTTTTTTTTTTTTGATCGAACTCTCTGATGAAGTTTAGTGAAAAAGGGGAGCTGGAATTGAGAGGGCATGATTAGATTGGGAAGATGCAAGGATAAAGGATATTAGTGTGATTCATATCCAATTCTTATTTTTAGGTGATGAAACTATGTGATTATTATTTGCTGACTAGGGTGCATCACTATTTACAAGTGACTAATCTTTGATGCAACATGGTCTCTTTTTCTTGTGTCTAGATACAGAGTAGTATACTGACTTTATATAAAAAGTAAGGGCATCCGAATGGTGATCAAATTGGCTTGTGTTTGTCATCCTAGTGGTTTGCATTTAGTAATCCAAATAAAGATTGTTTCGGTTGGAGTAGTATCCTTAAGCTGTGTACCAAGCAAGCTTAGTAGATTGGTGAAACTGTTTGCCTGCTCAATATCTCATCGTAAGCTTGACCACCAACCTCACCCCAATCAATGTTGCTTGGTACATGGTACGGTACAATTCGTGGCACGGGAACGCAAATGTGGAAAGCTGCTTGCATCATACTCATTAAATATTTCTTTCCTTGGCTTATAATTTATCATAATCAAAATCTCAAAACTCTTAAAATGCATCGTACTTCATTATATATGGATGGGATTGATGTGAAGCTTTGAAAAGGCAATATAGCTGTGTTAGGAGGAAGCATGAAAGTGGAAAAAAAAAACAGTTCTGGATGGTTTATGGTCTTTAGGCTTGGTTTATGCTTTGATATAAGTACATGTAAGATGAAGAGATTAATTTTTTTTGGGGGGAGGGGGGGGGGATGGGGTGAGTTAAGCCAAGTCTTTACTCAGTGGTTAGTGCTGGCTATATGAACTCTTCTCTGATGAACTGGTAAAGAAATGTATCTGGTGAAACTGTGAAGCTTTGGCTATATATACTAGTATAGAAATGTCTCTACTCACTGAATAGTGCTGGTTATATGGATCCTTCTCCGTTGGGCTGGTAAGTAAATGTATCTGGCGAATCTTTGGTTATGTGTATATACCAGTTTAGGAAAACATATATGGATGTTAGCCTGGATTGTTGGGCCTAGTTTTGGCTGAGGGAAAATTTGAAGATTGAGGTAATTTTAGATTTGGTTGTATAAGATGGTAGAAAATTCAAAGGATGGGATTTGTTTATTCATGGTGCCTCAGTTTGCAAAATAAATTTATTCCCAACAAAATAACTTGACTTATTTGTTAGTATCGGCTATATGAATTATTCTCTTTTAATGCCAGAAAGGAATCTCTTGTGTAGAAGCCTTTGCAATGTTATGTGCTCTACCCTAAATGTCCTATGTACTTTTGGAGTGGGAGAGAAATGGAAATTGTTTCCTTTATATATTATCTGATATGTATAACCCCATTGCAATATTAACAATGTGAGAGTGTTTGATTATATTTTTGGATGGCCTAGTTTAGAAAAATTTCACCATCTATGTCGGACAGGGGCTATGTAGTATGTGCTAGCTGTCAGAAAAGCTTAGATGTATAAGACAATTCCGCCTGAACTGCCTGGTGACTGACTTGCTGTATCTTCATAATTGCACCTATGTCAACAGATGCTGCTTTTAAAATTAGTATAAGGCCTTGTTTGGTTGACAAACAAATTCATGGGAAGTTTAATTTCCTAGGAAATGGATACATCATATATGTATACTTTGGTTGGTTGACAATAATGTAGGAATTGGGATTTCCTAGGAAGTTCTACTTACCACAAAATGGAGGAATTAACTTACCTAGTCCCCCCTAGGTAAGTGGAACTTTCCATGGGAAGTAGAAATTCCTACATCCAATCAAACCTTTTTTGGGAATTCCTAAAGATTATAATTTCATGGGCATTGAGATTTCATGGAAGTTTCTACTTCCTACATCCAACCAAACAAGGCCTAAATGTATGACAAATTTTACTGTAGTCATCCTTGAAATGACTACCACTATACTTAATTTTCATTGGCCGATTTTTGATTTATTTTTTTTTGGAAAAATTGACAGCAATAATCCCAACTTTCGGCGATCCGCTCAAACTAATCCCAACTATCATTGTTTTCAAAATAATTCCAACTTTGAAACAATCTGCTCAATTTGGTCCATAACCTGTTGAGAGGTGTTAGTAACCCGTGAAATAGGTTAATTAGACAAGTGTTTTGTTTTCATCGGTTCTAATTTAATTAATCAAAATTTTATATAATTAACTTAAATAAATTAGCTTTTGATTAGTTAAGTAACCCAGCCCACACTATATATAGCCATCCACCAGTCCACCACCATTGACACACCAAATCACCACCGTCGTTGCCCCACCACAACTCCACCATCACTGTCATTAGCCCCAATTAACCCCAATACACCCTATCACACTACAAAACCTCTGAATTGTACTCCACTAGATAAATCACAATGAATTGTACTTTACTTGATAATTAAAAGCACCAATATGAGAATAAGTGTATGACGGTGCTCGAGAAAGGACATGGTGACTAGTGACCACCACCCCACACAACCAAACGTCCAAACCCACCCTTTAACAACACAACGGAAAATAAAACAGAGAAGGAAAAGTTGCAGCGATGAGGGGGAAGGGGGAAGGGAGACGACCGAGGAGCGAGATGGTGGCGGTGACAAAATGGGACGGCCGACGACAACATAACAGTATATAGATTGAGAAAGATGAACATGAGAAGGAGGGGATAGCAAAGAGGAGAGGGAAAAGGGTAGGAGCAAAAATACGTAATTGCAATACAGGTAATTATCTTTAAAAAGAAAAAATATTTAATTAATTTTACAACCAGCTTAGCAAGTAACCGGTTAATTGGACCAAATTAAGCAGATTTTGTTAAAGTTGGGATTATATTGAGAATAATGGTAGTTGGGATTATTTTGAGCAGATCGCTGAAAGTTGGGATTATTTCCATCAATTTTTCCTTTTTTTTTTGTCAAACTTAGTAAAAATGATTTTTTTTTAAAAAAATTCTTTTCTTTTCCTGGAAATTAATTTTCTGATTTTTCAAAAAAAAAAAAAAAAAACCGAAAAAAAAGAATTTTTTAAAAAGAAATTTTTTTTTCTAATAAGTTTGACCAACAAATAAATAAATAAATAAACGGCCAATAAAAATTAAGTATAGTGGTATTCATTTTAAGGATGACTATTGTAGCAAAATCCTATGATAGAAGTGTCTTAATAGTGTACTTCATTAAGTCCATATTTTATCTGATTAATATGGAGTTCATTTGGCCCTCGGTTAGAGGTGATCATTGGGCGGGCTGGCTGGGTCGAGGCCAAAAAATAACCAAGCTGTCAGGCCGGAAATTGTGTGCCCAAACTAGTTGGGTCGTGTGGGCTTTTTGGGCCGGGCCCAAAAAGTCAACTAAAATGGCATAAAATTCCATTCCCAAGCCCGCCCAAAGAATTCAATAATCGGACTGGACTAGGCCCAACCCAATTTTGGGTCGGAAAAATCTGTCTAAAACCCGCCCAAAATTGGGCCGGGCTCACTTTGATCAGCTCTAGCCCTCAGTTTACATGACTTCTCTTCAGAATCCCCCTCAAGTTGAAAATTTTGCTAGCAAGAAATTGTGCAGCCGTTCTCTATTTGGGCTGCTAATTGCTATTGTAATAATTTTGGTTTTTGACGTCCTTGAGTGTGTATAGTACTGTATTTTGTATTTTTAGTATTCCTATGGAAGTTGAGGTCTCTTTTACTTCCCTATTAATGATTTTTTATTTTTAGTAGTTCATTTTCTTGTCTTGTTGAGCTGTCCTGTTCCCTAGAGTTAAACCATTCTGGAGAAATGATTGCATTAGACCAGTATTTAGGTGTACAAAACAGATATTCGAAGCTTTTGGTTGGATGGTTCAAGCAATTGCAATATCAACACTACTAAGGACAGCTAGGGACAGGGTCAAATTCTGTAATCTTGGCATTAGTGCTTCTCTTGGGATACAGCCCTATACCAAGTAATTGATTTGATTCAACTTGTGGATTTGTTAATACTTGCATACTTCGAGACTCGGAGGTTAAGCAAATAAACAGAATCCTTATTAGACGGGCTAGTAAACGATAAGCAAATATAGGTAACAAAAAAATTATGTTTCCTAATACTACCTTAACTCCCAAATTAACCGAATACTCTATACTTCCCCTCAAGTGGGAGCGTGGAGATCACAAACACCCAACCTGAACCATAAAGACGAGAAGTCCTGGACACTAAGAGCTCTCAAATACTCATTAGGAGGTCAGTGGTCTCAGTTAGCTCATCTTCCCTTCAAAATTGCTCCTAAGTTGAATATCTTGTGAACAAGGAATTGTGCAACCTTTCTTTGTTTGGGTTGCTTTTTGTTATTACTCTGCATGCTACTTCGTGTATATAATAAGATCTTTGGAGTTTAGTCTTGAGTTTTACAGTACTATTTTTTGTTTCTGCTGTCTGCTTTGTGGAAGAGGAGATTTCTTATATTCCCCTATCCATGATTGATAGCTCAGTGCTTACAGAGCCTGAAATTTTCTTCCCCTCTTAAATTTAATTATTTTCGAGATATGATAGTATGTAACGTGATTATTTTGATGAACACAGATAGCCAAAGCCTTTGGTTGGATGGTTCCAATAGTTCTGTTGTCAACAGTATTAGATACAGGACCAAATTCACTAATGATGGCATTGGTGCTTCCCTTGGGACAAACAGCCCTTTCCCTAGTAATGGATAAACTGTGGGAAGACCCGAGTTCTAGCCAAAATTTCAGGCCACAATCAAGGCCAAGGTCAAAGTCCAAGACCAGAAGCAGGTCCAGGTCCAAGGGATATGCACGAAAGGCAAGATCCCGTCCACGTCCTGTAAATGGTGACTATAGTGACTATAAGTCATGGGAGGCAGCTAAGAAAGATGGAAGACCTGATTCAAAATTTGGTGGATGGGATGAGCTGGATCAAGAAGTATCGAGAAGCAACAGCTTTACTGACGAGCAAAAGCAAAAGGCTGATGCGCCCCCAAGGGGATACTCTGATACTGATAAATTGAGTAGGACATTAAACAAAGATAAACCATTGTTCATCAGGTTGCTGATTGCTGTGTTTCCAATTTTGGGCTCATGGACCAGGTTCCTTTTCTGAATTGAATGTGAATAACAATCAGTGACATGAGGGATTATACAGTACATTTTTAGCTTTAGATATGTGATTATTAATCGAATTATGTAACTAATGTAAGATATGAATATTAGCTTCTTTTTGTCTCAGTTACTAAAGCTCAAGATATCCGTGACAGACTAAAATGTTCTTGAATTGGCATGAGAAGTTGGCGTGATATCTGTTTTCGGTTACTGTTTTCGCTATAGTTCAAACTGGCAAAATAGCTCTAAAGAGCTTCTGATCAGGAAATTGTACTTGACAAGTAAAAGTATTACTGTCTGGTCTATAGAGTACATAACAGGAAATTTACCTCCATTGAACTGAACTACAGAGTACAAGTAAATCCATATATACAGATGAATGAAGTACTCCCTCAGTTTTGTAATGATCGCAACACTAGGGTAAAAGTACTCATTTGAGCATGATTAAAATTGAATTGAACTTGATCCGAGCTTTTTCGAATTACCACTGAACTACTACGTATAATACAAGAAGTTATTAGTGGTAAAAGTATTCAGCGCAGATTATTTTTCTGTTATACTAACTGTAAACAAAGGCAAACAATGATGGAAAGTACAAAGTAGAACCACATGATACTCCACAAACTTATTGTCACACATATATTTTTCTGTCATTATAAAGAGTCCATTATAAATGGTCCTACAATTTTGTTTAATTGTTTGAAAATTCTTGTTATTGACGTTTATTTACCTCCACCGTTCAATATTGAAATTAATTTATACGCAGTATAAACTATCCTTTTCCAGCCATTGCAAATTGGGTGGTTCGCCTAAATTGTATTGACTTGTGCTCAAACATTACACTTTTAATTTGTCTGCAACTCATGATATTCAGCAAAGACTGTTACATCAATAAACTTTGTGTTTCAACTTCATTTTGAAAGTAGCTATCAACTTGCCCATTAACAAAGATGGTCCAATTATTTGATACTCCCCGTTAGAGGTGTCAACCAACAAGCTACCCGATCTGATTCAAAACCGACCTAAAAAATATCCGATTTAGATTTCGACTCACATGGACACAATAGCTTAGCAGACTCAACTTTAGAAATTGCCCCGACCCGACCTGATTACATCTCACCGAACCCGATCCGGACATCCGAATTGACACCCCTACTCGCCATCCTTTAAAGTTTACCCAGTTTTTTAAAATCGTTTCCAAAAGATTGTTCATGAAAGATCACAATATCATAGTATTAATTACTTTCACATCTATTGCTTTGGTCCGACCAATTTTCTCTCTTATCAACTCTATTCTACTACGAAATATAACTTAATTAGCTAAAAAATGACTTGGTATTTTGGAGGCAAACAATTGAAAACAAAAAGAGTATAAATTGTATAATACTCCCTGAAATAAGTGCATTGGTTTAATTGGCACACGAGCCACGCACTGTAATATTGCATAACTTTGTCTTGAAAATTTTACTTGTCTATTATTAGAAAAATTTGTATAAATGACATCATGTTATATTAATTAAAATCAATTAATATGTGCCATGTAACCTAAAAAAAACCTGATGGAGTATATAATTATATTATTAATATTATTGATGCCATTAATAATGCTGATGGATGGAGAGTTAATGTCTTCTTCAGTTCTTTGCAACATTTTTTTTTTTTTTTTGAAAAGACGTTTTGTTAGTGACTTTTCATGGACAAAGAGGAACCAAACACTTAAATGCCCGATTTGTTGGGTAGGAGTGGTTGGTATATTGCTTACAATATCATCAAATAATGCAATTTCTCCAATTTTTGTAGCCAAAATTTCTGACACATAATATAATACAAGAAATATAGTGATTTTATACGGACAACTTATTAAATTTACTTAGACATGAGAACAATGGATGGACTACTATTAGTGTAAAAGTTACCTTAATTTGTCCAATTATCTTTAAGCTTAGTCGCATGTAATTCATAATAGCGAAATTAAGTAATTTGACAATACTTCTTTCTATTCAAAATTAATTGCTACCTAAAGAAAGAAAATACACTTTGAAGGAAGAGTAAGCCAAAGGTCAATCAATAATCACAAATGAAGTGAAGGTTTGGTATTTTATGATAAATCTTGTTGCTAGTCATTATTTGTTGGACGATGAATGATTATAAGTTACAAGCTCAAAAGTGTAACATCTGTAAGTAATATACTCTATTTGGAAACTGATTTTAGCACATTAAACATTGATTTTGACACACCCATTGTAAGCTAAGAGCCCGATTTTCAATGTTCTTCTAACATACAATATTGGTGTGTTAAAATCAATTTTTTTTGGTATGGCCTAGATAATTTCCCACTCTAACATTTAATATCTGACTACTTAATGGCCTAATCATTTAAATTCATCTAGATTCCATGCATTATCAATTATTGATTCACCACATCATTAATCATTAGTTTTCGAACACAATGCATAAACTAAAACAAGTACATTTCCTCATTTTTCTGATTAATTGTGGTTGCCAAAAAGATTTGAAAAGAAAAGAAAGCACCACAACTCCACAAGAATCACAAACTTTGATGAAGTGACGCGAAAAAAGAAACTAAATAATAATTCTGGACATGGATAAATTAAAACCAGATTCTTTGTAAACTATTCCTGCACGTTTGAAACCTTGTGTTGTGTGTATTTGTCCTCTACTATGGCATCTTAAATTTGCGTGGACAAAAAAAAAATTCCTACCCTATTTTCTATTTTATTATATAAAAAAAAAATATATTAATGTAGTAATTTCAAAATGAATTGTGAGGCTATGAGAAATGACTTCCAAAGTCACATGCTTAGATAAGCTTATTGAAACTCATACTTTGGTTGTTTATATGTCTTGATATGGATAATTAATGAGGGATAAGAAAAAGGTTGAATTACTTAACACATTTATGTATTTAGGTCTTTAGGATGACTATAGTCTATAGAAACGCTTCTAGCAATCAATTAGTGTGTAAAAGTGTCAATAAATTGTTAATAAAGAATCTACTGAGTTTAGGTCATATTCGACTGGAGTAGTTTGGTTGGTGTTGGATTATATTTAGTCATTCAAGTCTCTTGATGTTAATCATTATTTAATTTGGTAAAATTTAAATGTGTGTGTGTTTGCTTAGATTATCGAGATTTTAAGTTAAACTTCTAGCTAATGATTCATTCATGTAGAAATCTTTTGGAGCTAATAATACATGACTCATGTATCCAGAATAAAATGGTAATAGCCTTTTAAGATATCAATAGAAGTCACGGAAAAAGTAATTATGTCAGATGAAAATCACAATATGAGCATACTCAAACCATGCTTAAAGGGTGGAAAAATATGTAATTTTTATCAACTAAATCATTAATGTACACACTTATACAAGCAATAACGTTAGAAATCATACGAAGCAAAAATATGGCATGCAAAAACATTTCAACTTGCGTATAAAAACTACCCTTAAAAGTTGAACTCAACCTATTAATGGTGAATTTCTTTAGTCATGCTTATTATGCACACGATCATACATTTCTTCCACCGTTTTGAGGACTAGGAGTAGTGCTAGTTGGCTCAATTTTCCTCATCATGAAGGAGGGTCTTTGTGACAGGTCATCTTCGTCATGGTACGCGTAGGCAAACCCGCCATGTCGGGTCATATCCATACCCGCGGTTTCATCTTCACTTGAGATCCGTAACAATTTGAGCTTGTTAAGGATTAGGAAAAGTGGAGCCATTGTGGCGGTAACCCACCCGAACACAAGAAGGATTTGGATCACTTGGGCCGCGAGTAGTCTTCCCCCGCCACCCATAAAAAGTCCGTAAGGCCGATCCACCCCGTAGACCTCCCCGACATAGTGCTTGCTAGCGAATAGACCGGTAAAGAGTAGGCCCCACGCGCCACAACCAGCATGCAATTGGGCTGCCTCAAGTGGGTCATCATACTTGACCTTTTCAGCTAATTTGTTTAGACCAATTAAAACCCAAGCAGCCACAAACCCACAAACAATAGCAGCCCAAGGCTCAACAACAGAACATCCAGCAGTAATTGCTGCAAACCCACCCAATAGCCCATTGCACACATCTATCACATTCCAATGCCCAGCCAACAACCTCTTACCAAATAAGGTAGTCAACGCAGCGGTCGATCCCGCCAATGTTGTGGTGACAGCTGTCCTTCCTACCCCACTCCATTGACCATAATACCCTCCGGGGGACCCATACGCCTTTAGAATAGTCAAAAACGAACCCGGGTTGAACCCATACCATCCAAACCAAAGCAAGAAAGTCCCAAGTACTACCAAAGAAGCACTATGGCCCCTTAGGACAACAGAGCGGCCCGACCGGTCAAAACGACCGATCCTCGGGCCCTCAATAAAGGCTCCCCATAGTCCCGCTACCCCACCAACCATGTGGACCACACCAGACCCAGCAAAATCAATCACCCCCGACCCAAATAATAAATTGTTAGTATTGGTTGGGCTAGCCCACCCGTCTACTGACCAAAACCAATGAGAAACAATCGGGTACACAAACCCAGTTAAAAAAGTGGAGTATATAAGATATGCCACAAACTGGGTCCGCTCTGCAATCGAGCCGCTGGTAATTCCAGCGGCCGCAATTGCAAAGGCCCATTGGTACAAGAAAAAACTATAGTCAAACGTTCCCGAGTCAGTAGACTCGGGAATGTTCTTAAGACCAAAGAAATGACGCCCAACAAAACCATTAGAAGGGGCACCAAAAGCAAGAGCAAATCCAAATAAGTAATAAGAAAGCGAGCCAGCAGCTGCGTCTAGCACATTCGTAAGCATGATATTCATCGTATTCTTAGCCCGAACCGAACCCGCACACAACATAGCAAACCCAAGTTGCATGGCAAACACCAAGTACGCCGAGAACAACAAGTAAGTGTTGTCCACGGCGTATGTCACCGTTGTAAAACGGTCACATAGGTAAGAAGCAGCGGCGCTAGCATTCGTGCCGCCGAGAAGAGGGAGTAGCTCCGCAGCGTTGCACGACATTATTGTAGGTAGATCAAAACCAAGCTAAGAGAGGTAGAGATAAGAGATGATGTTGTAAGCAGTGTTATAATGGCATGGGATGGGAGAAGTGTATGTATATATAAAAAAAGTTGTCGTTGTGGTTGTAACTAGTCAAGTGTATGTAGATATTATTCTACGGTTAGAATCTTCGATGTCAATAATTCTACTTTGGTTATTTATTTTTCTTTATATTTTTTTTGGATCTTAGTTGCTAATTTCTAGCTAAATAAAGAGGGAATTTTTCAAAGTTGGCTGCATCTTTCTTGCATATATCATCAATGATGAATCTACTTTTGTAACCACTCGCAAAGTTGCACGTATTAGTAATTCCTCCATATAAATAAAGTTAGAGATCACATGAATTCCTTAGTAAAAACTAAAAAGGCAGGTTAGTGTATGAAAAAAATGTTGATAAAGTTAAAAAGAGTAACTGGAAAAAGTTGTATTAAATAGTATATATAAGATGAAAATAAAGATGTGTTTGTGAAAAATTAAATATTACAAAAATTTCTGTCTGAGAAAATATAGTAAAGTACTAAAGTGGAATCTTGTTAGTTAAATTTGTATTATCAAAATATTAACTACTTATAAGTCAGTATTAATCTACATCGAATAATAATTATATGCGTGGTCAAATTAAAACTAGTACATTGAAAACTATGAATGATGTAACTATTTAGTAAACTAGAAGTGGATACTCAAATAAAACACTTAAAGATAAAATCAAAGTGGGTACATAAAAATAATTAATAAAAATAAATAAAAAAAAAGAAAAAAGAAAAGAGGGAACATGTATCATTCTTTAATTTTTGAGGCTGTAGATTTAATGAAAGAATCATTTTTTGGATTTTGTGTGAACTTAAAATAATTCTCTTTAGTCCTCATTGCTTGTCATCGTTGAATTACATTGTTTGTCCCACTTCTTGAGTATTTGCAGAATATGTATGTGGCAAATAAAATTTATAAATTAAATTAGCACTACTATACAACAATATAGCCTTTTCTATCATAATTTTAACAATTTCTCATCAAAATTATATTGGTTGATATTAATTGTGGATGTCACAAAGGATGATATTGTAAGCAAAAAGTAGGACATGAAATTTTAATTCAACATTGCTAATTGTCTTAATGGAATAATATATGAATGGTAGTGACTCTATCGTCTCGTAATAGAAGTATTATTTTCTCATAATTTTTTTTTATATGTTGATTTAATTAAAATTACTATGTTAAAAATTTGAGATATTAGGAACGAAAATTATGCTAATAAATGTAACTTGTACCTTAAACTTGCCACTCCATTTTTCATCTAAATGGGATCTATTATTCTCTAATATCTATTTTAAATCTAACATATAAGGGCAATACGATATTACAATAATTAAACGAACTTGTGTGCAAAAGTCATGATGTATGTTTTATATATACAAACAAAGGGTGTAGTTTAATTTAAGTAAAAGACTTAATGTGGGGCGAAACTGAGAATGTTGGATTAGTTACATACATCATTATTCTCTATAACTCTTTATACACCAATCAAATACACGAGATGAACATATTTGAAAATATTTCCAATTCATATACATATAGATTGATCAAATGTTAGTTTTTTTTTTTTATCCTATGACATAAATTTTAATTACAACAATAGTAGGACGGACCTAACGTAAATTAGATTTTCCATGTACAGTTGATTTCTGTTTGTGTGTACTGATATTGTACTTAATCGAGTCTTTAATTGTGCAAAAATGATGGTATTTTCGCTTTGTTGAAAATTAAACAAAACTATCTATCATATGTCTCTATTGTACAGTGGGACAATCGATCCTGGACCATTTGAGCTTGTAATATGCTTGTTTTGATGAAATAGGTGACTTTCAAAGTCAAATTAGTACAATATAAGATTTCTTTTTAATGGGGTATGATATATAGAATATTGATTTACTTACAAAAATACGAGTAGTAAGAATACAATTCCATTTGAAGAAAAAAAAAAAACATATTTTGTACTAAAATTGCAAGTATTTTTTGAAAAAAATTAAATATAACAATACTTACTTTCTTCTTATCGAGTTGGTGTTCTTATAGTTGTAAGCTAATTTTTTATTGAATAATTGGATTTATTCTAAATTAAGTAAAACAACCCTAAATACTTATCTCTACGTACATAGGGGAATCATCTGCGACTAAACATAATTATCAATCATCGTAGGTCTGTGATATATATTGACAATCTAATTACAGTGGATACATTATTGTACTGTGATCTTAGTAACAATTTTATACGGACATCCTGTGAAAAAAATATGTATAAAATTAAATGAAATTGTACTTCCATTGAATCATAACACATGCTATCTAGATAGATAGATATGAAAAAGAAATAAAGTATCCCATGACATATTTATATGGAGAGTACCATACGCTGAATTTGTACAAAAACATTAATATAGTAGAATCTTAATAACAAGGTAATTGATTTATATTTCTTTCTTTCTTTTTTATTCATTTTTTTATATCAAAATTGAGCTTGATGGAATGGTGGGGGAGGTATAGTCAATAATCATTGCCACTTGCCGTAAGACTAATCATTTTTATTTTTTTTTTACTAATTTTTATATATATATAACTGAATTCAAATTTCACAGCTTAATAAACTTTAAAATATGTAAATAATAAAACAAAGTTTAATGGACCAAAAGTAGGAGTGAGATGATGAAAAAGTTGTGTAACTGTACGTGTTTGATCAGGTGCATTTCTTTCCAACATTGAAGCAGTATCCAACATATATAGCCTCTCTTGCATATATATCACTGCCTTTGATTATCAACCTTCAATTATTTCTAACATTTTGTTTTTTGTGGATGAAAAGCAGTAGGGATTTTATTTTTAATTTTTTTTTAAAAAATAGCAATATCGATCCACTTTAATTTTTTGTATGCATTTGAGTAATCTTTTTGAAAATTATGAAGACCAGGTTATGCAAATCTTATAGGAAGTGGAGTTGTTGTTGTTGTTGGTACTGGTGGTGGTGGTGGAACCAGTCGTAAGGTCTACAATGACAATACAAATTATAAATGGAGTTATAGAGGTGGGTATGAAAGTACGTTGTATACTCCTAATGTATAATTGTATATGTAAAGAACTAAATACCTTTTGTTATAACCATTAGGCCTAGACCTCATTGGTATACGATGAGGCAAAATTATGACAATAAGATGATAAACTTAATTGCGACAATGGTTAGATTTCAAAAGTATGTAGTTCATATATGTATAATCCATAGAGATTAGGGGACGGATTTTTAATTCCATTTAATGAATTATTATTGATCTTTTGTTAGATGTTCATACCATATATTATGTTGCTAACTAGTAATTATTTCGTATTAGGTTTAGTTGGTTAACTTTTATTATTTAATGTAATTCATGTAACTTTTTTCATACATTATTAACATAAGAGTAGTAATCACTTGTTTCAACAAAAAAAAAAAAAAAAAAAAGGTAATCACTTGTTTGTCTATTTTGAATTTTTTTTCTTTTTATCCTACTAATATTCGATATGACCACATAGTTTATGGACATAATTAAACAAGAATTTGCATTTCAAAATACTCATTGGTAATTAGCGTTTATACTCGTACTACCTCCGTTTCATATTATTTGCAACGATTAGACATTTTTCTTATCTACTTTATGTTAAATCGTTGTAACTAATATAAAACGGAAGTAGTATTTCAAACTCAAACTCAAACTCAGAAAATCGATACTAGTATGAAATAAGAAAATTATAATCTCCAAATTTCCAGTGTGAAAATACCATAAGGAATTATTTTTAGCCAAATAATACCAAGCAGAATCTTAATTGCAACAGAGGGTCATTATCATAAACAAGTAACCATTCTTTTTTCTATTTTTTGGTGGGAACAGTATACCCATTCTTGGTAAGGCGCGCTATATGTAGCAATGTGAGTGCGTGCATAGCAGCATAGAGTCAAATGTTTACAGCTTCAAGCCTTCAATTTTTCATTAAAGATTAAAAAAATAAAAACCCAACTACGTAACATTTTGGTTGTATAGCCCTATCAAAACTTACGTTTCCAAAACTTATGAGACTAAAAAATAAGTGAACCTAACTATATAAGGTGAGTAAAATAGTGCCAGCTACATACGACAAAATATGATATTTGTGACAAAATCATTCATTAATTGATGTTTTTACTAGTAGTAGTTTTCCTTTAAAAAAATAATAATAAGAAATCCATATATCATTTTCCTTAATTTACATTCGTACAGTGTCATGCTCATAGTCATTCGTTAATCACTTTGGTTTGTTCTTTACTTTATAAAATATACGAAGTATAATCAAAAGTATATATATATATATATATATATATATATATATATATATATATATATATATATATATATATATATATATATATATATATATATATATATATATATATATATATGGGCAATATATAATTTATTGCGTTTAATTTGTATCAAGATTCCTCGTCAAAACTTCCACATCCAAGAATATTCATACTAATTATTTGTGGTGTTCTATCTTTCAATTTCTTCAAATTTGTATTCTAGTCAAATTTATTAATTCTAATTAGGAAAAAAATGATGTATATAGGTGAATTATAACATCAATTACAACATGCATGATGCGGCATTTGCCTTCATCTCTAAATGATTGTTCTAATTTTCTCTACTTATCATTTGTTGTCTTGCTCTAATGAGTTAATACAAAAACTTTGTGCAAGTCCTATACTCGATCAAACCACTTTACTCCTTCTATATACTCGTAATCAAAATCAACATCGGTAAAATAATAGTTGTTGTCATTTTTTTTTTATTGTGAAATAAGTAACATTGAACATTATGTTATTGTTTGGGGCATGTAGCATAATCGTGCACATAAGATGCGTGCATCATGTTTTAGGTGCCCAATATTTAGTAAGATCATTATTGGAGTTACAAACACCATGATTCTACGGACTTTTTCCCCTCAACTACATCTTTTTGTTGGAGCGTCATATTATAAACTTTTTACGTTGCAATAAAAGGGAATAGAGTACTCAAATTTCCCTTTCACTTATACAGCTATACTTCATAATATTTTAACAGAATCATCAAACACTTAGCTTATTCAAGAGGTCAAATTAGTTGACAAATTATGGCTCTTGGATTCTAGATTATTATTTCGATAAAAAAAAAAATTAATTTACTTTCTGCATTCATCATCAATAACAGAACATGCTTGCTCCTCCTTACATGAGATTCTGTCTTCATTATACTCTACTAATAATAATTAATCAATATAATTATAGGTTTTATTAGACGTTTAGAAACTTCATTAATCAATTTTTCTTTGTTGACATAAGCTTAATTTTTAATTAATCATTTTAAAATATATGATTGGTAATGTTTTACGTCATCAACCCATGCGCCTTCAGGATGTAACACTACTTAATTTAACTAATTTATCAAATTTTGTAGTCAAATATATATTCTACTTCTAAATGATTTGGTGATAATGAGATGGTATATTTATTAGCTGCAATTAGCCAATAAGAAATACAAACGTCATAAGATTCGATATTATTTTATGATGGCAAGATTTGAGTAAGAAAATAACTTAATAAGTTTTGCTACTAGTTTTTGTCTCTTTTGTTAAAATAGTAACTAAATAATTCCATTGAAAATATATGTAGAACATGAACTCCAGGATGTTTTGCAGGCAATGCAAAAACCCGTATTTAGGAATATTAACCAACTAAGTTAGTTAGACCCGTACAATGCACATTTTAATTCAACATAAAAAATTAATTATACACTAAAGGTCAAATGATTAAAAAAAAAAGGGTTATGAGAGGAGGAGGTCATTATTATTATGACACTCAAAATTGTTTCATTTTTCTAGGATAAGATGATAAGTGGTACGTAATATTATTTGCAATTTCATATTGTAAAAGCTTTATAATTTTAAAGCAATGTTAAATAGAGTAGCTTAAAAAAAGAAGAAAAAAAAATGTCATCATCCTTGCATTTAGGCGGGAACAAATTTAATAAGAGAGTGACACATAGACAGTGATGATATTAGCGGTTGTTACTTTAGTTATATTTATAGATATAATCTCTTCGATCTTTTATACTTCCTTCGTTTTTTAATATTTGCAACACACATTTTTTTTCACGGTATTTAAGAAAAATGAGCCTCAAATAATTTAAAACACTTAAAATGAGATTGAGAGATTGTTTGGAGTGTAATTAAGTAGGCCATGAGCATTAAATAAGAGTAATGTTGCAACTTTTTTTTTTTTTGAAAAATTTTCATTAGTAGTATGTTGCAAGTATCATGACATTTCTATTTTAGAAAAGTATTGTAAATATTTAAAACGAAGGAAGCACATAATATACTACGTAAATTTGTCTGATTTGAAATACTTGTATTCCATTTGAGTAATATAAGCGAGTTAGGTACTACTATTAAAAACCTTGGGTTAGAGATTGGGCCAGAATGAAGGCCCAACTTCCAATTATTGGCCCTAATTGTTAGGACCCTAAGCTAGGCTATATTGAACTAGATGGAAGGTATTTTTTTTTTTTTAAAAAAAAAAAAAAGAAAAGACAATTGAACTAGCACCAACTTTATACTTCGTATGTGTGTAGTCGGCCACATAGTATAACCAGTCATCATGGGTTACTTCATTAGTATTACAGATGTCACTCGATCAGTGTTACAGGGGTTAATTCGTCAGTGTTATAAGGGTAACTCGGTTAATGTTATAAATGTTACTCGGTCAGTATTACAAGGGTTACTCGTCAGTGTTACAGGGTCGGGGTTACTTTGTTCTTTTATAAGTGGCCACATGGTGTGGTCAGCCGCACACAAAACATGATGTTGAACTAGATATTCTTGCGGTGGTTTTACTTTGATTTACGACCATGTTTATTACAAACTTTTAAAAGATTAGGTGTACAATAAATATTTTACATCCGTTATAAATTGTTCTAAAATGATTAAAAAAAAAATCATCCCAACATAAATACTTCCCTTTTTTATACTTGCAATATACTTTTTTGGCATGCTATTTGAAAAAGTGATTAGATTAAGTAAACAGACGAATTAAGCTATAACATTTAAAGCGTAGCAACTTATCACTTTCTTCTTATCGGTGGTAAACTTTTCTCAATTAATTTATTCGTTTTTCTAACCTAGTATTTTAATTGAAGTGGTTGTCAAAATAGTGTGTTGCAAGTAAATAAAACGGAGGAAGTAATAATTACCCCGATAAAATACAAGTTACTAAGGTATGAATAAAAGTGATCTATGCTTTATTGATACATTTCTCAATTTTTATTGTTGACATAAACTTATTCTCAGAGACTAAAAGAGTGAAAGTAACTATATTGCCCTTTTGAAGGCAAGTAACTATATTGCCCTTATAAAACTTATCTTATAGTAAATTTAAGTTAAAATCATGTCAAGTTTAAAATTCACTCAATTTTAATTTGATTTGTTTATATATAATTTTCGATAAAAAAAATTCATTAAAATTAATTTAAATTTAGTTTTATTTGTTTCATCAATATATATTCTACTTTGTCACTTATTTGTTTTAGTAAGAACATTATAATACTTTAATTATAAACCAAAATATTCAAAAAATGTGAATAGCTGAATAGGTGATAAGTCGGACAACTTTGTCTTAACATCTTAAATTAAATTAAGATACATGACTATTAATGCCGAACATAGGAAATGTTATGTTAGGGAGAAATACATGTATTTGGTCAGTGATCATTGCCGGCCGGATATCAACTAATCAACCCAAGATTAGTTTCCACTTTCTATAATTTTATGATCCAAGTATTAAGGACTTAATTAAGAAAGTACAATAATTGATAAATTGTATTTTTAATGGGTGATAGGTGTTACATCCTATAGGAGATTGTATCATTATTTTATTTCCGTAGATAATTATTTTTCCTCCCTAAATCTAAGGTTTCTTTGTCAATACTCAATACAGTAGTTTTCTTATACAAGTATTATTGTTGCTTTCATCATTTTTTTTTAATAGTTTGACCATTTTTTTCCTTGGGGAAGGAAGATTATTAGGAAGCTACGGAATAAAATATAAAAGTCAACTTTTCTTCGGATGAGAAAAAACGTTTTATTGTTGTACGAACCTGATGAGTAAAACAGAGTTCCAAATAAGCAGATCGAATATATTCTAGAGTGTTACGTACATACCCACGCCTGGGCAAATGCTTAGAAACATGTGTTTTGTTATTCGGATGTATAATAGACACTTTAAATAGTGTTACATAACATGTTATGTTCATCATACCATATGTCCATACATTAGCTTAGTACTAGTTTATTTTGTATTGTATGTTACAATTAGGGGTGGTTAATGGATAGGGCTGCCCATTGATAATAGGGTCGGGTCAAAATTTAAAGGGTCTTGACCCTTTGATATTTTAGTGGAAAGGGTCATTAAAGGGCTTTAAAATATAAGGTCAATAATGGGCTTTTATTGACAGCCCATTAATATCAAAGAAAAATTAAAGGGCCAAAAAGAAAAAACCCAAATTGGAAAAATAAATAAATTAGAACCTCCAATTTTTCCCCTTTCTCTTTCTCTCTCCTCCATTTCCTCCCTTTCTCTCTCCTCCATTTTCCCCCCTTTCTCTTTCTCTCTCCTCCATGAGAGCACTACCAGCAGTGAGGAAAAAAACCCTCACGAGTAAAAATAAGGGTGTAAAAAAAAAAACCGAGCACCACGGCAGTGAGGGAAAAAACCCTCAACCGTGAGGGAAAAAAAAACCCTCAAGAGTTGAGGGTTTTTCTAAATGAACAGTGCACGCGTGGGGCCCACAAGCAATACATTTTCTTTTTTTTTTCTGGTAGCAATGAACAGTACACGAAGCAAAAAAAAAAAATTAAATGGCTGGCACTGACGCGCGTCGGCCCAGCCAATGGGAGGGTGACACGTGTCAGTGCTTCAGCCAATCAGAATTTTTGTACCTTTTTTACAATGGTTATATTTTGTAAATATTTTAAAAAAAAAAAATACACCAACGGTCATAAAATTTTTTTCTCTATAAATAGACATGCATTTTGATATATTTTGATATAATTTAAAAAAATCTCATAAATTAGAGAAATTAACATATTCTCTCAATTTCTTCTTCTTCTTATTATTATACTTATTTCTTACAAAAAAAAAATTATTTTTACATATTTTTATTAAATTATTTTTAAACGTAATTAAAAAATAAATTATTTTTACATATTTTAATTGTATTGGAAAATTAATTATGTAGTATAAACAATATTTCAAAATAAAGATAAAATAAAAAGATGATGTGTATTATGGTGGGGTATAGTGGAGGAGTGAGAAAGTGGGTAGTGAGAGATTGAGGAGTTTTTTTTTTTTCCTCATTGGTGTGGTGAAAAAATCATTTGATGAGGGAAATTGGGTTGGAGGAGTGAGAAAGTGGGTAGAGAGAGATTGAAGAGTTTTTTTTTCCCTCACTGCTGATAGTGGTCTGATTGTAGAAACTACAATTACACTGAGAAGGCATGGCATTTGGTTTTCATTCTTCTATTAAATGTGTATTTTCGTGATGAATACTCTCTCTCCTCAACGGCAACATCTCTGCTAAATGGAAGTCGGTTCTCGAAGCTTTGGTGGAGGTGCGATTTGGTGGAGGTGCGATTTGGTAGAGGTTCGTTTTGGAGGAATAGGGTGTGGAATGAAGGCGGTGGTTATAGGGTCGAAGAAATCGTCGGCTTTTGGTAGTTTTCCGGTGAATACTCCGTCGACAGCGGTGTTTTTTCCGGCGGGAATCAGCCGGAGGTTTGGAGGAGTGGCGGCTTGTGCTACTACGCCGTCGACAATAAGGAAACCGTGAGGATTTGTGGTGGTGGTTTGAGGATTTGTGGTGGTGGCCTGAGATTTGTGAATGAATGCCTGTTTGAAAGTATGTGAGTAAAGGCCCGTTAATGGCCCGTTTCACTTTTACCTCGACCCTGAACCTGACCAGACCTTGACCCACTAAATATTCATTATGACCCGCAACCGACCCGCCCCGCTAATGACACGCACGGACCCGCACTGACCCGTCCAATAACCACCCCTAGTTACAATGATAATAATTGCACCTATTATATAATATATGTATTTGTGGATGCTCATTATACCCTTCTATCTTTCTAGAATATTTTGTATCTTATTGAGGTTTATTATTGTCTAAGAAAACCCTATCTATTGTTGTGTATATATATCCCTTGACATCTAATAAGAAGTAGATTGATTCTCTCCTCCATTACTCCTTTTTCTCTTTGATTTTATAACACGTTATCAATATCATACCTTAGCCAACTGAGCTAATGAAATCACCATGGTACTATGATTAAGGTCAGCGTTATATTTACCTTTTTCCTTCGTAAATTTAAGTAGCAATCAATTGGCAATACTATGTTACGGAGTACTTGTTTTTTGACATACACCAATTTATTTTTTATTTTTTTTTCTCTTAAAAACCTTTGTTTGATGTGTCGAATTAGTCATGTCATAATTGATTGGTTATTCCTTGTATTTTACTCCGTATTAAAATTCATTTCTATTGAACTTTTGACCGATTAGCTTTTTGACGCTTGTGATCATAGTATTGTATTTGTTATGTAATCATAGTTGTCTTGATTAGGGGCTCTTGATCTGATAAAGTAGTAGCAAATTAAATCCAATAGATCTATGAATATGCATAACCACGTTATATATCAATGGATACTATATTTCACTGCATACATGTTTTCCTTTCTTCATTATTTCACATATATACTTGCGAGTTGCGACATATTTTATTTTTGTCTTTTGGAAACATTAGATATGATATGTATGATAATTATTATTTATGACATCCGTTAGGGATTGATCCATTTGCATTCAAATCAACTCTTCTATATAATAGGTTATATGCACCATGGTAATAGTGATTGTCATCAATCAAATTAAGAGTGATAAAATTGAGTATTATTTTTCTATATTGTTCTTGATTTTGCGCTCAACACTATTAATTATATTAATTAAAGACTGGCATGATATGAGATCATTATAGTATATCATTAACCATTGCTTGATCTTAGTTTATTGTCAAAAGTTTATTGGTCCACATGCAAGTCCCAAAATATAAAACAGTAGTACTCCCTCCGTTTCACTTTGTTACTCCCCTTTGGAATCAATTACTTAAAATAAGAAACGGAGGGAGTAGTATATTATGCATTGAAACTTTTGCTAAACCCCATCATGCAAAGTTGCAAACAGCATAGATGCTTTGAAATGCGTGTGTATGTATATATTATTAACCACTATATTAATGTAATTAGGAATATAATGAATATTCGTGATATATTCAGTTTTGTATAGTTTCCTAAATTGTTAGAATAGTATTATATTTACTGTGTATACCTTCACTCTTTGTATACTTATCATAGTCTAGAAATTAGTTAGGCTTTAGCTTAGTCAATAGTTATCCCACGTATTAAGGGATTTAGTTAGGAGATTCTCTGCCTAACTTTTAGCTTGTATGTACACTAGACGAAAAATGTAAATGAGCACCAGTTTAAAACCCCCCTTTAGCACCGGTTTTGAACCGGTCCAGATTTGAGGGATGCCAAAAACCAGAAGCATATGCACCGGTTCAACACCGGTGCTAATTTATATTTTTGGCATCGGTTAACCGGAGCTAAAAGTCTCTAGCCGCGTTTTTTTTGTGGTATTAATAATAATTGGCACCGGTTCGGTTCAAAACCAGTGCCCTTAATGCCCCAAAAAAAAAATTTAATTTTTTTTTGCATTTTTTTTCACTTAAATTGATATATAAACACTAACATATATATAAAGTTACATATTTTCATTAAAAATGGTTGTAATATTACAATTTTCGTCCAAAAAAAAAATGAAAAATTACTATTTTAGAAAGACCAAAATAGCAGAACAGCAGCAACACAGTAGCAAAGCAGCAGTAGCTATAGAGCTAAACAACAGCAGGGGCATAGCAGCAGAACAAAAAAAAGATTGTCAAACAAGCACTTGTTTCCTTCATCCAAAAGAGTCTCTTTCTTTTCCTTTGTTTCCTTCAGCTTTTGCTTCTTTGTTAGGTAGTTTCCAAGCATATATAAATGGAAAGCAAAGGTAGGAAGCTCTTGATAGAGTATATCCCAAGCAACATTAATCAAGGGGCATAATCAAGGAACATATTCCAAGTAACATTAAACAATGGACATAATTAAGGGACATATCCAAATAACATTAATCAAGGGCATTAAAAAGGAACATAATCCAAGAAACTCAGACACATATCACAGACGCACCAACATCAATAGCAACAACAACATATAACAACATACATCCCCTGGCCAGCAACAGATCATAGTTGATGGCAACCATTTATCAACAAGCAACACACAATCCTCCATCTCAGTCAACAATAAATCAGAAATTTCATCAACAACATCAAGGGACATAATCCAATAAATTCAAGAGACGACATATAAAAGGGCAATCAAGTTACCTAACCAAAGGAGCACCCTAATTTCTGCTTCATCCATGAAGTGATGAAGCATTCAAATTAGAGTTATTTACAATTAGGATGGGACACACATCTTTAAAATTCAAAGAAAAAGGGACAATTAGTCAACCACTTGGATCAAAATCAGTAGAATAATCCATGATTAAGGCCAAAACCGAAATGAATTCATCAAAAAAAGCCAAACCCGAAACCAATTCATAAAAAAAAGGTTAAAAATTGTGATTTTATCAATTTATATGCATGACATGTACTACTCCGTATATGTTACGAGTAAAGTTAATTCAAAAATTGGCAAAATTCATCATCATTCCTCAACAAAAACCAAAATTCATCAACAAAAACCTCACTTCATGCGCAACAACAGCAACACAAGCTCAGCATAGGCAAAGGCAGAGACTCAACATGCGCAACAATAGCAACACAAGCTCAGCATAGGCAGCAACAATAAAAGAGGCTGACCAAAGGAATCAACATCAACAATGGCTGACCACATGAAGCAATAATAACACAAGCTATGCATAGGAAGCAACAACAACACAGTTGAGGGGCAGTAACATAACCTAACCACAAGAATCAACTGCAACACAGGTTGACCATAGGAACCGATAACAACACTGGCTGAGCACAGGAAGCAATAACAACACAGGCTAGGCATAGGAAGCAACAACAACACAGGTTGAGCATAGGATGGAACCAACAACAACACAGGCTAGTCATATGAAGCATTATCAACACATGGTAACCATAGGAAGCAACATTACCACATCCTAACCATAGGCATTCACTACAACATAGGCTAACCATTAGAACCAACATCAACATAGGCTGACCATAGGAACTACTACGCATAATGAGCATATGAAACAAAAACAACAACACAGAATGAGCATATGAAACAAAAACAACACAGGCTGAGCAGAGTAACAAACAACTACACATGGTGGGCAAAGGAATCAACAATAACACAAGCTACACATAGTAAGCAACAACCACCACACAACATCAACGAACACCAACACAAAATATCATCAAAATCCATCCTGGCCAACAACTAAAGTTACTGGCATACAGTCACAACCACAAACAAATCCTCCACCCTAAACATGTTGCTATTTATAAAAAAAAAAAGGAATGATAAATAAATTAGGGTTTCACAGAGACATTTACTCATCAGCTACAATTACTGGATCTAACGCTTAAGAAGCGAATCAGGGGGGGGGGACTCAAGATTCACATCATCTTCATCATCGCATGAGATTTTTGCCCCAACTCCATGAATTCTTTTGAGGGTCAGACAAGAAACCCTACAAACAGATTGAAGGTGTAATGGGAAAACATTCATGACCGACATCAAGGGACTCAAACACAGATCTAAGGTTTCTATTTGCAAAAAATCGATTTTAGGAAAATCGAACCCAGAAAAACAAAGAAGAAGAAGAAGAAGAAGAAGAAGATGAATAGAAATCAATTTTAGGAAAATCGAACCCAGAAAAACGAAGAAGAAGAAGATGAATAGAAAACTGATTGTAGGAAAATCGAACCTAGGAAAGCAAAGAAGAAGAAGATGAATAGAAAATCGATTTTAGGAAAATCGAACCAGAAATCGAAGAAGAAGAAGAAGATGAATATATGGTGGATTGAAGACAGTGAGAGTGAGGAAAAACAGAATGGGGGGAAAGAGATGATGTTGAGGAGAGAGGAGAGAGGAGAGAGAAGAGAGAGATAAAATGAGAGACTGAGGAATTGAAACAGCAGAAGGAAAGAAGAGGGGAAATAGAAAGAAGGAAAAAAGGGCGCCTTTTTTAATTTTATTTATTACAATTGGCACCGGTTTGAACCGGTGCCATTTCAAGAAATTAGCACCGGTTTGGTTTGTATCGGTGCCATTGCTCTTACATTAAATCCCGCCTTGTTTTTTTCCCACCGGTTTTCAAGAACCGGTGCTAATTTGTCGGTACTAATTGTGTTTTTCTACTAGTGGTATTATGTTTGATGATAATGCAAACCTCACATAATCAGTTTCCTTCATAAATCCTGTATTATTGTTTCCTTTTTATTCCTAGGCTTAGTTTGTTTTTAGGCCTTGCATTATGTCTTTGTTAAAGACATAATACGTGAAATATCATATTCCAAATCTTAAAATATATGATAGTTGTTTATCATAATTGTAGCATAATTTGATGAATTGAAGTACAACTTAAATTACTTCCATATATATTTATTATGTGTTCTATCTTGATGGTAAAAGTACTATATTCTTTTATAGTCAAATTTATGGTTATATAAATTATTGAACTTAGAAAAGTTGATTGTGGCAATGTTGCCTGTGCATATATAATCATAAATGCTTCCATTTATATGTTATATATTGTATCCTTGTGTAATTTACTAGACTTCAATACGACTTTCTTTTGAGTTTTTGTTGATCTCCTCGAAGCAACACTATACAATATTATGAGATGGTTGATCAAATCTAATTATTAAATTAATCTATTGAAAAGGGGGCCGGGTGAAGTTGCATGCATGCTAATTATATTCATACTCTTTAAAAACTATCAACATACATACTCACCTTATGAATAATTTATTTCTGTCCCCCTCTTACCGAAATCAGAATTTAAATTATAAAGTTTGCATCTATATATAATGGTGATTTTGCTTTGTTTTGTTCTATTATAACTTCATCCTTTATCATATGTGGAATGAATTTGTAGAATTGGAAGATATTACCTTTTTGATAAATATGTAAAATAATGAATTATGGTTTCAAAAAATTAATATTTTTTACGAAGATGTACTTATTCCCCGAAGTGAATGAGAGATTGATGTATGATGGAAAAAGATAAAAAGAATGTTTGTTGACTTTATTGATCATGATTATGGAAAAGATCATAAGAAATGCAAACATGAGTACATAATATTCATTTGAGTTAGAAATTATTTTTATGAATTTAAGAAATTGAGCATGATATACTTTTGAGAATTTTTAGTATAAAGATTCATATAATTGGGCAAGAGGAACGAATATGTTTTTTTATAAGAATCATTTTACTTTGCTTGATACATGCATTAATAAAAGAATTTATGGCTTAAAAGGTGCAAGAGATTTAAAGGTAGTTGGATTAATTTAATGCCCCCATATGCAAGGATTAGGGGAATATAATATTTATTCCATTATTTTATGTAATCCTTGGACATGAATAATAACGTACATTGATGGTCAATTTGATACATACATTAGCTTAAATACCAACTATTTATTTAATAGAGGTGTCCACACGGTAATTAAATTTTTAGTATGATAGCATCTTCAAAATGGATATGAACCATTGTCATTGGATTGACTATATACTAGTTGTATATGCTCCAATTAAAATTTATGTCTCAAAAGGACAACATCAGTTGCCAATGAACCTAGAGCACGCCTGAAGCGTGGTAGGTTAATAGGTTTCCATAAGAATTTTTCGAAAAGGAAAGAAGCAACTATTGACTATGAAAAAGTTGAGGAAGTAATAAATCACTTTAGAATTTTAGAAGAAATCAGTTTTAGTAAAATTGATATATATCATGATTATATAAAATACTCCAGAAGAGTATAGAATTATCCAACAAGATTAGCATGTATCAAGATTATACTTAGTACTCCAACAGAATATGAGTTATTATTGGATCAAGTTTTAATTGATTGTCTTGCCAAGTGTAGAACTAAACACATGTTAGTGTTCTTATATCACATCATATATTCATATTCATGGCCATACATAAAGTATGTCTAATAAAGCAATCGCCAGTGTTGAAAAATTGACTAGAATTTAAATTTGGAACGACGATTGGATGTGATAATGAAAATAGGCCATTCGAGTTTAATAATTAAATTACCTGTTATTGAAACCTGAAGTTTCACTCGATAATGTGCTGACACTCTCTCATGTTAGATATAGATAAAATAAATTAAGTGGCAAGATATAACATTGAGAATGAACTATATTTGGATTGTGATTCGTAATAGTTTGTGTTGAAGAAAAATTCAAGAGATAATATATTGGTTTTGAATAATTGGTGACCAGAAGTTCACTAGTATAATTTATATGTCGTCAAATATTAGGTGACTAGAAGCTCACCAAGTACAAGTTGTATGTTGAAATTTTGAGTAACAAGTATCATACTATCAATGTTTCTAGTGATCCGCAAGATCACCACCTAGTGCAATTACAAGCAAGTTTATGTTTATGTAACGTTTCTCTTGATTGGGGCTATTATATGTCAGCACATAAGAAATTGAAAAAGAAGGAAAAACGTACAACTACACAACAATTATCTCTCCATTGACATTGATTTCCAGAAGAGAACATATTATGGAAAGTGTAATAATAAATACACGTGCAATGTAAAGTTAATGAAAAAATGATTCTTCATTGAAATTGTTCTCCAGAAGAGATAAAACTTGTTTAATATAAATCTTCTGAGTGATAAATTTTGATTGTGATCCTCCTAATGAAATGAACTTTAATGCAAATTTGTATACTAAGTTGGTATAGAATTAGACGCCCCTATAAATGAGATATTTTACTAACTTAAGGGGGAGAAGAATTAGCAAAAGTTGGAAAAATCGGAAAAAAATTGATGATCCCTATAATGGTAGTTTGAAAAGTTATATGCCAACTTTTGTCTATATATTATCAAGATACGTTGCACATTTATGATTTGATTTGTATTCAGTTATGACTTATGTTGCATAGCGTTGAAGATACATTTTGGTCATATTATGTGTATACATTGAGATAAAATCTTGCCAATTATACTTGAAGCGTAAGTTGTATGATCGGTTCTAGATATGTCCAATAGATATGATATATGGCAAGATAGTGCAGTTAATACTTTTAATAGTGTAATAGTATATAAATACCATAGTGTATGAAATACCCCAAAAGTGGTATTAATATCTGAATTATTACAATAGATGGCCTATGATGTAAGAAAAGTTATGATGGTACCAATGAGAAATGTATTAAGATATCATAGTAAAATAGCATGCGAAATGTACATTAAAGAAATTTTATGATACCGGTACATAATGGAACCAATGAATAATATGCATATGCATGATAGAATGGACTAGTGAATAAGGGATCTGAAATATAAGTCCATTTTGATGTCAACATAATAATAATAATCATCAAAAGTTTATCATGGACCAGAAGTCCAATAAAATATGGATTTTTAAATCTACACTGTACAATGTCTTGTATTATTTTGAGTCTTATGTTCATGTGCATATGTGAGTCATAGGTAAATGGATTGCTCATTGCACGTATAGGAAGTTAGATGCATTACTCATTGTATATTTTTGTTCAATATCTTATCACGATTTCTATATCTCATATTGCATGCATTAATTAGTTTCTATATTAAAATTGTGGTATGTGTGAATGTTTGTCCCTTACAATTGTGATGAAATTATGTATTACGTCGATCTAATAGCATGTTATGGATGTAAGAAGAGTTCCTGAAGAACTTATATATGACGTATTTAATTATATAGCTCTACAAATTTTATATTTCGAATATTGCAATTATAATCAAACTCCTAAAAAGTCTATGTGACTACATTATTGACAGCTCAACCTAAAGATTGAGCATGTGACAGTTAGTGAGATTTACTATTTGTATTTACAAGAGAAATATCATATAAATTATGAAACGTCTAAAGAATAACAATGAGATATTTTATGTTATAATCTTATAATGAGAATAATCTTCTTATGGTCCAGAAGAATTATGAACAAGTTATATAATTACTTACATTATATCACTAATCCATAAAATTGTACAATGATATTGATGATACCACGAGTTGCCATAAATTATGATAAACTATGATCAATATTTGATTATCAATAGCAAATTTATATGTCCTTAAAAAGAAGGCATAAGTTTAATGGTTAAGGAAACTTGAAACAACAATATCATATAAGACATTTGTAACACAACACATGACTTATTATTTTCACATGTATGGAGAAATGAAGATTCCTCACATTGAAGTTTTCAAGATTCATGTTAGATTAAGGAGGATCAACTAAAGGATCGGAATGTTATTACGCCCAAGTGCAAGTTACCCAAAGGCATTGGCTTCATTACACTGGAAGATATCAAGTTATGCAATCATTGGGGGGAGAAAATACGCGCTGCACTATTTTTTCCTTAACTAAGGTTTTGTCTCACATTGGGTTTTCCTGGTGAGGTTTTCAATAAGGCAGCATTCCAAGGCGTATCATGAAAGTGTTGTACTTTTTTTCCTTCACTAGGTTTTTATCCCATAGGGTTTTTCCTAGTAAGATTTTAACGAGACACACTATTCGATAATGGTCATCCAAGGGGGAGTGTTATATAATATATGTATTTATGGATGCCCATTATACCCTTCTATCTTTCTAGAATATTCTTATTTTATTAGGGTTTATCATTGTCTAAGAAAACCCTATCTATTGTTGTGTATATATATCCCTTGACATGTAATAAAAAGTAGATTGATTCTCTCCTCCATTACTCCTTTTTCTCTTTAATTTTATAACATGCACATTTTGTATAAATGAAGTTTAAGATCAAAATTTAACAGAGTAACTCACATTCAAAACATAATGTCTAGATATCGAAATACCACTGTTTTTTCATCCACACAAGATCATCAATACATTCACTAACGCTGAACAAAAGAGTGTTAAAATATACAAGCAAGGATTTAGCAAACAGAACAACTTGAAATTGCATGTCCAACCTAAACTACTCATATTCAACATAATTGCACAATTAATCTTAGAAATTCTTACATGATTTTGCATAATTTGATCATACATTTGCTTGTCTACCATCAGGAGTCATGCTACCAGGCTCCACCCTTGTCATTGCAAAGGCGGGTTTTTGTGACGGGTCATCTTCATCATAGTACATGTAAGCGAATCCACCATGTTTGGTTAGATCCATACCCGCCATCTCATCTTTGCTAGAAATTCTTAAGAGCCCAAGTTGTTTTAGGGTAAAGAAAAGCGGACCCATTAAGGCACTGACCCACCCGAAGATAACGAGGATTTGAATAATTTGAGCACCTAGTAACCTTCCCCCTCCACCCATGAATAGTCCATAATGGGTCCTATCCGACCCGTAGACCTCTTGTACGAACTTCTTTGTAGCGAATAGACCGGTAAAAATTAGACCCCACATGCCACACCCGGCGTGCAATTGGGCAGCCTCGAGTGGGTCATCATATTTGACCTTCTCAGCTAACTTATTAAACCCAATTAAAACCCAGGCGGCCATAAATCCACAAATTATGGCCGCCCACGGCTCAACAACGGAGCACCCGGAAGTAATAGCCGCAAACCCACCCAATAACCCATTACACACATCAATTACATTCCAATGACCCACCAATATCCTCTTACCAAACAAAGTAGTCAATGCTGCGGTCGATCCAGCCAATGTCGTTGTGACAGCTGTCCTAGCGACTGCACTCCATTGACCATAAAATCCCCCAGGCTCACCATAAGGCTTAAGAATAGTCAAAAAAGAACCAGCATTAAACCCATACCATCCAAACCAAAGCAAAAAAGTCCCTAACACAACCAATGAACCACTATGCCCTCTTAGGACCGCGGACCGGCCGTTACGATCAAAACGGCCGATCCTCGGGCCTTCAATAAAAGCACCCCACAACCCCGCCACCCCACCAACCATATGAACAACACCTGACCCAGCAAAGTCAATGGCTCCCGTCCCAAACAACAAGTTATCCGCATTAAATGGGCTAGCCCATCCATCCGCGGACCAGAACCAATGAGACACGACCGGGTACACAAACCCGGTCAAAAACGACGAGTATATCAAATAGGCTACGAACTTTGTACGTTCTGCTATCGAGCCGCTGGTGATTCCAGCGGCCGCGATAGCAAAAGCCCATTGATACAAGAACAAACTATAGTCTACACCAGCTTCAGGTACATCATTAAGAGCAAAAAAACGTCGTCCAATGAAGGGATTCGAAGGCGAACCAAAAGCAAATGCAAACCCAAACAAGTAGTAAGAAAGAGACCCTGCAGCAGCATCAAGAACGTTGATAAGCATGATGTTCATCGTACTCTTGGCCCGGACTGACCCGGCACATAACATCGCGAAGCCAAGTTGCATGGCAAAAACCAAGTAGGTTGAGAAAAGGAGGTACGTGGTGTCCACCGCGTATGCCACCGTTGTAAAACGGTTACATAAGTAGGTAGCTGCCGCGGTGGCATTAGCCGAGCCTCCGCCTAGGAGGGGGAGTAGCTCCGCAGCGTTACAAGACATTGTTGGAGGTAATGAAAAAAATAGAGGTTAGAAATAATGGATAAGCATATGTAATTTATGTGTGCAGTAGGGAATTTTTTTGTACGAAGTTGTTGGGAAAGGACGATGATATTGTGATATATGTCATGTATATTTATATTTGAGGATTATAATTAAGGTAAGAGTCTAATTGTTTAACTTTAAGTATATACTCCGTAGTATTAGTAGTACAGTGTCAACGGTGATTACAACTGTCATTAGTAAGGTGAGAAATGGTCTTCTGAGATATTTTTGTGAGTGGTTGCGGTGATTTTTCTGTGTAGCTGGCCACATTGTGTGGGTGGGTTACTTATTCAGCAGTTACTTATTTAGGGGTTAATCACTCGGTCAAGGGTTACTTATTCTGGGGTTATTCATTAGTCGGTTGGCGCGTTTTCGCCAGAGCTACTTATTTAGGGGTTACTCAGTCGGTTAGTGTGTTTTCTGTGTGAGAGTAACCCCTGACCAACCGAGTGATCCTTGACCGACCGAGTAACTCTTGACCGACCGAGTAACCCCTGAATAAGTAACCCCGATCACACGATGTGGTCAACTACATATAATTTTTTTTTTTTTTTTATTTTTTTTTTTTTGGGACATGAGCTTAAACAGTGAGTGGGTTGTTATATTTCTATTTTTGAACATAAACCTTTAACTTTTAAGAGGATACTAAATTATGAAATTATGAGTATGGTAAATTATTCAAGAGGATATTCAATGGTAAGGTAAATAATGGGATACTATGAAACTACAAGTATGTAATTATGTACTTTAAAATCACACAACATTATCTTTTTAATTTGCAACTTGTAAATGAAAAATGTTGGCCGTAAATTGTTTTAATTTTCAACGTAGTTGCTTGTACATTTCTAGGAGTTTTGCTCTAGAAGCTTTAGACTATCAATATTTCACACCTCACCTTATTTTGAAGTCAAACCTCTATTGGTCAACTTTTATCCGCAATTATTTTATTTTATGTTAATAAAAGACAAACCTCAATTACAGTCATTAGTTGATTATACCAACTTGAAATAAGAAAATATTTTTGGTATTAAAAATTCAATTTTTCAGGATGGATAATTATAGCTTCTTCCATCATATTTTAAATATTTTTTCTTTCCTCTTTGAGGCAATAACATAGTTAATCTTCAATTTCTATAAATTAAATTTGTTATTTCAGAACTCATATGTGATTTGAGACTAAAAATCTTAAATCGAAATGAAAGGAGGAACAAAAAAAATGTAGTTGACACAAACTGATTTTTAATACCCAATTAATGTGTACGTGATCAGACTCTCTTCTCATGCGGGATTGTTATCAATCCAATTACCCAATCATGAACTAACTCCCGTACAACTTGACTTGAGATGTGTTGTAAGACTTGTAAAGTTGTAAGTCATCAGTAGTTGCGTCAGCTTGAAAGGTGGTACATAGTTGCTACTTGCTATTAGAACGACAAATTACTAAGCTAAAGTACATGGTACAACTAATGGTATGATAAAATTTTCTAGTTGCATCAAAAAGGGCATTTATTGCAAACACGTTAAAGGTGAATTATTTGAAAAAAAATTCAAGATCTCTATGAATTTTCCACGGTATTGTTGAGATAAAATAAACTTTATCATTTAATCTTTATATTATAATCGAGAAGGGATTGCATTGAACTTTTTGTTAAGCTTGTTTGATTAGTAGTAAAGTCCTTCTATATAAAGTCGTTTGTGTTATAATTAATTGCCAGTAATTCCATTGAATCCAAATTGTATGGATGATATGCATCACATGTGCAATTCTTGAGATTATGAGGATGAAGTGTTGATTAATATTTTTTTCCTTTTTCTTTACTCGCAACATTTTTTCATCTATCTATAATATGTTACCTATATTTAGTTATTTACTTTGAACGAAAATTATAATAGTATAGGAAATAATTCCTCCGTTTTTTTTATAGTACGTTACAACACACACTTTATCACGGTAAAAGAGAACCTCGCATTATATAATACACTTAAAATGGGGTTAAGAAGTTGTTAGGACTTAGGAGTATAATTAAATGGGTCATAAACTTTAAATAAAGAAAATAGTACAATTTTCACCATAAAAACCATCATTTTATAATCTGTTGTAGCTATTGTGATATTTTCATTTTAGGGATATGTTGCAACTATAAATAAACGAAAGAAGTATTTATTATTAAGAAAATATTTAGCATAAACTATTAAACCTAAAACAAATCAAGAAGATTAATTTATTATAATAAACTCCATGTATAGCTAAATTAGCCATAGTGTTAACAAGCTTTTTTTAACACAAAGAGAATATAGATAGTGTTAACAAGCTAAGCACACATAAATTGACGAAGTCATGAAGACAATAATAGTTGCTTGATAATAATGACAAGAATAGTGCAACTACTTTAATACTTGACTAGATCAAACAAAGTAATGTCACAACTTGTCACTGAATTGAAACAAATTAAAATCAAACACTTATCTTATTGCAACTTGCAATGCTAAAAAGTACTCAACCATCCCTTAGACATTGCCTCATCATAATTTTCGTTTTTCACTATATTAAATGTTGTATTAAGGGAGTAGATAGATTAGATTTTTAGTAAATAATTAAACTACTATGGAGCACTAAATTAATTAGAGAGGACTTTGGAAAGTAGGATTAAGCTGTAAATCATGAAATTTCATAGAGACTAATCACTAAAGAAAAACGAGACAATCTTTATAAGACGTAGGATCAGAGTAGGGCACTGATCTTTTCTAAAGTGGAAACAATGGGAGAAAAAAGTTTCAAAGACAATAAAGATAGGAATCTTTTACTTTTCGTATATAGAAATGGCGTTGCACTGTCAAAAGTGGGCAAGATTCATGAACCATATCACAATTTTTTTATAACTTGATCTTACTTATAATATGTTGAAAACTTTAATTAATATCTTGCATCTTCCAATAAGCTACCGTACTTTTCACTGAAATAGCCTAAGAGTACTACAAATAACAATTTAATTATGAAAGTGACTAGTTTAGTATGGTAAAGTTGAACTTTGGCATAAAGAAAAGAAAATAGTACTCAACTTTTCTATTTTTCTATTTAACCCTAAAGAAACTAGAAACTACTCATGTTGATGTAATACATGAAGTATTAACATATAATACGTATACGTCAAACTTGACAAACTACATTAATGAATATTTATTTATCGTAGAGAGTGTAACCGTTGTAATGTGTAAATATAAAAAACTTCTCTTGTTTATTTATTATTCTTTTTTTTTTTTAAAACTCTCTTGGTTATTAACTTAAAATTGATTTTATTTTATTTTATTTTTTGGTGCAAGAGAAGGGCAAGCCCCAAAGACAAACACGAAGCTAAAAACTAAAGGAAAAAGCACAAACGAAAATTTCAATACTACTGTTCATTTCCCCTTTTTCTCCCATATCATTTTACATACTTCGTATCATATAGAGATGGACTTACTCCACTTTATGCTTTAGATGATAATTCATTGTGAGATTGAGTTTTTGTGTAATAAATAGAATTAATATTTAATAATACCTAAATTTAGTATGACTTATTGTTGTTTCATTGATTAATCATATGATATGTTTACTTTAATACAATAGTTTTATAACTATGAAACCTTTTGCAATATTAATACTCATCCCAAAAATCTTGTCACTTTGAATTGCGATTTCATAAGTGCACTTTCGTTTGCTAAAAGACAAATATTGAGCAAACCTTTATGGTATTAAACAAAGCTGGTGCACCCAAGCATGATTCGCATAAATATGGATGCACCATCTTACATTTAGATAGTTTCGGGTGAAACTCCCTTTCTTTTATCAAATACATTATTTATTTTTTTGAACAAAAAAAGAACTTATCAAATACATAATTTAAAATTTTGAATCTGAAGTTTTTCATTATTTTATGATTGTCATTTAATTTCTGATATATTACACTTAATTATAATTTTTGCAATCATCAAATATGGATTATTAAATAAGCCTAAGGGCCAATACCATTTCTAGTAAACCACCCAACTTGGCCCTTCCCCCATAGTTTAGTTGCTTAAAATCAACTATATAAACAATTAATCAACTATATAAACAATGAAAAATTGCCCTCTTGATTTTTTTTAATCACATAAATATAAAAATTGCATAATATTAGTCAGAGCTAGCTTGCAACATAAATAAACCTTGGAATATCGTTAATGTTGAATCATCTAAATAATGACGCATCGAAGTTGTAAACACATGGTTTAGTCTTATAAGTACAGTTCAAATGACCTAAATAAGATTATATTAAACTATGAAAAATCTAGAATTTCCTGAGTTGTAGGTATACGTAACATGTACAATAGTACAAGTATTATTTTTGTATAACCTATAGTTTTTATTTGAATTACTACCTCCGTTTCATATTTTTTTGCAACTTTGGAATATTTTATATCTCACAAATAATACCCCAAAATTGTAAAAAATATGAAACGGAGGTAGTATATTAACTTCATAAAGTAGTGCAATGTCGTTCCCACGACTTTGAATATCATTGATTGTACATTTAATTAAATTTTAAAACTTGATTATCAAAGAGTAGGTCAATAATTACAGCTATGAACTATATTTAAGCTGTAAAATTAGTGAATTAATCAAAATCTGCTTTATTATTCCCTAACAAAATCTTTCTTTCTTAAGCATGAATCTAGGTTTGAGATTCGCCACCTGATATTTGTTTAACTTCAAAAATAATTTCGAAATATTGGACTTTTTTTTTCCCCCACTTTGTAAATTTAGAAAAGCGTGTTGAAATTTGAGAATCAGGCCAAAATCTGTTGATAAATTTTTAAAAAGTCAAAGAAATTATGAATGACCTAAATAGACCGTGTAAGTACGCAATCTATTTTCTTATTGTTATTGATGATTAATGTCAAAGATGATGTCTTGTTAAGAGAAAATTACTGTAAGGATGCACGGGTCTTTTGTATACAACGGGTGTATTATATGCAATAGTTTAGCCTTTATGCAGCTATGCTCCTTAACTTATTAAAAAGCCTATTTTTACAAAATACTGAGTACTTAATAATGTTAATAACACTTAAATAAGTAGCCAACCACCAGATGGAACAACAATTTACCATAACCGATCGATGCACCACAACTAAGAAGACCATTAGATCAGAACATCGACTGTCACTTGTTCTTTGACTTGAGTTGTACTGCAAGCAAGACCAAACCAACTGCAGAAAACCCAGACAGCAAAGTGGATGTATAGAACATTGCAATCAGAGATGTCCTCAAAGACTGCAATCAGACAAAATTGGAATCGAATGTTAGCTATTTGATCTTGATCACAGCGACGATTAAATAATCAGATGGATTCTAAGATGAATATGTTCAAAAACCTTGGCCAGCAGCAAAGCATTATCATTTGCATATTGCAATTTACCGTCTGAGATGCTTTGAATTCCTTGACTAATTTGCCATGAAAGGATCCTAAATTCAATCAAGCATGGAAGTTGTCAGTAGACAGCAAAACTATGACAGAATATTTAAACAAGTTCGATGATAATTCAGAAGCATAGTTGCTTCACTCAGTAATCGGTAACAACAGGGCTTACCCAAAAACAACAGCGATAACTGCACCTATAATTGCCTTTTCAGGTGTCACTTCGACTTGAAGTTCTCCAAACTGCAGTTGGAGGTTCACATAAGACTTGGTACATCTAACAGTAGGCCGTAGCATCCACTATCATGTAAAAGGCACAGAGGGTGAGGGGTAATCATAGGGGTTGAAGAAGATAGCGCACCTTGAAAGTCCGAGATTCAGTTTTTGGGAGTTCCTCAGTTGTAGGCACTGCAGTTGCAGATAGAAGCTTCCCAACAGAAATCATTGACTTTGCAATCTATACTTGTTGCAAGCAGCCAAGAATACTGCTATTTAGGAATGCATGATTTAAAAGTTAATTACACTAAGGAGTGAAAAAATGAAGTGCTGCATAAGCAATTTTAGCCACATCAATCTCTTCACCATATCCCCAGATAATTAGTTGGTTTGCTGCTCATTGACGTGTAAAATATCATAAACAAGGATTTAAAATTCCTTTGATTCAGTAAAGCAGCATAATAACATGTTAAGGATGCACTATACCCTTTCTAGTTCACCTTGACCATATTGTCCCATAGATTGAAATCTTCTTCCAGCAGACAGCAATCGCTTACCAAAAGCTACAAAGGAAAAAGGCTTCTGGGTGAGGATTAAGCATTACATTTTGACAATGTAACTATCAATATGTCAATCAAATCTTTTACCTGCCTTTTCCCTTTCAGTCAAAGAAGTCTCCAACAAAGGGAGCTGCTTCGCTAAAGAGAAAGAAGTTGAAGTATCAGCTGATTCCCATGCACGGGCCAGATTCAATAACGTCTCCCCCAGCTCTTGGCCACACTTAAAAAAAAAAAAAAAATCAAAAATCAAAGTGGCAATGCATTGAGTGGTGGGAAAATAAGATTGTACTAAGAGAACTTTTTTTTTTTTTTTTTGGGGGGTGGGGGGGTGTTGGGGATCGTCTAAAACAGCTATTGCTCAAGTTGAAACCTGACTCCAATTACACAGGTTCCTTAAAAACGCGCATCAAAATCCCGTGGATTCATCTCCTTTCAACAGCACCATCAAATAACCAGAGGACTAACTACCATATATCTATAATCCATTAGTCCTTTATCCTCCTCTTACAAGTTGTCACAGGATAAATTTATTCCACTTCACTAAGTCTAATCCAGCCAATTCCATATAATTAAAACTCAAATTCAACAAAGAAACCACCCGGGGACAAGAATGCGAAGGATATCCCTTCATGTTGCCTCGGTCTTCTCTTTGTAGCTTGATAAGGAAGGAAGTGTCCTTGGCATAAGCCTTTGGTCTCCAAATGGTCTCAGAAAAGTTAGAGTCGTCATCACCCCTTCAAGCATTTCGCAAAAGGTCCACACAGATATATATGTCATCCTTAACACAACCACACCATAAATCATCCCCCAATCATGTTTGACAATTATCTTTGAAAGGATATTCGCAATGGATGAGGTTGATTCCTTTATCTAGTCATTCACATCGTTACTAACTTGACTCTTTGAAGTATTATGTCCAAACTTGAGTTCACAATTTGGAATATACATGACAATTTTAAAATTGCATTTATTATTTATTGGGTCGAAACCTACAATCAGAGTTCTACAGGGTTGTTCTTCAAGATTAAGATGTTCACAGAATTCTACGAAATCTCCCTTCAGCACTTATGTGTTGCCAATTCGCCATCCATAATGATGATCTAAAGAAAGTTGAACTTTCTTCTGTAGATCTGTTATTATATGGTGTAAAAAGTTAAAACTGTGTAAAGGAATGTTAAACTCCAATCTAGTTTGGTTTGCTACGTCTGCAAAAGATATTCATCCATTTCCTCCCTAATGGAAGATATTTTTTAACTCCCACCGAAGCAATCTATCCATCCATGTCAACAGAGTTTCCATTTTCCTATCAAATCTATCAAAATCTCTATTACACTCTTTGTCAACATCAAACTAGGAATGCCGGTAACATAAAAACTGCTAAATCCTCGCTACACGGTTGAAACTTTAAAAGCCACATAAAACTTCAGAAGCCCCTACATTTAGGAGCAAAGTGTTAAGGTTAAGAAACAAAGAACAGGTTGCAGGACACATTCAAAAGCCTACCCCAGCAACAGCCCCGCATTAAGGACACTGATTCATTAGTCCACAATGTTAACCAACAAAGTTCTCATCTCTGCCTGTCCTGAGTTGACCTCCACATCATCCCAAAATATCAAGTAATCAAATAAATCATATTGGCCAATAAAGCTGTCATCACTCAGTCAAAAAATTAAGCAATGATCCTAAACCAACTGTACATTGATAATAGTCAGCTGGCTGCCTGGCCTGCTTCTCGTACTACTCACTGGAAATACAATCTCTTAACAATGCCTTGCCACACAATCTAGTAACACAAAATTTACCTTTCTACACGATGTTCATAATCCCCGTGACAGGAAAACCTCACCTAGCTCTATCACTTACGACGTCAAAGTAAATTAGGAGTTACCAATGTACAAAAGTATCATATGACTTATCTAACAGTCTAATCCTTTCATTTTGGTATATTACTCATCCAATTCATCATACATAAAACCGAGCCTTTACAACGATCATAGTGCATTAGTGCAATGTCCATATACTACTCATTGTAAAACAATTGCAAAGAGATAAAAATTACTCGAGGCCTCGAGCCCAGTTTACAGAAAAAAATGCAGCATAAAACACATTCAACAAAGCTAACCTCATCAAGAACAGGTCCATTTGAAAGATCAAACGCGGCATCATTGAGCTGTAACAAACATTTTCACAAAATTAACTAAAACCCTACATTATGAAACATAACATTAAAATTCTTCCAAGCTGCGGCAGCTGCCAACTTCACAATATAATCAACAAAACTTTAAATTTTACAACAACAAAAATAATAAAAAAATATATAATAATAAACCCATTAAACAAAATCTTCACTTACATCAAGACGAAGGTCCCTAGGAAGTTTGGCAAAGTAATCAGGTGGCAAATCCAAATTAACCTGCAAACTAGCAAAACAAACTTTAAAATTTCACTTAAAAAAGAGAAATTATTAGACTAAAATACCAAAAACAAAAATAAAGTCCAAAAAACAACTAACCGCTAATTCTCGAAGAAGGGTTTGTGGGTCAGGATTAGAGGATTTGGGGGAATCTGATTGAGTGAGAGCAAATGCAACAGTTAGAGGAAATTTGGGGATATGGGTTTTGTAGCTAAGAGATTTTCTAAAGTGGGAATTCGAATATTTGTTGAAACACAGTGATTTTGTGGAACATAATTTAGTTGAAGATTGAAGAAGAAGAAGTGGATGATAGTATTGATGATGGTAAAGAGTAGCCATTTTTGGGAGCTTATTATTTCTTCTATTTGTTTAAAAAAAAATTATATTTTTACCCAAAAATTTTAAATATCAAGTGCAAGTGTGCAACATTGGCTTTTTTTGGTTAGCACTGTACAAATGGTGCATTTTGGGAGTGGTTTCAAGATCATTTTGTGGTGTTGGAAATTTTTGTGGATATCTAATGGCCCACAAAATTTGGGTTTGGATTAGATGGCATGAAATTTATAATATGCTTTATTCATAAATCATGATCACAAAATAACTAGTGAAAATAATATGACCTATTTAATTTGTATGCGCAGCCGTGCAGGGCCTGCAGGCAAAGCAACACTTAAACAATGCACCTCTAAATCTCTAATGATGTAGATACGATTTGATCACACGTGCCTAGGCTATCAATAAGGCAATGCCATAACATTTGCCACCGGTGTACGATTTTCAGCCGGAGAGGAAATTGTGAGCTTTTAAACTTTTGTAGCCAACCAATTTAATTCTCACCATTAGCTCAATCTCATTAAACAATTGCTGTTTTTTCTTTCTGCATCAAAAAGCTCACCTGGCAACAATGGAAAAAAATGTTATCAATAAGACTGTTAAATTTGATATCTCCAGGTATAAATCCTTTTTAGCTCATCCATAAAGACTAACTGGCATTGCAGCTGAAGCAATTACAATAGATCAAATAATCATGTCACTGTTGTAAATATCGAGCTGAATTCTGCAGCTACTAAATCATGTAGAATTTCCTAAATCATGGTCTATCAACACTAAACAAAAGCCAGAACGATTCCTAGAACAAGAGCTCGCAATACATGTAACAAACCGCGGTGATTTCTATGACGATATTCAGCTTTACAAAGAGCTTATCATTCCTAAGTCCTATGTTGAAAGAATGTTGGGTCTCAATTTCCAACCTTGGCAACCTTTCTCTGCTCAATTTGGCCTGTCACAGGACACTGCATCTCTGTCCAACTTATTGGAATCATCGTCTCACCTGCAAGAAAATTTAAACCATCATTTCATGCAGTAACTAAATAAACAGAATGGAAACCAGAAAGGGGCAATGAACAAAGGCTCAAAGCAAGACGTATAGCCAAATCCACTAACCTGCAGTGCTTTCTGCAGAAACAACTCCCAATTCATTTTTTGCTGTTGACAAATGATAGGCCCTTGCATCCCCCAGGGATAGCTAATAGATATGTCAAGGAATTCTTCATAAGGCTCATAGAGTAAAATAAAGCACATGCCACAGATAAAGTAGGTATGACTGTATGGACTACAGACTCGTGACAGACTCAAGTATTATATGACAAAATTTCATATTCTGGTCCAAAGCATAGTGTCAAAGATTCGACAAGGGTACACTTGAGGTAAAAAAGAGCCAGTTTATTACCAATAGATAGAATGTGTAAATGCTTAAGTTGATAATTTTTAACAAAGCTTTCAACCGTTCCTTTTGGCAGTGAATTTATGCAAAAAATAAAAGAGTTCCAAAAACCTGAGGTAGCAACACATCCATTTAAGATATATATTAATATAGAAAGCCATAGCAAGAAAAATAATGAATGAAGAAAAGACAAATACGGCAGAATAACTAGTATATCAAGGATACAACCACTGCCCTGACGATATCACCAGCTCGGAATGAAGCGTGCATATCGACCTTGTCAATCTCGGTCGCTCTTACATCCTGCTGTCTGCCAAGGCACGGCAATTTACTTAATCAAGACCTGCATAATATGTATTATGGATAACAATACAGAACAATGATCTTCTAACACAAAGCAAGCACCTAATTACGCCTGTAAAATTTTCTCTAACAGACTTGCTACCAACACACATGATATCCGCTGAAGCCATTTTAGCCATCACCTTTTTAACCTGTCATGAAGATCACATACAGATTAGTTTCAGTTTGCAAAAGCATATCATAACATGCAAATGTAATGAAAAAGGCAACTCAATAGTCACTAGCAATGATAATAAGTAGTTAGTTTTTACCCCTTCATACTTCATAGTGTTCCTAAGTAACATTGATAAATTTCAAAAAGCTAGCAAAACATAGTGGGATTATGGGAAAAATAGGAATTTTCTGGAAGGGGAAATTGTCTAGTACCCCACACCATTGGAAATATATTTTTTAAAGTAACTCAATTATAAACATTAAATATATTGCTAAAAGTTATCAAGAAAAAATAAACTTACCCGTGCAAGGACTGTGCAGCCAGGTTCAGGGACTGCACCATGCGCTTTATGACCGGTTACCTCCACGACTGACCTCTTTAGAAGAAAGTGTTGCAGTTGTAAGAACATAGGCATCATGTGAATTATGTAATAAACAAAGCCAATTGCTAAATTTATCAACATCAATTAATACAGCACTTACTGCAAGCATGATACATCAAATAAAAACCTGGACATTTTGAAATATATAGCGAATTTCTACCTGGTACCCTATAATATTGACAAAAATCTATTTGTTAGACCAATGACCTGTAAAATTTTCCATCAATGTTCACTTCCCCCCCCCCCCCTCTCTTCCCACCTAACCTAACACGGTAACCACCCCCACTTCATCATGAAAGCCACCCATACCCCTTTTATGCCTACATTCTCCTATTCTCCTATTCGTAATAGTTTAACCTATTTGTGAGGAGGAGAGGGAAAGGGTGGTTTCCATGGCATGAAGGGTAGCTGCTATGGTTTGTTGGGTGGGAAATTCCTGGTGTAAAACTTTAGGAAGGTCATGAAGTGAAATTGGACATTTAAAAGGTTACCTTTAACATTCAACATATTTGGTCTACCGTATAGAATTGTCAAAAGAAGGGGATACTAAAACTTTACACCAAGCCCATTAATAACTTAATAGTAAAGGACTTTTTCCTTTTTTTTTAAAAAAAAAAACACTACTACGTTGCTAGGATTATTTATTCAACAAACTGTGTTAGTCCATCAAAGATTCTAATTAGAAAGAAAAAAAAAAAAAAAAACAAACAAACTAACTAAGATTCTCTAGACGAATCCAAATTCAACCTTAGCAGTTAGAGCACTTTGGCAAGAACATAAGAAATAATTATCTCCAATTACAACTAAAGAAAAACCTTAGAATGGAGTCGTTTGAGTTATAAATTTATAATGTATTCAAGACTTCAGTCTGCCCCGATCATGGAATCTGCTCTAAAATCACCATCCTTAGTGTTCCAAAAGGCTTGATATCTGTCTCCCTAGTATAAAAATTGGCATAGACTAGATATTTAGCATTACTCCGTATTAAGTAAGCCGCCAAATTGAATCTGCTCTAAAATCACCATCCTTGAGCCAAAATATTGGGTTGAAAACTCTTCATATGTTGAACAATGACCCATCCAAAAAATATTTGTATTGGAAATTCTACTCAGGTTCCAAGCTTCTATAGTAATGAAAGTAAAGCCACCAAACCACCTCTCCAGATCAAAAATATTGGCATTCATAGTTCTCCATATACTGCATAAATACCACATATATGGAACCACTAAAACTGTCACACAACTCTAAAACCTCTGCATTGGAACATCTCAAATCCATACAATCATACACAATCCACAATCTACAACGTAATGAAATTGTTACTTAAATTTCCTCCAGATTAACCACTTCACAAACTCTAGGTCTGGCAGTATGTCTGCTTAGATTTCACTTTTTTGATGGAAAGATACAATTAAAGTCCAAGTAGTTCTAGCAAAGAAAAACTGAATGTCAACCTTGCAACTAATAATTTAGTCATAAAAATAGATGAAACTCAAACTCCGTTCTCTTCCCCATTTTTGTTCTGCTGCTTCTGCATACTTGGTCAACCTACCACAAGACCATGATAATAGAAACAATAACTCTATGCGAAAATCAATCAACAGTTCAATTCATATCCTCTCATTTAACCTAAATCAAGCCAAATATCAATTTCTCAAATCATTGCACTTTGACTCTTCATTTCGCCTAAAATACCCATGTTGGACAACTAACTCTCCAAGATGGATATGCACACTTAGCACCTCATACCAACCCAAAAATCCATAACATTGTTAGCCAAGTCCTAATAAAGTATTATCTAGTGCACTCATAGCATTTTGTTGAAAGGACAGAATTGGAATTGGGAGGTAAAAATGTCATCTTCCTGACTTCCCATATATACAAAACCAAACAAAAGGTGCCTCTCAATCCTAATGTACTAAACCAAATGACATAAAAACTAATAACTTCCATTTCTTCTCTCTTCGCTTCTCTTTCCTTCTCAGTCATTTTTAAAAACCCAAACGAGCAATCAAAATCTGTTTGGTTGCTCAACCAACATTTTCCTCTATAAGAAAAAAATTAAAAACGCAAAGGTAATAATTTTGCCAATCCGGAAATAGAATTTTGCTTCACTGATACTCCATAAGTCCAAAGCCAATTACATAGCGCAGATGCCAACTAGCTTAGTTGATTAAAGTCCGGGAATTGCTGCTAGATACTCGATACCGAATCCTGTCTACCTCATTAGTCATTACCATTTGTGCTCTCTCTACACTAGCATTAGAATTTCCATCACGCCCACAAATCAATGCTTAGCAAAATTATAAATACCCCCATTAAACTCCATAATCTCAAACTAATTCACAAAATTAACCATTTAACAAAACTCTGAAACATTATTAATCACCAAGATGTCAAATACTATATTACTATATATTTCCCAACTTTCCTTATACAACCAATATTGAATTTCCCAAAAAGAAACTACATATAAAAGCCCTAAAAAGCTTAATAAATTAACAAAACAAAAATGTGAAAGAAATTAAGAAGAAGAAACAAACCTTGTCAGTAGAATCGGAAGGAGGGGGAGAGATAGTGCGGAAACCAGTAAGAGAAGCGTAGACAAGATTAACACCGGCAGCATCAGCGGCAACGTAAGCACCTTTACCAGGTTTAAGCTCCGATGCTTTTCCTAAAATTTCTCCTGGTGTTACTTTTTCTTTGTTCTCTCCTTCGATTTCTCCCATGTTTTCTGGGTTTCTCTTCGATTCAGACGGCGGCGAGTCGTCGTCGGCGGCGAAATTGACGGCTTTTTTGACGGCGGCGATAGGGGTTTAATTTTTTGAGAGGGGCGGGGTTTCGGGAGTTCACTGTAAAAGAATGTAGACTTTTGAATGGTAGAGGTTTAATTTTTTGAGAGGGGCGGGTCAATGAGTCGGGTTTGCTTGGGTTGGGTTCGGGTATGAGTTATGAACATTATGGTGGATGATTAGAGAAAATACAAGTTTCTCATTAGGGCTGACTGGGTAAGCAAAAAATCAAGGTATTTTGAATTGGAATCGGAATTCGTAAATACAACAAACCTTAAGGAGTTATCATTTAGGGTACTTAAGTTGTACTTGCAAAAAATCAAGGTAATCTAAATTGGAATCGAAACTAGCGAATACAACTAATCTGAATTGGTATAAAAGTTAACCAAATCTAGGGCTAAACAAACATAGGACAGGTGTTTCGAGGATGGGGGGAGGGGTTTCGTGAGCGTTTGGAGGGGTGGGGGAGGGATTTTGTGGGTGTTTCGAGGGGAAGGAGGGGGGTTATGGGAATGGGGATGGTGGTTCAAAGGGATGGGGGAGGGGCGAGGGGACGAAAGGAAGGGGCGACTAGCCGACAGGAGGAGGGGGTGGGTTTTTCCGGTGCGAGAAGGGGATTGAGGTGGTTCCGGTGGCGGTGGGGTTGGGGTGTTAGGGAAGGGGGAGGGGCTAGGCTGGGCTGGGAATTTCGTTTTTTTTTTTTTTGGAAAATTTGTCAGAATAAACCTTTTAAAGCACTTTTTTTCCGGAAAAAACATTTTAAATTTTTTTTGTCAATCCAAAACCTGATTCTAAAATTTTTTTGTTGAAAACAACCAAAAACTCTAATTACCCTAATTATCCTCTAATTTTCCCTAATTACACTTTTAACTCTCAATTAATTATTTTAAAATTATACTAATTTAAAAAAGAAACATAAAACACCCTAACCCCCACCCCAGCCACCCCTTCCCCTGCAGCAGCCGTAGCGGCCAGAATCCTCTTTCTCTTGCGACGGCACCAGCGCCGCCCCTACCACCTATCGTCAACCTACGATGCAAATATGGATGAAAATGATGGCGGCAACGCTTACAAAGATGAAGAAGAGAGAGATTACGAACGCGATAATAATTAAGAGCTTGTAGAAGGATTGAGAAGAGTTTTGGGTTTGATTTTGTGAGAGTTTCCGGCGTCGGACGGGGATAGGGGCTGGGCTGGATCAGTGCCGGCGGGGGATGGGGCTGGGTTCATGTCCAAAGGAAAGGAATATTGGGGGTGGTGGTTTAGTGGGAAGGGGGAGGGTGACGGTGGGGGGTAGGGGCGGCATCTGCACCGGCGCGGGGCAAAGGAAAGGGGTTTTGGCCACCGTGGCTGCTGCAGGGGAGGGGGTGGTTGGTTGGTGGTGGGGTGGGGGTTTGGGTGTTTTATGTTTTTTTTTAATTAATACTAGAGGTGGGCATGGGTCGTGCTGGCCCACGAGCGGCACAAGCACGGCACGGTGGTGGCACGGCCAACACGAGCTCGCCAGCGGCACGACACTGTGACCAAGGAGTAGGTCGTGGGCCGTGTCGTGAACACAATATTGAAAAATTGGCACATACACGGTGGACGGCACGGTAATTTGGCCCGCCAGCACAGCCCTCCAACGCGGCACGCGGCACGCCAGGCACAGCCCGTGCAAAACGGCTATATTTCGCTGCTTCCAACAGCCATAAAACGGCTATAATAATAAATTAATAATAAAATTAACATAAATAATAATAAAGAGTAAAAGAACAATAATAATAAAAATAAGAATAGTAAAAAGAACAATTATAATATAATAATACAAAAATATAAACATAAATTAATAAAATTATTTAAATATACTCATTTTAAAAGTTGTTCAAAAATAATATATATCGTTTTTTTTAAAAAAAAGAAAAATAAAAATAAATCGCGGCCCGGCACGGCACGCCAGACACGTGGGTTGTGCCATGCCGTGGGCTGGGGTGTGTCAAATGGTGGCTCGGCAAGGCACGGCCCGCCAAGTTGCAGGCACGTCACGACATGGCCCGGCACAAGCCACCACCAGGCACGGCGAGGCACGACCCGCGGTGGCCCGGCACAGTATGCTGCCCACCTCTAATTAATAATATAATTTTTAAATAATTAATTGAGAGTTAAAAGGGTAATTAGGGAAAATTAGAGGATAATTAGGGTAATTAGAGTTTTTGGTTGTTTTCAAAAAAAAAAATTTAGAATCAGGTTTTAGATTGCCAAAAAAATTTTAAAAGGTTTTTTTCCAACAAAAAGAGTGCTTTAAAAAGTTTTTTCTGACAAATTTCTTTTTTTTCTAATTTTTTTTAGACCTATCACTACTTCACACGTGTTATAAAACCTGTTATAACAGATCATTGACTTTTGTTGACCGGTTTGGGATTGAAAAATGTAAACACCCCTAAAGTTCGGATTATTCCAGAATAATCCAAAATTGGGATTGTTAAAAGAAAATGGTGTAAAGTTGAGATTATTAATATCAATTTTTAGTTTTTTTTAATTAATACTTATGTGTGGTTTTAATTTTAAAATATTTTCTCTAATTTCCTCTCTTATTTAACTCTTTTTTAATTATTATTTGACTAATATTTTTTGTTTATAAAATAATAGATTAATGTCCAAAATTAAGAATAATTAAAAGAAAATGGTGTAAAGTTAGGATTATTAATATCAATTTTTTGTTTTTTTTATTAATACTTATGTGTGGTTTTAATTTTAATACATTTTCTCTAATTTCCTCTTTTATTTAACTATTTTATAATTATTATTTGACTAATATATTTTGTTTAAAAAAATAAGGGTATCATTGCCCTAATATTTGTTTGTTTTTTTTTTTTCCTCAATTATTACTTCCTGTATTTCTTTAATGAACTTGAATCTCCTGAAATCGATAAGGAAGCTTTGACCACTTAAGGTAGTGGCGGAGCCAAAAATTTTAATTTGTTAGTGAGATTATAAAATATGGAGATATGTGTTCATTAAATTGTATGAACTAACCCAATAAAATGAGAATGATAAGGCTCGACCCAGGGTCAAAGCAAGGAGGGAGTAATAACCTCATTCACTCTAACCACTAGACCATCTTTACCTCTGTGATACTAAACATATCTGTAATTCTTTTATTCTTTTATTACTGCATCTTTACAAACAAACAAAAAAAATTGGAAAATGGGGGAGAACTGTCCCCTTATATTCTAACGTGGCTCCGCCACTAACTTGAGCTATTTCTTAAATAACTTTTTTTCTTTTTTTTTTTAGAGAACTTAAATAGTCCACTTAATTTTAAATACTTTTATCAGTATTATAATTTCTCAATATCCCCAACTTTTTGAATTATACAATTTCAATTTAATTTCATTGTTAAGGGGAAAAATCACTGCACTCAAGTTTTTTAATTTTTCTGTGACAAATTTTCAGTTAAAATCCAGATTCTATCTATGGTTCTTTTAATGCTTTTTTTTTTAATTTTTATATATAATTATTGGTTTGATTTTCAAATATTTAAATATGCCTCCAGAAATACTTTTAATAATGTCGTTTAAAATTTGTATAAGCCAAATTTTTTACTAGCAGAGGACCACTAAATTGTGGGAAAAGGCCCTAGTATCTAAAATAAAAGTATGCACATTAGCGCAAGTCATCTTTGATTATTGATTTTATGTATTCGTTTTTTCCATCACAAATTCCATGATGCTAAAACGAACGTCATCATGATGATATTGAGTATGTTCATAGTATTTTTCTATCTTCATTCAAATTCATCCAGTGTTGAAGCTTAGGTTTTTAGATAAGAGGAGAAGAGGGCTGATACTTATTTAAAAATAAAAAATAAAGTGGATTTAACTAAGATAAAAGTAACCCTTTTTAAAAATTGGGTTGAACAAAGTTATGTCTATAATTAAATTATTCACAAAAATTATGGGTATATGTAACACTTTGGTTAAAAGTAGTATTTGGTAAATTTTGCCACTTGGACCAATGTTCATAGGTACTCTATAACTTTTACCATTGAATCAATACTAGATACCACCTTTATTTTTTATTATTTGCAACAATGAGTATTATTTGTGAGACATAAAATATTCTTTTGTTGCGCATAATAAGAAACGGATATAGTAATTTAAAACTCAATAGAGTATTGTAGGCGTCATTCGAAGCGCGCCTACTTTAGCATGTTGTGAATATGCTTGGCACTTATAGAAAGTGGGAATTGACATATACGATTAAGGACGAGGAAAGTAGGGAGCCGCCAACAAGTTTTTAAGGACGTTCACGGATCATTAAAGGCAACCACGATTAAGGGACAACAAAAGGCAACGACAATTGACCCGCGAAGGTTACACCCCATTCATAATCCATGAGATTACTAACTCCATATGGTTCGGAACCACGAAAGGAAGATCGGGGATGATGGTACGAAGTGAGTCATGGAGTCACATTCGCCCGTATTGGCCTCTACTCGATTCCTTTTGTGAAAAGTGATTCTTGCGATCTAAAAAGTATGCAAACAAAGATTCAATTTGCTCCAAACTAATATTAAGCTAAATTGGTTTAATGTTAATGCAACATATGATTCTATAATATCGTGATCACTTTAATTAACAACAAGATTAAAAAGGAACCTAAACCGGTCGTCCAAATTATCTTATTAATCGTGATATTTACTTACATATTCCCTTTAAACATGCAATACGGTAATCAATAAATTTAATAGAATCAACATTAACATTAGAAGCAATTTAACCATAATAACGATAGCCAAATCAAATAATGATAAACCTAATCATGATACTAGCAACAAGAATAATAAAAAGTGTAATTAAGTGAATTAACTACTCATGTTCCGCGTTTCATTGAATTGCTACATCATGAATAAACTGTTAGTAACTTCAATAAATAATAAATCAAATTGAATTAAATTAAATGAAAAGTAGAGTTGATTTGGTCCAAACCTTCAGTTAATTCTACCTTTCACGCCTTGGTTTAAGTATAGAACTTCGGGTCAAGTATGGACTCCTTAGAGTGCTTAGGGGAAGTATTATGAGAGAATAGGGTGGCTAGTGTTTAGGCTAAATAGAGAAGAGAATGATTGTTGGTGCAGGGAGAAACAGAATGATTTTTGGTGTAGGGAAAAAGAGAATGATTTTTGGTGCCCCAAAGTTGGAGAAATCAGGTTCGTATTTATAGAGAAAATGTGAGGGGTGAAGCACGAAACCCTAGAAGTGAAAAGGCGCCGCGGAGAAACCCTAGAAAAATGCCGCGTCACGGCATGTGTGCCGCGACATGGCGTGGAATACCGTGACACGGTGCAATATACCGCAACACGGCGCGAAATACCATGACGCGGTGTGTCTGCCGTGACACGGTGCACATGTTTTCCTGAAACAGTCCACATTCATTTATTCCTTGCTTAATAATTAAGTACGTGATATTTTATGCGCCGTTTAAGCTATTTTGGATTATTTTCAGGCTTAGGGTTTTCATTATTTATTAATCGGGCTTAATTAATAACTAACACGAAATGATTTAAAAGGGTTTGGGTTAGGATATGAGTTGGACTATGCTTTAACTAAACATTAGGACTAATCTGTTGACTGTTTTGTAAGCTGTGTTTGACTGAACATGGATTTAAGCACTCCCGAGATTAAATACTCGACCCGCCCAATAATGGCGGTGAAAGGTTATTCATCATCAGGTTTGATTTTGGGGAGACATTTTTAAGTGTCTACAAGTATATATTTGCTTGTAGTGCTTTACAAAGTACAAAATTCTATAGAAGACAATTTAGGAAAATAATTAGATGTAAAGTTGGGCCATGAGGGTTGGGCATTTACCAACCCCCATATGCTTTCACCCAATTGCCTAAATTCAGGTATCAAGTACTCTCTTTGTCCTTGTGTTTTGCCCCATTGTCAAAAGTTTGGTCAAACTTTGTAAACTTTGACCATAAATTCCCGTTAACTACAAGAGGTAATATAATGATGTGAGATTTTGTTTGACCCGTCTCATTATATATTTCATTAATATCAACTTTTTGTAATGTTTACATATATAATGGAGATATACACATTATAACACGTGTCTTAAAAACCGTAAAAATCAAAAGGGACAAAAAATTAGGGACAAAGTGTCTATGAGTTAAATTGGCTAGAGGCCTAGAGCCCATACTTTGTCTTTATTTGAGAAAATTGCAAATATATAAAATGTTACTTTAAATAACCCTAGACGGTGTGATTGGATCGGATAGTAAAATGGGAAGGAAGAGAAGGGGAGGGGAGGGAAGAATAATGAGATATCCTTCCAAAATTATCTCTCCATAGTTGAAGAGATCAATTTCTTACAATTTAATCCCTCGTTTTTCCTCCCTCCGATTTCCTTCCTTCCTTAATTGTTATCCAACTGAAAGATAATTTATCCCTTCATTCTCCTTCCCTTCCTTTCTCTCCATTTCCTTTAATCCAAACAATGTATAAGGTATGGATATAGAAGTCAACGAGGGTATGGCAACTAATTCTAAATCTTCCGCCATCAGATAAAACTCATACCATTATATCTTACATCTTATTAGTTTTATACTTTTATTATACCCACTATTTTATAGTACTAACTTGTGAAATTTCCACGGTTTCTAAAGCCTCTCATCACCGTCTCACTTTACCACACAACTGTATATGAGTATATGACATATCTCTCTCTATTTTTTGATGGCAAAAATATTCAATAGCGAGCTTAATTAGATATTTCATGATGAGACTCGTCTCACACAAATTAGTTCTATGTTTTTGAATTTGAATGTAAGGAGTTATACAGGCATACACAATATACGATTATACGGAGTAGTTCTTAAGTATCACATCGGTATATTCATATACGTAATCATATTATTCATCCTTAGTTGCTTCATGATTGGTAAAATTAAATGGTACAAAAATAACAACAAAATTGAAAAAAAGGGGGGAAATTCATGCACTCACGCTACACGTAAAAGTAGACCCGAAATATCATATTTGATTGGATCAAGGCGACAAAATGTGGTCATTTAAAGGACCACACTCTTAGTGGCTGTCCAACCAGACAAAGACAATTAACTATAATTACGTACTTAAAAATATTTTTGTTTAGGTCCAGAAAAAGTAATGATTTTTATTCGGAATTTTTTCTTTTTGAAACAAAATATAATCAATAGTTAGAAAAGTCTCCTTTCACTATTATAACCTAACTTATTAAGGAATAAATCAAAAAAATAAGCTAAGATATGCATGTCATGCATGCACATAATTTTTTTCAGCGCTTTTTTGATACAACACGCTACACCATGCGTAGGCTGTCAAGTCAGCATAAATAACGAGATTGACGCGTGCATAACGGGATTGTTATACACGCACTTTTCTTTTCCAAAAAAAAAACCTGAAATCAATAAAAATCTCCAGCACGAATCCCTAAACCCTAAAAACCCAAAAAACACATTTTTAAGCGCAATCAATTCGAGAAAACAACCATCAAATTTCAACTCGATTTTTTCGATCTAATATCGATCAATTTTTTTCCTAGAAATTTTAACTCGATTAATTCAACCTAATATCGATCGATTTTTTTCCCAGAAATTTCAACTCGATTAATATGACAGAAAAATCACAAAACTTACCAGATTCACGAGAATCAATGGAGGTCGAAGAAATTGGAGATTCTTTGATGAATCTGAAAATCGACATAAATGAAGAATTTGATGTAGAAGACGAAAACAGATGCAGAGAAATCAAAGTATCTAATGTCAGCAATGATTACAAGGTAAATAAAGTAACTCCTATATTTAATAAGTAATCAAACTTAAAAATTTTAATAAACTAACAAGTAACCCCTGGTTATATAACATGTAACCCTTGTATACTTTAATAAATAATACAAGTAATCCATGTACATATATTGTAATAGTAACCCAAGTAACCCTTTATTTTTAAGTAACCTAAGTAACCCCTGTACATATATTGACATATTGTAATAGTAACCTAAGTAACCCTTATTTTTAAGTAACCTCTTATAACTTATGTAACCTCTTATTTTAATACTTTAATAAGTAACTCAAGTAACCCCGGTACATATATTGTAATAAGTAACTCAAGTAACCCTTTATTTTTAAGTAACCTCTAATATTTTAAGTAACCTCTTGTAACTTAAGTAACCCCTGATGTTAAAAATTCTTATAACTTAAGTAACCCTTATAATTATGATTGTAATAGTAACCCTTATTTTTAAGTAACCTCTTATATATATTGCAATAAGTAACCCAAGTAACCCTTCATTTTTAAGTAACCTCTTATATTTTAAGTAACCTCTTATAACTTAATAAGTAACCCCTTATTAAGTAACCCAAGTAACCCTTTATTTTTAAGTAACCTCTTATATTTTAAGTAACCTCTTATAACTTAATAAGTAACCCCTTATTAAGTAACCCAAGTAACCCTTTATTTTTAAGTAACCTCTTATATTTTAAGTAACCTCTTATAACTTAATAAGTAACCCCTTATTAAGTAACCCAAGTAACCCTTTATTTTTAAGTAACCTCTTATATTTTAAGTAACCTCTTATAACTTAAGTACCCCCTTATAAATTAAGTAACCCCTTATGAAAACTTAAAAAGTAACCCCTTATAACTAAAATAAACCACTATGTACTGTAACAAATACATACTAATAACTTTAATTTACTTTTTTGCAGAAATAAATACAAGTATTACAGAAACAAGTCATAGTACATTGACAGAAGAAAGTGGAGTTTAAGATGAACTTCAACAAGAGAATATTGCTGATTTTGCAGGAAGTCTAGTAGGGTTTATAGCAGCAACTTTGAATGAAAATTATGAGCAATATAAGCTTCATGCTACAGTTATAGGATTTAGTATAAGAAACTCAACAACAAGGTACTCACAAGGGAAATATAAAAAACTTATAGGAAAAGATTTTGTTTGTTCTAAAGAAAGGTTTTAGGTTTGCACCAAAAGTTATAAAAGAAAAAAAGAAAACACCAAGTACCTATTACCAGGACTGGCTGCAAGGCATTCATTAGAGCAAAAATAAATAAAGATGGAATGTTTCAAGTAGAAGAACATGTTATGGCACATAACCACGAGTTGACAAGAAGTGTCTAGCAACATCTACATAGATCAGAGAGAAAAATAATAGAGGACAAAGCTAAAGTCATTGATCTAATGGCAAAGAGTAGATTAAGAACAACAGAAGCATTCAGATTATTAAGTAATGAAGCAAGAGAATGTTGGACACACTATGATTGACCACTACAATTACATTTCAAGAAAGAAAATGAAAGAAATTCAAGGTGGTGATGCACAAGCTATGGTGGAATGGAGATTTCTTTTTCAGGTAAACCCTCCTATAAGTAACCCTGACTAATGACCTAAGTAACCATTTTTTTAAGTAACCCCTGTTTATTAACAAGTAACTTCTGTTCTTTTTCAGATTTAGATTAGGAGGAGGTGAAAACCAAAACAACTTATGCTATTTTTTTGGAGGGATTCTGAAATGAAGGAAGATTTTCAAATTTATGGAGATGTTGTAATATTTGACACCACATATAGGACAAACAAATATAACCTTATTTGTGCCCCTATTGTTGGTGTCAACAATCATTGGCAGAATGTTATGTTTGGCTGTGCTTTTATTGCTGATGAGAAAATTGAGACATTTGAGTGGTTGTTATCCACATTCAAGAAATCAATGGGTGGAAGTTAACCTGCCTCTATATTCACTAATCAAGACATGGCTATGTCTAAAGCAATTGAAAAGGTAACATCAAAACTTGTCTATAAAAACAGCAACGCCTTATAACTTAAGTAACCCCTTACCTTCTGTTACAACTTAAGTAACCCATGAATATGTCACAACTTAAATAACCTATATTTTAATACTTTGCAGGTATTTCCTCTATCGAGACATAGATTATGTATTTGACATCTAATAAAAAATTCTGTATCAAGGTTAGGAGCCTTAAAAAGGGATACAACAGTCAAAGATGCTTTCAACAAATGCCTTTCTAGTTGTGTTACAGGAAAATAATTTCAGGTAACCCCTAAAAACTTACGTAACCCTTATTTTAATTAACCCTTTATAAATTATCAGATTTGATTTTAAGTAACCCCTAAAAACTTCCCGCTAATTCTTAATTCTTAAGTAACCAATTATAATTAAGTAACCCCTTATTTAAAATTTGTGTTAATAATTATGTGTCTAATAATTATGTGTTTAAGTAACCCCTAAAAATTTAAGTAACCCCTTAATTCTTAAGTAACCCCTAAAAATTTAAGTAACCCCTTAATTCTTAATTATTATCAGATTTTAAGTAACCCCTAAAAACTTAAGTAACCCCTTAATTCTTAAGTAACCCCAACTAAACCCCATAAGTTATCCCTGTACAGTAGGAACTAAAATATTATATGGTTGAATTTCAGACATGCTGGGATGATATGATTGAGAAATATAAGCTTCAAAACAACAGATGGTTTAAAAGGTTGTATAATTTGAGGGAAAAATGGTGTACAACTTTGAGTAAGGATTTCTTTTCAGCTGGTATACTATCATCACAGAGAAGCAAAAGTACCAATAATGTAGTTGGGTTTAAGGCCAACAAAAACACAAGCCTAACTGATTTCTTCAAAATATTCAATGAAACAGTGAAGAGGTGGAGAAAGAATGAGTCTGATGCTGATTTCAAGTTTTCATACTTTCAGCCAAGTTCAAATTTGCCATTTTTTGGATTACTAAGACATGCATTTGAAGTATATACACAGACTATATTCAGATACTTTGAGACAGAATTCCTGTACTCAATTGGATGCTTAACCCGTCTCCATTCTATAATGGGAAACTTTTACTTCTATGAGGTGCAGATTGAGTACGATATGATGAATCAACTAAGCAAAAAGTTACATATAACTATGCCAAAAATACAATAGCATGTTCTTGCAAGAATTTTGAAGAGGTTGGTTGGTTGTGTTATCATTGTATAAAGATCTTGCAGAATCATAATGTGACAAGGATACCTACCTGTTACATTCTTACAAGGTGGACCAAAATAGCAAAAGAACATGTCTGGAAAAAAAGAGATGAAATGGCAGCTGAAAATGAAACTCACACAGAAATTCATGCCTTAGGCGTCACATGATGGCAAGAAAAAGCTACAGCTAGTTTTAAAATGTCAAGAACACAAAGAGACACACAACTTAATGGAAGCATATTTGAAAATGAAGAGAAGGCAAAAGAATTTACAAAGGAGTTGCAAAAGAATAGAGAGAAGGAAACTTTATCTGACCAACAGGCAACTTCATCTGATTAGCCAGCAACTTCATCTAATTAGCAAGAAGATTCATCTGATCAACAACAAAATAAAGAAGAAATCCCTGCAGTCATGGATCCAGAAAAAGTAAACACAAAAGGAAGAAGCAGAAGAATAAAAAGGCACTTTAAGAAAAGGAAACAACCAAAAACAAAGAGAACAAAAGCAATGCAAGCCAAAGGAAACACTAGAGAATTTGGAACCATAACTCCAGTTTAAATCCCAAAGTTATTTTAAATTTTGTGTTTAAATTATGTGTATTTTGTGTTTTATTTATGTGTTTATGACTTTTTTTAAAGTATATGTAAATGACTGAGTTATTTTAAGTTATTTGTTTGAAATTTTTGCATTTATTATATTTACATTATTGATGACAGATAACTTAAGTAACCCCAAGTACTGATTAACTAAGTAACCCCTAGAAACTTAAGTAACCCCTTTAACTTAAAACTTAAGTAACCCCTGAAAATTTAAGTAACCCCTTAACACTTAAGTAACCCCTGAAAACTTAAAACTTAAGTAACCCCTAAGTACCCAAAACTTAAGTAACCCCTGAAAACTTAAGTAACCCTTCAACACTTAACACTTAAGTAATCCCTGAAAACTTAAAAAACCCCTCAACACTTAAGTAACCCTTGAAAACTTAAGAAACCCCTGAAAACTTAAGTAACCCCTCAACACTTAAAACTTATGTAACCCCTGAAAACTTAAGAAACCCCTCAACACTTAAGTAACCCCTAAATACTGAAAACTTAAGTAACCCCTTAAAACTTAAGTAACTCATGAAAACTTAAGTAACCCCTTAAAACTGAAAACTTAAGTAACTTTATAACTTAAAACTTAAGTAACCCCTTAAAATTGAAAACTTAAGTAACCCCTAAGTACCCAATAAATAACCCCTGAAAACTTAGGTAACCCTTAAGTACCCAAAAAGTTAAGTAACTCTTGAAAACTTAAGTAACCCCTAAAAACATAAGTTACCCTTGAAAACTTACGTAGGGTTACTTAAGTTTTAAACTTAAAAATAACAATCTCAAAACTTAGGTAACCCCTAAGTACCCAAAAGTTAAGTAACCCCCTGAAAACTTAAGTAACTTGTGAATTAAAAATAACAATTATAACTAAAGTAACCCTACCCTAAATAAACAGTTAATATTATTCAAAAATAACAATTAAAAAATTTATAATTAAAGTAACCCCACCCTAAATAAACAGTTAATATTATTCAAAAATAACAATTAAAAATTTAAAATGCAAAACTCCCAATATTAGAAAAATGATATTCTGCAATTTATAAATCGCAAAAGTACCATATTAAAAAATTTATGAATAATTACACAGTAAATTAACAAAAGTTATTGTTTTTACAAACATGACCAAAAACAAACATGACCTCTTACTTCTTTGCAGCACCCTTTGCAGCAGTCTTAAGTTTGCACGCTTTGCCATTTTCTCTGCTGCAATTGTAACAGCTATTAACTCTTCCTCTTCCTTCTTTGCCATTGTCATTTCCTAATTGCAGCAACTACTAACTCTTCCTCTTCCATCTCTGACATTTCCACTTCATTTTCTTGACTCTGTTGACTATTTCTTGTGCTTCGTGTTTCAATCTTTCCTTAGCTCTTTCTTTTACTTGCTTTGCTTTTTAACTTAATAATCTTCTTAGCCTTTGCAATTTGCTCAGCCATCTTATTAACCTTCATAATCTCCTCATTAAGCTTGACTTCAGCATAAATCTCTTCATTTTTTGTCAGAGAAAATTTGAATCATGTCTATAACATCATCTCGTAATACATTTAAATCGCATAACACCAAAGAAGCACATATTTCTGCTCTAAAATGACGTCTCTCCAATGCCTATAAAACAATCAATAAAATGTAAAGTATGTAAGAAAATATTAAGTAACCCAAGAAACATGAATCAAGTAATCATACTATTTATCTAACTCTACTATTATAAGGGAAAATACTTGAGTCAAATCTTTGCATTTGAAAACTTTTCCTTCATATATAGCACAATGGTACAAACAAAACACTCCACCATCATTACTCTCGTCACTACTCTTTAGAGAACACTTTTGAGAATCAAGTGGAATCATTTGTATCTTGTAATTTTCAACAAGCTAAGTTCTCCCCTCTCATGGCCTTTTAAAACCAAATATTTTGACATGTAGTGTCTCTGAAAAAAAAAAAAAAAAAAAAGACAAAACAACAAATCAGTTCACATAACCACTATTTGTTACCCCCATAAAAATTTATAGTAATCAAAATTATAAACCTTACCAAGTACCATGTGAAAGTATAATACTCAGTGTGAAATTCATCAAAATTGGTTGACATTTTGAATTTTTTCTTGTCAACTTGAACAAGCATGGAATAGGTTCTATTGTCCAAGTAATCAACAGTCTCATCGATGAAATTTGACAACAGCAGAATAATGCTTGCCCTAGTAGATTAATATATATATCTACAAATAAAAAAAAAAAGAGTAATCAGTCTCATTGTAATAAGTTTTCAGTAAATTGGTATAAATATATACCCAAAAAAAAACACAAAAAAATAAAAAACAATTAGTTCAGCTAACCCCAAATAAGAGTAAATTCAGACAAAATCCAAGTAAGAGTAACTTCAGTTACCTCAGTTAAAAACTTAAGTACAAGTGAAATCAGTTCAAGTAACCCCAAATAAGACTAACCAAATATAAAATTGAAATAAAAGTAACCTCACATAAAAAAAAAATAAAAAAAAAAGTAACCCCAACAAAAATTACAAGTAACCCCAACAAAAATGACAAGTAAACCCAACAAAAATAACAAGCAACTCCAAATAAGACTAACCATTGAAATAAAAATAACCTCAGATTAAAAAAACAGGTAACACAAACCAAAAAAAAAAAAAAAAAAAGGTAACCCCAACAAAAATTAAGACTAACCATTGAAATAAAAGTAACCTCAAATTAAAAAAACAGGTAACACCAATGACAGACTAAAGTCGTATCACCAAATCAAAATGTAATTCCTAAAACCACTAACTAAAATAGATAGGGAAGTAGGGTCGAATCCACAGGGAAACAATATTCTTTTATTCCTAATTAATTATTATATAATCTAAATTATCAAGTAACAAGTATGGTTTTTATGTGAATTTATCTAAGGGAATAATTAAACTAAGCAAATAAGACTAAGAGAATATCAATAAAATAAAGGAAAAATTCATGGGAATAATCCCACCTTTAGGCAGTTCGTTTTTAATAATCCCACCTTTGAGATATTTTTTTAATAATCCGACCTTTACCCTCCATTCTTTTTTAATGGTCCCAACCGGTCATGTAACCTGTTATAACAGGTTACATGACACGTGGCAGCCTGTGATCGGTCAAAAAAAAATTTAAGTTTTATTTAAAGAAAAAATAAAAATAAATAAAAAAATTAATTACAAAACCACCCACCAGCCCAAGCCACCACCCTTCCCAGCCGGAAACCACCATCTCCTTCCCCTACCCGATCGAAAACCACCGAACAACCACCACAACCCCACCCCCTTCATATGAAACCACCGCAACCCCACTCCCACTCCCCCTTCACCTGAACCACCCCCTTTTCCTCTTTCTTCTTCCCTTCTTTAACCCATAATAACATCCGGCCAATTAACCCACCAGCCAGTCAGCCACCCACCTACGTCGAAACCTAAAAAACCTACCCATCTCCCTTGAAACCAAGCCCTCAAAACCCTGAAACCAGCCACCCACCTCCCTCGAAACACAGCCCTTGAAACCCATAAACCCCGCCCACCATAACTCGAAGCCCAGATACCCTCTCTCGACCCCCTTCGAAACCCAGAAAACCATCTTCCCTCAACCCCCTTCGACCATTTGCATAGTGTTTGCAACCATTTCTTCTTCTACTTGACGATTTCCTTCAATTTCAACTGCCATTTTTTTTATTTAATAGAACCCCTTTTTGAATAAAGTTTTGATTTTGAAGAATATGCTATAATTATAATTTTGGACCGTCCCTTTTTTTGTTTCAAATTGAATAATGTCACATAATTTGCAGTAAAAATGCAGAGGAAGAAGATAAGGAAAATAAACCTCGGAATTGGATTCCTTATTCCCACAACCAAACACAAATGAGAGAAAAATTTGAGGAGAGATTCTGGGTTTTGTGATTTGAATTGAAGAAGCAAGTGGAGGAGGAGAAGCGGCAGCGACAAAGGTGAGGCAGGGGAGGAGGAGCGGCGGTGACAAGGGTGAGGGGAGGGGGAGGAACGACAGGGGTGGGGTGATGGGAGGAGGAGGAGCAGCAGGGGTGGCAGGGGAAGTTCCGGTGGGTGGGTTCAGGGTGGGTTTTTTTTTTTAATTTTGGACAAATTGAATTGTGACACGTGTAAATTATTTTTTTTTTAAAAAAAAATTTACCTACTCAACTGGTTTCTGGTAAAATGGGACCATTAAAAATGAATGGGGGGTAAAGGTCGGATTATTAAAAAATATCTCAATGGTGGGATTATTAAAAACGAACGGCCCAAAGGTGGGATTATTTCCATGAATTTTTCCTAAAATAAAAGCCTAGGGCACAGGTTCACCAATAAATAATATTACGGGATAACAAACAACAATCAATTATCAATGTATAAATTAACCAGATTATAAAGGGCTTTCGCTACGTATTACAATCACAGAATTAATTTAGCAGTATTAAATCGCATCTCTCAAATCTTGACTTAACCATTTATAAATTAACCTGCCTATTGAAATTAAGCCTTAACATTGATTCTCATGTGTCGAATCTCGAATCATAACTCATACAATTAAAGCAGCGCTAATCTAATTGCATAGCATTATATCAATCAATAGGAAATTAATCTAAAACATTAACAATCAACAATAATAGATCATCCCTTCATATTATTCATGGATCCCCAACCCTAGAAATAAAACTACTCACACATATTAAAATCTAAGGTTAGCAAAACGATAAAACAAGACACGATTAGTCAAGCAATTAAATTACTGAAAATGAAATAAAAAGAAATCGTTACCAAAATAAGCGGAAATAATGAATTGCATAAACCAAAAGAGTTGAAAGAACAAGAGTATTAATCAAAATCTTAAAACTAAAAATCTGGAAATTAACTAATGGATGATGTCCGCAAATCTCGTTTAAAAAAGTGTATTTGTACTCAAGATAAAAATCCTAAGCTAAAACAAAGATTAATAATCGCTAAGCAACCCTCAAAAACACGCTCCCAGTCGGGCGCCATCTCGCCCGACCGGGCCCGCCTTCGGCTGGTGGACTTCTAACATCGCGCCCGGTCGGGCGCGCCTCCGGACGGAGGGTTATTCCTTCCTATCTGCCTCGCTCGGCCAGGCGCGCCTCAAGGCGAAGGCTTACCTGGTCGAGCGAGCATCTGGCAACTTAGACTTCTTCAAGTGGGCTATATTCTTGGCCCAATCTGGATTTCTTCTTTGGGTCCTTAACACTCGGTCCATTGCCTCGGTCTCTTCTCAACTGTCGAGCCCTTAATCACCGGTTTGATTGCTCTAACGCGGTCTTGGCCTACGGAATGTGGTCATATAAACGCGATCCTACTCCAATGCTCGTAGTGGCTCAAATAAGTACGGAAAAATGCTCAAAATCTACAATTTCCTATAAAAATAATACCAAGGCTACGAAAACACTAGAAAACGCATATTAGCAATAAAAGTAGCTCCGCAGAGCCAAAAATACTCCTAAATATGACCAAGGGGCGAGGGTAAAACATTATATAAGATAGACTTATCAACCAACAAAAAAAAAAGAAAGTAACCTTAACAAAAATTACAAGTAACCCTAACAAAAATAACAAGTAACCCTAAATAAGACTAACCATTGAAATAAAAGTAACCTCAGATTAAAAAAAACAGGTAACACCAACAAAAAAAATTGAAATAAAAGTAACCTCACATAAAAATTAAAAAAAAAAAAAAAGTAACCCCAACAAAAAATACAAGTAACCCCAAATAAGACTAACCATTGAAATAAAGGTATCATCAGATTAAAAAAACAGGTAACACCAACAAAAAATACAAGTAACCCCAAGTAAAAATACAAGCAACTTGGTAAAATTGGCCAAAAATATGAAGAAAAATATTAAACAATAAAAAATTAAACCAAAAAAAAAACATACCAACATTGCATCTAACAATTCAGTGCATCTTACAGACTTGGTCCAAATATCCCATGCTCCAAAAAGTTCTCTCTCATAAATGCAATATTCTCCACCATAAATACAATGCAAAAGAGGCCACTACAAAATATAAAAAAAATAAAATAATTAAAATGAAATATAAATATTAAAATGAAATAATGAAAGATTATAAATACTAAAAAAAGTTCATAGTACTAAAATACCATATGTTCACCACCAAAAAAGAATCTTGCATTGTAATCTTGTTTTAGAACCTCAACATAGTTAAGCAAAATAAAGAAACAATCCAAAATACGACTAGATATTATCTCTTTATTCAACAGTGTTAAGAATTCTTCACGAGGTAGAGAATAGAATTCATTGAAATAAACAATAACTTTCCTATTTTAAAAATAAATAAATAATTAAATTACAGACCAATATAATAAGGAAACAAACAATTAAATTCAAGTAATCCCCGAAGAATTAACACATTAAAACTTAAAACTTAAGTAGCCTCTGAAAAATTAAGTAACCCATTAAAACTTAAAACTTAAGTAACTCCTTAAAACTTAAGTAGCCCCTTAAAACTAAAAACTTAAGTAACCCCTTAAACCTTAAAACTTAAATAACTTGAAATTAGGAGTTACTTGGAATACTCCTAATTTCAAGTAACTCCTACTTTCAAGTAACTCCTACCCCTTACAACTTAAATAACTCAAAAAATCACAGATCAATATAATAAGGAAACAAACATCTAAATTCAAATAAGGAAACAAACAATTAAATTCAAGTAATCCCCGAAGAATTAACACATTAAAACTTAAAACTTAAGTAACCCTAGAAAAATTAAGTAACCCCAGAAAAGTTAAGTAACCCCTTAAAACTTAAGTTTTTAAATAACCCCTTAAAACTAAAAACTTAAGTAACCCCTTAAACCTTAAGTAACTTGGAATTAGGAGTTACTTGGAATACTCCTAATTTCAAGTAACTCCTACTTTCAAGTAACCCCTACCCCTTGTTACTTAAGTAACTTGGAATTAGGAGTTATTTGGAATACTCCTAATTTCAAGTAACCTCTACCCCTTAAAACTTAAGTAGTATTCCAAGTAACTCCTAATTCCAATCAAGTAACCCATACCCCTTACAACTTAAGTAACTCCTATTTCCAAGTAATTCCTAATTTTAAGTAACCCCTACTTTCAACAACCTATTTTCTAACACACCAAAACAAAATATACTTACGAGTTAGAAAATCTAGAGTAATTCTCTACAAAACAATAGTCAGCTATTGCTAGCCTGACACTTCTCATCGATGACATTTTTTTTCTGTTAGATCTGATAAATTTTGATGTTAACTGTAATTTGTAGCCACCAGCAATTCCACAGTCAATATCACAGCTATAAATTCAGCATTTTGAACACCACTAATTTCTAGTTTCTCCTCACCGTCATGCATTCCATCATCAACAAATTTCTTTTTCAGAATCTCCATAGACTATTCAGGAGTGCACCCACAAACAAAAGAAGTTAATATTTCTTTCCTTTCTCTCATATTTCCCTTGTTTTGAGTGGGTGGATTTTTTTAAGCTGGCTTTTTTTTAGATGATTCAGCTGCCTTTTTGGAAGAAGGCTTAGGGGGACGGGCTTGTTGAGCAGGCTTATCAGAGGAAGAGGCAACAACAATTCTAGTTTCCTTTCCTTGACCTCTTGATTCTTCAATTCTCTAAACTTCTCTTATTTCTTCAGTCCATTCTTCATTTGTAAGCTGAACAACAGGTTCAAGAATTTCTTGACTATTATCCTGATTTGAAAGATGAACAATAAAGTCAAGATATTCCTGAGTATCGTCTTGACTTGAAACATGAATCACAGGATCAGTTGGAAGAACTTCTTGACTTGAAAGATCAACAAGACTCTCAAGACTTCCAAATATCTATTGAGTTGAAAAAATATCAACATTCTCTTGAGTTGAAAGAACATCAATATTCTCCTGAGTTGATAAAGTTGAAACAGGAGGACTATACGAAACAATAGCTAAAGGATTATAATCGTTTGCAGTAACATGTTCAGGAACAGAAAACTCTACAGCTTGAACATCTTCATCTTGAATTTAGTAGCAGTAGCATTTGGCTCAGTAGGAACAGAAACACCCCGAACTTCAGCCTCAATAACAGAAACACCCTCATCCTCAACAGCTTGAATTGGCTCAGTAAGAGGAGTATTTACTTCTTCATTAATAAACAGCAAAACGTCCTCAATTACTGATTTTGCATGAGATGCACCCAACGAATCATCAAGTACCTCCTCAGCTTGAATGGGATTAGCGGCATCATCTTTAATTATATCAGCAAATCCACTAAGAGCAAACTGACTTGAAGGTGGTGTTTCAAGTTCTAGATTAGAATAAGAAAACAACTTGAAAGCAGGCAAATCATCTACCATCTTCTTCATTAAAACACCCTGATTTGTGATCTTGTCAATTTGCTCCCAAAAGGATGGATCATTGAAAATAGGATCCAATTGAGAAAGAACAGGGAACTTATCCTTCTCAACTTCAACCACTTCTGACTGCTTCTTGATTGAATCAATGTATTGATCAAATTGATAACACATCAATTTCATATCCCTTTGCATTAACATAAGCTTCTCTTCAACACCCTATAAAAATATGAACAATTCATCAATATATAAACAAGTAACCCCCTCAAAAAGCTTAATCCATCAAATAAATAGTAAAAATTAACCCAAAAAGTAACCCTAATTTATCAAATAAACAAAAAGTAACCCTAATCAATCAAAAAAACAATAAATAAAGGAAAAAAGTTTATTTACTATAACTTAAGTAAACTCTTACACCTTCATAACTTAAGTAACCCCTTAACCTTCATAACCCAAGTAACCCCATAATTATAACTTAAGTAACCCCTTACCTGAACCCTTTATAACTCAAGTAACTACTTCATAACCCAAGTAACCCCATAATTATAACTAAAGTAACCCCATAATTATAACTAAAGTAACCCCTTACCTGAACCCTTTATAACTCGAGTAACTTCTCCCCTTATAACTTAAGTAACCTCATAACTATAGCTTAAGTAACCCCTGAAAACCCCTTATACCTTAAGTAACCCCATAATGAAAACCCCTTATAAGTTAAGTAAAACCCATAACTATAACTTTAGTAACCTCTGAAGACTTGAGTAACCCCATAACTTAAGAAAACTTAAGTAACCCCTTAAAACTTAAGTAACCCCATAATTATAACTTAAGGGGTTAACCCCTTAAAACTTAAGGAACCCCATAACTTAAGTAACCCCTTATAACTTAAGTAACCCCATAATTATTATAACTTAAGTAACCCTATAACTATAATTATAACTTATGTAACCCCTTACCCCTTTATAACATCCTCAACCCTTTATAACTCAAATAACTACTCAACCCTTTATAACTCAAGTAACTCCTCAACCCTTGATACTCATGTAACCCCTAATTAGAAGTTAAGTAACCCCATAAACTTAAACAACCCCTATAATTATAACTTAAGTAACCCCATAATTTAAGTAACTCCTGAAAACTTAAGTAACCCCTAATAACTTAAGTAACCCATAATTATTATAACTTAAGTAACCCCTTACCCCTTTATAACATCCTCAACCCTTTATAACTCAAGTAACTCCTTAACCCTTTATAACTCAAGTAACTCCTCGACCCTTTATAATCTTGTAACCCCTAATTAGAACTTAAGTAACCCCATAATTATAACTTAAGTAACCCCCAAATTTGTCTCCCAAGTGTAATACCCAAGTTTAACTCTACAAGTAAACCCAACGTTAAATAAATTAAAAAAATTAAAACATGTGAAAGATTAAAAAAAAAACTCACATTATTAGAAATTTGACGAATTTCTTCATTTGTTTGAGCTTCAGCAGGAAGTTCAAAAGAAACAATTCTTGATGGACCATCAAGAATAACACCCGATGAACTAGGAACAGTAGCACTATCAGCAACATTAATATCATCTACCACTTCAGCGTCATCAGTAGAAACAGTAGCATCAAAATCAGAAACAACATTCACAACATATTCCATTTGATGATCAGTATGATCATCTTGAACTGAAGAAGGCTATTGAACATCACCTAATGCATCATCCTTATTATTCAATTCAGAAATCTGATCAACACGAGCAATAGCACCAGCATCAGCACCATTAGTACCTTCAGTTACAGAAGGCTGCTCAACACCGTACCAGCACTACCATCGTCCTTCTTCAATTCAAATACTTGATTTATGGCAACATCAGAATCTTCAAAAGCAGACAAATCTAAAATTAATATAAAAACAAAGAACCTATATTATAAGTAACCCCTAATTACCATAAAACAAAATAAGAAAAAGTTAACCAAAGCACAATAAATATAAAAGAAGAAATATAAACCTTGAATTGCAGAAGGCTGCTCAACACCAGCTCTGCCATCACCCTTCTTCAATTCAGATACTTGGTTTACACCAGTATCACCAATAGAAGTATCAAAATCTTCAAGACCAGAAAAATCTATAGTTGGTGAAGGCTGCTTAGCAATACCAACACTTCGAGCAGACATTTTCATCAAATGCCTTTTCTTCTTTGACTTCTGATCAGCCATTACGCCTTCTCATCTTTTGTATTGTTTCATCCTTTTCCAAATTCTCTTCATTTTTTTTTTTCCAAATTCTCTTGTTTCTCTTCCTCAACTTCTTTATACTCTTTCTCTTCCTCAATTTTTTCTTCTTTTTTATTCTCTTTCTCTTCATCCTCTTTCTCTTCATCAATTTTTTCAACATCTTCCTCTTTCTCTTCATCCTCTTTCTCTTCTTTATCCTCTTTCTCCTTAAGTTCTTTTGTTACATCTTCCTCATTTTGTCCCTCCAAACTCTCTTCATTTTCTTCTATTTCCTTCTCCAAATTTGTTTGTTCCAAACTCTTTTCTTTTTCCTCTGTTTCTTTCTCCGAGGAACCTTTTTTATTGCTATTTTTTTTTCTTGTTTTCCTTTATCTTCTTGCTCACTTCTAGTAAACTCTCTTCTTTGTCTTCTTTTTTCTCCTCAATTAATTTTTTTTCTTCTTTTGCACCTTACCAGAAATCTCAGTCTTAGTAACAGGATATGTAACTTCATCTAGCACACCTTGCCCATAATTTCCATTCTCAAGACTTATCCTTTCTTTTATCAACTCATCAGTCCAATGCCTAATCACTGCAATGAACTATTCAATACATTCCCTTGAATTTGAACCCTATGGAAATAACAAAGCTGTAGAAAAAGTACATACCCAACAACATATTTCACTGCATCTTTGTAACCTGGCAACTTATCACATAGATCGTCCAAAACATACTAACACCAATTATACCTACTAATTTCCTCAACATCCTCTAAAGCTAAAACTAATTTCAAATCAGCTTGCCTATTTGTTGTGGGGGCAAGTAACGTAACCATGGTAAACATCACAAAACACCTTTTGAAATCATCATTGCCTGCCAACGTACCCTTATCACTTTTCATCCTACTAACCAAAATTGGAATGTAATATCTTTATCACCACCAGTGTACTTTTCCTTCCAAGAAGCCTTCAACTCAGAATGTCGTTGTCTACCAGAAATGGGAACAGCAGAAGGACCCATGGGTATGAAAAAAACATCATGCACATCAGCTGCTGTCAGCTTAAAAGATTGTCCAGAAGGTAGATTAAAAGAACAAGTCTCTACATCAAAATGTACATTGATACCAAACTACCAAACCCAATAGACTCAACAACTCTCTTTTATTTATCAGTTGCCTTTTTCATAAATTGAACAACACCAGCTAATCTGCATAGCACAATAACTCCATCATCCTTGAATCAAAAAACATAAAATATAAAGAAGTCAGCCCTAAACAAAAACATAACCAATAAGGAACACAAAAACAAGTAAGATTTAATTTAAGTAATCCCTAATTTCAAGTAACCCCTAATTTCAAGTAACCCATATTATAAACAACTAGTGATCCCAAGTAAGTGTTAATTTCAAGTAACCCCTAATTTCAAGTAACCCATATTATAAACTACTACTGATTCCAAGTAAGCCTTAATTTCAAGTAACCCCTAATTTCAAGTAATCCATATAACCCTAATTTTAAGTAATCCATATAAAACAAAATTCACCCCTAATTTCAAGTAATCCATATAAAACAAAATTCACCCCTAATTTCAAGTAATCAATATAAACCAAAATTCAAGTAACCCATATTGTAAGTAAAAATTTCAAGTAACCTCTGATTCCAAGTAACCCATATTACCAAAAACTAACCCATATTTCCAAGTAACCCCTAATTTTGTTAGGGTTTACAATGATTCTACACAATAAGAATCAAATAAAATTGGTGGAACAAACCCTAGAATGTGTATAAGTTTCAATGAAATATACAACACCAAATACTTCAAGTAGTATTACAAACCAAGCACTAAATTAACAAAGTAATCCAGAAATTACAACAAAATAACACTAATGTGAAAGTTTCTTAAACTTGCCTCACTCCAAGCCGAACACCACCAAGAACATGAGAAATTCAATGACCACGTGAGTCTTCTTTACCGGATACTTGTCTAAGGCGTGTATACACTTTCCTAAAGTGATAATTTCCCCCACCACGGTGCTTGGGTTGTGACCGGAAACTCACTTTGAGATACAATAGACAACACCACAAACTTAGCACAAAGATGTGTGATAAGATGGTTAAATTCTCAAACAATAAACTTAGATGATAGAGAATTAATGAAGAGTTTGCAAAGTTCTTCAATAATGGTGTAGAGAAGGAAAAAATTCAGAGAGGAAGCAGTTTTCTGTATATCGAAAACAAAGACCCCTAATACAATATAAAGGGAATAACCGTAAAAACCGAAGACGAGCGAGGAGGCACGGGCGCGAGCGAAGAGGAGCGGGCGCGCCACCACAGATGCGCGGGCGCGCTGCCATGGGGCGCGGGCGCGCCACCCCCTGCGCGCGAGCGCGCCACTTGCTCGCGCGGGCGCTCCTCCTCGTTCTTCCAAAATTCCAAATTTTTCTAGCAAGGGTCGCGGTTTTAGCGCGGACTGGAGCGCGGGCGCGCCATCTGAAAGAGCGGGCACTCCACCTTGAACTGTCAGAATTTTCCAGTAGGGTACGCGGTTTAAGCGCGCCTACTACGCGGTCGCGCCTCCAAAGCGCGAGCGCTTCTTCATGGTCGCGAACGTAACCATCAACACTCTAAATATCTAACAAATTTCAAGTAACCCCTTAATTTAAATAACTCATATTATGGCTAACACCTAATTTCAAGTAACCCATATTATAAGTAACCTCTACTTTCAAGTAATCCATTTTTTTATCTCCCTAAAATAGAATACAAAAACAAGGAAACTATATTATAACACACCAAAACAGAATATAAAAAACAAGGAACCAATATAATAAGTAACCCCTTAGAACTAACTTGACAATGAAAAAAGAAACACATAAACAAGAAATTCAAAGCACAATTGAAATAAAACAAGAACAAGTAAACCAAAGCACATAAAATAAGAAAGAAGAAATGTAAACATACCATTCTTCACCTTGACCTTCAACTTTTACTACTTCAACTACTTGACTAGAATCAGTAGCAGCTTTACGACCTCTTCGTTTCTTTGCAATGCCAGGTTTCACATCTCAACATCAGGCTTGACATCAACTTCTTAACTAGATTCAGCAGCACGTCGACCTTTTCGTTTCTTGGCATTGATAGATTTCACATCCTCAACAACCTCAACAGCAGGTTTTACATCCTCAGCAGCCTCAACAGCATGTTTCACATCCTCAGCAGCCTCAACAGATTTCACATCCTCAGTAATCTCAACAACTTTCAAATGCTCAGTAGATTGTAAATCACTTACATCCTCAGCAGCCTCAACAGATTTCAAATCCTCAGTAGGTTGCAAATTATTTCCATCCTTAGCAGCTACATTAAACAAATGAAAAACCTCAATTAACTACATTACTCTAATCAGCAAGCACAACCATGCAAAGCATCCACATCATGAGCATCTTTAGTAAACAAAAAACCTCAATTAACAATGTTACTCTAATCACCAACCACAACCAGAAGAAAACCCTAAGAAAACCATTAGATAGGTGACACCTACATAAACAACTATAGAACAGGACAAAAACACAAAATAAGTAACCCCTACATAAACGACTACTAATAATAACATCAAATATATGAGAAATTACATAAATTTACTAAAATTGACAAGATTATATTAGAATAACTCATAATCAACAAATTCGAGACTTAGGTTAAAAATAGATAATAAAGAAAAAACAAAAGGTCAAAAATAGGTAATAAAAAAAATCAAGTGAAAAAAAAATTAATTCAACAACAAAACAACATGAAAACAACAAAATAATGTAAAAAATTACAGTAACAAAGAAATTGAAGCAGAAATTTCACAAAAAACAACGAAATTACGTGAAAAATTACAATAAACATCATATACAAGGAAGAAAATCATCAAAACAACAAAAACTAGAGATAATTCAAGTAAACAAAGAACAAAAATTGTGAAAACGAAAAAAATTAGGGTTTTAAAAGTACCTGTACCATCAACGACTGAACATGTAGAAACTCCTTTCTTTTTCGTACGAACGACCTTCTTGATTTTAACCATTTTTGACAATTGAGATGAAAAAAGAAGGAAATTTAGAGGAGAGAGAACGTAATTTAGAGAGAGAAAGAACGAAATTGCAAAAGAAAATTAAAGAAAGAAGTGAGAAGAGAGAATTGCAGAGGGGAAATAAAAGGATGAAGTGTCAGAAGTAATGGCGGTTTGGGAAATAAGGAAGGAAACTAGAAAGCCGAGTTTGCGAAATTCAAATCAAACGGTTGTTTGAAAATAAAACGGTTGTTTGAAAATAATCTAAAACGGGATAGAAAAGGGGTCCGTTATTTTTTTAAGCCTTAAAGAAGGCTGGGCCCGTTTTGTATAGCACGGTGCAGCAGGCTGTATACGAAAATTTGTGAATTTTTTTTTTGCATGCATGCACAGAATTGAATAAGGAATATAGTTTGATAAAATATTTTTAGTTAACCTTGAGCAAAGAGATTTACATCTTGATGGGGATCAAAATGTGATAGATGGCCAATAAATAGTGACGGATCTTGAACAATTTTTTTTTCAAAATCAAATTAAGAATTATATATTATGAGTTATAAATTTGTTCCAAATTAGGGGAAGGGGTCAAATTAAGAACAACAATTACAATTTTGTTTCAAATTAGGGGAAGGGTGTTGAAATATATCCTACCAAATAATATATGTAAGTGTCCCACATTGGTTGAAAAAGAGAAAGTTAATAACTTTATAAGGCTAAAAAGGTACTCCTCTTATTGCCATATCGTTTTGGGATAGAACCTCCTTTAGTCTTGTGAAGTGTACTCTCTCTCTTGATTTGCGGGTGTCGTTTCTTCTTCACCTTCTTTTCATTCTAAAACCTAAATCTCTCTTCTTCAATCTCCTTAAACCCATCAATTGCATTCATCAGAAGATTATTACCCACATTCCAATGCGAATCCCAAAATCATGGGAATTGGACGATGGTTGATTATCACATCTCTAATCTTAACTATTGAATCGAAATGGGCATGGGTGCGATTTACGATTTTCGATTGTTTGCGAATTGGTAAAGGGGTGGTGGTCGGAATTTGCTGCGGTGAGGAGCAGGGGGGTTGCGGTTTGGTGGTGGGCGTGAGCAGGGCTGCCGTAAATTGGAGATTAATTAGGATTAATTGATTGTTGTTGATTGTAAATTGCAGGGGCTGATGTTGTGGTGGCTGGATTTGGAGGTGATTGGTGGTGGACGGAGTTACGGTGCAGGTGAGCTGCGGTTGGTGCTTGAATTGGAGCAGGGGAACAGTGAAGGAGGTAGGGAGCTGATGCGTAGCGGATTGAGTTGGGACTGCAGCGGATTGAGTAGGGGCTGCAAGTGGCTGGTGGAGTGTGTTGTGGTTGCGACGGTGGTTATGGTGGTGGCGTGAGGATTTGTGGTGGCGTGAAGATGTTTTTTCGTTGTTAATGAGAATGGATTCTCACTTGGAACAGAGAGAAAGAAAGAGAGGAAGAGGGGGAAAGAAGAGAGAGAAAGAAATAAAAATATATTGTATGCATATTAGCCAACAAATGATGCATATCAGTCATTAAAATAAACATATTAGCAAATTGATGTCTGATATCAGTCAACATTACGGACATATCAGACATTAATAAAAACGTATCAGTCAACACAAGGAACATATCATCCAACAAATGAAACATATCATCCAACAAAAGGTACATATCAGCCAACAAAAGAATGAAATAAACAAACAAAATCAACAGGTAAGCCAACAAAATAAACACATCAGCCAACAAAATGAAACATATAAACCAACAATTAAAATATATTTGTACATATCAACCAACAAAATAAATATATCAGCAAACTAAAGAAACATATAAGCCAAATGATGTCTGATCTCAGTCAATAAAAGAAATCTATCAAAAATTAAAAAAAAAAATATATCAGCCAACAAATGAAACATATCAGCCAACAAATGAAACATATTAGCCAACAATTAAAACATATCAGTCAAGCCAGTCGCACGAAAATTTACATGCGGACATTCGCACGCAATAACTTCTCAATTAAAAAATAATAAAATGTTTAATATGGAAGAGATCGAGAACTACAAACCAAAAGCAAGTTATTTGGAATATTTTAGTGATGGTCTTAAGACCCTCCTTTATTTTGAAGTGCACAAAAAACTTCCACCCTCTATTATCCCACAAAATATATAAAGGTGATGATACCAAATACATCACTTCTTATTAGTTCTCACAAAACTACAATTGCATATGATAGGATTGATAGGAGTACATCATAATCATATCATATAATGTCAGTGGAATATATTCTTTCTCCTACGTCTGCTAACTTTTATCCATCCAATTTTGCTGCGTGCGACATGCATGTTTAGGTTATGTCGTCTGTTTACGTAACCAATGCAATCTCAATAGTAATATATACCTGCCTTCCACTTGGCATCTTAATTTTTTCGTGACAAATGCTCAACCACAATGACTATAACCACAATTATGGCACCTTAATTATATCTTTATCTATCTAACAAATGGATCGTAGTGGCTCGTACTCTCGTAATAGTGATACACAATTGGCAATACAGACTATTCTAATTTCTTGTATATCAATAAAAAAAATCACGTACTAGTATATATGTTGCAAACTATGTAAATGGCTTGGGAGTGATACGATATTACTTTAGAGAATTGGTACAATGAAATTTTGTTTATCCTTGAAATCAACCTCTATGTTTTGCCCAATAAGTTCTTCAACCAACTCAGGGATAATATATATGATCACTCAATTGATTTTTGATTGAACTAACAACCGTCTACCAAATAGTTACTCCATCATCCCTAAGTATATGATCCATTACTATTTTAATTATATTTACTAGATGAATTAACACAATAAGCTAGACATGGTTAAAATTCTTAAACTTTGACCTTGTGAATAGTAAATGGGTAGAACTCAGAAAAACAGAGATATGTAGTAAATCATAATAGACGGTGTACCATGCTTAGCGCTACTCTATCTTGTCATAAAATCATCAATCTTGAGCCATAAGTAAAATTAAAGTTGTTTGTTCAATCAAAATTGTTAAATCAAAGTTATTTAATAGCAAAATTCTATTTTGGTGGCTGACCTTTATATAATCTTGGAATTAACTTTGATATGAGTTTCGTTTAGAAATTTCTCTTTCATAAAATTCTTATTACTACCTCGATTTCTTTTATTATTATCCTATTTTTTTTTGACTCGATTTTGACCAAACTTTATAATCAACTCTAATATGATCTAACAAACGATATTTTTGTCGTAATACAAGTATATATTATAAACCTCTAACCTTTTTCTTGGAAGAAAAGAAGAAAAAAAAGGTTGTATATAATCATGTAACATATGCTGCCTGTCAAATATATAGGTCCACTATTAAGATCCCATGGTGGGTTTCACGTGCCATGCACAGACGACAAACCAACAAAAGAAGAAAAGCAAAACCAAGAGTTGGAGCTTTCTTCGATCTTATCTTAATCATGGCAAATTTTTAGCAAACCATTTAATAAATTAATATTTACAGATCGAAGTTCATGAAGATCTCTTGAGTTGACCAGTCAAACCTCAAAGCTTTTGAAAAATAAAAAGGCAACTTTAAATTCAAAAAGGTGTTCACTTTGTTGTGGACTTGACATGCAACTTATTGCCTTTTACTCGTAACCTTCTTTGACTCATGCATGATGCATACCACTCTCTATCTCCTATCATATTCAATTATTTATAAATCGTAATCTTGGTAAGAAATTAAAATTAAATTTCTTGCATGTTTAATTGTTGATAATATTTTCACATAACAATAATACAAAGTATATATCTTCATAATTAACGACTGTCTCTATCTTGATCTCGGATATATATCTAGAGGCGATTAGAAGAGAGACTATATAAGAGATATATACGAAATAGATGTTTCTCAGTGAGAGCGAGTTTATTTTGCATTTACTTTGAATCATTAGTTTTGTTCATTATTTGAAGAATTTTAATTGAGTAAGACATATAGATTGAGAAAAAAAAATGTTTATATATAGGTACATACCCTAAGTCTTAGGTGTATAAGAAATCAACTAAGAATACATATGTACTTCAATACATACTAAATTGTGAGTATGTACTATGTATTTTTTTCTTCTAGGATAATTGAGGTGTTTTAAAAAAATATTATTCGCTTATAGTTTTAAACATTATCTGTAAAATTTCGATATTATAAATAGTGTAACAGAATATTACTTCCTCCACTCCAATAATATTGCAACAAGGATGAAATTACGCATTCCAAAGCACATTTTATATGTTAAATATCTATAATTGTCGTATAAGAGTAAAAATTATAAAAAGTTGATATTGTGAAAGTATTTTATGAGACGAATCTATTAAGATCCCTCATGACGACTATATTTTGTTAACGTATAAATCATATTATATGATCAAACAAGAGTGATGAATAGTGCAAAAATCTCATTGTTGCTATATTATTAAAACGGAGGAAGTATATAACTTGACTATAAAACATAGCATCTTGAATATCCTTTTTTTTTTTTTTTTTTTTTTTGGATTGAACTATGAAGTTAAATTATGTGTAGTCATTAAAATGAAAAGTAACTCATATAGGTTTAGAAGAAATTAGAGTTCGAATAATACAACACGTTAACACAAGTATTGCCCTTCTTTCATCGACATTCAAATGATATTTTTTTAATAATTGGTTCACAAACTAAAATTGATAGAATGATGTAGTATTCAAAATTTCAAATAATGTTGCTTATAATTAACATGCATATTACAAAGCACTCAAGTACAAATAAATATGTTTGTACATGAAGAAAATTGCAAGTTAATAATCATATATACTACGCGTTTTACCCTTAAATAGTCACCAACAAATGCGAATCAATCAACATAGTAGTGATTTGATTGTCGATAAGTGTGTGTTTCTCACCAATTGTGGACCGAGAGAGTACTTAATACATCTACCTAGTAATAAACTGATGATGAACAATCCCCAATTAGATATAAAGATCTTCATGGAAGGAATCCTTTTCATCATGCTTAAGTGTTATGGCTAGCTCACACATTCACACCAAACACTTGAAAGTCCAACACATTTATAAAATCAACAAGAGAATAGTATGAAACTAAGGCCCTGTTTAGTTCACCTTATTTTTGCTTATCTGAACTGATTTGATCTTATTATCTTATTTGACCAAACTTTGACCTTAAGTGTACGATAATCTGTGAGGGAAAAATATATCAAGTGGGATCTTGTTAGATTCGTAATAATGTGTATTTTATTTATTATGTAATTTTCATAATTTTTTCCATCACGAAATTAAAGATATTTAGCGATAAAAAATTGCACATAAAACGATGATCTGATCTGAACTTATTTTTTCTCAAATAAGTAAAAATAAGTTGAACTAAACTAGGCCTAAGTACATGCATTATGATATATAAAATTCTGAGCTTAACCCATGTATTTATACTCCATATAAATGCTACCCAAATTACAAAACTTGTACAAAGTGAAAATTAAACCTCCAAAAAACTTTGGACTTATTACTTCTGCAATATTTCCTAGATTTTTGGAACACTTCAGAAATTCTTACTAAAATTAAAATCTAATAACTAAACAAAAATACTTTAAAATAAATAAATTCAAATGGTGATTAATTAATTAACTAAGTATTTTAGTTAGCATGAAGGAGGATCAAACTTGTAGAATTTATCAACAGCAACAGAAACTTCCCAAATGCAACTAAGACCTTTGGGAAAAATCACAATATCTCCTGCCCCAAATTCTACTCCTTCATTATCATTTGTTGACCCTTTTTTAGGGTATGCCTTTACTTTTCCTCTCACAAAATAACATGTTTCTGTTGCATCATATTTCAATGTTATTTTTCCTGGTGGACAACCCCATCTGCACATAATCACAAATAAACATAGCATAGAGTTATTATCTCCATCAGGGTTTCGTTTAGTAGTTCAGACTATACTATCAACGTGACTATAAATTCCAGACTGATAAAGTAACTAAAAGATGTATACTTGGGCCAGGATTTAATGCCGAGTTCAGATAAACGAGCTTCGGAGGGATTTTTCTCGATTATGATCTTGATATTTGATTCAGAAGTTGTTCCCATTTTATTTTATTTATTTTTTATTTTTATTTTATTTTTAATAAAAAGAGTTTAATTATGAGAAGATGAAAAAGGAAGAAGGGAGATTGTTATTATTATGGTTGTTTTGGGTGTGTTTGGTTTATTTATAATGGTATAGGGGAGAATGGTGAAAAAAGGGGACAAGGAGAGAGGAATTTTTAATGTGGGACAATGAGAAAAGGAATTTTTTTTGGTTAATGTGTGTGTTATCTTATTGAATAGAAATATAAGGAAAGACCTAAGCAAGAAGTCTTTCCTTAACAGTAGTATATATTGCTCTATACGGAAGAACGTATTTATTCTATTCTTAATATATCATGTGTTCCATACTTATAACAAACCAAGTTTTGCTTGTTGAAGTTGGTGGGGAACTCACGAATTTGAGGTCACGAGATCAAGTTTCACCAACTCCATTTGCTTGGGAGTAAAGGGATTTCCTTATCCCCCCCCTCTTTACTCTCAAGCATTTACCACTTGACCTGCGGAGTTGGGCTGACTAAACCTGTGAGAGCCTGAGAGGTGCAAGTTTAGTAGGATCCCTTCATCCTTACCTTTAAAAAAAATACACATGTAAAATCACCTCTAAATGCATAACAATAATTTTAATATGTTAAAAGTTTACCTTCTTAATAAGTGAGTTAGATTTAGGGTCTAGGGCTTTCAAATTGTTTAGATTAACTATTTTTCAAATTGTTTAATACCAAGACGAATATGAACCTGACACAACATGATCTATTTTATAATCATCATTAATGTACTCCGTATAAATTAAGTGGAAATAGGAATATAATTGACTTTAAGTTTAAATGATGTTAGGAGTATGCCCAATATGGGTTAGATCTTACCACCTTGAAACTAACATGCTATTTCGAAACTAAAAACATTATCTCAAGTTCTTAACTTGATCTTGACACATGATCTGCAACAGTTTAAATTCGGTTTACACTCTTGCGAAATGGGCAAAACAATATTTGCGCTCCCAAGAATCATACTAATGTATCATTACTTTCATACCTTGTTTCTTTATCTCAATTTATCAGTCTTTGCACTTCTATAGACTAATTAACCTCGTTTTGTACTTCCTTGCTTTAGGTTGTTGGTTCAAACCATTTGCAGTTACAGCACTTTACCGCTCTTTGCTGTTGTCACACAGGTATATCATCCTTCTAACTAAGCAGCCAGGCAGGAGGAGAAGGAGGGCCATGGTTTGAGTCTACACCATCATGGATCATTGGAGCAGTGGTGTTTCTGATGGTTGCTGTTTCTTAATTGGTTCATCGAAAAACTTCTTAGTTTCCTCGGTCAGGCAAGTCTCTTTCTACCCCTCCCATAGGCCTCAGACCTTATTCGAAGCTAAAACCATAAAAACGCTTGCAGATGTTGAAAAGATAGGAAAAGAAGCCCCTTTATGATGCCTTACAGAATTGAAGATCAAAGAAGGTTATATACCAACTTTTTTGCATCTTTTTTCTCACAACATTATCTTGCAGAGTTGATGCTGTTGGGGTTTGTATCGCTGCTTCTGGCTGTTTTCCAAGATGAGATTGCAAGTACATGCATATCAGAATAATTAGCCAAGAAGTCAACCAGTAATGATATCTCCCATTTTCAGATCTCTCTCCTTCCCAGTGGAGGACGCCGCCTTCTAGCTGAGAAGACCACCTTTTCTTGCCCAAAGGTATTCTTTTGTGTCTTAAATCTGTCTTGCTAACATTGTTTGCCTAAAACACAAGTGGAGTCCTTCATTTTTTACCCTTTTAATATCGGCAGCAACCTGGAGGTGGTTGAATTATTTTTTTATTTTATTTTTTCCGGTGTGAGGGTGGCTGGATGTGGTGGTGGTGAATTGGGTAGGAGGGAAGCAAAGAGGACGGCTGGGTCCGGAAGGTCGGCGGCGACTGACCCAGCGAGGGAGGGGGCTCCAGCAAGGGAAGGAAGAAGATGGGTTATTGTTTTTTTTTGTTTATTCCTTTATTTTTTAAAAATAAAAAATAAAAATAACCAATTAGAAGACAACACGTGGCAAAATGCCTTCTAAACAGGTTACCAATAACACTAATAGGTAAAAGGCTCATTTTGAGAATATGGGGTATAAAGGTGGGATTATTTTTGGTTAACAGTATGGGTGTTTTGGAAAGTTTGGTTAACAGTATGGGTGTTTTGGAAAGTTTGGTTAACAGTATGGGTGATTTGTGCTTGCTCACCCATATTCTTCTGTCTAGTAAATACCACCTAAATCTGACCTATAAATTACATGAATTCATCTATTTATTTAAAATTGAATTAGGCTTCCAATTGAAGAACATAATAATACAGTGAGTTTTTACAACAAAATTTGCACACAAGTAACTTCTCTCCTTTGCCTAATAGACGTTTTGACACATGCCGCAGACAACGTTACTATAGTTAACAAAATGTGCGGTGCAACATTCGCTCCGGTTGTATGCATTAGCTGCATAAAAAGCAACAACAAGGACGCTCTTACGGACGTAGATGTCATCCATCAAATGCTTGGATGCTTGCAAAACGATGCTTTAAAACTCATGCATGATATGGACAAGATTATCAAAAACAAGTTGGCCGATTTGACGACGATTAATATCTTGAAAAGACGTGAAGCTAACTCTGGAGTCTTACTAGTTAGAGAAATTTGAGACGCATACAAAGAAATTGCCACTTCTATTAAGAATAATGCTTTCTTCCTTGATTATTTCACAATTACATTTCTTTGTCACCTTTTTAGATTGACCAAAGAAAAATTATACTAGAAGATAACTGCAGAGAACAAAATCAGAAAGCATTGTGAATTTGTGATATATTTACCTTAGCTTAAAACAAGTAAAAGAAAAGAATTAATACTAGAAAAGAAAAAAAAAAAAAAGATTAATTATATTCTAGGTAGATTTGGGCTAAGAATCATGGACATTTTGGGCTTCTCCCAGGCCCACCATAGTAGAAATGTTGGCCCCAATCATTGTTGTATGAACTCTGAATATCATAACAATTGATATTCTCAGCAAGTATTTGGATATCTTGGGGTGCACTAAGGCTGTTGTCTGAGTCCACAACTTCTAGATTCCTGAAATAACTGGCTTGGCCAAACCCATCTTCGGCAAAATGGCCCGAACCCATTTGAGTCGCGGTGTGAAGCCCGTTAGCCTGTGTGTTGACCACCTCACCACCCCACTCTACCATGGTTGCATGATCTGTTAGGTGGGTGAACAACTCTGCTGGCCAGTACCCTACTAGGGTGTCATCCCCAAAGCTCATCCACCAATTTCCAAGTTTTGGATCCTTCAATTTTCAAACAAAAATATCATAAAATAAAGGTCGATTCTTAGGTAAGTTGAATGTTGTGGACATTCCATACACCAAAGCCTTTAAGCTAAAAATGTGTGTGAATGTATCGTGCACATGATACACCCGAGTGTATAGTGGACACCTTAAAAGACGTGTTTAACTTATAGTAGTATAACTTAAGTCATCTCATATCCCTAAAATTCTAATCCTAAAAGTCATTCCATAGATTCCATATAATAACGGCAATATTTTAATATATATTTCGTATAATTTAAATTAACCAATGATATGCTACCTACATGTATACAGTTCAAAATGAGGAGATACAAACCTTCCAAATGAGGATGGTGATGTCAAATTGGCTGCCTTGAAACGAAGAAACCGGAGAAATAGCAGCTCCTATAGCAATTTGGCTATTAATTTGAATAAACCCAGCACATAGAAGGTTGTAGCAACCAGTTGCTTGATACGAGTCACTCTGCATCATGTCAAACAACATAATTTAATCATTCCTTTACTCGATTTTATTACCATCTATTATCACTTAGTTTATCAATTACTAGTATATTATTACTAATAATTAGAATTTGAAAACCAATGTAGTACAATTCATATTTCAAAATAGTACAATTTTTTATTTTATTTTTTAAAAAACCTAATATATACTAATAACTAACAACTCTCTGTATGTAAGCGAGTTATGTACAAGTCACTTGTTGTGAGTTGTCAATTTTACTTCCACTCTATGTTGTGATCACCACTAATCCAATCTAATTAACAGAAATTTGCTACGCATCTTAGTGGGATAAGTACATACAACCTTATTTAAGATGCGTTTGATTCACTTGATATTTATCTATCTAAACCTACATATTGTAGAACTTATAGAAAACACGGGTTTTATAACTTAAAGTTCACCTCTAGCCTCTAGGTCACCTTTGTAGATCCTAGGAGTGAATTCCAATCAACTTATCTTTTATCAAAAATGTTAATTGCAAGTCACTCTAAGTCTACCATGCAAAATAGGAAAAAATAAGAAATGAAAACAAAAAGAATTAACGGCCATTTAATAAGATCCACTAACAAAGGGGTGCAAATTTCATCATCATAAGTAATGAATAGGTGGTCCAAATATTTTTGGGAATTGGTGTAATCAAATTTGGTCAGTTGCTCAGTTGATCATTATTCTGATATTAAGGCACATGGTTGTGTCACTTTCGTACCATTACTTATAATTAGTACACAAGTGTACTAACTAATTAATGTTTATTATCTTATTTAATGCATATAATATTGCCATTGGATCCATCCCAATCTCATTTTCTATAAATAAATTAAAATCATGAATGTACTTTGTAATGTTTCTCTCAATTTGGATAACATAATCGAGCAAATTCTAATATACACTCATAAGCAATTGGAGTTATAAAGTACGAAGTATGTAAATAACTAAATAATGTAATACATACACACTAGTACATACGTACGTTCAAGCATGTATGTCATCATAGCTTTGCTCATTAGAAAAAATAATCATCTATCCTTCGGGTGATTAGTAAGTTTTGAAACTCGTTTTAATGCTTTTTGAAATTGTTTGTCAATATCATCATTAGAGTGAGTATTTATTTGGTAAAATCGGCCTTACCAAATTTGTAATTAAAGAGATGCTAAAATCAGAGTAATTATCGTTGACATTAATTGAAACAGAATTTGACTTTTATACATTACAAATAGTGAACAAAAGTAGGTGAATTTATTAATAATTTTGACCTCAAAGACACTTAATTACCCATGTGATTATCTTCTGACTTCAAAGAAATTTTTATCTCATTGTTGATATGCTTGTATTCTTTTAATTTTTCTACTTGTATTTCCTAAATTTATTAATGTGCTGACTTTTATTTGCCAGCAGTTAGTAATAAGCAATAACACACCAAGCAATTTTCAATTTTTTTTTCTTTTTCTTTTATTTTAAGGAAAAGCAATTTTCTAATATAATTTCAATTAGCTAAATAAAAAATTAAATGGGGAAGAATTCCTCAAAAAACAAAAAAAAAAAAAAAAATAGGGAAGAAAGGGCAAAAAATGAAGGGAAGAAATCTGACCGTCCAGTAAGTGAATAATCTTGGCCTGCTATCACCATAAAGCTCCGGACTGACCTGACTAGTACAACAATCATATCCTTAGGGCTTCCATCAACAAATTAAAATAACTATTGTATTCATGCATGATTCATATGCTAGAAATAGAATAACTCAAGAAATGTGTATATTCCGCAATAAGTAATAATGCAAATTCTAATATGAGACGATTGCATGTTATGGCTCAAGAGATCAATCTATTGATCTAATAAAAATAACGGAGTAGTAATCATGTTTTGAAAAAGCACTAGACTCAGCAAACTCTTTTTAACCGAGCAAAAACTAAATTTAAAATAACAATAGATAGTTTCAGGTCAAATAAATCAAGTGAAAAAGACGATGTTAAATCCTAAATAAAATATGAGTTGAGTATCATCTTTTAACTATATGAGGTTGAGCCAATATAATATAGGGAGTAAATACAATGGCCTAGAGGTATATGGGAAATCACAATGTATTAACAAGTTCCTATGAAGGTATATAGTCAAACATATACAAATTGTATGAAGTAATAATAAAAGAAATTGATAATGGAGGTAAAAAAAAACAAAAAAAAAAAAGAGAGTGAGAGTACCTGCCAACCAGCTTCGATACTGTTAAGATCAGAGCCGTCAAAATTGCCAGATAAAACCCAAATTTGAGAAAGGCTAAATTCGTTCAATTCTTCAATTGATGGATCCCACACGTCTATTGTTGCCTTTGCTCCATATATTTCTCCCGATGTTCCCGTGTATGCTATTGCATGCTACACAAGTAGTTTTTACACATTGTTTTTTTTTTTTTTTTTTAAGATTATTAAAAATATGAAAGGCAATTCCAACACAATTCATAGAATCTATTCACTAAAAACTACTATCTACAAATTATATAGAAAGTTTGCATGTCATGATGTCACGTGTATTTTTTTTATATATCACCTCATATTTTCCATAAAAATCAGAAATTTTAATCCTAATATTTTGATCTTTTTTTTTTTTTTAATTGTTCCATGTCTTTCGATGTACAAGTACTCCATTTTCTTCTACTTGATTGCCATTTTAATTTCCTCTTCAAATAAGTGAAGTAATTCAACGAATATGTTCTTACAAAAATCAAGATGCACATGTACGTTTTCTCCTTTAACTTTCAATAATTTTCGTTTTAGTTTTAAATTAATAATTGAAGAGGAAGGAAAAATAAGATAAATATTAAAGTTTTAGTCCTCAATTTTCATCAATAGGTATTTTTAAACAATACAAACTACTCCTTACTAAAGAGTGAAAACTCAATACTAAGAAATCCAATTCACCATACGTAAATGTGTTATATATGAATGGAGGGAGTGGAGCAAAAGTGGTGCATTTAAACCTTGGGCCCTTAAATAAGCCAAATTCAAGGAATGAAGGAAACAAAATTGGTTAGGATAGACCCATTTTATTAAAGTTCCTTCAATTCCTTACATCCCTCTTTGCCTCTCAATATTACAGTTGGCATGACCTTAGTATTGTAATTTTTTTATGTTTTTTATGTTTTTTATTTATTTATTTATTATTATTAAATTATTATTATTATTATTATTATTATTATTATTATATCACTGGCTAGTTTATTTATTTTCTTATTTTTAATATTACTACTCGGGTATGTAAAATATACCCTGTAATATTATATGATATTATCAAGATAATATGATCTTTCGCTTAGTACACAAAAATAAAAACAAAAAACATTACAAGTTTATAACATTAGTAACCGCTCTTGCCGTAGGAATAAAAAAGGCACAAAAGGACATCATTAGTCGGTTGTAGTTGTCACAACTTGACTTTAAACTTTAGTCTATTTCTTAAATGGATGAAAATTTATTAGCCTCATTCTTTGTGGACCAACTTACAAGTTTTAATTACTTGTGGAAAATAAGAATAGAAATCATAATCAAGTAAGTAGAACCACAATTTCAAACATTTCTTTGAAAAAGTGATATGTCTTATCACTAATTGTCAAAAGTCAAAATAGTCAACATAAATAATCCTAATTGACTAAAAATTCCTTGTAATCTTGATTATAAGCGCATGCAATTTTTTCCCATGCACATAGCAATAGTTAAAGACGAGTGAAATGAATAGTACAAATTGCCAAAGTTCCCTAATTGATTGTCTTGGTCTCCTTCAATTCCTAATTGAGCAAGCTAAGAAGGTAATTACTAATTATCAATTCCACTGCTAGCTTTTCATCCCTTTTATGCTAAAACAGTACACTATAACGGTCTACGTATTTAATTGATAGGCAAGTAAATATCAACTAGCTTAGTTAATGTTATAGCCCTTATAGTCGGCCATTTATAAGGGAGGGCCATAGGAAGTACTTCGTATTATTTTGCAACAAGTATATAAATGACCATTTCGTGACTATTTTTAAAAGCAATAAAACTAAATTAATACGACTATAATTTAATACATTATTGGTTTCAAAATATATATATATTAATACATTATTGCTAATTTGCTATTATCCATTATGTTAACTAGTTAATATTCACTCTGCCTATCTACTTAACATGCAATCATGTACTCTCGTCAAATTTTAAGTATAACAATAATGTACATTCGTGGAAGTAAACCTAAGCTAGCAATGAAGAGATAGATATATTATTGGATTAATCCTCAATCAACATCATAATTATGTATGACAAAAAATATCATTATCTCTTGATCACTACTTAACACACATTATAATGATACCAAGATTATCAACAATCAAACAAAATATTAATTTATTAATATCAATTAGTTAATTAATGAAGTAATTAGCTAGTTTAAACACAAATTAAACTACATACCTCATGGCCATTGCCATTGACAACATCAGGAGCATCAACCCTTCTAGCTAAAGGAAGTGATCGCGGTTGTTTCTTTCCGAAATCATACAAAGATTTAGACCTCAGAACATCATGCACCGTACTCCGCCGTACCGGAACAGTTCCCTTAGGGCACCTTGTTCCATTTAAATGCCACATTTGCCATTCTATTTCTTTGCCCTTCCTATTATCCCCTTCTTTTTTTTCATCTATTTTTAACATTTTCATTTTTGGCTTTTCTGTTGGCGTTTTCTGTCACATACAAAATATTAATTTGATTAGACAATTTCTTAAAATTGATGAAATGAAATAATACTGTCTCTATCCAAAATTAATAGCCACGTTTACATAAACAATAATAGTGCAATTTGAACTAGTTATGTGACAGCTAAACTCGAAAAAATGAAAGTACACTCGTGAGAAGTGAAAAATTAAAGTATTAAAAGCTGAAATCACTTGAATAATGGTATAGTCCAATGTAACATTAAGTACCAATTAATTTTGCACCTAAAGTTTCAAGCTTTTATTCACGCTCATTTTTTTTTTCTATTTTTTTTTTAAAAAAAACTTAAATTTTCTTTGCCAAAACTATTAGAGGAAAGAAGAAACAAACCTGAATCTTGTGATTCTTCAAAAGGGGATGATCAAAAGCTGGTTGTTTTTTTCTATGAACACAATCTATAATGTCTCCATCAGGGCTCTGAAATTAGTGGAAAAAACAAAATTAGTCATACAAAAAAACAAAATAGAAGATTCATAAAAACCAACAAAAACCTTTCCTAAAAAAATTAGTCAAATTAATAGATTAATTAATAAACTAATTAAAAACAAACCTGAATGGTAAAAATGGAAGGCTTGTTAATCTTGTTAATGTGCTTCTGAATCCTCTCAAATCTCAAATCACTAACTTGTCTATATTTTGTGTAATTTAACCCCAAAGTAACATTGAATCTTCCCAAAAACAGAACAAATAATGCAAGAAAAGCAAGTTGAAAATTACTAGAAAGATGGATATTTCTTCTCCCAATTAAAAAACCCATTTTATTTTTCAAACTTTCTTTCACATTCTCACTATAAAATAAAAAATAATAAAAACCCAGATGAGGGAAAAAGGTTTTTGAATCCCTAAAAAACAGAGTAAGGCTCCTCTGTTTTTATATATGCTCTGTTTTCTTTCTCTCTCTAAAACAGTAATGTAGAAGTGAAGAAGGTGGGTGTAAAAACTGGAAAATGAATTAAATTTAGAAGTTCAAAGGGTTTGAAAGAAGGACAGAGAGATCATGATTGCTGAAAATGCATTGGAGTCATATATAACTTCCCAAAATTAAAATCACTCTGTTTTACAATTAATAATTTTTCATTTTTTTTTAGATTTTTTTCTGGGTTTTTTTTGGGGTTTTTATGAAGTGGGGTTGTAAGAAATTTATACCAAAAAATAAATTAAAAAAGAGAAAAAAAAAGAGGGAAATGTGACTTGAAAGGCAAAAATTATAAAAGGGTGGAGGAGAGAGAAAGTAGGGCAGACCTACCCAAAGGAAAAGGGAGTTAATGAGAGTATACCCACCTAAATTAATTAATTACTTGTCAAATTGAATATGAGTTTTTAATGATTTGTTATTCATCTATCTGCCAACACCACTGAGTTAAGAAAGGAGCATTAATTTTTCTTGAAACACCACCAATCCACCATCATTAACTACTACTACTATAGTCTAACTAAGTCTATGGGTGTTTTTTAAGTTGGAAAAATTCATGGGAATAATCCCATCTTTGGGCTATTTGTTTTTAATAATCCCACCTTTGAGTTATTTTTTAAGGGTTTTGCTATACATAGCCCTAAGGGCTATGCATAAGAATCAACAATTTCATATCATTAATTCTATTTTTCTTGTTCCAATGAAATCTTATATTACTATTAATCCAGAATTAATCCATCCCAAAAATGTAACTAATACTTTTCTAGTTTTCTTACCTACACAATTAATTACCATGAAAATGTTTTTTCCAAAAAAAAAAAAAAAAAAAAAAATAAAAAAATAAAGTTCAATATCATCATACTCTCTCCAGTCCAATCTATCCTAAGATGGATTCAACTGGTTGTTTGGGTGCCGAAGATATGCGAGATCGTATGTGGCACTTCTAGTAAAATACCTTTATTTTATTTGATATGTATGAATAAAATATTTTTAAACAATGAAGATTGGCTAGGCATGGAAATAGTACTCCATTAAAAGCTTGAAAAGGATGATAATAACTTAAGTTTATCTCCTAATAAACCAAATCAGGCGTATAAACAATTTTTTTTTTTTAAATAAATATCTTAGCAGCACACTAATATATTGCAGTATTGTCCACTTAGTATTATCTAATAGATGGTTTGGTTGCTATATGTTGTTTCTTGAAAGAATGTGGGTAAAATATTGACTTGCACGGTGTTTATTTTGGATTTTAATACTACTTAATTTTTTTCTTTTTTACAGTATATATAATTTTCTATTGGTATGATGTTAGATTTGTTAGTGCTTAACTAATTAAATAAAATACAAAAGTTTAATCTTGAAAGGAAAATAAAAATAGCTTTAATGGGTTAATAAATGCATTTTGATAATAACTTATCCCATAAACAATATTACATTAAATTAATAATAACTTAAATTAATAATAACTTAAATTAATAATACTATAAGATTCCATTGGAACAAGAAAAATAGAGTTAATGATATGAAATTGTTGATTCTTATGCATAGCCCTTAGGGCTATGTATAGCAAAACCCATTTTTTAATAATCCGACCTTTAGCCCCCATTATTTTTTATTGGTCCCAACCGGTCATTTGACTTGCTATAGCAAGTTACATGACACGTGTCGCAATCTAATTGGCCTAAAATATATTAAAAAAAATTAAAAAATTATACTTAATTAATTAAGAAAACATTTGTTTCATAAAAAAAAAAAATTTCCCCTAAGCCCAATTATTCCCCAGCCCCGCAACTCCGACCACCCAGCCCCCTACGACAACTCCGGCGCCGGCGTCGCAATCGACCCCTCCCCTGAAAACCCCTTTCCGGTACCGATCCCAGCCCCCTCCCCTCGTAAACCACATTCCCATCCCGATCCCAGCTCCTTCCTCGTCCCCCATCCCTTTTCCAGCTGCATCGGCATTCCCTATCCCCCATTCCGATCGTTCCGTCCTCCCCCGATCTCGATTCACGCTGTTTCCTAGTCGGTTTGGTGGGTTGCGATTTTTCGAAGGGGTTGGTTTGGTAGGTTGCAATTTTTCGAAGGGGTTGGTTTGGTGGCCTGGGTTGCGATTTTTCGAAGGGGTTGGTTTGGTGGGTTGTGATTTTTCGAAGGGGTTTTGGGGTTGGGCTGGCTGGGGTGGTGGTTTCTTAGTCGGTGCGGTGGTTTCTTAGTGGCGGTGGTTTCAGGGCTGGATGGGGTGGTGGTTCCGGGGTTTGAGTTTGGGTGGTGTGTGGGGATGGTGGTGGCTGAAATGGTGGTGGTGGTTTTTTTTATTTGATTTTACTTCTTTTTTTTTGTTAATTTTTTTGTATTTTGGACAAATCAAATTGTGACACGTGTAAAATAAACTTTAAAAAAAAAATTTACCTCTTCAACCGGTTACTGGTCACTCGGGACCAATAAAAAAGAATGGGGGGTAAAGGTCGGATTATTAAAAAATAACTAAAAGGTGGGATTATTAAAAACGAATGACCTAAAGGTGGGATTATTCCCGTGAATTTTTCCTTTTAAGTTTATATTTCCTTTTTTATTGTGATTTTTATATGTTGAATTAAGGTTAATGTGTATTATGAAGCATGAAATATGAAGTTATTGATAGGGTCATAGGGAGTATGTAATAAGATAATGAGTCAATCTCATGTTAACATGGTCTAAAGAATATGTGTATTAATTAAATTAGTTGATTTTAAACATTTCTTCCTCAACTTTTTGAGTGTTTTTTGTTACAAGTTCAAACTTGTATTTTGTCGTAAGGTCTAAGTCTATATTGCTTTTATGTTTGACTTTTGTATCACTTAAACCGTATGATAAAATAGTCGTATATCACACTATTTTCACACAAATTTGTCTATGGTTTATTATAACTTGAAAGGAGTAATTTAAGTGCAAAATAATCATAACTGAGACATATGTCAATAACAATTTGCCTTCTACTCTATTGTGGAGATTTTAATGTTAATTTCAAGCTATAACCGATTTTTTTTTGGATTGATTAGTAAAAAATATATATATAATAAAATTTAAAATCATATATAGTGTATGTAAAGTTTGGAATCATAAAACATAAATTTCTTTGTTTATATCGTTTTCCATTGACCTAAAATTTTATTGCAAATAAGGTCTACTTTTTTCAATTATTAAAAAGTTGATACAAGCATACAACGATACAATTCATGAATCATTATGAGTTATTTTCATTAATTTAAAAGTCAAAGAATAGTAAAGATTTTGCTCCATTTTAAATAATGTATACAAGGTACATGTAATGGAAAAGAACGTTCTTACCAAACTATCATCATCAACATCCCTTTTTCTCTCCTTTATTTTTATTTTCTTTTTATTAATATTATTATTATTATTTTAAAATTTTTTTTATTCCTTTTAGGGATTATCTTTGCTTTACATATTTCCATCCCCTATAATTAACCGTTTTTTCTTCTAATTTTAGGACATACAGTAGTAGAAACTAATAAAGTAAAAAGCAATGAGTGTGTTCTCTAACTAACTTACTGCCACGTGGCAAATAGGCAATTTAAACAAAGTTTTATTTCTTAAGATTAAGTGAAAAATAAAGGATATATTAAAAATATCGTAAATTAGTATATTATATGTTGACGTACACGGCACTTGGTGAGTCTAAATGTGTAGTACAGTATACTGTAAGGGATACTAAAGAATACATAAACAATACATAAACAATACTACATGCAATTTCATATGGTAGTTTTTGCAGCTCAAATTGTTCAACTAAACTTAGTTGATATTTTGCCAAAAAATGGTAACTTTCACTCGTTTAGCAAGTTAACTGCTTCCTGCAAATAGGTGCGGTAAATAAAAGAAATTCTGTTTCAGTTGAGTGTTACTTGTATCACAAATTCACAATACAAGTACTATGTAGGTTATATGTTATACTTAAAATAGAATCTCAAATTTTCAATATATATACGGATTAATTATTTGCATTCATACAAAATCTAGTTTCTGAGTTGTTAATATGCAATTTTTTCAAAATTATTAAAATAAGTCTATATAAAAAACTCTTATCGATTTTAATGAGATCAAGTAAATTAAAAGCCAACTTATTACAAAGTGAAGATTTTTTATTTTTTCATTAATAATTCAAGGGAGAATTATTCATATATATTGAGGTATGACGGCTTGTTATGTTATTTAGATAGTTTGATATTTCTCCAACATAATTTAAACTAAACACAAAATAAATTGATTTCTTTTATAGGTTATGACTAATGAGATTATATTATTGCCTCGGGTTATGATCTAGGAGACTAGGACCACATACATACAAGTATACAACCACATTACTATATTGACAAGTACTTCCTTAGTAATTTTCAGTATTCTTTAAAAAAAAAAAAAAAAAAAAGGTAATATTTTTATATTTTTGTATATATATTGAAGGTCAAAGGTACATGGTCAAATAGAACTATCTTTCCAAAATTTTAAGCAAGTTCCACCAAAGAAAGTATCCCATATATTGTTGGACTGTTGCGCCTTTTTTCGTTTAAAAAAGACAAATTTAGAGTACCAATTTCCTTTCCTCTTTGGCATCTTTCTTATGACCCCAACATCTTGTTGTTATTTTACCTGACTTTTTATGGTTTTGCTTACGCAAACTCTTGTTAAGGCCGCAACACAAATTCCATTTGTGAAATTTGTTTTGAATGTATTACGTACATCTTGTGGAAATTAAAAATAGCAAGAGTTTATGGAGCAAGCAAGAATTATAAGCATCTCTAACAAATTGCATGCTAATTAGTTTGAAGTTTGAAAAGTTTACGTCTTCTTACAAATAGCAAGGCTTTATGGAGCAAGCAAGAAATTATTATTAGTATCTCTAACAAATTGGAAAAATTGACCGCAACAACACCAACTATGACAAAGGTGCGTGTAGCAGTACACCCTTTTGATGGTACACTTCACATCACAAACTATGCACTTGGGTGCAAATAACAGCATAAATGTCACCAACTAAACTCAGATTTCATCGAAAAGTGGAATTTTCGTTTAATATTTTTAATGCTTTTTATACATAATTTAATATATTTTTATTTGATTCCATCCTACTTGATTTTCCATCTCACTTGACTATGTAGTCTTCTCTTCCATTATTGATTGTTTTCCTTTAAACATCACTTTTCAACCTCCATCATTAAAGGGATTATTTCAAAAAGTTTTCGCCATAATTTTCCTTCGTTTGCTTCTTCGGTTACTTTTTTTAACATCTCACGTGATTGTCTTAGTTTCCTATTCCTCTATTTAATTTTCTCCTTTTAAGTTACTATCTCTCTCAACCTCCACCATCAAATTGTTGTACATTGAAAACAAAAAAAAAATAAATTAATTTGGCCTATCCTAATTGTGGGCTTGCATGATATTAGAAATAGACTTTTTATCCTAAAATTTAGAGGAACGAAATGGTTCGGATGATTTTCTTTTATTTATCAACTTAGTATTTGACTAATGGAGAGGGAGAGGTAACTAAATCAATCACATGAGATCGATATATTGAAAAAAAAAGGTAATTGATGAAGCGAACAAAAGAAAATAATAGTGAAACTTTTTGAAGTTTTTGAAGGAATTCGCTTTAATGGTGGAGGTTAAGAAGTGTTTAAATGAAAATATTTAATAGAAGTAAAAGCTAACTTAGTCATGCGTAATGGGAAATCATGTAAGTTTAAAAAATATTTAAACAATAATAAAATAATGAAGATTCCACTTTTCCCATGAAATCTTAGTTCATTGGTGTCATTCATGTTGTTATGTGCACCCAAGTACATACTTTGTGATATAGACCGCACCCTTGAAAGATTGTGCTGCTACATGCACCTTTGTAATAGTTGTTGTTGCGGCCAATTTTTCTATGTAAACAAGTATAGTTGATTTAAGGACTTAATATTAGAAAAGGTATTATGAATTTTTGGACTAATCATATGTATGCAGTAAATTTTAATTAAAATATTCAAAAGTTCGAAATTGAATTAAGTAATGTTTTCTTAATAAAAAAAAACTATTGATATTAAAAAAGTACAATATTGTAAGTCAAACTTGTAAAAATAAGATTGAGCTCAGATCTCTCATTACAAACGAATTCCCCTAATACTAATTAGAAACATGCAATACACTACCAACTTAATGAAACTATTTTTTTTTTTTTTTTTTTCACCAAAATAATGGTTTCTTGCATCATGTACAATAGTACTTGCATCTTCCAATTAGAAAGAGCATAGCATATACACAAAGTCTTTAATAAGTAATTAAGTTGGGTGTTAAAATCAGCATAAGGTGGCTAGGAGCTGTAATAAAGTGGGGACAAATACAGAAAAAAAGAAGACGTAGTTGTCAAAAATAAATAGCATAACCCGTACTTTTATAATTAGTCTCCCTTTTAAGGCACGATTAAGATCAACAGCGCAGCCGCACAACCAACAAAATCTGATCGATCACCAGCTATATCTTCATTAATTTGTACAGTACAGCAGAAAAAACAAGTATACTACATTTTTACAAATATTAAGACAACTTATATAGATTATCCTTTGGAAAACTTTGTAATTTGATTTTGATGCAAAGATTGAAAATGAAGTAGTATAATTTCACCTACTCTTGTTATTAATGGTGAAATCGAACCTGTCGAACCTATGGCTGTAGAAATAAGAGCTTTTCCTTGTGTGAGTTGTGTCTTAACGCATTGCTGTTTTTTTTTTTTTCCCCTGCTTCAGATGGTACTGATGACACACAGAATTATTCCTCGTGCCCTTGATGTATTCGCGTTTTTTTAAGCAATGTATACTTCTTGAACATCTTTATACTGTATGATACAAATGTGGCTGTGCAGGTGCTGGTGTCAGTTCAGTTTTGAGAAACCACAGTTCCTCGACAAATACTGTATAATTATGTCATTCGTTGAAGCATGCAGTAAATATTGTTAAATAAAGGAACTTGTTATCTAGGTACAACTCCAGTTACCATGAATTTGGCTGCCAAGGGCACCAACATAAAAGTGGGAAAGTGAGAAACTCTACTGCAAATGAACGAGAAGCAAAAAGATGGAGGGTTTCGTGGAGGCAAGTGATGCTGCAAGCCTGCAATAACCGTGTTTTTATTTCCAAAAAGCTCATTTTTCTACCTTTTGATTTCTATTTGACAAAAAGGAATACAATAAAAAGCAATAATTGGGGGCATCTAAGGGACCAAAATTATGCTTACATATTCTATCTACAATCACGGAAGGAACCCCCCCCTATAAAGACATGTTTTCTAGATGTGTATATGGTGTTGGTAATGGTATCAGTCTCCGCCAAAAGGAATCACGATATACAGCCTATGCTGCAAAACAACTCACATCGAGCATCCTGTTACAGCAGCTCAATCATCCTCAACCAAAACTTTCTGCAATCGGACAAATGTATTAACCTAAAAGTAAAATTTTCAGCCACTTGTATTGTCATCTTCACTATCTTCATCACCATCACTGCACATCAAATAACGGTCCCATTAGTGAGCCAACAAGGAGATAGACACAATCTGCGCACACGACTTTCTAAGCTAAGAGCATAACAGTATGATGGATGGATGCATGAATGCAAATTTCATTTTCACAACCCTAGGATTATATAAATTGCGATAGAGCTTCAAATGTATCTATAACCTGGTATCTAGCAGATCCACTCTAGGATAATAACAGTTTGATGGATTTTGAATGCTAAGTATGTTACAACTCCACTCTTAGCTAATCCATATTGCAACAATGTCAATTATGCAAAAAGGGAGGTCACCACTCACTTCAGTGGAAGAATTAAAAGCTAAACTAACGAAAGGAATTTCCTCTTATCTGAATACTAGGCTATGGAAGGACTAAGACTAATCTAATGGAAACGAAAGATAATCAACTGCAACATTATAATTCTCAACATGAAAGCAATTGTTACGACGACCAAAAAAAAAAAAAAAAAAAAAAAAAAAAAAAACCATTTCCCCATCATCAACTACAATTTACTGCTAGGAACATCTTAAAGTATGAACCAAATGAACCAATGCATTAGAGAAAATCGGTTTTGAAGTCTGATGCCACAGCTACTGTGTTTAATACACTTTATAAACAGGGGCATACCTGTGTTCGGGACATTTAGCAAGTCGTCTTGCATCCAAGCCAGTGATGTATTTTTGGGCTGCCTGAACATTATCTGGTCCTGTACACAATGGGCCAAGATCCAAGAGGCATGTAATGTGATTAATTAATGTGAAATATATTACTATTATTTGTCTCTCATTAACAGCCTCAGAAGAGCAATTACCTTTAGCCAATTGGAATGAATGCACAGCACATCGTTCTGCAGCAAGCTTCACAGGTGTACTTCCATCCTTTAGACACTCAGCTAACGCAGGACCAAAGATCGACACATGTCTCATAATGGCTGAAGGATTTGCCTGCCAAACAATATAATTCCAGAGTCACATGAGAGTAAGGAATTAATACGATACATCAAAAGTTTATGTCTAGAAAATAAGTTTAATACCTTTGCAGCAGCCTTCAGAGCAGATAATGCCCTTCGTCTAACTTCACTGGAGTCATCTTTCAGCGCAGAAACTATTGAGGACACAGTTTGAGCATGCAAAGAGCTACTCAAAGGGTCACTTTGAATCTGATAAATTAGATGTCTTCCAAGTGTTTTCGTAGAACTTTCACGTACCGGGAACTGTATAAGGGAAGAAAAAGAAAACCTAATCAGGATTTGAGAAAGGAAAATGTTCATTTCAGCATCTTGATATCAATGTGCACTCTGTGTTGAGTCTTCAGTTGGTACCTTCTCATCTTTTAGCTTGTCTTTCAGCATATGTATTATAGAGGGTGACAAAGATGATAGACAAACTCTTGATGGGCAGTGTCGAAGCATGGATGAGATAGTGAGTATTGAACCATGTCTTGCAGTCCAGCTGGAAGACAAAGCTGAATCTAACAGGTCTTTGAGTAGATCCGCTAGCTGACTGTCCTCAATGTACTGTAGTCAACAATATTTTAGAACAAGAAAGAAACATGGGAGACTTAGGTACATACATGGAGATAGGCCTAAAGCAATTTCTTTTCATACATACCTCAGATGTGATCCCAAGGATGCTAGCAGCAGATACACGAACTAGGTCGTCTTCAAGATCAATGAAGTCTTTTAACAGGTCACAGGCACGACTTTTAACAGCAATGCTTAAACTTTTTCCTGCATGCTTTACGACACCTCTGAGAGCAATAAGAACAGCTTCTCTCACACCGCCTTCAGAAGCCTAATAATCAACGCCACACATTAAACAGCAATACGAGCCAGTGCAAGAACAAATAAGAACAACAGAGAAACACGAATTACCTGTAAACTAGACAAAAGATCACTAACTAAAGGATCAACCCTACTGCTGAGGGCACTGAGTTTCCCCAATGCCAATGCAGCACTTGAACGAACAGTTCTGCAAGAAACAGCTATTAAAGTAAACTCCCACAAAAGCAACTTTTAGAACTGCCACCAGCATACAAGACTATTAACACTCGTAATCACTGCGACAAAGCTATTTAAATCAGCAGCTGACCTGGTGTTGTCCTGTAAACATTTGATGAACGTTGTTTGCAACTGTGGTAGAAAAGGTTTTAGGGCCATGCCACCCTTCTTAATTATGATGGTCAAAGTTGACAAAATGGCACTTTTCACCTGCCATGGGAACCTATCACCTATGATACGAATCAAAGGCCTGCAGTAAGAATGAAATTTGGTCAGGATTGATTTTGTATTAGTTACACCTATGCATCAAAATAAAATATTAGAGCTAGATTTAAAGGAGCTACAATCAAATTCTGTCTAAGCTCTGCATCATACACACAGGCGCACACACGCAAACACAAACAAACATACTTGAGAGGGGGGAGATGCAAAACTAAAACAATATAATGTGCAAGCCAAATTCAACCTTCAGATGCTCGATACAAGAGATTAGTACAATTCAAGAGGTGTAGTTCACAAAAACAGTGATATGCTGAAACATTAAGCCAGGGCAGATTAAGTAAGTGCGAATGAACTAGCACAGCAACCCATGAGAAGGAGACAGACATCTGAAGGCTTATCTTTCAAAGAAAAATCATCAAACATATTAAGTATAGAAAATCATGAAAATGTATGTATATATTGCCATCAGGATAACATACCCTGTTATTGGTATAACAAATGCCTTCAGTGCTGGCTCACTAGTTACATCAATCAACTCTCCAAGACCCAAGGCTGCCTGTTCCCTCAGTTCTGCTGATCCACTGATCAAACCCTGTTAACAAAAGAAAGGAAAAGTTCTGGTCATTGGTCAAGTAGTATTTTTACAAAAGGGTGGGGAGGATAAGCCATGAATATTACGAGGTTGTCCTAAAATGAATACCAACAATTGCTTATAAGATATCATAGGCTAAAGCAGTACACTAATAAACAAATATCTCGAGATTTTAACACCATCAAGAGTAGCTTATGCTGTCCCTTTGATCTATATGATCAATATGAGGTCTTACCCATATAAGTGCCAGCAAGAGTATAAGACATCAATATGGACTAACATGGATAACGGAATTCTTGACAGAATTACTGGGATTAAAAAAGGCATCAATGCAACTATTAAGAGATTTCATCATTTAAATAGGGCACATAGGCAGTAATTCAGATTGAAAAAAAGGAGATTAGGATTTCATGTGTAGGCATCAAATCAGAAAATGTACAAACTACAAAGGAACGTCAAAAGTTAAGGTCTTGGATCCTATAGACACTAGCATGAAAAAGCATCCGAGCAAACAATCAGAAAGAAAATAGTCCAAGTCATAAACAGCTGTTATTTGCCTTTGATCCACACGGATCAGGTTCCTAGATAATGCATAAAGTTGACATACTGCCAGTGAGTACAGACACAAGACTGAAACTCAAAAGATAAGACATGGCCTCTGTAAGCTGTAGAACAAGTGGTTTGATTTAATAGGACATGCAAAATCTTACAGGTCCTTGACATATGAAAAAGAAAACATGATATTGTCCTGATCAATCTATAATATGGCATCCAATGATACTTTTCTGGCTACTCAATTTCGACACCAGATTAACCCAAAATCCATTCTCGCTTATTATAATAGAGTTCAAAGTTAAACCAATGGCTAGGTAACAATAGCATAACCAGACTACTTTGAGAATGAACTATATACAAAGACATTCACCAAAACAAAAAGACAAATATTTCATTCTGAAAGTAATCTACCCTAGCATAGTCAAGGAAAAGCCAAGCATGATTCGAGGAAATACAAAGTCACGAAAATATGACAGGTGATTAAAATGATTTACCAGAATTGGTTACCATTTTAAGAAAATTCCAACTAGCTGCAAGCCATCACACACTACAAGTTCAAATATAAAAGGACCGTCCACCTTTTGAAGATCTACAAAAAGTCAAGAAGATACCTGCAGGAAGATGGGAAGCACAGGTTGCAGGGCTTTTGGAAGACAAAATCCTGGTACTAGTACTGGTCCTCCCTACAGATTTAATGAACCGTTAAACCTTATGAATCAAACAGCATCCACTTAGAATACAGTACAGAAATAATTAGAAACGGAAAATCACAGCTGAAAAAAAAAAAGAACAATAAGATGAACTTGCCTTCTTCTTTCTTCGCTCCTTATCTCTCGCAGTGGATACAGCATCACGAACAAGCTTTATGTGACTTGGGAGTACTTCTTTAGGAATTGAATTCACAACCCTTGACAAAGCTTCCCAGGCAGTCTGCAAAATAAAATATGAGAAACAATTCATGGTATAGAGAATTCAAAGCACATAGCAATGCATTTGCATATACTACCACAACAGTCTCATGATCAGAATCACTGAGCAAAACGATCAAGGTAGATATCATGCTGGGAGCTTCATCATCCAAATAGAGCTTGCTATTCTCGAAGAGATGGCCGATAAGGTACGAAGAACTTCTCCTTATTGATGCCTAAAATCCAGATAAGTTGGAAATTACAATGGTTTCAACACATGAGAACTATAACTCAGACTTGGCAACTAAGAGATTAGATTTTGCTGGACATACCTTGCTATCACCAGAACCTTTAATAAGCTCTGATATTAAAGAGTCAATTCCTTCGTCATCAATGACCAATACAACAGTCTCTGCAGCTTTCTTTGCTAAATCTTGGACATTCTATACAGTGAAATTAAGTTGTGAGGATTTGGCACAGCTCATAAAGGAAAATCAACATGTAATGGCAGGAAGAAGCAAATAAATGTTTGAGATGCCACAAACCACATTGTCATCACCCATTGCAGAAAGCAAGGCAGGAAGAACAGTATTAAGGTGCAAATTCAGACCAGACCCAGCAACCTCCGCCAAAGCTCCAAGAGCATGTGCATTAAATTCACTAACACAAGAGTAAGAAACATAAGGAAATAAATCTTTGGAGAGGGCATACAGGATAACATCACACAGTTATACATACCTGAGGGGAAGTTGAACCAGCTTGGGCAAGATGTGCGGTAATACTGCAGCAGTCCTCACACTAACAATACCATATTCAAGGATGAAAGGATCAGCTACTTTCTACGAAAGAAAATTGATTACCAATGTGTCTCACGAACAAGGAAACTAACCTTAAAATTTGCTTAAGACCATCTAATGCAGTGTCAGAGGTATCATCATCCTCTAAAGCATGCAGAAGAGTAGGAACAATCTCATCAATTGCTTGCAGTCCAGCACTCTGTAGATAGTAGTATAGTACGGCATTAGTAGCTTCAATCTTTCAGACTTAATGAAAGGACAATAAAAGATGCAAATAAAACCTTGTATAGAGTACTGAATGCCACGCCTGCTGACTCACGGACCTCCTGCTCACTGTTGATGCAAGGAAAAAATCGTTGTCATAAAAGGGTACTAATTTGCAGCTCTAAACTAGTCAAGTCTTTGCCTACAATCATGTAGAGCTAACAATGAAATTTTTTTACCAAATTCAGGTGAATCTCCACAACAATGTATGATTTACAAACCTGTCACAAAGTGCAGTCCGAATTGTAGGGATAAGTGAATCCATAAAGCTCAACAACTGACTCTTGCCAGCACTCCCCATCACCTCACTCAAACCAATGCAAACACCCTGCCCACCAAATACCATATAAGTTAAGCTATCAATTTAACTTCATTGTAATCACCATTACCACAGGCATTAATATAACTTCCAGATAGTAAAAGATAAAGCAAGCACATAAGGATTATTATTATAGATAAACATAGATGACCAATAAAATAGCAATGGCAATTGGCAACACAAATACAAACATTTTTTAATCTTAAAAACACAAATAACTGGAAACTTATCTCCAGCATCAGAAGTTCATAGTCTAGTTGCAGAGGGAATAAGGTAAATAACCTGAATTGTATGTGCTATACAAAATCATAACGCCACACTCATTGTATATTGATTTTTGTAATTCAATATGTAGGTATAATTGGAAGGATGCAAATACAAATAACTACATCAGGCAACGTGTCATAAAGCACAAACTCAACTCGGGGGGTGGGGTGGGGGGGTCCTAAGATCACAGAGTCTATCCAGTAATTTGATTAATATAATAGCAGCAACTACAGACCAATTTCTGTTAGAATGGACAATGCCACACAAAAGGACGCAGATAATTTATTTATGCAGATTTCACTCAAAATATTGTAACAATAAAAGTTAGCTAACATAACAAGACCATTTTTTTTAAACATCACGACGGCTTAACCCAAATTACAATGACCAATTAAGTGTGTACCCATTAATAGTATATTGACAGGTATTACACAAAAGCACATCCCAACAAGTGACAAAGTTGGTTGAATGTAGACACAAAAGTTGGGGATATTTCTTACTTGTCTTCTGCCAGAATCAGGGTCTTTTAGTCCACTAGATAGAATAGGTATAATCAAAGGAAGCACTCTTTCACCAAGCTTCCTAACAAGCTCACCCAATGCCCTTCCTGCAACCTAGTAGACAAACACAAGAGCAAGTAATGTACATAGTTCACAAATTGAATTCTTTAACTGAGAACAGCATTAAACATTAACAAACCTGTCGCCTTTCATTAGATGGTGATGCAAGTGAGGATATCAAGGTATCCATCAATACAGGCATAATTTCCTTGAGCGTCTTAGGGGTATTTGCTACTATGGTCTTCCATACATGCAAAGCAGCCTATAAAAACAAGAACACAAACAAATTATCTAAAGTCTGACCAAAATAGAGAACAATTAAGAGTTTTGAAATTCTTAAACTGGATATGTACCTGACGCACTGATACACTGACATCAGTTCGAACCATGTATAAGGCTGCAAGCACTTCATTACGTTTTTCTCTACCAAGAACCTCTATAATAGCACGTCCTTGTGCTTCTGTACTAGCTCCTTCATCATCACTACCTCCCTCGAGCAATGCTTTCCCAGAAGTACCAGCTACCTACAGAGGAAATATAACTTTTCTTTGGTTACGGAGACAACAAGAGAGTGATATGATCTCAACTATTTCAAACAGAGCAATTTAAGTAAAAGGGAAACAATCCTCTAAAAACACACCTTAAACAACAAGTCTCCCAAAAGCTCGACTGAGCTCTGTCTAATACGCCAACTATCATTAAAAATTCCATCCTCAACAGCAGGAAGTAGCAGACGCAAGGACCTGAAAAAATTATAGCAAAGCATAGAACAAGAGATAAATATTAGCCTAACGATTTCATAATTTCAGGCTCATATAGTAATATGTTCAAAAAAGACTAAGCCCAGAAAATCCAGAGTTTTTGGTTTCAGAAAATAACGGTCCTTTGGATTTAAATATCACTTGTACATGGTTAACATGAAATCCCAAACATTTTTTTATTTGGGGGGGTGGGGGGGTGCGGGGCTAATAATGGAGGGGAGAATTAGTAAACAAAAGAATGTATTCAGGTAAAAAGCATAACAATGAATGAAATATTTGAACTAGTATCAGAAAAAAGGGAAGCGTAAAAAAAGGGTTGGAATAATAAAATAAAAAGCACTCACGTTGTTGCATAGTGCTCAACAAGAACGTGTCCAGCACTAAGAGCCGCATCACGAACTGATTCATTTTCATCAGCAAGACCTAAACAACAATTGAGATTAATAGAAGTTAAAAAGGAAGGGGAGGACGGTAAGGACTGTAAGAAAAAAAAAATCATAGATCAATTTTCAGAAGTCTACTAACCATCAAGTATAGCAGGCAACACCTGCTGCAAATAGTTCTGAAATTGTACACCAAGAGACCTCGGCAAAAACTACAAACAAATTCAAATTAGATCACACGTTTAAAGGACAATCTTCTAATCTAAACATATCACATAGTTCAAAAGTTGTTATTACCTTGAAGACAGTCAAATAACCTTCCCGGACATAACCCTTTTGATGAGCGCTATTTCTTATTATGTCTGGAAGAATGTGCTCAAAGTACTCAATACCAAGAGCAGACAAGACCTAATAAGAGAGACAAAAAAGAGGATAATCACTAAATATGATATTACAGAGCAAAAATATTTCCTTTCAATAAATATAAAATGCACTAGCAACCATTCTGAACAAGACATCATATCTAAAATATTAAAAGTCGATACCAATACAAGACAAACTTTTCATGCTCGAATGATGGTAAGGTAACACAGTCTACAAAATGAGTTTTAGAAGAATCTGCTAAAGAATCCTTCATCTAAGAAAAGGAGCATCAGTAAGACGAGCATAGTAAGATATTAGAATAATGTAACACAAAAACTACCTCCGTTTTTTTTAGTTGACATCTTTCTTATATCACAGTTGCCAACGCACTATTTTAACGATTAATATCTCTAATTCTCGACCTTGTAAATTTATAAAAAGTGGATATTAAGAAAATATGTATTGAGACAATTCAAACAAGAACCCACTTGACTATGTTTTAGTTCGTAGCTATAAGTCACAAAAGCTAGTCAAAGTGTAGTTTGTGAATAGTGTAAAAGTCAAATGGTGTCAACTTAAAAAAACGGAAGAAGTGATACATAAAACTATATTTAGCAACAGTATAAGGAACATTAGTATTGTACACACTCATGACAGATCACAGCCCTACATTAACGAACTAAGCTTATGGCAGAAACTCCAATACACCTGGCGATATATATTTACTCAAAGAAACAATTTGCTAGATTGTTATTGGTATATTATAAGATAATAATACTTAAATATATCAGATTGATAAAATAACTTTATAACAAAAATGATAAGCATATATAAGGCTTTGAAGCTCGAAGAGAACAACCTATGGCCTGCAAACTTAATGGTTTCAGTCTCCCATGTGAATTAGAGGAGAACTGTAAAAGAAGTATGATTGGATATAAACAGACCAGACTCGCCCTGTTAAGGGCAGTTTAATAGCTTTGGTGATAATATAAGAAGCCCCAAATCAAGGGTTCAAGGATTAGTGATAGACAAGGATCAAGAAAGAGACTAGCAGATAAGTAACCACAAGTTTAAAATTAATATCCTCAAATCCTAACTGCTTGGGTAATCCTTTTAATATAGTAACCAATTCCTTTGACTCATAAATATTTTTATTTCGTCCCCTAAAGATATCAGCTACACAAACCAAAAATTCTGCTGTAGGGAGCTTAGTAAGAAAAGGTAGATAAAAGTGTACATACTCCAATAGTAACTGCTACTAGCACTCCCAAGTTGAGGAATCAGGTAAAGATTGGAGTCTCATACACATTCAAACATGAGTATGGAAGTAAATACTCATCCTAACTTTTGTTCCCTGTTCTTACTCACTTTCCATTAAACTCCCAAGTCTACCATAATTGCCCCTTTTTAAAATGATAAAAAGATTCCTAAGTTGGTAAGAAAGTAAATCCTTGCCAAAGCTTGAAGGAAAACAACGACAGGGATAAGAAAATATTGCAGGAACTGTAGGCTACACAAGAAACAATAAAATAGAGAAGGTGGATAAAGCTACACAAAAACTAAAGGGGTGGGAAAAGCCACATATGGTGTGTGTGTGTGTGTGTAGGGGTGGGGCATTGTTAGGGACAAAGGAGGAGAACGTAGGCTCAAATATCCTACAGTAAATTCTTGTATGCAAGATGCAACAAATCACAATGTTGAATATCAACCAAGAACACTATCATAAGAAAAAATTAACATTCAAAAGAAAATAAATTGAAAAGCAAAAAGGAGACCTATTTTTCCCTAGTAAACCCACCTCACTCAATCCCTGTGCAGCACCAGAACGTTCAACATTACTTCCATCAGATTTAAGCGTTTCCAGAAGCCATGGAACAAGGTCAGGGAAGTGTTCCTCTCCCAGTCCTTTTATAAGGGAGCCAAGTGCCCTAGCAGCCACAGACCGAACTTCAGGTATTGGATCAACAAGAACCTGCATAGGGGCACAGATATTACAAACCAAGACTAAGTATTCAGGGGATATATCTAAGCATATATACCTTTTTCACTTCAGGAAGGAGCAAGCCAATATAAGGTATCATGTCTCTAGGCTCTGTAACTAATGAGCACATATTACCAACAATTTGGGCAGCTTTCTTCTTAGTTTCAGCACTCCTTTCCCTCAACCCTCTATGAACAATTGGTACCAGAAGAGCAAGTGAAGGAGCGTCAACAGTGTTGACAAAGGTAGTCTGCAATCAAACACTGAATATCAGAGAAAAGAATGTGTGTACAATCGTAAGTCACAAGAGTTATAAAGTAAAATGAATAGGCTTACCTGGAGAAGTATGTCCAGAGCAATTCTTGTATGATCATTGGGATCAGAAAGTGCCGTCAGCAGAGTAGGAACCAGGGAAGCAATTTCAGGATTTTTTATCACACTTCCAACCTGAAAAGGAAGGGGAAAAGTTATTTAATTATATCTATTGTCTAGCACTGACTAACTGGATAAGCAGAATGTCGAGTTTTTCAGATCTTACCTGCTGAAGTGCAGTTTGGCCAGCTGACTGGACCTTTGGATGGGTATCTGTCAACACCTGTCACATCACCATTACTTTAATATCATGGGGAGTAAGCTGTATATCTATAACTAAACCACATTTTCAAAAGAAATGTCATAATTGCAATGAAACTAACCTCTGTCAATTTAGGCACAATCTTAGGCAAACATTGTGACAATTGTTGTGGAGCACAATATGCCATTGCACCAAGTAGCTGCACACTACTTTGTTTAGTTCTCCAAGCCTTATCTTCAAGACCCTAGCCAGACCAAAAAAAAACTAGCATAAGAATCAGAGAAACACCAGAATGTCTAAAAAAACATAACCACCAAAAATAAACAAATTATTCAATATGTTACTCAGGAAAGCAATCAAATGAAGAACAAATAAATGAATGGAAGAAAAGCTTAATCAATGCGACAAATGAAATGGCACTAGCACGACCATCAAAGCACAACTAACAATATGGTAATTGCGTAAAAATACAAGGTGAAAAGAAATTTAATACACACAAGCACGAATTATCAAGTAGAATGATGTTGAATTAGTTCCAATCAAGATCCTTTAAAAAAAGGTTTCATATAGTTTTTCATGATGTCAAATTATAAATTACCTCTTTTCTTTTCGTTTTCCCCTATTTGCGATTTGCACGGTTTTTAATGTAATACTGCAACTAAAATATCTCAAGTTACGTACTACAAAAGATATAAAGATTACATATTTAGAAACTAAAATTCATGACGAATCTAACAAGATCCCACATGACTATGTTTATAGTATATATTTTTACTCTTAAGAAAATATTAGCTTCCATAAGCATTGGAATATCTAAATAGGAAATCAAATAGAAACGGAGGTATTATTTTTTTACAAGTGGATAATAAATACTTCATCAGTATTTTAAGATGAAACACTTTTAAGTTTGCACTATTCACACAAAATACATTCTCTAATGTTAATAATTTTTCATGGGGAAAAACATAGTCATAGTGTTAGAATCCACCTCTTTTCTTTCTATATGTTCCTTCATTTTACTTATTTTTACCTTATGTAATACCTCTGGGACTTTGCTTTAAGTATTCTAGGCTGTAGGTAGGTTGTAGGTAGGATTATCCATTACAGTTAACCCACGTTTACTGGGAAAATATTGTAAATAAAACATAAAGCTCATTAGGGAGCAAGTAATTTATGAAATCCAGGCTCCAATCATTAGCTTTAAATCTAGTGTGTTGTTTTAGGCCTTTATACTAGTGCCTAACTTGATCTTAAAGCACCTGCCATAGAGACCCTTTAAACAGGTACAACTTACTTGTCCTTCTGAGCGCCTCGACTTGCTCAACCATCACAAGCCCCAATCGACCCTTTTCACTACTTTTGTCACAAATAGACAAGAGTGTCCCTCATACGCCTATCTTACTTGGGCCGCTCCGTGTCACAGGCCATTCATACACCTGGCTTGCACCTTCGCCACCCCTAGACGAGAGCGCGCCACACTGATTTGGTATACTCGGACAGTCATCTGATGTATAGTTAGATTCGTTTAACATACTATCATAGTCATTAGGGGTTTTGCTAGATTCGCTTTAATTTATGCTTCCTCTGTTTTTTTTTGTTAACACCTTTCTATTATCACACTTGTCAACGCATGTTTTAAACGATTAATATCTCTAATTAGTAACATTGTAAAATTATAAAAAGTGGATATTAAAAAAATATATATCGAGACGATTCAAACAAGATCCCACATGATTACATTTTATCGTATCTATAAATCACAAAAGCAAGTCAAAGTGTAGTGTGTGAATAGTGTAAAAGTCAAACGGTGTCAACTAAAAAAAATCAAAGGAAGTACTTTCTAAACATCTAATTTCTATTTATAAATATTTAAAGATAATAAAGCTTGAAGATGTCTTGTAAAACATGGAAAAAAAATGTTTCATTTAAATAACGGAGGAAGTAATTCTTATGATCAAAGTTGTGCAGACAAGTGTGCTAGTCAAAATTTAGCATTTAAGGAAAATAAATAAATAGTGTTAGTATGAAATAAAGGAAAAGTTATTTCAGTCAGCTGGCTGATTTAGTTGTACACACTTCAATACTACACGGCTACAGAGTCTAAATTGAAACCTAACTCTGTGATTTCCAAATAAGCAGAACATCTGAACCATAAGACTTTACAGTTCTGATTCATAACCATTTACTAGGTCGAAAAAAACAAGTTGACAATGAAAAGCACCTTTAGCAGCGAAGGGAGAACAAGCTTGACCCCCTGAGCAGAAAGATTCGACATCATTGCACGTGCAGCACACTCAGCAGCTTCACGGACAGCGTTAACTTGATCAGAGAAAGACACCAGGAGTAGCGGAAGCATTTGAATCACATAGCTGAACATAAAAAGAGCTGTCAGGAGGGGGCAAACGATGGGATATTTTAGAGTGTATGCCTGATAATAGGATGGACACAAAAAGCCAAAAGCATGGACTGTAGTTCAAATTACAAGGCACAATGACATACGGTTCGAATAGTTTTCCAAGCTTCTCACAGAGACACTCAAATCCAAGCAGCGCCCCCTCACGACACTTTGCAGAGGTCCTACAAAGTGAACAAATTTTTAAATCAGTGACCACATAGTTATTAAAAAAAGAAAAGAAAAGACACATAGGAACATAGTCAGTCAAGATAGCAATCCTCATCAAGTACATAGGAGGTGACTTAAGCCTGAATTGCATGAATCACCAAAATTAATCCAAAGATCAGAAATGAGCTCAAAATCAGCATGCCTCCTTGAGCGTGACGATATCCTCTGAAAGGAAGAGGACTGTACCCTTCCCTAACTCAAAGAACACTATAACACAAAGCTCAATCTCCATTGAACATCCTACTAATTATGTCAAGTAGAATAGTCAAAAATGAAGAGTATTGCAGATCACCACAACAAGACCACACACTGCACCAAAACCAACTCCGAGGCTTCTCATTAATTGTAATAGCAGAATTGTTCAGACAAACATGCTGAAAAATTCATTTACTGCAGAGCATTGCATACAAGCCAACAAAACATGTGGGTACAAAAATGCAGCATCATACACAAAAAGAACAAAGAGAGCACCTGTCAGTAAGGCCTTCGCGCAAGGCAGGCACAATACCATACTTCTTCAGACAAGAAATTCCAAATCCCTTGACAACCCCAGCCAATCCAAACGCTGCTCCACGACGTTCTCCATATTTTTCACTCTTCATCATTTGACCAAGAAGCTTTGAAACAAGAAGTGGGCCATCTTCCTGTAAAAGAGAACTGTGGATTAGGTATGGAAATTTACTACAGAGAAATGTTAGTAAAATTAAGAGGCACAAGATACCTGTTTAGATGGCATTAGTGGAGACAAGCAAGATGAGACTGCCCTCTGCACAGCTTCAGAGGGAGTATTGAGCACATCAAGCAATTTCTCAACAACTGCATGGACTTTAGGGTCATCCTGTCAGAAGAGGCAATTTTACATTCAGTGGCACAACTAACAAATTAATTAATAGAAGAGAGATAAAAGTGCACAACACCTTTCCCAAATGTTTCGCCAAAGCCCCAGTAAAAATAACCACACCTTCACGGACAAGATCATACATTTCCTCATCAGAAGCCTGAATAACAAAGCAAAATACAAATCTTATCATATAAATATACATCTAAACAGTCACACACACACACACACACACACACACACACACACACACACACATATATATATATATATATATATATTAGAACATTCTAAGCATATTACAGAAAAATCAGTAATCAATGAACCTTTTTGTTGAGATAATTCTCAAAAATTGGAAATAACAAGGGAACATTATCTCTTCCATGCTTGTCTATAATCAATATACCAGCATTGATCATTCTCCCACGAACATCTCCATTGGGATCAGCCTAAACAATCAATAACCACATATATTTCGTTATTAGTTGAAACAAAGATATATGAAGAATAATTAAAAGAGCATAACCAGCTTCACAATGTCAATACATTGAACCTAAACAGGGACCTTACCCATGGCTGATACAGAATGAATGCGCAATTGGTATATGGTTTTCTGTTATCAAGTATCTAAAAGCACACATTAGATGAAAGTATCCATCAAATTGTGCCTTTCAACTACTCCTAGACTAGTTTGAGGATCCCTCCCACTAAAATTTCTCCTAGACTCAGGTATGTCGATGCAAGATGCATATGAGGCAGCTACCCTCAGACTGGATTAAGTATGCACATGAGTAAAGTCAAGAAGCCAACAAGTCTCTACTTTTGATATGGTAATTAACTAATTAAGAGAGGGATTAACCCAACCCATTTTACTGACAGCCAATTACAAACACCCTAACTCACATCACAGAGACTAACCCAAGGGATTAACAAGTTAAAGGAGAAGAGATGAAGATGATAACAATTGTGGATTTGTGGATGGCAGCTAATTTAGCCAATTAAAGTCTTAGGGGGAAGAGAGGGGGGGGGGGGGGGGGGGGGGTGGGCCTTTGTAGCTCTCTCTACACCCACAAAAAAAAGATGATGATAACTGACAATGATCTACTCTACATCTGCTAGTAGGATCTGCAATTTCCTTGTGATTAAAATTCTTCAACTTATTCAATGCGCTGGTCATTGGATTGGATTAAGACAACTAACTGTGTCACCAACAAATCCAAATTACAGGCCCAAGTTTTAAGATATGCAACATATTTTCTGTTTGGGAATTGACCCAAATTACATGTCATATTAGTGACAACAAAGAATAAAATACACAATGCACCAAGTGAAAATTGAAGCTTTATGCCGACCCCACTTATGGGATTAAGGCTTTGATTGATTGATTGAAACTAAAAGGAAAGGAAAAGAAATAAAATAAAAAAATTTACTAAATGCTTGCAAGCAGAGTCTAGATAAGCAGCACATCATCCAAAATGATGACAACTTTCCAGCATGTGAAACTTTTGAAAGAGTAGCTCCACCAGAATATGACTCAGAGAGTCATCCTCTCTCCATGATCTATAGAAAAATCCCACAATATTTTGAATCCAATCACCAAGGAATCAGAGTCTAGAATGGACTCCTTAACTCTACACACCAACACTATGAGATCTTTCACTCCGCAAATAATATCATTTTAATAAATAGTAGACCAAGAAAAGCGATAAGTACTCAAAAGGAACACCAAAAGAAACAGAGCTAGGAGAGCACACAGATACTTGTGCACACACATACAACAACAACAACAACACAGCCTCATTCCCAAAATGATTTGGGGACTTGTGCACACACATATCATGCAAAAATGCAAGGGAAGTGGGCACTGAAACAATGACTAACCAGTGCCCGTGAAATCAGAAATGTCATCACAACAGGAAGGTCTTTGGTTCTTAATACATCAGCAGCAGAATGTAATGCCAATGCAACTCCCTGTCTGCCTAGCCACCCAGCATCAACATGTCCTTCCTCAACACCGGCATCACGTATGTATAGGGAAAATAGAGTTGCAAGGCATTCCTGTCAATAAAATGAAATGAAATAAAATGGAAAAAAGCTAACCTATTTTGAAGAAATAGCTACTACGTACAATTACCTGTATAGTATCAGGGTGTTCATCTAAAGCAGCAGCTAATGCTTCTGATGCAGCCAAACGGACATTATAGTTAATATGCGAAAGTGCTTTATAAAGTCCTGAATAGTCAGTCCCAAGTTCAACTCCATAACGATCCCATAAATCTTCAGCAGCTTCAGCAACTGACTGAAAGTTTTTAAAATATATATATATATATATATAAAAAAAAATAAAAAAATAAAAAATAAATCAAGTCAATGCTCATGGACATGACAGAGCAGAACAAACAGTTAATCTTGCATGTTAAATTAGGTACTGTGATTTAAAAACTAAATAGCAGAGCACAGATGGGATATCTCCACATCCTTATTTTTACAATCTTTAAGCAATGCCCAGCCCACAAGAATAACCAAGCCAATTGCTCCCTAAGGCCAGATAAATTTACACTAAAAACAAACAGCTGAACATTACAACAGTAAACACATTCCCAATGTTTTACAAAACAGTACTCTAACCTTGATTTCCAAGCAATCATCATATGGAATAAGCAATTGACTGACTAGCTTACAAAAACTAACCAAATGAAGCTATAGTAACCACAGGTAGACAATTCACAGTAACTCAAAGGAAATATCAGTGATTCAAGTTCCAAGACAAACCTTTTCTGGATCATGCAACGAAATCCATATACTTGTAGCAACCTCAACACTCTCGGGAACACTACGACTAGAGACAGCTGGAATACATTTTACAGCATTCAAGCAGGCCATTCTTACATGAACATCTTTAGCATACACACCATAAAGTGCCTGTGCAAAAAAAGGTAACCAAAAAAATATAAACCAACAACAAAGTTAAACAAGATAACGTTAAAAAAATGTAGCACATACAGATGCAACTTCGTCTGGCTTCAAGCCCAAACACAGCTCATTCAGAGTTGATCCAATAGCTGCTTGATGACTAGGAACTACACCAAGAACATGATACAGAACCTATACGGAAGGGATCATAAAGATAATCAGGAAATGCAAAACAGAGAAAGGCAATGTGACAAAACAATAGATTCAGAAACTTTAAGCTGCCATCACTTAACTGATAACATTCTCAGCCTCGGAAGAGGCAATATTGGATCAGTATGTAAATACAGGACTCGAAGCACCGCATCATGAACAGCTGTTTTCTTTGGTGACAAAAGAATCCACTCCATAATCTGTAAACAGAGTTTTAGAGTTTAGAGCCAGAAAAGGCAAAAATTATCATAGTATTAAAAATATTCAAAACTTACTGGGAAGACAAATAGAAAGGTGTCCACCGGAAGAGGTCCATATTTACATGAAACTGTAAATCCATTCACTACTCTATTAAAAAGACCAAGAGAAGGCCTTTCATTTGACTCTTCCGTATCAATTGCTGAGATAAGATCCAATATAATGTGGCTTTCCTCTACTTCAATTAGTCTTAAGGCAGTACCAATGTCAAGAGCCCAATTTTTGAGTGGAGGAGCAATACATTGGGAAAGCTTCACCAAAGTCTCATAAGCAACATCGCCCACTATTGGTGATCGAATAAGAGGATTGACAAACTTTACCTGAATTTTAATATCATAGAGTATAAGCATCGAAAGGAAACAACGGCAGTTCAAAGAGCTACACTTAGATTAACGAAGAATATATCAAAGCATGACAACATAAAATGTGAAGAATCATGTATGAAATATCTCAATCAACTGGGACCAGATTAAACAATTTACTGGAGTCCCTCCAAAAAAATATTGCCCTAGTTGACTTTTCACAAACAATATGTACTGTTGGGATAATTAGTAGTCTCTATTTGCTGTTGGAGGACAGCTTTGTCTCCTACATTATTCCCCCAGTTTGCTTTTTAATTCAATACCGGTTTTCCTGTAAAAATACAAGTAAGAATTGTAATTGATGAGTCGCATTCAACCAATAAATCATAACAACACGTTAAGCTCCTTTTACCCGCAAAAAACCAGGAGAGAAAGATACTCATGAAAGCCGCGGGAAGTTTTCTCTCACCACACATGAAACGCCACATAATCACCTACCACACAAAAGCCCACACTTTTAAGAGGAACCTTTGCCTTCCAAATAATTTTTGGTAGCATGAAGCATTAGAAAGAACATTATACAAGAAAAAGGCCCCAAAGGATCTGTGATCCCATCACTGCAGTAAATCAAATCTAAGAACCTCCACCACCGAATAAACCTCCTCAAGCACCTCCATTGACAAAATACAAACAAACAACATCAGAGCTGTAATCCCAATAATCGGGATTGGCTTTATGAACAATGATTTTACCTCCAATGGTCATTGACATCAATATCCTCTCCATTTCCTCCTATCAAATGTTATATGCTAATGTAAATCCAATTAATTCAATCTAATCTTTATTCTCTCCATCCATATCACCCTTAACCTCCCTCAGCTTCTTCTACATCCCTACTATCCCAACTTTCTACATTTCTTTACGGCAACTTTTGTTTGGCGTTTCACATGATCAAACCAACATAACCATTTCTCCCTTGCATTATCCTCGATAATTAACACTACAATTTACCTCCATATATCTCATTCTTAATCCCAGTCATTAAGGTGTTCCTACATAACCATCTCTACAACACTCACCTCTCTAATGTAATCCTTCCTATATACCCAACAGATTTATCCATCTAACAATGCTAGTCTATTTCATATAGAAATTTCCCTCTTACTTTAGAAGTATGCTACAATCACAGTGCCACACAATAATCAATTGCAACTCCTTACCATTGAATGTAACTATAACCTCCTCCTAGCAAGAACTTGCTATGACTAAGTCTAAATAGTTAAAACACCAGAGATTCTAACTTAAGCCTCTAAGGCTCTAATTCAACACTAACCACAACTTTATTCTCGTTCGCGGTCCACCAATACAATAGATACACAAATAACAAATAACCCCACTGCCACTTATTACTCTTCAGAGGTTTCCCTAGAGTGTTATTTTGAGATGGCCATCAATAACAAAATCAAAATGCTCCCTCCAGTTCAATATATATGTGATATTAAAGGTTTAACACAGAGAAAAAAGAATGACTTCAATGCCCGATAAATCTAACAATTTTTTAAAGCAAAATAAGGGTATAAAAAAATTTGTAAGAAGTTTGCATTAAAACTTTAGATAACAGTTACTTTGAAGCAAAATAAAACACTTATGTCAAACTAGAGATGATAAAATTGAAAGCTATTCAAATGGCTAAGTATATGAAAGCAAAAATAAAAACAGAAAGATAGCAACCATGGATGCCAGTTGACTGTGCGCGAATATAGGATTGGCGATGGCCATCGCACCAAGAGCCCTTAAAGCCAAAGAGAGATTCCTTTGTATGGCCTTGACCTTCTTCCTTATAGAAGCTTCCTCCTTTAGGATAAGTTCTCGTGCCTCTTCTTTACCAGTCTTGCCCTTGTCTACATACATTACAAAACACAAGCAATAAATGTTTGCACTCATGCTGAGAAGATATCATGAAGATAATAAAGAAGAGATACTAAAAGTCCGACCATTTTTTTTTGTTGTTTTTCCAGAGTCTTTCTTGCCTGGCCCAGCAGCATCTTTTCGAGACAGATCTTTTCGTACAGAGTGGTTGGAGCTCACGTGTTCCTGGCAAAACCCATAAGAGAAAACATAAATAAATAAATAAATAAATAATGAGAGGAGAGCAAACCCCAAATGGTCCCCTCTCATAGTGCCACCTCACTTGCCATGTCATACCACATAATAGGCAACCGAAGTTATTACGACACTTTTGGTAACATACCAATCAAGGAAAAAACATAGGAAATTATCTTCAATCAATATCAATCAAGCAGCAAGATATTTTTAAAATATTTTAACATTAACAATAAAGAAAATTTCAATATTGTTTTCCTTCGCAAATTTATACATCCCATTATATATCAAAATTCAGATGTCAATTAAATTTAAGGAGACGATACTCACCTTGCTTCCCTGTTCTTCAGAGTCCCTGGCAGCAACATATACACCAACCTCACTTGAGAGAGTACCCTCTGGGGTATTAAAGATCTGAAATCCGAAATATGTCATAAATAAGATATTTAATGGGAGGCTACAAACACAAGTCAAGCTTGATGTTATTATAGAGCTGTCATTATGTATGCTGCACAATACCATAAAAAATGCATCAAAAGTTAACAGTTAACCAGAAAACAGTTTAACATGACAGCTTTAACACACACCCAACAAACAAGAATGGAAAAGGGAATCATATTAATTATACGGAGTAGAATACTCTAAGAGATATCCATATGAGCCTTGGACCTTGTCACTTCACACAAAATATAGCTAACATTACCTTGCCTTTTAAAAATGGAAAATAACATTATGAGATGGTGTCAAACTGAATTCTCGCTTCAATACTTCATTTGCAACCAACTCCATATCTCCATGTAATCTCAGATATATTTTGCATTATATTCCATAGAAAAATACAGTTATAAAACTACCAAAACTGAGTCACACTCACAGCAAGTATGACACAAGGTATGGAAAATCCAGTGTGTTTCTCTAGGGGAATAAAGAATAAAATCAAGTGAACATTTTTAGATGTGCTATACAAGTCAAATTTCCATCAAAAACAAAATAAAGGCGAACAATCAACTTCCCCTACTAATAATACCAAGATTCAAATAAAGCCAAACCAATAGCGAAGAATCACTGCTGTAGCACATAAATGAAATCAGTGACCGAAATAGAATTTTACCTTAATGTCATTTGGAGAAAGAGCATCATGTGTATAGCGGTCAGGCAGACTGCTACAGTGCTGTAAAGTGATACAGTACACAGACGATCAGCACAGAGAAACAGAGGATTAGTCTTAAAACTCTATAATTTAACATCTTGGGCTTCACCTTTTCAAATTCCAAATATGTATCACTTGGAGCTATTGTCATCAGTGTACACAAGGAATGAATAGCTGCCTGTTGTTCAAGAAGATTTCTACTCATCAATCCTGTTGTTCCTACAAGGTCCTGTAATAAACAACAATATCAAAAGATATGCAAAAACGAGAGTGCGGCCGATAAATGTCCTCAGATAATCAAAAATAGTGAGAATTCAGAAAGAAGCAAGTCAAGCAGCCACTCTGAATGTTCAGAGCTTCAGATAGAGAAAATGAACATTCATCACATAAGTAGTGCGAAAGCAGATGGTATTTTACCCACAAAGTAGGCCAATCGGACACTTGCCAGCATTTCACTTGGGAGGAAAGAACCAAATCACAAGAATCAAGTTTTTTTTTTACAGGCTGAGAATGAAAGATCAGAATAATGAATCTAAACTAAGGACTAGGAACAAATAAATTTCACATCACAAACTGAGTATGCTAAGGTATGTCAGATCATAGTCATCTGAAATTTTAGTATTGCACAGATCAATGACTTGAAAAGATAAGAAGAGTATAAGTGTATAACTCTAACTTCATCATAGATAAAGATAGATAAATCACCTCACAAATGCTTTTGATCCCTCCAGCAATAATGCTCAGAGCATCAAAACCCTTTGTCCGCAAGCATGTTGATATTCTCTGGAAAAATAAAAACAAATTATTGAATATGGCAGGCATGATTAAAAAGAAAAAAGAATCTGATAGAACTGTTACCACGATAACATAAAACGAGCGGCAAAAAACAAGCTCATAAGTATCAAAACATCTTAAGCCATAAAGAATTACATCTGTAGCTAAATTTTGCAATAACTTATCAAAAAAGAGAATGAAAAGGCACAAGAATTAAGCACACAATCATCAGGTGCTTAATTCAACAGGAATGCTAATATTTGAGAGAGAAATATGGTGAATGCAGAAGTTAAAAGGCACAAACATACACGAATATACAAGGAACTAACACCTTTTTTAACAAAGAAAAAACATGTGTAGTAAGCAGGGACAAGAAAGTAGGTAAGACAAATTAATCAAACATCTAGAAAAACATATTAATAGTGACACCAATCAGCATAAAACAATGTAGAAACTCAGGCAACAAAATTTTCAGTCAAATGGCACAGACAACGGGTCAGGTAACAATTTCACTGCTTAATATGCAAGATATTCTTACCGGGGAGCACATCTTAGCCAGAAACTCAAACAAAATTCATCAACAATTACAGGGTAATTTATGAAAAAGGTAGCCAGTTGAGCAAATAAATTTACCTGCCAAATTCCATCTCTCTTTCCGGTGCCAAGTAAAGCCGGATGATGTGAGCAAAATATGACACGACCGCATGTCACCGGAGCAACCGCAACAGCTGTAGAAGATATATTTACCAGGGCCTTCACCATTACCTCTACAGATGGAAGGAACGAAACAGAAGCTTCCACTGCATTTTCTGTGTCGCTACAAAACAACAAATTAATTACCCTATTTGCCACATGAACTTGCTTATAATTTTTTTCTATATCAAAAACAGCAGGGACATAAGGTAAATTATAACAAAACCCCTAAATCTCATGGAAGCTTTGCAGTTATAAAAGTAACTTTACAAAACTAAGGAACAGACTAATCACAATCAATGTCAGTCAAAGAGACAAAAATTAGGCGGAGCTTCACAATTCACCCCAAAGCAACATATTGTAATATAACGAAATAATAAAAATAATCATATTCCATCATGACTTACTAAATATCAACCACTAAAATCACTTTCTTTACCGAACAACTACAGCATCAAACCAATCGATAGACATGCAAGCTAAATGACATTAAGATTTATTCTCTTTAACCCCCTAAAAAGTGGTAGTTTAATGGCAGGTGTTCCAAAATAAATAATTTAGTAAATATCTCCCATAATTGCAACAACTTTGTTCAGCATGAAGCTAAGACAATAGACCATAATGCAAGAACAAAGAACTTGCACTCTCCTCATAAGAAAAAAGTTTTCATAGATCTAAACATAAGGCATGTGTATCAACAAAGGCTGCCAGCCTTCCTTTAAAGACCTGTCTTTAATGACTAAGTGCCAAAAAGAAACGGGTAGACAAGCGATAGACACCCTAGGAAATAGCTACTAGGCAACAAGGAAAATACTTGGACACCAAATATATATATATATATATATATATATATATATATATAATAATAATAATAATAATAATAAAAAAGAAAAAAAAAAAAAAAAAAAAAAAAAAACCACCCTCCTCAACAAACAAAGACTCCTAATCTCGCCCCACAAGATGAGTTTCCCATCTAGCCCATCCCCAACAACCCTCCCCCCCACCCCCCTCCAAAAGATTATGTCTTTACACCTCTTGAATTTTTCAAGACTGCAAAAACAATACCTCGAAAATAAGGGCAATGCACACACTAGAAAGGCAACCATCATTAATTTTCTTTTCCTGGTCTATAGACTACAAACTCTTATATTGTGTGGTTTCTTAATGACAAAGGAATCCTTTATCTCTTCAAGCTTTCATTTCAAAACAGATCTTGAGGTTATCATAGGGAGAACTCTAGTAACTTTTTGGTTAACCAAAACCTCATAAACTATATATACTTATATTGTGTGGTTTCTTAATGGCGAAGGATCCCTCAATCTCTTAAAGCTTTTAGTCCAAAAGAAATCTCGAGGTTCGCAAAGGGAGGAGTATAGTAAACTTCAGTTAAGTTTGATTAACAAAAACCTGACCAACATACTAATTGCTCTCTTCTACAAGCACAAAAAAGCGCTCAATTTCATATTGTCTTTCCAGATTCAATCGGAACAATTGAAAGCCAAAACTCTTATAAAGTGAAAGAATTCTTTTAATAACTGCTTAGCATGAAATGGTATTTTGATATGACCTCCAAAATGTGGTATAAGTAGTTATGGAGCACAAAGAGCAAGAGATTTGCTAAAATGAGGTCTGTGTAGTTTATGCTATTTAAGAAGAAACATTTTTAAGAAACAAATAATCTAATTGGACAGCTTACAATATTTGCTTGGAATCAGGATGATCCTTGGCTATTCCCACACTAGCCAGAATATTTTAGGAAATTAAGGAGACGGATTTGAAGAATCAATGATGAAATCACAGGTTGGATTAGGGAAGACTAGTAAGAAATAATGTTGTTGCCTTCCCAAGTAATAATTCTCTCAACATTTCTCAGTACCCCTCAATATGCTGTCAACCCCAACTGATTAACCTCAACATTTCCTTATCTGCTCTCTACTCCAACACTCTAACTAACTTCTATCACAATTACTTAATAACTCCTCTTACAACTCAGGAGAATATTCCCTCTACTACCATTCCCCTTTCTTCTAGTATAAGTGAGTGAGGTCGGAGACTTAGATTGTTTGCAACATGGTACAACTCTTTTACATTCTAAATTCTTGCAGAAAAACAACAATTTTGATATCAAAATAAATGAAGTGGTAAAAGAAATAACAGCATAATTATAAAAAGTGCTGGCCCACGGTAAAACATTATACCTTGTATGCAAGAGACGAGCTTCTGCTACAGTTGAAAGAAAAATTGCAAATTCTTTCAAAAGTGTGTCTGCTGTCTGGGGAACTGCTTCAATAATTCTTTTGGTGCTTATATAGGCAGCTTTGCGAATTTGCCATGATGGATGGCACAAAAGATGGAACAATAACTGTAAAAGACTTGCATTAATTACAACAATTATATGAACAATAACACACAACCAGCAACCTGACTAGCTTACCTGAAACAATGCCTGAACAGACAAAGACTCCAACGTCCTGCATAACAACAAAGGAATCAATTCCCATTACTATATAAAAATATAAATGGTCATTATGGGCAGCAGTTTAAGCCTAAAGGAAAGGTATTGAAAGTATTATAAAATCAAAGACAAAGGACACCACATAGGTTAGCCCAGAAATAACCTTTTTGTATGATCTATTATCATCACATAAAGGAGATCAACACAAGCCAGACAATCTTCACCTGATAGCTTTGGGACCTAAACAAAACAGACAACAAATGGAAAAGGTTTAATGATTGACATAATAGCTGTTAGTCTATAACAAACAAAGAAGATACATAATGGTTCAAAGATGCAGAAAGGTAGAAGCTGAAGAACCGCCTGTCCAAAAATCATGCAACCAACCTGCTATCATCAAAATTGCATGCAATACTGAGACACCAAATGATGCTCTGTCCCTCTCCCTCTCTCACTGAGGCAAAGGATGGGTATAGATGAGACAGAGCATCTTGGCCTTTACAATAAAGATGGTTGCTTTCTCTATGGTTAGATCCTCATATAGATACAGCAATTGTTGATGATTTAAAACTAAAAAGGGCTTTAACAAAATGTTTAAAAAAAAATAAAAAGCATTCCATACATATGGTGACACATGAAGCCAAATGGTTGATCACAGCTCAAATACCACATTTGTTCGCAATTTTATTTCACCAGCAGGTTTCCCACAGAGATTAATAGTAATAAAACTAGTTTTGGAAGTGAGCGCAGATAAAAAACATAAGGGAGAGAGACCACAAAGAAACCGAGGCAGAGTGTTTAACAGTCGCAAATCAATGTAATATCATTACCACCAGAAAACAGGCATAAATCATACAAGTACAAATAAACAATACCATGGAAAGAGGAACCAATGATGGCTCATTTTGAGCAACTAAAGACCAGATCTTCTCTTTTGCGACAGCCTCCTCTGGAATACAGATTCAAAAAGAACCTTTAGGAGGACATATATATAAAAAAAAACATCACTAGAAGATGATAGAGCTCACCAACAGATAAAATTACTCATATTAGTTACAATTTAAAGGCTACCTGCTTTCATATCAACAGCTGCAATCTTTGCAACCAACAGCAACGCATAGATGCTATCCAGACGCTGAACTGATTTGGTATAACCTGTTTTTACTATTTGGATAAGAGGTCCCAGCAAAGATGAAACCTACATAGTAACATCAGCAGCAAAAGTAACACTCAGAAAGAGCTGTGGCCGAAAACTATAAATAGCCACAGAATACAATAATTACCTGTATAGTGACATCAGCATTGTTGCATATAATCCTTAGGCATCTGAGATGACCTCTTCTAAGGCCTTCCTTCTCTTTCAATCCCAAATTCAAAAAAGAAACTGTAGCTGGTTGGATAGAATCTGCCCCTCGCGCTAGCCAAGAGGCCAATGCTGACAAGATAGCAAGCTTTGCTTCTTCGTTTCCTGCATATTTGGAAAACAAATCAGTCACATGAAGTTTACTAGAAAAACATACATGTTATGCATGTATGTAGGCATATCACAGTTTGTACAAATATTAATTACCTTCATCCTTGTAACAAGACAAGAGAAAGCTGCATAATGAAGATGACAAATCGTTCAACAATTTTCCTCCAGGAGCATTGGACAATTCCTGCAGGGCATTGAACATCCCAACCCTTTGGTAAGGAAATTGGAGTCTTCCCTCTGAGCCTGTTGTTGAAAAATAAATTACCAATTAAAGTTTCATAGAACACTAATACCACAAGATACTTAAGCAACACTTCAACTTTCAGCCAGTAACAGCAATCCGTCATTATAGAGCTTTATAAACGTTGACATCATACCTCCAATTACAGATTTAATGGCTTTAAAAATCAAATCAATAACATCTGGATTACTGGATTTTTTACTCAAACACTGTATAATTGCCAAAGCACCACGCCTCCTTCCTTCATCGACATGGCGAGCTTGTGGTAAAACCACTGAAAGGAATTCAATCGAATATTTACTCAAGTCAATGCTCACTGATTTCAAGAGAACCTCAACTGACTCCAGAGCAATCTCAGGATTGCGTTTCAACATTTTGACAGATGAAGGAACAACAACATTTTCGAATTCTTCATGCGTTAGGGACAAAAAAAGTGGAGAAAAAGCTTCACTAAGTCCCTTTGCTGGTTTTTCTCTTGAACTAAGAATAGCTTTCACATATAAATCGAGGAATATTGGCTGCACAATGGAAAGTTACTTTAGAACTCTATCTCAAGAGAACAGCTGCCAATATGACAAAATAACAGAGAAAAGTCTCACCTTGTATTGTCCAAACAAAGGATTCTTTCTTGAATATTCTATCAACAACCAAACAATATCAGGACATTCTTTGTATGGTATTTTCGCATCTTTCAACTCATCAATATAGGCTTTGTAGATATCCTGGGACTAATGACATTATACACATAACAACAATATTTAGTACCAGCTCCAAAGTCAGAATTGTAAATTAAAATGAAATGAAATGATTCTAGCAAATTGCAATTCTGGGGTAATGGGATTCAACCTTAGACAATAGGCTAAAAAATGATCGTTTAGAAGCCCTTATCTCACGAAAAGATCCTTTCATAACAAGATGAAACAGTGATGCCTGTGCAGCAATTACTCTGGACATAGCATTCTTTGAGATAGAGGGAAATTTACTGCTACTTAAAAGAAAACAGGACCACTTAATAAGCCTGTAGGATCCAACATAAGATTGAGACTTTTGCAGCCTCTCCATAAACTGAACAAGGCTAGCTGCAAAAGCTTTAATGAACACAACCTCGCTCAACGCCTTTAAAACAACATCATCGACAGCCTTCCTCGATCGAAGATCATCATAAATGAACAAAGTTTTAAATATAATATCCACAAGGACAACAGCGACCTCACTTGACATATCTGCAATGTTTAAAAAACAATCAATTGAGACAATGGTGTTGAACTAAGCTAGAATCAATCAAGCTATACTCAGATCAGGTGAAATGTTGACCTTTGTTTAGATAAGAGCAAGAAATTAAATGAAAGATTTATGTGATACCAAAACAAATATTGACATCCAATTAAGAAGCCCAGAACTAAACTGTGATGAATAAGAATGGCTAGACTTATTGTGAGTGTTGGGATAAGAAAAATAAATCAAAATTACAGCCATTTTCAAATCATCTACCCTAATGAAAAAAGTAATTTACATAATTCAACAAACCTCAAGCTCATTTGATGCATAAACTCTCCTGGCCAAAAATTGTACAAAAAGTACGTGAAATTCGATATCTACTACGGCATGTAATTTTACAACTTAACAAGATGTTTGCACAACAAAATCTTGCTAATTTAAGTCTCCCAACTTCCAAAAATTAAGTTTAATGCCTAAGGCTATGTCATCTGAAATTCTGAACTTATTCAAACTTATTAGAATTATTTTAGTTGAACTTGAGTAACCTTTATTAACATAATTTATATTATCTTATTAGAAATTATTAACCCTCATTTGAACGTACTTTTCTGAAATAAGCCGATAGAAGGTGAACATAACAATGCCTAACTTCAACTTGTAGGAATGACTACACACCCCTTTTGACTAAACATAGTTGCACCCCGACTTGTCATCCAACATAAGATGAATATCCTCAGTCAATAATGTATGTTCCTTTACATTAAGGATAGACATACCACACCCTTATTCAGTTTGCACATGCCCCCTAACAATTCTTCATAAAAAGAAGTCAAATTTTTGAATGTGTTCAGTTCACAAGTATGTTTCTCCATTGAATATTTGAATGTGTATTTTAAAAGTCTATGCTTTAAAAGTCTATGCACAGAGTCCCACAAGAGGATACACATCAATAGCCTAAATTCTGATGGAATAAACTCTAAGTAGAGGATTTTAATTTCACTTATTTTACCAAGGAAAATTCTGGAAGTGATCTAGTATGCCTCCTCATCACCAAAAATGCAGAGAATCAGTCTAACCAAACAAAGAATCACCTCCCGACCTCATGTACATACTCGTTCCACATTCAGCGTCACTAAAAGTACCATTCTTTCAATATCGGCGAACACCAAAACATCCACTACACTAAGAAGCTCGATTTGTTCAATCCATGATGCAAGCACACAGCCAATTCCAATAACTATCCATTTCACCTTATTCATATGAGCGTCCATACAGCATTAGCATTACCATATCTAAGCTCCATCATTATATCATCAACCGAACTCGAAAAATTACCATTCCAAAATAAGTAAAATCAACATTTTTCCTCATCTCCCAACATAATTCTACCCAAAAAACTTTACTTGAATCTCCAGTTGCTCTAATCCAGCTCAAATTAAGTATAATTACACTTAAATCGTTCCGAAAACCGAAAAACAAAATTAAAATCAATCTCAAAACTTCAATTAATCATCAATACGCATAAAAGTTCAATCCTACATTCAAACAAACAATTCCTTTACCAACAACACCATACTTTAACAACAATGGCTAAAAAAAAAGCATTAAAATGGAGATAAATTCGGACCTGAATTTCTGAGAACATCGGGTATGTCATAGCGAAAGAGGCGAACACGAAGATCAGTAGAAGAAGAAGTGACAGACTCGGCGAGTGAACTCAGCCGCTCAACAGAGTCCGCCATTGAAGAAGAAGAAGAAGAAGGAAGCTTCAACGATGAGGTTAGGATCCGAATGAGGAGGAGAGAGAAAATGTGATAAAAATGGTGATGAATGAAGGATTGTAAAAATGGAGGAGAGAGAAAACGAAGGTGGTGGGTTTGAAGGTTATAATGTAATTAGGGTTTTAGAGATGTGTTGTTGCTGCTGAAACTGCTGCTTGGTTGAGTTGTGGAAGACAAAGATATTTGATTCAGGTTTTTTAATACTGTATTAAATATAATTGTGGGTAATGGTATTTCAAGAAGCTGGAATAGCTCAGTTGGTTAGAGCGTGTGGCTGTTAACCACAAGGTCGGAGGTTCGACCCCTCCTTCTAGCGAATTTCATTTTATTTGAGACGATCCAAAAATAGAAATAGGAAAACTTAAAAAATAAATGTGAGAGAGAATTTCAAGGGTTTCCAACGTTTTTAAACTTAACCGGTAGAGGTAATTAAAATTTGAGTCAAGTTGAGCCTTATCACAAAATATTTTACCCAAATTCACAAAAAGTGTCGGGCTAAATTAGCGGTTTCGAGCTTGATTTGGGTATTTAGGCTTACCCAAATCCACACTTTTTTTAGGGTCGATTCAAATCGGGCTAGCAGGCCTAATCATTGATGATCACCATTAGCCTGTGCCTATGCTTGACAACAACAGATACTTTATTTTATTTTATGAAAACGATGGATACTTGAACTTTGAAAAACAGATAAAAATTAATAAAGTGAAATCAATAGGTTAGTATTGGAAATTAACGAGGTACTAAACTTAATAAGGAATACCTAAATGTTTGACAAAACAATTATTATTATTTATTTAAAATAGTTGAAATTCTTTTAAGCATTTGAATTTAAAAATAAAAATGATTTAGATAACTAGATATAAAATTTATAACAACTTTTATCTTAAGTATTTCAAGACAACTTCTTGATTTAATTCCTTTTTATCACCTTTGTCTTTATTTAAGATCAATCAATTTTAATTATTTGAGTAGAGTCGTTAATAATATATTTTGAACCTTATCATTTCAGGTAGTGCTTGATAAGTAATGTCAAACATATATTTTGCATTAGATAAAATCCAACTAAGATAGTATAATTTCAATAACATATTAACAATTATAGAGTAGGTGTGTCACTCTCATAGTATAATAGATGATTTGTTCATAATTAAATTGTTTTCCACATATGATTAATTAACTAATTACTTTTTCACTTTCAACGACTTTTTCAACTACTTTTGAGAGTACAATAGAGTTGTTAAATTAGATCTTCAAATAGATACATATGTTACTTCGAGTCTCATTTGGATGTCAGATCCGTTTCTAATGCAAAATCAATTGATGTTAGTCATTTATTTAATTGGTCTCATAGACGATTTTTATTTTAAGGTGTAATTAGTAGGCCTGTTTATGGATCGGATATCCAAATACTTGAATATCAGAAACTGATATCCAAATCGGATCCGAAAATTTTGGGTATCCGAATATCGGAGGCTTCGGATATCCATTATCCAATAATAAGTAAAATTAATTGTGATTACTTTTTAAATTTCACTAATTTTATCGCTTTTTTATTGCTAAGTTGTACAACATATTTTAACAAAATAGTAGTCTTTTTGCAATAAAAATTATCATCAAATATATTATGAACATTATAATAAGTTAATAATACAGGGTCAGTTTTATATGGATAATTTAAATATTTTATATATATTTCACTATTTCAGTCTTTATATTTCGGATATCGGATATCCGAAATTTCGAAAAATCAATATCCAAATTCGCATCTGATATCCGCTTTTTCGGATCGGATATCCAAAAATTCGAATCGATTGCGGATCGAATTATCGGTATTTCGGATTCTCGGATAGTTTTGTACAGGCCTAATAATTGGACTATCAAATTTTCAATGTTTATACTTTATCGTGACCAAATGACGAGTTAACATTTTTACACGAGCCAATGACCATGAAATAAATCTATGCGACTTACATCAAATTAATCACTATTCCACATAAATTTTTCATACATGTTACCATAATTTAGATGATCTGTTTTTTTTTATACTAAACTACACTAGCTTACTGCCATATATAGCAAATAAATCATGTATTTTTTTCCTATTTGAACAAAGCAAAGGCACATATATTTGGTAGTTACTTCATTGCATGCTCGACCAGGGTGGAAATAAAAACCAATGGGAAGTTAAGGAGGCTGAAATTTTTGGTTGGCAGTTGTGCAACTATTCATAATTAAGTTTTAAAAATAACCATCATTTTAATTTACTAACATACCAAGAAATTGAGAAGAGTTTAGGTGGTTAGTAAAAATACATTCTATCGTGAATTATGGTCTTGAGTTTTGAAATCGCTACATCATTAGACATAGGAAGTTGACATAAAACGAACATTTTTAAATCTACAAGATAACTTTTTGGATCTCAAATCGATTTATTTGGAGTAATTGATATGATTATTGCAAAACTAGCTTATCAAAATTCATTTGGATGGATTCTTAGGTTAGTTTTGCCCTTTAAAAAAAAAAAAAAAAAAATCTAAAAATTCAAATGTTATAGAAGTACTAATCAAGCTACATACGGGGACTTTATGAGTGACTAAATTGAACTTTCCTTTTGAAACTTGAGGTATCAAGTTTTAAAATCAATTCAACAGGCAAGAAGTTGATGTTGGGTTAGGATAAGCTAATAGGGGGAATTTTCTGTGTGGCTGGCCACACCGTGTGATGGGGGTTAGTCGAGTTAATCCTGATCGAGTAACTCCTCAAGTAACCCCTAACCGAGTAACCCCTAACCAAACCCCTCAAATAACTCCTGACGAGTAACTCGAATAATCCATGACCAAATAACTCAAGTAACCCCTGACCTAGTAACTGAGTAACCCCTAAACCGAATAACTCAAGTAATCCCTGACCGACTAAACCCTCAAGTAATCTCTGACCGAGTAACCCCTCGAGTAACCCTGACCGAGTAACCCCTCGAGTAACCCTGACCGAGTAACCCCTCGAGTAATCCCTGACCAAACCCCTCAAGTAACCCCTGACCGAGTAACCCCTGACCAAACTCCTCAAGTAACCCCTGACCGAAAAAACTCGAGAAACCTCTAATCGAAGAACTCGAGTAACCCCTATTCGAGTAACGAGTAAACCCTGACCGAGTAACTTGAGTAACTCCTGCCACACGGTGTATATATATATATACACACACACGAGAGGGTATCATTATGATATACATAAGAATACAAAAATTTATCAAAGTACTTTTGTTTTTAATTACGTAGTATTATACAAGTAATGCGTACTCCCTCCGTCCCTAAATTAGAAGTCTATTTCTCTTTAATATGTGAGTAATAAATATTAGAAATAGGCTTCTAATAAAGGGACGGAGGGAGTAATACATTTGATTGGGGTTATTGTTTATGTAATTGATGAGCTAAAGCACAACAATAATATCCTTTCACTATCTCAATTTCTACCTATTCAATCGCCATAACAACATAGATTTTTTTTTTTAATATAATTAGAACGGAGGAAGTAATACATAGATCTTTGTAATAGATATTTTAATTATTTTTTAATTTTAAAAGAAAATCCATTGTTAATGCCTTAAAGGCACCGTCAAGCTAAGGGTTATAAGAAACATTTCAAATTTTATTTACTATATCTAGAAGTTGATAAGGTGATGAACTACGGAGTGTATATATATATATATAAATTAAGGATGTATGAAATAATAATAATAATAATAATTTTTTCTCTCGTTTAAGGGCGATTAGGGTAGGGTAGGCTTCCTTTTTCCGGGCTATTTCAGGCGGCTTTCCGGCGAGTTTCAAGCGGCTTACCAACGATTAGGATCGTTCAGGTCACGCGAGTTCATGTCAGGTGGGTTCTTGGTTTTTTCTTGGGCGAAATTCAAGTGGTTTCGGGCTTTTTAGGTCCAGTTTCGAGGCGCAATTTCCCGGCGTGTTTCAAGCGGCTTTCCGGCGTGTTTCAGGCAGCATTCCGGCGTCATGTGGCAGTGATTTTATGATATATTCAGGCCTATTTCCGGTGCCCACAGGTCATATTTTTGGTGGTTTTAGCGATGATCAATTTTCGGTGATCATATGTCGGTGTTCACTATTTCTGTCGGTGATCAATTTCGGTGATCACTATTTCTGTCGGTGATCATTATTTCTGTCGGTGATCAATTTCCAAGGCTTTCTACTGCAATTTTGGTGAGCAATTTTGGGTTCTCTTTTGGTGCAATTGTGGTGTAGTTTTGTGGAATTGTGTTTGCAGCGTCTATTTGTACCTTCTATTTCTGGTGCAATTCTTGGTGGTTTTGTATAGGTTTTTGTTGGTATTTCAAGGTGCTTTTGGCTATGGTGGTGGTGAAGCTATGTCCGTGAGGTTTCATTGTCCCTTTGCGGGTCTTAGTGGTTGTCAAGATGGGGGTGGAAATGGCCTTACTAGAAATTCTTTGATCAAGCATCTTTGTGATCGTCATTGTTGCATCGGTGCGCCGGATATCACACGACATTCTCTTACTTCTAATTTGGCTGGTTATACTGAGGCTGAAGTTACTTTTTCGCGTATGGGGATTTGGTTATGTGGGGTTTGCTACAACACGCATGCGCATCGTACTAAGTGTCGTCATTGTCGGAGTGAGATTATGTCACCCCCGGATGAAGGAGATGGTATTGTTCGTTTTGTGCTTCATGGTTTCTCCAAGCCGCAAGCTCCCTCTTTCCGGCTCAGCTTGGGCGCATATGTGGTTTGGTGCAAGATCAACATTGTGTTTTTGATGTGGCTCTTCTTGATTGTTTGTTCTCCAAGGGGTTTAGTACTGTGAAGTCTATACCTCCCAAGTGTCGTTTGGGGTTTTCTCGGGTTCTCAAAGGTGCTCTTGACAAGGTGATCTCTAGGCCTGATGACATTACTAGTTGGGTCGCTTTGTTGGTGTTACCTCTTTGCACCCTTAAAACCTTTCGCCCACGGAGCAGCTCTGAGTCTAGGTCTTCGGTAAAACGTTGGCATTAAGAAGAGAGTATTTCCCGTGCTATTTGTTCTTGGAGTGCACCAGGTGGTAATTTGCAGCTTGTGAGGGATACTTTGGCAGAGGATTCTCCTACTTTATCAGTGGTTAGGTAATGAGGACCTTGATTTGGAAGAGCGTAATATCAAGTAGGGGTGAGCAAAGACCCAGGATACCCGGTACCGGACCCGAAACCGGTTTGGATCCGCCAGGTCCAAACCCGGATCCGATCTCACCGGTTCCGGGACCGGTTCCAAAATTTCGGACCCGGTTGGAATCGGTTCCAATTCCGGGTCCTAAAAATTTGGACCCGGTACCCACTGGGTACCCGGTTTCAGTTATGAATTAATTTTTTTTTTGTTTTAATACCCATACGAAAATTAGCCCAAGTAAAAGCAGCCCAACTTATTCCAAGTTTCCAACCCTAGTTCATAAATATCATACACAGTAACGCACCGCCCACCCCCCCCTTTCTCTTTCCTCTCTATTCCCTTTATCCTCTTTCTCATCTTCAGTCTCCAGTTCTCCAATCTTCATCTGCTTCTTTCTCCTCTTCCCCTTCTCTTTATCTTTTTCCACCCTCTTCCCGTCATCTTCAATTGTGATTCAGATTTCTTCATATTACTTCCTGAAATGGCTGAAAATCGATCGAAAACATCAAATTTAACTCTGAATCAAAATCCTGCCAGCATCTACTACATACATCCTTCGGATGCGAATTCGATTTCAATGAGTTTCGCTCAAGTTAAGTGGAGACGGATTCACTAACTGGAAAAGAGATATGCTTCTGACATTGTTGCTTATATGAATTGAGTGATGAGTACAACTGGGAAGGTGCAATGATTTGGTGTGTTCTTGGATTCTGTATAATCTGGAGGAGAGCATTGCGAGTAGTGTGATATTCATTAGATCTTGCAAAGAAATTTGGCTTGATTTGGAAAAGAGTTTTGGTTTTACTTCTTTAGCTCAGATTTATTCCTTAAGCAAATATTGGCTGAGATATAAGCCAACCGGGTACCCGATTCTGGAACTGGTTCCTACCAGTTCTGGTTTCGGATCTGAAAATTATGGACCCGGTACTAACCGGTTCCGGATCCGGTTCTAAAATCTTGGACCCGGTACTAACCAGTTCCGGGACCGGGTCTTTAGTTTTACACCGGGTACCCGGTAGTGCTCACCCCTAATATCAAGCAATGTCGTAGGAAGATTTGTGACGGCCATTACACTGCTGCAGTCCAGGTTCTTTCTTCTTCAAGCGTTGCTCCTTATAATGACGCCACTCTCGCGGATTTACAGTCTAAACACTCTACTTCTCCAGCTCCATCCTTGCTTGATATACTCGTTACTACTACTCTGCTGTTGTTTTGGATCAGATTAAGAGTTTTCCACGTGGCACATCATGTGGTAGGGACGGTTTACGTGCTCAGCCCCTTTTGGATTGCTTGAGTGGTGCTGATGTGGCTGTATCAGATGAGTTAGTTGGATTTATTACCGGGGTGGTTAATCTATTTCTAGCTGGAAAGTGTCATATGGAACTAGGAGAGTATATTGCCACTGCTCCTCTTACACCACTTGTCAAGCCTGGTGGTGGTATTCGTCCTATAGCTGTGGGTACTGTTTGGCGGCGTCTGGTTTCGAAGGTTGGTGCTGATATGGTTGGCCAGTCTTTAGGAATTTAATTTTATGGTCTCTAATTTGGTGTTGGGATTTCTTCGGGAGGTGAGGCGATTCTTCGTGCTGTGAATCGGTTGATTGAGGATCGTGGTTCCGATGTTTGTCTTTCTATGTTATTGGTGGATTTTCACAATGCCTTCAATCTAGTTGATCGTGCGGCCATGTTACGTGAAATTCGTCATCGTTGTCTGACAGGCTTTAGTCGTATCACCTAATCAAAAATAATTCCTAAGTCCTCTAACTAAAGTAGATAGGGAAGTAGGGTCGAATCCACAGGGAAACAATGTTCTTTTACTCCTAATTAATTATTATAATCTAAATTATCAGGTAACCAATTTATGTTTGTAGGAATTAATCTAATAATAAAACTAAGCAAATAAAATAAGGGAATAATCAATACTAAAGGATCTAGGGTATAGGTTCACCAGTAAATAATACTTCAGGGTAAAACATAACAATCAATTATCAATGCATAAATTAATCAGATTATAAAGGGCTGTCGCTACGTATTATAATCACATAATCAATCTACTGGTATTAAATCGCATCTCTCGAATCTTGACCTAACCATTAATAGATTAACATGCCTATTGAAACTAAGCCTAAACATCAATTCTTATCTCTCGAATCTCGAATCAATATTGCAAAACTCAAACAATTAAACCTGCGCAAATCTAATTGCATAGCATTAAATCAATCAATAGGAAATTAATCAATCATCAATAATCAACAATAATAAATTACCCCTTCGTAATATTCATGGATCCCCACAACCCTAGAATTAAACTACTTACACATATTAAAATCTAAACTAAGCAAAGCAATAAGACAAGACATAATTAAATCAAAGCAATTAAATTACTGAAAGTAAAGAGGGAAGAAATCGTTACCAAAATTAATGGAAAACAATTAATTGCATAAAACTCAAGAGTGTGTAGAGAGAAGAAGTGTAGAGAGAGAAAGTAAGAGGGAAAATAGAGAGAGAGAGAGAAGGTAAAGAAAATTCGTCCCCAAACTCGCTTAACAAAAGCGTACTTATACTAAACTCTAAATACTAATTAAAGAAAAGGCTAAAACAAAATAAAAATCCTAACGTAAACACGCGCCCGGTCGGGCGCGCCTTTTCTCTTCCAATGCTTCGCTCGCGCCAGGTCGGGCGCGAGATAGGGTGAAGCTCGCCCTTTCCTATACTCCCTCGCCCGGCCGGGCGCGCCTTTGGGCGAAGCCCTGCCCGGTCGGGCGAGCTCCCGGGCAAAGGTTTCTCAAGTCTTTTGGGCTAATTTTGTTGGCCCAATAAGATTCCATCCTTGGGTCTTGAATTACGGTCCAATGCCCGAGCTCTTCTTTTCTTCACCGAGCCCTTAATCACCTGGTTGACTTCTCTAACGCGGTCCCGGGCTTCGGAATATGATCATAGCAATGCGTTTCCGCTCCAATGCTCGCGGCGGCTCAACTTAGTACGGGGAAATGGTCCAAATCTGTAATTTCCTGTAAAATAATGCCACAACTACGAAAACACTAGAAAACGCATATTAGTAACAAAAGTAGCTCCATAGAACTCAAATAAACACAATTATGACTATTGGGACGGGGAATAAAAATATATAAAATAGACTTATCATTGTCCGGGCCTTTCGCGATGGGTTGAATTCTGCTACTCTAATCCAGCTAGATTGTATTACGGGGACCACACCTTATGGTCGTCTCAGGGGGTGCAGCAGGGTGATCCCCTTGGTCCTCTGCTTTTTGCTTTGGTTTTACAACCCCTGGTGTGTAAAATCAGAGACACTTTTGATGTATGTTTTCAGGCTTGGTATTTGGATGACAGCACTGTTATTGGTGACACGTTGGTGGTGGGGAAGGTTCAGTAGTTGATTATGGAGGATGAGCCTCGTCTTGGGTTGCATCTTAACGTGGAAAAAACTGAAGTTTTCTAGCCTTTAGAAGAGCCGCGAAGCAGGCTTGTGGGTGTCTTTCCACCTAATATTGCTCGACCCTTGCGTGGTATTAAGTTGCTTGGTGGTCCCGCTAGTTCTGATTCCGGTTTTGGAGGTGAGCTTGTGATGTAGAGGGTGACCAAGACCATTGCGCTTATGGATAGGGTTGCAAAGCTTGATGATCCTCAGTGCGAGCTGTTGTTGCTTAGGGCTTGTACCGGAGTTTCTAAACTCTACTTTGCATTGCGTACTTGTCCTCCTAGTACTTTTGAGATGGCTCAGCGCACATTTGATGGGGCTCTTCGATCTTCCTTGGAGCGTATTGTTACTGCTTCAGGGCCTGGGTTTGGCGATTGGCAGTGGCGGCTTTCCACCTTACCTCTTTGCGTATGGCGGGCTTGGTGTTTATTCCGCAAGTGATGTTTGTCATTATGCTTTTCTTGCTTTGTGGTTACAATCTGCTGGGTTGCAGACAAGGCTTCTACGGCATGCTGGCGTTGTTGGCCTTGGTCGAGTCTTTTAGGATGCGTTGAGCTTGTTCAATAGAACGGTGGAGTTTGACATTATGAGTAATCCTAGTGAGGTCGCTGCCCCTAAACTCATGAAGAAATTGGCAGATATATATTTCACAAAGGTTACCGCTTCTGCAGAATCCGCCTTTATTTTTTCTCCTCGGCAATCTGCATTGTGAAATCGCAGCAGGGGGATCACACCTCTTCTTGGCTTCGGGTGGTCCCTACTTCTGGGTTTGGTCAGTCGATGAACGCAAAGACCTACCGATGTGTGTTGTGCTACTAGATGGGTGTTTCATTGTTCTCTATCTCGACGCCGTGCTTTGCTTGTTCTCGGTCACGCGGTGTCGTGTGCTGGTATTGTGGGTATTAAACATCGGCATAATGTTGTCCGAGATACCCTTGTTGATATTTGCTACAAATCTGGGATTTCAGCAAGAAAGGAGGTTAACATAGGGTTGTCTGGAGGAAATGACGGGGCCCTCAGACCTGCAGATGTGTTACTTTATTCATGGGATCGTGGTCGCGATGTATGTGTGGACTTAACAGGGTCTTCTCCTTTGACACGGACAGGGCTATCTGACTTTGTTCCTGGACGGGTTGTGGCTGATGTGGCTCATCGGAAGCGGGTGAAGTATGAAGCTAGTTGTCGGCTCATTGGATATGGTTTCATTTCCCTTCTCTTTTTCTTCGCTTGGGGAATTAGAGAAAAAGACTGTTGCGTTGCTGAAGCGGGTTCAGAGGTTCTCGGTGACGCCAGACATTGGGGCTCGTGCTGCAGCTCATATCATCACTAGGGTAGGCTTTGCTATAGCTAGAGGAGTGGGGGCCTAGATTGTATCTCGGCTTCCCACTAATTTATTGTAAGTTGTATGCCTTTGTCTGTTTTCGAGATATAATAATAATAATAATAATAATAATAATAATAATAATAATAATAATAGACTTATAATTTTGTATATATCAGTCACAGTCCCACTTAGATAGGTTAAATGCTCTAGTAAGCAATTTGGAGTAATGTTATGGACAATAATCCAGCAAAAAAGACGAAGTTAAATCAATGAAGAAAGGCAAGATGTTTGGAAGTAAACCAAATAAGTGAGAAATAATCAAATTATATAAGAGGTGTTTAAAGAGGAGTAGATGAAAAACAACCCTACCCTATTAACTTAGATTCTCATGGTGCATTCATTGCTATGGTTTTATTCTTTATCTTTCTTTAATTTTATGTAACATATTAATTGGCCGCCAATTGAATTATGAAAACTAATAGTACAATTACTCCAAGAAAAATATGTTTGTAATTTTATGCTCTTCTACTCTAATAGAGATAGAAAAGCATGTTATAAATTTTGAAAGTGTGAAAATCAATTTTATGAAATTAGACTTTGTAAATCTTTCAAATGTCAAATAATGCATTCAAAGATCAATTCTTCTTCTTTTTTTTAAAAACATTGAAGGTGCAGTGTGTTTTCACCTGATTTTCACTTATCCGAACTTATTTGAATTTAAATGAATAAATCTGAACTTATTAAAACTTATTTTAGCTGTAATTTAAACTTGGATAATTTTTATCAGAACCTGAGCTGAACTTAACTAAAATTATCTGAACTTATTAAATATGAAATAAGTGAAAATAAGGTGAACAAAATATCATTTATTGACACCCTTATACAGTTATACATAGTACGAAAGTGAAAACTTTTAAAACTTGTTCTTTACCTCATTTAATTATATGATCATACTAGATCAAATACTAAATCAAAGTCGCCTTTTAAATCCATTGGTCTATTACTATTTCTTTGATGATTAGTAGCTAAGGAAAAATATAGCCTAGTCATTTATTAGAAATCCTACAAAGTACTATACTATTACTATATTAAAGTGTTATAAACTATATGTATTATTGTTAACTAAATATATAGTAAATGAAACAATGCATTGATAGCTACACGTGAAATAAGAAGTGTTGCAAGTAATAAAAAAAAAAAAAAAGAGGAAGTATCTTTTATTGGATAATATTAATAATATCATGAGAATAGATATCTGTAAATTAATTACATGTTGAGACGGATATAACAAGATTCTACTTGATAATTTTTTATTTTAACCGTTAGACCAAAGTCATCACATTAGAAAGATTTAGATCAGATCAGAACAAAAAAAAAAAAACTTTCATAAAATCATAATAATACATTTTATTAGCCTTTTCAGATGAAGAGAACAACTCCTAAATAATAGAGAACAAACAATGCACATTACAAACATACCACAAAAGTATTTATTTGCTCTTTGGTTAGGTGATTAATTAGGTTTCATGTTGAAGGTTCAATGGGCACTCAAGAGGGGGGGGTGAATTGAGTGTTAAGTAATCGTTGGCTAATTTTGCTTCTTTTCGGATTATGTGTGAGGAACCAGTTGTGCTGGTTCCCGTACGCAGCGGAATATAAATAAGCAATAAAGAAGACAACAAATTTAACGAAATAAAACAAAGCAATAAAGAACACAACAAATTTAACGAGGTTCAGCCAACTCAGGCCTACGTCCTCCTATCCTAAGTTCTTTATTAATCTACTCCGAAAAACAAAGACAAAGAACACTCTGCTGTTCCCTACTCCGGGAACCAGCAAACCCCACACTCTACTCCGAGTGTGCTCTCGACTTACACTCGTAAGCCCAATGTGTTTGAACTCACAAACACTCACCCAGCCTTTAACCCCTTTGTTAAAGACTCAATACAAGAATCAAGAACTCCCCTTTGATCTCACTTCTACGAAGCTAATTAAGAGAAAATATTTAAGTACTAGAATGCTCTTGTATATGACTTGATGAATGGGATTAGTGCTTAAGTATATGCTCTCAAATAATTGCTCTTTTGATTTCTGGAGAGGCACACGAAATATGTGAAATAAGATGAGTTTATATAAGCTTAGATTCCTAAAACCTAGTTTCCTTAAATCACACAATCTTAGAGAATAAGATATAATGTAATTTTAGGAAAGTTTTTATCTTATTTGATTTAATCACAAAGATAGAATCAATTAAGATAAATACTCCTAGTTTTTAGGTAACCAAGAATATTTCATCTTATTTCCAGCTGCACAAAATATTTTCAAAATAATCTTTTCGAAAAAATCTTTTTGTAAAATCTTTTTCCAAAACGGCAGCTCGAATACAGTGAACCTGGTTCCCCGACCTGGTTCCCTGAATTGAAACATGTTATGAAACCTGTTCCAACTTTGTACCAGATTTCATATCATACTTCAATATACTTTTAAGCACTTATATAACCCAAACATGCAAGCATACTACGGAGCATATTACATGAAAACCTAGATAACATATTAAAGCATAAATCGTCTTTTCTTCATGTAATCTTCAAGACTTGAATCTTCCTTGAATACTTCTATTATGAGCAAACAATCTTTCTTCGAAATATCTTCGAAAGGCTTCTATGCTCCAAGTCTTGGAATCAACTCAACTACTGCACATGTAACATGGTTAATGCACAATAAAGAGTATGTGACTGCTTTACCACGTAGCAACCATGGAAACAGTACATACTGGTTCCCTACCAGTACATAACACTTTTATCATATAACTGTTCCCTGTATAAAGACAAGTTAGTTCAATAAGAAAACTCATGTAAGTAATAACTTGTCTGGGGAAACAGTGTTCTATGTTAGCTGGTTCCCCCAACTGTATCGAACACTTTCAAGGACCTGTTTCCCTTAGCTGTTTGTCATCATTCAAAACTATCAATCAAAACCTAAGGGACTCAACAAATTCCCCCTTTTTGATGATGACAAACTCTTGAAGTTCTTGAACCTGTGGACATGCTCAAAAAGAAAAACCGTCAAAAACTTCAAGGACTCAAAACTCTTTGGAACAAGTCAGTTAGGCCAACTGGTTCCCTAAACAGAAAATAGAAAATACGAAATAAAAAGACTCAAACTGACTCAATCTAAACTAGCTAAACCTTAGGCTTCAACTTCAGACTACTTCCCCCTTTTGGCATCATTAAAAAGTATCCACAAGTAAAAGCAATGTGCACAAGTTAATGTGCTTATCCATACAATGGCATCAACCACCATTCAAGCATTATGCTGCAAAAAGAGATTAGTCAAACAGTTCATACCATAGCAGAGTTAGTAGTTCATACAAGCCAACAAAGTTCAACCAAGGAAGCCCAAATCCATCCAAAAAGAAAGTTCATGGAATGGAGAGAAGTAGACAGACCAACAAAATCAGTTATTTTAGAATAAACATGAGGGTGAGGAAACAAGAACAGAAACAGCATCACTTCTCATCATCATTCTCGTTCCCTTCCTCCTCCTCAAACTTTGCAACATCTTCTGTATTATCATCTGATTCCTCTTCATCTTTGTCACCATGCTCTGCTTAAACCAAAATCATTATATTACTAAGCATATTCTTGTGATTCCCCAATCTGCTTCAAAACCACTTCCTGACCTGCTGGTTCCTCTTTTTTTTTTTTTTTTTTTTTTTTTTTTTTTTTATAAAACATGAGAGATATGTACTGATTCAGAATGTTCTCCTTGTTGCATAACGAGTGCAAAACTGTTCTCCTTGTTGCATAACGAGTGCAAAACTAGCATCACATCAATCAAGCAAAGAGGTTCTTGCTGGTACCCTTTTTCTCTTGGTTCCTGGAACAGCGTCAATGGACTGTTCCTCCTGCACCTTCTCAGTGAACTTCTTTAATTGAGTTACTCTACTTCGTACCATGGTCTTAGCAGTGGGTGTCTCCTCATAATAACCAACAACCTCTATTTCATCCTTTTCACTTTGACTTTTCTGAATTTCCTCCAACTTCGGGCTTAAGGACATTTATGCTTCCTTCTGATGTTCCCCCTGAGACTGAGCTGGTTCCTTGAGTGAACAGTAACCAAATGAACAATGATGAATTTAAAGCATACGAGAGAGAGAAAGAGAATTTCGAGTGATGATGATTGATGATCTGCACAAAGGGTTAGTGTATATTTTAACAATGAAGCACAAAGAAAGAAGAAGGAAAGAAAAGAGTTAGTTGAGCCAATAAAAAGCAACTGTAAAGGATATTTTTAAATTGAAATCAAAAATTTGGTAATTATCTTTTACCATAATTATCTCAACCAACTATAAATAAGGCATATGATATGTTTGCCTTTTATATGGGATTAAATAACTGAAATAAGATAAATTCCTTCCAAAAGGAAATATCTTATAGTAATCTTCCGAAAATAAAAGATATTATCGGATGACATATCAGAGCTGGTCTGCTGTTTTCCTTTGCTGGTACCTGTATAGAACCATGTCACGCTGTTTCTGGCAATTCAGCCTGATTTCACCTGTTTCTTACAACAATGATTCTCAATCCTTTTGAGATTTTGAACCATCTACACAACACTTGAAAGATATCAACATAAGTATGTACACACACTATACAAGAGAATACCATTCTAACCAATCATTGAAGGAAGTAATTGAAGCCAATACCTAAAATCTAACTAGACCTAAAAGGACTCTTAACCTACAAAAAGACTCTCTACACAAAGGCTTTGTGAAGATATCAGCAATTTGATCTTCACTTTTACAAAACAACATCTCCACCAATCCTTTTTCCACATTGTCTCTTAAAAAATGGTGTCTTATTTCAATGTGTTTTGTCTTGGAGTGTTGCACAGGATTCTTTGAAATATTGATTGCACTAGTGTTATCACAGAAAATAGGAACACTTTTATAAATAACACCAAAATCTTTCAGCTGGTTCCTTATCCACAGTAGCTGGGAACAGCATGAAGCTGCAGCTATATATTCAGACTCTGCCGTGGATAGGGCCACTGAATTTTGCTTTTTAGAACCCCATGAAATTAGACAAGAGCCAAGAAAGTGTGCCATACCTGATGTGCTCTTTCTATCAACTAAGAAACCGGCATAATCTGCATCTGTGTATCCAATAAGATCAATGGTACTGCCTTTGGGGTACCACAATCCCAGATTTGCTGTTCCTACAAGATACCTAAGTATCCTTCTAACAGCCTTCAAGTGAGATTCCTTTGGATTGCTTTGAAACCTAGCACACAAACCAACAGAAAACACAATGTCAGGTCTACTAGCTGTTAGGTAAAGTAGAGAACCTATCATTCCTCTATAAAGAGAAGCTTCAACATCTTTTCCCTTAAAATCAGCATCTAATTTTGTAGATGGGGGAACAGGTGTATCATAAGCTTTGCTGTTCTCCATGCCGAATTTTTTCAGCAACTCTTTTAAGTACTTTTGTTGATGGATCATTATTCCATCATCCATTTGCTTAATCTGCAGTCCTAGGAAGAATCCTAGTTCTCCCATCATGCTCATTTCAAATTCACTCTGCATAAGATTAGCAAATTCATCACATAAAACCTGATTAGTAGCACCAAATAAAATATCATCAACATAAATTTGTACTACAATCAAGTGTTTCCCCCTGGTTCTTATGAACAAGGTCTTGTCTACTGTTCCCCTCTTGTAATCATTTGCCATCAAGAAATTGGACAATCTTTCATACCAAGCCCTCGGAGCTTGTTTCAACCCATATAATGCTTTGTCCAACTTGTACACATGTTGGGGGAACAGTGCATCTTCAAAACCAGGTGGCTGCTCCACATATACTTCTTCCTTTAAATATCCATTGAGGAAGGCAGTCTTTACATCCATCTGAAACAGCTTAAAATTCATGTGAGCAGCATAAGCAATTAAAATCCTAATAGCCTCTAGCCTAGCTACTGGTGCAAACGTCTCATCATAGTCAATTCCTTCTTGTTGATTGTACCCTTGCACCACTAGCCTTGCTTTGTTTCTGACTATAGTACCAAGGTCATCTAACTTGTTTCTAAAGACCCATCTAGTGCCAATGACTGATCTTTCCTTGGGACGGGGAACCAGGTGCCAAACCTGGTTCCTCTGAAACTGATTTAACTCATCTTGCATAGCTAGTACCCAATCAGGATCAGTCAATGCCATTTTATAGTCAGTAGGCTCTACATTAGACAGGAAAGAATAGAAAGCACAAAAGTTTTGAAAAACATTTGTTCTCGTTTGAATCCCCTTATTTATATCACTAATTATTTGATCAGTGGGATGAGAAGATTGATATCTATAACTTTTAAAATTAAGACTGTTTTGTGCTTTCTCATTAAGTTGGGAACCAGCATGTTCATGGATCTCTCCTTCTTCTGAGGAGCCAGGAGGATTCACATTCATGCTGTTTCCTCTATCATTACTTACCTCAGGTTCAGGAGTGGTACCTTCTTCTGTTTCCCCTGAACTCATTACCTGTCTATTATTTGAGGAACCATCAGGACTTGGTTCCCCTTCAGAGTCCTCATTATCTTCATTTTCTTCTCTAGGCACTTCATCATTATCATCTGGTGGAGTATTTGGTAGGCCTAGATCTGCTTGCACTTCATCCGTGGGACCAGTATACTTGTTCCCCGTGAAATCCATCAATCCAATCACTTCATCAGGTTGTACCTGCGCAATCTCAGAAGACATGTTAAATTCATCAAAAATGACATGGACACTCTCCTCAACACGAAGAGTCCTTTTATTAAAGACTCTATATGCTTTGCTGTGAGAAGAGTATCCAAGGAAGATTCCCTCATCACTTCTAGGATCAAATTTATCAAGCTGGTCCTTCCCATTATTATGCACATAACATTTACATCCAAAAATGCGAAAATATGTAATGTTGGGCTTTCGACCTTTAAGCAGTTCATAGGGAGTCTTATTTAACTTTGGTCTAATGAGACCTCTATTCAATATATAGCAAGCAGTGTCAACAGCTTCTCCCCAAAAACTCTTTGGGAGACCACTCTCAATGAGCATCGTCCTCGCCATCTCCTCAAGAGTTCTATTCTTCCTTTCTACAACACCATTCTGTTGAGGTGTTCTAGGGGCTGAGAAGTTGTGATTAACTCCATGTTCCCTACAATAATCAATAAAGTTAGCATTTTCAAATTCAGTACCATGGTCTGATCTTACCGAGACCAGCTTGTGGGTGAGCTGGTTCTCCACTTGTTTCACCAATGTTACCCATTCTTCAAACGTTTCATCCTTTGTGTGTAACATCATTACCCAAGTGTACCTGGAATAATCATCAACCATAACACAGACATATCTATGACCTCTTCGACTTTGTACTCTCATGGGACCACACAAATCAATGTGTACAAGTTCGAAGGGTCTGCTGGTACTCAAAACAGTTTTAGACTTAAAAGAATTTTTGACCTGTTTCCCCCTTACACATTCAGAACAAACTTTATCAGCTTCATACTTAATGTTAGGAAGGCCTACAACTAAGTCACGTGTTTTAAGTTTGTTTAGAAGTGTTAGGCTAGCATGTCCAAACCTCTTATGCCAAATCCATTGATTATTGTCAGAAACAGCTCTCAAACAGATGGACTTGTCTTGAGGGATTTTATCTAAGAAGGTGATGTAAACATCATGCTTCCTGGTTCCCTCACATACAAGTTCTCCTGTTTGTGAGTTAACTATGTGACATAGGTTGGCTTGAAACTCAACTATATTACCTTTGTCACATAATTGAGAAATACTCAAGAGATTATGTTGCAAGCCTTCAACATAATAAACATCATCTATTGCGTTAGAAAGTGTCTTACCAACCTTACCTAAACCAGTGATGGTTCCCTTGTTGTTATCCCCAAAGGTGACACTTCCTCCATCAAAGGCCACTAGTGAAAGGAATTGATCTTTATCCCCGGACATGTGTCTTGAGCAACCACTGTCCAAATACCAATAGGTGTCTCCCTTCACTCTAGCCTGCAAGAGCAAATCAAACATTAGTTTTAGGAACCCAAACATACTTGGGTCCCTTTTCAACAACATTAACATCTTGTTGATCCTTTCTTCTCCACACATATTTTACACCCTTGCTGTTCTTATTAGCACTAATTTTCTTAGCTGGACATTCATGTATCTTATGTCCATTTTTACCACAATGAAAACACACATGCATCTCTTTAGTCATGACATACTTGCCTCGTTGATATTCTTTGATCCAGGTGGTTTCTCTGGGAGACCAGTTAGTCCTGGTTCTCTGTCTAGTATAACCAAGACCAACTTTTCCTCTGTTTCCTCTTGATGAAGTCAGGTAATTTAAGGATTCTTGAGCATTCAATAATTTGTCCACATGTCTATGACTATCATTAAGTTCTTTTTCTCTGGTTTCAAGTGTTTTAGTTAACAATTCGTTTTTCTCTTTAAGAAAATCAAAGTTACTTTTTAAAGCTTCGAATTGTAGATTAAGTTTTGAAACCATAGAGTCAATAGACATGTCAACAGTCACTGGTTGCTTGTCCTTTTTCAGTTGATTGATTTCCGCATGCAAATCACAAATATTACTTTCATACTTATCAATCGTATTACTGACATCTACACTGGTACCTGTAGGGGAAACAGTGAACTGTGCAGCTTTAAGTGAAGCAATTTCCTTGTGAGAGTTTTCCAGGTTGTAAGCCAATGTTTCAAAGGCCTTCAACAAGGAAGTTCTAGTACACGAATTTGCTTTACTTATAGCTACTGAAAAATCAAGAGTATCACTAGTGGTTGATAAGTCTCTAGGGAACCAGGAGGTCAGATCCTCTTCACCATCAATTGGTTCAAACGATCTTTCCTTTTCTAGTTCCACTTTACACTTGTCCAATTCAACCTCTAGTTCTGCTACTTGATTTTTTAGTTCATAACAGACTCCTTCTAGATGATCACAACTAGCAATAGCAATATTACATTCACCACGTTTTTCTTTTAATTCTCTTTTGCAAGTTATGTATGTTTCACTTAGTTTATAGCATTCATCTAGTAAGGAATCAATACAAGCAAGCATATTTTCTCTATCATATTCATGCATATCTTCTCTAATTTGCTCTAAGCTTACCTTGCGTTCATGTAGTACATCCTTCTTTGCCATAAAGCATTTGTTGAATGTACTGGTTCCCCCTCTGGTTCCTGGACCAGTGCTGTTTTCCTTGATGTTTGTAAAGGCAGTTAGGCAAACATCTGAGTTGGGTGATCCTTCTTCCTCATCTGACCCTGAGTCAGAGTCTCCCCACATGGAAGCTATCATGGCATTCTTGTATGCTTGTTTATCTCCGGATTTAGACTGTTTGTCATTCCACTTAGGACAATCTCGAATAAGATGTCCTTTTTCTCCACACTTGAAACATCCTGTAGAAGAAGAATTAGAGTTAGATTTTTTATAGTTTTTAAAATGCTTACCTTTGAAATTCTTTCTTTGATCTCGAAGAGATCTCTCAAATCTTTTTGCAATCATGCTAATTTCATCTTCATCATCTTCTACTGTTCCCTTAAGCGCCATGCCTCTTGCTGGTTCCTTCTCAGACTTAGAGTCAATCAGCATCTCATGAGTCATAAGGGAACCAATCAGCTGTTCCAGAGACAAGGTAGACAGATCCTTTGCTTCATATACTGCTGTTACCTTGGCTGTCCATGCATCTGTTAAACTACGCAATAATTTTCTCACAAGATCCTCGTCAGATAAATTTTTACCAAGAGATCTAAGATCATTTACAATAGTCATAAACCTACGAAAGCAATCATTGATTTTTTCATTTTTATTCATGGCAAACAATTCATATTTAGACATGATTAAATCAATTTTAGACCGTTTTACCTCACTGGTTCCCTCAAACGCAAGTTCAAGGGTGTCCCATATCTCCTTAGCACTACTGCAGCCAGATATACGATTTGTTTCGGTCTCACCTATTGCTTGTTGTATTATTGACATTGCCTTAGCATTCTTCTCCAGCAACTTGTAATCAGCAGTGACCAATTCGCTATCTTTCTTGGGAACCTGGTTCCCCTCAACATCTGTCTTGAGAATGATATTAGGACCATTTTTAACTACGAGCCAGCATTCATAATCAATACCCATGATAACATTCTGGATCCTGTTCTTCCACCAAGCATAATTATTTCCATTAAACTTGGGTGACTTGTTGTCATAACCGATTGCACTTAATTCTTGAGTACTCATTCTTAACTCCTCTAGATGTTACTCTTTCGAGAAGCTTAGGCTCTGATACCAATTGAAGGTTCAATGGGCACTCAAGAGGGGGGGGGGTGAATTGAGTGTTAAGTAATCGTTGGCTAATTTTGCTTCTTTTCGGATTATGTGTGAGGAACCAGTTGTGCTGGTTCCCGTACGCAGCGGAATATAAATAAGCAATAAAGAAGACAACAAATTTAACGAAATAAAACAAAGCAATAAAGAACACAACAAATTTAACGAGGTTCAGCCAACTCAGGCCTACGTCCTCCTATCCTAAGTTCTTTATTAATCTACTCCGAAAAACAAAGACAAAGAACACTCTGCTGTTCCCTACTCCGGGAACCAGCAAACCCCACACTCTACTCCGAGTGTGCTCTCGACTTACACTCGTAAGCCCAATGTGTTTGAACTCACAAACACTCACCCAGCCTTTAACCCCTTTGTTAAAGACTCAATACAAGAATCAAGAACTCCCCTTTGATCTCACTTCTACGAAGCTAATTAAGAGAAAATATTTAAGTACTAGAATGCTCTTGTATATGACTTGATGAATGGGATTAGTGCTTAAGTATATGCTCTCAAATAATTGCTCTTTTGATTTCTGGAGAGGCACACGAAATATGTGAAATAAGATGAGTTTATATAAGCTTAGATTCCTAAAACCTAGTTTCCTTAAATCACACAATCTTAGAGAATAAGATATAATGTAATTTTAGGAAAGTTTTTATCTTATTTGATTTAATCACAAAGATAGAATCAATTAAGATAAATACTCCTAGTTTTTAGGTAACCAAGAATATTTCATCTTATTTCCAGCTGCACAAAATATTTTCAAAATAATCTTTTCGAAAAAATCTTTTTGTAAAATCTTTTTCCAAAACGGCAGCTCGAATACAGTGAACCTGGTTCCCCGACCTGGTTCCCTGAATTGAAACATGTTATGAAACCTGTTCCAACTTTGTACCAGATTTCATATCATACTTCAATATACTTTTAAGCACTTATATAACCCAAACATGCAAGCATACTACGGAGCATATTACATGAAAACCTAGATAACATATTAAAGCATAAATCGTCTTTTCTTCATGTAATCTTCAAGACTTGAATCTTCCTTGAATACTTCTATTATGAGCAAACAATCTTTCTTCGAAATATCTTCGAAAGGCTTCTATGCTCCAAGTCTTGGAATCAACTCAACTACTGCACATGTAACATGGTTAATGCACAATAAAGAGTATGTGACTGCTTTACCACGTAGCAACCATGGAAACAGTACATACTGGTTCCCTACCAGTACATAACACTTTTATCATATAACTGTTCCCTGTATAAAGACAAGTTAGTTCAATAAGAAAACTCATGTAAGTAATAACTTGTCTGGGGAAACAGTGTTCTATGTTAGCTGGTTCCCCCAACTGTATCGAACACTTTCAAGGACCTGTTTCCCTTAGCTGTTTGTCATCATTCAAAACTATCAATCAAAACCTAAGGGACTCAACACATGTTAATACAAAGTTGGCTTAAAATCAAAAATGAAATAATGAAGGACATGAGTAGGTCAAGTCCAAATTCAATAACCCTTGCAAGAGAAGAAACTGCAGCTCATAGCTCCAGCTATTTTGACTTATTAAGCCAAAATTTGAGTTAAAGTCCTACTCTTTTAGCAAAACATTTTCAATAAATTTTCCAAATTAGGCAATGATTTACTAACAATCCGGCCTACCACCACCAGGCCATCCTTGTTCTTATGGCAATCCAAAAATTAAGAAAGTAAAAACAAAGTGTGGTCCCTACCTAACTTCCTATAATCCTATACTATATTGCTGGAGGTAGTTGAATAGTTGGCCATGATTAAATTAATTAGTCATGTTTGTTTGAAATAATTGACCAAAGAAATTACTAGTATGTGTTTTCTCTTAAGTAAAAATTTATAAATTTGACATTTTATTGTGCCTTTTCTAGAGCATATTATATTACATTTAGCTTGGAATAATGATGTTCATTCTATCAAGATATTTGATGAGCATCATAGCATGATCGATACATAACATACATACATTAATATACCTTGATTATTACCACTATATATCTCTTTTTATGACAAAATCTTGTACGTAGTAATAATCATTTGCCTTTTTGGTTAATCACAAGTAATCTTTCAAATGCTTACATTTTGCACGCAGTGATTTATAACAAAATTTGTGCGAGACAATCATCAATACAACTTACAGAAAAATAAGTACTTAAATCTCAAATTTCAACACGTTAACCAACTTGGTTAAAGTCTAATAAGGGAGCGATGTCCAAGATTCAAGATCAAATCTTATCCATGACCAACTTTCTTACACCGAAAAGAAAATTCAAGGTTGTCATGCATGAAATAAAACACATTACATTAAGCTAGCCTAGCTAGCAGCTTTATCTATTATTACAACAAGGCAAATAACAATCAAGGTCATCGATCGTGCATGCAATAAAGTTAATTTCATTGGTAGAACTAGGGTTAGATAAAAACAATTTTTATTGTATGTTTCATTAACATGTACACCTAAATTTTAAGGCTTTAAGCCTTTAATTTACAGCAATTATAACACTTTATAAATACAAACTTCTTGACAACTCTTCCTCAAAAACATTACAGCAGTATTTTCGGGTGGTCCACTTTCTATGATCTTTAGGTGCAACCGTGAAAGTAGAGGGGAAATTGCAATTAATTAATATCATCAAACTCACTTCCTAGTTCTTAAGGCCTTTATATACTCCTATTCATAAACTTCAGTTCATTCATCTTATACTTGTTTGGGTTAAAAAGCTGGTCATTTTCTGTCAATACTAAAGATACATTATAATGGAAACTACATTAGCTATCTTCCTGTTTTTAACATTATTACTTTCATTTATGTCTTCCTTTGTTGTTGGTCAGAATGGTCCTCGGGCTTTCTTCGTGTTTGGTGACTCACTCGTGGATAGTGGTAACAATAACTTCCTTGCCACCACTGCTCGCGCTGATTCACCTCCCTATGGTATCGACTACCCTACACACCGTGCCACTGGGAGGTTCTCCAATGGACTTAACATCCCTGATATCATCAGTTAAGTTTCACAACATTTATGTTGCGTGTTATATTGTTAAGTCTTTAAGTCTTTGTGTTAGGCTAATGTGTTTTTTTTACTTCTTATGATTAGGTGAAAGACTTGGTTCACAACCTACATTGCCATACTTGAGTCCCGAGCTAACGGGGCAGAGGCTACTAGTTGGAGCTAATTTTGCTTCAGCTGGGATAGGAATCCTCAATGACACCGGAATTCAGTTTGTAAGAATCAACCAAATTTATGTCACATTCATATTGTTTTTGCAATTTCTTTGTTAGTATTGTCTTAACGCTATATGAAACTACTGATTGTTTTACATGGTAGGATTATATGACAAAATAACAGCTTTATTTGTGTAAGTATGAGCATGTATGTTATTTTCACTGACAATGTGGTAAGTACAAATTGATGAAAAAAAAGCATCCATGTTAGAAGTACTGCCTTGCTTTACATGGTCCAATTTCGAATGTGACAACTTTCTATTATTGGCTTACTGCATGGCTTATGTAGCCTTTGCTCTTCAATTATTGAACATTTTGCAGACTTGTAAGTCTCTCTAACCTAAGCTAGTTGAATGTACTATATTATATAGTCTATACAATAATGTATGATAAATGTAGTTCATTAATTCCCACGTCTCCATGAATGTACAATAGTTTGATTATACTATATTTGGAAAATTGCATAGATCTTTCATACAAAAAATTTGGTACTCTATTACTGAATGCCATTGTTCTTCTTGCTGGCTCATAATGTAGCATGTTTACTAGTTAAAAAAAATACTTGCTGTGATATGTAACGAAAAGGTCTCATAGATTTTCTTGTTAGACAATTACTGAAGTACTCGAAAAAAATAACTGATACTGCATTTTTTTCAGCTGAACATAATCAGAATCTACAGGCAGCTAGATTATTTCCGTCAGTACCAACAAAGAGTGAGAGCCTTAATCGGAGAAGCCGGAGCAAAACAACTAGTAAACCGAGCTCTGGTGCTGATCACCCTTGGTGGCAATGATTTCGTTAACAACTATTACTTGGTTCCTTTCTCAGTCAGATCTACCCAGTTCACACTCCCTGCTTATGTTGATTATCTCATACAAGAGTATAGCAGGATTCTTGAGGTGAAAACTAATCTTATTTTTATCTTATATAAACTAGTGTAACACAATTTTATTTGTTACATTTACCTGCAAATTGCAGTACTAAGCTGTCACATGAAAACATAAATGCTATAAATTAAAGCAAGATTACCAAATATATGCTTTTTGTTAATGTCACAGACTTTGTTACCACAATGCATTTTATGCATCCATGTAGAACTTTTTGTTGTTTACATTTATGACTATATTATGATAGTAGTTGCTAGATCCATGTTAAGATTTAGTACTTTTTATGTGATGTTTTTAAAGAACTATAGTTGTTACATGTTAAAAGTAAAAGTGTACAATGATCAACACACGTAAAATGAACATACTAGCTCACCATGCCAGCTCGATTAGCCAGATTAATTATTAGCCATTTTTTTTTTCACAAAAATGGACCGGACTAGCCCGTCTATTTTGTGACTCATTATTCCTGGTTTCTCCATACCTAGCAAGCCTAGCCTGCACGAACTGGTTGATGATTACCTCTATATATAAGCACACATATATACAAATTTTGATGCAGAATGGAATCATAGGTTTACATGCTTAATTACTTGGAATTAATGTTGCAGAAATTGTACGATTTGGGAGCTCGAAGAGTCCTAGTAACAGGGACTGGACCACTAGGGTGTGTACCATCAGAGATAGCACAAAGAGGCAGAAATGGAAATTGTGCAGAGGAACCACAAAGGGCAGCTGCTTTGTTCAATCCTCGACTTGTTGACATGATCAGTAAGCTTAACAACAAAGCTGGCTCGAATGTGTTCGTTGCTGCTAATGCATTTAAAATGCATATGGATTTCATTGAAAGCCCTCAATCATATGGTAATATCTCAAAGATTTTACTAGCTTTCTTTAATAATCCTTGAAGACATATATATGCCGTATATATAAAAATTCAGGGGATATATATATAATATAAGGCCTCTCAAGTAACATTTTTGGTTTTATGTAGGATTTGTGACATCAAAGGTGGCATGTTGTGGACAAGGACCATACAATGGACTAGGAATTTGCTCAGTGGTATCAAATTTATGTCCAAATAGGGATGCATACGCGTTTTGGGATGCCTTTCACCCAACAGAGAAGGCGAATAGGTTGATCGTTGAGCAGATTTTGAGTGGCAACACAGACTACATGCACCCCATGAACCTCAGCACTATAATGGAGCTGGATTCTAGAGTTTGATGAAGTGATAAGCTTATGTATCGTATCGTAATATCTATTTACTTTGCTAGGGAGAAATAGGTAGTCCTTGTTAAGTTATGCATGTCATGTATCATCGTATCGTATCGTAGTGATGAGTAATTTGTACGTTGCATGTCGGCCTAGTTGTGTTTGGGGGGCTAAGAGGAGTTTTTTAAATGGAGAAGACTAGAACTGTTTGAAGATGGTGTAACCTAATAAGTAATAGATGGATTATTATGTTCAAGAAAATCAAATCAAACTCCTTTTTGAATTTGTTCTCTTTATAGAATTGAAGGTTAATAAATTATGCATGGCAAAATTAAACTTATTAGCAAACTATGCAGCAAAAATGGTGAACCAATCCTTCATGCATGGTTGCGTGAACACGAATGGTAGATAGAGCTATGGATTCCAATAAATTCGCCTTCCTTACAAGATCTGTACATATCAACTTGCATTGATTAATCAACAAATTAATTGCAATTTGTGTAACCTATATGACCGTGACAATAGATTGATTAATCAACAAGTTAATTGCAATTTGTGTAACCTATATGACCGTGACAATAAATTAATGAATCAAGCTGAAAAAAACAATTTACTAGAAAAAATTGGCATGAAAAGTGAAATGAGGATCAATCTCGTAGAGTAGGTGGCTCATAACTGCAGCTCATGCAGATATCACTCCAGGTTCCAACTATTCAAACTAATCAACAATTGTCACAATTAATTAAAGCTAATTATCAAATTAAAGTCCTAAACTATCGGCAAAACCTCATTTAAGGGGTGTTCTAGTTTTAGGCAATGCATTATTATTAGCAATTCCATCATCTTTTTCTCTTATGGTAGTACTCCAATTAAGATGAAAAAGAATGGTCCCTATTCTATACTAACTTGCCGGAGCTATTTGAATAGTCGAAAAGTCTATCGAATCACCACCTTGTAATCTTATGGGCTACACTATTCCGGGTGCCTAACAGTGTTCTTCAATTGATCATTAATTAAAACCTTCTGTAATAGTGTTGGATTTTAGACTCTTGAGGCTAATGCAGAAGAAAGTAATTTGCATACTAGCTAGTCAAATTACTCATTTACTTTATGCTAATTAAGGAGAAATTACAGCTAATTTGTTCCTTTGTTTTCTATTGAATATGCCAAAAGGAAAATGGGTTTGTCAAGCTAAGAAGTCAAATAAAACAGATAATGCACCAGTGATGCTTGTTCATGCCCTTCATGGTTCTTAGACAATTATGCATATTGCACTAAGTAAGTACATATTGATCAATGATGAAAGTCAAATTTAGATATCAATTAACTAATTGGTCTCTCAACAAATGATCTAAGTAAACCTTTTGAATATCTTTGTACAAAGTTTCAAAGACATTAGAGCTGTCCTTGTTTGATTGTGACTCGAAATCTAGTAGGGCTGATTTTGAATGCATATATATCTCAAACTATAAATGATTTTGAGATGATTCAAATTGGAGGTGATAGCTTGCTTCAAGATCTTTCCAACGATAGGTCATATGTCTAATTCCAATAAGAAACGAGAAAGTTATGGCCATTTAAAGAAGAACTGACGCTGCTGGAAATATTGCTGACGAAGTACGCGACTAGGCACGTCCGTGCCTAAAAGAGGCACGCCCATGCCTAGTCGAAATTTCAGTTTTTTTGGTCCGGTTTTAGCTTAATTATTTTAGGAATAATTTCCTAAAATTATATCTTTTTCATGACGGCTATTTGAGTATACTTAGGGAACAATTTTAGGGTTTAATTAGGGTTTCCTTATGTTATAAAAGGACCCTTTAGTTGATCAATTCGATCATACCTTTTGAGCCATTAGACTCAGGACTCCTTGTATTATTCTCTCGTTCTTTCTCCATTATAGTGAAGAAGCTCTCGAATCCCCCACCCGTGGATGTAGGTCAAATTGAACAAACCACGTAAATCCTTGTGTTTTTTGTTTATCTTCTTTATTGCTTTTTTCGTTCTTATTTTTTCATTGACTTGTTTGATCAAACACAATTACACCCGTTTTTCCTACTAACATTGCAACTTTTATTTGTTGCTTTTCGTTTTATTAAACACCTATTTGACAATATAAATCCCATCATCCATCTTTTACGACCTTGCCCTAATGAACGGTAACTTTTAATGCACTTTTTTTTTTGTTTGTTGTTGTTGTTGTTGTAGATTATCAATCTATTGTTCTAATTTCTTTTTACTACTTGATGGTATTCATGGACATATGATTATGAGAAAATAAAAGTTTGTCACTTTGATAAATAAAAGATGCATATCAATAAGAAATTATGTATATGAGCTAACAATTTTTCACCAAGTAGGCAAATATAGCCTTTTAAATTTGTTGATTTTTTAGCTTACTTTGAGCAACTTAAATCTAGTTCTCGAACCATTTTAACAAACAAAAAAATGTCATATTGAGTGAATATTTTTGTTGATTCAGTTACAATTTTACCACTCTACATATTTTTTGTATTTTGTCCATCATGATGATAATAAAATTACTTGTTAAGTGATTTAATCCGATCCCAAAGAATTTGCATTTTTTAAAAAAAAAATTAAACAGATTGACAAATTTTTTGAAAGCAAGATTTTACTCTTTTTTTTTTTCCTTCTTTTGAGGGGTATAGAGTTACTAATGCTTACACTCTATTGTAGGTAAATATACCTACGCCCTCACCCCCCACCCCACCCCCACCCCCACCCCCACCCATTTACCTCTCTTCTAAATAAAGTCTCCAAAAAAAAAAAAAAACAGATTATATACTTGTATATATCACCATTGTTATAGCTTGATTCTATGGTTTTCTCTCCAAAAACATTCATCCTTCATTTTATCACCTTCAAAAAATTTCACTATCTCCATTTTCTCTCCAAAAACCTTCATATTCAATTTTCTCTATCTAAAAACCTTCATATTTTCCATCATAAAAGTTTAATCATCATCTATTCACGTCACCTCTTACCGGAGCTTCATTGTTGACGCAAATTCATTGATAAGGTATTAACTTCTCTCTCTTTTATTCATTTCAACAATTTGATATAATTTTTAAATGATGATTTGATTACTCTAATTTTTCCCCAAATTAATTGTCAAATCTTAGAAAGAAAACTTAATATATTGGTTGAATTATATCAATGTTTGATGTACTCTTGTGTTGAATTAGTTTATAATGTGTTGTTATATTATAAAATTATTAGACATAAAAAATTGGAAATAGAGGGCTAACTTTCTGGATTGTTTGATCTATTTCATCAGATTTTTGAGATGTAAATTTAGTTTACTGTGAAAAAATAATTTTTGAAAAATGTTCACTTTCGTTTTGATAGATGTTCATTAGCGTATTAGTAAATGGTCATTCACATATCAATCGTCGAGCATTAGAATTCTGATAAATGTTCATATTATTGTCATCTTTATCAAATATTCTCTCTAGTATTAAAGACTTTGAGTAAAAGTTTGCGACTACTTATACTTTTTTTGTGGAAGTAAGTAATTTTTATAATTATAGTTGAATTATGTTAATGTTTGATTTTTGTTCAAATTTTGTGTTAAATTAATTCATGACGTGATTTTATGCTATTAATAAATTGTTGGCTAAACTTTTGAAAATTGTGTACAATTTGTTCTAGTTTTTATGATTATTTTGACTAATAATGGATTTTTTTTTATTTTTTTTTCATGTTTATCCATTCTCATATTGAGAAATGCTCATTTTGATCTATATATATGTTCATTCACATACTAATTGATGACAATTTAAACTTTGATAAATGTTCGTTTGGATTGTTATATAAGTACATTCTCATATTGAAAAATATTCACTTGGATTTTAATACACGTTCATTTCATTCTCATATTTAGGAATGCTCATGAGTTTCACTTGGATATTAATACTACATACATGTAATTTTTTTTTTATTGATAATGTTTATTCAAATATTAATACATAAATTCTTCATCCTAGCTTGGATATATGTATATTTATATATTTATATAATGCTCATTTGTAAATTATATGCAATGCCCTATATATTAAATTTATTTAAGACTAATTCACACATGTTAGTGTACATAAGTGCACAAATAAATAAAAAACCGTTTATATTCAATGTTCAATTTAAGATAATTAGATGTTCGTATTTAATAATGATAATGAAGCATATGTAACAATTAGTTAATAAAAATCTAAGAAAAAAAAAATTAACTAATGCTCATTTAAATGTGATACATGTTCATTCTCTTTGCATTACATGGTCATTCTCACAATAAAATATGTTCATTTGCAATCTAAATATCTAAACATATTCATTTAGTTTATACAGGCTAATTCTCATATTAAAAGATATTTATTTCAATTTTTAATACTTGTTTGTTATTATATAAAAAAATGCTCAATTGAATTTTTATATTTGTTTATTCTTGTATTGAAAATGTTCATTTGACTTTTGTTATGTGTTCATTTTTATATTGAAAGATGTTCATATATAATTTACTACTTGTTCATTCTCATATTGAACTATGTTCATTTATGGCAATGTGTTCAAATTAGTTTCGTAAATGTTTATTTAATTATCCTGTTTTGTTTATAGTGTCTTTTGATTGTTACTAACATTTTTCTTTAAAATATTTTGATCTCTTATTACACAGGACAATGAAATAAAGTTGAAGACGATTATGTATATATTGAGAAAAGATACGTATAAAGGAAAACGAACAAACATCATAAAAGTCGAAGGGGTACGACCGTATGACAAGGACGATGATCCTATGTACTCTTTATTTATACCAAATGTATTAATTAAATTAAAAGACAATGATCATTTTGTAAGCACATATATATGATATGTAAATTTTTGAAGTTTATTAAGATTTGCACTTTTTATTTTTATTGTTAATAAAATTAAGCATTTGTACATTTGAAAAGTTAAAAGAGTTTCTTTTTATGCTTAAGAAACAATGAGTATGTATTAATTTAAAATGATATTATAATTGTAATTGAATTAATTTTATTCTACATTGAAAGATATTTTTTTTTTTCAAACTAAGCCTATTAATTTATCTAATTAATAAGACAAATCAATAAGAAAAACTGTCTAAAAATAAAAATGGAAAATACTAACTTGAATATAGCACGTATGATAGATATGGGGTAATGGAAAATACTAATTTGAATATAGTACGTATGATAAAAATGAGATGCAAACAGAGCTAACTACACATAGGTGTAGGTAAAAATTTGTAATTGAAAAATTTTACTTTGGGTTGATGATATAGGCAAAAACTGAAAAACCCAAAAAAATGCAAGCCCAATTCAGCCATTTGGTCCCTCCCCCCCCCCCCCCCCCCCCCCCCCCCCCCCCCCCCCCCCCCAACCCAAAAAAAAAAATCAAAATCCCTTTCTTGGAGAAGAATGAAAGACCTCAACATACAGAGAGGAGAGAGCTACCTTCTTGTGATTCTTCACTACTAGAAATCGCACAAAAATATTAATAAAAAAAATCAATCTTTAGAGGAGAGAGAACGGAGGTAGAAGAAGATGGGATTGACGAATTTTGTAGTGACAGTAGCAGCAGTTGGTGCTGTTATTCTTCTTGCCAAAAGCGACGTTAGACAATCTGCTGCTGTTTTCCGTCGCAATGTTCGTCACATTCGTAATTGGCTTGAAGAAGAATCATCTGCTGCTTCCAAGTATATTACTTTTTTATTCTCTCTCTTTAATTTTTTAGATTATGGGTGTTTGTTATTTTTGCAATATTTGTTGAATAAATTTTTGTCATTTTATGATTTTATTGTTTGATGGGTTTTATTGCTTGTTTGTGACTGCTGTTCGATGAAATTTAGGTTTTGGGTTTCAAGGGTTGATTGTGAATTTGGGTCATTGTTTTGATCATGAGGGTACAAGACGAAGTTGTTTGTGGGTCAATCATGATTTTTGATGATATTTAGCAAAACCCAGATGTTAAATTATATTGTACATATAGTGGGTTATGTTATTCGGATTCTTCGATTACCTGAAGTATAAGTGTGAGTAGATCCTCGACATTTTGACGTGGGTATGGAAACTTCGACCCTTCATATAGGACAATTATTATGGAAATTTTCATGGAGAAGTTGAGTTAGACTCTTGGACATGTACGCATGTCTGATTTGAGTTCCCAAGTCCAAGTAACACAGGCAGTCATGTAACTCAGTGAGGCTAAAGGAAGATCTCAATAGTAGAGAATACAGAATAGAAATTAGGAAGTTTGAGGCAATTTTGTGCAGTTGAGGAGTTTAAAAGGGGTGAGTTTCTGTATATGAGGTAAAGAAAATTGACTATGTTGAAATATGCTACTCCTGTACTCTGTTATAAGTTCAAGGATTTATCGAGGTCTGCTACTTTAGATTTTATTAAGCCACTGAACAAATGAAATGATCAATTTGAGTGGGGTCTTTATACCATGTGGTAGTATAAATGGTTGGCTCAAGAGTTTATTACTTATGAGGTTGTTGTGAATACTGCGGTGAATGTTCCGATGTTGAGCTAATTGTGACAGTATGTGAAAACCAAGCCTTGTGGAACTGAGAATTATAATCAATTAATGAAGAATTATTTTTATATATAGGTCATAGGCTATTGTTGAAGAAGTCAGGGGAAATTTTATCAAGCAAACCTTTGTTGAGGAGTTTAAAATAGTCATCTAAGGTGTGCTTTGTGTAAAAATTGGGAAATGAAACCACTGTGAAGGAGACTATCAAATTGGTGCTCTTTTATAAGTGTAGAATCCTATTGAGTATTAATGTTGAGTCAAAAATTAGAGAATAGGTATTGAGAAATCTTACCAGTTTTGTGCACTATTGTTGAGGAGGCTAAAAGAGGATGAGATCTTGTGTTTGAGTTAATGAGATTTGACTAAGTTGAAATATTCTAACCAATGAAATGAATCGGGTTTAGTCGGGTCTTTATCTCATGTGGTAGTATAGATTGTTGGTTTATTGTCACGGGTCATCTTTCACACCAAGGATGGGCGTCGAATGGGTCACTAGGCAATACGGCATAATCGTGTCTAGGGGGCTTGCCCTTGGTGCCTAGCAGCACACTTTCTGTTATAGAGCTTTATTTTGTTATGGCCTTGTATTTCTAATGAACACCCATTTGACAGTATCACAATAATGAGCCTTTTTTTTTGGAGGGGGAAATGGGCTCTAAATGTACTCAATTTCAGGGGTCCACCATATTTTGGGTCAAGGATCATCATGGAAGTGTTGATTTTCCTAGATGAGGTCCCGAAATATGGGTTTGGGCAGCAAGAAGTTCGGAAAACGCGGGAGAGTTATAGAAGGTTCCAAACATCTCTTGGAGGTTCAAAGAAGATCTTGTACATAGTAGAAGGTTTCTAGGTTCTTCTATGTATGTACATAAGTAGTGTAATGTTCTAGAATGTCCTAGGCTTCTCTTGTACATTCTAGCATATATGTGTGTAGAACCTCCTTGTATGTAGATCCTTTGGAGGTGGGAATACTCTAGATGGCAGTCTAGAACCTTCCATTTGAGGAGGTTAGGAAGAATCTAGAGAAACCTTGTAAGTAGGATGGAGCACTATAAATAGACTCCTACAGAAACCTTGTACATATGAGCCAACACCTTCAAGTTGTATTCTCTCTTCAAGTAATCAAAGAATACTTTGAAAACACTTGTGAACAGTCTTTCTCCTACTTAGCCTACAATCGTAGCACACTTAGCTTGACAAATTCAAGGGAGTCATGGATTACTATAAATAGGCTAAGAAGTAGAAGAGCAAATTAAGTCAAATTGCCCTTATTTATTCACACAAGAACCACTACTTGTAAATTTACAGTTGTTGGATTTTGTTACTTAAGTTTATGATTTTGTGAATGTGATTTGTGCTCTTATACCATTCTTGGTATGTGTTTACCTGATTATATTCTCCCTTGTTTTTAATTGGAAAAATTAACAACAACAAACCAAACTTTGCTCCATTTTCCCAAAATGAACCAAACCTTTAAATCTTCCCAAAATAAACACATATTTGTATTTTTTCTCCCATATTAAACCAAGCAGGTAAGTTGACCTGTTATACCAGGTTGCAATCCACGTGTCGTCTCCTCATTGGTTAATTTTGTTAAAAAAAATTGATAATTTAAATAAATTATTTATTTCATTTTTAAAATTTTGATAATAATAAAAAAAAAACCACCCTTTCTCCACCACTGCCAGCCCCTCCTCCCCTGCCAGCGCCCAACCCGATTTTCCGGCACCGGAAACCACCACCCCTCCTTCTCTCCCACTCACGGCAGCGCAGCCTTCCTCTTTCCCCATTCCCGCTGCCCCCGACACCGCCCCTCCCCCCATTCCCGCTGCCCCCGACACCGCCCCTCCCCCCTTTCCCGCAACTGGAAACGCTACAAAAGTTTAAACGAATTAAACCACATGAAACGACCTCTGACAACGGAGTAGTATTGTTAGCAATGGTGATTGGTGATAGTAGCTATATGATCTCCGACAACGGAGTTTTTCTCGAAGACATGTATGGCGGCGATTGAGGAGGGTTCCGGCGAGTATTTACAGAGGAAATGGGAGACTGGCGCGCTGGAGATTTCGCTTTCAATGATGGTTGGAGGTGGCTGAGAGGAGAGAGATTGGGAGGGAAGAAGAAGAAGGAGTTGGAGAAAGAGGAGATATGGGAGAAGTTTTAGTGGTTTCATGATGGGGGGAAGGGGGGAGGAGGGGCTGGTAGTGGGTGGGGGTCTGAGTTTTTTTTTTTTTTTTTGTTTTTTTTTTAATTTTTTTAAATTTTTTTGTTAATTTAAAAAAGGTAATTAAAGGAAAATAAAAAGTGACCGCTTGTTTAGGTCACAAGTCATTTTGGTTTAATATAGGAGAAAAAAAAATACAAACTTGTGTTTATTTTGGGAAGATTTAAAGGTTGGTCCATTTTGGGAAAATGGAGCAAAAATTGGTTCGTTGTTGTTAAATTTTCCTTTTTTATAAAGTGTATGAAATTTACCTTAGATTTAGACAAGGACAAGAAATTAAGAACTTGTTGGCATCTTCTAAATGGTTGCTTCTGGAGGTAATTTAGACAAGAAAATTAAAAGATTTTTGTCTAATTAAAAAAAAATTAATTAAAATAATTTTGTCTTCTAGAAAATAATTAATTTTTTTTAGTTTTAATCTTCCAATTTTTCCTTCAAGATAATTAAATTTTTTTTTTCTTCCAGATAATTTTCTAAATTATAACAAATCTAAATTTAATTTTAAATTACAACATTTTTTTAAAATTTTTTGTAATTTAATTAATCTTCCAGAAAAAAATTAAAAAAATCAGACAATAAATTTTTTGTCTAAATTAGACAAAAAAAAAATATACAAGATAAAGACAAAATCTGAGACAAAAATTTTCAAGCTGTTTTACTACTACGTTGGTTACCATCGTTGAAACCACTACACAACCAATGTACTTCTGCAGTTTGGCCATCCTTTGTGAAAAACACAAACTGTAATTATCTAAAATCACCAAATATAGAAATGAGCTTTGTTGTCGTTTGTGTACATATTTCAAAATTTACTCAAGAGTTACTAACCTTTTCTCATCCTCTATTGACCTATCACTAGGCATCACAAAAAAGTGCTGAATTAACCAATCCTCTGTCATCCATTGGGCTCATTCGGTGTGGGGTTTATGATTTAATTATTTGGCTATCATATAGAATTGAGTGGATCTATATTGATCTTTGATTTATGTACTATTTCTTTCAGATTGGCAGACTTCTATGCTGGATTATTGCTTTTCTGTGAAATGATATTGGGAAAGCTTCATGTGTGCTTTTATGGTTGTACTTGGCATTTAACATAGTCCAATCATGTCATTGACTCTTGTTAAGATTGTTATTGCTTTGCTCACATATGGTGGTGAATAGGGATGTCAATGGGGCGGGGCGGGGCGGATTGTTGGCCTTTCCATCCCCATCCCCACCTAAAATTTTCTTCCCATCCCCGCCTGGCGCGTACAATTCCAAAATCATCCCCGCCTCACCCCCCACTTGGATATCCACCCCCACCTAATCCCCACCCAAAACCCGCCTAACCCTGCCTTCCTAATACACAATCCTACATAATTAATATAGGTTACAATAAAAAAAATAAATAAAAAAAAAAATCATTGTTAATATTACTCACTTTTTTGTTTATAATATAAATGTATTACAAAGTATTATATTTACTATTTTATTTTACATAATTTTCTTATAAAATAGTATAAAAGTATATAATTTTTTAATATATAGATGTGGATATGGGGTGGGGATGAGGTGGGGATGGGGCGGGTACAGCCTAAAATCCACCTTGCCCCACCACACGCCAAACCGAGACCCATCCCCGCCCTACTGGGGTGAGGATGGGGCGGGTCTCCTACTTGACCCGTCCCACTGACATCCGTACTGGTGAATGAGATTTCTTATACAAAATATTTAATAGAGGTAATTAGGTGTGGGAGACTGGGAGTGGAGATAGACCTCGTAAATTATCAAGCTTAATTCAATTTCGTTCCATTTTTTTCAAATGGCAGGGGCACCAATTCAAAGATATCGAGCTAGACTTGGCCATTAAAAAAGCATATTTCGGGATATGGGAATGAAAATTGTATAACATGTACGATCTACCCCTCTTCTCTAGTCAACTTCATATGGTTGTGTGATAAAAGTGAGGAATTTGCCCTAACTATCACTCTTTATTCTCCTCTTCACTTATGATTAATCTACCTTAGTCACTAGCTGTAGTATGAGATTTTTACGTTTTTTATGTGGACTTTAGATTGTAGGCACACAAGATGAATTCAGATATGTGGAGAAAATTCAATTATATTGTTGCTTGTAATGGGTGGAGGCTTGTAAAGGGGTTAAAAAAACCAATATTTCTATGATGTACTTGTAAGATATGTTAACAAGAGAGTATCTTTGCCCAAATGCATTCATATGGAAGTACTGTCATTTTTTTCAGTTACTTAATCACCAAATCACCAATACAGAAGCTTGTGTTTTTGAGCATTTCAGTTTAATGAGTTTTACTAATTTGCCTCTTTCAGGTCTGCTGAGAAGGCAAAACCCAAAGAGCTGGATAAAGATATTCATAAAAAAGACAAGTAGTCGTTTTTGGCGAATAGTTCAGGCTACGCACGGGTCAACAGAAATATTATGAAGAGAGATAAACAGTAGATTTTGTCATATGTACATGGAAGAGATAATTTTGTGCTTTAGCTCCCATGAACAAGCTAATTCTTACGAGGTTCTTAGGTTCAGCTTGCAGTCGACGTGATGGAGAAGAGTAATGTGGCTTACATAATTCTCATTATGCAGTCTTGTTCTTGTGTGATGGATATGGTTTTGTAAAACATTTTTTGTAGATGGAGATAATAGTTGCATTGTGTGATCGCTTGAATCATTTTGTGATCTTAATAAATTTGATATCTTATAAATGCTTATGATATCTTATAAATACAATTTTGACTAGCAGTTTAATAAAGTTTGGTAAACTCATAACATATTAAGAAATACGAGTAAATAATAACAAAGAAATACAAGGTTCATGGTGCTATGTATTGATTGATTATTGATTTCAAACCATCAAAATTCAGTAGTAAATGGTGTTACTTTATCGTACAATAGTGATGGTATGAAAATAAAATGTGTTTTGCTCATTTGAATTTACAATATCTCAAATGATCAAAAAATTACCGTAAATAAGCACGTGCAACTAACAGTTTGTTTGGGTAATGTTAAGGGAAGGAAAAGAAAGGGAGGGAAGGGAAAGGAAGTGGAAGGAAGAAGGACGATTTTTCCTTTCAAATCTCTCCATTATTGGAGGGATCATTTTCTTAGAATTTAGTCCCTTCATTTTTCTCCCCTTCAATTACCTTCATCTCTAATTTTTTATCCAAATGAAAGAAACTCCCTCCCTCCATTTCTCTTCCATTCCTTTCCCTCCATTTCCTTCAATCCAAGCACACTCTTAAGGTGTCAAAAATAACTCGATCCAATCTAAACAGAGCATACGCAAACCCGAATTAGACCTGATATGACCTAACCTTACTCGACCTAGTGGCCCAAATTGACACCTCTATGATGTATGTACAAAACATTATTTTTTATTTTTTTTTTTAAAATGTACAACCTGTTGAGAAAAAAATACAAATGTGAAAGTTCACATGTGGTATTTAGATCCCAATTATATGCTCTCAATTATATACTCAAAAGTACAATAATGTCTAATATTTTATTGTAAAAATTTTACTATAAATTGAGACTTGATGTAGTAGTAAATACTACGGCATTTTCACCCATCTTCTTTCACTTCTTCTTTACTCCTCCTTTCACTGATCAAAACCTTTTTATCGGTAAATTCTTTTAACACGTTATCAACACCAATTCCTAGTCAGGTATATTTATACCTACTTCTCAAAATTATAACAAATAAATACTATCTACTTCTAAATGTTTTGAGGAGTATGCTCTATAGTTGCCCATATTTTGGGAACCTCTATACCAGAAACTCAAACATTTACTGTATCATGTATCACAAAAAAAAAAAAAAAAAAAAAAAAAAAAAAAAACAGTGAAAAATATACTCTTACTTATGAATTCATTAGCCTTTTTATACTTATTATTTTTCTTTCTTTTACGTACTTTTTGTGTTTCCTTCAATTTTCAAACTCATGATCTTTTATAGATATTAGAGCTCTCGGACCACTATGGCTTGCATTCCCAGTGTGATACCCTTATACAATTATAAATATTTATATTTGGATCATAATTTTGCTAGTACATTAGACTATTATATGATATTTTTACAGTTGTACAGAATAGTAACAGATAAACCTACCTCTATAAAAGGCAGATTTTCCCCTGATTTTCACCACAAATCCCTTATCCTTTCCCATTTTTTTTCTTTATCCAAAAATCACCCAAAATTTTTCACCCCTACTTCTTCGATATGTTCCCCGACGACGGCAACCAAAACACCTACACCTTCACCTTCACCTTTGAGGAAGATTTAAGGAAGATAAAACAATGTTTTCTTCTAATTATGGCGCTTGTAGTTCTGTTAGTAGCAATATTAATTTTTATCATGATGTACAAGTGAAGTTTGTTTATTTTGTCGTATTAGTAGATTAAAATCATGTTTTTGTTTTATTATGTTGTTTTGTTGTTATTAATCATCATTATATAATATTACCATTATTATTATAATTATTTTTACTACTGTTGTTGTCATCGTTTTGCTGTTTATGCAACTAATATGATTTATCTTTGCCTAATTATATAATTACTCACAATAATAAACCAAGGGGGAGAAAAGAACTATATTACTTATAGTTTATTATTGTTAAATAAATCTAATTATCATGTGTTTCATTAACAAACTATAAATATGGAAGAATTAAACATATGTGTTGTACGTATGATTTATAATTATACACTATTTATCACGTAATTTGTTGTAGTTAAAATGGGAGATCTTATGAAAAAACAATTTAGCATCCTAGATTTATCTAAAAAGAAATTTTTGGAATGGAAAGTGAATGCCATGATGAATTTAAAAGCTCAAGGGTTGGAGCACACTGTTAAAGATAATAAAAAGTCACTATGGTCAAACAACTGATGCTACCACTTCTGCAATGACGGTTGTAAAACCTGTAACTGAAAGAGAAAAGGCAAAAGCCTTAGTGTCACTAAGGCATCATTTACATGAAGGCCTTAAAACTGAGTACATGATGGTTGAAGATCCCAAAGAATTATGGGATTGTCTTAATGAAAGATTTGGACACCACAAAAAGTGCTCCTTCCTAAGGCATTATTTGGCTGGACAAATTTACAGTTCCAGGATTTCAAATCTGTAATTGATTACAATTCAACCATACATGAGATAGTATCTATATTGAGATACTGTGACAGCCACCGATGAACAGATGATTGAAAAAACACTCACTACCTTTCATGCAAGCAACATACTGTTGCACGAACAATATCGTGAAAGAGGTTTCAAAAAGTTTAATGAATTAATGAGTGTATTGCTTATTGCAGAACAAAATAGTGATCTTTTGTTGAAAAATCATAATCTTAGACCAACTGGGTCTTTGGCCACTCATCATGAGGCAAATGCAACAAGTTCTTATCCACTCGAGGCTAATGCTACACGAAAAGGTGGACGTGGATATTAAAATGGCCGTGAAAGAGGCCATGAAAATTATCGCGGACGAGGCCGAGGATCAGACGTGGTAGAAATAATTTTCAAAGAAACAGTAATTTCAAAAATTATGAAAAACAGAAGGGACAATCATCTGGAAGCCACAAACAAACTCCTTCAAGAGGAAAAGACACATGTTACAAATGTGGCATGTTTAAGGGACGTACTTGTAGTACGGCCAAACATTTGGTAGACCTTTACCAGACTTCTGTAAAAGGCAAAGAGAAAAATGAATAAGCAAATTATGTTAATGAAGAAAATGCTCCATATCCTACCCTTGATGTGTTCGATTTCTTCATGGACAATGCTGAAATTGGAAATGATTTCATCTTTGGAGAAAATAACAATGCTTAGATAACCCATCTACTAATGTAATATATACTATGTTTTGATGTATTTTCTGTTATGTACTGTATTTTAAATATCTAGTCAGTGTATTTTTAATTTCTATAATCAATAAAAGGTTTGTATGATATTATTCTAAACTATTCTCATATTTATGGAGATATGGATATGCCTGAAGTTGGTTCCGGATATCAGTGCCTTTTGGACAGTGGAACAACACACACTATCTTCAAGGATAGGAAATATTTTTCACAACTAAAGTTGTTTCAAGCAAATGTAAACACTATTTCTAGGTCAGTAAAATTAATTGAAGGATTTGGAAAGGCTTGTATAATGCTTCCAAATGGAACAAAATTGATGATCATTAATGCTTTATAATCGAGTAAATCTCGAAGAAATCTCATAAGCTTTAAAGATGTACGCTAAAATGGCTATCATTTAGAAACAATGACAACAGGTCAAAAGGAGTATTTATGCCTCACGGCAGGAAAACATGGCAAGAAACACATTTCTGAGAAATTGCCAGCATATTCTTCGGGGTTATATCGTATAAACATATGACCTGTGGAAACCAATATGATATTTAACCAGAAGTTGGATGACAAACATTTGATTATTTTATGACATGATCGTTTGGGACATTCAGCAACTGGGATGATGCAAAGAATAATAGCGAATTCAGTTGGACATTCAATAAGAAATGTCAAAATTCCTCGATCAAATGGATTAACATGCTCTGCATGTTCACTCGGCAAATTAATAATAAGGCCATCTATGAACAAAATTGCTACTGAATCCCCAAAATTCTTGGAAAGAATTCAGGGAGATATTTGTGGGCCAATTAATCCGGCATGTGGACCATTTCGATATTTCATGGTTTTAATTGATGCTTCTACACGATGGTCACATGTCAGTCTGCTTTCAAATAGGAATGTTGCCTTTGCAAAATTACTTGCCTAAATTATCAAATTAAGAGCACAATTTTCAGATCATACAATAAAGAAAATAAGACTCGGCAATGATGGGGAATTTACATCCCAAACATTTAATGATTATTGTATGTCAATCGGAATTGATGTTGAACACCCAATAGCTCATGTTCATACACAAAATGGTCTAGCTGAATCACTAATTAAGAGATTACAATTAATTGCAAGACCATTATTAATGAGATCAAAATTGCAATCATCTGCTTGGGAACATGCTATAATACATGCAGTAGCACTAATTAAATTGAGACCTACAGCTTATCATAAATTCTCATCGCTACAACTTGTTTGTGGTAGAGAACCAAGTATCTCACATCTAAAAATATTTGGTTGTGCTGTATATGTTCCTATTGCTCCACCCCAACGAATAAAATGGGTCCACAAAGAAGGCTGGGAAGTTATGTCGGGTTTGAATCTCCCTCTATAATTAAATATCTTGAACCATTGACTGGTGACTTATTTACGGCTAGATTTGCTGACTGTTAATTTAATGAAGTAGTATTTTCAGCCTTAGGGGGAGAGAAAGTGGACCCACGCAAGAAAGAAATAGAACTTATTTGGAATGCAACACAACTTTTGATGTTAGACCCCACGAACAAATATGTGTGAACAAGAAGTCAAGAAAATTGTTCAGTTGCAAAGTGTTGCAAATCAATTGCCTGATGCATTTGTAGACACAAAGAAGGTGACAAAATCACATATACCAGCAGAAATTGCCCCTGCACGTATTGAAATCCCAACTAATAATAAGGCCATTGAGAATAAATCTCAAGCATGCAGAAAGCGTGGGAGACCACTTGGTTCAAAAGATTCTAATCCAAGGAAATTGAAAAGATTGGATGGAATAGAAAATGAGACTAATGATGTTCCCCCGTTAAAAGGTCAAGAAAGACCAAATATGGATGAAAGTAAAGAAAATGATGATAATCCAAAAGGGGACAAACAAAACAATCCTACGGGGAATGAACAAGATGTTCAAAACATCAATAACAATGAAATTTCAATGAATTACATCTCTACCAAGACTCGGTGGAATAGGAAAGATGTTATCGTGGATGAAATATTCACAAAGTCCATCGCAATCGACATTGTGTCTGATGAAAATGATGTTGAACCAAGAATAGTGGAAGAATGTCGACACAGGAGTGATTGACCAAAGTGGGAGGAGGCAATGCTGGCTGAGTTGAAGTCACTTGAAAAACGAGAAGTTTTCGGAAAAATAACTTTTACACCAGTAGGTGTAAAACCCGTTGGATACAAATGGGTATCTGTGAGAAAACGTAATGAGAAAAATGAGATAGTTAGATACAAGGCAAGGCTTGTAGCCCAAGGATTTTCTCAAATTTCAGGGATTGATTATGAAGAAACATATTCTCCAGTAGTTGATGCAACTACATTAAGATTTCTGGTAAGTTTGACAGTCACAAAAGGACTGCAAATGCGATTAATGGATGTAGTGATTGCGTATTTGTATGGGTCACTCGATATAGATATTTACATGAAAGTCCCCGAAGGACTAAAACTACCAAAAAACGACAAGCCTAGACAATTACTTTCCATAAAACTAAAAAGGTCACTTTATGGATTGAAACAATCTGGAAGGATGTGGTATAATCGTCTCAGTGAATACCTTGTGAGAGAAGGGTTCAAGAACAACCAAATTAGTCCCTGTGTTTTCATAAAGCGATCACAATCAGGATTCGCTATTATTGCAGTTTATGTTAATGATTTGAATATCATCGAAACCCCAAATGAACTTGAGAAAACTGCAAAATACTTGATGAAAGAATTTGAGATGAAAGACCTTGGAAAAACTAAATTTTGCCTTGGATTGCAAATTGAGCACTTGAGTCTTGGTATTTTTGTCCATCAATCAACTATACAAAAAGAGTTTTGGAAAGATTCCTCATGGACAAAGTAACTCCAATCAACTTCTCAATGGTTGTTCGTTCTTTGAGTATGAAAAACAATCCATTCAGACCACGAGAAGAAAATGAAAAAATTCTTGGTCCAGAAGTACCATACTTAAGTGCAATTGGAGCCTTAATGTACTTAGCTAACAACACTAGACCTGACATAACTTTCTCTGTGAACTTGTTAGCCAGGCACAACAATGCACCAACATATAGGCATTGGAAGGGAGTCCGACACCAACTCTGATATCTACGAGGGACACAAGACCTTGGTCTATATTATCTACCGAAACAAGATGCTTCCCTCATTGGGTATGCCGACGTTAGATATTTATTTGATCAAAATGCCAATTCAAGTCACAAAATGGATATCTGTTCACTTATGGCAGCACTGCAATTTCATGGAAATCAACAAAGCAGACATTGACTGCGACATCCTCAAATCATGCAGAGTTGATAACCCATTCTGAAGCAGGACGAGAATGTGTATGGCTGAGGTCGATGATTAGTGATATCCAAGAAGAGTGTGGAATGAAAGCAATAACAGAAAATACAACCACCATCTTTGAAGACAATACAACATGCATATCGCAAGTAACTGAAGGATATATTAAGGGAGATATGACAAAACATATATATCCCTAAAACAATTCTTCACACATGATCTGCAAAAGGATGAGGAAATAGATATCCAGCAAATTCAGTCTTGTGACAACCTTGCCGACCTGTTCACCAAATCACTTCCTTCTAAGAAATTTGAGCTATTAGTTCACAAAATTGGAATGCGACATCTTCGTGAACTATGCTGAAATCAGGGGGAGCATTATATGCATTGCACTTTTTTTTCTTTCGATCAGGATTTTATCCCACTGGGGTTTTTCCTGACAAGGTTTTTAACGAGGCAGTATACCAAAGCATATAATACAATAATATCATTGTACTCCTTTTCCCTAGTTATGATTTTTATCCCATAGGGTTTTTACCTAACAAGGGTTTTAATAAGGCAACTCACACCCCATTTCATGTGAACATTCAAGGGGGAGTGTTGAGAAAAAATACAAATGTGAAAGTTCACATGTGGTATTTAGATCAATTATATGCTCTCAATTATATACTCAAAAGTACAATAATGTGTAATATTTTATTGTAAAATTTTTACTATAAATTGAGACTTGATGTAGTAGTAAATACTATTGCATTTTCACCCATCTTCTTTCACTTCTTCTTTACTCCTCCTTTCACTAATCAAAACCTTTCTATCATTAAATTCTTTTAACACAACCAATATATTTTTTTTTGATACGATAAAAATGATGAAATACGAAATGAATACCCCGCCAGATATGTATTTTAATTCTTAAACCTCCACAAAACCCAAGCCTTATCCAACCTTCTTCCTCACTCACAGCTCTCCAGCAATGTCGCACATCTTATCCTCCAAATTCCTCCCTTTCAATCCAATACTCCATTATTCTCCTCACTTTCTCTCTCCTCCTCCATTGAAGCCACTCAACTCCATCATCGTATCGGCGGTTTCATCGCCGGAGCGGAAGTCCCGGCGCCGGCGACAGCCAAAGGGGGATGACTCTTCGACGGCGTTATCGGGGACGGAGAAGAGTTTAAGGCTAGTATTTATGGAAGAGCTGATGACTAAGGCTAGAAATCGAGATGCAACTGGAGTTTCTGATGTTATTTATGATATGATTGTTGCTGGTCTTAGTCCTGGACCTAGGTCTTACCATGGCTTGGTTGTTGCTCATGTTCTTAATGTTGATGAAGAAGGCGCTGTAATTTTCTTTCCTCTCTCTCTTCTATCTTTATATCTATCTGAATTTTGAAAGAAAAATTCTAAATTTTAGTTTGATGTGTGTTTGCAACCCTTTATTGTTATGATCATAATTGTCATAAATCTATTGCTACATTTTTGTATTATTGTTTAGTCTTTTCGTCCCACTTTAATACGCCACAATTTCTTAGAGCCTTAGAGGTCATTCCAAGGAATTGACACGAATTATGATGATTTACTTTGGGTTATTATGTAATGTTTTATTATGATACTAGTATATACTACACATCAAATCCTTAATGTCAATTTGTTTGGCTGGTGGTAATAAATGGTGGCAAAGAGGATGCAAGTATGCAAACCCATCCCCAAACTTTCGAGTCTTTCTTCGCAAATTTTCGTGACCTCCCAAAACCATCCTCCAAGCTGTATTAGATGGTAATGAAAATTAATGAAGAAAAAGACACTTTAGTGACTTGGGGTGAACAGTGAACTATACCATGAGAATAAATTCATTCCATAACGCCATTTTTTTTTAACTCCATCCTAATGGACTGTTAATGATAACATGGGAAAATTCATAATTTAAGTTGTTAGATAAAATGAGCCTAGTAATTTGGGACACCCCAAAATAGAAATGTCGCTGATTAAAATAAAGTATGTTAATAATTTTGTTTAAAATTATTTATTACCGTTGAATTATTGGGTTCTATTGGTGTTCATTGATGAGTCGAGGGTTGGCATGGATGTAGATGCAATCACTGAGAAGAGAGCTGAGTGTGGGGCTAACTCCTCTCCACGAGACACTTGTAGCATTGGTTCGTTTGTTTGGGTCGAAAGGCCATGCTTCCAGAGGCTTAGAAATCCTTGCGGCAATGGAGAAGTTAAATTATGACATCCGGAAAGCTTGGTTGGTTCTTGTTGGTATAATGTTATTAGCATAGTTTTTGGTGGCATTTTGTTGATTTTTCTTTTGATCTATCCATAGTGAGTCAAAAATTTGTTTTCAGAGGAGCTGGTTAGAAGCAATCATTTGGAAGATGCCAACAAGGTGTTTCTAAAGGGCGCTGAAGGTGGATCGAGGGCTACTGATGAGATTTACGATCTCATGATTGAGGAAGACTGTAAAGCTGGGGATCACTCCAATGCCTTGACTATTGCTTATGAAATGGAGGCAGCTGGCCGGATGGCTACAACTTTCCACTTTAACTGCCTTTTGAGTGTTCAGGTGTGAATTTTCATTTGCTTTTGCTTCTCTTTACTTATTATATATGAGCTTAGTTGATTAAAAGTATGTCAAGGAATGTAAGTTTCAAATTACATCTTTTGTGGTCTAGTTGCCTGCTAAATTTTTTATTGGATGTAACCCTCAACAGTACTCAATCTTAAGCATGGGTTGTAAAATGTAGGCAAATTGTGGAATACCTGAAGTGGCGTTTGCAACATTTGAGAACATGGAATTTGGAGAAGGTATGCCATTATCTTTCCACTGACTCTATGGTGTGTTGTTTTGCAACCTATGTATTTTGATGTTTGCAATAAAGGGTTTTAGTCCTTGTTTTATTTTTAGAATTTAAAGTACATTCTTCACCTCCACAAGAAGCTAGCATGCTATGCAAGATTAATACAGCATTTGAATTCTGTGTCAACCTCACACAAATATATGTTCACATGTCATAGACAAAGAAAAAGAAAAATGGTCTACCATTGAATAGAAAGAAACGAGAAACCAAAAGCCTAAAACACAGCTTGGAGAGTAGGGGAATCATCACTCACACTAGAGAATTGGAATCATACGGTGGTTCTTTGAGGATGCAAAGACAAGTTTACAAAGTGCCAAAACTATGAAACAATTGAACAAGATAGTAGAATAATACTTGTATTCAATAAGACCAAGCTACATACTGGCCTGACAACTTGTAAACAATGAATCAGCTATGCTGGCAAGTGAGAAGTGACAACATAATGACTAACCTTGCCTAGCATGTACCCAATGCACTGCTAATACATCCCATCTCCCATAAATGAAAGAAAGCTCATGACCACCAATTTTTATATAAACCTGCAGAATTTGTATCGGTAGTTCTAACACTAGACTGAGCTCATGGATGCTATATTTATAATTGCATCTAACTGTCTATATACCGTGGTTTCAGATCTTACTTCTTAACTTTTGCTTGCCAGATTATATGAAACCTGATGCAGAGACATATAATTGGGTGATCCAGGCATATACAAGAGCTGAATCCTATGATAGGTGAGTAATTCCATTATGATTTTTATCCATGTATGGGTCTATCAACTATTTATGACTCTGCTGTGTTTGCCTCAATTACTTCCTTCTATGTATGACTCTACTGTGTTTGCTGCAATTACTTTCTTCTTCCTTTTTCAATGGTTTATTTTACATTTTTTTCACCTTTTTTTTTTAAGCTTAGCTGTAGTAAAGCTTCTTTATACAATACTTGTCGAAGACTTGTTTCTGTTAGTAGATGAAGTATCTAGCTGGAGTTCTTGCACTTGAGTTTAAGGGCTTTACCCTCAAGACTCACCTTGTTGCTTGGAATCTCCTTGTTTTCCGTTTAATGGATTTTTTTTTTTCTTCTTAAAAATATTCAATTTGAATCTAATTCACCTTCCATAAGGATGACAACCATGGTGTTGTTTCAAATATGTGTAACTTTATTTACTTTTTTGGAGGAAAAAATAACTGTATTTGGCACTACCAACAGTCCAACATTATCAACACCAGATTGGTACTAGAACTTTATTTTTAAGGGGGTGGGGGATGAAAAAAGTCTCAATTATTAATAGAAACATTAAACAATTTTACTTTTTTTTTTTTTTTAAAAAAAAATGTTTTATTTATTTATTTATTTTTTTTTTTTTGGGGGGGGGGGGTGGATGATGTACAAACTATATATCTTAAATTGGTTTGGAGGGGTCAGTTATGCAGTCAACCCCGTATATGCACAGAGGCTTTATTTTCATAGCCATTGTATTGTCCTTTCTCTTGTGTTTCTTTAGGCTAAATAGCCTTCCTCCGTCCACCCCATCTCCAACTCCAACAGGATAAAAACAATAAAAATCGAGTCCTACACGCCAGCTCATATCCTAGTTTCATACCTTAATGTGCTGTACATAACCAATTGAAAAGCGAGGCTATAAATTGTATGGAGTTTAAACATGTTAAAGCTTAAAGGTACTACCAAATATGTTGGGTAGCCAAAGTCGTTTGGATTTCGGAAGTTCCAAATATTGAATTGTATGGTTATTCATTAGTTTCTACTTTTTTTATTTCCCTTGATATATTTGCCACTTTTTCTTGATGGGTCTATGGATCTGAATTCTTAATATCTTTTTATTTTTTGGATAGGAATTCTTAATATCTTAGTCGCTATTTACTTTAGCTTTAGCAGATATGATGTTGTGCTTCCTTTTTTTGAAAATTGATAGTATACTCTTTTCCTGTTCTTTTGTTTCATGATTACTTCGACTGTAAAAATTATTGAGTATTTTATGTTTGTGCTTTTGAGCCATTCAGCAGTGTTAATTCCATATGCCTTTTGTTTCTGTTAAATTAGGGTTCAGGATGTGGCTGAGCTGCTTGGCTTGATGGTTGAAGATTATAAAAGAATACAACCAAATGTGAGAACATATGCGTAAGTATCTTTAATTTGATTTGCGTAGTTATGAGGATTGTTGAATGCGTGTCCCTTTTTTATTAGATAAAATTGAGTTTTGTAGCATTAGACCAGGCATATAGCAGTCTGGCGTTCCATCTTATTTTTGTGGAAGAGCATGCTAATTCTTAGACATTAGTTTACAGGATAGATCTTTACATATTGAGAATTTTTTACACTGCATCTTGGCTAATCTTTTTATCTGTAGGATTTTAAGCTTGCAATTTGGAATTAGATAACCAACAACACTTGCTTTCTAATCCAAGTTACCTTTTTTGTCAAATTTCTCGTAACATTTTTTGTCAAATTTCTCGTAACATTAAACATGTAAATGTCTTCAGGTTGTTGGTAGAATGCTTCACCAAGTACTGTGTGACACGTGAAGCTATTAGGCATTTCCGTGCATTGAAAAATTTCGAAGGGGGCGTAAAAATTTTACATAACGAAGGAAACTTTGGTGATCCACTTTCTCTGTACCTTCGAGCCTTGTGTCGAGAAGGTGAAAAATTCAACCTTCTCTGTTATGCCACTGGCAGAAATAGCAACTCTGTCTTAAGACAGTGATTTTATTTTGCTCTATACTTCAGCATTGCATGCTTATCCTAATTATGCTCATTTTGGAAGCATATTATGCTCTTGATACTGCATAATGGCAGAATATTTATATAATTGTTCATTCAATCATGGGCTGGACATTATATATTATAAAAGAAGATTGGAATTCTCAGTAATGTATGCTATTTCCAGTTTCAAGAGCCAAGTAAATTTATTATAAAATGTCCAAACAGAAAATATAATTTTTTAATATTCTTTTTAATTCAATATTATATAAATTATGGACTCATCTTTAAAGAGAATCCTACTTTGCGGGAATATTCTGCTAAGTTTCCTGTGCTTTTAAACATGACTTAAGGTGCCAAATAAAATGTTGGCAGCTCACTCTTGAATGCTAATTTGTTCAGTCTGCAAAACGATCAATGCTTCAGTTACAAATAGTTTAAATATTCTGATGCTTGAGCTCCAACTTATTTGCTGTCAAAATTTGATCCTAACCTGTTGTGATTTGGGGTGGAGAACAGGAAGAATTGAAGAATTGCTGGAAGCTTTAGAAGCTATGGCTAAGGATAATCAGCCAATTCCATCAAGAGCTATGATTTTGAGTAAAAAATACAGGACATTAGTCAGCTCATGGATTGAGCCTTTGCAAGAAGAGGCTGACCTCGGATATGAAATTGACTACATGGCCAGGTGATTAATGTCTGTTTCTTGAGCTTTGGCTTCAGGCTATTTATATTTGGTAATAATTCTCGCAGTATATCCAATGTATGCAAAGAAAATTCCAGTGATTGATTATTCTTTTTGGTAAGCCCCCAGGTATATTTCAGAAGGTGGGCTAACTGGTGAGCGCAAACGCTGGGTTCCTCGAAGAGGAAAAACTCCTCTGGATCCTGATGCAGAAGGGTTCATTTACTCAAATCCAGTGGAAACCTCCTACAAACAAAGATGTCTTGAAGAATTGAAGATACGTCATAGGAAGCTTTTGAAGCACTTGAGGAATGAAGGACCGGCCGTTCTCGGACCAAATGCATCAGAATTTGATTATATAAGAGTGGAGGAAAGATTGAAGAAACTAATCAAAGGTCGTGAGAAAAATGTTATAAAACCAAAAGCGGCTAGTAAGATGGTAGTATCTGAGTTAAAAGAAGAACTGGAAGCCCAAGGTCTCCCTATTGATGGAACTAGGAATGTGCTCTATCAGCGAGTACAAAAGGCTAGGAGAATTAACATTTCACGTGGTCGTCCACTATGGGTTCCTCCAGTGGAAGAGGAAGAGGAGGAGGTGATCTCTTGGTTCTGGATCATATTGCAATCTCTTGCTATCCTTTCTTGTCTTTTTCTACTATATTTTTTTAGTTCTATATTGGCTCTTTAATTAAAAAAGATTGTTTTGACAGGTTGATGAAGAGGTGGATGAATTAATTTCAAGAATCAAACTGGAAGAGGGCAACACAGAATTTTGGAAGCGTCGTTTTCTTGGGGAGCGAGTCATCTATGATAATGTAAATCCCACAGATGGGCAGGAATCAGAACCTGAAGAGATGATAGATGATGCCGATATTGCGGAGGATGCTTCGAAAGAAATTGAAGACGATGAAGCTGATGACGAAGAGGAAGCAGAAACAGAAGTGGAGGTAGAACAAACTGAAAGTCAAGAAGGCCTGGTAGACAGGGTGAAGGACAAGGAAGTTGAAGCCAAAAAACCTCTTCAAATGATTGGAGTCCAATTGTTAAAAGATACAGACCAGCCAACAACCTCGAAAAAATCAAGGAGAAGAGCTTCTATGGCTGCAGAGGTATGAGAATTATGCCATTTGCTAACAAACACGTATTGTTTAGTGCTCTGCACGTTGCCTTGCCTTCTTTTTTCCTACTGTAGTCATTCTTGCTTCCAAGCACCCTGCCAGCACCCCTCCCTCATGCACGATAGTGCTCCTTTTATGTTCCCTGTCCTCCACCCCTTTTAGAGATCGGGGGTCGGTGGAAGCATTCTCTGGCTTTAAAACATGTTAGGTATCATGTGGAAGGAACTCTAATTTCCATTTCTGTCAGCAGATGACAAATTACTGTAGGTCTGGAGTATCATTAATTAGTATGAGTTACTAAAAGGAGGTTTTGTATGATCAAGAGATCAGGTGTTTCTTCGTTTTGAGAAAGTTTGTTTGTGGACTTTGAGTGTATCTCAGAGAGTAGTTGTTGGTGAATCATGCTCCCTCCAATCATCACTAAATTGAAAAATCTTGTTACTGTACAATATAACTATGTCTGGTCTCAGGAGTATAAACTCATTGACTTTCTAATTTTACTGATTCAAGTGCTATTTTTGTATAACTAAGTTTATACGGAGCCTCGTTATATGTTTTTGGGTTGCATTATGATGTTAATTTACTGCTTTGGTAATTGAGACTAATCAATCCTTATCACAAAGGGGGTGAAAACCCTCCAAAAAAGGGAGACCGATCTCTTGATATTTGTGCTCCCCTTTGGAGAGTACAGGAACGTCAGGAAGTTTCTTAAGTTTGTCACTTGCAGGATTAATATAGTCATGATGTATTCTGGTGGGTGGAAATATAAAATTTTTGGTCATTACTACAATTTTGAACAAGAAAGGATATTATTGCATATGCTCATCTATTTGTGTTTTAGCTTGCATGTGTATCAGCCTGCCTCATTCTATGTCATTGGTGCAGAATGATGATGATGATGACTGGTTCCCCCTAGATTTATATGAGGCTTTTGAAGAAATGAGGAATAGAAATATCTTTAACGTAGACGATATGTACACGCTTGCTGATGCCTGGGGCTGGACATGGGATAGAGAGCTGAAGAACAGACCTCCACGGAGGTGGTCTCAAGAATGGGAGGTTGAATTGGCTATTAAAGTTATGTCAAAGGCAAGTTTTTATAAATTATACATCATGATTCCTTTATTTTTACCAGATCCTGGATTTGACTTTTTTCTACAGAAACTCAAGTATGAGAGAGAATTCCAAAATATTAAGTTCTTTGAGCTGGCGTCACTTTGTTTTTTTTACTTGCTGATGTAAATTAAAACACATGTATCTTATCAAAAATAAAATAAAATTATTACACATGTAGATGTTAATTAATTGCTGAAAGTTGTATTTTGTCTCAGGTAATAGAGCTAGGAGGTATACCAACTATTGGGGACTGTGCTATGATCCTTCGTGCTGCCATAAAAGCTCCTCTTCCTTCAGCTTTCTTGACAGTCTTACAGACTACACATAGTCTTGGCTACAGATTTGGAAGGTGAGTTGAGATTTTGTTTTTAACTTGGTTTTTCTTTGAGTATTCATGTCTCCATTAGAAATTTCATTAGTAGATATTTTACTTAATAGTATTCCATAGTAGATGAGTTAAAAAAATTTACCTGTAAGTTTACAGTGCTCCACATTCATAATAAACAACAATGATGTCGTGCTCTTTGACAAAGAAGAATAATTTCCCCGTAATCAACCTTGTTATCCAATTATAGAGATTGAAATTGGCCTGGGGAATGCTAAAGAAGTAAGAAGATGCTACAGATTGGAAACAAACTTGAAACTTCTGCCCATTTTACGATTCCTACCACTTTTTTTTTTCCTTTCATATTTTGTACTTATAACCTGTCAACTTCTGTGGAAATTCTTAGTTCACCTAACTGATCACTTTTCTGTATACAGTCCTTTGTATGATGAAATCATCACACTGTGCCTTGATCTTGGAGAACTTGACGCAGCAATAGCAATTGTTGCTGATCTGGAAACTAGTGGAATCACAGTTCCTGACGAGACACTCGACAAGGTGATTGCTGCTAGACAAACACCTGACAGCCCTTCTGATGAAGCTTCTTGACCTGTTAGATAGTTATGTAAATATTATTGAAAATTTTCCCGTTGATTATGAGCTGTTGGGATTGTGATTTAACCTAGAAATTTAGAACCAGTTTCCAGAATGGACCACAGCGTGGCGAATCTCAGGTTTATTACAAAGAAAATGGTTGTAAGCTTGCAACATAGTGTTAGGTTTTCTTAGAGTAACAAATGAACAATTCTAAGTTGGATCAATACAATTTGGAATATGTGACTTTCAGTTTGAGTCTATTTCAGCAAGGGCCATAATCAAATTATTGTCTAACTATTATGTCTAATTGACAATATTAGTCACATTAATATTGGTAGGGTTGGGTCAATTTCGGTTTAGGATAATTATGTACAAGTCAATTTCTAGGGCCTTGCTCTGTGGTGTATTGTTGTATGAGCAATCCAACTTGAATGGAAATGCTGTTGTCTAATTTTAAATCGTATCTCTAATGATTGTAAATTTGCATTGCTTCCAAGTTATGTAATCCTTATGTAATCACAATTTAATATCATGTGTTTCTTCTTTTAGGACGAATTACAATTCAACATATTTCTCATAAATTTTGTGTTTGTTTGGTTGACATTGGAATTAAATTTCCATATGAGTTGTATTTTTTTGAAAAGTGCACCAATTGGACTCACATATATGCCAATGCACAATTTTAACCATGAATATCTTAAATTATATTTTAGCAAAATTTATAAAAAGTTTATATTATGGACATATGCACTATGATTAATCTAGCAAAATTTTACATAATAACATTTGTCCTTCATATAATTGTATAAAATCAAGTCAAAGTCGGTATGTGAATGCTGCAAAAGTCAAACGATTCACTCGTTTTAAATTATTATTATTAATTAGATATTTATTTACGAAATGAGAGAGAGTGTGAGACCCTAACTTTTAATGGGAAAAAAAGATAATTATTAAAAAATATTAACAATAAGTTCCTAAATCCTTATCGAATGTAAGTTGTAAAAAACAAAAGGCAATCTAAGGACAACCGATAAAAAAAAGTAGACAAACTAAATCGAGATGGAAGAAGATCAAAATCGAACAAAGGATCGAAATTGATTATTACTTCACACTAGCTTGTAGACTTGTCCTCTAAACACACTCCGCCCAAAAGAGGAAGGTAAAGTAGGGCGGGTACACCGGTGGTTGAAGAAGAAGAAAAGTTAGACGATTAGAACTTTAATTCAGAACTTCTTATTAGTGAAGTTTAAGTTACAGAAATACACAACTAACTTCACCTTCTCCGCTACTCCTAAACCTTCCTAATTCTAGATCTTTGCTCATCTCTCCGCCATTTTTGCCGCATTACAATTTCCAATCTTCAAGGTTTTGAGCTTCAATTTCTACTCATTTTCGTGTTGATCTGTTCAAATTTGTTTAATCATTCTCCATTTAATCCGCCATATTTGTGCCAAATTCTTCAATTTTTTGGAAAAAATTGCAGATTAAATTGGTAATCTTGCGGCATTGAGGAGGAGCTATGGCTGTTCCTGTTGAAGAAGCCATTGCTGCTCTTTCCACATTCTCACTTGAGGTAAATTTTTTGTATATTTTTATTTATTTATTTGAATTTTAGGGTTTAATTTTGGTTCATTATGTATTTATTTTATAATTATGATCATGTTATTCAGGAAATTAATCAGAAATATAACTTAATGTGTATAATTAAAGTCTATTAGGCAATGTATGTATATTTATATTAGTATGCACCATTTGCTTTTGAATACTGGAAGTGAGTCAGTGACTCCCATAACCTGCTAAGGTAGTGAGACAATTGATCAAGATATCAAGGAGATTATACTAAATCTGTAAACTGCAATGCTATCATATATATTGTGGAACTTTACTCCTTTTGCAGTCTTTTATGGTAACTCAAGCAGATTAAGGATTTGTTTGTTTATGTGTTAGGATTCTGAACCTACTATTAGGATTTCGTTGGTGTGTAGTATTGCAATTGTATTATAATGTAACATGGAAGATGGGATAAGGAAAGTTGGTTAAGTAAATAGTGGAGGCACACTAGTATAATGCTAATTTTTGTCTAAGCCTCGTATCGTTACCGTTCCAACTTTATTTTTCGAGCAACTTAAATTCCATTTAAACTTTTCTTGATTTTAATATGGAAGTGAATACTAGTGTCAAACATTAACAACAACATTAATATTAATCATTGATTTATCACGTCCTGCTCTATGCTGAGTAAGTGAATATCTTACTTATTTCCATAATTTTGTGCGTGTTTCCTATGACCGAACAACTGAATATTATGTTTCAATTATCAATAATTGTTATGTTGAAATTTGTGCTCAAAAGAGCTGAAAGTTGCTCAATATTGCAAGCTACAGTATATTATTGGCACTGCTGATGATTATTTTCCCTCATCTCGAACCCTTGGCAATTTGTTTTCACTCTGAACTCTGAAGATTGTCAATACATACTCACCCTTAATTATCTCATCTCAATCTGTACTTATAATATTCTTTTGTTTAAGGAGTGTCAATCATCATATACTCTTGTTTTCCTTTTTTTTTTTTTTTTTTTTGTTTTTTTGTTTTTGTCTTTTTTATTTTATTTATTTATTTTTTCATTTATTTTTTTTTATAAAATTAACTCAGAAAAAAATGTATCTCTACATTTTTGAAAATCTTTTTAGGATGACCAACCGGAGGTGCAAGGGCCAGCAGTTTGGGTGTCATCTGATAGAGGTGCAACTACTAGTCCAATTGGTAAGTATTTCTGTTACTTTTTTTTGTCTATTACTCTGTAATAAATATTTATTTGTAATGTAATTTTTCTTGATTTTTTTAATTCTATTATTTGCTTATGTGGATTACAACACACAAAGCGGGATGTTTTGTGTTTTCCAAAGGCAGAACATACAATGCTGAAAGTATGAATTAACTTTTTTTTGCAGAATACAGTGATGTTGCTGCTTATCGCTTGTCTTTATCAGAAGACACCAAAGCTCTTAATCAGCTGGTACACATCTTTGCCTGCCAGCCTCTACTTGTAAAGTTATCAACGCTAGATTTATAAACGTCTAAATTTACCTCATAGCTCTCGTGTATTAATTGCCTTCTCTACTGATTATGTTAAATGTCTGTGATATGCTTCTGCTTGGTGATAGGGATACATTTTAATATATTAATGCTGTTCATGCAGAACACTCTTATCCATGAGGGGAAAGAAATGTCATCGGTGCTTTATACATATCGGAGTTGTATAAAGGCACTCCCTCAGGTGAATTTCCATATATATATATATTTATATTTTTTTTTAATTTTTATAAATGCTAAACTTTCTCTATTGTAATATATACTGAAGCACCATGACCCAAGTTATGTATTACCGATTTTAAACCTCAGAGCTTCAGTGTATTTCATCTTTAGACCTTCTTCTGAAATATATCTAGGCAAAGACATCTTGCTCCACCCATATTCATTTTGTGATTCTAATAGTTGGGAACAATTGCAGCTTCCTGATTCCATGAAACATAGCCAAGCTGAACTATATTTAGAGACATATCAAGTACTGGATTTGGAAATGAGTCGTCTACGCGAAATTCAACGTTGGCAGGCATCGGCAGCATCTAAAGTATACATTATGTGCTTTCTCTTAGACCTCCAATGAATTACACTCTACCTCCTTATATTATCTTACCAAAGCATGTATATAATTACTTGTAATCCAATGCAGTTAGCAGCTGACATGCAACGCTTTTCAAGGCCTGAGCGACGAATCAATGGCCCTACTGTAACTCATCTTTGGTGAGTTGAAAAGCTATTTAACTGGCCTTAAGATCAACTTAATCTTGATTTAAACCTATTTCAACTAAGGTATTGAGCAAAGAGTTTCTGCCCCCACAGTCCCTGTAAAATCTAGGTTTCTCATATATGATATTCTGTACATAATATCAAAAAAAGATTCTGTACATCAGTGGAAGATTTTATTGGGTGTCATAAGAATAAGTGTCCACATTCTGACCTATTTATTATTAGAACTCCTATTTATATTCCTCTCTTTCATCTCCTGACTTATATCTACTCACAACATTAATTCAATAATATCAGAATGTTTAAAGTTCTTCCAAAAGGACTCAATTGTCAATACGTTGTTTGTCCCCTTGTAAAATCATATAAATTGATCGCAAAGTAATATCTTGAAACTGTTTTCTATGCTACAGGTCTATGTTGAAGCTGCTGGATGTTTTGGTGCAACTTGACCATCTTAAAAATGCAAAAGCTAGCATTCCAAATGATTTTTCTTGGTACAAAAGGTACGCTAGCTAAATATACTATCTTGATCTAATTGCTATGTTATTATTTTTAGCTTTTCTTTGCCTTATAATATGCAGATATCGAGCCCTATATGGCTATATCCTTCTCCCATTCTGCAAAAGATTCATATACTTTAAAAAGCCTGAATAGCTGTAAAATGTTCAGATTTCTGCTCCTCCCTGTTGTGTCTAGCTTTGGAAGTTTTCGATGCTATCTTTTCTTTGGTTTTGTTTAGTATCATCAGTGATGTCTGAATTGGATGAGTATACGGAATAATCACTTTTGGTTCTTGTAGCCGACCCCACTTATGGGATTAAGGCTTTGATTGGTTGATTGATAGTGATGTCTGAATCTGCCAGATCAGTGGAAGGGCCGAGGGGGTGTGGAGGAGATTGTGATGATCTGCCAGATCAGTTCTATTGAGTAGTATATCCTTTATTGACTGCCTCTTTTGAAAAATTTGAATGTAGGACATTTACCCAAGTTAGTGTTCAGTGGCAAGACACTGATTCAATGAGGGAGGAATTGGACGATTTACAGGTATGTCATGTCATGCTCACTTTTAATTTAGTATTTGAATCCTCCACTTTGATCGATTTGAAATTAATTTTTACTGAGAAGACTTATTTTATGAGTGTACTTTTTGGCTGTCAGTAGATTTTCTTAAGCACAAGGTGGGCTATTCTCTTGAACTTGCATGTGGAAATGTTCAGGGTGAACAAGTATCCTGAGATATACAAGTTACTGTTTTTGCAAATTAAGATTTTTAGGAATCTAGGTTTTGTAAGGCTCTTTTGATTGGTGGCAGGATATTTTATAAATGCTTTTTATTTAAATCCTGGGATTTCCCTTAACAGTGGATAGTGTAGAAGATATTCTTCAAGCTCTGATAGTATTCACTGTTGAGTCACTGGAATTGGACTTTGCACTTCTCTTTCCGGATCGGCATGTTCTCTTGCGTGTCCTTCCTGTACTTGTTGTTTTAGCAACTACATCAGAGAAAGATACTGAAGCACTTTATAAGAGGGTCAAGATCAATCGACTTATTGGCATTTTCAAGGTATAATAGATGATGTTTCCATATATCTAAGACTTATGGTACATGATGCTTTTCTGTTAAGTATTTTGCCTTCTTGAATTATGGTGCAACATTCAATGCTTAGACTTTTCCGATCCTGATGATGTGCAGAGTGATCCAGTTATCCCTGCATTTCCAGATCTTCATCTTTCTCCTGCTGCTATTATGAAAGAGTTGTCATCATATTTCCCGAAGTTTGTCAGTCAAGCTCGTCTTCTTGCTCTTCCAGCACCGCATGAGCTTCAGCCTCGTGAGGCTCAAGAATATCCTTTTATTGCTCTTCGTTCTTTCTAAAGCAATATTTCCTGCTTGCTATCCTTAAGTCCTTATGCAGTTTAGTATGAACACAGCAAGCATGCCTATGATAATCAATTCTATTTTAAATCGCAATTTCAGTCTGCTGTATGTAGCATGTTTGTGTCTGCAACTCTGTGTACACTGGTATTATTCTATTTTAAATCGCAATTTCAAACCCAAATACTCTCTCTCTCTCTCTCTCTCTCTCTGTATGCTGCCCAAATTATCATTTTCTTGTCCAGTGATCTCTGTCATGAACACAATTTCTGATTACTTCGTCCTCTTTATCATGTGGCTTATAATTGGAATGTGCCTATAATTGGAAAATATTACTGGTAATTTATTATCCAAGAAAACCTTGGTATTGTATACCTGCAAAATGGCCCTTTGGCCTTTGGTTTCTTATGCATTTTCAGCTTATATTGTATAGAATCCAGCAGGAGCTACTGCAAAAGAATGAGTACCTAGCACTAGTTGTAGGCTTACAGCTTGCTGCTCTGCATTACTCTTCCTCAGTTTCTATCCATGTCATCTATGTATCATCCTCTTCTTTTAATTTCTATGATGCACTAACATAACTGAAATCCTTGGGATAATCATCAACTTTAATTTTGCAAAACCAGACTGGAAAACTTTATGTTCAATTAGCTGCTTCCTAAGATAGTTTTGTTTATTGACTATGAGAGATGTGGCTATTTCTGGCTTTCCTTATGTTCATACAATACAATACAATGTGCAAAAGAATATTGGATATGCTATATTTCTTAACTTACATCACTTATCAGAGACAATATCTTATAGTCAACCATATTAGTGCTATTCGGGCTGAACACGATGATTTTACAGTTCGTTTTGCTTCATCCATTAATCAGGTATTGCTTTTCTAATGCTTCCTTGTTCATAACCTTCCACGTGAAGGCATGAAGCATGCTTTGTATGTGCATATTTTGATTCAAGGATATGCTGAAATCAAAAGTTCATGGTTCTGATACCTTTTTTTTAAAAAAAAAATTATTTTATGCAGTTAGATTTATTAAAATCCACTGAGGGTGCTGAAGTTGAGTGGTCCAAAGATGTCAAAGGCAACATGTATGATATGGTTGTTGAAGGATTTCAACTTCTTAGCAAATGGACTGGGCGCATCTGGGAACAGTGTGCATGGAAATTTTCTCGCCCTTGCAAGGATCAATCTTCTGAAGAGTTAAATAAAGCTTCGACATTATATTCTGACTATGAGAAGGCACTGGCACTTTCTGCGTTAATTTTTAGTCTTGCAATATATACATCTCAAACGTGTTCCACCTGCCTCGTTTAATTATTGCAACAAGTAATAAGGAATAAAGAGTGGTTCTAATTTGTAAGGGATGGATGGTGCAATACTAATTCCAGCAACAAGCTAACCTCTGAAAGAAGGGGCTAATGGAATATATATATATATATATATATATATATATATATATATATATATATATATATATATATATATATTTGTTAAAGTATCATGTCATTATGTTTTCTTCTAACAGATAATCTTTTGGCTTGCTGTAGGTGGTGCGGTATAATTACAGTGCAGAGGAAAGGAGAGCACTGGTTGAGCTTGTTGGCTATGTTAAAAGCATAGGATCGATGATGCAGCGTTGTGATACATTAGTTGCTGATGCCTTATGGGAAACAATTCATGCTGAAGTTCAGGACTTTGTTCAGAATACCTTGGCAACTATGCTGCGTACTACCTTTAGGAGGAAAAAGGATCTTTCTAGGTGGGCATTTGGTTGATGACATCAATCAGAATCTATAGTTTAATATTTTAGAATCTGCAGCCTTCTCATTTCTGTGAGAAACCCCCTGACTCTGGGCCAATAGCAGGGACATAATACGCCTCTTAGAGCAAAGGATTAGTTAGCTAGCCCCACCTGGTTATTGGTGATGATTAAGTATTTAAGTACCTCTCTTCTGGAGGAAAATCTTCATCGAAAGAAATCGAGTTGATATATCAATCATATACAAAATGCTATATTTCTGAGGTTGAGGTAGTAGCCAAGTGGCAATACTCTTCATCTCTTGAGGAAAGCCCTGGGAACAAATCTTCAGAGAGGAGGGGGTGTATGTGGAAGTTGAGCCTTGGGTCTGGTCTTGAGAGAGGCAACCGATATTCCAAGGAGTTTGGGCACCAAAAAAAAGCCTATGTTTTCTTATGGTAGGATAGCCACTCTACGATATCTAGTATAGTCTACGATTCTAGTGTTTTAAACAATTTTTTTTCCCAAAATAACATATTGTCTTTAAGATGGATTTCTCATTCTAGCTCTTTATAGGGATATGGAATATGTATCAGAATATTAGACCCCCATTTCTATTGCTCCGGCTTTTCTATCACTTCAATTCCTCCTCTCTTTGACTCTCACTCTCACCTTCATCCATCCCACCACCCTTACTAAAACTTCTTCATCCTCCTCCCTTCTATTTTCAAGTGTTCCTGTACCCCGACTCCATTTTCTCTCTCCTCCCCCCCCCCCCCCCCCGCGAGCAAAAGCTTTCAGTTGCAGTTATTAGGGAAGGCTTTCCAGCTCTCAATCAAAGGCAAGAATAGCAATGGAAGCGTCACTCCAACTCCCCCTTTCTGCAAGGTTGTGAGATCAGAAATGACTGGGGTTGGGTTTTTCTAGATTTAATGGTGGCTGGGCTGTGGAGGAAGCATGTAGCTAATATCTTGAATCAGTATCCTGGCTAAAAGTTTTGATGCATATGTAGCATAAGAATAAGATGCTATTTCTATTCAATTTTGCATGTCATCAATGAGGTTTCTATTATTTAGTCAGACATTGAGTGTTGCCTCTGTGCTGTTTGTTCTATTGGGTTGATCCCTCCGGTTTTCCCCACCTAATACTTAGGATTAATCTTTTTTCAGGATTTTGTCTGATATGCGGACCCTTTCAGCTGATTGGATGGCAAATACAAGCAAACAAGAGAATGATTTGCCATCCCTACAGCAAGAAGGTGAAGAAAGCAAAGGGAGCTACTTGTATCCCAGGCCAGCTGCACCAACAGCAGCCCAGGTCTGTTTACTGTCTGTTACTTGTCCTTGAAATATATTCGTGGTAGGCTGGTAGCTATGACATTTGAAGAGATCCTTTGCTTATTGATTTTAATGAGAGAGCACATTGTCAGATGGATGATATATGGTTCAATATTTGTAAAAGAGAGAGTTTGATAAGCTGAGCGATGTCAGTGAGTCATTGGACAAGTGCTCAGTTTACGCCATAACTAGCCGTAGCCAAAACAAACCTAAGCCTAAATGATCCCAAGCCAAGCTTAATCCAATTAATCAGTGAGGAAGCATATTGGTTTTACCGTTGCCTTTTTTTTTTTTAACCATGAAATGGTCAGTGAGAGTAATCCTGAGCTAATTTAGGCTGTGAGCCCAGATTTAGTTGTGGCTAGCTGATGGTTGCTCACATAGATTTGGGTGAATGAACATTGCCTTGATCCTACCAAGCTCAGGCTGGAATGTGCTTGTTTACAGTACACACCATAAAGTCTGAGAGTCACTTGAGTGTTACTGGCTAGGAGGTTGTTGTATAAAATACTATAGTTTTAGGTCAAGACAACATAAAAAAAATATATACATAAGAAAAATCGAATCCTAAAAAATCACACCCTTTAATTAAATTTGCTATAAAAGACTAATTGGAAACTGTTGAGCTGACCTGCGATTTTATATGATCAACCTGCTCTAGCCAATCTTGGCTACTCACCAAAAAGGACAATTCCAAGTGGATCAGTTCCACCATAAGCAGAATTCGTGGCTATATAAGTATATAACATATTATATGAAATCATATTGGGGTATCACACTGTGTATAAGCTATAAGTAACTGATTCAGCATTCATTTATACTTCCAAAATTCAGGTCCACTGCTTGCAGTTCTTGATCTACGAGGTCGTTTCTGGTGGGAATTTGAGAAAGCCAGGTGGGCTCTTCAGCAATACCGGTTCAGATATACCAGCTGAGGATTTGAAACAGTTGGAAACCTTCTTTTACAAGCTTGGCTTCTTCTTGCATGTGCTAGATTACTCAGGTAATCATCTATTATTCTTAACTCAGCTCATTATTTCTCTCTCTTTGCTGGCTTGTTTGTTTATATAATTATATTTATATTTACCAAGACATGGACAGATACACCTATCCTCCCAAATGCCACAATTATATTTTGGTCCCTCAATAAATGTTGGTTTTGCTGGAAATAATTAAAACATGATCAGCTACTACTTCCTGCTAAGTTGTTAAATTGCAATGTAATGCTAGACTTGCTGGCTTCTAGAGAAATTAAAATTTTCTATGTAGCTGATCTTGGCTCTCGATTGTGTCTGCAGTGACAATAGCAACACTTACTGATCTTGGCTTCCTTTGGTTCAGAGAATTCTATTTAGAAACATCCCGTGTCATCCAGGTGAAAATACTTTTCAATTATGCACCATTCTTCTTGATGGATCACTTCGCCATGTGAAAATGTTTGATTTGAAAGCTAGGTCTTTTGTATTAAAATAGAAAATATCTTCCTTTCCTCGTCTCAGCCTTCCTCGGCACAGCTCTCACTTGTTTATAAATAAATTATTGTAGTTGAGAGTGATGTCACGAAGAAGATGGTTGTTGTAGTAGTTAATGGAAGAAGTAAATATAAATTATAGCCTTGTCCTAAACAGTAAGCCCTTATGTAGTGGGCCTTAGTGTATCCGATTCAGCATACCCGAGTGCCATTTAATGTGGAATGTATCCAATTAAATCTAAATTAATTCACTCCAAGTTTCTCATTGATATTTGTTGTTGTGGGTGGAGGTTTATAGCTTAAATATTACTTGGATATAAGCCAAAAAGAATATAACATACATAAATTATGTTTTTATAAGGCTAGAAATACAGATACAGAATAAAGTTTTGGGTTTACTTCCCCCTAATATGGAATATTTCCCCCTTGCGATGCTACTGTAACAAGTTGTTGCCAAACAAGTCTCATGCTAGGGTAAGTAGTTCTTTGATCTTGGCAACCACATACATAGCTACTTCTGCTCCAAAAATTAGTGTAGAAGAGATCCACTATCACTGTTAAATAATCTGTAGATTGGTTTTTGTTTAGGATAAACTTGGGAGCTTCCAACTGTTTCCTAGCAATTCTTATGTTTAGCTCTGCAGTCATTCTATAGTTTAGTACTCAATTCATCACACATGTAGGCATGACACAATTTGTTTATGAACAAACAAATTGCAGTTTTTAATTGAATGCTTAAATGAATGCAAATTTACTTGTTGCTTGATTGCAGTTTCCAATTGAATGCTCTCTTCCCTGGATGCTGGTGGATTATGTGCTTGAGTCTCAAAATGCAGGATTGTTTGAGAGTGTTGTTATGCCATTTGATATCTACAACGATGCTTCTCAACAAGCATTAACTGTACTCAAGCAGCGCTTCCTCTATGATGAAATTGAAGCTGAGGTACTTTTGGGATTTTTTTTATCCTCTATCCCCTCGTTGAGTAGCTTTGATTGGATATGTGACTCATTTATGGCTGTTGTGAATGCTTGCATATTCTTTGTCTATTGGAAAACTTATTGCTCGTGATTTATCAGTATTTATTGTTGTCATTTCCTGTGGGAGCGGAGTACATGAAGCATACCGTCCTCTTGTTTCCGTGAGCTAATAATAACATGAGTGACTGAATGGTTTAGTGATTGATGGGAAGCTTGTACATGATTAGGGTTTTGTGTGAGCGGAGCATATGAAGCATATGTTGAGTGAATGGAACATTAGAGGAGTTGGGCAACATTAGAACTTTAAGAAGAAGGCAAATGAGGTGATTAGCAGCAATTATAGCTGGAGTAAATAATTGGGGCTTGATTCTTGAGAGAGAACAAATTATCCTTGGAGGATTTGGTTGTGTAGGTAAGAAAGCTGAGAAATTTGATATATAACCTGAGGAAGATATTAAACTATTGGAGGAGTGTGTTGAGTTATGATAAGGATGATGGGATAAGGTGTGATTAGACAGTTGATAAGAAAATTAGAAAATGATTTATCAAGTATGTATTTAGATGGTTTAAATGATTGAAGAGTTTAAAGAATGTTCATTTTTTTAGAATTTTCATTCATAGTTGGGATAAATTTGATATATAACCTGAGAAAGATATTAACTATTGGAGGAGTGTGTTGAGTTATGATAAGGATGATGGGATAAGGTGTGATTACAGACAGTTGATAAGAAAATTAGAAAATGATTATTGAGGATGATACTTAGATAGTTTAAATGATTGAAGACTTTAATGTTCATTTTTGAAGAATTTTCATTCATAGTTGCGAGAAAATAAAAGCTCCTACTATCCTTTATTAAATGTCATGTTTAGAAAGAGAAAATGATTGCGGCAACATCATTTGTTAACACGTGTTTCATGAATTCATGGTGATTTAGTGCTTTTCTACATTATCCTTGGAAATTTGACAAATGTTTAGGACATCTAAATGGGGGAAAACATCACAACCATCTATCAAATATTGTAAAGGACGAGGAATGCTTCTAATAAGTTAACAAGAAAAGGTAGTGCGCCAATTATGCTTCACTTCATTAAACGATGATTCTGGAAAAATTGCATAGAGCAGTTCTAATCTGTCCCACTTAAAGCTTACCAGTCACACCTACTAGTTTTATCGCAATGGTTTTTTTGCTTATCGCGAAATACAATATGAAAGGACTTCCAATCTGACCTTCAAACAAGTTTCCTCCTCTTACTCTTTTGAGCTATCTTTTAGCAATTATTGGCCCCTACTGCACTGCAGCCTCAAAAATAAACAAATTATCTTCTTGGTTCAAGAAATTTGCCCTCAAAGATCTAGTAGTTTCTATTCTTAGATTTGCAGTACTTAATTCTTGATCCAGTTGGTTTGCCCTCAATGAGCATGACGTTCTTAATTTGCAGTCTTTTTGTCTCCTCTTTTCCCTTAATTATTTCTATTTGTAGACTATGCATAGAAAATATCAAAATATTAGTTGCAGATTACATTGATTTACTTGCTACTTTTACACTAGAGCTCATATATGTTTCCGTTAGCTATTTTGACATGGAACTTGAAATTTTCTTTCACTTCTTACAGGTGGACCATTGTTTTGATATTTTTGTTTCCAAATTGTGTGAAATAATTTTCACATATTACAAAAGTTGGGCAGCGAGGTATGGCTGGAAGTGGAAGTGGACCTATTTTAGTTTCTTTCAGTCTGATACTTAAAGTTATCTTCTTACTTTTGATGCTAAAACTTTTTTTCATCTGTTAGAGAATTGCTCGACTCGTCATTCCTCTTTGCAGTGGACAATGGAGGAAAATACTCAGTGCAACCGATGAGATTCAATGCACTATTTAAAATGACTAGAGTTAAGGTGAGCATGATTTTGCATTTCGTTTGGGATGACCATCACTCAATATAGTTTTGTGATCTTCCACCTTATATCATCATGTTTCATTGTGTTTTCCAGTGACTTATTCATTTAGTCATAGGCATGGTCTTCAAGTGTTCCTTAGAAGCTTATGTGAAATGCCCTTGAGTAGTTGAGCCTTGACCGGTCTACTACTAGTACATGATGCTATGATTCACTTGCACATCTATGCTGAATTTTTTTCCTTCTATTGCTTGAGGACTTGTGGTCCTCTGACTCTGTATGTTTTTATTACCTTGTTTCTCTGTATGGTATCCTAAGAAAAATAAAGATGATATGTAACCAGATATTATTAGGAATTAGTGGGGATTTTATCTTTGAGATAAAAATTACACTTGAAATGAAAATAACTCTCTTTTCTATTTTTCCAAAAATTGAATGGTATGTGACAGGAAATTGAAAAAAGGGAATATGCTCACTGTATAATTAAAAAAAAATGGTAGTATGGTACCTTTTCACTCAACTCAATCCGAGCCCTGCCTCCCTGCAAAAGGATAATTGGATAAATCCTATACTATAATGTCTATTAGACACATTGATCTTGCAGTTGAGATCTGGAAAGGTGTAAAACCTCAATATATGTTAATTTCCTTCTTTTTAGGTGCATATTTTATAAGTTCCTGGGTGGGGCAATGCCTCTTGCTGGCAGGTCATCCCACTGCATCTTCTATCTAACATCTCTTCCCTTCTCCCACCCCACTCTTAACTTTGTTTTTCTTGCAACAATTATCTAATACTGTTTATGATGTGCTCATAGTTACTTGGAAGGAGCATTGATTTGAGATGCCTGATCTCACAACGTATGAACAAGGCATTCAGAGAGAACCTGGAATTTTTATTTGATCGTTTTGAGTCGCAGGATATCTGTGCTATTGTGGTGAGTGCTATAATTTTCTTTGATTCTGTCTTCTGAGGATAATTTGAAATCGAAACTCATTTGTTGTTTCCTTTTCTGTATATTTTTATTCCAGGAATTGGAGAACCTCGTAAATATCTTGAAACATGCCCATAAGCTTCTGTCTGAGGATCTGACAATAGACTCATTCAGTCTTATCTTCAGTGAGATGCAAGAGAACATATCTCTTGTTTCATACTCAAGCCGGCTAGCTTACCAGGTTTAAATTCTACCTTTCAGCATATATGTTACTTTGTCACTCATAACTTACAGCGTTTAAAATGGGGCTTGCCTGTTCCTGTCTATCATGATGATTATTCTGTCATTTTTATATGTTGATAGCTTATGAGGCATTGATTGTTGTTGTTGCTGCGATTCTGCGAATGCTGCCTGATATTTTAAATGATGTGATCTTGACACAAGTTATGAAAAATGCTGCGAGCTCTTGGATTTTCGATTCATTATTATGAGATTAATTGATCAACTGATATCCCTGTTGTCTCTGAATTCATCAAGCTCTTGTGGGGATTTTTTTTTTTGTTTTTTTTTTGGTTGTTGTTGTTGTTGTGTGTGTGGGGGGGGGGGGTTCTTGATGAAGGAGAGAGAAGTGTAGTTTTTTGGAATTGTCCTTTTGAGTTCTTTGTTAAATACACGTCTATGTCACATGAGTTTAGAGGCTTTATTGGCTTGATCATTTATAGGCTCTAATATAGGAAAGCAGGATAAAATCCTTGAGCATGTGCTTTCTTTGCTATAACCTGGAGTGTTTGGGCGTGAACAGAGCTCTAGAAATTTAAATGCCTGATTGTTTGTATTGGAGTCATTTGGAGTAATGGCCCTTGTGACTTTGTGCTTTCTTGCTATATCCTGGACTCCTGGAGTGTTTGGGCATGAATAGAGCTCTAGATTTTTAAGCGCCAAATGTTTTGTATTAGAGCCAAATTTTGACCTGGACTGTGTATATATAGATGAAGTTAATAAATTTGAGCCACAAGTTGAGCCATATAGCAATGGGGATGAATTGAAGTTGCTATTAGTTTGAGTCCTAATACCGGTTCCTCTTCATTGATGTCAGAGGCATAAGCTGTCTGTGAACAGTCTTTGTACTCTTTTCTTAGTAGTTTATGTTGTTGCCTTTTCTTTTGCTTTCCGCTTCAAAAGGCCTTCCAAGGCTAGTCATTCATCTGATGACAATACGACTAGTCGCCGACCTTCTTTCCTTCTCATCGAGAGATGCGGCATTACCGGGCATTTCTCGACTGTGTCTCCGAGGGACAGTTGAACGAGCGACTCATGAATGCTGCCAGATTGAACAAGCCAATAACTCGAATGCTTTCGGTCTGTTTTTTGAGCAAGAATCGCAGTGTTACTTTACCTTCACCATGATACAGACTCCAAGTTCTTATGGCAGAGCACGAGGAGATTTTTCATCCTGAAAAACCTTTCACAGGAGCTCAAAAGTTATCTTTTTGCTATGTTATGTAGCTCTCAGTCAAAGGAATTTTATTTTATTTAAATAAATTTTTATTCCAGTAAGCTTTATGTCTTTGTTCAATCTTGAGGCTTGGTTCTGAGAAAACAATATTGTTGAATTGTTTGTTGCATTATTGTCTTCTGTTTCCTTGTCTATTGATTTCTCTGAGGTGATGATAATATAGGGACATGTAAGATTTGGTTGTAGATGCTTGTTGTGTGTATCCAACAATACCTTTGACTGATTTTCTTTTCCTGTAATTTGTAGATCTGGACAGAGATGCAGAATGATTTCCTACCAAACTTCATATTATGTAATACTACTCAACGATTTGTCCGATCACCAAAATCATCCAGTGCTCGAGTTCAGAAGCCATCAATGCCATATGCCAAACCAAACTTTTACTGCGGTAACCAAGTAAGATGGGTTTACTTCACTTCTCCCCTGGCTAGACTCAATATAATTCTTTCTATTTCATATTAGCAATCATAAGCTTAGTTCTCACTAGTATCATTTCAAATATGGTATATCAAACACTTTAGTTAAGAGGCATCAACCTTTATGCTAATATTGGTCTGTTGTTGAACATAAGTTACATAACAATCAAGCCATTGCTCTTAGCCTTTATGCAATTATTGTCTCAGACTCTCAGCATTCTTTTTCTTGCCATATTGCTCAATGGACATAAGAAGCTACCTAAGTTTCTATTTTTTTATTTATTGTTTCAGGATTTGAATTCTGCACATCAAAGCTTTACGAGGTTGCACAATGGCTTCTTTGGAATGCCTCACATGTTTTCTATTGTCCGCCTTTTGGGAACCCGTTCTTTACCATGGCTGATCCGTGCGCTGCTGGATCACATATCTAATAAGGTTAAAAATTCTGTGTACAATTAGTTACTTAAGTGTCTTCCACGTACACAACAATGGCCCAGTATATGTCCTGCTTAATGGTGGGGGGTTAGTGAGATTAAGCGCCCCCCCCCCCCCCCCGCCGCGCACACCACAAATTTGTAGACCATTTTTCAGATTTTTGGAAGGGTATCAATTTTGATGAAAATTTATTATGGTTGAATCAAGATGCATGTATGTTCACAAAGCTGTTTAGTTGACCCATATCTGTATCTCATCTGTAGTCACTTAATGAAACAGATAAGTTCACTTGAAGCAATGATTACAGGATTGCAAGAAGCATTGCCCAAATCAATAGGTTTGCTACCCTTTGATGGTGGTGTGACAGGTACAATCTGTTTATTTATTTATTTTTTTGTTGGGGGGGTGGGGGGTGGTTATTACCTTTCCAATTCTTTCAAATTAAAATAATAATGATTTACTATCTAGGTTGTATGCGACACATTAAAGAGAAGCTTAACTGGACCTCAAAGGCAGAACTAAAGCAGGAAGTTCTTCAGGGGATAAAGGAGATAGGAAGCACACTGTATTGGATGGGTCTTCTAGATATTGTATTGGTAAGTCCTATAATTGTATCTGCATGTTCTTTTGATATAAAATTATGTTGTATGTATCCCTAACTCCCTAGGTGTAAGAATCTAAAAGTAGATATTTTGAACATTAAATAACCATTGACGACACCTATCAATGCATGATTTTGTTTTATCTCCAAAATTAATACTTTGTACTATTTCAGGAAAGTAATCAATGCTTTGACAGTTATATGTAGCTCTTATGGATATATATATAGCAAATCCATTTATTTAAGATTAAAGCACAACTTATGACTATTAATTACTGTTATACAATTGACACATTTCAGGAGTCCTCACAAAAAACAAAGTGACCCACTAATTGTGTTGTTGATTTGTTAGACTTGATCTTCTAGATTGAGACTGATGCAGAAGACCATAAACTCATAAAAGAAAGATCACTGTATTCCAAAATTGAGTATACAGTTTGCTACAACTTGAGTCTTGACTCTATCCGATAATCTATGTTTTGGCTTGATAGAACTATAGAAGGCCCTATTAACACCAATTAAATACAAAATTTTCCCAGAATTAGCTGGAACATGGAGGCAGGATAAAAGGGAACCACATATCAATACAGATATCTGATTATATGACGATGACTTCCCATCTTTGTTTAACCTTGGAGCAGGATAGGCTTTTCTTCTTTTTTTTTTCCCCTAAAGTATCTAGTGGTATTAGCGCTCTAGAACATCTCTGATACTCTATACAGTAGTCACTTGGTATCTGATTATAGAATATGCTGCCTAATTTTCATGATTTACATAGCAGATGAGCAAGAAACAACTTTTAATCATATATACTTTGTCGTTTGCATCAAAAAATGCATAGCATATTAGCACGAGCAGATGAGCTCATCAAGTTATAACCAAGCAAGTGCTTGAAGGTGAAATTTCTTCTAGTTATTCACAAAGTAATGTTTTTATTCTTGCAGAGAGAAGTCGATACAACACGCTTCATGCAACTCGCACCCTGGCTTGGATTCATACCTAATGCGGATGGGCAAATCCTGCTATCACAAGGTGAGGGTGAAAGCCCTGTCGTCAACCTCATGAAGTCAACAACTACTGCGATTGTGTCGAATCCTAACTGCTCAAATCCAACTTCCTTCTACACAATGTCAAAACAGGCTGAAGCAGCAGGTATAAAGACTTCTCCATATTCTAGCCATCTTCTCTATGATCTTATTCATGGATGTCAAGCATGTTGTGAGAAGTATCAAAAGACAATTAGGTCATGGACTCATAGTTTACGTCATCATAATGCCATAACTACTTTTCTATTGACAAGAACAAAATGAGTTTCCAATGATTCTTTTCAAAGACATGGATGGACAAACCAAAAGTCTTGCAACTGCTCTTTGATTTTTTGCTATTTCATATCAAAGGAACTCATGCAGACAATTTTCATTGTTTTTCAAATAAAATACATTCATTGACAACCTAAGCTATGATAATGCTAGGTATCTTGTATATGCGTAACCTATGAACTGCCTGGTTGCAGATCTCTTGTATAAAGCTAATATGAACACTGGAAGTGTTTTGGAATATGCTCTTGCATTTACTAGTGCAGCACTGGATAAATACTGTAGCAAGTGGAGTGCAACACCAAAGACTGGATTCATAGACATTACAACTTCAAAGGACTTCTACCGAATATTTAGTGGCCTTCAAATAGTAAGTGATGTGCAATTGCAGGTCTTTTGTTCTTCATTAATTACCCATCAGGAACATATGTGCTTCTAGATTATTTGGTTTGGTTATTGCCTGAGTGTTTTATGATGTGTATTATGGATTCTAATTAGTTGCAGGTATAACCACATCGGAGAAATTTTTAGGTCTTTGTGACTCTGCAGTCACAATTTCACTACTAATAACACGGGCTCTAACTCTTTGGGCTCTTCTGAATAAGCTTCTACCAGACTAAGTGTTTGTTGTTTACAAATTCAATTATTGGATCTAGTGGAATCATCATTTATCATCAGCTGTGTGACAGAACCAAATGTAACATAAGCTCTAGTCCTAAAGTTAGATGTAAAATCTGAAACTCTTTAGAATATAGGTGGCAAATATAATCTCCAAATTGAAAATGCTCTGCATGAGGCTTGGGAAGGCAGTAGAAAATCTTAAGAATGCTACATATTGTTTCTTCATATCTTATTCCTTCACTATCCAGGGTTTGATGAAAATAATCTGTTTGTTGGCTTTAGGCTGTTTACAACTGTACACTTGAACCATTCTAAAACAGGATGCCACCCTAGTCGATAGTCCTTTTAGAGCATTGGGCTAATGTACGATACAGTTTGGTATGTTACCGCCTTATCAGCCTGATGTAATAAATTCTAATGGATGCTGTTTACTAGGAATTTAGTTTCATATACTGCTTATTTCAACAAATTACTAAATTTCTGTCATGATGACAAGGCCCATTTCATGTACTTTGCTGGATTAGAGAAAGGAGTAGAACTTTGTATTCAATATGGGGAAATTTGGGTGATATCCTTGGTGGGATTTAGGAGCATCACTAGAGGCATTGGGGTGATGGTATGATGTGATATCCCATTTTGAGGTAAAATAATTATCTTGTGATGGGAGCAAACTTCTCTCTTGTATATAGACAAGTGCTCACAATTTACTTGAGCATTCATCAGTAATTATCAAGATATATGAGAAAAGCACTTGAAAGTGTATTGAAGAAGAAATTTTTTTTTCTTATTCAATTTCTAACGACTTTGAACTGCAGGAACATTTAGAAGAATCTGTTCAAGGAGTCCCAAATAGTCGTGAGATGCTGGGAGATTCAGTAGCTTGGGGAAGCTGCACATTAATATATTTACTTGGGCAGCAGCTGCATTTTGAGCTTTTTGATTTCTCATATCAAGTCCTTAACGCAGCAGAAGTCGAGGTTACAGAACTTACTCTAATGCATAAAAATGTTCAGGGTATCCAGGTAAGACTCGTTATTATTCCATTATTATAAGGATTTTGATTTCTATTTACCATGTGCCTTCAGTTGTACATATCTGTGAATGCTGCAAAAACGTTGTCCTGAAATATCTCGATTCCCCAAAAAACCTGATAATGCATCTCACAGAAGCATAAACCTGAGTCCTGAGTCAACTAAGCACAGAAAATTTTGTTAATTTGTGCTGATGAACTGATTACTGAGAACAAATCTTTATTGGACCACTCTCTTAGATCTACATATGTCTGAACTCTGAAGTAATAAATAATCATACATGTGTATAAATCTCCTCCTCGGACATAAAGATAATGTTTTGTTGTCAGTATTATTTTGATTTTTGACTATCTTTGATTTCACCTTTATTACTTTGAATCCATTTTCTCTGTCAGCCAATCACAAACATGTAATGGTAAAAAATTATTGCTTTATCTAGGGATTCTAGACATCCCTAGAATGACACCACATCAGGATTTACAGGGACAGGTTGGGTGTCAAGGTGGGCTATTAGAGTTTTCCCAACATAGATCGATAGGAAAACTTAATTTTGAATGGCTGAATAGGAATTGCTGGGGAAATAGTGTAGGGTAAAAATTTTAACCTGTGGCATGGACTATGAAGACAATAGTGATCCTGGGAGGAATACTCTTATTTTAGAAATAAAGAGACATCTCCTTATAAGAGATTCCCCTTATTGCTTTGATTCTTGAACAATGTTGCCGAAGAATCTGACTCATAATTCAGATTTATGACCTATGCTTTATGGAAGTTGTTTAAAATGTTTTATGATACATTCCTTTAACACCTCAGAGTTAAACTGATTTTTCTGCCTTTTGGACTGGAAGGGATGGGAACCCTTGATAGAAGCCATGAAGAAAGCAAGGAGGTTAAATAATCATGTGTTTTCAATGCTAAAAGCTCGTTGTCCTCTTGAAGACAAGGTAGCATGCGCAATAAAGCAAAGCGGAACACCTCTGCATCGAATCAAGTTCGAAAACACAGTTTCGGCTTTTGAAACCCTTCCACAGAAGAGCACCTAATTCTTTCCCTGTGTTAATACAGCTGATTCAGGTTAGGTGGTTTTATAGATTCCAACTTATACTGAAGAGGGCTAGTATCAGCTACTTCCAAGCCGCAGTAAGAGAATTGCCAGGGTTATCTGTATACTAGAATTGCTGAAGTAAATACTTGTTCTTACTGTCTTACTATCCAAACACTGTCGCTATTGAAACACGGGTTGGCTCAAGTGCTACTTCATGATCCAAATGGAGCAACCGCAAGTGCTAGCAATAGTTGCTGGACTCTTCGTCGATTTCCTGCATTAATGGAGCGTCTTACCATTTTCTTGTCACACAGCTACAGGTTGTCACAATATATGTTGTCAACTTGCCATGTATGGTATATGCTTGGTTTGTGTAATTGACTAATTGTGTATCAATGTACCTAATGTGTTATGTATACGTAGTATTATGTAATTATCATGTATGTCATAATCCTGTAGTAGTATTTTAAGTAATCGGATAATGTTGATTGTTTATTTGCGAATAACTAATTAATCATAGAACTGTATGGGTGCATTGATGAATACACCTTGCCAAGCAAATAAATATATTACTCTTATCATATCATCTTCCCCATTGAAAAAAATATGGAGTACGGCGCTACGATTAGAAATAAATAAATAAAATAGGGAATAAGATTGAGTGAAACATCAAATTCAAACATGTTATTGTCATTATTCTTACTAGATTTTTTTTTTTTAAACCAGATGCAACACTTTTATTTTTGAACGGTTTAAATATAGTTGAGACATTAATAATTTTCACTTTGGGTTCATTAAATATTCCTAAGCATTATATTTAATTCCTAAGCACATTTAAGAGTCAAAGTTTTAGAAAATAAGATGAACAGTGAACCTCAAGGGAGGGGAAAGGGGAGGTGTATGTTGATAGTGATCGAACTTTATTTAAATGGTAGAAGCCCAAAGTTCAGAACCTTTTTATTCAACAAAATAATGAATGTTTGGTGGATTGCTTAATTATAAAACCATGTGCCCTAAAATTATTGGTCAGATTGCATTTGTCGTGAAAAAGTCAGAAACAATATTTTTAGATCCAATTCCAATTATAATTATAAATTTGCTTCTGCCGTGGAAGTTAATTTTAAACCTTTGTCACCACCAAAGTGGTGTGTGCTATAGAGTGCCTAAACCTTACGTATATATATTTTTATCAAAGACTAAATACTTAATTAGTTACACCTTGCCAAAATAAAATAAAATATATTGTACTCTGTTGTTCCATACTCCGTATTTCGTTTTTGATATTTTTCCTTTATTTGTTATGTTTTACATATTTATATAATTCCAAAGCAATTATTCTCATTTTAATCCTAAACTATTATGTTAAATTTGTTTAGAAAATTATATATCAATTATAAGCATTCATTATATCCATTTTCTTAATAACCGTGAAAACGTAACAATAAAAAAGAAACAGATGGAGTAAACCAAATGCTATTCATGTTTATTTCTTGTAGGATGTGAAGTTCATATGCATAAAAAGTTTAAAAACAATTAAAGCAAAATCATGCTTACCATTTGTGTCTTTTTTTTCTTCTTATTTTTGCCTTATTCTCGTCCAACTTCCCATTAGATAAGGTAGGGAGAAGGGAGATCATCTAACTCTTTCATGGAAAAGATCTTCCATCTTCCCCTTTCACTGCAAAAATTAAATGGCATAAGATACTCATATTCAGCTATGGTTATTCATTTGTATTCTAGTGGAGATTTTTCTCCATTTTTTACAAAAAAAAAAAAAAAAAAAAAAAAAATTCTTAATATCTTTTTGTGCAAGATTAGTCATTGCATTTTGAGGTTAGTATTTACACTAAATATGATTGGACTTAGTTAAGTAGAATGCTTTAAGTTTGGAATATGACGATTATTAATCTAAAGCTTGGATACAACATAATGAGCATCAATGAAATCAGCTCAGCCAGATACTTTTTGGTTACTAAAAATAACAATTTAATACGAGTACATAACATTAGAAAATTTTGGGCACTGACAATGTCCCCTGAATATATCCTTGGACTAATTGAGATATTTTTAGTCATTATTACATGCCAAAATTGTAATAGGATAGTTTGAACTACCAATTGAGATATCCATTGTAAATTAAACTATACTTTCAACTTGGCCTTGGAGTTTGACTCGATTAGTGAGTTGCATTCGTTATTTCCTTAGGCCATACATCACCAAGTCGCAAGGGCCATACATCACCAAGTTGCAAGGCTGATTAGCATATAGTAGGGGGTGTTTTTTTTTTTTTTTTTTTTTTTTAAAATGTGTTATTTTAGCACTACAATGACATAGTCCAATTTATTTGCTGGAGTATGCTAGTTTACTGAATATTCAACTTGCTACTTGTACTAGAACTTGTCAACTTGGCTTTTCTACGCTATTGTTTTTGACTTTGTTTTACAAGTCTTGACTTAATTCCATTCGACCTACAAATCTCTGACTTGTTGACTCTATAAACAATATTTTCATTCCTAGTTTTTTTGGCCTACTAACTGTTATTTTGTACTACATTGCATATTTGCATTTATTCGACTTTGGTTTAAAATTACAAATATCATGTGTTTTTTGAGATAATTCTAATAATACGACGACAAACAACATCTTATTTGATTGGTTATTTAGTAATTATTAATTCAACTAAATTAATAGGATTAGAGGTAGGAGATAAATGCATTAATTAGTTTAAGCTTAGGTTGGGTTAAATTAGATTGGATCAAATTCAAGTGAAGAGTGATTTGGTTTAGATTGAGTCAAATACATGATAAAATCTATTGTTAAGTAGGTTATGAAAATTAGGCGAAGATTTGTCTGATTCATTTTTTGTGTAAATCGATTAGAGTTGGGTAAACTTTAATTTGGATGGTAGACATGCGTCCATGAGATCTAGACAAGATAAAACAAACTTGACTTGAATTATCTAATTTATAAGTAAAAGTTATTTTAGTCATTTGAAATTAGATGACCTGAAATTGATCTGAACTAAACTTGACTCGACCAAAATCAAAAGCAGGATGATAAATCCACAGTTACTCAAACTCAATCTGTTCCCCAATCAAAACATACATCACCCAATTTCAGGTAATTAATCCCCCAGATAAACCCAACTCGTACCCAAACCAAACGTCTCGATTTGATAATCGCGAATGCCACCTCAATGCGGCCTTTTAATTAAAATATTGTCAATTTAAGAGATCACTAAAGGGCGGAAAAGTGACTTTTTGGGAAAATCTGTCATTTTCCTGTACTGAAAACGAAGCAAAGAGGGAAAATCTCACTTTGTTTAAATTTGTTTTTAGAAAAAGAAACGTATTTATAATAATCTTCAAATATCCACTTCTGGTGGGTTGCTTGCCTCTGTATCTGAAGAGTTGGCCACTTTTTTAAACCCATTAAAATATTTTACCAAGCTTTTCAGACGGCATGATATGAGAGGGATCCCATAAATGGTGATTTTGCATGCTTTGTCGGCCATTTTCATCTTTTATTTTCTTCTCAATCACATAAATTGTTAACAAAATGATTGTGTCTTTTTAACAATTTTATTAGATGGGATTTTCAGTCTTCCCCTTAATCATCAGATAAAGTTTATTCTAATTTGATTTCTTCAACAATAATTATCAAATTGGATAAAGTTTTTGAGTGAAATTTCATCAAAGTCAAATACTTTCTTCTGCCAAAAAATCATTTCTGTGAGAAAGTTGAAAACTTTTTGCCTAATTAAGTTTTTTTTAAGGTATGCAAATTCTCTTCTTTCCTACACCATTGACTTCATTTTCAATGAATTTTTCACAAACAGTTCTTATTGCAGAACTTTGGGATGATTAAATTGGGTTTATTTTGTATGTAAATATACTTTAATCTTGATTTTTTTTTTTGTAATTTTTATGCAGAATTTTCAGTTTTTCTTTTGGGTGAATTGTGAATTGGGTTGTATTGATTTTGGGGTTTTGAAACTAATTTTGTAATGGGTAGTTTAAATTTGTCAAATTATTACAAGATTTTGATTGTATTTCTTGTTGTAAATACCCTTTTGAGTGATCAAACAAATGGCCTTAATTTGGAGGGTCAGTACCTTTTAGATTTGAAGAGTAAAGTGGTTGATGAATTTGATGATCTGGGTAATTGGAATCCAATGGACCAAAACCCTTGTAAATGGAAAGGTGTATTATGTAGTAATGATAGTAACCCTGTTGTAGAATCTCTTAATTTGAGCAATTTGAATCTAACTGGATCAATCTCTCCTAGTATTGGTGGATTGGTTCATTTGATTCATCTTGATCTGTCCTTTAATGGGTTTTATAAGAACATACCCAAAGAAATTGGGAACTGTTCCAATCTTCAAACTCTATCTTTGCAGAACAATCGTCTTGAAGGAAACATCCCTAAAGAGTTGGGCAATTTGTCAGCTTTGACCTATCTGAATGTCTGCAACAACAAGCTTTCTGGGCCTATTCCTGAGGTGCTTGGTAAAATGTCTTCTTTGTCAGAGTTTGTGGCATACACTAACAGTCTCAGCGGTCCGTTGCCTCGTTCCATAGGGAACCTGAAGAAATTGAAAAGGTTTAGAGTGGGGCAGAATTTCCTTTCTGGTAGTATTCCTGCAGAAATAGGTGGATGTGACAGTATGGAGTTGTTTGGTCTTGCTCAAAATCATTTGAGTGGGAACATCCCTAAAGAGCTCAGTTTGCTGAGCAACTTGACTGAGTTGGTTCTTTGGGGTAATCAGTTATCAGGGATTATCCCATGGGAGCTTTCGAATTGCACATATTTGCAAACTCTAGCTCTCTATCAGAACAATCTTGTGGGTGAAATACCTAAGGAGCTTATGAATCTTAAGTTCCTTAGTAGTTTGTACCTATACAGAAATGCTCTGAATGGGACTATTCCGAAAGAGATTGGGAGTCTTTCTGCAGCAAAAGAAATTGATTTTTCAGAAAATTTATTGACTGGAGAAATTCCTACTGAAATTAGTAAGATAGAAGGGCTAGAATTGCTCTACCTGTTTGAGAATCAGCTAACAGGTGTGATCCCTGAGGAGCTTACAAACTTGAAGAATCTCAGTAAAGTCGATCTCTCGATAAATTTTCTGACAGGTACAATTCCTGTAGGATTTCAGAATTTGCCTCAGCTCCTGATGTTGCAGCTTTTCAACAATTCTCTTGGAGGTACAATTCCTCAGGAGCTTGGATTGCGTAGCCGGCTGTGGGTTATTGATCTCTCCTCGAATAATCTGACAGGAAGAATCCCTCAGAATCTTTGCAGAAACTCTAACTTAATTTTGTTAAATCTTGGTGCAAACAAGCTTTCTGGAAATATCCCATCTGATATCATCAGCTGCACACCACTGGTTCAGCTTCGCCTGTATGATAATCGTCTCACTGGAAGTTTTCCAACTGATATCTGCAAGTTAGTGAACCTCACTGCTGTTGAATTGGGAGTAAATCATTTCAGTGGTCCAATCCCACCTGAGATTGGAAACTGCAAAAACCTACAAAGGCTTCTATTGGCTTACAACCACTTCACATCGGCTTTGCCTGCATCAATTGGCAAGATTACGCAGTTGGTGGCCTTTAATGTCTCGTCGAACTCACTCAGTGGACCTGTACCATCTGATATCTTCAAATGCAGCTTGCTACAACGTCTTGATCTCAGCAGGAACAATTTTGTAGGCACTTTGCCTGATGATATCGGTACTCTTTCTCATTTAGAGCTTCTGAAGCTTTCTGACAACAGGTTCTCAGGTAGAATACCTGCAGTTATAGGGAACCTCCCTCGTTTATTCGAGTTGCAGATGGGTGGAAACTTGTTTTCTGGAGAAATCCCTCCAGAATTGGGTAATTTATCAAGCCTTCAAATTGGTTTGAATATAAGCTACAATAATCTATCTGGGAAGATCCCCTCAAAGCTTGGAAATCTTGCGTTGCTGGAATATCTCTACATCAGTAACAACCAGTTAATTGGCCAAATTCCTACCTCATTGCAGAGACTATTAAGTTTACTCGGGTTCAACTTTTCTTACAATGACCTCAGTGGTCCTATACCTTCTATGCCTGTTTTTCAGGGTGCAGCTCTTTCGAGTTTTGCTGGCAACAAGGGTCTCTGCGGCGGGCCTCTTGGTCCTTGCAGCAACGTCGACTCTTCACTCTCAATTCCTGGTAATTCTGGAAAGGGTGGTTTCCGTCTTGGTAAAATTGTTGCTATAATTTCAGCTGTTATAGGTGGTGTTTCTCTATTCTTCATTGTGGTGATTTTATACTTAATGACTCGCCCAGTCGATATTGTTACCCCATTGGAAGATAAGTCCCTCAGTGATATTGATTCAGATATGTACTTCTTTCCAAAGGAAGGATTTACTTTTGAAGACCTTCTTGCAGCCACTGATGATTTTCATGACCGATTTGTGATTGGTAGTGGAGCTTGTGGGAAAGTGTACAAAGCAGTTTTACCTTCTGGTAAAACTTTTGCTGCAAAGAAGCTGGCATCTAATAAGGAAGATGGAAACATCAATGACAGTTTCAGGACTGAAATTTCGACTTTAGGTAAAATTAGGCATCGCAATATAGTTAAGTTGCATGGCTTCTACTTTCATGAAGGTGCTAATGTTCTCCTTTATGAGTTCATGCCAAGGGGAAGCCTCGGAGAACTTCTTCATGGGCATTCCTATAATCTTGATTGGCAAACCCGGTTTCTCATTGCCTTTGGTGCTGCACAAGGTCTCTCTTATTTGCACCATGATTGTAAACCTCGGATTATTCATCGTGATATTAAATCCAATAACATATTACTAGATGAGAATTTTGAGTCTCATGTTGGAGATTTTGGCTTGGCAAAAGTAGTTGACATGCCATATTCCAAGTCAGTTTCTGCGATTGCTGGATCATATGGATACATTGCTCCCGGTATGTTCTTTCTCCATTATTTCTTTCTTTTTCATAGCATATATGATTACATGTGTTTATACATTGGTAAAATCTTTTGCTGCATGATCCATAGCTATTAAGGCGTTGGTTAGAATCTTATTATAATTTCTGAATATGCATTTGCTGCATCAAGTTTGCTGATGCAAGTATTTTTCCTTTTAATTTCAGAATATGCATACACCATGAAAGTCACAGAAAAATGTGACATATATAGCTACGGCGTGGTCATGCTGGAGCTGTTGACAGGAAAAACCCCTGTACAGCCAATAGACGATGGGGGTGATCTGGTTTCATGGGTCAGAAACTATGTCAAGAAGAACTCATTATCGACTGGTATTTTTGACACTAGATTAAGTTTACAAGATGAGAGTGTTGTTGCTCATATGACAATGGTCTTAAAGATTGCTTTGTTGTGTACTAGTATGTCTCCTCACGACCGCCCCACAATGCGGGCTGTTGTGTCAATGCTCATTGATTCTAATGATCAAGAAGGTCACTATAATCTCTTCCCGAGTAGGGATGTCAGTTATAAAGATGAACCATTACAGTCGTAGATTTTTACTCCTTTTTTTTCAGATCAGATTTTCTTTTGTATCTAGAAATTATAGTTGTTTAGCAGGGCAGAATATCCTTGTATCAATTACAATAAGCAGCTAAGCTATCCTCAAAACTTGTATATATATGAAATAATGAGGTCCATATTGCTTGAAAATTCAGCTAATTAACAGATTACATCTCACATTAACTTGAACTCTTTTTTCTGGTTCTGTTTGTTTATCTAATTTGTAGTTTAATAAATATTATGTAAGAATTTCGGCTCCAATGCGTGGATCAAAGGGTATGACTTGCATTCTTGAATAGCCTAATCATCATATTGAACCCCATATACTACTACTACGTTCTATATAAATTATTTTCACTTATTTTACGAAAATTAAGTAGGGTTCAGAAAATAGTTGAATTGATAATTGTATATTTTATACAATTCGTACCTACATATCTAGTAATCATCATGTGATATTGATACAATATTTCATTTTATTTTATGCTGCTTCTTTAAGATTTCCATTCCCTTTGGACAATTGAGATCTTGTTTGGATTTTGGATAGAAAGATGAAGTCATTTTGACTATATTTAACTAAGAAGAAATCTCCAAAGGAGATTACTTTGTACCCAACAAAGTGGAAACCATGTGCCAAATAAAATTAACCAAACAAATGAACAAATTTGTATAGCAGTAATCCATAACAACATTTTCCTTGAGTGGAATGAGATCACCCACCATGTCATTTTAAAAAAGATGAAATCATGAATGAAATCATGTCACATTCTCCTTGTAAAGTATCATTAAATTAACACAAACTATATAAATATAATACAATATATATATTGCAAATATATAATATGCTTATGATACTAAGGTATCTCCATTTATATTGAAAACAATTAGGATAAACCAATCCATCTACTTTTTAGGAAACAAAATAATATTCCAATGGCTAGTGAAAAAGGTGAAGCTTTTAGGAAGATGGGCAAGTCCCTTTAGTCATTGTATATTCAAATTGCCCTAAAACTTAAGGGTATCCTTTTAAACATAGAAGAATACCTTACTAACAAGAGCATTCAACTCTGTCTCTTAGAATACATGTACAACCCTATTAACAAAAAGAGGGGCCGGGATGAAACATGGGAATCAATAGCGAATCTTGGTCAAAAATACTAGAGGTGCCAGGATTTGAATATTTTATTTCTCGTTCAAAACTAATCACTATGTCCTAATATTTTATAGGTAAAATAAGGTTATTTAAGTTCACTAACTAATTAATTAATTACAATAATTTATTGGGGAATAGGCCGAAATGGCCTTGGTAAAAGTTCCCCCTCTGATGGGAATAATACCCCCTTAAGGCCTTGTGCGGTGATGAGAAAGACTGAAAGAGTCTAAAGAGGGCATGAAAGAAGCAATGGAGTGCTTGGGGTGGCTTGAAATGAGCTTAGTGTTACAAGGATGAAGATGTTTGGTGGTGAAAAGATTGTGTTTGTTGATATATTTGCTAGTGGGATAGGATTTTGGGTTGGGATGCAAGAGGGAGTCAAGATTTCCCTTTTTGTGGAATTGGGCTAAGGAGTTTAGTAATATTGGAGTTGTAATATATAGTTTGCCTCCTAGAGAGGTTGTTTGAATCGGTATCAAGCTCGTGTTAATTAAGCCAAAAACTTTTTGTTGACTTAAAAAAGCTTGTGTGTGTTTGTTTGTTTTTGCTAATTTAAAGAAGCTTTTAATATCAAATACACAATCTAATTTAGCAACCTGATAAACAGGTTAAATTATATGTGTAGGGCCCACTTTTATTTTTAATTGCATTTACTCCTCCTCTCTCCTATCACCACCCAAACTATAGTGGAGTACCAATCGTGCCTTTTCTGAGGGGTTTCCTCCATGAAAGTGCCTTCATCAAAATGTATGACCTTTTATCTTCAAATTATGTCATCAAATTTTGTAAATTTCCTTTTTTTTTTTTCTCTCCTTAATATCCAATTATGTATTTCCTTGCTTCTAATATTCCATTAAAATTTCAATTGCAGTTCATGTTATTGGAGCTTAATGGCGAAATACATACTTTGATATTCACTGAGCTTATGCGAGGCGAGAAGAGACGAACATTGGTAAGTTAATGCAACATATGCCTACCGGGAGTGGAGTATTATTCAATGATGATGGTAGTGTGCAATTTTTACACTAATAATACTTAGGTTATGTAATTTTGATCTTTGTATGTGATCATTTTGACTAGAATTGTTGGATCATTTTGTAAGATCACATTTCTTTTGTTATGAATTTTGATATGTAAGGTAAGTTTTTATGCCCTTCTGGAACTTGAAATTTGGAATGATGAAATTATCAAGACATAATACAATGTTATGAAAATTTCAGAAATATAACGTAATTCTTGTTTATTTCAATTCAAATGAATTAAAAACATCCGTTACATTGTTCATCTACCATGTACTACCACATTTATGCCACCAACAAAAAAACAAACAACAAAATTGGCATAAGTGTATCCCAAATTGATCCGACCAACTAAATACCACCCAAAAAAAAAAAAAAAGCCAACATCATATTACTCCCCTAATCAAAGTGTCTTACACCAAATTAACTTCTAAAGAATATGTTGTAAGCAACTATGACCAAAGAGAAAATCACAGCAATTACTGCTTGTTCCCCCCTACTTCCTAGTATGTAGACATGGTTTAATTTTGAAAGGAGGAACCAAAAAAATGAAATTAGGAGTAAATGCAATTAAAAACAATTAAAAGCGGGCCCCACATGTTTAATTTAACCAGCTGCTTACTTGATTAAACTAATATGAACAACTGCCTCCTATACTTTGGTTTATTCTAAGTTAAAGAGTAGTTTGGATTAAAATGAGAAGATAGTCAATAATTCGGATTATTTTTATTAATTTTTCCTAAAATTTACTTTATTTCACTAATTAGAATAACTTTCATCATGCAAAGATAATATGGAATTTATTCCTTAAATGTCAACATATAAATTAAAAAAAAAAAAAAAAGAAGAAGAATTTATTTATGTGGAGGAGAAAAAGAAAAAAAAATAGGAAAACATAGTACAAAAATACAAAATCGAACTTAGGAAGATTCACACGAAGTACTGTACTAGACAAAACTTTGTGTTTATACAAAGCCAAGTACGTATGTAATTCAGGATTTCAGGTAACACCAACACTATCAATCTTTCTCCACCCTACACGTGTACGCCCCCGATTTCTCCTTCTTCTTCCTTAAATTTTCCATTTCTCTCTCCTCTTTTCCTTCCGACAAATGGCGTCATTTTACTCTCTTCCCCTGACTCTCACACCATCTTCACCTCTTTCCTAGAACTTCCATCTTTATCTTTTTTCTTTGTTCTTCCTTGATTTTTCAATAGAGAATCTGTAAGTTTTAATTTCATGATTTATTGATGAAATTATTGATTAGTGGGTTTTTGTGCTTTTGGTTAATTTGTTTGTGATCAATTTGTTGTTGATGTTGTTGTTAGGGTTTCGGAATCAACGATGATTTCGTTGCGAAGCGAATCGCGGCAACAGCTTCATAATCATAGTAATAATCATAATAAGAATGAATTGCAGCTGTCGAATTTGGCGTTTGATGCTAAATCCGATGTTTCTTCTTCTAATATTAATTTGAACCATTTTAAGGGCGCTGAGTCTCGTGAAGGTTTTCTTCTTCCTCCATTTTTTTTTTTATTTTTTTATTATTGTCAATTTTTTTTGCTGTTTATGAATTAATTATGATATCTGAATTCTTGGTTTCATAATGTTGTTTTATTTATTTATTTATTTTTTTTTTTTTTTTAATTTGGGGTAGGGGGGGATTGTTCTGAATCTTGAGATGATTAATAGTATATTCGTTTCATGTTTCGGGTGTGTATAGAGAGTCGTGAAGGGCAGTGAGGTAGACGAGAATTGATGTTATGTTATGGGGACGATTCCATCCTCCAATACTTTAACCACTAATCTAGCCACTATCCTTATAATTGATTGTGGAAGAACTAAAAGAAGTTTTTTTATGTTATTTTATTATAATAATCTTTCAGGTAATGATATTCTTGGCACTTAAATTAGATATTACTTCGGTCCTAATTTGATCGTCACACCAACGGACCAACCTTTGTATATTGTTTTATACTTTAGAGGGTGCGGAACCATAACTATTGGACTGTTAGTGGTGGGAATATATGGGTAATTAAATACTTCGTATTAGTGAGTTCATGCCGTAAAAAGAAGAGTGACATCTAAATTGGGACGGAAGTAAAGGAAAGAAAAGAGTGGCAATTTATTTGGGACAAAAGGGGTATGAAATTATGAATTATGATGCAAAGGGGTCATTGTATATGAATGAATTAAAGTTATGTGACAGGACCATGGTGGATTATGTGATAGTTTTGAATCTTGGACATCTTATGATGTTTCTTCAAAAAAAGATTCAAGCTTTTCATTATTTACTAGCTATTATTACAAAATGTATATCAAACTTGTGGACCAATCATGGGAGTGAGTTTTTGGGATGTTGAAAAGTTGGGGTTAGTGTCTGAGTGGGAAGCCTATTATTGGATGGGCTTCTTGCTCACTGGTATTCTGAAAACTAGTGCCAAATTTACAGCCAGTCTATGGTGCTTCAGTTTGTGAGTAGGTGAAGGAAGACTGCATTATTCGCGATTATGTTGTGCTAACATTCACTTTAATATTATTGGATTGGATGTAGAAGAAGACATGTTGCTGGGTGCTGCACATCAGTTGTACAAGAGTGGTGACTATAAGCAGGCTTTGGAGCATAGTAATACTGTCTATGAGAGAAATCCATTACGGACAGATAATCTTCTTCTTTTGGGTGCTATACACTATCAGGTTATTGTTCTTCAATATTGGTTGTGTTTCTAGTTTAATTTTTAAACAGACGTCAGCTGGTCCTTACCATTTGTTTTGCCATTTTGCAGCTGCATGATTTTGATATGTGCATTACTAGAAATGAAGAGGCTATACAAATTGAGCCCCATTTTGCAGAGTGTTTTGGCAATATGGCAAATGCATGGAAGGTGTTTATAATGCATTGACATGAGATCTATTAAGCTTTAAATATATATAATGGCTGGAATGGCTCATGGACTTCAATTCTTGATTTCTGTATGCTTCTTACAGGAAAAAGGAAATGTTGATATTGCAATCCGCTACTATTTAATTGCAATTGAGGTATGTTCTTAGTGGCATACCTGATATATGCATATTATGCTGTGCGGCTGATCAGGCTGACCTTTGATTTGTTTTGAAATGGAATTTTGTTATTACTTATGGTTTGTATCAAAGTGGAAGCACAAATCTTCTTCTATGCTCTCCGGAGAAACTTAAGTCAAGTTGATGGTCAGAAAAGAATCCAAGTCCAACTTAGATATGGAAACTTTCTGGATTATTGGTCCTTTTTAAAATCTTAGTCTGTCTTATCTTGTTATTAAATAAATACATACCCTTGCTAATGACATACTTGTACACTATTTGTCAACCTGACGCATCAATTATGCGTACGAATTTGTACTATGAAAATTGAAAAGTCAAACAGGATGTCATTGTGGATTTGTGGAGACAGAGTGAAGATCCTAGATACCCTGTTAGATCCTATGTTAAACTAAAGAAACCATGTCTCTAACTCTGTTCCTATCACTTTACTTTGACTAATTTCAGTAATATAAGTTCAATTAAGCTATGTTCAAGGATATTAAATTCAAAGAAGTTAAGTTTAAGGCCAGTAAATTTAGTTCAGGGCTTATAAAGGTTACCCAAAATCAATTCTCAAATCACAACTACAATAAATTCAGCTAAGTTAAGTTAAGGGCCAATAAGCTCACACAAGATCGCTTAATCTATAGGGCTATGGTATTGAACCTTGGCAACATCGCCGCAATGAAAAAGCGAATTGTAAAAGAATTAGAGCTTGCTGCGACTGAAATACAAGGCTGCAACAGCTGCATACCGCCTGCATTGCCTGCAAAAGTGGATTCATGACCATTACTGGGATTCTGACTATATCTGAAAACCATGCTTTATAGTTAAGCTTTATTAGTTGAAACAAGTTTAAGATTGGGGTATTTAGATAAGCTTTATTAGTTAAATTTTTTTTTTTTTTATTTTTTTTTTTTTAAAAAAAAAAGATAATTTTTAATCACTACTCTAATGACATGAAGATCAAATTTGCTGATTGACGTTGTGTCCTGTGCGGTGGTGCCCTGTTTCTCAATGTAGCTAGAATTTATTTCAGCATTTAATTTTTACCAAACCTGATGATTTTCTCTGTTAAAGAAATATCCATTTCAGCCTAATTGTGTTTAACATAAACCTATATAGATGTTGATTTTAAAGTGACCCAGTCAAATCTTGTTTTTTCCCAAAATTTATTATATAAATCTTGTTTTCTAGTTCCTAACGTTCAATGATTTTTCTTTTACATTATGCTTACAGCTCAGGCCAAATTTTGCGGATGCCTGGTCGAACTTAGCTAGTGCGTACATGCGTAAAGGGAGATTGAATGAGGCAGCCCAATGTTGCCGCCAGGCTCTTGCATTAAATCCTCTTTTGGTTAGATCTTTGTTCCTGAATGCCACAGCTTTGTATTTCTTCCTTCTTCCTCCCCCCCACCCCGCCACCCCCGTGTCAACCATTGTCAAATATGGTTTAAAGTCAAAAGTCTGGATTTCAATGGCATATCTTGGCTAAACTTTCTGTGCATTTGATCAGGTTGATGCACATAGCAACCTTGGGAATTTAATGAAGGCACAAGGCTTAGTGCAAGAAGTAAGTCCTACACTGTGCTGTGTTTTAATATTTATTGCTCCTTTCTTTTAAAGAGATATGTTAATTATTCATGGTTAAAGTGATGAATATAGCTGTGCTTTCTTGTAGTTTGTCTGATAAGATGTTGGTCAATATCAAAGATAAGATTTATTGTTGTATTCTTGCTCTTATTTCAAGTTGCATCTAGCTGTTTTCATTCTTTTTTTTCTTTTCCTTAAATTTATTGGGTGGGTGTGAGGAGGAAAGTTGTCCTGGGTGAAGTGCTTGTACTTGTTGAAGGTAAATGCTTGTTGTAAACCGATGCTGATTTTGGTGGTCTGTTACCTATAGATTGACCACACCAATGTGTAATGTTTAAGATTATGTTATCTAGCAGTAATCTCCATCTCCATCTACCATGGACTCTAAATTGCTTCTCCTCTTCCATCTCATCCAGTCTGTCAATTTTGGACTTACTGTATACTGGTTTTCAAAATTCTTTTAAAAAATTTATCTTATAAGCCTATGTCTGCTTAAAGCATTTCTCTTACTTTTTGGGTTTTAGTTTTCCAGCTCCATGCTATTCTTAACCCATATACTTCATACTTCAGTTGATTTCCTTAAATGCTCACCCTATTGGTTTTTTTTGAAGAGCTTAAAATGGTAGATGTCATTATAACAGGAGATGTGGCTCTCATTATTTTTTATATTTCTGTTCACCTTAATCACCAGTAGAGTTACTGATGAGAGTAATACATGTCCTTAACTGTCTTGATTTACAGTCCAATACAGATACCAATTCTTAGCTACAGGGCAGGCTCAGATGTTGGTTGGTCTTGTTGTTACTTCCATCACCGAGACTCCACATTCTAGAATCTATTTTTGTGCAGGCATATAGTTGCTATCTTGAGGCTTTACGTATACAACCAACTTTTGCGGTTGCATGGTCAAATCTTGCTGGCCTTTTTATGGAATCGGGTGATCTTAATCGGGCGCTTCACTATTACAAGGTAGTTAGATCTCATTTATTTCCCTTTCTTTCCCTACTTCTTGTCTACTCCTGTGTGCAGATTAAGAATGTACCTTTTTTTTTCCTTAATCAGAAGAATCACTTATGACCTTAATTTTTTCTTTTCCTCAGGAAGCTGTGAAACTTAAACCATCCTTTCCTGATGCATATTTAAACTTGGGAAATGTTTATAAGGTAAATTGGTGTGTACTGTGTAGTGCTTATTGCTATGATGTTGAGTAGGTTAGTCAACTGATTGGTGCATGAAGAAAAATTATTCCCTTATCTTTACTTTTTACAGGCTTTGGGAATGACTCAAGAAGCTGTAACGTGCTATCAGCATGCTCTTCAGGCACGACCAAACTATGCAATGGCATTTGGTGAGCTTCTAGCTATTTTTTATCTGCCTCAATTACTTCTTATCATTGTTAATAGTTTTGAGATTTTATAAAAAGTTGGCCAAATTAGAAAATAACACCTAAAAAAACCCCCGATTTTGATAATAACACCACTAAAAAAAAAGTTTTATTATAACACCACCAAAAATCCCAAAATTTTGGTTTTACCACCCACTAACGGATTTTTGGATGGAAACCGTTAGTGGGGCCCGTCATGTACACGTGTCATTTGTTTATTGGTTTAAAAAAAGAAAAATTAAAAATAAATAAATAAATAAACTTACCCCCTAACCCAGCTAGCCACCTCCACCACCGGCGCCGATCCCACCCATACCCAGCCCCTGAAATCGTCGGCGAAGCTCCGAAACCGTTGCCGAACCACCGTGACCCCAACCCACACCTTCGCTGAACACCGTTACCCCAACCTAAACCAGTCGAAACCCCAGCCCACACCGTCGCCGAACCACTATAACCCCTACCTAAGCCAGCGAAACAACATCACACCCACAACTTTTGTCGAACTCCTCTCCCTACTCAAAACCGTCGCCAAACCGCCGAAACCCCAACCCACACCCATACCCAAACCCAAACCCGTACCCAGAAACCAAAATGGCGGCGAATTATGCGGTGGATTTCATTTTCGCGGCGGTTGATAGGACTAGGATGTTTGTCGCCAGTTATGAGGGCGAATGTTGGCCTGATTTCGCTGGTTTTGGTGGGACAAAGGGTGTTGGCGGCTGAGGATTGGCGTCCGGCGGCTAGGATTGGGCTGCCGGTGGAAGGCTAGTGGCTGGGTTAGGGTGTTCTTTTTTTTTATTTAATTTTTTTTTAAACCAATACCCAATTGACACGTGTCCATAGGGTCCCACTAACGGTTTCCATCCAAAAATCCATTAGTGCGTGGTGAAACCAAAATTTTGGGATTTTTGGTGGTGTTATAATAAAACTTTTTTTTGAGTGGTGTTATTATCAAAATCGGGGTTTTTTTTGGGTGTTATTTTCTAATTTGGCCTAAAAAGTTATAACAATGATTTTTTTATTGTGATGTTCTGGTTGTTTCTTGTTCAAAAAAAAAAAAAAAATGTTCTGGTTGTTTCTTCCCAAAATTGACAATGCTTTTTACACCCATTTTTATGGATGGAATTACGTTTTTTTTTTAACTCAAGCTTTCGAAGACATTAGCTAATTGCTTCCTACCATGGTCTAATGGATAAAAGTCCAATTTTGCTCTACAAACCACAGAGCTTGCACTTTAAGGTAGGCCCTGTCCATTGGTAGAAGTTTGCTGTGTTTAGGAAATTATATTAGCTATGCTCCTATTCCACCTTGTTGCACATAAATGACATTTTGTTATTCTAATTTTAAATATCTTCTTTCCCCTCTATTTTTATAGATTATCTTGAAAATATAGAGGTGGACACTTGAATCTTTAGACATGGTATTGAAAATACCCTTTTATTCAAAGCCAATACCTTTAGTAATGAGGTGAAGGGGTTATTATAGAGATCCTGTAAAAAATTGTGTAAAAACCATTAGAAGGATTTATTTTGCAGAAAGAGTGGCCCTTGGCATATCCACACATGCCTTGGGAGTTGGCACTGGAAACATATGTAAGAGTGGCCCCCTTTTTTCTAACGTCAAATGGACTTTCACAAAATCTGGATGTTAATTTAGAGACAAACGGATCTAAACTAAAAAAGTTCATTATCATACTTATGAATATGATTCTCACAAGTTCGCACAAGTTTTTGCGGAAACTCAAAGAATCAATTTACTCAACTCTTATTTAAGATAGAAGTACATTCCTATAACCCCTTATATAATAGGTATTATTAAACTCTAGAATATTCCCCCAAATATATATAAATAAATGTTAACTGTCCTAATTTACATATGAAATTCTTCATCATAAACTAAAAAGATTTGTTATGTTTATGCTATAAATACGCAGTTCCTTGTTTATGTTCTGTTGCCTTCAATTTCAAGTTGGGATATTTGATTGCACAAAGGTTTATTTTGGTTTTATTTATATTATGAACTCAATGCATATTTTTTGAAATTTCCACCAAAATAATTGTATGTTTGTGACATGGCATTGTGGTCTCACCAATGCCAGGTAATTTGGCTAGTTCGTATTATGAGCAAGGGCAGTTGGATTTGGCAATTCTTCATTACAAAGAGGCCATTAATTGTGATTCGGGATTTCTGGAGGCTTATAATAATTTGGTTTGTTTCTGGATACCTGTTGATTGTGAGGAATCAGAATGTATATTCTGCATATTCTCATGTTACTGGACCTGATTTCTTATGTTCTCTTGGTTAAGGGTAATGCACTTAAAGATGTGGGCAGAGTTGATGAAGCAATTCAATGCTATAATGTAAGCCTTTTCAGCTGAAAAAATGTATATTATCCTGGATTCACACTTACTGAGTGTTTTCATCTTATAAAATGATTTATTATTCTATGTTTAGCAATGTCTATCAATACAACCCCATCACCCTCAAGCTTTAACAAACCTTGGAAACATTTATATGGAATGGTAAAACTTCTCTTCGTTTTCCTTTATTAGTCTTTTTATATTCCTTGGGCTTTTGTTTGGATATGTCTCGTACAGCTTTTACTAGCAGATATATTTTGTGATCAGGAATATGGTGGCAGTGGCAGCTACTTATTATAAGGCAACTTTGAGTGTCACATCTGGATTATCTGCTCCCTTTAACAATCTGGCAGTTATTTATAAACAGCAGGTAATTTGATCATCTGGTTCCTTATTTGTTTATATCTGATTTTCTTACACTCTAGTCCTCCTGACTATTTTTCCTTTTTTATAGGGAAATTATGCAGATGCTATATCTTGCTACAACGAGGTTTTACGTATTGATCCAATGGCTGCTGATGGGCTTGTGAACAGAGGAAATACTTATAAAGAGCTTGGAAGAGTGACTGAAGCACTCCAGGATTATATTAATGCTATCAACATACGACCAACCATGGCTGAAGCACATGCTAATCTGGCTTCAGCTTATAAAGACAGGTAAGAATAATACTACTACAAATATACTTATAGTTTTGTCGCTGAGCTAATTAGTAATACATGGAGCATTCGTCCTGCAGTGGACATGTGGAGGCAGCTATTAAAAGCTACAAACAAGCATTGCAATTACGCCCAGATTTCCCAGAAGCAACTTGTAATCTTCTCCACACTTTACAGGTACTAGTGAGAGATGAAGGTAGTTTAGAATAGAAAGTAAATTGAAAGATTCTGCTGTGAAGTATTTAGGTCAATTTGAAAACAACTCATGGCTTAGTGCAAGGATAATGTATACTAGTAAATTCAGTGTTTCTCATATTTTACAACTTTTTTTTTAATTACAATCGGATTATACGATCATGAGATACTTAGCATTATTCAGAGTTTTTCCATGTGTTTTGGCATAAGGATTTTTTTGATGCTTAAATTGGAGTATGTTCTTGTTCCCGTCCTGTGGTGAATGCATTCATGCTCAACTTCCATTGCTAGTTATATTGAAAGTTCTGTCAGATGTAACTATTAATTTTGTCACTTTTCTTACAGTGTGTTTGCAGCTGGGAAGATAAAGACAAAATGTTTGCTGAAGTTGAGGGAATAATCAAACGACAAATTAAGGTTAGAGAAGCACTTTTTAGAAGTAATTTTCTTTGTATCTACCCCGGGATTGTTAATGCTGTATAAAACGTGGAAGTATTCAGCTAACTTTACTTTTGATTATACTGAATCTGATTTCAGATGTCAGTTCTTCCCAGTGTACAGCCTTTCCATGCAATTGCATATCCTCTTGATCCAGCGCTGGCTCTTGAAATCAGGTATCCTTGCTTTTCGATCTCTGTCAACAGGAAGTTTTAACTTGAGGTCTAATTTATATCTTCCATCTTCTAGCCGCAAGTATGCGCAGCACTGCTCAGTGGTTGCATCACGTTATGCGCTGTCTCCCTTTAAGCACCCTCATCCTATTCCAGTCAAGAGTGAAGGTGGCTATCAGAGGCTTAGGGTTGGGTATGTCAGATGATCTAGTTGTGTCATATCAATTGGAGTTTCTGGTGCCATCTTTATAATATGTGTTTGGGCTTTGCAGTTATGTGAGCAGTGACTTCGGTAACCATCCTCTTTCACATCTGATGGGTTCTGTGTTTGGTATGCACAATAGAGAACATGTTGAGGTATGTCACTATGTCTGTGGCTATCTCCTGAAGTATAGTTTCTACCTGTTTTTTCTATTTGGTTTCTGTGCTTTTTTTGTGGTAATGAGATAAAGCTTACTCTTCAGGTTTTCTGCTATGCATTGAGCCCTAATGATGGGACTGAGTGGAGACAACGAACTCAATCTGAAGCTGAGCATTTTGTGGATGTTTCCGCTATGTCATCAGATATGATTGCCAAAATAATTAACGAAGATAACATACAAATTCTTGTGAACCTCAATGGCTACACCAAGGTAAGTATAATTCATCATCTGTCATCATTTATCAGAATTCATTTGCATTACTCCCAGCAGGAGCCTCTCAAATTTTCTTCTTTTTCATTCCTTTCATGTGAACACAGGGTGCCAGAAATGAGATATTTGCCATGAAACCAGCACCTATTCAGGTTTCATACATGGGCTTTCCAGGAACGATGGGTGCATCATACATTGACTATCTGGTTACTGACGAGGTCGGAGGGAAAAGTTCTTTTGCTGCGAATGTTGACTAGTGCATGTTACATTGATCTTATTTCTTTTTGCCTCTCCCCTTCATAAATGCTAATAAGTAATATTTTTACTCCTCCATTCCAGTTTGTATCTCCTTTCTGTTCTGCTCATATTTACTCCGAGAAGCTCGTTCATCTCCCTCATTGCTACTTTGTAAATGATTACAAACAGGTTGTGTTTCCTGCCTTTTTGGATACCTTTGTTTTGTCTTGTTCAAGAGTAATTATTCAGCTAATTCGGCATATAATTTTATTTTATTTTTTTACTCAGAAAAATAGAGATCTATTGGATCCAAATTGCCACCCCAAACGTTCAGATTATGGCCTTCCAGAAGACAAATTCTTGTTCGCATGCTTCAATCAACTATACAAAATGGATCCTGAAATCTTCACTGCGTGGTACATTTGCGATTTTCTTTCATTTCATATAATATGCATAGCTACCTACAGCAATTTTTGTCTTAACTTATTCTATTATGCAATCACTTCTTTTCTAAATAACAGTTGATATCTTGCCATTTGTTTCAAGGTGCAATATTCTCAAATCTGTACCAAACAGTGCCTTGTGGCTTTTGAAATTTCCGGCCGCTGGAGAATCAAGACTACGTGCATGTAAGTTGGTTTTATTCCTTATCTTGAAAAGGAATTTTTTTTTTCTTCGATAATTATCATGTATACGAATGTTCTGACCATAATTACTTCAACTAAAAAGTGCTTTTCTCCAAAATTTAGAAAGTACCTTCACACTTACGCCTGCTCCGACTGTATTACTGACCATAATTAATTTCACTAGAAAGCGCTTTTCTCCCAACTTTAGAAAGTATATTCATGCCTGCTCTGTCTGCAGGCCACCATCAATTTATTGTTAATCATCATTATTCTTCATTTGTTACAGATGCTGCTGCTCAAGGAGTAGGGCAAGATCAGCTTATATTTACAGGTGTTGCTGTAAAAACCGAGCACATCAGACGCAGTGCTTTGGCTGATCTATTTTTGGACACGTAACAGTTTTTCCTGTTTTTCTTTTATTATTGGGTAGTCTCATACTATTGATTAATCTTGCTTCAGTTTTGGTTGACGCATGAATGTTGTCTTCCAGGCCCTTGTGTAATGGACACACTACTGGCACAGATATCCTCTGGGCTGGTTTACCAATGATTACTTTGCCTCTTGAGAAAATGGCTACTAGAGTTGCTGGCTCACTTTGTCTTGCTACTGGACTTGGAGAGGAGATGATAGTGGACAGGTAACCATTAATGGTATTAAAGTGATTTAATAGATTAGTTGTATTATTGCATTTTCCTCGTGTTACCAAATTATTCCTATGCACATTATCATATTCACATCCTATAAAGTGGATATGTATATAGTTTGGATAAGGGTCTTCCCTTCTGAGACAGATTTATCAGTTAATGGGCATGACAAACTACATTAAGTTGTGTAATGTGCAAAAATTTTGTTGCCTTGCTAATTAAGTTGGGCTGTTATGAGGAGCTCTGATCTCCCTCTGACCCCACTGCTCTTGGTATTAATAGTATTGAGGAGTATGAAGAGCGGGCAGTTTCACTGGCATTAAATCCTTCGAAACTCCAGGCCCTTAGAAATCAATTGAAGGCTATCCGTTTGACTTGCCCACTGTTCGACACTACTCGTTGGGTGAGATCTCTCTCCCTCCCTCCCTCCCTCCCTCCCTCTCTGTGTTATTGACGACTGACTAACTTTTTCACTTGGGATTCCCAGGTTAAGAACCTTGAGAGAGCTTTTTTCAAGATGTGGAATTTGTATTGCACAGACAAGCATCCTCAATCTTTCAAGGTCACTGAAAATGATATGGATTTTCCTTTCGATAGGTAGGAAAAACTAGCTGAACGGGATTGTACATAGATTGTAGAGGACGCACATACTCCGTATATATCATTAGTGCTTGATGATACTTGAAGAGGACTTTTTTCTTTCAAGGTAAGGGGTCTCTGATAATGATTGAGAGTTGTAACATTTAGAAATAATGTGATTATTATGTGCTACTGATCTATCTAGCATGTAATTGAGGGTTGAGCGATTCGCCTGTTAACATATTCTGTATCATAGCAGCAGAGGTAGAGAGAGCGATGTTCCCCTGGCCTTCACAGGTTTATCCTCCCGTGTTTTTTTTTTTTTTTTTTTTTTTTTTCCTTGGTTGTCTTTAGCTGCATTGCTTTCTGCGTAGCAGTTGCGATGTTATTGTATGTACAATTATTTTACTACAAGAATTAAGATGAATCAACATTATATATACAAGCTATGCTATTCTTGTAATAAAATAAAGTATTAAAAATAACATTATATATACAATCTATGCTATTCTTGTAATAAAATAAAGTATTAGAAATAACATTTAACAAACTGTAACCATGTTTATTTCTCCTTTCATCCATTCTAAATTGTGCTTTAATTACTAAGGGAAAAAAAAATTTATACCGGAGTACATCATATTGGTTTGCAACATGATTAAATGAAGTAATGAAGAAGTTTAATAAACTAATTTTTTTAAAAAGAAAAAATGTTATTCTGTTGTGATTTTCATTTAACCTTTTTTAACTCTTTGTTAGTAAAAAATTTCATTGAGAAATGTTCCGTGTGGAGAAAATACAAGTTAATATTCTATATAAACAAAAGTTGTTAATATAGGGGTATAAAAGTCATTTTCATTAGTAATTTATGGACAAGACTGTAAATTCAACATCATTAGAGCTTCAAGTCTTCAACCATGAAGATCTGCTTTAACAATGGAGTTCAATATCCGCTTCTTCACCACCATTACAATCGCCACCTATCACAATGAACCAGCGAAAGAATCATGATATGAGCAATTTTATAGTTAAATGGTCTTTACCTTCTTCAATTTTTTTCAAACCCCACCGAATCGAAGCTTTCTTCAAGCTCTAATAGATGCTCCATTGTTAAAGCCTAGGTACCCTCGACAATACCTACCATTTTGTGTTAACCATTCCCTTAATTTGTGTATTTTTCTTAGGTTTTCTTTAAATTTGGCGACGAAGCTGCTGTCGGGCGTCGTGTCGGCGTTCATGGAAGAAGGGGTTGTTGGTGGTGTTGATGGAGGAAAAAGAAGCAAGTGTATTAAAGGAGGAAGATGAAAGTAATATGTTTTTTTATTGTTGATATTAACATAGTTTGTTAATATTGGGTCTGGCGCTTTCATGTACCCCTGAGGTTTTAAAAAAAATGAACCGTATATCCTTGAAAAACTTTCAAATGCATTGTGTATCTTTAAGGTTTGCAAAAAAAAAAAAAAAAAAAATAAATAAATGGCACCTAATACCCCTAGACTCATAATAAATGGTAAATTTTGTAAGATTGAAACCCCCTAAGCATCAAATTATATTAAACTATTACATTATAATGCTAATGTAATGCTAAATTATTTAATTATCAAGTAAACTTAATTAATAAATTAAATCTTAACACCCAAAAGTTTAGGATTTAGAATGATCGATGGAGTTCAATATTGGATGTAATTTTTGCTTTTAGGCAGTTTTACTATATAAATATAAAGTATTATAAGGGAGTCAGTGTGTGTTATAATTTTAGTTTGATAAGTTTAATGATAAGTGCATTTGTTCAATGATCAAGGTATTTGGTGTATTTTTTATTTATTTTTTTTACAAACATCAAGGGTATACGGTGCATTTAAAAGTTTTCTGGGACACACGGTTCATTTTTTAAAACCTCAAGGATACACGGAACAATTTTCCAAAATTTTTAAATAGCTGATACTCCGTATTAATACAACATCCATTTATTGATGCATTAGGCCCTTTAATAAAAAATGAAAGATACTATGGTTTTTATATTGGTTTAATAAGGCGAGCATTGCTTGGGGATTAACTACTAATTTATGCTAATTAAACATACTCCTTTCGTATATTATTTCTTGCTCCATTTCTTCTACGTACGTTTGTCGACGCAAATCTTTGATCAGTAATATCGTTAATTATTAATAAGGCCTCGTTCACTTCGCCTTATTTTTGCTGAACTAAATTTTTTTTTACTAAACTGATTTTGTATTTCTACTGATTTTCAATTATATTTCTTCTTTAAGGTTACTAATTTTTACTCAACTAAAACTTATTTTTATTGAATAGAACTTATTTTTGCTGAACTAAAATTATTTTTATTGAATAGAATTTACTTTTATTGAAAATTATTTTTTTAAGATAAAGTAAACAGAGAGTATAAATTAATAACAATTGAAAATTACTCCGTTATAATCTATTCCTTTAGACAATTTCAATGAAAGATTTTAATAATTACTCCGTTATAATCTATTCCTTGAGACTTGAGTATAGATTAATAAGTGCAAAAAATGGTAATGGAGCAAATAATAAAATAGGAGGGAAATTTTTCCAGTGGTTTATGGATTGTGTTTTCTCCCTCTCATTTCCTCTCACTTCTCTCTCTTCTTCAAAATCAAAGAAACCAGAAGAATGATATCAACTGCAAAATCCATCCTTCGAAACTCTCTCCTCCATTACCACCCCACCTTCCCATCACCATTACCACCAATCCCTTTCCCTCTCCTCCATCTCAACTCCCTTTTCTCTCTCCTCTCCACTTTCTCCTCCAATGGCGGAAACCCCACCTCCTCCAATGGCGGAAAACCCCTTTCTTCCTCCACCAAAAACGACGACTACTTCGCCGCAGTCCACCACATCTCCAACATTGTTCGCCGCGACATCTACCTCGAAAGAACCCTAAACAAGCTCCGAATCACCGTCACCAACGAGCTCGTTTACCGCGTTCTTCGGGGGTGCTCTCGTTATGGAATCCAGTCTTTCCGGTTCTTCAATTGGGCGCGATGTAATTCTCTCTCCTCTTATTCACCAACTGCAATTGAATACGAGGAATTGATCAAAACCCTAGCTAGAACTCATCATTGGGAGACAATGTGGAAGGTTCTTCATCAGCTTTGTAAGGAATCTTCTTTGAATTTCTCAACTGAGGTAATTGAATTTATAATTCGTGAGTATGGTAGTAAAGGGTTTATTGATGAAGCTGTTAGGGTTTTTAATTCTTGCCCTAAAGTTTTTAAGTGTGAACAAACTGTTGGTGTTTATAATTCCTTGTTGTTTGCTTTGTGTGAGGGGAAGAATTTTTATGGGGCTTATTCTTTGATTAGGAGGATGATTAGAAAAGGGGCTAGCCCGAATAAGGAGACGTATTCGGTGCTCGTTAACGCGTGGTGTAAGGCTGGGAAGTTGAGGGAGGCTCAGGAGTTTTTGGAGGAGATGAGTAAGAAGGGGTTTAATCCGCCTGTTCGAGGCCGGGATTTGTTGATTGATGGGTTGTTGAATGCTGGTCATGTTGAAAATGCCAAGGCTTTGGTTAGGAAAATGGCTAAGGAAGGGTTTGTGCCTGATATCAGGACGTTTAATTCGTTGTTGGAAGCAATTTGTAAGTCGGGGGAGGCTGAGTTTTGCATTGAATTGTTTAGTGATGTGTGTAAATTGGGGCTTTGCCCTGATATTGATACCTATAAAATTATGATTCCAATTGTTGCTAAGTTGCATAAGTTGGATGAGGCATTTAGGCTGCTGCATTGCTCGATTGAGGAGGGTCATAAGCCTTTTCCGAGTTTATATGCACCTATTCTCAAGGCATTGTTTAGGGCTGGACAGTTTGATGACGCCTTTAGCTTTTTCAGTGACATGAAGATTAAAGGGCATCTGCCAAATAGGCCAGTTTACACGATGTTGATTAGGATGTGTGCTCGTGGGGGTAGATTTGTTGAGGCTGCAAACTACTTGGTTGAGATGACTGAGATAGGCTTGCCGCCTTTGTCGAAAAACTTTGATATGGTCACTGATGGATTGAAGAATATTGGGAAGCATGACCTGGCAGAAAGGATAGAGCAGTTAGAAGTGTCTTTAAGAGGTGCTTGATATGTCAGTTGATTGCGGAGCACAATTTTGTGGTGCTTAATGATGTGATAAGGTCATCGCGCCTGTTGATGGCAGAGATGTGACTTCAGCTCAAAGAGGCATATTCATGGGAAGAGTGGTAAGACCCCATGTCTAGGATTTAAATGCCTCATTATATCATTTGAATAATATTAGTGCTTGTGATGAGATGAAATTTTTTTACTGCATTTCAGGGGGTATAGTAAGAAGCATTTACGTCACTTATTGAGCAGTGTCATGATTACCCAAGTGCAAAATTGACCACCAGGCTGTGAACTAATTCATCGCGCTTGTCCTGTAAGAGCTTCAAAAATGAAAAATGATGATTTATTGATTCTACTAGATCAAGCATATCTGAATGACTACCTTTAGCTCCTTTACCTCCCTTTCTCTCTCTGTTTCTCTCTCTCCCTTTATTACCATAGGTGGGAGTTGTCAATGAGCAGCAGTCAAGTGAAGAGCCTGGTTAATTTTTTTTTTCAACTTCCAGATCTCGAGCTTGAAGATCTAAGCGTCATTATAAACTGTTAAAAGAGGATAACTTCCTTAGGACAATGATGGAGAGTTTGCTGTTTAGATTGTTGTATCTTTATAGACACACTTATGATTAATCTAGTTCAGATACCTTCACTTTCCTGTTCTTGTTGGTTCCCGATTGCGAGTTTTATGTGGATTCTTTGAAACATTGTACAGTACTAGAATTCAATTTTGATTTGAACCTAATCTTAGCCAAAACATAGTACGGAGTATAAATTTGTGGTGACTCCAAATCAAGGCTTCTGTCAGACTAACCTTACACATTACAGTGATTACACATTAGAATCTAACAAAATAAATTTTTTCTTACGCTTTTGCTCATATAGTTCTCTTTGATAATGCTGTACCTGTATATTGTCAATGACTTAATTGACATAGAATAATATACAGTTCTCTTTGATGATATACAGTTATTTGTATATTGTCAATGACGTAGTTGACATATAGTTCTCTTTGATAATATACAATTAAGTTTTTTTGTAAACACAACAAAGAATTTCATGAAGATTATTTGTGGATGAAGGCAATATACGAATAATATAGTATAGTAACAAAACAGTGCATCCAGATGAGACTTTAATGACTTTACTATAATCTTATTCCACTCATACATATAATCTTATTCCACTCATAATGTACCAAACCCATAAAGGGTATGAAAAAAAAAAAAAAAAAAAATCAGATCGATTTTGATCTTAAAATCATCGGTTTTTCCAGTTCTCCTATCCCTATCCCATAAGTAACGAAAAGGAAAAGGTTATGTACTTTGACCATCCGGCTGATAGCACTGAGCTACACCAAGAGAAGTAAATTCTCGTATTCTCTATGTATATGAAGTTCAATATTTGATTCAATAGGTTAGAGGAGTTAGTAAAAGAACATTCGTCGAAAGAAATTCGTCATGTGTTCACCCTAAGTTCACTCCTTATGTTTTAGAGTATAAAGACATTCTTAAAATCTTAATTTAATCAACTCCAAATTGATAATCATCGTACAGCTCATACACCATCTTTCCGTTAGCAACAATTTTGAAACTACCACCATGCCAGTACCTTCAAAGTCACATTGTCACATATACCAAGCTCCATAGTTACCTAATACTCGTATTTTACAGCATAATTAGGTTCCGAAAATCAGCATCATCTTCTTAAATTCACATCATTATTAGCACTAAAAGTTTCTCAGTTGCACCAAAGTTATAACATTATCATCAACATTTAAGTATTTCAATACACAAAGCTAAATTATATATCACATTTGTTGAGCATACAGTGCAAATAATCAACATCAAAACCCACTAACTTTACTTCCTCAAATCATATTCAACTTAACTCCAACACAAATAATACCTCATATAATAACGCAAAAATCAAAAATTTGACATAGAAAGACTTTAATTATATCTGCATTTCCCCTTTAAGTCTTAATAGAAGCTGGAAATGCATGAGGTTAAAAAAAAAAACATTTATAAAAAAAAAAGAATAATAATAATAAATAAAAAATAAAAAAAAGAGTTCATACGTTCATGAATCATGAACACTGAACAATGCAAATATAGCTGGTTCATGTGTTGTCCATTAAGGAAACAAACAAACACAAACAAGAATCTTCAAGCTTGTTTGATAAACAAGCCTACCTCAAACAACATACACAAGCTCTTCACAGTGTGTTTCACTGTTTCAGATCACACCAACCATGCTTAAGAAGGAGATTATTTCTAGCTCAACAAAAATCCCAACTCAAAGTCGGAACCCGAACTCAAACCCTTTTCTACAGATCCCTAAAGACCTACAGTGCCCCAGCAAAGAAATGAAGCCAACAACTTTCAGTGATCCAATCCAGCCCTGCCTAGAGCCATGATATGTGATCATACCAGGTACAATAACCAGTACCATCAGTGAACCAGATCTGTATAATAGTTTATAGCTCCCCTTTCCTTAAATACTACTGATAAAACAATCCACTACAATGCTAGTACATTATTGATGTCTTTAATTTGATTTGTTAAGACACTACGGCAATGTATACGAATTACATCTACACTTCATCATCGGTACAAATGTGCTGATGTGCAGACCACTGATACACGATATACCACATAAACAGGGAGAGATGATTTGCAAAGTAAACCAGCTCACATGCAGCATAAAGCCTATAATTCTTGGAAGATCATGCAAAAAGAGAATTTTAGTCAGAATTAGAAAGCAAAAGATACAGAGTTGCTCATGTAAAATTGCCAGAAGCAAAGCTAAAATTAACTACAAAAAAATGAAACACCAACAGCCAAGCCTGAACTATAAAAGAAAATAATGAAAATAGTAAACCTGCACCAATAACATATCATTGCATAATTTATGTCATAGCTAATTCAATAAGTCTATTTATGATCTGAAGTACCTCCTATTGTCTCTGAATAATACCCCCAAGTAATAAAAGTCTTTGTTATCAAATCAAACCTTAGTCCTAATTGTACTCTATGCATATGACTTTCTAATTTTCAGTGTGACTCTATCACTACAGATCAAGAAACAAACGTTTTTTTTTTAAGACGAACACAGATAAGTAAAGAATGCTATCCTAGTTTCTTGTTCTCCCTGTAACTTTTCCATTAGTAAGAAAGAAATAAATTACAAAATTTTAAAAAGCCACTTATTTTGTGATCAGACTTGTCAGTTGTCACCTTATGTTAAGCCGTCCCCGCCCTCCACCTTCCCCCCCCCCCCCCCCCCAATAAAAAAATAACAGAATAACACTACTACTATGCACAAAATACTAGGAGCACCAAAACATTACCTAAATGGATTCACTAGTAATTAACAACAATGAGTGAGGTGCTTGCAATCTAGTATAATTACTTCGTCAAAATTACATAAATGGATTCACCATTCCTGTAAGGATAACACCTGAGAATTCAAGGTCCAAAATCTTTGCATACATCTTAACTGCAATTTAACTGATAAACTTCTGAAGCAGATCCTTGTTCGAAGACAATAGACCAACAAACAATGAGATAGTGTTTGCATCAGCTTCAAATCCTTTTCCAGCCATAAGATCACGATAGTATAAAGCATTTGACAAGTCATTATTGATTATATAACCTCTAATGATCGTATTATAGGTAAGATCATTAGGGGGGCAACCATCTTCCTCCATTATCCTCAACACTTGAGGAACTTCACTCATGAGCCCTTTCTTGCAGAAGCCTTTGATCATTATAGTGTATGTTTTAACATCAGGTTGCAGACCTTTTGTTACAAGATCTGAAAAGAACTTTGCTGCATCTTCAAGTTGTCCAGCCTCACACAAGTTGTCTATTAGGATATTGTAGATGACAACATTTGGCTTAACACCATTATCCTCCATTTCTTCAAGCAATTTCACTGCCTCATCAAGCAGCGCACTTTTGCAAAGGCCGTCAAGCAAGGAGGCATAGGTGACAACATTTGGAGTTACTCCGGCAGCCAGCATTTCCTCGAACAGCTTACGTGCATGAGGGAGTCTATTGGCTTTGCACAGTCCATTGATAAGAGTGTTGTTGGAAACAACATTAGGGGTTATTCCTTTCCGAAACATCTCTTGGAAAATGTATTGGGCCTTGTCAATGTTATTAGCCTTGCAATATCCATTAATCATAGTGCTGAAACTTACAAGATTAGGCTCACAACCATTTTCAGCCATGAGATCAAGTAGGTTCTCTGCATCTTCCATCTGACCATGCAAACAATAACCATCAAGTAATGCACTATAAGTAAGGATGTTTGGAGGCACACCTCTCTTAGTCATGTGGTGTAGAATGGACTGTGCTTGATCAACACAGCCATCTTTACAAAACATGTCAACCAGCATGTTGTAGGTCTCAACAGTAGGTGCTATGTTGCTCTCTAGCATTTCAGTCAGCATACGCTGAGCGTCATCCCCACAGCTGGAATTGTAGAGGCCTCGAATCAAAGTATTATAAGTGACAACATCGGGTTTAATGCCCTCAGTTTTCATAGAGGAGAACAGGGCTAGGGCCTCTTGTAACAACCTGTCCTTGCAAAGACTATCGATAATAGTGTTGTATAAAACAATGTCAGGCTTAAAATGAGATCCAGATTGCATTTTCTTAAGAAAAGCGAGAGCAGACGCATTGTCGCCAATCCTACAAAGGCCTTTGACAATAGTATTATACGTAATTAAGTCGGGTTGGAAACCAAGCTTTACAATTTTATTAAACAAATGAGCAGCTTGGGGTAGCTTATCGCAGTGAACATATCCATTAATTAAGGTATTAAAAATGACACAATCAAGGGGATAACCAAGCTTAAGCCTTTTAGCAAGGAGAGAAAAAGGCGAAATCAAGTCTGCCCAAATGACAGTAGCAATTAGCAAGAACACTTAAAGAATGCATACCATGTGAAATACCAAGTAATTCAATCTTTCGGAAGAGAGAGACAATGGTGGAATGAGGTTCAAGGCGTTTCAATTTGGAAATGGCAGTAAAAAGCTGAGTAAATTGGATAAGAGAAGGAAGAGGACGCAAATTAACCTTTTGATTGAAGAGTAAAAGGGGAGAATTAAGATCGGAAAACCCTAATTTAGATCGTTCAGTAACTGATTGGAGAAACAAGTCACGATTATCAAATGTATGAGCACGATTAGGGTAATGATGGGGATAATATCGGGAATAAAAATGAAAGGGGGAAAACTTGAAGAAATGAAAAGGAGAGAGAGAAATACCGCCATGAGAGAAGGCTAGAGAAGCACCAGCAGCTCTGAAACTCATCTTCTTCAGAGTGCAATCATACCACTTAAGGCAAATAAACATTATTGCAGTTTTTCCAAACTCATATTTTCAGGCCAGGATTTTATCCAAAAAAAACCAAGGGATAGCTCATTTTATCTTTTGGGAATTTTATCTAAATCTCTTAGAAAAAATTAGAAATAATAATCTCAACTTTGGATTATTATGGAGTAATCCGAATTTTAGGGTTCCTCTTTTTCTTCAATCCCCTAGCCGGTCAACCAAGTTAATGACCTATTATATAAGGTCACTTAACACATGTCAAGTTTTGATTGGTCAAAAAATAAAAAAATAAATAAAAAAAAAACCCAGAAACCGTTTCCACTGTCTGACCACCGTAACCCCCACCACCACCTGCCATGCCCAAAGGGTATGTTGCATTTAAAAAAAAAAAAAAAAAAGAGGAAGTACTTAGACTAGAGGAATAGTGAATGGAAATGCAATTTATTTAGGCATGTCCGCATGTATTTTGTTCTGCTATTAACATCAACTATACTGCTTTTGTCAAAAAAAAAAAAAAAAAAAAAAAAAAAAAAAAAAAAAAAAAAAAAAACATATCAACTATACTGAGATTTTAAAAGTGTTGAATATCCTTTTGCTGAATTATTATCTATTCATTTCACAAATATGTGATTCCAGAAATCCAAGTTTAGCTTTGCAATGACCTCGGGCGAACCACTTCTATCAATCATGAATTCATGGCTGAAGGTGCAGAGGCTCAGGTCTTGAGGATGGACAAAGTATTGTAATGTGCCAAATGCACACATACATACTAGGTGGTCCATATAAGCATGCGAAAGTTCAGCATTTCGTTACAAATGATGCATCCAGCCCCGCATTATAGATGGAGCCTGTCATTCAGCATTGACAGGTCTCTTTTTTGTCTTCACTGTGTTTTTGGGGAAAAAGGGAAGTGAGATAGCTAATTACATAGAAGGAAAAATATAGCCAAATGGGATCTCCTGGAGAAAAAACAAGGGGACGGAGGGAGTAGGTTATAATATCTTATTATTAGTTCAGCTTCATGCATACAAAATGTTATGTACTACCTTAATCCGTGAGACTTGTGAATAATACAAAGTTGGTCGCAATTGGGTCTTTGAGGTAAAAGGTTTTGAGGTCAAAGTTCAAATCTTTACCAACAATCTATTTTTATAGACAATTACGTATAATATGAAATGATATATAAAAAAAAAAATGTTTTAAAACTTCCATATAAGTATACTACTCGTAACATTTTACTAATATATAAGAGATTGGTCAATTTTAACATCTTCGGCCACAAAGAACTAACTTATTATTTAGGGCAGAAGGATTAACCAATAAGATAAGAGTTAGTCGATTAACACAAATAAGAAGTCTCTCAGAATGGGAAGTGATGACCCTACCCCAAGTTAATGTAAAAAACACACTTTTATAAGAAATTAAAGTAGAGCACATCTTCCTTGCTTGATCTTGACAATGTGATAGTTCAAATATTTGCCTTTGAACATACGTCATAAAATACCAAATTTTACCTTTGTACCCCAGTTTCCATTGAACTCGGGGTATGAAGTGAAGGAAAAAGAACAAATAGTTTCTTATATACATTTTAAGGAGCTTAAAAAGTAAATGAGTTAGGAAAACTAATTGGTCTTGACTTGACAACATAAACTGAATCACGTTTTCAAATGACTCGGTATCCTTAACTGTAGATACTCTTGAAAAGATGAATCACCGATCTATATGAAATTTTCAGGTATCTTTTTTAGTGTAAATTTATAAATGAGTAATCAGGGGGGAATCAGAAGCAACCGTATATCTTTTTAGGGGGTGTTTGGTTTAACGACTGGAAATGAAATAGAAAGGAATCAAATAAGATAGGAAAAGGATATGAATAACCATTACCTTTGTACATTGTTTGGTTTTACTATAGAAAGGAATCAAATGTATAGAATTCCATTTCATTTTGTTTGGTTTTATATGGAAAGGAAACACTTTCAAACAAAATTCAACTACATACTCCTGCAGCATATTATAGGATCAATTCATAGTGCAATCATACTACTTAAGGCAAATAAACATCACTGTAGTTTTTCCAAACTCATATTTTCAAGCTAGGATTTTATCCAAAAAAAAAAACTAAGGAATAATTCATTTTATCTTTTGGGTATTTCTTTAAATATAAATATGAGAAAAAAAAAAGACCTCATAAATTAATCTTAAAAAAGTCAAGGACTTTCTCAAAAATAAAAATAAATTTTTTCGGATTTTATTTGATAAATGTGAAAAAATACATTAAATATTTTTATTATATGTATTAATAATTATGGATATGATTGTTGCCGAGGAAGAAAGTTATAATAACAGAAGTGAGAGAGAGCATCCACTTCTTTTAGAAGCTCCGATAAGAATAGCGAGCAATTGCTTGTGAATGTTAGGCCAACGCTTGATAATCATAGCAGCTTAGTGCTCACTTTGTTAAGGACAAGAAGTGATATTACAGGAGAGTAAGAGATTATAGAGTAAGAAGAGTAAAAGTTAAGGGTCGCGTAACAGATTTGTTATCGCAGAGTTTAAGGCGGATTCATTTTGGTGGATATGGTTAACGTCAATTAACGGAAATGGCTACTCTACCACTCCAACCAAACAAGTTGTAACGGGATCTCTTATTAGAATCCGTTTCCAACCCCTTGAAATGCATATACCAAACATGCTCTTAATTTACTGTGCCTCTTAGTTCTTTATCTAGCATATTTGCTACTAGATTTCATGTTAGAAGAAAAGATTGACACAAAGAAAGAAGACATTGGGAAGATATATCTGATATAATAATTTGATAGGCTAAGCATATCACATTCAACCTTCTTCAGCATATCACATTCAAACTTGATTTCAGTCAGACTAGCTTAACACCTTCAATCACTTGGCTTAAAAACCACATCATCTAAAGCAAAAATCTGATGTGAATAGAGATGTTGTATTAAAATCAGCACAACTTGTCCTTCATCAATCCTCATCACTGAATGCACAACAGTATAAGTCGCATTTTGCTGCATATCACTGTAGAAATTTATAGTACGCCGTGAAAATTAAGCTTGAATCTAATAAGTCCAAGAAAATCGTCCTCATTTCTTCAGCTACACAAGAATCCACAACATTAACATTTTGGCTTTCAACAAGGTCAGGGAGATCTTCCATAATGAATAGGTCACTGTGTTTCAATGACAAAATGGTTAGAGATTCTAAAAATAATAATCATCACCAAGAACATATGTAAGATTCTAACACTAAAATACTGTGTAAAATAAAATTGAATGAGATCCTTCCTATTTTTTTTTATTTTTTTTTAGGGAAGATCCTTCCTATATTATTATTGGCTTTGTAAGTGGAAGAACTATCAAATAAAGTATCGTGATTTGTCTAGTTTTATTGAAGCATTATAAAAAGAAAAACATATTTGTCTATTATTAATATTGTATGAATTGATATGTTACCTAATTTTGAGTGAGTAATCTAATAATGTTGATATGCTAGCTGAAATTGTAATTTAGTAGTTATAGCCGTATCTGATATTTTGGTGGCCCCAGGTAAAATGATAATAGTTTTGTTAAGTAAATCATATATATATATATATATATATATATATATATATATATATATATATATATATATATATAGGGGTGGGATCATGTGAGAACCAAGGCTTATATGAGAACCCTCTTAAAATAAGAACCAATCTTACACCATCAATTTTGAGATTATGGATGGCTGAGATTAATTATCACTTTCTCATGCATTTTCTTGGGAACACGCATTTTAGTCATTGGTACATGCTTTTTAATTATCTTGAGAACACGCATTTCAGTCATTGGTACATTTCACACATATGGTATGGAACAATGTATAATATTTATGGGACAATAGTTCATATTTCTGGAACAATATAAATAATATTCGAATGAAATATTATATGAAACATCAATGATTTTTATGTATAAAACAAAATCAATAGTATATGAAACAATACATATATTTTATGGAACATAAGTAGTATAAAATGAAACATAAGGTATGTTTTTTGAAACATCAATAAGGTATAAGAAATCACAGTAAACCTAGTTCATATAGAGCCCAACTATATGAAACAAGCAATAATATATATGAAACATTAATATTATAAATTGAAACACTTAATATATTTTACGAAACATCATTAATGACGTACACTTCAACTACATTTTAACGTAACGTTCGAATTTATGTGAACCTTGCATTTTACTGAACAATCTATTGGTTTTCCAATGCAAATTAACGTGTTTCAATGCAATAAATAATAAAAAGCATATAATAATGACAGCTTTTGACAGATTTTGTGTCCCAATACAAATTACAATATCATTATTATATGAAACAACACATATATTTTTGATAAGTGGCTTTTATGCCACTATTCGGGATCCTTTTTCCTATCATTTCCCTCCATTTATCGCTTGTTTAGCCCTATTTTTGCCGCGCTTCTCCATATATTGCACAACAATGCTATTTCCCTCGTACTTCCCCTCTACTCTACCTTTTTGTGCTGTTTTTGGGTGTTTTTCTGTGTTTTGCAGGTAAACCAATAGATACGTGAAGTAGAAGAAAGTTCGGGATAGTTTCGAGAGCCAGTTTCAATAGCAAATCAAGTGAGGAGCTTTAATCAGGCTGTGCGCCCAGGAGAGCCCTCTCTCCAGCTCTGCGCGGGCGCGCAACCCAAGGGAGAGGGCGCGCATTCAAGGCCAAGTCAGGATGTAAACCTCGTAGATGCCTCGCGCTCAGTAGAGGGCGCGCTACTCATCCTGCGCGGGCGCGATGATCTCTGGAGAGGGCGCGCAGATTAGCTTGAACTCTTGAAGATTGAAGGCAACTTTCTGTAGATGCCAAGCGCGCTCAGTAGAGGGCGCGCAGTATACTTCGCGGGCGCGCAGATGTTAGTAGAGGGCGCGCACACGAAAGTTCGCGGGCGCGCAGACTTTAGTAGAGGGCGCGCACCTCATCCTGCGCGGGCGCGATGATCTCTGGAGAGGGCGCGCAGATTAGCTTGAACTCTTGAAGATTGAAGGCAACTTTCTGTAGATGCCAAGCGCGCTCAGTAGAGGGCGCGCAGTATACTTCGCGGGCGCGCAGATGTTAGTAGAGGGCGCGCACACAGAAGTTCGCGGGCGCGCAGACTTTAGTAGAGGGCGCGCACATCATCCTGCGCGGGCGCGCAGATGTTAGTAGAGGGCGCGCACACGGAAGTTCGCGGGCGTGCAGACTTTAGTAGAGGGCGCTCACATCATCCTGCGCGGGCGCGCAAAGAGCTGTAGCGGGCGCGCACGCCGTCAGCCCAGCCCGTTTTTATTTCCCTACTTAAAAGCTGATTTGAAAAGGGAATGAAGGCAGCTATTCCATTTAGGGTAATATGCTTAGAACATTTCTAGAGAGAGAATAGCCTCCATTGATGCTTGTATAAGTTTTTAGAGAGAGAAAATTCAGATTCTTAGTCTTTTATCACCCAAACTTTAATCTTTAATCTAGATTAGTGCTTTAATCATACTTGTAATCAATTTTGGAGCAATCTATTGGATTTTTGATGGTTCACCATTGAAGGTTCAAAGACCCATTTTCTTATTTCAATACAAGGTTGAAGCTTTGTGAGCTCTTTCTATCTTAATCCCTTTTATTTTGATTTATTTACGTATTTCAAGTATTTTGATTGATATGTTGATGATTTTGATTATGGCCAATATTTTGGGTATTGTTGATATGTGTAGTTTCTCTCTCCTTGGCTAGACTTTTAGCTAGGGGAAGGGGAATGGATGACTTGGTTGCTATTTGACTAAATACTTGATTTTTGGGGATTTAAACCCTTGTTGTATGAACTTGTGCTTATTGTTATATGGTTGATGTTGTGCACCATTGACTATATTATTACATGTCCTAATTGATGTGCGGGAGTGATCATGTTAGGATAGATCGTAGTTTATACATTGCTTAATCAATTGCATGGGAATGAATTGTGTTAAGTAGAATCCTTGCTCCCTTGGTTCCAAATCCTTGATTATCTATGTGTTTAGCTCTTGATCTCCAAGTTGATGTTCCCCGATCCCCCTAGCGTTTTTAATCTCATAGTCCCCAATACTTGTTAGTCTTTGTTAATTGTTAGAGTAATTTTGGTAGCCTTAGTTTATTTATTGTCTTGTTTTCCACCACTCTTATTCATATACACCCCTTTTAAAACTCTATTGCTAGCACTTAGTGTTGCAATCTCCCATTTCTCCATGGATCTCGACCCTTGCTTGCCTCTATACTCATTTAGGTAATCTAGGATTAATTTGATAGGAAAGTGTATTGACGACGACATTTCGCTCCTCATCAATTTTATGGAACATAAGTACTATAAAATGAAACATAAGGTATATTTTTTGAAATATCAAATAAGGTATAAGAAATCAAAGTACACCTAGTTCATATAGAGCCCAACTATATGAAACAGGCAATAATATATATGAAACATTAATATTATAAATTGAAACACTTGATATATTATACGAAACATCATTTACAACGTACACTTCAACTACATTTTGTGTTTCAATGCAATAAATAATAAAAAGCATGTAATAATGACAGCTTTTGACAGATTTTGTGTCCCAATGCACAAAAATTAAAAAAAAAAAATACAAACAATCATTACAATTAATGAAGGTGGCCCACGTGAATTCCCACTAATGAAACAATAAATCTGAACCATTCATCTAATAAAAATGAATGGTGTTAGATGAATTCTCATTTTAAAATGATTCTCACCTAAGCCCATGAGTTCTCACATGATCCCATTTATATATATATATATATATATATATATAGAGGAAGGCTCATATAAGAACCCTCCTCTATATAAGAACCCATTATATATAAGAACTAATCTGGACCGTGGAATTAGCTTGATCTGACCGCTCAAAATGAATGATTAGTAATGACATTTTTGTAATTTGAAGGAGTTTATTCAAATTCTTTTTCCTCTTCCTTCATCTAGTTATTTTATGTTTCTCAACTCTCAGCTTTCTCTCTCTAAAATTCTCAGCTTTCTCCCTCTCCTCAGTTCAACAGATTGGCGAAAGTTCATCAAATTCATCACGATATTTTCACAGATTTTGGATTAATTATTGTAAGTTTATTAATTTTATAATCAGATTTGTTTTAAATTTAATGATTTTTCATGCAATTTTGATGCGATTAATTTCATGCGATTATTTTGAGCATTTTCTATGTAATTGTTCTCAATATTGTTTAGCGAATATTTTGCTGCGATTTTGCTACGAATTTTATGCGATTTTGATGCGATTTTTTGCTGCAATTTGATGTGATTTTGTTGCGTTTTTATGCGATTCTCAAATATTTCCCTGATTTTTTTGCGATTTTGATATGCTGCGATTTATGTTCGATTTTTACTGATTAATTCATGTTTTCGTCAATATTTTTGCGATTTTTTGCGAATTTTCTATTCGATTTTGTTTTTGGCGATTTTCTATTCGATGTATATTTATTTTGCTCGATTATTTATCAATTCGATTGTTTGATTGTTCGAATTGTTTGTTCTTATTTTGATTTTTTTTGTTCGGTTTTCTTTTGCGATTTCGATGCTGTTTTATTTGCTGCGATTTTTTCTCAAAATTTTCCAGCTTTTTGCGATTTGTGTATGCTGCGATTTTGATGCGTTAATTTTTTCTCAAAAGGAAAAAGGAAAAAGGAAAAAGGGGGTGGGGAGGCTGGGTGGGTCCCCGGCACAGGGGATCTGTTCACCGGCGAGGTTTAGGGTTGGCTGGGTAGAGAAAGGTTAGGTGGCGGCTAGGGTAGCGACGGCGGCGAATTTGGTGGCTGGGAAGAGGAAAAGGGTGGTGGTGGTTTTTCCTTTTCCTTTTTTTTTTTTTAATTTTATTATTTCTAGATTTTATATAGTTCACTATGTTCTAAGCAAAAGCAAATTTAGAACATAGCTATGTTCTAAACAAATTTAGAACATAAAGTAATTTACTACGTTCTAAGCAAATCAAATTTAGAACATAATTCACTATGTTATAAGGAAATTTAGAACATAAAGTAATTCATTATGTTCTAAAATAATTCAAGATGTTCTAAAGTTTTCCTTCTATGTTCTAAAATTTTCCATCTATGTTATAAAGTTTACTCTTTGTGTTCTAAAGTAATTCACTGTGTTCTAAAGTAATTCATTATATTCTAAACTATTATTTAACTATCTTAGCATGTTCTAAACTTTTATTTAGCATATATTAAGTTTACTCTTTATGTTCTAAAGTAATTCATTGTGTTCTAAAGTAGACAATCTTAGCATGTTTGTCAAAGCTTGTTTAATTAGCACTAGTCTTAACTTGGGATAACTTTTGCTTTAAAGGACTACTAATGATAGATTGATTATATAGCCAATATAATGAACCCACCTTAATGCAAAGTAATCGATCATCAAATTACAATAAACGATGCTAAAGATAGTGTTTAGAAGTGCAAAAGGATATGATTAAACAAAAAAAATTACTTTTGTGATTATCTCATATAGTTGTTAGTAGTTTTTTCCTCTAGTTCAAGTGTTTTTATATACATTAGCCTACTAGCTCAACGGGTAGAGCATTGTTTGAGTTTTTTCATTAATTTCATCAATTTCGTTTTCTAGTTTTCTTTTTCTTCTTCAATTTCCAGATTTTTCCAAATTTTATTTCTAGATTTTATTTCCTTTGCTTATTTCCAGATTTTTTATTTCCAGATTTTTCTGTTTTTTTCCTTTGCTTGAGTTTTTCAACATCGTTTTCGATTTTATCCTATTTTGTTTTCCAGATTTTTGATTTTTAATGGATTTTAATTTCTGGTTGCTTTTTTGCTACAATTTGTGTTTTCAAAATAGGTTATGCATATTGATGGATTTAGATGGTGTGCAACCTAATTATCCTTCTTCCTGTGTTACTCATTCAGGTAATTTTATTGTTTTCAATGTTTTAATTTCAATTTACTTACATGTTCTAAAGTTTCTTTACTATGTTCTAACATTTATCTGTAATGTTCTGAAGTTTTCTCTGTATGTTCTAAAGTTTTCTATATATCTCTCTCTTTATATTCTAAAACTTTCATTCTATGTTCTAAAGTTTACCTTCTAATTTTAAAATTTTACTTTTTATGTTCTAATGTTTACTTTCATTGTATGTTCTAAAGTTAACCTTCTAGTTTAATTTTTTCACTTTATTGTAAATTTTATTATGTATGTTATAAAGTAATTCACTATGTTATAAGTATGTCCCTGATTTTATATGTTCTAAAGTTTATCCTTGATGTTCTAAAGTTTATCTTTGATGTTCTAAAGTTTTCTCTGTATGTTCTAAAGTTTTTTATGTATCTTTCTCTTTATATTATAAAGTTTATTTTTATGTTCTAATGTTTACTTTCATGTTCTAATGCAGTTGGTGATATTTATCGTACTCTAGAGGTTGTTGGATCATTTAGCCCTGGTGGTACCACTAAGGAATGGATTCCAAGTGTTCCCGAGGAGTTAAAACCCAGTTTGGGGATGATATTTAAAGATCCTGAAGAGGGTCTTAGTTTTTATAAAGCATATGCAAATGCCGCTGGGTTTACTTCTAGGAAATCTACTACTAAAAGGAAGAAGAATAACAAAGATATAATTGCTTTTCAATATGGAGTTTGCAATAAGGAAGGTTTTAGGGCAATAAGAAAACCTATTGCTCAACAAACAGTTTATGAAGAAGGAAAAGTTCGTATTACTAGGAAACGTTTAGTCACTCGTGTAGGATGCAATGCTCACATATGTATGAGATATGATGCTGGAAAGTATGTTGTAACTCATTTCAAAGAAGAACATAATCATCCTTTATATACTCCAAGTTGTGCAAAATTTCAGAAGGATAATAGAAAAATGCATATTATGCATAAAAAGTTGATTGTTGATAATTCAAAGGTGATTTATTTTTATTGTACTAAATAATGTTTTTTTTTTGTTTTTGATTTACTATGTTCTAAAGTTAATTCTTAATCTTAGTAATATTTTTTTTTTTTCTAACAGGTAAATGTTGGTCCTGTGAGGTCTTATACTATGATGAAAGAATTAGCTGGATCACATGATAATGTTGGTGCATCTAAACAAGATTTCAAAAATTTTTATAGAGATTTGAAGGCTTTTATTGATGGATCAGATGCCCAAATGTTTGTGGATAATTTTCAAAATAAGAAATTGCTCTGGAGTGCATTTTTTTTTCCTATGATGTTGATGAAGAAGATAGACTTTGTAGAGCTTTATGGGCTGATCCAATCTGTCGAAAAAATTATGCACTTTTTGGTGATATGTTTCTTTTGATACCACATTCAAAACAAACAGGTGATGTTTTAAATATAAATTTTTTCATAATGTAATTAATATTTTACTTTTACATATTAATTTTTTAAACATATGTTCTTATATTCTAAATATCATGCCTTGTGTTCCTAAACAAATATCCATCATGTTTTTGATGTTCTAAAACAAATATTCTTTATGTTCTAAACTATGTATGCCTTATGTTCTAAACATATATTGCTAATGTTCTACCTTATGCTTTAAAATATATCCATCATGCTTTTATGCTTTAAACATTATGCTTTTGTGTTTTACACTTTATTCTTTGTGTTTCTAAACTAATATCCATCATGTTCTAAACATTATGTCTATATGTTCTAAAGTTTACTTATAAGTTTTTAAAGCTACATTGTATATTTTTAGTTTAGTGTTTATGTTTTAGAGTAATTCATTATGTTTTAAAAACAACTATATTACTGCCACGTTTAATAATTAAATTAAATTACTATCCTCTAAAGTTTATCCTTAATGTTCTAAAGTATACCTCTATGTTCTACAATTTACCTCTATGTTCTAAATTTTACCTCTATTTTCTGCATAAATAATTTGTGTATGTTACAGATATAATATGATCTTTGGTCCATTTACTGGAGTTGATCATCATAAAAAATGTGTTACTTTTGCGGCTTCTTTTGTAGCTCATGAGGATATATCATCTTTTGAATGGGTTTTCAAAACTTTTCTTAAAGCAATGGGAAATAACGAGCCTGTGTGTTTGATTACCGATCAAGACCCTGCAATGAAAGTTGTTGTTCGTAATGTTTTTCAAACTACAGAACATAGGTTTTGTATGTGGCATATTATGAAAAAGGTGCCTGAAAAAGTAGGTCGGGCGATTGCCCAAGACACTGATTTCTTGAAAAAACTGTGTTCATGTGTTTGGCATTTAGAGATTGAGCCGGCAGAATTTGAAGAAAAGTGGAACAAAGTTATTTCAGAATTCCATTTGAACGATCATGAATGGTTGGCATACATGTACAACATACGTGATATGTGGATTCCAGCGTATTTCAGAGATTTATTTTTGGGTGGCATTATGAGAACCACATCTAGATCAGAAAGTGAAAATAATTTTTTCACTATGTTCACAAATCCCCATCTCACTTTGATTGAGTTCTACATGAGTTAATAAGTAATTGTCTATATATGTTCTAAAGTTACTCTTTATGTTCTAAAGTTTTCCTTGTATGCTCTAAAGTTTTCTTTTTATGCTTTATAGTTTTACTATTTATTTTATAATTCTCTTTTATGTTTTCTTTTTCTCTTTATGTTTTAATAATATTTAGATCATAATAAACATGTCATGTATATTTATATGTTCTAATGTAATTCACTCTATGTTCTACAATTATCTTCTATGTTTTAAAGTTAATTTCTATTTTCTATAGGTTTGAATGTGCATTGGATGCTCAAAGGCACACTCAAAATAAAATGGATAATGATTCGAAGAATAAGCGTCCGGAGTGTAAGACTCCAATTCCTTTAGAGAAAGATGCTTCTGAATTGTTTACAACAACAATTTTCTATGAATTTCAATATGAGCTTGAAATTGGATGTTTTAATTGTGGTGTTGAGGAGATGAAGAAGGACAATGAGCTTTACATTTTCAATTTGAGGGAAGGAACTAGAAGGAGGACTTTTGATGTTGTTTTTGATCCAACTACCTTTGATACCAAGTGTTTTTGTAAAAAATTTGAACGTGATGGTGTGCCTTGTAGGCATATGATTTGGGTGTGGAAGGCAAGGATGTTAGAAAAAATTCCCAAGGCCTACATTCTAAATAGATGGTGTACAATGGCTTATAAGAAGCCCATTTTTGATTTAGAGGGTAATGTGTTGGAGGAATGTATTAATGCAGTAGATAAGAAAATGTTATTAAATGATTTGTGGTCTGAAATTCATGCTTGTGTGAGTTTAGTGCAAAACAATGAAGATGATCTTAGTGATCTTGTCAAAAAACTTCGAGCCATGAGGGCAGATTTGGAACAGAAGAAAACAAATGGAAGCAACAATCTTTCGAGCAAAGTTAAAGACATTGAAATGCTTATTGGAGCTAGTCTACCTTCTAATGTTTTAATCAAACCTCCTAAAATTTCGAAGAACAAAGGCACGGGGGTTCATGTTCCAAATCAGGTCAATGTTCCAAATGATGTCCATGTTCCAAATCAGGTTCATGTTCCAAATCAGGTAAATGTTCCAAATGATGTCCATGTTCCAAATGATGTCCATGTTCCAAATGAGGTTCATGTTCCAAATAGTGACAAAAGAATGAAGAGTGACAGAGAAAAGTCTATTGAACAAAGTCAAAAGAAGAAGAGATTATGTAGAGCATGTGGGGAGCTTGGTTATCATGATAGTCGTAATTGCCCTGGAAAAGTCAAGTGATATTGTAAGTAAACTTTATTTTTAATTTTCTTATATTTATTTTGTTCTAAAGTAATTATGTTTTAAGCAAGTTTAGAACATAAAGTTATTCATATATGTTCTAAAGTAATTCAATATGTTCTAAAGTGTTTTCTCTTTGTTCTAAAGTTACTTTTCTATGTTCTAAAGTGTTTTCTCTATGTTCTAATGTTTATTCTTTCTGTTTTAGTGTAATTTAATATGCTCTAATGTTTAGAATATAAAGTTATTCATTTTGTTCTAAAGTTTTCCTTTATATTTTAACTTTTCTCTTTATGTTCAAAATATTTTCTTTATATGTTCTAAAGTTTTCTTTATATGTTTTAAAGGTTTCTTTAAATGTTCTAAAGTTTTTACTCTATATAATATCATGTGTTCTAAACTAATAGAAATGGCATGTTATAACATTTTTTAATGCTAAATTATGTGCTTATGTTCTAATATTGTTTTTTTTTTTTTTCTTTACAGGTTGGTGAATATACTATTAATCCAGTTGCATGAGATGTTATATATTTAGAAACAATATCTCATTTACTAGCACGTAAAATATTATTCATGTAATTCTTAAAATATAAGAACTCAATTTATTTACTTTTAGAAACAATATATTTTTATTTCTTTTTTGTCCAATTATTATTCAGAGTATCTCTACTAGTGTTTTTCTTATCAATTTTTATGTTAATTAAAGTTGATTATAATGTTTTATAACATCTCCTGTCTTTTCATCTTCCCCCCTTTTCGTAATTATAAGTTGTTTTATTAAGTCAATTTGAACTACGAGTAATGATAGTACAAGCATTTTAGATACCTTTATTAAACAACATTTAGTTGAATCTTGCTTTAATCAACTTTTATTTATTCAAGTTTCTTAACATTGATTTACATATGCCTTCTTAGATATGCACTAAAGAGTGTATGCATTGTATTCAAAAGGAAAAATAAAGCAAAAGTAATGGATTAGAAGCAGCCAGTTTAGAACATAAGCAAATACTTTAGAACATAGATAAAAATAATTAGAAGATTAGCAAAATCAATAATTTGGACATGTAATAAGAAAAAAGTACAACATAATAAGATATAATTAGAATCAAGTTACCAATTGAATGCTTTGGAATCTTGTTACTTTGGCTGTTGTCATTTCTTGTTACTTTTTTTTAATTTTCTTATGTTCTAATGTTCTACACTTTAAGTTTTAAGTCAAAATTAATATATAATAATATATTCTAATATCCTAACTTTATAAGCATATAATTATTAAAACATAATCAAAAATACTTTAGAACATACCCATATAATTTAGAACATGAATATAATTTAGCATATAAGTTTATATGATATATTTTATATTAAAATTTTAGCATTTAATATGATTCAACAATATATTTCTTGTAACAGGTAAATACATAGAACATAAAAAATTACTGTTATATTCTTTGCAAATATCTCTCTACAAATATAAACTTAAGATCTTAACAATCATATATCCATTTTGTTCTCCTTTGACCACTTTTTTGATCTCCTAATCACTTTGTTCCGTTCTTCATTTACTTCTGCTGTTATTATCTTCTCACAATACTCCACTCTTAATTTTTTCATTTGGTCAAACTGCAAAAAAAAAAAAAAAAAAAAAGAGTAACTTTTAGAACATAAACATAAACATTTGGTCAAACTGCAAAAAAAAAAAAAGAGAGTAACTTTTAGAACATAAACAGAAATACTTTAGAACATAAGCATATAATTTAGAACATGAATATAATTTAGCATATAAGTATAAATAAATATAATAAACCATAATATATCTAAACAATAACCAAACCAAACCACAACACTAAAACCATAACACCAAAACCATAAACGAAACTAATTTAAAACATGTATCTTATGTTTTAAACTTACATTGTCTAATTCTAGTCCCGAATTCCATTGTTTTACAGATTCTCCTTCATATGTTTCCATGTGCTTCAACAGGAACACTCCACAATCATGTTTGTTCTTATTGCTCTTCCATGACATACTCAAGTTTCTTGTTTTGAAGGAGGATACAAAGTCACTCTTTATATTTGAGTCAATTGAGTGAACGAAATCAGCAAATGCATTCAACTGAAAAATTGGATAAACTTTAGAACATATAAGGTAAACTTTAGAACATAAAGAAAAACTGTAGAACATATAAGGCAAAAGTTAGAACAAAAGTATAATTAAAAAAATGTAAACTTGATGTCTTACCATTAATCTATGGTAATTTCCATATTTATTGTGAAAAGGAATATTTGGTGGAAGAAATCTGTTGTCAATCAAATCAAATGTTCCTTCCACAAAGTTGACACACAGCAAATAGTAGTGATCTGGTAAAACGACCGGGAAGAAAACCTAATAGATAAACAGAATTAGAACATAGATAAGCAAAATTAGAACATAAGCATGCATTTTAGAACATAAGCATATAGATTAGAACACAAGCATATAATTTTTATAACATGTAGTTTAGAACATAAGTAAGTAGTTTAGAAGATAAATAAGTAGTTTAGAACATAAGTAGATACTTTAAAACATAGATAAAAATAATTAGAACATAAACAAAACCAATAATTAGAACATATAATAAGAAAAAAGTACAACATAATAAGATACCAAATTACCAATTGAATGCTTTTGAAGCTTGTTACTTCGGTCGTTGTCATTTCTTGTTGCATTCTATCAAACAAAGCCTTCATTCTATCATCTTGCCTTTCATTTGATTTGAAGTATTTTTCTGTACAACATATGAGCTGAAAAAGAAAAAGAAATTAAAACATAAGTAATTAGAACATAGGTGCATAGTATAATCTATATGAGAAACAAAAAGAATCTACTCTTAGAACATAGTTATAATTTTAAGTTCGAAAAACATACATAGCATTCAGTACTGAAAAAGAATCTACTCTTCTTGTCTACACCACGTCTTTTATTTTCAAAATTCAATAGGCAAACATAAGCATCCACAACATTGTTCAACATGTGCTTATCTTCTATGAGACTATGAATCTCATCTCTCGTAATCGTTGTCCCCATGTTATCAGCATACAAAAGCTCCCTAAAATCAGAACAATAAAATCAGAACATAAGCATGTAGTTTAGAACATAAACACATAATTTAAAACATAAGAATATAGTTTAGAACATAAGTACCTATTTTAGAACATAAGCATATAGTTTTACACATGTACTTTATAACATAATCTCGTAGCTTAGAACACGCAGTTTAGAACATAAGAATGAAGTTTAGAACATAATTTATAGCTTAGATCATAAGCATATAGCTTAGAACATAAGCATATAGCTTAGAACATAAGCATATAATTTTAAAGTTTTAAAGTCTTACTTATTATCTCCTTGAGCAAACGCATACTCAGCTACCTTTCTATTGTCCACATTCTTGAAAAGTTTTTCATGTTCAACCATGAAAGGTGAACGCAAGTACATTGGAAGCTTATCCTTTCCTCTTTTTTTCCGTGTCTTTTCTTCTCCTTTTTCTTCTCCTTGTTTCCTACTTAATTCAATTAAAAAATATCACATAGATAACAAAAACCATAACTAAATCAAACCAAAATTTATTGATAACAAAAACCATAACCAAATCAAACCAAAATTTATTATTACCAAGTTCTAAATTAAAATTTAACTAAACCATAACCAACATTTGTTTTAAAGTTTACAAAATGATTACCCTTTCTTGTTCTCATTTTTTTCTTCTTTGTTCTTCTCTTCATTCTTGCTTCCTTCATTTTCTTTCTTCTCCTCTTTTTCCTCCTTTTTCTTCTTCCCCTTTTCTTCTCTCTTCTCCTCTTGGATCTCCTCTTTTTCCTCCTTTTTCTTCTTCCCCTTTTCTTCTCTCTTCTCCTCTTGGATCTCCTTTTTTTCCTCCTCTTTCTTCTTCCCCTTTTCTTCTTTCTTCTCCTCTTGCTTCTCTTCTTTTTCCTCTTCTTTCTTCTTCTCCTTTTCTTCTTTCTTCTCCTCTTTTTCCTCTTCTTTCTTCTCCTCTTTTTCCTCTTCTTGCTTCTCCTCTTCATCCAATGTAGGTGGATGATCTGGATTTAGAAAAGCACAATTTAGAACATTTGCTGTCACTTCTTCGTAAGTGAGTTCTGCTTCATTATCTTCTTGATTTTCTGGGACATCAAACCATAAGTAGAAACAATAAGGACACAACATAGAAATAGTTGGAAAAAATTTAGAACATTAGAAATAACTAGAATATAACCAGAAAAATTTAGAACACAAGAAGTAACTTTAGAACATAACTAATTTACAACATAATTATATTATTTAGAACATATGCACATAATTTAGAACATAATCATACAATTTAGAACATATGCACATAATTTAGAGCATAACTAATTTCAAACATAATCATATTATTTAGAAAATATGCACATAATTTAGAGCATAACTAATTTAGAACATAATCATATTATTTAGAACATATGCACATAATTTAGAACATAATCATATTATTAGAGCATATGCACATAATTTAGCACATAATCATATAATTTAGAGCATATGCACATAATTTAGAACATAAGCATCTGATTTAGAAAAAATTTAGAACATCAGAAATAACTTTAGAACATAACAGAAAAAATTTATAACATAAGAAGTAATTTTAAAACAAATCTAGTAATATTATTTCAAAAGAAAAAAGTTTGAAAATAATGTAAAACTACCAACTGCTGGTGAGGGGGTCAATAACTTGAAACTTGGAGGAGTTATATCAAAAGGTTGCTTCTTTTTTGGAGGAATTGGGGTTTTTGGTGACTCCTCATTCCTTTTCTCTTTCTTCTCAATTTTTTCCTCCTCGTTTCTCTCTTTTCTGTACTGCTCTTTTTCTTCTTCTTTTGATCCCAAATCTTCATAGCAATTACACCATAAAAATTAAGTATTATAGCAAATAGCAAAAAATAATTAGAAAATAAAAAGTAACTTTAGAACATAAGAAATATATACAATTAGGAGACAACCTAGAAATAGTTAGAATATAAAAAATTAAGAATTAACTTTAAAGCATAACCAGAAAAAATTTAGAGCATAAGAAGTAATATTAGAACATATCTAGTAAATATTAGTACATAAAAAATGAATTTGAAAATAATGTGAAATTACCAACTACTGGTGAGGGAATCAACAAGTTTTTGTCTTTATTCTCTTCATTTCTCTCTTCTTTGTTCTTATCTTTTTCCTCTTCCTTTGATCTCAAATCTGCTTAACAATTAGAACATAACTAATTTAGTACATAACTAATTTAGAACATAACTAATTTAGAACATAATCATATAATTTAGAACATAAGCATGTGATTTAAGCGCATGTTTTTAGAACATAAAAAAGTACTTTAAAACATAAGCATCTAATATAGAACATAAGTATAATTTGGAAATTAAGCATGTACATGTGAAATTACCAACTGTCGGTGACTTTGGTGACCTTGTTTCCTCGAATTTCTTCCATGCCTTATCCATAACCATATCCAATTCTTCAATAAATGCCGGTTCATCGAAGACATGTTGATCTTGGCTGAGTATAGAAGGGCTTTTCTTTTCTTCTTGGTTCACGAATGTCTATAAAATAAGAAATTATAATTTAGAACATAATATGCATAATATTTATATAAATTTATTATACTTTAGAACATAAACTGAAAATACTTTAGAACACAACCAGAAAATACTTTAGAACATAATTATAATACCTTTGTTGTGTACTTGCACCATATGTTGTCTATGAGATGTTGCATTTTTCCTGTTGTTTCTTCCTCAACAAAAAGATCTTTTGCTTGTTCTAACATGCCATACATCTCTTTAACATTCGAGGCAAGTGTTTTTGCCAAATCTCCAAATTTGCTCAAAAAGCCCTTCATTAGAACACAAAAATATTTTAGAACATAAAGGACATAACATGGATAATTTAACAGAAAAGGATTAAATGGAGCATAAAATATAATTTACAATATAAACTAAATCATACCATCATGTCATTTCGAGAAGTTGTAGAACTAGAACCTATTGATGATTTTTCCATTCTCTTCTCTTTTTCCTTTTGTTTTGGTTGTTTCTTTTTTCCTTTTGGTGCCTTCTAGTATATAAATTATAAAATTTAGAAAACAACAACATAAAGTGTAGTGTTTAAACATAAACATATACAAATATCATACCACAATTGATTCCATTCTTTCCAAGAGTTTTCCATATCCAAATCCATGATCTTTTTCAAACTTATATCTCACTTGAATCCTTTCCTTTGTCCACACCGAAATTAGTGGACATTTTCTTGGTTTTTCTAACCCTCCTCTTTGTAGACGATCAAAATAGAATACCTATTTAGTACATGTTAAGAATTAATTAGAATATTTTTCACACATTTTCAACATAACAAGAATAATATATATACATAATGGTAAGAATTTAAAACTTACCATTAGAAAAGGTAAAGGACCTGTAAAGTAAGAATTTCCCTTCTTCCATACACTTACAGAATCTTTCAAGTGCTCAATCACAAATGTGCACCAATCCAATTCAGCAATTTTCTTTACATCCATACAACTATACAAGAATTTAATGTATAGTTGTGGGTTGTTTGTTGATCGAATGCAACAATTGACAACACATACCACAAAGTTCCAAAGAAATTCATCAGGAACTGATTTTTCCTTCTTCAATTCTTGAATTCTGTCAATCAATCTCTTGTTGGTTGGACTTCCCTTTTAGAGGTAAAAAAAAACATATAAATTAAAACCTATGGAGATAATAGATCTATTTTAAAGCAAAAAACACTTTAGAACATAAGCAAAGCACTTTAAAACATACAATTTATAACATAAAATTCATACTTTAGAACATAAAATTTAAAACATAACCACATTATATCATCATACTTTTTTTGAGGCCAAACTTGCTTCTCCAAGCTTTTAGAAACTTGCTCCATTTCAGATTTGACTCATCATTTGGTTGCTCAATCCTTTTGCCTCCCAATGGCAACCCATAAGCCAAATGAACATCAATTGCCTCCAAAAAGATTTCTTGTTTTCTCTTTGGTAACATCAAACAACATCTCTTTGTGTCAAAATTCGTAACCAAGTTTTCTGTCAACCTAGAATTATAATGAAAAATGTAAGATTTAAAGCACAATACAGCTATATTTAGAATATAATAGTCAATCTTTAGAACATAGAAGATTAAAACATTTAGTATAATATTTAAACTTTTGAACATAATTTAGAACATTATATAATAAAAAAAGTCTATTTTAGAACATAATAAACATACATTAGAACATAACAAAAAATTAATTTAGAACATTAGTGTATAGCAATTCAAACATGAGAGTTCATAATTTTAGAATACAAGAAGTAACTTTAAAACATAAGTAATTTACAACATAATCATATTATTTAGAACATATGCACATAATGTAGAACATAATCATACAATTTAGAACATATGCACATAATTTAGAACATAGCTAATTTCGAACATAATCATATTATTTAGAACATATGCACAAAATTTAGAGCATAACTAATTTAGAACATAATCTTATAATTTAGAACATTAGTGTATAGCAATTCAAACATGACAAATCATAATTTTGAACATAACATTGATAATACTTATGATTTTAGAATATGATTTTAGAACATAACATTCTACTACTTACGTAGAATTAATATGGATTGGTAAATCCAATTCCAAAAAGCCTCCAAAACCAATGTTCCGAATAGCTTGCTTTTGTTTTTCCGAAAGATTTATCAACACATCCTTCATGAATTGAGTAGGAGATACTCTTTGATAAGGTTGCCTCTTAACTAGTTTATCTTGCTCATTAGCTTCTACTACTTGGACATCCTCACCATCTTCTTCTTTTTCAATCTTTCTTTTCTTCTTCTTCACATCCTCACCATGAATAGATAAACATAATTAGAACATAGATAAGCAAAATTAGAACATAAGCGTGCACTTTAGAACATAAAAATAAAGATTGTAAAGATTAAAGAGTATTATTACCTGAGTTTGATTTTTTTTATTGATTTTTTGTTCCTCCTCACTATCATCTTCCATCTCCTCTTTTTCATCTTTCTCTTTCATCTTTACATCACCCTTATTATCATCCTCACCATCATCTTTACTATCATTATTCTTGTCATCATCCTCAACATTATTACCCTCTTCTTCTTTTTGATCTTTTCCTTCTTCTTGATCTTTTTCTCTTCCTTCCTTTTTTTTGCAATTTTTGAGGTGGTTGAAGCCTTGTTGGAAGTTTTCTATGTCTTATAGCAACACTTTTACTTTCAATATGCTTCTCAAATTCCGATCTATCAATTACTTCCGCTTCAACGTTTTCAACTTTCCTTTAAAAACAATTAAAAATAATTAGAATACAACTAACATTAAATAGAGTGCAAATATAAAGGGATAAGATGAACATAAACTATAATGGATACATATTAGAACATAATACAAATCTTCAGAACATAAGAGAAAATTTTAGAACATAATGGAAAACTTTAGAACATAATGGAAAACTTTAGAACATAATACAAATCTTTAGAACTTAAGGGAAAACTTTAGAACATATTGGAAAACTTTAGAACAAAATTTAAAACATAATAGGTAAAGTTTAGAACATTAGTTTAGTTACCTTTTTCTTACATAAGTAATTTCTTCTTCTTGTATATTAGTAACTCCTTCTTCTGATTTTTCTTCATTTTGGCCTTGCATTTTACTGCAACATTAAGAAATCAAAAACATTAGTAACATTCCAACATTATTATTATATTTTTGAACATAGGAATAATTTAGAATATGCTGAAAAATAGTTTAGAACATGCTAGAGAGTGAAAAACCCAAAATAGAATGAGTAAACTAGAAATTTAAAAGACAAATGAAACAGAAACATGATAAGGTTTGATTGAGTTTATTTTCAACCCATGTTCTAAATTATTTCAACCTATGTTCTAATTTTTTCTTATGTTCCAAATTTTTTCTACCTATGTTCTAAAGTTTGTTTTCAGCCCTGCAATCACAAGTTCACTACTAACAACCCCTAACCAATTAACAACCCCTATGTTCTAAAGGATCCATTAAAATGCACAGTCGATATATAAGTGAACTCCATGCAAAAGGATCCGAAATACAATGCATAGTTCCCAATATGCTGAATTGCTGATTCTATAATACATCACCGCAGAACAAAAATGTCAACATAATTCACAATCACACAGGCAGCATTCATCACTTTGGAGTGCAACGAAAGGGTTGCAAGCTGATTGTAGAATGAAGACCCAATGAACTAGAGAAACTCAAGTATAAGACCATAAAAGGCCTGGAGAACACAAAGGAATCTGAGTCACCAAAGAAATAAATCCTCACCAAAGCCAATTGTCATGTTGCTGCTGATGGAGTCAAACCTTGCAAAGGTCTAGCATGGGGAAGAAGTCGAGTACCATATGCTGTTAGCTGAGTTTACTAATGAAAAGCTAATTAACATGCCTCAGTCTTGGTTTAAATTTATAACAAAACCTCAAAGAAATTAACCACCAGCCTCATAAAATCAAGCAATGTCACTGCGATCAAGCATATCGATCAAAGTCATTTTGACAACATTCTAATTTTACGCCTTTTTTATGATTCCTCTTTGATTGTAATGTCACATCGTATTATGAACGAATTGACAGCGATGGGTCGGGATGATAACTGATTTTATGTTGTCTCTGTTCTAGATGCTCTATTATTGAATTTTCTTCGGTACATTTTCCCATTGAATAATTCAAAATATTAGCAAAATCGAACTAAAATCAAGCAAAATTCGAACTAAAATCGAGCAAAAATCAAACAAAATAATCGAACAAAAATCGAACTAAAATTGAACCCTAAATTCGAACACTAAAGCTATCTAACTTACTCAAAAATAATAATATGTGCTGGTAATTCGAGGCCTCTGGGTTGTGTCATGGGCGTTCAGTATAATATGAATTTTTTCATAAAGAAAAGATGCAAATAAATAAATAAATAAAAATGACTAGCCATTTATCCAAAAAAACCTATCCTCAAACTTACTCAAAAATATATCGAATGTAAAAACAAAATCCACTTGAACATCATGCTAATTTCATAGAAATTTAAACAAAATCGAAAAGAAAAACATACAAAATCGGCTTTAACTCATGCAAAATTCATGAAAATCAAATCGCAAAAATCAAAATCGCCAGTTTGCAAACATCATGCGATTGAAATCACAAAATCGAATTGAATATCATGTGAAATTCATAAAATTAGAACATAATCAAAGAAAAACGTACCTGATTTGAGCAATTTAGGTTGTTTTGCAGCAATTTGGGCTAGATTTTGAGATTTGAGGAGAGGGAAAGTAAAGAGGATTGAAAGTTTGAGGAGAGAGAAAAGTATGAACGTTTAGGGAGGGTTTTGGGGGATTTTTTTTTTGTTTTAATCTTGACCGCTCATCCTAATCTAATCCTACGGATGAGATTGGTTCTTATATAACTAGGGTTCTTACATAAGGAGGGGTTCTTACCGGATCCCTCCCCTATATATATATATATATATATATATACATATATATATACATACAATATCATGAAGTTGTAATAACTTTTACCGTCATCACATACAAATGGGTTTAACATTACATACTACCATCTTCCTTTAACAAGGGTATTAAAAGGAACACATTTTTATTAAAACTAAGGAGATTAAAAAGGGCAATTTCAAGATCAAATAACTCCATATCATCCTCCAATTAACCCTAAATTCGACTTGTCTTCGCTTTTCGATCTATTATATTGGGTGCTTCCAAAATATAAGTTTTATGTTTTAGAAAAATTCACATTAATTTATTAATCTGAAGTTAACTGGATTAGTCATAATTTAATTATTGGGTGCTTCCAAAATCTAGGTTAGTTAAGGATTAATTAGAAGTTAATTGGGTTAGTCATAATTTAATTATTTTAATTAAGTATTAATAAGTTAGGTAATTATGATTATTGATTATTAATTATTAATCATAACTTGTATTTAATCTGTTATAACAGATCGCATACAAGTTGTGTCTTGTTTAAAGAAAATACATATGAAAGTTTATCTTGTTTAAAAATAATTCAAAGTTTGTCAGGTTTAAAAGAAGGTCACACAAAGTTTGTATTATTTATGTAAATTTTTCCATTTACAAATTACATAAAATTATGGGAAATTCTACACGGTGGCTTCATGGTTTTGAGTTTTCTACGTGGAAGACGAACTTTTTTCCAGCTCTCTTCAGTGGCACCAAGGTTTAGAAAAATCTATATAATGACCTTTTTTAGGGTTATGGCTAACCTTTTTAGTTAAAATGGTTAACCTTTTTTTTTATTAAAAAATTATTTAAATTATATTTTAAAATAATAAAATTTAAAAAAAAAACAAAAAAAAAAACCACCCCAACCCAGCCAGCCACCCCATGAACCTCCTCTACCTCCACATCCACCACGAACTCCTCGAAAACCACCCCAACCCAGCCAGCCACATCGGAAACAACCCCTCTCCCCAGCACCACCGTCAATACCGCCTTCCCTTCCACCCCCCATACTTGAAACAAACCCACAAATCCCCACCCATCACCTTCGAATCCGCCACGAAACCACCGCCCTCCCTCTCTATCACCGTGAAACCGCGCGTCGATCCACCCTCAAAACCCAATCAAACCCTAGCCTATGGGAAAAGAGAGAACTTGCGTGAAGAAAAAGAGGTGCTAGCATCTGAATTTAGGGTTTCGCGGTGGGGGTGGCGGTTGTTTCATTGGACTTTGTAGTTGTTTTGGGGATTGGGGTGGCGGTTTTGGGGGTCAGGGCTAGGTCAGGTGGGGTTGTGGAAGGCCGGCCGGCTAGTTTTGGTGGTTTCGGTGGTCGGGGTGGCTGGATTCTGATAGGTGGCTGGGAATTTTTTTGTTTTTTTGTTTTTTTAAAATTTTTTTTATTATTTTAAAATATAATTTTAATAATTTTTAAATAAAAAAATAATGGTTAGCCATAAACCTAAAAAAGGTCACTATGTAGATTTTTCTAAACCTTGGTGCCACTGAAGAAAGTTGGAAAAAAGTTCGTCTTCCACGTAAAAAACTCAAAACCGTGAGGCCACCATGTAGAATTAACAAATTTATATATATATATATATATATATATATATATATATATATATATATATATATATATATATATATATATATATATATATCCCCTACAGTATCGTCACCGCAGTAGAGTTTAACCACCAAGTTCGGGATGGATTGGTGTGGTTCCTCTACGCCTAGGACACCAGAATATCGAACCACGAACTAAGAAAGGCATGAGAGAAAGGCATATTAGCTAGTGATTGTGAGGCCCCAATTCTTAACTGGAGGGGACACCAAAGTCCTCTGCCCTTCCATCTCTTGGATAGAGATAGATAGAGAGGGAGGGCAGGGTTTTTGGTTTTTTCATGTTGTCAAAGAGTTGACCAATGGTTTTTTCGTGTTGTCAAAGAATTGAACAATGAAAATGGATTGGATGGCGAGTGCCTGATCGAATTGATCGGGCCATGTAGGAACAAGGTTCAAGTCTGTGGGTCTGTTAGGATGCCTCAGCTGCATACATCACTGCACTTCCACTTGACACCTATCGTAATGATAAACGGCTCGTCTCGCCGTGACCTTCTCTTTCCAAACTTCTGTCGCTCACCCCTCAGGGGCAGAGAACCCGTCACTGCCTCAGCTGTGCTATCGGCAGTGACGGGGAAGTAGGAATAGGAGAGCACTCATCTTGGGGTGGGCTTATATATATATATATATATATATATATATATATATATAGGGGAGGGATCCGGTAAGAACCCCTCCTTATGTAAGAACCCTAGTTATATAAGAACCAATCTCATCCGTAGGATTAGATTAGGATGAGCGGTCAAGATTAAAACAAAAAAAAAATCCCCCAAAACCCTCCCTAAACGTTCATACTTTTCTCTCTCCTCAAACTTTCAATCCTCTTTACTTTCTCTCTCCTCAAATCTCAAAATCTAGCCCAAATTGCTGCAAAACAACCTAAATTGCTCAAATCAGGTACGTTTTTCTTTGATTATGTTCTAATTTTATGAATTTCACATGATATTCAATTCGATTTTGTGATTTCAATCGCATGATGTTTGCAAACTGGCGATTTTGATTTTTGCGATTTGATTTTCATGAATTTTGCATGAGTTAAAGCCGATTTTGTATGTTTTTCTTTTCGATTTTGTTTAAATTTCTATGAAATTAGCATGATGTTCAAGTGGATTTTGTTTTTACATTCGATATATTTTTGAGTAAGTTTGAGGATAGGTTTTTTTGGATAAATGGCTAGTCATTTTTATTTATTTATTTATTTGCATCTTTTCTTTATGAAAAAATTCATATTATACTGAACGCCCATGACACAACCCAGAGGCCTCGAATTACCAGCACATATTATTATTTTTGAGTAAGTTAGATAGCTTTAGTGTTCGAATTTAGGGTTCAATTTTAGTTCGATTTTTGTTCGATTATTTTGTTTGATTTTTGCTCGATTTTAGTTCGAATTTTGCTTGATTTTAGTTCGATTTTGCTAATATTTTGAATTATTCAATGGGAAAATGTACCGAAGAAAATTCAATAATAGAGCATCTAGAACAGAGACAACATAAAATCAGTTATCATCCCGACCCATCGCTGTCAATTCGTTCATAATACGATGTGACATTACAATCAAAGAGGAATCATAAAAAAGGCGTAAAATTAGAATGTTGTCAAAATGACTTTGATCGATATGCTTGATCGCAGTGACATTGCTTGATTTTATGAGGCTGGTGGTTAATTTCTTTGAGGTTTTGTTATAAATTTAAACCAAGACTGAGGCATGTTAATTAGCTTTTCATTAGTAAACTCAGCTAACAGCATATGGTACTCGACTTCTTCCCCATGCTAGACCTTTGCAAGGTTTGACTCCATCAGCAGCAACATGACAATTGGCTTTGGTGAGGATTTATTTCTTTGGTGACTCAGATTCCTTTGTGTTCTCCAGGCCTTTTATGGTCTTATACTTGAGTTTCTCTAGTTCATTGGGTCTTCATTCTACAATCAGCTTGCAACCCTTTCGTTGCACTCCAAAGTGATGAATGCTGCCTGTGTGATTGTGAATTATGTTGACATTTTTGTTCTGCGGTGATGTATTATAGAATCAGCAATTCAGCATATTGGGAACTATGCATTGTATTTCGGATCCTTTTGCATGGAGTTCACTTATATATCGACTGTGCATTTTAATGGATCCTTTAGAACATAGGGGTTGTTAATTGGTTAGGGGTTGTTAGTAGTGAACTTGTGATTGCAGGGCTGAAAACAAACTTTAGAACATAGGTAGAAAAAATTTGGAACATAAGAAAAAATTAGAACATAGGTTGAAATAATTTAGAACATAGGTTGAAATAATTTAGAACATGGGTTGAAAATAAACTCAATCAAACCTTATCATGTTTCTGTTTCATTTGTCTTTTAAATTTCTAGTTTACTCATTCTATTTTGGGTTTTTCACTCTCTAGCATGTTCTAAACTATTTTTCAGCATATTCTAAATTATTCCTATGTTCAAAAATATAATAATAATGTTGGAATGTTACTAATGTTTTTGATTTCTTAATGTTGCAGTAAAATGCAAGGCCAAAATGAAGAAAAATCAGAAGAAGGAGTTACTAATATACAAGAAGAAGAAATTACTTATGTAAGAAAAAGGTAACTAAACTAATGTTCTAAACTTTACCTATTATGTTTTAAATTTTGTTCTAAAGTTTTCCAATATGTTCTAAAGTTTTCCCTTAAGTTCTAAAGATTTGTATTATGTTCTAAAGTTTTCCATTATGTTCTAAAGTTTTCCATTATGTTCTAAAATTTTCTCTTATGTTCTGAAGATTTGTATTATGTTCTAATATGTATCCATTATAGTTTATGTTCATCTTATCCCTTTATATTTGCACTCTATTTAATGTTAGTTGTATTCTAATTATTTTTAATTGTTTTTAAAGGAAAGTTGAAAACGTTGAAGCGGAAGTAATTGATAGATCGGAATTTGAGAAGCATATTGAAAGTAAAAGTGTTGCTATAAGACATAGAAAACTTCCAACAAGGCTTCAACCACCTCGAAAATTGCAAAAAAAGGAAGGAAGAGAAAAAGATCAAGAAGAAGGAAAAGATCAAAAAGAAGAAGAGGGTAATAATGTTGAGGATGATGACAAGAATAATGATAGTAAAGATGATGGTGAGGATGATAATAAGGGTGATGTAAAGATGAAAGAGAAAGATGAAAAAGAGGAGATGGAAGATGATAGTGAGGAGGAACAAAAAATCAATAAAAAAAATCAAACTCAGGTAATAATACTCTTTAATCTTTACAATCTTTATTTTTATGTTCTAAAGTGCACGCTTATGTTCTAATTTTGCTTATCTATGTTCTAATTATGTTTATCTATTCATGGTGAGGATGTGAAGAAGAAGAAAAGAAAGATTGAAAAAGAAGAAGATGGTGAGGATGTCCAAGTAGTAGAAGCTAATGAGCAAGATAAACTAGTTAAGAGGCAACCTTATCAAAGAGTACCTCCTACTCAATTCATGAAGGATGTGTTGATAAATCTTTCGGAAAAACAAAAGCAAGCTATTCGGAACATTGGTTTTGGAGGCTTTTTGGAATTGGATTTACCAATCCATATTAATTCTACGTAAGTAGTAGAATGTTATGTTCTAAAATCATATTCTAAAATCATAAGTATTATCAATGTTATGTTCAAAATTATGATTTGTCATGTTTGAATTGCTATACACTAATGTTCTAAATTATAAGATTATGTTCTAAATTAGTTATGCTCTAAATTTTGTGCATATGTTCTAAATAATATGATTATGTTCGAAATTAGCTATGTTCTAAATTATGTGCATATGTTCTAAATTGTATGATTATGTTCTACATTATGTGCATATGTTCTAAATAATATGATTATGTTGTAAATTACTTATGTTTTAAAGTTACTTCTTGTATTCTAAAATTATGAACTCTCATGTTTGAATTGCTATACACTAATGTTCTAAATTAATTTTTTGTTATGTTCTAATGTATGTTTATTATGTTCTAAAATAGACTTTTTTTATTATATAATGTTCTAAATTATGTTCAAAAGTTTAAATATTATACTAAATGTTTTAATCTTCTATGTTCTAAAGATTGACTATTATATTCTAAATATAGCTGTATTGTGCTTTAAATCTTACATTTTTCATTATAATTCTAGGTTGACAGAAAACTTGGTTACGAATTTTGACACAAAGAGATGTTGTTTGATGTTACCAAAGAGAAAACAAGAAATCTTTTTGGAGGCAATTGATGTTCATTTGGCTTATGGGTTGCCATTGGGAGGCAAAAGGATTGAGCAACCAAATGATGAGTCAAATCTGAAATGGAGCAAGTTTCTAAAAGCTTGGAGAAGCAAGTTTGGCCTCAAAAAAGTATGATGATATAATGTGGTTATGTTTTAAATTTTATGTTCTAAAGTATGAATTTTATGTTATAAATTGTATGTTATAAAGTGCTTTGCTTATGTTCTAAAGTGTTTTTTGCTTTAAAATAGATCTATTATCTCCATAGGTTTTAATTTATATGTTTTTTTTTACCTCTAAAAGGGAAGTCCAACCAACAAGAGATTGATTGACAGAATTCAAGAATTGAAGAAGGAAAAATCAGTTCCTGATGAATTTCTTTGGAACTTTGTGGTATGTGTTGTCAATTGTTGCATTCGATCAACAAACAACCCACAACTATACATTAAATTCTTGTATAGTTGTATGGATGTAAAGAAAATTGCTGAATTGGATTGGTGCACATTTGTGATTGAGCACTTGAAAGATTCTGTAAGTGTATGGAAGAAGGGAAATTCTTACTTTACAGGTCCTTTACCTTTTCTAATGGTAAGTTTTAAATTCTTACCATTATGTATATATATTATTCTTGTTATGTTGAAAATGTGTGAAAAATATTCTAATTAATTCTTAACATGTACTAAATAGGTATTCTATTTTGATCGTCTACAAAGAGGAGGGTTAGAAAAACCAAGAAAATGTCCACTAATTTCGGTGTGGACAAAGGAAAGGATTCAAGTGAGATATAAGTTTGAAAAAGATCATGGATTTGGATATGGAAAACTCTTGGAAAGAATGGAATCAATTGTGGTATGATATTTGTATATGTTTATGTTTAAACACTACACTTTATGTTGTTGTTTTCTAAATTTTATAATTTATATACTAGAAGGCACCAAAAGGAAAAAAGAAACAACCAAAACAAAAGGAAAAAGAGAAGAGAATGGAAAAATCATCAATAGGTTCTAGTTCTACAACTTCTCGAAATGACATGATGGTATGATTTAGTTTATATTGTAAATTATATTTTATGCTCCATTTAATCCTTTTCTGTTAAATTATCCATGTTATGTCCTTTATGTTCTAAAATATTTTTGTGTTCTAATGAAGGGCTTTTTGAGCAAATTTGGAGATTTGGCAAAAACACTTGCCTCGAATGTTAAAGAGATGTATGGCATGTTAGAACAAGCAAAAGATCTTTTTGTTGAGGAAGAAACAACAGGAAAAATGCAACATCTCATAGACAACATATGGTGCAAGTACACAACAAAGGTATTATAATTATGTTCTAAAGTATTTTCTGGTTGTGTTCTAAAGTATTTTCAGCTTATGTTCTAAAGTATAATAAATTTATATAAATATTATGCATATTATGTTCTAAATTATAATTTCTTATTTTATAGACATTCGTGAACCAAGAAGAAAAGAAAAGCCCTTCTATACTCAGCCAAGATCAACATGTCTTCGATGAACCGGCATTTATTGAAGAATTGGATATGGTTATGGATAAGGCATGGAAGAAATTCGAGGAAACAAGGTCACCAAAGTCACCGACAGTTGGTAATTTCACATGTACATGCTTAATTTCCAAATTATACTTATGTTCTATATTAGATGCTTATGTTTTAAAGTACTTTTTTATGTTCTAAAACATGCGCTTAAATCACATGCTTATGTTCTAAATTATATGATTATGTTCTAAATTAGTTATGTTCTAAATTAGTTATGTACTAAATTAGTTATGTTCTAATTGTTAAGCAGATTTGAGATCAAAGGAAGAGGAAAAAGATAAGAACAAAGAAGAGAGAAATGAAGAGAATAAAGACAAAAACTTGTTGATTCCCTCACCAGTAGTTGGTAATTTCACATTATTTTCAAATTCATTTTTTATGTACTAATATTTACTAGATATGTTCTAATATTACTTCTTATGCTCTAAATTTTTTCTGGTTATGCTTTAAAGTTAATTCTTAATTTTTTATATTCTAACTATTTCTAGGTTGTCTCCTAATTGTATATATTTCTTATGTTCTAAAGTTACTTTTTATTTTCTAATTATTTTTTGCTATTTGCTATAATACTTAATTTTTATGGTGTAATTGCTATGAAGATTTGGGATCAAAAGAAGAAGAAAAAGAGCAGTACAGAAAAGAGAGAAACGAGGAGGAAAAAATTGAGAAGAAAGAGAAAAGGAATGAGGAGTCACCAAAAACCCCAATTCCTCCAAAAAAGAAGCAACCTTTTGATATAACTCCTCCAAGTTTCAAGTTATTGACCCCCTCACCAGCAGTTGGTAGTTTTACATTATTTTCAAACTTTTTTCTTTTGAAATAATATTACTAGATTTGTTTTAAAATTACTTCTTATGTTATAAATTTTTTCTGTTATGTTCTAAAGTTATTTCTGATGTTCTAAATTTTTTCTAAATCAGATGCTTATGTTCTAAATTATGTGCATATGCTCTAAATTATATGATTATGTGCTAAATTATGTGCATATGCTCTAATAATATGATTATGTTCTAAATTATGTGCATATGTTCTAAATAATATGATTATGTTCTAAATTAGTTATGCTCTAAATTATGTGCATATTTTCTAAATAATATGATTATGTTTGAAATTAGTTATGCTCTAAATTATGTGCATATGTTCTAAATTGTATGATTATGTTCTAAATTATGTGCATATGTTCTAAATAATATAATTATGTTGTAAATTAGTTATGTTCTAAAGTTACTTCTTGTGTTCTAAATTTTTCTGGTTATATTCTAGTTATTTCTAATGTTCTAAATTTTTTCCAACTATTTCTATGTTGTGTCCTTATTGTTTCTACTTATGGTTTGATGTCCCAGAAAATCAAGAAGATAATGAAGCAGAACTCACTTACGAAGAAGTGACAGCAAATGTTCTAAATTGTGCTTTTCTAAATCCAGATCATCCACCTACATTGGATGAAGAGGAGAAGCAAGAAGAGGAAAAAGAGGAGAAGAAAGAAGAGGAAAAAGAGGAGAAGAAAGAAGAAAAGGAGAAGAAGAAAGAAGAGGAAAAAGAAGAGAAGCAAGAGGAGAAGAAAGAAGAAAAGGGGAAGAAGAAAGAGGAGGAAAAAAAGGAGATCCAAGAGGAGAAGAGAGAAGAAAAGGGGAAGAAGAAAAAGGAGGAAAAAGAGGAGATCCAAGAGGAGAAGAGAGAAGAAAAGGGGAAGAAGAAAAAGGAGGAAAAAGAGGAGAAGAAAGAAAATGAAGGAAGCAAGAATGAAGAGAAGAACAAAGAAGAAAAAAATGAGAACAAGAAAGGGTAATCATTTTGTAAACTTTAAAACAAATGTTGGTTATGGTTTAGTTAAATTTTAATTTAGAACTTGGTAATAATAAATTTTGGTTTGATTTGGTTATGGTTTTTGTTATCAATAAATTTTGGTTTGATTTAGTTATGGTTTTTGTTATCTATGTGATATTTTTTAATTGAATTAAGTAGGAAACAAGGAGAAGAAAAAGGAGAAGAAAAGACACGGAAAAAAAGAGGAAAGGATAAGCTTCCAATGTACTTGCGTTCACCTTTCATGGTTGAACATGAAAAACTTTTCAAGAATGTGGACAATAGAAAGGTAGCTGAGTATGCGTTTGCTCAAGGAGATAATAAGTAAGACTTTAAAACTTTAAAATTATATGCTTATGTTCTAAGCTATATGCTTATGTTCTAAGCTATATGCTTATGATCTAAGCTATAAATTATGTTCTAAACTTCATTCTTATGTTCTAAACTGCGTGTTCTAAGCTACGAGATTATGTTATAAAGTACATGTGTAAAACTATATGCTTATGTTCTAAAATAGGTACTTATGTTCTAAACTATATTCTTATGTTTTAAATTATGTGTTTATGTTCTAAACTACATGCTTATGTTCTGATTTTATTGTTCTGATTTTAGGGAGCTTTTGTATGCTGATAACATGGGGACAACGATTACGAGAGATGAGATTCATAGTCTCATAGAAGATAAGCACATGTTGAACAATGTTGTGGATGCTTATGTTTGCCTATTGAATTTTGAAAATAAAAGACGTGGTGTAGACAAGAAGAGTAGATTCTTTTTCAGTACTGAATGCTATGTATGTTTTCGAACTTAAAATTATAACTATGTTCTAAGAGTAGATTCTTTTTGTTTCTCATATAGATTATACTATGCACCTATGTTCTAATTACTTATGTTTTAATTTCTTTTTCTTTTTCAGCTCATATGTTGTACAGAAAAATACTTCAAATCAAATGAAAGGCAAGATGATAGAATGAAGGCTTTGTTTGATAGAATGCAACAAGAAATGACAACGACCGAAGTAACAAGCTTCAAAAGCATTCAATTGGTAATTTGGTATCTTATTATGTTGTACTTTTTTCTTATTATATGTTCTAATTATTGGTTTTGTTTATGTTCTAATTATTTTTATCTATGTTTTAAAGTATCTACTTATGTTCTAAACTACTTATTTATCTTCTAAACTACTTACTTATGTTCTAAACTACATGTTATAAAAATTATATGCTTGTGTTCTAATCTATATGCTTATGTTCTAAAATGCATGCTTATGTTCTAATTTTGCTTATCTATGTTCTAATTCTGTTTATCTATTAGGTTTTCTTCCCGGTCGTTTTACCAGATCACTACTATTTGCTGTGTGTCAACTTTGTGGAAGGAACATTTGATTTGATTGACAACAGATTTCTTCCACCAAATATTCCTTTTCACAATAAATATGGAAATTACCATAGATTAATGGTAAGACATCAAGTTTACATTTTTTTAATTATACTTTTGTTCTAACTTTTGCCTTATATGTTCTACAGTTTTTCTTTATGTTCTAAAGTTTACCTTATATGTTCTAAAGTTTATCCAATTTTTCAGTTGAATGCATTTGCTGATTTCGTTCACTCAATTGACTCAAATATAAAGAGTGACTTTGTATCCTCCTTCAAAACAAGAAACTTGAGTATGTCATGGAAGAGCAATAAGAACAAACATGATTGTGGAGTGTTCCTGTTGAAGCACATGGAAACATATGAAGGAGAATCTGTAAAACAATGGAATTCGGGACTAGAATTAGACAATGTAAGTTTAAAACATAAGATACATGTTTTAAATTAGTTTCGTTTATGGTTTTGGTGTTATGGTTTTAGTGTTGTGGTTTGGTTTGGTTATTGTTTAGATATATTATGGTTTATTATATTTATTTATACTTATATGCTAAATTATATTCATGTTCTAAATTATATGCTTATGTTCTAAAGTATTTCTGTTTATGTTCTAAAAGTTACTCTTTTTTTTTTTTTTTGCAGTTTGACCAAATGTTTATGTTTATGTTCTAAAAGTTACTCTTTTTTTTTTTTTTTTTTTTGCAGTTTGACCAAATGAAAAAATTAAGAGTGGAGTATTGTGGGAAGATAATAACAGCAGAAGTAAATGAAGAACGGAACAAAGTGATTAGGAGATCAAAAAAGTGGTCAAAGGAGAACAAAATGGATATATGATTGTTAAGATCTTAAGTTTATATTTGTAGAGAGATATTTGCAAAGAATATAACAGTAATTTTTTATGTTCTATGTATTTACCTGTTACAAGAAATATATTGTTGAATCATATTAAATGCTAAAATTTTAATATAAAATATATCATATAAACTTATATGCTAAATTATATTCATGTTCTAAATTATATGGGTATGTTCTAAAGTATTTTTGATTATGTTTTAATAATTATATGCTTATAAAGTTAGGATATTAGAATATATTATTATATATTAATTTTGACTTAAAACTTAAAGTGTAGAACATTAGAACATAAGAAAATTAAAAAAAAGTAACAAGAAATGACAACAGCCAAAGTAACAAGATTCCAAAGCATTCAATTGGTAACTTGATTCTAATTATATCTTATTATGTTGTACTTTTTTCTTATTACATGTCCAAATTATTGATTTTGCTAATCTTCTAATTATTTTTATCTATGTTCTAAAGTATTTGCTTATGTTCTAAACTGGCTGCTTCTAATCCATTACTTTTGCTTTATTTTTCCTTTTGAATACAATGCATACACTCTTTAGTGCATATCTAAGAAGGCATATGTAAATCAATGTTAAGAAACTTGAATAAATAAAAGTTGATTAAAGCAAGATTCAACTAAATGTTGTTTAATAAAGGTATCTAAAATGCTTGTACTATCATTACTCGTAGTTCAAATTGACTTAATAAAACAACTTATAATTACGAAAAGGGGGGAAGATGAAAAGACAGGAGATGTTATAAAACATTATAATCAACTTTAATTAACATAAAAATTGATAAGAAAAACACTAGTAGAGATACTCTGAATAATAATTGGACAAAAAAGAAATAAAAATATATTGTTTCTAAAAGTAAATAAATTGAGTTCTTATATTTTAAGAATTACATGAATAATATTTTACGTGCTAGTAAATGAGATATTGTTTCTAAATATATAACATCTCATGCAACTGGATTAATAGTATATTCACCAACCTGTAAAGAAAAAAAAATAAAACAATATTAGAACATAAGCACATAATTTAGCATTAAAAAATGTTATAACATGCCATTTCTATTAGTTTAGAACACATGATATTATATAGAGTAAAAACTTTAGAACATTTAAAGAAACCTTTAAAACATATAAAGAAAACTTTAGAACATATAAAGAAAATATTTTGAACATAAAGAGAAAAGTTAAAATATAAAGGAAAACTTTAGAACAAAATGAATAACTTTATATTCTAAACATTAGAGCATATTAAATTACACTAAAACAGAAAGAATAAACATTAGAACATAGAGAAAACACTTTAGAACATAGAAAAGTAACTTTAGAACAAAGAGAAAACACTTTAGAACATATTGAATTACTTTAGAACATATATGAATAACTTTATGTTCTAAACTTGCTTAAAACATAATTACTTTAGAACAAAATAAATATAAGAAAATTAAAAATAAAGTTTACTTACAATATCACTTGACTTTTCCAGGGCAATTACGACTATCATGATAACCAAGCTCCCCACATGCTCTACATAATCTCTTCTTCTTTTGACTTTGTTCAATAGACTTTTCTCTGTCACTCTTCATTCTTTTGTCACTATTTGGAACATGAACCTCATTTGGAACATGGACATCATTTGGAACATGGACATCATTTGGAACATTTACCTGATTTGGAACATGAACCTGATTTGGAACATGGACATCATTTGGAACATTGACCTGATTTGGAACATGAACCCCCGTGCCTTTGTTCTTCGAAATTTTAGGAGGTTTGATTAAAACATTAGAAGGTAGACTAGCTCCAATAAGCATTTCAATGTCTTTAACTTTGCTCGAAAGATTGTTGCTTCCATTTGTTTTCTTCTGTTCCAAATCTGCCCTCATGGCTCGAAGTTTTTTGACAAGATCACTAAGATCATCTTCATTGTTTTGCACTAAACTCACACAAGCATGAATTTCAGACCACAAATCATTTAATAACATTTTCTTATCTACTGCATTAATACATTCCTCCAACACATTACCCTCTAAATCAAAAATGGGCTTCTTATAAGCCATTGTACACCATCTATTTAGAATGTAGGCCTTGGGAATTTTTTCTAACATCCTTGCCTTCCACACCCAAATCATATGCCTACAAGGCACACCATCACGTTCAAATTTTTTACAAAAACACTTGGTATCAAAGGTAGTTGGATAAAAAACAACATCAAAAGTCCTCCTTCTAGTTCCTTCCCTCAAATTGAAAATGTAAAGCTCATTGTCCTTCTTCATCTCCTCAACACCACAATTAAAACATCCAATTTCAAGCTCATATTGAAATTCATAGAAAATTGTTGTTGTAAACAATTCAGAAGCATCTTTCTCTAAAGGAATTGGAGTCTTACACTCCGGACGCTTATTCTTCGAATCATTATCCATTTTATTTTGAGTGTGCCTTTGAGCATCCAATGCACATTCAAACCTATAGAAAATAGAAATTAACTTTAAAACATAGAAGATAATTGTAGAACATAGAGTGAATTACATTAGAACATATAAATATACATGACATGTTTATTATGATCTAAATATTATTAAAACATAAAGAGAAAAAGAAAACATAAAAGAGAATTATAAAATAAATAGTAAAACTATAAAGCATAAAAAGAAAACTTTAGAGCATACAAGGAAAACTTTAGAACATAAAGAGTAACTTTAGAACATATATAGACAATTACTTATTACCTCATGTAGAACTCAATCAAAGTGAGATGGGGATTTGTGAACATAGTGAAAAAATTATTTTCACTTTCTGATCTAGATGTGGTTCTCATAATGCCACCCAAAAATAAATCTCTGAAATACGCTGGAATCCACATATCACGTATGTTGTACATGTATGCCAACCATTCATGATCGTTCAAATGGAATTCTGAAATAACTTTGTTCCACTTTTCTTCAAATTCTGCCGGCTCAATCTCTAAATGCCAAACACATGAACACAGTTTTTTCAAGAAATCAGTGTCTTGGGCAATCGCCCGACCTACTTTTTCAGGCACCTTTTTCATAATATGCCACATACAAAACCTATGTTCTGTAGTTTGAAAAACATTACGAACAACAACTTTCATTGCAGGGTCTTGATCGGTAATCAAACACACAGGCTCGTTATTTCCCATTGCTTTAAGAAAAGTTTTGAAAACCCATTCAAAAGATGATATATCCTCATGAGCTACAAAAGAAGCCGCAAAAGTAACACATTTTTTATGATGATCAACTCCAGTAAATGGACCAAAGATCATATTATATCTGTAACATACACAAATTATTTATGCAGAAAATAGAGGTAAACTTTAGAACATAGAGGTAAATTGTAGAACATAGAGGTATACTTTAGAACATTAAGGATAAACTTTAGAGGATAGTAATTTAATTTAATTATTAAACGTGGCAGTAATATAGTTGTTTTAAAACATAATGAATTACTCTAAAACATAAACACTAAACTAAAAATATACAATGTAGCTTTAAAAACTTATAAGTAAACTTTAGAACATATAGACATAATGTTTAGAACATGATGGATATTAGTTTAGAACACAAAGAATAAAGTGTAAAACACAAAAGCATAATGTTTAAAGCATAAAAGCATGATGGATATATTTTAAAGCATAAGGTAGAACTTTAGCAATATATGTTTAGAACATAAGGCATACATAGTTTAGAACATAAAGAATATTTGTTTAGAACATCAAAACATGATGGATATTTGTTTAGGAACACAAGGCATGATATTTAGAATATAAGAACATATGTTTAAAAAATTAATATGTAAAAGTAAAATATTAATTACATTATGAAAAAAATTTATATTTAAAACATCACCTGTTTGTTTTGAATGTGGTATCAAAAGAAACCATATCACCAAAAAGTGCATAATTTTTTCGACAGATTGGATCAGCCCATAAAGCTCTACAAAGTCTATCTTCTTCATCAACATCATAGGAAAAAAAAAATGCACTCCAGAGCAATTTCTTATTTTGAAAATTATCCACAAACATTTGGGCATCTGATCCATCAATAAAAGCCTTCAAATCTCTATAAAATTTTTTGAAATCTTGTTTAGATGCACCAACATTATCATGTGATCCAGCTAATTCTTTCATCATAGTATAAGACCTCACAGGACCAACATTTACCTGTTAGAAAAAAAAAATATTACTAAGATTAAGAATTAACTTTAGAACATAGTAAATCAAAACAAAAAAAAACATTATTTAGTACATAAAAATAAATCACCTTTGAATTATCAACAATCAACTTTTTATGCATAATATGCATTTTTCTATTATCCTTCTGAAATTTTGCACAACTTGGAGTATATAAAGGATGATTATGTTCTTCTTTGAAATGAGTTACAACATACTTTCCAGCATCATATCTCATACATATGTGAGCATTGCATCCTACACGAGTGACTAAACGTTTCCTAGTAATACGAACTTTTCCTTCTTCATAAACTGTTTGTTGAGCAATAGGTTTTCTTATTGCCCTAAAACCTTCCTTATTGCAAACTCCATATTGAAAAGCAATTATATCTTTGTTATTCTTCTTCCTTTTAGTAGTAGATTTCCTAGAAGTAAACCCAGCGGCATTTGCATATGCTTTATAAAAACTAAGACCCACTTCAGGATCTTTAAATATCATCCCCAAACTGGGTTTTAACTCCTCGGGAACACTTGGAATCCATTCCTTAGTGGTACCACCAGGGCTAAATGATCCAACAACCTCTAGAGTACGATAAATATCACCAACTGCATTAGAACATGAAAGTAAACATTAGAACATAAAAATAAACTTTATAATATAAAGAGAAAGATACATAAAAAACTTTAGAACATACAGAGAAAACTTTAGAACATCAAAGATAAACTTTAGAACATCAAGGATAAACTTTAGAACATATATAATCAGGGACATACTTATAACATAGTGAATTACTTTATAACATACATAATAAAATTTACAATAAAGTGAAAAAATTAAACTAGAAGGTTAACTTTAGAACATACAATGAAAGTAAACATTAGAACATAAAAAGTAAAATTTAAAATTAGAAGGTAAACTTTAGAACATAGAATGAAAGTTTTAGAATATAAAGAGAGAGATATATAGAAAACTTTAGAACATACAGAGAAAACTTCAGAACATTACAGATAAATGTTAGAACATAGTAAAGAAACTTTAGAACATGTAAGTAAATTGAAATTAAAACATTGAAAACAATAAAATTACCTGAATGAGTAACACAGGAAGAAGGATAATTAGGTTGCACACCATCTAAATCCATCAATATGCATAAACCTATTTTGAAAAACACAAATTGTAGCAAAAAAGCAACCAGAAATTAAAATCCATTAAAAATCAAAAATCTGGAAAACAAAATAGGATAAAATCGAAAACGATGTTGAAAAACTCAAGCAAAGGAAAAAAACAGAAAAATCTGGAAATAAAAAATCTGGAAATAAGCAAAGGAAATAAAATCTAGAAATAAAATTTGGAAAAATCTGGAAATTGAAGAAGAAAAAGAAAACTAGAAAACGAAATTGATGAAATTAATGAAAAAACTCAAACAATGCTCTACCCGTTGAGCTAGTAGGCTAATGTATATAAAACACTTGAACTAGAGGAAAAACTACTAACAACTATATAGATAATCACAAAAGTAATTTTTTTTTGTTTAATCATATCCTTTTGCACTTCTAAACACTATCTTTAGCATCGTTTATTGTAATTTGATGATCGATTACTTGCATTAAGGTGGGTTCATTATATTGGCTATATAATCAATCTATCATTAGTAGTCCTTTAAAGCAAAAGTTATCCCAAGTTAAGACTAGTGCTAATTAAACAAGCTTTGACAAACATGCTAAGATTGTCTACTTTAGAACACAATGAATTACTTTAGAACATAAAGAGTAAACTTAATATATGCTAAATAAAAGTTTAGAACATGCTAAGATAGTTAAATAATAGTTTAGAATATAATGAATTACTTTAGAACACAGTGAATTACTTTAGAACACAAAGAGTAAACTTTATAACATAGATGGAAAATTTTAGAACATAGAAGGAAAACTTTAGAACATCTTGAATTATTTTAGAACATAATGAATTACTTTATGTTCTAAATTTCCTTATAACATAGTGAATTATGTTCTAAATTTGATTTGCTTAGAACGTAGTAAATTACTTTATGTTCTAAATTTGTTTAGAACATAGCTATGTTCTAAATTTGCTTTTGCTTAGAACATAGTGAACTATATAAAATCTAGAAATAATAAAATTAAAAAAAAAAAAGGAAAAGGAAAAACCACCACCACCCTTTTCCTCTTCCCAGCCACCAAATTCGCCGCCGTCGCTACCCTAGCCGCCACCTAACCTTTCTCTACCCAGCCAACCCTAACCTCGCCGGTGAACAGATCCCCTGTGCCGGGGACCCACCCAGCCTCCCCACCCCCCTTTTTCCTTTTTCCTTTTTCCTTTTGAGAAAAAATTAACGCATCAAAATCGCAGCATACACAAATCGCAAAAAGCTGGAAAATTTTGAGAAAAAATCGCAGCAAATAAAACAGCATCGAAATCGCAAAAGAAAACCGAACAAAAAAAATCAAAATAAGAACAAACAATTCGAACAATCAAACAATCGAATTGATAAATAATCGAGCAAAATAAATATACATCGAATAGAAAATCGCCAAAAACAAAATCGAATAGAAAATTCGCAAAAAATCGCAAAAATATTGACGAAAACATGAATTAATCAGTAAAAATCGAACATAAATCGCAGCAAAAATTGAGAAATAAACGCATCAAAATCGCAGCATACAAATCGCAAAAATCAGGGAAATATTTGAGAAAAAATCGCATAAAAACGCAACAAAATCACATCAAATTGCAGCAAAAAATCGCATCAAAATCGCATAAAATTCGTAGCAAAATCGCAGCAAAATATTCGCTAAACAATATTGAGAACAATTACATAGAAAATGCTCAAAATAATCGCATGAAATTAATCGCATCAAAATTGCATGAAAAATCATTAAATTTAAAACAAATCTGATTATAAAATTAATAAACTTACAATAATTAATCCAAAATCTGTGAAAATATCGTGATGAATTTGATGAACTTTCGCCAATCTGTTGAACTGAGGAGAGGGAGAAAGCTGAGAATTTTAGAGAGAGAAAGCTGAGAGTTGAGAAACATAAAATAACTAGATGAAGGAAGAGGAAAAAGAATTTGAATAAACTCCTTCAAATTACAAAAATGTCATTACTAATCATTCATTTTGAGCGGTCAGATCAAGCTAATTCCACGGTCCAGATTAGTTCTTATATATAATGGGTTCTTATATAGAGGAGGGTTCTTATATGAGCCTTCCTCTATATATATATATATATATATATATATATATATATATATATATATAGTTTTGTCAGATCGCAAAGAGATGTGATTGACATGCATGAAACAAAGATCTCAAGAGGATTTTATCCATTTGAATTATTGGGGTCCCATAGGATAAGACGTACTGATTTTGGGCTGTCTCTGTCATTTCAGCAACATCTATAGATTTTTAATTGTATGTTAGAAAAAACCTTGCACAACACGAAACATTATCACCAACTTCCTCGTTCTATCAATAGTCTCATCGCATGTTTAAATGTATGTTGGTAAGCCTTATTTACGTTGTCCTCACTCGTTGTAATAGATTAAAGGGAAATATTGTTAATGACCTTAGTTGGTTTTGTGTAAGGGCTTCTTATGCATATAGTAACTTATATTACTTTATTTTCTTTCGTTTGTTGTAAACTCAGTTTAATTAATGTAATTTTAGTTGTTTTCAAAATATGAAAAAAAATAAATTAAATTTAAAAGAATTGATACAAGGTTTGGTGTGTAATAATAATATTTGAAAAATGGAAGAATCAAGAAAAACAAATACTTTTAAACCTCTGCCCCACAATTAAACGATCATATAAAGACCTGCCCTGTTTATTTGATAGACGGATCTAACCCATATTATAACTGTGGCTTTTAACAAAGCTCCAAGGCCTCTCTGAGTTATTTCATTGAAGCGCACTCAACGTTCTCCATTGAAGCGTTCTCCATTGAATCTAATTCTTGTATCCCCATTGAACCAGCTTCTAAGGTAAGCTGTTTGTTGTTGTTATCATCATATCAATTTCACAATCTAGGGTTTATATTTGATCTAATCTAATTAAATTATCAGTACTTTAAGTTTAGGGTTCGTAAATCTCAACTATTGGTTCTAAATTCCTAGATTATGAAACATCATAACCAAAAGAAAAGAAAATTATGAGATTATTGAATCAAATATCCCTAAAATTATGTATTTTTCGAGATAATTGAATATGAAAATAAATCTCTTTTCCCTGGGCTTAGGGCGGCTGCCCTGGGCCTGTGCATCGATCCGCCTCGTTGTCGAGGATGAGTCAACTTCAGCAATCACAGGTTCATCAGCAATTGCAACAGCAGCAGCAGCAATTGCAGCAGCAACAAGTGAATCCGCAGCAGCAGCAACAACAACAACATCAACAATTGTTGAGACAACAAGCGCAACAACAGCAAGCTGCGCTGTATGGACAGATGAATTTTGGTGGGTCAATGTTGAATCAACCATTGAGGCAGCAACAATTACAACCTCTGCAGCAGCAGCAACAGCATCAACAACAGCAGCAGCCGCAACAACAACAGCAGCAACCGCAACAACAACAGCAGCAACCGCAACAGTCTCAGCAACCACAACAGCAACAGCAACAGCCACAGCAACAACAGCAACCATCTCAGCAGCAGCAACAACAACAGTTGCAGCAGCAACAATTGGGCAGTGGGAATTTGTCTCGGTCAACAATGATTGGACAAAGTGGGTCTTTGCCTGTATTGTCTGGCCAAACTGCTGTGGCTGCTGCCCAATTTAATAATATACAATCTCAGTTGCTTTCTTCGGTATGATACTCTCATTGTTGATAAATGCATTGTTGTTTAACCATTGGATAATGTTTATAGTTTCTGTCTTTTTTTTTTTTCCTTCTCTCTCTCTAAATTTTCTATAGTATAGTAGTAGTATATTGATTGTTTAGTGGAACCACTATGAATAAAAAAACGGTAAGTTTGGAAAATTGCTCTGATTTTGAAGGAAAGGAAAATATAGGTTAAGACCTAGAAGGAATAGGAATATTACACGATAATCAATAGAGATCAGTAGTTCTTGTGCTGCAAAATTGATTTAAATCCATGGAGGCTCCTTTAATATTTTTGTTAGGATAATTCTCTGATTTATATGGTGGAGGGTAGTTCTATCTTAATAGCTGGTTAAGAACGCATATATTTCATCCTTTTTTACCCCTTGTCTTTTTTTTTCCTTTAATTTTTGTAGCCTAGGCAAAGGGCGAATATCCTCCAAAGTTCGCAATTTCAATCACCAAATGCAATGGGGCAATCAGTGCATATGCAAGCATTGCAGCTGATGGGTTTTGGTTCACAGATAAGAGCAAATGGTGCAGTCTCGTATGGGCAACGCATCAATCAAGCCCAGTTGAGGCAGCAATTAACACAACAGAATTCACTTTCGTCACCTCAGGTATAAATTTACCCCTTAAAAGTTAATCCTTTTCTTTATTTTGTGCTTTTGTTCTTTCCATCATTGGCTTGGTTTAATGCTTTGAAACTTGCTCTGCTTTTATTACATGTTTAGCTAAAGCATGTGTTGCTTAGATCAGTTAGATGTTCACTCTTCCAGTTGTAAAAAGGAAAGATTTTTACAATTGGAACCTAGGAAAGATTCTTTTCACAAAATAGGAATATGCACTTTTGACAAGTATTTTTATTTTACTCATATAACAATTGTTATGGATTGTTTTTATGAAGAAAGAGTTTGAAGAAGATTGTTCCTTTGTTTCCGCTGAAAATGTTCTCACTTATGGGATGCTTACTTGAGTAAAATACATGGCATGGTCTGACTAGAGTTTATGTCTGCAGCAGGTCACTCATTCCCCAAACTCTCTAGATTCTCAGCTCTTATCAATCCGGGTTTCAAGTTGAAAACTGAATTGAATAAAGCAGCTTTAAGTGACATTGTCTTCATGTATGTTGTACATGGAGGGGTTTGGGTAGCGAAAAAAATCCAAAACAATAAGGTTTAATCCGTTGTCCTAACCAAATTACTCGGTTCCATGTGGATATTTTTTTACCTTGGTTCAGTTAAATTCATGATGTCCTACCCAATCTTTTTCTTCAGTACCTGCATATATTCCAAAATTTGTTAGGCTGATTAGTGACTTTCGTTCGAAAAATCGAAAGTGTGTGTTTACAACCCAAAGCAATTAGAATGCTTACACACTGTTTTTTTTATTACATAATTATGTTATGGCTTTTGTTTTTTTGGATATCTATTTGTAGACTTTGGATATAAGATGCTTCAGTTCTGGAACAGTTACTCTATCGGTTCCTGCCTTTTGAGGTGAGGCAGGTTACTTATGTTGTACCTCCCTAGTGGTAGCTCTGATGGGATCTATACTGGGATTGCTGTTGTTATTGACTTTGGATGTGAGATTTTACATTCAAATAATTCTATCCATTTTGATTTTTCCACTTCATGCCACTCTAAACTAAGTGTGCGAAAACAACACTTCAGTGGTTCAACTGTAAAAGTGGTTTCTAAGTATAATTTTTACAAATATGCTTTCAAAGTATAACTCTTACAATGATGTCGTTCGTAGTATTATTTATTGTTCCTTTTTTATAAAGACAGGCTGGTTGTTTGGATATATCATAAGTGGATTAAGTGCTATGGTATATTTTTTTTTTTAATAACCAAGAGTGAAAAAGTGCAATATACTAAGTGTTGGAACCAAAGGTGATATCAGATGGATTGAGGTGAGAACAAGGGTCCATTTAATTTCTTGTTTCCTTTTTTTTTTTTTGGGGGGTGGGGGGTGGGGGAGGAGGGAGTTGTTTAGCCATCTTTTTATGTTATTCAAGTTTGTTTCTGCTTTGCTTTAAATGGTTTGTCAAAACTCTCTTAATTCTAAAAACAGGAAGACATCTTGCCAGACTACTTTAATTTAACGTCTTGCTTATTCTATACCCAGCTTGTCCAGAACTCTAGATAAGGGCTCTACTGGAACTATAGGATAAGAACTAAGGTCAAGCCAGACATAGATGCTATATTTTACATTATTGATGATCTGTCAGGTGTTGTAGGGTAGGACTCGACTGGTTCAATCTAAATCCTATAAGCTGTTAAAGATGGTTTAACAATCAGCAACTATTACCTTATTGATTGGCTGAATGTCCAGATATTATTGAAAATGTGAAAAATCTCTTTAGTTACATTAAAATTAGCCACTCATTAATTTTAAAGTGGGTCCATATCTTAGCTGGTCTGTGAGGATGACGTTTCAGCTTCTTTAGTATTTAGGCACTTCCAATGCTATAGAGTGTCATGCGGCATAGCAAAATTGAATGGACGAATTCCCTTCTATTAATGATGCTTCATAGTTCAAGTTTGCATGATTGCTATTGCATGTTACCTGAATAAGTTCCTCTAGAAGTTCTTTACTTGTTGATAATTTTGTCACTTTTGTGCTGATGCCTTTCTCAGGCAAGCATGTGCTTGTTTCTTCTGGGTTCACTTGGGACACAAAATGACGAAACCTGATAAAGCTGGGCAATAATTTATTGGTCTAAAGTGCCAGGAAGAGTGATTTTAATGGCAGCAATAACTTTGAGGGGTTGATGACAATGTTGTGTTACTGTGGAAGGAGATGAGTGGAAAAGGATCCAATTTAATGGATTGGCAATTGTATGGGAATAAAACATTTGTTTAAAGAGATCAATTTCTGTCATTTCTATTTGATTTCTTACTTGTACATTGTAGATAAATGATTGATTGTAGGGTGTAAATGCTGCAGATAGTATCTATATTTTGTAGGCTATGAGGATACTGGATAAGTAACGTATCTCCACAAATGTTCAGTGCATGTTTAGCAATATTTACTAGCAGTTAGCAGTTCTACTCACCGCCACTAGCAAATTGGTGCCAGCGTTTCATCTAATTTTACAGTGATCAGCAAAACTAGTGACTAAGTAGTTGCTCCATAAAAGACCTGAATAATATACTGACATAAAAGATAAAATATATTAAAATGGTATTATATTGTAGTATGCTACCAATAACTATGTTAGGCTCACTAGATTTCCTAAAACACTAACGCAACCTCTAACCACTTTTAAATTAGCTATAGATTTGATGGGTTCAAAAGTCAAACACTAAGTGCCACCTTTTCTATTTAACACGCCTTTAAAAATATACGTATTCTTCCCTCTCCTACATTTTACTGTATATGATAGTGAACAATCTAAAATGCACATAGATAGATCCTAATGCGCTATCGTGTCTCTGTGTTTTGTTCTTCATTAATGAGTCCTATACGTTTTACTTAGCCTTTAGTATGTGTATTTGTATGTCCATCCTTTGTGATTAAGAATCTGACGCTTATTATCTTTCCGCTTCCAGAAAATTCAGGGTCAGAGCATGTCACGAACGTCATCATTGGCATATATGAACTCTCAGTTGTCTGGCTTGTCTCAAAATGGTCAGCCAGGTATGATGCAGAACTCTTTGTCTCAGCAACAATGGATGAAGCAAATGCCTGTGATGTCTGCCCCTGGATCACCATCATTGCGTCTGCAGCAGAATCAGAGACAGATCTTACAACAGCAGATAAGTCAATCTTCTCAATTGCAGCAGACCATGTCTTTGAATTCCCAGCAATTATCTCAGCTGGTTCAACAGCAGCCCTCAATGGGGCACCCTCAGGTGCAGCAGCAATCCTTGCAGGCAATGCGGCAGCTACAACAGCAACCATTAGTGCAGCAACAACCATCAACGCAACAACAGCAATTACAGCAGCAGCAGCACCCGCACCCGCAACTGCTACAGCAATCACCAACTATGAATCAGCAGCAGCAGCAGTTATCTCCAAGGATACAGGGACCAGCAGGCCAAAAGTCATTAAGCCTAACTGGATCACAACCAGATGCTACTGTATCTGGAACAACAACTCCAGGGGGCAGTTCAAGTCAAGGAACCGAGGCAATGAATCAACTTCTTGGGAAACGAAAGATACAAGATTTGGTTTCCCAGGTGCTGTCTAGTTGATTTTTTTCATTTCATAACATTGATTGCAGTTAATATATGGAGGATTTGTGGAAGAATTGAAAATTGCAGTCTATATTACAAACTAACTCTGTTTCTGAAAGTTTTTAGCACTTTCCATTTTTTCGTCCGTTTTCGAAAGTTCTCAACACTTTCACTTTATTCCTTTTTTGGAAAAACCTTTTTCTACCTTACCCCTCTTACCCTACCATATTTACGCCTTTTCACTCTCTTTCTTACTTTATCCACCTCTCTTACACCCACTCACCACATACACTTTCCCTCCAGTTATTTAATTTGTGTGCAAATGATATAAGTTAAGAACTTTTGGAAACAGAGATAGTATAGTCTCTCATGCCCTTCCCGGATTTGGAAATTCATTGCATGTGCTATTGAACTACTGCTAATTTATAACTTGTCAAAACTGAATGCTCATATAGTTATGTGTTAGTAATTGGGGGTATTTATTGGTTTGGTATGGTGCAAGACTGCCTTAATTACATTATGTAGCTAGTGCTATTCAATAAATTTGAAGCCTACAAAGTGAATCAATTATTTTATTTTTAAACATAAAAATATATACCCTTTTTATTCCACTTTCTTATGGCCTTCTTTTGTCCTATCCTACTTTCTTCCCATATTGCATCAATTTTTGGCTATATGGCTCTTATATGCAATTGATTTGTTCTCAGGTGGATGCACATGGTAAGTTGGATCCTGAAGTTGAAGATCTTCTCTTAGATATTGCTGATGACTTCATTGATTCAGTGAGTGTTGCTATCTTTTTAGCTGATGAATTGCTTGAGCTTTTGATATTGCAGACCTCATTGGTTTTCCACCATGGTTTTGGTTGTGGTTATTTGTAATGGTTGAGGAAGGGTACTTTCTTTGTGTCCTGGTAAGGTTTGATAGCATGTTCTACCATGGCACTTGGACAACAAGACATCTGCCAGATTACTTAAAAGAAAATGTTTTTAATTTCTTGTTAGTATTATCACTCTGGCACAAAACTATCATATTGTCATTTATTTACCTTCAAAAATGCCGTCGTTCCCACAGTATCTTTTTTTCTTAAGGCTTGAAATTCTGATTGTTGTTATTTGTTTAACTGATTATTGTTGCTCTGCTTGCAGGTTACTACATTTGCATGCAATTTGGCAAAGCATCGAAAATCTTCAACACTGGAATCCAAGGATGTGATGCTACACCTAGGTCTCATTTCTTACCTCTTACAAGCTTAACTGGGGTATTATTTGCCTTATTGGTGATTTGTTGATCTCAATTATTTTCTTTTATGCTGTACTCTTGGAGGAAGTTGAATCTGCTTCTAGTTTCCATGTTAGTGATTATTTTGTTTTCTACGAAGGAGCTAAATATACAAGTTGAAGGATCTGCTGTTAAGTTCTAAGCTGAAATAAAAGGATTACAATTTTGCAAATCACCTTCTATTTATTGATTTTTTTTTTATTGGGAATGGTATCAATCATATGGTATTGGGGATGACAGTTTAATTTGTTTGCAGCATGATGTCAAGGTACTTGTATATTACATATTTCAAACTTCACATGCTTATTGAAAAGAATAGTTGAGAAAGTGTATTTTTTTTTTTCTTTTGCCTTTCCTGTAACTACTATCTGCCAATTCCAGGTTCCTTTTTCTTTATTATGTTTTCCTTTCGGAGGCTAACCAGAGGATTTTGGTGGGAGTATGCATGATCTTGAAATTATGGTTCTGAAATTATTGCTTGCATCACGAGTCTAGGTCTCTAGCATGTGTTGTTAGGATCCTTTTAAAAGGTATTAATTTTTGTTTCAAGGAAATACTGGAAGCTTTACCTTGACGAATGGATTATTAATTATGTGTTCTAATGCGCATATCATTATGTGATAATGAGGGTTAATGGTAAGTGTTATAAAAGGTGGATAAATGGGAACCCTGAAACTTCTCTGGCTTAGGAGTAATTGTCAACTATCCTATTTTGTTTGTTTGCTGCAACCACCAACATGTAACTAAATTGGAGGTATTGAGTTGTTAAATGTGATGGCTGAGAGATGACACACTGCCTTTTTATAGGATCTCACGCTGAAAATTGAAACGATGCTGACTGTTCCACAGACCTTCATCTTTTACTAGAAAATTATTTTGTTTATTGGATAAGTGTTCCATTTATTAGCAATTAGAATATCTAATTGAGCTTATGTCTTCCTAATGTAAAATTTTCCACTGCAGAAAAAAATTGGCATCTGACTATCCCAGGATACTCAAGTGAAGATCGGAAAAGCAACACCGACTGTGTAAGTTCTTGCTGTACAAATGTCTTCTTTTGTTCGTTAAGTATGCTTCTTGAAATTTTGTGATAAAATGATTTTTTATGGCTTTTTAGGCTAACATAATAATCACTTTTGAGCAAGAGGGAGGAGAGTTCACATGGAAGGAAGTCTCTGGCTTCCCTTGAACTCACAGAAACCTAACTTTGCTACTCGTATATATTGAGAAAAACAACGAGGCTATTATTATTATTGTCATGATATTATGATATTATCATTATCTAGGGGGGAAGAGAGATTAGATTAGTTCTAACATGTTGACATCTGGTGGTTGCAGCCCTCAAGTGATGTGCACAGAAAGCGCCTTGATATGGTACGTTTTTATTACATTTAATTTATTTAAATGTCTCCTTTTTTATGAGTTCTTATTGTTTTTGTGCACAATAAATGTATGGCAGATACGTGCCCTGGTGGAGTCTTCACAATCAGAATTCTACCCAAACAATTCTAAAGAAATGGTGAGACAAGGACTTGGTAACTTGTCTGGCGCCAACCACATTATGAAAGCCTCCCCTAGTCCAGATCAACTTGTTGCACAACCAACTGCATCTCAAATGCTTCATCAGATGACAAGGTTCTGATAGAGCACCCCTGCTTTGTCTGTTCAGCTACAAATGAGTGTACATTTTTGGTAAGCTTCACCTCTGTATTGTAGTCAAAATCTTTGTTATATTCTTGAACGACTATCTGAATAATATTCATTACTTTTTTGTCTGCTGCTGATGTTGTGTCCGTAATTGGGGCAAATGATATGAAATCATTCAATGATCACATCTGCATGTCCTAGACAACCCTGAATCCTTCCATAATGGTTCAAGTTTTGATGTGCAACCTAGTATTAGTGACCTCTTTCTTTATGCTGTCTTAGTGTGCTGTTGTAATTGTTTGATTTTGTGTTATTCATTTACTTATTTTCATCAGCATAATGTAAAAAGCGATTACCTCCCTCCCTGTATCATTCACATCCTCTCGCACTGTAGGTTGATAAAACTGTGAGGGGTACAGATCTGCACAGCTAGGCGATTCTGAATAAATAGAAAACGCTAAGAAGTGCCAAATAAGATACTGACCAACTCGAGACATGCTAGGAGTTCGTTTTAATTATCCTGTGTATATTATTGTGGAAGATGATGAGCTAAGGAGGTTTGTCTACAAACTACATAGCTGTATATTATGTGCTTTCATAGTCATACCATGCTGTAATTTTATTTATATTCACGAGTGGAGTTTGAATTTCACGAATGAATTGTAATAGGAAGCATATTTTTTATATTCTTTAGAAAAGTAACTATAGGTGAATTTTTATTATACTGTGAAATTTTGCCCTCATTAGACTATTCTGATATTGTAATTTGATATGTCCTCTGTCCTTAATTGATCTAAAGTAGACCGCATTTTTATTTGAGATTGTATCAAGAAATAGGCCACTTCATAAAATTAGTACACATTAATATTTTAATTTTTATGTATTACCTTATATGATATCTTTGAGTAAGATTTCCAAGAAATTATCTTATTAGTATGGCAAAGATGTGAAATACAACTTGTGAAAGATTTTTGTGGCATAAGCAATTTGCACATCTTATGGTTTACTTCATGAGACGACGAAATTTAGGCTTTTAAATTTGAACCGTTCAAACTTGAGGCCTGCATCAGAGACCTAGATTATACACCTGTTTCACTGTTTGTAACAGGATGAAGGCAGAAGCTCTGAACCTTAGACTTAAACTTAAGGATATGTTTAGCAAGTGCTACATACTTGATCTCATACATAATACATAACTATATTCTCAATTCAGATGCCTATTCTGAAATATACAAAAGCATCTGCAAACTTATAAGTAAAAGAGCATAGTATATGCTGGCTACTAAAACACAGAACTATAAACCAAAACAAAACTACAAGTCTTAACTTTGTGCTTCTAGGAAGGCATGGAAGGCCATCTGGGCATCTTTGTTATTGTCTTTGTCGTCTTCCTCCTTGTCATTGTCATCGTCATTATCAAACACGAAGGCAGCTGTCACTGGGGACTGCATATCGCTCACGCTACACCTTAGCAGCTCCATTGGCAAATCAAAGAAGAGGTTCGCAGATTCTCCTTCCTCATTCTCCAAGGAGGAGGCCCAAGACCCACACTCAAACTTCTCCAATGAGACTCTCCTCGATATTGCCATTGGTTCGCTCTTGCACGATGCTTGTGTCATTGTTGATGCCGTTGAGATGGATCTTACAGTTTTGCCCTTCCCTCTAGGAAGGAAAAGGCACAACTTCCCGCATTTAAATTTTTCCTCCGAAAAACTTGGGTCTCTACTTTTGCTCTTCTTCATCGTACTGCTATGGCGATCTACAATGCCAGGTCCAAGTGGTGGCTTGGAAAAGCCACTGTGTTTATTACTATTATTATTGTTATTATTATTACTACTACTGCTCTGATCTTTTCCTGAGTTGTGGCTTGATTTCTCAAGCCAGAGATCAAAATCATCTACAGGACCGCTTGTTCTCCCTTCACCAAGAGACTTGCTCTTCCGCGTGTTAGCCTCCACCATAGCAAGGTGCGTATCATCCATCACAGACTGCATTCTCGAGAGATTATTTCGAGGAGCTGCAGCAGCCTGTTGGCTATGATTTTTTTGATACTTTTTATATAAACTTTCTGGGGAAGAAGAGTTGGAGCCTGGAAGACTCGAGCTCACAAACTTGAGCTTTGGTGGTGGTGAAGGAGATGGTGGAGCATTAGGGCCCAAATTCTGATTAGTTGGAGGAGAAACCAACCGAAAGCTGGCTTGCCTAATAGTGTTTGACCCTTGCAATGAAATAGGGTCAACCGAGATTTGTTTCTCCCTTTCCGAGCTATCCCTTGTAAGAACAGCTCTAGGGGGCTCTATAGCAAAGAACTCAGCTCCCTTCTCATTATCAATAGTCATAAAAATACCGGCCTCATCATCACTGAAGTTGCTGCCATTGGAGTACCGAGCACTGTCGCCTTTAGAGGATGTGCCCATGACAGAAGAAGGTGAAGGATGCATGTTTTGTGTATGTTATGTGTATGGAAGATATGAAATGAAACTCATAAGGATGATTGATTGAAATTTGAATAAATGCAGGACAAGTAAGAGTATGTATGCAATGAATATATAAACAAGAACGTGCATGGCATATATTTTCATTGCTTAGATAGTGAATTCCATGTCTTTGCCGGCTAATATAAAATAGGTTGACATGAAATGTATTCCCAGACTTATTCTTCATTAGATGAGGTCAACTACTATTTTGTTTAGAAAATTAATCAATTAATTTTATTTACCGTTGCTGGTAATTACATTAATAAATTAATCAATTAATTTTATTTACCGTTGCTGGTAATTACATTAATAAATTAATTAATTAACTTTGTATACCTTTGCCAGTAATAAGGTAATTACATTAATAAATTAATCAAATAATTTTGTTTAGCTTCTCCTTTTCCAACAGAAGTTCTGGTTTGCAGCTATTTCACACATACCAGGGACTAGATAAAATTACATTTAATCAGAAGAGAGTCCGGATGCTTTGCAGCGAATGTTGTTATATTAGGCTTTTGTTGCTGAATTAATACTTCTAAGCTCAAAGATGAGATTGGCTTCTGGTAAAACGGACTAGGTGATACCTGCATTATTGATATTCGTATCTGTTGGGTTGTTTAAGCTTAACTAAGGCCTGTCTTTGATTATTGCTTGACGATTTATAAGCAGTGCGTGCAGTCGGAATATGATGATGGTGATTTTAGACTAAAGAGTATTATGAACTTAAGCAATGTATTCCTGAGTCCTGACTAGCTAAATTTGCTACTTTTGTGGATAGTAGTTTTCTATAGATGAGAGCAGAAGATTTCACTATTCTTGCTGTCATGATTACCTTAGCAGTTTACACTATGTCGTTTGCTATCTTACACATTCTAGCTAGCTTCAAAAGCTTAGTTGATATTCTATTACAAACATGAGAGAAGACTTCAGTGAATGTCAGCTAGCTTAGTTGGTTAAAGTTTTAGAGGTAACACTCAAGACTTTATATCAATTTCAGTACAATAAAAACACGCAAAAAGGATACAATAGGTCAATCCACATCTGCTTCCATGAGCACCATACAAGTAAAAGCAAGCTTTTTCCATCACAGATATTAATGCTTTTTCCTACAATAAATCACATATGACTTACTGATTCACAAGTCACTCACAATATATGTGTACACATATCTGTCACAGCTGATCATATATGCTTTAGTCATTGCTCCTTCCATTTTTCCTGATTACCAAAAACTTTTTCAGCAAATCCTTGTCTGCATCATCGATATTTGGATCAGTGAGTAAGCCCACAAATGATGATATAGTGTGATTATCAGCAGCAAACTCTTTAATTCTCATCAACCTGACAAGCTCTAATGCTCTGCTAATGTCCCTTCCATCTATAAATCCTCTAATAATTGTATTAAAGGTGCATTCATCTGGAAAGCATCCATTGTCCTCCATATTCTTCAATAATTCATCGGCTTTTGCTAGCAACCCTTCTTTACAAAACCCTTTTATCATTATGGTGTAAGCACGCAAATCATGCAGCCCTTTAGCTGTGAGAAAGGAGAAGATGTCCATCGCTTCTCTAAGGCGATTAGATTCACAGAAACCATCCATTAGGGTTCTGTATGTAATAATATCAGGGGCCACTCCACTGCTCTCCATTTCCTTCAGTGTTGCAATCGCCTCATCTATTTGTCCATTCTTACACATCCCATCAAGCAATGAGTTCCAAGTGATTACATCTGGCTTTAGTCCATGAGCTTCCATTTCCTTGAAAAATTGATGTGCAAGCTTGAGTTGATTGTCTTTGCACAAGGCATCTATAAGAGTGCTGTACGTGATAACATCAGGGGCTAATCCGTTAAAATGCATCTCTTGGAGCAGACCAAGAGCTTTGTCAATCTTTTTAGACTTGCAATAGCCATTGATTAAGCTGCTGTAAGTAACTACATCAGGTTTGCAACCATTTTCAACCATCAAATCCATAAGCTTTTCTGCCTCATCCATCTCACCACGTAAACAATATCCATCTAATAGAGCACTGTAAGTGATGATATTGGGAACAAATCCTCTCTCAATCATGTGAACAAAAATGTCCCGGGCTTCACCAACCTTGCCTTCTTTACAATACATATCAATCAACATGCTGTAGGTGTTAACATCAGGAGTTATGTTGTTCCTCAACATCTCAGTCAGCATTTCTTGAGCCTCTTTCTGTTGCCCCAAAGTGCACATACCTCGAATTAAGGTAGTATAGGTAAAAACATTAGGGGAAATTCCCTTGACTTTCATCTCCTTGAAAAGACGGAGAGCCTGAGGTAATAACTGGTCTTTACAGAGACTATCAATGACGGTGCTATAAATGACAACATTAGGCATAAAATGGCCATAAGACTCCATATTTCTAAGGAGTTTGAGAGCACCGGCATTATCACCGGAACTACAGAGACCTTTGAACAAAGAACCATAAGTGACCATATCAGGTTGGAAGCCAAGCTTGAGAATTTTATCCAACAATGGAACGGCTTTCTCAAATTGATTAGAGTGAATGAAGCCGTTTATGAGAGTAGTAAAAGTAACAATATTAGGCTGAAAACCAAGCTTAATAATGTTGGCGAGAACAGAGAACCCCAAATCAACAAAGTTCAAACGACAGTAGCAATTGGCAAGGATGGTAAGGGAGTAAATATTTGGACGAAGACCTAAGAAAAGGAGGTGCCTGTAAAGAGAAATGACAGTGGAGAAAGGGGGGTGGGGTTTAATCTTGGACATGGCACTCAATAACATACAGAAATCAATGATAGATGGAAGAGGTCGCATCGATTTCATATGTTGGAAATGGGAAAGGGGGATTTCAACATTAGTAAACCCTAATTTGGATTGTTGTCTAACAAATTTAAGGAACAATTTGGGGTCATCAAAATCAACATCAGCATGAAAACGTCTGGAAAAAGAAGGAAGATGAAGAAGATAACCTAAAAATGGCGAAGAAGCAGAAGCAAGTGAAAGCAAAGCTTTGTTCCTCATCATCGTCTCACTCTCAGTTCTCACACCTGCTACTGCTAGTGCTGCCTCTGCCAAAATTAAAAAGGAATGAAGAAATTTTAGGCGCCGCAGCCGTGGCTGTGGCGTCCAGCCAGGCGCCAGCCAACTGGTGGCGGCTTCTGCATCTGGCGCCACCACCGCCGGCTGGGCGTCCAGCCAGGGCGCCCCCCCCCCAATTTTTTTTTTTTTTTTTTTATTTTTTTTTTAATTTTTTAAAAAAATTGTTTTTAATTTTTTTTTTTTTTTTTTGTAATATAATTTTGAATTGTTTTTATATTTTGTTGTTTATTTTTATAATTTTTTTCAATTTCGTTGTATTTTTTCTACGTTTATATTTTGTTTACAATTATTTGTATGTTTTTAGTTTATTTGATTTGCGATGATGATTATTTATTGTATAAATTTTTGTATGTTTATATATTTTAAAATTTTGTGTAGGGTCAACATGGTGGGGGGAAGAATATAGAGCTTCTTAGTAGAAGTTATTCAGTGGAGAGGTCGGGGCATAGACATGTCAGATCCCGTGGTATTTCGGCCTCAGTTCGTAGAGAACGGATCCACCGTCGGGATGAGGATGACGATGACGATGATGATGCTGAGGAGAGTGACCAGGAGGAGGAGCAGGAGGAGGGCGCAGATGAGGATGAGGATGTGGACGATGGCAGTGGACCGTATGATGATTACGGTCCATTCAGTCAGAGGGTTGATGACATGTACGAGACGCATATGGTGGAGGTGCGTAAGGGTAGGGGTGGTAGGTTTGTTAGTAGATCTGGCACATCATCTGCGTCCACTGTATCTGGGGCAAGCAGGAAACGGTCGAGGGCGGGTAATGATTCTTGGGTTGTTAGGAGTGAGGTGCCCGGTGGGCCTGTTGACGGGAGTGTGATTCCTAGCTTTCTAGGACACATAGCTGCCCGTATTTGGGAGGACCAGGAGAGGCCTTCAGTTACGGGGTTGTTGAAATGTCATACCCGGGAAAAGACTTGTAGCTTTTTGCGTACATGGGCTGAGGCCTGGCCGGCGGAGAGCGAGATGTTTGAGCGACTGGAGGGCACTGGGGTGAAGCACGTTCCTGCCACCATGCACGATAAGATTGACAGTACGCTGATCACGGCTTTCATTGAGCGATGGCAGCCGGATACAAACTCTTTTCACCTTCCGTTCGGTGAGATGACGATCATGTTACATGACGTTGAGGCCATTCTGGGGATTCGTGTTGAGGGTAAACGACTTTGTGCTGTGGCTGATGCGGATCAGGCAGATTCGCTGGCGGAGTTGTTGGCGGTGGACAGGGCTGCACTGTACACCGAGGCGCTAGGTGTTTGGGAACACGGAGGTGTGAAGATCGCATCCGTGTTGCAGCGGTGTTTGTACCCGAGTGCACGTAGGACGCCCGACGCACAGCTGAGTGCTTATGTTTTTCTACTCCTCGGATGTACCTTGTTTCCGGATAAGAGCGGCGGAAACAAGCTCAGGCCACGCGACATCGTAGAGGCGTGTGACCCCGACAGTGTAGGCCAGTTTTCCTGGGGATCGGCTACGTTGGCGTATTTGTATCGCCAACTAGGATTTGCGAGTCGGGCTGACGCGGCAGGTATCACTGGGTGTCTGACTCTATTGCAGACTTGGATATACGAGTACTTTCCTGCATTGCGACCACATCGTGACCTAGTTCCTATTGATGAGGGGATGCCGCGTGCTTGTGCGTGGAGTCCGCGCTCGGAGAAGAAGTCCGTTGACCGCCTCCGATCGATACGGTTATTGCTGGACAGGTTGTCCCCCTTAGAGGTAACGTTTATTTATAGAGTCTACATTTTATTATTTGCACATATTATATTCATGTTATTAAATTTTATATGTTGTAATTGTACAGGTGAACTGGATGCCTTTCGGCCCGAACCCTAGTGTTAGGGTACCCAGGACCCTGTACACGGGACTCATTCAGTATCGTGACATCGTCGAGGCGTACATGCCCCAGCGTTGTCTTCGCCAGCTTGGATTTGTCCAAGTTGTCCCTCCTCCCCCGGCGTGCCCGATGAAGGCGGTCCGACCTGCATCGTCGAGGGAGTACGTCGTGGAATGGCCGGATATCATGACCGGGACGTGGGACCAGTTTCCGATGGTGGCCCGCTTATGGACAGCGGAGTTGCAGCGGCCGCCCTCTGGGGTTACTCCCATGTGTGACCATTACTACATGGAATGGTTCAACCGGTATTCGCACCCGAGGTTGATCGCTGATCTCGACCACAGCGATGATGATTATGTGCCACCGCCTACTGCCACGGAAGCGGTATGTCTTTTATTATATTTATCGTTGTCTTTTAATTAAGTTTTATTTGTTGTTATTGTATTTCATCTTCTGTTTTTTGTTGTATGCAGTGGATGGGAAAGATAATGCAAGACGTTCAGAAACTCTCTCTTGAGAAGGACAGCATGAGTGCAACAGGGAGAGCTGTTGTTGATAGTCTGGAACAGACCCTTGCGCAGTGGGAGTCGTCGTCGAGGAGGGATTACTGATGGTTATTGTATTTTATTTATAGAGCATTATGTTGGACATTATGTTGTAAAATTGTAACATTTTAGATTGTTCTTTTAGCTTCCAACTTAAACATATTATCAGTGCTGTTTTTAAATTTTGATATAACCGTTCGTGGATCCGCGCAACTTACCCATGCAACATATAGAATGCAGTAAGCAATACAATATAAAATATTAATGCTCTCATTAAAAGAGCAACGTACAAATAAGATTACAAATAAAGAATGTAAACATGAAAAACTAAAATGCAGCTAGGGTGTTCCATTCGTGGATCCGGTCATTATATAGCGCATCCCAACCCTCTACGCTCGCTGTGCGAATGTTGTACCACCGAGGTATAATCGGTGGCACCGGAAAATCGGTTGACATGTCTAGTCGGATGAAATGTCTGTATGACGACCCAAGAAACGCAATAGCTAGCTCTCTGACCGGTGTGGTGACAGTCTCACGCGACCGCCAAGGGAGAACCGTGGTACAAGGATAATAAGCTTGACTATGCACTCCCAGGCCGAAATGCATGACTGCGCATTTGTAAATGTTTTCAACGGCAAACAGATCTAGGGGCGCGTCAAAATAATGATTTTTGCCGCAAGGTCCACCTCCCCACCGGATTCGCCGCAGAGCGCCATCCAAGTCATCCTGGTACACATGACGATAAACATTTCGGTTAGAGGCAATTTCGCTGTACATCAACTCACGCACCAAACCGTAGTTGTCTTCGCCCAGTGGACCGTACTTGTTTGTCTTGTACGTTGAGTCGATCAAAATCACAAATGGCCAAGACTTGATCATATCAGCACAATCAGGATGCACAAGGAAAAGATGAGTCACCTCCGCTGTATCTTCATCAGAATCAAACCAGAACAGGTAACCACGTGATTGTGCCTGGTGTAGCAGCTGCTGTATAGGGTTCCTTCCCTCTGGCCGTTCAAACCTGAGTTGCTGTCTGACGTTGTAGATGTGTCTTTGGTTTGGATGGTCTTCTGGAAATTTCTCTAACACAGATGCTAATATTTTAGCAGGCTTCACTTGAGCATCACTCATTTCTTTCACAACTAGTTTCGCAGCAGGACTTAAGCCGCTCAGTTGTCGATGACCCTCTTCATATACTATCATCTCATGGTTGGCATACCCCCATTTAGAGTAACCTATCACTTCCCAACCGTCACGACTCCGTAGTTGTCGAACCTTTACTCTGAACTCACACCCACAACCTTTCCGCTTTGTGTCAAACCGAGTGGCTGTACGAAAATCTCTTTCTCCTCTTTTGCGATAACGGTCACATCTCAAAATGCGATCCATTCTACCATCCAGTTGAGATTTATGAGTTGCTACTACCAAGCAAAATCCAGCTGCAATTGCAACCTGTTTTGCCCAATCAATCGCCTGTTGAGCTTTTTCGAATGGACCATCATGTCCAAATATCCCACTGTAATCATTTCCGTCTCCACCATATTCCTGCATCAATTATATATTACAATAAGTACATTTAACGGATAATACATTTAATTTCTATATTTCCACATAATTAACACAAAAATAAACATAATTATATATAATCAAACTTAATTTTTATAAAAACCCAATTCGAATTTTCAAACTAAATTTAAAAATATACCATTTCGAATTTTCAAATTTAATTTTAAAAAAACCTATTTCGAATTTTCAAATTTAATTTACAAAAAACCCATTTCGAATTTTTTTAAAAAATCATTTTCGATTTTTTTTTTCACAAAAAAATTAAATAAAAAACAACAACAAAATCAAAAAGGAAAAAATAAAAATTAATTATTAAAGGTGGCGTCTGCCAGGGCTGCCACAGCCACTGGACTGGCGCCTGGCAGGGCCGCCTCACCCAGTGGAGTGGCGTCTGCCCAGGACGCCAGTCTGGTGGTCTGGGCGTCTGGGCTGGACGCCACTCTGGTGGTCTGGGCGTCTAGCCTGGACGCCACTCTGGTGGTTCTGGCGTCCGGCTTGGACGTCCAGGCTACGGTTTGGGCGTCCACCCTAGGCGCCGGAGCCACTCCGACGGTAAACCGTGAATTTTAACGGTGACTTACCTCGTTTTCCGTCGACGACGACGTACCTCCGGCGTCCCCCGCATCTCCGGCCTGCCATCCGGTCTCCCCCGGCGAGCCAGTACGGCTCCACATTTTTTACACCGAGATTATTTCAATTTTAGCAAAAGGGCATAATGGTCAAATCATAACATATTTGTGGGTTTTATATGGTAAATTGCGGACGATGTTTAGCGTTTCACAAATTAAAAAGGAATGAAGAAATTTCAATAATAAATTAATAATAATGGCTGCATTTGGTTAAGAGCGTTTTGGGAAAAATTAAAAATAAAATAAGAGCGGTTAGACCAATTCAATCAGCTGATTTTGCTGTTTGGTTAGGAGTAAATTCAATGAGCGGTTTGGCCTTCAAACCACTAATTTGAAAGAAAGCAGCTTTTTGAAAGAGAGGGTAGCTGATTGAAGTGTCAAATGTCCTTTATACCCTTACTCCCAACAACCATTGCAAAGATAATTGCTTCTCCTGCAGTAGTCCTATGTACTTCGTATTACACTTGCAATTGGAAAATTTTAAAAAAAAAATAAAAATGAAAAAAATCCCATTTCACAACTAAATAACTGTGGAATTAAGATCAAACAAATTGAGTTATCTACCTTGTTGATGTAGCCAAATGCCCAAATTTACCTCTTCGAAAAAATTGAGTGATGATGGTGATGGTTATGGTGGCTGTGATGATGGGAAGGAAGAAGGAGGAAGAAGCAATTATTTACAATTTTGTCATTTGAGTAATAGATATTGTTACTCAAAATGAGTAAGTGGGGCTAGCTCATCATAAATTCAAATATATTACAAGATTATCAACATAAAGGACTTGTTAGTTGTCCAATTGAAATCTTTTTACTCTCTACTTTTATATTGTCATTCACCCCTCTCATTAGATCACATTATATCATATTAACAATATTATAATACTCTTTCAGTTCACATATAACAATGAGCTATTTATGAAGCCACACCTATTATTTAACTATTACCTTTTTTTTATATAAGAATTTAACTATACCTTATCTATTTTACTTTACTTTAATTTTCTCATAAAAAAAATTGAAAAAATAAGGTGGCATATCAAAAAGCACAATAAACCGTATCATATTAGGACACGGTCCGAGACTTATCGTTGTGTGTCCAATGAGCGTCCGACAGTTGGATGAAGTATCCATGTATCCTAGGCTACAACCTCTCTAATAGATAGCAACATGCTTTTACTAATTTTGCATGTAGGCCCCACTTATTATTTTAATTAACATCCTACTTCCTCGTTTTTTGTAATTGACACATTTCTGTAGACACGTATGCCAATGCAAAAATTCAAAAATTAATATATTTAATTACCTATATTAAAAAATCATGAAAAGTTAATATTTTGAAAATATATATCGTGATGAATCTAACAATATCTCACATGCCTAAATATTTAATTACGTATAAAGCACAAAACATTGTTAAAGAAAAGTGTGTGAATAGTGCTAAAATAATCAAAACGTGTCAACTAAAAAACCGAAGGTAATATTAAAATGTTTTTGTAACTAAAGATGATGGAAAATACTTCCTCCATATACTTTTAAGTGTTACTTCTTTTTTATTTTTTTGGCAAAAAGATACGGAGTACATTAATATTAGGAAAATTTAACAAGAATAATCCAACTTTTGTCTCATTCTCCCAAAATAAACCAACCTTTGGATTATTCTAATCCAACCTTTATACCCCTTCTTCCCATATCACACCTTGCAGGTCATCTAACGGGACGATTTACCAAAGTAAGCCTAATTACAAAACTATTTTGTAAAGTAGACTCATCACTATACTATTTACCAAACCAAGCTTCCAAGGTAAAATAAAAAATCAATGTATAAAACGCTGCCTCAGTCAGCGTTTTACATGTTGACTTTTAGAAAAGCTGACGGAGAGGAGATTATGGTTCTGCAATTAGTTGAGTAGGTTGATTTAATAAGATTTATTTATTTTTTTTTAAAAAAAATCATAAATTAATAAAATATGCTTCAATGGAGAATGTTGTAATGGTTGTTGCTTCAATGGAGAATGTTGTAATGGTTGCTGCTTCAATGGAGAACATGGAGTATGCTTCAATAGAGAACGTGAAGTATATGTTTTTTTTTTAAAGAAAAAAAAAAAGTTAGTGAAAATTTTGTTATTTTTCTAAAAAAAATGTCAATAAGTAAAACGCTGTCTGGGACAGCGTTTTACATATTACGAAATTAAAAAAAAAAGTCAAAATGTAAAATGCTATCCCAGACAGCGTTTTATAAATTAATTTTTTTTTAAAAAAAACAGGGTATAAAACGCTGTCCGACCCTACAAGCTTAGTTTGGTAAATACTTTTGCCACGCAACCATTTTGCAAAATACTTTGCAAATGAAGCTTAGTTTGGGAAAACGTCCCATCTACTGATACAACCGATTACATGTGCTACGTGGCACTTCATGATTGGTTTTTTGTTTTTTTTTTTAATTTACTTTTCTCTTCAACTCCATTTCACGATTTCAGCCACCATCACCAACCACCTGAACTTGAGCCACCACCACCTCCGCCACTCCCACCCAAACCTAGACCCAAAACCTTTCCCCCACTCCTACCTAGACTCGAAACCACCCAACCCACGTGCACCTAGCTGAAACCACGAGCCCCACCTACCCATATCCCGAAACCATCCAACCCCACATACCCAGACTCCGAAACCCTAACCTCACCTCCCTGAACCTTCCCGCCACCCCTTCCCCTCCCTCATCAAACTCCACTTATTTACCTCCCCATCAAAACTTATTTCCTATTCTTCTTTCTCTCTCAATTAAATTTAAGGCAAAGTTGGGGCATATGTCTTCAATTATGGGGCTGGAATAGATAGGGGTTGTTTTCTTGTTGATTGTCGTGGGTGGCTAGGTGGGTAGTTGGTGTTGCGGGTGATAGTTGCGGTTGTGTTGTGGTTTGGTCGTGGATGTCATGGTGATGTTGGTGTGTTGAGGTGGTTGTAGATGGTGGTGTTGGTGGTGGTTGTGGATGCCTGGATGGTGTGTTGAGTGATGTTGCCGTGTTGTTGGTGACAATGGAGTCAAATGGTGGTGGTGGTAATGGAGGAAGATGATGGCAAATGGTGGGAGGAACGAGAGGGAAAGGGATGATCAGTTATTTAGGTAACTAGTCATTTGGGTTCATTTTGGGAAGAAGGGGTATAAAGGTTGGATTATTGTGAAATAATCCTAAGGTTATTTTGGGAGAATGAGGCAAATTTTGGTTATTCTTGTTAAATTTTCCTTAATATTTTGTCTTTTTCATTTCATGATCCCCATTCCCCACCCAAAACCACTACTCCGTATTACTTTTTTGTATTATAACTCCGGATTATTAATTTTCTCTCACATTCATTACTTTTCAATAAATTATTAAACTCACATTTTTTCTTTTACAATTTTTTAATAATACAACTACAATACTTACCTTTTATTTTATTTACGTAGATTAAATTTCCCAAAACTATGTGTCGGACAAAGCGAAACACTTTAAAAAAACACATGAAAGGAGTGATACTCTGTACTATTGATAATATTTGTGTTGAAGAAATTACGGAGTACAGTAGTAAAAAAAAATTAAAAAAAATAAAATTTATTCGTTAGTTTTAAATTTCTAACTTTATGGGTTATAATAATAAAGCAAGTAAAGCTGATATTGATACTAAACCTTGGGCGTATTTGGTTATGAAATACGGAGTAGCCGAGTATGATATACTTTTATCTATCTTAAATTCTTAACTAAGACTGTTTAAGATTACTTCATTAGGTTCATGTTTTCGGTTCAAGTCATTACGTAACTTTGGTTGGATTTGTCCATGTCTTGTTGGAAAACTAAACTATACTGTATTTCAGCTTCTAAACAAGATAGTTACCAAGTTGGTAGTATTTTCGGTGTTTACAGAATGTTATAAGTTGAGCTTCAGCAGCCTTATTTAACATATTGTTGGGTTGGTTTGGTTTGGCTCACTCTCAGCCTCACACCCGAACCGACCAACACTAGTGTTTCAATAATTCTTCGTAGAAGCCGATTAGTGCTTCAGATGATATAAATTAGTGCAGTCTAATTAGTTACTAACTCAGCTGCCATATTGAAAACCATTCTCATTGTGGGGATAGCCTTTCGTTTCTATCTTCCTCTCAAAATCAGTTGTGCTCATGACCAAAGGAGAATGAGAACATGCCTGCCTCAAGATTTAATATTTAGTACTGCAAAACATAAATTCTATGCTGTAAACCAAAACAGAAATGAGAAAAAATCAGTCCAAACTAGCATGCTACAAAAATACAACTCAGCAGGAAAGCCTAGTAAAATATACTGAGAAAAAAAATCAGAGGACCAAACACATTCTAATTTGCAAATAAACAAACTAAAATCTGCAAACAAATCAAGTGTGCGAACAAGAATATCATAATTCTACAGACTTAGCTAAATAGCCTATTAGAGCTCCAATGAGATTATGGGCGACGTTCTTATAAACCGGGCTGTATCTTTTATATTGCAGCTTAACCAGCTTAAATTGACCTCTAAACCTGAGGGTTTTTTTTACCCCTTTTGCTTCTTTTCTTCTTCTTTTCAGAATGGGAAAAATTAAAGAAAATAACAAAAGAAGACCAGGTCAAAAGGACATAATCTTGAAATTATAACTATGCTATGTGATCAAAACATGAAATTGGTTCAGCAAGTTCCTAGTGCCCTGAAGAAGAAAAATCTTCAATGACACAGTGACTTCAATGGGTAGTTATTATGCAGAGAGCTGAGACACGACTGGTGTTATTGACCTTAAATGCCCCTGTTCTTGAACCTAGCATCTGCCATGGTTGTATCACGGCTTAGATAGTAAGATATAGCTAAACTTGAGCTCTGGCTCCATTATTATTCAAAGCATAATAAGAAAACAAATGCAACTCGCTGGAGGATACCAAGTAAACACACGCAAATTAATACAATAGGCCAATCCACATCTGCTTCCATGAGCACCATTCAAGTAAAAGCAAGCCCAAAAAGAAGTAAATCAAATGTTCCAAATCACAGATGTTAATGCCTTTTCCTACAATCAATCAAAAGTCACAAATTTAGTATTTGACTTACTGATTCACAAGTCACTCACAATATCTGTGTACACATCTCTGTCACAGCTGATCATATACGTATGTTTTAGTCATTGCTCCTTCCATTTTTCCTAATTATCGCTCGCTCAGTTTTCCAAAAACTTTTTCAGCAAATCCTTGTCTGCATCATCGATATTTGGATCAGTGAGTAAGCCCACAAATGATGATATAGTGTGATTATCAGCAGCAAACTCTTTGATTCTCATCAACCTGACAAGCTCTAATGCTCTGCTAATGTCCTTTCCATCTATAAATCCTCTAATAATTGTATTAAAGGTGCATTCATCTGGAAAGCATCCATTGTCCTCCATATTCTTCAATAATTCATCGGCTTTTGCTAGCAACCCTTCTTTACAAAACCCTTTTATCATTATGTTGTAAGCACGCACATCAAGCAGCCCTTTAGTTGTGAGAAAGGAGAAAATATCCAACGCTTCTCTAAGGCGATTAGCTTCACAAAAACCATCCATTAGGATACTGTATGTAATAGTATTAGGGACCATTCCAGTGCTCTCCATTTCCTTCACTGTTGCAACTGCCTTATCTATTTGTGCATTCCTACACATGCCGTCAAGTAATGAGTTCCAAGTTATTACATCTGGCTTTAGTCCATGAGCTTCCATTTCCTTGAAAAACTGGTGTGCAAGCTTGAGTTGATTGTCTTTGCACAAGGCATCTATAAGAGTGCTGTACGTGATAACATCAGGGCTAATCCGTTAAAATGCATCTCTAGGAGCAGACCAAGAGCTCTGTCAATCCTTTTAGACTTGCAATAGCCATTGATTAAGCTGCTGTAAGTAACTACATTAGGTTTGCAACCATTTTCAACCATCAAATTCATAAGCTTTCTTGCCTCATCCATCTCACCACGTAAACAATATCCATCTAACAGAGCATTGTAAGTGATGATATTGGGAACAAATCCTCTCTCAATCATGTGAACAAAAATGTCCCGTGCTTCACCAACCTTGCCATCTTTACAATACATATCAATCAACATGCTGTAGGTCTCAGTGGTAGGAGTTATGTTGTTCCTTAACATCTCAGTGAGCATTTCTTGAGCCTCTTTCAGCTGTCCCAAAGTGAACATACCTCGAATTAAGGTAGTATAGGTGACAACATTAGGGGAGATTCCCTTGACTTTCATCTCCTTGAAAAGGTGGAGAGCCTGAGGTAACAGCTGGTCTTTACAGAGACTATCAATGATGGTGTTGTAAATGACAACATTAGGCATAAAATGGCCATAAGACTCCATATTTCTAAGGAGTTTGAGAGCACCGGCATTATCACCGGACCTACAGAGACCTTTGAACATAGAACCATAAGTGACTAATGTGGGTTGGAGGCCAAGCTTGACAATTTTATCCAACAATCGAACGGCTTTTTCAAATTGATTAGAGTGAATGAAGCCATTGATGAGGGTAGTAAAGGTGACAACATCAGGCTGATAACCAAGCTTAAAGGTAAAAGCGAGAAGAGACAACCCAAAATGAACATTGCCTAAGCGACAGTAACAATTAGCGAGAATGGTAAGGGAATAATCATTTGGACGAAGACCTAAGAAAAGGAGCTGCCTGTAAAGAGAAATGACAGTGGAGAAAGGGGGGTGGGGTTTAATCTTACAAATGGATGATAAAAGCATATTGAAATCGATAATACCAGGAAGTGGGCGAATCAATTTCATATGATCGAAAAGAGAAAGGGGGGTTTCAACATCAGAAAACCCTAATTTGGATTGTTGTCTAACAAATTTGAGAAACAATTTGGGGTCATCACCAACATGAGCATTAACATGAAAATCAAAATGTTTGGGACGATAAGAGTAAAATCGGGAATGAAATAGCAATGGAAGAGGAGATATAAGAAAAGAAAAAGGGGAAAAATCGAAAGACGAAGTGCAGGAAGAAAGAGGGAGAAAAGGAGGAAGATGAAGAAGATTACCTAAAAATGGCGAAGAAGAAGACGATGCAGAAGCGACCAAAAGTAGAGCTTTACCTCCTAATCATCGCCTCACTCTCGGTTTTCACTCTCAGTTTTTACAAAGTAGACATGAATTTTCTTTTGTCTAATTATTTTAGTTTCTGTAGTTTAGTTTATGTTTTTTGAGTGATAGTGTGACTTGACAATATACACAATTATAAATTCTTTTTTATTATATTTATGTATCATATGGGAACTAATTTAGTCTATTAATAAGTTTTTACGCGGAGCAAATATGTGAATAAGTTTAAAAATAGCCTTTGTTGTGTTAATCGTTAGTAATAATATGAGTGAGTAGTAATATCTAATTCGATCTATAACCTTTCCAATAAATAGCAACATGCTTTTCAGCTTTTGTGATGTCTTCAACATCCTACTCCGTACTAAATTGTTTTTGTGCTACGTAACCAAAGATGATGGAAAATATTCTCTTCATGTTTTTTTAAAGTGTTACAGGCACTCGTGTTTTTTCAAGTACTATACTTTTTTCCTCACTCACATTTATTACTTCTCAATAAACTATTAACCTCACTATTTTTCTTTTGCAAATTTTTATTACTCTATTGAACTCCTAAAACTATGTACCGGTCAAAGTGTACCACTTAAAAATCATGAAGGGAATAATAATGTTGATAATATTTGTTTTATAGAAAATACAATAGTAAAAAAAAAAGGAAATTTTGAAAATAACCACCCATAAAAGAGTCACTTTTAAATTTAACCACCTAAAAAAAAGAAATTCAAAATAACCACCCATTAAATTAAATTTTCATACAGATAACCACCCATTTTGAAAATCCGGTGGAAATTTAAGACATTGGGCCCACCCAAAGGCTAATTACGGCTACTTTTCCCTTTGTAATTGAAATTGTTCACGATTTTTTCAGAGTAAACACTTCCCCAAAATTAAACCCACAAATCTCCTTCAATTTCTTCAAAATTTGCAGCGAAATCAAATCCCCTAGTTGCAGACGAATCCCCCATACATACAGCAGTTGTAATCGCAGCAGGTATGGTTTCTGAATTTTTAAAATTAGGGTTCTTATTGCAATTAATTTGGGGAAAATTGGCGGAATTGTTAGTTAGGGTTTGTTTTTTTAGCACGAATTATTTGATTTCAACGCAATAATTAATTGGGCTGATTAGTTAATTGTTTGTACAATTGGGGAAAATTGGGGTGCTTAAGTTATTTCGAATCTGCTTCCATGAACGCACCTTCTGGATCTTCAATTGGAGCACAATTCAAAGTTGTTGTTGCTATTGAAGGTCGGAATTGTTGTAATTGGGTGGCGAATTGCTGTAATTGATGGTGGATTGGAGGTTCTAATTGTCGCAATTGCTGCTGCGTTTTGGTGTTGGTGAATTGAAGTGTGGATATGAAGGTGGTGGTTGCGTTGGTGACTGAAAATGGTGTTGTTGTGCGGTTGAGAGCTGGGCGATGATGATTGATTGCGAGGCTGAAGGATGCGGCAAACTGGGTTGCTGTATTAGTGCGATGGGTGGAGCGGCGAGAGGGGACTGGTGGCTGCTCTGCTGTTCGACGGTTGGAGGTAGTTGTTTTGCTGCTAGGTGGTGCGGCAGCGGCGAGTTGCTAGGTTGCAGGCAGCCGGTAGTCTGTGGTTTAGGAGTTGTTGGTGGTGAAGGTGCGGTGAAAAGGCAAGGATACAAAGTTCAGTGAGGGAAGTCGAAATGGAACGAAAAAAAAAAAAGGAGGGAAATAAGTTATGGTGGGCCCAATGTCTTAAATTTCCATCGGATTTTACAATTGGGTGGTCATCTGTGTGAAAATTTAATTTAGTGGGTGGTTATTTTAAAATTCTTTTTTTTTTGGGTGGTTAAATTTAAAAGTGAATTTTTTTTTGGGTGGTTATTTTCAAAATTTCCAAAAAAAAATTAATCATTAATTTTAAATTTCATTTTTTTTTACTAAAATACGATGTATTTTTTTTTTCATTAATAAATCTTACATTTCTTTAATTCCCTAAATTAAAAAACCAAGTTTATTTAATTTTTTATCTCAATTTAGACCTATTGGTCTTTGTAACACGATTATATATTAGTCACAACATTGATTTCTTCTAAGTTGAAACTTGTACTGGATATTAAGAAGCCACCTTCAATCTAGTTTCATTCAAGGAAAAGAAATAAAGGAAATAGCTCACATTTAAAAAATAAAAAAAAAGGAAAAGAAAAGGCAATAACATAGAAGTTGGGCTTAAATAAGACTTATTTCAATATAGAGTGGAATTTCATTCATGAAACTCTCCTTGGTTTTAATTTTCCTTCATCAATGATTAATATCATCGTGCATTACATCACTACTCCACAAATTCCACTTCCTTAGAATGGTGAGGTTACCAAGGAATTTAAACCCTCAAGGCACTAAACAAGGAGATCCGATGTCTTCTTATATTTTTGTCCTTTGTATCGAACGTCCTCTTTCTATGATAATAGGAAAATAAATTAATTGAACAAGGTCTTTGAAAATCTATGAAAATTACTTGCTCTATTTACATGTTTCATATTTGTATGCTGATGATATTTTCCCATTTAGAAGATCTTCCAAAACTAACATTGATGTAATTAACTAATTATGGAAGTTTTGAATGCTTTTGGTGAAATCTCCGTATATTAGGAGAGACTTAGTGAATTAAAGGAATTTAATTTTCCCTCCAATTTTTCTTTTGGTAAATACCTTGGAGTAGTGATTAGCCCTAACAAATTTTGGTCTCGCTATTGTCAAAAAAAAAAAAAAAAAAAAAAAAAAAAAACAAATTTTGGTCTCTTAGATAAAACTATGACTAGAATACATGGGTGGCAGTCCAAACTTTTGAACATGGCAATTTGTCAAGTAGGTGTAACTTGGTGAAATATGTGTTTGATTCTTATCCTATTTATCTTACGCAAATTGCAAACTAGTATCCTTGATGATTTGGAATAGCAATGTAGAAAATTTCTATGGAATAAAATTTATAGAACTCGATATTCCTCTAGATTAAATTAGAATAGATTAAACTATTACAGTATTAAATCAAACAATCAATGGGTTATGAATTCATAAGCAATTTTGGAATTAGAAAGAAACTAGATACGAATAATTTTTGTTTATATAAGACTTAAAGATATCATTTTATACCATTTTGTGAATCACAAACCTCGTTTAATTTAGAAAATGAAGACTCGATTGTTAGCACTTCATTAATCTAATTCAATCCTCCTAGGGGGTGTTTGGTATTTGGGAATTGAGGGTGGAATTGAGAGTTTTAATCCCAATTCAGGAGTTTTAATCCCAATTCAAGAAAAAAGTTTTGTTTGTTTGATTGGAATGGAAATAAAAATAGGTTTGGAAATGAGAATATTTAGGGGAGAATTGCCACCATTTTATTACCTAGGGAGGATAGGTAATAAATGAATAGAAATGGAAATAAGTTTAAAATAACATTTTTGCCATTATTGAAAACAATGAAAGAAAATATTAGTAAGGGTAAATTTGTAAAATTGTTATTTATTCCCTATATATTTCAAATCACTATCCAAACAAGGTATTCGTATTGGTATATTTTCATGAATTCCCAACAATTAATTTCCAATCTCATTCCCACATTCCAAATGCCCCGCTAATATTTAAAAAAAAACTTCAATCCTCCTAAATCATCTCTAAAATTGAATTTCTTCAGTCTACTCAAATGCACACACTCAAATCTCTCTTTTCCTCCAGCTCTCCTGGTTAAATAACTACTCCCTCCGTTAATTTTTATTTGCAACTTTTGCTATTTTAGTCCGCTAATCATTATGTGCAACTTTCTATTTTATTTCTATTTTTAGTACACAAAAACCCTGAAAATTACAAATTTACCCTTAATTAAAAATTCTGATTTTAATAATTTTACTAGTGGGTGGACCAACTTTCTCTCTCCAAACACTTTAATCATTTTCATTTGCTAGTGGGTGGACCAACTTTCTCTCTCCAAAACTTTAATCACTTTCATTTACTCCCACTAATGTTTGCCCCTTAAATTTTGTCTCATGAACCGCAAAACCTCCCAAAGTTGCAAATAAATATTAACAGAGGGAGTAACTTAACTTCTAGATTAAACAATCTTTACCCTGATTTAACTCTCTGCAAATTAGGGTTCTTATTCCCGTTCTCTATTTTCCGCTGAATCATCGATCTTTACAAAAACTTCAGCTTCCATCAATGGCGAATACTATGTTACCTAAACCCTTTTCAAATTAAGGATATCAATTCCATTTTTCAATTTCCAATTGCTTCAATTTGTGCAGATTAGTGAAAGCAAATTTAGGGCTTTTGCAATTGAAGAATGGCACATAAAATTGGAGTTTCTGGAAAAGAATTCATTAAAAAAGCTTCAGCTTCCATTAATGGTGGTAACATTACTCATCTTCTTTCATACCCTCTTTCTTCATTTTCTTCTTCTTCAAATTACCAGAGAAATTCTCTCTCCTCCGCTGAAAATGAAGTTGATCCCAAATTCTTCCTCGGATCAATGAGACAACAATGTAAGATGGGATTTCGCAACCTCAACGACGCTGTCTCACTCTTCCATCAAATGACCCGTATGAATCCTCTCCCTTCTTATTTTGATTTTACTGTCATTTTGTCTTCAATGATCAAGATTAAACCTCGTTACCCTGAAATCTATTCAACTGTAATTCATCTCTCTTCGCATTTGGAATTGTTGGGCGTTCCTTATAATCTTTTTTCTCTTAACATCCTTGTTAATTGTTATTCCTGCTTGGGTCGTGTCGATTTCGGGTTTTCGATTATGGGAAAAATCATTAAGCTTGGGTTTCATCCCAGTATTGTGACCTTCAATACCGTCATCAATGGGCTTATTTATTCTAATCTGTTGGAAGAGGCTGCTAGATTGTTTGATCAAATTGTTAAGCTTGGGTTTCAAACCAACCTTGTGACTTATGGTACACTGACCAAAGGTCTTTGTAGAATAGGGAACTATGCAAATGCTCTTAATTTGCTTGTGACGATGAACTCGGGATTTTCTCTTAATAAGCCTGATATTATCATATATAACACTATCATTGATAGTCTGTGTAAGGATAAGCTTTTACCTCAGGCCACCAAACTTTATTCTGAGATGAGAGGAAAGGGCATTCAACCCGATGTCTTAACTTATAACACCTTAGTTCGAGGAATGTGCTCTTTGGGGCGATGGGATGATGCAAAGAAAATGTTGGATGAAATGTTGGAGAACAACATAGATCCTAATGTTGAGACCTACAGCATGTTAATTGATATGTGTTGTAAACAAGGGAAGGTTAGTGCAGCACATGCTATACTGGGCCTCATGACCAAAAGGGGTAAAACTCCAGATATCTTTACTTACAATTCTCTGTTGGTTGGTTATTGTTTGTGTGGCCAAATGGATGAAGCCACTGAGCTAATTGATTTGATGATGAAAATTGGTTGCAAGCCTAATATTGTGACTTATGATAGCTTGTTAAACGGATATTGCAAGTCTAAGAAGCTTGACAAAGCCCTAGATTTGGTCCAGGATATGCCTCTTAGAGGATTAGCACCTAATCTAGTTACATATAGCACTCTTATAGATGCCTTGTGCAAGGACAACAGACTCCAGATTGCATGTCAAGTTATACAGGAATTGGAAGCTGAAGGAATCACACCTGACATAATTACTTATAACTCATTGTTTGATGGGCTTTGTAAAAGCTCACGGGTTGATGAGGCAATGATAATGCTGAAAGGAGTATCAAGTTGTGGAGTAGTCCCTGATATTGTCACCTACAATATCCTAGTTAATGGCCTTTGTCAAGCTGGGAGACTTGATGAAGCAGTGGATATCTTGTCTTCTCTTCGAGCCAAGGGTTTAGTTCCTGACAATTATACTTACAATGTAATAATAAATGGATATTGCAAGTGTAAGAAGCTTGACCAAGCCCTTGGCTTGTTCCATGATATGTGTCTTAGAGGATGTAAACCAAATGTTGTTACGTATAACACTCTCATAGATTCCTTATGCAAGGAGAAAAAAGTCCAGCATGCAAATCACCTTATCCAGAAAATGAGATCTCAAAACCTCACACCAGATGTTGTTACTTTTAATTCATTGATGGATGGCCTCTGTAAAAGCTCACAGATTGATGAGGCAATGACAATGTTGAAAGGAATGGTAAGCAGTGGACCAGTCCCTGATATTGTCACCTACAATATCCTAATTGATGGCCTTTGTCAAGTTGGTCAACTTGAAGAAGCTGTGAACATCTTTTCTTCTCTCCAAGACAAGGGTTTAAATCCAGACAACTATACATACAATGTATTGATAAGTGGATATTGCAAGTGTAAAAAGCTTGATCAAGCCCTTGGCTTCTTCCATGATATGCATCATAGAGGATTGGAACCTGATGTTGTCATATATAGCACTCTCATAGATGCCTCATGCAAGGAGAATAGGTTCCAGTTTGCAAATGAACTTATACAGAAAAAGAGAGCTCAGAACCTCACACCAGTTGTGGTTACCTGTGAATAATTGATTCATGGCTTCTGTAAATGCTCACAAATTGATGGGATGCTGGAAGGAATGACAACTAGTGGAGTAATCCCTGATATTGTCACCTACAATTTCCTGATTGACGGCCTTTATCAAGTTAGCGACTTGATAAAGCAGTGGAAATCTTGTCTTAACTCTGAGCTAAGGTATTACAACCAAACAATTACGCATACAATGTAATGATTGAGAGATGCTGTTTTAGGGATTATTTAATGATGCATTTGAATTGCAGGATAATGGCTGCTCTCCAGATGATTGAACTTAAAATATGATTATCAGAGGATTTCTTTGTGGTAATGATGTCCAAAAGGCATCCGAGTTTTTCAGAATCATGAATAGCAAAGGGCTTGCACCTGACGCTTGTACAACTTTGCTGCTTCATCACTTGCTTGCTGCTTGCTATGTAAGCAATGCAAGTAATTGCTTTGCTTCGAGTGATTTTAGAGATTGACTAAGCTTGCAGCTTAATGCTGGAGGATGTCAATTTTCTCATTGTGGTTAATCTGCTTCATGCTTTTCCTCAGGTTTACTTGTTCAAAGTTTTGTAACACAGTAATCTTTCTTGATCGTCTTCCATTTTAAAGTAAATATACTACCCCATTTCATGAATCATACAAATTTGTGTTTCTTGTGTAGATAGGTAATCTTTTTTTTTTGGACAGAAGGGGTGGTGAGAAATTTATACAGAAGGGAAGGATTAAGTTTATGTGAGTAGATGGGATAGGCAAGTCCCTATTGACAATTGTTCAACTTTGTATCATTACAACATTGCTATTGAGAGGTGAATCAAGCAGTGTATTTCATAATAAATATTGGCCATAAATGCCCAACTATGCTATACTGTTGCATTTCTTCATATGCTTACTCCAGTCAATTTATGCTATAGTGCTAGCTGATATAGTATTCTAGGATACTTACTAATTTAGCTTATCATCCTTGTGTTCTATATTTTGTGCTGTGCATATAAATCTTGTTGTAAGATCTTCCAAATGTAACTCCTAAATTCCCATGAAAACATGCATCTAACATTCATATATTTATCAAGTCTTTGGTGTTCTTCAGAAGGATATGAAAGGAAGAGGAAAGGAGGGAGCTGAGAGGATATTGTTTGGATAATAATTAGTTTGGCTAAGTAAACAAGCGAAATGATTTAAAATAGTATGCTGTTCTTCTTTAATGTGACAGCTGCAGTTCAGAGGATTGCCAATTCAGCTTTCATGTTACAGCTTAGGTGGTTTATTTATTTTGCATTTCAGAATCCTTTTGTTTTCAAATCTACAAGTTAGTTGCATGAATATCTTTCTCTTGAGGACACTTTAACTATCTTGTAATAGCAAAGGGCTTGATAAAATAGCTCTGCTAGTTGAGTTGCATGATAGGTAATTGCCTTAGTGTGCTACTCTCTTCAACATATTCAGAGCTTTGTTGTATTGTCTGATCATCTGTGTATATACCTTTCAGATGTTCATGTAAGCGCTGTGCAATGATGGGTCTGAATTATTTGGAGAGAAATACTGCTTGGAGGGTTTCCTATATGAAAATAACACTTGCTCATTGTATTTTTCTTTTTTTATATATAAAAAAAAAGTTGCATTTATTTCCGAGGGAGAACATGGATTATTCACTTGAATTATTTAAAGTTCTAGAGGAAGCTTAATGTTTGTACAAAGTATGTTGCAAATGTAATGAAGGAGTTGGAGGGCCAGCGTATATGATATGGCTGCTTGATACCCCGTATTTCCTGCTTGCATATGTTCCAAGCAGGTTGAACTGTTGTACTTACTGAATTCTGAAGTATTAATGGACTGATGGTATGTAATTTTGTACTTACAGTCTTACACTTATAAGTACTCTCTAGTCTGTAGTAATAACACTATTGTAGGTCAAAGTGCTATTTGACTATTGAATTAATTGAGAATGCTACCAAAGTACGGATACTTTGGGCATGTTGTCTCAAATAATTTTTTAATGTTTTTGGTGAACTTTTATGATGTGGAAGTGTGACATAATAATAATATAATAATAATGGGACATAAAATGATAAAATTGAGGGTCTCAAGTAAAAATTAGCCAATTTAAATTCAAATACTAAGGATTATAAATGCTAATGCAATACATAACAGTATAGTACTATAGTTTATATTTTAATCTCAAAAGCTAACTAATTTAATTATAAGATTTTTTTTTTTTTTTGTTTTTCTTTTTGGTGAGAGTACCAAAATGTCTATGATGTAAACGAGATTCGATATTAGGTCTTTGGTATCAATCTAAAACTTTCACCAATCAAAATAGTTGACATCCACATTAAAACTGTTTTTGTATCAACTATATACGAGTAATTTAAACTAAGTTTACCATAATTACACTTATTAGTTTTAATTTATATCTTGTTCAAATATGTAGACCCTAACTCCAAGGATTCAAAGTCGTCATGGATACACGAAGTAATCATGGGTTAGCCAGTAGCCACTTAGCCTAAAGGCTAGTTTCTACCTAAAACCCTAACCCTCACCAAATTCAATCTTATTACTCGTAATTTATTATAACACCCCCTTCAACTTTCACAAGAATGGCAAACAATAAACTTGCAGTTGGAAGAAAAATAATTGCAAAAGCTTCAACTTCCATTAATGGCGGAAATATATTCCTTCGTCTTCCTACTTCTCTTTCTTTCTGCTACCCTTTGTTCAGTTCTCTCTCCTCCCCAAATAAAGAACAAAACCCCAAATTATTCCTCAATTCAGTGATACAACAATGCAGACATGGTTTTCACAAGCTCGACGAAGTTGTATCTCTCTTCCATCAAATGACTCGTATGAATCCTCTTCCTTCTGCTGCTGCTTTTAATTTCATTTTATGTTCTATGATTAAGGTTCAACCTAAAGAACCCATTAATTATTTAACTGTAATTTCTCTCTCTGCACATTTACAATTTTTGGGTGTTTCTTGTGATCTTTATTCTTTGAACGTCCTCATTAATTGTTACTCCTGTTTGGGTCGTGTCGATTTCGGGTTTTCGATTTTGGGGAAAATTATTAAGCTTGGGTATGATCCTTGTATTGTGACCTTTACTACCCTTATTAATGGCCTTATTCATGCTAATTTGTTGGAGGAAGCTGTTGGATTGTTGGATAAAATTGTCAATTTAGGGTTTCAACCCACTATTGTTACCTGTGGTGCTTTGATCAAAGGTCTTTGTAGAATAGGGAACTATGCGAATTCGCTTGGATTGCTGGCAATGATGAATTCTGGGTTTAGCTCTTGTAATCCTAATGTTGTCATATATAGCACCATTATTGATAGTCTTTGTAAAGACAAGCTTTTACCTCAGGCCGTCAACCTTTTTTACGACATGAAAAGCAAGGGTGTTCAGCCTGATGTCTCTGCTTATAGTAGTTTAATTCGAGGGATGTGCACTTTGGGGCAATGGATGGATGTAAAGATAATGTTGAATGAGATGTTGGAGAATAAGATGGCTCCCAATGTCTCGACCTATAGCATGTTGATTGACATGTGTTTCAAACAAGGGAAGGTTAAGGAGGCAGAAGCTGTAGTGGGACTGATGAATAAGCGGGGTGATGCTCTAAATGTAATTACTTACACTTCTCTGGTGGATGGATATTGTTCACGTGGTCAAATGGATGAAGCCTCGAATATAATGGATTTAATGGTGAAAAATGGTTTTGTGCCTAATATTCTGACTTTTACCAGCTTGCTAAATGGATATTGCAAGGTTAAGAAGGTTGACAAAGTCCTAGACTTGGTCCAGGATATTCTGCTTAGAGGTTTAAAACCTGATGTTGTCACATATAGCACTCTTATAGATGCCTTATGCAAGGAGAATAGACTCCAATCTGCAAGAAAGCTTCTCAAGGAAATGGAGGCTCAAGGCGTAAAACCAAATGTATATACTTATAATTCATTGCTTGATCATCTCTGTAAAAACTCACAGGTTAATGAGGCATTGGAAATGGTGAGACAAATGGGTGAAATCAGAGTGGTCCCTGACATTTTCACATACAGTATACTAATTGAAGGCCTTTGTGCAGTTGGGCGATTTGAAGAAGGAAGAAATATCTTCTCTTCTCTCCTAGCTAAGGGTTTAAAACCTGACAAATATACATACGATGCAATGATTAAGGGGCTCTGTAAAAATGGTTTACCGAACGATGCTATTGAAGAATTAAAGAAAATGGAGGACAATGGCTGCTCTCCAGATTATTTTACTTATAATGCAATTATAAGTGGTTTTCTTTCAGCCAATGATTTCAAAAAGGCTTTAGAGTTTGTCATAATTAAAACTAGCAAAGGGTTCCCACTTGATGGTCACACTACTTCACTGTTAAGTGGCTCATTTGCAGATCACAATGTTAGCGATGCAGACAAAGCTTTGTTTCAAAAGTTTTTAAAGAACCAGAAGCACAAGTAAACAGCTTAATGGTGTCAATGTTCTGATAAGATCTCTATTCCATAAGCTCTCTGGTCAAAGCATCTGTTGGCTGTTGCATGGTAAAATTTCCTACGTTCAACTTGCGCATTCTGGTAATGTCATTTTGATAATTAATTTCTTTCGATGTGGCTGTGTATGAGCATGAGAAACAGTTAGGTGGAGAAAGTGTAATGGACTGAATAATCTAATTTATATATTTATATAAATAAGCAGAAATTTAAGGATGAAAGCTTGAAATTATATTAAACTTGCTAATGATTTCTTACAAAAGGTAGTAGGTTTCGCCTACAAATCTCATATTAGTGAATTGAGGTCATAACTCTCTAATTAGTGACTTGAGGTCACAAGTCTCGAAAGGATTTACTCCAAATTTCTGCCTACCATTTTTTTCCCCTCCCTCTCTATTTATACTAAGGACGATTAACCTAGTAATATTACTAGAATACCCATACTGCCCCTCCTTAGGTTAGTCTATTACAGAAAGCTGACATACATATTGCCAACATTGTCCGGAATATGGCAGAAATAGTGCCAACTTTACTAGTATGAATATCAATAGACTTCCACACGACCACACGTATGTATTAATTTCTCAATATTAATAAGTATTCAATCTTAATATTTCACAAGAAACTCTTGACCACTCTCTCTATGGGATTGTTTAGTTCAATCTTCTGTTTCCACTGCCCAGCTCACATATCTCAGTAAATTATTCAGTTGCTACCATTGCCAATTGTTAATGCCTCTTGGTACACACGGATTATCAAGTTTGCTTCTCCCTTGTTGGTAAAAAGCCTTAAATAGGTTATTAGCTTGACATGTCATGGTTATCTCCTTGGTCAATGGTCTTATTCTTGTTAATTTGTTGTTGGATAAGATTGTCATGTTTAGGATTCAACCTGACTTGGTTGTCTGTGATGCTATGTACAAGGTCTTTGCAGAACAACAACAATGCTGGTGCTCTCCACTTTTAAAGGAGATGGAGTCTCATGGCCCTGTAAATCTAGTGCTAATGATGTTTTACATTATGTCGTCATTGATGATCTATATAAGGACCAATTATGTTTTCAATTCTCAAACCCCTACCTTTTATCAGAGTTAAAGGCAAGCACATTTCGCCCAATATTATCTGACTCATCACTCTCAGTTCAAGGTATGTGCTGTTTGGAGCAGTGGAAAACAACCGGGATATTTTGGACAGAAACATAACAGCAGCACCTTATTCTCACACTATGCTGCTTCATCTCTCACTTGCTGCTCAAATGTTAGCAAGGAAGATGAGAGGCTTGGCTTTGAGAGGTTTCGGAGGACAGTTGCACAAGTTAGCACCTTATATGTTTAACGTCAATGCTCTGAAATTTCTGCAGTGTTTCTCATCTAATTCTCAAATAATTTGAGATGTGGTAATCTCGCCTTCCTTAAACTCTTATCTAGAATTCTGGTTAAATTGGATATACTTCCCCATTTTCCCCATTTCATGAGATATGCATGTCTAGTTGGAAGGCTTTGCACCTTTATTTTCAGAAATAAACACTCATCCAGTCAAAACACAGTGAACTGGAAAAAGTCATCTATTTCATTCTGGTAAATTCTTAATTTTTCTTATTCTTTTTCTTTAGGTGGCTAAATTATACGAAGTATGTTATAGCAAAGAGCTTGAAAAAATTATGAAGTTACACAAGACTTGCTCTGCCCCAATGATTTCAGATGGAGTGGAAAGTTCAGATTGGGATCATATATTTTCTTTTTGAACCCAGACAGCTTCAAGTAGCAGCAGATGGCCTCCATAAACTAGACAACTTCCCGAGGAAGCAGATGTCTTCTCTATTCTTCCGCCTAAAGGATGAGAAAAGATGCACTTCCCTATTCATGATTATGGAAGGATGCAGATAACTACTCCAGATTAATTCATCTCCAACACTACAGAGTAGTATTATTAAAGAATTTATAAGTGGATATTAGGAAGGTTTTGGTGTTTCGCAGTCATAACAATTACAACTGGAACTAAAAAAATTCATATCCTTGTGCTATTCAATATCAATATGTATTGATCACACAAAATTAAGCTATTTATGTTCAATTCCATTTCTCTTGCTTTGTGGAAAACCTTTTTGTTCATCTTTGCTGAAGAGAATTTTTTTTGGTTTGGTTTTCTCATAGAAATTATAAAAAAATTTAGGTCAAACAATAGTTTCTCTGTTCCTAGGCTTATCTCATATTCTGTACAATGTTCTCCCTGTTTCCATGTCCAGTATTATGAATAAGATGCTTCTGCCTTTCTTCCACAGTCGAAAGGAAATAAGAAAAACAGAGCTTCTTGTGTTGTAACTTGTAAGCCTGCAACTTATCATTTGTATTCTCAACTCTTACCAATTGTCATTAAATTTTAGTCTACTCATACATGGAAAAAGAACACCAACTGATCATTTGAGGATAAAAAGGTTATAATTAAAGCAATATTATTAATCTATATACATTCCAACATTAAACTGAATTACTAACGAAGGCCTAGCTAAATCTAATCAACCTCCATTCAGCCGAATCTACCTTAAGTTAAACTTAGACCTGATCAAGTATGGCCCGACCCGTTGGCCCGGCCCGACCCGATTTTGGGCGGGCTTTGGACAGAAATTTTCAGCCCGAAATCGGGCTGGGCTCGGCCTGAAAAGCCCGCACGGCCCGACCACTTTGGGCGGGTTTGGGCACAAAAAATTCGGCCCGAAGTTTGACCCGGCACCGGCCCGAGAAATGGGCAAATTTTTTTAGCTTCGGCCCGGCCCACCCAATGATCACCTCTAGTTAAATTGCATTCCTGTCAAACAAGTCGCCATCTACCATTAAATCTCAAAAAACTCTTTGATCTTGCGATTCTTCCCTTCCTGGTTTCTATTGACTTCAAGAAATTCCTGAAAGTAGTAATTCTAATAGAGTTGAGGATGCTGATTGTCGATCAAATTCTCCATTGGACCAATTAAAGCGTCTTTGTCTGGGCCATAAAACATTGCCAGTGACACTCTACTATGGTGTTCATTAGTCACTACTCTATGCAGCACGCTTTTATATTTACCATTGCTTAAAACCTACATCCAAAGATAGAAAGACAAAATGAAAGTGAGAAATGAAGGTAGATGTCAGAGTATTGCTTTCATGCAACATTGTTTGAAATAGTCCAGGTTAAAGGAACATAAGTTGTATAAGGAAATGCATCGAAAATTAACAAACCTGCAATTGGTCGCCTATATTGACTATTAACGCATTTGGAACAGGATCGACCACAATCCATTTGTTGTCCTTCATGATCTGTAGACCCTCCATATTTGAAGTTGGTAGCACAACTGTCAGTGCATCTCTATCAGTGTGAACATCCCATCCGAGTGTAAGATCCGGGTTTGAACAAGGTGGGTAGTAATTCGCTTGAGCCCTAAACAAGGGATTTTTCCCTAACCTATCTTGTAAAACATCTCCCTCCAGTCCCAAACCTTGTGAGATCAAATTCAGAAGCAAACTCATGACAAATCCGATTTCTTTAGCATATGCAGTCACTACCCTCCTACAATAACAAAATCAATTGTGCATAAGAATAGAAGTAGTACAAATACATAACATAATCCCAATAAACTAAAAACTGAACAACCAATTACAAGCCAAGAAAAAAGCAATGAACTATAATCAGAATGTTCAGAATATCAACCTAATCCATATCTCCATTCAAAAACTAACCAACCGCAATGCTCAAGATGCATACCTGTAGTTGGGAGGATCTGATGGCAAAAGTTCAGCAAAACTGTCATCAGCCGGGTGCCAAGAGTGTTTAAAAACCTCACTCCACATGCTAAATTTCTTAGCCTTTTGGTCGCCCTTATCCTCAGCTTTTCGGAAATGATTACAAAACCTTACATCTTTAGTAGGATCATCTGAGACAAGACGAGCCTTAACTTGAGGAGGAAGATGAAATAAGTCAGTAACAGCAGACAACATGCTTTCACAAAGCTCTTCTGTTACACCGTGATTTATGATCAGAAAAAGTCCGTACTCCTCAGATGCTTTTGCTATCTCTTTGATAAGACCATCAATATCTCCCCTTCCCATATCTATTATTGGAACACTGTCACCTGACTTGGACACTTCAGCTAAATTTGGCCTTCTTTCCACAGGAAGGATGAAATTGGGAGTAAGAGACACTGCAGTTGATGAGGTAGAAGAATCATTGTCATCTGAGTTTGCCCACTTGAATACATTCCCAGACATTGCAGATACTTAGGCAGTATAACCTTTAGGGAATGCAATGTCACGTGTTATAGGTAATGATCGCCTCCCCTTACATTCAAGCTAATACAATTGTTGCAAGCCGGAGAAAAAAGAGAACTTATCACTATCTGAAGATCCGATTACAAAAGTGTGATTATTCAGATATTTTTTAAAAATGAACAAGACGATACACAAAATTTCAATTCAAAAGAAAAGGAATGGCCATTTCATTTTAGATGAATTCAATATAGATTAATTTCATGTATCATGTATATATGTACTTATAACACGCAACTAAGACACCAATATACAATTAGATTTTAGATGTTCAGGTGTTGCTGAGTAGTTTTCTGGTCACAGTCAAGGCATATTTACAGAGAAAGAAATCGTGCAGCAGACTGTGTTGCATCCTTAAGACATTTTATTCTCTAACTTGTGTTAACTACTGGCTTTACCCTTTTTCCCTTCAAGATTGTCCCATTTAGAGGAGTCAGGTGTCCGGGTCAGGTTCGGTGAGGTCGAGTCTAGTCTAATTTCAAACTTCGGTGACCACCCCGTGGGGCTGCTGCAACTAACCCCCAATCTCGAACATCTTATCTCCGCCGTTTCATACTCCCCAACAATCATCGACGCTTTCTGAATACAACCCACAACACCCATCCGCCTATAATTAAAAACCCAGCTATTTTGTTCATTCCAAATCATCCCCAAAACAAATTCCACCTCTTTATATTTATCCCATAAACAAACCATCCAATCCATGACAACAATATACAATACCACAAAAATCATAAACATCCAAGCGTAAGGGAGAAGCATACCAATTTTTTGCCAAAGAAACAGCATATGAACAACAGATTCACACTGTTCGCCACACCTTGGACATCTATCATCCACCTCTACAATTTGAGAGGTAATTTTATATTGCTTCCAAACGAATTAAATTTACAGAAAAGCATTGATTGAATTACAGTATGAAACGATTTACAAACCTCAATTGACGATGGAAACCACAAAGAAAGAATTGTTTGACGGAGGAGATCGAGAGCCCTAGTGAGAAATACTGACTGAGTGAGGTGACTGAATACCAAACTAACTACTCTGTGTTATTAATGCAGCTTATAACAAGTTTAGGCTCATTTTTTTTAAAAAAAAATGATGCGGGGGCAATCCCTGTGGTTTCCTGAAACCCGGCAGTACGGGTTTTATAAAATACCGGTTCAAAACCAGTGCTAGGCACAATTTTACAATAATATTTTACTATTTGTTTATTAGTTTATATACAAAATGAATTATTAGAAATTTTAGAAGTAAAAAAGAAAAAAAAAATACATTAAAAAAAATACAATAAACATTGTGATATGCCATAAGATTAATCTCAATGTCTAAATTACATTACAATTAATGTGAGATGAAAGGATTAATAATATTTTAGTATATCGTTTCAAAAAAAAAAAAAAAATATAATAATAATAATAATACTTTTGTTATATAATATATGTATTTAGTGGATGCCCATTATACCCTTATGATTATTCAAGAATATTTTAGATATACTAGGTTTAATTGTATCACATGTATATATATATGTACTCCTACATCATTCAGAAATAGAAGATAGATCTATTATCTTCTCTTTAATTTCATAACACGTTATTAGCACCAAAGCTGAAAGGTAGTTTTAAATATTGATCTTTTGGTTTGCACTGAGGTAAGCTAATATAAGTTGATAAATTGTTTGTTAGTCACCAAAAGTTTTCAATACAAATTTTTCTTCTTATTGGTCGAAATAAGTATATTTCTTACGTGGCGTTCCGAATGCTCTTCAAAAAAACCTAATTTATTTATATATATTAGATTAGATTTATCTTTATTTGTTTTGTCGAGGAATTGCTTGATACTAGTCAGATGCATGTCTGTACAATTGTATTTTAAACTATAAAATCAATGATTAGTTGCAAGCTAATACTCTATAATTGCATACTCCTTTTCTATTTTGGACTTGAAGTTCCAAATTTTGTTCTTTTAATATATACTTTAAAATATCTCATGAACATGCATTAAAATTGACATTAACTTAGTAACCTTATAAGAGGGTACTATTATGAAACATACTAACACGATGGTATAAGTATTGTTTGATGTGTGATTGAATTTGATTATATACTTATATACATGAAGTTGAATTATAGGAATGATGAATAAATTGAACGTGAAGTATTCATACGTAACGACTTGAATTTCCTTAAATTAATGAATTAAAGGGTCAAATATACCGTATACGTGACCTGAATATGTCCACCAGTCACAGGACTAAAGTGATTTTATAAACACAATGTCAAGAGAAAAATATACAAAATATTTTGATTAGTTCTAATATTGTCTATTGGTTGCACATTTAAGATATTGAACTCGATCTATATATATATATATATATATATATAAATGTTGATAAATTGAATTTACTCATTCCCAAAAGTGAATGATAATTCTTATGATTAAAAGGTATATGTTTGCATGATGATTATCATTCATGTAAAGTTCATAATAATTACAAACATGAGTACGTTAAAAGTTAATTTATTGAATTGATGCTGATTTGACTATAAATTTAAATTAATTAATTAGCCAATTTTAGTTATTTTAATTAAACTTGCTTATTTAATAGTAAAAACCCATTAAAAATGAGTTATAATAATCAAGGAAACCCAAAACCAATGTACATCTAACCCTAACCTTCGGGGTGTCTTACTCTATAAATAGAGGATCTCTACTTCATTTGGAGAGGAGAAAATCAAGAGCAAACAAGGAGAATCAAAATATCGAGAAGGACTCTCAAATATTCTAAACCTCCTCAGAGAAAACCTCTCATCAAATACTTTAAACCTTAGAAGAACAATAAGCATTCGACGTGTCGTTCTACTCTAGAAGATCACACGTGGAAGAGATCAAGTCTCGACGGTCCTCAACATGAAGGAAAGAAGGACTTCAAATCATCAAAAACGTCACCAGTTCAACCTCTACATCAAATAGTCGTTGATCGAGATCAAGCCTCGTCGACCCTCAATCAAGAATTCAAATCAAAGGTCTACATCAACAAGGCAAAGGTCTACATCAACAATAAGTCAAAACTGTGCATCAACTGTCTTTAATCGTGATCAAGCCTTGACGGCCCCGATCAAAATCAAATTAACACGTGAAACAAGTCAAAGCTAAAGTGACTTTTTGTTGTATTTATTTTGAATCTATATTTTGCTAATATAAAATTTGTGTTTACACATCGCAAATGTAAAAAAAACTCATAGAAGTAAAGAAAGTTACGGAAGCATCTATCACACATGAACATCACAAAAACAGTAAAATACCCGAAAAGTATAACATGAATTTCATAACAATAGCTCCAAAAAAAGTGTACTTGTTTAATAGAAAAAGCCAGCCGCCGTTGACCACAACACCAACAGTGGCAATTACCAGTACCTGTTACTTCCCGCTTTTATCTACCGTCTATCTCTATATCTGCTCAACCTCCTTTCACATTCTCCTCCATTTTCTCTCTCCTCTCTTTTCTCTGCGTTATGGCTCTCCCTGCTGGTAATTTTCTCTCTCTACTCAATTTCAAATTTTACCTTTCATTATTCTCGATCATTGCCTGTAATCACCCACAATTATTCATAGGGTTTGAAGATCCGAAATTCAGTTGTTATTTTTGTCAATTGATGATTTTTAGGTTTTTCCGATTTTTTTTTTGTATTTGTTTAATTAATTCGAATATTTTCTTGGAATTTGGCGTGTATATGAAGCTTTTGCATGATAATTTTGACTTGCTCACTTTTTGGATTTTTTTTTTTTTTTTTAGAAAATTTTGGATTTTTTTTGTTTAGTTTTTGGATATTTTGTTAATACTGTAAAAGAAATTTCTTTTTTTTTTTTTTAATTATAAAAAAAAATCAGTTTACTTTCCCAATCGGCATATCAGGTAGTCTTAGTATTTGCTCTTTTATTCTGACCGATTACGACTTCTATCATGTATTTGGGTATGCCTGGTTAAGTGAGCCAATAGTGTTGTAAATAATTGTGATGGACTGATTATATTGTGTTTTGTTATAGTTTGTTAGATGAACTAATTTAAAGCTGAATGAAAGAGTATAAGTCTAAATTGGGCTTGGAGATGAGGATGGATATGATTATATGAACTCAAATTTGATTTGTCCTATGGAGTGGGGATATGAAAATACGTGTAATGATAGTATAATACAAGTAGTAATGGAGTGCACAATGATGGAAAGTGATGACTCCGGAGAGTGGTTTTGATGGGTATTTATGAATTATGATGCAAACTTTTGGTGTCATTGGAAGATAATAAAGCTGTAGTGCCTTCAAGAAAGATGGTAGTGATGTCACTTATGTGCTATAATACCAAGTGAAGTATTACAGAAACAAACGAGAAAGAATAGTTAGTGTATGTAATTGAAGCATGAGAAAGAGTGATATTGTGATCTCTTATTGTAATATAAGGGGAAGAACATTTATTTGGTGATACTGGTGGAATATGGATAAGATTCAAATATAATTGGAACGTGCTTTCTCAGAGTATTACCGGGACTCAACCTAATTGAACTAGTTAAGAGAGAACAATCAAATGTTAATCTATGCAGGCGAGTAATCCCCTGCCCTCGTGTCTGATCAGACATTATCAGAACTTGGTTTCTTTGGAGCTCCTTAGCATTATCTGAAGCACACCACTTCATGTTGTTTGCAAATAAAGATATGACATTGCAGAATGACCTTGCTTGCCAGTAGCCTTGATTATAGATTAAAACCATTCACTTCCTCCCTAGAGTCATAATCAATTCTTGTACCTCTGGAAAAGATACATTATGCATTTCGACTTTTGAGATTGTTTCTCTTGGAATAACTTATTTCTGTTAACTGCTGAGTTTTCTTCCTACTCTGCATATCTATCTGGCATACATGTTTCCTAACCACAAGTTAAAAACAGATACTAGATTTCTCTGTTTGCTGGAATCTAGAATGAGAAAAGCTTTTTTTTTTTTTTTTTTTTTGGTGATTTATATTCTGTCATATTGTAATTCTTAATAGAAATGAAGCTTTACCTGAGTTCTTGAAACTTTTGTTTTCCTGCCTTTTTGCATTATTATATTCCTAACATTGCACTATTATTTCTAACAGATGTTGGAGAAGCTATCTTGGATAAAGATGGGGGACAAACTGTGATGCCAACACTATTCAAACTAAATCGTTGGCAATGGTGGATTTTGGTGGGAGTCAATATTTTCTTTCTTGTAGCAGGACAAACTGCTGCTGTACTTTTAGGAAGATTTTATTATGACAAGGGTGGATCTAGCACGTTAATGGCCACCCTTGTTCAAACTGCTGGGTTCCCTATCTTATTTATCCCGCTTCTATTAATTCCAGCTTCCCCCAGCTCTCCAACCCCATCTGATTCAGTTTCGGGAAAGTATATATGCTTAATATATGTTTCCCTAGGAATAGTTCTTGCGGGTGACAATTTGCTGTATTCGTATGGACTCTTATATCTCTCTGCCTCCACATATTCTCTCATTTGTTCTACCCAATTAGCTTTCAATGCTATCTTTGCTTACTTCATAAATTCCCAGAAATTTACCCCGTTGATTCTAAATGCTGTAGTCATTCTTTCATACTCTGCGGCTCTGCTAGGGGTCAACGAGAGTTCTGATGCACCAGAAGGGGTGAGCAAGGTACAATATTCCATCGGATTTATATGCACCATTGGAGCTTCAGCTATCTACTCGCTCTTGCTTTCACTGATGCAGCTTGCCTTTCAAAAGGCACTGAAAAAAGTTTCATTTTCTGTTGTTTTAGAGATGCAAATCTATCCGTCAATAGTTGCAACTATAATTTCGGTTGCTGCCTTATTTATAAGTGGGCAGTGGCGGACATTAGAAGGAGAAATGCATGGTTTCCACACCGGGAAAGCTTCTTATGTGTTGACTCTGGTCTGGACCGCTGTATGTTGGCAGGTGTGCTCAGTTGGTGTGGTAGGCTTGATTTTTTTGGTTTCTTCATTGTTTTCGAATGTTATAAGTACTGTGGCATTGGTTGTCGGTCCTATTGCTTCTGTCATCGCCTTCCATGACAAGATGAATGGTGTCAAGATAATTGTTATGCTTCAAGCACTTTGGGGATTTGCTTCTTATCTCTATCAAAATTACATTGATGATTCTAGATCAACCGAGCTACGGAAACAAATGGAAGCCAATGAGAGGAGGGTTACTGCTTGTTAATATGGTTCATTAAGTTACACAGAAATGATATAGCATTATTTTCTGTAGATGGCGAAATGGTCATCCTGTATTCATCAGTTATTTATTAGGTGTTATCTTAATCAGAAACTTTGCAAAGAATAATATGGGTTAGCATATTATTGCCATGAATTGTTCTCCATATAATTCTATAGTTATTCTTTCAACTGCTTGCAGAATGATTCTTCTAACAGGCAACAACTCTTGTATTACCTGGTAGTTTTTATTACTGAAGGCAGTTCAATAGTGAAATGGTTACTTCATCTTTTCTTTTTTGATTTATTAAAACACGCATCTTATAAACTAATTTACTATTGAAGTTCATAACCTTATATGTTGTGGGTGTCAACTAGCCTAGATTTATCTACTCGTACATCAATATTGACTTGTAGTCCTTACTACAATATTAAACTAAATTTTATGAAATGAGCGGGTATATGTAGAGATTTATTTACTTCCACTTATCTACACTTAATTTTAATTAGAATGATTAATTCTTTGCTGAAACTTATGTAGAATTGCAAGTTGTTTCAAAAAAATAAAAATAGAATTAATTGCTGATAGAAAAAGAGCTCCTCCTCAAATTTATTAAGTGAATTAGTGTAAACACAAATAAGTAAAATAATTTTTTATTTGGCAAAATAAACTCTACTTATCAAAAGTTTAGGGCTCGTATGGCGTTGATGTGGTTTTCTATTTTTTGGTTTTTTGTTTTTCAAAATCATATGATATATATCATATAATGAATAAAAAATTAGTCAAACTTATTATAATCATGATAATTTTGAAAACTGACAACAAAAAAGTGAAAACACCTTTTTCTTATTTCCTGTTTTTTGTTTTTTTTTTTAAAAAAAAATGAAAACTGAAAACCAAAAATAATGTCAAACAAGCCCTTACTTCGTATAAGCTAATAATGTACTAGGCTACGTTATTTTTAGTCTTTCCCCGTGATAAGGAGAATATTAGCGGACAATCCAGGAAGAAAAGTTCATCATAGAAAACGTCAGTATGTAAACTGATTCATATTTTCATAAGAATTAGCAACAAATCACCAACTCAAAATCCGATTCAATCTTTTAAACGACCAATGAATTACTAATGATTTAAAATTGATCATACTAAGTTATACTTCATAATTGCTAAATTCAACCTATTTTTAATATAGCAAAATGCTTATATAATTTGATAAACACTTGATTCAATTCATAGCCAAATCGGTGAAAAATCAATTTCAAAATAATATTCGAGGGAAAATATTTGTAAAATCAGTGTACGTAAGAAATTTAACATCGTTTTAGCATGGTTTAGGAAAAGTCTGTGTACTTAAATTACTCCACTTATTAATACTCCGTAACACCAGATTGTCAAGGAGCTCACTTCAAATTCATAGCAGCTCACTCTCAAATAATTCCCTCCAAATCACATACTCTTCTACTGTGTGCTGTATGTTGCATTTTCCAGAATCATCTTGTTTCTATCAATGCTTTTTGATCTTGTTCAATTTCATATATGCTTAGTTTTCTGTAAAATTCGAAGCTAATGCTAATACCCCTTCAATGAATTCTCATTACCCAGTTCTCAATTCCTCCTTCAACCCCTTAAACCCTAACCCTAATTTCTCAAGTCCCCAATTCAATTCATGGCCACCTCTACCTCAATCTCAATCTCATTCTCTTTCTCAAACCCTTGTTTCTGATTTACCCAATTCTCTCTCTTCCCTCAAAACCCTACTACAGTCATCAAATTCTACTCTTCAATCTCTCTCTTCTCTCATCCCCTCATTTTCTGTCTCCTCCAATTCCCTAATTCAATGCCCTTCAAACCCTAATCACTGGGTTCCCCCAAATTCCCTATTTCAGCACTCCCTTCATTGCCCTTCTTCGCTTGATTTGGGTATTTTTCTTGATTCCCTCCAATACCCTAAAACCCTGAATTCTGAACAGCATTCGATTCACCAGAACAAGTTTGTTCAGCCCCTTAATGACCCCACATCAGACCTCTGCTTATCCCTTGATGACTACGTCGATTTCGGTTCCAATTTCTTTTATCAGGGTTGTTCTGGTGTTGTTAGTTCATTAGATGATGATGCCACTAGGAGGATTTTCACCCTTCCCGGGGTTTTATCTGTAGAGTGCTCGAATTTTGCTGGTATTAGTGATATGGAGAATGATCACTTTTTGGGAAGTAGTATTAAGGTACTTCCATCCGAAATGTGGGTTATTGGGCGTGAGATTGAGCAGTGGAGTGATTTTCCCAATGAGTACTCATATAGTGTTGTTAGATCATTCTTGTGTATGGAATATGTGATGGAAAGCGAATTGTTGTTGTGGTTGATCGCGAATTCACCTCGTTTTGGTGTTGTAATTGATGTTGCTATGAGGGATCATATGTCTGTACTCTTTAGACTTTGCTTAAAGGCAATTAGGAGAGAGGCTGCACATTCTTATGGGGCTTTGAAGAGTGACGTAGGTGATAATGGTAAAAAGTTGGATGTGAAATCTTTGAGGTTTAAGTGTCCCGTTACAGTTGAAGTTCTGAGATGGTTGGCATCGCAGTTATCCATCTTGTATGGCGAAACAAATGCCAAGTCGTATGTTATTGCGATGCTTCGACATTTGTTGCTTAATCCTGCATCTCAGGCCTCACTGTTTCCTTTAGACAGGAAAATGGAGCACGGCCCTGCAATTGAGCAAGAGAAAAATATTGTCATGGGTCAGTCCGCAGGAGAAGTTGGGAAGAATGAAGGTAATGACACAACAGATGAAAGAATGTTTAGCAGGTCTATTTTTGTGTACCAAATAGCAGCTGCTATAGCTGCATTGCGTGAAAGGGCATTGCTTGAAGAAAGAATCAGGGCACTCAGGAATCCTCTGCCCCTTGCTGCTTATCAATGGTTTGTTCATGTCATCTTATTTTGTGTGATGATAAATGTACTAAAAATTTTGACATTCTGGATGACTAATATCCTGTTGAACCATGTGATGATACATACTTATACAAGCTTCAATTTCTGCCTTGTGTATTCTTGCCTCTTCTTGGCCTGATTAATATAATTGGGTGATCTCATTCGGATACTATGTTTATTTTGTTTTGAGGTAGAGAATTGAAGATAACTTCTCTTAAAGAATATCCAACTGTGCACACTTTTCTGTTTGCAGGGTGGCTGAGCATCAGTTAATATAGTTGGGTGTCTCATCCCAGATAATATGTTTATTTTGTTTTGGGGTAGCAAAATGAAGATGACTTCCTTTTCTGTTTGCAGGGTGGCTGAGCATCAGTATATTACGAAGAAGGCTGATGAGGAACGCCAAAAACGTCCGGATTACAGACCACTGCTTGAACATGATAGTCTCCCTTTCCAGAGGCAACATGATCAGGTATGTGTTCATTGCTTAAAATGCAGATAATTTGATGTACAATTTACTTTTAGACCTTTCTTTCTAGGATTAGAAGGCCCACTTTCATTTTGTGATCATTTCAACGGAAAAGAACTTTAGGGCCGTGTAATTATATTAAGTTTAGAATAGAGAGATAAAGAATAGTTAAGAAGATTGTCAAGATGATTTGCAAAAGTTAAGAAATGACTTAAGTTAGTCCTCTGACTTGAGGTGGATCTTCCTGGGTACTAAAAATATATTGCTTCTTCTGTTTCTCTATGAGTTATTGCTTATGATTCTTGAGTGTTGGAAGAATTGGCAGCATGTGCCGTAGCCTTTTTCCCATTCTACTCCTATTAGAACATTTATACGGGCCATTTCTGCTCATATACAGGGCATGTACAATTGTACACTCATTTTTGCCAGGATAAAAAATGACAATGTTGCAATATTGATGTAGTCGATGGATCATTTAAAAGCATTTGGTCCCACTTATTGTATCTGTAACACTTTTGCCAATTGCCATTATGCCTCAAAATACAGATGGTGTTAACTGTTTCCTGATAATGAGAAAGGGGACAGGTTTACAACAGCTGGATGTGTTCCTATATAGACCTTTTTATCACCATGTTTCATTTTCCCCTGCTTTATGCAGATCAAGTTTGATGTTCATGCTAGTCACAAGCTTTCCGTTTGATGTCATATCTTGATGTCTTAATTATTAAATTTCCTGTCTAAGCTGTTATGTGAAGTTTTGACCAAGTTAATGAAGATAATTTCAATCTTGTCTGCTGATCAACCAGGACTCTACAAAGATGAAGACTAGAGAGGAGTTATTGGCTGAAGAGAGGGATTACAAACGTCGCAGAATGTCCTATCGTGGAAAGAAGCTAAAGCGATCAGCAAAAGAGGTAAGAAACACGCTGTCCGTAGATATGTTATTCTTCTCTTCTACTTTTCTTGGGTTACACTGATCCATTGAAGAGTTATTGCATGGATGGCCTTTCCTTAAAGAACCTATCAACCCATAATTAAGCTTCTGGGTTTCTTGTTCAAACATTTACCACAGGGGAGGGCAGTGATAAAGTGTTGAGAGAGGAGAGAGAAGCTAGGGAAAGGAAGATAATGAGGGGCAAGGGCCAACCGGCCAAGGGGTCATTAGATACTGTAGTTTGAGTATTCTTTGGGGGTAAATGGCAATTCACTTTTCTTACTTGAGTGTCTGGGCATCTAGGTTGCCAGTTGGCTCTCTGGTACAATTTTCGCTGTCTTTGTGATCATAAGTCTTGTCCCTCCCCTGAGATTATGGGTCCTTTTGCCGAAGATTGTTGTTGATTCAAGGATTTGAGTGTCAAGTATCCCTTTTATCAGTGTTGAACTTGAACATGCATCCATATTCATGCCACTCATGCCATGTTTCTTCTTGTGTCCCACTATTGAAAGGCCTTCATGTAACAATTATCTGCTTATGATGTTTCTTGTCAGCAGCAGTGAATGAGCAGATAAGTGAAGGATTGATTGATTGATTGTTTGGAATGATGTTTTGTGGGTTGGAGAAGGGGCCCCGGGGGGTGGGGGGGGGGGGGGTTACATCAACCTCCTGTATGAGTAACAGTATTACAATTTGTGAAACTTTCCAGTAACTGGGCTAAAAAGATTGTTTATTAGATGGGTGGGATGTCTGTCTGATCCTGTTAGTCTGTTAGAAGTAGCTTACAAAACCTGATGATATATGGCAAATTTTTTTTATGGTTTCTTTTTTTAACTCATTTTAAAGGTGATGCGGGATATCATTGAAGAATACATGGAAGCTATTAAGCACACAGGAGGTATTGGAGGCCTTGACAAGGAAGATGCAGAAAGAGCAAAATCAACATTTAATAACTTTCCTGCCCATGATTCTACAAATTTTGAGTTGGCTCACCACTTAACAAATGATCAACAGCATGGATATAGGAGATCACTTAATGATAACCATAAATTTAGGGACAAAAAACATATTGATGCTTCTCCTAGTAGAAAGGAGCGACAGAAGAAAGAAACTTACAATCACAGACATCTTGAGAATGAAGGAACAAACAGGGATAGAAGTTCTAGGGACTATTATTCCAGAAGCCCAAGTGTTGATAGAAGATCCAGCCGATCAAGAGAGCGCAAGAGTCACAGAAGGAACCAAGATGTTTTAGAAAGAGATGATGATGAACGTTCCAAAAGAAACTACTCTTTTCATAATATGTCGAGCTATGATGATCTGAAATCATCTACATCAAGCACTTTGAGAAGCTCTTCTGGTAGAAAGGATAAAAGGAAGTTAGAATCTCCAGAGAGACATAGATGGAAAAAATATGAGAATGATGAAAGGGATTTATCGAGAAAGGGTGAATTCAGTGATAGATATGATCCTTCTGAAGCTAGTGATATTTATGATGGTTAGTTCATTGACAGCCAGTCCTGAAGGCCAGAGTCGTAATCCAATCTCTGATGGCATTAGGGTTCGATAGTGAAGTAGTATTTCGTTTTTTACGAGGACTTTTTGACCCTTGATGACTGGTTTTTGCCATGTTCATGTTGCTTTGCAGGTATGTTAAATCAAGCATTCAGCATACTTTACTTGCTTTTGGTTCATCTTTTATTGCTAATGACTGGCTTATTGGTTGTGATTTTGACTTGGTTCATGATAACAATCTTCTGTAGGAAGTCATTCAGGCTTCAGCAGTTTTTTCTTTGTTCGTATCCTCCTTTGTATCCTTTAATAGTTTATGCTTCTACTTGGTTCTGCTTTTGAATGCTATGATTTACATATGCATTTGTTTTCTGGTAACCATTATCTTTGTCTTTCTATGTACTTTTTATCTCATTTTTTTACTCATTTCTTACACTTTGGCAATATCTTATCATACATTGCACTTAGGCACTTAAATGTGGTTGCCATTATGGTGAAGGTAGAGCATAATTTATTCTGATGTTGATTTTACATATTATGTCTAAAAATTTGATATTTTGCTTTGCCAAGACTATTACTCCCATCATTCAGCATAACTTCATGTTACTTTTGAACGCATGGCACCCCCTGCTTGATATTGGCCATATTGCTTAGTCTTTTTTAAGAAACTGTAAAGTAGTTGCCCAATAGAAACCGTGATATATTCTAGGCTTATTTGTTAGATAACAAAACTGTGGTCTAACCACATTGTTACTATCTATGTAGACAGAATTCCTAAATATGGTGACTTTAAACTTATCAATTCTTTTTTTGAGAAATTATGAACAGTATTCGGATTTTTGCCCAATCATAATAATAATAATAATATGGGTCTTTGGTCGAAATTTGTCGTGAAATAAAAATTCCATTACATTCCTTTGGAAATGTTGGACTTTGCCCTAAATATTGACTCTGCAACTTGATTGATATTTTTTGTTGTTTGATAACCACAATAACTGCTCATATTGTTTGACATGCATCACTGTAGAGTTGTAATAAACTCAGTTGTACTTCCATGCCTATAAATAGAATTCGGCAAGGAAAAATCTCCTTATCCCATGTCAATTCAAGCTTGTTAAGGCCTTAAAAAAGGTCAACTTTAGGTTGGATAATATTGACTTTTGAATCATGCCTATTTTCCTAATTACGTTCTTAATTAATTTGCAGTTTTCTGTCCAAACATCTCTTGATTTAATCATAAATGCTATCATGTTCTACCTGGATTTCGTGTCTATTTGGTAGATACTGCTCCATATAGCAACAGTTTGATTTTCTGTGTTCTTTCACTCCACCATTGCAATTATTTATTCAAGTTTGTTACTAGTTTGCGTGGCAAAACCCAAACCTTGGTACTATTAATTAGCTTTCGGGCCTCTATTTACCATTAGAATAAGAGTACTGCGGCTACTGCCATCACTTGATGAAGGGTAGATAACAACTGACTGCAAATATTGTTGTATTTAATATATATAAGCTGAGTTTATACTTTCAGTGAAGATGCTACTCTAACTGTGATTCTTCATTAGGTATAGATTGTCAGTAATGCTTCATTCTTGGAAAAAACCGAAGAAGGGTGTTTTTCAGGGATAACAGCATATTTTACTACACGAGCCCCAGCACCAAACCAGGCTGCTCATATAAGTTGTATCATCCTAGTAATAGATGCAAGGGGTCTCATTTGTTAGACTTGAGCATTTCTGTAACAAATTGTGGTCAAATGTTCTTTATAGGATCGAATGAAGGTTGCTTCTGACTATTTTATTTGAGAAATTCTGTTTGCCTTTTGTTTTCTGTAGATCCCAGATACAAATGAAGATGATAACTGGAGGTTATTTCGTTGTAGTACTGTCATATGAATAATGTTGCTGCTCATTGGAGTGTGAGGGTGAAAATTCGTAGCGTCAGTTGTGCCACAGGCCCCAATTTTACGTAGGAGAGGGTATTCTGTAGCAATTTTTCTTGTGAACTATAGATTTGCATCTTTAGTCAAGCAAGTTATTAGACATGTAGATTTGTTAAACCAATTGCTGATGAACTGAGTGAAGTAATACAGTGACAAAAGTAGGTTGGAACTTCTTTTTTCTTTATTGGCTAAATATATTTGGATTATTATTAGAACATTAACTTGTTGGGATTAATATATTAAAAGGCGCCGACAAAATTAAGATTGTTGTAAGGAGTTATTATTCTAAAACTCAATCTTACTAGTTGTGAAAGGTTATACTTATTTTTGTCATCCTGAAAACGATTTCAATACAAAATAAATAATTAAAACTAAAAACATATTAACATTACAACGAGTTTGTGGACAAGAATTGAGAAAGGTGAATTCGGCTACTTTCGTTTTGGAACGTTCGGATAATGTTCAAAATCAATTGCAACACTCAATTTTATACTCTCTTTTTATCTCTAACATACTAGTATACAACGTATATTTCATACTTGTCATCTTGACATGCTATATTACCTCATGATTCATTGCCTATTTTTATGTTGTAGCAGTCATTATATTATAGCAAACTAGATTAGTCTCGTGTGATATACGATTTTGACAAAAATAAATAAATAAATAAATAAATAAAATTTGTTATACTGTCACAATTGCAAAGTTATTAGACTAAATTTGAATATTAATTAATACTAAATTTTCAAATTATAAAGAAAAAATTTGAAAATTACACATGCTTATTTTTTCCGAAAATTGGAGTATTAATTAGAGTTTTAGTAGATAGCTGAGCAGAATTTTATCCAAAAAAAAATATATAAAATAAATTATGGCTTACATCACATATATTATAGGCGGGAAAGTTTTCTACCACAATTTGACATATGTAAGGGATAATGTCAATGGTTGTTATTTTAGTAATATTTGACATATGTAAGGGATTATGTCAGTGGTTGTTATTTTAGTAATATTTATTGATATTCTAATTTTATTTTTTCAAATAAGTTATAGTCAGAGAAAACTATCTTGTAATTGTTCATTAATTATACTAACATAATCTATCTTTTGAAGTCAAGCTAACCTCTCTCCTCTCTTCTAAAAAAACCCTAACCTCTCTCCTAAACCCTACCTTCCATTGTTAATTTTTGAGAGGCTTCCATCGGATCTTGTCGGTAAAAAGCCCCAATCTAAGTTTTATTGCCTTTAGTTTGTTTTTAGTTTATAATAATGGTTCCTCTGTTCGAGAGGAACTTGTCTCCCTCGAAAAAAGGGTTTTTCTCCTTCGGAAGACTAGGTTTTTTTGATCTCCTTCGAAAGACAATGCGGGGCTACGATTGATATTGGTTACTCTGATTTAGAATACAAAATGGTCACAAGAATTTTCTTCCTCCAAAAATTACGAAGCGATATATGCCGAATTGTTAAATCTATGTATTTGGATTCTTAATTAGTCTTTCTCCAGTTAATTCTTGTTTAATTTTGTTAAATCTATTTTCTTTGTCGTTAATCATTAAATGTAGATGTCGTATGGCTTTAATCAATGAAAATTAGTGTCCTTTGGGACTTCTTTCAAAAAAAAAAAAAAAAAAAAAAAAAAAAAAAAAAAAAAAAAAAAAAAAAAAAAAAACTATCTTCATTTGTTTTGTGTATCTATACTTTTTTTTAGAAATAGAAAATTTTAAAAAAAAATGCCTATACTTATTTCTTTGATGAAGGTTTGCTTTTAAAATTCAAATATATAAAGAACATCATTGTCATTCGAGTAGGTTATTTATTAGTTATAATTGTTAACCATCAATTAGTGCAATGCTTCTCTTTGCACTTGTCTTTATCGTTGTCGTTCTACCTCATTCAGCAAGGGAAAATACATCTCACTTAACACATGTTCACCTTGAATAATAATATGACTCATATTATGCATTCACTCACTCTATTTTAAGTGAACATATGTTGAATAATTAAATTAGTCCTATCATTTTGAGTAATGCTTACGACTTACGAGTATAATCTTTATATTAAAGTTACGATATAAAAAAAAATTACAACAAAAAATTGATATAAGTAATAGGATTATTCATCGTTTCAAACGAATATAAACCCGAAAAATCACAAAATCTAAATGGTTTGCGTATAATGTAGCGCAAGTCATACCCCTACCAATAGAAAGTACTGCAAGTCGTAATACTCTTATAAGTGAAGTGTGATAAGTAGATGTAGCTTTTGTTTTTCACGCATAAAAGACAACAAAAATGAAAATAAAATTCCAATTAAATCTGACTTATTATTGGATGAGTTCATCATCAAGTTGCAAAGTCACAAATTATTGTCTGACAAAAACAATCTAGATTCAGGGACCTGAATTTTTTGTCTACCAAAATGAGTGAATGACAAATTGACAATTGGCCAAAAGCTTTTAAGCCCTTAAGCTTTTGGATTAAATGAGATATAAGGACAATAAGTTTATGTTTAATTATCCTTTTAGTAATATACATGTACTTAATTGTAAATCACTAAATATATAATTATTGATTATTAGTTTACAATTTGTTGTTGCTAATTTATTAAAAATTATATGATTACTAATTAATATATTTATTATTATCATTATTCACTACTTATTAATTAGCTCTTTAATACTCCCTATTTGTTATTGGATATTTAATACTCAGTACTAGTTATTTAATTACTGATTACAATATTTATTACATTCCATCTTTGAAAGTTCTCCCTATTTGGACTAGGAATGTTTCACAGAAATGTCAAATTAGGAAAAAATTAGACTCTGATGAATTATTAATCACGAGTAATTATAAAGCCAATCAAATACAATTTTCGACTATTTGAAAAGTTTTAAAGTAAAAAATAATAACCAATGAAAAGCTAGCCAAAAGCTAAGCCAGATGACATTTATCACATACCCCTTATATTCCGATCCATTATATATATATATATATTTTAAACAACCCTAATCAATACGAACACCAAATACCTCACAAGTCCAAAACCAAAAACATGCATCACATTAGTTGTACCACTCAATGCTACTCATACAATAATATAATATAGGAAATGAGGATCGGATGTCTTATAAAGTTATAAGTACAGTTACTAAATAGTAGAGATTATTAACACATTGGTCCAATTAAGTTACATGATTGTTACATGTATGATAATATGGCTATATATTTATGTGTGTTAGTTGATAATGCAAATAGGGGCAAATAGCATACCACATGTCGCGTTGCCAAAGCTGCAGCCATATATATGATAATAGTACAGACAATTTGACTGACATGCACCATATATCACTTCAATTTCTTGGGTTTAAGCCTCTAAATTTTCTTATTATGGTCCCTCCATTTTTCTGCCTTTCACCATCAAAGTGCCAATAATAACAGGCAAAAATATGTTGTCTTTTAGACTTATTTGCTTCATAATGATGGTGAATTTATGGCCCATCCTCCTATAATTTTAACGACAACCTCATATTGTTCATGTTAGTAGCTAGTACTACAACCTAACACGGGGCAAGGATCATATTGCGTTAGACTTTACCTTTATTTATTTCACATACGTATTAGTATATAAGTTCAAATAAGTCTCAATAAAAATATAAGTATATTAAAGTTTTAGAAAAATTAAGGTTATTTAAATTCAGTTTATTTTTACAAATTTAGATCTCTTAAGAAATTCAATGCTAATAAACTCAAATGTTTTATTATAGGTTTAGGATAATTTTGGTAAAGAGTATACACTATAAGCTCAAATAAGATCGTTAGGATAATCTGAATGATAGAAATTCGCATGAATGACACATTATAAGACTAGACTAATGAAATCTTGAAGCATGATAACCGAAGACTTATGAATGAATTATCGTCCGAATATATATGTGTTTGTTGATTCCTACGTACCAAAAAATAATTCGAAAGAGATATGAACACATGGAAACTTGGAAAGATCCATATCTTACATGAATTTGATTCACGGGTAAGTTAAAGTATAGTAGAAGCCTTTTAAGTAAAGATTATATGGTTTATATTGCTTGCTTCTAAATTCGAGTACTAAACATGTCAGAAACACTAGAACCAAATTCAGCCCTAAATTCTTTTACGTGAATGCTTTTATTATATGAATTGGTTTCTTTATTTTAGTACTCCAAAAGTTGGTGAAGAATTTTGGTCTTGGACTCTTTTTTTCCGTAGAATTTTCTCTCTTATTGGGAAATTCCATGTAGTGTTTACGGGGAGATCGAGGACAATTACATGATTTATCTATAAAAAATCATTAAACATTTTATTCCATCCTCATTAGTTTAATTAGAGATTTTTAGGGTGGTTTGGTTCGCACTGGGTAAATGGAATAGAATGAACAAAGAAAAAGGAAAAATATGGAATGAAAATACCTTATATTCTCATGTTGTTTGTTTTAAAAACAAAGGGAAACAATCCCACCAGTCCCACCACCACACAACCACCTAATTCATTCACTTTCCACCTTTTCCAGCCACCATCCATCCACCAAACCACTCGCTGCACCTCCCCAACCATTCGCCGCCCCTCCCATGCCCCTCGCCGGCCCCCGCCGTAGCTTTCCCCTCCCCCGAAAAACAACCCTTAGCCCCAAAAAACCTTAGAAACTAGTCTCACTCCCCGTAAAACCCGTCGTCCGGCCTTCCCCCCACCCTTGAAACCCTAGCGCCTAGGGTTTCGAGGGTGGGGGAGGGTCGGCCGGCCGTTTTACAGTGAGGGATAAGGGTTTTTTTAGGCTTTTACGGGGATGGGGGGATAGGGTTGCGGGAGTGCGGATGGCCGGCGAGGGGAAGGGAAATGCGGTGAGGGGTGGGGGAGAGGCGACGAGTGGTGACGTGGCTGGCCGTGGTGCGGGTTTCCGGTGATTTGGGTAGGTAAGAGGGGTGGTATGGTGGTGTAGTGGTGGCTAAGGAATGGGAATGAAAATACCTAGGGGGTGGGGAATCAACTTAGAAGGATTTGGGGGAATGAAGAGGGTAAAGGGAATGGGAAAAAAGGCCTAATAAACAACAACAGAGGGAATTAAGGCAGTTGATTCCCATTCCCTTTGATGAATACCCCTAACCAAACGGCCTCTTATTGTTTATGAATTATGTTAAGAAAAAACTTACAGAGTAATATATAAGATACGCATAATGTGAGAATTTTGATAATCATGCATGTCGTAATTTATTGTCTATGAAAGCTTATCTTAAGTGATTGATGGATACACCTAACGTGCGCAGAGTAATCCCATTCTAACGTAATTACTCCGTAAATATTAAAGTCTCAGATTATTTCATTAGCAAATATTTTCACGTGTCAAGATATTATTAATTAGTTATTAAAGTCATCACATGGGCACAAAATTTAAAGAGATTTTAGAGAGTTAACAAACAAATTTTCTAAAATAACCTAATCACGAGAGGAAATATTAGGTTAGTGTGATTTGTTCATTGTAATTAATCTTGTTGTTTGCCCTTTGTAATCTCTACTTAAAATTATGCACATACTCGTGAATAAGTTGCAAATACTTCCAAATCTTTGATGGAAATTTAGGTCCCCTATAGGGTTTCTCCTTGGGAGGTTTTTTTTTTTTTTTTTTTTTCCCTCTAGGGTTTCTCTCTTGGGAAGTTTTTCTAGCCTCTATAGCTAGTTTTTTTTTTTGCTTTTCTGAAGGTTTTTTCCTTCATTCTTTTCCTTTTCTCTCTTTCTCCTTCAATTCATCTCTTTTCTTCTGATCTCTTTTGTGAATCTTTGTAGGGGATTCTATCGATGTTTTTACCAGTGGTGAGCCTCGAAAAAACTTTTAAATTGCTTTCAATAAATAGATCTCATCTTTGAGATTGTGGTTATTCTATTAGGGTTAATTTCTTTTTGTGTTTGTCTGTCGAAGATTGAAAATTTAGGGTTTCATAATCTCCGTAAGTATCTTGAATACCATATGAGTATTTTCACTCAAACAACTATTCATCAATGGATCTCAAGCCGAATTAGTGCTAACTCACATATTGTATTGCTTCGGATGAAGTTTTTTATTAAGGCGATCGTCGATCGAATCTATGATGTAACTAGTTCTAAGGTGATTTGTAGTTGTGTTGGAATACTAATGTTCCTCGGAATTGTTTGTAAGTATCGTTTGGCTATCTTTCATTAATAAAATCTTTATTCTTCTTGTAAAAAAAAAGTTGCAAATACTTCCTCCGTTTTTCATTTATTGCACCATAAGGACTTTTACACTATTCACTTAATCTTCTTTGCCCATCATTTGTAATTTATCTATTAGGAAAAACATAGTTATGTGAGATCTAGTTAGATTCGTCTCGAAATCTACTTTTCAAATATTGTTTTTTTTTTTTAATTTTTACTAAAGTATAATTGAAGATATTAATAGTAAAAATAATACATTGACAAGCATAAAATCGCTCATGGTAAAATAAAAAAAACGGAGGAAGTAAAAAGAAACGGAGAAAGTGATAAACTTGAGCTATGGCCAAACTCCAAAACCAAAGTGGGTTAATATGCCGCCAACAAGTCATAATTCAAAGTCCACTATTGATGATTAACACCGTAGAAAATAATGCACCCATTTTATTTCCAAGTGTCATTGCTGATTATAAAATCCACGTGCATGGATTGTTATTTGATCATAAAATTAAATTATTTATGTTTCTTAAAAAAATTAAAATCACTCTTTAAATAAAAATCCAAAATTTCTCTCTCATTAAATAACCTCCTTTGGGCCCTCATCTCCATTTTTCTCTTTCCTTTCCGCCTTTCTCCCCCAAAACACCAAAAATCACACAACCAACGCTTGTTTTTTTCACCCAAATTACCAGGAACTACAAATTCAACAATTTTATTTATTTATTTTTTGATTTAGTAGAGAGAGAAAGTAAGTTTGATGAAACGTGAATCCCCAGAAATTCTGTGTAAAAAAAAAAATTACAGAGAAAAAAATGGCGAAGAGTGAAGCGATGGGTGTTTCAGATGGAGAAGTTTTGATTGAAAAGGGCAATAATAATAACAACAATGGTAATAGAATCAAAGCCAAAGAACTTAAGAAGGATTTGCTGACACTAGTTATGGAAATTAATCAAGAAGAAGATGATGATGATGAAGAAGTTGAGAGAGAAAATGGAGTAATTCTGGGTACAATTGATAAAGCAATTCAGGCATTAACTGCATTGAAAGAGTTGAAGTTGAAGAAATCGAAGAAGAAGCGTGCACTTTCTTCTCAGTTTGATCAGTTGAATGTTCCTGATGAATTTCGTTGCCCCATTTCTAGAGAAATTATGAAGGACCCTGTTGTTTTATCTACTGGACAGGTTCGATTTCTTTCTGGGTTTTTGTTTAATTTTTCTGGGTTCTTGTTTAATTTTTATGGGGTTTAATTGATTTTTTCTGGGGTTTTTTAATAGTTAATTAATTGTTGTTGATATATTTTTTTTCCTTCCCTCTAATTTTCTGGGTATTTTTTGAATGTGGGAATATCTGTGGGTTTTTCCTCATTTTTTGTTGGACTGTCGGTTTGGCATTTTCCTGCATAGTACATGAACTTTTCTTGTTTGGTGAACTGAAATTTTTTATCAGTCGGTGGATTTTCCCGAATTTCTGGGTTTGAAAACTTTATTTTAGTATAGTTTAATGTATGAAATGGAAGTTATGTTGTTGTTCTGAAATTTTGTTAACTGATGAAATATCTGGATGGTAATCTTTAGTTTGGTATGGTTTAATCAGAGAATGCCAGCAGTTTTAGCTGTAGCAGTGTCTGTATCCACAATTCCAATTACTAGAACTAAAAAAATTGGTTAGAAATTATAAAAAATTAACATTACAATTAAAACTAACAGTGGTTGAGAAATTCTGCCTTATCCGTAATCTTGGGGTTAATCTTTCCATGTGCTTGACTGATACTAGAATGTGGAGGGAAAGGTCTTAATTAATGTGATTGTTCTGTGTTTAAGTTTATTAAATGATTTTAATAGTAATGGTGGAAATGTGTAATGATGTTATTGATTCACTATCTAATTATATATGCAATTTGCCGAAATTGGAGAATATGGTGGCTTGTTTTGGAGGATAATATGTGAATCTTGTACTGTAAGAGTGGTTTCTATATTTGATTGCGCTTTTGTTGTTGACGTCATTGTGAAGCTTTTTCTTAAGATAATGAGATTATTCATTGGATGATTGATGAGAGTTAAGAGCTGTATCAAGTATCGATAGGACATTAACGAGAATCATGGATTTTTGCTTGGGGCTGATTTGCAGTGGATTCATTATAGTGGGTTTAAAAGGAAAATGAATTTGCCATTTAATGTTCGGGGTTTAGTGTTTATAATTGGTTTGCTTTATTGCGCTTTTTGCAACCCCTATGAATTTTAATGTAATTTGATCTGATTTGGGTCTTGATTTATGAGATATCGTCCTCCATTTGCAGACTTATGATCGGCCATTCATTCAGAAATGGTTAAAAGAAGGTAATAGAACTTGTCCTCAGACCCAACAAGTGCTTTCTCATATCGAGCTCACCCCTAACCATTTAGTCCGAGAGCTGATATTACAATGGTGCAAGGATCATGGAATTGAACTCCCTCCCCCCCTTCAGGATGTCAATGATGGATTCGTAACTGATGCTGATAGAAATCATTTGAATATGCTTCTGGACAAAATGTCTTCTACTCTTTCTGAACAAAAGGAAGCTGCAAAAGAGATCCGTATGTTGACCAAGCGAATGCCATCTTTTCGCTCCTTCTTTGGGGAGTCCACTTATGCGTTGCCGCAGTTGCTGGGCCCTCTTACAACCGCAGAAAGCCTTGAGGATCATCCTGATCTTCAAGAGGATCTTATAACTACTATATTGAATCTTTCTATACATGACAGCAATAAGAAGCTTATTGCAGAGTTCCCAGCTGTCATTCCTTTACTGATTGAATCTTTGCAATGTGGGACCATTGAAACAAGAGCCAATGCTGCTGCTGCGCTTTTCACATTGTCTGCACTCGACGAAAACAAGCTTCTTATTGCTGAACTGGGAGCTTTGAAGCCTTTGATCGACCTTCTGGAACAAGGGCATGAAACAGCCATGAAAGATGTGACATCTGCACTCTTTAACCTGTGTAAAATACGGGAGAACAGGGGTATAGCTGTACGTGATGGGGCAGTTAAAGTGATACTAGAGAAACTCAAGGAGCGGGTGCATGTCTCTGAGTTATTGGCTATCCTTGCTTTTCTGTCAACCCATCATTTAGCAATTGATGAGCTAGAAAATCTTGGTTCAGTGGATTGCCTGCTAAGTATAATAAGCGAAAGTTCGTGTGAACCAGATAGGGAAAACTGCATTGTGATTCTGCATGATATCTGTGGATACAGTCGTTTTGCTCTGAAGGAGGTTCGGGATGAAGAAAAAGAAAAAGGAATCATTTCTAATCTTGCGGAGAATGGAACTTCAAGAGCCAGAAGGAAGGCTAATGGTTTGCTGAATAAGTTGAGGTTGAACAGACGCATTAACTACACCCATACTGCTTGAAGCATGTTCCATAAGAGAGTTTTGTACATATTGCTGCGTCGTTCAGTCTTTGTATACATGTAAAGTTGGATACTACCTCGGGGGTGAATTGGCGGTAAGTTCTGTTCCCTACCCTGCCCCCGACTCTTTCAGCAATGTACAGTACTACTACTATAGCTACTACTGCAAAGTTTTGGTTTCCATTTGTTTCAAATAAGAATGGTTTGTCTGTGATCAGAAGGGAGAAATTCAATGCTTTTCAGTCATCAATTGAATTAGTTTTTAGCCTTTCTAAGTTCTCTCTGGCAATAAGCCCGTTGTGGATAGGACCACCGAATGTAGTTGTGATTATCACAATTAGCATTTTGGTAAATATATTTCTGTGGGCCACTAAGTGGGGTGATTTGCTTGCTAATTAGCTATAAATGAACAGATTGGAACTCTGCTTGTTGTTTTCAAAGCCAATCTTTTGCTAGTGTCGGTCGTCCTGCACATAATACATTGATTGATTTGCACCCCTCTTCTTCAAAGTTGCGCCTTTTTTTCTCGTTATGGTGATGTCTTTCTGCTTCTTGTGATAATGACATATTATAGTGGCTGAGAAAGTTGTTGCAAGTGGAGTTGAATGTCTAGAAATCACGGGAAAAGGAATGGAACCAAGAAGCAATTAGAATATTGTTTATATAACTAGTTATTCTAGTTTTATAGACCCAGGTTGGTGTGCTTTTCAGCATGATGCATAGGTAGTTTGGGGGTGATTTTCATGCATCTCTTTTTTTATACCATTGTCGCACTAGATTCTGATTTTGGAATGAGGTTGTTGCGAGCAATGATGTCTTGTTTTTGCTCGTTTCTTGTTTGAAGAAAGATAAATAGAGTCCTCATGTTGATTTTGTTTGACCCCTTTGGGAAACTCCTTTACCCTTTCTCGTAATCCTTGGGTCTGATGTCTTGAAAACTAGGTTACTACTCGGACAGTCGGACTGAATTCAGTTTGGATCACAACAGATTGACTAATACGGGTTAAGATTTTTTGTGAGTCAGGTCGTAGGAGATCAGATACAACTGTTGGGTTGGTTTTGCAAGGTCTAAACAAACTATAGTCGTTGATTGAGATAGGCCCACCTCAAGAAGAGCCTCCTCTAGAGTATATAATATTCTTTTTGTTTGTGTGTGTTATTCAAGTTGCATCTTGGCGTGCATTGCTTATGTCAAATATCTTACCAATGCACCCACTGAACACAGATATTTAAGATTGTGAGTTTTTTAAATTTGTCGGCAATTGGTAATTGGTCCTTAATTATTAGTTTTTACTATAGATTTCAGAGTATGGGAAAGTTGGTGATCCTTTGTAAAATTCTTTGCTTTTAATTTTGGGCCTTCAACTTTTTTGATTTACTTTACCACCCTTTTGATTTCATCCAATCAAAGTGGGTTATATTTTTGGTTGATAAGAGATTCCAAATACAGTATGAAGTTTCTAGGTCAGAAACATTGCACCATAGGACGATTAGACTACATGCTGATGGGGTGCTCTGCTTTTCCACCATTGACATGGTCAAACTTCAATGAACACCAAACAACTTAATTCGGCCAAAACAAGTTTAAACGTTTGTATTCGACTATCTTCATAGCCCGATTATAGGTTTAAATGCTTATATTCGACTATTTCCATAAGACCCACAAGAGATAAGATCGGTTTAATATAAGCTGCCAAAGTTAATTGATACTCACGGAACATCTAATAACTTGAATATATAGATCTTATATACAACAGGTGTATATCTCGAACATGACAAATTGGATGGTAAGCGTGAGACTTTAAAAATGCCAAATGTTAGATGGGGAATGGGGGGTTGTCGGTTGAATTTAGTTAACAGTTGATAGACGACTTCCAACTGAAGGGAGTACTGAAAAAAGAGTGTCGTGAGAGAATCTTAAATTCTAAATATAATAATAATTGTACTCATTCATGTTATGACAACGTAGATGTTAGTGTTATGTTATCACAGCTTTTATAAGTGGTCCCCTCCTTTATTCTCTGTGAGTCAGTTTGAGAGTATTTGGTGTCTTTAACGTATGAATCAACTCAACCTTTACTACAGTACTCACTATTACGTCACTTTAAGGTCTTCTGTTGAGGCCCATTGTTTCATCTGTTGTTGCAGTCTTATAAATATAGCATCTTTTTTGCATTAAAAATGTCTTCAAGGTGGCTAAGTTATTAATCATCTAATACTGAGCTAATCCATTATTTAGTTGAAGTAATAAGATATTAGATTGACAATTTTATATCTTATTATGGAGTAACAACTCCTCCAAATAGTTGCCGATATTAAGTTAGTTGCTACATCGTTGTTATACATCTTGTTAATTAGCTTTGGTAAGCAAATTTGCTTTATATAGCTAATTAGCTTTGGAGATACGAATTCGATTTTAAAAAAAAAATGTTTAAAAAATAAAATGTCGATGTAATAATATGTTGATGTGGATGTGGCATGACATATTTTTGTATGAGCAATTGATTATAAAGATGTTTGATGAAATAAATTATTGATTTTGTGTGGAAAAGTTGATTGATGAATTGTACACTCTATTTCATCTAGTTTAAATTGATTTTGTTGGAATTTGGAAGGTTACTATGCTAATAGGAAAGGGACCAAAAGATAGTGGCAAGTCAATGAGCATTAAAAAGGTATTTCGTATTACTTACTATGAATAAGTGAATAATACCACTCTTATTCGTGGGCAAAAAAAAAAAAAAAAAAAGTCATTCTCACTCTACCCACTTTCTTACTCCTCTTTCTCATTTTATCTCATGGGCATTTAATTTTTACAACTTCTCACATATTTATGGGCTAAACAAAAACCGACACCACTCTTTCTCTTATTTTCTCTCTCTCCTACCCATTATCATCATCTAATTTTTTACTCTAGATAATTCCCTCTCCTACACACTCACGGCACTTTTAATTTGCTGACCCAGCTTTTTTTTTTTTTTTTTTTTTATTTTATTTGCATGGCACCAACCAACCATTACTATGGGCATTGCTATGGGCATTTCATCACTTCCTCATGGACATTTTTTTTTTGTGCTCATGAGTGGGAACCAATAAATCCAATTTTTTATTGTAAAATACTCCTCATAGGCAAAAAAATATCCATGAGTGAGAGTGCTCTAACGACGAGATTAGATAAAAACATTTACATACACTAACGGATGCAGTAGTATCCTACTTGAACTTATCGTGAAACTACTTCCTAGGTTAAATGAAAATAAGGTTAGCCGAATAAAATAAAAAACATCCTCTATACCTTTACCTAATTGTCCAACTATGCCCTATATGGCTCATGCAAGTCATGGTAAAAGTTTTAATTTTGGCGGTCATCACCGTTCACCGATCAGAAGAGTTGATGATAGAATTCATGCTATAGTTGATAAACCCATTAATGATTTATAACCTTACAAAAAAGTCTTTATTGTTGGACCGATTTAACTTTAACATGTGATATGTGATACTTGTATTTTGTATTAAGACTGGACCATGCCAGATTGCCAGCCTCTGGTTGTATCTGTCGGCCCAATTATGTGCTACTTTTCTACTTTGTCCTACTACACTCCTACTGCCTCATATTGCTTACTCTAGCTTTGTTTCTTTCATTGCTTTTTTTGCTCATTTCAATTTTACTTTAAGCTAAAAAGTCTGAGTAGAAATTACTTTATTTATTTTATATGATTTCCCCTTCAGCTCTATTTTTATTTTGATTATCATCTAATTAGCTTTAAGTATCATTAGTTTAAAGTATTAATGTGGTTGTTTAGGTGGATTTAAGAAGTTTCGCGTTTTGATTTGCAAATGTTACAATATCAAATACAACTCCTTAGTTATGTAGAAGATGCCGTTAATCATAATTAATACTCCCTCCATTCCAGAATATTTGGAATGTTGGGATTTTTTTCACTATGCATGTATTAGCTAGGACTATATTTTTTTACTAACATAATAAAAATATATTTTATACGAATTGTAAAATTTGTTATTAGATAGATATTAATATAAAGTTTCATAATATAATTTTTAAAATATAATTTTTATTAATATTTAATTATATAAAATTAAAGTCAAACTAGTAAATTGGCATGTGTACAAAGTTGATTATGTTGGGACAAAGGGAGTACACGCAACTTATTTAGAATTTTAGAGTACAGTAGATTTTCATTTCAATATTTCATTTATCTAGTGAGAGATGTATACTATATAGCCATTAAATTTCACTTTCAAAAATCTTATCACCAAACAAGCAATTTATTTTCCATAAGTATATGATATAGCTTTTCGTTGACTTTGCACCAACAGTTCATGTAAATACTTATTTGTAAGAGTGTAATATTTTTAAATCTTTCGCAAGTTAAGCAATTTACCAAGCACTACTAATTCATTCAAAATACAAAAAATGTGTAAAGTACTTGTAAGAAATTTTTCTGTTGCATCGTAGATTCCATGAAAAGACCAATAGTACAAGCATGAAAATTCTTCTCTAAGTACGACAAATTTTCAAATGGCGCACCTTAATAATCATGGTACGTAGTCAATGGCTAACACTAATATTTTCAACATTTTGGCCTACCTTTGAAAACTTTGACACCCCAACTTCTCGTTCAAAGTGGTACACTACCAAAATATGACAATATAAGGATGTAAATATAGACAATCAAGCTTATCTCTTGACTAAGCTCTAAATGTTCATAGTATAGCTTTACTACAATTCAAAAGGCTACCAGTATATAGATTGTATATATTACATCGACCAGCCGAAAACCGGAATTCTAATCTTTGCATACAAGGGAAGCTTCTACAAAATACTCGTTTTGATTTTCTTCGGTTTTATGTCACTTGCATTAGACTGCACAAGGGGGAACCAAGCATCTTGAAATAAATCCTAGTCTTCTCTTCTGCATCAGACAATCAATGTACAAAACATTAGTCATACGTAGAATTAATAGTCACGCTGATAGTTTACTGTATACGTTAAAATGCGACTTCAATAATGTGATGCAAGTACATGAAAGTAAATGAGTAAGAAATAATAATGTATGTACGTACTCGCTTAAGGAGCTCCGGAGAGATCTTATAGAGATCTTCATCAACAGCTTTGGGAGCTCTACGAGGCGGGGCGGCTGATCCGGCGTCGTATTGGTACTGCTGTTGCTTCTTCTTAACGGCTGTTACAGCTTGACGAGGTTGACGTTTGACTCCTGCTTCTGATGAAGGGATCTCCGTTACAGTAACGTCAAACACCTTCCCTGCTTGCTTCCTATTTCCTTCCTTAACATGTGCATTATTTCCTGCTCTCTTTTCTCTCCCCTTCCCCTGCACAAATGCACGTGACACATTAAGTCTTCACCAAGACATCGATTCTCGGGGTATTATGGGATTTTCCTAACTAAAAAGATCGACGTATCTGAGATTTTGATACCATTACTGAATTGCTCTTATAAAGTACGGAGTAGTTTTAAAACGTGACAACTATTTCTATATAGACGGAGTATACTCCGTAGCCAACCGTCACATAAATCCAAGTCTCCCATCCATTCTAACCAAAACTAAATAAACACACAAAGAATACATAGGATTCATTAATTGCAATTTATATTAGTAGTACCATTAAAATCAATCAAAAAAAATAAACCTAGTAAAAGTAAAATTCCCAAAGATAATAAAAGTAAGATTAGGTATGGGTCAAAGTCATGGAGGCCCACAACCCATATAGGAGGAAATGGGTGGGATCCGAAGAAAGAGGCAAGGGAATTAAATGCGGGTTGCTTGTTAAGATGGTATGATGTTTGATGTTTGCGGTTGTTGTAAACGTGAATGCTGTCAATTATCATGTGAATGTGGAGCCGATCCATATATTTCGAATTATGTAGAATTTTATATCACATATTTTGTACTCTCTTAATATTAAAATTAGTACAGTATAATCAGTAGTAATGTAGTACTATTATTAAAAATCATTACTACTCCGTAACATGTTGGATGACCCCAAATTCTGCCACCAATTTATCAGTTCAGTAAATGGGATGTTGGATGTATTGCTAGTGTTAGAGAGTACACCTTCATTATCAACTTCCTCTGTTTAAAAATAAAATGTTATTACAGATCTCAACTCGTAAATCACTAAGAAAATTACATTGTTTTTATCATTTTTTCTTTTATACGTAGTTCTTCCTTTATACCCCCTCGTCCTTACTAAATGTCTCAATCTATAAAAGATGTGATAATAGAAGAGCTAACATGTTGATTATTTTTCTTTTTTTTTTTTTTTTTTTTTTTTTTGTGTTCCATCCGTTTTACCCTTTGGGCTATTCCGAATTTGAGACTCGTTTCTGAATGATTAGGTTACAGTCCCTCTCAATTATTATTGCGGGGAATCGAACATGCGGTATTCCCTACCAAGTATAGCTCAGTAGCTTCAATCACCACTACACTAACAGCCTGTTAGTACTAACATGTTGATTATAAATATGGGCTTTATGGCTTATTTGTAGTTATCGGTTTTCAAAATCTAACATAAACTCATATAATGACTTATTCTAAGTTCATTATGATCTTAATTACTTTTTTAAAGTGATACCAAACGAGCTATAAACTTAGGGTTGTAGAATTGTAGTGTTATATATATATATGTGGACTTTGACTACTCTGATATTTATGTTTAGAATAAATGACATGAAATTAATTAGTGTATCTACTTGATTGTTTGGACAAGAAAGTAAAGGGGTTAGTTTACCTTCTCTAAACACTTTTTTCTAAAAAAATCCTACAAGAATACTAGTCAAAGCTATAAACAGGTGATCTGAGTACACATTATTGTAAATATTTTGACATGAAATGAAATGATAAGATTAATACAGATCCTCGTTTGAGTTTCAATCTGGTTTACGCAACATATCTCAATCAACCCTCACCACCATGCACTTTCACATGATTCTCATTAATGCTGTCTTATCTTCCCTTTAATTTCGCCTAGCTTTCTCCCTCACTTATATTATCACTCCTACTCCGTACCCTTAACACTTTTTTAACCAAGTTACCACCTCTTTTTAGCTTTTACGATTGTAACTTAAATTATATTATCGACGTAACAATTAATACGGAGTATATATGTATATATAGATTATTTTAACTTTTAAGTGATACTCGTGGTAATTAATGATCCACGGTCTACACTTCATAAGTATATATGGAATGACCGAATGAAGTATACTACTAAAAAAAAAAATTTGCACCCCTTCTCCGTGAGGGAGTGCTTAAGACACTATGTACATACTTCGTATATTTCTTTGATTATTTGATAGAGATATGATATCCTTATTACTACGTAGTATATGACCCCGTGACCAAGAATTCATAGTATGTCCTAATGTATCAGAATCAATTGAGCTAACCGATATTAATACGGAATATGTTATTAGTGACCAACAAACTATCCCAAATACAAGTACTAAGTACATATGTTTATGATTTTACATTTATTTCTATTAAAATAAAAATGCTAGAGATCTAGACTTGAAAAAAAAAGGTTTGAAAAGCAAAGGCTGACAAAATCTTATCGCAAATGTCAGTAATCCTAAAATAATGCATCGTAAAATAGACTGCCTTCCATTAAATTCAACTATGTCCACCTATTATATTTTCATTTCATATTAACAACACCAATTTCTAATATTGGCAGCCTTAAATTCTGTATATTCTATAATTCTGTGAAAAAAAAAAAAAAACAAAATTTTCCAAATTTATACTCGTATAAAAAAGTAGTCAACAAAAGTAGACTGCATTTGATTTCCCACCTCATAAGTCGTACTCCGTAATATTGAAAGAATGAATGAATACCAACAAAATCTTAAACTCCTGTTAACTTCTTTTCCTACTGTTTTAGATCTCCTACTTTCTTTTGCTTTTATTTTTTAGCATTAATAAATAAATAGATATTAAAATAAAATTTAATACTTGAAATAATTGGTTAAGTGAGAGCAAAACCTGTTTAGGACGAGGTTTGATGAAATCAACGGTGTATAAATCATCATTAGGATGCTGATTTTGATTATGATTATGATTATGATGATTATCACAGCATTCTCCTGAGGATGAGCTGTACCGGATTAACCCCGCTTGACGTGCACATTCAAAATACTGAGTTATGGGTAAATCGTTTACATGCTCCCAGTTCCCAAACGCCGGAATTTGACTCCCTCTTATCTTCGATTCCTGCACAAACATTACCATAAACAAACTCAACTACAATTCAACCTTCAAAAAAAAATACTAAGAATCATTTTCACTTACATCCATTTTTCTAGAGAGAGAAATTAAGAGTAGAGAATTCCAGAAATATTTTGATGAGAGAGAAATTTTAAGTGATAGTCCTACAGTTTGAGGGACACTGCCTTTTATATGGAGGGAATAATAATATGGTTGGGTTTTTTATTTTTTAATTTTTTTGGGGGGGATTAGGAACTTGGGATATTGTGATTAGGTTTATAAAGAAGTGGGAGTTTATTGGTAATAAAGTCAACTTTGGGGTTGAAAATTTTGTTTTCTAATTTTTTATTTTTGTTTTCTGGTTTGTTTTTGATTGTTTTCTGACTTTGTTTAGCGAATGAGTAGCTTAGAATATGGGGATCTATCGTGAACGAGGGGCCACCATTGTTTGGCGAGTTTACATTTGTAGTCTCTCATTAATCAAGTGCTAATCCTAAGTAGATGATTTACTATTAGTGTTGTATCTTGACCTTTAATAACGTTATTTGACCCCATTATTTTAAATTATTTTAGCTTAGTCGATCGAGTAGAAATACTAACTCACGCTCTACCAATTGATGTATGCATACGTAGCTGATCAAATATTGCATACTCGTACATATAACTCCTTTTACGTCATGACAAATGACAAATAATACTACTGATAACGTCGAACACAAATCTTATTCTTAGTATCGATAATCTGATAACTATTGACCAATTAAAAATTAAGGTCGTTGACAAATCAATTGCAAAAATGAAGTGAATTACTGTCAGTGAAATGATTAGCAAAAATGCTGGCAATAACATGATTGACGCAACAATCAAGTGAGAGTTAAAACATGGGTCCTTGTCCTTCACGTTAACTCTTAACGGGCCCAAATATGAAATTTATCATTAATTACCAAAACAGAAAAGTCTTAAACCATGATTGTTTGTGTAAAAATAAAAAAAGAAAGGAAAATACGAAAAGGGTAAAAAGTTGAGAATGCAAAGCCCCAAAAAAAGGTATTGCACGATTTACGCGATAGATTAGACAAGGACAAGCTGAGCAGCATGGCCTCTTTCTTTCTCAAAAGTCCAAATCCAAACAGTATTTACAACAGATAACAGGGAGTAGGGTAAAATCTAAAATTGTGAAACTTTTGAGTAAAGCCAATCTACTTTTTAGTTTTCTTTTTCAAGAACTAACACTAGATTTCATTTTTACAAAAAACATAAACCAAAAATTAAAAAATTAAAAAAAAAAAAAATAAAAAAATCAAGTTATTATGAAATGAAGCCATCTTTTTCTTTTTTGTGTTAGGCAATTTAGTACAGTAGAGTTTAGCTATGAAATGGAATTAAAGTATAAAGCTATTCTAGGCTTTGTAGCTAGGAAATGGAAATAAAGTTATGTACTTGTTGAAAAGGAGTAAACATTTTGTTTTAGTGAAAGTTATTTATCTTTGGATCAAAATAGGGTGTGGCTAAATTAATCATCTATTACCAAGTACAGTATTCAATATTTATTGTTGAGGCTTGTGAAAGAGATGGGCTATCAATCCTAAAGACGAGGTGTAAATTTGAAGTTTAGTTTCAAATGTTGAAGGATTTGGTCAGTATTGTGAATTGTGATCCTTTGCTAGCAAGATTGTTGGACATGTTAGTTACTCTTCTTAAAGTAGGGCACGAGTCAAGTTATGCAAGTTCACATATGTATCGCAATATATCTACAACATACTATGAAATTTCCTAGCTAGAAGTAATTCTCACCATGAACAATGATAATTCCAAAATGAACTTGCACAAATAATGTTGTGTCTTAAATCTTAATCTATTTAATGATGGCCCTAAGAAACAATGATGGTGAAAACAAATCCTTGTTCTTCTCCCTCCATCTTCTATTTCCTTTTTGTCATGAGAAATAATGATAATGGTATAAAAACAAAGCAAGACATTTTTAGCACGATTTGTCTATGTGTAGCTTTAAACATCATTATTTTCCGTTATAATTCTACTTATTCAAAAATTGTATGTGTTTGGATTTATCTATAAAATGTATTCTAAATAGGAGTATAGCCTGTCCATTGTTGATATAAGCAAAGATTGTCAAGGCGGGATAAAATATAATGCTCCCTCCGCTTCCGAAAATTCGTCTCACTTGGCATTTGCGCGGTTTCCGATGGACATCTTTGACCGTGAATATCTTTGGCTATGTATGAGTAAAAATTACAAAAAATTGATATTTGAACATGTTATTATAAGGTGAATCTAATAAGGTTCCACATGCTAATTTATTTTATTGTATAAGTCATAAACTATGGTCAAACTTATTTTATTTTGACCACATGAATAGTAAGTGAGTCGAACTTTCAGAAACGAAGGTAGTACAATAAATGTTTAAGGCCTTGTTCTTTTAAGCTTGTGGGCAGAGCAGATTTCAGCATTATTATTGTTATTATTATTATTATTACTATATTTAAATATTAGTTATTATTATTAAAAATTAATTATTAAAATTATTTAGTATTAAATATTATTATTATTATTATTACATATTATTATTATCTTTAAATGTTAGTTATTATAATTAAATAATAATTATTAATTTTAAACAGAGTATAGCGGATTTCAGCAAAGTAAAACAAGACTCAACAGAACAGAGCAGAACAGCTCAAAAGAACAGGATATAAGTGTAAAGATGAACGCTTTAAACATTAAAATTACACAACTCGTCAACTCCCCAGTAGAAAAGTGATTAACTTTTGGTCCAATTTTAACCTCTCCTAAAAATGACTTCATGACCGTCGAGTTTTCTTAATCACAATCAATTATTCCCACATAATTACAATTCCTAGGATCTTAGTGAGGAATCCCTAATTAAGAAGAATAAACATGCCAATATTATTTGTGAGAACTTGATTATCTATGATAATAAAAATAATACTAATATTAGAAAAATAAACAAGAAAGACAGGGCATAGATTTCACTAAGAAAAAGCTGACCAAAAGACCAAAAAAGACTCCACCTCGTAGAATGAAATGCTCCCCTAAAAAAAGCAATAATTGACCTTTTCTAATTTTATTTTATTTTATTCTTTGTTTTGGGTTTGATGTCTTTCAGATTTCAGAAACGTACTACACTTAACTTTGACCGTCATTCTCCACCGTCAGATCACCGTCAACCGGGCACGTGCTTCTCTTATTCGACGGAGAATGATTGACTGCTTTTCTTACGGACATTTTGCTAACGTTTTAGTCAAACAACCTGTTTCAAAAGTCAACTTCGTCTACTCCATTCAAATTAGTCGGTAAAGAGAATTATCAGCTAATTTGTAAGTAAAACATTAGCAATGACTCCTTCCGTTTTTAAATACTTCCTCTAACTCTACATGTTGTATTATTTATTCGTTTTATTTTGATTAATGTTTGTGATTTATACATAAGGAAAAATATAGTTTTGTGGGTACTTGTTGGAATCGTTTCAATGAATAGATTATTAATTTTCAATTATTAAAATTTATTCTTATTGATAATTAAAGATATTACTGATCAAAAATTACCCTCGGCATACATGCCCATGAAAAATGAAACAAATAATTAAAAATGGAGAGAGTACAAATTAGTTATTTGACATTTTATATGTCCAAGTAAAATACTACAAATTAGTTATTTATAGTATAAGAAAATCAGGGTACTTATTCAGTTATTTGTCATCTTATATGTCCAGGTAACAAAATAATTATAAATTATTAGTTGATTTTACTTTAATTGTTAGTTTGTACCTTATTGACAGTTCACACTATTCACTACTCTGTACTTAACTTTGATCATTATTTATAATATATATGAATTACTACCTCTGTTACTCACTTGTTATATATACACAATTTAAGAAATTATTGAAAAATGTGAGTGGGTGTAAGATAAAATAAGAAAAAAAAAAAAGTAAAAAGATGAGTTTGTATAAGAAAAAGGTAAATAAAGTAAGAGAAAGAGAGTGTGAAAAGGTGTAATTAGTGCGGGATTAAATAAGTAAGATGGTAAAAGGAGTATGCTATAAATAGAATAAAGTTTAGTAAGTAATGTAAAAGAATAGCGTAGAACAAAAAGTGGATTAAAAAAAAAAAGTAAAAAAGAACGAAGGGAGTATACAGTAAGATATAAATTCATTTTGAATGTTGTTAGATCTCTCTCAAGTCTCAACATATAGTTTTAAAATGTCGTTTAAAAAAAAAAAAAACTTTACTAGTTCAATTCAAGATATTAATAATTATTTCCTCAAAAAGATATCAATGACATAATACTAAAACAGATATCAGGAATGACACGTGTCATTTTCTGGTGCTATTTTTTCCCTCGAAAACTCCCCTTCCCCTTTTAGCAAAAAATATTTTATTTTTGGAATATTTGTATAATATAACTATAAAAATATTATTCTAACTCATTTTTAACTATAGAAAAGTGAGCCACTGACCTGGTTCAGGTACAAGGACTACAAGATACTATCATTACCGCCTATATATCTTTTATACGGAGCATTATTGAATTTTGCCCAAAAAGTAATAATAAAATTAATTCATATAATTGATATTAAGGAAATTACTCAAAACATCACTTTTATAATAAATGTTGTGTTCGACAACTATATCATACTCTCTGTCCCTATTTTATTGCCCCATTTGACTTTTCACGGTCTCCAAGAAATGTGTTAAAATGTTTATATCTTCATTTTTATACACGTAAAATTATGAAAAGTTGATATTAATAAATTTACATTAAGATGAATTGAACAAAATCCCACTCGACTATTTTATTTCTTGTAGAATAACAGGAATTAATGGTCAAACTTTGACTCAAATTTTGACAATGAGGCAAAAATTAGGGAAGGAGGGAGTATGTTTAATTGTAGGGAAAAAGTGAAATATCAATCAATTTTTTGTTATTATGTAATTAAATAAATTAATATCTTAGTAACACAAAAAAATATATTATCTTTTGTTGAAACATGTGATTGAGATAATAAATTCATTACATTCAACATTATAAATAAGATGCATAGTAAAAGACATGTCGGACATAGTGACAAGTGACATCTTCTTGTGTATCCTTTTTTTCGATAAATAGCTATCATCTAGAAATAAACTTTTCAGGCAATAAACAAACAACAATTAAACCATAATTATTGGATAGCTTCAAACACATTTTTATATAATAACAAAGAGCAACGATATCATGTAGAGCATCGATTCTTAAGTAGGAAATATACTATTAATAATATAGGTTAGTGTTGCCTAATTGTTGATTATTGTCTTTAATGATCCGAGTAGTATTTATTTTTATCGAAATTATTTTATTGGATATAAAGGTGATATATTATTTGTAATTTATATATTTACATGTATGTTGTGCTAATAGTTTTACTGTAAATTTTATATAAATAAGTCTTTAGTCATATAGTCACAAGATTGTATAGTTTTATCGGGAATAATATGCATCATTTATGTAATATAATATTCACTGCTTTCAAATATTTTCAATAGAACTAATCAACAATAATTTTTTATTCTCAATTGCAGTTTTAATAATTTTTGCCTTATTGTTTTATATTTCTATTTGCGTTGCATTTGTTTATTCTACCTGAGTTGTCTCATTTTTATATTATATCACAACTAATTATGAGAAAGAGATTATTACTATCGTGCATCGCACGGGCACTAATCTAGTCAATAATTATAATTGTGAATCAACAAACGTGTACAATCAAAGCAAAACTATTAAAAAAAATCGAGAAATTATGTATTTTTCGTTTTTAATTATTTTGACTAGTATTAGGGGATGCTTGGTATTAATATTGAAGTTGAAATTAAAAAGGAAACAATTAAGAGTGGGAAATTAATCAGTGTTATTTAACACTTTTCCTTTTCATTTGTTTGTTTTAACCATGAAAATGAATTATTAAAATCTAACTCTCTTTCTTTTCGTTAAAGGAGGGTAAGGGTAGTTATTTCCTTAGTTATCCCTATCCCTACCTTATTAAAAGTTTTACATAACTTTTATGAATAGTGCAAGGGCATTTATATCCCTAAAAATTTTATTTTACATATTTGCCCCCATTTGATTTAAAAAGTCTTAAAATTATCTCCTTTAATTCCCTAAATTGATTTAAAAAGTTATTTATTATTTATAGCCTTTTTTTACTCTCTCCATCTAGTTATTATTAGATATTTATATTTCTAGATCGAACTCAATATCTTTTTACCGTTCAGTCGCTACATCAAAGTAGCACAACTAAAGTTTTAAACATTGCATAACTACATTAAAAAGTTATGTTTATTTATTATTTAAAGCCTTTCTTTACTCTCTCCATTTAATTATTATTAGACATTTATATTTCTAGATCGAACTCAATATCTTTTTACCGTTCAGTCACTACATCAAAGCAACCCAACTAAAGTTTTGACCATTGCATAACTACACAACATCAATCCAATACATTTATCATCTATATATGCAAATAGTTTTAAGAAAAATATTAAGCAACAGGCATAGAGCATAAAGACTATCGGTAATAATTCTTCTCAAAAGACTAGCCATACCACGCACGTCGTGCGTGTTAGAACCCCTAGTTAGACAGATAAGTAGCTAAGTAGAAATATAATGCTAATTGTTATCAAAACCTTCCAACTAAATCTTGATAACTGTAATGATTTAATTCTGTTTCTAACTAAAAAAAATCACATTTATCAAACATTCTCAAGTTATTGGCAAGTGGGCTTTGTATGTAGTTGGACATTTGGACCACACCTTGTAAGAAAGCCCACTTGCCCAACATTATGAACCAAGTGCCCAAGTCGTTGGTTTATGACTATATGAGTGATGAGCCACATTGTCATCCTGTTTTATGTTGATTGAAGTCCAAATTGTTATTTGAAATGGGCTAAATTGTTTGCCTGCCTGACCCGACCCGTATTCAGGTCTAGAAGAAACGGACAGAGAAATTGCGTTGTCTTTGTTCTATCTCTGGTAAAATTCACAAGCATCCAAGAAGATGGTTTGCTGACTTAATTTGGTAATTTTCTCTCTTCTAAAGCATAAACATAGTACTTATTTGTTATTATTATGGTTTTATTTGCATAACTATTGTTGTTTTGCATCTTTAGACATGAAAGAGTATATGTCAAACTATATGATTTTTTCTGTGTAGTTTGATTGTTTGGGGAATTGGGGTGATTTCATTTAACTAATTTCTTATGTTTGAGTAAGAACAACAAGTTTTACTCTTCCCGGGAAGTTCATGTAATAATCTGAATTATGGGGTCTAGTTTAAGTATAGTTTGCTAAGTTTAGTGTTTTAGTCTTGGGAATGTTTACCCATGTATTCTCTTGTGGAGAAGTTTGGATTCAAACCCGACAACGATGGCTCGCTGTATGAATTTATCTAATATATTTTGCGTTTCGGTTTTGGGGTATTAACGTATAATCAAGATAAATTGTGTGAAAGATCATGAATGACCTTTGTGCATGATGATGTGATTCAATTTGGACAGGATGATTAGTTTCTATGTAAATATGGTTACCAATTCTGGACATAGTCTGATGCCTGAACCATGGTAATTGTTGTGGGCATAAAATTCATACATAGAAACTTAGAAGACTCTATGTGATAATTATGGATGCTCAATGCTGCTTTGTTTCACTCGTTGATAAAAATCTTTAACTCTAAACCATTCCTTGTGTGTGACAAGACTGACGGCATTGTTAAAGATTTAAAATGATGTTCAACATTTAAAGATGTTCCTGAACATATGCAATTCAGAATTACTGGAAACTAAATGCTATGTGAGGTTATGTTGCTTAATTAGGGACCTTTAGTCTTTAGTCTGCATTCAAAATAATCCTAAGTTGATAAAAGATTAGCAGCCAGATAATAGGATTGGTCAGATGCTAATGTCAACTTTACTTCTCAGGTGCTTGGTGATTGAATTCGGCGACTTTGTTAATGGCTTACATAGCTCCGCATAAACGGTTGTCAAAGAACCAAGAGGGCCCCCCTCCTAAGCCCGTGCTTCCCAACTTCAAGAAGAGTCTTGATATAAACTCATCAAGATCAAGTTCTGATAAGAGGAGGGAAAAGTTTAACACATATGCAAAGAACATCGTTTATGCTAGTCACTCTATATCAAGATGGCTGGCAATTCCATCAATGGATGACGTGCAGCTTTCATCTTCATTAAGCTTGGCACCTGTTAACTTTCAATCTACAGAGTTTAAACCTGGAGAGAAATTTTTCAGTCTAGTTAACGGTCAGTCACAACAAGGTTTCTTTCTTTCAATCTGCAATAACCTTTCCTGTTTCCCCCTCCTAGATTTCCACAACATTTAGATACTTCAGGCTTAAGTATGCTTTGCATTATGTAAATTTTCATTTAATCATGTTAGAGAGCCATGACACTAAGAGCTGTTACTTGGAGCATACGTGGGAATCGGTTGCTGAAACCGTACATGCAGATCTGCTTTCAGCTTTTCAGAATGTAAGAAATGAATTGGTGGATCAAAATCTGGAAAAATCCAAGACAGCTATTGTTGCTCGATTTGGCAAAGTGCTTTTTCGTCGGTAATAGTCATTCTGTTTCTTACTCTCACTAATTGTGTTCTTGTTGCCTTGATGTTCGCTATTCTTCTTACTTTTACCTTTCTTTTGGGATGTGAATTGTTCAGATGGCTGAAGTTGCCTAAATGGTTAATATTCTTTTGGAATTTCTATTTTGTACTCGTGTATTGGAATATTTATCGAAATGTGGGTAAGCATTTAGTGTGTCTTTTTTATAGTGGCAAGTGCAAGTGAGTTTGCTTGTTTTCCATTAACTTACTGCAATAATTTTAAAGACATTTTATAATTTCTGTTAGTTTCTTGGTTAACCTTTGAGGAAAAATAGGTTCGTTTGTGTCTTTAAGATCTGGCCTATAAACCTCTATTCATAAAAAATGATAAACATAATGTTGTCATCTCTGCCATGTGCACATGTCATATCTTTTCTATTAATTGGATTTAATTCAGAGAGAAGCACCATGATGTTCTCTGTGAAGGATTTGAGCAGCAAAACCTTCCTGGTGATGCTGAATCTGAAGATTTATGGGTTTGAAATATATCTTGTGGTGCAGGAATCCTTCATGCAACCTAGATCTGGTCAAGGAAAACTCGGTTTCTGAATCCTGTGTAAAGCAGGTGAAAAGAATGTTCTATACTAACGTACCTGCAGAATAAATGAAACACATTAAAGAGGCAGTTTTGCCAGAGCTCAGTGTTCATTTTAAGGAAGAAAAAGACGTATATCGTGTAAAGGTATCTGCTGAATTTTCAATATTGTTCTTGTATCCACTAGTATGACATGGCACTTGTTTTGGTTAAAATCTTATTTAATTTGTTGTTCAGCTTGCTGATGCCAAACGACCGGATTCAATCGTATCTTGCAAATGCAGAGTTCATAAAGATGAAAAGAAACTTGAACTTTACAAGGCAAGTGCTTAAATTTTAACTGTTCAAAGCACGAGTTAGGTAGAATGGCTTCTCTTACTCTAAACCCATTTCTTGATGGCAGCTTCACTTTGTACTGGGGTTGTAGTTTATGTATACCATGTTATTTTGGAATTTTACCCCACTCTATATGATTAGTCTATGCTTTTGGCTTCCCAGCTTTGACTTTCGGGTTTCTGGTTTGTAGATTGAGTTAAACCCAGTACGACATCTAATTGTTGATATGTCTTGCCTTGCAAGTAATGTGGACCTAAGGTTGGCTCTCTGCACAAAGAAGACCCTAACAGCTCTCCAGGTAAGTTGCTGCGGTATCTACTTTGTAATTATTGATTAGGTGTGTGCTCTTGGTGCTTACAGGATTTGTGCCTTTTTGGCTACTGTTTTCCATTAAACTAGTTCTTGTCATTAAATGATGTTCTTGTCATATCTTTGGAGCTACCTTTCAGTTTTCCCTACAATGCATGAGTTTAATCATACCAATATAGACTTGAAATAATTATGTTAAATAATTATACATTGCATAATCATTGGAATTTTTTTCACTTAAGGGCATGTTGGATTGTTGGTTAGTGTTTCTAACTTTTCATGACTGCATTCTGCTGTTTATTATCTATTATTCGAATTATGTATTTGGGCTGTTACAAACTCTATTGCTTTGTATCATGCATTGTCTAGGAAGAAGAGGTGCAAGAAATAAAAAATCTTATAAGCTCGGCAATATTCGACCCAAATGTGAAGGGTGGTCTTAGGTGGTCTCTTGGGAAAAGCAAGTCTGGAGGTCAGTACAGCGTTGTTAACGTGTGGCATGCCAAGACTGAAACTTATCGTAACTCATCTATAAGGTTTAAATTGAGAGAGGCTGATCGCTATGATTTCCTTACTTCAACGGGTGAAGTTACAAGGGAAATTGTTATGCGGCTAACACAGATGGAGAACCTGCTGGTAAGACCTGTTTCTTTTAAAACAATTTTTCGGATTTGAAACTTTATCATGTTAAAGCGTACAAATTAATGATTATAACTATTGAAAAACAAAGAAGAAACTCCTTAATATTTCAAAGCTATGTTGGATGCAAAATCTTACTCCCTCCGTCCCTAAAAGAATGACTCTTTTGGCCAAATTTAAGTCCCAAAATGTTCATCCCATTTGCATATAAATACCCTCCAATTTGCAATAATATTTGTGCAAAATTAACTTCTCCATACAAATTTTGCTTTTTCTATGTACTTTTATTACTTTTTCTCTCTACTTTTTTGCAAATCCCATGTAAATTTCCCTTTTTTATGTACTTTTATTAGATTCCCCATACACTCTTGTACTTCCAAGTTAAGTTTCTTAATACCCGTGAAAACTCCCCAACAGGGTCGTTCTTTTAGAGACGGAGGGAGTATCTATTAGGTGATGTATATGATGTTGTGAATGATAGTTACTGCCTCATTGTGTTAGTCTGGTCCTTTGGTTTGTGTCTTTGCTGCATTTACGGTAAACTAGGCTGTTCTTTTTAAGGAAAAAAAATTAGAATCACGCATTTACGTACAATGATTTCCAGGAGCAGGGAAATGAAGCTAATAGTGTCATGGCTGTGCTTGAAGATGTGCTGAAATTGATTCTGAACCACTTCCTAGCTAGGGAAGGCAGTCTGGTCTCCTGCAGTGAATCGTAATAGACTAAGTTATACTTCTTGTTTCACTGAATTGATTCGGAACACTTCCTAGCATGGGAGGGCAGTCTGGTCTCCTGCAGTGAATCGTGAAATACCAACTAATATCTTGTCTTCTCGTGTACTCTACTGCTTGTCTGCTCGCTTGTATTATTCTTATATTTCTTCAGTTCCTCAATACTTGCAATACTTGTGTTTATACGTGGTTTATGAAATTTTGTTAGTAGTAGTACGTGGAAATGATTAAATCAATGTGCAAGTGGACCTAATGAGAGTTTTTATAAATGGTGCATAGGAGAGAAAAACAATAAAGAATTAGTGCTAATGGGGTTAGTATGAGAGGGGAAAAAAAATAGCGACAAGATCCCTTGTCAAAATAGAAATTGTTGCAAGTATTTAGAAACAACTGAAACAGACAAGTGTTGTGACTTGTGAGTATTTAAGAATGCAATCTCTTCGTAATTTGCAATTTCGCATTACACATTATACACATCGCATGTGAAGCGACAAGATCCTTCATCTACATCTACGGCAGCCTGAAGAAAAGTGTATCTTGACACTTAAAAAGTTGGAGGGTATGCATGTTATCCTTACTTCAAGGTGCTGAAACTATTACATACTCGTATTTTGTTACTCAAGAAACCAGATGAAGTAAACCATTTACTCTTATCATAAATGTCAACTCAAGTTTTTGCGTGCCATAAAGTCAATTTATTGATCTCAGTCTAAGCTAGTCCTTGTAATTTAATCAATTTTTCGTTTGTAACCTTCTCATCCTTTCTACTCCAAATCTAAGTTGAAGAATACATTTATTAAGATCTTGGTTGACTTTGTAAAGATGCTCTATTCTTTACTAAAAGTATGTAAAATTTTAGGGAAAATTAAGTTTATCCAATACCCACCATATAAAAATGAGGTTACCATTGAGCAATGAAGTTAATAAGGGTTACTAAATGGGATATGAACCATATGTGAGCAATGAGGTTAATAAGGGTTACTAAAAGCTATATAAACAATAATACATAAACGAGGATTTATAACCGTTATGCCCCGAATTTTGTTTTGAAAAAATTACTTTAAATTTAAATAATATTTTGAAAACATTATCTTAAATTTAAAATAAATTCAAAAAATGGGAAAAAATATATGGGAATTAAAAGAGAGATGTAGTAGTATACATGTAAATATTAGTCTGTGTAATTGCTTAACTGGTTTTAAATCTAGCAAATTACTCGTATCATTTATGGAATCAACACCCATTACAAATATGGAATCAACAACCATTACAAATTAAATTGTAATTTATTGTGTAATTACTTAGAAGTTACATTCTAGAGAAAATTAAATACGAAGGTTACACATATGAGATTTTTTAGAGTGATGAAACATAGAGTGACATTTAAGGGTGACACATAGCAATGACATGTCACTAAATCATATTGATGCAACAGTGACACATGACATTACCACGTTGACCCTTGTGTTTTAATAATATTATAGATTATAGATGGACATTCTCATGCACATTACTCAGCAAAGAACTTAAGCCTACAATTAAATACAGTAATTCAAATCAACTATCTTTGAAAACAATGTTCCTATTAAGTTTATGCAACTTTTCTGGATTCTATATAAGACTCTACATCAAATCCAAATAATTCATATTATTCATTAACCAAATGCTTAAAATGGCAAAAACTTTGCAAATCCTAAGCACACTCTTTCTATCCATCTCAATTATAATCATCCTGATCCAAGTCAAACCTGCTAAAGCAAGGATTAACACGACAGAATTCATAAACGAGGTCCTAGAAGGGCATAATGCTGCAAGAAAAGCAGTAGGGGTCGCACCTCTGAAGTGGGAAAATTTGCTTGCAAAATATGCACAGATATACTCGTCTAGGCAGAGGCGAAAGGACTGCAAACTGATCCATTCTACCAGTCCATTCGGGGAAAATTTGTTCTGGGGTTCAGGGAAACGATGGACAGCAAAGGATGCAGTCACAGCATGGGTGGATGAGAAGCAATGGTTTGACTATAGCAGCAACAGCTGTAGTAGTGGATATGATTGTGGACACTACACCCAGGTTGTTTGGAAGCAAACCATATTGGTCGGATGCTCCAAGATTATATGTGACAGCGGCGATTCATTCATAACCTGCGAGTACTATCCTGCAGGAAATTATGTAGGGGAAAAGCCGTACTAGAATCATAATTTACTTGCCTAATGTCAGTGTCTTCGATTACTCCGAATGAGGAGCTTTATGTTTCCAGTAATACCTTAAATTTGATAGTGATATTATGTTTGTGCCTTAATAATTTGTATTAGCATATGTTGGGTAATCAGTGATAGAGGCTGATACAAATCAGACCCTCAGAGAGTTGTTCCTATTTTCTGAAGTTCCTTCAGAGTGCTGTCAGAAATAGGAGTAACAAAAGAGTCCTGATTAAACAATCAGCAATAATAATATTTCATATTTTGCTCTTTTTAGAATGGAATTTAATATTTTTCAAGGAAAATGTTTTCCATCAAAACAAGCAGAGACTAAAATAGTTTATTTCTGCATACTTTAAGATTTGGTTAGAGAGTGTGGAGTTGTTTGATTTGCCCTTCAGAGTACTTTGCTAATTTGCTGCTACCAAATGAACCACCTACTCTAAGCCCTTATTGATGTGCTTTATAAAGTCGGATAATCCACAGGAACACATCACCTGTGCAAAGGGGGCTGCCAACCCGCCATACGAGTATACGACAATACCTTAGGACTAGACCACACTGGCTTTGACAATTCTAAGGTCTTCACTTACATTAGAAATTCCCCTAGTGAGGAGAGCTTCCTAATGTTTAATTTTTCTTAGCTTTTCAAAAAATAAAAAAATAAAAAAATTCTAAGGTTTTAACTCTCTCTAAAAAGTCCTCTTGTCTTGTTAGCTAATGCATATACTTGACTATTCACATCTCTAATTACTTATTATTATGAATTACGGAGAATGAAAATTTGATAACAAAATGCTTATCATACATTTATACTTTTGATTGTAGGCTTGTAATGTTATGTTTCTTTCACGTTACAAAAAATACTTTGTATACGCTTAAAATCTAATCAATAATTGTTTCGTACACCCGGAAGAATATCACCCTATGAATAAAAGAACATTACCTATAAATAAAAGAACACTACATATAAATAAAAGAATATTGCCTATAAATAAAAGAACATTACATATAAATAAAAAAAAACATTACTTATAAATAAAAAAATCGTAGTTTTAATAATTTATTATACATTACAAACGAACATAGAGTACATCAAAAAGAACTTTACATATAAAATACAGAACATTACATACAATAAAAGAACATAACTTAAAAATAAAATAACATTACATATAAATATAAAAGAACATTATCTTTCTGAAAAAAAATGTTACATATAAATAATGGAAAAATGCTACTACCCAAACCCATGGAAGAAGATGATGAACAACAATGATAGTGCCAAAAATTCAAACAATCAAGTAATTTCATGATAATAAAGCTTTATATGAACAACAAACATTATCACAAAACACAAAATATATGTAAAAATAACAAGCAAAGAGAGAGTTCACTATTGAAGCACAACCTAGGGTTTCATAATCATAAGTAGAACAAAGATGAACAAAGAAAGAGAAGTCATACCTCAAATGAGTAGAAAACCATTGTAAAGTGAATTAATAGTGGAAATCAAACAAGTTGAACACTCAATTGCAAGTTTTTTAGCCAAAATAAAAAAATACCCAAAATTCTCAAATCATGAAAAATCCGAAAATTTGGTTGTGAAATTCGGACTTTGGAGTGTAAAATCTAGTATAAATGTGTTTGTGAGTGATGAATTAAGCAAATAAAAACTATAAAAATCAAGAAATAAAATGGAAGAAGAAGTTATAGGGAGAGAGAGAAAGTATTGAAGAGAGAGAAAATGAATGGGTGAAATGAACATTACATTACGTATAAAAAAAAGAACATTACATATAAATGAGGCTTCATAAAAAAAAACATTACATATAAATAAAAGAACATTAAATTTGTCCCAATGTTCTTTTATTTATATGTAATGTACTTCCGGGTATGGTACACCCCCCTCTTCCATACTATTTTCGGAGTTTATTTTACATACTCGGAAGGTAGGTTACACGGTAGCCCACCTTGTGGCAAGATGAGATACTCGTGGTTGTTTAGAATTTGTTTGTGTGGGTCCGTTTCCGCTAAGTCTTATAATTTTAGCGGATTCTGATTTATATTAATAAAATGCTGCCTAACGTTTTCTAAAATAAAATAAAATAAATAAATAATAATAAATCTAATTAAACATATTGTCAGTTTGTAATTATAAATTTGGGTGAAGAAAGTTAGAACACTGTAATGTAGGTGTCCAAAGCTTCCATTACCATTTTCATGGCTGCAAAAACCAGTCGGCCATGGCAGCCCTTCACAGCTCTTAGAAAACACACACTCTCTTTCTCTCTCCAAATTACCATCATGAAATCTCCATTACAACTACCCTCAAATCTTTCCACCCCCACTATCTCTCTCCTTCTTCCCCATCACTTCACTTTCACAACCTCAATTTCTCCTTCAAATTCCACCCTATTCCTTAAACCTCGCACAATTTCCCCCCTTCATTCCTCCAATCGTCGCAATTTACAAACACTTTGTTATTTAAATTCATCAACTCAATTCAAAATTCCCATTTCAATCACTCAGAAATTACAAGTGCAACAATTTGACTCCGAAAATCGATCTGAATTTGTTGAAATTAAGAACCCTAATGTTCCGCCTTTCGTCTCATCGTGGCGTTTGAAGTTCAGTTTGAGTGACCAAGCTTTCTTCCTATTAACATTTATCGCTTGCACGGTAATTCAATTGCTTATTTCTGCTTTAAATTTTACAGACTTATACAGCTTGTTCTATGTTGTTCTTCGTTAGTTCTGTTGATTTTTCAGCAATGAGTTGCCTGCTTTTAGAATAGTGTTAGTTTACATGGAATGTTAATGGATTTAGGCTTTTAATTTAGTGTTGGTTACTGAATGTGTATCGCTTTTGCATGCCTATTTCACGTATCAATTGGTGTTATAAATGTTTGATTTATGCTTAGTATATTGATTTTATTATTTTCCTTGAAACTATAGTAATGTTGCATTGATGTTTTCCTAAAAAAAATAAAATTGTTTTGATATCATAGAAAGAAAGATAATAGTGCATTGTATTTTAAGTGCCAAATAATGTGGAGTAAGAAATGTTAGTTTAGTGGACAGATAATATAGAGACGAGGGAGTATTTGTTTGGGAGTTGATCCATGAATACATGATTCCATATAAGCTCCGGCGATTTTTAATTGGGGATATAATACATCTGTGCCTCAAATTTTTAATTAGTATGTAAGGAGAAATCGGTGGTTCATATAATGATGATCAATGTATTGAGCTTAAATGGATATAGACAATGTACATGGATTTAGCTGATTAAAACGAAAGGGGGAGAGGCTGTATATTTTCTCGGCCAAATAGTGTCCTGAATATACTCCTTAGAAAACGAGTAGAATGTCAAAAAACAAAATGAAGAGCAGAAAGTTCAGGTGAGGGGGCCCTAAACATATATTTAGGACATCTTAAATGGTAAAATTAGGTTTTTGTTTCTGAATTGAGGAATTAGTCATCTGACGGTTTATCCATGGTTTTGTACTCCACTCTCTTATATGACTGAAGTCAAATACCATCTATATATTTCTATTACTTATATTGATTACCTTTGGATTGCAGACTTCTGTGGCATTTGTCAGCTTTGTTGCTGCAGCTGTTCCTACCTTGTATGTAAGTCCTCAAAACAATTTTTGCTTTATCAAGTGTAGTCAAGTGAAATAAATTGTGCCTAATAATCCTGTTTGACACATGCTTTGACTACCATCAGCTAAGACCTGCATACACATGCTTGTCTAGTTGTCATCATCCCCTCTTTCCCCTTTAGCTGCCATCAGCTAAGACCTATTCATTAGAAGATGCGTCTGACCTGGATTTGAGGGATGCTCCTTTGATGCTCAAATCAGTACCTATTTGAAAAACATAATTGTTCATTGATGTGATTGTAAAGGAGAAAAATATGCAAACATGCATCACTTTGTAAAGTGTTCCCCAGCTCAAGTAGGTTATTAGACAAAAGCTTCTGCTATAGATGATCTACATTCATTCCCCACTTTTTTTTTTTTCCCTCTCTTCTTCCCTTTAAGGTGTTGGGGGCCTGGATCTTGTCCAATGGTTGCAGAAATAGTGCTGATGAAGTGTAACTGTCTTCAACAAAAAAAGGCTTAGCACATGGACACCTTGCTATTCAAACTTTGTAAAGTTCTCAGTTGTCAGCTTTTGAGAACATTATATATAACTGAGGCAATATAGTTGGAGGGGGGGGGGGCATAAGGAGGCAAAGCAGAGTGTCTAACACTGATTGATTAGACTGCTTATTTGAGTAATTGAGTTATGCAGGTATTAGTGTACTATATTGAACCTAAGATTATTTCTGTTTATATACATCTGAAAATAATTACTACCTCCGTTACATATTATTTGCAACTTAATTTGGAGGGTGCACAAACTACTAGGCAAAATTTGTTTGTCAGTGTAAATAGTGAGAGAAAAATATGGATGGATGTGATGAGGAGAGAGAGAAAGAGAAATGACAACCTAAAAAGGAAAGAAAACATTTGTTGCAAACAATTTGTATCATCTATTTTTGGAAAAAGTCGCAAATAATATGAAACGGAGGTAGTATTTACTTACATTAAAATATTCCAACTTTCACCGGATCTGGTCTATCTGGAACAATTTATTAAAATTTGCTTGTTCAGAAACACAATAAAGTGTGTGCTTAGCTAAATGTCTGAATTTAAATAAGTGACATTGAATTATCAATTATGTAATCTCTATTGTTAATTAGATAAGTGACATTGAATTATCAATTCAGACATCAAGCTATCCATTATGTAATCTCTATTAGCAGAGGAATTATGTAAATGTCTGACTACTGCTTGTCATGTATTAGGCTATGGGAAGAGCTGCTAATTCTTTTGCAAAGCTAGCAGACACTGCTCGAGAGGAGCTGCCCAGTACAATGGCAGCTATTAGACTTTCAGGCATCGAAATCAGTGACCTTACTGTGGAACTGAATGACTTGAGGTAAATAAAGTAGAGTTACTCCACTTTCATGGTTGTTAACTTTCTTTTCACCTTCTCAGATTATGCCTCTTGAGGTGCGTTCTAATTGCAAAGGATGTGGCACTACAAGCTCTAGTGTTGATAAAGGAAATGCTTTTTCTGTTTTGGTTTTGTCTCTGTGTGTGTACTTGGGAAGAGGGGGGGGGGGGGGGAGGATTTACTATGTTAGTGAGATTGAACTAAATAGTTTACTTTTCATGTGCTAAGATTTTCATAATTGCTGAAACTCTCTATATTCAAGAGTGAGATCTGCAAGCTGATAATTGCTCTTTCAGTGAAATCTGCAAACTCTCTATGGTTTGAAATTTATTTATTTATTTATTTTTTTTTTTCATTTGATTCTTGTGCTTCTCTTATGGAGTAAAAAAGTTTTCATGTGCTGTAAACTGTAAGATTTTGGATTTTTTTTTTTTTTTTTTTTTTTGGTGGTACTGTTATCCTACTTCTAAATTCTGCAGAGTAATTTATGCAGTTCTAAAGCTGTTGGGGAGAGAGACAGATAATTTTATTAGTGTACCTGGCATAAATGTTTATTTTCTGCCAAAACTTTTCATCTTCAATTAAATGCTCAACCTTTCATGTTTTCTTGTTTAATTGCAATTAAGTGTTTAAATTCACCTTAAACTCCTGTAGTTTTGTCATATTAATAAATGTAACATGTAAGTATTGAGACTATTGACGTAAGAGTGTTCGAAGTTTGGAACATCTTGGCTTATAATCTTTGCTATACACTTGTAGATTGTGGCCAAAATCTGTTTGAAATCCCAGATAAATTATCACTGTGGTTCATGTTTTCAGCCAAGAGATATCAGAGGGAGTCAATAAATCCGCACAAGCAGTTCAAGCAGCCAAACATGGAATGCAGCAGATTGGCTCTATTGCTCGTGATCAGACTATGTGTATGTTACAAGTATACTTTGGTTGCTTACCTAAAATATTGAGTGACTTCTTCATCCTAACTGAATTCCTTATAATGCTCTGCTCGGCTGCTATGCAGCAATGATTGAGGAGAGAGCGAACCTTCCTGCCATCTCATTTCAACCTGTTGTATCTGGCGCTGCAAAGAAGACCTCCCGTGCTGTTGGCCATGCTACAAGAACTTTAATGAATTTAATTTCTAGAGGAGAGTCCATTGCGGAAAACAACGAATGATCCAGCTGACAGGTTTGAAATTTGAGGAGCCTTGTGAGTTAATAATTTAATTTCCTGTTTGTGCATGCTTTGTGGTGCCTTCAACTACCGTCTTGAATTCTGGAGGATATGATGAGATGATAATCAAACCAGACATGAGCAAAAAATTTGTATTAGGCTTAATGGAAAATGCAGCTACTTGTTTGATAATGCTCACTAGAACGTTGATCTGCTGTAATGACTTGGCTAGTTTTGCAGAATCTAGTTTGAAAAGTTGTATCTAAGAAACCTCCCTCATTAGTGAAAATTACAGTAGTCACACATGACTCTCTCTCTCTCTCCTTTGTTCTTCTTTCACTGTAATGCGGGGGGTTTGAGCCTTATAACCTTCTTTTGTCCTAGATCAAGGTTATGGATATGATATTCTCGTGCATTCTGCCTTCATTAATTTGGAAGGCAGGATTCAGCAGATTAAAAATAAAGTTGTCTTTTTGACAACTTGTTTGTCTCTCAAAGAATCTTGGAAGAAAGAAGGGGATGAGAGGGAAGAATGAAATAAAGGAATAGAAAGCTATCATTTGCTTGTAACCTGGAAATAGTTTCAGAGTTACAAAAAAAAAAAGGAAAAATTGTCAAAAATAATACACATTTTGAGTGATCTGCCAAAAACAAGTCAATCTTTTGATTATTTCTAAATAATACAAACTTTGGGAAGTATCCGCTTTAAGTGAGATATTTTACCTGGAACCTAAATAACCGGTTAACATTTTTTATTTTTTTTATGAATTCATTTAAGAATTTAATCAACTCCTAATTAAAGCTTTAATCATAGTTAATTAACAATTAAAATTAATATCATTAAAAAAAAAAAAAAACACCCCTCCCCCTCTTCCCCCACCAACAGCTCCCCTCCCCCACTCCCGGCAGCACCAACCCAGCAACCCAGCTGGCCCGCCGCCCATTCCTACCTGCTGTCACCGTTGTCGTCGCCCTCCCTCTCCCTCGAACCACCATCACCGAAACTCCATCCCCTTCCCCTCGAACCACCATCAACGAAATCCCTCTCCATCCCCATGAAAAACCCACGAAACCCTTTCCCCCACCCCATAAACCCACGAATGTCACTGATATGTTTGGCTGAACACTACTAAGGTTTGCCTGAACCTAATTGATTTGCAAATTGCTCTGATTGCTCTGTTCTTGCGGCAGTAGGGGAAGCTATTGCGGACTTGCGGTTGTTGGATTGTTGTGCGGCGTGTGGTGAGCGGTGATTGAGGGCTGCTGTTGATATATTGTTGCGGCAGTCCAGTGGTCGCTTCAGTTGTGGGTTGGTGTTGCGAGGAAATACTTGGCAAGGTGATGGAAGTGTTGTGGGCGAGAGATGGCTGGTGGAGTGAGGCAGGGGAAATGGTTGTTGCGTGTGGGAGTTGTGCGTGTGGGCTGTAGTGGTTAATTGGTGATGGTAAGTGTAGCTGTTGCTTGGCGCAGGGGAGGGGAGGGGGGCTGGGACGCCGACAGGGGTTCGACGGAGGGCCAGGTGCCGGGAAAAGGGGATGTTGGCAGGGAAGCAAAGGGGTGGCTGGTAGGGGAGGGTTGGTTTTTTTTTTTTTAAAAATAATTATATAATAATAGTGATAATAAATATTAATTTATATCTTTATAAAAATTAAAAACATTAAATAAAATAAATAAAATCAAATTAAATTGTCAAACCAATAGAATAAGACACGTGTCCCATATACCTACTAATCAAATCACCAACCAGTTATAACCTGTTTAAATCGGATATTCCCCAAAGTTTGTATTATTCAGAAATAATCAAAAGATTGACTTGTTTTTGGTGGATTGCTCACAGTTTGTATTATTTTTGACAATTTTTCCACAAAAAAAAAAAAAGAAAAAAAAGTGCTTTTCCTTGTTTTTCTCCTTCCCACCCCGCCCTGAATATAGAGTACAGTAAGTTGAATCACTATTATTGTTATTTTTTAATATTATTTTACAAGAACTACATCATTATCTACCATGGATAGTCTCAACTCTTCATATAGATAGGTACTAGTTGATTTCCCGAAACCCCAGATCTCAACGGAGAGTTAACAGTTCACCCTAGTTGAAAAGGATACACTATACTATCTGCAGTTCAATTGGTTGGTTGTCCTTGACGACATCATCCACTGGATCTAACTTTGAATCTCTGTTTGTTTCGTCATGAATGGAATCCTGTTCTATCTTTTTGATGCAGTATTTGTAGACGATGTAGAGGGTCATCTGAATCATTCCTAGGAAAAATCCCAATATATTTGGTCCCTGTTTAACATGATGATTAGCTTCTATGTATCACAAAAGAACATTATTTTAGGAAACTTGTACCAAATAATGAAGGAAAGATAAATTTAATAAAGAAATGATTGTAGGTACTTACTGCGATGAAATAGTCTTTGAGGAAAAATCCATAGAAGAACCACATAGTGGCGTTAAGGGTGAGGGCTAAGGAGAGAGAAATAGGCATGAACTCCACGCTTCTTGTTCTAATTACTTGCCTCTGATATATGATCAAGTGTTGGTGACACAATATTCAGTTTAGATGATCATATGATATGTTTTTAACATGCTTAGGAATCTGAAGAAATGGATTTTGTTTTTCTACTTACCATGACACTCAGTGGAGCAGCGAACACAGCAAGGTTGATAGCTGCATTTATCCAGCCTACAATAGTAATTCTCTTGGAACCTTTTGCAAGAAAAGTTGTGAGCAGCATGACTAAGCTGCATACTCCCAGGTTAAATAGAACTATAAGCTTCAATGTGAAATTCTGCAGAATGTCAAAAAATGGATTATTAAAGTTCTAAACAACAGATGCAACTGGCATCAAACTATTTAACAAACTCCTGTAAGTGACTTAGTGCTAAAATTATGGCTTTAAAGCAATGGAAACTTTGTTTAGAATCACATAGGGTTACTTGGATAGGTAATTGACAAATGCAGAAGAGTAGGAGCCAAAATTCCCCCAAAACAAGACTGATTTAGCTCCTCGCCTTGGCCTGGGCAACACCGGTTTTACAAATTGGGAAGCTGAAGAGGTAAATTAGGAGGGGGAGGGGGGAGGAGTTGTGGAAAGGGCGATATAGTAATTACTTTTCTGCACTATGTTTTTTCCTACATGTTGATTTACATACTTGTGCTGCTTTTTTTTTTTTTTTTTTTTTTTTTAATTTTTTTTTTACACAAAAGCGTTCTGTCTGAGTTATTACATGTACCGAAAAATCAATATGGCATAGTATATTGAGGCTCAGGGGTCACATGAAAGCGACTATTACTCTCCTGGGTCTTTTGTGGGTGATCAAGGAACAGTGCAGTTTTTTCTAATTGTAATTAAAAGTTGACTCTGACTTCTAATGAGGGTGAAAAATGAGTGAAGCAGAAGATATACCTTTGTCTGTTTTGGTGCATATACTAGAAATATCACCAGGTAAATAACCTCTATAAAGCATCCAAAACTATTAATAGTGATGAGCAGAAATCCATCCGGCTTGAGGGAGCCATAATATAATAGCATCATTGCACTGAACAGCGCCACGGCATAGGGCAGTGACTTGTATCCTTCAGATGATTTCCTTTTGTAAATCCTGTAGAACGTTGGCCTGTAAAAGAGAGATAAAGCAAGGGTGAGACTTTAGAGAGCCTACTGAAGAAGTTGCTGGAATTGAGTTATTCGTAAATTCAGAATGACTAACAGGGGTGAAAGGAACACTCCAACTGAGACAATATTTCCTGAGGTGAAACAAAGAAAATCATGATTAGTATCAGTTTATACACGAGCATGGCTGTAAACAAAACCCAGAAGGGGAAAGCAATTCAGAAATCTTTTCCCCCTCTGCCATTTAACAACAGCTGTGAGAAAATTTTGAAGCTTTATATATATATACCTAAGATGCCAAATATGACTGCAAGTGTGTGAACCGTCATAGTCGGCATTTTAAGGGTTTGAAGCTCTTTGAGGCTATAATATCTTTTGCTCTCAAAGACTTAAGAAACTATCTCACAGCGTTGGCTTATATATACATAGGACAATGTTAGGCCACAATGATGACTTTGCACTGAATAATTCATTTGAAACATGTTACAAAATTTGGTAATAAGGTAGGCAAAATCAGGAAAATAAACAGTCTCTTGTTAAAAAAAATTGATTATAATTTCTATCTAATTAGGTAGCAGGATGTAATTAGTAGACAAGCACTCTAAGGGGCGAGATGGAAGATGTAATGTACTAATGTCAGCAATCTGTGAACAAATGTGTAACAAATTTTCAAAATTAGTGCATGTCTAAAACTCAATTTATCTGTTGCTGTTTTGCTACTAAGCTGAAAATGTTCTTATTAATTGGTTATGAAAATTGACAAGTATGCATAATTGATGCTGCGTGTAGAAGATACTACTCGTTAATGTTTGTACTTAGTTCATTCGCTATTATGTTGGAAGCTGTATCAGTTTTGCCTTGGTCATTGGTATCTCCTTAAAGACATAGCAGTAATCTTTGCTATACTTTACTGTTAGGGAATAAAATTTTGTTTTGATTATTTGATTAATAAAATATTTTATATCTTAAGTATACCTTTGATTGTGTTCTTAATTTCTTATCATATTCATGTATGCATTTCCTCTTCTTCACCTTTAGCCAAATTATTTAGATTGCATAAAAGTTTTGTATCATTCAATTTTTCTGCTGCGCTTATGCTGTCTTGAACTTCACAGAATCTCTGACCGCCGAGTCAATTCCCAAATATAAAGATAGTATTGGCATCTCAGTACATGTTAATGAGTCTGCTCTAACCTGCTCTGTGATGAAGGGCCAGAAGAGGGTATTGAGATGCAAATGAAAACCACGGGGATGGTAATGCAGGTAATTTAAGGAATGACCAATTATATCTGCAATGAAATTCTATGTACTTCTTTTTAGATGTATATTTACTTGAGAAGTATGCATTGTTCAAGCAATCTAAGGTTTTTCTTATTATCTGTTTGTGTACCATATATCTTTTGTGTTGCACATACGATGATCTACATTATGATTTCTGTTGGAAATCTAGTTTTGATCAGTTAAAGCTTTTCACCTTTGGCTTGCAATGCTATCGAATTTTGGGGTACAGTATTTCGTAAATTATTAAATGATGATGCCAAGGCAAAGTGGAAGTGTTTAGATGTCTTGTTTGATTATCTGAAAGTGACTGACAAACTAGGGATGTTATAAAATGCATAAGTTATTTTGTGAAGGGAAGGAAATAAATTGAGTTTCTGTACAAAGATGTTTTGTTAATTAAAATTTCCTGCAACTACTTCAAAAGATTTGTACTATGAGGCATTTATTCTGACTATTAAATGCAACGTCAGACGTGGCTGCGTGGCAGTCAATTATGTTCTGATTAGGGTGAGATAGTCAATTATGTTCTGATTAGGGTGAGATAGTGCAAATTTTCTTAATTTTGCCCTCTCATGTGTTGAAAAAAAAATTAAAAAAAAATCCTAATCTTTGTATTCTAGTACTACAACAGGTAATATTTTCATGGTATCCTGAGCATTGTTAGAGTTACCTTATAAAGCGAGGCATTTATTTTACATTGCAAGTATCTTACGCACTTAGCTGAAGGAGTCTAATGTCCTAAATTTGTGAGGTTGTTAGACATATCATCATGTATAGTCAGCTTTACTATTCACATTTTCGTGTATAGTTTTCATGCCATAAACAGAGACAGAACCTCACAATCTATCTACCAGAAGTAGTAAAAAACCGAAAATTTGGCCTATTCTGTTAAAAATATCTACGTAGTGTTAATTTATCATCTTCTTTTAAATGACTAACAAAAGTTTCACAACTTGTTTAAGACTTGATATATATAGTTAGATTCAATGATTGAACCTTTGTTAATCTAGGTGAAAGTTTTTCACCAGACAGTGTTTGTCCAACGTATTTTCTGGCACAATGATGGCATAGTTTCAGTATAGTTTGATAGAGTATTTTTTTTTTTTAATGAATTAGGTCAAATGATTAAATTGCTTAATGTTTGTTGTGAAGCCATTGAACTCCTAAAGTCCTATGCCTTCATATTCTATGGTTTGATGAAAATTTGGATATTTTCTTCTCTAAAACCTTAGCTTTTCGGATTTATCATCAACTATTTTGTAGAAGCTGAGCTCATTCCTATATCTATGAGTGTGTGTGTGTGTTTATTCGTCTGCTTTTGGAGTTTATTATTTAATTTTTGCATATGTTGCGAGTTTCATTTGCTTAGTACTTCTGTTTTCAGGGTTATAGCTTTGTGAAATAAGTTTTTGAGTAGATTTGGTCTAATTCTTTTTAGAATGTTTTTATTAAAACATAATTATTCAAAAATGTATTGTGAAGGGTTTTCACCTTGAGAAAAGACCTAATGTCATCAAAAAATTTTAACAGGTTTGTACCGACCTTTGGCTTATCAATTTAGGTGATAGTGGTACATCTTGCCTGCATATTTTTAACTCAGATTTTATTGATTGTACTTGGACATTTTTGCCAAAATTCTTAGCAAGGACATGTTTTTGTGTTAGTGTTTCTTTGCAATGGACAATTATTAGCCTTTACAGATCTGTTACCCTGAACAAAATTTAGTACTAGATTATGCTAGTGTAATGTATCTTTCTAATTTAGTTTTGTCTGTGTTGTCCTTCTTTTGGCTGGACAATTCTAGTACAAGTTTTTTGAACTGTGTTTTAGAACATAGATATACAGACCAAAAATAAGCTGGCTGAAGTAAGAAAAAAAGGGCAGAATTTAGCAGCTGAAAGGCCAAGCATATGTCTGTACTGTATATTTTCATAGAAGATGATGAGGATAAAACTCTAAAAGATTGAAATGGGTATCGGATCTTGTGGACCTGATTTTTTTTTCGGGTTATACTTAGGTGAGGAATTATTCAGTTTGGTTTCAGGTTGATTTAGGTCTATTTGTTATTTTTAATAAAACTATTAGCCACAATACATATCCAGTTTGGTGTGGTTAAAATCAGGTATTCTCATGTAATTTACGTATAGTAGAATGGCTAAGTTTTGTCAAGTCTATTTAATTATGATACAAATGTTACGTGAAGGGCTAGTTAGAGGAAAGTTGGAGCAGAAAAACTCGTTTACTATATTTATTGGTACTTGAAGTGGGAGATGAGTAGGGAAGTGGAGTTTATCTTAATGAAGTAGAGAGTACATACTAACATGAAAAGTGATTCATGGGAGTTTCTCATCTGATATAGCAAGGATTTGTTGAGTTTTGACAGGCATAGTTTCCTCATGTATATGCATTCTAAGGGTAATTTCACATGGATGACTCATGATATTACTTTCTTCTTCCATTCATTTATAGTTTTTCTAAGATTTTTCTTTCCATATCATAAAGCATGTACTTCGTGTGTACCATAGATATTTCTTTCCATATCATAAGGTACGGAATCAGAAATTTGTCTACAACATTAATCATCCTTCCTACTCATCAAAAACATGTTTATTTCTCTTGCCATAGTTGTAATTTACTTCCTTTCAAATTGGGGTTTGTTTTTCTTTGAAAAGATTACTTAAGCCTTGACCTTTTCTTGTCACTTTATAGTAATAGCATTTAGGAAAAATAAGGTTCAGTTAAATTCCAATAAGCTCACAAAAGTTCAATCGATGACTACAATAAAGTTGGTTTAACTAATATTTTGTACTACAATAAGTCAATTTAGATAAGTTCGATTATGTTCGGATAAGAGAGTTATTCGTAATTTTGTCATTTTGAAGCCTTATAAAGAAAGGGATAAGACGTGTTGAAAATGGCAATCAAGTACGTTGAAGTAGTAGCATGAGAATTGCAAAGCCAATATTCATCTAAGTGTAAATAATGGAATGTGGTGTCATGGACCTCATGGTTTATGGTTTGTAGTTTTGTTTGCTTAAATTAGGTAATGAATTTATTTCATGAAGGCCACGTTTAACTTTCTGATTCAACTATCATCCTAAACCTTTTTATTTTGTTTTTCCATCTTCGTGATAAGCACTAAGCTTAGTAATGTATTAGTAGATTTTTCCAACTGACAAATTATTGGATTGGATTTGATTTGGGTTCTATTTGTTTTTTTTTTTACATCATTGGTTCAACAGAATTCAAAGTATTTTGATATGAGTCATTTTTTAATATGTTACCATTTACTTCGTAGTTATAATGCAAACTCAATATTTCACCAAAATATATAATTTCCATGAATTAAATTGATGCAAGTTAATAATACGTTATGATTTCAAATACGGAGTAATTTTTAAATTTCTGTCAATAAGATGAAATATATGAGATGTTCATAACTATGAAACTTAACTGCAATATATATAGAACTAACTTTTTGCAAATATTTTTTGCGATATATGATTGGTTATAGCGCCAAGCGTTCTTTAACTTATTGCTATCATTTCAAATAAATATATTATATTTTCTTCTTTGTAGAAATCGAATACTTTTAGTAAGTGTTATATAACCATGTTAGATAGCTTAGGAGTATAAGTCTCTTTGCTAAAGTTAAAACACCACCCATTTAACGTTCAATTGAACAACTTCATTACATTGTCTATAACAAAATGAGAAAGAAAAAACACCAAATTAAAGTTGACAAATGTACACAAAAATCTACAGTGACTTATTAAGCATTATTTATCGCTACAACAAGTCTTTTTCACATTTTCATGGACGTGTAGTGTCTGTTTTAGATTACATAACTCATATTGCATAAGAAAAAAAGTGTTCAAACTTAAGCATGTGTGATGTTTCCTAGCTCATACAATGTAGTTGTCAACTTTTCATGTATCCACTCATTCTCATACATTTGTTGCTTGGAATTTGGAAAACTGTTTGATTGTTTTCGTTCTAAAATCTGCAAAAATTTATTTGGGCTTTTGGTAATGAATATTAGGTTTTGAGCTGGGCTTGATGTACATTGAGGTTTGTGTAAATGAACACAAGATGGGCTTTAAAACTCTAAGTAGTGGTTTCAAAGGCCCATGAATGATTTAAAGTAGATATTAACTTTTTTTGAGAGAGAAATACTCATTAACTCTCCTTGTACCTAAGTGGCATATCTTAGAGTTGAAATAAGATATTGTATCAATAGGTCAAGGGTTAGTATCAAGAACAACAAACAACAAGCAGAATAAAAGAGGTATTCTAAAATACCTCCAATTTGAAATAATAAATAATAATTATACTCCCTCCGTTCACAATTATCTGCAACATTTGCCATAAATGGGTGTTCTCTATTATATGCAACAAATTTTTTTCTTTCCTCTGTTAGTAAATTTTAAAGAGTAGAAAGACCACCTTACCCTTACTTTTATTTTTGGGAAATTATCAATGGTACACCCAAGGTTCGGGCCTTTCTCAATGGTACACCTACTCATTTATCCTTTATCAGTGGTACATCCAAGGTTTCATACAGTTATCAACAATACACCTATCGTTTTCTTTCTGTTAAAAAAGGATAGTTTTGGCTTTTTTCGATTTTTTAACTTAAAAAGTGACATGTGGCGACCTGTAATTGGTCCAAAAAAAAAATGTCCAAAAAAAAATAAAATAAAAAAAAAAACCCAAAAAGAAAAAAAAAAAAAAAAAAAAAACCCACTATGTTTCAGGCCACCTCATCTCCCGCCCTTACTTCCCTTTCCGGCCAATCTCCGCATCCCACCCCTTTCTCATTCCCCCTCCGTCCTCTTTCCACTACCGACCACCCACCTACCATCCTTCAAAACCCCTCCCCTTCCCTCCCTTTTTGATTTTCGACCACCTCACCCAAAAACCTTGTCGATTTTCGGCCACCCCACCCATGAAACCCTCACCGTCGAGTCCCCCTTGCCGGCCACACGTCCCCACCCATGAAAATGTCCATCCACAGCCACCCCACCCACGAAACCAACGAAAATCCTCCCTTTTGATGGTAGGTGGGTGGTTTTCAAAGGTTTCAAGGGCTGAGATCGACGGGGGGAGGGGGTGGTTATGAGGTTGGGTCGTCGCCGGAGCTAAGAGTAAAGGGGTAGGTATGGGTCGGTTTTGAGTATGACTAGCAGCTATGAAAGGTGGCAGGGAAAGGAAAGAGGGCGGGCCAGGTGGCTGGGTGAAGGAGAAGGAAGGGGGTGGCAGGGAAGGAGAAGGGAGGGCCAGGTGGTTGGAGGAGGGGCAATGGCAAGGGTTAGGGGAAGGGGATGCCGGGATGGGTGGCTGGGGAAGGAGGAGGGAGAAATTGAATTTTTTTTCATTTTAATTTTTTATTTTATTTTTATTTTTTGGACCAATTACAGGCCGCCACGTGTCACTTTTTAAGTTAAAAAATCGAAAAAAGTCAAAACTAACGTTTTTTAACGGAAAGAAAACGGTAGGTGTATTGCTGATAACTGTATGAAACTTTGGGTGTACCACTGATAAAGAATAAATGAGTAGGTGTACCATTGAGAAAGGCCCAAACCTTGGGTGTACTATTGATAATTTCCCTTTATTTTTTAACTTTGTTTAACATCTTTTAATCACACTCAATTTTTCACCTTTTTCCCACTCTTAAAAGGGAGCCCTCAATTTTCTACCTTTTTCCCATTCACTTTTAGCCCACCCAAAAACAAAAAATTAAGGGACCACTTCTTTTCCTCCTTTTTCCCACTTAATTAAACCCACCCAAACTTAATGATACTCCACTAAAAGTTTTGCCTAGAAATCCGTAAAAAGGACGTTTAGTGCAGATAATCGTGGGCAGAGGGAGTAATTAAAATTTATCAATTAAACACCTCTGTATTTTAATTAAAGTGTAGCTTTGTTGCTAACTCACCTTCCAAGCTACAACCATTGTAAATACCTCAATGGTAAGCTACAATTTTATTTAGTTTTGATGGGAAAAGGCTAAACAAATGTTAATAAAAATATAAAAAAAAATAGATGCTATCAAATAAGGAATGAGGACACAAAATTGGCCTTTTTAGAGTTTCTACAATACAAACCATACTAAACCTTTCGTCTCCTGTACACACCATTTAATTTGCTCTAATATTTTTTTTCTCGGTAAGTGTGAAATCATGTAGGTAACTAGGCATGCAGCTTCATGCTGCATGGTTTTACAAAATAAAAACTCATTTATCACTATACTGTCAAGCAACAAGCTCCGTCTATTAAAAATTTACAAGATCCTACCCTACTAATATTGGTGCTCTAAACCTGGGCACGGGCCGCGTGCCGCCCGGCACGGCCCGCCGTTCGGCACGGCCCGAAGTCAAGCACGGCACGGCACGAAGTTCAACTTCCGTGCCACGGGCCGTGCCACGGACACGGTTGAGAATTCCCAGGCACGGCCCGGCACGAGCACGGGCATGGCCCGCCGTGCTGGCCCGCAGGCACGGCCCGCGGGCCAACGGCTAGTTTTTTGCCAAAAATTCTATAAATACTCACCTCCATTTCATTCCCAAATCACAAAATCACAATCTCTTCTTCTTATCTCTTATATTCTCTAAATCTCTAATAATCCTTATTTTCTTAAATTCTCTAATTATTCTCTTAAATTCTCTAATTATTTTCCTAATATCGGAAAAAATTAAAAAATTCGTAATCGTAATTAGTGGAGCGTTGAAGCACGGTTGTAAGATCTAAACTAATCTTAAATTTATTATTGTTTTATTGTTATTATTAGAATAATCTTGTTTAATTATTATTGTTGTTAATTGTTATTGTTGTTGTTATAATTGTTGTTATTAATTATTATTATTGTTACAATTGTTGTTATTATTTATTTTTGTTGTTATTTTTATTGTTATAGTTGTTGTTATTAATTAATATTATTGATATTTTTATTGTTAAAATTGTTGTTATTAATTATTATTATTATAGTTAACCACTTTTTATTAAAAAATTAATTGTTAATTATGGCATCGAACAACCCATCATCTAGGTCTAGGGGGAAAGGCCGACTTATCCGTAGTAGTAGTTCTAGGGAACCACCAAATACAACGAGCCCCCAAATTACGAGTCAAACCAATGACCCCATTTACTTCCCCCCGGGCTATGAGCCATATAATACGTCGGGATTTCCAGCACCACCACTAAACCAATTTCCACTACCACCATACCAATTTCCACCTAATTATATCGGTAATCAACAAAACTATTGTTCTAGCCAAGGTAGCCAAGAAAGTACCCGAATTCCCTCCGGTTCTACCCCTTCTACTGCCACTCCCACTAGTCCCACTACTAACCATCACACACATCATGAATGGTTAACCGAAACTGAGATGCTACTTTTGAAAAACCGAAGGAGTGAGGTATGACGTTATTTTGTCCTAAGTAAAGATGGTGAACAATGGGCAAAATGTAAAACATGTAATAGTGTATTCACGGCAGTTACCAAAAACGGGACGGGACACTTATCTAGACACATGAAAGCTTGTGCAAAACCAGCTAGTGATCCAACCCAGCCCAAAATTTCCCAATTCCATCCATACGGCTTTACATACAACTATGAGAGGGATAGGGATGAACTAGGAAAAATGATAGTACACGCCGAACAACCTTTTCTTTTCTCGGAAAGTGACGCATTCAACACCTACATTAACAAAGCACTACAACCCCAACATAAAAGAATCTCTAGGAAAACAGTTCGTTCCGCCGCAATGAAAAATTTCCTAGGGTACAAAGTCCGGTTACAAGCCGAATTGAGTAACCTTAACTGTAGAGTATCTTTAACAGCCGATTCTTGGGATAGTGGTTATAAATATCACTATTTATGTGTGACTTGCCATTGGGTAGATGATCAATGGATGTTACAAAAAAGAATAATACATTTCAAAATGCTGGAATACCCACACACCGGCATTAACATTGCTCACCATTTAATGCAAGCAATAGACGAATACAACCTTCGAGATAAAATGATGTCTATGACTTTTGATAATGCAACCTCTATGACATACACAGCTAATCTTATCAAACAAAACTTAACCGATGTACTATTAGACGGTGAAGCTCTTCATACTAGATGTGTTTGCCATGTACTTAACTTATGTGTACAGGATGGAGTTCGGGCAATTGGCCCATACTACAGCAAAATCAGAGATGCTATTATGTCTATTAATAGCTCTAACATGAGATACCAAGAATGGAAGAGTTTTCTAAAACAACAAAAGATAAGGGTAATAAAAATTAGAACCGATTGCCCAACTAGGTGGAATTCCACCTATGACATGTTAACAAAGGCAATTGAGTACAAGGGCCCGTTAACATTATTTTACAACCAAAAATTTCCACAAAATGCTTTGTATGATGATGATTGGAATAACTGTGAAAGATATATGCAATTTTTACAGTTATTATATAACATGACGTATTGTTTTTCTACTGTTTACAATCCTTGTGCTCAAAACTTTCTTTCTAATGCATGCTTACTCGCCCAACTTTTCGCTGATCATCGCGATCAAAGTGATTATGATCAGTATCTTCCAGCAATGGAAAAAAAGTGGCGTAAATATTATAGTGAGATTCCTTTGATTTATATTTTTGCTTCCATATTAGATCCTAGGCAAAAGTATGAAAACACATTTATGTTAGTTGACATTTACTTTCAATGCATGTTTCTTGACGATGATGTAGAAAACTATAAGACTAATGTGAAGGATCAGTTTTTTGCTTTATATAGAGTCTATGAAGCCAAATATGGCACCGTTCCTCGCTCAGGGCCTTCCCAACCATCCAAAAACGTAAGTAAGAAGGCCAAACATTTATTTTCACAAGCTACTAACTTGATTTCAAGGTTTTCAGGTGATTCATCAATCAGGAGAACGCAAAGCGACGTCTCGGAGTTGCAGATGTACCTGAGTTACGACTTCACCAAAGGCATGGACGACGATGAGATAAACAGCCTCGACCTCCTTGCATGGTGGAAACAACAAAGCTCGAAGCATCCAACTTTGGCGGCAATGGCACGAGACATTCTTGCTATCCAAGTTTCCTCCGTCGCCTCCGAACGAGCTTTCAGCGCATCCGGAAGGGTTTTAGACGATAGAAGAACAAGTCTAAAACCCGAAACACTAGAAATGTGCGTGTGTTTCAAAGATTGGTTGGATGCGGAAAATCGCTCACAAGACCGTTCTTACGACCACAACGACAACGAAGAAGGAACCTCTGCTTCCGGTTCGGGTTCGGCTAGTTCCCAATCTATGCAACTAGCCGATGACCTTGAAGGCGAAGGCGAAGACGAAGACGAAGACGAGCAAGAAGAAGGAGAAGAAGAATAGACAATTATTGTATATTGTACGATTTTAAAAATATCAATTTTATCATTTTCCAATTTTTGTTTAATACCATCATTGTATGATTTTTATCATTGTTATCATTGTACAATTTTCTCAACTCAAGTAATAATAATATAAAGTACGCATTATTCACATCCAAAGTCCAATTTGCCTTTTTTCCCCGTTTTGTTACAATTTGTAAATTCATATTAAAATAAAATAAAATTATACCAATTACTAATAAATCATAAACATTAAATTTTAAAGTAATAGTATAAAGTAAATATATAAATATAAATATTGAATATACAAATTATAAAACATAAATATTCAACTTATAATTATAAAATTCATAATTTAATAACTTATAACTTATAAGTTATAAACTTATAAGTTACCTTATAAAACTTATAAGTTATAAACTTATAAGTTACCTTATAAAACTTATAATTATAATTTTATAACTTATATACATTATAAACTTATTAATTTATAATGTTGTCATAAAAAAAAAAATAAAAAAAAAAAATAAAAAAAATTGAAAACTGCACCAGCCCGCAGGCCGGCACGTGGCCGGCACGACACGAGCCCGCCAGGCACGAGGGCCGTGCCGTGCCGTGGGCTGGCCTGTGAAAATGGCCGGCACGGCACGACACGAAATCCTGGGCCCGCCGGCACGAACCAGCCCGTGGCCCGCCAGGCACGACCCGCGGCGGCCCGGCACGGCACGGTGCCCAGGATTAGTGCTCTTGATTACAACTTTACAAGCATACAACCAAGGCAGAATCCATACATTATTTTCATGAGCTAGTCTATCTAATCTAAAACTTTTACCTAAATAAATGAAAACATAACTCTATTAATTGTTAAAAAAAATTACTGGCGATAAAATCTCACCAGCCCTCCCTTTGTCTTGTTGGTTAGGATCTTTCCAGATCTTTAACCAGGTCAGGGGTTCGAGGGTTGGTAGGAGGAGAAAGAGAGAAAGAGTTGAAAAAATGTCAGAGGTATTTCAAAATACCTCCTTTTTGTTTTTTTCAACAAGAAAGAAAAGGCTTATCCAAATTCTGAGCTTCCACTCATTCATTCATTCATTCATTCACCCTTAATCACTGATTCATTAACAACCCACGTTGCCCGCCCTTTTTCTATCTCCTCAAACTTCACCTTCTGTTCCAGGTTCTCTCTTTATCTCTACTTTCTCCTTTTAATTTCATTCTTTGTTCATTTATCTGTAGAATTATATGTCTATTCATTTTATAATCTTGATGTTATTTATATATGTGTATGATAACTCGCTTAGTTGGTTAAAGTTTTTGGAGGTATAGATTTCGTTTATACATCACTGCCCGACTTTCTATATGCCAATTTAATAAAATATTAGTGTGGGATTTAATTTTTTGTTATGTATCCTATGAAAAACTCAAAAACCCCATTAAATTGCTTTGTTACTTATTATTTTGTTGAATTTGATAAATAAAAGAAAGAACAAAAAAAAATTCTTCTTTGATTGATTTTGGGACTTTGTGATGTGGGTATATGTACAATTCATCTAATTGTTCTGTATTTGGTAGGTAGGTGACAGTTAAGTGGCTAAGAGAAGATAATTACTGAAGAGCGCCTAAAAAGGGTGTCTGGCATTGCTAGATTTGGCTTTTTTTGAATTATGGAATTTTGTATATAAGTTGGATTGGTGATAGTGTTGCAAAGAATAATTAACATGGCATTAGTTGCACGATCGATATGTTTATCCTACGACGATTTTGCTGGTATGTGCAACAATGTTTCACACCCGAATTTTAAGAAATGGGTTCGATTGAGGAAGCCATTTCTTGTCCAAGATGATGTTAGAATGAAGATAGGGTTTAATGAGAGGAAGGTTTCATACAGTAAGTTTATTGGAGCTTCAAAAAAATTCCATCATCGAAATCCAGCAAAATCAGGTCTTATTTCATGTGGGTGGGAAGTGAAATCCTCGAAGGTTATGTCCAATGCCGTCATTCCTAAGGTACTAAACGCTGTACGTGTAGGATAGCTTTAGTTACGTTAGGTGAGGGTAGCTGATTCTAACAGTTTCTTACTGAATCTTTACCAGAAATGGGATCTCTTGAAGTTGAAGGTTGTAGAAGTGACGGCTGTAGTTGCGTGCACATTTTTGGTCATGTCTCCGGCACAAGCTGTTGATGCTCTTAAAACTTGTACCTGTTTGCTGAAGGAATGCAGGTAAACAATATTGAACCATGTTTCTGGTGATCCTGAAATAGTGAAATCAGAGAAACTATCTTTTGAGCTAAACCAATTTAGAGGGAACAGAATATGGCATGTGCAGTAATTCCTTTGTAATTCATAAAGTTTGTTCTTGGTAGACTTAACTTATACAATAACATGAAGCAGTAGTACAAGAAACTTGATGTCTAGACAATATGTCATGTGAAAACATAGGGATCACGACAAAAGAACATTGCTTTTCTCAGGCTAGATAGAGGGTATTGGTTTTCTAGTTACTGTGGGTTATTGTTGTTGATAGTTTGTTTAAAAGATTTGCACCTTTGTCTGATTTGTTCAATATTCTGAGTAGAGTTGAACTCGCCAAGTGCATTGCAAATCCATCTTGTGCAGCCAATGTTGCTTGCCTGCAGACCTGCAATAATAGGCCTGATGAAACTGAATGCCAAGTAAGTTCTTAAAAATATCTATTGGTTGAACTCAGACCCTTCTCTACTTCAATAGAAAGAGATCAACTCACATAAACTTATATTTGTATATCAGATCAAATGTGGGGACTTGTTCGAGAACAAAGTCGTCGATGAGTTCAATGAATGTGCAGTCTCTCGAAAGAAATGTGTGCCTCGGAAGTCTGATGTTGGAGAATTTCCAGTTCCTGATCCTAGTGTGCTTGTTAAGAGCTTCAACATAGCAGATTTCGATGGGAAGTGGTTTATAAGTAGTGGTTTGAACCCAACATTCGACGCTTTTGATTGCCAGTTACATGAGTTCCATGTGGAAGATGGGAAGCTTGTTGGAAACTTGTCTTGGCGAATAAAAACACCAGATGGTGGATTTTTCACCCGTTCTGCTGTGCAGAAATTTGTGCAAGACCCCTCCCAACCGGGGATACTGTATAATCATGACAATGAATATCTTCACTATCAAGATGATTGGTAAACTTTTACTACTCCTTGAGTATATATGCTTTTTGAAAGTAAATTCCATCCATCTTTAGCTTGAAGCATTTTGAAACTCTGAGACAGGCTTTCTTTAATGGGTGTTATTTTTCTTGTCTGCTCAACCATGACATTCGTATCCATGGTTTTGAAGTTCGTTGCTTAACTCAGACTCACAATCCTAGAAGCATACATTAGGGACATTGGAGAGGAATAGCATGAGAAGTTGACACTAAAATGTTATGCTCCGTACTATTTTAACTTTGAGAATGATAAAGATAGAGTTTCTTTATTGTGGGTTAAGATTCTAACTGTTGACATTATTTTAAGTCAATTGGAGTTATGAGTATCATTAGTCAATGAAAGTTAGCTGTATTATTCTGATAAAGTATTTTAGCCGGGAGCTTTATTGTCATGTAGGTACATCCTATCTTCCAAAACTGAAAATCAACCAGATGACTACATACTTGTATATTACCGAGGCAGAAATGATGCATGGGATGGCTATGGTGGCGCTTTTCTTTACACAAGAAGTGCAACTGTGCCTGAAACTACTGTGCCAGAACTTGAGAGAGCAGCTCAAAGTGTTGGACGAGACTTCAATAAATTCATCCGGACAGACAATACCTGTGGGCCTGAGCCTCCGCTTGTTGAGAGGCTGGAGAAGAAGGTGGAGGAAGGAGAGAGAGAAATCATTAAGGAAGTAGAGCAATTTGAAGGAGAGGTGGAAAAGGTTGGGAAGACTGAGATGACATTGTTTCAGAGGCTAACAGAAGGTTTTAAAGAACTTCAAAGAGATGAGGAATACTTCCTCAAAGAATTAAACAAGGAGGAAAAGGAATTACTGGATCAATTACAGATGGAAGCGGGCGAGGTGGAAAAACTCTTTGGACAATCATTGCCCATAAGGAAGCTTCGGTAAAATTTGAGGCGAAGGTAACGAGCTTGTCAAATTGTTTGTCATTGTTCGAAATGAACCTATACTTGAAAAGATTTTAAATACTTTTACTGGTTTTTTTCTTGCTCACATACGATTTGTTAGATAATGAAGGTTCATATTCTTTTGTGTATAACTTGGATCTTCAGAGTATCCGATAGATCTGCTTCTTAAACTTCAAAAGAATTCCCGGTGTAAGAAAATACTGGGAGAAAACATTGAAGAAGCAATTTTAAGCTTTCCAATACTCCATTTTATTTGTATTTATCCACAAAAACTAACAGATCTTCGAAATCATACATTTGTGTTCTGGGGCAGAATCTAATGTATATATTTGTACTCTGTGTTAGCAGTCAGACAATAGAAATTCTTTACTTTCTTTGAACATGAAAGGTAGAAGATGAAAGAAAATAGAGATTGATTGTTTCAAAAACTGAAAAGTGAAAACTCGCTTAGTAAACAACTTCAGAATTCAGAATGCTACAAGGCGTACAACTGATGTGCACAGCACTACAATGTATTTTATTAAAGTAAACAAAATTGTCATTGTGCTCACCCTTCTGCCTACATGCCTAGCACTTCTAACAATTTCAGTACAAAAAAGGCCAATTCCATATATAGATGCTTACAAAATATCAAGTTTTTCAAGAGGAGTCAAGACATAAGGGAAGAACTAGAAGGACAAAGGAATGGTGTCGTAATTGGATCAAACAAACACAAGTTGTAAGGAAACTTGGAAAGAAATCTTGCAACCAAGATCTGGCATTTGCCCCTCACTCAAAATAGCATGATTCCAAACTCCTCAATGCCTGATGCTTAGGGTATAACTTGAGAATACGATGAAAAGAGAGACAAACTGTTAACTTTTTTACCAGCCAAAAAAAGCTCTTTTTGTCTATGCTCAACAATCAGTTTTAGAACAATAAGATGGATAGCCGTATAATGCATTAATGCCTTCTCACGAATATCACCTGGTTTTAAGATGCCGTAGCTGTGGACTTTCTTTATGAGGTTGCTCAAAAACTCGATGATTATCAAATCTGTCTGGGCTACTGGTGGCTTGTTCTTGGAATCCATTATTCTGTAGAGGAATGTGCGTGTCTTTCATGTGTTTTGGAGACCCATTTTCTTCCTCAGATTCACTGCTGCTTCCTGAGCTTGAGGAACTTGAGCTTGGTTCTTGTATATGTTGCTGCTGTTTTTGTTGTTGTTGTTGTTGTTGCTGCTGCTGTTGTCTGACATCTGTAGCAGCAGAAAGTACTGTCTGATTATTACTGTCTGAATGGCTATTTTCTCCTTCCGGTTTTCTAGTACCATTTTTCTTCGCACTTAAACTTGGTTCCTTAAATGTCACAACTGGCTTTCTTCTACGAGAACCTTTAGCATATGTTGGTGAAGATCTTCTACTACTTCCATGTTTCGAAGATCTATATCCAGCATCAGATTGCATGCTGCTGTCAGTACTTCGGGCCGAGTGCAAACTGTAATTAGCAATTGAATCTATTGATCTTTCTGGATCTTCAAGCTCTGTGGTTTCAGCATCATCATAATTGGTATTACCACCTCCACTATCTGAGTCTGATGTGTAAATGATGTGTTCCTCTAAAGTATCAAAGCTCTGTCCTCTCCCTGAATATAGACTACTACAGTCTTTCTCTCCCAATTCTACTTTTTGATAACTTCCTCCATTCCGCTGATCAGAACCACTTTGGGTACTCTCACTATCATCATACCGTAAACTGTCATCTGATTGGGACGGTTTATTCTTTTTGGTCTCAATTTCATAGAGCATCTTCTGCTCTGATGGCGGGGCATTTGCTGGTGTGGCTGAAGCAGGAGCAGTACTTGGTTGAGGTACTGCCAGGAAACTAAGAGCAGCAACAACATCACCAATCAAGGGTCGGACAGATGATTCTTCTTGAAGGCACATTGCACAAATTCCAACTGCTTGGTTTAGACTTGTCAGTGGAAAATTGTTATTTAGTCGTGGGTCTGCCAAATCTGAAAATCTTTTAGGATCCCTAAATATTGGTTGTGCCTGATGATACAGTTACAAATAAATCAGGTCAGGATAATTCGTCACTTTTGTCACCCTAAATCAGAGTGATTAAATAAAGCTTACCCATGTAACTAGATTTTGCTCATCATTTGGTCTAGTCGTGTCAATGGCTTTTCGTCCAGTGAGAAGCTCTAAAAATACAACTCCAAAGCTATATATGTCAGATTTGAGCGTAAGCTCACCACCACTTGAATACTCAGGTGCAGAATAACCGTAAGTTCCCATTACCCTTGATGTTGGGTTTACCTTACCTCCACCTGCTCCAAGCTTGGCAAGACCAAAGTCAGACAGTTTTGGTTCATAGTTTTCATTTAGTAGAATATTTGATGGTTTTAGGTCACGGTATATGATAGGGGGATTGGCCTTGTCATGCAAATACTCGAGTCCATTGGCTGCACCCAAAGCTATTTTCATCCTGGTGTACCAATCCAGTGGTTTCTTGTCAGGATCATCACCTGCAATTTGCAGAAGTTACAAAGCATTAAGTTGTGAAAGATGTTTGCACTATACAAGTACTAAAAGCAAAGAAAAGAAGAAAAGTGACTGCAACAGCTATTATGAATCCTGCAGCTTCTGCATATATATTAAAATGATGCAGAAGGCAGGAAAACCAGTAGAAGAGAAGATAGGATACTGATTAACCACTAGAAGGATGCAAAGTCAATTTACCAAACAATAGATTCTCCAGAGATCCCATCTGCAGATATTCATACACCAGAAGCCTCTGATCTCCGTCAGCACAGTAGCCAATGAGACTGACCAAATTCGCGTGTTGGATCAGACTGAGCATCAGGACCTCAACAAGAAACTCCTTATTTCCTTGCATTCCATTTCTGTCTAGCTGCTTTACAGCAACAACCTACAGCAACCAACCATTAAAATGAGGTCAACAATCGACTAGATAAGAAAACAAATCCAGCAAAGAAAGGGAATTTAGGACACCGGTTAGTGATTACCTGGCCAGAAGACTGAAGCTTCCCTTTGAATACTCTTCCAAATCCACCTTCACCTAAAAGACATTCCTGCCGGAAATTTTTTGTTGCCATTGCCAGCTCCCGGAAGGTAAATGTTTTTGCTACAATAAGATATGTAAGGAAATTTATCATTAATTTTGCTGCAGCAAAATAATGAGGGAGTTTTGTTTCAAGTAATGATCCTAGTTGAGAAACTGCCTAAGATTGATATAGTAATAGATGATCTATCATCTATACTTATCCTTCAATACATACATTGAAGGATAATTCTGGTTATTTACGTAGTACATGTTTGAGGAGCACAAACCTAAACATAGTACATTACAGCACTAGAAACTAAAGCTTTGAAGCTGTGAAAATTTGTCTAGGATATACAAAAATGCCAGATATACTGATAAGATGAAGCCATGCTTTATATTTAGCAGAACCAACCTTAGAAACCCTTTAATGTCATAAGTCAACCTTCCACTAAAAGGAGGCTAGTTCCCTCATGGCGCGTAATAAATTAACTCATTGAGCTATTAGGTGACCTCAAATCCTCTTAATCATCCAACATGTAGCTACAAAACCAACACTAGAAGCTAAGTTTCTACTATGAAATAGTCTGTTTTTGTCATCTACCCTGAAACATAATTGTATGGATATCACCTAATCCCCACTAGCTCATCCAATAAAATCTCTAACACAGAATTTCATAAACAATAAAGCAGAATGTGAACAGATATCTTGAACAGAGGAATCATGTCAAACAATCAATTTAGTACAATGTCTTCAAATGCTACCCAGGGCCGTAGAAGAGGGAGTGCAACAAAAAACTACAAGAGAGGAAGGAGAGAAAGGATACCTTTCGACGAAGAAGTAACTGCCTCTTTGGGTTCAATATGAGCAAGACTTTCTATCTTAGGAGGAGGTGGTGGAGGATCAGTGGGTTCTTCGTCGTCATCCTTGTTGAAGCACGGTAGGCAATTCATGTCGATCACTCAGACCCCTGATCCCCGTTTTCGTCGTCGTCAAATATGATGATTTTTCTTTAATCTCTAAAGAGAAAGGAAAAATCCCAGAATCCCAACAACTCAGATTCATCCAAAAACAACCAAGTTCCTTCCAATATTCAGAATCTGATTATAACCATCATTCATTCCGATGACACAATACATCACAACCCAAAATTCAAACCATGTCTAAACAAAAATCACAATAATTCTATCTTGTTCAGATGAATGTAGGTAGAACAACGAAGGGCCTCCGACGGTGAACGGGCAAAGAAGGACCTCAATCAAGCAATCAAAACCAATGAAGAAAGGAAAAAAGACATTGACAAAATTTGTTGGGGGTGTGAAAAGTCCCGAATCTTGGGATGATGAAAAAGTTTGGTTATTTTTTTTTGGGAAATTTTTTTAGGAAATCATCCTGAGAAAAATAAGGAAGATATGGGTGGAGTATGGTGGTAGACATGCATGCACGCTCTAATTGTCTCAATTATGTAAATTAGTTTCAATAATATTATATGAATTATAATAATTGTATGAAACCAAGCCGTTGAAATTCAAAATTCTGGTATGTTTTCTTAACTCCCTCCCACTCTTTTTTCCAACAAACCACCCCTAGCCAAGTCACCCCACTATTAATTCTTCAGGAGTTGTCTTTTATTTGTTACATTTACACCTGATATGTATCATGGGACAGGGTCATGTTTGTATCAATCAAACCTGTAATTTTAGGTTGGAAAAAGTGGGTTTTCCGAGGCATTTTTGAACTAAGTTGAAAATTTAACCAAAATATTAGTTTTAGCGAGTCGCTAATCTTAATTAGCTCTACTTAAATCAACATATTAACTTATCTTATTGGCATTTAAATATAAGTTACTACATAATATTTTTACGCAACATTATTGTCTGACGATATCATATGATCATTTACGATAGAAAAGCAAGTGTTAAAAAAATTGCAATGGTTCAAGTCACGTAAAACAGACAAAGTAATGAAAGTATGAGGTATGACCAAAGTTAGAGCAAGCTATAAAAGCCGGTTCAATAATTTTCTTTTGGCCAAGTGAGTTTGTAGCATTCTTTCAAAAAAAAAGAGAAAAAAAAAAAGGTGAGTTTGTAGCATACCATTTGTTACTAATAAAAGAACATAAAAAAGAAAAGATAGTTATCACTTCTCATTGTCAATCGATCAAACATTAGGATACACCAAATCAATACTGATACAAATCTGAACAAAAGGCAAACTTGCCCTACTCAATGGGTTAGTGTCCGCTATCCATGCTGCTGTGACTCCGAAGAGTCCGAACACAGCACCTTTAGATGTACCTTTAGGCATCAGTTGGGTAGTTTTTTGTGTGAACCCTAAATGAAAGACTTTTAAAGAAGATATACAGCATAATCTATAAGTGTAGTTAAATACAGTAAATAATGATTTAACAATCTGATCAATACCCCAACTTCATGTCCAGATCTCGGATTAGTCACCCAAATAATTTTACTGTACAACTAGTTGTAACATGGACGGACATGAAATCAAACACTGGAATCTGAGATACATAGTATAATTTATTTACAAATGCAAGGATATACAATACAGGCAATGTATACACAGAAGAGAAATGTTAATGATAAAACAAATATAGATCAAGTTCAAGATAAGCAGATTTAGATACTTTCATTTGAAGAACAAAGTTTTACATTGAGTAATCCCAATAATCAAAGGCAGCAGTAGTTGAGATATTTAAGGTGTTATCATTTGATATACATCAGAAAAGTTACAACTTCGAAATATTCTTAAAAGTTTATTTCCCTTTGTGACAACTTCTTCCCATCAATTAGAATACATAAAACCATCAGGGGTCATTTCTGCAAGTGTGGAAAACATGCACCAATGTCGTGTTTTGGGTGCTTATTTTCAGCATGCTCGCGGCATTTCACCTCTGTAGTAGTACACATAAATGTCTGCATGCATACCTTGCACTGAATTCACCAATCAAATGTTAAGACCAACAAATATACATTCTAAGAGGGCTCAGTAACTTTTAAAACGTAACATCTACGAAGTATCAACAAAGTCCTATCTAAAACAATGATACTGCAACATGACACTGACTACAACTCCCAAACATCTACAGAAACACCAAACATAAAGCCACACACAAACAAGCAAAAATTAAAGAACAATACCCCCAACTATAGAATCATTTAAATTCTTCCAATCACCATATTTAACAAGTAGCAGATGCAGCTTCCCTCTGGCATCATCAGTTCTCAATGATAAGAAAGCAAAAGTGTTGATTCAATAACAGCAAGGATGCATATAAAATATGCAGAATGCCTGTTAAAACATGTTCAGCATAATTTGTATTCAGAATAACAAACTCATTTACACAAACCATTCTCATGTTTGCAAAGACCAGGAAACACTGCCAAATTTGTGGTGTTCTCCGACATTACTAAGGAAAAATATATTGTGGTAAAAAATTTAACAATAAATATAAAAAGAAAAATACAGAGCTCTATGTCATCCCAATATATCAAATGCAGCAAAAACAGCAGTGTAATTTTTGCAAACAGAGTTACCATAAAACATGACCTATTTAAATAGATTCTTTGAGCTCATTGTTTTAAATAAGAAGAATAACCTACTTACGAGCATAAACACATCGATTAACATTGAAAGCCTCCTCCTCTCAGTATATAGCCAAATCTAAAGGGCGCATGCAGTATAACTGATGTAAGTTTAACCTTGCATGAAGTAATTAGGTAAGCATAAAGAATTATGTATAAGCTGCTAGCTAACCTAGGCTGGACAGCCAATATCTTCCTCTTTGTTCAGAAGAATGATAAATGTCTACTCATAAAGAAATGTTGTACCAAAAATCCAAGATAGCAAATAATCATCGGAAATGATAAAAGGTTGAAGGCACACTTTAGCACTACGTATATCCAAAGATAAGCTTAATTTCATACTACAAGTCTACAACCAAGCAAAAACTTCACGACCACACCACCCCACCCCACCCTACCACCCTTCTCAAAGCAACAGCACAACATCAACTTCAATAGGCAGCTTGTAGATGGATAAATCAGCTTGTTAGTGGAGCAGCATCACTGGACTATGGTTGATTATCTAATAAATGCAGAATGCTTCTATCAGATTCACTTAGTTCAGAACTTTTTAGCGCATCTGATAGTACGATGTCTACTACAAGACGGGGGGTGAATTGTAGTATATAGAGAATAGCGAACATTTTGCGGAATTAAACAATGTAAGAAAAGAGAGAACACATGATATAGGCTTTTCAAATATTTTCACTATGTAAAGACTCTTTAACAAAGGTGAAACTTCTGCCTACACTTAGGTACACAAGTATCCCAGCTCAGTCCCTCTACCGCAGCTTAACTCTCTTATATGATTCGACTCTGAATCACTTACAACCCTCTAACAAACTCACTCAAGTCTCTTAGTTACAATTCTCTCAAACCCCAATCCCAAATTACAAAAGTAATTACAAGACTTTTCCTAATGCACTAGAGAAGATTAAGACATAAAGGAACTCATCACTCTTTTATATTGAACGTGAAAGCTCTTAGAAAATTTAAGCTCAATGAACTGAATGTTTCTCGTTGTTGTCCATTGTACTTCAAATCAGAATCTGTTGCATGCTTTTTATAGAGAGATGAGAAGCCTCAACCATGTTCCCACTCCTCCCATGATCTCACGTACACCTTAACTTTGGGAGCGTTGAGGAAGTGAGGAATATGGTCTCCCTGACTTTTCTCTCTCTCAAGCATTCAACGGCTTCCTTAAAAATAGGTAACAACTTTTACTTAGTCTAATAATCAATTAAAGATATCTATTAAAGATATTTATTATTTTAAAAAGATAAAACTTTAAATAATTATTTAATCTTAAAATAAAAAACTTATCTTTTAATTAAACAATTATTTATCTTTTATTTATTTACAGAAAATATATCTCTTTAAATTCTGATTTTATTTTATCCTTTAATTAAGGAATAAAAACTGATTTAAAGTCTTACGTAAACATTTTCTGATTAAAACATTAAGTTCCTTACTAAGTTCTTTTCTGCACATAAAAACTCTAGTGCTTACAGTGAATACTAAGGATTGGAATTTGTCTTCTTCATCTTGAAAGCTTGCATACGAATATCGAAGCTTCCAATTTAGTTGCTCCTACTCCGGTATAGATATTATTATCGCCTGAATCTTTCCATTCAACCAAAGACTATCAAACACCATTAGTCAAAGCTTGTTTGTTTGTCAATAATCAAAATACCAAGAGGGTAACTGACTAAAGACTTATTAACGCACTAAAAGACTTAAAGAAATAAACCAAAGACCTTAGACATTCAGAGTATATATTATATTAACAGGAAACTTAGCATAACACTTGAAACATACCTCATGAATCGTTGAGCCTGGTAATGGTAATACTTTAGCCTCCATGAAGTTTGTCCTTTTCCCCCTTTTGGCACTATCAAAAGAACAGTATGCTATACTCCCACTACGCTACGGAGGGGGTAGTAAGCTCATATATAGCATAGTTAAGGCAAGTTATATACCAAGCAAGAAACATTATGCACATCATTCCTTCTCGTCCACCTCCTTGAAAGCAACTTTGTTAATAGTCTCAAGGATTTCCTTGTGACTTGCTGTAATTCTAGCCTCAGCAGCTGCAATTCGTTTATCTTGTGCCTCGATCATGATTTTCACCTGCTCTTGAATTTGATCACCCATAGTCTTCACCATTCGAGCCATGTCATCCAACTTTGCCATCACTGTTGAAGATAAGTTGGCAAGATCTGCCGAGCATTTGTTCCAGCAAAGGCAATAAAGCCAAAAGGCTGTGATGGAGGAGGAGGCTGGTTAGGAGAAGGTTATTTTGGTGGTGGTGGATCGGGAACAGAGGAGGGTTCCGATTCAAAAGGAACATGAGCAGCAGGAAAATCTGGTCAAAATAGTCAGAGGAGCTAGTATCCTCTACATTGACACGCTCAGAAAAGGATGTTTTGACAAAAGTTCTTTTACTCCTTCTAAGTCCCTTCTGAAACACGGGAATAAAAATTCTCTCTTCTTCACTCTCAGTATCCGTACTGGTTTTCCCCTCAATGTACACCCTCTCCAACCCCCTTGCTATCGTCTCCCTTACTGCCATCCCCTTCACCCTTTTCTTCCTTACTCTCAAGATTAGGTTCATCACCCTCGCCAAACCTGTCCTTCCTCTTCTTTTCTTTCCCTTCCTTTTTTGTTTTCTGTTTTCAATCCTTCGGCATAAGCGTTGAATCCGAAACTCCTACCTACCTAAAACCAGATTTGCTTAGGCTAGGGTTGGAAATTGAGGGAGGGAAAATTCAATTTATCCCACAAACGAAGGATGGGAAACAGAAAACAAAAAAGGAAGGGAAAGAAAAGAAGAGGAAGGAGAAGGTTAGCAAGGGTGATGAACCTAATCTTGAGAGTGAGGAAGAAAAGGGTGAAGGGGATGGCAGTAAGGGAGACGGTAGCAAGGGAGTTGGCGAGGGTGTACATTCAAAGGGGGAAAGTAAAGAGTGTGCCCATTCTGAGGGGGAAACCAGTACGATACTGAGAGTGAAGAAGAGAGAATTTTTATTCCTGTATTTCAGAAGGGACTTAGAAGGAGTAAAAGAACCTTTGTCAAAATAACCTTTCCTGCTCCGAGCCTGCCAATGTCGTGGATACTAGCTCCTCTGACCATTCTGACCCATATTTTCTTGCTGCCATGTTTCTTTTGAATCGAAACCCTTCTCTGTTCCCGATCCACCACCACCAAAACAACCTTCTCCTAACCGGCCTCCTCCTCCATCACAACCTTTTGGCTTTGCTGCCTTTGTCGGAACAAGTGCTCCTGTTTTCCAATTTATCTTCAACAGTGATGGCAAAGTTGGATGAAATGGCTCGAATGGTGAAGACTATGGGTGATCAAATTCAAGAGCAGATGAAAACCATGATCGAGGCACAAGAAAAACGAATTGCAGCTGCAGAGGCTAGAATTACAGAAAGTCACAAGGAAATCCTTGAGACTATTAACAAAGTTGCTTTCGAGGAGGTGGACGAGAAGGAATGATGTACATAATGTTTCTTACTTGGTATATAACTTGCCTTAACTATGCTATATTTGAGCTTACTACCCCCTCCGTAGCGTAGTGGGAGTATAGCATATTGTTCTTTTCATAATGCCAAAAGGGGGAAAAGGACAAACTTCATGGAGGCTAAAGTATTACCGGGCTCAACGATTCATGAGGTATATTTCAAGTGTTTTGCTAAGTTTCCTGAATATCTAAGGTCTTTGGTTTCTTTCTTTTAAGTCTTTTAGTCAGTTAATAAATCTTTAGTCAGTTAATAAATTTAAGTTCTTATGCTTGTTTTTAATTCTATGTTTTTAAGTTTTCTCTTGCATGCCTAGACGATTTTTATTTGCCTAAGTTTGTCGGTGTTTGTCATCATCAAAATGAGGGAAAATTGTTAACCCTTTTGGTTTTGATGAACAAATTGACAATCTTGACTAATGTATGTTTTAAGTCTTTGATGAATGAAAGGTTCAAGCAACAATGTTCGGTCCGGAGTAGGAACACAAATTAATTAAGGAATGCGGAGCAGCATTCATGAAAGCACCTCGTACAATTTCACATTCTAGAATAATTGTAAGCACTTGAAATATAAGTTGGTTTGGAACTCGGTGAGGCACGCTATTAAGGTTAAAATAAATAACGCAAAATTGGAATATATAATTGTTTTTGAAGAATTATGATAAACCTGTTTTTAATAAGTTTGTAAAAAGATATTTTAGTGTTTAATAAATAAATTATTTAAATTGATTTATTATCTTTTAATAAGCCTACCGTTTTGATGATAAATTCAATCTAATTTAGTTATTATCCTTTTAGCAAATTTATCTACTTTATATTAGTTTTTAAATAAAGTATTTTATAAAATCTCTTTTTAAACAAAAATATCTTCTTTGATTTAGTCAAAGAAACCGTTTTATCATATTCCTCTATTTAGTTTTCTTCAAAGCAAAAATATAGCAAGTTGTTGAGATCATGGTGGATTGGTGAGTAAGTTTAGGAAACTTCCCATGATCACCACTTGTCACGGTGACTCCACATGTTAGTGGGAGTGTTGACATGTGTACGTGATTATAGTGGGAAGTTAATGACTAAGTTTACTCTATCAAAACCCATGCAATCAATCTCAGCTCCAGTCAGTAATTAGCTAATAGCGTGAAGAGAGTTTTAAATTACTTCTTATATTCTCTAGTGCATTAGGTCTTGTATTACTTATTGTAATTAAGATCTTGGGGTTTATGTGAGAGCTGTAACTTGTGAGGTAAAGGAAGTTCCGGAGTCGAAACTTCTGCGAGAGTTGGGAACAAGTTCTGTTCTTATGGAACTTGAACTGGGTTTATTACTCACTTGTAAAAGAGTTTGATTTACATAGTGGAAATTCAGAAAAACCCATATCATTTCTCTCTTTAGTTTTACATCGTTTAAATTCCGCAAAAAGTCTACTACTTTACCTAAACTACAATTCACCCCCCCTCTTGTAGTTACTATCTAAAACTTCAGCATCTATAGACCATAGAGCACAGTAATAAATGGCTCCGGCATATTTAATTATTTATGGGGGCTGGTGAAATTTTGGCAGAATATGACATTCACAAGAAGAACTTAACGGATTAGCACCACGACTCTTCACAACACGTTTTGGGCTTTAGTCCATACGAGACTTGGCCAACAGGAGCTGGTGAAAATCGATTCATTTTTATTATCTCCACATCGCTTAATTGAAGTAATGGCATATTTAGAAATTTACTCATACTATGGTGACAACTTTTTTGGATATCAAATTTTATATGAGACTGTTAACTTCAACAAAGGTCGCAAAAATTATCACGACAAAGTTAATATGAGCGCTCTCATATTACTAATTTATCCAATTCGAAAGACCAAGCTACATCGCAATAAATAACAAGATTAATATTGGACTATACTATCTCTTGAAATAAAATTATATTCGGAGAATATTAACGTAAAGAGTGATCAAATGGATGACAATCTTGAAATCATAACCTGCTGAACTTTCAATATTTACAAAGGATCAATTCAACAATTACAGCTAAATTCAGTATCACAATGATTCATAAATTATTATTTCAGCTTAATTGTAGCATCATAAACCAAAATTAATCAAAATAAATAAATAAAAATCAACTGCAAAATCAAAATACCTGGATACTCATAGCCTTTTTGTTTGAATCTAATTGGCTTCCTGCAACAAATTAAAAAAAAAATTAATCAAAGCTCACAAAAAATTCAGATAAATAACCCAAGTACAATAATTTTGAATTACTAATAAAAAAAATAAAAGAAATTAAAACCTTTGGAAGGCTTATTCTTCTCCAAATTTTTCTCGCGAGCAGTCTTGGATTTTTGAGCGTTGCCTCCCCCCATTTTTGTGAGAAATCGATGAAAGCAAAACCCTAATTTTCGCAAAATTTGCAGAGAGAAGAAGGTCACCCAAGTTTTAGAACAAAAGAACGCGGTTGGTGGGACCACAATCTCTACTGTGATCCACTTTGATTTTATCTTATTTTTATCGGATTTTTCACCAAATACCACCGAGTTAATGCGTAATTCACCATATACCACACAAAATTTTCTAATTCACCATATACCACTGAGTTAATGTATATTAACACAGAATGCCCTTTTTGTTAACTGTGGTTAGTCTGTCGTTAACGCCGTTAATAATTAAGGTTAATTATGCCACGTGGCTGTCACATATTGGCTCTTATTAATATTATCTAATTAATTAGTTAAATAAAGAATTAAAAAAAAAACAGCCACCACCTCCTCACTCCACCAACCCCGACACCCCCTTCCCCCACCAGCCCAGCTCCCCCTCCCTGCCGGCGGCCTTGCCCAGCCTCCTCCCTCGCCGGCGGCCTTGCCCAGCCTCCTCCCTCGCCGGCCTTCCAGAGCTCCCCCTACCCCTGCCATCTCCCCTTCCCGTCCTCCTCCCAAACCACCAACGTCTCCCAGCCAACCACCACCCTATCCTAACATCCCCTGCTTGCACGAACTATGACTAGAACCCCCATCCACCACCCTATCCCGCCCCCACCCACGCCGGCGCCCAGCCTTTCTCTCGCCAACGCGTCGGCCTCCCTCTCCCCCTGAACCGACAACACTCAAAATCTGCAACCATACAACAACATCAATTCGACTTATCAACATTTTTTTCGAACAAATTCGCTTCTAATTCGACCTTCTCTCTCTTCGTCAAGATTTGATGGGTGGTTTCTTTGCCGTCGATATTCCAATTGGGATTTGCAAGAGGGAAATTGAGGATTTTTTTAGGGTTAGAGAGATCGGGAATCGGGGAAGGGGAGTCCGGCGAGGAAATCGGGAATTGGGTTACAGGTGGGGGATGATTTTCGGGGAAGGGGAGTAAGAGTGGGATGGTCGCCGGCGTAGGGGGAAGGGGTCGAGAATGTCGCCGGCGGGGGGAAGGGGCCAGGGGAGGGCAGTCGCCGGCCATTTGGGAAGTGGCTGGGATCGCAATTGTTGCCGCCAGGGGGATCGATGAAAGTTTGAAGCTTTTTGATTGATTTTGGGGTTCGATTTTAATGGAGAAGAACAGAGAGAAGCTTTAATGGAAAGGGGAAATGGGGGGTCAATTTTTTCAAACTAGAAAAATTATGTTTGGGGGAGTCAACCCTATCAATGGCGCCAGTTAGATGTATAAGGGCATAATGGTAAAGTCCCCCAAACGGCAGACTAACGACAATTAGCAAAAAGGGCATTTTGTGTTAATATACAATAACTGAGTGGTATATGGTGTATTAGAAAGTTTTTGGTGGTATACGGTGAATTATGCTTAAACTCAGTGGTATATGGTGAAATTTCTGTATTTTTATACTCCTCCGTTTCGTATTAATCATAACATTGGAGTGTTTACAAAGTTTAAGAAAATTTATAGGGTGAGACTCAAAAGAGGTTATTTTATAATATAAGATATTGTCCAAAAGAGGACATTTTATAATATAAAGTACTTCCTCTGTTCTTTTTTACTTGACCTATTTCTTTTTTAAACTGATGGTTGAGGCCCAAGATGACGTTTTATACTTTATCACGCCCCCTCACACCACTTAAAAGTGGGGGTGGATGAGATTTGAACTCGTGATCTCTATGCCACGTTGGGTCCGATACCATGTTAGAGGACCAACTCAACCAAAAGCTTAAACTGATGGTTGAAGCCCAAGATTATGTTTTATACTCTATCAGTATTGTTAGTAGGAAAGAGAATTAATCAATAACTATATACTAAAAGACATACCAGCAATGACACGTGTCGATTTCTGGTGTGTTCTTAGTATATTTTTTTAATAATAAATTACTAAATTTTATTTAAGGAAATTATTTTTTTTAAAAAAGTTTGATTTTGTCAACTCTATAGATGAGCAATAATAATTACCATTTTTATATTGATACTCAATTAATTACGAAATAATAAGGAAATATATAATTTTTTTCAAGAAGATGTATTTTTGGTGGAATAAATTTTAAGAATATGATCTTGATCAAATATTCCATGTTACTTCAATTTTGTACAAGATATTAAACAATTTTTATATTTTATGCTATAAATAAATTAATTTGTCAAAAGTATTTAAAATAACTTACCGTGCATGGCACGAGACCTAACCTAGTAAAAAAAAAAGTAGTAAAAGTGGAGTTGGTATGAAAGAGTAATAATAAAATATTTGTGAAAGTGGGGTTGGCGAGAGAGAGAAATTATAAAATTGGTGGGTTTATTCCATATATATAAAAGTGTTGCAATTAATATGAAACGAATGTAAAAAGAAAGTGTTACGATTTATATGAAACAGAGAGAGTAGTTATTTTTTGCATATTGACTCACCCAAATAATATGCGGTTGTGCCCACTTGCTAATTAGGGTAATGGGCCAAACAATTATCAAATTGAGATTTTCAAATACTCGTACATATCCATGGCCATATTATAACATTTTCGTAATAGCTAACACATTTTAATTGACACAAATTTAAGAAAAGAGTCGGAGTTAATTGATTCTATTGAATAGTTTATGGTGAAGAGTGTACGATAATTTTATGTTCATAGAAGATATGCTTGTGGGAGGAGAAAGATAGTGAGTGAGATAGGAAATGTGTCAATTATTCAAGAATGAACACAAAGTTGCTGAAAATATTAATTTTACTAATTTTGTGCCCAACCACTTACAAAATAAATTTTTTTATTTGTTTATGTATGTTTACAATTATTAAGAGAAAATAGATAAAAGAGCATATAGGAAATTAAATCGAATTAGAAGGCTAGAAGCTATGCCTTCTCCTTAGAATATACTTGTATAATATACGTAGTAAAGTAGTACAGTAATTCATAGTCAAAAGCATCGAGCTACACCTCAGCCTCGTACAAAAACTATACGAGTCTAGCACATTATTGACTCATTAAGCATAATTTTCATATACTTTACCATGTAACAAGCTTAAGTAAATTTCTCAGATCATAATCTCCCCTTTTAGTTGGATTAAAAAAAAAAAAAAAAATGAAGTACACATTGGATGTAGAACGTTGTCAGCTTTAATTTGTTATTATTTGGATCGTTGGTCAAATTCTATTTTATAATAACATACTTGCTACATTTTGTATACATAATCTTGATGTTTGCAGACGGTTTAAGTGAGATACATCATTTTATCTAGTTATCTTATACGTACATGTTGAGCCTAACTTTTTAGCAAACAAAACATACATTAAAAATGGCTAGAATGAATTAACCATATCATCTAATGTTCTCAAAAATTTCATTATTTGTTAAATTACTACAATGTGTGTGATCATGTAATTTTAGTATTTTACTTACATCTCTCTCATAAATCATAAAGATTGGCAACTATATATAGAGACTAATCAAGCAAGATCATAACCACAATAGCTACTATGAAGTCGTAAAGATCATCGCTCAAGATCATCACCAAAAGAAGCAAAATCATAAAATAAATAAATAAATAAATAAACCATGAAATTAAAGCTTCTTTATGTTGAAAATAATCAAAAGATAAAACATAAAAACAAAAGTTTGGGTGGGTGGGAAGGAGAAAGGGCTCAAAAGAGATAAAGGATACTGTTTTTGAGTCAGCCATTCATAATTTAAAATATAACAGTACACATGTAAGCAATTATAGGCCATCATCTTCAAATTAAAGTTGTGCATGTTAAGGATCCAACAATCTTTTCCTATGAGACCAAACATTGTAGTACAAATATTAAATATACAAAGTACCAAATAATAAATCATGTGTAGCCATAAAACTATCAAGTATGAATACATAATGTTTTATAAACATCACGTTGGAAATTCGACTATACAAGTATGCATGTGTTGTTCTATTATCAACTATGTAATACTTGATTGATTATACTTTTTAATTTACGATTTTATAACTTATACTCCTATCACAATATAAACTTTTCATTTCTTTAAAGCATGTAGTTTTACTAAATGCAATAGTAGTGCAATACTTATTGGTAATTTTTTTTTTTTTTTTTATTTATTTATTTTTTCTTTAATTAAGGTGAGGGAAAAAAAGTAGAAACCATTATAATTAAAATGTGTAGAGAAAACATGAATTGAAATTAATAAAAGATGAAAAAAAAAAAAAAACTTGTACGTATAGAGAGTATATAAGTAGATTCAATTTAAGGAAGAAATGAGAAGTTTTTCTTGTAATGTAGTTTAAGCCCTTAAAGAAAAATGAATTGAACATATATATATTTGGCTCATTTTGTCAAAAATTAATATTTATTCTTTACTAATTTGTCAAAAATGAGCAAATAATTTGTCAAAATGAGCAATTAATTTTTTGCTCATTTGTCAAATGAGCAATTATTTTTTGCTCATTTGTCAAATGAGCAAAAAAATTCAATGCTCCTTTGTCATATGAGCAAACTATTTAATGCTCATTTGTCAAATGAGCAAATGATTCTGGCTTATTTTGTCAAATTAATGCTCATTTGTGAGTATGTTTGAATGTTTTAAATACGTTAGCCTACTAGCTCAAGGGTAGAGCATTGTGCAAATGTACAAAAGATGTGGGTTTGAATCCTACGTAGGTTTATTTATGTAATGTGGAGACACAAGTTTGTATGAGAGTTTAATTGTAACAAAGTTTATATAGTTATAAATCATTTCAAACCATTTATATGCTCATATAATTTAGTATGAATTTGATTATTTTTTTTAATTAATTTTGTTTATAGAAATAACCTATGTAGGAATTGAACCTACATCCCCTATGCATTTGCATCTACCATTTGAGCTAATAGGTTTATCATATGGTCTCTGTTATTCCCAATACACGCCAAGTTGACTTCAAAAGCTCAAATATCTCTTCCACTTCCTGTATTACAGAAGGGTTATTGTTAACATAAATGTATTCAAAAAGATATGCATTATACCAGACAATTCAAAAGATCAAACCAAAGAGAAATATTTGGTAAACTAAAAGGTAATCAAGTGACACGCTACATTTATAAGAAATAAATTAAATCAACTATCTCAATAAAATATGGTCTCCATTCAACTCAAAGATTCTACATGAGTATGGTTGTATAAATACAAATAAAGATCATCACCACCTTGCTATCCTAAAGGAAATGCCAGAACTAAAAGAAATGGACTACTCAAAAAACAACACATATATGGCATTAAGTAGTGAGATTCTAAAGAGGGATTTTCACAGATAAACACCATAAACATAACAGATAATGATATCATTATTAATACAGCATATTGCATATAAACTTCAACTGTCACTGCAATACAATGAATACATTCTAATTAAGTTGCTATATCCAAACACAGGATAGAAAGCGTATAATTACCTTTTTAATCGAACATTTCTGAAAAGCTTCTGTGCAGCAGCCCTGGTGAACATCTTGAAACCACACTACAGGCATACAAAACCCATGATAAGATAAACGCCACACTGCTATTCTGCCACCACGGCATCTGAAGCCTCCACCGCAATGGACAAACATAAAAAAAAAAAAAAAAAAAAAAAAAAAAAAAAAAAAAAAAAAAATCAAAAAGTTTACTCATTATGCAAATAAATTGAAACAAATTCATTAACCCATCAATAAATTTACAAATCCCCTAACCAAATATCAACTCTAAAAATGCAAATAAACCATAAATCTAACCGATTCAAAACAATCAAACATAACCCTAACAGTTCAGAAATGCATATAAAAGATGAAATTTGAAAAAAATAAAACCAGATCTAAATTCTTACCTAAAATAAAATTAGATCTGAAAAACGCTGATGGTGCTCGGTGGGTGTCACCTCGTCGGTGTTGTTGTTGGTATTGCGTTGTTGCTTGGTGGTGCTTGCTCGGTGAGTCGGTGATGCTCCGTGGTTTGCTGTGTTGGGGGCTGCTCGATGGGTTTGTTGTCGGTGTTGTTGCTCGCGTCGGTGGGTTACTGAGGTTGTTGTGGCCAGTGGTTGTTGTGTTGATATATATGTATATATATACACTGATGGTCAAAGAAGTGTCTTAACTTAAACAATAAAGATCGCATAAAATGAAATATATACAAAGTATACACTAGATTATAAGACAAAGAGAGTACTCCAAAATCAATAGATCAATTTAAATAGAATTTTAGATGTAACTAAATTAAATATTACGAAAATTAGACAAAGGCCTTGTTTAGTAAAGAGTTTTTTTTGGAGAGTTTTTAGCTTATTTGAGTCTATTAGAGATTTGACAAAAAAAAAAAAAAAAAAAAAAAAAAAAAAAAAAAAAAAAAACACTAATTTGTGTGGTAGGTAAATAGCTTATTGAATGAGCTTTTTAGGCTCAAAAAGCTCTTATTGATTTGTAATTAACTTATCGAATATTTAGCTTTTTTAATTACTCCGTCCGTTTTCATAATAATCACACTTTGACTGACACACATGTCAATGCAAAACTTTGACCATTAATATTTATAATTATATATTAATGAGAAGTATAAAAGGTTAATATAATGAAATTATACGAAGCTTAATCCAAGAATATTTTACATGGTCTTGTCAAAAAAAAAAAAAAGTTATTTTACATGGCATCATATGTTTCTTGTATATTGATAAAATGTATAGTCAAAGTAATCATATGAATAATGCCAAAGTCAAACTATTGTGATTATTAAGAAACGAAAATAATATTACATATATATATACATTGGAACAAATAATAAATAACAACTATTTACCAAACATTTTTACAAAACTAACTAGTCAAATCAATTAATAAAACTAGTTATATCAATTACAATAAGTATTAGCTACATATTACCAAATAGGGCCAAAATAGAGGTGTTAAAAAATTGGGTCGGGTCTAACATTATATGTGCCCAACTCCGTAAAAAAAGTAACGGGCTTGTCGGACCAAAGCGGGTTTTTTGGATTTTTTTGGACCGGATTCGGGTTTTTAACTAAAAACTAGCTTTTGACCCGTTCGATGCACGAGTTGTTACTTAGGTTATTTTTCTTGAAATGTGTTGCATATTTGTGTTGTATGTGTCGATGTTGTTTTAGAGTTTAATAAGGTATATATACATTATGCATATCGTGGGGTATATATGAAATGACATATTGATTTAAGTTATATTTTAAGTTTAGGAGATGAAAAGACTATTTTATTGCTTATATAATGTGCATTAATTAGTTTAGCTTTAATTTATTATTTTGGAAATGAAACATTTCATTTTCTTACTTAAATTTGCAAGTTTTGGAATGCATAAAGACTTAAACATTATTATTATTATTATTATTATTATTATTATTATTATTATTTTTTCTTAATGAACTTATTTTTACTGAATTGAACTGAACTTATTTTAAAAGAACTGAACTTATTTTTGCTGAATTGAAATTATTTTTACTGAATATTATTTTTTTAATGTGAAGTGAATAGGGCCTAAGTAAAGATTATAAATAGATGTGTTTTGTAATTTGCCCAAATCCGCCCTATTTTCTTATCGAATCGAACCGGACCGATGTTGATCACATCTAGGCCAAAACCACCTTATTTGCGGAGAAATGGAACCTAGCCTTAGTGAGGTTCCTAGTTCCTACACTAGAACAAATGTGAATCTAATCCCTTTTTACAACCTTTGAATCAGATCCCCTTCTAAACATTTGAAAAAGTAGATAAATTTAAATAATACTAACATCACAGACTTAACCCCTAAGCTTCTCTATCTCTCCACCGCCTATAAAAACGTGTCACCCTCTCAACCCCAAAACACCAAACAAACTCATTTCATCCCATTCCATATTTAGCTAATAAATAAAATCAAAATTATTCATGGAAGAAGAAAGAGAATTGAAAATGGTTGAAGGAGGTGAAATCTTTTACGGCCTAGATTTCTACGTCTTACCTGAAGGTTGCATCGCTGCCGTTGTTTCCTACACTAGTCCTCGTGATGCGTGTCGTTTCTCTTCCATTTCTAGAATCTTCAAGTCTGCTTCTGATTCTGATGCTGTTTGGGAGAATTTCCTGCCGTCCGATTACCGTCTCATTCTTTCGAGATCCGACGGTGCTCTTTCTCTCTCCAAAAAACAGTTATTCATGCATCTCGCTGATAATCCCCTTCTCATCGATGACGGTGCTTTGGTAATTATTTTTATTTTTATTTTCTGGGTTTATATGAATATATTCGTGTTTTTATAATTTATCCATATTAATTGAGTTTTGACGGTGTCTAAACATACCATTGGTTATAATTAATTAATTGTCCAAACGGTCTCCAATGTATCCCTGCTCGAAGGAGATTTCTTAGTCATGTAATCAAATGAAACATTTGGTTGCTAATTAGCCTTTTGAGTTGAACTTTTCACTACTGTTTATGATATGCTTTTTTGCTGGTTATATAACTTCTTTAATTCGTACTTGTTGATAGCAAACTCCAAAAAGCATTGAGAGAAAATAAAAGAAAAAGAAGTTGTCTTTAAAAAAGATGCTAACTTTTATTTCTTTTTGTTTGTATATTTTGTAATTTGATAGTGTATTGGTGTAATACTTTAATATGATAGTGATGAGTACCGCCTTTTGTTGCTTTTGTTTATCAATTCTTTTTCTGGGTTAATGGTTGGACTTGGTAACAATGTAACATGATAGGGTTAAAGAACAAAAAAAAAAAAATAAAAAAATTACAGTGAATAGTTGTTAGTGTGGATTTTGTGATGATGTGGTGCGACTTGTTAAAGCGAACAATTTGATGGATTCAATCAAATAGTTGAGTCTGAGATAGGAGGCTAGAGTAGTTGGTTAGTTGATTAGCGGATGAGATATTTATGTATTTCTGTGTCTAATGTAGTTATTAAACTTTATGTTAACAGAGCTTTTCAATAGAGAAATCAACCGGCAAAAAGAGTTACATTATATCTGCGAAGAATCTGAGCATTGTTTGGGCTGATACACCAAGATATTGGACATGGCATTCTGATCCTAAGTCGAGGTACGTTTATGGTATTCAGATATGTTATCTTTCTCAGTTAAGGAGTTGAGCAGTAGCTTAGCTAGAGGCCGATTTATGGATTTTGTTTCCTGTAAAATGTATGCAGGTTTTCTGAAGTAGCAGAGCTTGTTACTGTCTGCTGGCTTGAAATTAAAGGGAAAATAGAGACATCCCTATTATCTCCAAACACAGATTATGTTGCTTACCTTGTCTTCAGGATGGAGAGAGATGCCTACGGGTTCTACTCCCCGGCTGAGGTTACACTTTTGACTGCTGAAGGCAAACCCGTAACTGAGAAGTTTTATTGGGAGTCCCAGGAGAGGTACCAAATTGTACCCAGGCGTGTTGGTATTTTCAACCAGTTCAGGGCTCCTATGTCAAGGACTCAGTCGACGACTCAGGGAGAGGTTGATCAAGCAAAGCTTCCAAAGCAAAGATCAGATGGATGGCACGAGATCAAAATCGGGGAATTCTCAACTGGCAGAGATGATAATGAAGAAGTGGAGATGGAAGTGTTGGATGTCAAAGGTGGGAATTGGAAAGGTGGTTTGGTTGTTGAAGGAATTGAGATTAGACCAAAAATTGCCATGGAATAAAGAAAGGAGGAGAGTTACAATCAACTACTCACTAGTTATTGTTTTTAATTAAGTCTATTCGTTTATTTCTTATTAGCTTGCTAAATTTCTTGATCAATGACAGATTTGTTGGACGGTTTTATCGTTCTTCACTTCTTCAGCAGCCGTACCATCTTTTTACTGCTTGTTTTAGATCAGAATAAGAACTGTTTTCAAAGAATGGTGAAGCTATTTGTTGTAGTACTCTGTAATGGAAGATATAATTTGTACGATTTCACCTTATGATATACGTAGTACTTCGTACGTTACCGAATGTGACAATTTGCACTCATGTCGATCAGTTGGGAGATTTTGTGTTTTGATTGTTGTGATGAATGTTCATTTTCGATGGTTTGTTGCGCCGGAGCAGCCTCAGAGCTAGAGTCGAGCTACTAATTAACAAGGTTGCTATGCTATCATACTAGCGATAATGCTAAAGGAACATAATTCATAATTAATTTATGGTTCATTTTCCGATCCTCAGAGCTTGAGTCGAGCTACCAGTTAGCAAGGTTGCTATGCTATCATACAGGCGATAATGCTAAAGGAACAGGATTCATAATTTATGTTTCATGTACTTTTTTTGTATTACAATGAAGAATCCATGTAAATCAGTATCACTTATCACCTAGCCAACTTCAATAAGGCCTTTGGATATGATACAATGATAACCACCATTTTTAAAAGAACCTTTAAATGAGTAGCTTAATTTTGCTCCCCCCTTTGTTCGGAATTCTCAAGTCATGCTCTCTTAATATAACTCGTTGAGCCGTTATACTTCTTATTCAAATATTTGTAATCAAACACGATTAACTATATTTGACTAGGTTAAATTTGACACTATAAATTCCAAATATAGCATTTTCTTAAATTCATCAAAGAGCTAGTCATATATGAAGCTTCTACTTCCTCTGTTCCAATAATATTACGAGTACAATAAGGATGAAATTACGCATTTCAAAACACATTTTATATGTTAATATCTATAATTGTATAAGAGTAAAAATTATAAAAGTTGATATTGTAAAAGTATTTTATGAAACGAATCTGACAAGATCCCACATGACTATATTTTGCTTAATGTATAAATCTTATTATATAGTCAAATAAGAGTGATAAATAGTGCAAAAGTTTCTTTGTTGCAATATTATTGGAACGGAGGAAGTATTTGTTAACTTGTTATGCACTATTTGTCAACATAGCTAAATTCTAAGTGTTTGTTTGTTGGAAGATATTTCCCTTGGAAATGGAAATTTCTAGGCAATAGCTAAATTAGTTGTTAAAGTAGTAAAGTGATATGCAAACAAATGGTTTAATATTTCTAGAGAACACAATTCCAATAATATCCTCTTGAATCGTTGTAATGAGCTCACCACTCTATGGAGATTCTTCGAAAAAAATTGGGTGAGTCGGACTCATGGTGAGTCCAACATATCTGACATTAATAATCTTGGATTCACGGTGGTTATTAGAATATTAATATCAAATTTTAAATTATAAATGTATGATATATTGGACTCACAATGAGTCCAGTTCTACATAAAACATTCTCTTTTTATTAAATTATTATGTGTCAAGCTTAGTGTTGCGATAGTAGTGTTGGATAGCCGGGTTAATTGCTCCATATTGTTGTAGGGGGCGTAGGGCATAATGACATGTTACTATGTGAGTGACTAAGGAAATTAGACGGGAAAGAGAACGAGTTGGAGGTTGGACACCTCATGCTTCTTTAACAGCTACAATCCTCTGACTCTTAAGTCGATACGATTTTCTCAAATATGGGGGAATTGTAACATCACTACACCTAATACTGAACGTTAGCAATAGCAACACTTGTTCTACGTACGTGGCAAGTCATGCATATTATATACTCCTTTATTTTATTTTATTTTTTTTAAAAATATCCCATTTTGATTGCGGATATGTCAATGAAACACTCTAACTATTTTTTTTTATGTTTTAAAATAAATTCTTTATTTTAACAAAATCTTTAATTATTAATAAATATAATATAAATAAAAAAATATATACAGTATATCTGAATAGTACATAAAACAAAGTATGATTTGAAACAATGGTAATAAATCTTTAATTATCAATGCGAAAAATTACTAAAAAAGATATGATATATGTAAACTATACATTAAGACGATTCAACAAGAAGAGCAACTCCAATGCCACATAAGCTTTTAAGCTAATTATCATTTGAGCTCCAATGGCTAGCTATTAGCTTACTATTTAAATAAAGCACACCTCCTTAATTAATTTATGTTTTAAAATTTTATTCTAATTTGTTTTATTTTAGCAAGTTTTTCCCCAAGCAAATTAGCTTGGCAGATTAACCTAATTGCATTTTTTAGCTCCAATGGTCAAGTTAATAGCTAGAGATTATTTAATATTACAAGCAAGTCCCTAACTACAATCATTGGAGTTGCTCTAATATCATTATATATATTTTTTTTCTTAAACGAAATTATTTTACCATTTAAAATGGAGTATGTGAATGTATAAAAAGTTAAACTAAGACCCTTAAAATAATATTCAGCACGTTAAAATAATAATTTAACTTTAACAAAAATAATAAAATTAGTTTAGTAAAATTAATTTTAATCATAAAAAATAACTTAATTAAAAATAGAATAAGTTTACTTCATCAAAATTGCAAAGGTTACCCAAAAAAACATACACACAATCACACTCACACTTCACACATTTCATATGTACGTTATTTGCCCTTATGATGAGGTTATCTCAATATTTTTTTTTTTAAAAAGTGTAAGCTTCAGAAGACGAAAATCCTCTTTTTACAGGTCTAACTTAAGTTTTTTTCTCCCTTTCTAGTTAATTGGGATCTTTCTCTCCAAAAAAAAAAAAAAAAAAAAAAAAAAAAAAACCTTTTCATGCATCTCGCTGATAATTCCTTCCTCATCGATGACGGTGCTCTGGTATTTAATTTTGATTTGATTGATTTATTTATATATTTATTTATTTTCCAATTTTTGGGCTAATTTTCTTGTTTTTTTTAATGATTTATTTTGCATGAGAAAAGATATTTTTTTTTTAATTATTTTTTATAGTCATTCAATATTTTGTTACTCGTATAATCATCAGTATCATTTGTTTTTTCATAGTATCCTGTCTCGAACACATCCTTACTTATGCTTATAAACTTGTAAAACTTGTGATTTTGCACGGTCTCCAATATATCAAGATGTGAAATGGTAGTTTATTCTGGAGATTTTTTTAGTTATGTGAGAGATTAGTAGGTAATTGGCTGTAATCATTTGAAATCTTTGGTTCATATATAATCAAGCCTTTGAATTGTACTTTTTCTAAAGATTTATGATATGTTTTTTTTGCTAGCTACATAACTTTCTTTAATTCGTACTTGTTGATTGCAAACTCCAAAAGCATTGAGATCATATGTGTCGCTACTTGTTGTAAGTAACATGTAATGTGTCGCAACTTGTGGTAAGTAACTTGTAACGTACAAACAATAGTTGAGTTTGATATAGGAGGCTAGAGCATTTGGCTAGTTGATCAGCTCTCCGACTTCTAGGTCTGAGGCCAGGGCTAGGGGTCCTAGCCCCTCGGATGCATGTTCCTTCTCCTAATTTAATGAAATATTTATGTGTCAAGTATCTAATGTAGCTGTTGTCAAAAAAGTATCTAATGTAGCTATCAAATTTTATTCGTTAACAGAGTTTTTCACTGGAAAAATCAATGGGCAAAAAGAGTTACATTATACCTGCATCGAATCTGAGCATTGTTTGGGCTGATACACCAAGATATTGGACATGGCATTCTGAGCCTACACCGAGGTACGTTTATGGAATTCAGATTTGTTATCTTTGTCATCAGTAGCTTAGCTAGAGGTTTCTTAATTTTGTTTCCTGTAAAATGTATACAGATTTTCTCAAGTAGCAGAGCTTGTTACTGTCTGCTGGCTTGAAATCAAAGGGAATATAAAAACATCCTTGTTATCTCCAAACACAGATTATGCTGCTTACCTTGTCTACAAGATGCAGAGCGAAGCCTACGGGTTTTACTCCCCGGCTGAGGCGACACTTTCGACTGCTGAAGGCAGACGCGAAACTGACAAATTCTATTGGGAGTCCCAGGAGAGGTACCAAATTGTACCTAGGCGTTTCAACCAGTTCAGGTTTCCTGTGTCAAGGACTCAGCTGACGACGACTAAAAGAGAGATTGATAATCAAGCAAAGCTTCCGAAGCAAAGATCAGATGGATGGCACGAGATCAAGATCGGGGAATTTTCAACTGGCAGAAATGATGATCAAGAAGTGGAGATGCAAGTGTTGGATATCAAGGGTGGGAATTGGAAAGGTGGTTTGGTTGTTGAAGGAATTGAGATTAGACCAAAAATTGCCATGGAATAAAAGGGAGGGAAAATATATCAACTAGTTTTATTGTTTTTATTGCATGATATATATCAATATATGTTACCGGATGTGACAATTTGCACTCAAGTAGATGAATTGGGAGATTTTATGTTGTGATGATGTTCCTTGAATATGAGTCATGTTCCTTAAATATAACTCATTATACGCTATTTAGAAATGAAATTAGTAACACAATTATCTTACTTGACTTGTATGTTAATTAATTTAGACGTGAGGAATTCCAAATCAAAGTCATCGAAGAGCTAGTCATGAAGCTTCCATGCCAAGGGCGGCATTGGATCGATTCAAGAGGATGTTTAGTACGAAGTGAGTTTCAGAGTAATGTCAAACCTTTTACATCTTATAACAAAGCAGCACATTTTACTACTACTACTACTACTAGTGTAAGATGGCCTGGTTGATTATGCAGCAAGTTTCCTAAGCCACTCAGCCAGTGTTACCATTCTAAGGAACTGAAATTTGTGGAGTGGTGATGCAATGCACGATGATATTAATCATTGATGAAGGAAAATTAAAACCAAGGAGAGTTTCACGGATGAAATTCCACTCTAAACTGTAGTAAGCCTTATTTAAGCCCAACTTCTATGTAATTGCTTTTTTTTTTTTTGCTTTATAAAAATTGTGAGCTATTTCCTTTATAATAATAATATTATCCTCTGTTCCTTTTCCTTGATTGAAACTAGATTGAAGGTGGCTTCTTAATATCCAGTACAAGTTTCAACTTAGAAGAAATCAATGTTGTGACTAATATATAATCGTGTTACAAAGACCAATATGTCTAAATTGAGATAAATTAAATAAACTGGGTTTTTTGATTTAGAGAATTAAAGAAATGTAAGATTTATTAAAAGATACTTCGTATTTTAGTAAAAAAAAATGATTTTTAAAATTAATGATTAATTTTTTTACTATTGTATTTTCTACAAAACAAATATTATCAACATTATTATTCCCTTCATGATTTTTAAGTGGTACACTTTGACTGGTACATAGTTTTAGGAGTTAAATAGAGTATTAAAAAATTGCAAAAGAAAAATAGTGAGATTAATAGTTTATTGAAAAGTAATAATGTGAGTGAGAAAAAAAGTAAAATACTTGAAAAAACACGAGTGCATGTAACACTTAAAAAAATGAAGAGAGTATTTTCCATCATCTTTGGTTACGTAGTACAATAAGAATTTAATACGGAATAGGATGTTGAAGACATAACAAAAGCTGAAAAGCATGTTGCTATTTATTGGAAGGTTATAGCTAGAATTAGATATTACTACTCACTCATATTATTACTAACGATTAACATAACTAAGGCTATTCTTAAACTTATTCGGATATTTGCTCTGGGTTAAAACTTATTTACAGACTAGATTAGTTCCCGTGCGGTACATAGATATAATAAAAAAGAATTTATAATTGTGTATATTGTCAAGTTACATTATCACTCAAAACATAAACTAAACTACAAAAGTTAAAATAATGCTTGTATAGACAAAAGAAAATTCATGTCTACAACAAAATTTAGTGGACTTTGTAATTAGACGGAGTGATCATATATATAAAGGGTTAATATTTGCTTTCCTTAATATTAGCTATATGTACCTTAAGATAATATACCGTATAAAAGTACTTTACAATCAATATTAAGCTTTCAAAAAAAGAAAAAAATTGGAAGAGAAAAAATAAAAGTTTAGGCGGGAAAAAATTGAAGAAGAAATTGACATACGTACAATTTGGGAAAAGAGATGATGCACCTAAATTTGCCGTCCACATTAGCTTAGAGTGCATTTTAAAAAAACAAATATATAAAAATAAAGCGATAAACCACTATCTTTAGTAGCGGTTAATAGGATATAAACTGCTACTCTGAATAGCGGTTTTACTATTTTTTACACTACAAAAGAAACTTGAATTTCTCCTTGTACTGCTTTTGTAAAAGAACGTACTCCAACAAAAAGAAATTGAAAGAAAAGTCCCAATCGGGCAATCGGCTGGCCTATGCAGGAGTTGGCCTCCACACTGTCGTGCTTCTCCTGTCAAAATTCTACTCACCGTACAATTGATGGTCCGACCACTGTACAATCTATGACCTGCAAATTCATCTGAATTAAGGTATTAAACCCCAATTTTTATTTTCCAAAATTCAATGTATGCTGAATACTTCTTCCGTTCTATTAATATTGCAACAAGGATGAAATTACGCATTCCAAAACACATTTTATATGCTAAATATCTATAATTGTGTAAGAGTAAAAATTATAAAAAAGTTGATAGTGTGAAAGTATTTTATGAGACGAATCCAACAAGATTTCACCTGACTATATTTTGTTTAATGTATAAATCATATTATAACAAGAGTGATGAATAGAGCAAAAAATCCATTATTGCAATATCAATAGAACGGAGGAAGTATAATTAACTTGTTGGTTGAAAACTTTTTTTTTTGACGGGATGTTGGTTGAAAACTTGAAATTGAGTAAATTAATCTAATTATTCAATTGAAAAGATGAATAAGACTTGATAAATCATTGCAATTGTGCTGCGAGATACTTATATACAAGTGTTGTATGGCCGTTTTGCGGAAAAACTTTGTAAGATTGAGAGTGAGGCGATGATGAGGAGCAAAGCTCTACTTTGGGTCGCTTCTGCATCTTCTTCTTCTTCTTCTTCGCCATTTTTAGGTAAGCTTCCTCCTCTTTTCCCTCTTTCTTCCTGCACTTCGTCTTTCAATTTTTCACCTTTTTCTTTTCTTATTTCTCCTCTTCCATTGCTATTTCATTCCCGATTTTACTCTTATCGTCCCAAACATTTTGATTTTCATGTTAATGCTCATGTTGATGATGACCCCAAATCGTTTCTCAAATTTGTTAGACAACAATCCAAATTAGGGTTTACTGATGTCGAAACCCCCCTTTCCCATTTCCACCATATGAAATCGATGCGACCTCTTCCATCTATCATTGATTTCTGTATGTTGTTGAGTGCCATTTCCACCTTAATTCGAGGTATGTTAACTTTGGGACAACAGAAAGAGGCTCAAGAAATGCTGACTGAGATGTTGAGGAACAACATAACTCCTGACATTCAGACCTACAGCATGTTGATTGATATGTATTGTAAAGATGGCAAGGTTGGTGAAGCACGGGACATTTTTGTTCACATGACTGAGAGAGGATTTGTTCCCGATATCATCACTTACAGTGCTCTGTTAGATGGATATTGTTTACGTGGTGAGATGGATGAGGCAGAAAAGCTTATGGATTTGATGGTTGAAAATGGTTGCAAACCTGATGTAGTTACTTACAGCAGCTTAATCAATGGCTATTGCAAGTCTAAAAAGATTGACAAAGCTCTTGGCCTGCTCCAAGAGATGCATTTTAACGGATTAGCCCCTAATGTTATCACGTACAGCACTCTTATAGATGCCTTGTGCAAAGACAATCAACTCAAGCTTGCACACCAGTTTTTCAAGGAAATGGAAGCTCATGGACTAAAGCCAGATGTAATAACTTGGAACTCATTACTTGACGGCATGTGTAGGAATGCACAAATAGATAAGGCAGTTGCAACAGTGAAGGAAATGGAGAGCACTGGAGTGGTCCCTAATATTATTACATACAGTATCCTAATGGATGGTTTTTGTGAAGCTAATCGCCTTAGAGAAGCGGTGGACATTTTCTCCTTTCTCACAGCTAAAGGGCTGCATGATGTGCGTGCTTACACCATAATGATAAAAGGGTTTTGTAAAGAAGGGTTGCTAGTAAAAGCCGATGAATTATTGAAGAATATGGAGGACAATGGATGCTTTCCAGATGAATGCACCTTTAATACAATTATTAGAGGATTTATAGATGGAAAGGACATTAGCAGAGCATTAGAGCTTGTCAGGTTGATGAGAATTAAAGAGTTTGCTGCTGATAATCACACTATATCATCATTTGTGGGCTTACTCACTGATCCAAATATCGATGATGCAGACAAGGATTTGCTGAAAAAGTTTTTGGAAAACTGAGCGAGCGATAATTAGGAAAAGTGGAAGGAGCAATGACTAAAACATACGTATATGATCAGCTGTGACAGAGATGTGTACACAGATATTGTGAGTGACTTGTGAATCAGTAAGTCAAATATTAAATTTGTAACTTTTGATTGATTGTAGGAAAAGGCATTAACATCTGTGATTTGGAACATTTGATTTACTTCTTTTTGGGCTTGCTTTTACTTGAATGGTGCTCATGGAAGCAGATGTGGATTGGCCTATTGTATTAATTTGCGTGTGTTTACTTGGTATCCTCCAGCGAGTTGCATTTGTTTTCTTATTATGCTTTGAATAATAATGGAGCCAGAGCTCAAGTTTAGCTATATCTTACTATCTAAGCCGTGATACAACCATGGCAGATGCTAGGTTCAAGAACAGGGGCATTTAAGGTCAATAACACCAGTCGTGTCTGAGCTCTCTGCATAATAACTACCCATTGAAGTCACTGTGTCATTGAAGATTTTTCTTCTTCAGGGCACTAGGAACTTGCTGAACCAATTTCATGTTTTGATCACATAGCATAGTTATAATTTCAAGATTATGTCCTTTTGACCTGGTCTTCTTTTGTTATTTTCTTTAATTTTTCCCATTCTGAAAAGAAGAAGAAAAGAAGCAAAAGGGGTAAAAAAAACCCTCAGGTTTAGAGGTCAATTTAAGCTGGTTAAGCTGCAATATAAAAGATACAGCCCGGTTTATAAGAACGTCGCCCATAATCTCATTGGAGCTCTAATAGGCTATTTAGCTAAGTCTGTAGAATTATGATATTCTTGTTCGCACACTTGATTTGTTTGCAGATTTTAGTTTGTTTATTTGCAAATTAGAATGTGTTTGGTCCTCTGATTTTTTTTCTCAGTATATTTTACTAGGCTTTCCTGCTGAGTTGTATTTTTGTAGCATGCTAGTTTGGACTGATTTTTTCTCATTTCTGTTTTGGTTTACAGCATAGAATTTATGTTTTGCAGTACTAAATATTAAATCTTGAGGCAGGCATGTTCTCATTCTCCTTTGGTCATGAGCACAACTGATTTTGAGAGGAAGATAGAAACGAAAGGCTATCCCCACAATGAGAATGGTTTTCAATATGGCAGCTGAGTTAGTAACTAATTAGACTGCACTAATTTATATCATCTGAAGCACTAATCGGCTTCTACGAAGAAGTATTGAAACACTAGTGTTGGTCGGTTCGGGTGTGAGGCTGAGAGTGAGCCAAACCAAACCAACCCAACAATATGTTAAATAAGGCTGCTGAAGCTCAACTTATAACATTCTGTAAACACCGAAAATACTACCAACTTGGTAACTATCTTGTTTAGAAGCTGAAATACAGTATAGTTTAGTTTTCCAACAAGACATGGACAAATCCAACCAAAGTTACGTAATGACTTGAACCGAAAACATGAACCTAATGAAGTAATCTTAAACAGTCTTAGTTAAGAATTTAAGATAGATAAAAGTATATCATACTCGGCTACTCCGTATTTCATAACCAAATACGCCCAAGGTTTAGTATCAATATTAGCTTTACTTGCTTTATTATTATAACCCATAAAGTTAGAAATTTAAAACTAACGAATAAATTTTATTTTTTTTTTACTACTGTACTCCGTAATTTCTTCAACACAAATATTATCAATAGTACAGAGTGAAAATTAGATGATACACCCGGGTGCACCATGCTCATAGTGCACCCGGGTAAACAAAAAAAGGCGGAAAGAACATATAGTGTTTGATAAAGAACATACCAATGTTTGGCAAAGGACATACCTTTAATATGTTCTTTGAGTGTGATCAGTGTGTTCTTTGAGTAAAATTATATGTTCTTTACATTATAACTTATGTTATTTAACATATGTTGATAAACATATATGTTTTTTTGGGTTTAATAATACAAAGTATGTTCTTTGAATTTGGCGTGTATGTTCTTTAAGGTCGTAGTGACGCCCAAATTCTATTTTTATTATCATATGTCATATTTAAATTACTTTTATTATCGTACATTCTTTGAGTTTGATTAGTGTGTTATTTAGGTATTAACTATATGTACTTTACAATATAAATTATGTTCTTTTAACATATGGTATTTTGAAATTTGATATTGAATCTTAAATTATTTTTAATTGAAAATAATATTAGAGTAAAAAAAAAACTAAGTTATTAAGGGAAGTTGAATTTTTTTTGGAGAGATAGAAAACTATTTTTTGGAAAAATGATATCTTTGGTAAGGATTTTTTAAGAGGTGATCAACATTGGCATGACTCGCATCCCGACCCGATCCGGCCCGAAATAGGGTGGGTTTGGGCAAACCTAAAAATGCATTTTTAGTTAAAACTCAAATCGGGTTAGAAAAAAGCCCGAAAACCCGCTACTTTTCTACGGGTTTGGGCACGATAAATTATGATATGGCCCGACCCTGCTAGATTTTTTATCACCTCTAAATTTTTTCCGTTAATAACGTGTAATTTTTCAGAAAATTTAATTAAGTTTTTATCTCGTTCTTTTAATTATATCTTTATGTTCTTTGGTAATGCATGTTTTTGTCAAATACAAACATATTCTTTATTAAATACATGTATGTTCTTTATGAAACACAGGATGTTCTTTCCGCCTTTTTTTATTTATCCGGGTGTATGATGAGCACTGTACACCCGTGTGTATAAACCACGGATTAGTACAGAGTATCACTCCTTTCATGTTTTATTTAAAGTGTTTCGCTTTGTCCGACACATAGTTTTAGGAAATTTAATCTACGTAAATAAAATAAAAGGTAAGTATTATAGTTGTATTATTAAAAAATTGTAAAAGAAAGAATGTGAGTTTAATAATTTATTGAAAAGTAATGAATGTGAGAGAAAATTAATAATGCGGAGTTATAATACAAAACAGTAATACGGAGTAGTGGTTTTGGGTGGGGAATGGGGATCATGAAATGAAAAAGACATAATATTAAGGAAAATTTAATAAGAATAACCAACATTTGCCTCATTCTCCCAAAATAACCTTAGGATTATTTCACAATAATCCAACCTTTATACCCCTTCTTCCCAAAATGAACCTAAATGACTAGTTACCTAAATAACTGGTCATCCCTTTCCCTCTCGTTCCTCCCACCATTTGCCATCATCTTCCTCCATTACCACCACCACCATTTGACTCCATTGTCACCAACAACACGGCAACATCACTCAACACACCATCCAGGCATCCACAACCACGACCAACACCACCATCTACAACCACCTCAACACACCAACATCACCACGACATCCACGACCAAACCACAACACAACCGCAAACATAAGACCACCCACAACATACGACACGCAAACAGCCGCAACTATCACCCGCAACACCAACTACCCACCTAGCCACCCACGACAATCAACAAGAAAACAACCCCTATCTATTCCAGCCCCATAATTGAAGACATATGCCCCAACTTTGCCTTAAATTTAATTGAGAGAGAAAGAAGAATAGGAAATAAGTTTTGATGGGGAGGTAAATAAGTGGAGTTTGATGAGGGAGGGGAAGGGGTGGCGGGAAGGTTCAGGGAGGTGAGGTTAGGGTTTCGGAGTCTGGGTATGTGGGGTTGGATGGTTTTGGGATATGGGTAGGGTGGGGCTCGTGGTCTCAGCTAGGTGCACGTGGGTTGGGTGGTTTCGAGTCTAGGTAGGAGTGGGGGAAAGGTTTTGGGTCTAGGTTTGGGTGGGAGTGGCGGAGGTGGTGGTGGCTCAAGTTCAGGTGGTTGGTGATGGTGGCTGAAATCGTGAAATGGAGTTGAAGAGAAAAGTAAATTAAAAAAAAAAAACAAAAAACCAATCATGAAGTGCCACGTAGCACATGTAATCGGTTGTATCGGTAGATGGGACGTTTTCCCAAACTAAGCTTCATTTGCAAAGTATTTTGCAAAATGGTTGCGTGGCAAAAGTATTTACCAAACTAAGCTTGTAGGGTCGGACAGCGTTTTATACCCTGTTTTTTTTTTTAAAAAAATTAATTTATAAAACGCTGTCTGGGACAGCGTTTTACATTTTGACTTTCTTTTTTAATTTCGTAATATGTAAAACGCTGTCCCAGACAGCGTTTTACTTATTGACATTTTTTTTTAGAAAAATAACAAAATTTTCACTAACTTTTTTTTTTTTTTTCTTTAAAAAAAAACATATACTCCACGTTCTCTATTGAAGCATACTCCATGTTCTCCATTGAAGCAGCAACCATTACAACATTCTCCATTGAAGCAACAACCATTACAACATTCTCCATTGAAGCATATTTTATTAATTTATGATTTTTTTTAAAAAAATAAATAAATCTTATTAAATCAACCTACTCAACTAATTGCAGAACCATAATCTCCTCTCCATCAGCTTTTCTAAAAGTCAACATGTAAAACGCTGACTGAGGCAGCGTTTTGTACATTGATTTTTTATTTTACCTTGGAAGCTTGGTTTGGTAAATAGTATGGTGATGAGTCTACTTTACAAAATAGTTTTGTAATTAGGCTTATTTTGGTAAATCGTCCCGTTAGATGACCTGCAAGGTGTGATATGGGAAGAAGGGGTATAAAGGTTGTATTAGAATAATCCAAAGGTTGGTTTATTTTGGGAGAATGAGACAAAAGTTGGATTATTCTTGTTAAGTTTTCCTAATATTAATGTACTCCGTATCTTTTTGCCAAAAAAATAAAAAAGAAGTAACACTTAAAAGTATATGGAGGAAGTATTTTCCATCATCTTTAGTTACAAAAACATTTTAATATTACCTTCGGTTTTTTAGTTGACACATTTTGATTATTTTAGCACTATTCACACACTTTTCTTTAACAATGTTTTGTGCTTTATACGTAATTAAATATTTAGGCATGTGAGATCTTGTTAGATTCATCACGATATATATTTTCAAAATATTAACTTTTCATGATTTTTAATATAGGTAATTAAATATATTAATTTTTGAATTTTTGCATTGGCAAACGTGTCTACAGAAATGTGTCAATTACAAAAAACGAGGAAGTAGGATATTAATTAAAATAATAAGTGGGGCCTACATGCAAAATTAGTAAAAGCATGTTGCTATCTATTAGAGAGGTTGTAGCCTAGGATACATGGATACTTCATCCAACTGCCGGACGCTCATTAGACACACAACGATAAGTCTCGGACCGTGTCCTAATATGATACGGTTTATTGTGCTTTTTGATATGCCACCTTATCTTTTCAATTTTTTTTATGAGAAAATTAAAGTAAAGTAAAATAGATAAGGTATAGTTAAATTCTTATATAAAAAAAAAGGTAATAGTTAAATAATAGGTGTGGCTTCATAAATAGTTCATTGTTATATGTGAACTGAAAGAGTATTATAATATTGTTAATATGATATAATGTGATCTAATGAGAGGGGTGAATGACAATATAAAAGTAGAGAGTAAAAAGATTTCAATTGGACAACTGACAAGTCCTTTATGTTGATAATCTTGTAATATATTTGAATTTATGATGAGCTAGCCCCACTTACTCATTTTGAGTAACAATATCTATTACTCAAATGACAAAATTGTAAATAATTGCTTCTTCCTTCCCATCATCACAGCCACCATAACCATCACCATCATCACTCAATTTTTTCGAAGAGGTAAATTTGGGCATTTGGCTACATCAACAAGGTAGATAACTCAATTTGTTTGATCTTAATTCCATAGTAATTTAGTTGTGAAATGGGATTTTTTTTATTTTTATTTTTTTTTAAATTTTCCAATTGCAAGTGTAATACGAAGTACATAGGACTACTGCAGGAGAAGCAATTATCTTTGCAATGGTTGTTGGGAGTAAGGGTATAAAGGACATTTGACACTTCAATCAGCTACCCTCTCTTTCAAAAAGCTGCTTTCTTTCAAATTAGTGGTTTGAAGGCCAAACTGCTCATTGAATCTACTCCTAACCAAACAGCAAAATCAGCTGATTGAATTGGTCTAACCGCTCTTATTTTATTTTTAATTTTTCCCAAAACGCTCTTAACCAAATGCAGCCATTATTATTAATTTATTATTGAAATTTCTTCATTCCTTTTTAATTTTGGCAGAGGCAGCACTAGCAGTAGCAGGTGTGAGAACTGAGAGTGAGACGATGATGAGGAACAAAGCTTTGCTTTCACTTGCTTCTGCTTCTTCGCCATTTTTAGGTTATCTTCTTCATCTTCCTTCTTTTTCCAGATGTTTTCATGCTGATGTTGATTTTGATTTTGATGACCCCAAATTGTTCCTTAAATTTGTTAGACAACAATCCAAATTAGGGTTTTCTGATGTTGAAACCCCCCTTTCTCTTTTCGATCATATGAAATTGATTCGCCCACTTCCTGGTATTATCGATTTCAATATTCTTTTTTCATCCATTTGTAAGATTAAACCCCACCCCCCTTTCTCCACTGTCATTTCTCTTTACAGGCAGCTCCTTTTCTTAGGTCTTCGTCCAAATATTTACTCCCTTACCATCCTTGCCAATTGCTACTGTCGTTTGAACTTTGTTGATTTGGGGTTCTCTGTTCTCGCCAACATTATTAAGCTTGGTTTTCAGCCTAATATTGTTACTTTTACTACTCTCATAAACGGCTTCATTCACTCTAATCAATTTGAGAAAGCCGTTCCATTGTTGGATAAAATTCTCAAGCTTGGCTTCCAACCTGATATGGTCACTTATGGTTCTTTGTTCAAAGGTCTCTGTAGTTCCGGTGATAATGCCGGTGCTCTCAAACTCCTTAGAAATATGGAGTCTTATGGCCATTTTATGCCTGATGTTGTCATTTATAGCACCATCATTGATAGTCTCTGTAAAGACCAGTTATTACCTCAGGCTCTCCGTCTTTTCAAGGAGATGAAAGTCAAGGGAATTTCCCCTAATGTTTTTACCTTAATTCGAGGTATGTGCACTTTGGGGCAACAGAAAGAGGCTCAAGAAATGCTGACTGAGATGTTGAGGAACAACATAACTCCTGATGTTAACACCTACAGCATGTTGATTGATATGTATTGTAAAGAAGGCAAGGTTGGTGAAGCACGGGACATTTTTGTTCACATGATTGAGAGAGGATTTGTTCCCAATATCATCACTTACAGTGCTCTGGTAGATGGATATTGTTTACGTGGTGAGATGGATGAGGCAGAAAAGCTTATGGATTTGATGGTTGAAAATGGTTGCAAACCTGATGTAGTTACTTACAGCAGCTTAATCAATGGCTATTGCAAGTCTAAAAAGATTGACAAAGCTCTTGGTCTGCTCCAAGAGATGCATTTTAACGGATTAGCCCCTGATGTTATCACGTACAGCACTCTTATAGATGCCTTGTGCAAAGACAATCAACTCAAGCTTGCACATCAATTTTTCAAGGAAATGGAAGCTCATGGACTAAAGCCAGATGTAATCACTTGGAACTCATTGCTTGATGGGATGTGTAAGAATGGACAAATAGATGAGGCGATTGCAACACTGAAGGAAATGGAGAGCAGTGGAGTGGCCCCTGATATTATTACATACAGAACCCTAATGGATGGTTTCTGTGAATCTAATCGCCTTAGAGAAGCGATGGACATCTTCTCCTTTCTCACAGCTAAAGGGCTGCATGATTTGCGTGCTTACACCATAATGATAAAAGGGTTTTGTAAAGAAGGGTTGCTAGCAAAAGCCGATGAATTATTGAAGAATATGGAGGACAATGGATGCTTTCCAGATGAATGCACCTTTAATACAATTATTAGAGGATTTATAGATGGAAAGGACATTAGCAGGGCATTAGAGCTTGTCAGGTTGATGAGAATTAAAGAGTTTGCTGCTGATAATCACACTATATCATCATTTGTGGGCTTACTCACTAATCCAAATATCGATGACGCAGACAAGGATTTGCTGAAAAAGTTTTTTGAGAACTGAGTGTGCGCTAGTTAGAAGCAAAGGTGGAAGGAGCAATGGATAAAGAATATATATGATCTGCTGTGACAGAGATGTGAAAACAAACATTGTGAGCGAATGTTGTGAGTTGGTAAGTACTCTGTAATATTTAACGTGTTTTTGATTGATTGTAGGTAAATACCTTAATTCTTGAAGCAAATGTGGATTTACCGGTAATTTTTGTATCCAACTGTTGTGATGGCAAAAAGATATTGAAGCTGTGATTGTATGTGGTTGCTGGAATCTAGTTGCTACTGTTCAGGCTGATTACTTGGTCAGCCAGGTTGGCTCTTGCTTTGGGGGAGCTGCAGAATATATGCATGGCTCAGGGCCATAATCTCTCCTTTGTTCAAAGGATCACTTACTAAAGAGTACTAGCTTACTAAGGCACTACTGAAAATCTTTGTCATAAATTAAATTTCTGCCTAATTTTAGAAGTGCTCTAGATCTAATTTACCGAAAAGGGTTCACTATAAGTATGACTCTAGATAAGAGGTTAAGCAGAAGTGCCAGGCACATTATCCTACACAGGTGCTTGTGATTCAACAATTTTTTTTTGGCCTAGATAAGAGGTTTACATGACCTGTTTGGGTGGCACTCTTTAGGCAACAAAATCAGTAACTATTGAGGATGTGGCGTTTTATCACTCATTAGTTAGCCCACCCTCTCCTGAATTGTGAATCAGACTTCAGAGGGCCTTGAGTTCAGCTGAAAGATGTATGACCAAATCAATTATAGAGGAAAGGGACCCAAATTGTTAAGAGCTTTTGGAAACGGACGAAATCGAAAAAGAGCTAGTATGTTATATAAACATATAATAGACCTCAACCCGAGTGTTAGGAACATGCAAGTAATGCAATCATGATGGCGAGTAAAGTACAAAAATAAACAGATTTTTTTTTTTTTTTTTTTTTTTTTCCTTTTAGTGGAGTAATAGTAGAGTAAGTTACAAAGTGTAACACAATTTTCCAGAGCTAATTAATTGCATTAAAACAAGGGAGCGAGAATTATCTGTCACAGACTCACAGGTTTTAGATGCGTTAAAAACGTAAAGACTTTTCAAAATTTAGTCGCAAATTATAATAATAATAAAAAAAAAATACAAGTACTTTAAACCAAATAAAATCAAAGCCATATATCTTGTTACAAATAAGAACCTTTTAGGTCCTTATTAAATATTCATAATCATTCAACTACAAATCAAATTTGTATCTAAATCCAATAATTAGAAAATAAACTCAATAAATAAATCAACGTGTTTTGTGTGCGGCTGGTTACATCATGTGGCCGCTTGTAAAAAAACAAAGTAGCCTCTATAATACTGACTAAGTAACTCGTGTAATACTGACCGAGTAATCCTATAACATTGTCCGAGTAACCCTTATAATAATGACATAATGACGAAGTAACCCACATGCATGCCACATGCATGTTAGCCACATGCATGTGGGACGCCAAAAAATAGAATTCACTCATTCACACTTCATCCCTTAGTAGGTTTTATATTATCTTAGAATCACATCACCAAACTTATGCAAAACTATTCCCCAACAAAACAATACTTAACCGTACATCACAGGGTCATTAAGGAATAGAATGATAAAATGCCTGCAAATTTGAGTTTGGTTACCCGTTAAGAATTTATTTTGGGTAAATGGTTATTTTTAATTTACATTGCACTTTTTCTTAACCCGAAATCATATCCATCATTTTTATTTTTTTGGTACCCACTAAGGCCCTGTTCACTTCACCTTAAAAAAAATAATATTCAGCAAAAATAATTTCAGTTCAGTAAAAATAATTTCAGTTCAGTAAAAATAAGTTCAGTTCAATAAAAATATTTTCAGTTCAATAAAAATAATTTAAGTTCAGTAAAAATCAGTAATTTTAAACAAGAATTATAATAGAAAATCAGTAAAAAAAACATGTTCAATAACCTAAAGAATCAAGTGTTAAAACTAAGGGTATATTAGGTATTTACAGTGTGAATAAAGATATTTTGTTTCCTTAAATGGATATGGTGCAATATTTGTGAAACTTCCATAAAAGACAAGTGGTGCAATAATTAAAAAAAAAAAAACAGAGAAAATAGTAATTCTCAAAAGTATCCTTAAAATACACGTGTCATCACCTCAAAAGTATCCATCACCACAAACAAATAGCTTGAACGGAGGATTTGAGGAAGAAGTTTAGGATGGGGGATTTGATACAAAAAAAAAAAAAAAAAAAAAATAAAAAAAAAATTAGGCCTAACTTTTGGGATTTGACATACACAAGGAAAAAAAATCATCGATTTGGCGACTCTTTAATTTGAATTATTAAAAAGCGTCTATACTATATATTAAAGTAATTACTGAGTAGGATACTTACTTAGCATAATTTTGTGAATAATTTTCCCTCAAAAATGCTACATATGGTATTTTTTTAAATTCAAAATATGAAATTATTTTAATAAAAACAAATTATATATCTAACACAAGAGTTTTAAGGGTAAACATTAAAATTCAAAATATGAAATTATTTTAATAAAAACAAATTATATACCTAACATCACAAGAGTTTTAAGGGTAAACATTAAAATTCAAAATATGAAATTATTTTAATAAAAACAAATTATATACCTAACACAAAAGTTTTAAGGGTAGACATTAAATAAATTCAACTTTCAAAAAATAAAAGATGTTATATAAGTCATTTCATTTAAAGTAACTTCATTTTAATTGACAATCATTATTTACAAACCTTATGATTATGATTCGTGCATTGCACGTGGGCAAAAACTAGTTATATACTGCTACAGTACATGTGTTGGGTTCGCAACAAAAAAATTTCTTCAAAAACATTTTCTCCTTGTTTTATGCTTTAAGAGAAAACAAGATAGTAAATGATTATGTTTTGAAAAATTTGTCACAAAGAACCTTATATGTCCACTATTTTGAAGGACGGCCTTATAAAAAAAAGGTGGCAATAAGGGACAAAAATGAGTTTTTATTTGTGAGGAGGGACCTTTACACAGAAAGTGGGATTTGACCCACCAACCTGGCACCCATCCCTTCCTCTACCAGGAAACTCCAGCGCTGACCACCCTAGCCCAACTCCTTTCTTGGTAGGATTCCCTTCCTCTTCCCTGAAACCCCCTCCCCTTTTCAAGGTAGCCTTCCCTACAGCCCCACCACCCTCTTTCCCCCCTCTGTTGTCGGCGCCGACCTCGGCTTCCAAGCTTCCCCACGCCGACGACCCTCCCCACTTTCCCCACCTTCTTTCCCTCTCTTTCCTCCTCTCATTTCTCTACTTTTGCGTGAAGATCGATCTTCGTTTTTGCAAATTTTGCACACATCCAATTTGCTTCTGAAACTTCTGAATTTACTCGGTCGAACCCAATTTCTTCACAAATTCATCCAATTCCATACCCTAAATTCATTAACTCATTCAGAAATTTGATTTCATCTCCTTTCTTTGCTTGATTATCTCATCCCTAAATTCTAACGTTAGGGTGGAGGAAATCGCTTGAAGATTTTTACAGTAATCGGGGTGGAGGAAAGGGAGTGGGGGTGGGGAAAGGGGAGGAGTGGGCTGCCATGAAAGGGGTGGGGGCTGCGGTGTTCGAGTCAGTGCCGACAATGGATGGGGAGAAGGGTGGCTGGGGCTGGTAAGGTTGTCGTGAAAGGGGAGGGGAAAGAGGGAGGTAGTGGGGGTGGAGGAAAGAGGTGGCTGCCGTGAAAGGGGTAGGGCTAATTAAGGTGGTTTTCGGGCACAGGTTCCTCCTCTCAAAAAAAAAAAAAATCCATTTTTGATCCCTCTTTCTTTTAAATGGTCCTTTCTCTCAAAATAGTGGATATATAAGGTTCTTTGTAACAAATTTTCCTTATTATTATTTTTTGGTAAAATTAGAAAATAATACCAGTAAAAAGCCACGATTTTGATTATAACACCACAAAAAAAAAAAAACTTTTATTATAACACCACCAAAAAAATCCAAAATTTTGATTTCACCACCACTTAACGGATTCTTGGATGGAATCCGTTAGTGGGGCCTCAGAAGACACGTGTCAAGTGTCTATTGGTTAAAATAAATAAATTAAAAAAAAGGAAAAAAAACCTAACCACTAACTAAGCAAGCCCCATCACCGCACCACCTGCCCAGCCACCGCTGTCGCCGGCATCCCCTGCCCTCACATAATCCGGCAAAACCAGCATGAACTCCACCATTTCCCCCCTCCCCGAAAACCACTCCAAGCCCTTCAAACCACCGGAAAAACCACCCAGCCTTTCAAACTTCTTCAGCCCCCCGCACAAACCGCCGCGAAATCCACCCCTTTCCCCAACCCTTGAAACGACAATTGAAATCGGCGGCCGAAATCGACCAATCAAGGGCTGCCATGGTCGATTTCGGCCGTTTTGAGGGTGAAAAGTAAAGGAGGGTCGTTGTTATCAGGGTTACCGGATTTTCGCTACGAGCTGGGTTATTTCGGGGTTGCGCCGTTGCGGCATCTCAGGTTGGGCTACGGTTACGGTTCTGGCTGAGTTCCGCGACGATGGTGGTGATACTGCTGTGGTAGGTGGTGGTGGCGTGATATTGCTGTGGTTCGGCGACGGTGGTGATAAGGGCGATGGAGTTATTGAGGGATAGGGCTGGTGGGGCGATGGAGTATGACGACGGCTTGGTTGGGCACGCGACAGTGAGGCTGGCCGGCGGTGGTGTGTAGGCAAGCCAGCGGTGGTGTTGGTGGCTGGGTTAGGGTTTAGGATTTAGGATTTTTTTTTTTAATTTCTTGTTTTTCTTAAACCAATAAACAACTAACACGTGTACATGGGGCCCCACTAATGGTGAAATCAAAATTTTAGATTTTTTTGTGGTGTTATAATAAAAGGTTTTTTTTTTTTTGGTGTTATAATCAAAATCGTGGCTTTTTACTGGTGTTATTTTCTAAGTTTACCTTATTTTTTTTTTAATTTTAAACGAATAAGATAAATGATTTTAAAAAAGTAAAGTGCCTTATGTCGTAATAACCCACCAACAAATAGCGGGGTAAATAGCGCAAATTTCAAAAGGCTTAAATATTGCGAAGAGTTTGATGTACTCCCTCCGTTCCTGAAAGTTCGATTCACTTTGCATTTGCGCGGTCTCTAATGAACATCTTTAACCATGGATATCTTCGGCTATGTATAAGTGAAAATTATAAAAAGTTGATATTCGAAAATTTTATAATAAGGGGAATCTAATAAGACCCCAGCCTCATACTAATTTATTTCTATTGTACTTCCTCCATTCTAGTAATATTGCAACAACTGAACTTTTGCACTATCCATTACGCTTGTTTGACTACATATTATGATTTATACGTAAAGTAAATATAGTCTTGTGGGGTCTTGTTAGATTCGTCTTGTAAAATACTTTCACAATATCAACATTTTAAAATTTTTACTCTTAAATAATTATGGATATTTAACATATAAAATGTGCTTTGGGATGCGTAATTTTATCTTTGTTGCAATATTTGTGGAAAAGAGGAAGTATAAATCATAATTTGTGGTTATTTTATTTTATTTTGACCAGATGAATAGTAAGTGAATCGAACTTTTAGGAACGGAGGTAGTATGAGAAGTGAGGCTTGGAGATGGGAATTGAAGAGATGAGATGTTTAATTTGTGGAAAGGGGATATTATACTAGTAGATGGGATTGAGAATAAAATGATCTATTTCCATGGTTGTATTACCTAATCAGTATTAATAGAGGTGAAATTAAAATAAATAGAAACGGCCAATTTGTCATTAATATTAAGGATACAATATTAGTAAGGGAGCTATATTTTGATATCTCTTTTCAATCAAGCAGATCTAATAAGTTCCATCATGTTCAATCATTTCTTACAAGTTACAATCAGATTCAATAAATTCAGATAAGTACTAAAAAGTTTAAATAAGTTCAGGTCTAATCAGGTGAAGAGAACATACCGTAAGAGTGCTATTTTTTTTTTTTTTATATATCTCATTAATTTCCATCACAAACCAAGTAAGGGATTATCAATCATAAAACTTAACCCAATTTCAACCATCTTGTCCTCAAACTCTTGTTCACATATTGACATATATCAAATGCTATATGTGAGTAATATATATAGTACAGAGTATATAGAATATAATCTTCAGATACGCTGTAAAATAAATGCGATTTATTTTGTTTTTTTGACGGGAAAATAGATGCAATCTTAAGACTCCATTATGGTTATTAGACAAGATAGCCTAATAGGTATATGGTTTCGTTCAAGGTTAAAAGATACTCCGTATTTATTGGACATGACTCTTAATGGACATGGAGTTTGCAGGACAAATTCAATACATAAGTATAATGTTTGCCCAATGTTGTTCAAAAAAATAATGTTTGCCCAATTATTATTTTCATTTATTTTATTTTTTTACATAAAATTAATACAAAACAAAAAATAAATATTGTAAAACTCTAAAATTTTCTCTGTTCTCTATCTTCAAACCTAGCCACCATAGTAAAATTTAGGGATTGCCATCGATTTTTATCGATGGTAAGCCCTAAATTCTTCTTTAATTTAATGTTTTTAGCCAATAAAGATCACCAACAGTATGGTGATTATAGTCAGTCCCTCCATGTAGGGTTTAGTCAGTTTCCTAATGGTGAGATGTTTAGTATTGTTTGTTTGTTTGTTTTTCATGTGTGTAGGGATACAACTTTGAAAGATTTGTCTTGCAAATTCGTGGAATTGCGGATATGTTGGTTTAGGGGTGCAGATTTAGAAGATTCGTCTTGCGTCTTGCAAATTTGCAGATCTTGATGACCAATCAAATTTTATCACTTTTGCGACTATACATCAATGGACCTCCGTCAAGAACGATGCAAAGACATCTAAAATTATTTAGGAGCAGTTCAGAAGCAATGCCATTAGTTTAGGGGTGATTAATTCTTATATTGATAATTTAAATCTCTTAAGGGATGATTGTAATTGCTGAATGACCATTATTATTTAATAATCACCCCTCCCTATTAAAGAAAACCTCTCCTCTCTCTAAAACCCTAGCCTCATTGTTGAATTTTGGAGGGGCTTTCATTGGTTTTTACCGACGAAAAGCCCCAATCGTAGTTTTTGTGTGCCTTTTCTCTCTTATTTTAGGTTTATAATAACTCTTCCTCTTCTAGGAGGAACATTTCTCCCTTGAAAGACAGGGTTTTTCTTCTTCTTTTGGAGGATTTGGCTCCTTCGAAAGACCGGGTTTTTCTTCTCTCTTTTGAGGGAGGATTTGCCTTTTTATTTTATGGATTGCTATAGAGTTGTTTCGTGGGTAAAATTTTGACTATGAGGTCTCGATCGGTTTTTGTTGGTCTTAATTTTTATTGAGGAATTCTCCAAAATTCAATACTCCTCCCGTTTCATAACAATGTTATTGTTTACATAAATCAATGCAAATGGCCAAATATTTGCAAATCTTTGATCGCAAATATCTTTAACCTCACACTAGCAAAAATTATAAAAGTTAGATATTAATAATGTACTCAACTAAACGAATCAAACTAGATCACATATGACTATGTTTGTTCTTATGAATTAAGATAAATTTAGAAGATTTCCTCCCATTTTAATAGTTAAAAGATTCCAAATGAGAACATCATTATGAAGGAAGGAGTATAATTCAAGTGAGATCCATTGATTCTACAATCACTGAGGTAGCTCCACCAAGTGAATGCCAAGTTGCTAACTACTCCCTTTGTTTCGGGGTATTTTAACCCCCTTTTATAGACAAATGAGAGGCCGACAAGTGGCCCAATTATAAGCCGACACGTGGCATCCTGCTCAACAAAAAGGCCAAACATGAGCATGACACGTGGCCTAAGAGAGAAATCAAATAATGAGAGGAATTTTAAAGGGGAAATGTTATGTATATGTAAATACATAACAATGATTAAAATATTCTAAAAACACATGGTAGAGAGAGAAAAGAGGAGAGAGATAGGAAGAGAGAGGTCTGTAGGTGGACCCCACCTATATTTTAGTCAGATTGTCTCACGTAATGGGAGCCCACATGCTGATTGTTCCACTGTAAATAATACCATTGAATCTTCAGTGGTACTATTTATGCATAAATTTAGTACAACTGAATGCATATATAATACCACTATATGCATATATAGTATCACCGTATGTTCAGTGGTATTATTTGATCATCCGATGATACCACTCTCGTATATATATGTAATTACATGAATGTCCCTTGTTATGCATTTCTACATGCATAACATTCCTCCATTAGTACTTGCTCAAATAATGAAGGGCTCAAAGCCCATTAAAGGATGAATACCTAGTATAAAGCAAACCCAAATACACGTGACAACCACGTATAGGGCAACCGATCTTCCTAGGCTATGAAACCCTAGGAGCATGATCTCCCACATCCCTATAAATACCCCATAATTCCATGATGGGAATAAGACTTCACAATTACCAAAGGTACAATGCCCAAATATGCTCTCACTTCTCTCTACTTTCTCTCTCTAAACTTCCGTTGTCGGTCACTAACTTAATCTTCGGAGGCGGATCTCCAATAAGCCAGAGATTCCTTGTTTTGCAAGTGTTCAGGCCGTACGGATGTTGCATGATTCGTTGTTTTGCAAGTGTTCAGGCTGTACGGATGTTGCATTCCGGATCTGTCTCCCGAGGGAATTCATACCCCCTTTCAGGTTATCCCAAAAATCCATGTAACACCCTATATCTTTTTTGTTTTGGCTCCATTGTATTTTTGAGGGGTCGAAGCAAGTTTAAAAATGTTTACCACAATTCCTCAATAATCTATATATATAATGTCGAGTGAGATTTTATTAATCGTGTTACCATGTGTACCAAAAAAAATAAAAATAAAAAAACAAAAAAAATAAAAAATAAAAAAATAACCGTTCTCTGTTCTCGCCAACATTATTAAACTTGGTTTTCAACCTAATATTGTCACCTTTACTACTCTCATCAATGGCTTCATTCACTCTAATCAATTTTCGAAAGCCGTTCCATTGTTGGATAAAATTCTCAAGCTTGGCCTCCAACCCACATTAGTCACCTATGGTTCTATCTTCAAAGGTCTCTGTAGGTCCGGTGATAATGCCGGTGCTCTCAAACTCCTTAGAAATATGGAGTCTTATGGCCATTTTATGCCTAATGTTGTCATTTACAACACCCTCATTGATAGTCTCTGTAAAGACAATTTATTACCTCAGGCTCTCCGCCTTTTCAAGGAGTTGAAAGTCAAGGGAATATCCCCTAATGTTGTCACCTATAATACCTTAATTCGAGGTATGTTAACTTTGGGACAACCGAAAGAGGCTCAAGAAATGCTGACTGAGATGTTGAGGAACAACATAACTCCTACCACTGAGACCTACAACATGTTGATTGATATGTATTGTAAAGATGGCAAGGTTGGTGAAGCACGAGACATTTTTGTCACCTTTACTACTCTCATTAATGGCTTTATTCACTCTAATCAATTCCACAAAGCTGTTCATTTGTTGGATAAAATTCTCAAGCTTGGCCTCCAACCCACATTAGTCACCTATGGTTCTATCTTCAAAGGTCTCTGTAGGTCCGTTGATAATGCCGATGCCCTCAAACTCCTTCGAAATATGGAGTCTTACGGCCATTGTATGCCTGGTGTTGTCATTTATAGCACCATCATTGATAGCTTCTGAAAAGACCAGTTATTACCTCAGGCTCTCCATCTTTTCAAGGAGATGAAAGTCAAGGGAATTTCCCCTAATGTTGTCACCTATAATACCTTAATTCGAGGTATGTGCACTTTGGGACAACAGAAAGAGGCTGAAGAAATGCTGACTTAGATGTTGGGGAACAAAATAACTCCTAACACTGAGACCTACAACACGTTGATTGATATGTATTGTAAAGAAGGCAAGGTTGGTGAAGCACTAGACATATTTGAATACATGGCTCAGATAGGTTTGGTTCCCAATATCATCACTTACAACACTTTGTTAGATGGATATTGTTTACGCAGTGAGATGGATGAGGCAGAAAAGCTTATGGATTTGATAGTTGAAAATGGTTGCAAACCTAATGTAGCTACTTACAACAACTTAATCAATGGCTATTGCAAGTCTAAAAAGATTGACAGAGCTCTTGGTCTGCTCCAAGTAATGCATTCTAACGGATTAGCCCCTAATGCTATCACATACAACACTCTTATAGATGCCTTGTGCAAAGTGAATCAGCTCAAGCTTGCACACAAGTTTTTCAAGGAAATGGAAGCTCATGGACTTTAGCCAAGTGTAATCCCTTAGAATTCATTGCTTGATGGCATGTGTAAGAATGGAAAATAGATGAGGCAATCGCAACAATGAAGCAAATGGAGATTACTGGAGTGGTCCCTAATTATGTTACATATTGTATCCTAATGGATGGTTTGTGTGATGCTCAACGCCTTAGCGAAGCGGTGGACATCTTCTCCTTACTCATAGCTAAAGAGCTGCAAGATGTTTATGCTTACAACATAATGATAAAAGGGTTTTGTAAAGAAGGGTTGCTAGCAAAAGCCGATGAATTATTGAAGAATATGGAGGACAATGGATGCTTTCCAGATGAATGCCCTTCAATACAATTATTAGAGGATTTATAGATGGAAAGGATGTTAGGAGAGCTTTAGAGCTTGTCAGCTTAATGAGAATTAAAGAGTTTGCTGCTGATAATCACACTATATTGTCATTTGTGAAGTTACTCACTGATCCAAATATCGGTGATGCAGACAAGGATTTGCTGAAAAAGTTTTTTGAGAACTGAGTGTGCGGTAGTTAGAAGCAAAGGTGGAAGGAGCTATGAGTAATGCATATGTGATCAGCTGTGAGCATGTGACAGAGCTGAGAAAACAGACCTCGCAAGTGAAAATTGTGTATTGGTAAGTCATATCTTTAATGTGTTTCAATCGATTGAAGGCAATAACCTTAATGCCTGTGATTTGGAGCATATGCATGTGATTACATTCAGTCTTCTTTACTTTTCTTTGCATAGGGGTCAATAATTATCCCATTTACATAATTATATACCTATGCTGTGTACAATGCAATTATTGTACACACGGGTCTATTAAGTTTGATCCATTCGCTGGAAATGTGTTAATTGAATTTCCTGAGGCTTGTTTTAGCTTTCTGTAGAATAACAAGTCATTGAAATCACTGTTATTTTAGTATAATTTTTCTTCGTCAGGGCACTAGGATGTAAGCTGAACTGAACTCACGTTTTAAGCCCAGAATCAGTTCATTTTAACATGCTGTCTTTTGTTAATTTCTTCTCTGTTTTTCCATTCTGGAGAAAAAGATAAGAATCAAAATGTGTGAAAAAAATTAGGTTTAGAGATCAATTGGAGCTGGTTAGGCTGCTATTTCAGATTGGTCCAACCAGCCTGATTCACTTTTCATACAAAACAAATCTAGACGTGAAAACACAAAATTGATACAATAAGAATGAACACCAGCAAAGTTTATTTTACAACATGTTGCCCAATCTCATTGGAGCTCTATGTGTAGCTAAGCCTGTAGTAATAGCCACAAGTTTTGAGTTCGGAACAGAAAACACATGCTTAGCCAGGGGATAAAAGATATTAAGCAACTGAGATACTGTCCATACTGATGTAATGTGCAACAAGCCGGAAAATAAAATAATGGTTTCATTGAAGCTTTTGCTCCTTTTTAGGGACACTTGCATCTTGCTGAACTGAAACCATGAACATAGTTGCAGCTTTGGTCATATAAAGTTAAAAAAGGATATTAGCTTCCTGGTAACCTTGAAGGAGTGATATTTTAGTGTATTCCTCCTCTGTCAAATCATTTCTACCTTCGACATCAAAGTCACCATCAAGAACATCAATCTTAATCTTCAGAGAAGATTCAGGGCCAAAATAAACTCTGTTGTCAGACTCATCAAGCAACTCCACTTCAAGCTTAACGTCTTGATCTTCTATTTTGGTCATGGTAAAGAGTGTAGCAGGTAAATTACCCTTAAACTGCAATTTCAAGTACCTTGATGCAGATGGCTTAGCCTGTTGAGGCAACGTTAACTGTTATAAGTTGTAGGTGGATCATAAAGAATTTAGAATTCGTTCATGACCGTAAATTCTTGCACCAAGCCTTACTCCAAAAGTCAGGTATATAAAGCAAATGTGGATTAACCTGTAAAATTTGTATCCAATTGATGCGCTTGCTTTCCATCTGCTAGTCAGTTGCATTTATTTTCTGATAACTTCCTTTGAATATTATCAGTACTAGAGCTCAAGTTTAGCTGTATCTAAGCCATGGCACAAATACAAGAACATGACATTAAAGATCGATAACACCAGTTGTGTTTACTTTGCAAAGGAGTCAATCTGACCATTGTACGTAATTACACTTGTTGGCTTGTTGCACGCATCTACTTGGTTTAATCCATTACTTGAGATGCGTTAATTGTATTTCATGAGGCATGTTTCAGCTTTCTGCAAAATAACTAGTCATTGAAATTGTTGTGTCATTGAAGATTTTGCTTCTTCAAGGTACTAGGAACTTGCTGAATTAAATTCATGTTTGGATCTGATCACATAGCATAGTTATAAGTTCGAAATCATGTCATTTTCACCTGATGTTCTTTTGTTATTTTTCCTCTTTTCCCATTTTGAAAAAAAAAAGAAAAGAATGAAGCAAAAGGGGTTAAAAAAAAGTCTGTAGAATTGTGATATGCTTGTTCGCAGACTTTACTTGTTTGCTGTTTGTTTATTTGAAAATTAGAATATGATTGGATATACAACTGCCATGTAAAATGAGGCATATATATATATATATATATATATATATATATATATATATATATATATATATATATATATATATATATATATATATATATATATATATATATATATATATATATATATATATATATATATATATATATATATATATATATATATATATATATATACGGGGAGGTTCCGCTGAAAACAGAGCTTATGGTGAAAACTAAAAACAAGCAATCTTAGCCATTGAATGTTCACTAGATCATCTGATGGTGTGAAACAACCTAGAGGTCACTATATACAAAAATAAGGTCATTATATCAAGTTATATTAATTTTGATGACACTTACACCGAGGTCACTATATATAGAAATAAGGTAACTATATCAATTTTTACAATATTTACTTTGAGATCACTATATACAAAAATAGGGTAATTATATCAATTTTGACTACATTTACATAAAGGTCACTATATGCAAAAATAAGGTAACTACATCAATTTACAGAGGCCACATTTATATAGAGGCCACTATATATAAAAATAACGAAGGTCACTATATATAAAAATTAGGTAATTATATCAATTTTGACAACATTGACCACATTGATATAGAAGTCACTATTTACAAAAATAAGGTAACTATCATCAGATAACTTCTCTTTCTCCTCCTTGTCATCAGATAACTTCTCCTGCTCCTCCTTGTCATCCTACTGCTCCTTATCATAAGATAACTTCCTGCTCATTAAAATTTACACTAAGAAAATAATTAGCTATTATTAATTTTGACTAAATCACACTATGAACTGCCAAAAATCAATTAACAACTAGAGCAATCAATGTGAGTAATCAATTAACTAAAATTGATCCAATGCGACAAACTTTAGATTAAACTTTAGATCCACCTGCTGCCTATATATAGATGCATGGTACTGAATGATGAGCTTCTCTTCTTGTTCTGTGAATTCTTCATGCTTAAGGTCAGGCCTCAGGTAGTTAGTACACCTAAGCCTGTAACTCTTACCACGTCTATTAAGTCCTATAAAAACAACTAATTCATTAATATGCATAAACCCTTGATAATTAGTAAAAGAGAACAACAAAAACCTAAGCAAAACAAAGCATATTATTTAGATCTTAAAACACAGCATGAGCTGATAATGACATATAACGACATTAGCCATTTACTGCATAACACAGGGTGTTGTTACTCACAGTAAGATTTTTACTCGCCTCTATCATGTACCCCTCTCACAGCTCCTAAGGGGAACTGTTGGAATCACAATAAATTAATGTTGATTAAATCACTTTTCATAATATGGTGATCCCATAAACATGGTGATTCTATAAACAAACTGAACAAGAGAATTTTGGATCCAATCTTAAATCAATCTACTGTAATACCAAACTATGTACAGTAAATCAACTCACTTCAATTAATTGCCACAACATCACCAAAGGGTTAAAAAAAACAACACTCTAATTAAGCGCGAGTTTGTAATTATCAACCAAATTTACAAAATCAACATTAACAAATCATACATTTTCTGACCTAAATCAAACATTTAGAATTTCTAAAAAAATAGTCATCACTGAAACTCAAATCTCTCATATACAGAGACAAATCAACATTAAAACAATCAAAACTCTAGATTAAAAAATCAAAGATCTAAAAATCGAAAAACAAATCAATGATTCAGACAAAAAAAAATCATTAATTTCAATTGAACAAAAGTAAAATCCAAAAACAAAACAATTGGACAATAATTCATCACTTAATTAAACAAACAGAACCTCATATATGAAGAAATTATAGTAATTAAACAAATTATAGAACAAATTGTTGTAATTACAGTGTCAGAGGAGAGAGAAAGCGAAAGAGAGAGAATACCAAAGAGAAGATGAGCTGCGAGAGTGGCCATGGTGAAGGAGGCGAGAAGGACGAGGAGCGAGAAAGCGAAGAAGCGGAGGACGAAGACGTCGACGATGGAGGTAACAGCGGGAAGAAATCGGTGAGAAAGGCGGCTGATGCTGGTGTTGCTGTGGTAGAGGTGGTGGTGGCGCCGCCGTTGATTCGCCATGGGCGCCAGAAAAAAGCTTCAACAACACTGAAAAAATCATGAAAGCTATAGATCTTCTTCTACTTAGATCTCTGTCTCATCTTTCGGCGCTTCCTCTTCAATCTCCTCATACGCTTCTTCTTCCACTGCAAAAATCAATCAAATCAACAAGTTGAACTTCAAATTAGTTAACAATGGTGGAAAAACTCGACTGAACCGAACAAATCAATGAAATTAAGGAAAAAACTAAAATTAATCGATTAGTAAAACAGGAAATCGAACTAAATTGAACAAAATCGAACAGAAAATCGCAAAATCAAACAAAATCGAACAAAATTGATGAAAATTTCAGAAACCTTAAAACCTCAAATCATGCAAAATATAGCGAAATTAACACAAAGAACTCACCTGATAATAGATCGTAGAGCTGAAAAATTGCTGAAAATCAAAGTAATTGAAGCTGAATTTGAAAAAAGTAGCGTGAAAATTGGGGAAAAAAATGTCGAGAAATTAGGAGAGAGAAAGTAAGAGAGTGGAGGAAGAAGAAAATAACGGAGGAGAGAGAAATTGTTTTCGTGGGAGGAGAGAGAAAATTAGTATATAAACGTTAGACGTCATCCGCTAGATTATAATCTACGGTTAGGATGAATCGTTTTCAGTTTTCACCCTAACATTTGTTTTCACATGATCCATACTCTGTATATATATATATAAGGAAATTAAGGAAAACATTAAGAACCCCTCCTCTCGAGGAGAATTATATCCATATATATTACTAGGCTTTCTTACTGAACTGTATTTGTATAGCATGCTAATTTGGACTGATTGTTTTTCATTTGTGTTTTGGTTTACAGCATAGAATTTCTGTTTTGTAGTACTAAATATTAAATCTTGAGGCATGTTCTCATTATCCTTGGGTATAGACTTGTAAGAGGTGCAAGAAGGTCATGAGCACAGCTAATTTTGAGAGGAAGAAAGAAACAAAAGGGTATCCCCACAATCAGACTGGTTTTCGACATGGCAGCTGAGTTAGTAATCAGATTGCACTGCTTTTTAGTCATCTGAAAGGTTTATGCTTGAATGGAATAACAGTCCCATTGACTAGATTATGTAACAAATCGGCACTGAGAAGAAGTATTAATACACTAGTTTTCAGCCCCGGCCCTGGGCATAGGCAAGAGGTGCGACGGCCTTAGGGCCCAGGGCTGGTAGGGGGCCATAAATCTCAGCGCATATTTTTCTATAATAAAATAAATCAACACAAATACAGCATAAAACTTAATTGTATCCAGCGGAGTGAAGCGGGTTAGACTCAAGAGTGCTACCTTCAAAGAAGGTGCAAGGATCGACTCCCCTAACTAACTTTTTTTTACTTTTTGCATTGGCAACTTCTCCCATGTCATTTCCTTACTTAATTTTGTGGTGACCTTTATGTACCTTGTTTTTTCTTTTTTTTCATGATATTTTCTTATACTTTTCTGTAAATGGTATTGACCTTTTTATTAGTTTATTTCTTATATTAAAAAGAACACTTTTTTTAGTTTGCATTTTTCCACCAAAAAAAAAAAATAATCAGTTGTGAGATTATAGCTATGAAGTAGTAATTATACTAACATTTTCCCCCTTTTTTTTTCCCGACAACAAACTAACTACTAGTTTGTGAAATTGAATTAAACGTATAAATATTACTCCCTTGTTTTTTAATAAGTGATCCATTAGTATTTTTGCACTATTCATTTGCTCACTTTGACTAATGTTTGTGATTCATATATAAGGTAAAATTTAGTCTTGTGTGTAATTGTTGAATTGTCTTAATGAATAAATTATTAATTTTCAATTTTTATAATTTATACTTATTGATAATTAAATATATCATGATCAAAGATTTGTATCAATCGGTATATATGGCCAAGAGAAATAGAGCAATTATTAAAAAAAGGAATTTTTAACATCAGAAGACAAACCTTTGGCCGGTTCTCCCATATTGGACAAACATATAAATCTACCCATATTGGACAGAAGTTTGCATTTTTTTCTCCCAAAATGGACCAAGCAGGTCACCCTACCTGTTATACTAGGTAAAAATCCACTTGTCATAAAATCATTGGTCAAGTTTTTTTTTTTTTTTTTTTTTTTTTTTTTTTTTTAATTTTAAAATTTTGATAATTTTTTTTAAACAACATTTTTTTTTTCCTACCTCCTTCCTTTCTCTTTCCTCTATCCTTCCTCCTCCTCCATAACTTCCAGCAGCCCACCCAGACATCCCACCCCCCTCTGACCACCCCTGCCCTTCTCTTTCCTCTTTCCTTTCTCTTTCCTCTTCCCTTCCACCACCATAAATTCCAGCAACAAGTAACCAAATCCGGCAGCCCCCAAACCCTGTTGAAACCCCAACCTCTAAAACCCGAAACCCCCTGAAACACCCAACCTTGAACCCGAACCCCCCCGAAACACCCACCCTTGAACCCTACACCCTTCGAAACCCTCACCAAAGAAACTGATACACCTCGAAACCCCCGCCATTGAAGCCAATACATCTTGAAACCCCCACCATTAATGCCGGTACACCCCGAAACCCCCACCTTTTCGAAGCTTTCTCCTGGACTCCGCATCGTCGGCGGCAGGCGAAATCGGTAAATTTTTCCCTAAATTCTAGGGTTTGTGATTGAAGTATATATATATATGTGTGTGTGTGTTTTTGTGTGTGTGCGTGTTTTAATGATTGATTTGATTATACAGGGAGAAAGGAGCAGCAATGATCAAGAATCTCGGGGAAAAATCTGAGTTTGTTGAGGTTGATATTAATAATGTGGAAAAAATAAAGGCTGCTTTACAAGGTGGTTTAGGGTTCGAGGGTGGGGTCGCCGGCGCCAGGGGTGGGTTGGGCGCCGGCCGTCGTCAGACGGAGGGAGGAGGGGTGGCTGGCAGTGGATTGGGGGTTTGAGTTTTTTTTTTTTTTTTTTTTTTTTTTTTTTTTTTTTTAACTTCCCAACCGGTTACCTATAAACTCAGTCCATTATGGGCGAAAAATGGTAAACTTCTGTCCAATATGGGCAGATTTATAGGTTTGTTCAATATGGGAGAACCGGCCAAAGGTTTGTCTGTTTATGTTAAAAAATCCTTAAAAAATGGAGAAACTATTATACTAAAAGTGCTAACATGTTATTATAAGGACCCTAATTTCTTACTTTGCCTAGGGCCCATAAAATGTCAAGAACGGGCCTGCTAGTTTTGGCCTGGTGTGAGGCAGAACCAAAGCAAACCAACCCAACAATGTTAAAGATAATGCACATAATGTTGCTCAAGTTAGACTATCTCCAATGGCCTGGTGAGACTTTAGGGAGTTTTTTTAGAAGAGAGAGATTAATTTTTACAAAGTATACCAATAAGTTGGTATCTAAACTTAGCAACTCCAAAAGAAAGTTGCTAAGTTTAGATACCCAACTTTGAGTCTCATTTGACAAAAAGTGTGGGCCCTCATCAATATTATAATATATTTTGTAATTCATTTAAGTTTTGAATTTTTTTTTTTTTTTTTTTTTTTTTTTTTTTTTTTTTGAAAAACTTACAATTAGTATACTTTAGAGAGTCTCACCCTTGGGAAATTAGATTTCACATGAGTTGCTAAATTGAAAAGTGGATTGGGTATCACTATTGGAGGTAAAAAAAAACTCATTTTGTATTTCAATACTCAAAGTTCAGTCTCACCAATGGAAATGGTCTTATAACATTTAGTATTCCTCGGAAAAAAAAAATAAAAAAAAAAATAAAGTTATAACATTCAGTAAACACCAAAAAACCTACCAAACACCAATATATTTCAACATGCATGGTAAAATATCTTGTTTAGAAGCTAAAATACAGTATAGTTTAGTTTTCCAACAAGACATGGACAAATCCAATTCAACCAAAGTTACGTAATGACTTGAATCGAAAACATAGAACCTAATGAAGTATACTTAAACAGCCTCAGTTAAGAATTTAAGATAGATAAAAGTGTATCCTACTCGGCTACTCCGTATTTCTTCATAACCAAATACGTCCAAGGTTTAGCAATATTTGCTTTATAATTATAACCCATACAAGTTAGAAATTTAAAACTAACGATTAATAAATTTTATTTTATTTTTTACTTTTTTTTACTACGGTACTCCGTAATTTCTTCAACACAAATATTATCAATATTACAGAGTGATATTCCTTTCATGTTTTTTTTTAAAAGTATTTTACTTTAACCGGCACATAGTTTTAAGATATTTAATTGACGTAAATAAAATAAAAGATAAGTATAGTAGTTGTAATATTAAAAAATTATAAAAGAAAGAATGTAAGGTTAATAGTTTATTGAAAAATAATGAATGTATTTCAACTTGGTAACTATCTTGTTTAGAAGCTGAAATACAGTATAGTTTAGTTTTCCAACAAGGCATGGACAAAACCCACCAAAGATGAAGGATTGAAGGGAATGGGATTGTAACTTATTGAGTGAATAATTGTGCCTAAGTGGGACTCAAAGTCTCAAACAGTTGGAAAATGGGGGTATTATAAGAAAAAAAGATGGTGCATAATGTCAAAGTTTTCCCTTCACTAGTATTTTGTGCACGCAATGCATGTAAACCATAAAACCGAAATACAGATGATTTTACAGTAGTCGTATGAACCATAAACTTAATTATATGGCAAGACCGTAGGATGTGATTGGATGTAGTTACCCATGTCATCTTTGACTTTTTAAATAATTAAAATTTATTTTTAATTATAATTTCTTAAATGCATTGTTTTCAAACATTAAATATACTAATTTCTAAAATATATTTTTTGATTTCATAATAATTTCAGAAAATCAAAATTAAATAAAAAAATTCAAAATAAAAAATTGAGATTATGGGGTGGTTTGGCCCATTGAAATGGACCAGTTCGAGTTTGATATGGACAACCAAATTTCAACCTAGATTGTAAAAATAATCCAAATTCAATTTAAAACCATTAATTTAGTCCGGTCACATTTTACTAGGCTTAATGTACGTCTTCGATCCAAACATCCATAACTTACTCATAAACTTACAATTTTTTTAATAGACCTAATTATTAGATAGGATAGCCCGATGATTATAGAGATTGAACCAAGGATTTTATTGAACATAGTCTATTGGATATAGTGGTACATAACTAAAATGTAGTCCAATTAAATAGAAAAACAAAATAAAAAATGTAAAAATAATTACATTAATAATCTCTTATTCACTTGTGCTTATGGAGTACTTTTTTCTCACCTCCATTCTTTTTCATTGCTCATTTCTTAGCTTGTCATTAACGACTCGCTATTGACTTGTGATCCACATTGGCTTGATCCACGAAATCCCAATCAAATATGACCCTCTTTAGATCCCATCCACTATCAATCCCACACCAACTCTAACCTGATTTGGCTAATAACTAGGTCAATTAATGACGATGCCAAATGCAGGTAAATTTTACTACCACTGTTTCACATTAAATGTATCATTTTGACTTTTTTTATTTAATTTTTTTTGTTAGATTACAACTTTAACCATTAGTAAAATATATGTACAGTAAAATATATGTACAGAGAGTATTTTAAAATTATACATTCAAACCAAACCAACAAACATATTTACCTTTAGTTTATAATTCTTATTTATAAGTAAAACCTTAGTTAAATTATCATAAATCAACAATATTTGTAAGCAAATGAAAAACGCAAAAGATCAAAACAGTGTATCTATTGTAAAACAGAGGTAATATTTGGTTTTTCAATAATTGCACGTGCCTTAATCTAAGCATTTTGAGGCCCCACCAATCCACCATGCATGATGCATGAAATAGGAACTCAAAACCCGTCAAAAAAAAAAAAAAAAAAATAGAACTCAAAAATCATAAAATGTGCTAATCCCATCAAAAAAATTGAGTTCAATGAACTAATAATGTGCACTTTGCGATTTGATCCATCATCAATACAAATCTAAGATGGGCCCCACCCATGATTGATAAAGCGTGATCCATTTTATTCAATATTCAATTCCACGGTATCCTCTAGAAGGATCCACGTATTCTACTCGGGTCAAGTGAACTTAAAGGTGGGTGGAATTTTGTGGAGGTTATATCTCCATTTTTGTTTCCAAACCTCGATTCTAAGGTTATATCTCCATTTTCTTCCTCATTTAGTTAATCAAATGCTACTTATGCTTTGTTCTACTTAACTTATTTTAATAAATTTTAGCTAATAAAAACTATAAGTTCCTTAAAATTAAGGTGAGTTATATAACAGTGATGACAAAAAATCATGCATGTTAAGTAAAGTTCAACAAATGTTAAATCTGTATGTGTAGTTAACTTCGACAAGATTGCAAAGAAGGAATTGAAAACAAATCTTTAGTTTTTAATAAATACCCCATTCGATATAAATTGGCTCATTTTGACTTGACACACTTACGTCATAACAAACTTTGACCAATAATATATAATTGATCTTCAATAAGTATGGATTATAAATGTTAATATTTGAGAACAATAATACATTAAGACAATTTCAATAAACATCCACATGACTATGTTTTATGATCAAAATAGAGCATCTAATAATCCAAAGATCAAATCAAGACACTTTAAAAAAAACCAAAGAAAATATAAGACATTATTTAATAGTCGATATAGTATTTTTATTTTTTTTTATTTTTATTATTATTAGCTAGCTAGAGACCACAAAAATCAATTGAAGCGATTTCATTTCATCCATAACCATGCAATATAATCATAATCCATTTCTTATTTGGATTGGAAAATTTTATTTCTCTTTTTAGGGAGAAAGGATGTTGCTTTAGAGGGGAAAAACTAAAGATGGGACCAAAAAAATGTCATATTTCCACTAAAACTAACAAATGAAAATGACATGCGGAATCTAAGTCCAACTTTGTACATGATTTAGAAAGGGAAAGTGACCAATCAAGCACATAACATCTACTCATTCCCTCAAAAACAAAAAAACAAAAATAAAAATAAAAGGTTCCCTAAATTCCATCATTATTACAAATAGACGTTATTATATAACATCATATAAATGATTGGGAGACTGTAGATTAGATTTTATTTCAAACTATCAAAAATCACTTTAATTTAATTTAATTTGTAAGCATGTCATTTTCATTATAGTTTATGCGCCTATCTATATCTTTCATCTTTCTTCTTTGTTGGAGTTGCCGACTTTTTCCTCTTTGTCACACTCAAACCTAGTGTGAAAATGAATATTGAATAATGTCCTACTTATAAAAGTGTTTGCACGTCCAAGATTTGCAAATAAATACACTAATTAAGGTTATCATATTTTATGAGGACTACTTATATTTTTATTAGCACGCACGAACTTCTTTTATTAGTGATATTCTTTTTATGCAAAGATTAGATTAGCTTAGTGTCATTTCGCGTATTGTTCTATTTCTTCTTTTGTGCTTTCCACAAAGATCATACGTCATGGATGCTGTTGTAGACTTGTAGTATGATCTTCACCACAAAGTCATTATAGCAAATATGTAGTCGATTACAAAAACTCATATTATAAGAGGTAAATTGAACTAGATTAGCTCGTTTATATAGATCATTGCTCCATCTAAAATATAATTGTTTGATTCATAGATGAGATATGACTTATATACTTTCATTTGCTGGGATCACTGACCACGATGATAAAGATTTCACAAAATATGCAGGTATATTTGAGTTATCTTAATGAGTAAGGTTACGTGGCTAGCTATTTGGATGTAAATGTGACTTAAGTACCAACTTTATGCCAATTATCTCAACTCAAATCGAGCTTATTTTATGGCTTTTATTTATAATCCAGTCTATAAACAGATTATATTATGAGTTTAAGGGAGCGTTTGTATTTTTTGGATTGGAAACGGATTCGGTTAAACCAATACCGTTACCGTGTGTTTGGTTTAAAGGTATGGTAACAATTACCATTAATTAAGGGTAATGGTTACCCCTCATTTGTTACCTCTCAAAAACTTGGGGTAACAAATACTCTTACCCTCCTCTTAACAAATACCTTTTCCATGGTTAATCCAAACAAATGAATAAGGTAATAGCTAACTGATTCCTTTCCTCACTCTGATTTGTTTCCTTTCCAACTCCATTTCCATTTTCCGAACCAAACGCCCCTTAAGACGTATACTTTGTAGTGTGTACTATGTTGATGAGAAGCATTATTGCCTCTCTCTATTTTCATGCAATGGTTGCCTTGACCTTGATAGATCACATGTACTTGAAGATTTGAAGTTGATACATTTTTCAACTTGTTTTTACTACTCCAATCTTATTATAATATTTTATTCAAACTAGTGCCAAATCCAACAATTTGATTTTGACCCAACTTTAATTATTCTAGTCCAAAATCTACTCTTGATACCATATCAAATGAACTTAAACAAAGCTTAAATTTGTAGTTAGAGCTCCAAAATTAATTTTTGTATACTCTATCAATTACCAAGAGAGCTTAGCTAAATTGATATATATGTGCACCGACTTTCATAGAATATAATTGATATATGTTCAATTTTCAATTGACAAGTACAAATTAAGCTCCAAATTATACAATTAAAAAAAGAACGAAAAAAGTATGGTATTTTGGTAGAAACTTTAATCCATTGTAAGGTCATCGTGAATGATTGCTACATAACTTGGTAAAAAATGATGAGTAAGGTACCTTAAATTGGCAATGTCAATATGATTGCCGTCCTACCAGGTTTAAGCAACCCCACTTTAAAAACTAATCATTCGAAAGAGACTAAAATTTCAATCGATCACTTCAATTCGTTGACTACAACTTTAGTGAAATTTACAGTACATGTACTCGATAACTCGATCACATGATTAATGATTGCGCAGGGTGTGGAAATTACGGGTTCATCAGTCCAAACTATGAATGAATGAAGTCTTCCAAATTTCATACTTGTAAAGTTAATAAAGTTAGTTATTGCTTTGTACTATTACAACTTGGAACATTTTTATTCTTTTGGTGGTGTAGAATTGAAGTTTTCCCACTATAAGATAAGAGTTGTAAATAATTGGTGCATATAAAAGGAAACTAAAAGTGTATGTAATTGTATCATTTTTAGAAATTTTATGAATGAAATTATAAAATAGCTTGTAACATCATTTTCTTTATCCCATGTCAGTTGTCAAGGGACCCCCAATCATGAAAAAATATGTTATTGTAAGATAATAAAAACATGGCTAATATATTTATTTGAAAGTTTATTTTACAAATGAAAAAATGACAATTTGAAATCTTCGTTCTATTTTATAATTTAACTTGTAATATTTAGGGGTTTTGTATTGCAATCCTTCTACATGAGTAAATGAGTACAATTAGGCTATATTCTAAAGGTGCCCATTTGATTCAGTAATTTACTTTTTTGTACTTCGTATCATGTGTATAGAAAAATGGTTTGCATACAATTAGGCTAAAGATCGATCAAGATTAGAATTACATTCATCAAATATAGAAGGGATCGTGGATGCATTGTACACACATCATCATCAAGTGATGTGCATGTATAGGTGAACATGTCTTGCATGCTACTCCCTTCGTATCAAAAGACAATATGTTTCCTTCCAAAACAAGAGAAACTAAAATCTTTTAAGTTCTCCCTTTTTTTTTTAATTATTTTTATTACAATGTCTGGAATATGTCTTATTGTCTTATTATACTATATTCCACCCAAATGAGACATGACTATACACATCTCTCGCTCTAACCTCACAACAATATCAATTGCCATTAACAACCTTCCCAATATAAATTTTACAACTTCCTTATAAAAATAACTAGTATAAATATATTGTGATTACTTGATTTTTTTTTATTTTTTATTTTTTCCCTGTAAATCACCGTAAAGAAAAAAAAAAAGAGATAATATTTATTTTTTAGTTAATTTTATCTTTCAAATCTCATTAATACACTAAAAAATTCTAAATTAATTAAGTACTTTTTATATTAAGATTGCTTATTTTTTTTAGATGACAAAAGCAAACCCTTTTCTCTTTCTTCTTTTTCTGATCTCAACTTCTTTTGTATTTCTATAAATATTTTATTTATTTAAATATTATTAAAATCAGCTTTTGAGGTAGTATATAAGCCATAAATTTTCATCTTAAAGTGTCTCTAATGAGATTTGATCTCACAACCTCAAACATTGGTCGATATTTTTTATTTTTTTTTAATTGAGCAATCACTTTATAATATCTCTAATGACATTTGATCTCACAACCTCAAACATTGGTCGATATTTTCTATTTATTATTGATGCAAGCTAAGCGATCGCTTTAGAGGGGTATTTTAATCGGTATATCTTTGGTTGGAGCATGACGGCTGGTGAGTAAGAGAAGCAAAGTGTTAGTCAAAATCAGCCGTCACATACGTGGGCCAAAACTTTCCGATACTCGTGGCTTTCTTCATATAATTTGCGTCACTTTCAGGTTTCATCACTTTCGTAATTTCTATTCTAAATTCCTATCATTAAGCTCTAAGCATTTTAATCATTAAATTCAATTGACAAGGAAAAGCTGAATTCTTGACTGGCTCTTCAATTTTTGTTTCTTTAGCAATCGGAATTATAATCATTGTTAGGATAGTGCTAATTATTAGAATGTAACATCTAGTATGTAATACCTTCGTTCTCTTGTCCATGGGATAGGGTAGAATATATAAAAAATTGACCCAATCGACTTAAAAATATCTAATTTAGATTTTGACTTGTAGCCACAATATTTAACTTGATTGGGTTGACTCAACTTTAAAATATACCCAATCTCACCAAACTCGATGCAAATACCCAAATTAACACCTCTTCGTTAGATGTGAACCACATGGGAGACGGTTGGAGCCTTGGAGGCCCAACCTCTATGATCAATTACATGAGCATACAAAGTGTCACATAAAAAAAATAAAAGTCATTAAAAATCTATGGTATGATAAAGAAAGGTTCATAATTTATTTCATAATCTATAAATCAACAAATGAGAATTAAGATTTTTAATTGGTTATATTTAATAATAAAAAAAAATCTAATTTGCTTTAATTAATAAAATATTTGGATTAATTCCCATATCAAAAGTTTGATTTATAATTTGTTTCTAATAATTTAACGAGGCAAGGGTTTACGAGAGAAGAAGAGAGGTTATTAGGGTTTTTAAGTTTTTTTCGTCTTTTAAGTTATTATATTTTAAAAATAAATTTTATATTTGTTTGTACTTAACTACGGAGTATCATTTGTTTCTCAAAAAAAAAATAAAAAAAAAATACAAAGTGTCATTAAATAAACTAATTGAAATACCAGATATTTTAGATATACTCAATAATTTTTTATTTATTAGTAAAAAAAAAAAAATTAAAAAAAAATAATTTTTTATTTATTATAAAATCACTAAGCTTATTAATAATTTTTAAATTAATCATAAAACTTAATTCTTATATGTTAGTTTTTCCTTATATACAGATTTTTTTATTTTTTTTTTTATTTTTTTCCATAGGTCAGATATTTGTATATATCCCTTATAGAATTTGATTATGTTTTGTTTGTTTAATTAAATCTTCATTCTCCTTCACTGATTTGTATTAGATTTTTTTTTTTCATAGTAAATTCTTTCCATTAATAAAGTAGCCATAGATTTTTTAATTGTTCTTGATGAATTATTTAACTATCACAAATTGCCACATGGTGTGAACAACCATCATGGGTTACTTTAATTTGTTGGTGTTATAGGGTTACTCGGTCAATGTTACATGGGTTACTTCATCAGGGTTTCTCTTCTCTCAAAACACACTGTTCAATTATATAATAAACCATAAATTAATTCTCATTCGTCAATATTAAGATAAATTCTCTTATATTAAACAATATAATCTAATCTAATATATATATATATATATATATATATATATATATATATATATATATATATATATAAAGGGGAGTTTTTTTTCCGAAGTTATTAGAGCGCCATGCAGGATTAATATTTTTAAAACGCTACAATCGGATTATGCCACATAAATTAGTTTTTTTAAAGCGCCACGTAGGATTATATAAAGGGGAGTTTTTTCCCAAGTTTTTAGAGCGCCACGTAGGATTTAAATTTTTAAAAAATTATTAAGCGCCACGCAGGATTAATATTTTTAAAACGTTACAATCAGATTATGCCACGTAAGATTAGTTTTTTTAAAGTGCTACGTAGGATTATAATACAAAATAAACGCCATGTAGGATTAATATTTTTAAAACGCTACAATAGGATTATGTCACGTAAGATTAATTTTTTTAAAGCGTTACGTAGGAATATAATAATAAATAAAAATTTATCAGTGCGTCACATAGGAAAATGTTATATTTTAGCCAATGAAAAAAAGAATTGCAATTTATTTTAGATCTAAAATTTTATATTAATTATAAAAATAAAATCAACGACTGTGTGATTGACCATATCGTGTGGCGGCTGAGACACGCCAAAACACTGACCGAGTAGCCTTGGTTGTGCGAATAACCCCTAATCGATTAAGTAACCCTGACCAGATAATCCCGACCACACGGTGTGACCAGTCATATATGAAACTTTGTGAAATAAAATATTATCTTTTTATATTAGGAATATTTATCTAAATATGAAAAACAAAATTAATAATTCATTTTATAGTAAAAAAATTCAAGTAGTAAACAAGCGAATATCACAAAGTTTATCAGATAAATATAAATTTAGTAAAATATTTTATTTAAATAAATACAAACAAATTTTTTAATCAATTTTACATTCCATCTCCATTCATTAATCTTTTTGCTTACGCGGCACTTACGTTGAGTGCTCTCAAAATTTGCCTATCTGTATAACCTACTTGTATAATATTTGTTGAATAAAAACAAATAAAAAGGAAAAACGTGCGGCGCTGAAGTGTTTATAAAAGAAGCAACCGTAGTCAAAGAAGAGTCGTGACCTCGCATTTACATAACAATCATTGGCTACTTAGAAATAATATGCATTTCTCTCTCTTCTCCTCCTATATTCTCTCTTTTGTTTTCTCCTAGATTTACGACCCAATTTCTCGACCTCCTGCAAAAACTTACTCACTAATCCATACTCTCAATTCCACCATATTTTTATGATGAATTATAATTATAATTATAATTATGGTGATTATGATTGGTATAACTCTTCTTCTTCTAATCAAGGAAATTATTATCAGAGCAACGAAAACAATGATGTTACTATCAACAATGATGGACAGTTTTTTGCTGATAATCCTCAACTCCAATCCTCTGACTATCTTCCGGTACTGTTTTAATTTTATAAACCTCTTATAACTAAATTTGCTCACTTGTAAAGCTCTCAATCCCGATTCGCGGTGGGTTCGAGTACTCGGTAATAATGCTCGTTCTCACCTCAGATCTGGGGTTGGAACCTTGACAAGTTTGCGTGCTGGAGTGGAGATGGAGATTTTCTTCGACTCTATATATATATATATATATATATATATATATATATAGAATAGAGCCGTTTGTATTTTTTTCTTTTGGGTTAAATACGAATGCATTGATCTGATTAATTTGCATTTGTGAGTATAGATCTTATTTATATTGTTTGTTGTTTTTGATAGGGCTTGTGGAAGTAAAAAATAATAATGAAAAAACACAAACGTAATTAAGAAGAGGTCATTAATAAAAGTTTTTTATAGAAAAACCTTAAAAATTAATTTATTCGATAAGATAAACAAATTATTTTTGGGATTATTCACATTCAAAGCTATGATCATAGTTTATGAATATATAAATTGTTAATGATCACCTTTTGAGATGCATAAACAAGCATATCTACTTGTGATTTTGTGGAATCACACTCATTAATTATTCAATAGTATGAAAAAGTATATTTCACGATTTTGATTTTCAAGATCACGTCTGCATGGGATTCTTTGTTAATGCCAAATAATGTATTCTATAATTCTGCGTACGTGTACCCTTGGCGGCGTACGTGTAGTGTGTCGTACACAGACGGCGTGTGTAATGTGTTATACACACGTCGCTAGCTAATCCTTGGGTGCACCTTGCTCTAGTTATAACTATCAAACTATGTTTTATAATGACTGATTGTTTTTCGTGTACTCGTACTGTTGGTAGAGACTTGGCGTAGAGAGTGCTAAACGTGAAAGTAAACTTGGGTTGAAGCTGACCAAGACACCATCATTGGTGAATTTGCTAAGTAATGCTCTTCCAACGGAAAAGCTCAAGGCTGCTAATTTTCCTGCTATGTCTCTCCACATTGGCCCTTGGATGGTAATTTTTTTTTTTTTTTTGTGACTTGACAAGCCTTAATTTGTATATCATATTCTATGTTCACATTATTATTGTTTTGTACTTCTTGAACCAATTATTATTTATGGTAAATGCATCTTATTGATGCAGTGTTTTGATTTTGAATTTAATTAGATAGCGTATTGCTTTCCCATACTCGTATCACATACAACCACCATTAGGTTATAATTGAGAATGGTTGGCTAGCTAGCACAATTGGCTTTGTTAATTTTCGTTTTTCAAGCATGGTCAGGGTCAAATCTCACTAACATCATCTTAGCTTATTAGTTGGCTAGCTTATTTGTTAATAATTTGTTAATTATTTTGAAAGTAAACTATGCTTGAACCAGTCCTTTGTATTACAAAATGCATACTCAATAAGGTCGTGATAACATTAAATTCTGTGATCTACAGAGAGTCTCAAGGCATGAAGGAGAATTGATAGCCAAGTGCTACTTCAAAAAACGGCAATTAGTTTGGGAAGTTTTAAATGGCAACTTGAAGAGCAAGATTGAGTTTCAATGGTCTAACATTGCAGCCATTAACGCTACGTTTGATGCTGATGGCGGTCCAGCAGTTCTTGATGTCATGGTTAGTTTCCTACTCATCTACCACACACTCTTGAATGTTTTCAATCACTAAATAATGCAAATTTTTTTTTCTTTTTGTTTCGACATATATAATTATATAGTCATTATTAGTTTGCCTGCAATATTTTACTTCTCACATGAGAAGGTTTTGTTGTTTTAGGCTTACCATATTTTAATTATATGATTTTCTTTTGGTAATTATTTTTCGGATATATTTTTGTTAGATGTCATGAGTTATTTTAAAGAGATTTATTAGGGTAGAATTGTACTTAAGCTAGGATTTATGTTTAGATTTTACTAGATAATGTCCAAACTAAGCTCGGTTTTTAAATTAATACGGAGTAATAATTGAACTATAACAGGCTATATATAATATTGGTCAATAGTCTACCATAAACAAATAAATAAATAATGAAATTTATAGATAAATTAATGATTTTGCACCAAAAAAACAAAAAAAAAAATTAGGAGGAAAACTCCCTCCAAAAAAGTTTCACTTTAGTAAAGGTATATTGATTGGCTTATTTATAATTAGCGTGTTTTGTGTGTGGTTGATCATACCATGTGACCAGCTAATACATGAGTAACTCTTGACTAGGTAACTCCTGACCATTCTTTTCAAAAAAAAAAAATGTGGTTGGAGCCACATATGAAAGTTTGCCATTACTACTTGATGTTGGTATTCAATTTATTCATTAGAGATTAAAAAAATTTTGATTTATTGAGAGTTATTGTTTAGTCGAGAAGACAAGCAATTAAACTGAGAAAGCAAATCTTAGTTGAATACATATATTAATTTGAAGAAAATTAGTACTCTTCATATCTTTGTGCTACTTACAAATACACATACAACCACCAAAGTTACAATTAAAGACCATCATTTACTTTCTCACGCAAGGAAAATATCATCAAAGTCTTCATCATCAATCCATAAGACCATACTCACGCAAGAAAGTACTACTCCACCCTCTTTCTTTTCAAGAAGTCTACTTTCTTGTTATAAGAAACACATCACTGTCTAGCTCTTGGAGGAATTCCCTGCATTCATCATATGCATTTGTTGAGAGTGAGGGATAGTTCAAGTGGTTAGAGCTTCCCTCTCGATTTCAAGAGATCCTAGGATACCTGTAGACAAAGAGTTAGTGGAAAAAGAGGCATCGACTTGGATGACAAGTTGGTTTTGGTTTATGATATAGAGCAGGGGAATTGAAAGACAATTTATTCTGGATGGACACTATATATTTTCTAACTTCCATGTCGACGATAGCTTATTGTTTAACCGTTCTACGTTTTCCTCCCTGTATTGCAGTTGGAAAAGCCTCCTTTGTTCTTCCGCGAAATCAAGCCACAACCTAGAAAGCATACGAATTGGGAACAATCTGAAGATTTCACAGATAAACAAGCTTCTTTGATAAGGTATATATACATACCTCAAATTAAATCATATTAGTTCAAATCAACACGTTTTCTTCTATCTACCAAATTAATTATTTTCACCCCTTGTAGGAAACATAAACTTGTATTTGCCCCTGGAATCTTGGAAAAGCATTACTTCAAAATTATACAAGCTGACTCTAAGTTGCATCATATAAGCCAACAACCTTTCCCATATCAAGCTAGTATATACTTCAACGAAATTCACTTCTCAAACCAGCTTTGCTACAATAATCTCCCTGCCGCTATTCCTCCACAAATTCCTACAAATCATCCTTCAGGTACGTACTTCACACATCTTATAAATTTGTTACGTTCTTGCTTTTGTTTTAGTACGTTCACAATCTTACCTAAAGTAACTCGTCGCCTTCTAATTATTTTCTTCTTTGATTTGATTTAGTTATGGATTTTGCAAGCCATACCACAAGTGCAAATTATCCAATTCATCAAGATCTTTCACCCAACAACAATGATCTTCAATTCGCAATTTCATCATCTATGAGCCAAGAGAGTAGTGCACGTTTTCAGCAAGCCGGGTTAGCATATCCATATATAAATGATATTCCCGTGACAAATGATGTAGAATTAAATCCATTAGGTTATCTGCTACCATTTGATTGTCTACAACCAATGGATGCAGTAGAGAGTTGTCTTCAGTACATGGGAGATTCGTCTCATCATTCAAGTTACGACTATGAGGATAGCATTGCTGATCAGCATCAATCAATAAGCCATGAATATCAAAGTCATCAACATTACGATTTTCATAATTACAATCAAGAGGACATCAATGGCTTAAGATGATTAATACTCCCTCCGTATTTTATTACTTGCTCCACTTTTCTTTTGCGACCGTATTTAATATTTTGCTCCATTTCCTTTTTTGGAAACTTATAACAATATTTCATCATTTTGAACTATCCTGCAATGCATTAAATTACATGCATATGCTATGGTAGATCAGGTTTGGAGCTAGGGAAATCTTTGAAGTAGCTAAACACTATTTGAATAAGAAGTGTGAGAAATTATGTACTCCCTCCACCCGAGGTTATCTGCAACATTTGTCAAAAAAGGGTGCTTTGTATTATTTGCAACAAATTTTTTTCTTTCCTTTTTGGGTAATATTTAACTATTAATTACCCCCTATTACCCACTTTTTTGGTTAGTGGTGACAAAATACCTGAGTCCGAATTGCGAACTGGTGCAGTCCGATGCCGGAAACTTCACCACCACCACTACCTCCGCCGAATCCGTCATCGCCGTCCATCACTTTTTCTTTCCTCTTTTTCTCTTACTTAAGTCGAATTCAAAAGGGCAAACATATTTAGAGAAAATTAGCTCAATTTATTATAGATTAGAGATATTTATTGTAAAAGATATATTTACGGATTACACACACACAAAAAAAAAAAAAAAAAAAAAAAAAAAAAAAAAAAAAAAAGGTTAATAAAAAGATAAATTTAGAGCAAGTCAACAAAAGTTAAAAGTCAACCTTCACCCTAATATCCGAATAACATTAAAACTCTCCTTGTAGGTCAAGGTCGTCAACTCATACATATACTCCCCTTTATCTTAACTCTTAACACTTCTCACAAATTTAAATTACCACGAGGATACTCACTGGTAAACTCAATTTAAACGGAGACCAAAAAAAAAATTTCCCCATAAAATTAATCGAAGAAGAATGGATTACAATAATGGTGTTTACAATCCTCCAAACAATAATTTCGCCTTCGGTGGTCAAATATACCATGACAATGGCGGTGTTTCAAATATTAATTTGGGGATATTACACCCTGTTGGTATTCAGGTACCTTTTTAAACATTATTTAGGTCAACTTTCTTTAACTCTTTTTCATGAAAATCACATGTAAAATTAAATAAATGAATAAAATAAAATAATCAAGCTTATAATAAAGAAAATCCATGAATATAAATTTAATGGCAATGTAAATTTGTTATACGGAGTAGAGTAATTTATCAACGTTGAATTACAACTTTACGTATGAGGAAAAAAAAAAGGGTTTATTAGTCTACTCGTATTTTGATCATTCTATTTGTATGTACTATTGTTGTATGTAGTATAATAGAATGAAATTACAACGATAGTATGTACTATGTTAGAAACTCCACCACTTCCTATTTGTAATTTATGACTTTATGGATCATTCGAACAAAGAAAAATTATAATATATTTTATTTTTATTTTGGTAGGATAATACTGAGGCAGTTCTTGGTCTCACACTAACCGTGGATAAAAAATTGAAGAAGTGTTTTATTCCACCAACAGATAATAAGGCTATTAAATTCGATGCTTTGTCTCTTCAAATTGGTAAATGGAAGGTAAATCTTGTCAACTTTTCTGTTTGATTAACTTTATTTAATATACTTTTTTTTTTTTTTTTTTTTTATCATTACTGTATGAATTTTTTGAAAATAACCACCAATTATTGTTGTCATTTTAGTTTTAACCCCAAATTTTATTTATTTAATTTTTTTCAGCACCTATGATTTTAAAAAATATTAAATTTTCCCACCACATTGCCCAAGCCCTCATACATGACGTCATCATGCCTTCTTCTTCTTCTCCTTCAATTCTCATGTTCAATAACTGCTTTTTTCAACAGAAATTAAAATTGAATTATGGAAAAGCATTTGGTAGTCGATTCACATAATTTTAGCTCACACGAACATGATTAAGTCACTATATATGTGTCAATTATAACTTGTTGTTCTTTATTTAGGGTTTATCTCAAATTTGGGGAATTTTTGAAATTGAGATAATTTTTGAAATTAAGTATTATTCATATTGATTAACTCTATATTGAACCAATATGTATGCTCAATTTAGGATTATTAATGATATTTTGACAAACGATTGATTTTTTTTTTTAAGAAAAAAAACCCAAAATACATATGAATCCTAATTTTTCATAGCAATAATTAGTAATAATTTCTTAACAATAGCATCGATTTCGGTACTAATTGAAGACATAATACGTCAAATCGATGCAAATAGTCCCAATTTAGTAAATTAATCACTAAATAACAAACCCCAAATTTCATATAAAACCCAATATGATGAACATCATCTTATAATTAGCCCCAATTTCGTAAATTAGGTACCTAGCTAATTTTGTGCTTGGTTTGCATAATTTGGATTTGCTTCTAAGAAATAGAAGAACAAGGTTAGATAAAGGAAAAAAAATTGAAAAAAATTAGTCGGGAGGGCCCATAATGAATTAATGACGTCATATAGAAGACTTTGGCAAATTTGGTGAGAAATTTTTATGTTTTTTAAAATAGGACGTGGTAAAATATAAAAAGAAATCTTATTTTATTGTTATTATTACTCCTAAAATTATTCATACTTTTATTTTTACTTCAAATTTACAAGCCCAAAATTTAAGGCTTTATTTTGTTCACTTATATCAGAAAAATAAGTTCGTATTAAGATTAATATCTTTTGATTAAGATAAATAAGTTTAAATAAAATTAAATCTAATTAAATAACTAAAATAAACGGCTAAAAAAACTAAAATAAGTTTAGTAAAAACGTTTTTGTAAAAAGTTCAATTAACACCACCAAACTAACTAATCACTTAAATTTTCCTTCTTTTAAGCCCTACTTTTACTTCAATTTAATTGTCATATCAGTGTTGTTGTTGTGATGTTAATGGCTAGCTTTTGACCTTGTTGACATGGGATTTTGGTGCAATTGTTGAAGGCGAAGTAGAAGTACCCTATCTTGATGGGTGCCACTGAAAGAAAATTGCAGATGAAGTGTTTGATGAAATGCGTGAATAAATAAGTAAAGAAATTATTAGAGAATGGGGATTTTGTGTTTTTTTTTTGTGTTACTAGAGAATGGGGAATTTGTGTTAGGGGGTTGACTTACTGTGTAAATTCTTTTTAACCCTAATTTAAGCCGATATAAAATGCTTAAATGCAAAATGCTTTTATTTTTTTTCCTGATTTGTTCATAGGTTTACAAACATTTATTTGTTATTATCTCGTTATACAGTTTGAATCAATGAGAGGTTCGGACTTGGTTTGCAAAGGTAACTTCAACAAAAGATATTTCGCTTGGGAAGTATTTGACGGCACACTTAAAAACAAAATCCAGTTCGATTTTTCAAGCATTGATGATATAAAATATAATTTATCACTCAAAAAAAGCTATGTTACTTTCAAGGTTTGTTCCTACATTTATTATTTTTATAATACATATTAATTTGAATGTTCGTAAAATATTTGTCAATTTTTAATTCAAGGTATCAAGCTACGTAGTGTTTATAAATAGTTAAGGTTATTCTCTACAACTACAATCATGTTAAATCCATATATATATACTCCGTATAATGTACTTGTATAGATAACGCATATGACAACTAATTTTATATGAAAAAAGAATGAACAATTATCATTAATTTATTAAATCTAGGCTTAGCATACTAGATTACTTGGTATTCTTAAAGTTGACTTTCTTTATTTATGTAACAGCTAAAGCAGAGCCCCTCATTTTCAGTTGAGCTACCGCCTGAGATAAAAAAGCATACAAAATGGAAACCCCATCATGATTTTACTGATGATGAAGCTTCTTCTTTACAGTATGCAAAATATGTTACCTTTTTTTTCATAATATTCCTCAATTCCTGCATTTATATTTATGTTAACTTAGTAGTTTTTAAAATAAAAATATAGTATTGATCAATTGATCTTGATTAATTATTTCGTTCCATGCAGCTTGCATGTTCTCGAACTCAAAACAACAGTGTTGGAAAAATATTGGAAATATTTCATGATGGCTCATCCGACCGTCTTCTATAACTTGTTTTACAATGTTGCTGAAGGTGCTATATATATATTGATATTATGTTTTGTTGATTTAGCATTTTAGCTAAATACATTATATGATTTTTGCATGCTTTCTGAAGTTGTTAATCTATAGATAATAATGCAGACAATCAAAATGAAGCAATGCTGAGGCAGATTGACTACGATCCTCTACCAAAACCATCTTTGGAGGCTTTTACTAGTGGTGTTGGATGTCCACCAATAAATGGTTATGTGCAAGAAGGTGCTCTTCGTGAAGGTACTCCGTACAATACATTTATATTTCCTTCGTTCTTTTTTGGTTGATACATTTTGGCTTTTGATACTATTCAAAATGATAAAAATTAATCACGTGAGATATTGTAGAATTGTAAATAAAAACTGAGGATGTATGTATTTGTGCGTGGTTTTATGAAGTTTTCTAACTATTGTACAATCGCAATTTTTAATATTGGACGGCTATTATCTAATGATTTATGAAATTCAATTTTAAATTGTTTATAAAATTAAAATTCAGAAAAAACATACTCCGTATTATGTTTATTCAAAAAAAAAATTAAATTGATTTTTAATTAATATTAACATTTAAAAATCATTAAATCTTCTTTCAAAAAAAAAAATCATTAAATCTTAACCGCTCTTTTAAAAAAATTATGATTTTTTCGTTATTTTCTATAAATTGTACCTGTACGAGATTAGGTACGGATGTGTTTGTGCATGTTTTTGAAGTTTCCTAAATATATAATCTCTTTTTTCCAAATTTATAGATGGTGCAAACTATATGGATAATTTGGACGATCAAACTATTAATGCAATAAGCCAGTTCAATCTCCCACATGCGCCAAGTCGAATAGACAATCCTCAACAACCACTTTCGAGTTTTGCGGGGAACTATTATGACATAAATCAAAATGATGCAATATGCAATCACTACGTCCCGGATGTGGTAAGGGTGACGGATGGTCCTCGACAGCTTCCTTCGAGTTCTGTGGATGAGGCTTCGTCCAGCGGTGTTGGACGTTCACGAGGAAATGGCTATTTGTTAAATCATGTTGTTGAAAATACAAATGGTTATTATTCTCAACCTAGTTACCATCATTTTTTTAATTGGGATAACAATTAGCCCATAACAGATTGTCTATGCAGACGATGAATACCCTGAATGAGGATACGTTTTGTTTTTTTGTTGGTAGTAAGGATATACTATATAGGCATTTTTATTACTAGTATTTATAGCATAGTAACATCAGATTTTCTTCATAAACTGGGCTTCAGTAAACCTTTACAAATCAACTTCTCGTATCATTACAGAATTAAATTTTGTCCAACACCAAGAATTCTTGGTGCGAGTTTCATTCATCAATGAATAATTTGAGCAGTTTAAATAAAACTACAGTAGTATTCAGTAGCTATAACAGGAATCTATCATGTAAAAGAGTACATTTATTTCTTAGGTTCGTTGGTAAAATAAGTAAGCACATACAACGGTAACACTACTGGAAATTGTGCTCCCATATTTCCATAAATGATCATCCATTCAGAGGGAAGGCTAATCTTTCGACTTATATCAGTTTTTAATGTCACAAATTATCTCCAGCTTTATCTAAAGATGAAGACAGATAACTGAGTATGAAACCATCCAGGTCACCTTCCAGCACAGAATCCGGATCTGAGACCTCAAAATCTGTGCGATGATCCTTCACCATTCGGTAAGGCTGCAACAAGACATAGTAAAAGAATCATTAACTTTGCTCAATACCTATTAGATAGTTTCTTTTAACATCTCAGGTTTGTGTTAGGGAATGTTATTTATTTATTCATCAGTTTTGGTATGCTGAAATATGAATATCCTTACATGAAGAACATAAGATCTTATCTGGGCGCCCCAACTGATTTCTGTAAGTGATTCTGTATGCTGAGCATTCATTTGAGCTTGGCGAGCTATCTCAAGCTGGTCTACACGAGATTGGAGAACTGCCATCGCTGAAGCCTTGTTTTGATGCTGTGACCTTATGTTGTTGACAAATAAAACAATATGAAAATCAGTGAGAGAAATACAGCACCGGGAAACATTTAGGTGAAGAGAGATGGCTATAGAAAGACACAGGATTTTATAATAGGACATGGTGAGGAAAATTGATTACCGCCTTTATTGGTTTGAATTCGTCATTTTTATTTTGTTCCGGGATCATTTTGTCTCATCTAACAACTCCCTTTACAATAAAGCTTGCATAAGGCGGGCTTACATTAATTTTATTGTAAGGCGGTCAATTTAGGTAACTTTTAACAATTTTTATGGTATCTTTAATCTCTTTATGAGTAACTTTTAATTTGTAATGGGTTCGATTGTATTTTAATGTGTAATTTTTAATGTATACATGTTATAAAGGCTAATATGATTATTCTAATACATTACAAGTGTTTTTTAAGGGTAAAATTTACGTTAAGAAATAGTAACTTTTGTATAATATAAGAGTAACTTTAAAAATAATTGTAGGATAACTTTAACCTGTCTTACAATAACTTAATGAAAGTCTTCCTTAATTAAGAATGTGTGCTCCCTTTCTCCCACCTTTTTTAGGCCACAATAATTGTAGACCACTTTTCATATCCAGTACTATTTTTTGGAATTGATCCATAGTATCAATATATGATGTTTGTAACAGTACATATTATCAAAGATTATCATATTGTCAAAAAAAAAAAAAAGGATTATCATGGTCTTTTGAGAGAATTTCCTAAAGTGAATTACTAGAGTAAGACGGAGGAATCTATTATTTGCAAACTGAGGAAGAGTGCAAAACTTTAAGTTCAAAGTTACCTAGTGTCAGTGAAAAACTTGGAAGAACCCTGGACAAATCGTTCATATTATTTCAACAGCATTCATGGGATTAACTGAGGGCAAATTCCTAATTACAGAAGATTTTTTCCAGCGGGACCTAGTGTATAAATTCATGAAGGATATTAACTTAGCATGATAAAAGGAAAAAGAAGTAGTTCTTCATCTATGCATCAAAGTCTTTGAAACTATAACCAAAGATGAGCATGCACACCTTTCATTTTGACAAGTAGCAACGATCCCTGTAGGGATATGAGTTATCCTCACAGCACTGTCTGTAGTGTTGACCGACTGACCACCAGCTCCACCAGCACGATATCGATCAATGCGGAGATCTGATTCTTTAATCTCCACACGTGTGGATACATCTTTGAGGATTGGAATAACTGCTACAGCAGCAAATGACGTATGTCTGCGTTTTGCACTATCAAATGGAGAAATACGAACCAATCTGTGTACCCCAACTTCTGCTTTTGCATATCCATATGCATATTCACCATCTACTTTGATTGTTGCCCGCTGAAATCCAAGAAAATTAAAAATAAAAATTAAATAGCCAGATATAATCAATGAAAGATTACTTTTTTTTTTTTTTTTTTTTTTTTTTTTTGAAGAAATCCTGAACAGGGCTACAATCATTCATTCATAGAGATATCAGAGTTCAATAAAGGTACAATGCAACCCAGAAAATCCGTCAACCAAAGATATGACCTATAGCCCAAGGGATCATATGAGCTAATTCATGGGCAACATTATTTCCCTCCCAACGAACAAAATTAAAGGACACACAGTCCAAAGATCTACAAACATTATAAATATCATCAATGATAATATGAAGAGAGCTACTTCTCTTTTGTGATTTAATTGCGTTAATGAGACCAAGGCAATCACTATCAAAGAAAGATTTCTGGAATGAATAAAAATGCAACCCGTATACATCAATAGGTGGATAAGCTTTATCCTAATATTATTTGTTCCCTTCTATTCCCTAATCACAATGTAATTCCATTTAGTATATCATAACCAAGGTTGCCCGTCACTTTAGCCCAATGAATAGTGGATAGTAAAGGTAGAATAAATGAAAGGCATAACCTTGATCCCTGCAATTTCACCAGCCATTTCCTCCAGAACACTAACACGATATCCACATCGTTGTGCCCAGGATTTGTACATTTCCATGACCATAAAAGCCCAGTCATTGCTCTCTGTGCCACCGGCTCCAGCTTGAACCTACAGCAATTAATGATATGCAATCTTTTTATTCTCCTTCTCAGAGATAACAAAAATGTGAGCCAAAATCTCATAATACATTGAGAAAGATATAGGTAGAAGAGAGTGATATATAGAAGCAGATAGATACTACTAGTATGATTCAATTTCAAACTTTTGTGAATTGTAATTGTGCAATAGTTACAATCACACTGATATCTCCAGTATATTTGAGTTTTTTTTCCAGGTGAAACCGCATTCCTGTCTCTGCTACACAGCCTACACTACATAGGCACATATGCTAATACAGTCAGTCTTGCACGTGGATCTAAACCTAGGCCTCTTTATAGCAATGTGTAAGGTTCTTGTCTAATATCTGGATTCAATCTGCTACTTTCAAATAGAATTACCTTCAAGTTAAAATTGTAAATTGAAAAAAGGAATTACATTCAAGGTAAACTTTAAATAAAATTTAGAATGTTTGTTGCTTGTGAAGCTATAGAACAGCAAGAATCCTTCTTCTAGAGCAGGGATTAATCGTAGTCTCGTAGATGCAAAGTACACTTTATATTCACAAAGGAATTTGATTCCCATACTTAGATAAGGAAGTAAAACAATTATGCAGACCCCAGCCTCCAAAAAAAAAAAAAAAAAATTATTGTTTCCCAATTCAAATGTGAATACTGAATGAGTAAGAGGGGAGTGGGTGAAAGACTTCCCAAGTTTTAGTCTAACTTTTTACTGCCAGGCAAACAAGAGTTCAATAGAGCATTTCCTAAGATATATCAATAGAGCAAACAAATCTAGTCGGAACCAAAGTTATTAAAATCAGGATTCTACTTTGAATCGGAAGGGGCTATTAGAATGGAATCGTAAAATCGAATCGTAGAATCGTAAAATTCTACTGACATGCATAATCAAGACGTCATATCTAAATTTAGTTAAATATATTTAAACTATGAGTTTGAAACCTAACTATTGATAGAAAATAATTGTTTACACATTAAGCAACCAATAATTGACAATCTCTATTTATAAATAGCTATATAGGCATGTTTTAAACTTGTAAGGATTTCGCTAGTTAAGAGAAATATGTGAAATCGAATAGAATCATAAATCGAATCGTGTTATATACATGAATCGTAAAAGCGTAAGATTCTAAGATTTAAATCGGGATTTTAATAACAATGGTCAGAACTACAGGAAGTGATACACAGATGTAATGTCAAGAGATTATAAGTAATAGACTTGCGGATCATTCAGAGAAAATATTTCCAAAATATATATTTGACAAGTCCTGATTTTCTGAAACAGATGTACTAGTATAAGGTAGAGCATTCTTGCCAGAGGTGGAAACAGATGTACTAGTATAAGGTGGAGCATTGCCAATTTTCAAAAAGGCATATATTCCTGTTTGCGTTAACAGCTTAAATTCCTCCTTTACCACTAGCCAAATATTTTTTATCCTATGAAAATTCATGAGCAGAACACAGATGGACTTTCCAGTATATTGTCCATAACTCCAGATATTGTACAGCAACCACAGCTATCACACACACACACACACACACACACACATATATATATATATATATATATATATATATATATATATATATATATATAAAAGATTAGACTATGCAGAAGTAATCGCATACTAAAAGCCACATTTACTCTTCTGAGACATCAATTATGATAAAATGACTGTCTGAAGTGCAGCCAGGTAATTTATTTTGGACAATGCCCACAATGCAAAGTCTACATCAGGAAGCCATCTAGAAGATACTAACCTCAATGTAACAAGAAGCGGAATCATGTTCACCAGATAACATAGCATCAAGTTCTCTTTCCTTTGAATCTCTTCTCATTTTAAGTAAAGCATTCATTGTTTCCTGCAGGCAAATACAAAGTAAATAAAAGAGATTACTAATTTAAAATCCCAAGCAACCAAACTTACATAAAATTATTAAAAGTTTAAATCCATGTCCATATGAAATACAAGGTATTAGAGAGAGCTAATAACTACTACTTTAATAAATGCATTATACAAATTATCTAAATGGCAGCCAATAGGGAAGCTAGAAGTTTTCAAAAAGTAAATTTAGCAACTCGCCACTTGTCAAATTTAACTTCTTTGTTCAAGAGAGAAAAAAGCTGAAATAAAGTCTCAGATGCATACCAGGCTAAATGAAAAGGTCTACCTGGGTAATTACGTATAAAAGACAAGCTAGCATTCTGATTCAATCATTTACACACTGTTAAGTGTTTATTATTAGATGACCTCAACAACCAAGCTGATTGAATTTTTTGAGCACATGTCATGCTAATCTAACTAGAAACTGGAGAGTTTTTGTGACAAAGAATATTTTTTAAAAACACACACAGACACCTAACTAAGCCAACAAGAGCCATTCATATGTCAAATTGTCACCTTTAGTTTACTAAAAACATTTAAGAGCATTGGCACTGCTCTTTCCAACGAAATGACACTCTAAACATAGGTAATTAAGTAGGAATTCTATGGTGACGAAGAAAGAAAGCCGTTACACGTATAGTGAATGTTCTACAGGCAGACAGAGAACAGCTAGAATTAACACTTAACAGTAACTTTAACCATCATTTGTTCCTGTTTTGCAAAGCATAAAATTTGTTTTCAGCAATCTACAAGCTAATAAAGTAAACATCATAGGGCATTGGTAATCTCATAAAAGGATTACTAGAAGCAAAATACTGCTAAACAACCTAGTAAAAAAGCAAAAAAAAGCACCTGCTGTGATGTTGCCACCATCAGTATCAGACAGTAACCAAATTTTACTACGTCTAATCAGTTAGGTTTGTTTGGCACAAAAAACAAAATGCCTTCCAGATGTTTCAAGGAGGAGCAACCTAGCTTCTCTGGTAAGTTTCCAGAATTCCTACACACGAGCACAAACCAACCGCTCCCCCAAGCATCCCCAACAAAAGGGCTATAAACCAGCTTACTTCGCCAAGTCTATGATCTATCTAACAAACTCCGTCAGTGATCAGTCTTTACTCAACTTATAGTCTCAGTTACAACTACTCAAAGATATTGCTATCTGATGGTACTCCAAACTTCCCACTTGACAGATGTGCACCCAGTGGCTATGACAACTGTTTCAACACATTGAAAAAATACTTTAAAGAAAGAGAGAAATCATGACTTTAAATGGTGTTTCTTCCAAAATTATACAAGACCTTCAATAACAGATGTCCCATTTTCATTTTGCTTTGTAAAAGTAGTAGGAAATTCCAGGGTCCACCTTCCACCATAGAGTTGATTTGCCCACATTCTTCTTACCAGATATGGTAGCAGAAGAGGATTCACAAGCGCCCCGTTTAGCATCTACTCATCTAATATATTGCTAGATCTCTATCAGAATGGTTTTGAAGCTTATAGGTCCACAGACGAGAACTTAACTCTTGATTAGCTCTGACACCAACAACAGAATGCAGAAATTGATAGAAATTAGCATGAAAAATTGTGCAGTTTTTGTTCCACAACAACAATTCCTTAGTCTCAAAATGATTTGGGGAATTTTTGTTCCATAGATTTATTAAAACATGCAAACTAATCATCCAATAAATCTTGAAGGTATCAAAGCTACTACGAAAATGTACAGCAGATATATAGTGATAAATTCATAATTAATAATACACCATTTCCATCATGAATGACCTTCATATAAACATGAAGCAACTATTTTCAGTCTCTCATTTAGTAGCAATCGTGCATTGAAATTTGAAAGACAACATTTTCAAGCATCAGCAATTCAGATCGTGAATAACTATATGTAAAAATCCAAACTCAAAGCCCATAGTGATTTAATATACCTTTGCCAACAACAGAGAATAAAACCTGCAGACCCAATTTCAACAATAAATGAATTCTGAATTGAATCACTGAGGTATGAAGCATACTAAACATTCTCAAATATCAAAACATTGAAATTAGAAGTGATTAACATATTATATATCCACAAGGTCAAGACACGGTACAGTCACTTGGCAAGTTGGCAAAAACTAAGCTCGCTGGATATAACCACATTTTCTACAGTCTTGACTGCTTATTAAAAGATATGAGAACATGCCTAGAAGAAGTGAAGCGCACCGATTCCAACTCTGAATCATTCTCTTCTCGAGCAAGCTTCAGCATATCAATATGCTCAATCAACTCCTGCTCAAACTCAATTACCTCGTTCACTTTTCCCATGAGAGAACCATGCTCACGACTAATCTTTCCAGCATGAACAGGATCGTCCCACAGATTCGGTTTATCCAACTCAGCTGATAACATGTCCAAGCGCACCAGCAACTTTTTCCACTGCCAACATCAACATCACATATGACATTAGATAATACAACTTATAATGACCTAGGTAATACAACTATTGCAGATGTTTCCCATATTTACAAACTCAAACAAAAATCTTTAAATCAGCAAATTAAAAGTCACATCGAGGTTAAGGACTCAGGCATAGGATCTTCACCATCATTCCTAATTTATATTCAGATGTCAGCTAGCTTAGTGGGTAAAGTCTCGGAAGATAATACCCAAGACCTTCGATCGAATCCCTTCTACATAATTGCCCTATATGGCTTTCTATACACCTCATTTTTATCAAAACTTGTTACAAAATCACAAATTCAAACAACCCCACCTTCCTCCCACCAAAATAAATCCAGGAGAATAATAAAAGTAACATATAAACACATAAAATACAATAATGTACATGAATTTTGAGCATATACCTTACCTGCAATCGCTTTTTAATAAGATGAATAGACTGTGCAACAGCAGAAGCATGACTCTTCCAATCACCTTCATCTTCATCAAGTATTGGCCATCGACTAGCAACAATTCGTTCCACAGTTAATCCATCAGAAGTTGCTGGGTCTGCAATTTGAGAACTGAAACATCGAACCCCACTTGAAAAAATCAAACCCTGATTATACCCATTTGATAATTTCGCATTTTTAAGCAAATTTATTGAATACCCAGAATAATTTAACACAGGAATTGAATTCCCAATACAAGATATCGAATCTTGGAAGCTTGATTGCCTTGATTTGTGGTCATTTGGCGGGAAATTGTGAGTGTTTTGGGGGTTAAATTTGGAAGAGAAGAGCAAAGAGCTTAGATTGGGTGTTTGATGGAAGATTCGAGATCGTAAATTTGATCTTCTTCGTGCAAGAAAATGTATCATTTTCACTCGCCTCTGTTTGAGAAGAAACAAAGAGGGTTTATAGGGAAACGAAGGGTTTATGGAGAGTACAAATATGTTAATATGGTATGCATTTCCGCTCGATCCGACGTCGTAGTATTGTTTTGCTAAAGGGAGTTTGCCAAATTAGGAGACCCTCCTCACGAAGGGAATTTTTAACGTGTCGGTTTAAAATATAGAAATTAAAAGCTAATCCTGAAATATTACAATAATTGATTACTATGGAATTTACTACTAAATGTCCTATGTTAGTTATCTAATCTGATGCTTGATTTGCTTCTTGGTTGACATGTTTGATACTCCAATTGTTGAAATTTGACAAGAGATGCGCATGTTTTCAATAATTGTTTACTCCATATTATAGATGATGGTTTTTTATTCTTTTCTTTTTTCATACTTCGTATATAGAATTACTAGTTTAACCAGTGTAATTGTACGATTTTATCAAATTTTATAAAGATTTAAAATAATTTGTATTTAGTTCAACAATATGTTCTCTTCGCAGCCTGCCAAGCTTGCCCGTAGACATGGCTTGAAGAAGATCATTATCAAATATGATTTTCAAGCCATCACCAAGAGATTGACGAAGGCTGATATCTACTACTCTGACCTTGATTTTATAAAGCGGGAAGCAAATAATATAGCTCATCAGCTTACTAGGCTAATTTCTTTTGGGATTGAACAAGTTTGAAAAAATCATGCCCCAAACGAGATGATACCTTATGTATTGATGGACACTTTGTACCGTGATTAAACTCATTTCCCGTTTTTCTCAACAAAAATAACTACGTATAAGTAGAATTAAAAAAAAAAAAAAAAAAAAAAAAAAAAAAAAAAAAAAAGACCTCATGTTCCTCCGTTTCGCCCTCGTAATGTTTATTCTCTGATGCTCTTCACTCACCCTCTAACTTCTAAACTCTTGCACCCCATCAAACTCTCCCTAATCAAACACTTTTCTCAATCAACCCTACAAATTTCAATGTCAATTGAAACTCTAAAACAATCAAATTCAACTTCAATGGAAGAAACCCATTTGCCAAAAACCTCATCAAATTCCTCTTACCCAACTCCATTATCCCCACCATTACCTCTAATTTCTAAGGAAATCGAGCTTAGCAGAGCCATGGCTGCTTCTTCAAAGGCCACTGTTTTCTCTCTTTCCAGAGATGACGTCATCTTCGAGGATCAATGGTTGCTTGTTGTTAATAAACCCTCTGGGATTTACTGTGAGACTGTCCTGTCTTCTGTCCCTCGTCTTCTTCAACAATCTTCTGGTTTGTTGATCTTTCTTTTGAGTTATTTAATAATATATGTAACATTTGGAAGTTTTGGATTTATTTGATCAGATTTATAAGATTGTTATTGAATTTTGGGCATAACCCAGATGCTATAAATGTTTGAATTAAATTTAATTTGCATATTTTTATGTTGGAATTACTCTGTATAATTTTATGTAATGTTTGATTGATTACAACTTGTTTGGTAATGAAATGAATTAGAGAAAATGGGCATGAAGATTATGCTTGAACTAGGGAGTTTGATCTATTTTGATGTTAATGCAAGTAGCTTGTAGCAAAGAAATGAATTATTTTCATAAATTTAATTTGTGGTGAGAGGTGGATGTATTGGGCAATTAAAGTGAGGGAAGAGGAATAATATGCTTGCTTAGGGCCATTGTCCTGGATGCTGAACATTGCTGCTTGTATAGTTTGAAATACTGATGATGATGCTTGCCATTACGAGTGAGCAGGGCTTTTATAATGAGACATAGATGCCATAACATTTGTGAAATGGACAAACCATTATGTGCAAGAGTATGTTCAATAGTAGGAGTTTTAAATCTTTTGGGGTTTTGAACCTTACTATTTCAACTTATGTGCAATTGCATTGGGTATTTTCAGATTCAGTTGAAGCTTCAGAGTTACATCTTGCTAACAGGTTGGATCGTGATACAAGTGGTGTAATGGTTATAACCAAATTTCACAAAGTAGCTGCCAAGCTTGTCAAGGCATTTACTGATCACAAGGTTCAGAAAACATATATGGCTCTTTGTGTAGGGTCTGCACCAAAATGGGATAGAATCAGGTTGAAATCTGGCCATGGTAGATCTAAATTTGGTGCTTGGCGTGTATATGCTGCGTCAGATGTTGGTCGGAAACTACCTGGTGGATCTGTGGTGAAGGACATGGAGACACTTTTTGAGCTATTGTCAGTAAATAGGGTAATCCATTTTAAAGAGTCATTCCAGTGTGCAGAAAATCTAGAAAAAGTTGTGGTTGTTGAGGATAAATCATCAACAGATGCTAACCACGGAAGGGATGAGATATTGGTCCGAGCTTTTCCAAAGAGTGGAAGGACACATCAGATCAGGTTGCACTGTCAGTACCTTGGACTGTCAATTAAAGGAGATGTAAAATATGAAGGTGTCTGTGAGTGGAAAGGGGAAATTTGTGATGCCCATAGTCTTCATGCAGAGAGTTTGTCATTAGAACACCCTATTACTGGTCTTCCAGTAAAATTTCAGGCACCATTGCCTTTGTGGGCAACCCAAGCATGCAATCATGAAGATCACACATAAGGATGAACCAAGTCACATGCCAATTTGTATGCCAAGAGATAGTTTCATTGGTCAGTAGCATGGTTGGTAATGTAAATGACAGTCTGCTGTCGACGTGAGATGTTTAGATTGGGAATGTGCATTTAAGAATGGGAATCACATTTAAAATAATTTCCCTTATTTATTATGGACTGAAAAAGCCTTAGTTTCAATATATGCAACTTGAGCTATTGAGATTCTCTTGACTTGGTCAGCTACCCTTGTTTCCGTGTTCCAATTGAGTGCATTGACTCAATGGGCTGGGGCATCGTTCATTCGTTCTGACTTCTGATTGCTCTTAAAAATGTCTCAAAGTATGTATGGACCTCTTACTGAAGCAACTTTGTGGGAGTACTGGATGCAGAGAATTTCTTACGCAGAATACCAGTCTGAGAATAGTGCAAACAAATTGGCAATTGCAGCTCATAGCAAACATCTTGCAATTAGTCAAAAGTGGACATTAGGACTGTTGCCTCTTACTTTCAGCCCATTTATCGCAACAATCAATACATCCATATTTCCTGTCTTTTCCTGGGCTGTTCTCATGTATGGTTTTTGCTGGTAGAACTGTAGAAGCTTCTCCATGTGAAGATTTAAGGCTTCCCTTTGCAAAATGCTAACCTTTAGACCTTGGTTCTTTTTCTTGCAGAGATGAGTAGAAGAGGATGGTAAAAGCCAGGGTGTTGGAAGGGGTATGCTTTTGTTTTCCATACATCTTTCACTTTGTATGACAGAACTCTTGTTATTGTAGAGATTATCAGCCATTAGTGGTGTCAGCATACCTTGAATGAACAAACACGAGAGCTAGCTTCCTAAGCCATAAACTGCTAATATTCGTTAATTGTTAATGTTACTCGTAGCCAAGTGCAGGATGTGGCTGATGTAAGCAGAACAAGAGTAGAAAAGAATGTGATTTTTTGTTAGGCTTTGGGTTATACTTCTGTTACAGGCTCTTACAACATCCATATATGTTAAAGTTACTCTGTATTGCAGACACTCTGGCTGGTGTGTATGCAAATGCAATGTTTTTTTGGGAATTCCCTGCTCCAATACCAACTGGCATTGCTATTGATGCTTGTGGTCCAATTTTCTCCCATACTCCCATTGGTGATAATGCTGGGGAAAGGCAGCTTGGTGGGCACGGGCATTAGCTAGAAGCCGTCATGACTTAAGAGTGAACTAATGCTCTTGATGCTGCTGGCAACACAACTGCTGCCACCGGAAAGGTTAGGCACACCAAATTTTAGTTATAGTGATGCCACATAAATTTGGAAACTTTTTTATTAATTCGCAATTAAAAAAACTAGTTACCATACATGCCTATTGTAATGTACACCAGAACAGAAGAAATTAGCTATGCTATGCAGGCTTGTTTTATGAATCATGCCAAAATGCTGGGACCACAAAGGGTCAAATTCACCCAAGGCGGCATTCATTGGCAGCACCATTAGCGACTTCCATTTTAAGGACACCTCCGGCCCTGCACTCAACATCCTTAACAAATTCATGTCAGTGGAATCTGTGGTGTTTGCTCCATTCTTTGCGGTCCATGGTCTGACTGTCAACCTTGTTTAGAACTACACCGTTATGGACTGCTTATAATATTGTTAATTTGCTATCCAGCAGAATATATAATTATCTTGCAACAGTTCAACCAAGAGGTCCATGGAATTAGCTATTTGGCAACATCATGAGCATGTAAACCGAGAAGTCAATCATCTTGCCAATTTCATTGCAGTTATGGACCATCACCCATCATATTGATCAATAAGGAAGTTGAAGCTAATCTAGGCCAACATAGGGCCTTGACCATCTCATACAACTATCAAATAAACTAGGGTAGTCACTCCATTGATCATCCTCGGTGTTGCATGATTTGTCCTCTATTTAACCGAAACTTGCTATCAAGTCGGAGTAGGTAACATGCAGTAATAGAAAACACATAAAATGCAAATGTAGATCATTCTCATCTTCAATTGGTTTTTTAAGCTTATCCCATGTGATATCTTACTGTTGTGAACCCGAAAATTGTTAAATTGGTAAACTACTCTAGGAAAACTGATCTTGCTATTTTTATAAGAGTAGTTGCATCCAAAGTGCAGATTTATAATGATAGTTTTATGGATACTTTAGATAGAAGTTTTGAATTAAAAAATTATGTAAATATTAAGAAAAAAAGAGAAAGTAATAAGCAATAATTATTATCAATAAGATCATGGTCGCTTTTTAATGCAAATGTATTCCTTTTATTTGGCTTCAAAGTTAAGCATCCAGAAATGGGCTAGTTAACTTACGTGAGGATTGGGGCATGTTCTTATTGCACTCATCTTACATTCTAACTATCAATACCTAACAAAATTCATATTATTTTATAAGCAAGCCCCAGTTTATAACCTTGATAAACAAATTATGTTTATCAAATGGCATTTTCGTAAATAAGTTGCATTGAAAATTGCATTTTTTGATTTAAAAAATATATTTTTCCTGTTTGTGGGCCACTAGGACAAGTTGGACTGATTTTTAGAGTTAACACCGTTTACTACTATTCATCTTCTTCCTCCCACCTTCTTCTTCATGTTCATCTTCTTCCTCTTGTTTATATTTTTTCTTCCCACCCACCTTAATCTTCTTCCTCCAATCTTTGCTCACTTTCACCTTCTCTTCCAAGTCTGTTTAACACCATTTTCGTCGATTTCGCCGGCAAAATTAAAGGAAAACCCTATTAACAAAAGGAGAAATTAATGGCATGGTTAACCCTGATGGGTAGCTGAGTTTTCCTTCCTCTATTAAATTCGACTTCGTACCAGCCGCCGGAATTAAACGAAAACTCAAATAACAAAGTGAAAATAACGAACATGGTTAACCCTAGAGGGTAGGTAAGCTTTTCTTCCTCCATAGATGTCACTTGTCGAGTCATAGTGAGAAAGGGTATTTTCCACCATTGAAATTGAAGGTTGAAGGGGGAGAGACGAAACAACAAAAGGTTGAAGGAAGAGAGAGAAAATAAAAAAATACCAAAAGGTTGAAGGAGGAGAGAGAAACAACAGTTAACCAAAAATTAGATGTAATTTACATATACACCCTTTGATAAACAATTTTTATTTATCAAGATTATAAACTTGTATTCTCTTTTATTTTATAAGGTCACGTTGAAGTGATAGTTGCTATTAGTAACTTTATACTATATTTTTCTCTCTTCAAAATGACAACACTTGGTCCACTTCACAATTAGAATTTTAGGATTTAGGAATATACTAGCCTTATTAGGTGGGGAGGGGTGTTATCATGATTAATATCTCGTGGTAGTGATGGAACCATAATTTTATTTTAAGCAAGCGAAACTAATGTATTTCACGCTCATATCTAACTCGTAAAATTAATACACTAAAATTTTAAGACATTGATCCGACTGTAATTCTAAATTTTTAATGTTTATAATTTCAAAATGAACATGTATGACTTTAGATCACCAACTATGCCATAACTTTTGAGTGATCTTCAAATTAATAGGAGATCATGGCCTACCCAACCCCCCCTTCCAAACCCCATTGCCGCCCCATCTGTGGTGGTTTTACTTTTTTTATGGTTTGTCTTTGCATGATTTGTCTTGAGGATAATAAATGATTTATGGTTGTAATTAAAATAATCCAAATAAATTATATAAAAATTTCAAGCATAATTATATTAGGATCTTGCTAACAAACGCCCCAAGAGTTAGATAAACATTTAAAATATTTCCTAAAATAGTTTAATTTGGGAATGCATGCCAAAAACACGGTGAGTCGGTTGGTGTATAATGTTCATTTTAATTTAATAATTCTACTTTTAGTTATCTTATCCAACGCCCCTAGGTCTTAAAATATTTTTATTTTTTATTTTTGTTTTTTTATAATATTAATCTACTCTAAACCCAACCCATTTGAATTTTCAAATTATAGTTAATTTTGTATGTCCCACATAGTAATATTTTTGCATTGATCTTTCATTTAACACCACATTAATATACCTTTATTTCCACAAAAATAATAAAAATACTTTCCTTTAAAATCACAAACCAATAAATGTGCACATGCGCATCTCACGTGACTATTCTTAATAAACCCCAAAAACAGTAGTAAAAAAACCCAAAAACCCAACCAAATGGCATTTTCACTAAATAACACCATAAACCAAGGGCAAAAGCATAATTTCACACTCAAACCAGCTCGTGTAAATTCCCAATAAGAACTCGCCACGTCAATCCAATGACACTGGTATCCAACGTGTCAAAAATCCATTGGACCACGTCATAAAATAATTTCCACTTAGGACTAACCAAGTGTAAATTAAAAACTCGTTAGAAAAAGTCTAAACTTCCCCAATATAATTAGCCTTGATTTCATGGTCATTTCTACATTTCTCACCTTCCTCAGTTTTCTCTCTCCTCTCACACACTCCTCAGAGTTCGCAACAATGGAGATTCGGCGTCGAAACCCTACAGCTTTCTCTCTCCTCGTCTTACTCTCTCTCTTCGCCATTGCTTCTGCTAAAGTCTTCTTTGAAGAACGCTTCGACGGTATACGCTCTTCCTTGCATTTTATCTGTTGTATTCAATTTGTTAATTTGGATTCTGGATCTGATTTTTTTATTTTGTAATTTGTTGTTTGTTACATGATTTCTGATTTGATTGATTGATTGATTAGAATTTAGCTGAATTTTGATTCGGATCATGAAATTTGTTGATTGATTTGATGAAATGACGCCTGTTTTAGTGTCTAATTTGGCTTGATTTTGTTTATATCATACGCCATTTTAATTGTTGTTGATTTGGTTGTTAATTTTGATATGATTGATGTGTTTTTTGATATGATTGTGTATGGATCTGATTTTCTTGATTGTTCGAATTTATTGTAGATCCGTGCAAAATTTGATCTATCTGTTGTTTTTTGCAGCTGATTATATAATTCAGAAGTTCTAAATGAATGAAAATGACTTCTGTGAATTGTAAATTAGTCAACGAATTATAATTGTTGAATCAGAGTGTCACCGAGTAGTCCTTGTCGTTCAGAGTGAAGTGTCCCCATGAACTAGCCATATCTATGAGAAATGACACAGAATTGGTGTACGGTGTATCTGTGTAGGCTGTCTCGGTGTATCATGAATGTATGGACAACCGATGCAATGCCTTAATATTTTAAGGTTTAATTTAAGGGCATGCTTGGGTTGGGGGTAATATATTAAGGTTTAATAAAAGTTAAACTTGAAAAAACATAAGTAATTAGTAGGGTTGTCGTAGGAGAGTAAGGTATTTACAAATGAAATAAGATAATTGAGCCATGAGGAAAAGAGAGAGATGGAGGAATTATTATCCTTATAATGAGGGTAATAGTTACCCACCCTCCCCCTAGTGTAACTATTACCCCCAAAATGAGGGTATTAGTTCCTCTTTCTTCGCTTCATACCACACCCATCACTACATAATTTTCCTTACAATCACACCATCACTATCTCCTCCTTCCCTATTTTCACTTTCATTTTGCTTAGTTTGACTTCCTCTTTCTTCACTTCATACCACACCTATCACTACATAATTTTCCTTACAATCACACCATCACTATCTCCTCCTTCCCTATATTCACTTTCATTTTGCTTAGTTTGACTTTTATTACCCTAGTAATACATCTCCCTCAATTCAAGCATGCCCTAAGTGTTTCAATTTAAATGACTGTTTTGGCTTGATGCCGATTCCTAAATCCTACTTAACATTTTGGTACTCCACTACTCATATGGGACTGTGGTAAGGATCCGAGATGAGTATTTGAGGATGTTGAGGTTGAATTAAAAGTCGGAGTACACTTTCAAGCTGAATCAGGTCTTAGAAGACTAATAATGGAAGTTATATTTCCCTGCAAACTTTGTGTGAAACTAATATTTAGTACTATAAGTGTGTTAGCTTAGCTATTACCATGTGAGCACCAGATTTCTTACAATTTCATCATACCCTTGACTGTGATCTCCCTTGATCCCTTATAAAGACATGAAAGTGTAGTTACAACTTACAAGCATGGTTACCATATTTTAAAGGCATTGAGTTGTTGAGAAGTTTGTATCTTGATTTTTTCTCTTGTATTAATTTCATTTCTTTTGGCTAATCAAGATGGATGGGAGAGTCGTTGGGTCAAATCTGACTGGAAGAAGGACGAAAGCATCGCTGGAGAGTGGAATTACACTTCCGGCAAATGGAATGGGGATGCAAATGACAAAGGTATTCTTTGATGATGTATTTTCCAGTATATCCAAGCATTTGTCTTCTGGTTTTGCTTCTTAAGTTATAACTTCTTTAACCCATGTGTTGCAGGTATCCAAACTAGCGAGGACTACAGATTTTACGCTATCTCTGCTGAATTCCCAGAATTCAGCAATAAGGATAAAACCCTAGTCTTCCAATTTTCTGTTAAGCATGAACAGAAGCTTGATTGTGGAGGTGGTTACATGAAGCTACTCAGTGGTGAAGTTGACCAGAAGAAATTTGGTGGGGATACCCCATACAGGTAACTATTTTTTTGGTTCCATTAAAGGACTGTGCTTTTGCATTATTACTTTTGTTTTTAAGTGTTCAATTTTACTGATTTGAAATGTATAATTTGTTGTTGTTGTTGCAGCATTATGTTTGGTCCTGATATCTGTGGCTACAGTACTAAGAAAGTACATGCCATTCTTAACCGCAATGAAACAAATCACTTGATCAAGAAGGATGTCCCTTGTGAGACTGACCAGCTGACTCATGTTTATACCTTCATTCTCCGCCCAGATGCTACCTACAGCATTCTTATCGACAACCAGGAGAAACAAACTGGTAGTCTTTACGATGACTGGGATCTACTTCCTCCTAAGAAGATCAAGGACCCAGAGGCTAAAAAGGTATTTACTTTCTGAGAAAATTCGTAATTGATCTTCCAGTTCCATTTGGATGGGCAACTGAACATTTATACTAATTAATCTGATGAATGTGTGATTTTTAGCCTGAGGATTGGGATGACAAGGAGTACATTCCTGACCCTGAAGACAAAAAACCAGAGGTATTTATATTATTTTTCTGATCCTCCTTCTCCCTTTTGATACTGGATGATAATTAGATTGCTGAATTTTTATCTTCGTGTTGGAATGATGAACTTATCATGTATCTTGATTTTTATAGGGTTATGATGACATCCCAAAAGAAATTCCCGATGCTGATGCTAAGAAGGTAATGTGTGTTTAAATATGTGTAAAATGTTTAAAGTCAGACTTTGCTATTGGATATGGCTGACATGTCATATGATTTTCAGCCAGAGGACTGGGATGATGAGGAAGATGGTGAGTGGACTGCTCCGACCATTCCAAACCCCGAGTACAAGGGTCCATGGAAGGCAAAGGTTTGTTCCTTTTCCTTTATTTGTCAAATCTTCACGAAATTGATTTGCATTGCTTATAGTTAACAAGTTATATATGTTGATTACAGAAAATCAAGAACCCCAACTACAAAGGCAAGTGGAAGGCACCTTTGATTGACAACCCAGGTTTGCATCTTGTTCTCACTTCTATGTCTACATTACCCCTTGCCTTTTTTTTTTTTTTTTCGCGGCCAGAATCTCTTAAATTTAAGTTGAATATCTGATTAAATTACTTTCATATTTCAGAATTCAAGGATGACCCAGAACTCTATGTTTACCCCAACCTCAGATATGTTGGTGTTGAGTTGTGGCAGGTAGCTTTTAGTTCTTTTCTTGTGTTGAATGTTGATATATGCTCGATGCTATTATGATAAGCATATTGATGATGTCAGTGATATTTTTCAGGTTAAGTCTGGCACACTCTTTGACAATGTCTTGGTCTCTGATGACCCTGAGTATGCAAAACAGCTGGCTGAAGAGACCTGGGGCAAGCAAAAGGATGTAAGTTGGCTTGTTTCTCAAGTTAGGAAGCGATTATCTTCAGTATTTCAGTCTTTGTATTTGAGTTATCCGACATGTTTTGCATATCTTTGCAGGCTGAGAAGGCTGCTTTTGAGGAGGCTGAGAAGAAGAGGGAAGAAGAGGTATGAGCGTTATATTTTTATTTTTATTTGTCTTTTTTAATGTGTATTGTATATGAAGCTTCTTTGAGTATATCCTTGTGACATCTCTTTCGTGTCTCTTCTGAACACTATTACATGTTTGTAAGAATCGTAACCAGTAATAAAGTGGAAGCCTGGATGGGGGCATCCAGTTGGATATTAGTTTATTGCTCCAATTAACTTATACTATCTGTCAATAAAAAACCAACATATGGTCTCAGGTCTTTAAAACCTCATGTCACTAATAATGCTATTGAATCTTTTCAAATTAATTTGTGTAACTTCATGATTGCTTAGAAATCAGGACGCCTCAATGCCAACTGGCCTGTGTTTGGCTTGATGTCGTGGATTGTTTTCCTGTATGATTGTGGTGGTGTGGTGATTATTCTTTCCATTATCGCATGAATTATATTGTATACTGACTCAATTTTGATACTCCAAGCAGGAAACCAAGGACAGCCCCGTTGATTCTGATGTAAGTTTTAAACTAAATCTCTGGTCTGAGTATACTTTTCAATTCTATCTTGAGAAAAATGTTAGTGGGCAAGCCCCTTATTTTTTCATGGTTTCTCCAGGCTGAGGATGAAGATGAAGCCGATGCTGACGACTCTGATGCTGATGCTGACAAATCAGATGACAAGGATGAGGACAAGCATGTATGTCCATTGATAAATTTCCTCTGTATATTGCACAACAGTGTGCTGACATTGTCTTTATTTCCTAATTTCGGTCATTTTTTGTTGTGTGTTTTACAGGATGAACTTTGAAGAGCAGATCAATATGAAGTCTTTAGACGAGGATCTTAATTATTTTTAATTCAGGCTCATTGTTCGCTGGCAATTTTCTCTTGTCAACTTTTAGCATAGGTTTTTGGTAGTAGATTCAAATGACACCAAGTTAAAGGCCTGTATGACAGATTGGTTTATCTCAATTAGGCTATATTTGGTGGATAATAGCAGAAGGCCAACAAAAGTTCCAGTTTTTCGTAATATATTAAACATTATATAGAGATTCTGGAATGGTAAATGAGCTGAGTTATGTCTAATTCGTTGCGTATCTCTTTTACTGGTATAGTTTCTGTCTGTATTCTCCTTTGTTAGCGCCTATAGCAATACCTCATTATGTTTAGCTCAAGAAGGTCCTATTTCCGCTAATAATTCCGTTAAGTAGGTGTTATCCCTGTGAAAAGATCATTTGATGCTTCTTGTTTTCCTTTTAGAAGCGAAATTGCAGCAGTCTGATTTACATGGTTTGATTCAGCACTTCAGGAAGTAATTTTGTGCTCTTGTTTGCCTTGTAATCACAAACAACGGGACTGTTATTATAATTAGCAGCAGCAGCAGCAGCCTGATTTCCTTGACAAATGGCTTGGACTAATACAATAATTTCAGAATTTGGTTCAATCTTTGGGCATAAGAACATTATACAAAATTAATCATATTATCGTATAGCTCACTTTAAGGCAAAAAATAAATAAAAAATCATACTTCAACTGTATAACGGATATGTGAAATTCAAGTCCTTGACTAGAATTTTTACGAGGAAGCTCCACTTAATCAATTTGATAGACAAAATCTGTTTATCATATGGCAAAATGGTAAATAAAACAACATAAATGTCCTGTTAGCATGACATTTTCGTAAATATATCAACAGTGGGCCCTATCAACAACAATGACCCTATATTTAATAAAAAGTTGTCGATTTGTTTACAATTTTGCCATTTAATAAACAGATTTTGTTTATCATATTGATAAACTTGTATTTTCTGTATTTTTACTAGCAGTAACATATATTGATGAAAATAATGGTTCGTATTCTCTTTTTTTCGCATAGCCAAGACGAGCATTTTATTTTGGCATCTTAACAACTAAAACAGGGCAGCTCGCATTTTGGACGCAGTGATGGCTCACACTCCTCATTATCGCCCTGTCATTCATTTGTATGCACACAATAAATGAAGGATGTAAATTTACAAACTATAAAATGAAACAAAAATTCCAAACAGAAGGTAATAAGTTGGCATCACAACGTTTTTTGTGTAAGAAAAATGTAAGAAATAAAATTAAAGGTAATAAGTTTTAACGCGACGTTTTTGATGTATAAATTACCTGGCGAGTTGACTATACCCATGGCTTCCCATGACAAGCAAGTCCGCCTTCAAAACTTTCACCATCTCACATATTACATCCCCTGGATCCCCTTCTTCTACCTTTTTCTCGACTTTCACCTAGGAAATTGAATAAATTTTTTTTGTAAAAACGGCAAATTAAAAACTAAACTAATTTTATCACAAAAGTGTTCACGATGACAAACACAAGTATAAACACGAGTTAGTGAATATTATTGCAAATCAATTTTCGCTTAAGTAATAATACTAAAAGATTGAACGCTAGAGAGTTAATTGAAGTAGGAAGGCCAATCACTAATCACTCACATCATGCTCCGCACAAAGCTTATCGGCCTTCTGAAGGATCCAACATGCCATTTCATTGTCCCGCCTATCTAGTGATGATAAAGCATCATGGGAGCTCAAATATGCTGGATATTCAACAGTAAACAATTAATTTTGAACGAACAAATACAAAAGAAAATATATACGGAGTACTTCACATATATTCATATTTGTAGAATTCAACAAGAATATTTACCAAGTATAATACAAGTGCAAAAATAATTGCTAAAAAAGAAGCTTTTAATAAAAATACTAGTCTATAATTTCTTTGTATTATCAGAGGACTGGTCTTTAACTTTGCACCAAACAAATAGGGTTTTATAGCTAGAGACCTTTCATCATAATGGCATGATGCCCACCCAATTAGGCATATCAATAAAGCTTTTCAATGGAGTTGACCATAAATTTACAAGCACAGGCGATCATCAAGACTAACTGAACATATATAGACCTATGCCCTAAAGAATATATTTTGAGACGATGATATGATGATGAAATAATACCTGAGCTATCCAAGCCAGGGTACACAACAGTAGGTCGCTTGGCATGGAGGAGTACAAGGGCATCCTTACAATAATTTCGTGGTTGTCGTTGAACGATGTTGTTAAGGCACCATGACAAAGCGTACATGCTCTCTTCACTCTCATCCACGGCCACCACTATCCTCCTCGCCTCGCCATCTCGGCCATCCGCAACTACGACGACATTATCACTACCCATTCCTAATATTAATTCGTCACGTGAATGGTTAAAATACTATGGTTTATTTCTATGTATGGCGTTGTAACAAATTATATTGATGAATTGAGTTTATATAATATGGTTTTGGAAAATGGAATATACTCTTTGTGTGTAGTACGATATGTCGTTGGAAGATAAAAGTAAATGGTTTTTCTGGAAGAGGTAACTTTTCAAAACAGAAGGGCCGTTTATTTTTCTAATGTTGAGGAATCGAATTTTTTTGATGGTGTCAAAAGACATAGAAAAGCATGAAGATTGCATGTATGAAAGAATTAAAAATTGTAACCTTTTATTAGTTAAGAGACGGTATTAAATTTAGAGCCCACATTTTGCTTTTGTGGTTTTAAAAATATAGGTAGGTCTTTTAAAGTATGTTGAAAGATATATAGCTTATGAAAACAGCTACAAATAATAATTATAATGCGTTTAGCTTTGCTTACTATGAGGAATTCTAGTGGTGGTATTTTGTGGTTTGCGGGCTTTTTCTTTTGTTTTATTTAAAGGATCTTCCTAACAAGCGTTTCGTCTGGGGTGTTAGATAAGGGATTAATATATTACTTAAAATAATATTAAGTTCGAAATGCATGAAAAAATCACGCGTCGATCGGTATAATTAATATTATTTTTACTATAATATTTTCACATTTAGTTATCTTATCTAACGCTCCGAGGACTCTCGTTAGCTTTTGCCTTATTTAAAAGTAAAAAAATATTTTATGAGTTATCAAGATTGGTTTACCCTCATGAGGCTATGTTCTTTAATTTACACCAATAAAGTATATACGTTGTAGTTATTTTGGATAAAATAAATTTTGATTAATTAATTTCATGGACGGGGCTAATAAAAGGCCGGCTACCTATTTTCAATTCATAAATACAATAAAATTTAATAAGGTAACATAAACACAAATAGTACAAAGCTTAATAAGTAAGAAGGTACAAAATTCTATAATTTGATTGAAAAAAAGGGTGCAAGGCTGTAGTTTTGATAAAATAAGTTCAAGTCTAACATTTTACATAAGTTCATCAATTTTCAAGGAAGTGAAATCCAAGTAAAAAAAACTCTACAAGTATATATTTTTAAGTACATGTAATCACTATACAAAAATAATGTTTATATCGTCACTATAAAATTCATACTATATTGAGTATTATTTAAGATAAGTCTAAGTAAGTGAAATTCGTAAAACACTATATTTGTATTCACTTTTCTTTCAAAATCAAATGTTATATTTTTTATTAACGATTTCTATGCGTACTCTCATACTATACGATTTCTATAAGAGTAGAAGTGTAGAGCTTCATAAACCACCATAGCCTTTAATGCTAGACCCATATAAAACAATACATTTTCAAAGTCGCAAAAGTAAGGAGTGAAATTAATTTATAGGTCTCCAAAGGACCAAAGTATGAGTTGGGGAATAAATTCAGCAACTTGCTTGTTTGAGACCTTTTTCAATCAAATTACTAGTATATGACTTTGGGTCGAATATAAGCGATGTGTTGATATTCTAGAACCTAGATTTATGACCACCCGTCAAAGAAACAGGCACACAACTTGGAAGTTTGGAGCCGAGATCGAATGGTTTGACAAAGTGGAGGATCATGACCTAGGATGCTAGAGAATAAACAATAGAATTGGAATGACACGGTTGTTCTTGTGAAATTTGTGTCATGTTCAACTTTATATTATTGTATCTTTCAAAGACGGCTATCTAGAAGGTTAACCAAGGCTAAGTTGTCTAAATATGATATTTTATCAAACTAAAAATTATAGAGTTAGAGATCAAAGTGTGAGTTTTATAATATTCACAATCACATAACACATATTCACAATAGCATAGTACATCGAACAAAAAACTACTTTCGGTTTTTTATTCAAACAACTTGTAACCTCAACATTCAAGTTGGTCATATACATTGTATATTCAATTGATAATAGTACATGACTAATTGACTACGAGTCACATGATTTACTCAATAACCCATAATATAATATAAAGGAAGAATTTCAAGTTGATAAGTCTGATTTACAAACTTTTGCATATTAGAAGGTATGATAGTCATTTCAACCATTGATTTGTGTGTGACTTTGTAATTTCGGCGCTTTCTTCCTCCGTTCTCCCAATCTCAGGTTTCCTTTTTTCTTGGCTACTCTATCCTAGATTTTCGACTTAACTCTAACTAGACCACATGCCCTCATCTTCACTTAGACTTGACCGACCCTAGCTAGCCGCGAAGCAGTGTTTAGGAAATGCTTTCCATAAGGGGTTATATATGACTACTTTATACACTTAGCTATTAGCGTGTCTTTTGTTTGGCCGATCGATTTACAGTCGTGAAGCGGCGTTTTAGGAGATGCTTCCCCAATGGCATTGATGGAGTCATGGTGTCGATAATAGGTTTTGAAGATCTAAGGAAATGGTGCCTTCTCCGTGATGTTGGGATAGAGTAATTATTGGTGGTAGTGGCTATGATGGGTGCCGAGAATAGAGGTGTCGAAGGACAAGGATATGCTTTTTATTTATTAAAAATAGAAAAAACAAAAACAATGTAAATTATTACAATAATGTCATGCATATCAAGCGGATTGTTGAAGGCTCCCTCAATACAAAGTTGTAACCTTTTACTTGATCAACCAATTTGAAAAAATGATCCATAAACTTTAGAGTTTGGCCCATTATAGAGGCATTTTTTTCCCTTAACCAAATTTACCAAACCAGTTAAGACATTTATCTCCCGGCAACAAACCCCACTGCCGACGACCACACTGCTCATCTACATACGGCGGCAGTGGCGGCGGTAAATACCTCGTGAAACTAGGGGTGTCCATAATTCGGATAAAAACCGAAATCCAATCCAATCCAAACCGAATTATCAATTCGGATCGGATCCGAACTTTAAATCGGATCGGATCGGATTGAGATTTTTTGGAAATTCGGATTTTCGGATTGGATCGGATTGACCCTAATTGGATCCAATCTAAACCGAAAACCGAATTGTAAAATTAAGCTTGTATAAATATGGATTTCTGTATATTTTGAAGTTTAGCTCAAATACTTAATACTACATAAAATAAATTAGAGAGACTTTGTATTAATTAATTAATGACTTGACGTTGAACTATGTATTTTAATCATGATTTTGAAGACTTTTATTTATAGTAAAGCTTTATTTTTATAATTGTATTAGACGCTAAAAAAATAATGTATTATAATTTGGATTTTCGGATCGGATCCAAATAACCGAATTTTAATTCAGATTGGATCGGATTAGATCAAGAGAGAAATTCGGATCGGATCGGATTGGAAAATTGAAAATCGAATTATATTTCGGATTGGATCGGATTTGGACTAAATCCAAACCGAAAACCGAACGGACACCCCTACGTGAAACTACCAACATTCGAATTTCAATCTTCTTCAACTCAACTATCAAATCTTTGTTTCTCCATTCAACATTTTCTCAGGTACTTCAATTCATCTCTCATTCCTTAAAGTTTATTGTTTAATTCGATTACTTTTCTTGTTGATCCTAATCGATGATCGGTGCAATAGATGTTGCCCTAATTTGTAATTTCATATACTGTAATATGTTAATCTGGCGCTAATTTTTATCATAATTTGATTCTTTAGTTTTTTGACATAATCAATGCATTGTTCAAATTGTTTATGTGCTTTGTTGATTTGCGGTTTTTCTTTAATTGAAAAGCAATAGGAAATGGAATTTTGAATGTTTTAATCTAATTGCTAGCTTGAGTTCAGTATGAATGCTTTGATTTTGGCGGCATTGGTTTATGTTGAAAGAATCAGCTATTTTGCAATGATGTTACCCAATATTATCTGAAAGCATCTTCATGAGATGATTCTAACAGCGTTACTTCTTCGTGTATTGATGACGTACCTTGCCGTAGCCATGTCCTTTCTAGTTGTTTTTGTTGCTGCTTTCCTGTGTCTGTATTCGTATTCGAATCTGTAATGCAGCAACAGCCAGAATGTGCAGAGGAGTTCTTTAGCATGAAATGTGCTAGAGCAAGGATGTGATAGAGTTGTTTCCTTTAAGAATTTTGTCGTCATTATATTCATATAGGCTCTGGGGTCAGGGACTCAGGGTTAGGGCCTGTGATCATGTGATGGATTGTTGTTTGCTACGAAATTTAATCAGAGAAAATTAAGCCTACATGGCTACACTTGATATGAAAACGAAAAGTTGAGTGAAGACGATAAGTTCAAAAAGCAGTTTTAAACATACTTGTGCAGTTTGTGCCAACAAGAACCTTGATGTGATTCTCTGTTCCCCTCTCTCAGTTTCTCTCCCTCTTTCTAGTCCAACATATTAGATAGCGACTGAACTTGTATATCCTTGATTCAGTGCTTGACCTGCTGCAGTTTTAGGTCCAGCAACCCCAAAATACTGCAGTTTTTTTAATTAGGATATCAATGTATTACCATCATTGTGTTCACTTCTTAGGTTGATTCGTCATTGGTAACTAATTGCTTAAGAATTTGAGCTTTAGTTTTCCATTAAAGCAAACATGGCAACATGGTAACTACAACTCTTTAAGTTTCTTGTATTCAATTTTAAATCTCTCTATTAACAGTTAGCATTCGGACAGGGTGTATGCTGTTCATAATCAACCCCTTCATGCGAACTGCCCAATAGTTACTGTTTAAGTATCCTTCAAGTATTTGCTTTTATTCTCTTTTGACAAACTTACTATATTTTCAATCTTTGATGAGCTATCTTCTGTTTGAATTTCAGATTGTGAGTATATAGTCTCTAAACTCACCAAGATATGTGGATTTCTATAATTTCTGGTCTTGGAGCTCAGGCAATTAAGAGATTGACCCAAGGTTTGTTTTTGAATATTCAAATTTCCTTTCTATTAAATTTTCTTATTTAAAATGGTTGATTGGTTGGTGTTTGTTAACTCTTTGTATCACTTTCATGTTTGTTTAGATAGATTGCGCTATTTATTATCTGTATTTCTAAAATGTGATACGGGGCTTTTATGTGCTTTTATTGATAAGTTATGTTTCCATCAATTCAGCTAAAAGCCTAAAATAATATATTCCTTTTGAGATAAGGTTTTCAGTAGGATGCAGTGTTTGAGCAGTTGAGGTGCATGGCGTTAGGGGTCATTCGCTTTTTTGTGGTATAGGCAAAGTGATTTTGATTAAGCGCAACTGAGGTTCATAGAGGCACACCGCACATCACAGTTTTTTTTTCAGATCTTTTTTATTGTTTATTATATGTGCCTCACTTTGTCAAGGCCTACGAAAAATTCTGAATCGCCTTGAGCTTTCTCATACATTGGTAGGAGGTCTGATAGTGGCATTCACTTGAAGGTTGATATAGGGGCTATTTTGTGCTGTGGATTAGAATTTTGCTATGACAAGTTAGTAGTCACTTGTATAGATTGTGAGCATTATTTTAGAAGTTATTATTACAGCTATATTGCGTGTAGATTGATACATTATAGGTATTAGCTGTCTTAATCATACTAGCGTAACAAAAACTTTAGCAAGTTGATGCTCAGGTTTGTATGAGATTGAACTGTGGTACTGAGAGCTGGGAAATTGAGAGTAACCTAATTATTTGTTGGATGGGCTTTGAATAGTTGAGTATACGAACATAGTGATTTTTCGACCTGTACTTTGTTTTTGGGTAAACAGGCACAAACTTAACAATAAAAGCATGCTCAATAGTTGCTATTCTAAACATTCAGCAAAAATGTCAATTAAATGTGAGAAAATAAACAAAGGGAAACAGATTTGGTAGAATTGTATCCTATACTTGTGGCCCTAGTAGGTGGCAAAGAGGTCTCTTGTGGTATATCTCGGTAGCTGATGCTTGCTGCATTTCCCCACAGCTAGGGTGGGTAATTGCAAATCAAAATAACTGCAATTCTTTTAAGCTTTCATGAATTGTTTTTATTAGTCAATTTTTTTTTTGTAATTTTGCTGAATACTTAGAATTAGGAAAGAAAAGGCTCTGGTGGTTCAACAAATAAAGTATTAAATCTCATAAAACTATTTTTATGGTTTCACAATAAGCAATCATAAGGTTTTAATTAGTGTTCATGACAACTTATGCTTCTGGGTAAAAGTACCATGAGTTATTAATGAAAAGGTGCAGAGGGTTTTTTTTTTTTCTTTTCCTAACTTTATATACCAATTTCTTTATTCTGGTAGGGAAATTTGTTTGCATGCCAAAGGCTCCATATTTAAATGTTTCTTCTTCCCGGGTACAGACTTTGCTTCAGCTTCCTCCCCAGGTATCACTTAATCATAATTTGGATTTATTTGATTATTTAAATAGATACCAGCAATGATATGCACTAGTATGGTATTCACTGCTGGCTTTGTGGTTATTGTATTACTGAACTCATACTTTGATCCTCTATCCTTTAACCTATAGCAAAGGCTGATTTTTCCTATGGTTCAAGGTTATGTTGGCTTTATGTTAAAAGGCTTCTCTTGCTAATGTAACTCTATTATTAAGGTTTTTGTAATTCACTGCAATCTAATATAAGCAGGAAAGCTTCATTTACCTATCTGTTGGTAGCAATTACTTGATGATTATGCTTTAGACATGACCTAGCCCTATGCAGGACATTCTTATTTGGCTGTTTGCTTAGAATGAGCTGATACTGCTATTTGGGCAGTTGATGAATCATAAGGGTAGTCTTTAGTATTGTTTCTACTTTCATATGCTCATATGCATTACTGTTTTTATTTTTTTGCAGGTGCATCGATATCTTTGTACTACTGCTACTGACTCTTGCAATGATAAAAATGAAGTTGAGCAAACGTAAGCATCCCTGCTGTTTTCTCTGCACATATTATTTCTATCTAAACATTGATCAGAATACCATTATTTTGATAAACCAAAAAATGTAGTACCACAAGAATCCATTGTTAGCACTTAGCAATAGCATAGGCAGGCACAAATTTAGGTGGTTTGTCTTTGATTAGTCTGTTGTTTAATTTATCATGTAACCTACCAGCCTCTCCACCTGCATTCTTTTACGCTATTGTCTACTGTTCTTGTAACACTACAGAGTAAGTGTAACCTTTGTTGAAACGGATGGAACACAGAAACACGCAAAGGTTCCTGTTGGCACAAGTATGCTAGAAGCTGCTCTTTCAAATGACATTGAGCTAGAAGGTAAGCATTTTACTCATTCTGAAACCCCTTTCTGGACCTTAGTCTCTTTGGGCGAGATCAGTGGTTTGTCCAATCATGAAATTATGAAACACCTGTTTTATTTCCCAGTGCTCTTCATAATGGCTATCTTGGTTATTGGTAATCAAATTGTGTTCTGCTAAATGTTCCCTCAAACTTTGTTTGTACTCAAGTAACTCAACAACTTATTTTTCACAGGAGCATGTGAAGGATCCTGTGCGTGTTCTACATGTCACCTTATCGTGATGGTAAATCAGTCAATATCTTCCTTAGAGTTATAGTTACCTCATCTGTCCCCATGTCTAAACATTTGCTTGCTTTGCATGGCAGGATGTGGATTACTACAACAAACTGCTGGACCCAACTGACGAAGAAAATGACATGTTGGACCTTGCCTTTGGGCTAACAGAAACGTGAGTTTATCTACTTTGTTCATTTACTTGAGTTGCCTCTCCTGGTTCTTGATCTCAATGATTACTTGTCTAGGTCTCGTTTGGGTTGCCAAATCGAAGCAAAGCCTGAAATAGATGGAATTCGTTTGGCTCTGCCTGGGGCCACTTGAAACTTTGCAGTTGATGGAAACATGCCGAAATCATACAGCCATACTGGTATTACAACAGCTTAGTGCAGCTTAAGTTGAACCAATTACCAATTGTGTAATTTACAAGCCAATAGAATAGTCTATACAGACTACAGAGAGATTATTATTCTGTAGAATCGTCAAGTGTGAATGTTTCAATGTTTTTTACAGAGTATGTAACTTTAGGCTTGGTAGCATAAGCTATAGAACTATTTCAGTTTTGTTGAGTAATTGCTACTGGAATATAGGAGGGACTCGGGCTTTTTTATGTACTAGGAAAATAACTGCGGCAGTGTTTCTCACGAGAATAATAAATTATATTTTTCTGCATATTAATTATCTGTTTTTTTTTTTTTTCATAGATATTTAAGTACTAACTGTTACACTTTAACCCTGGTCTTCTCTACCACAGGCTATACTGAGCGGAGTGAGTGCTGCCTTGTGTTTAGATCTACTATGGCCTCCTGTAATACTTACTTTTATTTCGTGGATGTACTTGTAGATCTAAACAGCATTAGACTTTCTATTTTGACATGGCTGAAGTCCTCATGTACCAGTAGCAGGGAAATCCGAACCACACAACCCTTAACATGGAATAGCATCATCACACCTTCTCTTTCCATCTACATCAGGTCATCAAATGCACCAGTTGCAATTTCTGCAGTAACAATTCATTTCTTTTCTTGAGGTTATCTTCTCCAAAAGCTCACTCATGTCAAGGCCAGGGTCATTGAACCTTGTAACATGCTTTTTATCCATCTTTAAAATTGAATACCTCGGCTTCAGCATGTTGCACCATAAAAGGCGACTTTGTGGCTTAAGTTATGGATGTTCACAATGAGGGATGCCATGCACATTGTCTGAGAAGCGGGCTATATGGTGATTGAAGCGTAGCTGGTGTGGTGAATGTAAACATCAGGAGGAAAGGATAACTCACCTGCTATGACATTTTTGAACTGTCAGGACAGAAATGTTATGGAATCATTTCAAACAGTCTGGTCGGAATTATATTGGACTCTGCAAATTTTTAATTTTTGATTTAAGACCCAAATAAACACATGGGATGAAAAAAAAAATCTCCAAACTTCTAATTTTTTACACGTAATTTAAAGTACTATAATTTGATATGGGTTCATGTTAGTCGTTCAAGTCAAGTTCCGCTAAGGTTAGAAGAAAGGAGCCTATACAAATTTGTCCAGAACAAGTGTTTCACTTTTCACTAGGTGGACTACTGTATTACCTGTTCTTTTAACAAGCCATATTAAAATCAACCATGAAAATTACAAGTAATATGAAAATCATCACAAATGGTACGGAGTGTTAATTACTGTCAAGGCTTCACCTTCAATTCAAATTCGCATAAACCCAAGTCTTGTGGCAACTTGACACCCGAAACTCATCGCAACCTGTTATATGTTTACCTTAAAATTAATCCATTAATTTCCACACTTACTTTTTTGCTTAATAAAATTAATTCATTAGTGAGTCAATAACTCAATAGTCTCAATACCCTTACATTATGTTTAAGAGGCAAGTTACATTCATGAATCATAATTCATCTTAACACTAAATTACACTGACTCTAAACTCCCAAAAATTAAAAAAATGGTAAATAAAAATAAAAATAAAATAATGGAAGTTATGTCACTTATGTGACACATGGAAGATACGAGTATAAGACAGTACGGATTACTTCCATTTGCTTTCTCATTCTCTCTCTCTCTTTTCTTCTAGGGTTTGTTCATCGCGTCTAGAATCTTCTTTTCCCCCAATTAACGTCAGATTCTTGTTTGATTTCTTCAACTACTTCTTAAATCCCGAGGTTTCTTCATTTCAATTCCTTTGTCTGTTGGTTTTCTAACTTCATCCGCGAAAAACAATGTTTTTGGTCGATTGGTTTTACGGTGTTCTTGCTTCACTTGGATTATGGCAGAAAGAAGCAAAGATCTTGTTCTTAGGTCTCGATAATGCCGGAAAAACCACCTTGCTTCATATGTTGAAAGATGAGGTTTGTTTCTATTTAATTTGCGAATTAGGAGTGATAATTTTTAATTTTGTGGTCTGATTTTAAATTAGGGTTTTTCGTCCTTATTTTGATTTATATGAGTATTTTAAGATAGGATTTAACAATTTTGTTGGTTTATTATGTGAATTGAATTGGGTTTTGTTTTAATGGTGATTATTTGATTGCAGAGATTGGTTCAACATCAGCCAACTCAGTATCCAACATCTGAAGAACTGAGTATTGGTAAAATCAAGTTCAAGGCCTTTGATTTGGGAGGGCATCAGATCGCTCGCCGGGTTTGGAAAGATTACTATGCTAAAGTAAATTTATATTCTTGTGTATTATATATGGTGACTGATTGATCATGTTATGTGTTGAAAATTTTCGGGGTGTTTTGTTGGTCAGTCTAATCGTGCACGGTATTGAAATTATGTGGAAGTTGTTTGATTATATTGATGTTTTTGTCAGTCCCCTTGATTGAAGTTAATTAATAGGCCTTCATAATCCCAGATAAGAGTTTCAATGTTTATCTGATTCATGGGGGGCCAATAGAGTCATTGGGAGCTCGCTGATGGCGCCTTTAGTGTTCAAGGTGTTTTTAATAGTAACTTTCCAGACAAATTTTGCTCCTGTACGAATCTTATTTCAGTTGATAGTTTGATGAGATATCTTAGACGTCTATTAGCAATTTTTTAGGCTGAATGTCTGTATTTATGTAAGCTCTCTGAGTTCCCGTGGTGTCTGTTTAGTGATGCATCTGATTTATGGCCTGTAATCTTGTTATCTTTGTTAGTGTCTGTTGCCAAGTAGCTAAATTGCTGCCTGTCAACCTGTCCAGAGTTTTGTCTATTTCATGTGAGGAGTTGTATAAATACCTAGTTGATCTTTTAGTGAGGGACTGGAAGCTTCTTATGTGTCATGGTAAGTTTTTGTTTCGTATCAAAGGGAAGGCTTGTTGCTGGTGCAGTTTTTCTGTGTCGCATGCTAGCTGATTGAGTGATAAGTGAAAAACCAATTGAGCCACTTGATATTCTCATATTTAAGTATTAATTATATGTGATTATGGGAGGCCTATATCACTGTTTCTATGGGACCTCTAGTATCTAAGCAGGTGTATTTCAGTATGTCAATTTTTTCATCCAACTGGATATCCCTGGCCTGGAAGTTCCTTTTGTGTGCTGGATTCAATTGAGGATTTAATTTTTTTTTTACCAAAATTATTGTAAGAGCTTTGGGATTTTGTGAGGTGATTGATTGCAATCTTTCTTATCTCTGACTCCATATTTTTATTAATAGACTTTTGTTGAATTTTGCATTGAAATAACTATGTTTTATCAATTGCATTCAAATATTCCTTGGCATGAAATTCACATATTCCTTTTGAGCAAATGCATATGAGATGAGGTTTAATAAGGAAGGATATGCCTCATTCTAATAGGATTTATTTTGATTATTTTCATATTTAAGATCTACATTTAAACTTTTATCATTTTGGAGCATAATAGCTTAGTATTCAATTGCTAAAATTTTGTGCTTGATCCTTCAATTGAGAAGACTGTTCTTTGAAACAAGAACCTTACTGGCTCATTCCCTATCCCAAGTTACAGGTCTCAATTGGTTTTTGGTCCAAGCAAGCAACCCTTGAATCTGTGATTCTTAAGCACCAGTCCTAAGCCTCATTGGTTCAGCCTAATAAGCTTCTAATCTTGATCATCTGAGTGATCTTTCCATAGATTTTTTTTTTTTTTTGTACATACTATGCAGTAAACAAATACTTCCATGTAGGTAGCCGTTGGGGAAAATTATATACAAAGTATGAAACTATGAAACACTTTCTGTACATTGCTTCTGAGTCTTAAATTGTGTTTAGCAACTCTTTGGGCATTAGGAACCTTTCGCTACCTAGTATAATGAATACAATTGTCATCTGTCAGTCTTACTATTATGAAACCATTATCTCAGAATATCTCATTTGCTCCCACCTTTTTTGGATATTCAAGTAGGATAGATGTATGCAGCATTGACCTAGAGATTACTGAGAAACTGGTACCATTCTAACCATTTAAAAGGGTAGACCCATCCTTTCAGAGCTTCTTCAGCCACTTTGTGGTCATCTTCATTTTTGCTTGTATATCTTTGCTCTTTCAAAGTTATAATAAAATGCCTTTTTTTTTTTATCATTTCAAATAGACCCAAACATCTATATGAATCATCAAAGGCAGAAATTGTCATGCAGAGCTATTTTTTAATACGTAGGGCTTCCCTCTTTTATTGAGAGTCGCCTTATTGATATCTGCGGACAATTCCCAAACTTGCTGAGATTTATTCTGTTTTATGACTTTTATCCACATACTTGTTTTATCCATGCTATTTGCCCACTAATGCATGTTTTGGAATTGAAGGTGGATGCTGTGGTGTATTTGGTGGATGCTTTTGACAAGGAGAGGTTTGCTGAGTCAAAGAAGGAGCTGGATGCTCTACTATCTGACGAAGCGTTGGCCAATGTTCCTTTCCTGATTTTAGGGAACAAAATCGACATACCTTATGCAGCTTCTGAAGATGAGTTGCGCTATCATCTGGGTCTGGCCAACTTTACCACTGGTAAGGGGAAAGTTAATCTGGCAGACTCCAATGTCAGGCCTATGGAGGTATTCATGTGCAGCATTGTCAGGAAAATGGGCTACGGGGAGGGCTTCAAGTGGCTCTCGCAATACATCTAGTGGCCTTATAGAGTAGATTTTTCCCTAGCTTTTCCCTGATTTACATAGTTACATGTTTAGATGCTATTCTCTCAGCTGAATTTGAGTTGTATGTGTTGTCTAGTTTAGATGAATGTATACATAGTCTGCTTGCTTGCTTGGCATTATGACAACATATGCCAATTTCTTGTGTATTGATGTGCATAACCAGTGTTGTGATTGTGCAGACAGCTTTATTATAGATACATTTGCCGTTGAAATAATTTTTATGCCAATTATAGGCACCTATCTATAATGGTGTGAAACAATTACTCCTACAGCCTGTAGATGTCAATCTTTTATTTTTTATTTTTAATTTTTTGGACTGATGGGAAACAAACATAGAAGATGTAGCTAGAGTGCTAGATTGCTTTCGTTGCCTTAGAAGATGTAGCTAGAGTGATTATTTTTATTAATCTTATTGGAGTTTATAGTTTATTTGATGGGATATCTTAGACGTCCATTTATTTTTATTAACTTTCTGGAGTTGCCTTTTAGGCTGAATTTCTGTCCCATGTATAAGCTCTCTGAGTACCTAACTACCTATGGTCTCTGTTTAGTGATACCTCTGTTTACGACCTGTACTTTTGTAGGGTTTGTGTATACTTGATCTTCTTCGTATGTGTCTGTTCCCAAGTAGCTAATTTGTGAGTTGAATTTATTACTAGTTGATCTTTTTGGAAATTATTTATCGACATCTTATTTAAGTAATAAATTGGAAGGTCGTGATGTGCCATAAGAAGTTACCATTTCATATCAGAGGGAAGGTTTGTTGCTGGTGCAGTTTTGCTGTGTTCCATGCTAGCTGATCGTGTGAGAAGTGAGAGACCAGTTGAGCCTTCATATTTTCATATCTAAGTTTGAAGTTTATGTGATTATGGGAGGCCTGTATCACTGAGGCTGTTATGCTCCTATTGCACCTCTAGTATCTAAGCAGGTGATTTTATTGGTGTATTTCAGTGTACTTTAAGTTCTACGACTCTAGCGGACTAAATTTCCTGCTAATGTTTTTTCAAAAAAAAAAAAAAAAATCCACATCACTGCACACACTGTCAATGCCATAGACCTGTATTCAGCTTCAGCTGTGCTTCTTGCTACTACACTCTGCCTTTTGGACTTCCAAGAGATTGGTGATTCTCCAAGCATGATACAGTATCTAGATGTGGACCTTCTAGTGTTAAGGACAACCTGCCAATCACTATCACAATAAGCTGTGAGTTGAGCTGAACTCTCACTTGCTAGCAAAATTCCTTGATCAGTTGTTCCTGCAGATACCTCAAAACTGTCTTAGCTGCCTGTAAGTGTACATTTGTAGGCTTGTGCATGAACTTGCTTAAGTTTTGCACATATACGCTATATCAGGTCTGGTAATGGTGAGATAGATCAGTTTTCCCACCCACCAGTTTCTGATATTGCTTTGGATCCATCACTACTTTCAGCACATAATTTCAAGTGAGAATCCATAGGTAATCTCAAGGCTTTCACGTTCTTCATCTTGTATTCCTCCAATAAATCTGCTACATACTTTCTCTGAGATAGGAAGATTCCTTGTTTGCATCTGTCAACTGCAATTCCCATTCCCAGAAAGTATCTAAGAGCTCCCATATCTTTCATGTGAAATTTGCTGGAGAGAAATTCCTTTGCTTTTTTGATCTCATTCATGTTGTTCCTTGCTACAATCAAATCATCAACATACACAAGTATGACTGTAAGACCATTCTCATTGTGAATAGGGAGTAATCATTCTTTGATTGTACAAATCCACACTCTGTCAAAGCATTGCTCAACTTACATAACCATTGCCTTGGAGCTTGTTTGAGTCCATACAAGGACTTAATCAGCTTGCACTCTTTTCTTGGATTCTTCTCTTCAATTCTAGGCTCCCCTTGTGAACATACCTTGATTCAGTCACCTTTCTCATGATATCCTAGGGGCATTCTCATGTACACTGTTTCCTGCAAATCACCATGCAAGAAAACATTTTTAACATCCATTTGATGCGCTATCCAGTTTTCTAATGAGGCAACATCTAACAGAGACCTCACAGTTGCCATTTTAGCAGCTGGAGCAAAGGTTTCCTCATAATCTATTCCATATTTCCGTCTATTTCCCAGAACAACTAATCTTGACTTGCATCCATTTGCACCCTATAGCAGTTTTCCTTTGGGAAGATTAGTTATTTCCCACGTATTGTTTCTCTCCAATGCATCTAACTCCTCATTCATTGCATTCACCCATTTTGGGTGTTTTACAGCTTCTCTAAACTATGTGGGATCATTATCTTCCATTTTTCTTGCCATGAAACAATTATATTCCTTACTTAGGACAAAACTTTCTACTTCCTAAATTTTCTGAGCAAAGTTGCACATGTGATAGTCTTTTGCCCACACAGGTGGTGCCCTATGAGGCCCGGTAGATTTTCTGATCTCAGTTTCATTTTCTTCTGTCTCATTTTAATCCTCATCACCTTCACCATTTCTTTCATTTTCTTCTTCTACATCATCATTCTCACATTTATTTCCTTCTATCCACTTTTCATTGCTTAAGACACTATCAAGTTTATTTCTATTCATTATTTTTGTGTTCTTTGACTCAAATATCTGTACGGAAGTATTGATTCATAGAACTTCACATGTCTAGTAACAAACCTAACATTATTTGTCAAGTTTAGCAGTCTATAGCCCTTTTGTGTGGTAGGGTATCCTAGAAACACACGAGGCACAACCTTTTTATCAAACTTACCAGTATTTCTTTCAGGATTACTAGCCATTACAAGACAACCAAATACTTTCAATTCAGAATAATCAGGTTTTTTATGATGCATTACCTCATAGGGTGATTAGTTGTTCAGGATTGTTGTTGGCAGTCTGTTGGTTATGTGTACTGTAGTGAGTATGTAATCTCCCCATAGTTGCATTGGCAAGTTTGCCTGGAACCTCAACTCTTCCCATCTCAAGAATATTCCTGTGCTTCCTCTCCACTCTCCCATTTTGCTGTGGAGTATCCACACAGGAAGTCTGATGGATTATTCCCAGATCATCAAAGAAGGGTCTGCATGTCTTGTCATCAAACTCTAGAGCATTGTCTGATCTTATGATCTTTACTTTCTTCCCATACCGGTTCTTTCCCATATTCACAAAAAGTCTTGATGGCTTCATATGCTTCTGATTTCTGAGTCAAGAGATGTACCCACGTTTTTCTTGAGTAATCATCTACAATTGTCAAGAAGTATCTTTGATTCCTTCTTGTTACTACTCTATGGGGCCATTTATATCAATGTGAATGAGTTCAAAGATTTCTGAGGCCCTAGAGTTACTTTTTTCATAGGACAGCTTGTCTTTGCCTGAGGACATATAAGACAGATATCAGCATCTAGATATCAGCATCATCTTTCTTGAACTTGTCAAGTCTAAGTCTTCCAATTTTCTCCATTGGAGCATGCCTTAATCTATAATGCCACAAGCTTCTTTCAGACACTTTGGACATCTCAGTCAATACTGTTGGAATTTCTACTTCACTCACCACATTATTACTTTCACTGAACTTGGATTCATTCATCCCAAGTATAACTTTCCTCTCTCTCTTATCTTCTTAATGACTTTCTCCATAGGCTCATTCAGAAGGTGGTACAAATTCTTGGCCACACCAATCCTTTTACACTGCCATTCTTTGTGTCTTCTACACACAGTGTGTGGGATAGAAATACAATCTGTATCCACCATCTGCAGTGAGTTTCTGTACAGACGACAAGTTATGTTTGAAACTTGGTATGTACAGTACCCTTTTCAGCATCACACCATTTTCGAGTGCAACTGTACCACTATGAGAGATGACAGATGTTTGCCTTGTAGGCAGATTTATCTTGCATTAAGTCTTCATTTTTTCTGCATTGCTCAAACTCTCACAGTCTCCTGTCATATGATCTGAGGCACCTGAGTTAATAATCCAGTTAGAGCTAGTGTCCTGTCATATGTCCTAAGGTAGCTACAATTGGAAAAATAACTTGTGTCTACCAATAATGTAGTATCTTATTGAAGACCTTTGTACCTAGTTTGTGCTCAATTTAATTTATATCATTCCCTAATATAAATGATTATTTTTCTACCTTTTAGTTATTGGAATCACATTTTTTAGGTGGCTGACATCTAATTTTGTTGCTTTTGTATTTAGTTCAATACAATTCCCAACAAATGCAAATACTTTGTCTCGCTTCTTTAATTAAGCTAGTAAGCAAAGAATTATAGTAACAATAGGCCTTATCAATCTTTGATTGATATTTTTTGCGTTTTTGTTATCCTCAAGAAAGTAGTGTGAGCTTCTAGGAGGGTAGATACCATACATAATGAGATATAAGACGTAGTGCCAAATTCAGGTCTGTAAAATTTATTTAAATGCATTTTTTCATTAAAAAAAATATAAAAAAAAAAAAAACTAGTTTATACAAGTATAAGAGTTATGCGACTTCTGGGATTTCTTTCCTCCATTGAAACGACTTATGAGGTAAGATTTTCTTTCTTCTAATTAATCATCGTATGTCAATTTTACTATTTACGGTTTATCGAAATTTACTTGTTAGTATAATCAATTTGGGGTTCTTCCAAGGTAGACTACTAAACACTATTGGTGATAGTCATTGAAGTCATGAAATATATATTGAGCGATTAAATTTTTTTTGTTGTGCTAACATACTCTCTTAATATTGATGGATGCATGGTGTGACCCACCCTTTAATTTTTTGACAATACTTCCAATTTTATTTTCAAAATAACCTGATTTCTTGTTCTGAAACCCTTTGATTTTCTTATTTGAGTGTATTGTCAATGCCCTACTCATTAATTTGATGACCCAATTGCTTGATCTGATCAAATTTGGTTTATTAAAGTTGCTTTGTGAAGTGGGATTTGTTTGATTTTTGAGTACCATCGCTGATGAGACTCAATGCATGTGTTGCCATCGCTGGGTATCTTGATTCTTGGAACTATTGTGGTTATGTTTGTGTGAGAATTCTTTTGTTACGACAGCTATATGCAAGTTATTTACAAGGATATGGATTGCCTAACACAATTCTTTTTTTTTTTTTTTTTTTTTATTATTATATTGAAAAATCATTTTCAGTTTTGGTCTTTCATTGAGTGGTGCCTAAAATTTAATCAATACTTCTCTTGTGTTTCAATGTGCATCATAACTTGACAGTTCAGAAGCTATATAGGTATTTAGGACAGATAACGTAATTCAGCTAGGGTGATGTCAGAAACAAAATCCAAAACAGTAAGTATCAATCGCCCCTTATCAATATAAGAAACTTTTAAAATTAAAAGGTTTATTCTCCTGATTTAGAGTGGCACAACTCTTTAGCCTTCTCTACGATCCTGGCAGCTATTTTATTTAGATCATTGTCCACATATGGCAGAATTTCGGAGCCTCCTTCAGATCAGTGAGTATTGGTAGCATTTAATTTCTAATGCTTGCATTAATTTGATCCCAATATATATTATATATCCTCTGTTTGTAGATAAATTGTTTTACTTTTCTTGCATGGAGGAGGAATAATATAAATGGGAGGTATAAAGAAAGGAGAAAGAAAGTTGCTCAAAGTGCTGCTAAATCCTTTTCAGATTAATCTAAAGTCTTAAATCCTTTTATCTTCTCTAAATTCTTATTGTTATGAATCGTTTTATTGTGTGAAGACTTCGTGGTTGTGAGATATTTGCTCTATTTACAGTATAAATTGCAGGTGTTATGGTTTTGAGGTCTTTTGTATAATATATTGATATATTCAAACTTTTTTATAGCTGATTTGGGGTTACTTTTTGCTAATCAAGAAAGAATGTATTCCTACCTCTTTGGATTGCAAACCTATTATTCTTGGCTGCTAACTATTTCTTTATTTCTTATTGTGACAGTTAGCTTTAGTTCAAAATCATCATTATTAACCTCCCTCAAAGAATTTGCAACAGGCCTCTAGTGCTACAACTGAATTTGCAGCAGGCCTCTAGTGCTGATGTCGCTGTCACAGTTACCACTGTCACTACTACTACTACTACTACTACTACTACTACTACTACTACTACTACTACTGTTGTCTGTTGCTGTTACTGTTGTCTGCTGCTATATACTACTCATTAATTTGATGACCCAATTGCTTGATCTGATCTAATTTGCTGATGTATACAGTTGTTTGGGAATTTGGTTGTCTAGAGATCGAAGTTCACTTTCTTTTTGTTTTGATTATTAGATTGTTTAGCCAAACAAAAAAAATTGGTGTTTATGGATGTTTTTTTTAAAGAAATAATGAAATTATATCAATTCAAATTATTGTCTATTGTGTATGTTAATTTCATATTTGTGGTTGTATATGTTAATATAATTTTTATATTGAAAAGTATAATAATAATTAATAAAAATTGCATAATAACAATAATAATATGTTACTTATTAGTTAACGAGGTGTTATAAAATGTTACCTAATGAACAACAAGGTGTTATATTAGTTCAGAAAAGTGATACATAATGTCGGATAAAGTGTTACTTTATGATTGAAAATGTTACCAAAGATAAGAAAGTGTTACATAAGAAATAAAAAGTAACACTTTAAAAATAATACTAATGAAATAAAAAAGTGTTACATATAAGAGGGTTTATAGTAACACTTTTGAAAGTGTTATCATACGCTATCCAAAGTGTTACATAAGACCTTGGTAACATAGGCGGATGTATCACCCACTAAAGTGTTACCTATTGTTTATAATAACATTTTTACTACTTTCTGTAACACTTTTTTGGTGTCACTTAAGGTTAATTATGAACTAGTGTTCGGGGTATTTTAACCCCCTTTATAGACAAATGAGTGGCCGACAAGTGGCCCAATTATAAGCCAACATGTGGCATCCTGCTCAAAAAAAAGGCCAAACATGAGCATGACACGTGGCCTAAGAAAGACATCAAATAATGAGAGGAATTTTAAAGGGGGAAATGTTATGTATTTGTAAATATATAACAATGATTAAAATATTCTAAAAACACATGGTAGAGAGAGAAAGAGATAGGAAGAGAGAGGTATGTAGGTGGACCCCACCTATTTTTTAGTCAGATTGTCTCATGTAATGGGAGGCCACATGCTGATTGTTCCACTGTAAATAGTACCATTGACTCTTCAGTGGTACTATTTATGCATAAATTTAGTACAACTGAATGCATATATAATACCACTATATGCATATATAATACCACTATATGCATATATAGTATCACCGTATGTTCAGTGGTATTATTTTATCATCCGATGATACCACTCTCGTATATATGTGTAATTACATGAATGCCCTTTGCTATGCATTTCTACATGCATAACATTCCTCCATTAGTACTTGCTCAAATAATAAAGGGCTCAAAGCCCATTAAAGGAAGAATACCTAGCATAAAGCAAACCCTAATACACGTGACAACACGTTTAGGGCAACCGATCTTCCTAGGTTATGAAACCCTAGGAGCATGATCTCTCACACATCCCTATAAATACCCCATAATTCCATGATGGGAACAAGACTTCACAATTACCAAAGGCACAATGCCCAAAATATGCTCTCACTTCTCTCTACTTTCTATCTCTAAACTTCCGTTGCCGGTCACTAACTTAATTGTCGGAGGTGGATCTCCAGTAAGCCAGAGATTCGTATTTTTGCAAGTGTTCAGGCCGTTCGGGTGTTGCATTCCGGATCGGTCTCCCGAGGGAATTCATACCCCCCTTTCAGGTTATCCCAAAAATCCATGTAACACCCTATATCTTTTTTGTTTTTGCTCCATTGTATTTTTGGGGGGTCGAAGCAAGTTTAAAAATGTTTACCACAATTCCTCAATAATCTATATATATAATCACTAGTAGAAAAACACAAATCCGCACTGAGGAATTCGCACCGGTTCTTAAAAATCGGTAGGAAAAAAACAAGGCGGGATTTAGTGTAAGAGCAATGGCACTGGTTTAAACCAAACCTATGCGAATTTCTTGAAATGGCACTGGTTCAAACCGGTGCCAATTGTAATAAAAAAAACCCGCCCTTTTTCCTTCTTTCTCTTTCCCCACTTCTTTCTTTCTGTTTCCTTAGTCTCTCGTTTTATCTCTCTCTTCTCTCTCCTTTCTCCTCTCTCCTAAACTAGATCTCTCTCTTCTCTCTTTTATCTCTCTCCTTTCTCCACCACCGCCGTCCATTCCACCACCGCCGTCCATTCCACCCCGCCGCACTCTCCTCTCAGCTCTCTATCTTTTTATCCATCCCACCCCACCGCAATCTCATCTCAGCTATCTTTTTCTCTCTTTCATTTACCCTCGCACTAACCATCACGTCGGTGATGGTGACTGGTCTATTTCTTCGTCGGCGCCAAATCTTTTGCAATGGTGGTGGATTTCTTCACGAAGGTATGTGCTCTTCGATTTGAAATCTGGATTTTATGATTTTTTTTATTAATGATGAACAATTGAAATTTTGATTGAATTTAATGGTGAGAATGTGAGATGATAGGATTTCCGATTTTTATTTAATTTTTTGTGATTATGGTGACGGTGATCGGTGCTAGTGGTGGTGGGTTCTTGGGTGTGGTGGTGGTATAGTGGGTGAGGTGGTGGTATCGTGGTTGCGGTGGTGGTTTGTGGGTGCGGTGAAGGGTGTGGTGGTTGCGATGGTGGTTTCGTGGCTACTGGGTTGTTTCGGTGTTGCTGGGTGGTAGGGGTGTGTGGTTTCGGTGCTGTAGGATGGTGCTAATGGTGGTGGGTTATTAGTTTAATTTTTAGTTGGGATCTAATAATTGTTCTCGAGTTTTTCAATTTGTTGATTGCCTCTGAGATTTTATTCTTTTGCATAATTACTTGTTCGTCTTAAGATTCATCTAGAGTTTGACACTCGACTGCCCTCCTTGCTGCCCCACCGTAGCCCGGGCTCCTCTTGCATGTTGTTGCTGCTGTTGCCTTTGCTTTGTAATTTCTGCTGCTGAGTGCTACTCGTAGTTCAATTGTGAGGTTCACTCTCCCTTTCCTCCTGCCTCTCTCTATTATCTCTGGAGTTAGATTGTTGTTAGCTCACGAAAGGTCATGAAAAATGCTCCAACCGAGTCTCCCTGTTCGAAATGAACTTGCTTGCTGACATTTGTTGGTAGATTTCTGAAACCCTAACCTCTCTGTTATTTAAGTTTTCTAAATTTATTTTAATTCTATACTTAGAAGCATGCTTAAGGTGGCGGATGAACGATTCATGTTGTATACCAGCATACGTTGCTGGCGGGCTGGATTATTGTTGCTGGATTATTGCATGTAAGGGGATTGTTATTGTTATGAATGATGAGCATGTGTTCAATTAATGTGCCTAATGAACCTCTTTGAGCAGACATGATGTGTGTTATAGATATCATAATGCGTTGAGTCCCTTGGCCGTAAATAGTTACACTAGGATAATCCATATGATGAAGGGACTCACTTTCATCGTACAACTTCTCATTATGATTTGCTCCGGGTCGTCCGTTGAGTAACACAGTTTGAGAAGTTTTTGGATGAAAAAAAACCCCTGATGGATTCATACCATAAAATAAAATTGATTGAGAAAGACTTCATTCCATTGAACAAACATTGTGTTACAAATGAGTCTAACTACAAAAGTTTTCTAACAAGACTGCCCTAAAACAAAAGCCAAAATACAAAAGTACACCTAACCAACATGTTTTTAATAAATGAGTCCTATTACAAATGTTGCTTGTTGGTTATGTGTGGCAGTTGAGCATACATGATTTGCCTTTCTTTACCTAATCTGCATCCACCTCAAACTCTGTTGTGCCATGTTGGTCTTGAGTTGTGTGAATGAAATTGTTGTCGAGGTAATTAAATGCTTGGTCAATTACTTGTTAACTGACCTCTACTTGTTCCGGGAGCAAACCAATCCTTTCTAGTCTCTGTTTCCCAATGTGTGGGATCTTGTACTTGTTCCCCCCCTTCGACTTTTAAAATTTCAACCATGCACATTTGTAATGTGATCCAAGTGTATTTGTTTACACTAGGATGAAATTCATCATATGCCACCTTCACCCTCTCTACTAATTCATCTAAGTTTTGGGGGAATGCATGATGTTAAATCGATTGTATAGCTCAAAAGAGTCCCAAATCCAACACATTTAAGTCGGGTGATTGTGGGGGCTGATAAACAAATTGTATGTTGAACCCCCTATCTTCAGTGGCTGCCTTGAATTCCCAGTTAGTAGGGACTTGATGGGGCCTTGCATTGTCCCATTGTATGAGCACATCCCTAGGCAAACTCTCTAGCCACTTGCATTTGATGGATGGAATGACTTCATTCATGAGCATTTTTCTAATTTCATCTCTGTTCACATTCTGTGTCGCCTTAGATTCTATTGTGTCTGCTGGCCGGTTTTCACTAGCCTTCTTTGCTACTTGCTTGTATACAAAATGAAATCTTGAACATGGTATCTTTAGGGCAGCAGCCTATCTAGCCTCCGTTGTTCTGAGGTTCAATGGCATTGGCCGTAAGAATTCAGCTGTTTATTCTATTGGTTTTTGCCCGCACTTGCCAATTTTTTTGGACATCCACTTCTGTTTGAATGTTTTGTTGTGATGAATTAAAGTTGCCTTGTGTTGTGTTTTCTGTTGCTGCCATAAAATCCTTTCATCTTGTAAAACCATATCGATGTTGAAAAACTCGTCATCAGAATCATGGGAATCTTCTTCTGATGAATTATTTTCTTGTGTTTCTGGTGATGTTGAGTGGTACATTGCTGTGAGTAGCTCCTCCTCATCCTAAAACATCATCTTGATGCTAAAAAACCCGTCAAGGTATTCCGTAAACATGGCTATTTTTTTTTACAAGTCTCCTGCTTTAATTTTTTTTTTCTTCAGAATGGGGTGTTGTTAAAGATGATGAAGGAGTTGATGTTATTAATGTTGCTAGATTTTGTTGCTGAGAACTGGCTGTTGCTGAAAACGGGTTGTTGCTGAAAAACGGGTGTAACCTTGTATTTTATTTTATTTTATTTGTGTGTAACCTTGTATTTTATTTTATTTTATTTTATTTTTTTGGACAAAAATTGTAATATTACAGCCTTTTTAATGAAAATATGTAACTTTATATATATGTTAGTGTTTATATATCAATTTAAGTGAAAAAAATGCAAAAAAAAAAAATTATTTTTATTTTTCTGGGGCATTATTAAGGGCACCGATTTTGAACCGAACCGATGCCAGTTGTTTTTTTTTGGGGGCATTAAGGGCACCGATTTTGAATAGAACCGGTGCCAATTGTAATTAATACCAAAAAAAAAACCGCGGCAATGTTTTTTAGCACCGGTTAACCGATGCCAAAAATATTAATTCGCACTGATTAACCGGTGCTAAAACTAAGAATTGCCACCGGTTTTGAATCGGTGCTAAATTTTTTTTTTTGGCATCGCTCAAATCTAAACCGGTTCAAAACCGGTGCGATTGGGGGTTTTGAACCGGTGCGCATTTGTGTTATTCTACTAGTGAATGTCGAGTGAGATTTTATTAGATCTGTTACCATTTGTACCAAAAAAAAGAAAAAAAAATTAACTTTATGCATATAGAATTGGAAATATTTATATTTTAAGTTTTTTTTTTAGTATTGTGAAAAGTTAAACGGAGTAAACAATAAATGACAGATAAAGTAGTCGTCACTTCTTAGAGGGTGAATTTTGTAGTTTCGAAAGATATGATAATTTTGATAAGTAGTCATTACAACTACCGAGAATGTTCAAAAACCAGTTGGGACTAAAGAAATTACTACCATCGTTTCAGTGGTTGTTACGTATCACGTGTTACAGATATGTTCTTTTCTTTTTAAGTTATCTTTTCTAATGGGAAAGATTGCATCTTTTAACCTTGAAGATGTGTGTTTGGTTCCCATTAGAGACATTTTGAGAGAGTGAGGATATCTAAAGTGGTTAGAGCTTCCTTTCAAATTTTCATCTTTCCGTCCCTGTGGCTCTCTTAACAGCAGAAGAAAGATAGGAAAAAAAAAAAACTTTGAGGGCAAGGATCCGTGAGGAAATGGAGTGAAATGGATGTTGATCTTAGATGACTATAATAGTTTATTTTTTTTTATGACAATGGAGAAAACATACACGAAATAAGGCTTCAATCCCTAAAACTGAGCAATGAAAAGATGGCGACTAAATCTGGTAATCTTCTTCACTGCAATTCTTATTATAATTTCTTCACCTCTCTACTTGGATTTCGTTGTTATTCCAATTGCTCTAAATTTCTTGTTGTTGATGTTGATGTTGATGTTGATGATGACGACCCCAAATTGTTTCTCAAATTTGTTAGACAACAATCCAAATTAGGGTTTACTAATGTTGAAATCCCCCTTTCCCATTTCCACCATATGAAATCGATGCGACCTCTTCCATCTATCATTGATTTCTGTATGTTATTGAGTGCCATGTCCAAGATTAAACCCCATCCCCCTTTCTCCACTGTCATTTCTCTTTACAGGCAGCTCCTTTTCTTAGGTCTTCGTCCAAATATTTACTCCCTTAACATCCTTGCTAATTGCTACTGTCGTTTGAACTTTGTTGATTTGGGGTTCTCTGTTCTCGCCAACATTATTAAACTTGGTTTTCAACCTAATATTGTCACCTTTACTACTCTCATCAACGGCTTCATTCACTCTAATCAATTTGAGAAAGCCGTTCCATTGTTGGATAAAATTGTCAAGCTTGGCTTCCAACCCACATTAGTCACCTATGGTTCTATGTTCAAAGGTCTCTGTAGGTCCGGTGATAATGCCGGTGCTCTCAAACTCCTCAGAAACATGGAATCTTATGGACATTGTTTGCCTAATGTTGTCATTTATAGCACCATCATTGATAGTCTCTGTAAAGACCAGTTATTACCTCAGGCTCTCCGCCTTTTCAAGGAGATGAAAGTCAAGGGAATTTCCCCTAATGTTGTCACCTATACTACCTTAATTCGAGGTATGTTAACTTTGGGACAACAGAAAGAGGCTCAAGAAATGCTGACTGAGATGTTGAGGAACAACATAACTCCTGACATTCAGACCTACAGCATGTTGATTGATATGTATTGTAAAGATGGCAAGGTTGGTGAAGCACGGGACATTTTTGTTCACATGACTGAGAGAGGATTTGTTCCCGATATCATCACTTACAGTGCTCTGTTAGATGGATATTGTTTACGTGGTGAGATGGATGAGGCAGAAAAGCTTATGGATTTGATGGTTGAAAATGGTTGCAAACCTGATGTAGTTACTTACAGCAGCTTAATCAATGGCTATTGCAAGTCTAAAAGGATTGACAGAGCTCTTGGTCTACTCCAAGAGATGCATTTTAACGAATTAGCCCCTAATGTTATCACGTACAACACTCTTATAGATGCCTTGTGCAAAGACAATCAGCTCAAGCTTGCACACCAGTTTTTCAAGGAAATGGAAGCTCATAGACTGAAACCAGATATAATAACTTGGAATTCATTCCTTGACGGCATGTGTAGGAATTCACAAATAGATAAGGCAGTTGCAACAGTGAAGGAAATGGAGAGCACTGGAATGGTCCCTGATATTATTACATACAGTATCTTAATGAATGGTCTGTGTGAAGCTAACCGCCTTAGAGAAGCGGTGGATGTCTTCTCCTTTCTCACAGCTAAAGGGCTGCACGATGTCCGTGTTTACACCATAATGATAAAAGGGTTTTGTAAAGATGGGTTGCTAGCTAAGGCCGATGAATTATTGAAGAATATGGAGGACAATGGATGCCTTCCAAATGAATGCACCTTCAATACAATTATTAGAGGGTTTCTTGATGGCAAGGATGTTAGGAGAGCATTAGAGCTTGTCAGGTTGATGAGAATCAAAGAGTTTGTTGCTGATAATCACACGATATCATCATTTGTGGGCTTACTCGCTGATCCAAATATCGGTGATGCAGACAAGGATTTGCTAAAAATGTTTTTTGAGAACTGAGTGAGCAATAGTTAGGAGAAAAGGTGGAAGTAGCAATGAATAAAGTATATATGATCAGGCGTGATAGAGATGTGTAACATCAGGAGGGAATGTTGTAAATTAGTAATTCTTATATTTAGTGTGTTTTGATTGATTGTAGGCAAAGACCTTAACACTTGTAATTTGGAACATAGGCAAATGTGGATAACCTGTAAATTTTTTATCTAATTGTTGCGTTTGCTTTCTATCTGCCAGTGGAGTTGCATATGTTTTCTTACTACCTGATAACTGCCTTTGAATATTAGCGGTACTAGAGCTCAAGTATAGCTATATCTAAGCCATGGCACAAATACAAGAACATGACATTGAAGATCGATGACACCAACCGTGTTTACTTTGCAAAGGAGTCAATTTAACCATTTTATGTAATAATTACACTTGTTGCACACAATGATCTACTTAGTTTTTACTCAGATTGTTTTTTTCATGATGTATGAAGTTTGGCTGTTGACTGTTAATGAATAATTCATGGATTGTTTGCTTTGAATACGTACATATATTTTTTTCCCTATACAAAAGGATGATCTTACTAATGCTTAACTTGCACTCCCTGGTGCTACTGAAGTTAAAGATCAAGGATCAACACTCAAGACTTCCATTAGATATACTTCGTAATTGATGGCTTGTGTGAAGCTTTGATTTCCTTCTCATCTCTCACAGTTAAGTGCTTGCAGCCAGATGCATTTCGTAGTAAAAATCAAAGGACTTTGTAAATATGGTTTGTTGAATGGTGCCACTGAATTGCTACAGAAATTGGATGTCCTCTAGATGAATGTAAATACAATACAATTTTTTTTTTTACTTTTTTTTCAAGTATGTCAGCAAGAATTTGAACTTATTGGCGCTATGAGAAGCAAAGGGTCTGCAACTGATACATATACAACTTTATATGCCAGTGTACTCTGATAGTCTGATTATGCTGTTAATGATTCAGATAAGGCTTTAGCTGAGAATTTTTACAAGAATTTGTATTCGGCCTCTGATAAGAAATTTTGGTTTATGCTTGGTCTCTGCCTCTCTGGTTCTTCCCTTCTCTAGTTATGTATCCTGTAACAAGTATCATCAGTAATAACCTTTCTTTGGCTTGTTTCCTATAGTGCTATGGTCAAGCGAGCTTTGCATACTCCATTATATGTATGTATACTAGTCTGCAGTATGGAAGATGTGTACTCGGCGACTTTGCACTGTCACTGTTGTTTTTAGTTTGCTCATGTTGAAAAAAATAATGGGACAGAGACAGAAATTCGTTACAGCTTAGTAGTTTTACTATGCTCGGTTGCCTACTTATTTATTGATAAAATACAGGACTAGTACTTTATCTGTGATATGACTCCATAAATTCGCAGCATTCTACCACTGATGAGAGTGATGGCTAATATCATCTATCATACAGCCGGTAGAAATAAAATTAAAAAAAATAAATTATTATAAGACCATAAAAAAATTAAAAATTTGATTTCACCCCCTCGTAGCGGATTTATGGATGGAATCCGTTGGTGGAGTCATAACTAACATGTGTAAAATGCCTATTGGTTTAAAAAAATTTATTAAAAAAAATAAAAAGATAAATTAAAAAAGATAAAACCCTAAACCCAAACCCAGCTAGCTCTACCACCGGCACCACCTTTCCCCAGCCGCACTGACAGCCTAATCCAAGTCGTCGGAACCTCTAGCCCCCACCAAAACCGCCGAAACCAGCCCTTACTCTCTTCCCCCTCCCCGAAAATTACACCAACTCCGCGTAGCGTCACATCTCCAACCACAAATTCGCACCAAGCAACCCCGCAACAACCTCCGCCACTGCACAAAACCAATTCCCACCCCTTTAAACCACCGCAAATACCGATTCGCACCGATCCGGTGGATTATGGTTGGTATTTGCGGTGGTTCGAAGGTGATGGGGTTCGATTTGATTGTGATTGTGTTGGTGTTTGTAGTGGTTTGAAGGTGCTGGGGTTTCAATTCGGCGGTTGAGGTTTCGAATTGGTTGGGGTTTCAACGGTGAAGTTGTTGTTGCTGAGGGATGTGGTGATTTGCGGTGGGTTTCGCCTGTTTTGGTGGGGGACAGGTGGTGCCGTTGGCTGGGTTAGGTTGTTTAGGGTTTTTTTTCTTTTTCTTTTTTTTATATTTTTTTATTAATTTTTAAACCAATAGTTTAGTGACACGTGTCTGTTGTGGGCCCCACTAACGGATTCTATCCAAGAATACATTAAGTGGTGGTGAAATCAATTTTTTGGATTTTTTTTGTGGTGTTATAATAAAAGTTATTTATTTGTGGTGTTCAAATCAAATTTTGTGTTATTTTGTGGTGTTATTTTCTAAAAAATCCTTTTAGAGATGATGAAATAAATCTTAAGAGGATTGAAGTTTTTTTTTAAAACATTAGGAGGATTGAATTAGATTAATGAAGTGCCAACAATCGAGTCTTCATTTTCTAAATTAAACGAGGTATGTGGTTCACAAAATGGTATAAAATGGTATCTTTAAGTCTTATATAAACGAAAATTATTCGTATCTAGTTTCTTTCTGATTCCAAAATTGCTTATGAATTCATAACCTATGCATTGATTGTTTGATTTAAACTGTAATAGTTTAATCTAGAGGAAAATATCATCAGCATAAAAAGATGAGACATGTAAATAGAGCGAGTAATTTTCATAGATTTCCAAAGACCTTGTTCAATTATTATTTTTTCCTATTATCATAGAAAGACGATGCTCGAGACAAAGGACAAAAATATAAGAAGACATCGGATCCCCTTGTTTAATTTGATGCCTCTTGAGGATTTAAATTCCTTAGTAATCTCACCATTCTAAGGAACTGAAATTTGTGGAGTAGTGATGCAATGCACGATGATATTAATCATTGATGAAGGATAATTAAAACCAAGGAGAGTTTCATGAATGAAATTCCACTCTAAACTGTAATAAGCCTTATTTAAGCCCGACTTCTATGTTATTGTTTTTTTTTTTATTATTGCTTTATAAAAAATGTGAGCTATTTCCTTTATAATAATAGTATTATCCTCTGTTCCTTTTCCTTGAATGAAACTAGATTGAAGGTGGCTTCTTAATAACCAGTACAAGTTTCAACTTAGAAGAAATCAATGTTGTGACTAATATATATATATAATCGTGTTACAAAGACCAATAGATCTAACTTGAGATATATTACATAAATTGGGTTTTTCAATTCAAGGAATTAAAGAAATGTAAGATTTTTTTTAGTTAAAAAACTGAAGTTTAAAATTAATGATTAATTTTTTTACTATTGTATTTTCTACAAAACAAATATTATCAACATTATTATTCCCTTATTGATTTTTTAAGTGGTATACTTTGACTGGTACATAGTTTTAGGAGTTCAATAGAGTATTAAAAAATTGCAAAAGAAAAACAGTGAGGTTAATAGTTTATTGAAAAGTAATAAATATGAGTGAGAAAAAAAGTATAATGCTTGAAAAAACACGAGTGCATGTAACACTTTAAAAAAACATGAAGAGAGTATTTTCCATCATCTTTGGTTACGTAGTACAAAAACAATTTAATACGGAGTAGGATGTTGAAGACATAACAAAAGCTGAAAAGCATGTTACTATTTATTGGAAAGGTTATAGCTAGAATTAGATATTACTACTCATTCATATTATTACTAACGATTAACATAACTAAGGCTATTTATAAACTTATTCACATATTTGCTCTGGGTTAAAACTTATTTATAGACTAGATTAGCTCCCGTGCGATGCATAGATATAATAAAAAAGAATTTATAATTGTGTATATTGTCAAGTCACCTTATCACTCAAAACATAAACTAAACTACAAAAATTAAAATAATACTTGTATAGACAAAAGAAATTCATGTCTACAACAAAATTTAGTGGACTTTGTAATTAGACGAAGTGATCATATATATAAAGGGTTAATACTTGCTTTCCTTAAGATTAGCTGTACCTTAAGATAATGTACTGTATAAAAGTAATTTATAATCAATATTTAGCTTTTCAAAAAAAGAAAAAAAAGAAAAGTTTAGGCGGGAAAAAAATTGAAGAAATTGACATACATACAATTTGGGAAAAGAGATGATGCACCTAGATTTGCCGTCCACATCAGCTTAGAGTGCATTTAAAAAAAATAAAGCGGTAAACCACTATCTTTAGTAGCGGTTAATAGGATAAAAACTGCTACTCTGGATAGTGGTTTTACTATTTTTTACACTACAAAAGAAACTTGAATTTCTCCTTTTACTACTTTTGTAAAAAAACGTACTCCAACAAAAAGAAATTGAAAGAAAAGTCCCAACCGGCTGGCCGATGCAGGAGTTGGCCTCCTCACTGTCGTGCTTCTCTTGTCAAAATTCCAGTCACCCTACAATTGATGGTCCGGCCACTGTATAATCTATGACCTGCAAATTCATCTGAATTCAGGTATTAAACCCCAATTTTTATTTTCAAAAATTCAATGTATTGTTGAATACTTCTTCCATTCTATAATTGTGTAAGAGTAAAAATTATAAAAAGTTGATCGTGTGAAAGTATTTTATGAGGCGAATCTAACAAGATCCCACCTGACTATATTTTACTTAAAGTATAAATCATATTATACGGTCAAACAAGAGTGATGAATAGTGCAAAAAGTCCATTGTTGCAATATTAATAGAACGGAGGAAGTATAATTAAAAGTCCATTTGCAAAGTTATGCACAGCGGAAATACTTTATGATAATCTTGATTCATTAACTTGAATGTACAAGAAAGGTATATATATACATGTGATACTCTAAGAGATAATTCTAGCTAAATACTATCAATATTATCATGTGACAATATCCAACGCATACTTTCGTTGTGATAAAAATAGGCCTGTCGAGCTACGGGCCACCTCGATACCTAGAAAGTACTTCAACACTCCAAGATCTTTCATGTGGAAACACGAGTGTAGGTAAGCTTTAAACAAGTTTATAGACTTAGAATTATTCCCCGAAATTACTAAGTCATCCACATACACTAAGATATTCAACTGAACTGTACCATTAGTGTATGTAAACAAAGAATAATCTGAGTATGATTGAACAAAACCATACCGTTTTAAAGCGGTTACCAATTTAGCAAACCAACATCATGGAGCTTGTTTGAGCCCGTATAGAGACTTCTTCAAACGACACACCATGCCGGAATATTCTGAATTAAATCCCAGTGGAAGCTTCATATACACCTCTTCATCGAGGTCACCATGCAAAAATGCGTTATGGACATCCATTTGATGGATCTCCCAATTCTTTGCAACTGCTATGGCTAGAATAAACTATAACCATCTTTGCCACAGGTGCAAACGTTTCATCATAATCAATCCCCTCAACCTGATGGTTGCCAAAAAACTACTAAGCGAGCCTTTAGCCTTTCAATACTACCATCAGACTTGTGTTTGATCTTGTATACCCACTTGTTGCCTAAAGCTTTCTTACCGGGTGGAGGACGCTCCATGACCCACGTGCCATTGTTTTCGAGGGCACGTATTTCATCTTGCATAGCTTGGCACCAACCTGCGTCTGTAATTGCCTCTTTGAAGGATCTAGGTTCCTTCCCTGCTGTAATAGCTGTAATGAAATTACGATGTTTTGCAGAAAATTTGTCACAACTAACATAATGGGCTATAGGATAGGGCGTACCTGAGGAAGATGCGTGTAATGGTGGATCGGGAGATGGACTATTCTTGAGGACCGTATGAGTTACAAAATCACGATACCTACTGTTGGGAATTTTTTCCCTCTGACCACGACCCAAATTGTCGTGATTAGTGCTACCAGTTTCCGGGTGTACATACTCATTAGCAAGCGCAGTGACCTCGGCACTTGGCTGCTGTGTGGGCTGGGTAGTGTGCGTGCTGCTGTCCTGGGAAGGCAGCAGTGGCCGCGGGCTACCTGTGGGGGGCTGCTCACCGCCACAGCCAGGCTGCGGAGTAGGCTGCCCAGCAGTAGATCCCGTGGCAGTGGGAGGATCCAACTGGTCGGCTTCATATTCTCCATAATCACAAAAATCCGAAATTGGTTCCACAGTAGGATTGTCATTGTTTGGCACAAAATTAGTTACCTTCGATTGCAGATATGGGAAAACATTCTCAAAGAACCGTACATCACGGGAAACAAAAAATTTGTGGGAGTCCAAATCATAGAGACGCCACCCTTTAGAGCCAACAAATGGATAGCCAGCAAAAACACACTTTCGAGACCGACTAGCAAATTTATCCCCCTTTGCACGTTGATTATGAGCAAAGCACAAGGAATCAAACACACGTAATGTATCAAACGATGGGGGTTGACCAAACAACACTTCATACGGAGTACGTTTGTTTAAGATGCTAGACGGTGTTCTATTAATAACATGAGCTGCGATTTGGACAAATTCACCCCAAAATTTAATAGGTAACCCGGCCTGAAATCTCAAAGCTCTAACCACATTTAATATGTGTTTATGTTTCCGTTCTACCCTCCCATTTTGTTGAGGAGTGCCAACACATGATTTTTGAAACAGTATGTCGTTTGCATCAAAATAATCAATTAGGTAATTAAACTCCGTACCATGATCACTACGTACAATTTTTAATTTTTGATCAAATTGTCAATCTATCATAGCAATAAAGGACATAAACATACGAAAGACCTCCTTTTTATCAATCAACAAATAAACCCAAACTGCACGTAAAAAATCGTCTACGATAGTAAGAAAATATCTAGCACCACAAGAAGAAACTTGTTCATAAGGACCCCAAAGATCACAATGAACTAACTCGAAAATACGAGTCGTTTTATTAGTACTTAAAGGAAAACTACACCTAGGTTGCTTTGCACGGAAACAGACTACACAGTCTTTATTAATGCAGCCAGTATTGTTACTAAGAAAAGGGAGCCACTTTACAACTTTTTCGGAAGGATGGCCTAATCTGTTATGCCAAAGCTCCAAAGTAGAAGAACCGTCCACCGAAATTGCTTGCACAGTTGAACCCATACGTAAAAAATATAGTCCATCCCGACGATCACCCGTACCAATCACCTTCCTCGTTTGTAGGTCCTGTATAGCACAAGTAGAAGAGTTAGTTATGACACAACATCGTAAATCATCAATCATTTGAGAAACTGAAATTAAGTTGCAATTCAGTTTAGGGACATAAAGAACGTTTTTGAGAGTGATGTTATCAGTTAGGCGCACATCACCCTCCTTCACAGCAAGCACTGTTTTACCGTCTGGGAGTCCAACGGGAAAATTAGGTGACTACTTAATATTGCAGAGGCACTCCAAATTCCTTGTAACATGATGTGAACAGCCGGTGTCAATAATCCACTCACCGTTTAACCTATTGGAAGGAGGAGGTGTACCAAAGGTCGTAACCAAATACTGCCATTGCTCAACAGTGAAGCCGGCTGTTGCCGTTGCTGTTGTTGGTGCTTGGGATGTCGTAGCGTTAGCCTTACCAGAACCACGCCCCTTGCCAGTGATAGGGAACTTCCTTTTTTGACCCGGTTTCGCGTCCGCCCCATACTTCTCCACAAACCACTCTGGTACACCATGGAGATCAAAACAAGAGGCTTGATCATGCCTTGTTTTGTTGCAATGAGAGCACACAATTGCTGCCTTCTCAGTCCTGCTTAGTCGTGGCCGAGACTTGGACTCCATACGAATAGCGAAGCCCATAGCCTCCTGTTTTTCTTGCTTTTCGTCCTTGCTTGTCACGAGCTATACCACGAACACATTCCTCTTGCGAGACTTGTTGATATGCTCGATTTAAAGAGGGAAGGGGATCTTGCGATAGGAAGTTGGAGCGAAGGGTCAAGTAATAATCGGAGCACATCCCCAACAAGAATTGCTAGAGCCTGTCGTTCTCTCGACGTTGCTCGTGTTGTTTCCTAACCCCACACGTACACTTGCCACAAGAATAACTGATGAGAGGCTCGTACTTTGCTAGATCATCCCTCAAAACCTTCAGCTTGCCTAAATAAACCGCAACCATCATTATTTTTGGTTGTTCACAACGATTAATTTCGGCCTTCAATTGTTGAATTCGTGGTCCATTCACAACACAGAATCGTTCATTCAAATCATCCCATAAGCGTTTAGCATTGTCATAGTTTGAAAGCAAAGACTTAACCTCTGGATCAATAGTATTCATAAGCCATGAGACTAGCATACAATGTATAGTTACCCAATCATCTTTGGTTGCAGGAGAGACCACATCAGTAATGGAGCCATCAAGAAAACCAAACTTACGCCGCGATGACAAGGCTACGAATATGGCGTGAGCCCAATCATCGAAATTATCTAGTTTAAGCCGAACGGGGGTGATGAAATCACAGGTTTATCTTGCGGCCTCAAATAATACGGGGAGTTTGATTCAAGCTTGCCAGTCATGGTGAATTAATTGGTTAAAAAAAACCGCTCCGATACCATGCTAAGTTATGCACAGGGAAAATACTTTGTGATAATCTTGATTCATTAACTTGAATGTACAAGAAAGGTATATATATACATGTGATACTCTAAAATATAATTCTACCTAAATACTATCAATATTATCATATATCTCCTATAACTCTATCTTCTTTCTTGATCTTGATCCATGTTTATCGTATTACCATTGTTGGTTGAAAACTTGAAATTGAGTAAATTAATCTAATTATTCAATTGAAAAGATGAATAAGACTTGATAAATCATTGCAATTGTGCTGCGAGATACTTATGAGTACAAGTGTTGTATGGGCGTTTTGCGGAAAAACTTCGTAAGATTAGAGTGAAAACTGATGATGAGGAGCAAAGCTCTACTTTTGCTCGCTTCTGCATCTTCTTCTTCTTCTTCGCCATTTTTAGGTAATCTTCCTCCTCTTTTCCCTCTTTCGTCCTGCACTTCGTCTTTCAATTTTTCACCTTTTTCTTTTCTTATTTCTCCTCTTTCATTGCTATTTCATTCCCGATTTTACTCTTATCGTCCCAAACATTTTGATTTTCATGTTAATGCTCATGTTGCTGATGACCCCAAATTGTTCCTTAAATTTGTTAGACAACAATCCAAATTAGGGTTTTCTGATGTTGAAACCCCCCTTTCTCTTTTTGATCATATGAAATTGATTCACCCACTTCCTGGTATTATCGATTTCAATATGCTTTTTTCATCCATGTGTAAGATTAAACCCCACCCCCCTTTCCCCACTGTCATTTCTCTTTACAGGCACCTCCTTTTCTTAGGTCTTCGTCCTGATCTTTATTCCCTTACCACCCTTTCTAATTGCTACTGTCGTTTGAACTTTGTTGATTTGGGGTTTTCTGTTCTAGCCAACATTATTAAGCTTGGTTTTCAACCTAGTATTGTCACCTTTACTACTCTCATCAATGGCTTCATTCACTCTAATCAATTTCAGAAAGTCGTTCCATTGTTGGATAAAATTCTCAAGCTTGGCTTCCAACCTGATTTGGTTGTCTATGGTTCTATGTTCAAAGGTCTCTGTAGGTCCGGTGATAATGCCGGTGCTCTCAAACTCCTTATAAATATGGAGTCTTATGGCCATTTTATGCCTGATGTTGTCATTTATAGCACCGTCATTGATAGTCTCTGTAAAGACCAGTTATTACCTCAGCCTCTCCGCCTTTTCAAGGAGATGAAAGTCAAGGGAATCTCCCCTATTGTTGTCACCTATAATACATTAATTCGAGGTTTGTGCACTTTGGGGCAACAGAAGGAGGCTCAAGAAATGCTCACTGAGATGTTGAGGAACAACATAACTCCTAGCATTGAGACCTACAACATGTTGATTGATATGTATTGTAAAGATGGCAAGGTTGGTCAACCACAGGACATTTTTGAATACATGACTGAGAGAGGATTTCTTCCCAATATCATCACTTACAGTGCTCTGTTAGATGGATATTGTTTACGTGGTGAGATGGATGAGGCAGAAAAGCTTATGGATTTGATGGTTGAAAATGGTTGCAAACCTGATGTAGTTACTTACAGCAGCTTAATCAATGGCTATTGCAAGTCTAAGAAGATTGACAAAGCTCTTGGTCTGCTCCAAGAGATGCATTTTAACGAATTAGCCCCTAATGTTATCACGTACAACACTCTTATAGATGCCTTGTGCAAAGACAATCAACTCAAGCTTGCACATCAATTTTTCAAGGAAATGGAAGCTCATGGACTAAAGCCAGATGTAATAACTTGAAACTCATTACTTGATGTCATGTGTAAGAATGCACAAATTGATGAGGAAATTGCGACAATGAAGGAAATGGAGACTACTGGAGTGGTCCCTGATATTATTACATATTGTACCCTAATGGATGGTCTGTGTGAAGCTAATCGCCTTAGTGAAGCGATGCACATCTTCTCCTTTCTCACAGCTAAAGGGTTGCATGATGTATGTGCTTACAACATGATGATAAAAGGGTTTTGCAAATAAGGGTTGCTAGCAAAAGCCGATGAATTACTGAAGAATATGGAGGACAATGGATGCTTTCCAGATGAATGCACCTTTAATACAATTATTAGAGGATTTATTGATGGAAAGGACATTAGGAGAGCATTAGAGCTTGTCAGGTTGATGAGAATCAAAGAGTTTGTTGCTGATAATCACACGATATCATCATTTGTGGGCTTACTCGCTGATCCAAATATCGGTGATGCAGACAAGGATTTGCTAAAAAAGTTTTTGGAGAACTGAGTGAACAATAGTTAGGAGAAAAGGTGGAAGTAGCAATGAATAAAGTATATATGATCAGCTGTGATAGAGATGTGTAACATCAGGAGGGAATGTTGTAAATTAGTAAGTCTTATATTTAATGTGTTTTCATTGATTGTAGGCAAAGACCTTAAAACTTGTAATTTGGAACATATGATGCAAATGTGGATCAACCTGTAAATTTTTTATCTAATTGCTGCGTTTGCTTTCTATGTGCCAGTGGAGTTGCATTTGTTTTCTTACTACCTGATAACTGCCTTTGAATATTAGCGGTACTAGAGCTCAAGTATAGCTATATCGAAGCCATGGCACAAATACAAGAACATGACATTGAAGATCGATGACACCAACCGTGTTTACTTTGCAAAGGAGTCAATTTAACCATTTTATGTAATTACACTTGTTGCACACAATGATCTACTTAGTTTTTACTCGGATTGTTTTTTTCATGATGTATGAAGTTTGGTTGTTGACTGTTAATGAATAATTTATGGATTGTTTGCTTTGAATACGTACATATATATTTTTTTTTTCCCTATACAAAAGGATGATCTTACTAATGTTTAACTTGCACTCTCTGGTGCTACTGAAGTTAAAGATCAAGGATCAACACTCAAGTTTTCCATTAGATATACTTCGTAATTGATGGCTTGTGTGAAGCTTTGATTTCCTTCTCATCTCTCACAGTTAAGTGCTTGCAGCCAGATGCATTTCGTAGTAAAAATCAAAGGACTTTGTAAATATGGTTTGTTGAATGGTGCCACTGAATTGCTACAGAAATTGGATGTCCTCTAGATGAATGTAAATACAATACAATTTTATTTATTTATTTATTTTTCAAGTATGTCAGCAAAACTTTGAACTTGTTGACGCTATGAGAAGCAAAGGGTTTGCAACTGATACATATACAACTTTATTTGCCAGTGTACTCTGATAGTCTTATTATGCTGTTAGTGATTCAGATAAGGCTTTAGCTGAGAATTTTTATAAGAATTTGTATTCGGCCTCTGATGTTAAGAAATTTTGGTTTATGCTTAGTCTCTGCCTCTCTGGTTCTTCCCTTCTCTGGTTATGTATCCTGTAACAAGTATCATCAGTAATAACCATTATATGTATGTATACTAGTCTGCAGTATGGAAATTGTGTACTCGGCGACTTTGCACTGTCACTGTTGTTTTTAGTTTGCGACAGAGACAGAAATTCGTTATAGCTTAGTAGTTTTACTATGCTCGGCTGCCTACTTATTTACAGATAAAATACAGGACTAGTACTTTATCTGTGATATGTCTCCATAAATTCGCAACCTTCTACCACTGATGAGAGTGATGGCTAATATCATCTATCATACAGCCGGCAAAAATAAAATAAAATAAAAAATAATTTTTTTTTTATTATAAGACCATAAAAAAATTAAAAATTTGATTTCACCACCTCGTAGCGGATTTATGGATGGAATCCGTTAGTAGAGTCATAACTGACATGTGTCAAATGCCTATTGGTTTAAAAAAATTTATTAAAAAAAATAAAAAAAAAATAAAAAAATAAAAAAAAAAGAAAAAAACCCTAAACCCAGCCAGCTCCACCACCGACACCACCTTTCCCCAGCCGCACCGACAGCCTAATCCAAGCCGTGGGAACCTCTAGACCCCACCAAAACCGCCGAAACCAGCTTTTACTCTCTTCCCCCTCCCCGAAAATCACCCCAGCTCCGCGTAGCATCACATCTCCAACCACAAATTTGCACTGAGCAACCCCGGAACAACCTCCGCCACTGCACAAAACCAATTCCAGCCATCAAATTTGCTGCCTGCTTGTAAGAACAGTGAAGCAATAATGCATGTGGCCAGAGAGATTGCCTAGGGATGTGCTGAAAACATTGTGATTAATGATGCTGTAAGAACAGTGAAGCAACAATGCAGCAACAAGCAATCATCTTTCATTCATTTCTTTTTTAGTGATTGTTCTGTGTACAGGAAAACGACTCTCTGAGCTTTTTATATGAGGATGCACACATCAAATTCTGTGCTATCTCATTTAACCTAGGACACCTCATACACACCCTGGAAGTTTCTCAGAAAAGGATAAAAAATACACCTTACCATATCACATGATCCTAGGAGAATAATTTGTTGCCTGCTTTGCCATGTCATAGCATGATTTCTTCATCATTCTTAACACTCCCCCTCAAGCTGAGAGTGAGGAGCTTCTCTGAACTCCAAGCTTCCTTAGAAGATTCTACATTTGCTTTGTAGTGAGTAGCTTTGTGAACACATCTGCTAGTTGCTAAGGTGTAAGAACATATGTAGGCTGAACTTCCTTGTTCAAAGTCTTCTCTCTGATGAAATGACAATCTATGTCTACGTGCTTGGTGTGTTCATGGTGCACTGGGTTTGCTGCTATAGCAAGTGCAACTTGATTGTCACATTTGATCTAAGTGCAACCAAGATTTTTCATTCCCAAGTCTTTCAGACGCTGCTTGATCCACATCACTTCACACACTGTCTGTTGTGGGCCCCACTAACGGATTCCATCCAAGAATACGTTAAGTGTTGGTGAAATCATGTTTCTAGGTTTTTTTTGGTGCTATAATAAAAGTTTTTTATTTTGTGGTATTCTAATCAATTTTTGTGTTATTTTGTGGTGTTATTTTCTAAAAAATCCTTTTAGAGATGATGAAATAAATCTTAAGAAGATTGAAGGTTTTTTTTAAAACATTAGGAGGATTATATTAGATTAATGAAGTGCCCACAATCGAGTCTTCATTTTCTAAATTAAACGAGGTATGTGGTTCACAAAATGGTATAAAATGATATCTTTAAGTCTTATGTAAACGAAAATTATTCGTATCTAGTTTCTTTCTTCCAAAATTGCTTATGAATTCATAACCTATGCATTGATTGTTTGATTTAATAATGTAATAGTTTAATCTATTCTAATTTAATCTAGAGGAATATCAAGTTCTATCAATTTTATTCCATAGAAATTTTCTACATTGCTATTCCAAATCATCAAGAATACTAGTTTGCAATTTGCATAAGATAAATAGGATAAGAATCAAACACATATTTCACCAAGTTACACCTACTTGCCAAATTGCCATGTTCAAAAGTTTGGACTACCACCCATGTATTCTAGTCATAGTTTTATCTAAGAGACCAAAATTTGTTAGGGCTAATCACTACTCCAAGGAATTTACCAAAAGAAATATTGGAGGGAAAATTGAATTCCTTCAATTCACTAAATATCTCCTAATATACGGAGATATCACCAAAAGCATTCAAAACTTCCATAATTAGTTAATTACATCAATGTTAGTTTTGAAAGATCTTCTAAATGGGAAAATATCATCAGCATAAAAATATGAGACATGTAAATAGAGCGAATAATTTTCTTTCATAGATTTCCAAAGACCTTGTTCAATTAATTTTTTTTCCTATTATCATAGGAAGACGACGCTCAAGAGAAAGGACAAAAATATAAAAAGACATCGGATCCCCTTGTTTAATGCCTCTTGAGGGTTTAAATTCCTTAGTAACCTCACCATTCTAAGGAACTGAAATTTGTGGAGTAGTGATGCAATGCACGATGATATTAATCATTAATGAAGGAAATTAAAACCAAGGAGAGTTTCATGAATGAAGTTCCACTCTAAACCGTAATAAGCCTTATTTAAGCCCAACTTCTATGTTATTGCTTTTTTTTATTATTATTATTGATTTATAAAAAATGTGAGCTATTTCCTTTATAATAATAATATTATCCTCTGTTCCTTTTCCTTGAATGAAACTAGATTGAAGGTGGCTTCTTAATATCCAGTACAAGTTTCAACTTAGAAGAAATCAATGTTGTGACTAATATATAATCGTGTTACAAAGACCAATAGGTCTAAATTGAGATATATTACATAACTGGGTTTTTCAATTTAGGGAATTAAAGAAATGTAAGATTTATTAATGAAAAAAAAAAGATACTTCGTATTTTAGTAAAAAAAAAATGAAGTTTAAAATTAATGATTAATTTTTTTACTATTGTATTTTCTACAAAACAAATGTTATCAACATTATTATTCTCTTCATGATTTTTAAGTGGTACACTTTGACTGGTACATAGTTTTAGGAGTTCAATAGAGTATTAAAAAAATTGCAAAAGAAAAATAGTGAGGTTAATAGTTTATTGAAAATTAATAAATGTGAGTGAGAAAAAAAGTATAATACTTGAAAAAACACGAGTGCATGTAACACTTTAACAAAACATGAAGAGAGTATTTCCATCATCTTTGGTTACATAGTACAAAAACAATTTAATACGGAGTATGATGTTTAAGACATAACAAAAGCTGAAAAGCATGTTGCTATATATTGGAAAGGTTTTAGCTAGAATTAGATATTACTACTCACTCATATTATTACTAACGATTAACATAACTAACGCTATTTTTAAACTTATTCACATATTTGCATTGGGTTAAAACTTATTTACAGACTAGATTAGCTCCCGTGCAATGCATAGATATAATAAAAAAAAAAGAATTTATAATTGTGTATATTGTCAGGTCACATTATCACTCAAAACATAAACTAAACTAAAAAAATTAAAATAATACTCGTATAGACAAAAGGAAATTCATGTCTACAACAAAATTTAGTGGACTTTGTAATTAGACGAAGTGATCATATATAAAAGGGTTAATATTTGTTTTCCTTAAGATTAGTTATATGTACCTTAAGATAATGTACCGTAAAAGTACTTTACAATCAATATTTAGCTTTTCAAAAAAAAGAAAAAAAATTAGAAGAGAAAAAATAAAAGTTTAGGCGGGAAAAAATTGAAGAATAAATTGACATACATACAATTTGGGAAAAGAGATGAAGCACCTAGATTTGCCGTCCACATTAGCTTAGAGTGCATTTTTAAAAAAATAAATAAAAAAAAGCGGTAAATCACTATCTTTAGTAGCGGTTAATAGGATAAAAGCTTCTACTCTGGATAGCGGTTTTACTATTTTTTACACTACAAAAGAAACTTGAATTTCTCCTTTTATTGCTTTTGTAAAAAAAACATACTCCAACAAAATGAAATCGAAAGAAAAGTCCCAACCAGCAGTAGTTGGCCTCCTCAATGTCGTGCTTCTCCTATCAAAATTTCAGTCACCCTACAATTAATGGTCCAGCCACTGTACAATCTATGACCTACAAAGTCATCTGAATTAAGGTATTAACTATTAAACCCAATTTTTATTTTCCAAAATTCAATGTATTGCTGAATACTTCTTCCGTTCTATTAATATTGCAACAAGGATGAAATTACGCATTCCAAAGCACATTTTATATGCTAAATATCTATAATTGTGTAAGAGTAAAAACTATAAAAAGTTGATAGTATGAAAGTATTTTATGAGACGAATCCAACGAGATCCCACGTGACTATATTTTACAACATGACGAATCCACCTATTTCTTTTCTTATTTCTCCTCTTTCATTGCTATTTCATTCCCGATTTTACTCTTATCGTCCCAAACATTTTGAGTTTCATGTTATTGCTGATGTTGATGATGACCCCAAATTGTTCCTTAAATTTGTTAGACAACAATCCAAATTAGGGTTTTCTGATGTTGAAATCCCCCTTTCCCATTTCCACCATATGAAATCGATGCGACCTCTTCCATCTATCATTGATTTCTGTATGTTATTGAGTGCCATGTCCAAGATTAAACCCCACCCCCCTTTCTCCACTGTCATTTCTCTTTACAGGCACCTCCATTTCTAAGGTCTTCGTCCAAATGATTACTCCCTTACCATCCTTGCCAATTGCTACTGTCGTTTGAACTCTGTTGATTTGGGGTTTTCTGTTCTCGCCAGCATTATTAAGCTTGGTTTTCAGCCTAATATTGTTACTTTTACTACTCTCATCAACGGCTTCATTCACTCTAATCAATTTGAGAAAGCCGTTCCATTGTTGGATAAAATTGTCAAGCTTGGCTTCCAACCCACATTAGTCACCTATGGTTCTATGTTCAAAGGTCTCTGTAGGTCCGGTGGTAATGCCGGTGCTCTCAAACTCCTTAGAAATATGGAGTCTTATGGCCATTTTATGCCTAATCATGTCATTTTATAACACCATCATTGATAGTCTCTGTAAAGACCAGTTATTACCTCAGGCTCTCTTCCTTTTCTAGGAGATGAAAGTCAAGGGAATTTCCCCTGATGTTGTCACCTATAATACCTTAATTCGAGGTATGTTAACTTTGGGAAACAAAAAGAGGCTCAAGAAATGCTGACTGAGATGTTGAGGAACAACATAACTCCTGACATTCAGACCTACAGCATGTTGATTGATATGTATTGTAAAGATGGCAAGGTTGGTGAAGCACGGGACATTTTTGAGCATTTAGTTCACCATGTATACAATGATATCCTTCAGCAAAGGAATGAAACTTGGAGGAAAAGAGGGATTGGACTTAAAATATAAAATGGACATCTTTTCCTTTCTCACAGCTAAAGGGTTGCATGATGTGTGTGCTTACACCATAATGATAAAAGGGTTTTGTAAAGAAGGGTTGCTAGCAAAAGCCGATGAATTATTGAAGAATATGGAGGACAATAAATGCTTTCCAAATGAATGCACCTTCAATACAATTAGGAGAGGATTTATAGATGGAAAGGATGTTAGGAGAGCTTTAGAGCTTGTCAGCTTAATGAGAAACAAAGAGTTTGCTGCTGATAATCACACTATATCGTCATTTGTGGGCTTACTCACTGATCCAAATATCGATGATGCTGGCAAGGAATTGCTAAAAAAGTTTTTGGTAATCAGGAAAAATGGAAGGAGCAATGACTAAAACATACGTATATGATTAGCTGTGACAGAGATGTGTACACAGATATTGTGAGTGACTTGTGAATCAGTAAGTCAAATATTAAATCTGTAACTTTTGATTGATTGTAGGAAAAAGCATTAGCATCTATGATTTGGAGCAATGACTAAAAGCATTTACTTCTTTTTGGGCTTGCTTTTACTTGAATGGTGCTCATGGAAGTAGATGTGGATTGGCCTATTGTATTAATTTGCGTGTGTTTACTTGGTATCCTCAAGCGAGTTGCATTTGTTTTTCTTATTATGCTTTGAATATTAATGGAGCCAGAGCTCAAGTTTAGCCATATCTTACTATCTAAGCCATGATACAACCATGGAAGATGCTAGGTTCAAGAACAGGGGCATTTAAGGTCAATAACACCAGTCGTGTCAACTTTTAATATACAATAAACTTATTGCACACAGGGATCTACTTGTACTTAGTTTTAATCCATTCACTTGAGATGTGTTAATTGTATTTCCTTAGGTGTGTTTCAGCTCTCTGCATAATAACTACCCATTGAAGTCACTGTGTCATTGAAGATTTTTCTTCTTCAGGGCACTAGGAACTTGGTGAACCAATTTCATGTTTTGATCACGTAGCATAGTTATAATTTTAAGATTATGTCCTTTTGACCTGGTCTTCTTTTGTTATTTTCTTTTCTTCTTCCCATTCTGAAAAAAAGAAGAAAAGTAGCAAAAGGGGTAAAAAAAAAACCCTCAGGTTTAGAGGTCAATTTAAGCTGGTTTATAAGAACGTCGCCCAATCTCATTGGAGCTCTAATAGGCTATTTAGCTAAATCTGTAGAATTGTGATATTCTTGTTCGCACACTTGACTTGTTTGCAGATTTTAGTTTGTTTATTTACAAATTAGAATGTGTTTGGTCCTCTGATTTTTTTCTCAGTATATTTTACTAGGCTTTCCTACTGAGTTGTATTTTTATAGCATGCTAATTTGGACTGATTTTTTCTCATTTCTGTTTTGCTTTACAGCATAGAATTTATGTTTTGCTTTGGTATATAGATTTGTAAGTGGTGCAAGGTCATGAGCACAACTGATTTTGAGAGGAAAGATAGAAACGCAAGGCTATCCCCACAATGAGAATGGTTTTCAATATGGCAGCTGAGTTGGACTTTTCCCAAACTAAGCCAATTTTGGGAAATATTCACCAAAATGGTTGCGTGGCAAAAGTATTTACCAAACTAAGCTTTGAGGCTAAAACGCTGTCTCGGTCAGCGTTTTATGCCTGGTTTTTTTAAAAAAAAAATTCAACTTAAAAACGTTGTCCTAGACAGCGTTTTTAAGTGTTGGCTTTTTTTTTTTTTTAAGTTTCTTTGTTATTTCAGAAATTGTAAATATTTTAAAAATATAAAAGACAGTGTTTTATGTACAAAGTTTGTTGTACCTAAAACGCTGTGTGGGACAGCGTTTCTCTGCTGGTCTGCAATACACCAGCAGATTCAGCCTTTTGCCACTTTCTTCTTCCCCCACCCACCACCCCCTGCCACGATTTAGCCACCACAGTCCACCACCACCCACACCACCAATCCCCACTGTCGACCACCATCTTCCACCACTTTTGACTACCCTTTTTGGACTTCAAAACAGTCCAACTACCTCCAACAACACTTCAACCACCTCCACTACCAGCCCCAACCATTCAACAACCGTCGATAACCACCTACCACAACCAACAACACTAAAACCACCATGAATAACCACATTAACCACCACGGGCCATCCTTTCTACCCCATTTTCGACTATGGATTCCAAATGTCTGTTGTTTAATATACATTAGCCCAAAAGGATCTATTTTGATGGACATAAATTCGATTTGGATAAATAAGCAAACAAAACTTCAAACCACAAACAGATTCATTCAACCAACATGTCTTATATTAATAATGCAATCGTTATATACAACATTCCAGGAAATGTTTGTGTAGAGCAAAAAAAATGATACAATACTATCACTACTCATCAATTTGGTCTAACCCTTCCCTAGCCTCACTGTCGTCCCTTCGTCTTGGACGACGCCGACTGTAATGGTGAATGGTGGTGAATGGGTTCCGGGGTGGTGGGGGAGTGAGCTGGCTGGACGATGCGTCCTCCTGGGTTCTGATGGGTGCAGAACTGTGGAAGATGTACTCCTCTGCCTCTGTGTGCGACGTAGGACCACCTCCACCGCTACTCTGGCCGGGGTCGAACCGCGAATGGACGGAGTGACCATCATCACCATCCCGCTGTTGGATGAGATAACTGTGACCATGTCAGTGTAAGGAAGTCACGGACATATCTCGCATCCGCTCGACCTGGACTCTGGTGGGTCCGTCTGTAAGGGCAAGGGACAATGCATCATACATCGCCACCATATCTGCCGCCTGCAGTAATCATCGATCAGTCAGTTACATGATATTAAAAAAAATTCAAAAATGAGGATGATCAGTAGAGTAAAAGAAACTCACATATCCGCTAATGACGTCATGTGCTGGGTGGTAATATGTGGACGGTGGTGTGTAGCTGGGGTTGATGAAACGACGTGTGATAAGCCTGTACCACATCATGTACGGATCGTCATGATCCATAACGCCCTGCATCGGATAACCCTGAACGACATGACCCAACCGTTGCTCCCATAGCTGAAGATATTGTCAATGCTCCAGTGCCCAGTTTGTCTCCGTCTTTCACTACAAGAAAAAGGCCAGATTCTGACGGAAATCTTCCGACGGACACAAAATTCGTCGGAAATGCTATAAATTCCGCGGATTTATATTCCGTCGGAAATTTTCGACGGAATTCCTACGGAATACAAATCCGTCGGAATATATGGGCATTCCGACGGAATTATTCGTCGGAAAATGTATATTCTGACGGAAATAAAATCCGTCGGAATATTCCGTCGAAACATTAATTTTCCGACAGAATTTAAATCCGTCGAAATTTTCCGACAGAATATTCCGTCGGAAAATAATTAAATAATATAAAAAAAAAAAAACAAACCCTTTAGATACCTAAAAAACCCTTATTTTCTTTCGCCCTCCCCGCCTCCCTTCTCTTTCTCTCTCCTCTCCTCTCCACTTTCCTCTTCCCCTCTTTCTCCTTCCTTTCCGGCGTTCCCTTTGCCTCGGCACCACTCCTCTTTCCTTTTCCCCTCTTTCTCCTTCATCTCCTTCCTCTCCTCTTCCCTATTTCTCTTTCCTCTTCCCTTTTTTTTCGTTTCGATTTCTTTGATTGGCAACTCAAGAAGATTTGAAGAGTTTCAATGAAAATCAAGGTTTTCATGTCAAATTCGACCATGAAAACTCTAGATCTAGAGTTTTCATGGTCGACTTTTACCTTATAAACCCAATTTCGGCGTTTTTTTTTTGTCAAATTAAGGTATGTTTCTCTTTTTTTTCTTCTTAATTTTGATTTTAATTAAGTTGTTGATTTTTCTGATTTTTTGGAAATATATGTTGTTGGTAAATTATGGATTATTTTTATGTTTTTTTTGTGTTTTCGGTGGTTGTTTTGGGTGGTGAAGTGGGTTTCGGTGGTGGTGAGGTGGGTTTTGGTGGTGGTGAGGTGGGTTTCGGTGGTTAGGTGGGTTGTGTACGGTAGTGGGTTTGGGTGTCGGTTGGTGGTGGTGTGTGAAGGTGGGATAGGTGGTGGTGTACGGTGGTGGGCTAGTGGGTTTGGGTGTGGGTGGTTTCGGTGGTGTTTCGTGGTTGGGGCTGGTAGGGGTGGTGCGTGAGGGTGGTAGGCCAGGTAGGGGAGGTGCGTGAGGGTGGTAGGCCAGGTAGGGGAGGTGCATGAGGGTGGTTAGGGGGCAGGGGGCAGGGGCTGGGGCCAGGGGGTAGGGGGCAGGGGGTGGTGCGTGAGGGTGGTTAGGGGGGCAGGGGGCAGGGGGTGGGGTGGGGCTGCTCTGTTTTTTTTTTTGTTTTTTTTATTCACATTTCCGACGAAATTTTCTGTCGGAATATACCTCTTTCGACGGAAAATTCCGTCGGAAACCTACCCACCTCTGACGGAAATTTCCGTCGGAAATTTGCGACGGAATTTCAAATAAAGTCAAAAACAGCGCCGACAGAATTAGATTCGTCGGAATAACGCCTTCCGACAAAATTTCCGCCGAAAAAGGTCGAATTTCCGACAAGGGTTGTTATGACAGACCAACTCCGACGGAATTCCGTCGGAAAGCCTAATTCCGACGGAATTTCCTATGTTTCCGACGGAATTTTTCCGTCGGAATCCAGCTGTTTTCTTGTAGTGTTTCCCCGACGGTCAATGTCGTGAAGGCGCACGACAGTGTCACAATGCTGGGGAATAGGCTGGTGTAGTCCAAACTGTCGCATGACGCGGTCAGGTAGGTGACTCTCCACAACCTCGAAACAGATCAAGGGGACCCCGGCACGCCACTCTCCCTGATGCTCCAGTAGATGTGCAGGCATAACATCCACCAACTCCGGTACATACGGATCCCATGTGATCTGCAATAACACATCCTAAATAAGTTAGTCCACAATTAGTATACACAATACATAAATGATTACAAATGTCCTCAAAGTGTCTACCTGATCTTCAGTGAGTCGATCAAGGGCGTCTCGGTAGTATGGGAGACCCGTCGCCGCATGTGCCTGTGTGAGTCTGGGGACCATCCACCTGTGGCAACAAATTTGTTATGTATGTTTGCAAAATGAAACCGTATATGGGAAAAAAAATGACAATTGTCACCAACCTGCAACCGTAAGCCTCATCAGCTGCAGGGCGAGGCGGAGCGATGTACGGCTCATACTGGTTATCCTGGTCCTGCTGCCCCGGACGATGTACAGAGTCATCTGAAGTGTTCAATATAGAAAACAAGGTTTATTACTTGATTCGATAAACAATTCTATTTACTAGATTGTACTATGTACAACAAACCGGCTTCTACGAAGAAGTATTGAAACACTAGTGATGGTCGGTTCGGGTGTGAGGCTGAGAGTGAGCCAAACCAAACCAACCCAACAACATGTTAAATAAGTCTGCTGAAGCTCAAGTTATAACATTCTGTAAACACCGAAAATACTACCAACTTCGTAACTATCTTGTTTAGAAGCTGAAATACAGTATAGTTTAGTTTTCCAACAAGACATGGACAAATCCAACCAAAGTTACGTAATGACTTGAACCGAAAACATAGAACATAATGAAGTAATCTTAACAGCCTCATTTAAGAATTTAAGATAGATAAAAGTGTATCCTACTCGGCTACTCCGTATTTCATAACCAAATACGTCCAAGGTTTAGTATCAATATTAGATTTACTTGCTTTATAATTATAACCCATACAAGTTAGAAATTTAAAACTAACGAATAAATTTTATTTTTTTTATTTTTTATTTACTACTGTACTCCGTAATTTCTTCAACACAAATATTATCAATAGTACAGAGTATTACTCCTTTCATGTTTTTTTTAAAGTGTTTCGCTTTGACCGGCACATAGTTTTAGGAAATTTAATTTACGTAAATAAAATAAAGGTAAGTATTGCAGTTGTATTATTAAAAAATTGTAAAAGAAAGAATGTGAGGTTAATAGTTTATTGAAAAGTAATGAATGTGAGAGAAAATAAATAATACGGAGTAATAATAAATAATAAAAAAAAGTAATACGGAGTAGTGGTTTTGGGTGGGGAATGGAGATCATGAAATGAAAGAGACATAATATTAAGGAAAATTTAACAAGAATAATCCAACATTTGCCCCATTCTCCCAAAATAAACCAACCTTTGGATTATTCCACAATAATTCGGACTTTTCTCCAAACTAAGCTTATTTGGAAAAATAATTTGCAAAGAGGTTGCGTGCAAAACTATTTACCAAACTAAGCTTTTGAGATAAAACGTTGTCTCGGACAGCGTTTTATGCCCTAATTTTTTTTTTTTAAAAAAAAAAGAATTTAAGTATGAAACGCTGTCTCGGACAACGTTTTTAGTTGTTGACTTTTTTTTTTAATTTTGTAATTTCTGATTTTTTAAAATTAAAAGAAAAAAAAATTCAATAGCACATAAAATGCTGCCTGAGACAGCGTGTTTATAGTGTATTTTTTTTAAATGAAACGCTGCCTGAGACAGCGTTTCTTGGGTAAGTATTTTCGTGTTTTATCGTAGGATTTTCACTTCACTCATCCTCAAATTTCACTCTCACGGTATCACTCCCTCTCACTAACGGACACTTTCACACTCAACCACCGCCACCGCTGCTGCCGCCATTCACTGTTGCTGCTGCCCCTCTTTCTCTCACTCACTCAATTTTGTGGTAAACCCTAAATTCAAATTAGTGTAATTGCTCTAAATTATGGTTAATTAATGTAAATTGTATCAAATTGTTGCTAGTTATTAATGAAATTGTGGTAAATTGTTGATAATTATTGATGGTGATGTGGTACATTGTTGGTGAAATTGTTCATGAAATTGTTGAAATTGTTGATGGTAATGTGGTACATATATGTGAAATTGTTGAAATTATTGATGGTAATATGTGAAATATAATTGTTGATTAGTATAGATTATTGGTGAGAAGACTCTTATTTCATTATTGATAATTTATCTATCAATTCATATTAGTGTAATGTTTATAATATTAGTTTGTTAGTAATCGTTTTGCATTTCAATCTAAACTAAAAGTTTATAAATGGAGTTAATGCTTAGTTTGTGGGCAACCTTTTTTACCTCGCTCTAGATTTCAATTATCCTAAAATGTGTTTTGGTTATGTAGAATATGGCTCCACAAAATGTAGTTTTGTTATGCCGGTCGGGAGGTGAAATTCTGTTTGATGGACCCCGTGTCGAGTATAGTGGAGGAAATATTGAACTAATAACACTTGAACCGAACATGACTTTCAATGATTTGATGAACGAGGTTCATAGTAGTATTGGTTCAAACCCAAGGAATGTTGAACTAAACATTAAAATGAGGTTTAAGACTGGCAATGGGGTTCAAGTGTTACCTGTTTCTACGAATAAGCATTTGAAAGCTTTAAGGAGAGTTGTTGCAATGAAGGGTGTTCCCACTGAGATATATGTAGAAATGGTGCCTATATGTATCCAACAAAGTACTCGGCCAGAGCAACAATCTACATATATTTCCGGTTACAACATAGAGCCCTTCCAAGTGCCCTCACACGACATTCCATCAACTAAATATGGGATGGGATCTTTCAGTCGAATACTGCACGACGATCAATTTCACATGCCGTTTAGTTCTCATATAGCTTCACCTGTTCATGGGGGGGCATATGTGGCAATGACCGGGCAACCTGGGCCTTTGACATCAAACACCGTCACACCTTCACCGTTGCAATTACATAGTTATTCGCCTATGCAAGATGATGTTCAAGCATCGTCGTCTCAACTTGTGCCAATTCATCTTGAAACTATTGTGGATAACGAATTGTCTGTGTATGATGTGTATACAAATGATGAGGCCGAGAGCGGAGAGGAGGATCGGAAGATGGACTTCAGTTAATGGATGTTGAACCTGCACACATGGAAGTTGGCGAGCCCCTGGTTAGAACTCCCGTACCTTGGTTCAGTCAGGTAAACGAGAACTATGAAGTTGATCAGTATTGGGCCGAATCGGGTAGCCATACATCGTTTGTTCCCGGGGGAGAATTTGAGAAGGGGATGTATTTCGAAAGAAATGGTGAAGATGTATTCTATACAGAGGAATCAATTCTACACCACAGTGACATCGAATGAGAGTGTCCTTCATTTGCAGTGTAAGAAGAAATGTGGTTGGATGCTACCGGGTACCAAATCAAGTGAGCGCTCGCGTGGCTTTACCCTAGTCACGTACAAAGTCCCACACCGGGAGAACTGTGTCACTGAAGTACTATCTACTGATCACCCGCACTTGGATTCGTCAATAATATCAGAGTATGTGAAGTCCTTTGTGCGGAAAGATCCGTCCTTGAAAGTTGAATTCATACAGGAACTCGTCTCCAAGCAATTTCATTTCGATGTTCCGTATCGAAGAGCATGGTATGCGAAGGAGAAAGCAATAGCTGAAATATTTGGGGATTGGGATAGTTCTTACGGCAGACTCCCGCACTTCATGCAAGCACTCCAACAGTCAAACCCGAGAACATGTGTCGTATGGAAACACAAAGCTCTGGTGGACGGTGTATACTACAGCAACATGGAAGTGTTTGAACGAGTGTTTTGGGCCTTTGGTCCTTATATCGACAATTTTAAACATTGTATGCCTGTTATCTGTATCGATGGGACGCACTTGTACGGGAATTACAAAGGAACACTGTTGGTTGCTACAAGTGTGGATGCAAGCTTCCAAGTATTTCCGCTAGCATTTGCGGTGGTTGAAGGGGAAAACACTTCCAGCTGGTCTTGGTTCCTGGGCTGCATTCGGGTTCATGTCACGCAACGAGATGGTCTCTGTGTTATATCTGATCGACATCTTGGGATTATTGCAGCAATGAATGATCCTAACGTTGGATTCACCGAGCCGTGAACCTATCACAGGTTTTGTGTTCGCCACATAGCTTCTAACTTGAAGACTCACGTGCAAAGCAACGAAATGAGAGATATGTTCAAGGCTGCGGCGTACCAAAGGTAGGAAAGAAAACTTCAAGCTGATCTGTGTTTCATCGGTGAGGCATGTACTAAGGCCATGGAGTATAATGTTCAAGTCCCGTTCACTATGTGGTCTCTCTTTTACGACGCTGGTCGCAGATATGGGATATGTACTAAAAACTTCTCTGAAACATTTAACAATGTGTCGAAGGGAGCTCGGTTTCTACCAATCATGTCCCTTGTTGAGTTAACTTTCCACAGAGTTAACAGGTATTTCACTTTGAGAAGGGAGTCTTCTAAGGCTAGGTCTGAACAGGGACTTGCATACCCCCCAAGGTCACTGTCATTCTGGAGAAGAACACTGCAAAAGCCAGATATCACAGAGTGGATGCGTATAACCGCCAATTGCATATTTACCAAGTTACAACATAAAGGGGAGAGCGACTTGGTAGTAAAGGAGGCCATAAACATACTGTCAACTTTCAATTGAGAACGTGCACATGCAACAAACCAAAGATATTCCACCTCCCATGTTCTGATGTTCTAGCAGTCTGTGCGACGTATTCACTATCAGAGTGGCCGTGGGTGGACCCTGTGCTGCAATCGGAGGCCTACACGAACACTTAGGCACCACAATTCTGGCCTATCCCCTGCGAGACAACCTGAACGCAGTATGTCGGCGGCCCAAACTCATTCCTAACGGCAGTATGGTACGTGGAAAAGGGCGGCCAAGGTCAAAGCACATACGCAATGAAATGGATGAGACTAACCGGCCCTCGAGCAAATGCAACCGCCGTCACCAGCAGGGTCACAACCAGACAACGTGTCCATCTAGACCGACATAGGACCTAAGTTTGTATTTGTTATTTGTTGTAGTAGTAGAAAGTAGAATTATTTTGTATCAGATTTTCTAAAGTTTTTTACATTTGGATCATTTCTATTTTCTACTTTGGATGTCGTTTGAAATTTTTTGTCTTTGCCTTTAACTCGTCCAGCTTATGTTTAATTTCTAATCCAGTAATTGTGTTGGTATTTGGTGTATAACGCTTTCAATGAACAGATATCATGGACCGGAGAAGATAGGAGGCCCGGACCCGTTGACCCTTTTGTCCTAACACTACAGGACACACATCGGAGCATTGCCATATGGGACCAGGCGGTAATATTTCATCCGTCCGTTCATGCACTTATGCATGTTAAATTCATATACTTTTTGATATTAATTACGTTCGTACGATTTTTTATCAGGTTGATCTAGCAAAGCAGCTGGTTTGCAGGCACTATACTACCAGGTTTATGGGGGAATGGGTTGTCGATCCACGCGTTATTGCGTATGTCGAGTTGGTTGGCTTGGGTGGTTTTCATCAGATGGCGTTCAGGGAGATCGATCGAGCGCTTGTCACTGCGCTCACGGAGAGGGTGGAGACAGGAGATTCACTCCTTCCACCTACTTGTTGGGGAGGCGACCGTTACGTTGCGGGACGTCGTGATACTCACGCACCTTCCTATACATGGGACTACAGTGACAGGACATGCATTAGTCGATCCCATTGGTTTGGTAGCTCGGGTTCTCGGGGTTCAACCAAGTCCCGACGAGATCAGGGGGTCCGGGTTGAGGGCCGGCTGGATACGCGAGACTTTCCGTGAGCTGCCGCCAGGCGCTGATGACGCCACGGTTTAGAGATACGCTCGAGCGTACTTGTTCTTTCTCATCTCGGGCTCCTTGTTCGGCAACAAGAGCGGGAGCCATCTGTAACTCATTTACCTACAGCTGTTAGACCACGACTAGGATCAAATTCGTGGCTACAGCTAGGGAAGTGCCTGTTTGGCGACGTTGTATCGCCAGCTGTGTAGAGCATCCCACCGCGGTTCTAGCGAGATCGGAGGTCCCTTGATTGTGCTTTAGGTAACTCATATAATTACCAACAACCTATTTCGAAAGCCACTTACCTAGTTTATACTAAACCTAGTTTTGTATTTTTGTGTTGCAGTTATGGGCTTGGGAGCATATCCATGTAGGCAGACCAGGTAGACCTGCTAAGCATCGTGGGGGGAGCAGGACCGGGACAACCAGTACCAGGCGTACGATGCTCCACCGCTCCCTACACCTAATGAGGCGTACGGTTGCGTGTTTGTTACAGTTGTCATTACTTTAGACTTCATATGGTTTTATTGTGCTAGTTGACAAACTGAAAAAAAATTCGGTATTAGGTGGGTGGTCCCCAGACTGACACTTGCGCATGCGGCGAGGGGTCTTCCGTACTACCGAGACGCCCTAGACCGACTCACCGAGGATCCGTATGTAGCTGACTTGGTTAATGCCATGCTTGCACATCTACTAGATCATCAGGCAGAGTGGTATGCCAGGACCCCCGTCATCTGTTTCGAGGTTGTGGAGAGTCACCTCCCCGACCGAGTCATGCGACAGTTTGGACTACGCCAGCCCATCCCCCAGCAGTGTGACACCAGTATCCGCCTGCACGGCATTGACCGTCGAGGAAGAGGGGAGACAGACTGGTCAATGGAGCATAGGGTTTACATTAACCTATGGCAGCGACGGTTGGAGTTCGTCGTTGAAGGTGATCCGATGCAGGGAGTTATGGATCCTCACGATCCGTACATGGTCTGGTACAGGCGGATTACACGGCGTTTCATCAACCCCAGCTACACATCACCATCCACACATTACCATCCAGCATATGACGTCATTAACGGATATGTGAGTTTCTTTTATTCTACTTATTTTCATCAATTTTTTAATTTTTATATCATACAACTGATTGATCGATGATTACTACAGGCGGCGGATATGGTGGCGATGGTTGATGCACTGTCAATCGCCCTTACAGACGGACCCACTAGACCCCAGGTCGAGCGGGTGCGAGATATGGGCGTGGCTACCTTACAGAGATATGGTCACGGCTATCTCGTCCACCAGCGGGGCGGCCATGATGGCCACTCCGTCCATTCACAGTTTGAGCTCGGCTAGAGTAGCGGTGGAGGTGATCCTACGTCACCCAGAGGCGCAGAGGATTACATCATCCACAGTTTTGCGCCCACCCCTACCCAGGAGGGCCCATCGTCTAGCCAGCAGACTCCCCCACCGCCCCGAGACCCATTCACCACCATTACTCATTATAGGCGGCGTCGTTTCAGACGGAGGGATGACAGACAGGGTACAAAACCGTTACCCCGAATAAATGAATCGGGATAGTATTAGCTGATTTATTTGTTGTAGCCGGATTTTCTAGAATGTTGTATATAACACTTACATTATTAATATAATAAATGTTTTTTAAATGAATCTGTGTGTGGTTGAAATTTAATTTCCTTATTTGTCCAAATCAGACTTCTGTCAGTCAAAATAGATCCTTATAGGCCGATGTATATCAAACACAAGACATTTGGGCTCATAATGAGAAATGGGGTAGAAGCGATGGCCGGTCGTGGTTAATGTGGTGGTTCATGGTGGTTATAGTGCTGTTGAGGATGGTTTTAGTGGTTTTAAGTGGCTAAGGTGGGCAAAAGCGGTGGTTGGTGGTGGTGGTGGTGGTGGTGGTTAGTGGTGGTGGTCGATGGTGGGGAGGTTGTCAGGGATCGTGAATGGCGGTGGGGATGGTGGTTGAGGTTGGGGTTGGTGGTGGTGGCGGGTGGTGGCTGAATGAGTGGTGGAGGGTTGGGGGCTGAAGTTGATGTGAGGAGTCTGCTGGTTGTTGTGTGTTGCAGCAAGCAAAAAAAACGCTGTCCGAGACAGCGATTTATGTGCAAAAAAAAATTGCACATAAAACGCTGTCCAAGGCGGCGTTTTATGTTAAAGAAATAAACGTTTCCTCAGCCAGTGTTTTATGTGTTTTTAAATTATTTTTTTTTTTAAAAAAATCAGAATTTACGAAATAAAAAAAATTAAAAAAAAAAAAGGTCAACAGGTAAAAACGCTGTCCGAAACACCGTTTTATACCTTAATTATTTTTTTATAAAAAACCAAAAATCAGGTTATTAAACGTTGTCCGAGACGACATTTTATCCCTGAATCTTAGTTTGGTAAATAGTTTTGCCACGCAACCATTTTGCAAAATATTTTCTAAATATAGCTTAGTTTGGAAAAAAATCCCAATAATTCAACCTTTATACCCCTTCTTCCCAAAATGAACCCAAATGACTAATAACCGGTCATTCCTTTCCCTCTCCTTCCTCCCACCATTTGCCATCATCTTCCTCCATTACCACCACCATTTGACTCTATTGTCACCCACCAACACGGCAACACCACTCAACAAACCATCCAGGCATCCACAACCACCACCAACACCACCATCTACAACCACCTCAACACACCAACATCACCACAACATCCACGACCAAACCACAACACAACCGCAAACATAAGCCCACCCACAACATATGACACGCAAACAACCGCAACTATCACCCGCAACACCAACTACCCACCTAGCCACCCACGACAATCAACAAAAAAACAAACCCTATCTATTCCCAGCCCCATAATTGAAGACATATGCCCCAACTTTGCCTTGAATTCAATTGGGAGAGAAAGAAGAATAGGAAATAAGTTTTGATAGGGAGGTAAATAAGTGGAGTTTGATGAGGGAGGGGAAGGGGTGGCGGGAAGGTTTAGGGAGGTGAGGTTGGGGTTTCGGAGTCTGGGTATGTGGGGTTGGATGGTTTCGGGATATGGGTAGGGTGGGGCTGGTGATTTCGGCTAGGTGGGTTGGGTGGTTTCTAGTCTAGGTAGGAGTGGGGGAAAGCTTTTGGGTCTAGGTTTGGGTGGGAGTGGCAATGGTGGTGGTGGCTCAAGTTCAGGTGATGGTGATAGTGGCTAAAATCGTGAAATGGAGTTGAAGAGGAAAATTTTACAAATATAAAAGTAAATTAAAAAAAAAAAACTAAAAACCAATCATGAAGTGCCACGTAGCACATGTAACCGGTTGTATCGGTAGGTGACCTGCAAGGTGTGATATGGGACAAAGGGGTATAAAGGTTGGATTATTTTGGAATAATCCAAAGCATCGTTGTCAAAATCGCGATCCGGATCGTAGGATCGTGCGATCCGGATCGTAGGATCGTGCGATCCGGATCGTAGGATCGTGCGATCCTACGATCCCATTTTAGCCAAACAATTCGGATCAGATGCAGAATCGCAGAGTAAGCAGGATCATTGTAGGATCGGTCAGGATCGCACATGATCGGTCAGGATCGGGTGGGATCGGACGATCCTATTTTTCATTTAAGCTATTATTAGTTTGTACAGGATCGATCAGGATCGGACAGAATCGTGCAGGATCGGTCAGAATCGAGTAGGATCGGTCAAGATCGTACGATCTTACTTTTTACTTATTAAAATGAGCCTAATGTAATCAAACTTTTCTTTAAGCTAAGAAAATTACTATCCAACTACTAAAACTATAAATTTTACCATTTTTATGGCTTAAAAAATGTTATCTAATTATGTAACAACCCTTTTATAACTATTTTTATCAATTTTGTAGAATCTTACGATTCTACGATCCGATTTTGCCGATTCGATCCTACTCCTCTCACCGATCCAAAGTAGGATCCCGATCCTGATAACCTTGATCCAAAGGTTGGTTTATTTTGGGAGAATGAGGCAAAGGTTGGATTATTCTTGTTAAATTTTCCTAATATTAATGTACTCCGTATCTTTTTGCCAAAAAAAAAAAAAAAAAAAAAAAAAAAAAAAAGTAACACTTAAAAGTATATGGAGGGAGTATTTTCCATCATCTTTAGTTACAAAAACATTTTAATATTACCTTCGATTTTTTAATTGACACATTTTGACTTTAGCACTATTCACACACTTTCCTTTAACCATGTTTTGTGCTTTATACGTAATGAAATATTTAGGCATGTGAGATCTTGTTAGATTCATCACGATATATATTTTCAAAATATTAACTTTTCATGATTTTTTAATATAGGTAGTTAAATATATTAAATTATGAATTTTTACATTGGAAAACGTGTCTAAAGAAACGTGTCAATTACAAAAAACGAGGAAGTAGGATGTTAATTAAAATAATAAGTGGGGCCTACATGCAAAATTACAAAAAGCATGTTGCTATCTATTAGAGAGGTTGTAGCCTAGGATACATGGATACTTCATCCAACTGCCGGACACTCGTTGGACACACAATGATAAGTCTCAGACCATGTCCTAATATGATACGGTTCATTGTGCTTTTTGATATGCCACCTTATCTTTTCAATTTTTTTTATGAGAAAATTAAAGTAAAGTAAGATAGATAAGGTATAGTTAAATTCCAAAAAAAAAAAGTAATAGTTAAATAATGGGTGTGGCTTCATAAATAGCTCATTGTTATATGTGAACTGAAAGAGTATTATAATATTGTTAATATGATATAATGTGATCTAATGAGAGGGCTGAATGATAATATAAAAGTAGAGAGTGAAAAGATTTCAATTGGACAAGTCCTTTATGTTGATAATCTTGTAATACATTTTAATTTGGATATTTTAGATTTTAACACCTGACAACAACCCGAAAATGGTTTTTAACACCCTCCAAAAAAAAACTTTTATTTTAACACCAGACAAAAACTATAAAAATAGTTTTTACCACCACTTAACGGTTTTCGTCCGAAAATTCCGTTAAGTGGGGTCCACAGTGACACGTGTCACCATTTTACTTGTTTTCAAAAAATAAAAAAAAATAAAAAAAAAACAAAAAAAAAATAGATGTTTTTTAAAAAAAAACTCAAACAACCAGAAGGCAGCCACCAACGGTGGCCCTTCTCCCTGGCCAACTCCCGAACCACCCTCTCCTAGCCCCCCGTCACTAGGTTTCGCCACCGAACCTTCCTTATCACCGGAAATCGACGTACCCTCGCTTCCCGCAGCCAAAATTCGAGAACCCCCACCGAAAATCGCGCCCAAAAAACGGCGACGAATTTCAAGGGTGGTGGTTTTGCGGCTGAGCAATCTTCCTTCCCCAAAAACGCCGGTGAATTTGGCCATTAATGGCTGAAATCGACCAGTTTTGGGGCTGAGTGGCCTTAACCGGCCGATTTCGGCCATCAATGGCCGAATTCGTGGCTGAATCAACGGCCAAAAATTTGTGGCTGGTGATGGCGGTGGTCGGGCTAGGGTGGTTTAGGGCTGCGGGAAAAGGGTGGGGATGGGTTTAGGTCGACCGGTGAGGGAGGGGGAGATGGTGCGCCGGTTATTGCGTCGCCGGCTGTGGGTCAAGCTGAAGAAGAAGGTGTCAGTGGTGGGGCGGCGGTGGGGCTAGGGTGGCTGGGTAGTTTTAGGTTTTTTTTTTTTTTTTGTTTTTTTTTTTTTTGGCCAATAATAAAGCGACATGTGGCTCATGAACCCACTTAACGGATTCCTAAACGGAATCAGTTAAATGGTGGTAAAAACTATTTTTATATTTTTTGTCAGGTGTGAAAATAAAAGTTTTTTTTTGGGGTGTTAAAAACCATTTTCAGGTTTTTGTCAGGTGTTAAAATCTAAAATATCCTTAAATTTATGATGAGCTAGCCCTAGTTACTCATTTTGAGTAACAATATCTGTTACTCGGCAAAATTGTAAATAATTGCTTCTTCCTCCTTCCTCCTTCCCATCATCACAGCCACCACAACCATCACCATCATCACTCAAGTCGATCTTCTTCTTCCCCGTCGACTTTCGATCTTCTTTCTCCCTTCGACCTCCGATCTTCTTTCCCACGTCGACCTCCTCTTCTTTGTCCTTTCTCAAGCCCACAACGTCGCAGCAGAACAAAACTCAATCTTTCCCATCTCCACCTTCCCTAATCTCCACCCACCTCCCCCGATATCCATCCACATCTGAAAAAAAAAAAAAAAAACGAAAACCCTAAGAATGAAGGGTGAAATTGAGGGCATGGTCAACCCCAAAGGGAAGGGGTGACCATGTCCTCCATTGAAGCTCCCTTAATTGGGCTTAATTTTCGAATATCGGCGAAGAAGTGATGATGGTGGTGGCTGTTTTGATGTATTCGGTCGGAGAGGTGGTGGTGGTGGTGGTGAAGAAGTGGTCGACGTGAGTGGATGTCATGGTTGAGTACTTGAGGTAGAAGAGGAGTGAGGAGAGAAAATGTTGAATGGTAGTATTTAAAAGACAATAGTACCCCTTTGTTTAACGATAAACCCAAATATCCAATAACATTTGTTATTCATGCACTCATAAAAGTAGGAAAAAATCTTCAGAAAAAAAAAAAAAAAAAAGAAAAAAAAAATACTTTGCCAAAATACTTTTGAGGTGTTTGATAACGTACGTACGTGAGATTAGAATGGGCATGAGATTGGGAATAATTCCAACACTCCACTCCACACAACTTTCATAAAGACTAAGGAAGCCTTTCTTCTTCATAATTGTTTCCAGAATTACAGAGTATACATGAACATGATCAGGTCTATATCAGACCTGATCATGTTGGAGAAGCTTTTCTTCGTCCTTGTTTTCATGGCGCCACTTTAATCAAGCTTCGTCCTCTTCATTTTCATGGCAGATCCTCAAGTAAGCTTCTCCATTTCTCTATTCCTTTTCCCTTTTTCGATTTCACTTTACCCCTGCTCCATTCGCCCTCTATTCACCTTTCTTTTCTGTTTCCTTCCCGAAATTACACCAATTACGCTACTCAAGACTTTGATTCTGATTTTGATGACCCCAAATTATTTCTGAAATTTGTTAGACAACAATCCAAATTAGGGTTTACTAATGTTGAAATCCCCCTTTCCCTCTTTCACCGTATGAAATCGATGCGCCCAATTCCTGGTATTATTGATTTCAATATGCTTTTTTCAGCCATGTGTAAGATTAAACCCCACCCCCCTTTCTCCACTGTCATTTCTCTCTACAAGCACCTCCTTTTGTCTGCTCTCCGTCCTGATATTTACTCCCTTAACATCCTTGCTAATTGCTACTGTCGTTTGAACTTTGTTGATTTGGGGTTCTCTGTTCTCGCCAACATTATTAAACTTGGTTTTCAACCTAATATTGTCACCTTTACTACTCTCATCAACGGCTTCATTCACTCTAATCAATTTGAGAAAGCCGTTCCATTGTTGGATAAAATTGTCAAGCTTGGCTTCCAACCCACATTAGTCACCTATGGTTCTATGTTCAAAGGTCTCTGTAGGTCCGGTGATAATGCCGGTGCTCTCAAACTCCTCAGAAACATGGAATCTTATGGACATTGTTTGCCTAATGTTGTCATTTATAGCACCATCATTGATAGTCTCTGTAAAGACCAGTTATTACCTCAGGCTCTCCGCCTTTTCAAGGAGATGAAAGTCAAGGGAATTTCCCCTAATGTTGTCACCTATACTACCTTAATTCGAGGTATGTTAACTTTGGGACAACAGAAAGAGGCTCAAGAAATGCTGACTGAGATGTTGAGGAACAACATAACTCCTACCACTGAGACCTACAGCATGTTGATTGATATGTATTGTAAAGATGGCAAGGTTGGTGAAGCACAGGACATTTTTGAATACATGACTAAGATAGGATTGGTTCCTGATATCATCACTTACAGTGCTCTGTTAGATGGATATTGTTTACGTGGTGAGATGGATGAGGCAGAAAAGCTTATGGATTTGATAGTTAAAAATGGTTGCAAACCTGATGTAGTTACTTACAGCAGCTTAATCAATGGCTATTGCAAGTCTAAAAGAATTAACAGAGCTCTTGGTCTGCTCCAAGAGATGCATTGTAACGGATTAGCCCCTAATGTTATCACGTACAACACTCTTATAGATGCCTTGTGCAAAGACAATCAACTCAAGCTTGCACATCAATTTTTCAAGGAAATGGAAGCTCATGGACTAAAGCCAGATGTAATAACTTGGAACTCATTACTTGATGGCATGTGTAAGAATGAACAAATAGATGAGGCAATTGCAACAAAGAAGCAAATAGAGAATACTGGAGTGGTCCCTAGTATTATTACATACTGTATTCTAATGGATGGTTTGTGTGAAGCTAATCGCCTTAGAGAAGCGGTGGACATCTTCTCCTTTCTCACAGCTAAAGGGCTGCATGATGTGCGTGCTTACAACATAATGATAAAAGGGTTTTGCAAAGAAGGGTTGCTAGCAAAAGCCGATGAATTACTGAAGAATATGGAGGACAATGGATGCTTTCCAGATGAATGCACCTTTAATACAACTATTAGAGGATTTATTGATGGAAAGGACATTAGGAGAGCATTAGAGCTTGTCAGGTTGATGAGAATCAGAGAGTTTGTTGCTGATAATCACACGATATCATCATTTGTGGGCTTAATCGCTGATCCAAATATCGGTGATGCAGACAAGGATTTGCTAAAAATGTTTTTTGAGAACTGAGTGAGCAATAGTTAGGAGCAAAGGTGGAAGTAGCAATGAATAAAGTATATATGATCAGCTGTGATAGAGATGTGTAACATCAGGAGGGAATGTTGTAAATTAGTAAGTCTTATATTTAATGTGTTTTGATTGATTGTAGGCGAAGACCTTAACACTTGTAATTTGGAACATATGATGCAAATGTGGATCAACCTGTAAATTTTTTATCTAATTGCTGCGTTTGCTTTCTATCTGCCAGTGGAGTTGCATATGTTTTCTTACTACCTGATAACTGCCTTTGAATATTAGCGGTACTAGAGCTCAAGTATAGCTATATCTAAGCCATGGCACAAATACAAGAACATGACATTGAAGATCGATGACACCAACCGTGTTTACTTTGCAAAGGAGTCAATTTAACCATTTTATGTAATTACACTTGTTGCACACAATGATCTACTTAGTTTTTACTCAGATTGTTTTTTTCATGATGTATGAAGTTTGGTTGTTGACTGTTAATGAATAATTTATGGGTTGTTTGCTTTGAATACGTACATATATTTTTTTTTTTCCCTATACAAAAGGATGATCTTACTACTGCTTAACTTGCACTCTCTGGTGCTGCTGAAGTTAAAGATCAAGGATCAACACTCAAGACTTCCATTAGATATACTTCGTAATTGATGGCTTGTGTGAAGCTTTGATTTCCTTCTCATCTCTCACAGGTAAGTGCTTGCAGCCAGATGCATTTCATAGTAAAAATCAAAGGACTTTGTAAATATGGTTTGTTGAATGGTGCCACTGAATTGCTACAGAAATTGGATGTCCTCTAGATGAATGTAAATACAATACAGTTTTTTTTTTTTTTTTTTTTTCAAGTATGTCAGCAAGACTTTGAACTTGTTGGCGCTATGAGAAGCGAAGGGTCTGCAACTAATACATATACAACTTTATTTGCCAGTGTACTCTGATACTCTGATAGTCTGATTATGCTGTTAGTGATTCAGATAAGGCTTTAGCTGAGAATTTTTACAAGAATTTGTATTCGGCCTCTGATGTTAGGAAATTTTGGTTTATGCTTAGTCTCTGCCTCTCTGGTTCTTCCCTTCTCTGATTATGTATCCTGTAACAAGTATCATCAGTAATAACCATTCTTTGGCTTGTTTCCTATAGTGCTGTGGTCAAGAGAGCTTTGCATACTCCATTATATGTATGTATACTAGTCTGCAGTATGGAAGATGTGTACTCGGCGACTTTGCACTGTCACTGTTGTTTATATGAGTATATGAAGTATAAAAGATGGTAGGTTTAAACTTAAGTTGGTGGACTATTCTAACTGCCATCTCTCTCTTTAGTCTATATGTTCTCAACCACAACAGAATATTAAAAGGCAAGATTACTTGCAATATCATATTAAAAAAAACACTAATAATGGTATAAAGCATTAATATAAGTATATATTCTAGTACAATAACCAATATCAGTTCAGAAAATTGAGCACATATATTGATTTCATATTCCTACCAAAAAAACAACAGAATGCAAGAAAATTAGAGATGAAAGATACAAGTAATACTATAAACCGATAGGATATTGACCAAACGAAAAGCCAAAAAAGAACTCAGATGCTTCACTTCACGTCTTGTCTTCACTATATATTGCGAATGTTTATACGTTACAGCTCCCACTAAAACAGTTGATTGTTAATCTCCCTCTCTTAGCCAGAACTTTCCAAAGAAATTCCTTCGCTCTTGGACCTTCTATAATGGCAAGACATGCAGTTGTTTATGCTGTTCTGATTGTCACTTCTGCAATTTGTTTCAGATCAGGTAAGCATAGTTGAGAACACCTCTGTTCTAGGAGTAATTGAACTGCATAATTTCTTGTTTCATGTGCTTTCAGTTTCATCTTTATAACTTGTGATTATTCCTTCTGTACAGGCTATGCACAGGATCCAGGACAACTTCTTATAAAAGCACTGTCTTGTTTCAATGCCGACAATGTAATTAAGCTCCCACATATCTTGCATAATTGTACTTGCACATAAGATGAACCTCATGTTGGTAGAGTAACGGAGGTCAAGCATTTCAATATTTTAGGCAAAATATCTTCAGAAAACTCGAAACAATTACACCTTTTTCCATCAGAATTTTAGTTGATTACGCTTTGTTGCCTACACTTTAGAAAGAGAACACCACAGCCTCAACCGTAATTCATATTAGTTTTCTGAATATCTGAAAAGTATTTTCTCCATGTGCATAGTAAAGTTGTAAGTTCTTCAGTACAGCAAAGAAGTTTTTTAAACAATAAAACAAAAATAAAAATAGTGTTGCTGGAAAACTTATTTCATACATATAAAATATCTTGATTATTTTACAAAATTACTCGTATATTTCACTGATAAAATGTCAGTGCAGATTTATAGTAGGTGCTCGGAAGCATACAGACTAACCCAAAGTGGATACCTCAACATACCTCCTGCTGCAACAGAACAGTTCTGCTATGGTCCGTGTTTGGCAGAAACACACCTTGTCCTTGACTGTGTCGATCATTCGCTGTCCAAATTTGTATTCTACAACAAGGCCACAATTAATGATGTACGAACAACACTTCAAGCAGCTTGCGGCCACACACATGAAAGAGGTACTAAGCTCACTAATCCTCACAGCATAAGGAATATTGTCCAATTGACAATTTGCCAACAACACCATCAGCCTTCATTAATAAAAAAATACCTGCAAAAAATGAGAACAAAAAATTTAGTAGCTAGACGCACAAGCCCAAAATTTTCTGTTTTTATTGCACTTTAAATAACTTGTGGTGTATTGTAAAATACTGTGCAGGCAACTTCAATGTAGAAGAATACATGCAGGAATATATGCAGGATTATTGGAGCGGCGCAAATCTACCACTTTTACCAAACAACTTGTTTACCTTGATTTTCCTTTCTTCAACACTAATCCTCATGATCAGAGAAGCTCTGTGAGGTCCTATATGACAGGAAGCCAAATATTTATGAGAAAATATTATACTGAAGCAACGAAGTAGATTTGCTTCTTTTTATTCAGAACTAATTAAATGAAAGAAGCATGTATATATGTACACACTTGACATCAAGCCATAATGCCTGCTTATGATAATAACAACACAAGGAGAATTATGTAAACAGGTATATTAAACCAACAGAACACTGAATGAGAGAAGCAGTAAAGCACAATATTTATATGTATACACTCAACATCAAGCCATATTGCCAGTTTATGATTATTCTCAATGAGAATTGAGTAAATAGGTATATAAACCCAAAGAAGAGTAGCGCCAATGTATACACTGCATATGTCCAGCTTATAATGTACTCGTTATAACACTACAAAGAGATCTGTATACATCTGTAAATAGACTTATTACCCCCCAAAGGCTTGTAAAATAATCAAAAACATGTGGCTGAGCAATAATCAATATGATTCATGATAAATATTTACCAAGTTAATCCCATACAAAAGAACTTTGAACCTCTCCCAAATCTCAACACTAATAAAGCACCTAAAAGCAGTAGATGCCCTAGCTCTCTGATAAAAGCAGTAAAAGCAGGTCACTCTCATCAAAATCAGATCACATGATAATGTGGCTCCTAGAAGGTGTAATTCCTTTTTAATGAATACACAATAGAATCACCAAAAAAAGGGTACTATGCAGCAACTCTGCTCCATGGTCGCTTCAAACCCCACAAAACATGTTTGCAGAAACTCCAGAAGATTGAAAGGGCAAAGCCATGACTTCCTATGCGCAGATGATTCTATTATGAAATCATATTTTATAAACTCATCTTACTTGTCACAAATGTGAGTTTTCCCATAAAGCCTTTGTTATGTATCATATTGGACATCATGAGATGCCATCAGTTCTCTATCTTCCCCCCCCCCCCCAGCTCTCCAGCCTCTCCAAGGCAAAAATGGTCTTCATTTACTTATAACCTATGATGCTTGGAATAGGATACGAGTGTCAAGACTCAAGCGTGCATCCAAGAGTATGATCTGAAAATTTCTCAACTTGAATATATAGGATGTAGTTATGAGTGTCCAAAGCTAAAATATGAACAAGGGGATAAGGAAACTTCCTTTGTCACATTCTCCAAATTGAAGAGTCAAAGTGTCCATACCCAGTAGAAGTGTCCCTAACATTAAAGCTTACAATTCTCTCCTGGAAGTTAAACAGCAGAAGTCACAGAAAACAGTACAAGATCCTCAATCAATAATTGGTCTTCTGTCCCCTAAGGTGATAAGCCTAATAGCCGCACAAATTTAATCAATCAAACCGGTCCAACATAATAAATATCTTTACGACATGTTCTCTCCAGGACATTTCTCAGGCTCTAGTCAAAATAGTCCCTTACATGCTTGCTGCTGCTGAGGCTGCACAACTAAAGGAGCTATTAAGTTTTATTCACTATCCAACCAAGCTGAGCCCAATGGACTTTCTGACACTATTATCCTTCATTAATACTCTTAATTTATCAACTTCATCCCATTTCCCTTCTTCTGCGTAGATATTTGATAACAATACATAATTACCAGAATTCCATGGCTCAAGAATGATAAGCTCTTTAAGAGCATGTTCTGCAAGTTGAACATCACCACGATTTCGTGAAGCACTGAGCAGGGCACCCCACAACACAGCATTTGGCCTCATTGGCATGTTTTTTACCAAGTCATATGCCTCAGTCAAACATCCACTTCGCCCAAGTAGGTCTACCATACATCCATAATGCTCAAGCTTTGGCAGAATTTTGTGCTTGACCGTCATCAACGAGAACAACTGCCGGCCTTTCTGTAACAGTCCTGCATGGACACAACAGGTTAAAGCCCCTACATAACTAGAATCATTAGGCTTAATACCTTTACTGAGCATTTCTTCAAACAAATCAGCACCAAGCTCGCCTTTCCCATTAAAAGCAAGACCTGAGATTAGGGTGTTCCAGGATATCACATTTTTCCGAGGCATTTCACAGAAGACCTGATGAGCTGTTTCCAAGTCTCCACATTTGCAATAGAAACTCACTATCGAGTTACCCACTGTGATGAAATCTCGAAAGAGTCCACTTGATTTAGCATATGAGTGCAACCTATTCCCAACATCAAAAGCACCCAAACGACCACATACAGGTAGAACAGAAACCACAGTAGCCTCATCTGGCTCAAAACAACCATCAATTTCCATATCCCTGAACACCCCCAAGGCCTCCCTATCCCTCCCACTCTTCGCCAACGAAGATATCATCGAATTCCACGACACAATGCTCCGTTCCCTCATCTGCCTAAACAACAACAACCCCATATCAATATCCCCCATCTTACAGAACCCACGAATCATCAAATTCCAAATGATCACATCCCTATGCGGCATTTCATCGAACACCTTCTTTGCATCCTCCATCTTCTCACAATTCGCATAAAACTCAACAATCCCAATCCTCACAGCATTACGCCGCTCAAACCCAAGTTTCATAATCTCACCATGAACAAATTTCCCAACCTTTGAATCACGGATATTACAACAAGACTTAATCAAAGGCGCAAATGTAAATTCATTGGGCAAAACCCCATCATTTTTCATAAGAGAAAAAAGAGATAAAGACTTCTCAAATGGCCCAGAAACAGAGTAACCCTTGATCATAGAATTAAAAAGGAGAAGACCAGGGAACTGGGTTTGCTGAAATACAAGCTCAGCGTACCGCATTTTGCCATTGGCCCGACAAACGGCAACGAAATGAGAGAGAACTTGATTTGATTGGTGGAGCTGGTGGCGGAGGAAATGGGCGTGGATTTCGAGAAGGCGGGTTCGGGTTCTGCGGTCATGGAGAAGACTGAGGATCCGGCGCTCCACTTCTCTGCTCATTTTTGTGTGTTTGCTGTAGTGCTCAGCTGCTCACGACGTGTTTGATGAAATGACTGTCAGAGTTTAGATGAGAAATAATTTGGAAGTTATTTTTTTGGCGCCAACCAAAGTAAGCCTAACAAGTTTTTACCGTTTAAAAGGTACTCCGTAACAGTTATGGAGTACCACCTCCGTTTTGTTGAGTCTTACTCATTTAATGTAATTATGCAAATAAAAAAATAAAAAAGGACTTTTCTACATAATAACCCTCCTTATTTCGCTTTTTTACGTTGTGCCCCTTCACACACTGTAACGTACATGTAGTAAGTATACAGTAACCATGACGTTAACAAATTCCGTTAGTAGGACCCACTTTCCCTTTATTTATATTTTTTTATCAATTTGCGTGTTGATAAATGTTCTGTTTAAGGTTTTGTGGACTATTTTGGTCCTTAAGGGTCCAAATTGAGCTCAGCTTTGACAATAAAATAACGTAAATGTCTCGTGTTACGTATTAAAAACGTAAACACGCAAATCGAGACATTTTTAATACGCAACACGATGCATTTATGTTATTTTTTTGCCAAATCTGAACTCAATTTGGTACCTTAAGGACCAATATAGCACCCAAAACCTATAATAGAACATTTTCCAACACGCAAATCAATAAAAAAATATTAAAAAATGAATAGTGGAACCCACTAACGGAATTTGTTAACGGCGAGATAACGGTAAGGTTACTTTATAGTAACTAAATGTACCTGCGGGTTACAGTGTAAAAAGTGATATATGGAGGGGCACAACGTAGAAAAGTGAAATAAGAAGGGTTATTACGTAGAAAAACCCAAAAAAAAAAAGGATTTGTTAAACATCGCCCGCAAATTACCATATAAAGCCCACAAATATGACTTGGTGTGACAATTATGCCCATTTTCTAAAATTGAACAAATCTCGATTTAAAAAATGTGGAGCCGTACTGGTTCGCCGGGGTAGACCGGAGGGCAGGCCGGAGATGCGGGGGACGTCGGAGGTACGTCGTCGTCGACGGAAAACGAGGTAAGTTACCGTTAAAATTCACGGTTTACCGTAGCAGTGGCTCCGGCGCCTAGGATGGACGCCTTTACCGTAGCATGGACGTCCAAGCCAGACGCCAGAACCACCACACCGGCGTCCAACCCAGACGCCCAGACCACCAGACAGGCGTCCTGGCCAGGCGCCAGTCCATTGGCTGAGGCGGCCCTGCTAGGCGCAAGTCCAGTGGCTGTGGCGGCCCTGGCAGACGCCACCCTTTTTAATTTATTTTTTTTTTTCTTTTTTGATTTTGTTGTTTTTTTTTTTTAAATCGAAAATGATTTTTTTTTAAAATTTGAAATGGGTTTTTTTTAAATTAATTTTGAAAATTCGAAATAGGTTTTTTTAAAATTAAGTTTGAAAATTCGAAATGGTATTTTTTTTAAATTAAGTTTGAAAATTCGAAATGGGTTTTTTTAAAAATTAAGTTTGATTGTTGAGAAAGGTTTTTTTTTTTAAATTAAGTTTGACAATTCGAAATTGTATTAAAAAAAAATTGGAAATGGTTTTTTTTTTAATTTATTTCAAATTGAAAATTCAAAACGGTGTTTTTTTAAATTATGTTTAATAATTTAATGTTTTTATTTATGTAGTGAGTAGATTTGTGTTAATGTATACCAAAATATTTAATTGTTTATGTGACTTTTATAAATGATTGTGTTTAAAATTTGTATGTGTATGTGTATGAATAATATTATACATAATTATGTTTTTTTTTGTGTTAATTTTGTGTAAATATAGAAATTAAATGTATTATCCGTTAAATGTATTTGTTATAATATATAATTGATGCAGGATTATGGTGGAGACGGAAATGATTACAATGGGATATTTGGACATGATGTTCCATTCGAAGAAGCTCAACAAGCGATTGATTGGGCAAAACAGGTTGCAATTGCAGCTGGATTTTGCTTGGTAGTAGTAACTCATAAATTTCAACGGGATGGTAGAATGGATCGCATTTTGAGATGTGACCGTTATCGCAAAAGAGAAGAAAGAGATTTTCATACAGCCACTCGGTTTGATACAAAGCGGAAAGGTTGTGGGTGTGAGTTCAGAGTAAAGGTTCGACAACTACGGAGTCGTGACGGTTGGGAAGTGATTGGTTACTCTAAATGGGGGTATCACAACCATGAGATGATAGTATATGAAGAGGGTCATCGACAGCTGAGCGGCTTAAGTCCTGCTGCGAAACTAGTTGTGAAAGAAATGAGTGATGCTCAAGTCAAGCCTGCTAAAATATTAGCATCTGTGTTAGAGAAATTTCCAGAAGACCATCCAAACCGAAGACACATCTACAACGTCAGACAGCAACTCAGGTTTGAACGGTCAGAGGAAAGGAACCCTATACAGCAGCTGCTACACCAGTCACAATCACGTGGTTACCTGTTCTGGTTTGATTCTAATGAAGATACGGCGGAGGTGACTCATCTTTTCCTTGTGCATCCTGATTGTGGTGATATGATCAAGTCTTGGCCATTTGTGATTTTGATCGACTCAACGTACAAGACAAACAAGTACAAGTTCCCACTGGTTGAGATCATGGGGATGACTCCAACGAACCAGAACTTTTTGATTGGTCATGCAATCATCAAGGATGAGACGGCTCCAAGTTATTATTGGGTCTTGGAGAAGCTGAGAAACTACATCGGGCCTAATGTTCATCCAGCAGCCATCGTCAGTGACTGTGAGGGAGGTCTCTTTGCCCCCATAGCAGAGCTGTTTCCAGAATCGAAGCACTTATTGTGCACATGGCACATCAACAACTGCGTGAAAGTGAAAGCCTACAACCTTTTCAACAAGAATTTGGAAATGGCAGAGAGATTGGTGAATGTAAGTGGCGGAAGATCCTACAGGCTACCACAGAGGAAGCGTACGAGCGAGAATTGGCTAACTTCAAGGATTCGTACCAGTGGTGTCCGGCACTGGTGGACTATGTGATGCAGCAATGGGTCCCTCACAGGGAAAAGTTTGTCATAGAGCTACCAAGGACTGGATTGATTCATCGACCGCTGCTTCGGATACTTTGTTTGATAGACTTAACAAGTCAATTGAAACTCAGAAGAACGGCATCAGGAACTCTCTAGAGGACTCAGACGACGACATGGTACGATGTATAGCCATTTCATATTTAAGATTCTCCATGGTCGTGTGTCGCACTACTGCTTGGGGTTGATTCTCACTGAGCTGAACAGGATGAGGGACTTGGCTGACGAAGTGTATGCTCGGTGCGGGTGTGCTATTTCAGTAACTCATGGATTACCTTGCGCATGCACCATTCACCGCGTTATTACAGAAGAAAGGGCGTCATTACATGTTGATCAGGTTCATTCATTCTGGCGGACGCTCGTTATTGGTGAGCATGCAGATACTCAAACGGCCGACCGTGAACAGGAGGAGTTGGAGCAGTTTCGTTCGATGTACGACCGAGTGTCCTCCAGTCATCCTTCTATTATTCGTGACGCTACTCATGTACTTCATGACATGTTCCACACGTCTACCTTAGATTTTGAGGAACCCGAAGGAGTTGACCGTCCTCTAGGTCGACAACGGCGGAACAGGAGTGCGTTTGAGTATATCCGTGGTCTTGGTCGTGGTCGTGCTCGTGGTTGGACATCGTCATCTAGTCGTAGTCAATGTTCATCGTCTGTGAATATGCCCCTGAGAACTGGTACGTTTTGGTTTTTTACATTGCACATTGTTTATAAGGTTACTCCTGCCTTCTTAACTATGTTTAATTATATGGTGAATAGGAAGAAACGATGTTGATCAATTTCCGTACAAGGACAGGATACCTAACATCATCATGCCATACTTGGAAGGGTGGAATGATGTAGTCGGAGATGGTAACTGCGGATTCCGGGTCGTGGCTGATGTTTTTCAAATGGGCGAAGACAACTACGGTTTGGTGCGTCAGTTGATGTACAGCGAAATTGCCTCTAACCGAAATGTTTATCGTCATGTGTACCAGGATGACTTGGATGGCGCTCTGCGGCGTATCCGGTGGGGAGGTGGACCTTGCGGTCAAAATCATTATTTTGACGCGCCCCTAAATCTGTTTGCCGTTGCAAACATTTACAAGTGCGCAGTCATGCATTTCGGGCTGGGATTGCATACTCAAGCTTATTATCCTTGTACCACGGTTCTCCCTTGGCGTTCGCGTGAGACTGTCACCACACCGGTCAGAGAGGTAGCTATTGCGTTTCTTGGGTCGTCATACAGACATTTCATCCGACTAGACATGTCATCCGATTTTCCAGTGCCACCGATTATACCTCGGTGGTACACCATTCGCACAGTGAGCGTAGAGGGTTGGGATGCGCTGTATCATGACCGGATCCACGAATGGAACACCCTAGCTGCATTTTAGTTTTTCATGTTTACATTCTTCCTATGTAACCTTATTTGTACGTTGCTCTTTAAATGAGAACATTAATTTTTTATATTGTATTGCTTATTGCATTCTATATGTTGCATGGGTAAGTTGCGCGGATCCACGAACGGTTATGTCAAAATTTAAAAACAGCAATGATAATATGTCAAAGTTGAAAGCTAAAAGAACAATCTAAAATGTTACAAACTTAAAACATAATGTCCAATTTAATAAATTAAAACGATAATATGTAAAGTGCTCTATAAAAAAAATGACAAAACCATCAGTAATCCCTCCTCGACGCCGACTCCCAATGCGCAAGGGTCTGTTCCAGACTATCAACAACAGCTCTCACTGTTGCACTCATGCTGTCCTTCTCCAGAGAGAGTTTCTGTACGTCCTGCATTATCTTTCCCATCCACTGCATACAACAAAAAATAAAACATGAAATACAATAACAACATATAAAACTTAATTAAAAAACAACGATAAATATTTTATGAGACATACCGCTTCCATGGCAGTAGGCGGTGGCATATAATCATCATCGCTGTGGTCGAGATCTGCGATCAACCTCGGGTGCGAATACCGGTTGAACCATTCCATGTAGTAGTGGTCACACATGGGAGGAACCCCAGATGGCGGCATCTGCAACTCCGCAGTCCATAAGCGGGCCACCATCGGAAACTGGTCCCACGTCCCAGTCATGATATCCGGCCATTGCACGACGTAGTCCCTCGACGATGCAGGTCGGACCGCCTTCATCGGGCATGCCGGGGGAGGAGGGACAACTTGGACAAATCCAAGCTGGCGAAGACAACGCTGGGGCATGTACGCCTCGACGATCTCACGATACTGAATGAGTCCCGTGTACAGGGTCCTGGGTACCCTAACACTAGGGTTCGAGCCGAAAGGCATCCAGTTCACCTCCACATAGTTTTAAAATTTAATAACATGAATATAATAAGTGCATATAATAAAATGTAGAAATAATTTATAAACGTTACCTCTAAGGGGGACAGCCTGTCAAGCAATAACCATATCGATCGGAGGCGGTCTACGGACTTCTTCTCCGAGCGCGGACTCCACGTACAAGCACGCGGCATCCCCTCATCAATAGGAACCGGGTCACGATGTGGTCGCAATGCAGGAAAGTACTCGTATATCCAGGTCTGCAATAAAGTCAGACACCCAGTGATACCTGCCGCGTCAGCCCGACTCGCAAATGCTAGTTGGCGATACAAATACGCCAACGTAGCCGATCCCCAAGAAAACTGGCCTACACTGTCGGGGTCACACGCCTCTACTATGTCGCGTGGCCTGAGCTTGTTTCCGCCGCTCTTATCCGGAAACAAGGTACATCCGAGGAGTAGAAAAACATAAGCAGCTAGCTGTGCGTCGTGCGTCCTACGTGCACTGGGGTACAAACACCACTGCAACACGGATGCGATCTTCACACCGCCGTGTTCCCAAACACCAAGCGCCTCTGTGTACAGTGCAGCCCTGTCCACCGCCAACAACTCCGCCAGCAAATCTGCCTGATCCGCATCAACCACAGCACAAAGTCGTTTACCCTCAACACGAATCCCCAAAATGGCCTCGACGTCATGTAACATGATCGTCATCTCACCGAACAAAAGGTGGAAATATCCGGCTGCCATCGCTCAACGAAAGCCGTGATCAACGTACTGTCAATCTTATCGTGCATGGTGGCAGGAACGTGATTCACCCCAGTGCCCTCCAGTCGCTCGAACATCTCGCTCTCCGCCTGCCAAGCCTCAGCCCATGTACGCAAAAAGCTACAAGTCTTTTCCCGGGTATGACATTTCAACAACCCCGTAACTGAAGGCCTCTCCTGGTCCTCCCAAATACGGGTAGCTATGTGTCCTAGAAAGCTAGGAATCACACTCCCGTCAAAAGGCCCACCGGGCACCTCACTCCTAACAACCCAAGAATCATTAACGGCCCTCGACCGTTTCCTGCTTGCCCCAGATACAGTGGACGCAGATGATGTGCCAGATCTACTGACAAACCTATCACCCCTACCCTTACGCACCTCCACCATATGTGTCTCGTACATGTCATCAACCCTCTGACTGAATGGACCGTTATCATCATACGGTCCACTCCCATCGTCCACATCCTCATCCTCATATGCGTCCTCCTCCTGCTCCTCCTCATGGTCACCCTCCTCACCATCATCATCGTCATCGTCATCCTCATCCCGACGGTGGATCCGTTCTCTACGAGCCGAGGCCAAAATACCACGGGATCTAACATGTCTATGCCCCGACCTCTCCACTGAATAACTTCTACTAAGAAGCTCTACATTCTTCCCTGCACCATGACGACCCAGTGAATTCTACAAAAAATTTTAAAATATATAAACATACAAAAGTTTTTTAGAAAAATAAATAACTACCTATAGATACAAAATACCAACACTTCCAACTAATTAAACATAGAAAAATATTATACGGCATACACAAATACACACATAATACCCTAATATATTACAAAATTTATGATTTACAAAAAAAATGTATAAAAATTATTTCAAATAATTAAACATAAAAAATAAAAAACAAATATATTACACATACACAAATACACACATAATACCCTAATGTATTACACATTTTAAATTAAAAAAACAATTACACATTAACACAAACAATTTCCACATACTACATCAATTAAGGCATAAAAAATGTTTAAACATCAAACATAAAAAAAATAAAACATAAACACAAAAAAAAATCTGATTTTATAAAAATAAAATATACACGATTTATAAAAAAAACACAAATATTTTTAAAAAATAAAACACATTAACAAAAACAAATTTAATTTAAATAAAACTAAATTTCTGATTTTGCAAAATAAAAAAAAAAAAAGGGTCGGGCGCCTAGCCAGGACGCCCACCCACTGGCGGTGGCGCCAGCTCCGGCAGCCATAGCCAGTGGGCAAGCGCCTGAACTGGACGCCTACCCATAGGCACAGGCGCCAAATCTGGACGCCACAGCCAATGGGCTGGCTTCTGGTTTGGACGCCTGTCCGGTGGCTGGGCTTCCAAGCCAGACGCCACGCCACCGGCGTTGCCTGCCGGACCTAACGCGCTACTGTCGCCCTTTTTTTTAAAAAAAAAAATAATTAAATAATTACCTTGCCACCAGGTCGCCGCCTTTCCTCCGCCGTCGCCGCCGCCACCTCTTTCCCTTGCCGCCTCGACATTGTCGTAATTAATTTTTTTAAGAGAGGTAGATTTTCTGATTTTTTTTAGAGAGAAGTAGAGAGTTTTTTTTTTAAAAGGAAAAGGGCAATAAAGTCACTTCAACACATATTTGTGGGCTTTATATGGTAATTTGCGGGCGATGTTTAGCGATTTACAAAAAAAAAGCTAAAAATAGAGACTATATACGTGAGTACTTTTGTATTAAAGAAGAGAGAGAGTAAGAAATTTATTTTTCAATAAATGGCCCTACAAAGGAGGGTTGTTATGATAAAAAAAAATGAATAAACAAAACTTTGTAAAAAGAATAGTAAAAGTTAGTAGAAATTCGAAAAACTGATGAAATCGAAAAGTGGGGGTTAGACTTAGGAAAACGGAGGCAGTAATAGATCAAAGGGATTATTTAAAATTGCTAATAGGTCAATTAGGAAGAATATATTTTTAGCTCATTTGGATAACCTAACTAAGTTTCAATGGAACAACATTTATACTGTATGAGTTGCACGCTTTCCATTATGTATATGAGTTTATCGTATTTCTAATGCTCCAAAATTAATTAGATCTTATGAAGAGTGTTGAATTCAATATTCATTTTCAGAATGAACATTCATAAGGTGCATACAACAAAGATTGTATAAGGCATATAGGTCAATCTGTCAACTTGATATATTACAAGTACAAGATATTCCTTCTAAAGATAATCAATTGTTAACAATTGATTATAATTTGTTCATTACAAAAGTTTAAAAATTTCGTTCAGTTCAATTTAATACTTCCAAAACTTCAGTTTAATGAACTTTCAACAAAATAAATAAATAAATAAATAAATCTAATACTCTTTAGTCTTTCGTAAAGCAATACAATTAGTTGAAAAAGAACATTCTAAGATGATGTCTTTTTCATTATATACTTTTTTTTTTTTTTGAGGTGAAAGAGGGCAATATTTGTTATAATACTATCAAGGTCAGCCATAGAATAAAAATTTCCTTAAAACTCCACTGATATTACTATTCCTTGTATGAAACAATGAACAATTTGCTGCAACTTTTTCTGAAACCTCTAGTTCAAGAAGATTTTATCAGAAACATAAGATACAATGACTAAACTAACAGCAACAGAAGTTAGCGGTGGTCAATCCCTACGCTACGCTACAGAGAAAATACAGAAAAATGGATCATTCAACCTTCTCATTTTTTGGAAGAACCAAAACCACCAAATCCCATCATAGCAGCCACTTCAGTATCTATCTCAGGCTCCTCCACAACAGCCTTCTCTTTCTGGTACAAGAAAGCAACCGTTAATGAATTCAAAGTTGTAACAATAGAACTCCATGAAGAGATAAAAGAGAGAAAATCACATAAATTAATTTCATTGTACAAACCTTCTTTTCTTTCTTTCTCTCCCGACGCTGACGTTTTATCTCCTCCTCCTCTTGTTGCTGCTTTAATATTCTTTCGTCAAGATCTGAGTGAAAAAGGCACCACTTACGTCAGGATACAATAACATTAACTACCTCTTACATGATAGGCTACCAGTTAATATAAATACTAGTACAAGAACATTGCCAATCACACAAAAACAGTAATGTATTCTCACCTTGCTCTGAAAAACTGCCAGGCGTTTTTCGCTTTTTTAGAACCTCAAACCGTTGTCGTACCTGAGATTAATAAGGTAATATGCCATCAATCCAACACAGCAATTATAAGCAGCAAGTCCAACATGGAGTGTCTCAAAAATAAATTTGGGCCCCTTTACTTGAGTAGCTAAGTGAGGGAAAAGCTAAAGAACAGGCAATTCTACTTCACACCATTGCAACATACACAATTAGGATCCCACTTCATAAACTGCCCTTTCCAAACACATTATTTAGATTTACAAAATATATCTTCCAAACACAATTTCCTCAAACAACCTCCCCTCCCCTCTCCTAAATTGTGTAGGATCTAGTTGCACTCTACCACTCCATTTAAAAGGGATTTATTCAGAAATGTCAGCATATTCTAATATCGGGTCTGCTACACACATCAACATAAGAATGTGAGATGTGCCACTGATGACTAGCCAAAGATGACCAAATAGCATTTGATAGGATAGGAACCTTAACCTATATAACCAGAACAATGACCATAGGCAACTATTGGCAGTTGTCTGACAGGAAACGATTGAAATTATATGGGGCAGAGTAGTATGGATTAGGAGGTGATAAGCAAGCACTGAAGGAAGTTGCCAAAGTTCACAGACACTACCTTCAACATCCACATAAGAATAAAGAGGGCAGTTAGCAGCGGAATGGGGTGGATTGAATGGGAAAAAGGAGGGTGTCAGACTGTTCAACTGGAGGGGAGGAAAGAAACAATGAAGCAGAGGAGGGAGAAGGGGAATAGGATTTTAATACTTTTTAAACATAAAATTGAAAAAAATTAACGATGTAAGCAAATCTGTTAACTTTTAACGATATTTTGCAAGTTCAGGGTTACCCTAGGAAGCAGTATAAATTTTTAGAGCTGTATGAAAAAAAAATTAAAAAAAAATGGTCATACAGTTTAATTTTCCAAAAAAAAAAAAAAGCACAAGTTCAATTATTTCTTGACCACAATGCCCCAACAACTCTTTTTTCAAGGATTTATGCTCTTATACTCTTCCATGATAATGCAGTCATCATAAGTATCACTCTTTCACAATATATAAGATTCTTCCTAATCCAAGATATTGAACACTCAAATTACAAAACAGAGCGATTAGTATCAAAGCTTACCTGATCCAGAGTTGCTCGCTCTGATCGCATAGACATACCCAAAGCCCTTTGATCTGATATAAGCAAATTCATGATGAGGGTGAATCAAAGTCCCATGTGAAAGTAAACAAAAAGGCAATAAAAGAAGCAGCTGGAGAGTACACACACACACGCTTACACTCACACACACACACACACACACACACACACTCTTACACACACACACGAGAGAGAGAGAGAGAGAGAGAGAGAGAGAGAGAGAGAGAGAGATCAGCAGATCCCCTAGTAAAGCTTACGTTTTTTGCCATTGATGTGGTCCAAGTAATTTGCAGAATCCTTTACCACACATTCACAAACTGAACAAAAGTAACCAGCCTGCAATAAGGAAACTTTAGTGAGCACACAAAAACCACTAGAATTAAGACCTTGATATATTAACTGGATAAACCACCATCCAATTATGTTCGAACTGAGCAGTTACTCATGATATATTGATCACACTCAGATTTGCATCAACATGAAGAGGCAAACACTCGCTCACCCCTATGAAAGTGCTGATAAAGAAACAGACAGAACATAACTTCAACAAGATTTGCACTCAGGAATCCAGCATAGAGAAGCCTAAAGCATGTATACTTTCTATATATGTCCATCTTTCCAACAATTTTTCACCTGAATTAAGCTAACGAAAAAGTTGGAAACAGCAGCCAGCATGCAAAGGAGATTGGTAAAAAGTACCAACCCCAGCCAAAAGACTTATCAACTACAAAGGAACTGGTTTTTTGATTAAGTATACGAAGTGCCAACAGGAAGAGAGAGGAAACATAAAGTCTCCAGTTGGGTTAAGAAAAATTACAGTGAAATGCACCTACAAACACCAACAATGAGCAAGCTCTTACTTCTTATATAACACTGCCTAGGAAATGGATGACATCACCACTCCCTCAAAAAAGAAATGGAAGTTAAAAACAGGAAATGCGGGAACCTACCTAATATAGTCAACTTTTGGAGCTAATTACCTACTATAATTCTATTTAAAAGCAACTACCTTATAACAAGCTATTTGGTGTTGGTAGGTAGCACTTCCAACTAGTGGAAGACGTTAGATATTTCGTCAAAAGGGCCCACTTTCGTAGCTTTCCTCCCTCTCCCCACCTTTCTTCAATTCCATTTTCATATTTTCCACATAATAGATCCCTTGCCCTTAATTCTCCCCGCCTTCACCGATCCAAGCAACGGAATTCCCTACTAAGACTATGAATTACCAAAGGTTTGAGACAGTATTAAGTAATTAATTCTAACTACTTGTGGAATTATTGTCAGTTGCCAGACTAGGGTTTTCAACAATTCGGGAGTAACTGATTATCGTTCAAAAAGGTTGAGGGTGATAACACTATGTTTACTTCAAAAATTTGGATATTTGGCATTAGCACATAATTGACTTCCTTGTTTACTCTCCACTTAATTGTTATATTTTCAGTCTAGGGTTTTCCTTTAAAAACAAAGTGTTGTACAATGTTCAGATAACCAATTGTTTCTACTTTACCCCCATTTATAAATTTTCTTGATACTTCCCAATCCAGGAGCCAATCCTAAATTGAAGGCAATATTCAGCCAAGCCATCCACACACATCTACTTTGTCCAAAGGCAACTTGAATGAAACGAATGGACCCGCAGGAGGCATAAAAGGAGAGCCAAGCATGCTGAGCTCAGGACAGCAGGTCTTGCCTTCCCCAATCAATACAGAGATCTCAATCATCCAGTCATCCCACGATACTTCATCGGAAATAGCTTAATTGGAAAAGGATAGGCCTTGCCAAGGCTGAAATTGTTACGGAGAGATACTAATTCAAGCTCCAAACAAAAACTCTTAAGATTAATGCCAAGCTTTACACTAATCGAAGCCTTACACATTCAAATCCAGCTAAAAGAGAGACTCAAAAAACTGAAGCATCATTTAACCAACAAACGAAGATGTTACTTTAATTTGTTCGCCTAATTCCTCTCAATTATAAAAGGAAAATTTGTAGGGATATATGTCATATTTTGGAACAGCTACATAATAAATTTTCTTTAATAACTTCTACCTAATATCAAGTATTTGATTTTAGTAGCACTACCAAAAGATATCTTGTTGTCGATTGGCAGTGCTACTATGGCTTTCCAAGTCTAACTCTTAAACCACAACATAAATAAATGTTATTTGAAATGTGATCCAATTTCAATGGTGTTCAGTACTATAAGTCTGAATTTTGTAGTTGCCTGTACTGCTGTACATAACACACAGGACATTCCAACCAACTCGAGAAAGCAGAGAGACAAGATTCAGAAGAAAAAAAAAAACGCATTAATCTTATTGATACACCAATCTAAAATTCTAGAGGATGCCAAAAAAAATAAGTATATGCTAACACTACTCCAGGCAAGCAATTTAATAGCCCAATCTAAATTGCTTCCTCCACTCCCCTAGTCCTCTTACCCTTCCCTACCCTCCCCACACACCCCTAGTCCCCTAGATCAATCAACAAAAAACATGCCCAGAGCATATAACAGAACATAACTGAACCCAGAAGCAGAACCCAGAGAGAGAGAGAGAGAGAGAATATACCTGCTGGCTAAGTGGTGCTATTGGAGTGACAACCTGCAAAAAAGCATTACGAGAGTCAGCATTAGAAAAAGAAGATGTAAAAAATAGCCTTACATGTTTCTTACGAATAAATTAGGAACTTCAGTTGAATACTTATAGCAGTAAGTTTCAGATGTAATGTATACTGCATACAACTACTCATTATTTGGCCGGGGATAAGTCCCTAAAGACTCGCATTAGGTAATTTTCTAGCATTGTAAAGATATTCAACTTGGTTCGGAAAGTACAAAAATCAAACCCATTCATATATTTGTATTGGACGGCCAAGGATATGAGATGGGGTACTTTTTCCATGGTCCAATGTCAATAGCATAAACTATGATTCACTGACCCATAATAAAATTTCACGCACACATACATGTTTTTACAGGAAAGTAAAAAGTCATGAGGCCTAGCTGGAAATAGCAAATAAAGACTTTTAATAATATTATACTTGAAAAGAAACTACATCCAACAAGAAAACTGTGTTGAACATACTCTACATAAATTAATAATTCTAATAGTTTTCAGATTCATACCACCAAATAAAGAATAAAATATCAGAAAATGAAAAAACACTTATTTAAAGAAACTCTTTTATGTAACAGCAAGATTAACCAATTTCCCAAGCGTAGAAGTCCCACATTCATATCCATTTGCATCTTTACTACCTAATTTTATCATCGAGTCCAATCCCCCTGCCTCCTAACTCCTAAGTCCTCTTTCTCAAAGTCACAATTTACATATATCGTTTTCCTTTCTCCAATTGTTCTCTACTGTTGTTTTATAGGGTAAAGAAGAAGGATCTTCATATGGTTTTTATTGATCTAGAGAAGGCATATGACAAGATGCAAAGAGAGGTACTTTGGTGGGGCAATGTTGAAGAAAGGTATCCCACGAAGGTACGTGGACCTGGTTAAGGATATGTATCGGGATGTGTCATCAAATGTGAGGACATGTGGAGGGTTGACAAAAGATTTCCCTATTACAATCGGATTGCATCGAGGGTCTACATTAAGCCCTTTTCTTTTTGCAACGGTTCTAGATGAAGTAACTAGACCAATTCAAGATGAGGTTTCATGGTTTATGTTGTTCGCGGATGATATCGTTTTGGTGGATGAAACTAAGGATGGGGTTAATGCCAAGTTAGAGCAATGGAGACAAAGGTTGGAATCCAGAGAGTTTAAGCTAAATCAGAGTAAGACCGAATATTTGGTATGTTACTTTGGTACTTAGAGGGGGACAAGCAATGAAGTGGTGAGTTTGGATGGAAATGATTTGACCATGAGTGATTGTTTTAAGAATCTTGGGTCGATCATCTAGAACAATGGTGACATTGATCAAGACGTGGCCACAGGATTAAGTCGGGGTGGTTTAAATGGAGAGCGGCCACGGGAGTGTTATGTGACCGAAGCATTCTCTTATAATTGAAGGGAAAATTCTATAGGACTGGCATGTGTTGCTCTATGGGACAGAATGTTGGGTTTCTAAGAAGAAGCACATTAAAAAGATGAAGGTTACGGAAATGCGCATGTTAAGGTGGATGTGTGGGAACACTCTAAGAGATAGAATCAGAAATGAGGTTATTCTCAAGAAAGTAGGTGTGGCAAGCATTGCTGATAAAATAAGGGAAAATCGCTTACGTTGGTTTGGGCAAGTAAGACGGAGACCCGAGGGTGCACCAGTTCGAAGAGTGGAAGAGTGGGACCATGGAGGGGTTAAGCGAAGGAGAGGGAGACCGAAAATGACTTGGTTGGAAGGAGTTAGGAAGGATATGAAGTATATGGATTTACATGAGAATGAAGCATTGGATCGTAAGGGATGGAGGAGGAAGATTTATGTCGATGACTACACGGATAATCAAATTTGGTTCATGTTAACCGACCCCACTAATGGGATTAAGGCTTTGATTGATTGATTGTTTGTTGTTTTCCAATGAATTGATAAAATATCAACTACAATAACCCAATATTAAACTCTTCACAACAAGTCTAGGGAGGTCAGATATATGAAGCCTTACCCCCACCAAATAGTCAAAAATTGAGATTTGGTTCAAAAATTACTAAGTCTACGTGTGTTTGCGCTTCAGAGAACACAAACTTACATGATACAAACATAGAGAAGTTCCAGCCATGACAGTTCTAAAAGAAAGAGATAGTCATCTTAAAAAACAAGTGGTTTACGACTAAACACAATAGATTAAATCTTTTCTCCCAGTCAGATCACAGTAAACTAGCTTAAACTAGCTTACATGCAGCCCAGGCCCCAGTCTAATCACTGCCAGTAGGAGCTAATACAGCTCCATAAATGGAAAAAACTCAAACAGCAGGACAGGTTGACTGCAAGGATGCACAACCCAAAATATGATCTACCTTCTATTGATACTATAAAACAGTACTCATCTATAAGTCAATTTTTTCTCAAAAATAAGAAAAGCATAACGTTACCAAAAGTTTAGAAGATCTCGTCAAGTAGTTGCCACAAAACAATATCTAAGACCAAAAGACAGTAGATCCCTATTGGCTAGACCATTAAACAACAGGCAGAATCACTAGCACAAAGTCCATCAAATTTCATATTTGCACCATATTACATGAAAATACAGCTAGGATTAAACCACATGTGAGGCTATAATAAGTCAATGATCATAGTGCATAACATGACAACCCCAAACAACACCAAGCTATTCATCTGTTTGTCCCACTAGCCAAAACACTACACCTAAAAACCATAACATCAGCAACGCCATTGAATTCAACGAACAGCCACAAATGCACCAATTAAAACTGGCAAAAGCGGGCAAATATGCTGACCTGGGTCTTCCCCAAACGAGACTCGAGATCAACTTCATAATCCCTATGCTTCAATGGCTGCCTCTGCACTGGAGGTCCTTTTGCTGCACATACACGTTCAATAATTTAAGCATTATTCCATTCCAAAATCATAATATTTTATACCAATAAATCAAATTAAAGAAAACGTTCAGCTTACATTTAGATTTCGACCTTCCATCTTTTTCCTGTATCAAAATTCCACCAAAATAACAAAAATTCAGAAACAATAAATCAAACAATTAAATTAAATTAAATTCATGAAATAATTACTGAAAAATTGAACTCCCAAAACCTTTTCTTCTCGCTCCCGAGCTCGCTGCAAAAACTCTTCACGATCGAACTTCCTTCTAAAAGTGTTATCAACTCCAGCTGCCTGCATAATTCCACCCACAAAAAACTCACCAATCAATCAATTTTTTTATATAACATAAACAATTCCCAGTAACAATTTAAATTCTTCTAAATTTATAAATTTGAAAACAAATACAACAATTTCAGTAGTATCATAGCATTAATCCCAATGTCGGGGAAGGCTAGATGAACCAAGAATTAATTTCATGTACTCGTAAAAATTGAAAAATAATGCAAAGAATTAGATTGGTGATTTTAAATACTTACTTGATCATTGGATTGAGACATATTGGGATTTAGGAACTATCAATTAAAAACCCTAATTTAGTTTTACAGTAGAAAAAAAATTAATTAAATTATATAAAAAGAAGATTGGAGAGAAGTACTGGAATTTGAATAAATTGTGAGAATTCGAAAGGTGAAATTTGAGAGTTATATTTTGTTAATCTACTGTAGTGTGTAATTTAAAATATGCAGGCATTGAAGAATATGAACTCTTTTCTTGAGTTCGTACCAAGGTTAAATATTTTCTGACAAGATAAATCAACTTTAAAAATAATTAATTTAATTTCGAATCAGGGGTGCAAAATGGGTGTTTGGTCTAGTGGTATGATTCTCGCTTCGGGTGATTCTCGCTTCGGTTGCGTGAGGTCGTGAGTTCCATTCTCGCAACACACCCTTAAATACTTCTAAAATCTAAATAAACTAATTCATTTCTTTTTAAAAGTAATTGCTTCTAAATGAACAAATTCTCGTTTTTTTTTTTTTAAGTATATACTACCTATTGAGATAAATCTCATAAGAGATATGATTTTCATTCATAAAATCACAAAATGATGGTTAATATAAAAGTATGTATTATTGTAAAGATTTAGAAAATTCAACAAAAACACAGAAGTGCTATTAATTTTAAAAATGAGAGCTTGGTGAATGTTCTTGTGTTGTACTTGTACGTTATTGTTAAAATGCATGTATCCCCATAATAATACTATAACTTTAACATTTGGTAAAAATGTGTGTTAACTTGATTTCAACATAGTATAGTCGTGTGGGTTTTATTTATTGATTACATAGAGCTTTATTCTATCTAAATCTTGAACTCATTGAGAATCTATATCTACTTAAAACAAAGGTTCTCCAGAATTTCCAAGGAAATCTTTGGCAAAGGACCTCGAGGTCGATAAAAATGGGTATATTAAGTACTCATGTGAGTATTGTTCGCATTGTCTCACGTCAATACATATGCTAAAACTCTTATAACCTAATCTAAGTAGGCTACAATTTTGTTTTGCCAGATGTTTTAAAGATGAAGCATTTTTTTAAACTTGTTTTTAAGGATGAGGCCGCACTTGTGTGTTTATTGGTGAGTTTTAATTCTCCTCTTGCAAGATGTTTAGGGTTTAGGCTCCTCTTTTGGCATTAATTGCTCGGTTACAAGCTCTAATCATCGTGACTTTAGGAACAAGATGACAAAAAAAACATTTTAACTAATTAACAAGTATGTCTATCACTAGGTTCCATAGCTTCATATTGAATTTATCTAGACCGATCTCAGACACATTACAATATTACATACATGACGCTTTTGGAAATCCATTATTACTTCTACATTGTGATATATTTTCTTCATTCTAATAATATTGTAACAAGGATGAAAATCGCATCTAGCACACATTTTATATGTTACATATCTATAATTGTATAAGATTGAAAATCATAAAAACTTAATATTATGAGATGATTCTAACAAGACCACATATAACTATATTTTTATATAAGCAAATAAGAGTGATAAATACTCCCTACGTCTTTTTATTAAAGACCTGTATTCCTTTTTTGGCAAATCAAAATTAAAAACCTATTTCTATCTCAAGATTGTACTATTTGAGAATATTCTCCACTTTTTGATGAGTTGTCATCACTTTTTTAAATTGTACTATTTGGGAATATTCTCTATTTTTTGATGAGTTGTCATCACTTTTTTGTATTAATAATGACTTTTTATACTTCCTCCGTTTTTTTTTATCGCATCACTTACTACTTTAGGAAGTTTACTTATTATTGCATCATTTCCTTTTTAGGATAAAAAATATCTATGTTCACACTGCAAATACCCAATATACCCTTACTTTTTCATACTTACTTTTTATTTTATCTTACATTACATGGACAATTTTGTATTTTTACGTTTCTCTCTCTTACTTTTTTCCACTACCAAATTTTGCCTCCAAAACCCTATAATGCAATAAAAAAAAACGGAGGAAGTATCAATTTCGAACACTTTCTCTCCTCCTCTATCCAATAATTCTCAACCACTTTTTTTTTTTTTTTTTTTTGCAAAGTTTAATTATTGCAATACTTTGTATTACTCGAACGTATGACGGTTATTTATCCCGAGCATGCAACAAACTCACTTACACACCACCTAATGCCGTCATGGCACGTGGCATCATTCAATTAGTTGAATCATCATATTTCGTGTCATTCGTTGCCACATCAGACATACTACGAGATTAAGACACAGCTAAAAATAACTTCAAACGATCAAGCCCCAAATTTCAAAGGTGTTTATAAAAGGACCAACGCTCAACTGCTTCACCTTTCTGGTTATTTTTTTTTTTCAGAAGAAAACTCAAAAATGGCGAAATCTCAGATCTGCTTCTTCGTCGGAACCCTAGCTTTGCTCCTCGTTTCATCGGCTTTTGCCGACGATGTCGTCGTTTTGACAGAGGAGAACTTCGATAAGGAGGTTGGTCAAGATCGTGGTGCTCTCGTTGAATTTTACGCTCCTTGGTAACAATTCATTTTTTTATCTCTATAATTTTCTTCCGATTTTGTTGTAATAATCGTTTTCAGCTCAAATTTTCTCAATTTTAGTATTTTTTAATTCGGTTTTTGATTGATCTTTGATTTTAGATGATTATTTGTTGAAATACTAGATCTGATTGTTTGATTAGTTATCGTATTTGGAAATGATGAAATGCGGTTTAGTTTTTGGTTGATTTTGGAACTCGTATTGTTTCCTGATGATTTCTATCAAGTGTGTGACTGTGAAATGGAGAAAATGTTAGCTGAAGAGGTGTACGATGTTTTTGAAAATTCCGCCATTTAAAAATTAGAGAATTGATTGCGTTTATTATAAATGTAACAAAATATTGCACGTTGAATGGAAGGATTAGAAGTGCTGAGTCAACGTTGTCTTTTTCCAATGAAATAATAATTGAGATAGATTATTTGCGCACAATTATAATGGTATTCGAAAGTTTGTATTATTAGTTCACACTTCTAAATGATCCTTAGGAATGTATGGCACTTTTGTTGAACCGATGACCAATGGATATAATTCGGTTTAATTGATGGTTCATTGGAAAGTTGATGGTTCATGTTGAAAGCAAAATAGCAAAGATGATATGTTTTAATTAGTTGAATAGAAATGAAATTCAATGATTACATGGACAAAAGAGCATGATAATGGCCCATCAGTCACCAATATTAGAATTTAGAAATGACGTATCATTTATTTTTATTCTAATTATGTAGCGTACTTAGTTTATTATATGTCATATGTCATGCATATATTTTTAGAAAAGAAACTTGGAATATCACAGATATATTTATAGCTTCAAAGCTTCATTCTGTTTGCCTCCAGTCTTAAGACTCTTAACAAGTGGGTATTTTCTACATGACTAAAATTATGTATTTTGCGACATCTTGTTCTTGTCTTCTTGATGCTCTTCAATGAGTGGGTGTTTAAATTTAACATAGCATGCTTTGTGAGTTTGAGACACTTTGAGTTGCATATTTTGTCGACTTATGTTTCCAAATTTGCTTATCTATCGTCTACTTAGTTTAGTACTATTTCAGGTCATATGAAAGAAGTGGAGAGGCATATCTTCCTTTACAGTTCTTGGTGTTTCATTTTATTTTTGATCTAATTACTACTCATGGGAATCACGACCCAAGTTACTGGCTAGTGGCTACCATAGTTCATGGTGCCAAAGTGCATATCTAACCATTGTTACACATGAAAGTAGGATTCAAATTACTAAATGACTGTATATTCTACAGGTGTGGTCACTGTAAGAAGCTCGCCCCAGAGTTTGAAAAGCTCGGTGCAAGTTTCAAAAAGGCCAAATCTGTTTTGATTGGAAAGGTTAGTTATGCATGTTGTTGGTCTTTTTGCCATAAGTTTATCTTGATGAGAGTATATTGGATTACCAGATGAAGGATTGATGTTCATACGATAATCTAACCGGAGAAATGACGGGCTATGCTTATATTGATTGTTTGATACATGCTCCTTAGAATGATATTTTTATTGTTGTTGCTGGGGAGGGAGGGGGTGAAGCTTGCTCGGCTGTTGCTGCTACTTTTACATCCACATAAAGTATCTAAATTAAGTGATTTTGGGAATGCAGAATTAAAGCTGATACGTGATTTTCCTGATAGATTGGTGATTGAATATACCGCCTATGGGCTATGGTAAAATTGTGAGACTTGTGAAATAGGAGAACATTAGATCCAATTTTTCCTTCATTTTTTCTGATTAGTACTTGTGAACTCAAGGTGTTTAGATTAGATTAAGCTGTTCTACTGAACTTGAATTTTGAGACTTCATTTAATCTGTGCTGAATGAACAATCGTAGTTTTTCTTTAGCATCATCTCTTCAATGTTTCCGTTGATTGGTGTCGGGAATACATTCTTTTTAACTAAATATTTAATTTCTCTGCAGGTGGATTGTGATGAGCACAAAAGCCTGTGCAGCAAATATGATGTTTCAGGATACCCCACAATTAAGTGGTTTCCAAAAGGATCCTTGGAACCCAAGAAGTGAGTTTGTACATCTCTGTAGTCTGTACTATCACCTGAATGCTGTTTATCTTTGCTATGTAATGGTTGAATGCTTTGTGTGCAAGTATCGTTATTTATCTGTAAATGTTCTCTGTATGCAGATATGAAGGTGCACGTACAGCTGAGGCACTTGCTGAGTATGTTAACTCTGAAGGAGGTATGTTGCAACTTGATTAGTGATTCTCTTAAATAATGTGAATTGTTTTTTGATTTAGTGGTTGTTAATTGAATTGTTTATTATAGTAGTTGCAGACTTCTTTGGACTATATGTAGATTACCTTAATTCCTTATCATATCTTTTGTTTCATGGAGGACCTTTGCCTTATACAGAGTACTATCGAGCAATAAAATGAAATTAATTTGACCTATTAGTTTTCAAAATACTCTTTGTTGCTCCATCACTATTACAACTTGATGTCAACTTCTGCTTATATATCCTATGTGCAAAGCACTGAGTACTTTGCTATTGTCTTCCTGTAGTAGGTGTTAGAGTAGTTCTGAGACTGGGAAGGCATTTTTGTAGGAAACATAGATTTTGTAGTTTGAATTCATTACAACTCCCTCACCAGGTGGAATTTCAATCTATGAAACCCTTGAATACTCTCTAACAGATGCCCGTTCGACCTAATCATACTGTGTTGATTTTTTTATTTATTTTTTATTATTGCATGACGTGATGGAAAGTGGCTACTAAAAGACATCCCCTACCCATCCCCATTTTCCCAAAAAGTGAAATGGAAAAGAAAAAAAAAAAAAAAATCTTCTGCGCACTTTTTATTATGCTGAGTATTCTCCTTCCTATGAAGTTGATGAGCTTTAGTTGTCATGTAACAAACTAATAATAGCTATTACTACCTATCCATCCAATATTCATGTAATGGTGTTTCGGTTCTAAGTCTCTCCATGTTAATTGATGACTGTTATTGTCACGGTCATTTAGTAACTCTTATTTTTTTGCAAATTAAAGCATTCCTACTTTGACAAGTCAATTATTAATATAGTTTCCTCGTATATCAGTAAAAAAGAACATTGTTAAAAGTCTAGAAGACCATTATCAGGTGCATGTTATCTGTACATCTGATTTCTCTTTTCTTCTGTGTTGATTTATTTGCTTTTATCAGGGACCAATGTGAAGATTGCTACTACGCCTTCAAATGTGGTGGTACTATCTACAGATAACTTTGATGAAGTTGTCATGGATAAATCAAAAGATGTTCTTGTTGAGTTCTATGCCCCATGGTTAGTTATATGCTTTGTTTACTGTACTTCACACATTCCACATATATCTCTGACATTGATTGGCTACTGCTTGAACTAATTTATGAGATTTAGTTTTGGTTAATTTAAATTGATTCTGAAGTGATTTCTATTGGTATAATATTATAACTCCATCTCATATATGCTTATGCTGTTTCTCAGGTGTGGTCACTGCAAGGCATTGGCTCCTGTAAGTGAAAAAGTTGCTTTCACTTTATTTTTTTAGTGGGTGCATTACCAGTTTATATGATTATTGAGCCTGCTATCTTGCCATGTTGTAGACTTACGAAAAGGTTGCTACTGCATTTAAATCGGAAGATGTGGTGATTGCAAGCCTTGATGCTGACAAATACAAAGATTTGGGAGAGAAGTTCGTTCACTTTTCTCTTGGGCCGTTGGCCATCTGATATTTCATTGTGTTCTGGATTTTGGTTACTGTAACTTGCTTAAAGATTGCATGTCTAACTGTCTTGAACTTCGTTTACTTTATTTGTCAGATATGGCATAAGTGGCTTCCCAACTTTGAAATTCTTCCCCAAGAGCAACAAGGATGGTGAAGATTACGATGGTGGTCGAGATTTGGAGGACTTTGTTAGTTTTATCAATGAGAAGTGTGGCACCAGCCGTGACAGTAAGGGCCAACTTACCACACAGGTGATGTGCTTCACTATTAGTTCTTATAAATTTGCAAGTGATAGAGAGACCCAGGAAAGAATCCCTTTAATCCGACACTGCTCTCCAAAAATTAGGCTGGTATCATTGCATCCTTGGAAAACCTGGTGAAGGAATTTGTAAGTGCAACCGCTGATGAGAAGAAGGCTGTCTTTAACAAATTGGAGGAAGAAGTTGGGAAGCTTGAAGGCTCCGCGGCAAGGTAGAAGAATATTTCAGTTTTATTTTATTTTATTCTCTTTATCTTTTGAAAATGGGGAAGAGAAGTTAAATAAATCTCTTTAAGGAATGGTTGCGTGCATCAGTGCATGTTATATTGGATTGTGTCTGATTTCTTTTTTATTTTTTATTTTCCAGGTACGGAAAGATCTATACTAAGGCTGCCAAGAGCTCCTTGGAAAAGGGTGCCGACTATGCTACAAAGGAAATCCAGAGACTTGAGCGCATTCTTAGCAAGGTAACCATATTATGGCTATGACTGTCTGTTAGAGTCTAAAATCTAAATTTTGTGCAAGCTGTAGTTGAAGTTGGCAATTTGTGTTTGGTACTTGATCAATTCTGGTATCCTTGCTTTTAGGTTGCTTAAGCATCAATTTCAATTAAAAAAATTACTACCTCTGTCCTAGAATAATTGGCCATTTGTCTATTTTGGTCATTACAAATAAAAGGCCGCGTTCTGAATAGTATGATAAGTTTTGAATTTTCTATGATTATGCTATCGCTTTTAAAGATACCCTTATAAGAATTACATAGAAAGACTTATTTGGTATGGCAGAGATGTAAAAAGTAAAATATTAGAGAGAATGGCTTTAGTAGTTGCTCACTTGTTACACTAAAAGTATAGCGGTTTCTGGAAAGCATGGTAACTGTAATGTGCATTAATATGGTGTATTGGCTTCAATTGAATGTTTCTATTAACATGTTAAGATATAGCATTCCTTTGTGATTTTGGTCTGAGAATGAAAATATAATCTGTTCTGCTGTCTACTTCGGCTTCACAATTAGTAGGTACAATCAATTAGCAATTACCATGAAAAATTAAGCTAGTATGTATATATATCATATTCATGGAGATAGTAGGCATCCATGTCTCCTTTTAGTGACACGCATGGAATGGAGAGGTCAGGGGATTATGGAGTCTAGGTGTTAAAGAAAATGAGGTAGTAGAAGTTGAAGACTTGAAGCAGGGAGGAATTGGAGTACTATTATAAGTTTCGGCCGGTGTACTCTTATTATGTATCCCCTTATTTATTACCCGTCAATTCATTCCCTATACTCCAAGTAGAATATATTGTATTCATCTGCTGTATTCAATTTTCTGCCATGACCGAAGAGAGTTACTGTTATTTGTGTAATGTTTCTGCTGACATGACTGAGGATTGACAAAGCCTTACTCTGATGAGAGGGCAATTAATGATTTTACTTGAATGAAAATATCTACTGGTTATGATCATTAGATTATAAAAGGATATAAATAAAGTCATGTGCAATAGCATATGTATTGTTCTTTTCCCTGAGAGAGCCTGTTCTGTTTTTGCTCATTTATTAAATGAGCAAATAACTCCGGGTGTACGGTACACCCGGGTGTATATAACAAATTCTATTTCTATGAGGGGTGGGGCAAAATACAATGAACGATCAATAACGTAGCTGTAAATTGAGGATTTTTATTTTCTTGCTCCATTGTCAACTTATGAAGTTGCGGAGTTTTTTTTTTTCCCGTGTCCTTAGAGTTGTGCCAGGGCCAATTTTAGCATTGTCCACACTTGATCTCTAGTAACTTTTGTTCCTTGTTTCATGCAGGCCATCAGCTCGGCAAAGTCTGATGAGTTCACTCTAAAGAAGAATATCTTGTCCCTTTTTGCCGCTTGATCAGCTGGCTATTACGTATGATGTTAGTTGAACATTCATACCCCGAGGGCTGATATTGCAGATACTATTTTCGCTTGGGGGAGAGGTTTATCAGTAGTGTTGATGGTGCACATTGTTTGCTGCACAGTTTTGCTCCTAGAGCAGCTTAACAGTACTTGTAGAATCTATAGTTTTGGTCACACTAGATATAATAACACTTCTTGGAGGAACGTTGACTTTGTCTTGCTTCTCTGATCCATTTTGTTACCCCTTTTATACGAAGTGAACTTCAACTATCATATGAATCAACCTACAATTTAAGACATGTCATCACTCATTCACTCTGTTGCAACTGCAACCCATGCTCCCCTCGGGTTCTTTACTCGCTTTGCAGCTTTTCGATTCAAGTACTTGAAAGCCTTCTTAACTTGCTGCAGATCAGTAAACAATCGGTAATCCAAAGAAGCCTATACAAAAAATTCTCCAGAGACCGTAATACGAATTATGGGGATGTTGTACACACTCATTTGTGCATTCTATCTAAACGTTTGAAGTTGCTGAAATAAGGAAACTTATCTAAAATGTTTCTTGTTTGCTGCTACTTGAGTAATCTGAAAATGGTGGGCTTAGGAGTTTGAGCAGGGGACACACACACACACACTGTAAAAAGGGTGCTAACAGTAGTACAGGCAAAGCTGCCACAATTTAATTAACACTCACTTCTCCCTTCGACAAGATCCGCTACATACGCCCACTTTATTCCTGCCCTTTTTTTTTTTTTTTTTTTTTTTTGATTTTCTATTTTAAATTTTAGTGAGTTGTTCTTTTCTCTTCAACTTTGTACCCCAATTTTAGTGCCAGAGTCCCGTGCTTCTACATTATGAGAAAATGATCTTAGCATGCTTTCTCTGGCTCACTGCTCTTGAAGTTTTTTTATGAAGGTTGCATTAACTAAAATAACCGTAAGGTTTGTTTGTTTTTCAGGGGAATCGAGACCATCATTATTACTCCCTCCGTCCTATTTGTTTGTCCCATATTTCATTTTCAGCCGTCTTTTAAAAATTGTCTCATTTCTTGTATACAAATTTAGGGTAAGTTTATTGGTGAGTCTTAAGTGGAGTCTTGACTCAAGACGTGTTTTTTGCAATAATGTGGCGCAAGACTATATGTAGTCTTGAGATGAGTTTTGAAATCCAAAACTCATCTTAAGACTCTACAAATTAAAAAAGAATTCTGATTTTTTTTTGTTGGCCAATGATGAGCTGCCAACTCATCAACTCAAAATAGTTATGGATATTTTAATAATGAGTGTTAATATTTTTTAGGAGGGTAAGTGAGTCTTGGGATAATGTGTTATATTGGAGAAAGTTTAGTATGAGTCTAAATAATAAAAAATAATTTAAAGTTAGTAAAAAGTTGACGTGACAGAGTCTGATGTGTGAGTCTGGATCTTGGGATAAACTTACCCTTACACAGTAATAACACGTTCGTTGTTTTTTCCATTTACCTCATTTGCACACACTCGCAAAAGTGAAAAGAGAAAGATTTTCTCAATAAACCACATTTTGACAATTAGGGCTAATTTTAAACTAAATCGAGTATTATGAAATTTAATCACTTGTTAACAGAGTGCCAAAAAAAAAAAAATCATATATATTATGCAGTTTTATATGTTTCACTTGCAAAAACCAGGGTAATCTGCCTAAAAAAAAAAAAAAAACAGGGTAATCAATAACAAAATCAATATCAAAATGGAGGAAAATAACTTCAAAAGGCTGATTGGTGTTTCATTAAATTGATAATGTCATTGATATGTTGCATACTTGCATCAATTGCATGCTACAGTATATTGAAAGCTGAGCTAAAAGCAATTGGTAAATGAATTTTGCTCACCAGTCACCATTTACGATTTACCCATTAACATTTTGCTCAACCTTCATTAGCCTCTCCTAGTTACTTTATTGATATCCTAACTTCCTAAGCAAAATAATTTATAGTTATTGATAATTTAAAATATTAATTGGTAAAGTTCTACGTCCACATAAAAAAATGAAAGGAATATCATTTTGGGAAATATAATTAGAGTACAAGTGTTTTTTTTTTTTTTTTTTTTTCTTTTTTCGAAAAAACAAATGATAACGCCAAGGCTTATAAATTTGAGTGATTGTCTCTCATTCTCCAATATAGAACAACACTTTCACTCACATGTAAATTACTCGTACAATAATAATCAAATAGAGTAGAAATCGAGGACCATAGAAATAATTTTTTGCCGTTTAGGTATGGGGGAGTAGTAGATTCGTAGTGATAAACTTATATGGATCACATAGAATGTTGTTGCATACCATTTTGTCCCACGTTCCATTCTTTAAATTCTAATAATGCAGTTGAACTGAAAATATTCCCCAATTTTCTTTACAAAAAAAATAAAAAATGTCCTAGTCTCTAAGGGGGTGTATTCGGTTTTCGGTTTGAATTTTGGTCAAATCCAATTTGATCCGAATTTCTCATCAATCCAATCCGAATTACAATTCAATTATTTGGATCCGATCCGAAAATTCGAATTAAAATACATTGCAAATTTTTAGGGTCTAATGTGATTATAAAAATAAAAATGCAATTATAAATTTGTACATTATTAATACAAGTATCGAAAACATAGTTTTACATAATTTATATTAATGTAATTATCAACATAATTTTACATGAATAATAAAAAACAATCATTATTTGTAAAATTATGGTTTGATATTTCGGTTAATTCAGTTTTTTGGATCCAAACAAGGTTAATCCGATTCGATCCGAAAATCCGAATTTTCCAAAAAATTAAATCCGATCTGATCCGCATTAAAATTTAGATCCAATCCAAATTAATAATTCAGTTTGAATTGAATTGGATTTCGGTTTTTATCCGAATAATGGGCACCCCTACTTAGTCTTAATATTTGTTGGTGCAAATATCATTTTCTTGGGATGAAAGGGAGAGAGAAGAAGTTAGGCATGGATAAGAGAAATGAACAGGCCAAAATGGACTTTAGAATTAATACTCCAAAGAAAACACGACGCAGCTGCAGGTGTGGGTTTGATTTTGCCCCAATAAGTCAACATCTTAACTAACCCCAGTTGGTGTATTAATGTCCTCCACTTATTTTCAATACACCATCTGTTTTCAAAATTTTAACTCGCTTGCTGTAATTTTGCTTCTAAAAAAGTTCGTTAAAAAAAATAAATAAATTAAATTTAAGGGTTTGTTTCATTTCATATATGCATTTTAATCTAGAGGTAATTGGCCATTGGCGTATATGGTGTCTGAGTGTCTCTACAACTCTACACACATTGACACACGCACAACTGTGAAACACATTGGTGTGGTTGCACAAGATTAGTACTATGTAGTACATACGTATCAGCCGATCACGTACAAAAGGTACTAGTTAAGTTCCTTTAGAGGAGTATGATATAGTAATATGTTAAATACGGGTCTGGACCGCACCCGCAAACTGAAAAAGAGAGTCCATTTCACAAGATCAAAGGAGGTTCTATCCCAAAACCATATGGCAGTAGGAGTAGTCCCTTAGTCTTATAAAGTGATTAACTCTCTCTTCTTTTCTCAATGTGAGAGACTTACATGTATTATTTAGTATTGTAGGATATACTTCAACATAACCACTTACACTGGCTCAAAATTATAATTCAAAGCAATTGGACTTTGGCAAAACTTAACAACAGTATATTTCATACAAACAAAAAAAAAATAGCAATTGTAGATTTGTAGTTTCTCTGGTAGTAGATTCTCTGAAACACTAACCTTAAAAAAAGGCTACATACCAATATGAAGTATAGTCATTAGTCATACGCAATTGGTCAGGTAAAACTGTAACTTGAGTATATCTGAGAGGTAAGATATTGAAGTACTGTAATAAGATAGAGAATTTTGGGAAAAAAATACTTGTAATGTGTGTTTTTATGTGAAGTAATCTAGCTCAATCAAATCGGCTGGCCCAACATTTTGGCTTCATGTTTGTGTAATTGTTGTATGCATAAACATTGCAGATTTGCAACCCGTCTTTTTATAGATTGTCTCGTACACGGTACACTACTTTGGCTTCCCTAAGTTTGTATGAAGTAAAACAATGACAGATCAATAATGCATGGTAGTATATACGTAGTATGTATAACTCCGATCCATTCGTTCCTTCAAGTTTGCTCCAACACCTTTATTTTGATAGTCCTTTTAAATTTGTCTCATATCATAAATATATAGTCGTAAGAAATTATTAATTAACTTTCACGTACAATATATTTGGACTCACCAATATTCATTCTTCTAGTTGATTCTAATCGGTCAAAAGTTAATAAGTAAAATTCATTCATATGGGGCAAACAAACTAGTGGGCGAATTAAGTATTCCATATAAAATTTCTTAGTATCTTGAAAAAAATGAGGCACATAAGTTTGCAAAGAACAAATAAGGGAAATTTGCCCAAAATAACACGAACTTTGGCCGGTTCGCCAATAATAACACCACCTTTGAGTTATTCCAAAATAACACCAACTTTGGGGGGTGTCTTCCAAAAATGGTACAAAAAAAATGGTAACCGGATTTAGGAGGTAATATTGCTGACGTGTGTTATGTCTTTGCCAGGTTGTGCGTTGCTTCCCCTTAACCATCCAACGTGTTCTTTCTTCTTCTTTATAACCGTTAGAAAAAAATGCCAAGCCCTTTATTCTTCCTTCTTCTTCATTCTCTGTTGTTCCTCTCTCAGTAGTCGTTGCTCCATCTTCTTCCTCTGTTTCTTTGTTTTCCTCTCTCTTAATTTGTTGCTCCTTCTTCATCTTCAAGTTCTTTGTTTTCCTCTGCTCTTCATCTCTCTTTAATCGTTCGTGTTGTATCAATTTTAGTGCTCTTAAAAAATTAATCAATGGCTACAAGAAGGTCAATTTCGAACCAATCATGTTCATCCTCTAGCATAAAAAGGATGGGTAATTCGAAAATTCGTTGCAATTGTGGGAATGAAGCTTTGATTAAAACTGTGAGAAAAGGCCCTAATTTGGGGATGAAGTTCTACGGCTGCCCTATGTGGCCAGTAAGTTGTGATTGATTGTCCTATGTTTATTGCATCTTTTTTTGTTTATTGCATCTTTTTTTGTTTATTGTAATTTGGGGATATGTAATTGTAATTACCCTAATTTGGTGTTGTTTATTGTTCATATTTACTGGATGCAGGACACTCAATGTGATTTTTTCAAGTGGGTGAATGAGCAGGCTGAGATGGAAGATTATGAAGTGAAGTTGTTGGAAAAGGAAACCGTAATTGGTGAGTTACAGGTTGAACAAAAAATCGCACATGAGAAAATAAAGAAATTGCAATTAAAGAAAGGAAAATTGGAGGAAGACATCATAGGGTTGAAGAATGAAATAGTTGTAATGAAGATTGATTTAATGAAGTGTGGTAGGAATGAAAAAACGTTGTACTTAGCATTGTTGTTTTCTTGGTTGTTGTTTGGTGTTGTAATCTTCCTTTATTGATTAAGGAAGAAATGAGGATGTATGTTGAATGTTTTATGTGGAAATAAAAAGCAATCAGTGTAATTGATTAATGGATGCTTAATTGAATGTTTAATGAGTAATGTTTGCTGTTGTATTTTGTACTTAATTGATTTTCATCATAATTGCAATAGCAGTGTACAATTGACATACCAGAGCTAGATCAAAAGACCACAAATTTCCCAAATTATTTGCACAAAATGAAAAACAAACAAAACCAGAGCAATGTTAAAAGACCACAAATTATTTGCACAAATTGAAAAACACAACCACAGCAATATCAAAAGACAAAGGCAGAACTGTTATAATGCCTGCAAATGTTTCAATAATGCATGCAACTGTTTCCAAAATACCTGCAACTGTTTCCAATACTTAATTACATAAGATCTCTAACATTGTTTAACAACTAAATTGTTTGACAAATTACACACTTAGACCAAAAGCATACTTAGTAAGTACAAAAGAAATGGGGCACATAAGATCTTCACTTGATCACTGCTGCATCTGGGAGATAGATCTTGTGTTTGGTCTGGTACTTGGTGCCTGCCACACAAATTACAAAGTTATTGGCTTATTTTCCAAAAAAAAAAACAAAGCAAACACAAAAATGAAAGGGGGAGTACTAATTCTTACTGTAACAATTGGGCTTCCATCATCAGCAAACATTATCCCAATTCCTGATGGTTGTGCTCTTCCCCTTCCCCTTCCTCTTCCCCTACTTGTAGTTGTAGACCCTCTACCAGCCGAGCTTCTTCCTCTGGTGCTGCTTTGACTGACACTTCTAGCACCTTGACCTCCAAGTATCATTCTTCCACCCCTGCCTAGTTGAGTTGGCTGTGCAGTAGCAGTATGGTGGGCAAATTGTGTTGCAGGAGTTGAAGATGATGCAGTCTGTGTCAGGGTGGGTGTTGGGGTTGCTTGTGTAGATGGGGCATGTGAGGTTACATCAGTAGATGGGGCAGTCTTTCTTGGTCTTCCCTTGGGTCTTTTGGGTGCTGGTTCATCAGGGACAACAGAATCCTTGTCTTTGCAGCCTCTCTTGTTATGACCCTTCTTCTTGCATATGCTACAAGTCATTTCTACTCCTGCCCTACTCAATGACCCTGGCTTCTTAGGATTCTCAAGAGGGTGCTTAATTCTGTTCTTTCTTGGCCTACCAGGACCTATCTTGATAGGAGGGGGGTCCAAATTGCATGGACATCTTGGCCAATACCTCTCACCTTCACATGGAGGTATACAACCACTGTAGGCCTTCTTATAAGTCTCAACTTTGTAACATTCATCAACAAATACCTCAGGTTCTTGGTTCACAAAATAAATGCAAGCTATGGCATGACAGCAAGGAATGCCTACCATATTCCATTTTCTACAACTACAAGTTCTAGCAACTAAATCTACATTCAACTGATCCAAATAATACCTAACATTAAACTGACTCACAGAAGAAGGCAAGACTTCACAATCAGCAGCTTTCTCTTTCTCCTTTTCTAACCTAGCTTGTATCCTAGGGCATAGCAAAGAGGTCCATTTTTCCATCTCATGTCTTTTTTTTACTAACCTCTGCATCAATGCAACTCTAATTTCCTCTAACATGTAAATTATGTGTTTAGTCCTAGCATTAATGATATAAGCATTAAATGTTTCAGCCATATTGTTAGTAATGGCCTCAGATTTGATGTCTTCCTGTAAGAATGCCCTACAGAAGAACTGAGGATTGTACCTTGTTATTGCAAGGGCAGCCTCTTCATCAATCTGTCTCAACTCATCCATTGCTTCATTGAAATCAGCCTGGTTATAGGCCTTTGCTATCTTCCAAAACAAAAGCTTCATCTCATCTCCCTTGTAGGTTCTGTGCCAGAGGGCAAAAATATGCCTTGCACAGTGCCTATGTTCAGCCTTAGGAAGAACAACACTTACAGCATGTAAGATAGCCTGTGTACCAAAAAAAAAGAACCAGTTAATGTCAATCATCATCAATCATCATCATTAAATGAGATAACATATTACACAAATTAATGACTTATACCTGATGCTCATCTGAAATAATAGCTATCCCTTCTCCTTGTCCAAGATCTAGGCAATTCTTTAAGTGGTTAAAGAACCATTCCCAAGACAGATTGTTCTCCCCTTCCACAACAGCCCAACAAATGGGGAACATCTGTTCATTGGGATCCCTGGAAACAGCAGTTAATATCTGACCCCCAAGAAATGTCTTCAAAAATGCAGCATCCACACTTATCACTCTCCTACACCCTGCTGTCCACCCTTGCTTAACTCCATCAAAGCAAGTGAACATCCTACTAAACATTGGGGTAGAACTCTGAGGTTGTGGAGCAACTACCAAGTCCAACACTGTTTCAAGACTTGCTTCCTTCAATGCCTTCAAGTACCTCTCCACCTTCATATAATGCTCTTTCATAGAGCCATGTAACATCTTGTGTGCATGGTATTTTACTTTGTAAGCAAAATCTCTACTGACAATCATTCTGTAAGACCTCCTTACAGTGTCTACAATCTCCTTAGCTGGCCAATGTGGCCTAGCTTTGAACACATCAAGCAACTGCCTAGCCACCCAACTGGACTTCAACTGCCTGTTACTATTCATGTTCCTATGGCATGTGTGATTTCCAACTACTCTCTTCACTAGCCAAGTTGCATCTCTAGAATGCACAGAAAAATATAAATAAAATGGACATTCACCAACACATTTCACTCCCAACCTTTGTCTGTTTTTCCAGCTCACACTATACTTTAGATCTCTACCCTGTAATACAGCATACTTAGTGACAGCATCCTTAATGTCACTGGCATTAGCAAACCTCTGACCAACCTTCCAATGAAACTTACTGAAATCAGTTTCATGGCTCACTAACTCTCCCTTTTTCCCTTCTAATTCATCACTACTACCAGGTGGTGTATCAATGTCATTATCTTCATCACAGTCACTTAGGTTTACATCCCTTGCAACCTCTTCATGAACTGAGTTCTCCCTCTCTTCATCAACTTCAAACTCCCTCTCCTCATCAACTGCCTTTTCCTTCTCCTTCTCCTTACAAACTTTTTCTTGCAATCCCTTCACTATCTCAAGTAACTTTGTATTAACCCTCTTTACTCTATCCCTTGCTTCAATAATCTCATCATCAATGTCATCAGATTCATCTTCAAAGAAATCAGTTTGTTCTAGATCTTCACCTTCACCTTCTAGATCTATGTCAGATAGACTAAAATCACCTTCCTTCTCTTTCTCTATGCTCTCATCTACCTCAAACTGAAAATCATCTTCATCATCATCTTCAAACTCCCCACCCTCACAAAACTTCTGATACTCATGATCATATAATGGATCACTGTCATCACTAGACTCATCATCAGCAACTAATTCATTCCATTTCAAAGGGCTCTCTGGTCTGTCATCCTCCCACTCAAATTCATCATTGAAATCTGTGTTAACATCAGGCAACTCACCAGTAGAAACAAACTCTAAGGATGGGAATTGAGAAAGATGAAGAGACTGGTTTTGAGTGAAGGGTTGAGTTTCTGAAGTGATTTTCAAGGGGGGTTGAGTCTGTTTTTTTGTTTTTTTTTGGGGAAGGTCAGATGCTTTTTCTGGTAAAGTTATAGATGCTTTTTTGGGTGATGTGGTAGATGCTTTTATAGGTGAAGTGGAAGCATCTTCTTCAGTCAATGAGGGTTTCACCACCTGTGTTTGTGGTCCCTTCCTTGTGGTCAATTTTTTTCTTTTGTTCAGTTTGGGTGGGGGTTTCTCAAGTACCTTGCCTGTTGTTTTGGATATGGTAACTTTGGGGTCAGCATTCAACAAAGTACTTTTCTGACTTGTGTTGCCCACATCAACTTCCACAACTTCAGCATTTGAACCTTCTCCCACTTCTCTCTCAAACTGAACTGCATACACAACAATACTCCTATTTACAACAGCTAACTTACCCATCTCTAACACCTCAGCATCCCCTTGAATTACTCTCAAACCTTTCTCAATATTTAACCCAGGCATTTGGTAAAACAAAGCATCCACATGACCAAGCCCACACTTACTACCATAATCCCTTAAGTCCCAGTAACAAAGTTCATCTGGGTCAACATCAAAGTTAATATAACTCCCACCCTTATACACCATTTCACCATTACGAACATGCTTAAATTGACCCCCATACCAGAATCGAACAGTCACATTATCAAAAACATGAGTATTTGCAGCAGACCCTAGAATTAAACAACTCAATTAGACTACAAACAAACACTCAAGTAATTAACCCTAATTCAGCAATTAACAAGAAAATTTATCGAGTGAACAACATAATTCACCATACAAATCAACCTAATTATTAAACCTACTTTAACAATTACCAGCATAATTAAACATACGAACATCCATATTCAAATTAGAACACATAAAATCCACCCAACAATCATAATTCAAACAAAACAAAGAAATTAAAAAAACACGAACCTTTCTTCTTCGTCTTTCTGGGCATTTTGGGAACCAAAGATCGCAACTTTTTCACTCTTCTCTTCACTTCACTTCAATGCAATTTTCTTTGGGAGCAGTAGAATTTCGGAATTGAGTTCTGATTATTTCAAAGGGAAATGACGAAATGAGGAATTGAATATGCTCTGAGATCCTCTGATAAAATGGTTCGAAGACGAAGAAAGAGAGTGAAATATGGAGGGAAATGAATTAAAGAGGGAGACAGGAGTTAGGTGTGCAAAATTTAATTACACGTTGGATGGTTAAGGGGAAGCAACGCACAACCTGGCAAAGACATAACACACGTCAGCAATATTACCTCCTAAATCCGGTTACCATTTTTTTTGTACCATTTTTGGAAGACACCCCCCAAAGTTGGTGTTATTTTGGAATAACTCAAAGGTGGTGTTATTATTGGCGAACCGGCCAAAGTTCGTGTTATTTTGGGCAAATTTCCCAACAAATAATGGAGGTTTTTTTTTCCTTGTGGGAAATGAAATGGGTCCATATTTTGTATGAGTAATACAATTTCAGTGTCAGGATTCTTCAGATTCATCATGGGACCTTTTTGGAGAGGGAATTCTTTTGGGCCCTCTATTAATACCCCTCATATTAGAAAATTAATTGTACCAAAAATTATCAAAATGTTGATAAAATTGTACGTATCAAGGTTGGCTATACCCTATACATAAAGATAGCGCATTAAGAAACGTTAATTTTGATAGAACATAAAATCAATGGTGTTTAACCATTAGGATAAATTTTTGATCAAGTTAATCTTTTAAATTCGAGCATTTATGATAAGTTGATTTTTAATGCGTGCATAAAATCAACTTGCTATATGTAATGTATTAAGAAATAAAAAAAGTACGGAGTACTTGTATATGATATGTCCTTTTTTTTTAGTCTTATTATACGTGTAAAATAAAAATGACCAATTTGAATATATTGCGAGAGTATTGAGGATCCATGAGATCAATATCAGATTAAAGGTCCACAAACTCTCCAATTCACTTGCCTTTAGGTTCAGAGTTGCATGTCCCCACAATATAATGAACCCTAATTTCTTTGATGCTCCCACAATACCTTAATTTCTTTGATGCTCTCAAGTTCTTAACATTCAAGTGCCCACTCATCATAATTAACACCTTTAAATTGTAGTTAAGTGACTACATTCCATAAGTTGTCATTTGCACTCAATTAATGAAGTGAAAATGTCTTCTCAATTCTCCATCTTTGTTTTTATTTTCCTTTTCGTCAATCTAGCTTTAATATGATTAATTGTTTTGGGACACAAAATTTACTGATTAAACAAAGAAGTATATAATTACATACTTCATCCATTTTATGATAGTTGTAACATAGCAACTGTACGTATGATATATATTTTCTTCATTTTATTTAAGATGTTTTGATTCGAATTTTTTATCTTTCCAATTCTTGATTTGGTTTTTTCTAGTCTAGAAAGATCTTATTATTTTTTCGTCTAGGTCTAAATTGTTGTTTTGTATATTTGGTATAGTGTAATTTGAATCTTCTAGTATAAATTTAATAGAAAAAAAAAGGGTATTTCAATACTAAATGATTATTAAAAATAAGGTGAAAAGAATAAAGTGAGTATGTATCATTGATCATTGAACGAGAAACATTCCACACTTTCCAGGATGTAGTAAAAATGTAAAATGGGACGAAAAATAGCCCTTCTATGAAACAACGAAAAACAGCCATTTACATGTGAAGAAAGAAGCCTACAATTTTTTCAAGATTATATGGCACCTGGATATTCCTGCGAAGTGGAAAATAAGTCATAATGGTATGCCAGTTAAATCCAGACTAGATATTCGAGGAATACAGGTGGATGTCATGTGTGACTACTGTGGGGCGTATATTGAGGACGCAAAACATTTGTTTGTTTTATGCTCTTTAGCTAGGTATGCTTGGGATAATTCCCATATGGACATTACCTATGATAATACTGGATTCTTCTCCTTTGTAGAATGGATTCAAAATAATATCTTGTTGTTCTATAGTCAAGATGGAAGAAATAGTGACCGTTTGAAGGACTTGATTGTATAACAATGTAAGAGAATTTTCAAAGGCACCCAAAGTTATATAAGAGACTTGTATAACAATGTAAAGGAGGCTTTCAGTTACCTTCAAGAATACACAAAACCGAACTTAAGAAAGTTGGGGACCTTGAGAATATATGATGACGATACAAATTAAACCCGCCTCCGGGGTTTAATCAAGCAATGGTAGGAAGAGATAAAGTTTTACTTGGGGGCAACAACTCTAGACAAGAGTGTATTATAAGGATTGATGGCTCACGGGAGAAAGGAACAAACAAGTGCGAGATTGGTTGGATAGCGGATTATGGGGCTCGTAGACAACATGATGCGGGGGCGGGGGATTATGGTTTGGCTAGTAATGCTCTTCAACTTGAGATAGAGGCGTGTAAAAAAGCTTTACAATGGAGTCAGGCGATGAATTTTAGGAAGATTTTGGTATATTCGGACTCCAATGTGATGATCCCCCTCTATGCTTCGGCGTACATGGGATGACAATATCTCCACACACTGGTGACTGGTCTATGAGGGAGATCAAAAGCCTTGGTTTGGGGTTCCAGATCTGCAACATTCTAAAGGTTGACAGAGAACAAGTAGCACGTGCACATTTTATAGCTAACCAATATCGCGTATGTTTAGTTGATTTTACTTTTAATTTTTAGTTTCTGTGTTTTGCTGTTGTCCAAAAAAAAAATAATAAAAATAAAAATTGTGAAGAAAGGGTCAAAAATAGAAATACACCGATTTAAAGCTTCAAATAACTCCTACACTATACTTCACCCACGTCTTTTACCAAGGTAAACATTTCAAAAAATTAACCAAATTAGGAAATTTGATCTGTACTCTGTAGGCAACAACATTAATGTCAAATACTCCAAAATCATGATGCCTAAGTCTATGAATCCATTTCTTTACTTTTTGTTGTCCAAGCCTATATGAATCTACAACTGCGCCTTAATCTAAAGCATCTCAAATCCATTATGCCATACACTTAAACAAAACTTTACTAATTCCATTGTTTGAAAATAATAGCCTCATACATGTATACCAAGTACGAAGTATAATATTATTATAAGACACTCGAAAAAACTTAGTCAACTTTTCTAAAGGATTTTTTTGGAAATAACCACTTACTATTGTTGTCGTTATAGTGATAACCACCTACAGTATTTTTTTTTTCTTTTTTTTTTTTTGGTATTTTACCATCTACTATTTTAAAAAACATGAAAATTTCCCGCTAGATTTCCCAAACCCTCATACTTGACGTCATCATGCCTTCTTCTTCCTCGATTCTCATGTTCAATGATTTTTTTTTTCCTATATAAATAAAACTAGTATTTATCCTGTGCAATGCACGGGTTTATCTTGTTGGCTAAATAGAAGTATATGTTTTTCAATTAAATAATTTTACTATTGTATGTTTAAATTGTTCTTAGGTTTTTTTAAAATCAAAACATATGTAAATATAAATTATATTGTATTTTGTTAGTAACATAAAATACTACGTAAATGTAGTGCGATATATTCTAATCCAAAAATAAAAATTACATCATATCATATGTAAGAAATACAAATTGCATCAAGCAAAAAAACATCTACTAATACATACAGGTTTAACCGAAACCCAACGTACATGTGATGGAAAACATTAGCTAGCTCACCTACATATGAATGCATTAAATGATAAATTGATAAATACAAAATAATTTATAATAAAATCATCAAACATTAATCAAACACTAATACTTCTTATTAATATTTTTATTAGTTATTTTAGTTTATATCAAGAAACACTATTCTTTCAAAAACGAAATAGTATGAGAGTACAATGAAAATAAAATTATTTGTACAAAACTAATCATATGAAATTCTTATTAAATGCTTCTAATTGTCTCTTCACAAAGTTGATATATTGTAGTTTCCATCTAAATATATTGTTCCTTTGTTGAATATTGAATTTTTCACCTACAAACACATAAAATCACCAAATAAATCAAATCAACATTACTTAAAAGAAATAGAAAACTGAAAATAGAAAAGAAAATCAAAATCGATTATTAAAGAGAAAATATATAGTGGAGCAGAATGTAAAATATGATTTTACAAAAAAACAAAACTCAATATAGAGTCTAGCTGATGTGCAGCCGGACATTTTGAACATTAAAAATAGGTACTCGTAATTTTATTATATAATGAAAGTACAATGTAGCATCAAGAAAAGAATACAAATAACTACTCTGCCACATGAAAAACATCATGTTAGCAATAAGTGGAAATAACAATTTAGAACGTAATTAAAATTAGATCAAATAAAAAAATTATTTTGCAAATCTAGTTCAAATTTACAAAAACAGTACTAGAATTAAAAAAACAAAAATAAAATTATAAAAACTCGATCTTTAAACATTGTAAAAGAAAATTAATTATGCAAATCTTTTAAAAAATCCAAACAAAATATTGATACACAATTCTTCTTAAAAAAGCAATTAAATACCAATCACCTAAAAATTCAAAAACAAATTTCAAAAAAAATTGAAAAATATTAAAATCCTACATAAACTTAACAAAAATCAAGATCTGAAAAAAGTGACACATGATAAAATTTAAAAATATTGAAATTCATAAAAAAAATTATCTTTGAACATTGAAAAAGGAAAAAAAATACAAAGTTTTATAAAAACCTAGACAAAATTCTAAAGCGCAATTTGTTAAAAAATGAATAAATACCAAAGCAACAAAAAAAGTGAAAAGAAATTTGAAAAAAAAAAACCCGAATTATAAATGAAGTTGAGAAAACATACGTTTGATTGCTCCCTTAAATTCAATACCGCTATTAGTTTTTGAAGTTTGTATACATCTTGACAATATTTTTTTTTTAATTACTTAATACAAATTATAGATTTAGGATGAAAGAGAGAAATGGTAGAGTTAGGGTAAATAGAGAAAGCGTAAAAAGTTAGAGAGGGGGTAGATAAACTATTATTCATTTTTTAGTGTGATTTAAAATCTAATATATATATATATGGGAGTTTTTTCCTGAGTTTTTAGAGAGCCACATAGGATTAAATTTTCTGAGTGCGCCATGTAGGATTATAGATTTTAATTGTAGCCAATTAAATAAGAGATTTGTAGTTTCTTTTTCACATGCCACGTAAGCAAAATTGGCGAATGAGATTTTAAAGTTTAAATTAATTAAAGGAATTTTATCAAAATATATAACAAATTTTATCACATAAATACAAAAAAATAATTTGTTATTAAAAATAAAAATAAACCGTGCATCGCACGGGTTTCATCTAGTTTATATATATATATAATGCAATTTAGTGATGAAACCCAATAGAGATAAATGAAAATTGTTATCTTTTTTTGAGGGATTGAATCGTTTAGGAGTTTTTATTATTTATTTTTTTTATTTGGTTTTTTTTATTTTTTTTACACTTTAGTTGAAAAAAAGAGGAAAAAAAAAACAAATTATAAATAAAGTTGAGAAAACATACATTTGATTGCTCCCTTAAATTCAATACCGCTATTATTTTTTGAAGTTTGTATAAATCCTGACAGTAATTTAATTTTTTTTAATTACTCAATATAAATTATAGATTTAGGATGAAAGAGAGAAATGGTAGAGTTAGGGTAAATAGAGAAAGCTTAAAAAGTTAGAGAGGGGGAAGATAAACTATTATTAATTTTTTAGTGTGATTAGAAATCTAATATATATATATATATATATATATATATATATATATATATATATATATATATATATATATATATATATATATATATATATATATATATATATATATATATATATAAAGGGGAGTTTTTTCCCAAGTTTTTAGAGAACCAAGTAGTATTAAATTTTCTGAGTGCGCCATATAGGATTATAGATTTTAATTGTAGGAAATTAAATAAGAGATTTGTAGTTTCTTTTAAAATTAAATAATTCACATGCCACGTAAGCAAAATTGGCGATTGAGATTTTAAAATTTAAATTAATTAAATATAAAATATTACCTTTTGAGATTAGGAATTTCATCAAAATATATAACAAATTTTATCACATAAATACAAAAAATATTTGTTACTAAAAATACAAATAAACCGTGCATTGCACGGACTTCATCTAGTTTATATATATAATGCAATTTAGTGAAACCCAAGAGACACAAATGAAAATTGATATCTTTTTTTGAGGGGATTGAATCATTTAGGAGGTTTTTTTTTTTTTTTTTAATTTGGTTTTTTATTACACTTTTTTTACACTTTAGTTGAAACAAAAGAGAAAAAAAAAAAGGCCAAAATCATAAATGCAAGAAGAGGACAAGTGTCCTTTAAATTTTCTGTTTTAAAATATTAGTACAGATTTTTTTTTATTATTATTCAATAAATTATTTATGATTAGGGGTTAGGGATGGAAGAGATGTAGAAGAATTGTTTGACGTGATTTTCTATTTTAATAAATTTTTTTGGATGAAAAAACTATTTTCTTGAATAGGCATGATTAGGGCATTGGGATGAAAGAGATGTATGTTTTTTTTTTTTTTTTGTAATAAATTTTTTTATTTTAGAATAGGAAAAACAGGAAGAGGACAAGTGTCCTTCCAACTTCCTGTTTTAAAATAATAGTATTGATTTTTTAGTGCGATTGAAAATTTATACATATAATGCAATTCCAACTTCCTGTTTTAAAATAATAGTATTGATTTTTTAGTGCGATTGAAAATTTATACATATAATGCAATTCCAACTTCCTGTTTTAAAATAATAGTATTGATTTTTTAGTGTGATTGAAAATTTATATATATAATGCAATTTAGTGAAACCCAAGAGATACAAATGAAAATTGATATCTTTTTTTGAGGGGATTGAATCGTTTAAGAGTTTTTTTATTTTTTTATTTTTTTTTATTACACTTTAGTTGAAACAAAAGAGCCTGTCAAAAAAGAAGAAGCAAAAATCATAAGTGTAGGAAGAGGACAAGTGTCCTTTAAATTTTTTGTTTTAAAATATTAGTGTAGATTTTTTATTTTTTGATCTGATAAATTATTTTCTTGAATAGGCATGATTAAGGGGTTGGGATGGAAGAGATGTAGAAGAATTGTTTAATTGATTTTCTGTTTTAATAACTTTTTTTGGATGAAAAAAACTTTTTTCTTGAATAGGCATGATTAGGGCATTGGGATGGAAGAGATGTTTTTTTTTTTATTAAAAAAATTTATTTTAAAACAGGTTGAGGACAAGTGTCCTTCCAACTTCTATATATATATATATATATACACACATTAGTTGAAACAAAAGAGAGGAAAAAAAAAGCAAAAATCATAAATGCAGGAAGAGGACAAGTGTCCTTTAAATTCCTGTTTTAAAATATTAGTATAGATTTATTTATTTTTTTTAAATTTTTTGTAATTAAAAAAAATTATTTTAAAATAGGATAAAAAGGAAGAGGACAAGCATCTATCCAACTTCCTGTTATAATATTTTGATTTTTATATATAATGCAATTTAGTGAAACCTAGAGACACAAATGAAAATTGATATCTTTTTTTGAGGGGATTGAATCGTTTAGGAATTTTTTTTTTTTGTTTTTTTCTCTCTTTTGTTTCAACAAAAAAAAAAAAATCATAAATGCAATAAGAGGACAAGTGTCCTTTAAATTTCCCGTTTTAAAAAATTAGTATAGATTTTTTTTTTGTTTATATCCAATAAATTATTTTCTTGAATTGGCATGATTAGGGGGTTGGGATGGAAGAGATGTTGAAGAATTGTTTATTGATTTTCTGTTTCAATAATTTTTTTTTTGGATGAAAAAAACTATTTTCTTGAATAGGCATGATTAGGGCATTGGGATGGAAGAGATGTGTGTGTGTGTATATATATATATATATATATATATATATATATATATATATATATATATATATATATATTTGTAATATAAGAAAATTATTTTAAAACAGGAAAAACAGGAAGAGGACAAGTGTCCATCCAACTTCCTGTTTTAAAATAATAGTATTGATTAGATTAGGGAAAAGCATTTGGTAGTCGATTTAAGATAATTCGAGTTCACACGAACATAATTAAGTCACTAATATGTGTTAATTACAATTTGTTGTTCTTCATTTAGGGTTTATATATATATATATATATGCTCAATTTAGGATTGTAAATCATAATTAGAAAAACACTTTATTTTAAAATATCCCTAAAATACATATGAACCCTATTTTTTCATATCAATAATTAGTAATAATTTATGAACAGTAATATCAGTTTTGGTACTAATTGAAGGCATAATAAGTAAAATCGATGCAAAATAGTCCCATTTCATAAATTAATCACTAAATAACAAACTCCTAATTTCATTTTAAAACCCTAAATGATGAACACCATCTTATAATTAGCCCCAATTTTGTAAATTAGGTACCTAATTTAGGGGTTTGTTTGCATAATTTGGATTTGCAATTTAAAAATCGAAGAACAAGGTTAGATAAAGGAATAAAATTGTAAAAAATCCGTCAATGAGGCCCTCAATGATGTCATGTATGAGGGTTTGGGAACTCTGGTGGGAAATTTTCATGTTTTTAAAAATAGTAGGTGGTAAAAAAATAAAATAAAATAAACTGTAAGTGGTTATTATTAAAACGACAACAATAGTAGGTGGTTATTTCAAAAAAAAAATCCTTTTCTAAACTAGCTACAAAGTATATTGGTTTAACACGTTTGTCAAGTGTGAATGAACCCCAACAATATTTTCCAACTGTTTCCATCTTTAAATTAGAAATAATGATCACCTAAACTTGCAAAAAAAAAAAATAGTAAAATCCTATTCATCCACAATAAGCACAACAATTTATATTAGAACTAGAAAGAATCTAATTACTGTATTAGAAACTATGTGACAATTACTTTTGATTTTGAATGGAAAATACATAAATAGTTAATACTAATGAGTACTATAATTTGGTCACAACCTGTTTTACACTTCTTTTTTTTGAAGGAAAATGGTAATAGATTGAAATAAAAAGGGTCCTTTTCTACTACTTTCCTACCCCTTCTTTCCATCTTGGAAAATAAATAATTAAATAAATGAACTAGAGATGGATGGAGACATGTAAAAAGATAAAGAGATAAGAAAAAAGCATGTAAAACAATAATCAAGTCATTGTTTTGTTAAATTCTCAATCTCTAAAATGTCACTTTCTAGGACACAACATGAATAATTCATAATTTCATACCTTATGTTAAAAAGATGAGCACTATGTACTTAAAATAAAGTAGCACACGCCCTTTACCACCAACCAAACTAATTTTATAAAAATGTTACTCCTTTTTATTTTATTTTATTTTTTTAATTTCTTCAGCTACAGAACAAATAAAAATGACATTTCCTAAAAGAACAAGCAAGAACTACTTATCATCAACAAACCCCCAAAACAACAAAAAATAAATAAATGAATCTTACCAAAGACAAAAGAAAAATGAGTCCTTCCCATCTCATCCAAAACTCCTCAACCACCACCAAAGCCATGCAAGTTATACAATTACTCCGTATTATGCATTATATGGTTCATACCACACACATTTCACGGATACTCGTATGAAACTATCTCATACAATAGTTGCACCACATGTAACGCCAAAGCTTTCAAAACCTAATACTTCTCCGTGCTCTCCGTATAATACAATTAATTAGGCAGTAAATACTGAAAGCTCCATTTAAAAAATTACTCCATATAGGATGTTATAGGTTATGGGCTTGTCAGTCAGGTATTAAAGCAGTAAAAAAAATCAATTTTTATTTTTTACTGAAAGCTCCATTACTATCATTATAGAGTCAAAATCAAAGCACTGCCAAGTCTCCAACTAACATGGTTCTGTCACTTAACCATGTGGTGCAAATAATTGGAACTCACCCTTTTTCCCCAACTCTTCTTTCTAACGTTCCTTCCATTTTTGATAGTAAAACCAATTGAGCTCAATATGAACCATCATTCTATTGTCACATGAATTTTACCTCTTATTATTAACCTAACTAAGAGAAACATTAAAATGTGTAAGAATTTTTTCAGTGTCTTTATATACTGTATCTACTATATAACGGACACAGTCCCATGTTGTAACATGCTTTTCAACCATCCATTCACATGATCTATCCACTATCCGTTTAAACATTATATGGGGCTTCATCATTTGATCTTCATTTGGAATTGAATGATTGTAAGATAGCACCAAAATTAGTTAATGTCCACACAATATTGCTATGTTGCTTAAATTTAACAGGATAATACATGTTCGAACAATTGGTTTTTGACAATTGAGAAAAACGACGTATAAATTAACATTAGGGTTATCATACGCATCACCCAACTAGAAAAACAAGTTTAGATCAGACTAGAGTCGGTAAACTATAGACAAGGAACCCGAAACAGAAGAAAATTGTCATAGCCCCTACTTCATTGTGGAACAATTTTAAACTAACAAATTAAGTAATTTTTTACTCTACTTTCCATAACATCAATTTAATAGTAATGTGCTAAGTAAATTGTGTGGGTAGGTTATCAAGGTGTAGTGAAACTTGAATTGTAAATTTACAAGATAATCTCTTCAAACAAGTTAACATAACCCCCAAATAATTAGATACATAGATTCATACTTTAGTAATTAGTACTCCGTACTACTAATTTACTAACAATTCATAGAGACTAGAAAGCTAAAAATCCCTTCCCAATCTCTTTTTCCAAGTGTTTCCACCATAGCAACCAATTTTTTTTTGTTTCCACCATAAAAAAAAAAAAAAAAAGGCTACTACAATTAATCTTCTCCTTTTTAGTTGACAATATGAGAAGGCACCCAACAATCATAATCTACACATTGATAGAGTAATCATGATTATAATCATGTATTTTAACCCTAGATAAACAAATTTAAAGAAAAATTAGGGGCCTATATCAAATTTAAAGGTGGAGAAAAATAAGAAAATCAAATCCTCTATACAAAAATCATGAGGAGAACCCAGTTAATATGTCATATTAACAAAACTTTGTTAATATGGTGGCAATTTTGTAAATATGAGGAGTGGAATATATTATTTTATTATTTTTCTACTACCACCTGTAACCTTTCGCCGTTAACGTTAAGTAAATGCCCAATTCAAGCTTTCATCCTCCATTGAAGATGCCCAAGCTTTTGTTCACCATTGAAGATGTCCAAGCTTTCATCCACCATTGAAGATGCTCAAACATGTCCACCGCCACCACTTTCCGGCGGCTTCGCCGCCGAAATAAACGAAAACCCTAATGATAAAGGGTGAAACAAAAGGCATGGTTAAACCCAAAGGGTAGAAATTTGTCATCACCTTTGAGTTGTCCATTGCAGCCGCCAATTTCTCCATTAATGGTTTTAATTTTGAGTGAAAAAGAAGTGGATATGGAGATGAGTAGATGACGGAATTAACGATGCAAATTAGCATCCAGTGAGGTAGTAGATGTTCTTGGCGGTGAATTTACTCCACTAGCCTTGTTACATAGATAAAAAAGACCACTATACCCCTATATTAACAATACTTGTTAATATGCCATATTAACAGGTATTTTCTCAAAAATCATCTACTTGTATTTTTTTTTTCCCATTTTTTTAGACCCTATTAATCAATAATACACTTGATTTGGGTTTCTTTATAAAAACGTTTTTGATGATGATAGGTAGATACTTGATAATGATACATGTAATGGTATCACCTAGAAGAGACAGGATTTAGAGCTCTAGCAAAGCCATTAAGTGCACCATAACTCTTGGAATTAAACCCCAAACATCCCAATAAACCTTGCCTGTAAGGTAAGAATGTTTTCTTCCTCATCTCCTCTGCTTGCGCTCGGTTCGCAGCGTAGTGCATCTCATGCGCCGACCTCCTCTTTCCGCCCGGCATCCCCTTTCCTTTCGACGACAAAACTTCCTTCTTCTTCGCCTTCTTTTCCTCGGAGCACGAAGCCGAATTCGCACTCGCATTTACATTTGTATTTTCACTGACATTACTATTATTGTTGCTACCTTTATCTCTCTTCTCTTTCGCTGGAGAAAACGAGATGTTGATATTATGCCAGAATTTGTTGTTACTTCTTCCTTCACTCTTACTCCTCAGAAAATCCTTCAAAAACACCCACCGTTTCGAACTCCTCCCCGCCGATGAACACCGCGACGAACTCCCCGACGGCGTCGTTTCGCCGCCGTCCTTCTCCTTCTCACCTCCTCCTTCACTCTCTCCTCCCTCCTCCGCCTTCTTCGTCGGAGTCGAAACGGCGTCGTCAGAGCAGTACCACTCAAACGGCGCCGTACTCCGAAGAGGAGAGAGAGACCGAGTTCTTCTCCGCTGAGATCTGTTTCTCAACCTTGACCTCTGAAACACATTACTCTTCTCATCATTATCATCGCAATAATCGTCATCTTCTTCATCTTCTCTCTCAGATTCCAGCAATGTCAGAGACGGAAGCTTCTGCGGCCGTTGTAGATGAGCGCAAAGCCTCATCGGACGGATCTGACCGTTGAGGAACAACTCGTCAGCGGACGACATTGACGGTCCAATCTCCGGCGCCGGCGAGTCGAATCGGGAGGAGAACTCGAACTCGAACGAGCCGGTAGAGGAGGACGCGTCGGAACTCGCCGGAATTAAGCCACCGCCGGCGGAGGATCTCGCCTGAGCAGTAGCGAGGACGAAATGCATGGGACTTGCAGGAGCACTGTAGAAGAATCCAGAAGGATAGTACGAACGACCTGGACTAGAAGGCGCGCTCACAAATGGCGTTGAACAGTTACTGTCATCGATGTAGAAATCATCATCATCATCCTCGTCGTCGTTGTCGTCTTCCTTCTGGAGTGGTGGCGGAGATGGAGGAGAGAGAAAATCACCGCCATTAATGGAGGTTGGAGCTTCGAGGTTGGAATCCATGGTATTCTGTGAAGAAGAAAAGAGGAGAGAAAACAAACAACAAAAACAAATATGGGAGTTGCAGAAATGGAAGGAGAGAGAAAAATGATGAGTGAAGAAGAAGCTAAATAAAAGGGAGGTATTGAAATGAAATTACCCTTGGATTTGGGGTAAAATAACGAAAATGCCATTGGGAATTTTTGGGGTGAAATAATTAAAAAAGGGATTTTCCGTACGGTGCTGTTGGGTTTATTTTTATGATGAAATTGATGAGGCTGTTTAGATTCTTGGAATTTTTTAAAGTACATAATATTTGCCCCTACAAGGCTATAAAAGTAAATTATGTGTCTAGAATTTTATTATTGCAAAAAGTTTTTTGATTATTGTGTTTATTTTTTTTTTTTTCTTCTTCCACTTTTTAGCTTGCTTCTTTTTGCCCTAGTGTTTAAGGTTAAGAGGAAGATAAAACAATAATACTCCTAATAATTACTCATCTTTTAATTGAGGTGGATAGGAAGCAAATCTAGGGTGTGTGACAATGGATATTAATATCAGTAGTTAAATTTCAAATATGGTAATTGCTGTATTAGTTACATTGTAAGCTTTGTAACATTGGTTGGTAGTTTACAATCTAAATTGAATATGGTCAACTTGTTTAAGATAGGTTTGTCAGTTATATTCTCCTTAAATTTGATTGACATTAATCATTGTTGCCGTGTTCAGTAAAAAAGTTCAAGGTAAGCTCCACGTGTATGATGGTGTGTTGGGTAGTGATATTGCTTCATTTCATTTTATACTTTTACAGTTTCACTTACACGCAAGTCTCAAGGGCCAATGAAGGCTCTAATCAATTTGTGTTTAACAATTGATGCAAGCATAAGGATGATACTTATTCCATATTTGCTAAAAAAATCAATTATTGCAAAATTTTCAATTAGACTATACTACAAATATAACCAAGAAAATTTTCAAAGATCTAATTCTCCTTCCAAAAAAAATTAAATACAACTAGGAAATAAAATTAAATCAAGGGAGTAAAAAATCAAGTGAAATACGAAATACGTATAGAATAGAAAGAGAATAGAGGGAAGCACGTTCACGGCCCGTGTGATGTCACAGCCCTACCACGCTATATATCTAATCCACCTGCAAAGGTTGTTGTAGCATCACGTGCTCTGTTTCCTACTACTCTGTTCTCACTTCCACTTTTCTACCCTACACCCTCCTCCAGATTCCAGAACCTCTACGTCATGCACGTGGCAAATGCTCATCAATCTACACGTTTCGATTTGCTAGTTTGTTGAGGGTTGATTTTAGTATCGTACACCTGACTGTACTGGATCAATTCCTTCATTGGATCCTGACTCTTGTGCAACCCTTACGAGGAAGGAGGTTATTTCATTAATTAATTTAATTATGATATTTTTATTATTTTAATATGTGTTAAATTTGTATAAAGTCAATCTAGTTTTAGATGTTTATATTATTGGAGAGCTACTAACTTGCATTATTGCATAGTACTCCCTAATCTGTATTAGGGTAGGTTAAAATTGATACTCCTTTCGTTTTTAAAAATTGTCATTATTTTCATTCTGTGTTAAGTGACAGATAATAGATATTATTTGCTCAAATTATAAAAGTTTGAGGTTCGAATTCTATCAAATGAGGGTGTTTGAGGGTGATCTTAGAATAAATTTGAATAACACCAACCAATCAATCGAGTGGTGTTATAATAAGCAATTAATATTCCAATGGGAAATAAAAACCAACTACATAAATACAAAGCACATAGTTAGTTTCAAACGTCAACTTCATTAACAAAAATTGCATTAATGAGATCGGCTATGGAATATCAGAAATGAATAAGACGTGTGAAAAAAAAAAGAAGTGAAGACATGAATGAACTACAGTACTTACACATAGAGTTTAATGAACATAGTTAATTCTCTTTAAATTTTATTGTTGATAGTTACACTCCTTCAAAATTCAATTGTTTCCTCATTGCTTTATGGCTCAGGGGTAAATAATGATGACGACTTACAAATACTTTAACCAAGTAAGATAACTATGAGTAACATTTATTGTCTTAGTGACAAATATTTTTGTACTCGTACCTTTTTAGTTGGGTTTATAATGTGTTAATTAAGCAACCAATAATGTCAAATAAGCTTAATGTAGTTGGTAAGAGAGTTGTTGAATCATCCCAAAGTAATCTGTAAAATATTACTCGTTCTGTTTCATAATAATCACACCATTAAGGTATACGCAAAGTTTTAAGAAAATTAATGAGACAAATAATACGAGTAAAATAGCAGTGAATCCTTACATAAGAAAATGTTACACTTATTATGAAACGGACATTAAAGAAAAGTGTTGTGATTATTACGAAACGGAGGGAGTAAACATTTGAGTGCAAGAAGCAATTAAGGCTAAAGATTAAACACCATACAAAAAAATCGTGAGAGATGAAGCCTGATTGGTAGTCCGGGTTATTTGTGTCTAACTTTAATAAAAACGAAAAGGAAGACAACATTAGGATTAGTTAATTAGGGGAATATGATTAAAGCTTATAGGTAATAGCACTTAGGTAGTGTCCCTTTTCAGTATTCTTACTTCACCCTAGAAAGAAGTTAGCAGAGAACCAATTTTTTTAAGACTTTGTTAATATTTTACTAATTAAACTTTGTCTTATTAGTAAAAATTACCACTAACCAAATCTAGGTATGTATGTCAATGAGGTGGTGTCTTATTCCAATTACCAATAAGTTGGAGCATTAATCTTCCAACTATTGTCAGTTTATATTTCTGGTAGCTAGCCTAGTATAATTAGAAATAGTAGATTAATATAGTTGCTATTTTGAGGAACATTTATGCTCTTATTGGTCAAAAAATAATACATTTACTGTTTTTTTTTAGGTGGTATCTTTAATTTTCTGCCATAAAATTCAATTTCAACCCTGTTTATTTTTAATGAAGTCAGAAAGTTACTACTGTACTAGCTAACTAGCTACTGCAGATTATTCATTTATCAAAAATTTAAATTTGGAGAAGTGAATGCATCAATATTGTCAACATGATAAAGTTAGCTAATAGTTGTATGATTAGTTAATAAAAATCTTTGTTCAAATTTTGTAACAATGCAATTTTATCCAAGAAACTTTACGTAGTAATTTATAAGGAGTAAGAGTCATTACCAATTTACCATTTAGTTGGCAAGCGATTATAATATTGGTGATGGTTATAAATTACGTAGTATTTTGTATTTGTTTATGCTAATGTCTATTGCCCACACCCAAAAATTTATTTTCTTAAGTTTTCAATTTTGTTATTACTTGCACAATTGTACTATTTAAGAAGTTGTAATGAAAAATTAATTATTAAGAGTATGTGATTAGGATAAAGTTCCATTATATGATAACTGCATGACTAGCATGAGACTTTCCTTTCAAATTTGTACTTTCTTTGAATAGAATTATTTGTTAATTCAACACTAAATTCACATCGTATTCTCGAGTGTAGGTACATTTTTTTCTTAGAGATGTATTCTCTCTTTATCCTCCTTATTGAAATACATATACATATACTGCATACTTTGTAATAATCACATCAATACATAGACCAACAAGGCAAAATCCAATTTATTCAGATTTTAGGGTACAAAAGAAGGAATAATATTGATTAAGATTCTTTGAACAACTCTTAAGATGCCAAATTAGTACCACAAAGTAGTAAGCAAATGAAGGACCACTACACCACCCTACAAAGGGGCCAAGTGAAAATGCTAAAGAGTACAAATACATGTTTTTATCATAAACCCAGCTTGTATTAAGTGCTGCTTGCATCATTATCACACATTTTCATGTCTACCTTATTTCCAGCACTACCATCTCTCAAACATCATTTCCATTGATTCTCTTACCTCAAATTATCTGTAATGAAAGCTCTAGGAACTTCATGGAGATACCTTTGCTAAAACCTCGGTTCTCAGCCGAGAAGTTCAATTTCTCTGGTGTACCAGTTGTGTTTTGATCTTACTGAATTTAAAAGTGTTAAGAACATGCATTTGAGTAAATTGTGATACAAAACTACAGTTATATAAGCTGTAAGTTCTCTGATGATCAAAGCGAATAGAAAATGATGCCATTTGCATTGAGCGAATTTCTTCAAAAGAATTAATTCATCTACCACATTACCATTAAGAGAGATGTAGGATCAACTAAATGATCTGTTCTTCTAAAAATTGTACAAAAGGGTTAGGATGGGTTAAATAAGCTTACTATCTAGATGGCCTCTATACAGTTAGGTCAGCAACAAGCTCGTCGATCAAAGATTCTACTATTTCTTTCTCAATGTCAATTCCCTCTTCCAGTGATTCAATTTCAAAATCCAACCACCTTCCTAACTGAGTACTCATGTCCAAGTCCACAAGCTCATCTACTATTAAATTTCCCATGTTTTGCCAACCTAAAATCTCTTTATACACTTCTTCAGTCAACCATTCGTTTTGAAGCAGCATTCCCCATTTCTCCCATGATTTGTAGCTCCCAAGGAAAGCCCGTTGGTACTTTGCGTTAACACTTTCGGTAACACAGTTGAACAAAATTCTCCGTTCAAGCTTGGAACATGGTTCTGCAGTCCTGCCTGATGTACTTATCAGATTTTCCAACAGGTCAAAGAGATCAGGATCTATAATGTTGAAATCTTCATCCAACCTTAATCTCTTCAATCCAGCATAGTGAAGCATGTGTCTTACATATTCTAGTTCCCAATAAGATGCATCAATAAAATCTGACTCATCTTCCCGGGGATGGATACTTTCACTTGACACGCAACTAGTCACTTCCTGAGATCGAGGAGACGAAGGCTGACAATGTCCTGCAAATCAAATAGCATATATTGAACATCAGTTGCGTAAACACATTCATTTTGTGATGAATGGATGCAATTTGACCAACTTATCACATAAGTGCAATTATCCAAATATCATTCTATGTCATAAGATAAATTTAGCAAATGACATCTAACCAATACAGATCCAAGCAGGGATACTATTTAACTTTAATGCGACAAATTCTTCCTCAAGACTTTCAGAAGAGGATTTCCTCACAACAGCATTATCCAGACCTTGACTGTTATTTTAGCTAATCATAATCTTTAATGCTAGACCATGGTACATAAAGTTTACCGTGAGTGACATCACTTGCAGTAGTTGATGACATACAACTTCCGGACATTGAACATTCTGGATTTGAGATATTAAGATGTTCAAGATGAGAGTCTCCGCTCGCTTCAAATCTGTTAGTGCTGCTAGCACTCTGCTCTTCAAGACCTCCAAAATCCTTTACAATATGAAGGGAATCAAGAATAATATTAGAACATGAAGTTACATCAGAATAAATAATGAAATTACAAACTCAATAAAGTGAGGGCCACAAAATTTTACAATCAGGAACACTTCAGATACCAACAAAAGAATATTTGACAAAGTTGTTAGTGATAAGGGTCATGGAGTAAAAAGAGCATACTTTAACCCCTAAAATCAAAGCGCTTAATTCATGTTAGGACGTGTAGCCACAGAATTTGGCATGCAATAGCTGATTGGAAATCTTAATGCATCTAAAACATATGCACAGTTCAAAAACAACACACACAACTCCAGCAGCTGGACGGACAGTGCATATTATTAGCTGAAGAAATACTATTAGCTGAAGAAATACTATTAGCTTTCGAACTCATAAGATTTCACATGGTAAAGCCCATAACAAGAAACAAGCTCCCAAACTTGGACTTAGAAGAAAAAAGGGAGAAAAAGACGAGGCAATATGCTGGAAGTCATCACAATACTCCTCCCCAATGAAATACTATTAGAGTATTAGTACACATAGGTAAAAAGAGTAGTACTAGTGTGTAATTCTACCACAACACCCCCAGCATGAAGGGGGAACAAACAGAAATGGTAAGGAAATATAGAGTAACATTTTTTTCTAGAGAGATAGAATGAACAGCTAGCTCGCTCAATTATTTCCCTACCCTCATTATCCTTGTCCCTTAAACCATTTGATAATAGGTATATTCCCAATTCTCAATTATTTCCAAACCCTCTTTATCCTTGTCCCTTGAACCATCTATAATAGGTATTTTCCCAATTTCCAAAATTAATTAAGTGACCAACCCACTTAGTAGTTAGTACTTCAAAACTGGATCTTTGTCGTAAATCTGAAAATTATAGTTACCTCACAAAGTTTACCCCTTTCAGTGGTATGGGACTAATGGGAGGTGACAAATACTAGGGTAAATGTAAGTATGTAGATTGCAGTGCCTTGTGCAATACAAAAATGCTACAAACTTAATAGCCTCTATCTTTGTTCTCTTCTAATCAGGCTATCAAACTAAGCGATTTTCTTTCACTCGTACGTTATACTAGATCTTCTTCAGCAAGGAATCAGGCCAAGAGTGCATTATATATGCTATACTAGAAGAACATCAACAACATACACTACCAGAAAGTGTAATTTGATGCCTCATCCAGAAACCATAGAACTAGAAATCTTATTCTCCTACAGAAAGTTGGAAGGAAATTATTATACATCAACTTGCTTGTTGAAATCTATGGCCTTTTTAGGACATATATGTTACCAACTAAGTACCAATAGAGATTTTCTTTGCATATACTGGATGCACACATCACCTCTTCATGATAAAAAACTAAAAAAAAAAAAAATCATTAAGAGCATTATATACTTTCTTATTTGATTCAAAAAGAGGAATTGCATCAGTACAAGAAAGAAAGGCTTCTTGAAAATAACAATTTTGTAAAGTTGTAAACTGTCTACCATAAGTCCAAACTGGCATGTCATAGTATTATGTGGTTTCTTCTGATGTTGTAATGTGTAAACTGATGCTATTAATGCAGTATGCTGATGTAGTGATGTGGATAAAAATCTACAGAGAGGGGTCATCTTTCTTTAATGTACTATGTTTGTTTCTGGAGAACAAGCTGAATTTTTTTCGCTTTCAGGTTGTTTCAAGAGGAAGAAAGGAGCATTTTCTTTTTTACGTTTGTGGAAAATAAAGAGCTAGAGAAACAGCCAGTTGCAGTACCAGTCTATGGTTGTGAGACTAGATGATATTCTATTTCTGTATAAACTAGGCCGTTAGATGCTTAACGTGGTAAAATTTATAAGCAAGATTTGTTAATATGAGCACAACCACATTCTAAGAGCCTACCAGGATCAATCCTATGGGACTTGAAGATGCAAGATATCCCCTTATAACCCCTTAATGGGATCATAAAAGTCAATATGCCACTGCCAAATCCCTTCTTTACTACTCAATTCTAATCCAAGTAGCAAAATAATCAGCAGTCCTTCAGCATGAACTGAAGCATCATCCATTCATCACAAAATGGATATGTTTACTAATCAGCGAGAGACAACATATTATAATTGAAAATTATAGCAAATGATCCCACAGAGGAGCATTGTTAGGACTTAGGAGTTTAATTTGACAAGAGCCAAATATAAGGTAAACAATATGGTTGGCTTGACCACAGTTTGGTAATCCATAATACATGGGCGCTACAAGCAATTGGGGAGAAAATTAAGGACCTTGTTGTCCATGATCTACATTAAACCATTTAAGAACATCAAACTAACGAGTAGTGACCATAAAAAGAAAAAGGGTTGACTTCATGCCCTTTTTCTTAAGATATGGAAACAAAAAAAAAAAAAAAAAAAAAAAAAAAACAGAGTCGGGCATTTGACTATCGATTGCAAGTTACATATACACCATACTACCCACTCCACATATAAATGTGGTGAACTGAGTGCCAATTGGCATTGCCTAGAAAACTATACCACTCTTGAAAGTTTGATCTTTGTAATCAACTGGCTAATAAACCTTCCATGAATCCATGATTCTTGATAGCTCTCATAAATCTTTAAGTTTTATCGAGTTTTGGAAAATCTCTTAATTTCTATCCTTCTTGCAAAACACAAGTAAAATGTCCACTTTTCCTTCCCTCCTTAGAGAACAAAAATATAGAAACAGAAACTGAAAGACCAGAAGAGCACCATCAAATAACAAGTTGCACAATTGTAAGATGTCTATATCAAATCAATCAATCAAAGCTTTAATCCCATAAGTGGGGTCGGCTACATGAACCAAAAGTAATTATTCCATATAGTCATCCACAAAGATCTTCTTCCTCCATCCCTTACGATCAAATACCTCATTCTCATGCAGATCCATTTGCTTCATATCCTTCCTAAGAGACCTAAATCCTTCCGACCAAGTCATTTTCGATCTCCCTCTACCTCATCTAAGCTCTCCATGATCCCACTCTTCCACTCTTTGTACCGGTGCACCTTGAGGTCTCCATCTTACATGCCCGTTCAACGCAGTCGTAAGATGTCTATCAAACATGAAAACTAAAAGCAACTGATATGTATTGACTAAATGCTTCAATCACCTAAAGCAACTAGGAAAACAAGCTAAAAACAAAACAAGAAAGAACTAGAATATTTTTTCTTTCTAATCCTCTTCATATATATATAAACCCTCCCCCCCTTAAGTTCCATCACTAATCCTCTCCATCCAGCCCATTTCCTCCCTAAAACTTGAACTCCTCATTCGCGAAATCTAGGGTGTCTCTAGTGGCAACCGAGAAGAGGCCAATTAGAAAGCAAGGAAACACCTCTTTTCCAGTGCCTATGTTTCTAATTTGTATTAGGTCAACCTGCAACAACAATTTTTGCTAAGTGAAGCGATTCCAGCCCACCTCAGGTTCTCTCCAACTGTAGCCGCTTCAATGGGCTTTTTGACGGGGTAATGACAATAATGGCGATACAACACTTGCCAAAGCTGACAGCAGCAGGATCATGAACGGCAAAAAATACATAACTCCTAGGTCTATTCTCACACATGCTAGATCAGCATGGTCAGGCTTTGATTAATACTTAGAATAATAAGGGAAGAGGAACTGGATTAGCCAGGGGAGTGTCTTCTGCTGACTGTAATGAAATCAGATAAAATTTATGCCCACACTATGGTTTATTGAACATGTTGCTGATTCTCAATGATCGTAGTTGTTATATTTAGATTTCTTACTTATATTTTAATAAATTGAGTTTACTATATTAAAAAAAAAAGAGCATATTGGGAATCACTAAGTTCCTCAAACATTGCGAATTTGAAAAGAAATTGCCCATTGCCTATAAAAAAAAAAAAAAAAAAAAAGTATAGAACACTTAACTGCATAAATTAAGAAACAAATATCTCATGCCAGAGAATGCCATATTATAATCAACTACTCAAAAAAAAAAAAAAAAAAAAAAAAATCTAAAATCTAATCAGTGACCAATGCTTTGTGCAATGAATGAACTCTTTTACATCCAAGGAAGATAAGAACCCTGAATCCCCGATCAATAAGTGCCAAAAAAAAGTCGAATTAAATTCCAAAGCCTTTTGTTCCATTAACTCTATTAATTAAGAACGATGATAAACTCAAGATAGCAGACTATAAAAAAAAATCTGAAAAATAGCTAATTTTATCTTTAAAATGATAAGAGATTAATGCATGAGAAATGCTTAGAAGGAAGACAAGCAATGACCAGGAACATACCTCCCAATTCTGGCTTGTTTTAGTTATCATAGACGAAGAGAAATCATCATCACATGTAGCACTTGTTTGATCTTCATCAGACCAATCATCATGATCCATTGAAGGAGCTACAGCATCTTGTGACAAAATTGATTCAGACAAGCAAGATACACTGTTTGTATCAGAGCATTCCATCATCAAATTAGATTTGGTTGACCCAATTTTATCAGTTAATTCCCTGAGCTTTTGCTCCAAAAGAAGGCTTAAAGAACCACTATCAATCAATTTTAACCCTCGTTGTGGTGATAAGGAATGTGTATCAGATTGGACATGATCATAAGAATCAGCACAAAGATGATGATGATGATTGCTTCTAATGGCTTCAGTAGTAGATGGAGAGGACTGAGATACAGGTTTTTTTATGGGAGAGGTGAAAGTGAAGGAAATTACATCCATGTCTTTCCTTGAACTGCTTTGAAGTGCTAGATCACGTTGTACAGCTTTCTCATCACTGTTTTCTAGCACTTTCTCACTTAAATTGCTATCTTTGGCAGAAAGCTGCTTGCTTCTTGAGATTTTTTTCATTCTATTCAGTGAGGGCCTCTTTTCACTAACACCATTCAGTGGAGGTCTCCGGTCCACTAAACGAGTGGTTGCAACCTTCTTTGATCCATTTTCAGCATTCACAAAAACTTTACTTACAATTTTACTTGGACCAGCACAGCTATCTCCTGGAGGTAACTTTCTAGGTTGCTGATCAGAGTGTGAAGTTTTGGCAGTTGATTGGTCTTTGTGAGATACACTATTCTGCTTCTCGTTGTTCTGTCTAAGCACGATAGAACTCTTCTTCCTTGGCGTCCTAGTCGAACTGACCTTTTGGGTATTTGGCTCTTTCTGTTTCAGCTTCTTACGCTCCTGCTGCTGACTCCTGCTGTCACTATAAGCTGAACCAATTGTTTTCTGCACATTGGCTTTATCTTGGACAGGCAAAGGAACAGACTTACCTTTATTTTTTGCTTTTTGTGAACCACTTGCTTGTGAACTCATAATATTTTTAAACAAAGATTTTCGAGTAGACCTTTCAGAAGTAGTTCCTCTTACTTGCTGTACAGGAGCAGCCAGCTTAGGTGTCTTGGGGGATTCAGGTAGTCTAGAAGATCTCTGTGCAGCTTCAATTTTTTCTTTTAGATCTTGATACCTAAAGGACGATGAAGGAGACCCCAGAGATGAGACTTTGGACCTCCCAGTAGGCTGAGGAGAAGAATCAATAATTCTAGCAGCTGTCTCCATAATATAAGCTGCATCCTTTGTAGGTACAAACCCTGGACTCTTGATTGGTGACAAGAGCTTATGATGAGTGATTGAAATTGGTTTGGCTGACTTTGGAGGCAATACCTCAGTCTGAAATCTCTCAATTGGCCGGCCATGAACCTTCCTCATTCTTGAATCCACTAATTTCCAAGGGTTACCCTCCACTTTGTTAGGAACGTAGCTATAGCCCATAATATGTTGCTCAAATTCATATGGAGTATCATCTTCAGGATAATAAGAGCTCCCAATAGCACGAGGTTCATAAGATGCAAAAGAACTAGCCTCGCATGAAGCTGTGGTAGGCATAGAGTCCAGTCCCATAAGTCGGGCAACCACCCCGGGGGCTTTTGTTCCATATCCATCATCCCCATTTACAGATGATGTGGAACTATAATTACCACTTCCTCTGAAAGAAGAACAATCGCCATTCTCTGACAGCTCCCTCTATAAGAAATTTTATCAGATTTAATATCATTCTTAAGTGACAAATACAATAAAAATCGGAAATGTTGGTCTAGGTGCAAACACAGGCATGACAATGTTGGTCTAGGTGCAAACACAGGCATGACAATATGTGAAAAGATGTAAATGTATGCCCCATGTCTCTATGACATATGTGCATGTGAGCTAATATGGGAGCTCTCACTTTGACTCTGTTGCGAATTTGTGATTCCTAGCAAATTCTTTACATGTGATTGAACGAAAGAGGAGAGAGAAACATGACTCACCAATAAATACTGAGAAATGGCCAAATTGTCAACACTATCCTTCCCTTGGCTAGATCCTTCTACATCTAAACAGGCAGCAAACTGTAAGTAAAAGCATAGCCCCAAAGGAACATAAAATGACTGGCAATTAGAACAAGGATGATCTAATTACCAGATAAATCAGACTTGTTAGAGAATAACTTTTTCCGGGATTTAGCATTCCAATCGAACAAATAGAGGAAGCGCCCCTTCGAACGTTTTCCCTCAGCTGCCATCTCCCTCCCACAGCCCCCTTTACATTAACTTATGGTCCCAACTGACCACTCTCTCTGCAATAAATCCACAACTTCATGATGTTTGTATAACATTCATTCAAAGGTGATAAAAATGTAATATTGAATCTCATTCACAATGTTGTTAGCTCCAGATTCTGCACCTGGAAAAATTCACTCCATATACTCGATTTATTCCATAATAATTAACATTGTAAACCAATAACTTGCATAGCAATATAGCATTATGTACTTTACATATTTTCTAAGACTTCACATATCCAACCCACCTCTAAAACTAATTAAATTGAAACCCTAAATCTAACAGCGCATAAGAGCAATATAGCAGAATAAACCCTAATCAGCAGCAACATTGCTCTACTTCTTCAAGTTAAGCTACTGAAAAACAAAACTATAAATACAAACAAACCCAAATCAACAGCTACATTGCACTAAGTTTTCAATTTATAAGCTTCTAAAAAACCCAACTTTATATTCAAACATACCCAAATCAACAGCTGCTACATTGTATTAATTTTTCAATTAACAAACTAATTTTAAAAAACCCAACTTAAATTCAAAAAACAAGTTCAAACACCCAAAAAATTAATTAAAAAAATTCAAACCCAGAAACTTTCCTGATTTATAAACAAAACCCATAACTCGAAAAGATTCAAAAAGAGTTACCCAGAAATCTTACACAAATTGCTGAAGCAGAAACCACTCATTTGACCCAGATCAAGAATGCCCTGAAGATGCAAAATTAGGGTTTTGGAAAAGGGGAAAGAAGGAGAGAGAAATAGGAATTTCCGTTTATGGTAAACGAAGACGGAGCTTTGGATGAGCAATAAGTTGAGGGAAGTAGTAAAGAACAGTCAAAAGTAGCAAAAATGGCAGGTGGGTTTTTCGATTGAAGGAGATTAATGTTTGATTTTTTAGAACAAAATTTTAATTTTTATATTTTCCCTCGTAAACAAGAATGCTAATAAAGTATTTTAGAGGAAATTTAAATTTGAATATGTAAATGTATAATTTGAATAATTTCTTCCTATTTTAGTTTCTTTGGATATTTGATTGGCTGGCTAAGGAGGACATCAAAGGATTAAGACCCTTGAGTCCCACCATCAATGTGTTATTGTTAGGTGGCAATAATCAAAATGAATTGGAAAATAATAATTTTTGGTCAATTAATATAAAAATAAAACAAACAAAGTATGAACCACATTTTTTGTTGGTTTCTTGACAATTTATTGTGTAAGTATTGAACCAAAAGATAAGCTTAGCTAGATACCAATGAGAAAAGAACAATCCTTTCAATTTTGGGAGAGAATATTTGGAAGAAATGAGACATGTTGAGCTTAATATTGTTTCATTATTTAAAGGAGACATAAGTGTGTAGATGCTTTTGATTTTACAATATGAAGTATGTTTTGTTTAAGGTCACAAACTCACAAAGGATATTTGATGGAAATGATTTTACATTATTTTTTTTGAAACAAATCAATTTATTAATCAAAAGCAAATGATTTTACATTATATATTGGTCATCTATAAGATTTTAGATTAATCTAGTTGCTTTTTTAAAAAAATGAGATTTTTTAAAATTAATTTATGGTATTGAAGAAGGTATAAGCTTAATTCATTTCCACTAATTAAAACTTATTTTAGATAATTTTAATGTGGATGACCCTTAATATAAACTTATGAGATAGGGGTCGATAAGATTAGATAAGATAAGAACTAAAAAATTCAGATAATGACTAATGTCTAATAATATAAAATAATACATAGTACGGAGTAATAAATAATTGAAATTCAAGATAAAAGATAATTGCCTTGCAAACATGAGAATTCATATATAAATATAACGAATGAAAAATAGATGACGATGAAATGAGTAACAAATTTGGGATATTATTACTCCGTAGTACATAATACTTCGTATTAATTATCAGCCAACCCATCATTAATACAACCCAAACCCACCCAATGAAATGATCACCAATTCATTGACTCATTGTAGTGCTTTTGTTTCAATATATGAAGATTAAATGATTCCTATCATGTCATTCATACAAAATATGGAGTTTTACTAAGTATTAATCCTAATTCAACTCATTAATTCCTTATCTTTCATACGAAATACGGAGTACTACGGAATAATTGCTCTATTAAGGATATTCTTCATTCAAAGTTTCATTCAATTCATGATATGAATACATGACTAAGATGAGCAAATTAAAAATGTGAGAAGCAATTAATTTATACACATTCTACTAATCCGTTCTTAAAACATTGTCCCATAAACTAAAGATAAATGTCCCTAACAAATTTTTTTATACCTTTTCAAAGTTTCAATTCCACTCTCTCTCTCCTTCTCTCTTTTCCCGCATCAAGACGTCAATTATAGTGACCACCTATGTACACAAATTTGCACTTGCTTCTTAAACAGTCTCTTAGAGACGGAAAAAGAGAGTATTTTGTACGTACAAACTCCATAATGCACTTCAATGGTACAAAGGCATGTGATGACATGGTGTTATGTCAGAAACACATTATTTACTGTAGCTGTTATAGTAAATCTGCCCCTCTTAAATTCTGGATTCAACGATTAATCATTGTCATCATTGAACACACCACAACTACATAGGCCCCTCATTTTCATTGTCGAGCGACTGATGAATGAGGGATATAGTGATATACAACATTACAAGAAATTTCGCGGTGATATGATTAGCAAAACTTCAGGTACAACATCACCTCATTTAAGATTCCAAGGTTAAGGTACAGCATTCATTTTCCATTTTGCGTCAAAAAAATTCAGGCTACTCCGTTATAGGGAGTACATTCTACCAGTGTACTAACACTTGGACAATTCGAAAATCAAGGGCTATACCACTGGTTGGTACTTCCATCTCCTAAGGTCCTACCCACGTGGCAGCGGTTCAATTACCTTCAAGGGGGTTGGGATTATAGGCAGGATGTGTGTACGGCCTTGCAAGAGGGCGTTGCTGTGATTTACATTAGCAAGAGTTTAAAAGAACACTTAAGACAATTTGATTATGAGCGAATCGTATAACAATAGAAAACTGTCTATTGCAAAGTCTAACACATACATACATATATGTACATCCATCTCAAAGACAAACTTGTAGCCAAGCCCGGGTGAGTTTGGTGACATTGTGGGTACTTGGGCTATAAGCGTCTCTAACAGCCACAGCATGAGCGACAAAATGCTACACATGGCTACACCACACAAAATTTGTGGAATAGGTATTCTCTGAATCATATTTCGTCCAGGTCAATTATGGTAGGCTTGTCATTACTCTCATGCAGGTCTATTCACACAATTATCGCAAGGATTAGGACCGTATTTGCACGCATTTGGTTCAAATGATTCTCCAAAATGTTCAAGCAATGTTTTTCTCCTGCATTCGTCCTGAAAAAAAGGTTCACAGGCATAAAAAGACATTACCTATCAACAGTTTTTCTAACTAATGTGATGAACATCTCCAGTTTGGCAAAGGGAGCATGAAAATAAGATGATTCACTAACCTTCAGTTCACAATACTCCCGCATTTTCTGAGCTTGAGCCATTGCCTTCTTGAAGCTGTCTTTGTTATAACTTTGTCCATTTCGCAACATACAAACAATTCGACTGAAATCCTTTTTCTGATACAAGGCAATACATTCTGCAGGAAGATTGTCTCTACCTGCCCTTCCTGACTCCTGGTAATAACTTTCAATCGATTTGGACATTGTGTTATGGACAACAAAACGCTGAACATTAGCAGAAGAAACCATTAGAGTGAGGTTTCCCGAAGAAGATGAATGCAATGAATTAACTTGAGTATGCACTAAGACAGAAAAAACCACGAGGAAGACCAAGAATCCCCCACCCCCCTAAAAAAAATGCATTATGCAATTATGATTTAAGGTTTCAACAGAAACAAGTCACTTAAAAAAATAACTCATCTCAGGCTTACCACATCAGGTTTATCTATTCCCATTCCAAACGCAATAGTAGCACATACAACTTGTACTTCTCCAGTATGCCATCTCTTTTGGACAGAAACTCTTTGACGAGCTGCTAAACCAGCATGGTAATGCACTGTTTTGATCTTACATTTCTCATTTAAATACTTTGCCACTTCCACACTTTCATTCTTTGAAAGGCAGTAAACTATTCCACAAGAATTTTCAAATTCATCTTTCAGTAGTTTCCCAAGCTGCTTGAGAGGTTCCTTAGTCTTAGTAATCACTTTATACTTCAAATTCGGTCTATCAAAGCTCGTATCCAACACCAAAGCACGAGGTATTCTTAATGCATTTAATATGTCCTGTAAAAGATCTCTTAAATTATGGACTATATGGCCATTCTCACAAATTTTTTAAAGTTGACAGAATCACTCATACCTTGCGTACAAAATGAGTTGCTGTAGCTGTTAAAGCCATCACAGGGACAGTTGAAAAATTCTGCTTAAGACATCCTAATCTCCGATAATCTGGACGGAAATCATGGCCCCATTGGCTAAGCACAAGTAAGAACTAATTTAGCAAGAAATAACGATTGCAGTAATAGTAAGACAAACAGCAAAATTCTTCTCTGTCAACTAGTTCCAAAATTGGAATAAAAACAAAATGGAAAACAAAAATCACCTTTTTCTCCATGAAATTAGTCCATTGATTCACCCTAAGCTAGCTATTTTATACTGCTGAATAGTTTGACTTTCTAGTGAAATAATCAATTTCTGCTGCTTTTTTTTTTTTTTTCTTTTCTTTTTTCCTGTTCTTCCATAAAATACATAAATAAATAAAATTTAATGTTCATACTTGATTCAGGAAAATTGAGTTGAGCACTTGAGCTCAAAAGACGGTAAGGAGGAGTGAGGTTTCTTTCAAAAATCTTCATTAGTTGGCAGAGTATCAATGTATCATCTGCCTTAGTAAGGTGAATCAGGTTATGTCATTCATCACTCTAAAGATCTGAATTCTGTCACCAACAGGTTGTAAGTTAAAATCTAAAGGGGTATCGTCATGCGGAAAAAAGCCTAATATGTAGATCATAATCATGTTGAAAAATCTCAGATACTGATCCAAGTTTCCTAGAGTGAGCAAGAACTTAAGCTTAGCAAACCTAATGTTTAACAAATGTATTTTTCAGGTAAAAGGCATACCTTACACAATGGGCTTCATCAACAATAAACCCTGCCAGAAGCCCCTACAATTGAAGAAAAAACAATCTCATCTTATCCAGGAAATTCATGTTACAAGTACAGATATCTATTTGGACAGAAAATCGAGTTTTTATAACAGAACCAGCACAAACTCACCTTTTGATGCATACTCTTTATTGCATCAAGAAATGATGCATTTGCAGAGATTCTTTCCGGAGTTACATACAAGAGCTTACATGAGGGTTTGTCACTCCTATCAAGGATATAGGAAAAACATCAGCAGACATGACAAAATTAGTTAAATTTATCCTGAACATGCCTCAAAAGGCCCAACAACACTGTAGTACATTCTGGCTTAAAGCTTAAGCAGAAATATACCAGGCTTCATAATACTTTGACCTTACACAGCAAAGGACAAATGTTGAGCAAGCAAACTATGTAAGTAAATTTCCTAATTTAATAACAAAATTGTTACCTAAGCTCTTGAATGACAGCTGCAGCTTGTGCTGGGCTTTGCTGGGAGTTTAGAAAAGTTGCAGGGACCCCATACTTGAGATTCAGTGTGACGATTTGATCCTGAATAAGAGAAAGCAGTGGGGATATAACAATGGTCACGCCTGGGTGTAGAGTTGCAGGAAGCTGTAAGACCAAGCAATTTGTTAGATACTTAGGATTGGTGATAATACGTCATGCACTAATCAATCGTAGGACATGTTCACGACTCTTCAGTTGCGGAAGAGATAAGCAGAAAGTTTTGTGCCAGACACTATTCAGTATTCACAATTCCAGCTTTGTACAGTACAGCCTAAGTGAAAGTGACAATACTTTCTATTCAGTATATCATCACAATATTCAAGCCACAGATACGATAGTAGTAATTTATAGTAATACATAGAAAATCACCTGGTAGCACAGACTTTTTCCACCACCTGTTGGCATGAGAACAAAGCAGTCTTGCTTTTGGACAAATGCTTTACATGCCTGATGTTGCAAAGGGCGAAACAACTTATTGCCAAATATGACGACATTAGCTAATTCAAAATCATCCAAAGCCTGCAATTCTTCGTAACTAAGAGTTTCTTCATTTGTACCCAATACTTGACAGCTTTCGATTGTAGAAATGCCAGATGAACTTCTAGGCCTTTTTTGAGATAGAGATGAGCCTTTACCATGAGTGACACTGCTGCGGCACTCCTTTAAAGAATCAAAATTCATTAGAATAAGGTACAACATCAAACGTAAATTAAGAAACTTTGAGAAAGTGAAGGTAGACATCATAAGTGCATAGAAAGCAAAAAGAAACTAGCTTTTAGCTTCACTAGCAAGGAGAACTTGTGGAAAAAATGGCTGTGAAACCAGCTATATGAGCTAAAAATTGACTCCCAGACAAGTGAACAACAGAAAGCTCTCATGTGGAATATGGCAGCTTGCAAACTAGCATTTACCATTTCACAGAAAAGAAATATTAAAAAAAAAAAAAGAGGGGGCATGCCCTATTGAAAGGGATGTTGTAAACTGCATGAGAGAATGCCCAAATAGTTATAGTCATTCCAAATCATAAAAGATCTTACCCCAGATCTTGGAGAGGTCCAATTGCTGCTGTTATGATGAGGATTAGGATGTGCTGAGGACTTAGAACTTCTATTTGCAGAAGTTTTAAACGTCAAATCCTCATTTTCACTGGAAGAATCTACCACCAGGATATCCTGAGGTGTCTGAGTTTGTTCTCTCACATGAACACTACTTCCGGGATCCTCATCATCTTCACAATCAACTTCAAGAATAGGAGTTGCCTTTCCCAACATGCTGCTTAGAGCACCACAGGTTTCAGTTTCCATAGCTTGTACATCATCCCATTCTTCACTGTCTTGCATAGACTCGGCCAGCATTGCAAGAAAATCATCACCGCAATGTTCCACAGTAATAAAATCTTGTCCATCTTCACCTTCAATAATTCATGAGAATGTCTATCAGATAAGCAATACTCATTACTCCAAAGGCCATGATCCTCTTCTCAAAGAGACTCGTTGTAAGAGACAATTTCCTTCTCTTCAAACTGGGGTGGGGGCCAGCTAACTCGACTCAACTCCAATTAGTACAGCACAGGAATACATAATAACACCACAACTAGAATCAATCAATCAACCAAAGCCTTAATCCCTTAAGTGGGAAACTTAAACAATACTAAGATTTCGAACAAACAAAATAAGGGATTATCCCCAAAGCAAAAAGAAATAGACAATCATGGTTCCAATGTATCAACTATAATTAAGAAATTAAAATCTTTAATATCAATATACCAACATTCCCACACGAATTGTTCCACACAACCATATTACAAATTGAGGAGTTACTCCTCCCATTGCCAATTGATTTTAGGATTTAACCTCGCTTGGGTTCATAAACAGTCCAAACTCGCACAAATTATAATTAAATTGACATTTCAGGCGTGGAAAGAGAATAAAATTCACGAGAAAATACTGTGTCACTGTATAAGAATAAATACTCCAGCAACAAAAATTTTCAATCAATTCTCCAATCACACAGACAATTTATTCAACAGAAATCTACAACAATGAATCAAAGAATAAAATCAAAGTAAAAAAATGAAACTGAAAGTAATTAGGGTTTCAAAAAGAAGAGAGAGAATACCATAAAGTTGAATGAGACGGTCCAAGCATTTGTGAGCAGACTGCTCGTCGAAGCCAAAATCCATGGCTAAACTCACCAATCGAACTTTCTTGGTCTCTGGATCGGTGCCCTCCATTTTTATGCAATCTTCAAACTTTGCTGCTCTCTCTCACGACTCACTGTATATAATCTTACTTACTCCCAATTGCCTACATCTTAAATTTCTCCCGCCAAATTGAGTATTTTTTTTAAAAAATAAAAATAAAAATAAATTATTACTACCTCCATTAAATATTAGTTGCAACTTTAGAATATTTTATATCTCACAAATAATACCTCAAAGTTACAACTAATATTTAATAGAGGTAGTATTAACAATTTCACTTCGAATGCCAATTTTTCTTTTTTTATGCTCAATAATTTTAATTATTGATAATTATTTGATATAATATTGGTGAAAGCATTGCATTGGCATATGCATTTATTTGTTTTGTTAAAGGGTGGAAATTTTCTTTTTAAACGAGGAAACTCATTTTCTTTTTGTAACAAAGGTATGCTACATTTTCTTATTTAGCCTTTTTTCCCATATGTTTTTCTATAATCAAACAAACAAAGGAAAACATTTTTCACACAATCATGTTTTTCATTGAAAATTGCTTTTAAAAATAATTTTCCATGTAATATGTTCCATCAAAATATATGGAGCTTAAGATCGTTACTCCGATATTCCAATCCCAACAATAACAATCTTACAACTTTTGTTCCTTGGATTCGTTATCAATCTTATCATAATAAAAATCAATGTTTCTTATTCTTAGAATACACAAATGTTTTTTAATTGGACTTATTCTTAAAATACAAATATGTTAGATACTTTTAATCGTACTTACAAGTTCAAATTTTTTTATTCTTTTTGAAATAAATTCTGAGTATAGTTTAAATTAGTTGAAAAGAAACACACTCCTTCCTAATGTTTAATAGATGTGGTAGGAAATTCGCAATATTACAAGGGTTTGAGTCCTATGACCTTAAATACACAACAGAGTAAATCTTTGTCTTGTTTTAAGAATCTACGAAGAAGAATTACTTATTACTCCTTCTATTACTGGTTAGTTAAATATCATCTTGTTGAATAAAATAAACTAGTACAACGAATGAAGGAAGCAGTGATTCTAAATTTCTAATAAGCATTATTTACAAGTTTAGATGAGTAATCGGTTAATGGATGGTTTGGCGATCAAGCCTCTCTATGACAAACAATTGCAAGTCGTTGAACAAAGGAATGTAGTACCTCGTACTTAGTAATCTTGGTACAGAACATTTACAAATATAAATATGCAAGCTCGCTTTGTCTCTGTTTCATAAATCCATATGAAAAACATAATAAACTGTCTAAAATGAGTGGGCATAATAATTATCAGTTGTTAATAACTGCATGTATATACTTCACTATGCAGCAGCTGCATATAACTTCAACCATATACCTGAATACACCTAGCTTTAGGTGTAGGCGACTTAAGATATAAGATACTAATATTTCTATTAGAGCGACTTAGGCAACTCCGTAACATATAATGACTATAAACAGAGGCAAAAACACGTAATTGTTCAGCTCTTGAAATAGTTTTGAAGTAGAGCCCTGTCTGAATCACATACAGTATGATCAGTGAGTAAGCTAAAAAATAAGGAAGCGGTGTAAGCATCAGCAACAAACTTTTTGCTTCTCATAGCGGTGACAAGTTCCAAAGCCTTGCTGATATCCTTGCCTTTCAAAAACCCCCTGATAATTATATTGTATGTACATTCATCTGGAGGACATCCATTCTCCTCCATCCTCCCTACCAATTCAATGGCGTCGTTCAGAAAACCAGTTTCACAAAGTCCTTTGACAACTATATTATAAGTATAGATAGTTGGCAGTAAGCGCTTCTCTGTAAGAGATGAGAAAGTATCCAAAGCTTCTCGAAGTTTCCCTGCTTCACACAAGCCTTCAATTAGGATATTGTAAGTGATAATATTAGGAACCATTCACAGATTAATCCACATTTGCTTCATAAAATTGCAGTAAATAAGATAATAAATGCAACTCCTTTAAAGATAGAAAGCAAACACAGCAATTACAAAATTCACAGGTTAATCCACATTTGCTTCAGACAAGCATGTTTAAATTGGCAATTCCAAAACACAGGCATTAGGGTTTTTGCCTACAGCCAATCAAACACATTATATGACTTACCAATTCACAATGTTCAATCACGATGTCTGTTTCCACATCTCTGTCACAGCTGATCATATATGCTTTAGTCATTGCTCCTTCCACTTTTCCTAATTTACATTCACTCAGTTTTCAAAAAACTTCTTCAGCAATACCTTGTCTGCATCACTAATATTTGGATCACTGAGTAAGCTCACAAATGATGATATAGTGTGATTATCAGCAACAAACCCTTTGCTTCTCATTAACCTGACAAGCTCTAAAGCTCTCCCAACATCCTTTCCGTCTATAAATCCTCTAATAATTGTATTGAAGGTGCATTCATTTGGAAAGCATTTATTGTCCTCCATATTCTTCAATAATTCATCGGCTTTTACTAGCAACCCTTCTTTACAAAACCCTTTTATCATTATGGTGTAAGCATGCACATCGTGCAGCCCTTTAGCTGTGAGTAAGGAGAAGATGTCCATCGCTTCTCTAAGGCGATTAGCTTCACAGAAACCATCCATTAGGATACTGTATGTAATGATATTAGGGACCACTCCATTTGCCTCCATTTCTTTCATCGTTGCAATTGCCTCATCTATTTGTTCATTCTTACACATCCAATCAAGTAATGAGTTCCAAGTGATTACATCTGGCTTTAGTCCATGAGCTTCCATTTCCTTGAAAAACTGGTGTGCAAGCTTTAGCTGATTGACTTTGCACAAGGCATCTATAAGAGTGCTGTACATGATAAAATCAGGTGTTAATCCCTTAAAATTCAACTCCTCGAGGAGACCAAGAGCTCTGTCAATCCTTTTAGACTTGCAATAGCCATTGATTAAGCCGCTGTAAGTAACTACATTAGGTTTGCAACCATTTTCAACCATCAAATCCATAAGCTTTTCTGCCTCATCCATCTCACCACGTAAACATTATCCATCTAACAGAGCACTGTAAGTGATGATATTGGGAACAAATTCTCTCTCAGTCATGTGAAAAAAAATGTCCCGTGCTTCACCAACCTTGCCATCTTTACAATACATATCAATCAACATGCTGTAGGTCTGAATGTCAGGAGTTATGTTGTTCCTTAACATCTCAGTCAGCATTTGTTGAGCCTCTTTCTGTTGTCCCAAAGTGCACATACCTCGAATTAAGGTAGTATAGGTGACAACATCAGGGGAAATTCCCTTGATTTTCATCTCCTTGAAAAGGAGGAGAGCCTGAGGTAATAACTGGTCTTTACAGAGACTATCAATGATGGTGTTATAAATGACATGATTAGGCATAAAATGGCCATAAGACTCCATATTTCTAAGGAGTTTGAGAGCACCGGCATTATCACCGGACCTACAGAGACCTTTGAACATAGAACCATAAGTGACTAATGTGGGTTGGAGGCCAAGCTTGAGAATTTTATCCAACAAATGAACAGCTTTGTCCAACTGATGAGTACGAACGAAGCCGTTTATGAGAGTATTAAAAGTAACAATATCAGGCTGAAAACCAAGCTTAATAATGATGGCGAGAACAGAGAACCCCAAATCAACAAAGTTCAAATGATAGTAGCAATTAGCAAGGATGGTAAGGGAGTAATCATTTGGACGAAGACCTTAGAAATGGAGGTGCCTGTAAAGAGAAATGACAGTGGAGAAAGGGGGGTGGGGTTTAATCTTGGACATGCAGAAATCAATGATAGATGGAAGAGGTCGCATCGATTTCATATGGTGGAAATGGGAAAGGGGGATTTCAGCATTAGTAAACCCTAATTTGGATTGTTGTCTAACAAATTTAAGGAACAATTTGGGGTCATCATCAACATGAGCATTAACATGAAAATCAAAATGTTTGGGACGATAAGAGTAAAATCGGGAAGGAAATAGCAATGAAAGAGGAGAAATAAGAAAAGAAAAAGGTGAAAAATTGAAAGACGAAGTGCAGGAAGAAAGAGGGAGAAAAGGAGGAAGATGAAGAAGATTACCTAAAAATGGCGAAGAAGAAGAAGATGCAGAACCGAGCAAAAGTAGAGCTTTGCTCCTCATCATCGCCTCACTCGCAGCACAATTGCAATGATTTATCAAGTCTTATTCATCTTTTCAATTGAATAATTAGATTAATTTACTCAATTCAAGTTTTCAACCAACAAGTTAATTATATTCAGCAATACATTGAATTTTGGAAAATTAAAATTGGGGTTTAATACCTTAATTCAGATGAATTTGCAGGTCATAGATTGTACAGTGGCCCGACCATCAATTGTAGGGTGACTGGAATTTTGACAGGAGAAGCACGACAGTGATGAGGTCAACTACTGCATCGCCTAGCAGGTTGGGACTTTTCTTTCAATTTCTTTTTGTTGGAGTACCTTTTTTTACAAAAGCAGTAAAAGGAGAAATTTAAGTGACCGCTACTCAAGATAGTGGTTTAATGCTTAGTTTTTTTTTTAAAAAAAAAACAAAATTGCATGGTTGGGAATTGTCCGCTTAAAATAATAATAATAATAATAATAATAATAATAATAATAATAATAATAAAGACTAGTAGAGAAATGGAGAAGCTTACTTGAGGATCTGCCATGAAAATGAAGAGGACGAAACTTGATTAAAGTAGCGCCATGAAAACAAGGACGAAGAATAGCTTCTCCAACATTAACAGATATAGACCTGATCATGTACATGTATACTCTGTAATTTTGGAAACAATTATGAAGAAGAAAAGCTTCCTTAGTCTTTATGAAAGTCAAGTGTAGAGTGGAGTGTTGGAATTATTCCCAATCTCATGCCTCATTCTAATCTCACGTACATACGTTACCAAACACCTCAAAAGTATTTTGGCAAACAACTAAACTTTAGGTTAAAATAGGCTAATCAGGCTTAATCATGTCTAATAAATTTAGTTTACATTAGAGGTGATCATTGGGCGGGCCGGGCTGAGATGAAACTAAAAAATTATGCCCACTTCTCGGGGCGGGTCAAGCTTCGGACCGGATTTTTTGTGCCCAAACCCGTCCAAAATAGTCGGGCCGTGCGGGCTTTTCGGTTCGGGCCTAAAAAATCAACTAAATATGCATAAAAACGCATTATCAAAACTGTCCAAAAAAAAAAATCGGGTCGGGTCGGGCCCAGCCCGATTTTGGACCAAAAATTCTGCCCAAAACCCGCCCCAAATCGGGCCGGGCTAACTTTGATTACCTCTAGTTTACATTAGTTCAAGTGAAAGCTCTAATTTCCACCCCCCCTTTTTTTTGGAAGATATTTTCCCTTTTTTTATGAGTGCATGAATAACAAATGTTATTGGGTTTATCTTTAAACAAAGGGGTACTATTGTCTTTTCAATACTACCGTTCAACATTCTCACTCCTCTTCTACCTCAAGTACTCAACCATGGCATCAACTCACGTCGACCACTTCTTCACCACCACAGCCACCATCTCTCCGACCGAACACATCACAGCAGCCACCACCACCATCACTTCTTCGCCGATATTCGAAAATTAAGCCCAATTGAGGGAGCTTCAATGGAGGACATGGTCACCCCTTCCCTTTGGGGTTGACCATGCCCTTAATTTCACCCTTCATTCCTAGGGTTTTCGTTTTTTTCAAATGTGGGTGGATATCGGGGGAGGTGGGTGGAGATCAGGGAAGGTGGAGGTGGGAAAGCTTGAGTTTTGTTCCGCTGCGACGTTGTGGGCTTGAGAAAGGACGAAGAAGAGGAGGTCGACGGGGAAAAGAAGATCGGAGGTCGAAGGGGGAAATAAGATTGGAAGTTGACGGGGAGGAAGAAGATCGACTTAAGTGATGATGGTGATGGTTGTGGTGGCTGTGATGATGGGAAGGAAGAAGGAGGAAGAAAAATTATTTACAATTTTGTCAGTTGAGTAACAGATATTGTTACTCAGAATGAGTAATTAGGATTAGCTCATCATAAATTCAAATATATTACAAGATTATCAACATAAAGGACTTGTCTTATAGAAATCTTTTCACTCTCTACTTTTATATTGTCATTCAGCCCTCTCATTAGATCACATTATATCATATTAACAATATTATAATACTCTTTCAGTTCACATATAACAATAAGCTATTTATGAAGCCACACCTATTATTTAACAATTACCTTTTTTTTTTTTTTGGAATTTAACTGTTATCTTATCTATCTTACTTTACTTTAATTTTCTCATAAAAAAAAATGAAAAGATAAGGTGGCATATCAAAAAGCACAATGAACTGTATCATATTAGGACATGATCCGAGACTTATCGTTGTGTGTCCAATGAGTGTCCGACAGTTGGATGAAGAAGTATCCATGTATCCTAGGCTACAACCTCTCCAATAGATAGCAACATGCTTTTTGTAATTTTGCATGTAGGCCCCACATATTATTTTAATTAACATCCTACTTCCTCGTTTTTTTGTAATTGACACGTTTCTTTAGACACATTTGCCAATGCACAAATTCAAAAATTAATATATTTAATTACCTATATTAAAAAATCTTGAATAGTTAATATTTTGAAAATATATATCGTGATGAATCTAACAAGATCCCACATGCCTAAATATTTCATTACGTATAAAGCACAAAATGTGGTTAAAAGAAAGTGTGTGAATAGTGCTAAAGTCAAAACGTGTCAGCTAAAAAAACGAAGGTAATATTCAAATGTTTTTGTAACTAAAGATGATGGAAAATACTCCCTCCATATACTTTTAAGTGTTACTTCTTCTTCTTCTTTTTTTTTTTAATTTTTTTTTTGGCAAAAAGATAAGGAGTACATTAATATTATGTCTCTTTCATTTCATGATCCCCATTCCCCACCCAAAACCACTACTCCGTATTACTTTTTATTATTATTACTCCGTATTATTTATTTTCTCTCACATTCATTACTTTTTAATAAACTATTAGCCTCACATTCTTTCTTTTAAAATTTTTTAATAATACAACTACAATACTTACCTTTTATTTTATTTACGTAAATTAAATTTCCTAAAACTATGTGTCAGACAAAGCGAAATATTTTAAAAAAACATAAAAGGAGTAATACTCTGTAATATTGATAATATTCGTGTTGAAGAAATTACGGAGTATAGTAGTTAAAAAAAATAAAAATAAAAAAAAATTTAATCGTTAGTTTTAAATTTCTAACTTGTATGGGTTATAATTATAAAGCAAGTAAAGCTAATATTGATACTAAACCTTGGACGTATTTGGTTATGAAATACGGAGTAGCCGAGTAGGATACACTTTTATCTATCTTAAATTCTTAACTGAGGCTGTTTAAGATTACTTCATTAGGTTCTATGTTTTCGGTTCAAGTCATTACGTAACTTTGGTTGAATTGGATTTGTCTATGTCTTGTTGGAAAACTAAACTATATTGTATTTCAGCTTCTAAACAAGATATGTTACCATGCATGTTGAAATATATTGGTGTTTGGTAGGTTTTTTGGTGTTTACTTATATATATATATATATATAGGAATACTGAATGTTATAAGACCATTTTTATTGGTGAGACTGAACTTTGAGTATTGAAATAATGGTGATACCTAACTCACTTCTCAATTTAGCAACTCATGTGAAATCTAATTTTATAATGGTGAGATTCTCAAAAGTATACTAATTGTAAGTTTTTCAAAAAAAAAAAAAATCAAAACTTAAATAAATTACAAAATATATTATAATATTGATAAGGGCCCACACTTTTTGTCAAATGAGACTAAAAGTTGGGTATCTAAACTTAGCAACTTTCTTTTGGAGTTGCTAAGTTTAGATACCAACTTATTGGTATACTTGTAAAAAATACTCTCTTTCTCCTAAAAAAACTTACAGGTTGATCCACATTTGCTTCATATGTTCCAAATCACAAGCGTTAAGGTCTTTGCCTACAATCAATAAAAAAAAACATTAAATATATGACTTACCACTTTACAACATTCACTCACGATGTCTGTGGTAAATATCACACCTATAGACCTGACTTTTGGAGTAAGGCTTGGTGCAAGAATTTACAGTCACGAACGAATCCTAAATTCTTTATGTCCACCTACGACTTTTAACAGTTAACGTTGCCTCAACAGGCTAAGCCATCTGCATCAAGGGACTTGAAATTGCAGTTTAAGGGTAATTTACCTGCTACACTCTTTACCATGACCAAAATAGAAGATCAAGACGTTGAGCTTGAAGTGGAGTTGCTTGATTAGTCTGACAACACAGTTTATTTAATTAAACTATTATCCAATATTTGTTTTAATAATCTATAATTTCATACAAACCTCTCACAAAATTCCTCAAAAAAATAAATATTAAGCCACCAAAAACTCGGCATTAGTCTAAGTGTTGATTTTCTTAAAAAAAAAAAAACAGAGTAAAAATTTAGGAATGATTTTCTTATAAGAGAGAGAAACTTAATCCATAAATAAAAAAATAAAAAAAAGGGGATATAATGTATAACTAAAGATGGACTTGGTGTTGTAATCTGCAATGACAATAAAAAATGTTAATTGCAGCTGCTAGATTATCATGCTACAAATCCAGCTATGGCTCCTCAATTTGTGCTACAAATAGCAAGGAGATGAATATGATCGTATATAACAATGCAAGTCTAGAGAAATGCTAGAATGATCCAACTCATCCAAGCAACCAAAAGAATGAAAAGTCATAATATGAGTATATGACTACCTTGCTACATTTAGTTCCAACTTCTGAGACCAATTAACATCATCCATAATCAACAGCCTCCTAGCTTATGATCAAAGCCTTAATGCCCGAGAAAACGAAACAGCAAAACATAAAATATAAGCTAGCAGAGCATTCTTTCCTAAAACTCCACATATTTCGTTGAACTACACTCAAGCATACTGAGAAGATTAAAACCCATGTGATACATTTGAAAGATTGAACAGAACAAAATCCAAAAAAAATACAATAACAAATTATATGATAAACTGAAGCCATTCAGCTAATGTGCAAAAGCCTAGAAATAGAATATCTTGATATTCACTTGATAACGCAAAGAACTGCTCTATAATTTCGCAAGTTCAGTCTTTGAATGATCTACAAATCTCTCAAGACTAAGCTAGCTAGGCATATCAACCAGGTAAAAAAAGTAGATTTGTATCTTAAGACTTCACATTAGCTAAAAATCAATCACAGGCTGATTATTACAAGACTAAATAAAAGGTAATTTAAGCACACCATCTCATACAACTCTATTCAATCTATTTATTACTCACCATGATCAGGAGCTAGGGAAACTGCATCTCTTATACGTATTACTAATATCAGGAATTATAGCCTCAACACTTATAGTTTCACCCTTAGTATGGAAGAAAGCATAACCACGGAAGAAAGCAAATGTTCGGTTCCGGAAGACCATGGAGGAGATGGGGTTGAAAGATAGTGACTCTCGGAGACATAACCCTACCCACCTATGCTGGCGACCTAAACCCTCAAACCAAATTCAACGTTGTAGATTTCCCCTCAGCCTATAATGCCATCATGGGCAGATCCTGGATTCACAAACTAAAAGCCACCCCTTCCACCTATCATCAAACCCTCAAATTTCCAACCCCCTGGGGAATCCAAGAGATTAAAGGAGAGCCCCGTGAAGCCAAAAACTGCTAACTAAATAACCTTGAAACCATGCATGAAATCCACCAAGCAATTACAGCAAGGCCCGACACCAGACAATCCCAACGACCTAGATATCAACGAAATACCTTTGGACCCTGAAAAACCAGATCAAACCGTCCGTGTCGGAGCCAACCTAACACTTGAACTCAAAAATACCATCCTAGCCTTTCTCCAAGAGAATAAAGACTGTTTCGCCTGGTCGCATGAAGATATAACGGGTATAAATCCAAGCGTCATCTCGCACAAATTAAATGTTGATCCAAATCACAAGCCTATGAAGCAAAAACGTCGAAATTTCGCCCCAAAAAGAAACAAAATCATCAACGACAAAGTGCAGCAGCTGATCAATACAGGAAAAATAAGAGAAGTGAAATATCCAGATTGGCTTGCAAATGTTGTCGTCGTTAGCAAGAAGAATGGCAAGTGGAGAGTATGCATCGACTTCACTGATCTCAATAAAGCATGCCCCAAAGATCCATTCCCATTGTCGCACATTGACACCATGGTAGACGCAACAGCAGGTCACGAGCTCGTGACGTTCATGGACGCCTACTCTGGATACAATCAAATTCTCATGCATCCCGACAATCAAGAAAAAACAGCCTTCATGACGGATAGAGGTATATATTGTTATAAAGTTATGCCTTTTGGTCTAAAAAATGCAGGTTCGACGTATTAGAGACTCGTCAATAAAATGTTCAAGGACCAGTTAGGCGACACAATGGAGGTGTACATCGACGACATGATGGTAAAATCCAAAAAATCAGAAGATCACGTCGACCACCTTCGTCAGACATTTGAGGTTCTACGAAAGTATGGTAGGAAACTTAACCCTACTAAATGTTCTTTCGGAGTATCTGCTGGTAAATTCTTGGTTATGTCGTAACGCAAAGGGGAATTGAAACCAGTCTCGACCAAGTCAGGGCCTTAATAAATATTCAATCCCCCCCCGAAAAGTTACAGAAACCTAGAAATTGACAGGACGAGTGGCTGCGTTAAATCGCTTTATCTCTCGATCGTCGGATAAATGCCATCTTTTTTATAATGTTTTATGAAAAAATAAAGGTTTTGAGTGGACCGACGATCACGAGAAAGCATTGCAAGAATTAAAAGCATATTTAATGACGCCACCACTCCTATTGAAACCAAAACTTAACGAATCTTTGCAGCTGTATATTGTCGTTAGTGTCATCGCCGTCAGTGCTGTCCTGACAAGGGAAGACGACAACGCTGGCAATTACCAGTTTACTATGTAAGTAAAACTTTACCCCCAATCGAGGTAAGGTATTCATCTCTTGAAAAACTCGTTCTGGCTTTAGTTACTGCTGTTAAAAATTTGAGGCATTATTTCGAAACCCACCACGTAGTGGTGATGAATAATTATCCTATTAAGTTTGTTTTGAGAAAACTAACCTATGGGAAAATGGAGTATCTCACTAAGCACATTCGACATTGAGTACCAACCTCGAAGAGCAATAAAATCACAAGCGATGGCCTTCAAGCATCAGCACCACCGTCAACATCACCATCAACATTACCACCAGTGTTCAATCCTTCGACGACATCCTTTACGATTTCGTCGATATGAGCATTGTCTCCAACGCCCTTACCAACTGTTGGTTATGCTGCAGCCTCGTCGGTGGTAGGAGGAACAACGTTCGACGGATGAGGTCCCGACTCCGTAGTCGAAATAATTGCAGCGTCCTCTCCCAACTCGGCAAGAGTCCCCCCGTTGGCCAGGAAACGATCAATATCTTCCTGGGGACGCCACTCTGTAGCCTTCTCATCCAGATATTCCTTCATCAATTGAGCCCTAAGCTTGATCTCCAATTCAACACTCTCATCTAAAGCGTCGCCCAAGTCCTTTTTGATTGTCGATAGCTCTTCATTCGCCTTCGACAAAGCTTCATCTCGATCTTGTATAACCACAGCCTTGTCCTCCAATTGTTCGGCTTGTTCCTTTAGTTTCTTGGCCTGGTCCTTCAGCTGTTGGGCTTGCTCATCCACCTTCTTTGCTTGCTCCTCCATCTTTTTTGCTTGCTCCTCTAGCCGACTTTCCAATTCGTCCACATTCTTAGCTGCATCGTCAAACTGCTTCTTCACAGTTATAAACGGTCTTGTCCCAGTCTTCGTCTTGGCTTCATTATTCTTCGCAACATCATCTAGCCTCTTCATCTCTTTAGCCAACCCGATCACCCTTTCCCTCAAAACCAAAGAGTTTTGCAAACACTGTCCAAACCAACAAGTCCCAAATCACAACCTAAATATATATCGCCAACAAAAAGCAACTAAGAGAAAGAAACTCACATAGAGATGAACGGAAGCAGCCTCCGACGCAATATCCAAAGTGGAAGTCCCGACCAATCCTTCTCGGGAACCAAGAAACAACAATTTATTCAACTTTGGGAACAAAGGCTGACGAGTTTCCTTGGTAAGACTCAGGAAATCGGCAGGAAAGTGCATCTCCACGTCTTGAAACACTGGAGTGTCGTCCGTCTTCTGCTGTTTATGAGGAGGAGACAACGACGCATGAACCAAAGCAGCTGTGTCGCCAACCTTCTGTGGCGACAAAGTACGAAGTTGCTCTGTCCCATCCACCGCCGACGGCAGTGACACCTCTTGAGGTGCCAACCTACGCTTCCTCCTCATCTTCGCGTCCTTCTCAGCCTGGGATGTGTTTCATTCTCGACGACCACCCTGCGTTGCAGACTCTGACGGACCTACATACATCGAATAAACACGTGAACAATGTATGACGACATCGACAATCGAAAACGACGAAATAACAAATGACTTACGTGTCGACATCGTTTCCTCGGAATCCTCGACTCTCTGAGGGGTGCTTGGTAATTCTTTGTGTTTTTTACCCGACGATTCACCAAGAGTGTGCCTCGTCCTCTCAAAAGTCCTTTTCGCGTGCCCTGCTTCGAGGATCTGCTTTATCTTCGACGACGATCTCTCCGTTGGCTCGAGAAAGTCGAGATTAAGATCTGCGCAATCAGAACCAAGATCAAATATTCAGAAAACTTTAGTTCTAAATATAAAACACAAAGATGAAATGCTTACCCTTTTCTGGCCACCCTTCAGTCAACCACACTTTGTCAGTACCTACCGACGTCTTCTTGACGAAAACAAAGTACTGAGCCCAACCCCTATCATTACAATCGGTGTTCAAAACCATCCCCCTTCTTATGTAAACTCACAAAACGATCCTTCTTTATCTTCATGTCATAAGCTTTAATCAAATCCTCCAAAGTAAAGGGATCTTCCCAATCTTTGGTAATTTCCTCCAAAACTGACAAAATCCTCCAACTAGACGACATTAATTGCCCAGGGCTTAACCCCAGCACCTCAAAGAAAGATTTGGTTAGACGCTTGAAAGGAAATACCGCCCCTGTCTCCAAGAATGGGTACCTAAAGAATACGACGAAGCCCTTAGGACAATCCTCCACCTTCTGGCCCTAGCCTGAAACATGGGCGAAAGCGGTCTCAGGAAACCCCCACCATTTTTACAAAGCCCTCCATCATGTCTGCCGTCATCAGCGACTCCGCCTTAGTCATCGTTTTCTTTTCTGAAACAATCGTTCCTCTCTTCTCAACAACGCGAAGTGAAAACCTACACCTAGCTTTGGGAATTCTACTTGACATTCGCTGAAATTAACCAAGTAAACAAAGGATTTGAGTAATTACCTGTTGATTGAAGTAATTGAGAGCTTGAATTGAAGAATCGCCGCCCTCTGTCGCTTTGAATTCCCCCGGAAATTTCCTGCGGTAGAGAAGGAAGAAGAGAGAGAAAGAGGAGAGGGAAGAAAGCAGTAATTGTGGGAAACGGCAAGTGTATAGCAATAATAAAGACATGAAATGATGGTTAATTGGGTAATGGGAAGTTGAGGTAACTTCTTGAACTAGTGCGCCAGGCAGAAAGACGATTATGCCCCCTAGTAATTGGTTTTTAAATTTTCTTTTTTAATTTTTGTTTTTCTTTTTGAAGCTACTTTATTTTTTGTTGTTTTAATTGCTAAACATGTACATAACTGCCCATATTAAGCAATTAGGGGCAAATTGTTGTGGGTAAATTTTAACAAGTCAAAGTCAGCGCAAGTCAGCGCAAGTCAGCAAGGGTCAACGACGAAGAGTGAAGATCGACGACTAAGCCCAGTCTTGACGGACGAAGCGAAGATAACAACTAACCTATTTTTTAGGAAGTGATAAGCCTGAAGTTACCGTTACTAACCAGCAGAATAAAACCGTTACTAGGCCAAGCCAAGTGCCATGAGTCAAAGGGTTAGTTACCGCAAAATAAGGAGCTGCTGTTATCAATTTGCAAAGGGTTACAATAAACCCTAGGCATCATCTATATAAGGGGGAGGTTCCATCGACATTGGACACATTGCAATTAAGCCACTAAAATCGCATTGATCATACATTGTAATCCTTTTCGTTCGATATTTTACATAGTGAAAGTTTGGTAGATCCTTATTCTACCCGCGGTTTTTACCTCCTTTGGGTTTTTCGCATCACCAATTCCTTGTGTCATTTCTTTATTTCGTTATCATTTTCATTTAAGGTTTTTATTTAGTTGATTCGTAACCTAGATTTTGCTATTCAATCCCACTTGACGAAATTTAGCATAAACAACAGGTAAGTATTTCACATTCAGAAAAAAAAAAAGAGAGAGAGAGAGAATAAAACCCTTTATAAGGCTAAGGGTTACTTATTCTATTGCTATATGATTTTTAGTGGAACCTCCGTAGACTTATAAAGTGGAAACTCACAGTGGGTGCGGCTCAAACCCGTATATCATGAATCCCTATTAACAGTTACCTCCAACCATCACGATTTTTTTGTTCCGATATATGCGGGTTAGACACTTTAAGAGTTGTTGGACTCGAGGGGAGGGGAGGGTGAGGGGATCCCTATCCTCAAAATGTCACTGGTGGAGATTGAACCCCTAAGTCCCTAACCCAAGATTGAAATACGAAATCTTTCCCATTAATTGCTCAACGAAAAGGTATATGAACATAAATACTCCGTATTTGTCAAACGTTTGTACAATCTAAAACCATGCATGCTATTTAGCGTATAATTAAAAGAACATATAAAAATTATGCTTCAGCAAGTTGAAATAACAAATACTTCGTAATAAAAAAAATAATCTTTTATTGCAAACAACTTTATTCTTGTTTTTGTATTTTTTGTTTTTTTCGAGTTTTCAATAGTATCCATTTACAAAATATGTAAACAATTTTGCTTCAACTAGCCGTAGACTTTTATAAAGGAGCTTTTTGCCTTACCTTCCATTTCTGCATTAACTAAAAATATCAAAGAGCTCGATTCAATCGCGGGTATGAGATGACTAAAAGTAGCAATATCAAGGGGAAGGGGCCGACCGATGAAACCGGGCCAGTGGCGGACTCAGGAATTTCCGACTGGTGAGTCACAATCGATAACCAAATATATAAAAAAAATTTTGACAACATGACAAGCTTAGCTCTCTAATAATTGACAAGATTAAAATCTGTACAAGCATTAGGGTGTATTGACAATTTAACAAACATAATTGACTATATCATTAGGGTGGGTCGACCATATTATAAGCAATCGTCCGAATCGCCAATCAAATCAGCACATATGCAAAACCCCATATAAATCTACCAAAGCCAATGGTGTATTGACAATTTGACAGACATAATTGACATGAATAAACACCCTAAATAAACACTGACTACAATTCACATGGTCAAAAAGGTTCAAATTTCATCAAAAACCCAACAACATTAACAAACGGTTCAAAGTTTTCCAAACAAACAACAACAAAATCAACCAAAGGCCAGGTTGAACCGTTTGTTAATGTTGTTGGGTTTTTGATTTGACTCACCATGCACAAGGCCAGGTTCGCCAATGAACCGGGCTACCTACATTTGATCTACACGACCACACCACAATTGTATATTGATCAATGTCATTTAGCTCGACTCTCCGGATGCCTTCGTTTCCTTAAGAATGGCTATAAGGCAATCAGAAGTCGTTCATTATTGTTACCTCCACTCCTCCCTTGTTCCTCGTTTCTCATTTTTCCCTATCTTCATTTTTTCCCTTCTAATTCTTTTGTTAGCTGTGTAATAAGGGGAAAATAGAGGGGAGAAAAAAAAAATGTTTTAGCTGTGTTTTGTTCATTATTTGTTATGAAAGATGAATAATAACTGACTCCAAATAGGATACATCTAAAATTTCTTCTGCCAATATATATCTATATAAATATATATTAAAAAGTGTTTCGAAACAAGTTCACATGCACCACTATCTCAACCTATTTTGTTGGTTATCATTCCATAATATCGGACATTATAAAAAAAGAAACAGTACTTGTATAAGAATTGAAGCCTTAGTCTTAAGGCTTGAGATTAGAAGGTCAACCATTGAACTAATACCATAGTTCTTGTCTTTTATTAAAATAATAAATGACATGTAATAAATCAATAGGAGTAGAATTGAATCATGAACTTTATATGCAATTATTGTTATACATGTAATAACTCCGAACATCACTTGAGCCTAACAAGTAGTTGAATAAGGATTGACTGATTAAGTGTTGAATCGACCACGTTTTCTTCATCTTGATTAACTCAATAACACATAAAAAGAGTTACGGGTACTAATCCAGTTGAAAACTGATTGAAATTTAATACCAAAAAATCCATTAGTCCACGATCAAATACTCCTTATAGTTATAATATGGTAAAACCAGTTTAGTTCAGCAAGTTCCTAGTGCCCCCCCCCCCCCCCCCAAAGAAGCAAAATCTTCAATGACACTGAAATCACAATGGGTAGTTATTCTGCAGAAAGCTGAAACACACCCAAGGAAATTCAATCAACACATCGCAAGTGAATGGATTAAAACTAACTACGAGTAGATCCTTGTGCGCAATAATTTCATTGTATATTACGGAATTAACCTACTTGTAAAATAGTAAAATTATACCCTTAGCAAAGTTGACACGACTGGTGTTATTGACCTTAAATGCCCTGTTCTTGAACCTAGTACCTGCCATGGTTGTATCATGGCTTAGTAAGTAAGATATAGCTAAACTTGAGCCCTGGCTCCAATAATTAATATCCAAAGGCTAATAAGAAAACAAATGCAACTCACTGACAGATAGCAAGTAAACACACGCAGGATATATACAATAGATCAATCCACATTTGCTTCTATGAGCAACATTCAAGTAAAAGCAAGCCCAAAACGAAGTAAATACAAATGTTACAAATCACAGATAATAAGGTTTTTTCCAACAATCATCAATCAAGTTGAACATTAAATATATGACTTACCAATTTGCAATTTTCACTCACGATGTCTATTTTTACATCTCTTTCACAGCTGATCATCTATGCTTAACTCAACGCTCCTTCCACCTCCGCTTTAACCATCGCTCACTCAGTTCTCAAAAAACTTTTTCAGCAAATCCTTGTCTGCATCACCAATATTAGGATCAGTGAGTAAGCTCACCAATGATGATATAGTGTGATTATCAGCAGCAAACTCTTTGTTTCTCATTAAGCTGACAAGCTCTAAACCTCTCTTAGCATCCTTTCCATCTATAAATCCTCTAATAATTGTATTGAAGATGCATTCATTTGGAAAGCATTTATTGTCCTCCATATTCTTCAATAATTCATCGGCTTTTGCTAGCAACCCTTCTTTACAAAACCCTTTTATCATTATGGTGTAAGCACGCACATCATGCAGCCCTTTAGCTGTGAGAAAGGAGAAGATGTCCATCGCTTCTCTAAGGCGATTAGCTTCACAGAAACCATCCATTAGGATACTGTATGTAATAATATTAGGGACCATTCCAGTGCTCTCCATTTCCTTCACTGTTGCAACTGCCTTATCTATTTGTGCATTCCTACACATGCCGTCAAGGAATGAATTCCAAGTTATTACATTTGGCTTTAGTCCATGAGCTTCCATTTCCTTGAAAAACTGGTGTGCAAGCTTGAGCTGATTGTCTTTGCACAAAGCATCTATAAGAGTGTTGTACGTAATAAAATGCATCTCTTGGAGCAGACCAAGAGCTTTGTCAATCTTTTTAGCCTTGCAATAGCCATTGATTAAGCTGTTGTAAGTAACTACATCAGGTTTGCAACCATTTTCAACCATCAAATCCATAAGCTTTTCTGCCTCATCCATCTCACCACGTAAACAATATCCATCTAATAGAGCACTGTAAGTGATGATATTCGGAACAAATCCTCTCTCAGTCATGTGAACAAAAATGTCCCGTGCTTCACCAACCTTGCCATCTTTACAATACATATCAATCAACATGTTGTAGGTCTCAATGCTAAGAGTTATGTTGTTCCTAAACATCTCAGTGAGCATTTCTCGAGCCTCCTTCAGTTGTCCCAAAGTGCACATACCTCGAATTAAGGTAGTATAGGTGACAACATTAGGGGAGATTCCCTTGACTTTCAACTCCTTGAAAAGGCGGAGAGCCTGAGGTAATAACTGGTCTTTACAGAGACTATCAATGATGGTGCTATAAATGACAACATTAGGCATAAAATGGCCATAAGACTCCATATTTCTAAGGAGTTTGAGAGCACCGGCATTATCCCCGGACCTACAGAGACCTTTGAACATGGAGGGACTAACTATAATCCGCAATTTCACGAATTTGCAAGACAAATCTTCCAAAGTTGTATCCCTGCACACATGAAAAACAAACAAAAAACAATACTAAACATCCCACCATTAGGAAACTGACTAAACCTTACATGGAGGGACCAACTATAATCACCATACTGTTGGTGATCTTTATTGGCTAAAAACATGAAATTAAAGAAGAATTTGGGGCTTACCATTGATAAAAATTGATGGTAGTCCCTAAATTTTACTATGGTGGCTAGGTTTGAAGATAGAGAACAGAGAAAATTTTAGGGTTTTACAATATTTATTTTTTGTTAAGTATTAATTTTATGTTAAAAAAAATAAATAAAAAATAATAATAATAATAATAATAATTGGGCAAACATTATTTTTTGAACAACATTGGGCAAACATTATACTTATGTATTGAATTTGTCCTGCAAAATCCATGTCCATTAAGAGTCATGTCCAATAAATACGGAGTATCTTTTAACCTTGAACGAAACCATATACCTATTAGGCTATCTTGTCTAATAACCATAATGGAGTCTTAAGATTGCATCTATTTTCCCATCAAAAAAACAAAAAAAAATTGCATTTATTTTACAGCATATCTGAAGATTATATTCTATATACTCTGTACTATGTATATTACTCGCATATAGCGTTTGATAAATGTGAATAGGAGTTTGAGGACAAGATGGTTGAAATTGGGTCAAGATTTATGATTGAAAATTCAATTAAAAATTGATAATCCCTTACTTGGTTTGTGATGGAAATTAACTAAGAATAGATGTCAAAGAAAAAATAGCACTCTTACGGTATGTTCTCTTCACCTGATTAGACCTGAACTTATTAAACTTATTAATACTTATCTGAATTTATTAAATCTGATTGTAACTTGTTAGAAATGATTGAACATGATGGAACTTATTAGATCTGCTTGATGGAAAAGAGATATCAAAATATAGCACCCTTACTAATATTGTATCCTTAATATTAATGACAAATTAGCCTTTTCTATTTATTTTAATTTTCATCTCTATTAATACCAATTAGGTAATACAACCATGGAAATAGATCATTTTATTCTCAATCCCATCTATAATTTCCCCTTTCCACAAATTAAACATCTCATCCCTTCAATTCCCAACTCCAAGCCTCACTTCTCATACTATCTCCTTCCTAAAAGTTCGACTCACTTACTATTCATCTGGTCAAAATAAAAAAACTTTGACCACATATTATGATTTATACTATCTCTGTTCCACAAATATTGCAACAAAGATGAAATTACGCATCCCAAAGCACATTTTATATGTTAAATATCCATAATTATGTAAGAGTAAAATTATAAAAAGTGATATTATGAAAGTATTTTACAAGACGAATCTAACAACACCCCACAAGACTATATTTACTTTACGTATATGTGGTCAAACAAGCGTAATAAATAGTGCAAAAGTTCAGTTGTTGCAATATTACTAGAACGGAGGAAGTAAAATAGAAATAAATTAGTATGAGGGGTCTTATTAGATTCCCCTTATTATAAAATTTTGAACTATCAACTTCTTATAATTTTCACTTATACATAGCCGTAAATATCTATGGTCAAAGATGTTCATTGGAGACCGCGCAAATGCAAAGTGAGTCGAACTTTCAGGAACGAAGGGAGTACATCAAACTCCCCCGCAATATTTAAGCCTTTTGAAATTTGCGCTATTTACCCCGCTATTTGTTGGTGGGTTATTACGACATAAAGCTCTATATTTTTTTTAAAATCATTTATCTTATTTATTTAAAATTAAAAAAAATAATAATAAGAAAAATTTGTTACAAAGGACCTTTTAGAAAGGACCATTTAAAAAAAAGGAGGGATCAAAAATGGATTTTTTTTTTTTTTTTTTTTTTTGTGAGAAGGGACCTGTGCTCGGAAACCACCTTAATTAGCCCCACCCCTTTCACAGCAGCCACCTCTTTCCTCCAACCCCATTGCCTCCCTCTTCCCCCTCTCCTTTCACGACAACCTTACCAGCCCCAGCCACCCTTCTCCCCTTCCATTGCCGGCACTGACCCCGACACCCCAGCCCCCACCCCTTTCACGCCAGCCCACTCCTCCCCTTTCCCCACCCCCACTCCCTTTCCTCCACCCTGATTAATGTAAAAATCTTCAAGCGATTTCCTCCACCCTAACCTTAGATTTTAGGGATGAGAGAATCGAGCAAAGAGAGGAGATGAAATCAAATTTCTGAATGACTTAATGAGTTTAGGGTATGGAACTGGATAAATTTGTGAAGAAATTGGGTTCGATCGAGTAAATTCAGAAATTTCAGAAGCAAATTGGATGTGTGCAAAATTTGCAAAAACGAAGATCGATCTTTGCGCAAAAGTAGAGAAATGAGAGGAGGAAAGAGAGGGAAAGAAGGTGGGGAAAGTGGGGAGAGTCGCCAGCTTGGGGAAGCTTGGGAGCCGAAGTCGGCGCCGACAGCGGAGGGGAAAGGGGGTGGTGGTGCTGTAGGGAAGGCTACCTTGAAAAGGGGAGGGGGTTTCGGGGAAGAGGAAGGGATGGCTGCCAAGAAAGGAGTTGGGCTAGGGTGGTCAGCGCTGGAGTTTTCGGGAAGAGGAAGGGATGGCTGCCAGGTGATAACTTGCTATTTTATGCGGTTTTAGGGCGTGTTTGAACCTAGTTTACCTGAACAAATTTGTGTTTTGGTTCACTTTTACCCTATTATTATGCAATTTTTGTGTATCCTATGCTTCACGGGTTGTTAGTGTTTTTGTTGAGATTTTAGGTCCAAAGACGACCAAATGAAGCCCATGGTTACCAAACCGAGGTTAGAAGCAAGGAAATGATGGAAAGAATCCAAGTACAAGAGCATCGTAGAAGAAAACACGAAGAAAAGGGCCCAGAAGACCCTGCACGGCCGTGCAGGAGTGCAGACCTGAAGCCATCTTTCTGCCAAGGCCTGCACGGACGTGCCAAATATTGCACGTCCGTGCAGATGATGCAGCACGGACGTGCTTCCGTGATTATGAGGCAGCACGGACGTGCCAAATATTGCACGTCCGTGCAGATGATGCAGCACGGACGTGCCAAAGGTGCACGCCCGTGCTGCAGCAGGTCGTCTTAAACTGAGTTTCTGCCTTGGTCTGCACGGACGTGCCAACTTCAGCACGTCCGTGCAGACCTACAGTTTACCCGTTTCTTGTTTTCACCGTCCTCTTATTTTAGGGGGTAATATAAATAGCCCCTTTGGACCATTTTAGGGGGGTTCCCAATTTTTTCAGATTTTCATACTCCTCTTAGTTTGAAACACAAAAATCCTCAAATTAGCATAGATTTTAGTTCTTGTTTTGAAGGTTTTCAATCCAATCATTGTAGAAGACAAGTTCCACCATTGTTAGTCAATTATTGAAGCTTCTAGTAATTTTTCTTACTCTTTCTTTCTCTCTTCTATCTTTAATTCTTGCTTTTTATTAATTGTTTGGTTGTTCTTTGCATGTTTAATTGTTAGATTCTACTTAATTCTTAGTTTTAATTTGTTCATGAATTCCTTGAAATCTTTAATTGCTTTAACTTCCATGGATTGTGAGTAGTCTAATTTCTAGGGTTTGGGTGAACCCTCAATGTAATCACCAACACTTGTTGCATGTACTAATTTGTTAATTGTGGGGTGTTAATTAGTTGAGTTTAAGAGGTTTCATTGTTAATTCTTGTAATTGGCCATTGCTTGAATTATTTATCTAGCTTCCTCAACGAAGGATCGAGAGATGAACTTGAGGAAGCTCCCTTATGCTTGATTGACTTGATTTGCCATGAGAATAGGAATTTCTAGTCAAGGGAATTACCATGTTATCGTGAGGATGTTTTAACACTTGTTTCTTGCCCATAATCACGAGAGTAGGTTATGGTTTTGATGTCAAGTAATCCCTCTAGCTTGAGAGAGTAGTTGGGTGCATTGGATAACTTCCCCTAATTTATCCCCTAAATCACCATTTCTATGCATGCTACTTGTGGTCCGTGATGAAGTTGAGTGGTGTAACCCATGCCCTAGGCCTTCTTAATATTGTTAATCACCTCTTAGAATTAGTTGATTTGAATTAGAATAGTGTGACGTAATACCAACTTAAAACCCCCGACTTAATCTAGCTTGTTTAAACAGTTACATTTGGTGGTTGATTCAACGCCTCTCATGGGTTCGACCCTTTCTTGCCCTTGCTACTAGTTGAGTAGGATCGAGTTAGGTCTTATTTCTTGATAGGTTGACGACGTCCTATCACCAGGTTGGTGGGTCAAATCCCACTTTCCGGGTAAAGGTCCCTCCTCACAAAAAAAAAACAAAAAAACTCATTTTTGGTCCCTCATTGCCACCTTTTTTTTTATAAGGTCGTCCTTCAAAATAGTGGACATATAAGGTTCTTTGTGACAAATTTTCAAAAAAATAATCCTTTATCTTGTTTTTTTTAAAGCATAAAAACAAGGAGAAAATGTTTTTGAAGAATTTTTTTTGTTGCGAACTCGACACATGTATTGTAGCATATAATTATGATGATTATTTTAGCATATAACTAGTTTTTGCCCACGTGTAATGCACGAATTCATAATAATTTTGATTTTTAAATAATGATTGTCAATTAAAATGAAGTTACTTTAAATGAAATGACTTATATAACATCTTTTATTTTTTGAAATTTTAATTTATTTAATGTCTACCCTTAAAACTTTTGTGTTAGGTATATAATTTGTTTTTATTACAATAATTTCATATTTTGAATTTTAATGTTTACCCTTAAAACTCTTGTGTTAGGTATATAATTTGTTTTATTAAAATAATTTCATATTTTGAATTTTAATGTTTACCCTTAAAACTCTCGTGTTAGATATATAATACATTTTTTTTTTATTAAAATAATTTCATATTTTGAATTTTTTAAAAAATACCATATGTAGCATTTTAGAGGGAAATTTTTTTATAAAATTATGCTAAGTATCCTACTCAGCAATTACTTTAATATATAGTATAGACGCTTTTTAATAATTCAAATTAAAGAGTCGCCAAATCAATAATTTTTTTTTCCTTGTGTGCGTCAAATCCCAAAAGTTAGGCCTGATTTTTTATTTATTTTTTTTTTTTATTTTTTATTTTTTTGTATAAAATCCCCCATCCTAAACTTCTTCCTCAATTTCTCAGTTCAAGCTATTTGTTTGTGGTGATGGATACTTTTTGAGGTGATAACACGTGTATTTTAAGGATATTTTTGAGAATTACTATTTCCTCTGTTTTTTTTTTTTTTTAATTATTGCACCACTTGTCTTTTATGGAAGTTTCACAAATATTGCACCATATCCATTTAAGGAAACAAAATATCTCTGTTCACACTGTAAATACCTAATATATCCTTACTTTTAACACATGATTCTTTAGTTTATTTTTACATCATATGGTTAATTTTGTACTTCTATCCCTCTCTCTCTCTCTCTTCCTTTTTTCCACAATCAAAAAAATTGTGCCCAACATATAAGGTGCGATAAAAAAAATGGTGGACGTATAATATATTAGTATAGATATAGATAGATTTGTTGGTTAAATTTAACAAATTAGTGAATTAAATCAAACCATTATACCACCCAACCGAAATACTTTATACTCGAATTAGGCCCTGTTCACTTCACCTTATTGTTGTACAGAAACTATTTTTACTAAATTGAAATTATTTTTGCTGAACTTAAATTATTTCTACTGAACTGAAATTAATTTTACTGAACTGAAATTATTTTTGCTGAAGTGAAATTATTTTTACTGATTTTCTATTATATTTCTTCTTTAAAGTTACTGATTTTTCCTGAACTTAAATTATTTTTATTGAACTGAAAATATTTTTATTAAACTGAACTTATTTTTACTGAACTGAAATTACTTTTACTGAATTGAAATTATTTTTGCTGAATATTATTTTTTTAAGGTGAAGGAAACAGGGCCTTAGTGGGTACCAAAAAAATAAAAATGATAGATACGATTTCGGGTTAAGAAAAAGTGCAATGAAAATTAAAAATAACCATTTACCCAAAATAAATTCTTAACGGGTAACCAAACTCAAATTTGCAGGCATTTTATCATTCTATTCCTTAATGACCCTGTGATGTACGGTTAAGTATTGTTTTGTTGGGGAATAGTTTTGCATAAGTTTGGTGATGTGATTCTAAGATTATATATAACCTACTAAGGGATGAAGTGTGAATGAGTGTATTCTATTTTTTGGTGACCGGCATGGTCATTATTTACACAATTTTTATATGTGGTTGACCACATCGTGTGGCCAGTCATTATCGGAGTTACTTCATTAATGTTATAGGGGTTACTTGGTCAGTATTACATGGGTTATTTCGTCATTATGTCATTATTATAAGGGTTACTCAGACAATATTATAGAATTACTCGGTCAGTATTACACGGGTTACTTAGTCAGTATTATAGAGGTTACTTTGTTTTTTTACAAGCGGCTACATGATGTGACCAGCCGCGCACAAGACACGTCGATTTATTTATTGAGTGTATTTTCTAATTATTGGATTTAGATACAAATTTGATTTGTAGTTGAATGATTATGAATATTTAATAAGGACCTAAAAGGTTCTTATTTGTAACAAGATATATGGCTTTGATTTTATTTGGTTTAAAGTACTTGTATTTTTTTTTTTTATATTATAATCTGCGACTAAATTTTGAAAAGTCTTTACGTTTTTAACGCATCTAAAACCTGTGACAGATAATTCTCGCTCCCTTGTTTTAATGCAATTAATTAGCTCTGGAAAATTGTGTTACACTTTGTAACTTACTCTACTATTACTCTACTAATTGGAAAAAAAAAATCTGTTTATTTTTGTACTTTACTCGCCATCATGATTGCATTACTTGCATGTTCTAACACTCGGGTTGAGGCCTATTATATGTTTATATAACATACTAGCTCTTTTTCGATTTCGTCCGTTTCCAAAAGCTCTTAACACTTTGGGTCATACATCTTTCAGCTGAACTCAAGGCCCTCTGAAGTCTGATTCACAATTCAGTAGAGGGTGGCCTAACTAATGAGTGATAATGTGCCTGGCACTTCTGCTTAACCTCTTATCTAGAGTCATACTTATAGTGAACCCTTTTCGGTAAATTAGATCTAGAGCACTTCTAAAAATAGGCAGAAATTTAATTTTTGACAAAGGTTTTCAGTACTGCCTTAGTAAGCTAGTACTCTTTAGTAAGTGATCCTTCGAACAAAGGAGAGATTATGGCCCTGAGCCATGCATATATTCTGCAGCTCCTGGTACCATCTCAAGCTTTAGATCACCCCCCCCCCCCCCAAAGCAACTAGATTCCAGCAACCACATACAAAGAAATTTAATTTAAAAAAAACAAAAAGAATCGTTAATTGCAATGACAATGTAAAACTTAATCCATAAACTTAAAAAAAAAAACAAAAAGGGATATAATGTAAAACTAAAGATGGACTTGGTGTTGTAATCTGCAATGACAATAAAGAATCGTTAATTGCAGTTGCTAGATTATCATGCTACAAATCCAGCTATGGCTCCTCAATTTGTGCTACAAATAGCAAGGAGATATCGTATATAACAATGCAAGTCTAGAGAAATGCTAGAATGATCCAAGCAACCAAAAGAATGAAAAGTCATAATATGAGTATATGACTACCTTGCTACATTTAGTTCCAACTTCTGAGACCAATTAACATCATCCATAATCAACAGCTTATGATAAACTGAAAACCATTCAGCTAATGTGCAAAAGCCTAGAAATAGAGTATCTTGATATTCACTTGATAATGCAAAGAACTGCTCTATAATTTAGCAAGTTCAGTCTTTGAATGATCTACAAATCTCTTAGGACAGAGTTAGCTAGGCATATCAACCAGGTCAAAAAAGTAGATTTGTATCATAAGACTTCACATTAGCTAAAAATCAATCACAGGCTGATTATTACAAGACTGAATAAAAGGTAATTTAAGCACACCATCTCATACAACTCTATTCAATCAATTGATTACTCACCATGATCAGGAGCTCGGGAAACTGCATCTCTTGTGCGAATTACTAATATCAGGAATTATAGCCTCAACACTTCTAGTTTCACCCTTAGTATGGAAGAAAGCATAACCACGGAAACCGAGGGTTGGCGGGAGGGGGGGGGGAGGGAAATGTGACTAGAAGAGACATGCCAAATGGGACTTCAAAAAGTATTAAAAGCTTGATGCAAAGATTACTTGAAAAAAAAAATGATACATGATATTGGTAAGCCTCCAAATGCAATACTCCACTAATATTACAGATAACCATAATCATAAGTCAAATTTCAACCTCAGCACTACACAATGCAAGTAATATTGTAACATCGTCATATCATATAAAACTATAGATAACCAGAGAAGCAGGATCTAAACATATTAAAATTATCAAAAGCCAAATACCTTACAATTCATATGTCAAAATACTTTCGAAGCAAAGCCTTGTCTGAATCGCTAACAGCATGGTCAGTTATGAAGCTAAGAAATAGAGAGGCCGTATGAGCATCCGCAGCAAACCCTTTAATTCTCATGGTACTGACTTGTTCCAATGCCTTGCTGACATCCTTGCCATAAAGATATCCTTTAATAATAGTGTTGTAGGTACACTCATCAGGTGAACACCTGTTGTCCTCCATTTCATTTACAAGTTTAGTAGCTTCATCAAGCAAACCCTCTTTGCAATATCCTTTTACAATAATATTATAACTGAATACATTGGGCTGTAAGCACTTCGCGGGCAGAGAAGTGAAAATATCCACCGCTTCTCTAAGGCGATTAGCATCACAAAAACCATCCATTAGGATACTGTATGTAATAATATTAGGGACCATTCCAGTACTCTCCATTTTCTTCATTGTTGTAATTGCCTCGTCAATTTGTCCATTCTTACACATGCCATCAAGCAATGAATTCCAAGTGATTATATTTGGCCTTAGTCCATGAGCTTCCATTTCCTTGATAAACTGGTGTGCAAACTTGAGCTGATTGACTTTGCACAAGGCATCTATAAGAGTGCTGTACGTGATAACATTAGGGGCTAATCCATTACAATGCATCTCTTGGAGCAGACCAAGAGCTCTGTTAATTCTTTTAGACTTGCAATAGCCATTGATTAAGCTGTTGCAAGTAATTACATCAGGTTTGCAACCATTTTCAACCATCAAATCCATAAGCTTTTCTGCCTCATCCATCTCACCACGTAAACAATATCCATCTAACAGAGCACTGTAAGTGATGATATTGGGAACAAATTCTCTCTCAGTCATGTGAATAAAAATGTCCCGTGCTTCACCAACCTTGCCATCTTTACAATACATATCAATCAACATGTTGTAGGTCTGAATGTCAGGAGTTATGTTGTTCCTTAACATCTCAGTCAGCATTTGTTGAGCCTCTTTCTGTTGTCCCAAAGTGCACATACCTCGAATTAAGGTAGTATAGGTGACAACATCAGGGGAAATTCCCTTGATTTTCATCTCCTTGAAAAGGAGGAGAGCCTGAGGTAATAACTGGTCTTTACAGAGACTATCAATGATGGTGCTATAAATGACAACATTAGGCATAAAATGGCCATAAGACTCCATATTTATAAGGAGTTTGAGAGCACCGGCATTATCACCGGACCTACAGAGACCTTTGAACATAGAACCATAAGTGACTAATGTGGGTTGGAGGCCAAGCTTGAGAATTTTATCCAACAAATGAACAGCTTTGTCCAACTGATTAGAGCGAATGAAGCCATTGATGAGAGTAGTAAAGGTGACAATATTAGGTTGAAAACCAAGTTTAATAATGTTGGCGAGAACAGAAAACCCGAAATCAACAAAGTTCAAACGACAGTAGCAATTAGCAAGGATGGTAAGGGAGTAATCATTTGGACGAAGACCTAAGAAAAGGAGCTGCCTATAAAGAGAAATGACAGTAGAGAAAGGGGGGTGGGGTTTAATCTTACACATGGATGAAAAAAGCATATTGAAATCGATAATACCAGGAAGTGGGCGAATCAATTTCATATGATCGAAAAGAGAAAGGGGGATTTAAACATCAGAAAACCCTAATTTGGATTGTTGTCTAACAAATTTCAGAAACAATTTGGGGTCATCCAAATCAAGTTGAACAGAATGAGAAGCGTCATATCGGGAAGAAAATAGAATAGATAGAAAGTAAAAAGGGGGTGAATTCAAAAGAGAGGAACTGAAATTGAAATTGAAAATGAAAAGAGGAGAGAGATGAAGAAGCTTACGTGAAGAAGATCCACCATTAGAATGGAAAAGAGGAGAAAGATGAAGATAACTTCTGAGCAAAATACCAGATTTGCTCCTCATGATGCCAAATCAACAGCCAAGGAGGAAGATCGCTGCTACTGCATACTGTGCTTGAACTATGAAGAGCATATAATTCTGGTGCTGGCAAGGTTGCCATCTTTATCTTGGGACTTTTGTTTTTTTTTTGATAAACTTTTATTTTGGGACATTGGTATAATGGTATTGTGTGAAAATATGAAATGAGTCAAATGACATGACTCATCACTTCTTTTTAAAAATTATAAATATTTTTAAATTTATACAGTAATAAAAGTAATAGGAATATCTCCATTAATAAAAACATAATCACTTGAGATCTTATTTGACTCATGTTAATAAATCAAATATTTATATGTTATAAATGTGTGCGTTTACAAACTTTATATATAAAAAAAAAAAAACTTTTTGGGATTAAGGTTTTGGTGGTGGTGTAAATGTTATATATTTTGTACTTTCCTAGGCATCATACAAATATACTCACAATTCTACCATTACACAGTATAAGAAGCTGCACATAACTAATTGTTATTAAAAATACCAAAAACAGTAATGCATATACTAGTAAACGCATTCAAAAGTGTATGAACAAACTAAACAAAGTACTTCTTCTATTGACAAGTAACTAGAATAGCAACGACTAGGGCTCATAATCTAGCAATTTGTCACGTGCTGACTAATCCCCCTAGTCTTCTGCACGCTAGCCTACTAACTTCCCTCCCTCGGATGCTAGTCAAGGCTTAACCCCGAAATGTTTCAAGCAAGAGTGTGCAACGAAAGTTAAGGAATGTTGAGAACACAAGAGGATATAAATATTTTGAATGCTTTGATAGCTTGAGAGAGAGTGTTTACAAGTATTTTTCTGAGGTGCCTCCAAATGAAGGCCAAGTCCCCTATTTATAGTGTTCTAAGCATGGCCTAGAACCTTCACTAACCTCCTCAAATGGAGGGTTCTAGATCTAATCCTTTCTAGAGTATTCTATATATTTCTTTAGTACATTCCCTCTATGTACAAGACTCTAGAATTATCTACACAACTCTAGAATTTACAGATGATTCAAGGATGTCCTAGGAGGTTCTAGAAGCTTCCGGATGCATCTCGAGTCTCCTTGAGTATTCTGGAACCTTCCGGACTTCTCCTTCAAAATCTAACACCACCATGGCGTTCATTGGGCCTAAATATGGTGGTCCCCCAAATTTGGGCTCAATCGGACTTCATTTGGGTCCCCAAATAGCCCATTATTGTGTTACTGTCACTTGGGTGTTTACTAGGGTGACAGCACTGGAGCAATATAAAGCTCTATAGGGGGAGGGTGTCTCTGGCCTAGCCAGTGCGCACCAAGGGCATTCCCCCTGGCCACGATTGTTGCCTCCCGTCCAATGGCCCTAGTGAGGGGTGGAATGTGTGGGTCGTGACATGCTCCCCCACCTAAGTCTTGACGCCCTCGTCAAGATCCCGACTCGAACGCCTCGATCTTGTCCGCAAATTGCCACAAATCTTCTTCTTTTTCCCACGAGCCCTCGCTGTCCGGGAGACCCTTCCAACGAACAAAGTATTCATTGTAGCTTGGCACACCTCGACGCCTTATGACTCTCTTTGCCTCGATGCTCTCGATGTCCCTTTCAAACGATGCTACCACGGCCGTAGGTGCCCGTTGTGATTTTCCCCTGGTCTGATCCTCTAGATCGGCATGGTAAGGCTTCAACATGCTAACATGGAACACCGGATGTATTTTCAGCTTGGGAGGTAGCTCAAGCTTATAGGAAACTTTCCCGACCCTCCTTATGATCGGGAATGGCCCTTCATACTTCCGCACTAGCCCCTTATGCACCTTGCGGAAGACTTTGAATTGGTGCGGCAAGAGCTTCACCATGACTAGGTCGCCTTCTTGAAACTCCAATGGGCGCCTGTTTTTGTCGGCCCACTTCTTCATCTTCTTAGCGGCCTTATTCAAGTAAGCCTTGGTGATGTCGAGCTGCTCGTGCCATCCCTTAGCTAATCTGTAGGCAGCGGGACTGCTACCCGTGTAGCCCGATACAACTGCTTGTGGAGTCAAGGGTTGTTGACCCATGACTATCTCAAAGGGGCTTTGCTGGGTTGCCTCGGACCGCTGCAGATTAAAGGAGAATTGGGCAATGTCTATGAGCTTTGCCCAATCTCGTTGATTGGCACTCACAAAATGCCTCAAATAGAGCTCCAACAAAGCGTTCACTCGCTCTGTCTGCCCATCCGTCTGCGGGTGGAAGCTTGTGGAGAAATGTAGACCGGACCCTAGCAACTTAAAAAGCTCCGTCCAAAATTTGGCGGTGAACCTTGGATCACGGTCGCTGACGATGCTCTTTGGCAAGCCCCAGTACTTGACCACATTCTTGAAGAATAACTTGGCGGCTTGCTCCCCTGTGCAATCCTTATGTGCCGGTATAAAAGTCCCATACTTGGAAAAGCGATCAACTACTACCATGATAGAGCCAAACCCCTCTGACTTGGGCAAGGCAGATATGAAATCCATTGAGACGCTTTCCCATGGCTTCTCTGGTATAGGCAAGGGCTCCAAGAGTCCTGCTGGCACACGTTGCTCTACCTTGTCTTGTTGGCACACAAGACAAGTCTTCACATAGGCCTCTATATCGTCCCGCATGTGAGGCCAGTAGTATACCTCCTCCAAGAGTGCCATTGTCCGCTGTATCCCAGGGTGACCAGCCCATAATGAATCATGACACTCCTTCATGATGTCACGCCTAAGGTTGTCCCACTTAGGCACATAGATGCGACGTCCGACGGTGTAGAGTATCCCATCCTCTATCCAGAAGCGTCGGGTCTTCCCCTCGTTAGCCAAGTCCATCAAATTCTTGGCCATAGAATCCTCCTTTAAACCGTCCTTGACTCGATCAAGGAGGGTGCTAGCTATGCTGCTCACGCTAGCAAAGATTGCTTTGCGGCTTAGAGCATCAGCAACTACATTCACCTTCCCTGGCTTGTACTCCATAGCGTAGTCAAAATCAGCTAGGAAGTCTTGCCATCGAGCTTGCTTGGGGCTTAGCTTCTTTTGATTTTGGAAGTAACTTGTTGCAACATTGTCGGTATAGATGGTGAACCGACTCCCAAGCAAATAATGTCTCCAGACACGCAAGCAATGAATGATAGCTGTCATCTCCTTATCATGCACTGGATATCTCCTCTCAGTGTCATTGAGCTTACGTGACTCATAGGTCACTGGATGCCCTTCTTGCATGAGAACTCCTCCGATAGCAAAATATGAGGCATCGGTGTGTAGCTCGAATGGCTTTGAGTAGTCGGGCAGTGTTAATACGGGCTCTTTGGTGACGGCATCTTTCAAGTCATCAAAGGCCTCTTGACATTTGTCGCTCCAACACCATTGTGCCTTCTTCTTTAACAAGTCAGTCAATGGCGCCGCCCGTGCTGAGTAGCTCATGATGAACCGCCTGTAATAGTTGGCGAGCCCAAGGAAAGAACGTAGTTCCGACACGTTCTTGGGCTCCTCCCATTCCCTGATGGCTTGCACCTTATCATGCTCCATCATTATCTTTCCGGCTCTAATATGGTGTCCCAGGAATGACACCTCCTCCTGTCCGAACGAGTACTTCTCTTGCTTCACATAAAGCTCGTTCTCTCGTAAGACCTGGAACACCTGTCTCAAGTGCTCCACATGATCTTGTAAGTTGTCGCTATACACGACGATATCGTCGAGATAGACGACTACAAATTTATCAAGGAAAGGCCGAAAAATCTTATTCATTAAGGTGCAAAAAGTAGCAGGGGCGTTGGTGAGTCCAAAAGGCATCACCAAGAACTCATAAGAACCATACCTGGTCACGCATGCCGTCTTCGCCTCGTCCCCTTCGGCGATGCGCACCTGCCAATACCCCGATCGCAGGTCCAACTTGGAGAAGTACCGTGCTTTGCCGAGTCGATCGAACAAATCGGCGACTAACGGGATTGGATACTTGTTCTTGACAGTGATCTTGTTGAGAGCCCGATAGTCAATGCACATTCGCAAGCTGCCATCATGCTTGCGTTGAAATAGGACTGGCGCTCCAAATGGTGCCTTTGAGGGCCTAATGAACCCTGCTTCCAGCAGCTCCTTCAATTGCCTCCTCAATTCCTCGAGCTCTGGTGGGGCCATACGGTATGGTGCCATGGCTGGAGGCTTGGTCCCTGGCTCCAGCTCAATCTCGTGATCCACCTCCCTTCTAGGAGGTAATCTCTTTGGTAGCTCCGGAGGCATCACATCCTTATACTCTTCAAGGACTCCGGAGATTTCTGATGGAACCTCATTCCCGTGGGGCTCCTCTTCCTCCACTAATGCGGCCAAGAAAGTCTCTTGTCCCTTTTTGATCCCCCTGGACACCTGGATTGCTGAGATTGTCTTGGCTTCAACTTCTTCTCGTGTGACAGGAACGGACCATGACCCTTGATCCCTTTTGATCATAATTGACCCGTCCGCTTCAAAAGAAAAGGGCCTTACAGTGTCGATGAACTCAAGTCCCAATACCAAAGAGAAGTCGTCCATATGTACGACTGTGAGATTTATGGTGCCACTCCATTGTCCCAGACAAATAGGCACCTTATGCGCCACACCAAGGATAGGAACGGGCGAGGTGTTGACCGTCTTGATCCTCCCCGGTTCCTTGGTGTACTTGATTCCCAACTTCATTGCTTCCTTCTCCGTAATGAAGTTGTGTGAGGCACCACAGTCCACGAGTGCCTTAGAAGCTCTCCCATTCACTAATGTATCAACAAACATAAGTGAGCCCTTCGGGCGAGGTAACGTGCTTACCTGGACCACTTTGGTGCTCTCCTCAGCTTTTGGTGTGGCCCGTACGCTACTAAAGAGGCGCAACGACCCCATTTGTGCATCGTCCCCCGACGATTCACCGCCCGAAGCTATGATGGCGCTAAGCTTCTGTCTCCCAGGGCAATCCCTTGCCCAGTGCGGCCCTCCGCACAAGTAACAGCCCCTGTTGTTGGGCTTGTCAGATGATGAAGAAGACGACGATGATCCCTTTGCCTTGTCCTTTTTCACCGTCTTGTTGCTACTGGTGCTGCTTCGATCGGTGGGCTTGGTTCCCCCACCTTTCCCTTTGCTGCCGTTGTTACGCCCTTCCTTCCTTGTGTCCCTGTAATCAACCAAGGACTCTGCAGCTGCGATGGCCTCAGCAAGTGTTTGAACGTTCCTCCTTTCTACCTCTTGTTGAGCCCATCGTTGCAACCCTCCAATGAAATATATAAGTTGTGCAGCCTCCGGCAAATTATCAACTTCGAGCACGAGGGTTGTAAATTGCTTGATGTACTCCTTGATGGTGCTGCTATGCTTGAGTTCACGCAGCTTCATCATGGAGACCTTGGCTGCGTCATGCGGGCGGAATTGCTTCTTGAAATCTTCCTTGAATTGGTCCCATGTTCGGATGGAACATGAACCACTCTTGATGTCTTGTTCACGCCTTCTCCACCACAGAATGGCATCATCTCCGAGATACATAGTGACAGCATTAATCTTGGAGGCATCCTCCTCCAAGTGCACAGCCTCAAAGTATCGCTCCATGCTCCATAGGAAGTTGTCAATTTCCCGAGCATCCCTTTTTCCATGATACTTTGGAGGCTTGGGAATTTCCACCTTAGGACCGACTTGAATGGTGGCGCCCCCAGCCATCGTGGTCCTTTTTAGCGACGTGAGTTCCTCCTTGAGGAGCTCGTTCTCCTTCTTCAAAGCAAGGAGTTCCCCCGTGAACTCCTCATGCATTTTTGCCATCTCGCCCATCATCTCCTCAAAAGCCTGATCAGCGAGTGATTGAGCATCAAGGGATACCTCCTCTAGACGATTGTCTAGTTCCCCTAATTGCCCTTTGAGCGTAATAACTTTATTCTCGACCTTGCCGACAGAATCCGTCATGTCGCAAGCAGCAACTTCGGCTTTGGCCGATCTCTCATCAACTTTATTCACTCGCTTCTCAAGCTTTTGGACAGCTTGAATGAGAACCTCAGGCGCATAGCCCTCGGTTGTTTGTGAAGCACTAGCGTCTTTGCCGTCCTTGCTCTTTGCCATTCTTCCTCCTTCGCTCACAACTTGCTAACAAAGCTCAACAGCACTATAGTCCCCCGCGACCGTAGCTGCTCTGATACCACGTTGTCACGTGCTGACTAATCCCCCTAGTCTTCTGCACGCTAGCCTACTAACTTCCCTCCCTCGGATGCTAGTCAAGGCTTAACCCCGAAATGTTTCAAGCAAGAGTGTGCAACGAAAGTTAAGGAATGTTGAGAACACAAGAGGATATAAATATTTTGAATGCTTTGATAGCTTGAGAGAGAGTGTTTACAAGTATTTTTCTGAGGTGCCTCCAAATGAAGGCCAAGTCCCCTATTTATAGTGTTCTAAGCATGGCCTAGAACCTTCACTAACCTCCTCAAATGGAGGGTTCTAGATCTAATCCTTTCTAGAGTATTCTATATATTTCTTTAGTACATTCCCTCTATGTACAAGACTCTAGAATTATCTACACAACTCTAGAATTTACAGATGATTCAAGGATGTCCTAGGAGGTTCTAGAAGCTTCCGGATGCATCTCGAGTCTCCTTGAGTATTCTGGAACCTTCCGGACTTCTCCTTCAAAATCTAACACCACCATGGCGTTCATTGGGCCTAAATATGGTGGTCCCCCAAATTTGGGCTCAATCGGACTTCATTTGGGTCCCCAAATAGCCCATTATTGTGTTACTGTCACTTGGGTGTTTACTAGGGTGACAGCACTGGAGCAATATAAAGCTCTATAGGGGGAGGGTGTCTCTGGCCTAGCCAGTGCGCACCAAGGGCATTCCCCCTGGCCACGATTGTTGCCTCCCGTCCAATGGCCCTAGTGAGGGGTGGAATGTGTGGGTCGTGACAAATTGCTCAAATGCGATCGAGGAGACAAATAATTATTTACCTTGTTTTTTTCATCACCTAAAAAAGTAAAAAATGTGCATGAACATAATGTACACGTATAGTAGTAGTTGTCATACGTTTGTTTGTATAATCTAAAACCATGTATTGTATTTACCAAATAGCTTGAAAGAAAATAAATAAAACATACTTCAAGGTGAAAGAACAAAAATAAAAATGATCTCTTATTGCTTTTCGTTGAATACAACTTTATTGTTTTTTTTTTCAAGTTTTCAATAGTATCCATGTACAATATGTAAGCATTTTTTCTTCAACCAACGATATCCTTTCTTAAAGGAACTCTTTACCTTACCTTCCATATCATATATCTTATATTTAGCCATTCTTCTTTTCCTCTTTTGTTCTGGATTATTATACCATGCCTTAACTGAATACATCAAAGAGCTTGATGACTTTGTATTTAAGGATGATTTACGTTTTGATCTACGAGCAAGGCCTCTTCGAGGGGCTGACCCTCGAGATCTGGCTACGTACATTTGATCCACAGCTGTATATTGATCAATGCCATTAAGCTCGACTCTCCGGTCGCCTTCGTATCCATAGGAATGGCTATAAGGCGACCGGAAGTCGTGCATTATTGCCACCTCTCATCCCTTGTTCCCCGTTTTTCTCCTCCTTTTGTTCTCTCTTTCTATCTTTTTCTTTCTTTTTTTTTTTTTTTTCCTTTTAATTTCTTTCGTTTGATGTGAGGAGGGGAGAATAGAGGGGAGAAGAAAAATGATTTAGCTAGGATTAATATTAAGAGGATTAATGAAGTTATGTTTTGTTCATTTGTTATGAAAGATGAATATGATATGGATTTACTTATATTTAGAAGTTACCTTAATATTAGGGACAGATTGCTTTGGGCCTATTAGCCTATATCATTACATCATTCGGTCATTAAACACAAGAAAATGCCTTTTCATAGGATATTATGTTTAATATTACCAGTTAATTTAATTTTAATTTCGATTTGAGTTTATTTCATCTGATAATTTACAGGAATTAGCTTTATTACCTCCTGTAAATGATTAGTAATTTATTGATTCGGAAGCTGTTACGCCCATATGACAATGGAGACAATTTCTATTGTAAACCAATTACAACACGTAGGATAAATATGAATGCGTTTATACCATAATACTATATGCAAGGTACACATACGGTTGCTTGTACCATGACTATAAGTCCAAATCGACTCCCGAGTGCCTTCTATTTCTCTAGACTATTGTATGCCTGGGGGTAGCATCACTCCATTCATACAAAAATTAAAAGAACATTTTGCTTGAATCAGAGACCAATAAAACTCAAGAGTTATATACAATATGTTGCGGAAAAATTACTAAACTAAGCTTATCTATCAAACTATACTCCATAATAAACGCGTGGCAAAATTATGTACCAAACTAAGCTTGAGGGTAAAACGCCGCCATCCAGGGTAGCGTTTTACTCTTGACAATTTTTTTTTTTAACATTTCAAGTGGTAAAATGCTAACCGTGTTAGCGTTTTACTTATCGGTTTTTTTTTAAACAAAAAAAAAAAAAAAAAAAAAAAAATATATATATATATATATAAAGAATTTAAAAAAAAAAAATCTTCATGAAACGCTAACGTGTTCATGAAGAAACTTTTATTTTTTATAAAAATTTTGTAATGGTAGAAGGAGATGGTGGAAATTCGGTGTGTGCAGTGCATGCATGCAAGTTTTAGTAACCAAGTTATTATGGACATTTGTCATCAAGCATCTAAGGCCCTTTGAAAGAGTAAACTCTTGAATAAAACATAAGTTATTAATTTGTCATCAAGCATCTAAGGCCTTCTACCATTACAAATTTTTTTAATTTTTTTATATATATTTTTAAAAAAAAAAAACCAATAAGTAAAACGCTAACATGGTTAACGTTTTACCCCTAACTGAAATGTTAAAAAAAAAATTGCCAAGGGTAAAACGCTACCCTGGATGGCGTTTTACCCTCAAGCTTAGTTTGGTAAATAGTTTTGCAACGCGTCTATTATGGTGTATAGTTTGATAAATAAGCTTAGTTTGGTAATTTTTCCATGTTGCAGTGTAGCATAGTATACATACAAAGTGCTAGTCGGCACCAGAATCTGACCAAATTCTTGAACACTAGATGTATATACAATTCATTACTCACGGAATAGGAGACATGTAAAACTGTGGTGTTATAAGTCTAGGACAATTTGGGATGCCCGGCTTCAATTTCAGAATTCTTCTCAAAACTAGGATCTTTCTTCCTCGACATCTTTGTGTCACCAAGGTGTGAAGCCTGCAACCACAGATAGAAGACAACAAAATAGCACAACAAAAACCATATGTTATCCACGAATTGCAAAATCACGAGTTATAAACTATTGCTCTCTCTCAGGTGCGTGTGTATAAGTGTGAATGCAATTGTGTGCATATACATAAAAAGAAAACGTAAAGCAGCCAATAGATAAGAGTAATTGAGAAAGACAAACTATATAGGTGACTGAGGGCCAAAGTGAACAGAAGAAAATTATATGAGAATCAAAGAGTTTCAGGATATGGGGAGTCGCAGAAAATATTATCTTCACCTTGTAGCCTGACTTTGATCCATAATTGGCATTCCAGTCAGAGCTTTAAAAAGAGATTCATTCGATTTAGTCGATGCACTTACAATATGGGATTTCCACTCTATTTTGACATTTTTGTCTTGGACGTCAATAGGTTGAGAGTGGCTGCGGATATGATGGAATAGATGGACGAGAACAACCGCATCAAGAGCAGCATACTCCAGCTGCAGAATGTCAACATAAGACGTAGTGACAAGGTGTGACATAAGAAAAATGATCGAACAAAAATGGTACTAACTTGTTGCTGACTCAAAGGCCTTAGTTCCCAGTTGCTGTTCCTTCTTGTTTTGTTTAGACCAGTTCCCAGTATTTTCTACAGCGAATATTAGTGGTATTTTTTTTTTATCAGTGTAAGCCATAAACAACTCGACAGGAAAAAAGAAAAAGGCACCAGAAAATCATATTCATGGATTACCTTCACAAGGCCAGACAACCCACCACAAGGCTCATTAAACACTTTCTGGATGTCCAGAAGCATTTCATAGCGTTTGAAGCAGTCCAACTTCTGGTAAGAATGAGCCAACTGATGCATATCACATTGAAAATTATAGCCTAGATATAGCACAAATGGGAGCAATGTCATTAAATGGCATCATCTGGTAATCACAACATAAAATTGATATAGACAGAAAAGGTATGCCGTTCTGGTGCTACATAAACACTTCAACAAAAGGTAGAAAATGAAGAAAAAAATAGGAAACCAATTACGATGATATACATACCAAGCTTCAGAATTCTTGGAGATTGCAGAATACGAATCAAGCAATTGTTCAGAACTTCAGGAGCATCATCATATAGCTTAATTAAATCAAAAATGAAAGCAACCTTTTCGGAAGCAATTTGCATGATAGAAACCTGTCAACCAAGGGAACAATGAACAGGCAACATTAGAAAGGGTCCAGCTTCATAAAACAAAGCTTCAAGTCCAGTAAAACAGGAATATTCAGCAAACTCATGAAAGGGGCTAAAATACAATCTCCAAGCCCATAAATATATATGAGCTCAAAACCACTAAATCAATAAGCTCCAAGCCTCCAATGGACACCAAGAAATGAGTCTCAAATCAGCCATTAATTAAACTCAAGATCATTTTATGATGCATTAGTTTCATCAATACAGTACGAGCGTACAGCTATTATGTGAATAGTTTCATCATCAGATAAGCTATTAGCACCTTTATTTTTACTAGAAGTTGCAACCTTTGGCCTTAACATTACACAAAACCTTCTGTTTTTTAACAATTTGACAGCAAAGTGCACTTGGAGAATATGAAGAACTATGAACATAATGAAACCATAAAAGAGGTTTGGAAATGACAGTACCTTATTTCCTTTGCTACCTTTCACATAGTTAGGCTTCCATTCACAATCCACACCAACAACTTTACACCCTTCAATATAAGAAGTCGCTTTTTGCAGACTATCGGCCTCATCAACCCAAATAATGTCATCTATGAACAATTCATGCAGATGCAGATAACGACTCTCAAGAGGATGGACCTCAGGTTCTGCAACCACCAAAAAAATCAGGATAACATTCATGTCTTTCTGGGCCCACAACCCTATATATGGACCTATCTTAATTTTTGGGATTGCATTATCAACAGCAAGTGTCACCATCTTATCTTGCACAACAGATCATCAAATATATTTTCAGCTTACAAGCAAACATGTGACATTTTAAAGACAAAGGTTCATAAATACATTAAATATGCAACCTTGATGCTTCAGATATAAAGACTAACAATTAGTTGATATCCAGCTGTGGGAGGTGAGAGTGAGCGAGAGAGAGGGGGGGGGGGGGCTGAAGATTGAAAGCGCAACACTCAAATGGTTGGAACTTGAAATAAGCACTAAATTGCAGATTACACCAAGACCAACACTAAAGGATGAAACCAGGCATTCAACTGATAAAACACTAATCTTTAAATACAATATAGTTAAAGATCACCAGATACAATACAGTCAAAGGTCTAAAGCCTAAACGGCCCAAAGGTCAATATAAATTTCCAGATTTTGAACCTAGACCCAAATATGCTGGGTAAAAGAATTCTTTCTATCTTATTTCAAATATAAATGTTCTGTTACTAAATGTGGATAGCTCTGCCCCCCTGATAATTCAAAATATTTTTATTTTTTTTTTAACACAAATTTATTATTCTCTTCCTGATTGCTGATCTTCAAGAAATTTGATAATCAGCTATAATTGTGTGACCTGTGTCTAGCAAGGATAAATGAAGGTCAAACAAAAGGACCAAACTTTTACCTTTAGCTTTCACGAATCCTTCCAGTGAGTAACGTTCACATAATTCATCAACCTTCTCAGAGTAGCCAGCTTCCATTGCCAAATAAACCTTTTTTATTTAAGAAAGGTGTTAGATCCTAGTTAGTAGAAAAATATGCATTCAAGCACTTAGTGAAACATCAGCTTTCCTTAGTAAGCATAATAGGTGGCAACAGTATCTATTCAGTAGTCATAGAGAGATTTGTTTTTTAACATTGTCAAATTATCTTAGAGATTGCAGCAAAAAATTATACTGGAATAAAGAAAAAGAACGTAGCAAGCAAGTGACAGCAATATAGAATCAAGTTTATAAAAATCAACGAATCCTCAAATTACTGGATGGATAAAAGATGAATCATTCGTCCAGTTTAAAGCCTCATGCAAAGGAAGCAAGCTTACATCACACTAGTGGATGAACGGATTAAATGAGATATTAACAATTTTGGACTAATTGGTTGGGTAATGAAAACATAAGATTGAAGCCAAAGCTGCCGAACCCCTTGATAAGCTACCTCCATTTCACAATAGATGCATTGTTTTGACCTTTTTACTTTCCAACACACCACACCACTTTGACCATTAATTCATGTATAAATTAATCAATTAAAAAATTAAATTGTAATATGAAAATATAAATTTGAGACCACTCCAAAATATTTTACAGCGCTAAAAGTCATAACTCAAAACAGTAAATCTATTGTGAAATAATAGAGGTAGAATTAAGCAAGCTAAGTGCTTAATTCAGAAATATACCAGCTAAAGTGGTTTTGAAAAATTGAAATTGAGTGCTCTGAAAGAAGCTGTAGTTAGGATCTACATGTGTTGGAATCACAGGAATGTATCTATTAGGTTTGGGCTCATATAAATTTCCAAAACACCCGCTCACCAGATATTCTAGAAGCTGTCTATCATTCTCTGTCCTCTCTTCTGCAACATCCCAGCATCCTTTTTCAGCTAGAGTCTTCAATGAGCTAAAAATCAAAAAAAATAAATTCATTCATGATTCAAATTTTAAAAGAGGTGTTAGCTTATGAGGAAACATTTATGCAGGAAAATTCACCTTTCTTTACATTTATGGTAAACATCTGGAAATTCCTCTTGTAAATTGTTCCTCTTTATAATCCCATATGCAGGTTTTAGCATATTCATCTTAACGTATTCCTGAACAAGAATACATAACATTGACTTACCCACATATGATGCCCATTTCTCTGCTGCTCTAAAGTCTTTGCTCTCCAATATTTTAAATAGGAGAATTTCTCCCGAGTGGTGAATATCAAATTGTTCCAACAAAGAGACAGCAGTCATATATGACTGAGATTCTATGTGTTGATGAATATAATTCTCCATGAAAGCTTCAGCTTTGTCATAAGTACAGTTCTTTGCAGCTGAATTGTGTATAGCCTTTTCAACATTCACCAACTTCACATCAACAGCTTCAATTAGCTTTAGAAGTATCCTCTCATCATGGATGACAACGCCTTGGACAACATCGAGAAATAACTGTGCAGCAAGATCTTGTGCTTCTAGCAAGTCAGTGGGATTGGTATTGGTTTTCAGGAATTTACGAAGAGCAGATACAATCAAGTGACTGAAGCCATCAGCATATGATTCGAATACTGGAAGAACATAGAGGCAACGGACAATAAAAACAGCTGGTCCGGGATGAGGGGCGTTTAAGAGAGCTAAATTGACTTGTTGTTGCAGAGCACGGAATTTTTTGGTTGCTTTAGACTTCCCTATACGCCAAAATATAAAAGTTTGTTAGTCACCTCTTCCCTGTTCATCTTCTTTGGCAAAGGAGGCTATAAATAAATAAGTTGGACATGACTGCTCTACTTGCAATGCCTAGTTGCTGAACCTCATTAACACCAATTATTATCAGCCAAGCCTGAATCAGCTTTCTTGATACAAACAACTGTCGACTAATAGACTTTGTAAACAAGCAAGAGAACTGCATGACTAATGACTATACACTATACTGTAAGCTCCGCGGGGGGGGGGGGGGGGGGGGGGGGGGGATTAATTTAATTTAGAATTTCAGAAGCCCATAACATTAGAGAAAGGAACAAATGATCTTGTCACCTACCTGTGTGATACAGATTAAGAACTCAAAAATACTCAGTAAGACAGGAAAAGGCAAGAGTCCACAAGACAGTGGTTAATTCACAAAAAACATTTAAAGAACATGAGAAATAATCATGATTAACAACCACCTAATATTATTGTGCAGCAAAGAAGTATTACCATAGATATAAGATTCTTTTAATAAAAAAAGAAATACAACGGGTGAAACACATGACAAATCAGAAAATGCATGCAGGCTCAGAGCCCCTGAATGCTCATCTTGCTTCACATCATCATGCTCCACAACTCTTTCTTGAAAGCCCATGATACAATTGCTGAAGACCCTACACAGCACAAAGAGTTTCCAATTCGAATGAACATGATTAAAATTAGGATTAAGTTTACACAAGACATAGTTTAAACTACGAGATCTAGCACAAAATTTTCGTGAAACTTGACCAGACATCACATAGCACACCAGGAGAAAATATCAGACCAAGATATAAATTTCAAAATTTTTGAGTTACTTAACATCAAAGCAAGAGGATCACAAAAAAAAAAAAAAAAAAAAAAAAAAAAAAAAAAAAAAAAAGAGAGAGAGAGAGAGAGAAATATAGTATATCTACCAAAGGTTCAAGATTCAAAAGAATAGAAATGGCAAGAAAGATACCAGCAAAGGAAAGCAAATTTTAGCAAATATCTCTAATTTTCTTCACATAATAGAACAAAAAGTCTCATAAATTGATGATGCTTTCTCGTGGATCCTATAAATAACTCATTTTCTATTTTTCATAATATGACAAAATAGTTGCATCTACTATTCAGCTATCCCCCAAAGTTCTGTACTGAACAATCTGATTTGCTCAGTATCCACTTTTCACAGGATTAAAGTCATTAAACAGCATATCTGACTTTGATCCTACAACAACAATGTCATTTACCAAGTATGACAACAGTACATAGGTCTTGGTCATTTTAATCAGACATACCACAATCTACATTAGACAGTCTTGCATGGTGCACCGAGGAGAAAAGGAAATCATTTTGACATCAGATAAATTCAAATAGAAAGCAAAAGCTGAAAGCACTATCAAAGTTTGATGACCACAACATCAAATACAAAAGAATGATTGAAGACCAAGATAAGAACTCTAAAAAGATGAGGCATACTTGAAGCTTGTGTGAGAGTTTGGAAAATGATGCTGTTTGTATAGGAGAGAGAGAAAGTACTACTAAAAAGGCATATCCATGTGAGTGCAAAAATCTGTCACCATGTTATCCTTGTGGAGAAAATACTTAGGCAATAGAAAATCAGAAATCCGTACTTTGGCGATGTGAAGTCAGGGATTTGCTAGAGTGATAGGTATTCAAAGACCCTATAAAAGATATTACAAGTCAAGATGAAATCAATTCCAAATTTAACTAGTCAACATAACTAGCTCAGACATCCTGAAATTGAGTGATCCTTATATAATGACTACTTCATCTGATGCTTAAACCAGAACATCTAGTGAGCAGACAAAGAAACAAACATGTGTAATCACGCCTTTTTTATATTCCAGAAGATTCTTGGCACGGGAAAGATGCTTAATCAAGCCTTCGGCTATAAATAGTCAATGAACGCCGGTGCAACCATTTAACAGAAGACAAAGCAAAACATCACATTTAATCACTTATACAAGATAGAAACTTCTAGTTTTAAACAGAAATCTAGCCTCCAAAACTCTCTTATAAACTAAAAAATTGGCTCTGAATTAAAAAATAAATTACAACTTTGATGCCCTAAAGTCCAAAACTATCATTAAAAGAGCTTGCATGAAACGATCCACTTCTAATAATGAACAAAAAGGCCGCAATAAGTCAACCCCTCAAAAAAAAAAAAAAAAAAAAAAAAAAAAAAGGAAAAAAAATGAGATTGCATGAAAATCACACCAAATTGGTAGCGCTCTATACTATATAAGTTAAATCAATCATTTTTTCATCTAATGCTACATTCAATTTTTATTAATTCAATAACCTCAAACTGCTATTATAATTTCTGAGACCCACAAATTAAATATTAAATAACAACCAAATTCATAGAAATATCAAAATACAATAGCAAATAGGACAATTTGCAAATTATACCAATGTGGGTATGATATAAAAAAAGAATCAAAGAGTACAAAAACCAAATAATTGCAGAAAAAAGCAAGAAACACAAAGTGGGTATGAATTACTATGAAAGCAATCATCAAAAAAAGAAGAACAGTATGAAAATAGCACAAGATTGAATTACCAAACCTGAAAAATTTGCTGAAACAGAGAAAAGATAGTGTCTTTTCTTTTCTTTAGTACTCCGTAATTTAGAAATAGAGAAAGAAGTACGGAGTACAAAAACATGGGATTTTTGGTTTGATAATATAGTAGAAGGCCCTTTTGCCAACTAACCTTAATTTTCTGTACCTCCTTTTTGATGGGATTTGATGGGGACTTTGGGTGGTTTTTGGATAAGAAAAACCCTAAAAATCATTAAAAAAAATAGGAATACAACATTGAAATTTGTCCGAATGCGGCGGTGTTGTAGACCCACCGGGGAACGGGATCTTCCATCTTAGGCAATTTTGATTTTTTTTTTTTTTTTTCCTTGTACATACAGCCACAAGAAATAATGATCTAATTTATTAATTAACTATTACTAAAATAAAGTATGCTGACATCATTATTGTCTATATGTCAATCTCTTACTAAATTTTTTCCCTTTTAAATGCAAGAATTATCATCTTCTTTCTTTTTTTTTTTTTTTTTTTTCTCTCTTTTTAAGCTATCATATTTAACATTTTTGAAATTTGAATATTAGAAGTTTCTATATTACAGCTACAACATATCAATTTATCCTAAGAAATCGAAACAATTTTAAATAGTAACACACTAATAAATAACCTCCTACATTGAAATATGTAAATTAGGCGACGTTAAACAAATACTATGTTATAGTTTTGATGAAAATCTAAAATTTTAAATTACAAATATTTTTGTATAAGGAGCATAATTCTTATTTATGTTCATGTCTAATAGCCATTTTTAAAATGTCCAAATTATAAAAATAGGTTTTATATAAATTACGCATCGCACGGGTTCTAACCTAGTCTATATAATAATACCAGCCCGTCTTGTGTGGCCACATCGTGTAGCCAATTATAAAGTAACAAAGTAACCTCTACAATATTGACAAGTAATTCCTGTAATACTGACTGAGTAACATGTACAACACTGACAGAGTAACCCTTTTAACATTGATAGAGTAACACCTTTAACACTGACCAAATAACCCCTATTACACTAACGAATTAACCCGTATGATGGTTGGCCACGCCGTATGGGCAACCACATTTAAGAATTTGTGTAATAATACACACATAATTTGATAATTTAAAATAATAAGAAAAATGATAAACATAGCGTTATGTATAAAAAGCTAAAAAAGGAAATATTAAGGATGAAATAACGTTAATTACACCAATTTGCGCATGATTTTGTCATAAATTCTCAACTTAATTCTATTTTAAAAAGTATATCTAATGCTTATGTATAGCATAATGGCTACATACATCATTACTTAATCTATGGTACTCCCTCCGTCCCTAAAAGAACGATCCTTTTGGCCAAATTTTAGTCCCAAATATTCATCCCATTTACATTAAAATACTCTCCAATTTACAATAATATTTGTGCAAAATTAATTTCCCCATGTAAATTTTGTTTTTTCCATTTACTTTTATTACTTTCTCTCCCTACTTTTTTAGCAAATTCCATGTAAATTTACCTTTTTGATGTACTTTTATTAGCTTTTCTATACACTTGTACTTTCCATTTAAATTTCTTAATACCCGTGAAAACTCCTCAAAAGGGTCGTTCTTTTAGGGACGGAGGGAGTACTTGGCCATCGTAAAAGATGAAATAATTATTGGCCTTGATTTTGGTGGCTAAGTTGTTTCACGTAATTTGAGTTTTTTTTTATTATTAGTAAAATAAAAAAATTAATTTCAATTATTTTTTAAGAACACAATTCGGTTAATAAACAATTAGGTGACGTTATATTTGACTAGTTTTAATTATAATTATAAATTGTTACTTGTATTTAAATATATATATTCGGGAATTTTAGTTTTCATTAATAAGAATGTATTTTCTCTTAATTGACTCTTTAGATTCATAAGTGTTTGGGTACTAAAATGGTCATACCCATTTTAGTCTTGGGTAACTCTACCCATATAAGCCCAAAGGGCATAAAAAAGGTATAAAAGGCCCCAAATAAGTCAAATACATCAATATGGCCTTCAACGGCCCACATATGTAATTTTAGGGCTCATAAACCCACTTATGTACTCATATAAATACCCCTCAAAGGGTATAAGGTAAAGGAGGTCACTCTTATCATCTAAGATGACCATACTCCTCCACTCTCTCCCCTAAACTCCTCTCAAAATATGCATTGTTTGGCAACTAACTTGGGCGTCGGAGGCTCCGCCCCGGGTTCAACCCCCGGGGCTCGGGGTTCATTTTGCAGGTCCATTCAAGGCCCAAATTCGAGGTTCTCAGACACCCCTCCAAGGCCCGGTTAGCTCATTTTTTGCCGAAACAATTTTAGGATAGAAAGAGTTTACCCTTGATCCGAGGATAGAAAGAGTTTATTACTCTTGATCCGGGGATAGGAAGAGTTTACCCTTAATCCGAGGATAGAAAGAGTTTATTACTCTTGATCCAAGGTTTGATCCGAGGATAGAAATAGTTTATTACTCTTGATCCGGGGATAGAAAGAGTTTACTCTTGATCATAGGATAAAAAGAGTTTATTACTCTTGATCCGAGGATAGAAAGAGTTTACCCTTAATCCGAGGATAGAAAGAGTTTATTACTCTTGATCCGGGGATAGAAAGAGTTTACTCTTGATCCTAGGATAAAAAGATTTTATTACTCTTGATCCGAGGATAGAAAGAGTTTACCCTTAATCCGAGGATAGAAAGAGTTTATTACTCTTGATCCGGGGATAGAAAGAGTTTACTCTTGATTCGAGGATAAAAAGAATTTATTACTCTTGATCCGAGAACAGAAAGAGTTTACTCTTGATCCGAAGATAAAAAGAGTTTTACTCTTAATCCGAGGATAAAAAGAGTTTATTACTCTTGATTCGGGGATAGAAAGAGTTTTACTCTTGATTCGAGGATAGAAAGAGTTTACCCTTGATCCGAGGATAGAAAGAGTTTATTACTCTTGATCCGGGGATAGAAAGAATTTTATCATCGTCATTGTGAGGATAGTTGATGATATTTTTTTTTTTTTTGAGGAAAATATTGACTCGAAAAATTAAGAGCCATTTTTCTTTGCTGAAGCAATTTGATAGATGGGCTTTGATGAAAGTGGGCCCGAAGCCATTTACTTGATAAAAGTAGTAGCCGCAGGTAAGAAAGCTTCTGGCCATCTACCCTGACAAAGGTAGTTTTTTTTTATGGCTTATAACTCTTTGAAAATGGTCAAAAGGTAAATTTTTCTTCTGACTTGTTATCATCAGATTTGATGTAGGAAGGTCAGGTACAATTTGAGCCAATTGCACTTGACTGCCGAAGCTAATTGCTTTGGTTGCTCTAGCATTAGCTCGTATGAGCTTCGGCTTGGATGAACCTTCTTCGGTTCAGACAAACCATCTTCGGCAGCACCCTCGGCTCATATGGTTGTGAGCTTCGGCTGGGAGCTCGAATCTCGGCGAAGGTAAACCTCGGCTGGGCTCGGCTCCGGCTATGGCTAGCCTCGGCTAGGAGATAAGAGGTGAGCTTCGGCTCGGCAATGGTTACCGACCTTAACTTGGGAGCGGTAAACTGTACCACCCTTGGTTTCTGTTGAATCACCTTCGACTCGCCCAGAACGCCTTCGGCTTGGGCTGAAACTCCTTCGGTCTTGGCTGAAAAGCCTTAGGCTTGGCTGAAACACCGGTCTCGGCTCGGCTGGCTTGCCCAGAACACCTTCGGCTTGGGCTGAAACACCTTCGGATAGCCTCGGCTCGATGAGCTTCGGATTCCTTTTGCTAATCCAAGCTATTTGCTTCGGATTTTTAGATTGGTGATAGTTTGAGCTTTTTTAAGCTTCAACAATGGTAGACAACCTCGGATCTTCTTCGGCTGCTACTTTAGATGTGATGTGAAGAGATTTGGCTCACTTCACAATACTAGCCTTGACCCCCATTGACCTCGGCATGTGTTGCCTAGGATGAAATGGTGAGTCGTTCTAGTGGTGGAGTTGTGAGCCTTGAAGCTTGTGATGAAGACAATGGCAACTTCCTTCGGCAAGCATTGAATTTACATAAACTTGATTGATTTTTTATGTATGTTTCATGCCACCTGCTGCCTCTTCAACTTGGTGGTGTGAATGAAAGGCTTGCTTTTGTGAGCTTTCCATTAGAGCCACGTAGATCTAGCTTTTATTCTTCTTCAAGAATAATTAAGGTTTGACATATTCATGGAATATTTCCCAATTTTTTTGTAAAGGCACGAAGTACCTTGTTAGTAGTGGTTAGATTGGCGACAAATCAAAATGTTTATCTATCATCTCCACCATTTGCAAGAATGATTACCCCTTTTGACAGGAGTAATAATTTTGGGTTAAATTTGCTAGAAATTTTGACCCTTTTTCGTGATAGAACACAGTAGCCATTAATTAGTGGATTTTCATGGGTAGTAGTACTCGTCTCCCCACAGACGGCGCCAAATTGTTTCGGCAAAAAATGAGCTAATCGGGCCTTGGAGGGGTGTCTCAGAACCTCGAATTTGGGCCTTGAATGGACCTGCAAAATGAACCCCGAGCCCCGGGGGTTGAACCCGGGGCGGAGCCTCCGACGATAAAACTCTTTCTATACCCGGATCAAGAGTAATAAACTCTTTCTATCCTCGGATCAAGAGTAAAACTCTTTCTATCCCCGGATCAAGAGTAATAAACTCTTTTTATCCTCGGATTAAGAGTAAAACTCTTTCTATCTTCGGATCAAGAGTAAACTCTTTCAATCCCCGGATCAAGAGTAATAAACTCTTTCTATCCTCGGATCAAGGGTAAACTCTTTCTATCCTCGGATCAAGAGTAAAACTCTTTCTATCCCCGGATCAAGAGTAATAAACTCTTTTTATCCTCGGATTAAGAGTAAAACTCTTTCTATCTTCGGATCAAGAATAAACTCTTTCTTTTCTCGGATCAAGAGTAATAAATTCTTTCTATCTTCGGATCAAGAGTAAACTCTTTCTATCCCCGGATCAAGAGTAATAAACTCTTTCTATCCTCGGATCAAGGGTAAACTCTTTCTATCCTCGGATCAAGAGTAATAAACTCTTTTTATCCTAGGATCAAGAGTAAACTCTTTCTTTCCCCGGATCAAGAGTAATAAACTCTTTCTATCCTCGGATTAAGGGTAAACTCTTTCTATCCTCGGATCAAGAGTAATAAACTCTTTCTATCCTCGGATCAAGAGTAACCTCTTTCTATCCCCGGATCAAGAGTACACTCTTTCAGTCCTCGGATCAAACCTTGGATCAAGAGTGTTGCCTCGGATGAACTCTTTCAGTCCTCGGATCAAGAGTAATTAACTCTTTCAATCCTTGGATCAAGAGTGTTGCCTCAGATGAACTCTTTCAGTCCTCGGATCAAGAGTAATTAACTCTTTCAATCCTTGGATCAAGAGTGTGTTGCCTCGGATGAACTCTTTCAGTCCTCGGATCAAACCTTGGATCAAGAGTGTTGCCTCGGATGAACTCTTTCAGTCCTCGGATCAAGAGTAATTAACTCTTTCAATCCTTGGATCAAGAGTGTTGCCTCAGATGAACTCTTCCAGTCCTCGGATCAAGAGTAATTAACTCTTTCAATCCTTGGATCAAGAGTGTGTTGCCTCGGATGAACTCTTTCAGTCCTCGGATCAAGAGTAATAACTCTTACAATCCTCGGATCAAGAGTGTTGCCTTGCATAAACCTGAACAAATAAAGTCCTTCGACTCAATTTCTATGAACGAATTATTTGGGAAATTGAAACAAAACCCAACTCATTTTTTCAAATAGAATTGGGTCTCGGGGACTAATTGTTTGGGTACTAAAATGGTCATACCCATTTTAGTCTTGGGTAACTCTACCCATATAAGCCCAAAGGGCATAAAAAAGGTATAAAAGGCCCCAAATAAGTCAAATACATCAATATGGCCTTCAACGGCCCACATATGTAATTTTAGGGCTCATAAACCCACTTATGTACTCATATAAATACCCCTCAAAGGGCATAAGGTAAAAGGAGGTCACTCTTATCATCTAAGATGGTCATACTCCTCCACTCTCTCCCCTAAACTCCTCTCAAAATATGCATTGTTTGGCAACTAACTTGGGCGTCGGAGGCTCCGCCCCGGGTTCAACCCCCGGGGCTCGGGGTTCATTTTGCAGGTCCATTCAAGGCCCAAATTCGAGGTTCTCAGACACCCCTCCAAGGCCCGGTTAGCTCATTTTTTGCCCATATAAGCCCAAAGGGCATAAAAAAGGTATAAAAGGCCTCAAATAAGTCAAATACATCAATATGGCCTTCAACGGCCCACATATGTAATTTTAGGGCTCATAAACCCACTTATGTACTCATATAAATACCCCTCAAAGGGCATAAGGTATAAAGAGGTCACTCTTATCATCTAAGATGACCATACTCCTCCACTCTCTCCCCTAAACTCCTCTCAAAATATGCATTGTTTGGCAACTAACTTGGGCGTCGGAGGCTCCGCCCCGGGTTCAACCCCCGGGGCTCGGGGTTCATTTTGCAGGTCCATTCAAGGCCCAAATTCGAGGTTCTCAGACACCCCTCCAAGGTCCGGTTAGCTCATTTTTTGCCGAAACAATAAGTATTGATTTTACCTTTTTTTTATTACGGAGTATTAAACTAGTGTGTTCCCTAGACATTGCACCAAGTTGCTTCTTTACTACATAATGTTAGTTAAAAAAAAAAGGATTTAAAGAGAATAACTTTGTATTGTCTTTAAATTATTGAGGCTATTATTCTTTATTCTTTTTTCAAGCTACATAATTATTGTTTATCCTTTCTTTGAACTTATTTAAAGATAAAATAATTTATGCGTATACAGAGAACATAAATTAAATTAATTGTTGCAATATTAATGGTGACGTGAACACAATGTTAGTGCGTCACTTTTTCTGGAGACTTTGTACAGGTACGCTTCCTGTGAGGACCTTGCTGAAACACCGCCAGACACTAGCTGCCCTTGGTATGTACTGAATGAAGAAACGGTGGAGCATGCTTTAGCAGGCTGCAATTGTTAGTAATTTAGAGTGTATGTCTGGAGAGCCCTCTCCGAGGGGTGCTACGCCCGCAGGGTCAGGGGAGAGCCCTCTCCAATGGCGCGGCCAGGCATCTCCAGAATTTGAGGGTGAAACTTGAATCACCCTGTTTACGCCCGCGGCTCGCGATGTTTGTATTTCTCTTTCGTTCTTTTATTGTAAAATTAGAAACGAAAGAAAAAGATATTCAGTTTTTCTCCTCTCCAATATTCTCTCTTCTCCACATTTTATTTGAAGAAACTTGCAATCTCTTCATCTAAACCTTTATCAATTAAGTTTTCTTTTGAGAATTTGAATATCTTACTACAATTCTTTGTGCAAAAATCGTAGTGTTTGTCTATTGTATCTCAAAGTGATTTTCCGGTTCAACCCAAGCACTATTGTGGGGGGAAATAATCACTTTAGGAAAGTGTTTTCACGCCTTAGACGAGTATCAAGTATTGAAGACTCACGTGATCATACTAATTTTCATGTTCTTGTTGTTTTCGTTGGCATGGAGTAAGGCAAGTGTTAATCTTTCATACTAGTAGTTTAGTTTGTATTTTTCCTGTATTTTTTCATTCTAAACTCCTTAGTGCTTGGATTGTACGTGTAGTTGATTATATTTATGCATTGTATTCTCTTTTATTCCCTCATTTTCGTAGTACTAGAATAGTACTAGGAGTAATTCCTAACAGCATTCGGGTTAAAGAGCTGTGGGAAGATTGCAATTGTACACCGCTCATGAAGTGGTCTGAGCATAATTCTGTATGTGATTTGATTGCCAGCTGGGGGAAGCTTAACAAGGAGATGGTACAACCGTACAACGTGGGATGTTCTTGGCTTGGAGTATTTGGACTGAAAGAAATCTCAAGGTTTTTCAGAACAAATCAACCCCCAACCATGTGCTCATTGATCGAATTTTCAGGTATGTTGGACGAATATAGGAAGTACTCTGCCCGAATCTATAAATCTATGATCAATGGCACAGCTCACAGTCCTAAATCATGGGTTGCTCCTCCTGCTAATGTTATTAGGGAGGAAGGGTGGGCTGGTCTTGGGGTAGTTGCGAGAGATATGATGGCAGGGTGATCTTTGCAGCAATGAGGAGATGTAGGGCTTGGTAGCAGCCTGAGATTGCAGAGGCTAAGGCTCTCTTAGCTTGATGACTATAAAGCTGGGCAGACACTATGGGTTGGCTGATGTGATCCTGGAATCTGATTGCAAGCTGCTGGTGGATAGGCTGGAGAAAGGCTCGAGATTTTCTGATGAGATTGATACGGTTTTAAGCGATATTTTTGCTTTATGTGTCCATTTTAATTATGTTATTTGGTCCCATGTGAGAAGAGATGGCAATTGTGTAGCTCACGCTTTAGCAAAGCTCATTCCTTATGGTGAGGAACAACTTTGGGAAAATCATTGTCCCGATGTTGTTGCTCCTTATGTAACTTCAAATGCTTATACTCCGTGTATAATACGGAGTAATAAAGTATAAATGTATTAGAAATTATTATGTCTAACTTAAATATATTAAGCAAATATTCAAATATCATTTTGCATATACTAATTGTTCCATGAAGGTTTACTAATTATGAGGCGCGATTTTTTTAAGGGGTTTTGTTGGAGTGGGGCATTGACTCATTGCATCCACTTGCATGTACATATATTGTTTTTTGAGAAAACAAACAGGAAATTAATTTTACTTGCATTTGTTATCTAAGTGTGTTATCCGGTATATTAAGACTTCAAATGACAATCATAAATTCATAATAATCCCTTCCTTTATATTTAAAAAATTGTCCCATATACTAAAAACAAGTAGTCTCTAAAAGATTGTTCCGTATCTTTAATTTGAAATTTCCTCACATACAACTTCACTTGATGTCTCCTTCTATCTTGTTATCAACAATTATGTCCCTTTCTTCTTAATTTTAAGAACGGAGGGATAACTAGTAATTAATAACACAACTAGTGTGTGACCCGGGTATTGCTCTGGGTGTTACTTTGGGTTTTTTTTACAAAAAAAAATAATCTTAAAGAGTTTGAAAGATTTGTTGATACATTATTTGGATTATTTTCACTTTTATGATACATTCTGAAATGTATTTAAATATTTATTTTAATGGATAGAATACGATTTATTTGTAGCTAAGATGCTAATAAGTGTGGTCTTTATCTACGGAGGTTTTGTGTCCAAACCTCATTGCATGCATGCTTCTAGTGCGAAAATAGATACATGTGACACATCAACATTTTTAAAAACACATTTTAATATATAATTATATATAAATATAGATTAGATTGCTAAAATAATGTACACAAAACCCAATCGATGCCAGCACTAAATAATGACTAGAAATGGTAGGTGATATGAAAATGTAAATTAAGGTTTGGAGGCTCAAATTGCATGGTGCATGATGTGTAATGCATATAGAAAAGTTGACACTTGGGGTCCATGCAATTTATACCATCATATTTTTTTTGTCATTTGTTACCAATAATAACATTTCTTACAAAAGTTCTAGTACAAAATTGACATGATGTATATGTCTACTTTTGTTTTTTTGTTTCCTTTTGCATGATGTCTATGTCCCAATTTATTGGTTTATTGAGTAAAAAAAGCACAGTTTTTTCTATGTTCAAATATTCATCTGAGTCCAAAACAAAATTTACAACTTGATAGCAGTGAATTATTAGATTATACTATTGGGACACTCTATCACCCTATCAAGAAATCAACTCTTTTACTCTCTCCGTTTATTTTTATATACAATTTTTACTTAAAATGGACGCTCAAAATTATGTACAACTTGGTTATAAACAAGTTCATTGTGTATTTTATTTCTCTGTTAAATAATGTCAATTAAACCGGTTTTCCATATATAATTTTTCCCTCCCTAACCTATGAAGTATGAACAGTATTGAGAATTGAGGTGGAGAAGTAGTTGTTTAATCAATCAATTGATCAACATGTTTAACCCATGCTTAACTACCTATTAGTAAGATCATTTTTTGTGATACATGCACAATTTTCAAAGTTGATTTTTGATCATTCAATTACTCATAATTTTTACATCAATTAATCGTTGAAGTTAAATAAAAAATCACATTGTTTATGAAAAATATGATCCATTCCACGTAGAAAAGTTAACAAGTTAAAGAACTAAAGTGTAATTAGTAGAGCATTTGACATGATAATGGTAGCTGTTGATGTCCTATTTGGTCACCAGCAAGTGATTGACATTTTTAAATTGTCCATTTGCAAGGGCCTATCCTGATCATGAATTACTTTGACGCAACTTCAAGGTAAATGCCATAATCATGAACAATTTGATTGAATTTTCAGAAAAATTCAAAAAACAAAGTATTAAAAGTCAGTTAGAAATGAAAAGTTATCTTTTGATATTTTTATAAAACTATGACACTTTTCAAATACTTATTAGCGATTAAGGGGTGGTTGGTTCACAAAAGATACTCTGTATGGATTTGGAACCAAAAAATAAATCAGAGCGACTAGAGGGTGGAGCTTGATTCTTACTATGTAGTTTGGTTATGGCTCAAGATTGAATTTATTTTCATTTATTTGATACTAGAGATTTGGTAAAAGTCATACACTCATACCCACTTGGACAGTAGCCACCTTCCTCTTGAGTTTCTAAACCCCATATCTAAAAGGTTTAGCATTTTGAAATTTATGTTTAGAAACTGTTTTTTTTTCTCTTCTTTATCACACCATGCTTTAAAAGTATTATGTGTATATATTAAGTATAAATATTTTGTGTATTAGTATGAGTATGTATTTAATCAAGTTTTAATATTGGAATTTGTTATCATTGAATAACAAATTCAGCATATGAAGTTTAGTTGCTGTATAACCTGTATGAATACACTTGTAAAACAAACATGCTAATCTGAGTTTCTGAAAAACAATGAAATGAATAAATAACAAAATATAACACTTCACAGGCACCAAAAGTACACTTAAAACAAACATGCTAATCTGAGTTTCTGAAACACAATGAATACACTTGTAAAAAAAACATGCTAATCTGAGTTTCTGAAATACACTTGTTGCTGTATAACCTGTATGAATACACTTGTAAAACAAACATGCTAATCAGAGTTTCTGAAACACAATGAAATGAATAAATAACAAAATATAACACTTCACAAACACCAAATACACAAAATATTTATACTTACTATATAATAAAATATATTTATACTTACTATATACTCATACTCATACAAAAGAAAAAGACTATTACTTACAAATTATTCTAATGCTCAATGAAGACACAGCTCATTTATCAATCAAATTTCTGGAGTTTTGGCCTTCATCTGAGATTTTGAATTGAACACACAAGGACAGAACCGAAGAAAAAAACCATTCTAGTAAAAATCACATTGCTTCATCATAACACGGACAATCAACAAACAAGGTTTATTGAGTTTTTATGCTATTAACAAGAACTAAAAATGTAGAAATGGGACAGGAAAATAAACCAACCGGTTCATAACGTTCATGGTACAGTCCACACAGATGAAATTTGACTGCTTTGTTCTTCAACAACACATAGTGTTGAGCTGTGACTGATCAGATCTGCAAAACACCAATTAAGTAGTAACAAGTAATTTTTTGGCAGTGACTGTTTATCAAGGAAGTTAAACAAGCTTCAAAACTAACACGTATACTTACCCAACACCTACAACTTCCATGTTTCTTCTCCTACATACGACATAGTCCAAGATTTGCACCAGTACCCAAGTTCTGCGGTATGGTAAGTTCAACAGGATTGTAGGCAAGCATTACGCCAATGACTCTGAACAGTCCGTATGAACTACAGTCAATAACTTCCAGTTTAAGACCTGAAGATGATAAGGAAATCGTTACGAAAAAGTAATATTATTATTGATTTATCACATTGACATGTACACTTAAGGCAATAGTTTGTACCGCTTCAAAATATTCTGCTTCTTTCCCCATTTTAGCCTCAATATCCTTGGCCAATGATTTCTCTGAATCGGGAAGCATAGGTAGATCACCCTTATTCACCAAAGCCTGCATAAAAACCATCAAATTTACCAGTAGGAAACAAGCAGCAAAGGAAGGATAGTTGACAAATTATCATGTTTTCAAGATAAAACTCATAAACTACAGCCACTTATATTTCCATTGGGGTCACTGGACACATGGACTTGCATGAAGGGCACACAACAACGAAAATCAAAGCATCAAACCAGATATTTTTATTTCTATCTTTAGAGGGTCTTTTTGTAAAAACATATCACGCTCTAAATTTTAAGATAATCAGACAATGCAACAACAAATTCTGGACAGAGTATAACTATTTAACTGCAGTTTCTTTACCATAACATGGAGAGTAGGAAGATCCCAGCATTTGTCAGTTTTAATTGGTATGAACTTGATTCTTAGAACATCATTATAGCTATTATTTTACCGTTGACTGAACATCACCTGCCAGCTTCATGCAAAGTGCTCTGACCTCTTAAAAATTTAAAAAAGAGTGCTTACCAACACAAAGCCTTCTCCAGAATCATCAAATTTGATCTCTCTGAGCTTCAATAGCTTGTGCTGCTGAATGATGACCGATATACGTAAAATAGAGCAGAAAAGTCCAAATTTCTGTAATAAATTAAATTTAAAAGATTCACAAAAGCAAGAAGAAAGAATCATAACACTTTAACTTCATCATTGAAGTATGCAAGTATAGTTTTTTGAAAAAAAAAAACTGTATGGTACCTCTCTTGAGAAATTTTGGAGAAAGGTACATTCAAATTTAGGGAACTTCTTTCTATGATGTCTAGCAAGTTGTGCTATCAACTGCATAATAAAAAAGTAACGATCACCAATAAGAGCCAAAAGGACAGAGACAATGAAGCTGTAGCTCTGTCTAAAATAAAATTAGAAGTACAGAAGTATCATTAAATATACCTCAATCTCCTCACTAGTGTAACCATCTAGCTGGCTCTGTTCCTGCCATAAAAACCTAATGTAAGGGAACAAGTTTGCAACAGCCATGAGTAAATCATTTAGCACCATATAAGTTAACATTATTCAGATAATTACCTAACCTCATCAATCTGTAATGAAGATGGCATCCATCACTGATAGATTCAATGGTCAATTTACTGCATTTTTAGTACAGAGTACTTGTTTACAAAGTTTAGAAAGACTACTATGCTTCTAATTGTTGCCCAAACACCTAAAGAAATATGAGTATATACCATGCATACACAATAATAAATCTATGTTATGCTCAAAAGTGCACTCTAGAGCATCAGCGCAATCATCATTCAAAAAAGAAACTGTTTCTTCCACACTGTCAAACAGATTGAGCTAGATCTGTTAAGAAGTTCACACAATCCACTCATCTAGAAAAAGTGGTCACATTGTCTCAGGCTCTCAGCTCCTAATTTTTTTATTTTCATGAGTTTATTTCCCTCCACTCCACCACTCAATTTAAGTGCGGGTATATTAAGAAATCCAATCACAATCTATTTCTATTCTAGGATATGTGAGTGATGTGACTATCAATACCAAAACGAGAAAGTATCATGTTCCATTCCTTTAGGGCCCAAGATATTTTTAGTCATGCCAACATTTCAGATAATGATTGGCTATTTGGCTTAATGTCAGAAAAAAGTACTTGCTATTTGCTAATTCTTACTTTTTCACCAAAATGTAGGAAGAGTATCATGTTAAGAAAGTAAACTGGAAAATGCAAATATCTACCTTGATTATACTACAAGACTGTTTATGGTAGCTCTTTTTCCCAAAGTAGAGACCAATATTATGAAACATACAAGCAGCTTCAAGATACTCAAAATCCTTCTCATCAAGACACAATTCAACAGTTATGCGATCTTCAAAAACCTTGTTGTACTTCCTCAGACCATAAAATATATCCTACAAAGATTATCCAACAATACATTCATTAGCATAAACATTTTAATTGGTCTTACAGCTTAATCAGAGCTCCAACAAGTAATACCTTCGCAATAGAAGAACACTGAACACCATTCTTCATCCTATCATTACCATTAAACCTCAAGGCAAGTCTCATCACCGATTTCCATCTAACATTGGCATTTAATTCCAACCCAGGAAAAGCCTCAGACACCATCTCAGCCACTACACCCTCTCCCAACGCGTACCTGGAAACCTCCATCTCACTAATCCCAAGCAACTCCATAATTTCTTCCAAAAGAATCGCGCCCGCCACAATGAACTCCGACCTCTTATCAAAGAACCCGTCTCTCCGGGCCTTCTCCCTCTCACTAAACCCTCCCTCACACAATCTCTCCACAAGAACCCTCAATTCCTCCCTACTAAACCACCACCATTTCCTCCTCTTACCTTCCCCCAAAACCCTAATCTCTCTGCCCCCATCATCACATCCATAACCACACCAAATCGCCTTCTCAATTGCTCGAATCGTCCCGGATGATCCAATTGCAACCTCAAACCCTAAATTCTTCACTTTCCCAACCAACTTAGATCCTTCAATCAACTCACGAACATAATCCCTAACTCCAACCAAATCATTCTCCCCAAATTTCTGGGTCAGCATCAAATGCCCTAATCTCAAAGAATCAGCATAAACAACCTCCCCATGTTCCCCAACCACAAATTCAGTAGAACCACCTCCAATATCTATAGTCAAAAACCCTTTTATCATAAACAGGTGAAAATTGCAGCACACCAACATAAATTAACCTAGCTTCTTCAACCCCAGATAAAACATTCACTTCAAAATCAAAACCCAGATTTTCTCTCACCTCTTTTAGGAAGATACTCCGGTTTCCAGCCTCTCTAATGGCGGAAGTTCCAACCGGCCTAATTTGAGTCACATTGTTGGACCTTAAAATTTCTTGGAATTTCTTGAGGGATTCAATTGCTCGGAACTGGGAATCCGGCGAGATTAACGACGACGACGATGAACTGCGACCCAATTTGACGGCGTCGGAGTGACTGTAGATGGTGGTGAACTTGGCAGTGGTGGGTTCGATATGGATGATCAAGAGTTTGAAGGTGTTAGTGCCCATATCAATGGAGGCAAAAATGTTTTGGGATTTAAGTGGGTTCGCCATTTTTACGGGTTTTTCGGAATTTTGTGGGTTTTGATTGGTTTTTAAGGGTTTGGATTTTTGAAAATTCGGTTTAACGGTTTTTGGAATTGTGGATTTTGATCGAGTTGGGGCTTGGGTGATCATTGATTCATTGATCATCAATTGAGAAGGTGATTTGTTTTGTCAAGAACGTTGCCGTGTCGTATGTGATGGGTCGGGTAGAAATGTCACTTTTTTTTATTTTTTTATTTAACGGTAAGGAGAAGGACCCTGATCGATCTCAACCCTCAAGGTTTTTATGATCCAGTACTTACGGATCATACACTTTGAGAGTGAGGGAGGAAGGATAAAAGATCCCTACCCTCAAAGTGCCTCTAATGGGGATTGAATCCTCAACCTCAAGGCTGAAAGGTACAATATTTCCCTCTAGACCAAACTTAGCTTAGTTAGAAATGTCACGTGTTAGGCGAAAATAGTTGTTGTAAACCTTGTAGTACTCTAATACTCCGTATATTACAACGACGATACTTGTAGAGTTGTAGATGGTAAAGTAATAATTTTATGATTTCTAACCTACAATCTCTCTAATGAAAAGGCATAATCTCTTATAGCTTTAGTAGGGTTTCACATGACTGATTTACACTATCTTCTACCATGATTTACGAAGTACTTCGTATAAAGTAGCAGCAAGTAACAAGAGTCAATAGAGGTGTCAAAACCACACTCGAGTCGACCCGATTCAAAACTGACCTGAAAAATATCCGATTAAGATTTAGACTTGCGTGTACATAATAATTTAGCATGACTCAATTTTAAAAATTGATCTGACCCGATCGAATCAGATCCAATCCAATCCGATCATCCGAATTGACACTCTAATCAAGAACGTGAGGTAAGGAGTCTAGGGATTACAAACATGTTTTTGTGCATTTTCGGTTGTTTGCTCGTCAAATAAGAAGCTACATCTTCTATTACCACCATGTAGCACAATTGTTCAATCAATACTCTCCTCTTTTTCCACAAACTTATACGAAGTATAGCTTTCTACAACCATATGGTTTATCCAAGCTAAAATTTAACTCCCCTGACACTGATCTAGCATATGTGTAACTCTAATTATTTATTTGCAAGCAAGGACCTCAAAGGCAATGTTGTTGTTGCTATAAGAGATAGGTACATGACAAAATAGAATGGAAAAGATAATAGAATGGCTTGTTTATTATTGATCATTAGGTAGAGCATTTATACAAAATTTAAGCTTATAAGATAGGAAACAATCTTTCTAAAACATATACTAGTCTAACCATAAATCTTAAATATATATTCTCTAAATAATATTTTAACATAAAATAAACCTAAATATATTATTCTCTTAATGATATCTACGGAAAATATATCATACATATATTTTTCGATATCTCATATCTATAACAGTATCTGAGGAATATTATATGTTTTAATGTGAGTAAGAGGAACTATTAGAGCATTCCCAGCAGTGAGGGAAAAACTCCTCACGAGGAGAAATAAGGGTTGAAAAAGAAAAAAAAATGCTTCACACTAGTGAGGAGTTTTAATTCTCCTCATGAAGAGAACAAGAACCTCTCAAGTGTTGAGGAGTTCTGGAAATGAATAGTGCAGCAGCGGGACCCATAAAAATGCTAAAAGTAATTTTATAACGGCTATAAATCATTTTTTTTTTTAAAAAAAAAAAAGTTAACCCATGATCATAAATTTTTTTTTCTCTGTAAATAGACATCCATTTTCATATATTTTGACATATTTTCAAAAACAAAAAAAATATCCTATATTCATTAATCACTCAATTAAATTTAAAACGTAATTAACTAAACTAAAAATAAAAACTTATGAATTTAATTACATTTTAATTGTATTGGAAAGTTAAATATATAGTATAAACATTATTAAAAAATAAAGAGAAAATAAAAAAGGTGATGTGTAGTATGATGGGGTATAGTAAATAGTGGAGGATAAAGTGATGAGGAGTTTTTTTTTTAGCATTGATGTAGTAAGAAAAACCTCTCACGAGAGGAATTGGATGAAAAGAGTGAGAAAGTGGGTAGAGAGAGATTGAGAGGTTTTTTTTTCTCCTCACTGCTGATAATGGTCTTAGTTGCAAAAATATGTAACTATTATAATGAAACAAAGAAAATATGTTTCTTTAAAAAGAAATGTAACTATTACCCCCTCCGTCCATAATACTTGACACAATTACCATTTTCGTCCGTCCCAAAATACTTAACACGTTACTAAATATGGAATGGGATCACTAAAAAAAAAAATCCTATGCTCCCTTTGGGACCACAAACTTCAAAACTCAATTAAATCCTACATTTTCTCTCTCCTCACTACCCCTACTTCCCCTACTTTTTATTTTATTACAATATAAAAATAAAAAAGAGAATCCTTTATATAATAAACAAATATTTTAAATAGACCAACTTGTAGTTTTCTAAAACTACCTGTCCATCCAAACGTCCCAAGTATTATAGGATGGAGGGAGTATAATGAAACAAAGAGAATTTGTTTCTTTTAAAAAAAAATGTAACTATTATAATGAAACAAAGGGAATATGTTTTAATGTGAATAACTATTAGTTGTGAGAATAAATATTAGGAAAATTATCATAACAATTGTTTAAGGTGACAAAGAGAAGCTGCTAAAATGCGCAATTGTTTAAGATCACAAAGAGAAGCTGCTAAAATGGTAAATGAAAATTCAATAGCTACTTCAATTCTAATACTTTCTCCGTTTTTTATTTTATTGCATCATAGGGTTTTGGAGGCAAAATTTGGTAGTGGAAATAAGTAAGAGAGAGAAAGGTAAAAATACAAAATTGTCCATGTAATGTAAGATAAAATAAAAAGTAAATGTGAAAAAGTAAGAGTATGTTGGGTATTTGCAGTGTGAACATAGATATTTTTTATCCTAAAAAGGAAATGATGCAATAATAAGTAAATTTCCTAAAGTAGTAAATGATACGATAAAAAAAGAACGGAGGAAGTATAAAATTGATAGCCTTTGAGAAGCATTGGTTCAAAAGATAAAAGTTAAAATCCACAATCACATAACCTTAACTCTTTTCTTTTCTTTTCTTTTTAAAAAAAAAAAATTGAAATCGTTAAGAGTAATTGTTACCTTAGGTAGATTGTAGAGTAGTAACAATTAACAAATATGTGGAAACATTTAGGTGGTGTTTGGTTGGAGGATAACTTTCATGGAAATGAATTTCCTAGGAAGTATTAAAATGAAGGTGTATTTGGTTGGAGTAAAATAAGGTAAACATGGAAAATAACAATTCCAAGGGAAATACAAATTCCCACAACCCATAGGAAATTAATCACCAACTCCCCCCTTGGTGAGTTGAATTTCCTAGGAAAATCATAAGGGAAAAAATTTCCCATGAAATATAAATTCCCATGTAAACCAAACGAGCACTTATTTTAGAGATAATGGTAATTAGTACTCAAACCTTTTAACCAAACACTCGATAACAATAATGGTTTACTTGAATTTGTTTCCAACCTTAAAAAAAATTTACTTACTAAACATGCTCTAAAGTCGTCCACTTCATAAGACCAAAGGGGGTTCCATTCCAAAACCATATGGCAATAGGAGGAGTAGCCCCTTAGCCTTATAAAGTATTTAACTCTTTCTTCTTTTATCAATATGAGACTCTTAAATGTGTTATTTGATGGGATATTCTTCAACAAGCTTCATGTCATAAGGAAATAAAAATATAGCAACAAAAGAAGAGAGGCATCATATTTAACAATTATTTTTCTTCCTATCATCATATCATTCATATGTGATCTTTAATCAATCATCTAACTGACTAACTGATAGATTAATTAAGCTATTGATAAATAATACGGAGTAGCACTTCATTTTATTAATTTATTATATATAAGTCCACTTATTAAAATATTCTGCTATGCAACGAACTTTGGTCGTTAGTAGGTATATTTGTTGAGCTCTTTATACTTTTTAATTTTCTTAGGAGACCACTTATCTAAAGTTTTTTCTAATTAATTAATTAGGGAAGATTATTTACTGATAAATAAGTATAAAGATCCCGTCAAAATAAATAAATAAAGACAGGTGCATTTCCGGTTTCCAAAAAAAAAAAGACAAGTTTATTTCAATGATAATGACACGATGCATGACACACAATTTTATTTATTTATTTTATTTTATTTTATTATTATTTTTTTATAGTATTGTTTTTTTTTGGTAGATAAGAAAAACTTCGTACCAATTTGGAACTTTTCACAAGTCAATCCGCATCGGTTTAACGAGTAAGGTATTTTGAGAGTAGGAGAGAAGGTTAATGAATCCTTACCGTCAAAGTATCTTTATTGAGAATTGTACCCTCTAACTTTAAGGTTGAAATAATCTTTCCTTATAATATGCCAACACTTCATTAGTGAATGACACATAGACATGTCACACATACTTCAAACACATGTATGAATGCTCAAACCCGTGTTGGCTTATTGTTAATAATTATATTTTAAATAAATCACTTACATTATTACTAAGTCTTATACTTGTATTTTATTTATTTACGTAGTATTTGTTTGAATATGTACATATGAGTCCAAGGATATCCTAAAATAATGTAGCTAATTGTAGGATGACCCTTCGTCTCTTCCAAATACTCTACTTTAGGCAAGCATCAAACCTTCATTACCCACCATCAAATGAAATACTGACTAAGTATTGGCCTAGTGGTAGAAACAAAGACAGGGACTTTTCACTAGAAAAAGAAATCCATGAAAGCCCTTTCAAAGTTAAACATTGGATGCTAAGAAATTAGACTAAGGAGAGTGGAGAAAGAAATAAGTGTTTTTCGAGGCTTTTATTATCTTTCAAAAATAAAACATCTCATTTCTAATAAAAGTGTAATTCACCTTTATTATTTTTTTTATTCATTAACTTTTTTTAATTTATCTTTAATCAACCAAAGCTTTAATTTTTTTTAATTCACCTTCAATTTTTTAAAACTTACATTAAAGCCTTATACTCGGTAAGAAAAAACATTAATTTTAATAAAGGATTTAATTTCATTTTAATAAAATAAAATTGATTAACAACATTTAACATTGCTTGCATCTAGTTTTGAACATTTCAAGTTCTATTGATTTATAACTTTGCCATAGAGTTGGGCATATGCTTGATTGGGCTGCACCATAAGGGCTAGTCAGGCACAACATGATAATAACCCTACATGTGGTAGGCTCGGTACAGCATGAGAGACATGCCCATAGATCATAGCCTTATGGGCATATTTTCAAATTTAGCCAATAGCTCAGAAAACAATGAGTTGACTTGCTTATGTGCATCCATATCACAATAAAAAAAAATACGAAGTATATTAAACACTCATTGGCTTGGCACAATCGGCACAATACAATACAACTCGAATCTATACAACTCGACTTTTTCTAAATCCGTTTCAGACACGATTTGTTCGAACACGAGACACAAATGACCCGGCCCGTGCCTGGCTATAGTAAGACGGAATAGACTAGACTTGATTAAATTGAGCCCGGCCCGATTTTAAACTTTTTGGGCGGGTTTAAAAATGCGATTTTATGCAATTTTAGTTGTTTTTTTGACCCGGTCCGAAAATGACCCGAAAAGCCCACATAACCCGACTAGTTTGGGACACAATTTCCGGTCCAAAGCTTGGCCCAACCCGGCCCAAAGAATGGGCTAATTTTTTCCGACCTTGTCCCGATCCGCCAAGGATAACCTCTAGAATAGACTGACTTCTGGAAGTGGAGAAAGGCAGAAAGCGGATCGAAATTACAAATTCCTAGCACGCCCTCCCCCGCCACCAAGTCCACCACCATCTTTAACCTCCAAATGTCCAAAAAATTCCTCCGAAAACCCCAGAAAATGTACCAAAATGTAATCTTCCCAAGCAATTTCCAGCAGACAATTAGAAAATTCTTTATACCCTTTATTGAATTCCTAAAAGGGTACTTTGTAGGAGAGAGAAAATGTTTTTTTTTGGGTTGTGGTCGAGATTCTAATTCCACACTCAATGGTCAGAGCTTTTCCCATTTCTCTCTCATTTCGTTTTCTTCTTCGTTGCTTTTACTTGACTTGCTTGTGGAATTGGAATTTCTATTTCTTTGAATTTCTAAATTCTATGGAATTCCCTGTTTCTTCCTTATGTTATTGAATTTTATTTGTTTGTTGCGAATTTTAGTCTATTTTTTGCTTACTTATCTCATAAAGTTTTGATTAAACGCCTATCACAATTTCGATTGTAGTTTCTACCTACCTTCCTCAATTGTACTACGGAGTACAATACTTATACAGTTACTACTCTTACAAGTATATTCTTTTTGTTATTGAAAGTTCGACTCATTTGTTACAAGACTAGTGACTCTAGGTTGAATGGTTAATACAATAATACGTGATTTTGTTGTTAGTTTATTGGCTATACCTCGAGAAATATATTTGATGCTTATATCTAATTAGGCCGTATATTTTAAAACGGTTCATTGTATTACCATTTCAAAGCTGATGTATGTGAAATTAAAATATTTAGAATTGACATACTATAGCAACTTAATTACAATTTAGAATGTTTGTATAAAATAACTACAATTTAGAACGAATTTGGTGGTGCTGTCAAGATGTGTTAGCGTGACATTGTTACAAGGTACTGTACTGTATTTAATACCATATGCATAACCCTGAAAGGCTGAAAAAAAGTAGTATATCTTGCATAAGTAGTTTTTTTTTCTTTTTGAGATGTCTTTTTCTATGTTGTCTCGAGCATTGACCATCATTTTACTGTGTGTCTAGGACAAATTAAAATTTTTTTGTTGCTTATTTTTAAATATCATTATCTGTGTATATTATTCATCGTTATTGCAAATTTTAGTGGTCAAAGTTGCGGTTGCCAAATACTCCGTATAACTCCACTATTGCAAGATATATCTATATTTGTGAACCTGTGGAGAAAACAATTAAGAATACAATTTGTATATGTATATGTATCGTTTCTCAAGTTTCACCTTTTGGATTGGAATGATAATCTAGTTTTTCTCCATTCCACCTGCATTATTCCCATACTATGATAGTTAGGCTTTTTTATTTGGATGGGACATCTCTATATCAGAGTGTCCTCATTTAGTTAACTTGTGGTATGTATTCGTCCTCATCTATTCATTTATAATTGGTGTGAATGAGTCATAAGGACACACAATTAACAAACGAGGGAGAGGGGTATTCGATCCTATGACTTATTCTACATAGACCCTCACTCATTGCCACTAGGCCAAGACCTCGGTCTTTCCATCTATTTATAGATTATAAATATACAAAAACTTGATATTTATTTTTTTGTATTTGTGCACTCATGTCTTACTTGTATAGTTGTATTAGTGTATCTTATCTCATTATGTCATGCTCTCTCACTTCCAAAGTGTTTGGTGACTAATTAGTTGATAACTTATATCAGTTGACCACTAGACCATGACTGATGAAATGTTCTTTTCAAGCCTCTACGCGTTTCTGTGGTTATGATCTCATAAAGCTAGTAGGCATTGAATATAGTAGTAGTATTCGTTCATTTTTTTTTTTTTTTTTGATACTCTCAAGTATCATATAACATGATTGACTAGAATATTTTCTACCTAAATTTGGCAAAATGTGCGGCTTACCCTGTTAAGATATTCAACTGTAACTATATTTTATACAAGTAAACGTTTTGTTTATTGTAGTATCAAGCATGTGTATCTTAAGTAAAGACTTTGCAGAGGCATTGTAGTTTTTGATAAATGATAATAATTTTGCTTGACTTTTAGTATATATGAAACTTTTGTATTTTAGTGAAGCTTCTACGTGCTTTCATAGGGGTTGATTTGTTGCCTCGTACCCTATAAAACATGCAACTATTAGCAGTTTTTGGTTAGTACCCTGCTATTGATTTTTCTCTAGTTAATCTGGTTTTAGTGATGGTACTCAAGAGACAATTTGGTGAGGAGGCAAGTGACAATTCATCACTTAACAATAGCTCCCAAAGCCCGCCAACAAAAACTCGGAAGTGAGTGCACGGGGTTTTTGTTTCCGAGCGTTCATTGCTTTGTGTTTGTCTGTTTATATCTCTACTGTGAATGATCACAATGGCTGGTCTCGCATAGTTGTTTAAGGCTTGAAATGAGTTGCTGTAGTAAGTTTTTTTCAAGTATATCCGGTGACTGACTTGCAATATTTTTGCAGAGTTGCTAACTACGTAATGAAGGAAGTGTCACTGCAAGAAATTGCAACGCAAATATCGGCTATATTGGAACCTGCCCTTCGCAGGATGGTATGTTTTCAGTTGATGCTTTTATCTTCCTGATCATGTTATGTTTTGTACATTTGGATGGCTGCACCACATGTCAGTTTTGGCTGCAAATTTCCTTTTAGATTGTGTTAAGCTCTCTTAGTGTCTAGTAAGCCTTATAGCTATGCGTTCTCCGTGTCACACCGCCTTATAGCTATGCATTCTCCGCGTTACTTATAAAAGCAGCAGTTAAAGAAGATATCAGTATACCTGTTTGAACAATTTGACACATTATGGCATTGGATATCCATTTAAAGTCTATACTTTTTCAATGTGATCCATCATTTTTATTATGGTTGTTTCTTTAAGCTTCAAAGGTTTTTCTAAAATTAATTATTATTAATTTTGTTTTATTTTTTTTAAAGCTGTGTTTTTATGATTCTGAATCCCTTGCTAGCAATAGCGATATTAATGTGTTAATATTAATTACTGTTTTAAATTTTGAAATTTGATTACATGTATTGTGAACAGGTGAAGGAGGAGGTGGAGCCCCTGATATATTTCCTTCAGTCATCTCCAAGGTTAGTTCCGTGTGATACTATGTTCTTTCGGTTATTTTCCAGCTCCATGGATTGTGCTCAATTGATCGTAGCTCTTGCTTCTCCTATCGATTCAACAGTTCTAAAATTTGATAGATGCTTTCTAGTACAGTGGTTTTGTGGACAAATTAGTTGTAAATACTTCCTGCTAGTGGCTGGTAAACATATCATTCTGTGACTATTACTTTCTTTGGATTAAAAAGGCTTTAGTTTTAAGGTTCAATCCCTTGGGTAGCTGGTCTTATTCTTGAAATGGATTTTCTTTTTCAGGGGAACTAGGAATAAAGGTTAAAGTTTTGCTTAATTTGTTTGTGTATCGATGTGTGATCCACTGTTTGTATTCATGCATGGGTGTGATTGTGTTAACTGGAGGAAAAAAAGAGTTACATTAGAGATTGTGAAAGGCGTACAAATTTTGGGGGGTTTATGAACTTTCTCTAATTCCTTTATTTTTATGGAGCATGTCTGTTTTTTTTCTGTTATTATTATTATTGATTTTCTTGATTTTTGGTTGCAGACATTCGCTTGGTATCCAGCAAGATTCATTTCCTTTAAGAAGCTTGCAATTGCTTTTTGTCAACAAATTGCCTTGTACGCTCTTTACAAACAGTAAGATTGAGGATGAGGAGCATAATTCTCTTCAAATAAAACTAGTTGATGCAAAGTCAAAGAGCCTGATCCAACATGGTCCATTCTCCTCTATAAAGGTTGAGATTTTTGCCCTTAATGGTGATTTTGCTGCTGATGGGCGGGAAAATTGGAGTGAGAGTGAATTTAATGATAACATTTTGCGTGAAAGAGAAGGTAAACGACCGTTACTGGTAGGAGAGACTTCCTTTTCACTTATTGGGGGTCTTGGAACCATTGGGATCATTACTTTTACAGATAATTCAAGCTGGGTGAGAAGTAGAAAGTTCAAGTTAGGGGTTCGAGTAGTGTCAAGAGCATCTCATGGTATTGGCATCAGGGAAGCAGTGAGTGAAGCTTTTATGGTATTGGACCATCGTGGGGAATGTACGTGTCTCCTCTCTTTCCTTATCTTGATTTCTAACTTGACCTGGTAACACGTCCAGCCTTTTAGTGCCTATCTTTCCCTCAAGTATTTTTACCAAGCAAAATAGCAGTCTGGTAGTTCAGAAAACTTTAAAGAATTGCGATTGTAAAGTTTTGCGGTACATGCCTTTCAACATAGTTTTATTTTTATATGACAAACTACAATAGATCTGTATATGTATAGTGATTCTATAGCTTAGCACCGTATTATCTGTAAAAGTTAGGGGTTCGAGTAGTGTAGTGATTCTTCAAACAGCTAATACTCATGATTCCATTGTAGTTTCCTAATTGTGTATTTATAATTTGATTTTGCAGCCTATCAGAAGCACAATACACCATCCTTGGATGATCCAGTTTGGCGGTTAAAAAAAATTTCAAAACAGGGGGCATCACACAAGAAATTGGAGAAAAATGGAATCAAGACAGTAAAAGATTTCCTGATGCAATATCACATGAACTCATCTTTTCTACGGAATGTAAGAACATGATTTTTGTATTGAGATGACCGTTGGAGAAAGTTGTGCTTTTATGCGATCTAATACAATCTATCTTCAATCTTTTGTCTTCAAGGTCCTTGGGAAAGGGGTTGCTAATAGAACATGGGACATAATGGTGAAGCATGCTAATGAATGCCATCTAAACAACACATACTATAGTTACTTTAATGAAGCGGAGTCTGCTCAGCTCCTGTTCAACTGTGTCTACAAAGTCGTAGCTGTGAAGTTTGAAGGTCAAGATTACCAGCCTGTCGATACTCTTGATAATTGTCAAAAGGTGAGTAGAAAGTAGATCATAGGACCATGTAGGATATTTTTTGCTACTCTGAATTTTATTGGCTGACTTGTCTTGTGTAATGATTTGTCAGGTTCTGGTGGAGAAGCTAAAGCCGTTTGCTTTCATAAATTTGAACCAGCTGGTTCCAGTTAACAATCCATCAGTTATTTCTACTTCAATGGAACCAACTGTTGAACAACATGTCTTATTTTCTACTCCAAAGCTGGATTTACAGCATGATGCTCTTTCATTTATAGATCAAGGTAATACGTCAAGTTTGTTTTTGTTAGAAGTGGATGGGGGGTTGGGAGTAGTTTGTAAAAATAGATATCTCTGTATATCTTTCTTGTGAGATAAGGATTGGTGCTTCAAACTTCATTGATATTGAAACTGGTCAAAATTCCAATTTAACAAGTGTTGTGACTTTGGACAAATTCCCGGGTTCATATGAAATTTTTTAGAACTTCCAATTGACTCCCCCCCTTCTGGAATAATGTGGAATGATATAGGATGCTATTCGTCCGTTGTTTACGCTGACAGCCTTCTGGTACTGCCGTTGCTCAATGTTGCAAATCTTGCAATATGCGTGCCTGCAGAAATGATTATTTGGATGTGCTAGATCAGCAGTGGAAGTATTTATTGTGCAAGTTGATGGCTGAATGAGTTTAGGTCACTAGACTCACTACTACTCTAGGCTACTAATTGAGGAGCATGCTTTGTTATTGATCCTTGATTTATAATTGCTTATGTGGACTAGAGTACTCATATACTGGGATAACTGCTCTTGCTCAATGCTCTTAAGCTCAATTTTTTTTGCTTCTAATATTACTGCTATATTTGTACAGATGAACCGGATACGAAGTTGGATATTAATCTTTCAGATTCAGAATCATACCCCTGCACAATTGAAGATGGCTATACATTTGAAGTTGAATCAGCATCTCAGCGTAACCAACGGATACAGGGGTTTACTCCAGGAACTTTCCTAATGGGTGATTACGGTGCTGAGCTCTCTGACAAAGCTTATAACTGGCACCAAAACAGTTCACTGGCAACATTTGCGCAAAACTGTCAGTTTGGAGAGCTTTCTCATATTCAAACCTCGCCCTTCTATCCTCTTGCAACAAATTGGGGCCAAGGGGACAACGTTTTAGCAACTCTATCTCCTGCAACTCATTTTGATATCCTCTCCCAGCTTCCTGATCTTAGTGGTGCTATCTCAGGCTCTGGAAAGTCTAGGGCGGGCTGGTGTAAGATTCGAGCTGCTGTTATGTGGAATATTGTTAGAAGAAATGCTGCTGCTAGAAGGAAAGCAAAATTTCCTTTCGGCTATCATTAATACAGACGCTGCCACACTGCTCATACTCCGAACTCTGAAATTGCTAGGTATAGTTAGGGCTGCGGCTCCCATAGAAAAGGGTGGCGTTAAGTCGAAATACATTGTGACTGTATAATTAAAAAATGTATAGAAGGCAGAATTGCCATCTATTCCTATAAGTGGATTTTGTATGATGTGAATAAGCCTTCTAGTTGCTGCTTTTTGTGTGTGTCCTGTGGAAAAATGTATACTTGTTGGGCATTGTCAGTGAATCACTAATTGTAAATGTGATGGTACTTTTAAGGAATATAAAGTTACTTGTTACTTCGTATGATTTGAATACAATTTTTTTTATGGGCGTCCTTGTTGATTTGCGTACCTTGGTTCATTCTTCGTTGTGTGCATCGCAGGATCTAATCAGGTTTCTCCAGCAAAGAGAACTGAGAAGATGTGAAGGGATATGATTCAGAGGCATCACTCTGGGAGGAATATCAGGTGGTGGAAAGATCTAATTGGTGAGAAGCACCACCATTCAGGTATAGTGTTGATTGTTGAATGGGGTTGTTTGAGAGTTCTTTTTAGCAGGTAGTTTATCTTGAAATGATTTAAGCTTTGAAAGATGGATTTATATGGCCCTGGACCTGGCCCCTGCGTACAGGTCTTGATTAGTCCCGTACAATGGGGCGGGGCCCTGATAAAAGCCCCAACCCAACCTTGAAATGTAAGGGTCAGACTTGATACGGACCGCCTCCACATAAACAGGGCGAACTCTTAATGGGTCAAAATTCTATTGTGTATAAATGAGCTTAGACCCATCTAATTTTGACCCAGCCCAACCCTAACTCGCCCCTTTGCACAGGCCTAGTCTTGATCTAGCATGAAGCTTGGGTCTCAAATAGCTTTCCATATAAGTAATGAAGGGAAGAATAGTTGTGAGGGTAAACGCACATAGCAAGGCATTGTGGGTGGGAAGGGGGGATATATGCTAGCTAGCAAACTCGCAATCCCCAGTTTGCTATTCAATCCCTGAGCACCTACTAATCTACTTTGGTGATTGGAGGCTAATCAATTGGCTAATAAAGGGGTACATCAATTAAATTAAAATAAAAATGTAAATACATGTATTCCACGTACTAGTATACTACATGTATATTTCTTGTGACACGTGGATTCTGTCATTAATTAAGGAGTGGAGTACTGTATAACTTTAGACATAATTTACGATTATATCTGATTATATCCGTACACTCGAAAATGAATATAAAATTCCAAAAAACAAGGACCCAATCAGTTACGTAGCCTGAGAATCTAACACTGCGTGAAATGTAATGGGGTTTTGTATGAGATCACTAGAAGACTGCTACCTGGGCCGCCTTACTTGGGCAGCAAGCACCCTTTTCGGGCAGAACGGGCAGGGAACACTGAAAGCTACTCACTGAGTCTGTGTCATTGGTGAGTTGGTGACTACTAAGCACTTTCATCATTCACTACTTAAAAATAATCCACTGCTTAATACTTTATTAGTTTAACATACATGAACCCCTTAATCGTAATAGCTAATATAATCACAGAGAATATGAGAACGATTATGTGTCATGGAAAAGGATAGATTGACAATTATGTTGTAATTAATTTGGGACGACTTAAAGAGGAAAATGTGACAATTAATTTGAAAAGAAGAAAGTACTTTTAAAAGCGAGTGGTTGAGTGAACTTTAAAGCACACTTATTTTTTTAGAACCTAGCTTAATGCTAGTGAAATATAGAAATGCAAAAATTTAAAGCCAATTAAGGGGTATATTAGAAGTAACTACAGCTCATTAGATGTACAAGCCGACTAATTCGATTTGTGATTAATCACTTTCTTCCTAAATATAGTATCCTAACAATATACATGTACTAAGCAATTAATCAAAGAGGGAAAAGACGGCTTAATATCTCCCAAAACGTCGATGGTAGGCCATAGGTTGAGAAAGAAAAACTAGGGTTTAGACGAGCATTGAGAAAGACTAAGGTTTACGCAAGAAGTATTGATCATAAATTATATTCTTTAATCAAACGATTACCAAAATTATGACATGGAAGAGTATTCATAATTAAAGCAGGCTAATTTTGTTTTTTTTGAATTTCAGTGATGTAATCTGCTGAGGTGGAGCAAATAATCCTACGTGCATACACGCACTTCACCTGGCCTCAAGTATGTAATAAGGAATCCTGAATCTTGCTTGTGTTCAATTGTTGACTGTATAGCTTTAGTTTATTTACTATCATTTTATAAGTGATTAAAGTACTAATTATTCCTTAATTTTAGTTTTGTGTTTTCGAAAGTAGATTACTCATAAAGAATATGCTTTACCTTGCATGGAATATTGGTCGGGATTTTATTTATATGAGTGTTTATATTTCAATAATTCTATGTGATCGTTTTGACTCTTAATCTGTATTTTCTTGATTGATTAAACATTAAGTTGGAACTTTATTAGCGTTGATAAAAATAAGTTGGTAGCAATAATGAAAGTAAAAATTGCTTGTATTAGCATTATGACATCAAGGGCATGTTTGGCAGCAACAATAGTTTGTACACATGATTGACTCAATTAAAAACTACTACTAGCATTTTTAGAACTTGATTAGTAAAATGATATACCACGTACAAAGTAATTCAAAGAATTCATCCTTGGTCTAGATCAAAATGTTCCATTCTTCATAATAATGAAGTTCTGATCTACCTGATCAAAGTATGTATAAACTCTATTTTTCAACAAAATAATGTAAGGTGACTAATGAGAATAATGAAATTCTGATTCAATAGGGTGCCTTTTCCTAACCTTTCAACAACAACCAAAAAAAAAAAAAAAAAATACTAACTACAAATTAAGTTGAGGGCTTAATAACTTTATAAGTCCCTAGTAAAAAAATCCTAAAGTACTCCATTAACACTTCATACCTACTACCAAGCTAAGAGGATTAGGAATATCATCCTTGTTGCACCTCTTAGATCAAGTAGAACACATTAATGAAAACTACTTCATTAATAAACTAAACAATTAATTACTATATATAATTAAGCAAGACCATACTTTTGAATTCTAAATTTCTTTCTTTATTTTTCAATTTTGTTCCCTTTAGAAAGCATGAATTCTAGTAGTTTTAGTCATGGCCATCATAATCATATGTAAATATTAATAATCTATTAACGTTTACTTGACTTTGCTACAATTTTGGCAATTACATGTAAGCTTCTACGCGGTTGCGTAATACCTTTTACATTCTTATTTCATGTTTCCCTCTCTTTTTCATTCTATAAATATGTCATTTTTGAGCTGTGAATAAGTTACTCCAACCATTTGGTCATCACTCTTTTTTAGAATTTGCAAATTTGAATAACTCATTGATTTGGATGGTGTTGAAGAGGGGTTTTTCAGGTGAAATGGAGAATGATAATCCTCACTTTCAAACTACTCAACAACAAAATCAACGTTTTAAGTTCACCAAGTAAGTAATACTTGTAGTGTATGATTGATCGACTTATTTATCCAAGAGGTAAAAGTAAAATATCAAACATTACAAAAGAGCCGTGCTCATTAATCTTTGATCTAAAGCCTAGAGCTCGATGTTAATTTACAAAGTTATTTTTAATTAAGCTTACATGATTTTCTTTAATTTAAGGGACAAAGGTACTGACAAAAGATATTAACTACAAGAGTTTTTTTTTTTTTTTTTTTGAAAGAATTACTCGAGTATTTTTTTAATCACAAGTTACATGGTTGATTTTTCTTTAGTAATGCACATTTTTGATAGTCCTAATTCATGCATGCAGTGTGACGGGATTGTTAATTTGTGACGTAATAATTACGATTGGAAAATTCTCGATAGTAGCATCCTACAAACATGAAAATAGAAATCTGAAATATTTTTATACTGAGTATATATTGTAAAATCTTTAAAATACATCGTGTGTTATTATGTTTTTAATTTCGTATATGTAAAAGACAAAATCTGTAGTAATAATTGACTTTGAATCATGTCAAATTGCTAGGTGTATTTGCAAAGATAAGAAATGGCTGCAAGCATATTCTGCCCAGTTGGAGAATTCAATCCGAAAAGTGGTACTATCATTTAACTTTTGTTTCTGGATTTCTTATATTATTGATCTTTTGATATTTATGCTTTTATTTTCGCATAAATAAATTTGCACTTTATTGGAATCAGGATCATTATTATTATTTTTTTGTCAATTTATTAATTCAAAAGAACCCACTCTTTTTGTGTGTCCTTTTCAAATATATAATTGTAATCTTTAGTTGAATTTTTTTTAACGGCCTGATGTCGGGAAGTTATTCAAACAAGGATATCATTTCTGAGGTTAGCATTTGGTAGGATGGTCAAGTCAACTTTGTTGTGATGTTGAAGTGTTATCTGTTATGTAGGAGAAGGCAAATAAAAAGTCTTATGGATGGCCATATATATGTTAGGTAGCTACACCCTACGCCGTGATCAGTATAGCGCATGGCTCGCTTTGGTCGGGCCGTGTTACAGCCAATAAATTACACCAGGCCAATGGCATGGTATATATGAGTCACGACCCACATGCTACACTTTGGTGAGCCATGGGCCACAAAACTACCCCATACCAATTTATTTTGTTTTCCAAATTTATCCTACTTAGTTAACTGTGTTTAGATTCGTTTTAAAGTGTATTTAAACAAATAAATAATAGAATATACTGACGGTCAAATTTGTGAATTAAAACTTTGCGGGGGCAACCTGGGGAGGTGGCCTGTCACTAGCCAAAGAAATGTTTGAGAAGATTTTGATTGACAGTGGTCATGTACTCATGTTACTCATGTAGTTCGACAATAACTCTCAATTCATTTGGATATTTGAATTTGTTATTATGACATGAACAGTTAAGGGAGGAAGTAGAGCAGGCCATACAACAGTCTTACCACTCCATATTAAGGTCAGTTTGCTATCCATGTTTGTAATACTTAGGCCTTGTTTTGCTGTGTAATTTTGATCACCTTAATGCTTATCTTTATTGATGTTTAATAACTATAATTTTCGAGTTTATATGTCATTAAAGCATGTTACTATAGATAGGGTTTAAGTCCTTTATAACTTTGGTGTTCTAGGCTTACCTCTATGTTTCATTGAATATGAATACTAGTTTAAATACTTTGTTGTTTATTGATCAATATCGTAATGGCTAACTTTGCCGTACCTCTTATAATCACCTTACTTTAATTAAGATCAGCATATTTAACATGATGAAAATCTTCAGAAATGTTAATTTATCTTATGCTTATATGTTGGTTTATGTTTGAACTCATCTTCAGTAAGTTTTGAGGAGCTATTGTTATTTATTTGGTAAAAAAAAAAAGTTGGTCTTGTTACTCTTGTACAAGGAGATCAAGTGTTCTTTTTTACTACGTACCACTCTACCATGTTGATCTTTCACTTCAGAATGAACTTATTGGCCCTATTTGAACTTATTTTTCGTAAATCTTTTATATAGGTGAAAAGAATGAAGCCTAAGAGGCTAAGACTGGTTCATATGATACGGATGATATACTTTATTTAATGCTTTGGCTAATTTTTAGCTGTATTCTAAGTCAAGCTTTTACTTTGTCACATAGGTTGATGCCAAGTCAGGTGAAGCCAAGTGAATCAAGAAAGTTTAAGCTGCAGTTTGAGGACAAGTTACCTGATAAACTTTTTACTGGGAACAAGGTAGAAGCTGAAGGGCCTTCACCAATCAAAATTTACTTACTTGATGCAATTACTGGGCATCGAGTAACTGATGGTCCTCTGTCATCAGTGAAAGTGAAAATTGTTGTTCTTCATGGACATTTTAAGGCTGAGGAACTAGATAATTGGACTGAAGAAGAATTTGACAACAATATTGTGTTTGAGAGGGATGGTAAAAGGCCATTGTTGATCGGACAGCACCTAATTTCATTGCAAAATGGGGTCTGCTGTGTTGGTAATATATGCTTCACAGATAACTCTAGCTGGGAAAGAAGCAAGATGTTCAGGCTTGGGGCTAAAGTTGAAGCCAAAGGACACCAAGTGAGGGAAGCGGTAAGTAGTCCTTTTGAAGTGAAAGATCGGCGTGGAGAGAGTAAGTGTTTAGTCCTTTCCTGTACTGCATTTTTGTTTTGCAGGGCATTCTTATCTCCATTAGTCTACTACCCCCATTTAATTCTTTGACAACTGGAGAGAGCTTTACTGCTTTAGGCCTTATTTTCCTATTAGTTGATTGCTGATAATTGATTGCATTAGGTGTTATTTATTAGCTGATTTGACTAGGGGATTATATTAGCAGCTAGTTGTACAAAGGATGTTTGTTAAATTTGGCTGATAGCTAATAGTATAGCTATCAACTAGTATACTATTTAAGTGTTTTATAAAGGAGATTATTATGCTGTGCAGATTACCAGAAGCACAAGATTCCGGCTCCAGAAGATGAAGTCTGGCGCTTGTGCTGGATAGCAAAAGATGGGAAGATAAGCAAAAGGTTGGCTGAACATCATATTTACAAAGTGAAGGATTTCGTGAAACAATATTACCTTGATGAGTCCTTACTCCGCCAAGTAAAGAAACTTCTTAATACTTATAGGATGATTATCATTTAATAGAATGTTTGTGTATGGCTTTAACTTTCTGAAGTAAAATTCTAACCAATTATGTTTAATTTGTTGATTGCAGATTCTGAATGTAACACCGAAAAAATGGGAAGCAATAATTCAACGTGCTACTTCATGCTTTTCAGGGGATTCTAGTCAAAGTCTGAGTGACTCGGCACCAATTGATGCTCCTATTAGCAATACAAATTGCCCAATTACAGTTCCTGGCTTGAACATGCAGCAATTCTGTATGCCTCCATCTTGCTATGGTATTACACGTACTTAAGGAGGCGTTGGTTTAATTCTTTATCTTTTTGACTGTCACATATAGTTGTACCGGAACAAAATGTTTAGAAAACTCATAAATTAAATTTGTGCTGTCATATTTTCGCTATTTGAGATTTTCTGAATCACTGTATTGATACTCTTATAAAATGTTTCTGACTATACAGATCAACCAGAGAATAGAATGTCACATTACCATACCGAGGATTATAGCCATCATCTGCATCAATCCATGGCTCTGAACAATCCATTAGTCATGGACTTGTTAGCTGGATCATGTAGTGAGGATGGCAGTCTTCCGTCTCTGGAAGACTGTATGCTACCACCCTTCCCTAATGTGTTTGACTTTGAAACCTCAAGTTGGTTTCATGCTTCTCAATTGATGGGAGAAGAAGGCAATAGCGGTGATTATATGGGTTTTAGCCATAACTCTGATATAGGGATGCCCTCCTTCACCCCTAATGTGATTGTTAATGCTTCAGAGACTGCAAAGCCAAAAGGATGGAGCAAGGTTCGAGCTATTATGAGGGTAAAAGTTAAGCATGATGAAGCTGTCAGGAAGGGAAAGTTTCAGTGTTTTAGTCAGTAGGCGGCTTACCCCTTGAATATTTGGAGGGGTAAGCCAGTAGGGCATTGTGGAGGAGGGAAAATTGCGAAGGATTTCTCCTTTGATGTTTGATATGTTCCTAAATGTATGTGAAGTGCCAAATAATGGTTCTTTGTATTGTAATTGGGTTTACCCTATGATTCCAGATGTAAGTAGTCCTGATTTTGTGCTAGCTAGGCAATTCACATATATGTATAGCTAAGCCCTTTAATCTATGATGTATAATAGTTTGTTATATGTTGGTATCCTAAACATCTGGATATTATATGAATCCCATAATCATATCGTTAATCTCATCGAAATGTATGTTCTATAAATTTCTTGCAGTTTGCCTGTAAATCTCCTTACTATCCAAGCTGGGTAATTGTACTTCTACTACTGTCAAGTATGTTGTTACAGACTGTGTTGCTGCTTGCTGCTGATCTAATTTCAATTCTAGTGCATTTTTCTGCAATTCTGTTGATCACTTGATCTTCAAGTCTGTTAGTGGGGACTGGGGACTGCTAAGGCCTGGGAGTTTGATTGTTTACCATTTGTTCATGTTGGTGTTATTGGTATGCATTTGTGAATGCTGCTGTTGCAACTCCTGTATAGGCCCTATTCAGCAAAGCTAGCATAATATAGAGTACTAATTTTAGTTATTAAGTACTTAATACATGTCGGGGCAACGATTAGCTGTCAACTAAAGCTGTAATACCGCTAACATCATTAGCGTATCTACTCTTAAAACCACTGTTGGTGTTAGCGATTTTACCCTTTTTATCTTAATTTATGTCATTTTGCCTGTAATAAACAATACGTTGTTTATAGGCTTATAAACTTGTATTTTCCTCATTTTTGGGGGGGTTTTGGCTAGGATAAAAACAGGCATTTAGACAAAACAGGAATCAAGTTTGGGACTTTACTTGAGTGACTTAATTAAAAACAATAATCACTCCACCGCCCCCTTTCTTTTTTGTCTGAATTAATTATTAAGTGGACCTACCTTATTGCCTACAAGACAGAATAAAACTCCTAAGTTCTTCGATTTGACACTCTTAATTGGAGTCTTGGCAAAAAGTATCATAGTACCTTTTGAACCTTTTATAGTTTAACTAATGAGTCTTCCAACGCATTAATCTAACACTAGCTTGTTTCGTTCCTAAATGTTCTTCTTCGTTTGATTATTTTAATCAAGAATAATACAAATGACCGGAGGACATACCAATTACCAAATGTTTATGCATGTATAAAGGTGGCCAGTGGGCCGGGTTGAACCTAGCTCACCCTGACCCGCACGGCTAGTGGGTCACGTGGGTCCGACCCGGTACCAACTCGACACAGCCCGGGTTTAGCTGGGGTTGTGTCGTGGGTCCAAAATTTTCGACACAACCTATTTCGACCAAGCTATTGACCCGTTTGATTCGGCCCAACTCGCACGACCCGTTTTGACCCATTTCATTCGACCCACCCAACCCGACCCAGCTCGCACAACCCAGCCCACCTTGCACGCCCAACCCGTACGACCCACAACTCAGCTCGCCCGCACGCACGACCCACCTAACCCACACGGCCCAGCCAACTCGCACGACCCACATAACTTCTTATTATAAGTATAGGAGTGGTTTGATTGAATTATTTCGTACTTTTGATGATCGTGTTAGTTTTACAAGTGTTACATGGACTTCTTGTTTTAGCGGACCTTTTCTTTGCATTACTGCTCATTGGGTGGATGATGATTGGTTTATTAAAAATCGTTTACTTTGTTTTCAAGCTATGTAAGAAAGGCATACCGGTTTTAACATCAAAGTTCGTATTATGGATTGTTTAAAAGAATTTCAGTTGAATGGTAAAGTTTTTTTTTTTGGGTCTCTTGATAATGTAACTGCAAACACAATGTGTATTGACTATTTGAAAAATGATTCTTGAGTTGGATTTGTTGTTGGGTGGTAATCTCTTGCATGTTAGATGTTGTGCACATATTTTGAATTTATCTGTTCAAGAGGGTCTCGGTGATTTGCAACCATTGCTAAACCGAATTAGAATTGTTATAAAAAATGGATTAGGCTTACTTCCTCAGTTAGATGAAAAGTACATGACTATGTGTAAAGAGGGAGGTCTTAAGAAAAGACAATGGTCTATTGATACCCCTACCCGTTGGAATTCTACTTTCAATTTATTGAATGATGCTATAAAGTATCGTGACGTTTTGACCCAACTTTACAATGAGACTCGTGTTGATCCTAGTGAGTTAATAACTGAAAGCCATTGGAATAATGCCTCTTTTGTTCGCGAGTTTTAAATGCTTTTGATCATGCAACTCATATTTTCTTTTATATCTATGAGTCTAACATTCATTTAGTCATATTGGAGTATGTTAAAGTTGTTCACACCATTGAAGAGCATATGAAAATTGATGGACTTCGTACCGTTTTTGATAGCATGAAACGTAAGTGGCATACTTATTTTAGTGAATTCTCAATTATTTTATGGAATTGCTGCTGCACTTGACCCCGGTGTCAAAGCTGAAGATTTGGAAAATCTTTTAGCTATCAAATTGTTAATTTTGTAAAAATTAAACAACCTTAAAAATAAATATGTGCAAAAAATTATTTCAAAATAAAAGTTCAAAACTATTAAAAAAACAAACTTGTATATTTATTTGACCAACACTACCCACTTAGCCATACCCGACCCTAACACACGTATCAGCTTAACCCAAACCAACGAACCCACCTGACCCTAACCCACCCAACCCACAAACCCAGCTCGACCTACCCTCCGACCTATCTCGACCCACCCTCCAACCCACGAACCCAGCTCGACCCACCCACGATCCGTCTAACCCATAAACCCGGCTCGACCCACCCACGAACCCAACCTTGGGTCGTGTTGTGTCGTGTCGTGTGTGACACACACGACCTGGCCCACCCTACCCTACATGAGTCGTGTCGTGTGTCATGAAACCCCAACCCGTAACCCACCTAACCCTAACCCAACTCGCACAGCCCGCACGGTGGACACCTCTAGCATGTATGATGGTTCAAGAATCACATCACATCATGCTCTCTCTGCAATATGTGTACATATATTACACTTGAGCTGAGGCTAGAGGTACCAATTCAAGTCACAGGGCAAAGTTCGGATTCGGCCTAATTTAAATTTGAGTCATGCTAAACAATTGTATTATGAGACAAATCAATTTTAAATCAAGCTAAGTCAGGTCTATATATGTCAGATCATCAGGTCAGTTTTTTAACACTCCTACATACATACAAAGAGATTTGAACCCAAAACCTGATTGAATGAAAATCACATGTATTACCATCTTAAATAGAATTAAATCATGCTCTATGAATCCACATTTATATATAAATACATACAACTATTAGAATGTAGATCATAAAAACAAAAAAAGAAAAAATCCAAAATAAGTTATTATTATCATTTCATTGTAATTTACCCACGTTAAAAAAAAAAAAAAATTACTTCGTAAGTCTTTTAAAGCGTCTAATATAAAAATGAATTTATTCAAAATATCATCCGGATCAAATCTCGGGTCATACATTAGTGTTACGTTAAATGCCGGCACATGACATGACATGTACAAGCCAGGCCTCCCATGACACGTGTACATCAAGCTATTAATAATGAACCCTCTCATCTAACGGAAGCATGGTACCATTAACCAAAATATACCCAAAGTATGCACAAATGAAACCCTTATTATTGGATGCACAACTAATGAGTAATGAACCCTTACTTTTTGCCTTCTAATAAACCCATTATTTTATTATTATTAAAATATTAACCAAACCCATTTTTAACTTGACTTTTATACAGTTTATTTATGCTATCATGGTAGCTTCCTTAATAGCTTCCACGACATTACGTCTCATTTTAATCGTCTTTTCTATTACAAGGTTCACACATACACACACTCTCTCCTCTCTAATTTAGTTCTCTATTTGTATAAATTGCCGTCATTTGAGCCGAAGTTAATTATTCTCTAATCTAATCAAATCTAGCTCTCATCATTTTTATTGTTTCAGCAATTAATTATTATACTTGGCTTTTAAACACTCGTTGGTTGGTTAGTTAGTTTTGATGGTACCCATGAAGAACACTGAACAAAGAGACCAGCACCACCTGAAGTTCACAAAGTAAGTAGTTGATCAACTATTAATCTCCGAGGTTTAGAATATATTTTGGTCAGTTATATGTATATTCTACAAAATGCCGTATGTTCTCTATCAATTTTTTTTGATCTAAATTATGGTGCATGTTTACGAGCAGTCTAAAAAATTTTACATATCTCGCGAGATATTTTAATGAAATATATACCCGGTATTAAAATCGAGTTTATAACTTGTGTGCCAGGTATCTGTTTAAAGACAAATTATGGATGCAAAGATATTCTGCCCAGCTGGAGAATGAGTTTAGAAAAATGGTACCGCTTTTTGGATCTTTTTGTAGCTTATATATGATGACATCTTTTTCTTGTTTTAGATGGGTTTACAACTTTATAATGATTTCAGATTGTTTATCTAATTATGTTTTCTTATCAACTTATCATACATTAGCTTTGCACTTTTCAAAAAGCAGAACTAGAAATAGTATTATCGTGCATGTATAGTTGCATGTCCATAATTATCTATTTCTGTCAATTCATTTTAAGATAAGATTAAGATTTAATATATAATCATAAATGTCCCTGTCAAGGGTACTTTATATTTGATGGAATGGATCATCAAACATTCGTTATAGAATAAGTGATAATGGACATATAATGATTTAAGTTGTACGGCAATAATAGTATAGACGTATGGTGCAAATCAATATTGCCCCTTCGTCTTTGTGTTTTTTCGTTTGAAATGAATAATCACGTATGTAAAAAGTAAAGTTATTGAATTTGTATGACAATAGTAATATAGTGTAAATCAAAATTTTCATACGTTCATTCGTCTTATGTGTTTTTTGTCTGAAATTAATAATCATTATTACTTACGACTTTACGAGGTAAGATTATTGAATTTGTTATTATTACAATATGAATAGGTCCGAGAGGAAGTGGAGCAAACAATTCAACGCTCTACCCTTTCCATCTCAAGGTCAGTTATTTCTCTTAATTTGTTTGAGGATATTGTATTTTATATTTTCTATAATAACTTACATAGTTTGTGGTAAATCTATTGTATATTTGTGTCGGTCAACTTGTGTCAACTCTACTTTAAAGTACCCTTTTTTTTATAACCCGGCCAAGGTGTACGCTCTAAAATAACTTAACTATGTCATAGGTCATTCCCAAATCCGATTGATCCATCTGAATCCAGACCATTTAAGCTGCAGTTTGAGGGCAATTTACCCTGCACACTTTTTACTGGGAACAAGGTTGAAGCTGAGGGGTCTTCACCTATTAAGGTACTGCTACTCGACGCAGTTTCTGGGCATCTAATTACAGACGGTCCCTTGTCATCGAAAAGGGTTGAAATTGTGGTTGTTCAGGGTCATTTCAAGGCCGAGCAACTAGAGAAATGGACAAAGAGCGACTTCTGTAAACATATAGTATCTAAGAGAAGTAACAAAGGATCATTGTTGGTTGGGCAATATGTGACTGCTTTACACAATGGAATTGGTTTTGTTAATAACATTTGCTTCATGGATAATTCTAGTTGGGATAGAAGCAAGAAGTTTAGGTTGGGGGCTAGAGTAGTGGCCGAAGATGACCGAGTGAGGGAAGCAGTGAGTAATGCTTTCCGAGTGAAAGATCGTCGTGGAGAGAGTAAGTCATGTAGCATACATACATGTTATATGATTAGTATTCAGCTTTGTTGATGATCTTATTTGTGTATATATATATATGCTTTGCTGCAGTCTATCAGAAGCATCACATTCCATCTTTAGACGATGAAGTTTGGCGTTTGTATTGGATAGCAAAAGACGGGAAGATCTGCAGAAAATTGGAAGAAAATCAGATATATAAAGTGAAGGATTTTATCACACTTGTTTCGGATGAAAACAATCGAATCTCGGAAGATCCTTTTATCTTGAGGGAACTTGGTCTCGGTCCGAACGACGCAGGAGCCGAGGGTTTCCTGCACAACAAATACACGTAAACTAGCCTCGGGGGGGACGCCGAGGAAGGCCCCTCCGATGCTTAAGTCAGTATATTAGAGAGAGAAAGCTGTGCAAGAGTTTAGTTGCTTGAGGCTTTATTGTCTTACCAAGAATTGACCAAATTGTTGGCTTTTATACCTTGGCTAATGAAGGAGGCGGATTGGGCCCGGAAGTCAGTTGGGCTGGGCCAAGCTGATTGGGCCGTTGACTGACCTTGACATGGCTTTGAGGATGTTGATTTTTGACTTTAGCACATTTGGAGAGTTGAACCTTAACCTTGGGCTTTTAATTGGATCATTCAGTGACCAGGCCCAATTGGACTAAATTGGACCCAAACAACTTGCCCCCCAGACCCGATTTGGAAGGATGACGGGTCGGGTTTGATTTAATCAGAAAAGGAGGGAAGTGAATGATTTGTTAATCCAAAAATGTGAATTTAAACCATAATTAACCCATGATTAATGAGATAACAACAGTTAATGTGGATAATTGCGGAAGTTGGACGGGTAGTGGGCGATTTAACTGCAAGGTCGTGTGTTTAACGGTTACTTAGTGGGGTGCTTGAGAGAAATTGAAACGCAGACTCCTTGAATTCCCATTTCTGGAGATATAAATAGAGGCGCGTCTTCTCTCCCCACTCATTCATCAACACAAACCCAGAATTCTCAAGAACGCTCAAGAGCCCGCATCAAAACTTCGCAAATTCCCCGAGCATTAAGCTTAGAAGCTGAGACTTGTCACTACCAATTCGTAAATCGGCGACTTTTGCTTCAGATCAAGGTAAATTCCTTTGATTTTATTTCATTTTTCTTCGACTTTGCACTCTTTCCCCTTTTTCGACTTTTTCCTTCGAAATTCGTCAATGGTGAGGGGAGTTAGAGGTGGAGCCCGTGCTCCAAGAAGAGCAAGGCTAATCCCCGATCCCAGGGACAGGATTGGGACCTGGAATGGACGAAGGACAGAGTCTGACCCTGCTGAAGGGGTTAGGGCGACTCCCATTTCTTCGGCTCCTCCTCAGAGGGCTGAGGGGGTGAGCGCTTCAGGACGGGATGATGAAGTTCCCGCTGTCCTTTGGGATATCCTCCCAGGGTTTTCAGAGTGGGAGGATGCCGAAGTAGCTTCGGCCATGATAAAGAACCGCCCCTACTCATGGTGGGTGGAGAATGCTGATCAGTACCGGTTTGCCGAGCAAATTGAGTTGCATTACGGCATCCTTGAAGCCGATGGGTATTGGTGCCGAATGCCCACGGCCTCCGATAGAATCCACCGTCCACCCCCGGGGTATGTGGGGGTGTACACAAGACAACTCCAGTACGGGCTGAGGTTCCCTTTGGACGTATTCGTCCGAGACTTGCTGATCCATTACAACATTTCCCTGTGCCAGCTGACCCCCACCAGCATCCGAAGGGTAATGACGTACTTATGGGTCTGCAAATTCTTCAGGTACGTGCCGAACCTGCATTGCTTCAAAAGGCTCCATCGGCTAGTGCCAAACATTCAAAGTGGGCACGGATGCCATGGCTCTGGGTGGTATCGGATTGAGTCTCGGCCCCCGTTCCTAACCATGTGGCCGAACGACTCTTCAGACAAGGACTGGAGAGGTCAATGGATTTGGGTTAGGGCACCCACGGAGCCGAGCCACCCTTACGTTTTCAGCGCTCCCCGGTATCTTGCCGAGCCGGATCCTGATATGGGAAGTTTAGGTCCTCCCGAAGATAGCGGGCCAGACCCGAACCTTAATCAGCAGAACATCTTCGGCAAGCTGCCGAACCGGGGAGGCAGCGGCCGAATGCAGCATATCCCGGAGACTTGGCTCCCCGATACGCACTATGTTTTCCAAGAGAATATGCTGGCAGCTGTCGGCCTCAGCCGAAAGTTTAGGGATGGTAATCTTCTTCGGCTGGGGCCGAGGCCTTTTAATTATCTCTTTTCTTCTTTCATTTTGCTTTCTTGTGATGTGCCGAACTAACTGAATTGACTTCTCCCCTTTTCTTTTTCAGAACGGGACGAGACCAACGTCGGCATTGATTACGCTCGCCTTGGCGTCAACCGAGAACGAGTCGTAACTGATCGGGCTCCCCCTATCACTGAACCAAGGCGCCGAGAGGTTCACCTAGACTCTTCCCACTTCCAAATTGAGGCTGTTGCTCTGTATCAGAGGCAGAAGCCTTGGTGGAAGAAGAGAGATCCCTTGTTTCAGCTGCTGGAAGAAGAAGCTGAAGCTGCCCGTACAGCCGAAGAGGTTGCACGGGTTATTGAAGCTTGTGAAGGTGGAGAAGGGTCCTCCAGAGTTGCTGAAGAAGCTGCGGCTAGGGCAGCTGAAGAAGACGAGGCTTTGCTGAAGACCTCGGTGAGCCTTTAGACTTAACTTTGTCTTTCTTCTTTTTTTTTTTTTTTTTTTACTCACATTCTTCCCCCTGCCTGCCCTTTACAGTCTGAAGAGAGCAGCAGACACAGGGAAGGGAAAGCCCCTGTTCGTCCCGAAGACCAAGTACAAGAAGAGTCTTCAGACTCGGGTATGGACGAGCAGCCGCTTCAGAAGAGGCGCCGAAGAATGGCCATCATCGGCCCGCATGACTTTCAGCGGAGGCCGATGACCATCGGCGTTGAAATAAGGGAACCCGAGGAAGGCAATGGATCGCCGAGGGTTCCCCGGCCACCGCCTCAATCACCCCCAAGGGCCTCTCCGCCACCCCCCGAGATGGAGGTGGATCAGAGAACTCCCAAACCTAAGGGAGAGGTTCTGGAAGAAGCTCGAGAGAGTGCCGCCGAGGACAAGGATGGAGACGCCGTGATGCCCAGTGCTGAGGGTTTCACGGCGGACATTGCCAGAGAGGTTGGGGCCTTCGTCCTCACACCTGAAGAAGAAGAGGTCACAATAATTGACTCTTCTGAGAAGGAGGAGGACGTTGAGCCACCCAAAGCTAAAGAGGCTCCATCGTCATCCTTCCCTTCCTTCCAGACGCTGCAGTCTGGAGAAATGGGTTTCTCGGCCCCCCGAATTCCAGTCCCAGACCACATCTGGGACCTCATATGGGGTCAGAACCGAGAAGGTGCTGCAGCCTACTTCGGCGATTTTGCTGGCCTGTCCGAAGTAGATAGGGCAAGGATTTGGTCGCTGAAGGCCACTGCTGGGATGGGCGAATCCAGCAGATCAGTTCCTGACCCTGCCAGGTCCAACCAACTGCTGATGATGCAGGTAATTCTCCTTGCCTTGATTTCTTTCTGAACTCAACCTTTCAGCTATTATTTTTTACTTTTTTAACTTGTGCCCCTGTTTTCAGTTCGTGCACAATCAGACTCTCACTGTAGAGCTGATAGATTCCCTACAAGATAGGGTGGACGCTGCCGAGCACGATCAAAGGGTAGCCGAGGAAGAGCTAAAGCTTGCTAAGCTGAAGCAGGCAGCAGCTGAAGAGAAGCAGCAGAAGGCTGAGGAGTACGAGAAAAAGGCTGCTGAAGCCCTCCAGACCTTCTGCGACGCTATGGAGAAGGAAGTTTTTCCCCCACTGATGGAAGGGGAAAAATTCCTCCAAGAGCACCTGGGGGTGGACATCTCCAAGTTCAAGGCTGCTATCGAGAGCCGAATCCAAGGAGCTGCTGCACAAGCTGAAGTGCAGCATCAGCTAGAATCTCTTGAAGCCAGCAGAATGGCTGCTGAAGAGATGCTCCAAGCTAGGGATGTCCAACTCTCAAGGGCTGCTGCTGCTGCTGAAGCTCAAAGAGCTAAGCTACAAGAGGCTGAGGATCAGCTCACTGCCAAGAAGGAAGAAATGGTCCAAGTTCAGGCCGAGGCTTCCCGGGTTCAGCAAGAGTTTACCGAGCTGAAAGGCTCCTCCTCCAAGCTCGTCGATGAGCTGAAGAGATCCGAGGAAGACTTGGAGGAGACGAAGAAGAAGTTGGCCAATGCTGAGGCTCTACTCAAAGTCCGTATCTATACCCAAGAAGAGTATGAAATGGGTTTTAGAAACGGGTTCAGAGTGTGCCGAAGGGTCTGCCTTCATGCTGAGCCGAAGCTGGACTGGTCCAAATGTGCTGAATGGGTCCAAGATCCCGAAGACCCTCACATGAAGTATGCCACTCCAATCGAAGCTGAAATCCTTAAGGCTGAGGAAGCCGAGGAAGAAGCTGAGAGGATGGAGTTGGAGGCTGAGCAGAGGGAAAGGGAGGCTCGGCAGAGTGCAAAGCCTGCTTCTTCTGCTGCTGGAGCTGAGACCACCATTGGGCCCAATGAAGCTGATCAGTCTGATCCTCAGGCTGAAGCATAGGAACTCGGGCAGTCGTCTTCAGAATCTTGCGGTTCATCATGCGCTCAACTTTAGACTTGCCGCTTTCTGAATTTTTGCCTTTTGTTTTTTTTTGCTTCAGCTTGCCTTATCGTACAACAGCTTATTATATTTTTATTTTGCCTGTACGTATTTCGGCAGCTGTTACTTTCCGCTTGTGGGCGGCTGCCGACTATTTTTGTAATTCAACATTTTTATTTCAAAGAAGTTCACTTTCTCAGCTTTCTTGTGTATTTTTTTTTCTTCGCTTTACCAGTCTTCGCACTTTACTGCTTTCTTTGAATGATCTTTCAAATATTTGCTAAGTGCAGAACTTCGGCTAGCGAGAATCATTTCTGCTGAGACTTCTTTTTGCCGTTTGTACTCGGATGTTTTCAACTTGTGAAAAAACTGACATAAGTATCAAACTTCGGCTGAGCTGAAGGGTATTAGATCAGTTGTGCCATTTCTCTATTTCCCTCTGCCCCCCAGAAATCTGAAGATGAGGTCTTCTGAATTCTGGAATGGCTGATAATTTTTCTCGGCTAAGCCGAGGATCTTTGAACACTTTGCTTTATTTTCTACATCTGTTTTTAAAGTACTGATTTCCCACCTGAGAGTTTTCACTCTAGAGATGGTACTCTTGTGACACTTTCTTCAATTCATCCAAGGGAACAACTATCCGAAACACCATGCCGGGGCAGCAGTTTATCTGAAGTACGAGGCATCATCATGCAATACTTCAGAGTTGCAACTACCACCCGGAACTGATTCATCCGAAGTACAAGGCATCACTATGCAATACTTCGGGGCTTTATCAGTTCCTATTTTTTAGGCTATGTTTCGGATAAGTCTATGGCCTTTTTGCCCAAAGGAACAGATTCTCCGAAGTACAAGGCATCACTATGCAATACTTCGGGCTTGTATCTTTTTTTGGCAGGTTTTACGGCTTGCCGAGGTACAAGGCATCATTATGCAATACCCCGGACAGCGCCGAATGAAACCTTGAATTTTTGAAAAACCGTAGAAAGCATAAAGACTTAAAGAATACACGCAATCTGAATGAATACTGGCTCGATGGCCTTTTTATAAACAAAATCAGTGTACTTACATAGATTGTACTATCCGAAGGATTTACACATAGTATTTTTTGAGCACATCGGCATTCCAATGGTTTTTCAGCTCGGTGCCATCCATTTGTTTGAGTCTGAAGGTACCGGGCTGAAGCTCTTGATAAATTTCATAAGGTCCCTCCCAAGATGCTGAGAGTTTGCCATGAATGCGACTTTTTTGAACAGCTGCAGCATTCCTCAAAACTAAATCCCCAACTCTGAGAGGTCGTTGATAGACTCTTCGGTTGTAGGACTTGCTCATTCTGAGCTTGTGTGCAGCCATCCTTTCTCGGGCTAGATCTCTAATCTCGTCAAGGAAGTCGAGGGACTCTTTCATGAGCTGCTCATTTTCCTCGGCTGAGAAGAGATTCACTCGTAGGCTTTCTGAGCCCACTTCCACTGGAAGCACTGCTTCGGATCCATACACCAGCTGAAAAGGTGAATGCCCCGTTGCCTCCTTCTCGGTTGTCCGGAGTGACCAGAGGGTTCCCGGAAGTTCCTCTACCCACTTGGACTTTTGATCCTCTACTCTTTTTCTGAGAGCGTTAAGGATCTGTTTATTTGCGGCTTCGGCTTGGCCATTACTCTGAGGGTGGCAAACCGCGGAGTAAGCCAATTTTATCCCGAATTGATCAGTGTATCGGCGCAAGGGCAGGTTGTCAAACTGTCTGCCGTGGTCGAACACAAAAACTTTTGGGATGCCGAACCGAGTTATTATGTTCTGCCAGATGAACTGTCTGACAGTTTGCTCAGATATGCTTGAAGCAGCTTCCGCTTCAATCCATTTGCTGAAATAGTCGATTCCGACTATCAGCCACTTTCTTTTGTATGGGGCCTCGGGAAAGGGTCCCAGAATATCCAACCCCCATTGTGCAAATGGAAGAGGATTAAGAATTGGCTGGAGATCTAGGCATGGCCGATGGATTACCGGTGCAAATTTTTGGCATTTCTCGCATTTTCTGACCATGTTCTTTGCATCCGAGATCATTGTAGGCCAAAAATACCCTGCCCTGAGAGCTTTGTGGGCTAAGGTTCTCCCTCCTATGTGGTTTCCGCAGATGCCGAGGTGAATCTCTCGGAGAATATAGTCGGCATCCGTTGGACCCACGCATTTCAATAATGGAGCGGAGAAGGATTTTCTGAGGAGTTGGCCGCCGAAGACGAGGAATCGTGAACTGATCCGCTTTATCTTGGAGGCCGAATTCCTATCCTCGGGGAGCTCGTCCCTGAGTTTATAAGCCAGGATGTCATCCATCCAGCTCGGCTCGAGTGCAGCGCAGCAGATTGATATTGCTTCGGCTACACTCTTTTCTCGGCGCACCTCCACATAGACAGAACGGCTTAACTCAGTCAGAGTTGAGCTTGCAAGTTTGGAGAGTGCGTCCGCTTGAGCATTTTGACCCCTTGGGATCAGCTCTACTTCGAAAGATCTCAGCTTCGCAATTGTCGATTTGATCCTTGTGAGGTAAGCTGCCATTGAAGGCTCTTTAGCCTCATACTCCCCCGGATCTGATTGGCGACCAGCTGAGAATCTGTCTTGAGGTAGACATGCTCGGCTTCCAACGATATGCACAGGTCTAAGCCAGCAATGGCTGCTTCATATTCGGCCTCGTTGTTAGAGGCTTTGAATGAAAATTTTAGTGCATACTCGAAGGTTTTGCCTTCGGGAGAGGTGATGACGACCCCTGTCCCCGAACCGTTCACGGTGGAGGACCCATCCGTGAAGACGGTCCAGATTTTCCTCCTTGCATCCAGAGTCTCCTGATAGGAGCACTCGGCCAAGAAGTCTGCCAAGGCTTGCGCCTTGATGGTTGTTCTCGGCTGATAACCGATACTGAACTCGGTGAGCTCGAAAGCCCACTTTGCTAGTCTACCGGATTTTTCAACCTTGCCGAGGACTTTCTCTAACGGCTGATCAGTTAGAACCGCTATTTGATGAGAATCAAAATAGGGTCGCAACTTCCGAGCAGCCACCACCACTGCATAAGCCACTTTTTCTAACAATGGGTAGCGCGTCTCGGCATCCGTCAGGGTGTGGCTGACGAAATAGATCGGCTGTTGAACTTTTTCTTCTTCCCTTAGCAGCACCGCGCTTACCGTGGCTGGACTGACCGCCACGTATAAGTATAGGATGTCTCCTACGACTGGCCTTGCCAGTGTTGGGAGTTGAGCCAGGTGTTCACGGAGCTGCTGAAAGGCTGACTTTTGTTCGTCTCCCCATTCAATGCCTTTTGAATTTTGGAGCTTCAGCGCCTTGAAGAAAGGGAGCCCTTTGTCTGAGGCTCGTGAGATGAACCTGGACAAGGCAGCCATTCTCCCGGCTAGACGCTGAATATCCCTTTTTGTCTTCGGCTCGGGGAGGTCTAAAGCAGCTTGTACTTTGGCGGGGTTTGCATCAATCCCCCTCTTGCTGACCATGAAGCCGAGGAACTTGCCTGACTTCACGCCGAAGACACATTTCTTCGGATTCAGCTTCATTTTGTATTTTCTGAGGGTGGCGAAGGTTTCGGCTAGGTCCGTGACATGATCTTTTTCTTTTATGCTTTTGACGATTGAGTCGTCAACATAAACCTCCATGTTTCGGCCTTTTTGCTCGGCGAAAACCTGATCAACCAACCTCTGATATGTTGCCCCCGCATTTTTCAATCCGAAGGGCATCATTCTGTAATTGTACAACCCGGAACTTGTTATGAACGCTGTTTTAGCTCGGTCCTCGGGGTGCATGAAGATCTGATGGTATCCCGAGAATGCGTCCATGAAACTGAGCAGAGCATGCCCGCTTGTCGAGTCGACCAGTTGGTCGATCCTCGGCAGCGGATAGGAGTCCTTGGGACATGCCCTATTCAGGTCCGTGAAGTCAACGCACATCCTCCAGTTACCATTTGCCTTCTGAACCATTACAACATTGGCCAGCCACTCCGGATACTGACAGGGTTCAATGAACCCAGCATCTAGGAGCTTATCGACCTCAGCTGCGATGTTCTGGTTCTTTTCGGCGGAGTAGTTCCGCTTTTTCTGCTTAATGGGTCGACTGGAGGGGTCGACATTAAGCCTATGGGAGACGAAGTCCGGATCAATCCCGGGCATTTCTGCGGCTGAGAAGGCGAACACGTCTCCACTGGCCCGTAGGAGTTGGACGAGTGCCGCACGGGTGTTTGGCTCCAGTGACGACCCGATGCTAACACATCTGTTCGGATCTCCTACGGTCAGTTCTATTGACTCGGTCAGGTCATCCGTCTCCATGCTCTTAGAGTTGGATTCCTCGAATTCCGGCCTGCTATCAATATTAGCAGACTTTCCTGACCGCGGCTGGCCATCGGAGTCGTTCGGCTCTGAGGCGGAGTCAGCCTTTTGGCCCCCATCAGATTTCTCGTTGTCTGGGGCTTCATTAGCCGAAACGTCTGAGCCTCTCGGCTTTTTGGCGTTTCGGTCCCGGTGCTTTTCCTCCCCATCGCCACGGTCGCCTCGGCGAGACGTGGATGGCTTGAGGTGATTGCATAGGCGGGCTTCTTTTTGACTGCCCTTTATTTTCTCGGAGCGTCCCTCGTCTGAAACGTATATCATGATTTGATGATACGTGGAGACGACTCCTTGAATGCCGTGAATGAGGGGTCTCCCCATGATCACGTTGTATGCAGATGGAGCATCTACGACCAAAAATTCGGCCATGATATTCCTAGCTGCTCGGCCTTCGCCGATGGTGACAGGAAGTGTAATCTTCCCGTCAGGATACGAGGAAGAGCCGTTGAATCCAGACACCGGGTAGGGTGCGGGGGCCAGGTGCTCGGCTCCCATCCTCAGCTGGTCGAACGCTCCTCGGAAGAGGATGTTCGCCCCGCTACCGCCGTCGACGAGGGTCCGCCAGACGTTGCGGTTGGCGATGCCCAGAATGATTACTAGTGGGTCATCGTGGGGGTATACCACCCCCTCACAGTCTTCGGCTGTGAACAGGATGTTCGGCGCCGGTGACTGGGACTGCCGAAGCTCAGCCTGATGAATCTGATGGGTTAGACCCCTCAGTTGGCGTTTGGCTGTGCCTCGCGAGATTCCCCCGGAAATAACTAGGATGTCGAGGGACTCCTTGCCCTGAGGTCCCTTATCCTTCTTCCGAGCGAAGTTGAGGTCCTGCCGAGAATCTTTTTCAGCTTTTTTCTCCTCGCGCCTGTCCGCGAGGTATTGGCTCAGGTACCCCTTGCGGACCAGATCCTCAATCTGGTCCTTCAGCTGGACGCAGTCCTCGGTGCGATGTCCGGGTGAGTCATGGAACTCGCACCAATGGTCCTTTCCCCTCGTCTGATGCCAGGGAGGCAACGGACGAGGTTTTTTGAATCTCCCCTCGTCCTTCGTCGTGCTGAAAATCTTAGCACGGGGAAGGGAGAGTGGAGTGTATGAATCGTACCTTCCCGTGTAGGGAAAGTGTCTTTCCTTCTTCGGCTCGGCAGCAGAGGACGGTTCTGAGGCCTTAGCCTTCCCTTTCCTCTGCGCCGAGACTTCGGGCTGCTGCCCTTTCGGCTTCTCAATTCTCGGACGAGACTGAGACCTGGATCTGTTCCACTCCTCGGCTCGGATGAACCTATCCGATGCTTCCAAGGCTTCCTCCAGGGTCTGCGGGGGATGCATGACCATGAAGTCCAGGAACTTTCCAGCTTGGAGGCCGTTCCGTAGCGCGAACACGGCCAGGCCTTGATCCAGGCTTGTGATTCCGGATGACTCGTTGCTGAAGCGAGTCAGATAGTCGCGGAGGCTCTCGTCCTCCGCCTGCTGCAGACTCATTAGCTCTGCAGTGGTCTTCTCTCGGCGGTTGGCCGTAGAGAATTTGCTCTTGAACTTGTTGGAGAGGTCGTTCCAACCGGTTATGGAGCCTTCCTTGAGCCCTTTGGTGATCCAGGATTGGGCAACACCTTTGAGGGTCGTAGGAAAGTATTTACACCAGGTAGCCTCAGACCTCGGGTTCAGATACATGTGCCCCTCGTAAGAGGCAATGTGATCCTTAGGATCTGAGGTACCATCGTAAGTAATATGTGCCGGGATTTTGACCGTTGGCACATGCTCTTCCAGAATCCACTTCTGGAAGGGCGAGTTCGATGGAACCATGACCGCCTTCCCCTTGTACCCAGCCTCAGGGACCTCGCTCCCTCCTCTCTCAGAGGTGGAAGTGGTTTTCGTCCCCGGCTGAGACAAGGTTGGGTGGGGTCCGGTATCCTCTGGGAAGGTGAGGCGGCTATGCACACTCACCTCCCTCGAACCCAAGCGTTCGTGAACGCTTTGGCGGGCGAATTCCGGGTCCTTGGAGGGCCCCATGGAATTCTGAGCTTCAGAGTGGTCAGAGGGTTGAGGGTTCCTCCTCCTCTCCTTACTGGAGTTTCGGGTGTCCCCTCGCCACCTCTGGCCGAGCTCTCTATGTGGTGGAACTTGTCCACCATCATCCTGACCGATCCTCCTTTTCAGGTTTCTCGGCTGGTGATCATCAGGCATCTGGATTGGAGCCCCTTGAGCTTTAAGGAACTCCATGCAGATGGCCACTGCTCTGGCCACTTCCTCGGTGGAGGGTCCGGAGGGAGGAGTCTCCCGCGGATGTGACCTGGATTGCACGCTATGGCGCGGCGGGGAGTTCCTCGCACCTGAGCCACTCGGTCTCGGGGATGGCCCCGGCTGCCGAGTGTGGTGCGAGGTGTTCTCCTCCTGGAGGCTAGGACCTCTTGAGGCTTCCCTTTCCGGAGAAATGGGGGCCTCCGATTCGGAAGAGGCTTGCTCCGGGGAGGGATAAACCGGCTGGCGTTCCCTCACCGTAATCTGGCCTCCTCCCTTCTTAGCCTTCTTGGAACTCTTTCCACTCTTAGTCATGGCGACTGCCGGAGTGTTTGATGACTGACGCGAAATTTAGTAGCGTTCCCCACAGACGGCGCCAAATTGTTTCGGATGAAAACAATCGAATCTCGGAAGATCCTTTTATCTTGAGGGAACTTGGTCTCGGTCCGAACGACGCAGGAGCCGAGGGTTTCCTGCACAACAAATACACGTAAACTAGCCTCGGGGGGGACGCCGAGGAAGGCCCCTCCGATGCTTAAGTCAGTATATTAGAGAGAGAAAGCTGTGCAAGAGTTTAGTTGCTTGAGGCTTTATTGTCTCACCAAGAATTGACCAAATTGTTGGCTTTTATACCTTGGCTAATGAAGGAGGCGGATTGGGCCCGGAAGTCAGTTGGGCTGGGCCAAGCTGATTGGGCCGTTGACTGACCTTGACATGGCTTTGAGGATGTTGATTTTTGACTTTAGCACATTTGGAGAGTTGAACCTTAACCTTGGGCTTTTAATTGGATCATTCAGTGACCAGGCCCAATTGGACTAAATTGGACCCAAACAACACTGTATCGCACAGATGAATCTTCACTGCGCCGTGTAAGTATATCTTTAGACTGCTTGTTACGGTTTTAGACAGTAGAATTTGGACAACAACTTTATTTGATATGTGTATATTGTAGATTGTCAAGGTATCGCGAAAGAAGTGGAAGGAAATTGTTGATAAGTATATTAGGTGACTCGTACTTCGTAGCTTTGTCCGCCCGATCGGGCGGACATTGCCCGGTCTGACCGGGCGGAAGAAGAAGAGGTGCCTGGCAAATTCGTTGAAGAAGCTGCTCTCGCGCCCGACCGGGCGAGCCTTCGCCCGACCGGGCGAGCCTTCGCCCGATCGGGCAGACCTTGCCCGGTCTGACCGGGCGGTGGGGGTTGGATACGTTGAAGCATTCGTATGGAGTTTTCTTCTCGCGCCCGATCGGGCAGACCTTGCCCGGTCTGACCGGGCGGAGAAGGAAAAATACGGAACGCGGATTTTGCGGTTTTAGGTTATCTTATTTTATTATCTTTTTGCCCAAGTATCTTTTAATTAGGGATTAATATAAAACCTCCCTAATATCAGTATTAGGGTTAAGAGAGACAGAGTGAAAGCCGTTCTTGAGAAATACAAGAATCATCTTTGTAATCTTTGCAGTTTATAGTGAAATCATTCGATCTCGGTGCCCGTGGACGTAGCTATCACATCGATAGTGAACCACGTAAATTCTTGGTGTTGTTCTTATTGTTTGCATTGAATTTCTTTATTGTTTTCTTGTTTGTTTTCGACCTTTGCTTCCGCTGTCGCACAACAATTGGTATCAAGAGCTCAGGTTCAATCCTTGGAGAGTTTCTTGAAGATAACAATGGCAGGAGATTCAACAATAAGAATTGAGAAGTTTACCGGGAAAAATAGTTTCGGGCTATGGCAAATTAAGATGAAGGCTCTGTTAAAACAACAGCAGATATGGCGTCCGTTGGCTCCAAAGAGTACTACTTCGGAGTCAGGAGACGGACCGACTGACTCGCAGTTAGAAGTTATGGAAGAGAAGGCACACTCTACCATATTACTTAGTCTTGATGATCAAATCATCACGGAGGTGGCTGATCAGGAAACGGCGGCTGGATTGTGGCTGAAGCTGGAGTCATTGTATATGACTAAGTCGTTGACCAACAAATTATTACTGAAACAGCGGTTGTTTAGCCTCCGGATGCAGTCAGGTACTTCCTTACGGGAACATCTAGAAAAACTTAACTCTATTTTGCTTGATTTACGTAATTTAGATGTTAAAATTGATGATGAGGATGCTGCGTTGATTTTACTTGTATCTCTACCGTCTAGCTTTGAGAATTTTGTAGAGTCTTTTGTTGTTGGTAAGGATTCTATAACCTTAGAAGAAGTGAAGGCAGCACTTCATACTAGGGAACTCAGAATGAAAGCTACGAGTGATAATGGGGATAATGGTAGTGGGTTGTTTGTTAAGTCCGGAAAGTCTAAAAAGAATAAGGGGTTTAACAAGGGGAACAATGCTGGGTCGGGTGCTGGAAACGGCAAGGATGGATCTAGTAAAACTACTACTAAAACATGTTATTACTGTAAAGAACCGGGTCACTTTAGGAATAATTGTCCGGTGAGGAAAAACAAGTCCCAGGCTGCTGTAGTTGAAGAGAAACCGAATGAGAGCTATAATTCAGAGGAAGATTTAGCATTAGTCAGTTCTGCTAGGTCTGATGATTTATCTGATAACTGGGTTCTAGATTCGGGGTGTTCGTTCCATATGTGTCCACGTCGAGATTGGTTTGATACATATGAACCTCGCAATGGGGGTATGGTTATAGTCGGTAACAATGCTCCATGTAAGGTCACAGGTATTGGTTCCATGAGGTTGAGGACTGTTGATGGGCGGAGGTTAACTTTGACTAATGTACGGCATGTTCCTGCTTTAGGAAAGAATCTGATTTCATTGGGTACCCTGGATGACTTGGGGTACAATGGTGTGTTTTCAGATGGGGAGTTGTGTATTTTCAGAGGTTCTGAGTTGGTACTTAAGGGTATCAAAAGGAACACCCTCTATGTTTTTGAGGGTGTTACACTGCCTAGTTCTGCGGTTTGCGCATCTGTATCTCACCAGGAGATGACTAAGATTTGGCACATGAGGCTTGGTCATATGGGGGAGAAGGGGATGCAGCTATTGTCCAAGAGGGGTCTTCTATCCGGGGTCAAGGTTGCCAACCTTGAATTTTGTGAGCATTGTGTGTTTGGTAAGAAACACAGGTCAAAGTTCAGCAAGGGTGCTCACATTACTGATGCAGTGCTCGATTACATCCATTCAGATTGCTGGGGTCCATCTAGAGTTGAAGGTATGGGAGGTTACCACTATTTTGTGTCATTTGTTGACGACAAGTCCCGATACACATGGCTTAGGTTGCTTAAGTCAAAGGATGAGGCCTTCAAAGTTTTCAAGCAATGGAAAGCTTTGGTGGAAAATCGACAAGGAAGGAAGATCAAGAAGCTACGAACGGACAATGGGCTAGAGTTTTGCAAAGACGAGTTTAATCAGTTCTGTGCAGATGAGGGTATAGGTCGGCATCATACTGTCAGGAAGACACCACAGCAGAACGGTGTAGCAGAACAGGTTAATCAGACACTGCTAGAGAGAGTTCGATGCATGCTCTCTAATGCAGGGCTTGGGAGGAGGTACTGGAGTGAAGCTGTGTTAACAGCTTGTTATGTCATTAATAGGGGTCCTCATTCTGGAATTGATTCCAAAATTCCGTTTGAGATCTGGAGTGGTAAGTTGCCTAATTTTTCGAATTTGAAGATTTTTGGTTGTGTTGCTTATTATCATGTTATTGAGGGTAAGCTGGATCCACGAGCCAAGAAGGGGTGTTTTGTTGGGTACGGGGATGGTGTGAAGGGGTTTAGAATTTTTTCACCTTCGGAGGGTCGGGTCATTCTTAGTAGGGATGTTACTTTCGATGAAAACACCATGTATTCAATTAAAAATGCAGAGATTTCAGATTTGAGAAGGGAAGGAGACAATTTATTACAGACAGATGGGGTACTTGAGGTACATCAGTCTACCATTGCTGATTTACCTCGGGTACAATATATTGATGATGATGCTGATGTTCCAGTGCCGGGTACTCCTGAACCTGAGATTACTCCTACTCATTCTAACTCTGGGGATGAGGTGGAGCAATCTAATCAGGGGTCATCTAGTCAACCTGACACCATTCTTGAGATGCCTAAACGAGTTATCAAGAAGCCTGTTAGATTGATTGAAGAGATGGAGGGAAGAAATTGCTGTGTTGATGCGATGACAGGTTATGCATTGAGTGTAGCTGATGATGTAGAGTCATTTGAACCTGCCACATATAAACAAGCAATTAGTTGTAGTGAGTCTGCGCAATGGCTTGCCGCAATGGGTGAAGAGATGCAGTCCCTTTACAAGAACAGAGTGTGGGAACTGGTAAAGGTACCGGAAGGGAGGAAGCTTGTGGGTTGTAAATGGATTTACAAGAAGAAAGAAGGGTTGTCGGAAACTGAGCAAATACGTTTTAAGGCTAGGCTAGTTGCTAAGGGGTTCAGTCAGGTAGAAGGGGTTGACTTTGTTGAGATATTCTCACCTGTGGTTCGACATACTTCTATCCGTGTGTTATTGTCAATTGTAGCACATTTTGATCTTGAGCTGGAGCAGTTGGATGTTAAAACGGCCTTCCTTCATGGCGATTTGGAGGAGGAGATTCTGATGAAGCAGCCCGAAGGATTCGAAGCTCCTGGAAAGGAACACTATGCCTGCAGATTGCTAAAGTCATTGTATGGACTTAAGCAATCCCCCCGACAGTGGTACAAAAGGTTTGATTCTTTTATGGTTTCACAAGGTTTTGACAGGAATTCATATGATTGCTGTGTGTATCATAGTAAGCTGGATAATGGTTCCATGATTTATCTTTTGTTATATGTTGATGACATGTTGGTTGCCACAAAGAATAAATCTGATATTGCTAGATTAAAGGAGATGCTTAACTCGGAGTTTGACATGAAAGACTTGGGTGCAGCTAGGAAGATTTTGGGTATGGAGATCTACAGGGATCGGGCTAGAGGTAAGCTTTTCTTGACTCAGAAAAGCTACATTGAAAAGATTCTGTCTCGTTTTGGGATGGAAAAATCGAAGCCTATAAGTACGCCAACTACTGTTAGTTGTAAGTTGTCTTTGTCTATGTCACCTCAATCAGAGGAGGAGTTGTCTTATATGTCTAGAGTTCCATATGCAAACGCGGTTGGTTGTTTGATGTATGCTATGGTCTGTACTAGGCCGGATATTGCGCATGCTGTTAGTGTTGTAAGCAGGTTTATGGCTCGACCTGGGAGGGAACACTGGCAAGGGGTGAAAAGGATTTTTCGCTACCTGAGAGGGACAGCTGATATTGGTCTTGTGTACGGGAATGATAAGGAATGCTTGGTCACTGGGTACAGTGATTCTGATTATGCAGCTGATGTGGATACCAGGAGGTCTGTGACTGGTTATGTGTTCACTTTGGGTGGTTCTGTGGTTAGTTGGAAGTCTACATTGCAGTCATCAGTTACGTTGTCAACTACTGAAGCTGAGTATATGGCTCTAACTTCTGCAGCTAAGGAGTCTATTTGGCTCAAAGGCCTAGTAGGTGAACTGGGTATTGCACAGGATTTTGCTACAGTGTATTGTGATAGTCTAAGTGCGATTTGCTTAGCTAAAGATCAAGTACACCATGATCGGACGAAGCACATTGATGTCAGGTATCATTTCTTGCGTACTGACAAGAGGATTAAGGTGAAGAAGATTGGGACTGCTGACAACCCGGCTGATTTCTTCACTAAGCCTGTTCCGTTTAGCAAGTTTAAACATTGCTTAGACTTGCTAAATATTGATTACTACGTGATGTAGTAGGCCCTGAGGGGCGAAGTTGGGGAGCTCCTGGTGTAGGTGTGTTGGCCTTAAGGTGGAGCTTGCCCGGGGCTTGTGATGCAGGTGGAGCATTATGAGTTGTTATACTTGGAGACGAGTATGTGATGGGTCTTGGTTGAAGACTTATCGGGATGTATGGCTTATGCATGAGTCCTGCATCGGGTTTGGCTTGAGATGTTTTTTCACTATGTCTTGATGGGGTCGTTTGCTGACTACGAGTTCTCGTCAAGGTGGAGATTGTTGATAAGTATATTAGGTGACTCGTACTTCGTAGCTTTGTCCGCCCGATCGGGCGGACATTGCCCGGTCTGACCGGGCGGAAGAAGAAGAGGTGCCTGGCAAATTCGTTGAAGAAGCTGCTCTCGCGCCCGACCGGGCGAGCCTTCGCCCGACCGGGCGAGCCTTCGCCCGATCGGGCAGACCTTGCCCGGTCTGACCGGGCGGTGGGGGTTGGATACGTTGAAGCATTCGTATGGAGTTTTCTTCTCGCGCCCGATCGGGCAGACCTTGCCCGGTCTGACCGGGCGGAGAAGGAAAAATACGGAACGCGGATTTTGCGGTTTTAGGTTATCTTATTTTATTATCTTTTTGCCCAAGTATCTTTTAATTAGGGATTAATATAAAACCTCCCTAATATCAGTATTAGGGTTAAGAGAGACAGAGTGAAAGCCGTTCTTGAGAAATACAAGAATCATCTTTGTAATCTTTGCAGTTTATAGTGAAATCATTCGATCTCGGTGCCCGTGGACGTAGCTATCACATCGATAGTGAACCACGTAAATTCTTGGTGTTGTTCTTATTGTTTGCATTGAATTTCTTTATTGTTTTCTTGTTTGTTTTCGACCTTTGCTTCCGCTGTCGCACAACAGAAATCATTCAACATGCTAATTCCTGTTTTACAGAAAGTGATGTTTGCACAAATCTGAATAACTCGGCTCAAATTAACATCCCTATTGGTGGTACCATCAACCCAAACACTGTTCCATGTTCGAGTCTGCAGCAATTTTGTGTCAATGGTAAGAACTAAGAAGTAAAGACGTGTTATCTCAAGTCTTTGTTACATTGTCAATTGAAGTGTCACATAATCCTGTTCCTGAAATTTTCTGTTTCAGAAACTAGTAATCACTCGATTTCTGCTTTCGTTGATTGATACAGATCAACAGGTGATCCAAATGCCAGAGTCCAAAGCAGGGGAGTATAGCCATCAGCTAGGTGACCATTCCATGGGTTTGGACAATTCCTTGCTCGAAAATTTATTTATTGGTTCACCGAAAGATGTCTGCCTTCCACCTCTAAGTTACAATATGCCACCACCTTCCACCACTATGCTCGACGGCCAGGCCTCAAGTTGGCATCCTGACCAATTACTAAGGGAAGAAGGCATAGGGATGCTCTCTTCTATCCCTGGCGTGTCTGCTGATGCTTCAGAGAACACGAACCCTGAAGCTGGTTTGGAGGATATTGGTTAAGCATGATGAAGGTGTTATGAATTCGCGATTGTTTCAGTGTGTTAGGGTCAGTATGATACTTAGCCTGGCCTTAAGTATTTGGAAAGGCAGGAGGCAAGGAAGTTAAGGGCTTGAAATCGAGTTTTACCTTTTCTTAGCTAATTTTCATACTGCATTTTGGTATGGTTGTATCAAGGCAGGAGTATAAATTATGGCACATAAAACATGCTCTATGTTTAAGAATCCAGTTGTTCACTACGTCACTGTCTTAGTAACTTAGTTTATATGCCTCCTTCAAAAAAAAAAATGAAAGAAAGAAAAAAGTTCTTAGTATATATGCCCGAGACAAATTTAATGTGTAATTTGACCATAAATAGGTCATAGATAGTGTTAATGAGCACATCTAGTTTGTGAACTCTTTGAGCTTAATTCAAAATTTTAATGGGGGAACACACCAAAACTTTGAAATTTTAATGGCCGAACATGTCAAAGCTCAGCTTAAGAATCTCGTGAACAAGCTTGATTTCTGTTATATTATTTTATTCTATATATTACACAAGTAACATCTAACTTAAATTAAGAGTGAAATAGTAAACAACATTTAGGTGAGAAGCTTATAATAATAAACCAAAAAAAAAGGATGACTTAACTTGAGTTCGAATCAGGCTCGTAGCAAGGGCAAGGCAGGTGGGGCGCTTGCCCTGGGCCCATTGTTAGGAAGACCAATTTTAGTTAAAGCCAAGGCCCCTAAAAATACAAAGCTATAAAGAGACTTAAGACTAAAATATCAATTTTTATCAAGATATGGAGTATATATCAAATATTTCTTTTTCTCATTGGTTTTATTCACCCTTGATTTTCGCACATACTATAATATTCAGTTTCCAAAACTGAATTTATTCATGCCTATAATAATCATGCAACAAATCCCCATATCTCACTTTCTTTCCCTCTTTCCAAATTTTGACCATATTCATTTTTTTTTTCATATAGATCTCTAGTCCCTAATTATATCAATTGAAAGTGAAAATTGTTATAAACAGTGATATATTGTCTCAATTTTCTACAAGAAAGCTTGAATTATATCTAATCCTCCTTTAAAGTTCATGATTCTCCGGTATAATTTTACTTCTTACAATTATTTAATTTTCTTAATTTCTTGATTTGTTTGATTGGTTCCATTTGTTTATCTAAATTTGGGTGAAAAGTTTCTAAGTCTTTTGTCTTCACTCTTTCATAATTTCGTTGAATCGCTTTTTGTTATTGTAAGGTTATTGCCCCCCCCCCTTTTTTTTGTAAAATTTTACACATAAATTTTACCTTTTTTTTTCTCATTAAGATAAACTATGTTGTCAATTAGATTTTTTTTTTTTTTTTTTTGAGGGGAATTTGAATTTGAATTAAGATAAAAATAAAGTAACAAAAAATTCCCTAAATTAATAAATTGATTGAATATTTGAATGCAATTGATGCACCTGCGTAAAGATAGGGTAGGATTTTGGCGAGAAAAAATGTTAACAAATCAAGAGCGTTATTTTTTATGCTTTAACTTTTAAATTATACACGTATATTAGATGGAGTGAGCAATAGTAAACAAATATTTTTAGTTCTTTTCTTTTTCATATTCATCACGGCTAAATATATATGAAAGAGAAACAATTTTAATTCACTTTTTGAGAGCTTTGTTATTTTTGTCTTTTTTATTTTTCCTAATTCGACGCGTGGAGTTAAAATTGAAGCAGTTATCTTTTGTTTTGCATACCCTACTACAACTCTAAAACTAATAGGGCCCCAAATTATATGTTTGCCCTAGGCCACCAAAATCTCATAAACGGGCCTGGTTCGAATGATCAATGTCTATAAGTGTAGCATAAAAAAAAAAAGATAAATCCTAAATCCTATAAGTGTAAGTGTGTAACATAATGTATCATGTATGTCTAATGTATGTTACAATGATCAAAATCAAGTTGAATTTATACGGTAATTTAAACTTACTACCTCTGTTTCATATTTTCTTGCAAATTTGGGGTATTATTTATAAGATATAAAATAATTTAAAGTTACAAATAATATGTAATGAAGGTAGTAAAATTTTAAATTTGTCTGATAACTCCTATGACTTAACTTGAGTTTAAATGAATGTCTTATGGGTCTAGCTTGAGCAACTCAAACTCAATCGAATCTCCACTTGCTCTATTATTACCCCAAATCACAATTGATAAGTGTGACAAAATTCTCCCTTTTTATTATTAAATTGATTAATGAGTACTCAATTTCTATTTTATTGTACTCCGTACTTGTATAATTGTACGTAGTTATACATTTATAGCCCGTGTCTCGGTTAGCTACAAGTACCTATAACTACCAATTCATGTCACAAAATCTAGTAGTTGTAGATTGGAAGGAATTTTTTTTTTTTTTTCTTACTTATTTAAAAAATTTGTTTTTTTTTTTTTTTTTTTATTTTACATTTTTTGGGTCAGTGTGTGTGGGTCAGTAAAAGAAGCCAAGTTTTATTTTTTGGGTTAAAGTCGACGCGTTTTATTAGATTACGACTTTACGTGACCAATATTTAACATTTCAACGTGTGATGAAGTGAACTTTTTTTTTTTTTTTTTTTTGAATGTGAAGTTCAGTCTGCTGATATTTGATAAGGAGTACTTGTAGTTAAAATTCTAGAATATTCTTTACAATTAGGATTATTTTTGGAAAGATTTATTCTCTTTTAACTTGCGAAGTACTTGTTACGTAAACAAACCAGATTAAAATTTGAAAATTAGATGATATACCCGGGTGCACCATGCTCATAGTACACCCGGGTAAACAAAAAAAGGCGGAAAGAACATATAGTGTTTGATAAAGAATATACCAATGTTTGGCAAAGAACATACCTTTAATATGTTCTTTGAGTGTGATCAGTGTTTTCTTTGCATTATAACTTATGTTATTTAACATATGTTGATAAACATATATGTTTTTTTAGGTTTAATAATACAAAGTATGTTCTTTGAATTTGGCGTGTATGTTCTTTAAGGTCGTAGTGATGCCCAAATTCTATTTTTATTATCATATGTCATATTTAAATTACTTTTATTATCGTACATTCTTTGAGTTTGATTAGTGTGTTATTTAGGTATTAACTATATGTACTTTACAATATAAATTATGTTCTTTTAACATATGGTATTTTGAAATTTGATATTGAATCTTAAATTATTTTTAATTGAAAATAATATTAGAGTAAAAAAAAACTAAATTATTAAGGGAAGTTAAATTTTTTTTGGAGAGATAGAAAACTATTTTTTGGAAAAATGATATCTTTGGTAAGGATTTTTTAAAAGGTGATCAACATTGGCATGACTCGCATCCCGACCCGATCCGGCCCGAAATAGGGTGGGTTTGGGCAAACCTAAAAATGCATTTTTAGTTAAAACTCAAATCGGGTTAGAAAAAAGTCCGAAAACCCGCTACTTTTCTATGGGTTTGGGCACGATAAATTATGATATGGCCCGGCCCTACTAGATTTTTTATCACCTCTAAATTTTTTCCGTTAATAATGTGTAATTTTTCAGAAAATTTAATTAAGTTTTTATCTCGTTCTTTTAATTATATCTTTATGTTCTTTGGTAATGCATGTTTTTGTCAAATACAAACATGTTCTTTATAAAATACATGTATGTTCTTTATGAAACACAGGATGTTCTTTCCGCCTTTTTTTATTTATCCGGGTGTATGATGAGCACTGTACACCCGTGTGTATAAACCACGGATTATTAAAATTTTCGATGCTTTTTTTGTGTGACAGTCTGGCCGGTGATTTTGTGTGGTCGGGGTTACTTATTTAGGGGTTACTCATTCGGTCAAGAATTACTTATAGTGGGTTACTCAATTGGGATTAGCGCATTTTTGCCGAAATTACTTATTTAGCGTTACTTATTTAGAGATTACTCAGTCGGTCAAGGGTTAATTATTACGGGGTTACTCAATCGATTAGGCGCGTTTTCTGTGTGAGAGTAACCCCTGATCGACCGAGTAACCCCTGATCAAGTAAGCCCGATCGACTGAGTAATCCCTAAATAAGTAACCCTGGCCACACGGTGTGGCCAGCCATACATAAAAATTTTAATCTCTTATTTAATTATTAGGAGTATTAAATATCTTTTTAATTGTATTTGATCAAAGTGTAACACTTAAAAAATACAAAAGGAATAAGAGAGGGTCGAATCTAGGTCTAAATTTTTTGGACTCGAACCCAAAATCGACCCATTAAACTTAGATCCAGATCCAATACAGATCCATCGGATCTAAAATTTTAGGACCCAAACCCTAAAATATGGGTCGAGTATAACCGGGTCTTCCAACTAATGACTAATTGACAGCCGGGTCCAGATCCATTTTCATCCAACTAATGACTAATTGACTACCGTTTCACTATCAAAAGCTTTCCTTTCTTTATCTTCCACAAAAAAAAAAAAAAAAAAAAAAAAGACCGTCCTTTCTTCTGACTATGACTTCGTCAATGCCTCAAAGGTGCTCACTGCTCAGCCATGGCCAAAATCAAAGTTTCTTAACTCGGTGAAAATAATTTACAATGTTGGAGAAACTGAGTAGATCACTTAATTTTATCCCTCTCTTTTTATTACAGCAACTACATTTCATTGAATTTTCAAGGTCCTCTCACCTTTGCACTCTATTCTTTATAAATAAAACAGAGGCGGCTCTTATTTTTGCTAATTTTCTCTCTCCTAGCCTTTCAATTCTTAACCCAGATTTTAATTTTTTGCATATTTTTTGGAAAAAGTTTTTTTTTTTCTTTTTCTTTTATTTGGGTAATTTTCACTTGGTATGGCATCTGGAATTTTTTCTGGTGAAGAACACCCTCATCAGCATTTCAAGTGAGTAAATATTTTTTTTTTTTTTAATTAAAGGTCTAAATTTATCAATTTTTACGTTATTATTTAGTAATTATAAAATAACTACATAAAAATAATTCAGAATTATCATTTCAAGTGTCGATTTTGATTTCTATGATTTGCTATGCAGCTGCTGTTGTAGTGGTGCTAGTGTAACTATGATTCGATCTTCATTTGAGAAAGTTAATTCTTCAATTACAGAGGTTTTTTTTTTTTTTTTTAACGTTGATCAATGCAATTTTATTTATTACAGTATATTTTTTGGCAGGGAATTGTAGATTTTACTGATTCAATCTTTTTTTTTTTGTCTGATTCGACAAATATTCTTTTTTTTTTTTTTATTATTTTTTTATTGGTGAATAGGTTCAAAATAAACTGAATCAAGTGCTGTCTCTATTGCAAAATTCTGCCCTGCCTCCAACTACACGGTATTGTTTGGTTACTTATGCTTTTATTTTATGTATTTAATACGAAGTTTATTTACTAGCTGATCCAATTTTTTTTTTTTTTTTTTTCCTTCCAATTAATAAGATTAACGATGTATTAATTCATCGGATTGTAAATTGGATTATTCGCATTCTGTTTAGGTGAAGTAATAGGACTTTAAATTAATGTTTTGAGAGAGGAAAATTAATTTGTAATCCACTTTTGTTGTATGTTTTGTTGATGTTTTTGACTACTACATACTCGAAGTAGTATGTATATAGATTGGAAAAGTACTTACAAAGTACTTTATATATTACTTTAATTTGTTTGATTGTTTAATGAGATTACCAAATAATCCATTGTTTGCTTATAATTTGGCTCTAGTTTTCCTTGAAATCAATGGAAACATCAATGTTCTTAGATTTCCACAAATATTCCAATTGGTTTGAAAGAAGACTAATGCGAGGGAGCCCTAATTTTATCTCCTTGATAACCATATTTCGTTTACCAAGGAGCAAAATGCATTCACTTACAACTTTGTCCTTTGGTAAATATCAAGGAGATAAACTTGGATAATCTCCGCCCAATTATAAGCATAAGGATTCCAGTATTTTCAATGTTTTGAATCTTACAACTTTTTTATTGTTTTCTCTCCCAAAACATGATTAAATTGTGGAATCTATGCATTTCTACATATTTACTTAGTTTCCTCATTAATTATCAAACACAGCATCTAAACCTCATGGCCTTCAAAATGCACAAAAATTATCTATGGTATACATCAATGCTTGCTTCTAAAGAATAATCGTGCATCAGTTCAATTAATAATGCAATAGTTAGGCTTTGCGTCGTAATGATCAAGCTTAATATTATTCATCATTAGTAAAATATGGATCAGATTTGGATATCCAAATTTTAGTTTATATTTTATCTGGTTTCGTCATGGATTGAAATCGGAAACTTTTTAGATGAATTGAAAATTATACTGGTTGCAAAATATCATTTACTACATGCTCATTCATAGTACAATTCTCAAATAAGTGATGAGTTTCAGTGGTGTCAAAATTCCTTTTATTTTCTTCATTTGTGCTACAATTTGTCTATTTGAAGAGTGTACATGTTCTGATGTTTAGGGGCTCATCTTTTACAAATAGTATTCATATGTACTTGACATCCAAAATGTTTGACATTATACCAGAATTAACAGTTTAATGTTAACCCTTGCTGCAGCTCATTCCCTGATCACGGCGAATCATCTGCACCAGGAAGCTTTCGATTGTCCTTTAAGGGCAAAATACCTAATGAAATGTTAACCAAGAGCAATATAGAAAATGAGGGTGCTTCACTTGAAGTAGAGTTGCTTGATGAGTTTGGTAAAAGAGTAGAAGTTGGTGTTGATTCTTGTGTGAAGATTAAGATTGACGTTCTTGATGGTGATTTTAATGTCGAGGAGGAAATAAATTGGACAGAGGAGAAATTCAAAGAGAATATTGCCCGCCCAAGGAAAGATAAAGGGTCACTTTTGAAGGGCAACACCAAGTTTGCATTGAATGGAGGAGTTGCTATTGTCTGTGGCTTTTCTTTCACGGATAACTCGAAGTCAATGAGAAATGGAACATTTAGGTTTGGGGCTCAAGTTATAGGTGGTCTTCCTTCTGGAAGGGTTGTAAGATCAGCAGTAAGTGAAAAAGAATTTCGTGTGAAAGAAAGCCGCCTAAAAGGCAAGTAACTAAGTATACCTCTCATCAAACAGTTTCGAACTTAGCATATCTCGTTTAATTATTTTTGTTTGCTGCTTCAGAGGCTAATTAGCATCTCAATATTTCATTTTTTGTTTGGATGTTCATCTAGTGCTAATTGTGGGCATTTACCTATTCATTCAGGTGATCGAAAGCATTCAACTCCGTCTCCTGAAGATGAGTTATGGCGATTGAAAAATATAAACAAAACTGGGCCAGTTTGTCATAGGGCAACAGGAAACAAAATTCACAGTGAAGGACTTCCTACAACTTTATCACACTGATGAAAAGAAAATGAAAGCTGTAAGGACTATTTTCTTTGTTAAGCATGCTAAATTCTAAGCATCACTTCTGCTTACAGGTCTTATGCTGATTACTTTAAATTTTCTTCTGTTCTTGTCATTATCAGATTCTTGGTGTTCCTGAAACAAAGTGGGATGAAATTGTAAAAAATGCCGAGGCATGCATATTAACCAAAGAGCAGTATCGGTACTATGATGATGCATCAGGGGATGATCTTATATTAGATTGTGCCTTCAACATTAAAAGGGTTACATTCAAGGGTGGAACAACCCGGCTTTATGAATCTCTTGATTTTACCCAGAAGGTACCGGGTGTATTCTGTCTCTGATCCCGTCCAGCTCTTTTTAAACTAGGGAGGGGAAAAAAAAAAGAGGAAGATTCTGCTCATGCACGACTGTCCAATATATATAAACTTGCGGTTTAGATTTTCTAATTAGATTTCTCTACTCCTTTTGCAGGAAAAAGCTGGTAAATTAAGGCAATCTGCGTATGAAAAACGACATAAGCTTGAACTAATTGTACCAACTCAAGAAGAACTCACATATCCATCTAGTGCTCAACAACAGGAACAACAAAAAGAGCAAGAGCAACAATTAGCTGCAGCACCCCCACCATACAGTAAACCCAGTGTAGGCTGTCTCATACAAAACATGGATGCAAGTAATTTGTCTGACCAGATATGCAGTAATTTACCTCTGCAGTATCCTGGTACTGCAGCAACATATCAAGGTATAGACAAATGACAGTCAATCAGATAACAAGTATCTTAGGGCACTTTCAGGATAAAACTGATATTATTACAGGGAAAAAAAAACAATCAATTTCATACAATTGCTATGATTGCCTCCTTCACTAGATTTTGCTTAGAACAAGGATCCCTTTATTATCTATATAAAAATAACAATTGAAGGAAATCAATCAATCAATCAAAGCCTTAATCCCATAAGCGGGGTCGGCTACATGAACCAAATTTGATTATTCCGTGTAGTCATCCACAAAAATCTTCCTCCTTTATCCCTTACGATCCAATGCTTCATCCTCATGCAAATCCATAAACTTCATATCCTTCCTAACTCCTTCCAACCAAGTCATTATCGGTCTCCCTCTCCCTCGTTTAACCCCTCCATGTTCCCACTCTTCCACTCTTCGAACCGGTGCACCCTCGGATCTCCATATAGTCATAGGCACTGATTATATAATCCTGTTACTTAATTACTTGTTTGAAGCAAAGTAACTCTGCAGGCCTTTCCACTTGGAATCATGATAAGGAACTTCCCTGGGTGACTATAGGAATGTGCATGATGCCAAATCTATGCAATGAGCCTATGATGATATTCTTTCCTGATGTTGCAGATGAAGTCTTGCCTGTGCAAGCACCAAATCATGGGGTCGACTCACTGGTGTATTGTCCTGAAAATGATTCAGCTTTCTATCCGCTTTGTCAAGGTATGACAAAAGGTAATTTCTATATGGTGGTCTCCTAGTTTTGCAAAGTCCACTTGGTGGGTTTTTAATTTTTATTAATTAGCAAATGCTAACAAACACGCCTTACTAAAAGTGAAAATATTAAATTGAAGTAAAACCACCACCCAACACTTGAAACCACCATCCATCCACCAAAAACCACCACTCTCCCACAAAATCCTTCACTACCCAACCCTCGGAAAGCTTCATTGGTGGGTCAGTGGATGGGTGTGGGGTTTGGTGGTTGGGGATTGCGGTGCTTAGTAGGGCCACAAGGGTGGGCATTGGTGGTGGTTGGCGAATTTTCTAGAACTTTAGGAAGTAGGTTAGTAATTTAAACTTTTAAGCTTGAGTTAAGTTATCTACAATCTACTTATCTTAATAGCAAATGTGCACACTATGTAGGTTTTGCAATTTTAGAGATCACTTGAGAAACTGGAAAAAAGAATCTATAAAGTGAAACTTGCAAAAATGTGAATCCATAAAAGGATTTAATTTCCATGGGTGACTCATGCATGGTACCAAATCTATGCTGAGTCTATGATGTTATTCTATCCTGGTGCTGGTTTGAACCTTATTCGTTGTAATGAATCATGAATGACACTAACTCTTCAAGTTTCAGACGAATCTTGGCTATACACGGATATCGCTACTGAAGCAGCTGGTGTTTTTGGGGTAAGTTATCATAAACCAATTAGAACAAATTCTCTCTTTTTAAGACATTAATCATGTGTTATATGAGTAACAACTGTTAATTGATAACCATTTGGTCTACCTATTTAACAGGATAACAACCCAAGTCTTGCCTTTAATATGCCTCAACTGATATCAGGTCATAGGCTAGACTCACCGATGTCTTTGCCACCTGAAAATATTCTTGCTTCCTATTCGTGTCCTAATATGCCGTTTTATCTAGGTATGAAAATTCTATCAAAAACCTGAATTTCAGAGTTCTTTCTGCCTTTTGATTTATGTTTTCCAACCGGGTTTTAGATGTTGATTTTTTTTTGTTTTGACGCCCAAAACATAACCTTCATTTGATGTTGTGTAGATGATACAGGAATGCAACAAGTGAATTGCTGTGCTTCAAGCACATTGTCATCTAATTTCAATTACAAAGGCCCTGCAGTCCTTTGGGCTGAGAAAGAGGCTTCTCTTGCAGACACACGGGTTTCAAGTAATCCAGACGAGTTCAGGACCAAAACTCCAAGCAGGCATAGGGTATACTGGAGGAAAATTGGAGTTAAGTTAAATTTTTTAGTAAGGATAAGAAGAATAGATAGTTGCAGACCCCAGAAGAAGCAAAAGACAGGACCCCTACTCAAACCATAGGCGTTGTAGTTGCAAGACATAATGGCTTTTTCACTGTATGCAGGACAAAAGTTTAGATGATTCATTGATTCGATACAAGCCAATAAGTGTTTGTTTGTTTTGTAAGAATATTGAAGGATTTCACCTACTGAGTCATATAGTTGTATTTACCTGAGCTGGTGTTTCATCTGTACCAATTTTAATGATACATTCCATGAAGAAACAATCATAAAACTCGTAATGAAAACCAGGTAACCTCAATTAAGCCATTACTTAATGATTGATTGATACATGAAATCCTCAGCCTCAGGTGATAAAAAATGTGCCTGTTCACTATATAGTGTTTTGTATAGTTCATATATTGAATCCTATGTTGCAGAAATGTATATCAAAAAAATCTAACGCAAGAAAGCTATGGAATCATCAAACTGTGGGACAATAGAAGCTGATCAGTTAAAAACATCATTAACTTCTTGAAGTAGGATATATTCTCTAGTAAACTCCAATTATGTTTGTCTTTTGATGCTATAAACCTCTTATTGGTAAGATATTGTAGTACGTAGTCCATACTAACACGAGGTCTAGAAGTACCAACAAGTCACACGACACCATTAAAGTACCAACAAAAACATTGATGTAGATGCAATCATTGTTACAGTAAGCCAAATGTCAGCATTTTAAGTCCTAAGATTATATGAACGCGTATATCCCGCGTCAAACTTCAAAGTCACGGCAATTATGCTCAATGCAGTCACTGAATCAGCCGCCAATTTTTTATTTTAAGAAATATTGTACAAAAAAGTATATTCCCCCTTCCCTAATTACAAAATTAGTTGGTTAATTCAGTTTATTTTTCAAAATTTACCTGAAATATCAACATTTCCATGAAATTTCATTTGTCTTCACTATATAGAGAGGCAGTAGTGCTTGCCTGCTTGGTATACCCAACTTCTTGCTTTCTCACATTCTCTCTCCTAAAAAACTCTCTTTTTATTGGTAATTCCAATTTTGGGTACAAGAAATTCCATGGATTCTAGAAGATTCATTGGTGATCAACAACTCAATGAACAATCCAAGCCTCCTGAGTAAGTAGTTTCATCTGGGATTTATTTCATTGCAACTGTTAATCATTAATTAATTCTGTGTTTATGAGTTGATTAGCAATTAGCATCCTCTAATGAGCGTATTTATAACTTTTAGGGAATGTTGGTGTAAAGGTGTTACTAATTTAGGGGAAGTGAAATGGGTGCAAGATTTCTTGGCCCACCTTAAGCCTACAATTGGGGAAGAGGTAATTAATTTAGCATTCCTTTTTCTTTTTTTGATGGATTTTTGTAGAATTTTATTGTCATAGATTGTGTGTTATTCTTTTACTCAATCATACTTCTGATTCCAATTATTAAATTTTTCGTAAAAAGGGTTTTCTACGTAGTACCCTGTTGTTTAGAATGATTAGGCTATTAGAGGTAAGATTGTTTACGTATTGGGTAATTGTTATAGGTTGAAAAGGCTTTGATTCGAGTTCTTGGACCGCATCTCCCCTTGTCGCAACAATGTGTCCTGCCTCCTGATTCAAGGTATAGCTTGGTTGTCTGTGAATTTTTGTTATGCTTAGTTGTAGATTTGTAGTTATGGGTTGTGTTTGATTTGCATATATCTTGTAAAATGAGATGTTCATACATTCAAGTATAAATATTTGGAAACATCTAATAAAAGATCATTGACTTCATTGGTTGACTAAAAACAGTGATGAATATCTTTACCCAGAAGAGAGATTATGCTAATTATATCAAAGCATATGATCTTGCCCCTTTTGGTTTGTACTTTGTACTATTATTAATCGCGCCGCCATTTAAAGTAATTGTCTCATATCTTGCATTTAAAGGGAACATCTAATTGGCCTATAAGTAGATCCCTAGCAGTGTTAGTTCTTTATGTAGAAAGGTTTTGTAGTTGTTTGTAACAACCAAATATCAAACCAGGGTTCTTAACTTCTTACTCTTTATAGACCTGACTTTTGGAGTATGGCTTGGTGAAAGAATTTATGGTCATGAACGAATCTAAATTCTTTATGATCCAACTACAACTGTTTTGATAGTTTAACAGTTAACTGTTGACTGTTGTCGCAGCATGTTGCCTCAACAGGATAAGCCATCTGCATCAAGGTGCTTAAAATTGCAATTTAAGGGTGATTTACCTGCTACACTCTTTACCATGACCAAAATAGCAGATCAGGATGTTATGCTTGAAGTGGAGTTGCTTGATAAATCTGACAACAGAGTTGATTATGGCCCTGAATCTTCTCTGAAGATAAAGATTGATGTTCTTGATGGTGACTTTGATGTCGAAGGTAGAAATGATTTGACAGAGGAATACACTAAAAATATCACTCCTCCAAGGAAGGACAAAGGATCGCTGCTGAAGGGAAATTGCGAGATTAAAATGAGCAGAGGAGTTGCTAGTGTCAGTCACATTGCTTTCACTGATAACTCAAAATCAACGAGAAGTGAAAAATATAGACTAGGAGCTAAAATTGTAAAAGGTCTTCCCCCTGGAGTTATGGTAATGGCAGCAGTAAGTGAAGCAATCAGGGTCAAAGAACGCCGCGGAAAAAGTAAGTGTAGTCTTCACTTATATGTAACTTTTAAGAAATGCTTTGCATTTAGCTTTTTTCCATTTCCTTCATTGTTCTTTGTTCAGGTGCTAAATTAAGGAATGCAAAACAAAGCGAGCTTCCAAAATTAAAAACCCCTACCCATCAAAACTCTGATCAAGAGCTCACAAACCTATCAATTATTCAAGAACCACCGCTGCTGCCACCACCAAGTTGGACTTCTAATGTAAGTGGATTTGGGCATACTCTGGATGCAAACAGCCTTTCAATGGGCAGTATATCACCCACAAATGTTTATCATGATGCTGCAGCAGCAAATCAAGCCTGTCAAGGGTATGTAGCACAAGGCGGGTATTTCCAAAATCATGGTAAAAATATGGCTTCATTTGCTTGTTTGAAGAAATATAGTTCTGCGAGTACATTTTTTATACCCGAATATTTTTGGGTTCAATTTTGCATTGCTAAGCTAGTGGTGCATGTGAATGTCTATTTTCCAGGTTCTATGGTTAATGAAGATGACGAGAAAATGGAAGCATTAATACAAACTCATATGGAGATGTTGAGAACGTTAATGGAAGAGACTCCAGTCACCACTCCACTGCAAGAGGGAAGGAGCAATGTTACCAGGAAGCTAATATCCGTATTTTATATGACCAAAGCTGCTACTATGTTCATGATTTCAGTTCAGCAAGATGCAAGTGTCCCTAGAAAGAAGCGAAAGCATCAATGAAACCATTTTTTTTCAGGCTTAATGCACATTACCTCAGTATCTCAGTTGCTTAATATCTTTTTTCTCCTAGCTCATGTGTTTTCTGTTTTGAACTCGAAACTTGTGGCAAGAATCTACAGGCTTAGCTATATAAAGCTCCAATGAGATTGGGCGACATGTTGTATAACGAACTTTGATGGTGTTCATTCTTATTGTATAAATTTTTTAGCTATATAAAGTAGAGCTTTGCTCCTCATCATCGCCTCACTCTCAGTTTTTTATTCTTTCAAAATTTTTCCGCAAAACGCCCATACAACACTTGTATATAAGTATCTCGCAGCACGCAACAGAACTCCAGATTCTCTCTCTGTCTGTCTTTGTAAGGTAGCAGAGGAGGGCAAATCATTTTGCAATGATTTATCAAGTCTTATTCATCTTTTCAATTGAATAATTAGATTAATTTACTCAATTTCAAGTTTTCAACCAAGTTAATTATATTCAGCAATACATTGAATTTTGGAAAATTAAAATTGAGCAAATATGTGAATAAGTTTAAAAATAGCCTTAGTTATTTTAATAGTTAGTAATAATATGAGTGAGTAACAATATCTAATTTTAGCTATAACCTTTCCAATAAATAGCAACATGCTTTTCAAAATTTCAGCTTTTGTTATGTCTTCAACATCCTAATCCGTATTAAATTGTTTTTGTACTACGTAACCAAATATGATGGAAAATACTCTCTTTATGTTTTTTTAAAGTGTTACATGCACTCGTGTTTTTTCAAGTATTATACTTTTATTCTCACTCTCATTTATTATTTTTCAATAAACTATTAACCTCACTATTTTTCTTTTGCAATTTTTTAATACTCTATTAAACTCCTAAAACTATGTACCAGTCAAAGTGTACCACTTAAAAATCACGAAGGGAATAATAATGTTGATAATATTTGTTTTGTAGAAAATACAATAGTAAAAAAATTAATCATTAATTTTAAATTTCATTTTTTTTTACTAAAATACGAAGTATCTTTCTTTCTTCATTAATAAATCTTACATTTCTTTAATTCCCTAATTTGAAAAACCCAGTTTATTTAATTTATCTCAATTTAGACCTATTGGTCTTTGTAACACGATTATACATTAGTCACAACATTGATTTCTTCTAATTTGAAACTTGTATAGGATATTAAGAAGCCACCTTCAATCTAGTTTCATTCAAGGAAAAGGAACAGAGGATAATATTATTATTATAAAGGAAATAGCTCACAATTTTTATCCAACAAAAAAAAATAAAAAATAAAAAAATAAAAAAAATATAAAAGCAATAACATAGAAGTTGGGCTTAAATAAGGCTTGTTTCAGATTAAAATAATAGGACCTTCGGCAGGTCCTTTTCGATGGGAGAAGACTGATCTCGGTCCAAGTGATGACTGGGCCGAGGATTTCCTACACAGCAAACACACGTAAACTAGCCTCGGGGGTGGTGCCGAGTAAGGCCCCTCCGATGCTTAAGTCAGTTCAGTGTATTGAGAGAGAAAACTATGCAAGAGAATTAATTGCTTGAGGCTTGTATTGAATAAATGTGAAGAAATACAATTGAAGGCTTTTATACATTTACTCATTGGATGGACTGGGCCCTGAAGTCAGATGGGTTTATCATGCGGATTGGGCTTATATGACTTGGCATGTTTGAGATAGTTGAACCTTGCTTTTGGGCTTTGTAATTAAAACCTTTGCACCGGCCCAATGAAAGACATTTGGACCAAACAACTTGCCCCCAGACCCGATTCGGTAGATTGACGGGTCGGGTTTTGACTTGCAAATTTGGAGGGAAGTAAATGGTTTTAATTAGCAATTAAATTTGGATTTAGTTAGTTATTGAGGTTGTAACTACTGTTTTTAGAGAGTAATGGTGGAATTTAGAGGGTTTAGTGGGTAATTAAGTGGAGAAGGGTAGTTAGTGGGGTTTTTAGTGGCACGAATTCCTAGAAAATTGTTCCAGAAAAAAGGTACAAATAGCCATTCGCTCCACTCTCTCTCCTCACTTCTTTGCAAACACTTTCTGATTTTCGCAATTTACCCATTGCAAACCGTGTTTCTGTTTTCGAGCACTCTCTGCAATTTCGAACCTTAGACTGAAATTCGCTGCTCCGAACGTGTAGATCAGCAAATTCCGCGTCTGATAGAGGTAATTTTCTCCGAAACTTGTTTGGATTTTCCTGATTTTTAGAGCATTCCCCTTTTCTTTGATTTCTCGATTTCTCGCAAATATGGCTCAAAACCGAGGAAAAAGACCAGTAGTTGCTGAAGAGGAGGAGGAAACTCCTCAATTACTTTCTCGGCGCAATCGGCCACTTGGGCCGATGCCACCTTTTAGCAACAGAATTCTTCGTCCCAGGATGGAAACTAGGACTTCTTCGGGTGAGGATCCCATTGCTGCAGTGCCGTTGACGTTAGTGCCTTTTCGAGGCTCGGAAGAGGCTAGCACCTCTGGCAGCGTCTAGGCGACTGGGCCCCGTGACTTGCCAGCTGGGTCACAGAGCAGGATAACCCCCCAGAACTACACTACAAAAAAACAACTGGATTCCGATGGAATTTTTCCGTCGGAAACATCGGAAAATCCGTCGAAAAACGGCATTCCGACGGAATTGCATCGGAATCAGTCTGTCGCAATACCCTTTGTAGGAAATTCGACGTTTTCCGAGGGAAATTCCGTCGGAAGCCACTTTTCCGAAGGAATCCATTCTGTCAGAGCTCGTTTTGATTTTAAATGAAATTCCGACGGAAATTTTAGTCGGAGTTTGAGAGGTTTCCGACGGAAATTTCCGTCGGAAATTTCCGTCGGAAGAGGTATATTCCGACGGAAATTTCCGTCGGAAAAGTCAATAAAAAAATTTTTTAAAAAAAAAAACGCCTCCACCACCCCCACCACCAGCGTGACACCACCAGCCCCCCTACCACCTTAACCCACCTTAACCCACCTCACCAGACCCACCCACCTACCACCTCACCAGACCCACCCACCAACCGCACCCACCACAACTAACCCCATCTCCACCCACCAACCGTACCCACCCCAAACACCGAAAACCCATGTCCCCCAACCACCACCACCACCGCACCCTTACCTAGACCCACCTAACCCAGACACACCAAACCCTAACCCCTAACCTGAACCCACCAACCATACCCACCAAAAAACCACCCATAACCGCCCAAAAACCACCCACAACCGTCCAAAACCACAACCACAACCCAAGCAACGAAACAATGTGTAAAATAAATTAAAAAAAAAAGAAAAGAAAACAAACCTTTAAATCGAGTATTGCTTTGAATGTCACCTCGAATTTGGTTTAATATGGCCAAATTCGACCATGAAACCTCTAGATTTAGAGGTTTCATGGTCGAATTTGACCAAAAAAACCATGAAACACCGCACCTCTATGCTGCACCACCGTAGAACCACCACATTACTTCGTTGTTGCGAAAACCGCCACTGTAGAGCCACCTTCAAACTAGAGACAAGGAGAAGGGGACGGAAATAACGAGACAAGGAGAAGGGAAAACGAGAAGAGTAAAGAGGAGTTCACAGAGAAACAGAAGAGGAAAAGAGGAAAGAGAACGAAGGAGAAAGAGAATGAAGGAGAAAGAAGGAGAATGAAGAAATGGAGAAAGAGGAACAGAGAAAGAGAAGAGGAGAGGAGAGAGAAAGAGAAGGAGAAAGAAAGAGAACGAAGAAATGGAGAAAGAAAGAAGGAGAAAGAGGAACAGAGAAAGAGAAGAGGAGAGGAGAGAGAAAGAGAAGGAGAAAGGGGAAGGAGAGTGGAGGAAATGAGGGAGTAGGGGTTTGGGCTGTTTTAAGGTTTGGGTTTTGAAGGGTTTTCTTATTTTATTTTATTTTTTAAGATTTCGACTGAAATTCCGTCGGAAATTTCTGACGGAATAATAATCCGTCGGAATATTTGGGATTTTCGAGGGAATATTCCGTCGGAAATTTTCGATGGATTTTATTTCCGTCGGAAATTTAACTTTCCGACGGAATATTCCGTCGGAAGCCTATAGTTCCGAGGGAATTAATTTCCGTCGTAACGTACCTTTTCTGACGAAAATTTCTGACATACCGTAATTTCATCGGAAAGTTCAAATTTTCCGACGGAATTTAGGTTCGTCGGAACGATTCCGTCGGAAAATTGCCTATTTCTAGTAGTGCTATGGGCTGATGATCGCCGCTCCGTATGACTGATGGGTCAATGGTAGCGCTCTCCATTGCTTTGCCGAACAAATTGAAGTATTCTATAGCATAATGGAAGAGGATGGGTATTGGTGCCGAATGCCCACTGCCGAGGACAGACTTCATCGGCCCCCTCCTGGTTACATTGGGGTGTACACCAGGCAGCTGTAGTTTGGGCTGTGGTTTCCTCTGCACTCCTTCATTGTTGAAGTGCTGAATAGGTACAACATCTCGTTGTGCCAGTTAACCCCAGCCAGCATCCGAAGAGTAATGACATTTCTTTGGGTGTGCCTCTTTTATGGATTTGAGCAAAGCATCCATGTGTTCCGAAAATTACACAAGCTGATGCCGAACCAACAATCTGATGAACACTATGGCGCTGGGTGGTGGCAAATTGAGACCTAAAGAGGTTATCTTACCACCTGGCCAAATGATACCTCAGATTAGGACTGGCGAGGCCAGTGGATCTGGATTCGGGCCCTTGCCGAGGAGGGTCACCCGAACTATTTTGGGGGACCGAGGTATCCGAGTATGCCAGATCCTCGGATGACCGCAATTGGGTCGGATGAATTCTCAGCCGAGGAAAAGGAGCTGCTAACCCTTTTCGGCAAAAAGAGAAATCCGGGGGGTACTGGCCGAATGGCCCAAGTGCCAAAAACTTGGCTGTCCTGCTACCATTACATCTTCAAAGAGAAGATGCTTGCTGCTGTCGGCCTCAGCCGAAAGTACCAAGATCGTAAGGAGTTCGGCTGGGGCCAAAGGCTTTTGTTTTTTCTTTCATTTTTTCTTTCTACTTTGATTGACTGCCTTTTTCATGCTGCACGAAGGGAACTGTGGCATTGACTATAACAAGCTCGGAATTAACGCTGCTAGGCGTGTGACGAGGAACGCCACGGCCATCACTGATCCTTCGGCTCGGGCCCCTTCTCTGCGTCCATCAACACTCGAGATAGTCAAAACCGCCGAGTATTCAAGGCAGAAATCTTGGTTTTTGAAGAGGGATCTTTTCTACCTCTTGGGCCCAAAAGAACAAGTAGCTGCTGCTCCTGCTACTGTGAGGGCAGGAAACTTTGCTGAAGTTTCCGAGCAAAGCGCTGAGCCATCAACCTTTATTGCCGAACCTCAAGTGCTCAGTGCAGAAGACGAACAACTGCTGAAGACTTCGATGAGTCTCACCTTTTCTCTTCTTTCTTTTTCTCCTTGCCTTGCTCTGTAAAGCTTTCCTTTGAACTTTTTCAAAAAATTTCTAAGTACTGAACTTCGGCTTGGATTTTTTTTTTTTTTGGATGATACTCATACTGCTCTGTGCCCTCGTCTCTTTTGCTGCAATCTAACGAAGAAAGAGACAAAGGAGAGCGAGCAGAGAAATCATCTTCTACGGACGAGTCTTCCGACGAGGAAATGGCAAGACAGAGAAAAAGGAAGGTCGCCATTAATCCTGGGCAGTTTCAAACTGTCGAGCCTGCTGCAAAGAGACCTCGAATAAATGAAGACCAGGCCGAGGTGGCTAAAGAAAAGACTCCCCCTCCTCCCGAGAAAATTGCTCATGTATGTGACGGTGGTGGTTATTTTCTCTCTCCTCTTGTTCCTCTATTTTAGTGGTGGTTTTTCACGATGGTAAAGGTGTTTTTCAATTAAAGAAGGGGGTGGTGGTGGTGGTGGCATGAACGAGAGCGGTAAAGGGGAGTGTTTGTGGTGAAGTACGTGGTGGTTGTGGTGCGTCGTATGCAGTTGTGGTGGTGATGGGCGTGGGCGGCTGTGGTGGTGAGATGTATGTGTGGCCTGAGTGGAGGGGAAGAGTAGGAGTGTAGGGGTAATTTGGTCTTTCACTTTTTTTTTTCCTATTCTACCTTAAAACTTGTGCTTATTTGCAATAGGTCAAGTAATAAAAATAAAAAACAGAGGAAGTATGAAACTGTGTGCATTTGTTGATTTTTGACTTATACAAGCCTGACTCTACTTTTTTGCTTACTACTCCGTATGTTATGTAGAACTGCTTCAGGGGGTTTTGCCAGAGGTAATAGACCCTACAATTTCATATAATACGTGTTATTATGGCCTAATAATTTGAAACTGACCCTCATGCTCTAAAATATAAATCTTCTCAATACATTGAAGAAAAAAAAATCAAAAAATTACTAATTTTTAAATATTTTAATCCAAGAATTAGTCTAATTTTAGACTAGTTTGTCCCGGGTTATAATCAAAACCAAAATACTCCGTCAAAAATATATTGGTAATTTTTCGTTATAGAGATAGGAATGTTTCTCTTCAGTAGTTTATTTAATAGTCCAAATTGGTTTTTAAACACCCCTACTTGTAACTACTCTTATGACTCCTTATTGTGTTAATTAATGGGCTAACACTTTAAAAGGAATAACTAAAAAAATTCAAGCTTAAAATTAAGATTTAAGCAAATATTACGAGATCATACGTGATTATCGTTTAAACCATTCATCTTTAAAGTCGATGTCATTGGCATTGGAATCTACAAGGATTCTAAATACGACAATTAACAAGGAATGGAGGTACCTATTATACTTTACACCCTCCATTCTTTTTTAATACAACTTTTGATAATTGAATTTTTTTATATGCAACACTTGCTATAAAAATAATACGGAGTATAAACTATTGTATTATCCCGTGGTCTTTAATTCTACCCCACTTGGACTTCTTTCTTTTTAAGAATTCTCTTCTATTGCATTCTTTACTATTTAATTGAACTTTTTTTTTTTCGAGAAAAATTTAATTAAACTTTTCTTTTTTGAGGAAAATTTAATTAAACTATTAGCCAATAATTGTTTTAATAGTCTATATTTTTCATACAAACCTCCAACAAAATTCCTCAAAAAAATAAATATTAAGCCACCAAAAACTCGGCATTAGTCTAAGTGTAGATTTTTTTTTAAAAAAAACAGAGTAAAAATTTAGGAATGATTTTCTTATAAGAGAGAGAAACTTAATCCATACACTTAAAAAAAGAAGGGGGGGGGGGTGGATATAATGTATAACTAAAGATGAACTTAGTGTTGTAATCTGCAATGACAATAAAGAATCGTTAATTGCAGCTGCTAGATTATCATGCTACAAATCCAGCTATTTCCAAAGCTATGGCTCCTCAGTTTGTGCTACAAATAGCAAGGAAATGAATATGATCGTATATAACAATGCAAGTCTAGAGAAATGCTAGAATGATCCAACTCATCCAAGCAACCAAAAGAATGAAAAGTCATAATATGAGTATATGACTACCTTGCTACATTTAGTTCCAACTTCTGAGACCAATTAACATCATCCATAATCAACAGCCTCCTAGCTTATGATCAGAGCCTCAATGCCCCAGAAAACGAAACAGCAAAACATAAAATATAAGCTAGTAGAGCATTCTTTCCTAAAACTCCACATATTTCGTTGAACTACACTCAAGCATACTGAGAAGATTAAAACCCATGTGATACATTAGGTTTGAAAGATTGAACAGAACAAAATCCAAAAAAATACAATAACAAATTATATGATAAACTGAAAGCCATTCAGCTAATGTGCAAAAGCCTAGAAATAGAGTATCTTGATATTCACTTGAAAATGCAAAGAACTGCTCTATAATTTAGCAAGTTCAGTCTTTGAATGATCTACAAATCTCTTAGGACAGAGCTAGCTAGGCATATCAACCAGGTCAAAAAAGTAGATTTGTATCATAAGACTTCACATTAGCTAAAAATCAATCACAGGCTGATTATTACAAGACTGAATAAAAGGTAATTTAAGCACACCATCTCATACAACTCTATTCAATCTATTGATTACTCACCATGATCAGGAGCTAAGGAAACTGCATCTCTTATGCGAATAACTAATATCAGGAATTATAGCCTCAACACTTATAGTTTCACCTTTAGTATGGAAGAAAGCATAACCACGGAAACCGAGGGTTGGGGGGGGGGGGGAATGTGACTAGAAGAGACATGCCAAATGGGACTTCAAACAGTATTAAAAGCTTGATGCAACGATTACTTGAAAAAAAAAATTAAAAAAAAAATTGATACATGATATTGGTAAGTCTCCAAATGCAATACTCCACTAATATTATAGATAACCATAATCATAAGTCAAATTTCAACCTCAGCACTACACAATACAAGTAATATAGTAACATCGTCATATCATATAAAACTATAGATAACCAGAGAAGCAGGATCTAAACATAAACCATAATCTAAAATTATCAAAAGCCAAATACCTTACAATTCATATCTCAAGATACTTTCGAAGCAAAGCCTTGTCTGAATCGCTAACAGCATGATCAGTTATGAAGCTAAGAAATAGAGAAGCCGTGTGAGCATCCGCAACAAACCCTTTAATTCTCATGGTACTGACTATTTCCAATGCCTTGCTGACATCCTTGCCATAAAGATATCCTTTAATAATAGTGTTGTAGGTACACTCATCAGGTGAACACCCGTTGTCCTCCATTTCCTTTACAAGTTTAGTAGCTTCATCAAGCAAACCCTCTTTGCAATATCCTTTTACAATAATATTATAACTGAATACATTGGGCTGTAAGCACTTCGCGGGCAGAGAAGTGAAAATATCCACCGCTTCTCTAAGGCGATTAGCTTCACAAAAACCATCCATTAGGATATTGAATGTAATAATATTAGGGACCATTCCAGTACTCTCCATTTGCTTCATTGTTGTAATTGCCTCGTCAATTTGTCCATTCTTACACATGCCATGAAGCAATGAATTCCAAGTGATTATATTTGGCCTTAGTCCATGAGCTTCCATTTCCTTGAAAAACTGGTGTGCAAGCTTGAGCTGATTGACTTTGCCCAAGGCATCTATAAGAGTGGTGTACGTGATAACATTAGGGGCTAATCCGTTACAATGCATCTCTTGGAGCAGACCAAGAGCTCTGTTAATTCTTTTAGACTTGCAATAGCCATTGATTAAGCTGTTGTAAGTAACTACATGAGGTTTGCAACCATTTTCAACCATCAAATCCATAAGCTTTTCTGCCTCATCCATCTGACCGCATAAACAATATCCATCTAACAGAGCACTGTAATTGACGATATTGGGAACAAATCCTCTCTCAATCATGTGAACAAAAATGTCCCGTGCTTTACCAACCTTGCCTTCTTTACAATACATATCAATCAACATGATGTAGGTGTCAACATCAGGAGTTATGTTGTTCCTCAACATCTCAGTTAGCATCTGTTGGGCCTCTTTCTGTTGTCCCAAAATGAACATACCTCAAATTAAGGTAGTACAGGTGAAAACATTAGGGGAAATTCCATTGACTTTCATCTCCTTGAAAAGGTGGAGAGCCTGAGGTAATAACTGGTCTTTACAGAGACTATCAATGATGGTGTCATAAATGACAACATCAGACATATAATGGCCATAAGACTCCATATTTTCAAGGAGTTTGAGAGCACCGGCATTATCACCGGACCTACAAAGACCTTTGAACATAGAACCATAAGTGACCATATCAGGTTGGAAGCCAAGGTTGACAACTTTATCCAACAATCGAACGGATTTGTCCAATTGATGAGAATGAATGAAACCATTGATGAGGGTATTAAAGGTGACAACATCAGGCTGATAACCAAGCTTAAAGGTAAAAGCGAGAAGAGACAACCCAAAATGAACACTGCCTAAGCGACAGTAGCAATTAGCGAGAATGGTAAGGGAATAATGATCTGGACGAAGACCTAACAAAAGGAGGTGTCTGTAAAGAGAAATGACAGTGGAGAAAGGGGGGTGGGGTTTAATCTTACAAATGGATGATAAAAGCATATTGAAATCGATAATACCAGGAAGTGGGCGAATCAATTTCATATGATCGAAAAGAGAAAGGGGGGTTTCAACATCAGAAAACCCTAATTTGGATTGTTGTCTAACAAATTTAAGGAACAATTTGGGGTCATCAAAATCAAAATTAACATCAGCGTGAAAACATCTGGAAAAAGAAGGAAGATGAAGAAGATTACCTAAAAATGGCGAAGAAGCAGAAGCAAGTGAAAGCAGAGCTTTGTTCCTCATCATCGTCTCACATTCTCACTCTCAGTTCTCACACTGACTCTCGGTTCTCAGACAAGAATACCTGCTACTGCTAGTGTTGCCTCTGCCAAAATTAAAAAGGAATGTAGAAATTTCAATTAGGATGGTAAGTGAATAATCATCTGGACGAACATACAGATTATTCTTTCTACAATTGATATTTAATTTTAGATTTTGTCACCAAATGAGAAGGTAGTTTTTGATTATTTTTTTCAATTTATATTTCATAATTTTATTGTTGATGATGATTTTTTAGATTATTATATTTATTTATGGTTCATTGTTAACGAATTAATCGCTGAAAGAAAATATAAGTTTTTTTTTTTTTTTTTTTTTCGGAGGTTGAAGATGAAGTTCTTTCGGATTGGGATAAATGTTCTTTTATCAGTTTTTTTTTATCCATATTCATTGGAACGAATACGTTCATTGAGTTTAATTAATATGTTCTTTGGGTCTAACCTATATGTTCTTTATAGTCACAAACTATGTTCTTTGGATTTGAACTTTATGTTCTTTAAGTTACAAACTATGTTCATTTAATAGCGTATTTTTTTTCAAAAAAAATATATATCTGATTGTGTATATGTATATTTTTTGAAACCAAGATTGTCATAAAGGTTGATGAAGACGATATATTTTTGGTATTGATGATTGATTTTCCAATAGGTCTAATGAACATTCGCTATGTTGATAAGGAACATGATAATATTATTTAAAGAGCATTATTTATATTTACCCAGCACGTTAAAACAAAATTTAGAGAACATTTCACAATAAGTAATGAACATTGTGTGACAATAAAGGTACATTAAAATTACAATCAAAGAACATGGACATTTTAAAATCATATAATGAACATTATAATAGATACACATGACCAAGATGACTATCATAACAAAATATAAAAATATATAATTGGTTATTTAGAGAATATTTTTTTTAAAATAAGAAAGAGAACATAATAAAAAATATTGGAATTTGAAATTTTGAAAATGAATTTCAAATTTTAAAATTTGAAAATGAAATCTTCATAAAAATAATTTTAGAGAGAGAAATTATTGAAAACTGAATATTTTGAAATGATATATTTTTTTTTTGAAACAGAATATTTTGAAATGATTTGATATTAAATACGTGGTAAAAATCATTAAAATTACTACGTTCTTTATACTTCAATGTTGTGTTCTTTTATAAAGTCGTGATGTTCATTACAAATATAAGTTATGTTCTTTCCGCTTTTTTTTAAACTAGTTTTGATCTGAGTGTACCATGCGCATGGTACACCCGGATGTACAAACCAACGATTATGATAAAAGCGCTGTCATGATTATAAGGACGAAGAAAAGCTTCTCCAACAATAACAGATCGAGACATCATCTGGAATTTTGAAACCATTTGTTTATTTATTTATTTATTTTACAAAGGTAAGAAAAATAAAACATTAGGAATGAAACCCTCCTCATGAGGGGAACCAATTACTCCGTATGTTTTCCTTCTCCAAATGAAAAATTTCTTATTTCTGAAGGTCAAGTCTCAAGTGTGGACTGTGGAGTGGAGTGGAGTTTGAGAGTATCTGGGTTTTTATTCTTGTACTCCTCCGTTGTTTCATACGGAGTACTCCGTAATACAGTAATTGTAACATTGTGTCGTGAACATTATTGTGTGTGGTTTTTTTTTACAACCAATGTACGAAAAAAAAACGTTACATATTATATAAGATGTTTTAAGGTTTATCTTTAAAACGTATTTCTAAATTAGAACTCAGTAGTTATTTATACTACCTTTATATTTTTATTTTTGTAATGATGTGATATCTAGATAAACTTTGTTTGTGAATGGTAAATAGAGAGATTAAATAAAGAGAGAGATAAAAAGAAATATGAAGGAGCAAGTAAAAATACGAAGAAAACATATGTTGCAATTAATTTATACAGTAGTATCAATTTATGGTAAATGTTGCAAATAAAGTAAAACAGAGGTAGTAAAAATATGGGTGCGTTAACAAGTGTATTGAAATAATCAGTAGAAATTAGTATGTCGTGTATGATATGGGACATGGGAAACCTTTTTTTTTTTTTTTTTTTTGGAGGACGCAAGAACATTGATTTTATTAAGGATAGAGCAGGCTTAAATCAGCCATAACAGATTCAGAAATGTCAAGAGGATATTCCTCCAACAAAACTCTAAGATATTCAAAAGTGCTACTAGTTTTGCTAAGCCATGGGCCACAACATTCCCCTCCTTCTAAACCTGGGCACGGGCCGGGGTGGCCCGCGTGCCGCCCGGCACGGCCCGTTCCCTAGCCCGGCACGGCACGCAAATCGAGATTCGTGCCACGAGCCGTGCCACGGACAAGGTTCTGCTATTCCCAGCACGAGCACGGCCAGGGCCCGGCGTGCTGGCCCGGCACGTGGCACGAACACAAGCCCGGCACGCAGGCACGGCCCGCCAGGCACGGCATTCATGCCGGCCCGGCACGGCCCGCGTGCCCAAACAAAAAAAACGGTAATATTACCATTTTATCGCTAGTTTTTGGGCAATTACCTCCACAAAAATTCTATAAATACCCACCTCCATTTCATTCCCAAATCACAAAATCACAATCTCTTCTTCTTATCTCTTAATCTCTTATATTCTCTAAATCTCTTAAATTCTCTTAATAATCCTTATTCTCTTAAATTCTCTAATTATTTTCCTAATATCGGAAAAAATTAAAAAGTTCGTAATCGTAATTAGTGGAGCGTTGAAGCACGGTTGTAAGATCTAAACTAATCTTTAATTTATTATTGTTTTATTGTTATTATTAGAATAATCTTGTTTAATTATTATTGTTGTTAATTGTTATTGTTGTTGTTATAATTGTTGTTATTAATTATTATTATTGTTACAATTATTGTTATTATTTATTTTTGTTGTTATTGTTATTGTTATAGTTGTTGTTATTAATTATTATTATTGTTATTTTTATTGTTAAAATTGTTGTTATTAATTATTATTATTATAGTTAACCACTTTTTATTAAAAAATTAATTGTTAATTATGGCATCGAACAACCCATCATCTAGGTCTAGGGGGAAAGACCGACTTGCCCGTAGTAGTAGTTCTAGGGAACCACCTAATACAACGAGCCCCCAAATTCCGAGTCCAACCAATGACCCCACTTACTTCCCCCTGGGCTATGAGCCATATAATATATCGGGATTTCCACCACCACCACCAAACCAATTTTCACAATCAAACCAATATCAAAATCCACAACAATTCCCTCAATTCGGTCAATTCCCACCTAATTATTTTGGTGATCAACAAAACTATTATTCTAGCCAAAGTAGCCAAGAAAGTACCCAAATTCCCCCCGATTCTACCCCTTCTACTACTACTACTAACCCAAACACACATCATGAATGGTTAACCGAAAGTGAGATGGTACTTTTGAAAAACCGAAAGGGTGAGGTATGGCGTCATTTCGTCCTAAATAAAAACGGCCAAACATATGCAAAATGTAAAACATGTAATGGTGTATTCTCGGCAGTATCCAAATTTGGGACGGGACACTTAACTAGACGCATGAAAGCTTGTGCAAAACCAGCTAGTGATCCAACCCAGCCAAAAATTTACCAATACCATCCATACGGCTTTACTTACAACTATGAGAGGGATAGGGATGAACTAGGAAAAATGATAGTACACGCCGAACAACCTTTTCTTTTCTCGGAAAGTGACCCATTCAACACCTACATTAACAAAGCACTACAACCCCAACATAAAAGAATCTCTAGGAAAACCGTTCGTTTCGCCGTAATGAAAAATTTCCTAGAGTACAAAGTCCGGTTACAAGCCGAATTAAGTAACCTTAACTGTAGAGTATCTTTAACAGCCGATTCTTGGGATAGTGGTTATAAATATCACTATTTATGTGTCACTTGCCATTGGATAGATGATCAATGGATGTTACAAAAAAGAATAATACATTTCAAAATGCTCGAATACCCACACACCGGCATTAACATTGCTCACCATTTAATGGAAGCAATGAACGAATACAACCTTCGAGATAAAATGATGTCAATGACTTTTGACAATGCAACCTCTATAACATACACAGCTAATCTTGTCAAACAAAACTTAACCGATGTACTATTAGACGGTGAAGCTCTTCATACTAGATGTGTTTGCCATGTACTTAACTTATGTGTACAGGATGGAGTTCGGGCAATTGGCCCATACTACAGCAAAATCAGAGATGCTATTATGTCTATTAATAGCTCAGATACCAAGAATGGAAGAGTTTTCTAAAACAACAAAAGATAAGGGTAATAAAAATTAAAATCGATTGCCCAACTAGGTGGAATTCCACCTATGACATGTTAACAAAGGCAATTGAGTACAAGAATCCCTTAACATTATTTTACAACCAAAATTTCCACAAAATGCTTTTTATGATGATGATTGGTATAACTGTGAAAGATATATGCAATTTTTACAGTTATTATATAACATGACGTTTTGTTTTTCTACTGTTGACAATCCTTGTGCTCAAAACTTTCTTTCTAATGCATGCTTACTCGCCCAACTTTTCGCTGATCATCGCAATCAAAGTGATTATGATCAGTATCTTCCAGCAATGAAAACAAAGTGGCGTAAATATAATAGTGAAATTCCTTTGATTTATATTTTTGCATCCATATTAGATCCTAGGCAAAAGTATGAAAACACATTTATGTTAGTTGACATTTATTTTCAATGCATGAATCTTGACGATGATGAAGAAATGTATAAGAGTATTGTGAAGGATCAGTTTTTTGCTTTATATGGAGTCTATGAAGCCAAATATGGCACCGTTCCTCGCTCAGGCCCTTCCCAGCCATCCAAAAACGTAAGTAAGAAGGCCAAACATTTATTTTCACAAGCTACTAACTTGATTTCAAGGTTTTCATGTGATTCATCAATCAGGAGAACGCAAAGCGACGTCTCGGAGTTGCAGATGTACCTGAGTTACGACTTCACCAAAGGCATGGACGACGATGAGATAAACAGCCTCGACCTCCTTGCATGGTGGAAACAACAAACCGGGAAGCATCCAACTTTGGCGGCAATGGCACGAGACATTCTTGCTGTCCAAGTTTCCTCCGTCGCCTCCAAACGAGCTTTCAGCGCATCCGGAAGGGTTTTAGACGATAGAAGAACAAGTCTAAAACCCGAAACACTAGAAATGTGCGTGTGTTTCAAAGATTGGTTGGATGCGGAAAATCGCTCACAAGACCGTTCTTACGACGACAACGACAACAAAGAAGGAACCTCCGCTTCCGACCGTTCAGGTTCGGCTAGTTCCCAATCTATCCAACTAGCCGATGACCTTGAAGGCGAAGACAAAGACGAACACGAGGAAGGAGAAGAAGAATAGACAATTATTGTATATTGTACGATTTTAATCATTATCAAATATCAATTTTATCATTTTCCAATTTTTGTTTAATACCATCATTGTACGATTTTTATCATTGTTATCAATGTACAATTTTCTCAACTCAAGTAATAATAATATAAAGTACGCATTATTCACATCCAAAGTCCAATTTGCCTTTTTTCTCCGTTTTGTTACAATTTGAAAATTCATATTAAAAAAAACAAAATTATAACAATTACTAATACAAAATTATATTTAATAAATCATAAACATTAAATTTTAAAGTAATAGTATAAAGTAAATATATAAATATAAATATTGAATATACAAAATTATAAAACATAAATATTCAACTTATAATTATAAAACTTATAACTTAATAACTTATAAAACTTATAATTATAATTTTATAACTTATATACATTATAATATAAGTTATAATGTTGTCACTTATTAAAAAAAAAAAAAAAAGGCTGGAAACTGCCAGCCCGCCAGGCCGGCACGGCGCGAGCCCGCCAGGCACAAGGGCCGTGCCAGGCCATGGGCTGGCCTGTGAGAATGGCCGGCACAGCACGGCACGACTTCCCGGGCACGGCGGCACGACCGGCACGGCACGCCGGAGCCCGTGGCCCGCCAGGCACGGCCCGGCACGATGCCCAGGTTTACCTCCTTCCCTCTTTACAAAAGAAAAAGAACAAAAAAGGCACTCGTTAGCAAGCTGCAAAATGTCTTGAATAATGCTCCCAAAAACCGTTGGAAGTAGCGTTTTTCTCAGCCAAATACTGATGCACTTTGCTGTTACTAATCTCCAAGCAAATTCTCGCAAAACCAGCTTCCATAGTGATCTTCAAAGCATGCCTCATTGCCATGCCTTCCACAATTTCAAAATCAAGATTATCCCACCTGGAGGTCCCTTGTAACACCTCCTAATCCCACCTGATTGTCTCTTGAATATGGCCGCATCAGAGTTTACTTTGTACACTCCTTAACAAGGAGCAATTCAAGGCGTAGGTAGCCTCAGTTCCTTTGTACTGCTGCAAATAATTTCCCTGGATCGTAATCCCCCACGATGCTAATGGCTTTATGAATAAGATCATCAATTTCCTTCCGTTTGCCATCAAACACCCACCAATTTCTACGCAGCCACATACCCCATAAGATACTCCAGAAAATGTCCCACCAAAGCGGATCCTTATACTTCCCTCGCAAATTGTTGAACCACTCAATCATGTTGCTTCCACCGAAACTCTCCACCTCCAAACGCAAAGGTGAAAGATACCAGACCAGCTTCGAATCCCTGCAGAATACCAACAAGGGAATATTACTTTGAATAACTTTTTAAAGCTAAATTAAATTCACTAGCTAACCTGTCAGACATCTATTAAGAACTCTAACGATTGTCATAGCCTTCACTTTATTACTCAAAATCCGAATTCAAATGTTTCACATTACCAAGCCAAAAAAAGAAAGAAATTAAAAGGTGCTATTTGACACCCACAAGAACAAAAAAAAAAAAAAAAAAAAAAAAAAAAAAAAAACCCAAAAAGGCGGTTCAAATTGACCCATACTACCTTATGTTGGAGCAAGAACAGATGGTATGAACGTATGATCTTTAGGCATACCTATATTAAAATTCTATAATTGTTTGAATAACAAAAAAAAAAGTATATACAACAATGCATCAAACAGTTAAAAATGCTCAAGTGTTTACTATACTAATCTGATTTGATTGGCCTCTTCAAATCTAAAACATTTCAGGAAATAAATAATAGTAATATAAAAAACAAACACCCACCTGTTTTTGTGGATGAGAGGAATCCAAAAAAAAAAAAATCATAATTAAGGGGATCTCTCCTCGCGTTCTTTAACCCCTTAGGTTTTGATTTTGATTTTGCTTTTGCCTGCTGAGAAACCCAACAGTTTTTGTTTCATCCAAGCCTCCTTCTAACCTTGTTAAACATATGTCAGTCTCTGGTAAAGGAGAATAATTTAAGAGCAAAAGGGTAAAAAAAAAAAAAAAAATTGTAATAGGCTCACCAGCTTGAAACAACACCATGTAATAGGCTCCAGCGCCCTCACTTCACAGTTTTCCCCTTCTCATCCCTTGTAAAGAGCAAAAGGGTAAAAAAAAAAAAAAATTGTTAGTCATTCATACTTATTCTATTTTCATATTAATGCAGCAATAGTGCCTATAGATGTAAACCAGACAAAATACTGAGCGTAATGCAGACTGTAGAAAGAGTCCAGAGTATGAGAGTTGTGAGTTTAGAGCATAATGCCAATATTTTCATGCAAGTAATATTTTCATAATGTCTGCATCACTGATAGTTGGATCAGTGAGTAAGCCCACAAATGATGATATAGTGTGATTATCAGCAACGAACCGTTTGATTCTCATTAAGCTGACAAGTTCTAAAGCTCTCCTAACATCCTTGCCATCAAGAAACCCTCTAATAATTGTATTGAAGGTGCCTTCATTTGGAAGGCATCCATTGTCCTCCATATTCTTCAATAATTCATCGGCTTTTGCTAGCAACCCTTCTTTACAATACCCTTTTATCATTATGTTGTAAGCACACACATCATGCAGCCCTTTAGTTGTGAGAAAGGAGAAAATATCCACCGCTTCTCTAAGGCGATTAGCTTCACAAAAACCATCCATTAGGATATTGTATGTAAAAATATCATGGACCATTCCAGTAGTCTCCATTTCCTTCACTGTTGCAACTGCCTTATCTATTTGTGCATTCCTACACATGCCGTCAAGGAATGAATTCCAAGTTATTATATCTGGTTTCAGTCCATGAGCTTCCATATCCTCGAAAAACTGGTGTGCAAGCTTGAGTTGATTGTCTTTGCACAAGGCATCTATAAGAGTGCTGTACATGATAACATCAGGGCTTAATCCGTTAAAATGCATCTCTTGGACCAAACCAAGAGCTTTGTCAATCTTTTTAGCCTTGCAATAGCCATTGATTAAGCTGTTGTAAGTAACTACATCAGGTTTGCAACCATTTTCAACCATCAAATTTATAAGCTTTTCTGCCTCATCCATCTCACCACGTAAACAATATCCATCTAACAGAGCATTGTAAGTGATGATATTGGGAATCTGACCTTGACTTATCATGGATTCAAATATGGCCCGTGCTTCAATAACCATTCCTCCCTTACAATAGCCATTGATTAAGATGCTGAAAGTAAAAACATCATGTTTGCAACCATCTTCTACCATCAAATCCATGAGCTTTTCTGCCTCATTCATCTCACCATGTAAACAATATCCGTCTAACAAAGTATTGTAAGTGATGATATCGGGAACAAATCCTCTCTCAGTCATGTGAACAAAAATGTCCCGTGCTTCACCAACCTTGCCTTCTTTACAATACATGTCAATCAATGTGTTGTAGGTGTCAACATCAGGAGTTATGTTGTTCCTCAACATCTCAGTCACCATTCCTTGAGCCTCTTTCTGTTGTCCCAAAGTTAACATACCTCGAATTAAGGTATTATAGGTGACAACATTAGGGGATATTCCCTTGACTTTCATCTCCTTGAAAAGGAGGAGAGACTGAGGTAATAATTGGTCTTTACAGAGACTATCAATGATGGTGTTATAAATGACAACATTAGGCATACAATGGCCATAAGACTCCATATGTCTGAGGAGTTTGAGAGCACCGGCATTATCACCAGACCTACAGAGACCTTTGAACATAGAACCATAGGTGACCATATCAGGTTGGAAGCCAAGCTTGACAATTTTATCCAACAATGGAACGGCTTTCTGAAATTGATTAGAGTGAATGAAGCCATTGATGAGAGTAGTAAAGGTGACAATATCAGGCTGAAAACCAAGCTTAATAATGTTGGCGAGAACAGAAAACCCCAAATCAACAAAGTCCAAAAGACAGTAGCAATTAGCGAGAATGTTAAGAGAATAAATATCAGGACGGAGAGCAGACAAAAGGATCATTGGAGTTATCGTGTTATTAGTCTAGGATTTATCTTTTTAACCATAGGTATTCTTTCAGGAGCAGTATGGGCCAATGAGGCATGGGGATCATATTGGAATTGGGACCCAAAGGAAACTTGGGCATTTATTACTTGGACCATATTTGCAATTTATTTACATATTCGAACAAATAAAAATTTTCGAGGTGCAAATTCTGCAATTGTGGCTTTTATAGGCTTTCTTATAATTTGGATATGCTATTTTGGGGTTAATCTATTAGGAATAGGGCTACATAGTTATGGCTCATTTACATTAACGCTTAATTAAATGGAAGAAAGGGCCTTATGAATACAGATTATAGTACAAGTCATAAGCAAGTTTCTTAGAAACAGGTGAGAACCATTTAAATCATGATTTAAATGGTTCTCACAAACATCAAAAATGACTGATTAGAATTCCAATTTTGTCTTCCTTCGTCTTATGTAAAGAAGACTGCTTTTTTCATTTCATTAAATGAAAGGAAATCTATCTATAAAAATAATTGGATAAAATAGCTTCTACTTTTTCAACTGATAGTGAGAGAACGAAATCCAAGGAGGTGCCTGTAGAGAGAAATGACAGTGGAGAATGGGGGGTGGGGTTTAATCTTACACATGGCTGAAAAAAGCATATTGAAATCAATCATACCAGGAATTGGGCGCATCGATTTCATACGGTGAAAGAGGGAAAGGGGGATTTCAACATTAGTAAACCCTAATTTGGATTGTTGTCTAACAAATTTCAGAAATAATTTGGGGTCATCAAAATCAGAATCAAAATCTTGAGTAGCGTAATTGGTGTAATTTCGGGAAGGAAACAGTAAAGAAAGGTGAAAAGAGGGCAAAAGGGGAAGAGTGAAATCGAAAAAGGGAAAAGTAGTAGAGAAATGGAGAAGCTTACTTGAGGATCTGCCATGAAAATGAAGAGGACAAAGCTTGATTAAAGTGGCGCCATGAAAACAAGGACGAAGAAAAGCTTCTCCAACATTAACAGATATAGACCTGATCATGTTCATGTATACTCTGTAATTCTGGAAACAATTATGAAGAAGAAAAGCTTCTTTAGTCCTTACGAAGGTTAAGTGTGGATTACCGGAGTGTGTTGGAGTAAGCTTTCAGCGTTTTATACCATGGTTTTTTTAAAAAAAAAAAATTAATGTGGGACAGCGTTTTACATGTTAACTTTTTTTTTTTGAAATTTCGTAATTTCTGATTTTTAAAATTTAGAAAAAAAATTAAACACATAAAATGCTGTCCCAGGCAGCGGTTTATGTACTTAATGTTGGGAAAAAAATTGTACATAAAACGCTGTCCTAAACAGCGTTTTTTCTGCTTGACTGCAGCAGCCAACAGCCTCCTCACTCCAAATTCAGCCCCCAACCCACCACCCCTAGCCCTCATTCAGCCACCACCCTTCAACACCACCCCCACCACCAACCCTAACCTCAACCACCATCCCCACCGCCATTCACGATCCCCGACAATCTCTCCACCACCTCCCGCCACTTTCGCCCACCCTTAGCCACTTCAAACCACTCCAACCACCCCTAACATCACTACAACCACCATGAACCACCACATTAACCACGATCGTCCATCGCTTTTACCTCGTTTCTCATTATGGAGCCCAAATGTTTTGAGTTTGATATATATCGGCCTAGAATGATCTATTTTGACTGACATAAATCCGATTTGGACAAATAAGGAAATTAAACTTCAAACCACACACAGATTCATTCAAAAAACATTTATTATATTAATAATGTAAGTGTTATATACAACAGACTAGGAAATCCGATTACAACAAATAAATCATATAATACTATCCTGACTCATTTATCGGGGTAACAGTTCTCTATCCTATCTGTCGTCCCTCTGTCTAACACGACCCCGCCTGTAATGAGTAATGGTGGTAAATGGGTCTGGGGGAGGTGGCAGAGTCTACTGGCTGGACGATGGGTTCTCCAAAGTAGGGGTGGGCACAGAACTGTGGATGATGTAATCCTCTGCGACTCTGGGTGACGTAGGAACACCTCCACCGCTACTCTGGCCGAACTTGAACTGTGAATGGACGGAGTGGCCTCCATGACTGTCTCGCGGTTGGATGAGATAACCGTGACCATATCTCTGCAAGGTAGCCACGCCCATATCTCGCACCCGCTCGACCTGGGCTCTGGTGGGTCCGTCTACAAAAGCGTCTAATAGTGCATCAACCACTGCCACCATATCCACCGCCTACAATAATCATCGATCAGTCAGTTGTATATAGAAATTTTAAAATTGATGAAAATAAGTAAATTAAATAAACTCACATATCCGCTAATGACGTCAAAGGCTGGATGGTAATGTGAAGATGGTGGCGTGTAGCTGGGGTTGAAACACCGTGTAATCCGCCTGTATCAAGCCATGTATGGATCGTGAGGATCCATAACGCCCTGGATCGGATCAACGGCGATGACGAACCTCAATCGCCGCTGCCATAGGTCAATGTAACGCCCATGCTCCAGTGACCAATTTGTCTCCCCCTTTCCCCGACAGTCAATGTCGTGCAAGCGGATAGTAGTGTCACACTGCTGGGGGACAAGCTGGCGTCGTCGGGACCTGGATGAACCCCGAGAACCCGAGCTACCAAACCACGGGGATTAACTAACGCGAGTCCTGTCACCGCAGTCCCGTGTATAGGAAGGCGCGTGAGTATCGCCACGTCCCGCAACGTAACGGTCGCCTCCTCAACAGGTAGATGGAAGGAGTGCGTCTCCTGTCTCCATCTCTCCGTGAGCGCAGTGACAAGCGCTCGATCGATCTCTCTGAACGCCATCCGATGAATACCCCCAAAGCTAGCCAACTCGACGTACTGAATAACGCGTGGATCGACAACCCAGTCACCCATAACCCTGGTAATGTAGTACCTGCAAACCAACATCCTCGCTGTATCAACCTGTTAAATAATCGTACGACCGTAAATAATATTAGATACTATATCAATTTAACATGCATACAAGTACATGAACTGACAGATGATATATTAATGACCGATCCATATGTCAACGCTCCGATGTTTGTCCTGTAGTGTCAGGACAGAAGGGTCAACAAGTCCGGGTGTCCTATCTTGTCCGTCCACACTTGTAGCAACCAACAGTGTTCCTTTATACTTCCCGTACTCTCATCGATACAGACAACAGGCATACAATGTCTATAACCATCGATACAAGGACCGAAGGCCCAAAACACTTGTTCAAACACTTCCATGTTGCTGTAGTAAAAACCATCCACCAGAGCTTGCATGAAGTGCGGAAGTCTGCCGTAAGAACTCTCCCAATCCCCAAATATTTCAGCTATAGCTTTCTCCTTGGCATACCATGCTCTTCGATACGGAACTTTGAAATTAAATTGCTTAGAGATGAGATCCTGTATGAATTCAACTTTCAAGGACGGATCTTTCTTGCAAATTTCTTCTTGCACCGCAGATGAAGGACATTCTCATTCGAGGTCACTTTGGTGTAGAATTGATTCCTCTGTATAGAATACATCTTCACCATTTCTTGAAGCATTTTCTTACTTTCAAAAAACAAGCCCTTCTCAAATTCTCCCCCGGGAACAAACGATGTATGGCTACCCGATTCGACCCAATATTGATCAACTTCATAGTTCTCGTTGATTTGACTGAACCAAGGTATGGGAGTTCTAACCATGGCCTCACCAACTTCCATGTGTGCAGGTTCAACATCCATGTTCTCAACTCCATCTTCCTCCTCTCCGCTCTCGGCCTCATCATTTGTTTCTGCATACACATCATACACAGACAATTCGTTATTCACAATATTTTCAAGATTTTCAAGATGATTTAGCATAGGATGAGACGGTTATGCTTGAACATCATCTTGCATAGGTGAATAACTATGGAATTGCATCGATGAAGGTATGACGATGTTTGATGTCGAAGGACCAGGCTGGCCGAACATTGTCACAGATGCCCCCCCATGTATAGGTGAAGCTATATGAGAACTAAACGGCATGTGAAATTGATCATCGTGCAGCATTCTACTGAAAGATCCTATCCCATATTCATTTGATGGAATGTCGTGGGAGGGCATTTGCAAGGATTCTGTGTTGTAACCGGAAATATATGTAGCTTGTTGTTCTGGTCGAGTACTTTGTTAGGTACATATAGGCACCATTTCTACATATATCTCAGTGGGAACACCCTTCATCGCAACGACGCTCCTTAAAGATTTCAAATGTTTATCCGTAGAAACAGGTAACACTTGAACCCCATTGACAGTCTCAAACCTCATTTCAATGTTTAGTTGAACATTCATTGGGTTTGAACCAATACTACTATGAACCTCGTTCATCAAATCATTGAAAATCATGTTTGGTTCAAGTGTTAGTGGTTCCATATAGACCTGATCAAGTATGGCCCGGCCCGTCAGCCCGGCCTGGCCCGGAATTTGCCCGGGTTTGGGCAGAATTTTTGATCAGGTCCGAAAACAGGCCAGAAAAATTTCAGGACGGGTTTGGGCAGCAGGTCTGACCCGCGGGATGGCCCGGCCTAGAAAGATAGCCCTAATTCTGACATGGCAAAAAGATAGCCCTCCCAAATTTTTTCATTTCTTTCATTCACATAGCCGTCACTTTCCCAATCCCGTATCTTTCTCTCCCCTGTTCTCTTCCCCTTCTTCTCTTTCTCTCCCCTCTTCTCTTTCCCCCTCCTCTTCGTTCCCCTCTTTCTTCTAGATCTGCTAGCCCTTCTTTCCCCTCTTCTTCTCTCCTCTTCTTTCCCATCTTTCTCACACCACCACCGCCATCAACAACAACCGACATCAACAGCAACACCGTCACCAACGCCGCCATCAACACCGCCAACATCTCGTCACTCCCTCCCTCTTCTTACTCTCCTTCTCAAGTTTCGAATTGTAACTGTGGATCTCCATCACTCCATCAATGCTTTTTTTTTCGAATTAAATGATAATCAGATAATTGCAAATGGATATTTATCAGGTAATTACAATAATAAATTGTTTTTTTTTTCAAAATTCGAATTATTCATGGTTTAATATGGTATTAATGTATTCATCTATTTGGGTTTTTTTGTTACTATTATTTTTTTAATTTTCGGTTAGATATATCTAGTATTCTGTTTATGTTGATGTTAAATTTTGAATTTTAGTGCAAATTTCGAATTTTTATGCACTAACAAACTTTAAATTACAAAAAATAATTAAAATTGAAGACTTTAGACAAGCAGCCCGAAATGGCCCGGTACGCCCGACTGGGACGGGTTTGGGCAGCAACATTCTGGCCCGAATCCTGGCCAGCCCGGCCCAACAATTTGGGCAGAAAAAATCAGCAGCCCGGCCCAACGTTTGATCAGGTCTAGTTCCATATTTCCACCACTATATTATACTCGATATTTGGTCCATCAAACAAAATTTTACCTCCCCACCGGCATGATAAAACTACATTTTGTGCAACCATATTCTACATAATAACCAAAACACATTTTACTTAAAGGCACTAAATCATCATAATTAAACAACAATGTAGACATACTTTTCAAATTACAACTTAGAAGCACTAAATCACCATAATTAAACAACAATGTAGACATACTTTCCAAATTACAACAACTTAGAAGCACTAAATCACCATGATTAAACAATAATGTAGACATACTTTTCAAATTACAACAACTTAGAAGCACTAGATCACCATTATAAACAACAATGTAGTTATAACAATTACTCAAAAACTAAAAATTATCAACCATTATCAACATTATCAACAATTATCAGTACTAACAATTCAACATTATCAACACTAACAATTCAACATTATCAACATTATAACCACAATTCACAAAAAATATCAACCATTATCAAACTAACCTAGATTTTAAAAACCAAAAAGAGAGAGGGGGAAAGTACCAAATTCGACAAGAAGTGAGGCAAGCAGCGGCGTCAAGGGTTGTCGGGGCTGTCGTCGGCGGGCAGTCGGCGGAGGGGGACGGCGATCTGGGTGGCTGTCAAAAGGAAAGGGGGGTTACGTTGAGTAAGAGAGAGATTGAGTGAGAGGATTGAAGTAAGTGAATTTGAGTGAGAAAGAGAGAAGCTCGCCCTGATTTGAAACTGTATCAGCCCTAGAAACGCTGACTGAGGCAGCGTTTCATTAAAAAATCAAATACACTAAAAACGCTGCCTCAGTCAGCGTTATATGTGTTTAAATTTTATTTTATTTTTTTTAAATTTTAAAAATCAGAAATTACGAAATTTTAAAAAAATTAAGTCAACATGTAAAACGCTATCCCACACAGCGTTTTACAGATTGAATTTTGTTTTTTAAAAAAAAAAGCAGGGTATAAAACACTGTCGGAGACAGTGTTTTACCCTGGAAGCTTAGTCTGATAAATAGTTTGACCACGAGTCTATTTTAAAAACCTGTTATGTAATTAAGCTTAGTTTGGTCAATTATCCAAATATTTTGGCCTTTAGAAAATTGCACTGTTGCATTCTAAGAATGCAAGTCACTCCATCTCCCCGGCCCCCATGTGATGTGGGTTCAATTCCTCATAGCCCCCTTTCCTATGATAGGTTAAGGGCCCCTCCCCCTAGTTTACCATATAAAAAAATAATAATAAAATAAAATAAATAAAAATAAATTAAAGATGCATTCTATTCTCTTGAGAAAAATAAGCAAGGTTGATCAAGTGTAAACAGCTAATCAGACTTTCTTTTTTTGAAGGGCGTAGGGCTAATCAGGTTTAATCCTATCTAATAAATTAGTTTACAGTACATAATATTAAGATTTTATAATATTATGACGTGTTGACAAGTGTGTACATTTAGTACTCCCTCCGCCCGCTATTATCTGCACCAAAGGACAGTTTTGCGGACTCCTAGGCAAAACTTTTTAAGCAAAATTAATGAAAAGTAAGAGGAGAGAGAAGGGATAGTTAAACCAAATTAAAATAAAACACACAATTAAACATTGGAGAACAACCACCCCACGAACCACCGCACCACCCACGAACCACCAACACCCAACCCACGAACCACCGCACCACCCCACGAACCACCGAAACCACAACCCACCATCGCACAAACCAAACCACCGAAACCGCCACCCCACAAACCCCCAACACCCAACCCCACTTACACAACCCCCACGAAACCACCGAAACCACCACCAAAACCCACCACCCCACAAACCAAACCACGGAAACCGCCACCCCACGAACCCCCAACACCCACCCCACTTACGCAACCCCCACGAAACCACCGAAACCACCACCAAAACCCACCACCCCACAAACCAAACCACTGATTTCCAGATCTGGAATCGAAATCCACCACACCAAAACCCACGAGTTTAGCAACAACAGTAGCGACGGAAAGGGGTAGGGGATGGTCGGAGAATTGCGCGGTGGTGCTGGGTGCTCTGGGCTCATCTGGGCTGGTGGTAGGGGCGACGAAGGTGGTGCTGGTGCTCTGGGCTCGTCTGGGCTGGTGGTATGGGCGACGAAGGTGGTGATGGTGCTCTGGGTTCGTGGTGGTAGGGGCGGCGAAGGTGGCTGTGGTAAGGTGGTAATTAGTTGGTAATTGAGTGTAATTAAAAGAATGTAAACAAAGTTAAAAAAAAAATATAAGTAAGGGTAAGGTGGTCAATTTGCTATTAAAAATTTACTAAAAGAGGAAATAAAAAAAATTGTTGCAGATAATAGAGAGCATCCATTTTTAGTAAATGTTGCTGATAATACGGGCGGAGGGAGTATGTCTTAGATAATATTATGGGACAAAAGTGCTCAAACAATTGCATGTCGAAACCTTGACAACCGACCTTAAAAGTTTCAAATAACCAGCAAAAAAATAAGACAGAAGTTTTTCATCTAAAACATAAATAAATGAGATAGAAGCAAATCCTATAAATTGTTTGAATGACCCAAAAAAAAGTAAAAATTAAATAAACAATGTATCAAACGAGAAGCTCATTAGTTTATTATTTTCATCTGCTTTGAATAGGCTCTTCAAATCAAAGCATTTCAACAACATAAACAATGGTATTAAAGACAGCACCCACATGTTTGTTTGAGTGTAAGGAGGGATCCAAAAAGAACACATAATTAAGAGGCTATCAAATTGCTATTTACAAAATCTATAGATTGTTTGCTCAAGTTCTAAACTAAGTATGCAGAAAACTGAAATTACGCTTCGTTATATATATTCCCATTTTCGAATCACAAAACAAAGACCCCTAGGACCATATATACCATCAACTTGAAGCTATGTACACGATCAAGATTGACAGCCTTTTTGAAATCCCTTAACAAAGAGAGTGATCACAATGAGGGTATCTTCATTAAAAATACTGATGATACCATCTCAATTCCATCTCTTCGCGTTCTTTAACCCCTTAGATTTTGCTTTAGCTTTTGCCTGCTGAAAAGCCAACATTTTCTGTTTCTTCCGAGCCTCCTTCTCAGCCTGTTAAACGGATGTCAGTCTCTGGTAAAGGAAAATAATTTAAGACATACTATGTTAATCACCAGCTTAAAACTACCTTGGACATCTTTGATTTTGCTTTTACTTTGGAATTCTTCTCTTCAAGCTCTGCCTCACGATCCAATTCTCTTTGTCTTGCATCGAGATTCTTCTCTAAATAATACTGCATATGCCATCAAATATATTCTTAGAAGCCTTACAAATCTCTGAAATAGTTAGTTCTACAACATCGACATTTAAAACACCATGTAAAAGGCTCCAGTGCCCTCAATTTCACAGTTTCCCCTTCTCATTCCTTCGTATGGGCAAAAGGATTAAAATTTTGGTTAGCCAGCCGTTCATACTTTCTCTATTTTCATATGCATGCAGCTGTAGTCTATAGATGTACACCAGACAGCAGTACTAAGCGTAACGCACAATATTGTGAGAGAGTCCAGGGGTCATGAGTTTAGAGAATAATGCCAATATTTTCATGCAAAATGTTTACACAACAAGATTGAACAATAAACAACCAGCAAATACATTTAACACAGCAGAAATTGGCACTAAGCCAAAAGGCCAAGTGTATCGAACCCTAACAGTGTCCACATTTCAAATGTTGGTATAGCACTATAACATAGTGCATTTGTTATTTAACAGGTAGAAAAATTCAAAAAAAACAATTTGCAGAGACCAATTGGTATATCGTTTCTTTTGTCTTTATGAGTTTAGTATCTAAGGTAAAAGTACGAGTACCCAGTATATAATCTTAGAAAAGGAAAGCAAATTCCATAGGTAATTCACCAGTCAAACCGATCATATAGATCTGCCTTGGCTAAAATGAGCCTAGGTACATTTACCAAAATAAAAGAATTGAACAACACAAAATTAACCAAAATTGAAGCCAACTAAAAAGAACCAGAATCATACAAGGTGAAGGAAGACTTACATTGTAGTCCCCAACATAATCTTGTAGATATCCATCCTTCACCTCAATCACTCTGTTAACTATTTGACGAACAAAATACCGATCATGGGAAACTGTAATGACAGTGCCTTCATATTCTTGTATAGCTTCCTGGAAAGCAATAAAACTAAGAATTAATAACTGCTTATACAAAGAATACTACTATTATAAGAGTTTTAAACATGAAAAAGATTGCTAACCTCAAGCATCTCCTTCGTAGGTATATCTAAGTGATTGGTAGGTTCATCGAGAACCAGTAAAGTTGACTTTTTCACCATGAATTTACAGAACGCCAAGCGAGCCTGGAGAAGCAGAAAATGATGTGGTAAGCCTTCCAGAAACATTGGAAGAGATTGAGTAAAACACTCAGGCAGAGCCGAGGACAAAACATTTATTATTTTGACAATACTACCTTCTCTCCACCACTCAGAAGGGAGACCTTCCTATCAAGCATATCAGACTTAAAATTTAGACGCCCTAAAAGACCTTTTATTTCATCGAGTTCCTTATCCTCTGCAACTTCATCCACTGTCTGCAGCACTGTTTTATTCAAATCCAGTGCTTCAGCCTGGCAACAAGTTAAGCCAATCTCAGCTTAGCTAACACATCATGAAACATATCTTTCATAGTGCTAAAAGGACTAAAACCTAAATGCACAAGAGAGGAATTCTTAAACTAGGTCCTGTCAGTGGTAAAAATACCTGATTCTGCTCAAAATAATTAGGGATGACATTGTGCTCCCCTAATATAACTTCACCAGCAGTAGGTTTCTCCAAACCCATAATTAATTTTAACAAAGTGCTTTTCCCACAACCATTGGGACCAATTATAGCAATTTTTTCCCCTCGCTGAATTGTAAGATTTGCGTTGCGAAATAATACCTGAAATGTGCATGTGTATTAGGAACTAGGAATCTGATAGTTCAATCATGAGGCGAGAATACCTTTTTCCCTATCCTCCCTAACCCAGTAAAAAAAAAAAAAAAACTTTTGAGCTACAAATAGCGCATAAGAGGGTAGGGAGTTTTCTCACATTATCGCCATAACCAAATTGCAGGTTATTTATTGTCAAGACCAACTTCCCGCTCCTTCGCTCGGGTTCAGGAAATACAATCTTCATTTGCTTCCTTATGAAAGGCTTCTCAACTTGATCCTCATCTTGAAGCTTTTCTAATTTCTGTTACAATAGAATATAGCAGATACATCATGAATCAAGCATTTTGGAATGAAAATTGCAGCATCTATAAATCTAAGCATGTAACTGCATGAAGAGTATTTGTAGGAAGCTAAGCATACAGCATTTGACTTGTAACAACGTAGAAACAAATGCCACAAGGACTTAAGAAAGCTTTGTATTGTCAATTCAGGTTATTCCCATAAAAGTGAAAAGGTATACACTCAACAGTTGCAGAATCAGATTCAACCTTCAGACACCAAGCCAGTAAGAACATACATAAATGAAACTTGTGCAGCAGCATCATAATATGCATTTACACAGACCAAGATACTCAACAAGTAGGAATTGGCTTTAAGGATTCCACCGTGTTCACCATGAGGTTTAAAATTTTAGACTCAATGAACAAGCATTTTTCAAATATCAGCCATGTAAGCAATTTTCATGGTATTACAGTCAAATGGTGAGACGAATGACTTTGCATTCCACTTCATTAGATATAAGATTTTAAAAATTGGCAATGGATTCAAAGCCTCAAACTGCAGAATGATCCATTAGTACCATCAAAACTGATGATATATAGAATCACAATAACAATTTAATATGGTTAGTTGGTTACACAATTCTTAAATTCTCTGCTTTTGACCAATTGAACATCAAAGTTCCCCAATTCACAAAAACTTAGAAAGTATAACAAAATATTATATATTTACATTGTACCTTCTCTGCAGTAGATCCTCTCCCAGCACTTACGCCAGCACCAACTCGGTTAATTATGTCCCTTGTTTGCTCAATTTCCTTCTGCTGCTTCTCCCATGCAGCAAACTGAGCTTCAATCCAAGCTGCCTTTGAAATAACATAGTCAGAATAGTTTCCTATAAATGTCCTAGAAACACCCATTTCTGTTTCCACAATTTTGGTACAAAGCTGGTCAAGGAAAGCTCTATCATGAGATATGATAATCATCGGCACGTCCAACTGGTTAAGATATCTCTCAAACCACTCAATGGTGTCAAGATCAAGGTGATTAGTAGGCTCATCCAATAGCAACAAATCTGGATCCTGCAATGATTCAAACATAAAGCTATAAGAAATCACCTTTACACCATGAATAAGAAGAAATGGTTTTTTTTTTCCTTTTTGTTATAATCATATCAAGGTAACTACCAAATGCTAGAAGTATAATACAAAAAAAATTTCCTCCAATAAGATGCTTTAATAATAAGCATAATTTGGGCCGATGTCTATAATTTTCATGCATTAATTCCAGAACCTATGCATATCACATACTTATTCCCACCAACAACAGAAGAAACTTCTTTCTAATTCCATTACATGATCTTGTTTAACAATAATGTATCTATCTTAAAACAAACAAACATTATAATAAAGTAAACAAATACTTATATGTTTATAAACTATGCATCCAACAATAGTAAGATTACAATTTGTCAGCATAATCTCAACAACTTTAAAATTAACATATAGAAATTAACAAACCTGAAGCAAAATCTTCCCAAGTGACATTCTCATCTGCCATCCACCACTAAAAGAAGCCACTAACCTATCCGAATCCTCGGGCGAAAACCCCAGGTCAGGCATCAACTTATTGATCTTAGAATTCACCTGATCTAAGTCTACAGCCTGTGCCCTATTCTGCAATAAATCAAGCTCATCCAACAACCTTCCCATCAATTCCAAATCATCAACAGACCCCTCAATTGCCTTTTGCACCTTCTCAATCTTCTCTGCAACCTCCATCTCCTCCTTAAACGCGCTCATAAACTCCTCCTTCACAGTCTTACTCATCGAAACCTCGAATTCTTGACTCAAAAATGAAATCTTCATATTATTCTTAGCCTTAATCACATTCCCACCATCAGGTTCTTCCAACCCAGCAATAATCCTCAATTGGGTAGTTTTTCCTGCCCCATTTACCCCAACCAACCCTACTTTCTCCCCTTTCTTCACTTCCCAACTCACATTTTTCAGCACTGTAACACCTTTATAACTCTTACTAATGTTCTCTAACCTAACCCCAGATGAAACACTTGAAGCCCCAGAATTTGATTGTCTATTATTTCCCCTTTTTCTATCAAATTCATCAGTAGAATCTTTACTAAAAAGGGCTTCAATTTCATCCCTGTTCTGCGTATTTGTGTCCGTTGATTCAACAGCTAGGGCAGATAATTTTGACGAAATTTGAGAGAGCTTAAGCCTAGGGTTTGACTGTGAACTGGGTTTTGAAGTTTTCAGAGAATTGTTGCTAAAGTTTGAAGCTTTAATGGTGGCAAATGGTGAAGGAAGCTGTAAAATGGAGGATTTGCGAGCATCTAATAAGGTTGAAGATGAACCAGTAAGAAAAGATGAACGGTGGTGAAGCTTAGTAGTGAAATCCATTGTAAAGGAGAGAGAAAAAGGATGAATTTTGAGATAAAATTCTGGGTTTTCGAAATTCTCTCTCTTTCTCAATGGAATTACAGAGGATAATTTAGCCCATCCAAAGAAGAAGAAGATTGAGTGAACAAGCAAATTTTAGCAAGCTTTTTGTTTTTTTTTTTTCTAATAAAACAAATTATCAAGTTATGAGAAAATCAGAGATAACGTATATTGGCAGCATTTGGGTTCTCTGTTTTGTGGCACACAAAATGCTCCACGAATGCCCCAAATCGAATTAGAGCCGCAACTTTGCTTTGTTGCCACGTGTTTGCCAAAGGATCTATTGTAGGGGATTTCTTAATTTTAATTATTATTGCAAGAAAAAAAAATTGTCTTTATAAGATAAAATAAGAGACCATTGGGATAGTTGGAGTATAAAAAATTGTAAAAAAAAAATAGTGGGATTAATAATTTATTATAAAGTAATAAATGTGAGGGGAAAGAAATAATAACAAAAATAAGTAGTGGGTTCGGATGGGGACCATGAAAGAGAAAGATATAATATTAAAATGAAGTTTTTGCCAAAAAAAAAAGATGTGTAACTTTTATTAAAACACTGACGGAGTAACAACGGGTAACGTTTTTTTTTGTTGTTTAGAGAGCTTCAAGGGTGAATAATGAAAATCGATCCCAAAATTCCCTGAAATCAGAAAGTAAAGGGCGAATGATGAGAATCGATCTCAAAATCCCCTGAAATCAGAAGAAGCTCTAATCGCTTGAATTATCCCTCACTCTCATAAGAACTTCTAATGTGATTGTGGTATGTTTGGCAAATATAATTGTTGTGCCTCTAATAAATTTAATGAAAAGATATCTTGAGAATCATTTGAGAGTCGATACGAGGAGTGTCTTTTTTTTACAGGATACAAGGAGTTTTGGAAAACGAACCACAATATACATACTTTATTTGTAAACTGGGCGTGCCAATTTGTAAACCATAAAAATTTAAACCTGTAATATACAAATAAAGAGGTAGAAAAATATATGGGAACAATTATTTCATTGATAATTTAATTTGTGGGTTACAAACTTACAACTCTTGTAGATCTCTTGATTTCTCTCTCCAAAGGTCTAGGGTTTTGATATTTGTTTGTAGTACGGGGCCTTGTCGGCTTATTCCATAATATGGACCTAAAATGTTTGGTAGTAGGGAGGAGATGGGGTCTTTTTGACTTATTCCATCTGAGCCTCCCTTAAACCCTATAAACAACCCTCTTTATATAGAGTGTCGTAGAGTAGTTAATAAGATATCTATCAAATATTCTATGAGATCTTAAAGATAATATTTTATATTTATTGATATTATCTCCTAATTTACATATATTTAACACCTAAATATTAACAAAATTTCGGTGTCAACAAATGCCCCCTCGAGACCTGTTGTGGAGATTTGACATCGGATGCAACTTAGTCTCGAAATTTTCTTGTAGAATTTGAAACCAAATTTAGCATGTCTCCATTAAATCTACGGATTTTGAAATTTGGAGAGCGGAGATGAAGAGCGAAAATTGTCCCACTGGGCGTGCCAATTTGTAAACCGTAAAAATTTAAACCTGCAATATACAAATTAAGAGGTAGAAAAATTGTACGGAAACAATTATTTCATTGATAATTTGTCAATCTCGTAGATCTCTTGATTCCTCCCTCCAAAGGGTTAGGGTTTTGATATTTGTTTGTAGTAGGGGACCTTGTCGGCTTATTCCATACTATGGACCTATAATGTTTGGTAGTAGGGAGGAGATGGACTCTTTTTGGCTTATTCCATCTGAGCCTCCCTTAAACCTTAAAAACAACCCTTTTTATATAGAATGTCGTAGACTATTAAACAAGATAGCTATCAAATATTCTACAAGATCTTGAAGATAATATTTTATATTTTTTGATATTATCTCCTAATTTAAATATATTTAACACCTAAATATTAACAAAATTTCGATGTCGAACAGTCACTAAGTGAGCTAAAGTATTTCCGACCGTTTTACATGTGAAAAGAAAGACTCAAAAGACCATAATTCTAATAATTATAGTCAGATCACCCAGATTATATTGGCTCACTACTAACTATTAAAAATAGGGCAGCAAACGACCTATTTGAGTCAAGTTTTGATCTACTACTATATTGAGCTAACCTCAACTCAAACAAACTTTTGAAATTGCTTGGTTACATTTTTTTTTTTTTTTTGTTGAACGGGAAGTAATAATATCTTAAATAATAGTCATACGACATCTACAATAATATAGATATGTAAACCACAGATTTAGAGAAAATACCATAACTTTTACAATCAAATTCATAACTAATTTGCATATTTGGCATGCATAGCTCATACCCCATCGCTTCAAGCTTGACGCGAGCAATGATTTTCGATGTTTTTGCATCTTTCCAAATAGAGACCTTCGCAATCAGCGCTAATGCTTTGATCAAAAAATTGATGACAAACCCCAGATCCATAGGAATCAAATCACCTTCCCGATTATTATAAAAACCCTAAAAATAAAATTCCCATCCATGGATGAGAATCAAAATCCCAAAGAATTGGGAAAAACCCAGAAAATTGGAACAGACTATCACAAATGGAGAGAACAAAACAAATCAAAGCAAAAAAAACTAAATAGAATTAAAGAAAAAAGGTCGAAAATAGACAATTTTGAAAGAAATTAGACTATTTCTGACCTAAACGGCCAAGAAAACTAAAACCCTAGAAGAAAGAGGTGAGAAATTGCTGGGTTACATAGGTGAGCTTAGGAACATGCTTATTTGCTTTATGAGTTTGAGCTTTGGGCTTTTATTTAGGCTTGATTTAATCAATGAAGAAAGAGAAGAAAAACAAAGGAATCCAAAGTTAACTCTTGAAAGATTAGTCAACGTATTAGATTACGGTGAGAGTTTTTCCAACCAGAAAGCCATACAAAAAAAGGTATATTGCCTTTTTTTAATTTATATTTTATTTTTTATTTGCAAGGTTGTATATAGAAAAGATTAACTAATTAGGAGTAGCTAGTTTCTACAATAATTTTCCTTTTTAAAAATGACAGTTCTATGAAATTAGTGATCAATTTTGATTTTATTTTGATCAAATTTTAGAACTTTCAAATACTTTGTGTTGCTTTAAATTCAAGTTGAGTAATCCTATTAGTATTTCCCCTAATATAATATTAATTTGAAATTCGATGACAAATATGATGTAATAGTCATTCTTTATTAAGGTCATGTTCACTTTATCTTACAAAAAAATTATTAAGTAAAAATAATTTCATTTCAGTACAAATAATATAAGTTCAGTCACTACTAGAAAACAGCTAATCAACGACGGAAATTATTCGTCGGAATATCCTGAAATTCCGTCGGAACGCACCGTCGTATTACATTTTGTTTTCGCTTTATTCCGTTGGAACGGTCAATTCCGACGGACTTTTGTCATCGAAAAAGGTATTCTGGCCACCGGAAAGTCCGTCGGAAAATTCCGACTGTATACAAGTCCGTCGGAATCGGAAAATTCCGACGGAAATTCCATCGAAAACTGCTGTAAAAAAATAATAAAAAAACACCTCCCATCACCCCCACCAGCCACCCTAAACTAAATCCACCCACCCAGACGACCCACCCAGCACACCCACCCAGACCACCCCTGCCACCACCACACCCACGTACTTCACCCACCCCACCTAACCCCAAACCACCCCCGGCCAGACCACCCCCACCCACCACCACACCCACAAACCGAACCCCCCCCCCCCACCTAACCTTAACCAAACCGAACACCTTAACTCAGCAGGACCAACAAAGCACCGATTTCAACACCCCCACCTAACCCTAACCAAACCACCAGCCACCACCAGCCACCACCACCCCACCCAACCAAAACCCTAACCCTCCCGGAAAAACGAAAAAAAAATACCAACAAAACAATTATAATTCAAAATTCACCGAATTCGTACCAAAAAAGAAAAAATACAAACACAAAAACATACCTTAAAACTTGAATTGAGTTCGAGTTTGGTTTACTAAGGCCAAATTTGACCATGAAAAGTCTAGATCTACACTTTTCAATTTGACCAAAAAAACCATTAATTTACCGTAGACAAAGGAGATGGGGAGAGGAAGGAGAAAAGGGGCGAGGAAGGAGAAAGGGCGAGGAAGGAGGAGGAGGAGAGAGAAAGAAGAGAAAGAAGAGGAGAGAGAAAGCGAAAATATGAAGGAAGAGGCGGAGGAATGAGGGGAGAAGGAGGGTTTTTTTTTATATATAATATATTCCGACGGAATATTCCGTCGGAAAGTTCCGCCGAAATATTCCGTCAGAAAGTTCTCATGGATATTTTTACTGTCAAAAATATCCTACGGATTTTTAAAATTCGTCGAAAATATCTGAATTTTTCGACGGAAATACATGTCCGTCGCACTGTCCGAGGAAATCGGCCCATTTCTAGTAGTGAGTTTAGTAAAAATAATTTCAATTTGGTAAAAATAAGTTCAGTTTAGTAAAATTCAGTATCTGTAAGGAAAAATTATAATAGAAAATCAGTAAAAATAATTTCAGTTCAGCAAAAATAATTTCAATTCGGTAAAATTAATTTAAGTTCAGTAAAATAATTTAAGTTCAACAAAAATAATTTCACTTCAACAAAAATGATATTAGTTTAGCAAAAATAAGGTGAAGTGAACGGGACCTTATTTCAAATTTCATGTCCCCCTATTATTAGGCTTGCTTGCATTAACAAAATAAACTTTTCGTTAATTGTCCATCTTTACTTGATAACTATTTTGTAATTTATTACCACATTCGTTTCTTATTATTTGCAACTAAATTTTTCTTTTATGACTCACATATTTGTTGCAAATAATATTAAATGGGGGTAGTATATTTCTTTATTAGAGGATAGATGGATCAAATGCATCAAAAAGTTTAGAGTGAAAAACCTCTCCTCTCGGCGTGCCACTTTAGTTGTCATGTAAGCCAACTTAAAAGGAAAACTTTTACAATCACTCACACACATAATGAAAAAGAGCAAGTCTTGTATGTGGCTATCCACACGGTGTGGCCACATTAATTAATAAGAATAATCCTTATTTATATATATGAGTAACATAACCTATTTATTCATAAGAGTAACCTGATCATTTGTCCATTAATGCAACTCAAATTCATTATATGAGTAATATCAACTAATTTAGAAATAAGTAACCCCATTTGTTCATTTGAGTAATTCTTATTTTTTTGTTATAAAAATTGAAAGAATGATTCTACTTCTATAAGAAAGTAACCCTTTTTTTCATTTAAGTAACCCACATACGTCAAGATAACCCGATTTGCTCATCATCGTAATCCTCTATTACTTAATTAATTGCCTTATTGTGAAGTGGCCACACCATGTGGCTAGCCACATATAAGACTTTGTGAATGAGGAGAAGAAAAAAGAAAATGTCCAGTCATAATAATCATATAAATTTAATTATAATTGAAACTTCCATAAATATTCAACCTATAAGGCAAAAAATTATTCCATTCTATTAATTAATACAATAATGAATAAAGTATACTTAGTAAAATAAACAAAAATAAAAAAATTAAAAAAAAAAAGGAAAAAAGAAGAAATTTACCAAGTTCAAACATTCATTAGTCGATGTTCCACTCTAATAATCACATTGAAACCTCGTGCATTAGCACGAAACACACTCTAGTTGGAGTATTTATTTATTACTATCATTTTTATTAGTTGACATGTTTTGACTCTATTACTATTTACATACTCCCCTTTAACCGTATTTTGTGTTTTATACGTAATAAAAAATATAGTCATGTGAGATCTTGTTAGATTCGTCACAATATATATTTTCAAAATATCAACTTTTCATAATTTTTGTTTATCAGTAATTAAAGATATTAATGGTTGAATTTATACATTGGTGAACGTGACTAAAAAAACGTGTCAACTAAAAAAACGGAGAAGTATTATTTATTTTTTTAATAAAGGACGGAGTATTTATTAATCAAAATTAAAGTTGCAAAATATATGGCATAGTTGGATATTAGTTTAGGCCTGTGGTCTGCTAAACTATGGGCCATATCAGTGGGCCTTGTTATAGCATGTTACGGTTATTCTGGTTTTTTTCAAAATTACAGTTGAACTGCAATTGGTATTTGGTAAAACAAATCTGTAAAAGGTATTTCTCAGTAATATCACTTATTTCCAAAGGACAAATCTGTCATTGCCCCTTAATCAATGAATGATGACGCGTAGATAACGTCACAAAAAAGCTATAAATGATGAAAAAGTAAAAAAAAGAATCATTTAATTAGTTTTATTTAAATTATTTTAAAACTAATTTTTAGATATAAAGACTACTCCGTACTACGGAGTCCTTTGTATTAATTTGTATTACGTTCAAAATGTGTTTTAATCCCCGTCACAAAAAAAAAAAAAAAAAACAAATTTAATAAAGTGTTTTAAGCATTTGATTTTCAATTATCTAAAAATATTTGACTTGTAATTGAGTTCGCATACCCTTTATTTTCCTACTAGTTTATATTTCGTGTGATGTACGGTTTTAAATAAGGAATAATTGATTTTAATAATCCCACCTTTAAACGGTTTGCTGCTAATAATTCCACTTTTTGATTAATATCTAATAATCCCACCTTTGAGGGGTATTAACTTCTTATGGTCCCTTATGACCGATAACTTGTTGTTTGGGTAAGTTTTTTTTTTTTTTTTTTTTTTTTTTTTTTTTAACTTCCTTGGCCACCAGGAGGTAAGAAAAAAAAATAATTTTTATTTTTTTTTTAATTTTTTTTAAACGAAGGAAGAAGGAAAGGGGAAAAAAAATTAATTTTTGAATTTTTTTTTTAAAAAAAATATAAAAAAATATTTCGACGAATCACAAAGTGACACGTGGCATGTTAACCCATTATACCGGTAAACAGGTTAGGGACCATTAGAAGAGAATGCTCCCTAAAGGTGGGATTATTAGATAATAATCAAAAGGCCGGTTGGATTATTAGCAGCGAACCGGCCAAAGGTGGGATTATTAGAATCAATTTTGCCTTTAAACAAAATACAGTGTAAGATTGTTTAAAATATGGAGAAAGAGAGTTTTTGCTATGTAATTTTTTTGTATACATGGTAAGTAATTTCTTCTATAAGCATATTACTTATAAAATTTAAAAAAAAAATAAAAAGTCATAATGAACACTTTTAAACATTAAAATATTAATATACTTGTAAAAAAAAAGGACTCGGTAGGGATAAAGGATAAAGTATATGAAAGGTTTATTAGATAAAAAAAATAAAAAATAAAAAAAACTAATGATATCATCGTAGCAAATTGTCGGGAAAAAAATTTAATAAGAGTGACATGTGTATAATTTGAAAAAGGGATGATGTCAGCAACATTTTGTTTTGGTACGGAGTATTAGTTAATAGATTCATAAATGTACTCATTAAAACTTATTTGAATTAATTGTTAAAAAAAATACTTTTTTTTTTTTTTTTTTGACGAGAAGTACTCCTTTCATTTTGGATTAATTGCAACATCAAACTTGAATTGATAAATAGTTTAAGAAAAAACATAGGGAGATAACCAAATTGAGGACTTTATAATATAAAGTATAATTAGTGGGTGTATATTTAGTTGGCAGCAAAAAATAATGTCACATATAAAAGTAGTGAAAATAGCCTTATTCAAAAAAAAAAAAAAAAAAAAAAGTGAAAATATAATTAATGGAAGATAGAAATAATGTAATAAGGCCCTTACTAAATAAGAAAAAAAAATGCAATTAATCATAACGAAGGAAAAGAAGTGTTACAATTATATGAAATGATGGAAGTAGTGGTAAATATGGTGCATATAATTATATCTAATTACACCATTCCCTTGTCTCCAAAAGATTGTTCCTTTGCTGTTTTTGTAGGACAAACTCTGTAAACTTTGATAATCAACTTTAATTTATCAAATTATAATAAATAATATAATCATATGTGATCTAGCTTGTTTGATTTGTTTTAATGTAATCATTTAAAATATTAACGTTTTTTATATATCTTGACACATACAAAAATGATGAAATATAACAATATGTTAAAAGGAGGGTGTATAACATGAGGTTACCTAAAATCATCATGTTAGTGACACGAGAGAACTCACTTTACAACAATATTTCGACAGACACGGGAGAACTCATCGTTCAAACAACATTTCGATTGACACATAAAATAAAAAAGATACTTAACAATCTTTTTATAAAAGGAGGTGTATAACACGAGATCTTCCTAACTTATCATCTCAACATCATTTTATTGGCACGAGAGTTTTCATTGGATTAACATCATTTCAATTGACACGTACAAAAATAAAGATATATAACAATCTTCTAAGAGAAGGGTGTATAACACGAGATTTACCTAAAACATCATTTCATCGACATGAGAAAACTCATGTTACAACATCATTCTGATTGACACATTGACATAACTTACTTTTACAACGTCATCTGATTGACATGTTGAGAAAACTTACTTTTACAACGTCACTCTAATTGACATGCCAAAAAAACTCACTTTTATAACGTCACTCTAATTGACAAGCCGAGAAAGCTTACTTTTACAACGTCACTCTGATTGACATGCCGAAAAAACTCACTTTTACAACGCCACTCTAATTGACATGATGAAAAAACTCATTTTTACAACGCCGTTTGGATTGTCACAAGATAGCTCATGGTTTCACAAAAAGAGAAACAACTAACTCTTACAACATCATTCCGATTAACATGAGAAACTTATTGATTTACAAAAAACTCACTTTTACAACGTCATTCTGATTGACATGCCAAATAAACTCACTTTTACAACGCCATTTGGATTGACACAAAAAAAGCTCATGGTTTCACAAGAATTGAAACAACTGACTTTTACAACATCATTCCGATTGATACGAGAAACTCATGACTTTACAAAAAGTGAAACAACCCACTGTTTAATAATCTCATTCCTATTGAAATGAAAAAATTCATTGTTTTACAAAAAGAGATACAAATCTCAATAATAAAGTCTTCCGATTTACACGAAAATACTCATTATTACAAGAAGAGAAACACAATACTCGTATGAGAATTAGTCTACTACAAAAGGACAAGTTTGGAGACAAAAGACCAAAGTTGATCAAGAAGTTGGATTAACTCAACTCAATCTAGTTGCATGCATTAACATTCGTTTTTACATGTTTACCGACCGAACCAAACAAAAACTAAGGAAAAAAACTGCCGTATAAAACTAACGCCGAACATTTTTCCCATAATTTTACCAAAAAAATAAAAAATGAAAAATTTCATTTGGAGGGTCTTTCTTAGCTTTTGGTTCGTTGCTTTCTATCTCCTCTCAGCAGGTACTCAATTTCTCTCTCTTCAATTTCAAACCTTAATTTTCTTTCTTTTCCCTCTTGTAATATCAAAATTAAATTGGGGATTTTTTTTAATAATTTTTTTGGTATCTTAATTTGTATTTTCATACAATTTTTCTTGCATAAATGCTATATTGTGCTGAATTTTTATTTTTATTTTTTATAATTTTTTTTCATGGATTGGTGTTTTGTTTTTTTTTTTTTTTTTTTTTAATGGGGAATTGGTTGAATCTCTCTATTTTGGTAAATTGAATTGGAATAAATTTTTGATGGGTTATTTTTTAATTTAGGTTTGGCGATAAAAAGGAAGCAGATTTGTTTATGTTCTTAATTATTTGATGCTTATTTTGTGGATCAACTGGATTATTGATTTTGTTATAATTTAGATTCGAGTATTTACTTTTAATTTTGATTGATGAAGAATTGGAGATGGTGTAATAAACTTTTAATATTTTTAATAAATTGGATGAATTGGGGTGTGATGGAATTACCTTATGAATGAAGTTAATGATTCAGCTTTAGTGATCTAGGGTTTTCATGTTATGTATGTGCTTAATTTCAGAATCAGAACATTTCGGTTTCGTGTCGCGGTGTTAGAGGGTAGAGAACTAGAGATCAATCTTTGAAGCTTAATTGGGAATCAGCAAGGAGAGTGATGATTTTCCAAATCAGCTGACCATTTTATTAATTGGGTTTAAAAACAATTTATTGAAGATCTGTTTTAGGCTGGAAATGAGGGATTAGTCTTGTATCTACCAAATTTGTTTGTAGTATTATGATTTTAATATTTATTTAGCTAACTTATTGGGTGAAAAATTAATATCATCAATCCATAATCGGTTAATTTGCCATTATCACTTCTTGTATGGTATATCTGCTGCTAATACTAAGAAATTATCTGCATGATCTTTTCTTGGTAGGAATTCCCATGTGATCCTCCAGAAATTTGATTGTACCGAGGTTGAGAGAGATTTGGTGTATACCGACTTATAATTGCTTTGATATATTCTGATTGCATCTTAAGCATTTCTCATCAAAACTACATTGAGTATTTTCCTCATTGAAATTGGGCATCTTTCTTCATCTCCAATAATCAACAGATGAGGAGGGGAGGGAGGATTGGCTCAAGGTGCAGTGGTACTGGTAACCGACATGTCCGTGTGAAAAGTATGGAATCTGAGGATTCTGATGAGGACTACGTGGCTGAAGTTGATGAAATAGATGATCAATCTGATGAGTTAGACTCCTTAGTTGGAGACGCTTCTGAGGAAGAGAGTTGCTTTGAGCCGGAGGTGGAAGCGGAGGAGGAGGAGGATGAAGAGGAAGAGAAAAATGAGGGAGGGTGGAGAAGAGTGGTAAAGCCAAGGACTAAGAAGGGATCTGCAAGGCATAGGAAAAATGGTATAAAAAGACCAAACAAGAGGAAGAGAGTTGTTAAATCTGACGATGAAGAAGATAATGATTATGACGATGAGGAGTTTACACCAGAGGAGGAATATTTGGAGGATGAGGAAGAGGATGAGGACTTTTTGATGCAGAAGACGAACACCAGGAAAAGAGGGAGGGCCACATCCAAAACAAGAACTTCTGTGAAAAGCCGAAAAAAAAAGAAATACAAAGCCTGTGAGGAAACCTCGTACAAAGAAACGTACAAAGACTAGAAGTTTAAGGAGGAGGACAAAATCTGATGGTGATGAGGAATTTACTGAGAAGGGTCCTACTCTGAGAGGTAGGACCCTGAGGAAACCTGTGCGTGGAAAGAATAGGGTGACAAATGGAACAGATTCTGATTACTGTTCTGATTCATCCGGTTACGAGTTCACTATATCTGAGGAAGAACGAGAACAAATCAGAGAAGCTAACAGGATTTGTGGAAGCCTGGCTCCGAACCTGAGGAGTTCAAGGAGAGTCCAAGAAGATGAAGTTTTTCATGAACCAAAAAAAACTTCTGCCAGGAAGGGCAAAGAGAAAGCAGAATTTAAAAAGATTGATGTCGGTAGGCCTGTTTGTGGTATATGTTTAACAGAAGAAGGAAAGAATACTGTCCGTGGGACATTAAACTGTTGTAGCCACCATTTCTGTTTTGCTTGCATTTTCGAGTGGTCAAAAGTGGAAACACGTTGCCCACTGTGCAAACAGAGGTTTGTCTCAATTAGTAAGCCTGGGAGATGTGGTAAAGCATTTGATCTAAGGGATACGGTGATATCAGTTCCAGAGCGTGATCAGGTACTGTTTCCAAACATTGACCCTTAAATCTATCCAACATCTTTCTTCTTGTGGCACCATGCATACGTGCCTAGCAATTGCTTTATTTTATGTTATGCTTTTCATGTTTTATTGAAATAGCTCAGGCAATTTTATTGCATTCAGGTCTATCAACCATCTGAAGAGGAGCTTCGAGACTTTCTGAATCCCTATGAAAATGTCATTTGCACGGAATGCGATCAGGGTGGGGATGATGCCCTTATGCTACTTTGTGATCTATGTGATTCACCAGCGCACACATACTGTGTTGGTCTCGGGCGGGAAGTTCCTGAAGGCAATTGGTATTGTGATGGTTGCAAACCAGCTGCCCTTGGGTCCTCACATTCTCAAACTCAGGATCTCATTCCTGATCAGAGGACAAATACTGGTGTTTCTGATGGAGCAGCTACGTACGAGAACATGGCAGAAATAGACCTTAACGTGACAATTACAGAAACGCCAGTTAGTCAAGGAAATGGATTCCTTTCTTCTCCAAGATTTTCAGGTGGAAATTTTCAGGCACCTTCTCCTGCCTCTGGGATGGGAGTATCGACTGTATCAGGAAGACGACTGATTCACCGTCAAATCCGAAATATCCTTACCAATAGATTGAGTCAAGTACCCCCTGGGACTGATATAGGTGCTCTTGGCAATCTAATTGGCCGGGGGGTTAATTCAACACAGCAACAAAGTAGAACAACAGATGTAGGGCCCTCTTATCAATCTCCATATGTAGATAGATTGCAGGAAAGACTTACTAATAGTGTACAAAATAGGGAACCATTTCCTGGAAGGCTGGGCCACATGGTAAGACAGATGGGTCAGCCCTCAACCTCTGCGAATGGCACAGATCATGGCCAAGTACATTGGAGCGAGCTAGACAGCTTGAATTTGGGTGAAGGTCAGAGTCTGATGTCAGCTGGTGAACAACTTCACCCTTTTAATGGTAGAACAAGCATTGGGCCTGAAATTGGTGCCCCTCCCTCACACAACAGGTATGAGGAACATGCAACTTTAGTGAAACAACAAGTACATTCAATGGTGAGGAGCCAGCTGAAGAGCTTGTCTCAAGACATGAACTTAGGTGAGTTCATTTTATGTTCTTTGCATTCGCTCCACATCCTAACATAGAATGGACTTATGATTGTTTCTTGAACCATGCATATACCTACTTTTGACTAAGCACTTCATATTTTCCAAATCACTAAGTTGCATGGACTTGCCTAGAAGTTTAAACATGTGTTGTTGAATTGTTAATCTAAGTTGAAGTGTCCAAAAGTCATACACAATTATATTGATGATACATACATTGATAGGCAGAGTTTATGAATTCATATAATGTGGCCCAGGTGCAGTGAAGAGTTGTCTCTAAGGATTATGCACCTAGATTTTCAAGTTGAATTAATTTAGTCATTTATGGTGCATTGAGAGGCTACTTTATGTTACACGCAATCTGCAGAATGCCACCAATTTGCTTTCAAAGACAAAGGTATAAAAGAAAACGAAAGTGAATGATCCTAATGCTATGAGTCTGTTGCTCAAATTTTGCATTGTGCATTCAGAGTTGGTTTCTGCCATCAGGACTCTAAATCTTGTCTGGTGCAACTCTTGTCCCATGATAGACATTTTATTGCTTGATTCTGAATTTTTAAGTCAACTTTTTTTGCATGCAGGTAATGATGATTATGTAGAAATTTCGAGGAGATCTGCACACACCATTATGGCGGCATGTGGGCTAGAACCTCGAAGGCATGACACATATGAAGCACAACCTCCAATTTGTGTCCACCTTGTAAGCAGGTTGGCCAATGTAGAGATAAGTCCTATCAATGGTTGTTGCTTGAATTGTTTTGAGGGTTTCGTGAAAGATGTTGTGAAGAGGATCATGGACATACTACTGCAACCTCATTGGTTTGGTTTCAGACATTGATCATTAGATACTAAGAACTTTTTTGAAGAACATATTCTTACTCCGGCCAATGTTTTTCTTTTTAGTGTAGGATGCTCATTTTCTTGTCTATGTTTGTAGGAACAATTGTGACTGATTACATCAAGAATTTTCCTACTGCTGTGGACACTCTCATATGGGAAGGGTCCAGAAGCACCATTCCTGTTTTCCCTAACTGTTCATAACTAACTTGAACTATTATGGCTTCAGTTTGTCGTCTGTTTTCTTAGCATCTTAGGTGGCAAGGATAAAGGCAATGTTGCTTCAGGCTTTAGTTCTATATTGCAGAATTTGCTGCATTTCTTCATGTAAGCCCTATTTTAGTGAATCAAACTTGTCCGCTAGTAATTAGTAATGAATGAACAAAGCACTTCATCTTCTCAAAACTTTATTTTTTTCTTTTTAGTTGCGGCTTTTTCAGACAGGATCTATTTGAGTTGCCTAAAAAACCCTTCTTCTTTGGATTGCTCAAATGTTTTCCCTTGGCTTTAGTAATAGCTAGCACTGGTAGCTTTGGAGCATTTTTATCTCTTAAAATTTCTCTATGATTGGGAATGACAATTATACAGAGATCCAATTCAATTCGATCATTTCACATCAACTTACAGATTATATTATTTTCTCAACGTCTGTTGGATCCTTACGTTTCTGTGAATTCTTTTGTGGGCAAGGTCAATTCTAAAGCCGTAATGCATTAGGATCAAAAGTTCAAAACGAGGAGGCCATAGCAAAATCCTTTTTATTTGTATGTACTGATCTCTTGCTCTCGTCTGAAAGAATTTAATACTTCCTCCGTTTCTTTTAAGTTGACACGTTTCTTTAGTCACGTTTGTCAATGTATATCTTCAATCACCGATAATCAAAAATTATAAAAAGTTGATATTTTGAAAATATATATCGTGACAAATCTAACAAGATTCCACATGATCATATTTTTCAGAACGTATAAAGCATAAAACAGCCAAAGAGAAGTGTGTGAATAGTGCTAAAGTCAAAACGTGTCAATTAAAAAAAATGGAGGTAGTAGTATATACCAAAACGAAAAATCAATTCATGGTCTTTTCAAAGTTATTGAAAAACCATACAAGTTCAACAAGCCATAAACCTCATTCCCATCTAAAAACCAACCCATTGATGTTTTTTGACAAAAAGATACTTACGATTACTTATGTGAAACGCTAAACATCGCCCGCAATTTACCATATAAAGCCCACAAATATGATATGGTTTGACCATTATGCCCATTTTCTAAAATTGAAATAATCTCGGTGTAAAAAATGTGGAGCCGTACTGGCTCGCCGGGGGAGACCGGAGGGTAGGCCGGAGATGCGGGGGACGCCGGAGGTACGTCGTCATCGACGGAAAACGAGGTAAGTCACCGTTAAAATTCACGGTTTACCGTCGGAGTGGCTCCGGCGCCTAGGATGGACGCCCAAACCGTAGCCTGGACGTCCAAGCCAGACGCCAGAACCACCAGAGTGGCGTCCAGCCCAGACGCCCAGACCACCAGACTGGCGTCCTGGCCAGGCGCCACTCCACTGGGTGAGGCGGCCCTGCCAGGCGCCAGTCCACTGGCTGTGGCAGCCCTGGCAGACGCCACCCTTATAAATTAATTTTTTTTTCTTTTTTGATTTTGTTGTTGTTTTTTATTTAATTTTTTTTTAAAAAAAAAATCGAAAATGATTTTTTAAAAAAATTCGAAATGGGTTTTTTTTAAATTAAATTTGAAAATTCGAAATAGGTTTTTTTAAAATTAAATTTGAAAATTCGAAATGGTATATTTTTAAATTTAGTTTGAAAATTCGAATTGGGTTTTTATAAAAATTAAGTTTGATTATATATAATTATGATTTTTTTTGTGTTAATTCTGTGTAAATATAGAAATTAAATGTATTATCCGTTAAATGTATTTATTGTAATATATAATTGCTGCAGGAATATGGTGGAGACGGAAATGATTACAGTGGGATATTTGGACATGATGGTCCATTCGAAGAAGCTCAACAGGCGATTGATTGGGCAAAACAGGTTGCAATTGCAGCTGGATTTTGCTTGGTAGTAGTAACTCATAAATCTCAACGGGATGGTAGAATGGATCGCATTTTGAGATGTGACCGTTATCGCAAAAGAGAAGAAAGAGATTTTCGTACAGCCACTCGGTTTGATACAAAGCGGAAAGGTTGTGGGTGTGAGTTCAGAGTAAAGGTTCGACAACTACGGAGTCGTGACGGTTGGGAAGTGATTGGTTACTCTAAATGGGGGTATCACAACCATGAGATGATAGTATATGAAGAGGGTCATCGACAACTGAGCGGCTTAAGTCCTGCTGCGAAACTAGTTGTGAAAGAAATGAGTGATGCTCAAGTGAAGCCTGCTAAAATATTAGCATCTGTGTTAGAGAAATTTCCAGAAGACCATCCAAACCGAAGACACATCTACAACGTCAGACAGCAACTCAGGTTTGAACGGTCAGAGGGAAGGAACCCTATACAACAGCTGCTACACCAGGCACAATCACGTGGTTACCTGTTCTGGTTTGATTCTGATGAAGATACAGCGGAGGTGACTCATCTTTTCCTTGTGCATCCTGATTGTGCTGATATGATCAAGTCTTGGCCATTTGTGATTTTGATCGACTCAACGTATAAGACAAACAAGTACAAGTTCCCACTGGTTGAGATGGTTGGGATGGCTCCAACGAACCAGAACTTTCTGATTGGTCATGCAATCATCAAGGATGAGACGGCTCCAAGTTATTATTGGGTGTTGGAGAAGCTGAGAAACTACATCGGGCCTAATGTTCATCCAGCAGCCATCGTCAGCGACTGTGAGGGAGGTCTCTTTACCCCCATAGCAGAGCTGTTTCCCGAATCGAACCACTTATTGTGCACATGGCACATCAACAACTGCGTGAAAGTGAAAGCCTACAACCTTTTCAAGAAGAATTTGGAAATGGCAGAAAGATTGGTGAATGGTAAGTGGCGGAAGATCCTACAGGCTACCACGAATGGAACACCCTAGCTGCATTTTAGTTTTTCATGTTTACATTCTTTATTTGTAATCTTATTTGTACGTTGCTCTTTTAATGAGAACATTAATATTTTATATTGTATTGCTTACTGCATTCTATATGTTGCATGGGTAAGTTGCGCGGATCCACGAACGGTTATATCAAAATTTAAAAACAGCACTGATAATATGTTTAAGTTGGAAGCTAAAAGAACAGTCTAAAATGTTACAATCTTACAACATAATGTCCAACATAATGCTCTATAAATAAAATGACAAAACCATCAGTAATCCCTCCTCGACGACGACTCCCACTACGCAAGGGTCTGTTCCAGACTATCAACAACAGCTCTCCCTGTTGCACTCATGCTGTCCTTCTCAAGAGAGAGTTTATGTACGTCCTGCATTATCTTTCCCATCCACTGCATACAACAAAAAACAGAAGATGAAATACAATAACAACATATAAAACTTAATTAAAAGACAACGATAAATATAATAAAAGACATACCGCTTCCGTGGCAGTAGGCGGTGGCACATAATCATCATCGTTGTGGTCGAGATCTGCGATCAACCTCGGGTGCGAATACCGGTTGAACCATTCCATGTAGTAATGGTCACACATGGGAGTAACCCCAGAGGGCGGCCGCTGCAACTCCGCAGTCCATAAGCGGGCCACCATCGGAAACTGGTCCCACGTCCCGGTCATGATATCCGGCCATTGCACGACGTAGTCCCTCGACGATGCAGGTCGGACCGCCTTCATCGGGCATGCCGGGGGAGGAGGGACAACTTGGACAAATCCAAGCTGGCGAAGACAACGCTGGGGCATGTACGCCTCGACGATCTCACGATACTGAATGAGTCCCGTGTACAGGGTCCTGGGTACCCTAACACTAGGGTTCGGGCCGAAAGGCATCCAGTTCACCTGTACAATAACAACATATAAAATTTAATAACATGAATATAATATGTGCAAATAATAAAATGTAGAAACAATTTATAAACGTTACCTCTAAGGGGGACAGTCTGTCCAGCAATAACCGTATCGATCGGAGGCGGTCAACGGACTTCTTCTCCGAGCGCGGACTCCACGCACAAGCACGCGGCATCCCCTCATCAATAGGAACTGGGTCACGATGTGGTCGCAATGCAGGAAAGTACTCGTATATCCAGGTCTGCAATAGAGTCAGACACCCAGTGATACCTGCCGCGTCAGCCCGACTCGCAAATCCTAGTTGGCGATACAAATACGCCAACGTAGTCGATCCCCAGGAAAACTGGCCTACACTGTCGGGGTCACACGCCTCTACTATGTCGCGTGGCCTGAGCTTGTTTCCGCCGCTCTTATCCGGAAACAAGGTACATCCGAGGAGTAGAAAAACATAAGCACTCAGCTGTGCGTCTAGCGTCCTACGTGCACTGGGGTACAAACACCGCTGCAACACGGATGCGATCTTCACACCTCCGTGTTCCCAAACACCTAGCGCCTCGGTGTACAGTGCAACCCTGTCCACCGCGAACAACTCCGCCAGTAAATCTGCCTGATCCGCATCAGCCACAACACAAAGTCGTTTACCCTCAACACGAATCCCCAGAATGGCCTCGACGTCATGTAACATGATCGTCATCTCACCGAACGGAAGGTGGAAAGAGTTTGTATCCGGCTGCCATCGCTCAATGAAAGCCGTGATCAGTGTACTGTCAATCTTATCGTGCATGGTGGCAGCAACGTGATTCACCCCAGTGCCCTCCAGTCGCTCGAACATCTCGCTCTCCGCCGGCCAGGCCTCAGCCCATGTACGCAAAAAGCTACAAGTCTTTTCCCGGGTATGACATTTCAACAACCCCGTAACTGAAGGCCTCTCCTGGTCCTCCCAAATACGGGCAGCTATGTGTCCTAGAAAGCTAGGAATCACACTCCCGTCAACAGGCCCACCGGGCACCTCACTCCTAACAGCCCAAGAATCATTACCGGCCCTCGACCGTTTCCTGCTTGCCCCAGATACAGTGGACGCAGATGATGTGCCAGATCTACTAACAAACCTACCACCCCTACCCTTACGCACCTCCACCATATGTGTCTCGTACATGTCATCAACCCTCTGACTGAATGGACCGTAATCATCATACGGTCCACTTCCATCGTCCACATCCTCATCCTCATGTGCGCCCTCCTCCTGCTCCTCCTCCTGGTCACCCTCCTCAGCATCATCATCGTCATCGTCATCCTCATCCCGACGGTGGATCCGTTCTCTACGAGCTGAGGCCGAAATACCACGGGATCTGACATGTCTATGCCCCGACCTCTCCACTGAATAGCTTCTACTAAGAAGCTCTATATTCTTCCCCGCACCATGACGACCCAGTGAATTCTACACAAAATTTTAAAATATATAAACATACAAAAATTTATACGAAAAATAGCTACCACTCCCAAATCAAATAAACTAAAAACATACAAATAATTGTAAACAAAATATAAACATAGAAAAAATACAACGAAATTGAAAAAATTTATAAAAATAAACAACAAAATATAAAAACAATTCAAAAATATATTACACAAAAAAAAAAAAAAAAATTAAAAACAATATTTTAAAACAAATAAAAAAAAGGGGGGGGGGGCGCCTTGGCTGGACGCCCAGCCAGCGGTGGTGGCGCCAGCTGCAGACGCCGCCACCAGTGGGCTGGCGCCTGAGCTGGACGCCACAGCCACGGCTGCGACGACTTGAATAAACGCCACAACCGTGGCTATGGCGTCCAGCCCAGGCACCAGCCAACTGGTGGCGGCGTCTGCAGCTGGCGCCACCACCACTTGCTGGGCGTCCAGCCAGGGCGCCCCACCGCCGTCACGGCGGTTTTTCCTTTTTCCTTTTTTTTTTTTTTACAAATTGTACCTTTCCTCCTTGGGACATCCTTCCCTCCGCCGCCGCCGCCAATTCCTTGCCTTGCCGCCTCGACATTGCCGTTGTTTGAAATTTTTTTTTTTTTTAGAGAGGTTGAAAGAAGATGAGCAATGAGAGTGTGAGTGATGAGAGTGTGAGTGTTTTTTTTTAAGGTCAAGGGCAATTTTGTCAAACCAAGTGAATTTTGTGGGCTTTATGTAGTAATTTGTGGGCGATGTTTAACAAATCCCTTACTTATTGGTCTAAGAAATAGAATTCCTCTAATTGTGGTTAAGGCAGAGGAGAAAGATCAAACTTGAACCTTTGGGTATTACTTCAAGGAGCTTTATTCTAAATAAAGATGCTTCTCTTAGATTATTCCTCCCAACTCCGAAAACATATATAGCCTCTTCATTTATGTTTTTATATCCGGCATTCTTTGTTGAGTCCTCTCCCTCCCTTCTCTCTTGAGATTAGTTGGTACGCTATGCCTTTCTGGGCCTTCTTCAAACCAAACCTCGGAGATAACGTTCGGCCGAGGGGAGGGAGAGAGAGATTCCCCTCAATTTTAAGTATGTTGGAATTTGTGGGAAGTGAATTGGATTAGTGCAAAACAGAAGTGGGAGGGAAGGGATAGCCGGATGAATCCTCCCAAATATGCCCTAAAGATCCTAACTATAAACTCGGGGGAGGGGGGGGGGGGGGGGGAGCGAACACAAACTTCTATATCTTCATTCCTCGTGCTAAGAGTAACGAAAATCGTGAGAATTTAAAAAGGGTTATATCTGTTTGAGCCTAGAGCTATATTCCACTCTCATCATAAATTACATTTATTCCTACATGTTATTACACTCGCAGATACATTTGCATATTCACTACAAACTGGTTACCAATGATCCTCTCAAATCCACAACCCGCAACATCTTCATAATTTGTCCTCGAACATGGCAGACATCAACAACCCATGGACAAATTCAGATCTCCTTGCCCTCTCCTCTTGATCTTTGATTGACAAGGGCTCTGATTTCACATGCCTGGCACCACTGAAAGATTAGATTCAACCAGCAAATTTATCCAAGTTATCTAGCATTTACTACTTAATATTTGATTCGTAGGGAATCCTGACTATTGATAAAAATACTGCAGCCTTATCATAAACAAAACTGTAAAGGCGGCCAGGTCGAATAATACGTATAACCTAGTTGGCAATAAAACTAAAACATGTACTGTAAACACAGGCTCGCAATTCAAATGTTAGTCAGCCCAAAAATTATAGTAAAAAAGACATCTTTACTAGATAGTCCTGTGCAGCAATATTCAACTATTACAAAACAACACAGCGATCAAATTTCAGAAAATTTGTCCTTTTTTTCTCAGGCAAGATATAGGCTACAGGTGTTGGGGTAGATAAACAGTACAACACAATGGACTAACAAGTAACATCTTTTATTGAGTATGAAAGAGTATTGCCATTATGTAAAAGCTGATAAACAGGAAACAGGCAAGATAATATACCAACCTTTCTCGTACACTCTCCTCTTTGCCTTTCTTTGCTGTGCTTGTATCAGATAATGATTGAGACTGAGACATCACAATATCATCAGCCATAGGCAATATAAAAGATGACAACAAAGGATCAGGTGCAGCATTGGAAGATGACACTATACAGGAAGAACCCCCAAACAGGGACTGTGAGTTGCCTTCCTGCAATTCTTTTCTCAACAGTGAAAGTGTTGACTGCGATCCATTTTTGCGCGATTTCCTCTTGCGCTGTACGTGGTATATAGTCAAGGAACTCAAACAACATATTCTCTAAATGTACAAAAGGACCTCAACGCCTAAATCAACAAGGACACAAATGCTTTCCAATGTTTCAAGGCTGAGACATTATTTATCTTTCTGAAGAATTAAAGCATGTTTTAAAATATATAATTTGAGATGAGATGAGGAAAAGAAAGAAGGGAGGCAGGACCTAAGAGACTATAACAAGATGAGTGAATTTGACATGATAAAATAATTCAACATAAATTAAAACTCTGCAGTATATATATGAGTCTCTCCTTTAAATTTCACTATTAGGAGTATCCTGCATTTACATGGACCTCCCCATACCCTACGTTCAGGTCGATTTGTGGTTGACTAGTTGGTTGTCATTGTAGTAGTAAAAGATATCACAGAGGATTGCAACCAAAAAATGTAATCAAATAAGCAATAAAGTAATTACTGAATAGAAAAGGATATCTTAAAAATGTTCCCATGTTGCAACGTGATGTGTGCAACCATATCAACCCCTACCCTCATGGCACAAACTGGGCATACCTGAAGATCAAAACAGTCACAGTGAGAAAACACAGTATATCAAGAGGTCAGGAATCATAAAATTTTAAATCCAAGTTCTCAAAATACTAAACGAAAAGCAAACTTTTAACTAGTTTACCTAAAAGTTGGACTGTTCACTGAAGCATCCCAATGTTTCACTTTCTAAAATAAGGTACACATACCATTATACCCTGAATAACAATGGCAATGAAGACATGTTCTCTTCCATCAGGAATAACAAAGAATGCACGCAAATTTGTTCAATACCCAGAATGTTACTTTCAATAAAAGACAACATAGCATTTTCAATATCAGAACATATAAAAATATACAATACTTAAGTTTAGAAAATTAAGCATCTACAGTTTGAAAATGCAATATCCGGGCACCCAATTAAAATTAACCCCTAAACTACGGTTCACAAGTAAAAATGTCCAAGTAAAAATCTTAAATGGGGAAGCGAAGTTGTCAAAAGCATTTACAGATCAAATATAGAATCATAAAAAGATACAGATAATCTCATAAGAGTGATTCTTTTCAATCACTGATACTTTACATGGTTAAGGGTAGCAAAGCCTCCTTGAGATAAAGGGAAATTGATTACTCATACAAAAACATCATTTGATCATTGGCATACACCACTTACATGTCTTTTCTTGTCCTCTACTTAGTCCTTTGCTTTTTAATGGTATGAGGAAGGGAGAGAAAGAGTGAGAAATAAAGGCATCACCTATGCACAAGCAAGTACCTAGAAATCATAAACTCCACCACACTATTCAAGGCAGATAGAGGAATGGGATAAACCAGGAAGACCATGTCTACTAAAATTCGCTGCCACAGTTAAAAACTTAAGATTTAAGAAGGCCACCTTTCCCCAATTAAATAAAAATTTCACTTAACAACCACAGAGCCCCGTGAATTGCAATTCTAATAAGACGATATTATTCTACCATAGGGTTTCTAATGAAAATTGGAACCAGCCAGCTCAGACTACTTTCATTCAAAATATTTTCTTGTTGAAATAAGGAATGATATCCAAGTTCATTTCATTGTGTTTCGGTTATGAATTGAAAGAAAGCGAAATCTGTGCCATAAAGTCTCCCCCTCATATTAGCTTCTCTCTGCCCAGACACTACCATCACCATCATCTCACCACATTGCCATTGTACCTTCCCATTAGACATTTTTCTATCTTCTTTCATTCACCATAACTTCTAGTCTTCAAGAGAAAACTTCACCATTTAAATGTGTTGGCTAAACTCAAGTCTTGGGTGGTCAAAAATGGTTGGGAATTCCAAGTCTAAAACCTCAAGGGCCTAGTCCAACCATGGAGTCATATTTGGTGAAACCTACGATGCCTTGACCCGGACACCAGCATCGGACTCAAGTATGGAGCCTATCAGATACAAGAAATTCTATATTCAAGGACGCGGGAAACAAAATTTGTTTTTATTTACATAATTTTTAATATTAGCTATAAGATTTCAAAAAAAAAAAAATATAAATCAAGAGTTAATAGCATTAATTTTTTTTGGAACACTTATTCGTTGACCTTGCATTTACCCCTTCATAGTGCTTTATTGAACACAAGCCATCTTCTCTCTTCGCAACTTGCAAGAGCATTGGCAGTTGGCAAATACTTTAGTGGGTTTTGCATCACTCTAACAACCAACACGTCCAAAATTTCTCTTTTCCTTAATTGGTGCCCTGATTCACAGATCTAGATTTTGAAACCCCATCTAACATTATCAGAATTACCTTTTGATTCGGTGCTAGTCAATTCTCTCCCTAGCGACTTGCAAGTCCAGCCTATGTCCCACATCCAGTGTCCACAACCTTATCCCATGTCTGCAACCTGGTCGGGTCGACATGGGTATTGCTAGGGTAAGGAGTCCAAACATCACACAGAAAACCTTCACTTTGGGAATAAAGACTAATGTAATAATACTCAAACTTGCACTTTTTCTCTCTTGAAAATCTTGGGGTTGGCAATGGTTGATATGGGGGTTTGTCCAGACAATTTGTCGAAGAGCATCTTATGTTGCTTGGTTGTGAAGGGGTTAAGGGGGTAATTAAAGGATGATGGGATAATAACAAGTGGTGGAGGACGGTCAAAATGAAGAGGAACGTTGGGTCATGTCTCCACATCATGGATGAGTTTGTGGGAATGTATTAAGGAGGGGGTGGGGATTCAGATTCAAATAGAAGTACAGGGGTTTATAAAATACAAAGAATTAAAAGGATGAAGCAATATAAGAAATCTGGACCAAAAACTACCCAGGGTAGATTGGTAGAAAAAGGAAATTAGCGATGACTACCTTTTCCTTTTTTGAAACCTATCTTGCCATACAGATCCTTAGTTTTCCCCCATTCTTCTCTACTTTTCATGTCAATCTAACAACAAAACTTCTTCCATGACTTCCAAGAGCAGCTATTGCCTCATTGTCCATTGGATCTAGGGCAATATGCTCTACAAATATAATTTAGGGCCATATATTGAACAAGAAACAGACAAGCAGCAGTTTTGAACTTATCCCATACTAGTACATAAAATAATGGATGCAATTAGCTGGCACTAGATCCCAATGAAAAAGCCACCACATGCTCATAATAAATCATGTCTTCTCATACTATCCTTAGCTCCAATAAACGTACTTCACAAAACATTCACCTACTCAACACCTTCCCGCCGCCATATTTTCTAGGGTAAGATATAAATTTACATGAGGAACACGACATCAACACTTCCTACTACGATACATGGATCAAGACAGATTCTATGCACCGAGATGGTCATCAGTATCTTGAGTCACTCACTACAATTACAGCATCAGTATTTTATACCGCATACTAAATAATTGATTGAAAAAGAGGAGTGCATTTGCATGTGACAAGAAGATACTAGAATTTACTGCTTAAAACTCAAGGAAGCTCTTATTGTGTGGTGATTAGATTGCACCTGTTCTATGAGAAATAGTATCCACCAATTAGAGTTGATTTCATACAAAAAAAAAAAAATTGGTAGTGGAGATTATAAAAGATGAACATCACCAAAAGATGAAAATAAGAAATTATAATAAAAGGTCATTAATGACCTCTATCGAAGGCAAGAAGGGAAAGGCATCTGACATAAAAGATGAGACACCCCAATGCTCATGGCAAGAAAATAAATAAACCTAAGGGACCACTGGAGATTGGGCCTATCCAGAATTCAGCATGTTTTCAACCCTGAAAAGAATTCTACGGGATAAGATGATTTTTGCAGCTCGTCAAGTAGGTGCCCTCTTTAATTTTAGATCCTTGTTTATACTACCTCCATTTTTTTTAGTTGACACCTTTCTCTTTTCACGCTTGCCAATGCACTATTTTAATGCTTAATATCTCTAAATCACGACATTGTAAAATTATAAGAAGTGGATTTTAATAAAATATACATTGAGACGATTCAAACAAGATCCCACTTGACTATGTTTTATCATAGCTATAAATCAAATAAGCTAGTCAAAGTGTAGCTAGTGAATAGTGTAAAAGTCAAATGGTGTCAACTAAAAAAAACCGGAGGAAGTATGGGTCTCTCCCATTTCCCTTTCCATTCACGAGTGGTATTACAATATCTAGCAATTACTTCTATGCATTGCCTACTCTTCCCAAACCCCCATGTTTAGTGTCACTATATTTGCTCACCTCCCCCGAGATCCTTTATTTTATCGTTTTTCAATCTAATGATACCTTTTCTGGAAAAAGTTATTACGTGAATCTCTTAGAAATGACCTCATTAAAGTCTCGATTAGCGAGGGGTAAGACTAAGTATATACAATTCCTCAATCCTCAACACTTGCCAACAGCATAATACTCTCCAAATGCCCTTCCAGATAGAGGTAAGAATGTGTAATATTTTCCCTGCTGATCCTCAATAAGACACTAAGCTTATTTGTCTTAGTTTTATAATCATCAAAATGATTCCAGAGCAAGAACAAAGCATTAAAACAGTTTGCTAACTTATAGCCACAGACACCCCAATTAGCAACTTCATGAGTTTGAGCATAATTGTCTCAAACATTCTCAACTCTTCTTCACTTTAACTCTAGTACTCTACTACAACATAAGCTCATCACTCATATATTGGTCTATGAGCTCATATTCTACAACATTTTCCAGCCGCTGCATTCAAAACTCCAGTGCTAATTATGAAAGTGTTACTGACACCTTCTCTCCTCTTGACCCCTTGCCCCAAAAATATAGCAAAGTAATTCTTCAACACTCACTATGGAAAAAGATCCGAAGTTTGAGGAAGAAAAGGGTTATGCAGCAGCCAAAGCCACATCATGTCTCTGATATGTAAACAAGCCACACTGTTATTATAAGTTCTTGACAACTAAGTGCAAGCAACATTGACACAACTCCATCATTCCATCAATGTTATTCAAACTCTAACATAGCCATTCCTTACTTCAAACTAAAGAGACCTGTGTGTTGCCAATGTGGTACTTAGTCCGAACACCAAGATACGTGTAGCTTGCATACATCATCCTGGCTATCAAACCTAATACAACTACCTCTTTTTATTACCCTTTCCCATAATAATTTATGGTATGCGTCAAACTTCATATCTTGATCATTTGAATGAATAAGAAATTTCACTAACTATTTTTTTTAAGAAAAAGGAATCATCACACAGTTCCCAAAATCCTCTTCATTGACATCTTGATTCCCAAAACATGAGATCATCATCCAAGAGTCTATAATACCAATAAACCATATGGATGCAAACACCGCCCCAGAAAAACAAAAGAATCATCTTTCCGTTTCTAAACACTCTAGTAAGCTCATCAAACATAAAAAAATAAAACAACAAAAAATAAAAAATAAATAAAAAACATTATAAGTACAGCTAAAACTAGTATGACCACAAATTTAAAGTTCGAGTTTCATAAAGAACAAATTGGTAAAATTTTAAAGCATTTTCAACATTAAAGTTTCCAACTTTCACAATATATATCAATAATGAAAACAAAGGAAGGAAAAAAATACCCCATTTTTTGCTTCAATAGGATGCTCGTTGTCAATGTGGCAGCACAGTCCAACAATATCAAAATACTCTGCACAAAATGGGCATGGAAACTCCTCCCTTATATCATCATCTCCTTCAATATCCTCAAATCCCATAAAAACATCTGTAATTTCCCAACATTAAAACCCAAAACATTAACTAAATTACCCAAAAATTGAAAAATAATAATAATAATAATTAAAAAGGTTTTTTTTTTTTTTTTTTTTTTTTGTGTGTGTGGGTATTTTACCTGATCGAGTATGGAAAGCAGATTGATAACGCTTAGAAACAGAAGACAAACGAGCAGCCCAAGAATCACCATCCATTATTAAAATCGGGAAATAAAAACTATTGATCGATTAATTAGGGTTTCGATTCGAGCTACTCCAGAAAGTTCAGCTCAAGTAGATGTAATTGATAATTAATAAAGATGAAAATTGGGGATTTTTCAGAGCAAATGAAGAAGAATGAGAGTGTATGAGCTCAGAATTGTTGAGAGAAGAGGAGAGAGAAAATGCGGATAAGTGAGAAAGGAAGGTTGAGAGATGAGATGAAAATACCAGCTTGCTCTCTGCTCACTTCATTATGCCAGTTCTCCGTCTTTTTTTTTTTTTTTTTTTTTTGGGTATTTTATTGGAATTTTGGGTGTGTTTTTTTTTTTTTTTTTTTTTTTTTGGGAAAACTTTGATCTTTGTAAGTTGTAAGATTTGCAAACTCAATTTTTGTTCTTTTGTTGTTGGATACAGCTTCTTTAATCATGACGGCTCATCTTTGTCCAATTGGCAAAACCATGCTTTTCTTTTTTGGAATAATTTAGGTTTGGTACTTTAGTGTAATGTTTGTTTAATTAATACGAGTACATATTTTAATCTATGTCTCTTATATTATAAGAAAATAGAGTTGGCGTGGCGGATCTTAAAATCTTTTCTTTTGGGGTCAATAATTTCTAGTATAATTGTTTGTTCATAAGTGACTTAATTTATTTATTATCAACACATCACAATTCACCAATTTAAGCATTGAAAAATTAAAAACAAGTTGTATATTGATAGATATTAGTGAAGAAATAAAGAACGGGATATCGAAGGCAAAAAACGTACTCTTTACTTTCAAGTGATCAATTTAGTTACCTCGATAACGTCTTGTCTCTTAAAAATATAAATTTGTTTTTGAGTGCTCAAATTAATCAATATATCAAGGAAATTTAATTGCCAAAAAAAAATGAAAACCGAAAAATTGTTAAAACAAAAAATTGAAAAATACGGAATAGTTCAAAACAATAACATCCATAAATGATTTAATGTAAAACGAATTAAAACAAAACCTGATATTGTTCAAGGTGCAAATACTTTATCAATTTATGGTTTGATAAGGAAAGAATGAGCCTAGTAAAAGAGGGAAAGGGGTTGTCATTAGTGCTTTATTGGGATTTAGAAGAGTTGAGAAATGATATAGGTACCCCAACTTTCAACAAATTAAGGAAGTGGGTACTTAAATTTTTTTACTAATCATATGGGTACTATAACTAACACTGTTAATTGCCTGCTGTTAAGTTTGAATTAAAGAATAAAATAATTCATTAAATGAATCCTATTACAACCAAAAGCATCTTAGATTAGAAAAAAAAAATATTGTCCAAAAAACAGCAGGCAATTTTCATCAACCAATTCAAATCCTTATAGAATACATGTAATTCAAGTGATATAATCAGAAGTAGACTTTAAAAAAAACTATTCAAAATCACATCCAATAAATCACTAAAACCCTTCCTAAATAAAGCACATAATTGAAGTGTAAATTTGATAGGAAATTCTCAAATAAATTAAGATACTCACATGTTGGCTGCCGACATTCATCCTTGCCACTTGATTTGCAGGACCTTCAATCCCCTTTTTTCCAATTCCCAATTTGTCGTATAAGAGCATCATTATTGGTGAACACAAAAAAATGGTTCATGGGTCACTATCACCATTTCTCTCTCATCCACATCAACCCAACAAACCGTTTACAATATTCACTCTTAACAATGAACACTAAACAATGGTTCATCATCAATACTCCCTACCCCACCTTATTTTATTTTTTGTAAATATAATTTTTTTTGTTTCATAATTATAATTTATTAACCCGATGTCAATATAATTAATTGACGTATTTAATATTTTAATCGTGATTACTAATTAAGAAATTATCGCATTTTTTTATCAGCTTTTTAAAAAACTAATTGATTAATATTTTTTAAACAACAACGCAGCTAATTTTAATTAACAAAAAAAAAAGAGGTACAAATCGTGATTACAGTTCTACAACTATAATCTAGTTGGTAATTATAGAGGGGATTTTTGAAGAGAAAAATATAGTAGAAAAAAATGAATTTTCAAAGTTGAAAAAAGTATATCAATATGGGTGTCTATTTATAGAGGGGAAAAAAATAGAGTCGTTGGTAATTTTTTTTTTTTTTATTTGTATTTTGTAAAATATATCCGTTGTAAAATTACAACGGATATATTTAAAACAGTACACACGTGTCAAGCAGCGGCTGGGCCAAGTGGCGCGCTCCCAGCCGCTGATTTCTATTTTTTTCTGACCTTTAACAGCAAAACAACGTCGTTTTGCAACATGAAACAGCAAAACGACGTCGTTTTGCATGAATATCAGTCCAAAATATTGGTGGGGCCCACAGCGAATTAATTCATGCAAGTGCTTGCTCCTGCAATCGAACCCATGACCACTCAACATGAACAATTAAAGAGTTTGCCATTAAGCCACCACCTTATTTGCTCACTCATTGTGAACTATTAAAATGTTCACCCTTAAAGATGCTCTAAGCTTTGCAAGAAGTTTTGTTGTTTTTTTTTTTTTTTTTTTTTTTATTAATTTTTTGGTTTTAAGAGTCTTCAGAGGTTATTGGAAGGGGTTTTTTCAGCGCCTTGTCATAGTAATACTCCATGTGTCGTTTCCACTCATCTTAACTAATTAGATAGTAATTTTTTTTTTAATCTTTTGATGGTACACAAAGGACGTTAAACAACAGTACCCATATGATTAGAAAAAAAAGTTGAGTACCCACTTCCTTAATTTGTTGAAAGTTGGGTACCTATGTCATTTCTTAACTTGGATTTGGAAAGTTATAGCAGTAGATTAGTATATATACTCTGTATTTAGCCTTCCTAGAAAAATAAAAAAAAAACAATCAATTTATGTTTAAAGGGCCTTTACCTACTGCAATTTTTTCCTCAAAAATCTTTCAAGGGCCAGCCCCATTGAGCCCTAACTAACGTCCGCCTCTGCTTATTGGAAAAAAGCTTTTTGATACGGACAATCATCATCCATTGTAAGATAAATTACTAATATTTTTTAACATGAGAAATTAAACATGTGTAAAATATAAAATAAAAATAAAATAGGACAGTAAGGCTCATAAGTTTCACACTTAAACAATTTGATCTATATCACTATTGTTTGAATTAAAAGGATCATACAACCGATGTGAGATTTCTAATGATTGTATGATATACATGACATATTATTTTTCAAAAAAAATATAAAGAGATAAACATGACATATTACATTATACGGGAATACAAAATCTAACCAAGTAATCTTCTATGGTGAATCACCTTGTAATTATGAGGTAGAGGTGATAAAATAGTGGTATCGCTCCCACCTCATATCCCTGAGGTTTAGGGATCATGAGATCAAACCTCATGGGACTCATTTGAGGGATTTCATTTTAGTGCCTCTTAATTGCATTTGTCTAAATTTTTTATAAACTAATAATATGTTTGAATATAAAAGATATATTGTAATTAAATTAGATTAATCGATAAGCTGCATTCTTTTTACCTTAAAAAACTAAAAAAGCATAAATTACAAGTCTAATAAGCTACATTAAGTCCTAAGTTTTAATTTTAATAAAGCTCACTATTTAAGTATTTAACAGATTCACTAATTCAGTTAAGATAAGTTTAGTCCGATGCACTTTTATTAGGCTATTAATTTTTAAATGTGGAAAAAAAAAAGTCGTTCATATTGCCATTACCGAACTTTCTCTCTCCCCGCCATAGAAGCGCAGATTGCACCAATTCAACCTCTGATCACCCCTTCACCATTCTTCTCTCTCACATTGCCGCCAATTTTCCGATCATAATTCAGCATTTTCTCTCTCCTTTAAATCACTCTCCCTCCCAACACATTTCCATCTTCTCTCCTAAAAAAACAGAGAAAATTAATGTAAAATGTGCCGAAATTAGGGATTTTCAAAACTAAAATTCCTCGAATTCTTCCTCAATTCAACCATTACATTGCTAAAGTTGATGATATGAGATTTCAATGACGTCCAGAAATCGGACGATTTTGTTTAGGCAGCACAGAGATGCGCTGAAGAGCGTACGAACGCCGATCGAAGGAACGACGTCGCATCAACATAGTATTGAATTGGCTGCTACCTCTTTGCTTCATCGTGGTGCTCGTTCTTATACGCCTATTAGTTCTGAGGATCCTGGAACTTCTAGGTTTGTTCATTTTTTATTTGGTGATTTTTTATTTATTATGTTTAATTGGATATACAGTATTGTTTGATTGGATATAAACGTAATCGTAATTAGCATTAGTTTGTAAGGAATACGATTTTGAATTAGAGCTGTCTTAAGTTGACCCAACCCGAACATAACCCGAAAACAACTTGTATGTGATTGAAGAAGGTGCAGGGAACAGGGCAATGTACTGTTGTACTAGAAGAATGTTGATTGGACGTATGGAACTATGTACCATAAATCGACTATGCCGAAATTTTACCTCTTAGAGACCATATATGCCTAGGAAGTTGTTTATAATTAGACAACTGAAACAATGGTGAGATTCTAATCATATAGTTGGAGTGTTATAATTTGTTAACATGGTCTATTGCTCACCTTTCTATAAAATGCTGTTTTTTTGCCATCAATATGTATGTATTGGCAATCAAATGATCTTTTCTTGGAGATAAATCTTGGAAAATTGTCTTTGAAAATTGTGATGTTGTCAATATATAATTTTACTGTTGCATCTTAAGGAATTTAAATAAGTTTTTTGCAGCAGGAAAGGTGCAGTAGAAGTTGGTCTGCCACCAGCTTGGGTAGATGTATCTGAAGATGTGGCATCAAATGTGCAGCGTGCACGTTCAAAAATGGCTGAGTTGACAAAGGCCCATGCAAAAGCATTGATGCCATCATTTGGAGATGGTAAAGAAGATCAGCGCCGAATTGAGAACCTTACTCATGAAATAACGAATTTGATAAGGAAATCAGAAAAGAGTTTGCATAGACTTTCTGCTGGTGGACCTACAAAGGACTCGAATGTCAGGAAAAATGTGCAGGTATAAATCTAACTTATCAGAGTTGAACTGAGTAAATAATGTTGGTCTTATGCTGCACTTGTCCTCCAAAGCGGGTCCCACAGTGACGATGACTAGATAAAGTTGTTGATTTATTTACTAAAATGCCATGTGATAAACACTTTTTTGTTTATCCCAGAGATTAACTGGGGCTTCCTCAAGGTTAAGTTTGGATGTTTTTACTGCAGCGTTCGTTTGCAACTGATCTTCAAAGCTTATCAATGGAGCTTCGGAAAAAGCAATCTGCATATTTAAAGCGCCTTCAAAAGCAAAAGGAGGTTAGAAGTACCTGATGTCTGCATAGCTGTTGTTTAGATCATTTGGAAATTTTTAATCACTTGGATCAAATATCATGCTGGTTATGCAGTTGTCCTATGACTGTATATATTAGTGTTACAATTGCTATCTTTATCTTATCAACCTTTAAACATTGAAAGTTGTTACTTCCTTGGTTTAGGGCTCAGATGGAGACTTGGAAATAAATATGAATGGAAGCAGATCTCAAGTCGAAGATACTGACTTGGATGATCAGGTACTGCAACCAGGTTTACTGATTTGTTTCAAGATTTACTGAGATGTTTATCTAAGAAATTAAGAGTTACTGTCGAGAACAATAAAATCATCCTTTTGAGACAAAAAGACATTATTTGTTTGGAAAATTGATCTTTAGTTTAGTGGCTTAGCAACTTTTCCTCGTTCTCAAAGTTTTTCACTTTTTTTCAGTGTGAATCAGAAACTGAGTAAATTTGAAATTATTTTAGGGAAAGTTCACGACTTGAGGAGGAAGAGTTGTTGGTCAAGTCCCACAAAGTGTCACCTTTCCTTGCAGCAATTTCTTGTGTATATAACCTATTGCTGATGGGCCTTTATCATTGTGGATCTTATGTTTACCTTTATAAATCGTGTCAAGTGCCAATTTTTTATGGTTCTATATTTTTATGTTCCATAGGAGATGAATGAGCACCAGCTAGCAAGGATAAGGAAAAGTGAAGCCTTCACTGTAGAAAGGGAGCGAGAAATCCAGCAGGTGAGTGATGCAGTTATAGCTTAATTGTTTAACAAGCCTAATTGCTTTTGTATTTGATTTTTAATTCTAAACTAGGATACTTCCATGTGCTGTAGAATATCTTTTTCCTGAGTTGCTAAATTTTTTTGTGGAAACATACTAATCCGTATGATCCTTGTTTAGTCTGTCTCCATCTTTTTTCTCGTTCTTTTTTTATTCACTCTTGTCAAGTACCTAATGCAACTTTTCTTTAATTACAAATGTATTTTGGTGATCAATGTCTACCATCACTGCTACTGTAGACATCAACCAACTAGCTGTTGGCTTTACTATTATGAAATTAATTAGATTGATTAATATATCACTTAATATTCTAATGTGTAATTTACTGTGCTGTAAGTTTTGATGCAACAGCTGTTTTACTGGAGGGGGAAAACATTAATATAGAAAGAATAATACAGAGAGAGAGTAAAATTTTATAACTGATTCTAAGATACATACATTCACATCCACATCCACATCCACATCTCGTTTCTTTCATGTTGTTTATAGGTTGCAGAATCAGTGAATGAGCTTGCTCAAATCATGAAGGATCTCTCAGTGTTGGTGATAGATCAGGTTAGCAGTTAAGCAACTTTCATGATATGTCAGCTGAGCATACCCATGAATGATATAGACTTAATGATCCATCATGCTTGTGTGCAGGGTACAATTGTTGATAGGGTAGATTACAACATTCAGAATGTAGCAGCAACTGTCCAGGAGGGCCTAAAACAGCTTCAGAAGGTCATCTTCCTTGTATATGTGATCTAAAATAACCGTTCAGTTCATTTCTTTTGTTGTGTCATCTTGTATGATTGATGCTTTTTTTTTTACTTTCCATTTTCTTCTTTCTGTTGTGGCGCTGAACTTGCAGGCAGATAGAAATCAGAAGCATGGGGGAATAGTGAAATGTGCAACCATTCTCATTATAATGTGCTTTGTCATGCTGGTTCTCCTAGTATTGAAGGAAATTATTTTGTGAAAAGTGAAGGTATTGGTTTTCACCTATTCAGGTTCTTGGCAGGTTCACCTAAAGACGCCGTGTACTTAATTTTCCATTCTGTTTTGAGAGCTTTTAATAGGGATTACATGAATCAAAACCACAAACGAGTGTGTATACATACAAATGTACTAAGACAACAATTACAAGACTACAACATCAGACAAAGGCAGCTATAGTTTTATTTCATTTATTGGAAGAACTACTCTGAAGTAAAACATTGGTTTTTTTAGATCTTTCTTCTTCAGATGATTCTTTAAAGATTCAGACATTGTTTATCTGTAAACATTATTAAGCAATGAAGCCAACATGTTCATTACGGAACACGTTACTCATTTTATCTAGGCTTCACATTGAACAGCATTCGAGTAATTCACGAGAGAGCTAGATATAAACATGCAATGATCAAATGCCTATAATATTCCTAGCAGCTAAACCATTTATGTTATTGGTGCAATATTTCCCCTTAATTATTATCAAGTCATACTAACTTTAAGTTTTCTTGATTGACCTTGATCTGAAATAGCAAAGTGTATTGATTTTGTTGTTAACAAAATAGTGTAGGTACCAAATTGCTAACTTGTTTGAATAGAAATAAAAAAAAAACTATATACATTGTTCAGGAAGCTCTTGTAGCTCAGTTGGTTAGAGCACCCGTTTAGTAAGCGGGAGGTCTTGAGTTCGACTCTCAACAAGAGCATTTTTTTATCCACAGACCACAGCCACTGTTAACCTAGCATCTCAGTGTCCTGATTTACAGCATACTAGACTACTAACATCAGCTAAGCCAGGTGATTTGTTACTCTTTTTTTTTTTTTTTTACACCAACAGATATTTACTGGCACAAATTTTGCTAGGTCGGGGGAAAGAGAAAGGGTCGAAAGACAAGAGGGTCCTAACACACGAGAAAACATCAGTCATTTTTACGGCGATAACCAGGAGTATTACCCAAAGAAAAGTCACCATAATCATTCCAACCATAAAGTTAAGAATGATGAGAATCAAAACCCCAATTTCATGGTTGGGAAGACTCCGCAAGAGCTCTACCATGGAGCTCCCCCCTGATTCACCTCAGGCAAATGAAAATGTGTATGTTTTTGCCATATAACCACTATTCAACCACAATTTTTTTTTTTTTTTTTTTTTTTGGTCTTCAAAGGTGTCACATATATATATACTACGTATATTAAAAAAAAGAAATGTAATGATCTGAAAGATCTATAACTTTGCTTCATTTCTATAACTGCCCAAATGATAGTAACACAATGAGTCATTTGCTTATAATTAGAAGAATTACATATAAATCAACAACAATGAATGATACAGTAATGACAAGGAAGAAAAGAACTAGCTTGATTATTTCTTTTTCTTCTTTGTACTGCTACTAGTTAATTCATCAACCGTAAAAGCTCTCTGCACTAGCCCGGCGATTGGAAGCTCCAGAACATAGGTTAACTTCTGAAGTACTAGTGATAAAGAATGCACATCTGACATGGCTCTGTGAGCTTCACCTACTTGAGAGATTCCAAAATGCTCTTGAAGTGCTTTCAACGTCTTCGACCCAGTTTTTCCTGAAGACAAAGAAAAACTTAAGATGACAATATCTCAGCCAAAAGAGAAGGGGATGACAATGAAAGAGACAACACCTGCAGATTTCATTGCTTCTTGACTTAAAGGAAGAGTATCCACAAAATACCAGTTCGAAGGGATTTCAAAACCAGAGCGTCTAAATTCAGCAACTAGGAACGGCACATCAAATCTTCGGGCATTATGTGCAACAAGCACCACATATCCCCCTGGCTTCTGACGGCTCTGGACATACTTGAGCAATATTGGAATAAGCTCCTTCATCCTACATTAGAGACCAAATGCGCCAAAATCATTCCAGCAATAGACATGGTCATCTTAAATTCATGATGTTACTTCAAATTCTCCTGCTCAAGCTCTATAATGTTTTGGGAGATAAATAACATGAAAAATAAGCATTACCAAACTAATAGTCTGTTTAAATGAGGAAATTTCAGGGGTAGGGGACGGGATGGAGAGTGAGGGATCTATATTCCCTTATTTACATATGGGATGGAGGGGGTTTCTTTTTTTCTTTCCCTTTCAATAAACTAAAATCTTTCACTACTGGACAGATTCGAAAGAAAAATTCAAGCACCCTTCCCTCCCCCTAATCTCCCTTTTCTCCACCCCCCTCCCCTTTCCTCCATAGCTGCGCAAACCAAACACACTATAAAGATTGAAAGACTACAAATAATTAAATAAAGTGCCAATGTCGATCCAGAAGACAGATCTACCAGGTGTTGATCCTTGACTTCCCACATCATTATCATGTTACCGTAACCGTTTAGGGGTTTAATGGATCTGTTTGGAGAGTAGTTTAACCAAAAAATTAAAAGAATAAAGCATGTGTACGCATGCATCTGTTTTCAACCACTGGATGCAAGATTTAATGCATAGTCGATTGTCTTATATATCTAAGTAGGTCACTATAATGACAAACTTCAGCTGCGGGGGCAGATGAAGAATTAACCAAACAATCTCACCTTTCCTCGAAGATGGCATGATGTTATTGAACATTAACTAATATACCCAGACCAACATCTTTTGTAAAGTTGTACACTACAATAACAAAATAAACTAGTGATAATTAAATTTATAAAAAAATTCTGGTTGAGATACCTTGGAACACCAGGTTTACTGACCATCTGGGTTGAAATACCATGGATATATTCATTTCCGACATCACGCCCAGGATTAATTAGAGTGTGGAACGTGCTGTTTTCACCACCGTGAAGGTCCTGAAGCGCAATCTCAATTATTCTTTCTACATTTCTACTAAACCCGGTTGTCTCAAGATCAAAGACAATAAAAGTCGCAAGGCTGGCCAACTCCTTATTCTCAGCTATTAGTTGTCGGACATCTGCACTGCTACCATCAGTTATGTTTATTGGGAAATCTGTGCTTGTTGTTGCAATTAAATTATCTGACAAGTCATGCCTGACATTAACTGCACTGCTCAAGGAGTTTTTGCTAGTTTCTTCATCTGCAGTGATTAAGGGTCTTCGACTCCAACTTCCAATGTTTCTTTCATGCCCACCAACACTAGAACTTAACAGCCTAAAATTAGATTTTTTACATGTTGGACTTATGGGGACGAAACCTACCCACCACGTATTTACCAAAGAGTAAACTCTGCATTTGGGTACTCGCAAGATTGAGTAGCACATAGGGGCTGTTCTCATCTGAACTTACAGCGTTCGTTCAATGAAAAAACAAAGCAAAGCAAGGGATTTTGTATTTGCATCAGAAGTGGATAGCTCAGACCTGATGACAGCAGTTTCAGAGAATGTGAAATGTGAGTTTTGTTTTATGACCGTAAAGGGAATTCAACTAGCATAAACAACAGTTCATCATCATAGGTTAGCAAAACAAATTTTAGCTCCAGCTGAGCTGGAAGTTTCCTTCCACAAACTTAGCATAGATTTGAAACTATATGTTTATATGTACAAAGCTGAAAAGAGACCAAGCTCCTTTCCTACTTTGGTGGTTATATGGCTCTATAATCAGCAAAACCTTATAGATACAGAGTTATAGACAAAACAAATAGACTAAGAAACAGCTAGAAGTTTCATGTCATAGGTAAATCATTAAAACAGCAATAACGTAATAAGTCTATCAGTGCTTAGTAGGAGAGTGATTTCCCTAGCATAACAAGATTAAAAACAGTAGAGTAAACAAAGTCAGAAAACTTCCAGTCCATGAAAAATTTTCAACTTCCGTTATCCCTATCCCATAGGTACAGGCATACAGTTACTACCATTTATCATCTAAGCCAATTAAACACTCTTTCACCTCATTTGTAAAAGAAAGCACTGGCAACTCTAGAGTGGATGTATAATTGAATATGGAATATCACCGACACTATTATGTCAGTTAGCAACAAAAGGAAGATAGGATGAATGTAAAAAGTCTGTGCACCATAAATAAGTTATCACCACCAAATAATACTCCTGTGTGAAACGTGACGATTAGTACAATTGTACAGCAAATCAAATCTCAATCAAGACAAATCAGCAGAAAGCTAAAATAAGGCTCGAGTTGCGAGATTTAGTGGACATTCAGAATTCAGATAATGGTTATAGTTACCATGCAATGGCATGGCAGCTTCAAATTAAGAAAACATCAGTCTTCAATACCAGCAAGAATTCATAGTATAACCGCTGTAAAACTCGGATAATGCCTCAACCTTTTGGTGAAATTAAATTACAGGAGGCTCAGCCTCTTTAAAAACATAACATGCTTCATAGCAACAACCTCATCATGAAATGCATATACTCCAACACAATGCAGAACCATATTAGACTGTTTCATAATTAGATCTAAGATTAATTAAACCTATAGTTAACAAACGGACCAAAATGATTGTGAATCGCAATTAACACAATCCAGACACCCAAACACATGAGAAATCTCTCTTCAACACCATTAGACAAAAACAAGGCTTAATTTGAAGAAACTGCATCAAAATTAATACTTAACAAAGTCAAAATCCAATCTTCATTATGAAAACTCGCTAATCTATTACTTCTCATGAATCATTCATACATTTAACAGAAAATTACTCCGAATGAAATATCATCCATTTTTCCCTACTAATTAACCAGCTCACTTGCTAAAGTAATTGGAAAAGGAAGCATATCACAAATGTTCAAAAATCAACCTAATGGGTTGGTTAATTTCACAATACCCAGAAATTAAATAATCAAAGGAAAGAAAATTACAAAGAAGAAAAGCTCAAACAAGCAAAAATTCAAACACCTAGAAATTTTAATGACCTGGGAATTAAACAAAATACACGCAATCCGGGTCAAAGTTGATCAAATCAAGCATCAATTAACAAAGTTATAAACTTGAAGAACATCATGTAATATGATCAAACTATATTGGTAGAATAAATTGAAATAAACTGAACAGTGAACAACCCATTTGAAGAGAGAGAAAGAGAAGACATACCATAAAATGAAAGCGATTGCAAATGAGAAACTGCATTTGTTGAAGTGTCAAAGGAAGTAGTTTTGTTTTAGTTAATTTTGGAAGTTAGAAATTTTATAGGAAAGAAAGGGCAGTTTAACGGGGCAAGAAAAGAAGCAAACATAACCCAGAACGCATGTGAGAGGAGAGAGAAAGAGAGACGCAAGCAGTGGATGATTGCTGATTAACCCAACCCTTCAAATCGGATCACGAGCTCGCTCCGTTTTTCTCGGGTTTTTTTCACGACTTTTGTATTGTTTCATTTCCTAATCTACTCTTTTTTACCTGTTAAAAAAAAAAAAAAAAAAAAAAAAAAAAAACCTTTTCTTTTTTACAATGTTCATCACAATTTACTTCGTACTTCATTTGACAATGTTAGGGGACTTAGGGCTATTGTAATTCACCTATTTTTTTTAGATTTATGGCTAATCATGATTCATGAGTAAACAAAAGGTGAGATTAGAACTTATCGAGTTTGATTAAATTAAATGAGTTTAAAACAAACCTGCCCTACATAATCTTGTAAATTTAGCCCCCTCATTGGCTTGTAGTATTTTTGAATAGGTGGGATGCCCAAGACAGTTTTGTACACAACAAGAATACTTATCTTTACCGACAATTCAAAGGCGTCGGTAAAATAAAAGGACCTTGACCGTACATCAACTCTTACGGATTTTTGGTTCGATATTTGCGGGTTAGACACTTTGAGAGTGATGGGAGGAAAGGTAAGGGATCCCTACCCTCAAAAGTGTCTCTTAATAAGCAAAAAAAAAGTGTGTTTTTGTGTAATCATTTGTAAATCCCACCGATGGGCTTAGTTTTCTAACCCACCGGCAGGGGAACAAAACTTTGTAGATCTAAACAATCCCAAGATCTAACCTAATTAAGTTCTGATACCATTTTAGATAATATAAACTTCTTGATCAGAGTGATTTCCATTGATCAATACTTATAGAGTTACAATAATGAGAGTCTTAATCATATTAGATAACTAACAAGATATATAAAGATATCATAAAGATATTCTTATACAAAATATATCCTAAACCTAGGATGAGAATATTATATGGATATTCTCTATCAGAACCCACAACTTTAATATTGGAAGGTGCAATCTTTCCCGCTATATCAAGCTTAGCTTAGTGATTTTATAGTCGAACGTGATTGTATTGATTTCATTCCCTTAAAATTTTCATCTAGTTTTGAGTCTTTTGACCATTTTTTCATAGAGAGGAATTTAATTAAAGTTTATTCAATAAGTATAAAGCTATACGATAACTACGGCTAAAAGGTTTTGATATCAATTCTCCTTATATAAGATCAAATCTTAAACATTATAGAGTAAAGAGTAAAGATCAAAGTATATACCTCGACAACCTCGTGTATCATATGTGCGTGCTTGAGCTAGAATAATAAATCCGTGGTGATCTTGATTTTTATTTTACCAGGGAAGAATTTTGATATCAATGCTTCTTTGAGATTAATTTTGAAAGAAGTGAACCATATGATAGAATTAGACAAAAACTATTATGCAATACATCGACACAAACTTTCGTCGACCCAACTCAAAAACTCTACTAAAAAGGATAGACAGACAGACTATATGCATGCATGCAATAACACTATAATAGAGCCAGTAGCCCAGTACACTTACACGTAATTACGTATATTGTAATATAAGTGGTTTAGCTGCCTAGTAGCTGATAAATGTGTGTGTTACCAAAACCCCTTTGATAGTAGTGTAAGTAAAAGCTAAGGACATATAACTTTATAATATTAATGGGGAAGGGGATTTTTTTTAAGAAAAAAATAAAATAAAATAAAAAAAATCGAAAGCTAAGATGAACAATCCAATCAAATTGAAATCTCTTATATGTTAATTTGGCCCGAGTTTATGTGCTATATACTTGAAAATTAGAGAGAAGGTTATTGAGGAAAATTCCTACCTTTAAAGCGTCCAAGGATTACTATTATGTCATAGTATATGCCCGGTCAAAAAATTTCATAAACAAAATTATTTTGTGGATGTACATTGAAGCACAGGAGTAGTATTTTACAAGTCAAGTCAATAGACTACTTGATAGCAAAGCAATAATCAATAGCGGGAATATTCCAATATTCCAATTACTAGTATTTCATTTTTTGTCCTTTTAATATGTAAGCATGAATAATTAAAGCACGTCTCCTGCTCCTCCTGCTCTAAATTGGACCAACAACCCTGATTATAGCATGAAAGGAACAAAGATAGGATTATTTTGGGATTTATGCCGTATTTAATCGAATTTAACAATTTTAAACTTCTATTAAAATCCATCAAAATCTACTCAATAAATTGAGCATAAAATATCCTTGTTACGAGTTTAAATGTGAAAATTGAACCTGATTAAAAGTATTCAAGGTGATTTTTCAAAAAAAAAAAAAAGTATTCGAGGTGATTGTAATTTGGATATGTTAAAAAATTAAGACAAGAGAACTCCACAAATTTAAAAACAAAGTGTTGTTATACGGTGGATCTTGTAAGTTGTAATATAGAATGGACCGACGTAATCCATTCCACAAGATGGTAATCAGTACAAGTCGCTGAATCACACTTTATTTTAATTGTTTAAACACAATTTTCAAATAAAGAAACCAAATAATTTGATTAATTGTTTGTTTAATAGTGGAATTTTACATTCTCCACATGATTACGCGAATCTCTATAAAATGTTTCTTTGTTTTCTTCTGAAAAACTATAAAATCTTAACAGCCCATCAACAGTTTTTTATAAACAAAGTAGATCCACCAGAACTCAAGATTGGATTAGCCCAATGGGCCATTAGACATTGGACCAAGTTGGGAGCAGATTCTTAACAGATCCAACAATGGTTATGGAATGCAACCTAATATTGGCTAATATAGTATATGAACTCAACATTTCACACTTGAACTGTTGAACACTAAGGTGTGAAATTCTCAATTAATTTTCACTTGTTTTAAGAAAATTAAGTTTTGAAAAAACAAGTTCAAGATATATACCTTTGAATAAGTTATAATCAATTCGTATGAACCGAATGACGACACTTCACAATTAAAATCAATGCACTTTATGTATATAGCACTTGTTTGGTTGACATGAAAATTAAATTTCCGTATAAATTTGTATTTTATGAGAATAATTTCTTCCCCAAAATTCCTATGAATTTACTTAACCCGGTTGGTAACAACAAGGGAATTTAAAATTCAAATAGTGGAATTAGTTTGACCGAGTTTGTTGATGAGTCTTTTATGAGTGCATCGGCTCATTTGCATGTCTAGCACCCATATTTTTTATTTTTGTTTTCTCTACCTACATTTTATTTATTCATTACTTTTTCTATTTTTGATCTAACATAAAAGGTACAACGGGAGATTATAGGTCATATATGGACATTATTTCACAAATATAGCTCAAACACAACATGTCATCTCACTTCGTTTTTATCATTTAAACAAATAATAAAATTTTATTAAGAAATCCGTTGGTACAACATATTAATTATGCAACAACATACGAACTAAACATAAATCTCATTTATGAATTATATAATATCTATATAATCCCACCACAATACGACTTTTTTGTACCTATTTTAGGCATCAAAATATTCACAATGATCCAACCCTTGCCCAACTTTAAGATCAAGTTATTATGAGTTTATGACTATCTATCTAATTTACACCAGTGTAGTAACAAACCCATCATGCAAAACAACCTGAAAGACATAAAACTACCCAAACTAACAATCCTAAAAATTTGCCACGTAAGTTCCCGCCTTCACTTTCCCTCCACCCTCATTTTGGCGGGTGTCCAAATTCTTCTGATTTCTGTTTTTATAGTTTCTCCCCAAAATATTTTTCCCCCAAAAATAAATTTTAAAAATTAGTGGGGTTCACTCATTTCCCCCAAAAATCCTGAATTTTCTAGTACTTTGCGCCTTCACCGAGCCTCTTTTTATGTCGGTTTTATTATCTGCCTCTTCTATTTATCATTCTTTTATTATTTTGCCACCCCAGAAAAACAGAGGGTAAATAATATTTCTGGGTTTATCAATTTCTCTGTTTTTCTTCATAAAACACCCATCTCATTTATTTGATTTTACCCTCTGATTCAAATAAATTATTCATAAAATTGAAGAATTAAAGGCGAAAAAATGAATGAGGCGAAGAAATTTTGTGCAGATTGCAAGACCACAAAAACTCCATTATGGAGAAGTGGTCCTCATGGTCCTAGGGTATAAATTTATTACATAATTTCTTTGTTTAATTATTTTTTTCTGGATTATATTCAATATTCTGATTGAATTTCTGGGTTATTTTTTGTTGCAGTCACTTTGTAATGCTTGTGGAATAAGATTCAGGAAGAGGAAGATGGCAGATGATGATCAACAACAACAATCCAATTCAGAAATGAGGGGAGAAAGTGATGATCAAATAAATAACGATCAACTTTTGAAGATGAATTATAACTACGGAGATATAGATGACATGATTTTAGCTCAAAGATCATCGTCATCATCTTCGTCGTCGTCGTCTTCACAGTTGAAAAAACAGAGGAGTAGCAGTGAAGATAGTATTAACAGTAGTAAGAGAAATTTGGGTGAAGTTGAGCAAGCTGCTGTATTGCTCATGTCTTTATCTTGTGGATCTGTGTTTGCTTAATGGGGGCATAATTTTTTGGAGGGTTGATCGATTAAGCTACCTCGGTCCGAATTAAGTTGTCGTATGGTAGTTCAAATTACACTATTAACGTGACTATTGTATTCAAACGGAGGGAGGGATTAGTTGATTACGAGTAGATCTTTTTACTAGTCTAGTTAATGATTGTTGTGGTTTAGTGGATGTTTTTGTTTGATTTAGGAGAATGTCCTAGAAAAGCGTAGAGAAGTTTTTAGGTAAAATGAAAGTGACAAAAGAGGTGCTAAAAATTCGTGGCTTTTGCTTGTTCGACTTGTAACCTCTTTTGTCACATATTAGTGGACTTTGTCAATATATATATTCTGGATTATTGTTGATAATTTTTGTTTGATCTCTATTATGTAATCAACGGCTTAGACTAATTTGTTGTTGATAGTTGCTAATGGCTATCAGCTTATCGAGATTAAGTTATACTCCGATTTGCTCCTACATTAGTAATTCTTTTCGTATTACTCCCTCCGTCCCCGAAAGAACGACCCTTTTGGGTTGATTTCGCGGGTATTAAGAAAGTTATTGGAAGTATAAGAGTGTTTAGGGAAGCTAAGAAAAGTAAATTGAAAAGGGAAATTTACATTGGAATTGCAAAAAAGTAGAGAGAGAAAGTAATAAAAGTATATAGAAAAAGTAAAATTTGCATGGGGAAGCTAATTTTGTACAAATATTATTGCAAATTAGAGGGTATTAAAATGAAAATGGGATGAACATTTTGGGACTAAAATTAGGTCAAAATGGTCGAACTTTTGGGGACAGAGGGAGTATGTGTTTGAAACGTGTCATATGCTTAATTATGAGAAGTAGAATAAAAATAACAATTGATTCCAAGATACTTTGTACATTGTACATCTTATATCCATCAAGATTCAAGAATACTCATTAGGCCTATATATAATGGCGATAACTGGATACTGGTAGCAGAGGAGTTAGAGTAACGATGAACATTTATTAATTATACAAACAAAAGATTAATTTGAAATCGAATTGGATGGGCAAGACTTCAGGAGGTTTTTGTTCAGTTCACACATCTCCAGATATTAAATACATTATCCATTTAATTTGTGTATTTATTAGTACATACAAAAGACACATTCATCTCCAAATATATGCACCAAAACTCCTTACTTTGAACCCAATCTCAAATAGTCAAATCCCTTCATTGTGAGTTCATTTATTGTAACTCATATGTTGGTCTCCCATGCCAGATGATTCGACCCAAAATTAAAATCACAGTGTTGCAAGCCTAAAGGGCCATTTACTCGTTTAGTAAGATCAACGCTCCACATATCGATTACTATTGTACTTCATCCGTATCAAAAAATAATAATTATACTTTATTAACCAAAAAAATAATTGGAAATAAGAGAGATTCAAAATGTGAAATCTAGTACAAGTATTAGTTTAGGGAGGCATATTAACATAAAAAAGATATATTATGGCTCTCAATGTACAAAAAATTGAGGCAAAATTTGGTTGAAAATGAATAATATAATGTCAGTCAATCAATTTAAATCAATTTCCGCCAAAATACATATTCTTTGTGGAATTGTTCTTTTTCTTTGAAGAAATAATGCTAGTAAATTGTCTTATAATTAGATAAATATTTATTACACCGATTTACTCATAAATTGTCGATAAATTCCTAACTTAATACTCCGTACTAAAAAAGAAAGTATATTAAATGTTTAGGGTTGAATATAGCATTGCCCTTGAAAAATCAACTTTTATTGAATAATTCTATTCAGAGTATTAATTGAAGTGTTTGGAGGGAGACCTCTTAATGTAGTGGCACAAGAGGTCACCTCGCATCCTCGAGGTGCGATGTTCGATCCTTATCAGCATAAATTCCACTCCGCCTTCGATAAGGGGGCCGGTTAACCTTACCATAAAAATAAATTAAAGTGTTTTTGGCCATACGTTATTGTTTTGGTGTCATGAACTCACTCAAGATGCCCATTTAATTGTGGGCCTCTTACCAGAACAGCCCACAAGGATATTGAACCAAATCTGGAAATATTCTGGCTATCTTAAATAATGCCAAATCCAAGGGACAAGATTATTTTGCCTACAAACAGAACTACACGACACATGATAATTTCGAGCCTAAGGAGTAAGGATATGGTAGGACGATTTAAAAGGAGGATTCCCCAATTTATTATGCTCATAAACAAAATTCATTAATTTAGTAATATTTCTGTACATAAATCAATAAAAAATTCTAGTTGTTAAGAGGTAACTATGATATTGTATATTTTATGATGATGGAGATGGAAGAGAGCAAAAGAGCAATTAGAGAATGTCGGTTTTTCTTCTTACACTACTAGTTCACAAGATAGTGAACTTATTTATAGGCAAATATTGCCCATAAAGTATGTTACATAATTGTACTTATATACAAATTATTGTCCTAAATATAGCTCATGTGATGAGCTATAAGCTATTGTGCTCCAAACTCATGTGAACTTCATTTGACATTTTCTTAACACTCCTCCTTGAAGTTCGCATGAAATGAAGTATGGGTTGCTTCAAAGAAAAATATTATATGCTTTGATATACTGCCTCGTTAAAAACCTTGTCAGGAAAAACCCAGTGGGATAAAAACCTGATCGAAGGGAAAAAGAGTGCAGTGCATATAATACTCCTCCTGATTTCAACATAGATCACGAAGATGTCGCATTCCAATTTTGTGAACCAATTGCTCAAATTTCTTGGAAGGAAGTGATTTGGTGAACAGATCGGCAAGGTTGTCACAAGACTGAATTTGCTGGATATCTATTTCCTCATCCTTTTGCAGATCATGTGTGAAGAATAGTTTTGGAGATATATGTTTTGTTTTATCTCCCTTAATATATCCTTCAGTTACTTGAGAGATGCATGTTGTATTGTCCTCAAATATGGTGGTTGGATTTTCTGTTATTGCTTTCATTCCACACTCTTCTTGGATATTACTGATCATCGACCTTAGCCACACACATTCTCGTCCTGCTTCATAAAGGGCTATCAACTCTGCATGATTTGAGGATGTCGCGGTCAATGTCTGTTTCGTTGATTTCCATGATATTGCAGTGCCGCCATAAGTGAACAGATATCCATTTTGTGACTTGGCATTTTGAGGGTCCGATAAGTATCCAGCGCCTGCATACCCAACAAGAGCAGCATCTTGTTTCGGTTCATAATATAAACCAAGGTCTTGTGTCCCTCGTAGGTATCGGAGTAAGTGTCGGACTCCCTTCCAATGTCTGTATGTCGGTGCAATTCTGTACCTGGCTAACAAATTTACAGAGAAAGCTATGTCGGGTCTAGTGTTGTTAGCTAAGTACATTAAGGCCCCAATTGCACTTAAGTATGGTACTTCTGGACCTAGAATTTCTTCATTTTCTTCTCGGGGTCTGAATGGATCGTTTTTCATATTCAAAGAACGAACAACCATTGGGAAGTTGATTGGAGTTGCTTTGTCCATGAAGAATCTTTTCAAAACTCTTTCTGTATAGTTTGATTGATGGATAAAAATACCATGACTCAAGTGCTCAATTTGCAATCCAAGGCAAAATTTAGTTTTTCCAAGGTCTTTCATCTCAAATTCTTTCATCAAGTATTTTGCAGTTTTCTCAAGTTCATTTGGGGTTCCGATGATATTCAAATCATCAACATAAACTGCAATAATAGCGAATCCTGATTGTGATCGTTTTATGAAAACACAGGGACTAATTTGGTTGTTCTTGAACCCTTCTCTCACAAGGTATTCACTGAGACGATTATACCACATCCTTCCAGATTGTTTCAATCCATAAAGTGACCTTTTTAGTTTTATGGAAAGTAATTGTCTAGGCTTGTGGTTTTCTGGTAGTTTTAGTCCTTCGGGGACTTTCATGTAAATGTCTGTATCGAGTGACCCATACAAATACGCAGTCACTACATCCATTAATCGCATTTGCAGTCCTTTTGTGGCTGTCAAACTTACCAGAAATCTTAATGTAGTTGCATCAACTACCGGAGAATATGTTTCTTCATAATCAATCCCTGGAATTTGAGAAAATCCTTGGGCTACAAGTCTTACCTTGTATCTAACTATCTCATTACGTTTTCTCACAAATACCCATTTGTAGCCAACGGGTTTTACACCTGCTGGTGTAAGAGTTATTTTTCCGAAAACTTCTCGTTTTTCAAGTGACTTCAACTCAGCCAGCATTGCCTCCTTCCACTTTGGCCAATCACTCCTGTGTCGGCATTCTTCCACTGTCCTTGGTTCAACATCATTTTCATCAGACACAATGTCGATTGCGATGAAATTTGCAAATATTTCATCCACGATAACATCTTTCCTATTCCAATGAGTCTTGGTAGAGACGTAATTCATTGAAATTTCATTGTTATCGACGTTTTGAACGTCTTGTTCATTTCCCGTAGGGTTGTCTTCTTGTTCGTCCCCTTTTGGATTATCATCATTTTCTTTACTTTCATCCACATTTGGTCTTTCTTGACCTTCTGACGGGGGAACATTATTAGTCTCATTTTCTATTCCATCCAATCTTTTTAGTTTCCTTGGTTTAGAATTTTTTGAACCAAGTGGTCTCCCACGCTTTCTGCGTGCTTGAGATTCATTCTCAATGGCCTTATTATCAGTTGGGATTTCAATACGTGCAGGGGCATTTTCTGCTGGTATATGTGATTTTGTCACCTTCTTTGTGTCTACAAATGCATCGGGCAATTGATTTGCAACACTTTGTAAATGAACAATTTTCTTGACTTCTTGTTCACACATATTTGTTCGTGGGTCTAACATCAACAATTGTGTTGCATTCCAAATAAGTTCTATTTCTTTCTTGTGTGGGTCCACTTTCTCTCCCCCTAAGGCTGGGAATACTGCTTCAATAAAGTGACAGTCGGCAAATCTAGCCGTAAATAAGTCACCAGTCAATGGTTCAAGATATTTAATTATAGATGGGGATTCAAACCCGACATAAATTCCCAGCCTTCTTTGTGGACCCATTTTTGTTCGTTGGGGTGGAGCAATAGGAACATATACAGCACAACTAAAGATTTTTAGATGTGAGATATTTGGTTCTCTACCACAAACAAGTTGTAGTGGTGAGAATTTATGATAAGTTGTAGGTCTCAATCTAATTAGTGCTGCTGCATGTATTATAGCATGTCCCCAAGCAGATGATGGCAATTTTGATCTCATTAATAATGGTCTTGCAATCAATTGTAATCTCTTAATTAGTGATTCAGCTAGACCATTTTGTGTATGGACATGAGCTACTGGATGTTCAACATCAATTCCAATTGACATACAATAATCATTAATTGTTTGGGATGTAAATTCCCCAACATTATCGAGCCTTATTTTCTTTATTGTATGATCTGGGAATTGTGCTCTTAATTTGATAATTTGGGCAAGTAATTTTGCAAAAGCAACATTTCTGCTTGAAAGCAGACTGACATGTGACCATCGTGTGGAAGCATCAATTAAAACCATAAAATATCGAAATGGTCCACATGCCGGATTAATTGGCCCGCAAATATCTCCCTGAATTCTTTCCAAGAATTTTGGAGATTCAATAGCAATTTTGTTCATGGATGGTCTTATTATTAATTTGCCAAGTGAACATGCAGAGCATGTTAATTCATCCGATCGAGGAATTTTGGCATTCCTTATTGTATGTCCAATTGAATTCGCTATTATTCTTTGCATCATCCCAGTTGCTGGATGTCCCAAATGATCATGCCATAAAATAATCAAATGTTTGTCATCTAAATTCTGGTTAGATATCATATTGATTTCCATGGGTCGTATGTTTATACGGTATAACCCCGAAGAGTATGCTGGCAATTTCTCATAAATGTGTTTCTTGCCATATTTTCTTGCCGTAAGGCATAAATACTCCTTTTGACCCGTTGTCATTGTTTCTAAATGATAGCCATTTTGGCGCACATCTTTGAAACTTATGAGATTTCTTCGAGATTTACTCGAGTATAAAGCATTATTGATCATCAATTTTGTTCCATTTGGAAGCATTATACAAGCCTTTCCAGATCCTTCAATTAATTTTGCTGACCCGGAGATAGTGTTTACATTTGCCTGAAACAACTTTAGTTGTGAAAAATATTTCCTATCCTTTAAGATAGTGTGTGTTGTTCCACTGTCCAAAAGGCAATGATATTCGGAACCAACTTCGGGTATATCCATATCTTCATAAAATAAATATGAGATTAGTTTAGAATAATATCATACAAACTTTTATTTATGATAGAAATTAAGAGTACATGACTAATCATTTAAAATACATATCAGAAAATTCATTAAAACGTAGTATATATTACATCAGTAGATGGGTTAATTAAGCATTGTTATTTTCTCCAAAGATGAAATCATTCCCAGTTTCAGCATTGTCCATGAAGAAATCGGACACATCAAGGGTAGGACATGGAGCATTTTCTTCATTAACATAATTTGCTTCTGCATTTTTCTCTTTGCCTTTTACAGAAGCCTGGTAAAGGTCTACCAAATGTTTGGCCGTACGACAAGTACGTCCCCAATGTCCTGTCATGCCACATCTGTAACATGTGTCTTTTCCTTTTGAAAGAGTTTGTTTGTGGCTTCCAGATGACTGTCCCTTCTGTTTTTCAAAAATTTTGAAATTACTGTTTCTTTGAAAATTGTTTCTACCACGTCCTCGGCCTCGTCCGCGATAATTTCCACGGCCATTGTAATTTCCACGTCCACCTCTTCGTGCAGCATTTGCCTCGAGTGGATAAGAACTTGTTGCATTTGCCTCATGATGAGTGGCCAAAGACCCAGTTGGTCTGAGATTATGATTTTTCAACAAAAGATCGCTATTTTGTTCCGCAACAAGCAATACACTCATTAATTCATTAAACTTCTTAAAACCTCTTTCACGATATTGTTCTTGCAACAGTATGTTGTTTGCATGAAAGGTAGTGAGTGTTTTTTCAATCATTTGTTCATCGGTGACTGGATGATCACAGTATCTCAATATAGATACTATCTCATGTATGGTTGAATTGTAATCTATTACAGATTTGAAATCCTGGAACCGTAAATTTCTCCAATCAAATAATTCCTTAGGAAGGAGCACCCTTTTGTGGTGTCCAAATCTTTCATTAAGGCAGTCCCATAATTCTTTGGGATCTTCAACCATCATGTACTCAGTTTTAAGGCCTTCATGTAAATGATGCCTTAGTAACACTAAGGCTTTTGCCTTTTCTTGTTCGGTAATGGGTTTTTCAACGTCATTGCAGAAGTGGTAGCATCAGTTGTTTGACCAGGGGGACTTTTATTAACAGTATGCTCCAACCCTTGAGCTTTTAAATTCATCATGGCATCCACTTTCCATTCCAAAAATTTCTTTCCAGATAAATCTAGAATGCTGAATTGTCTTTTCACAAGATCTCCCATTTTAACTACAACAAATTACGTGATAATTAGTTTATAATCATACGTATATCACATGTGTTTAATTCTTCCATATTTTTAGTTTGTTAATGAAACACATGATAATTAATTTTTTTTTTAACAATAATAAGACATAAATAAAATAGTTCTTTCTCCCCCCTTGGTTTATTATTGTGAGTAATTATATAACTATGCAAAAAAAAATCATATTAGTCGTATAAACAGCAAAACGACAACAACAATAGTAGTAACAATAATTATAATAATAATGGTAATATTATACAATGATGATTTAAAACAACAAAACAACATAATAAAACAAAACATGCTTTTAACCGACAAAATAAACAAACTTCACTTGTACATTATGACAAAAATTAATATTGCTACTAACAGAACTACAAGCGCCGTAATTAGGAGAAAATATTGTTTTATTTTCTTTAAATATTCCTCAAAGGTGAAGGTGTGGGTGTTTTGGATGTTTTGGTCGCCGTCGGGGAACATATTGGAGAAGAAGGGGTGAATAATTTTTGGGTGATTTTTGGATAAAGAGAGGATAAGAGATTTGTGGTGAAAATCGGGGGAAAATCTACCTTTTATAGAGGTAGGTTTATCTGTTACTGTTTTGTACAATTGTAAAAATATCATATAATGGTTTAATGTACTGGAAAAATTATGATTCAAATATATGTATTTATAATTGTAAAAGGTTATCACACTGGGAATGCAAGCCATAGTGGTCCGAGAGCCCTAATATCTATAAAAGATCATGGGTTCGAAAACTGAAAGAAACACAAAAAGTTCGTAAAAGAAAGAAAAATAATAAGTATAAAAGGCTGCATCTTTTTGTCAATTTAGTTTATCATGTTTTGAGATATATGATATAATAAATGTTTGAGTTTCTGGTATAGAGGATTCCAAAATATGGGCAACTATAGAGCATACTCCTCAAAACATTTAGAAGTAGATAGTATTTATTTGTTATAATTTTGAGAAGTAGGTATAAATATACCTGACTAGTAACTGGTGCTGATAACGTGTTAAGAGGTAACTATGATATTGTATATTTTATGATGATGGAGATGGAAGAGAGCAAAAGAGCAATTAGAGAATGTCGGTTTTTCTTCTTACACTACTAGTTCACAAGATAGTGAACTTATTTATAGGCAAATATTGCCCATAAAGTATGTTACATAATTGTACTTATATACAAATTATTGTCCTAAATATAGCTCATGTGATGAGTTATAAGCTACTGTGCTCCAAACTCATGTGAACTTCATTTGACATTTTCTTAACACTAGTCACATTTTCGTAAATAAATTAGCATTGGTAAGATCCATAGTTATTAAAGGTTATTGCTTTATTTATCAAAAAAAAAAACCAATAAACTTGTATAATACTAATTGAGTAATTCATGTAATGCTGATCGAATAACCCTTATAACATTTAAAGAGTAACCTATATAACACTAACGAAATAAAAAATCCTACGTAGTATAACGACTGTCGACTGGCCATTCGACATGTAAGAATAGAAATTGTAGAGCTGATCAAGTATGGTCCGACCCAATTTTTTTTTTGGGACGGGTTTGACATTGCGTTTTTATGCATATTTAGTTGATTTTTAGGCCCGACCTGACTATTTTGGACGGGTCTGTGCACAAAAAATCCGGCCCGAAGCTTGACCCGACCCGCCCAATAATCACCTCTAAGAAATTGTAAAAGAGTGAGTGATATCATCACAAAGGAAAGAAAAAAAGAAGAGCTTTTTCGTACTGCACTACTGCGTAATAAATAATCTATTCAACAAGAATCATAGACCATGCCGAGTTGCCGCCGCATACCTGCATCAACACGTACACGTCTTTACTTTCCTTTTTTTCCAAATCAAAGAAAGAAAATACTCCACCTTCAATGGCTTAAAAATCATGATTTTTACAAATTAAACGTTACAATAACACAAAAAATAAATAGAATATTCTCCACCAAAAACAAATTGCAAAAGGTTTTTTATAGTCAAAGAGTCCTACAACACACTTTTAGGTTCGGGATAATAATAATAATAATAATTTAATAAACCCTAATTTTTCCCCCCTTTTCTTACTTCTTCTTCCTCCACCACTCAAATTCTTTCTTATCTTCCTCCTCCTATAAAATCCCAAACACCCTCTTATCTTTTCTTGCTCATTTCAGATTTTCCCCTTTCTTCTCTTTTCTGGGTATCCATTAATTTATAATCTCTTCTTCCCGATTTTGTGCTTCACAAAATATTATCTAATTTGATTGATAAAAAAATAATCAAATTTGATTCTTTGAATTTGCATTCACATTGTAATTCAATCTACATTTATAATGGCAATTCCCTGCACACATTTCATATCCTCTGAAAAAGCAGCAATGGAAAACGGGTTTTTATTAGGTTCACCCAATTCAATCTCATCACCCCGGGTTTTAACCCAGGACGAATTGAAGAAAATCGCAGCATACAAAGCAGTTGAGTATGTCGAATCGGGTATGGTAATCGGGTTAGGAACCGGGTCAACAGCAAAACACGCAGTTAACCGAATTGGTGAATTGCTTCAACAAGGTAAACTTACTGGAATCATTGGAATACCCACTTCAAAGATGACCCATGAACAAGCTGTTTCATGTGGTATCCCTTTATCAGATCTAGACTCATACCCTGTTATCGATCTCGCAATCGATGGTGCTGATGAAGTTGACCCGTTCATGAATTTGGTTAAGGGTAGAGGTGGGTCCCTTTTAAGGGAGAAGATGATTGAGAGTGCTTGCAAGAAGTTCATCTGTATTGTGGATGAAACTAAGATGGTTAAGCATTTGGGTGGAAGTGGGTTAGCTATGCCTGTTGAAGTTGTGCCCTTTTGTTGGAAATTCTCTGCTCAAAGGTTGAGAAATTTGTTTCAGGATTCTGGGTGTGTTGCAAAACTTAGGGTTTACCCTGAGAGTGGTGAGCCTTTTGTTACTGATAATGAAAACTATATTATTGATTTGTATTTTCAGAAGGATATTGGAGATCTTGATGTTGCAAGCGACACAATTTTGAGGTTGCCTGGTGTTGTTGAGCATGGTATGTTTCTTAACATGGCAACTACTGTTATTGTGGCTAGTGAGCTTGGGATTACCGTCAAGAATAAGTAGAATTTTAGTGTTTTTATATTTACTTTGATTTAGGTGAAATTTTGATGTTAAGTAGGATGATAGTATGAAGATTAGTCCTTTTTGTTATATGTTATATGAAACTAATTTGATGGTATCACATTGTATTTTTTTGGTAAATTGATCAATGATTAGCTGCTATCAGTTCTCACATATTGAGCATTTGGTAATTGTTATTAGATGTTATCTGATGGTGGCTGTATTGCCTGTATATTATTTTAAATAAGTGGATTACAGAGACCGCGAAAGTTGTGGTTAAGTTATCTATCGTTCAATAACTTTAGCACCGATGGGTTGTATTTGAATTGGTGGCAAATTGCTCAAAGATTTCACCCTACATCTCTCGATACGGCCGTCAACTCCGAGGGTGAATAAATCGTTCCCCTGCACTTCTTCCTTGTATATCAGACTATCAATATAGCTTACTTCAGCACAAGCAAATCTAATTATGCTGAACAATATGATTTCCTGTCTGGCAGTCTTAGCTTTGACATCCCCTTGGCAATGGCAACTTTCAGTTGACTTGTGTCGCTTTAAGTTGTACCTTTGCAAGTTGCCTGTTTGAAATTTTGGAATTACAGCTTACTGTAGGCATCTTTTTGGCCCATGCGCAAAATCAAATCTTTTTTATTCTTTAAGCTGCAACTAGCTTGGCATATATTCATTCGATTGGTAGCTGCGTTTCATTCTGTTCCAATGGTGGAGTTACTTTTGTCCTGGGAAGATCCATATACTGTGTAATTGTTTCTGTCTTTTGAAATGGCAAAGCTAGCAGATGCTCTGTGTCAGCTAAATGTGGCTGTGGTAAGATATTGTGTTACTGAATAAGTGTGTTCAATTTATTCCCTATAATTGAAGTTTCTTCTCCAATATGACTCCTTTGGAGTGTTGGCACCTAATCATCCTACCGTGGATATTTACTGTATGCCTAGATCAGAAATGTAGACACTACATTGTGGCTGGCTATGAAATTATGTCAAGGATTTGTATGTTGAGACTATGGAGTATGAAGTCACTTTGCTTATTGGCTGTGCTTGGTATGCATAATTGGACGAGCTGTTACTTCTTTGCTTATGCATACAGGAAATCTTGAAAAATATAATTGTTGCTGTTAGCTTTGTCATTTTGGTCATATGCTGAAGCAATCTTCATTGCCGGTAGTAATTGCTCTATATTATTTTGATTTTGCGGATAATCTATTGGACCAATTGTACATTTATCTTTGTATATATGATATGTACCAAATATCTGAATTAAAGGAGGCAAGACTATCAGATCTTGTCATCAAAATCATTTGATTTTATGATTATATACTACGTAACATACCACCATACCACCGTATTAAAAAAGAAAAAGAAATTCTAGAGTCATGATTTCAATTTGATTAAGAACTAATATCAAACACTTAATTTAAACAGACACGCCTCTTGCGTTAAGAGCATTGAGGTGCCACCAAGGCAATTGCTAACGAACTTGTGCCTGATGTCCTCAGCCCTTTGACTGCTTAATGTTCTGAAACATTAGCCTTAAAGTGTATCCTCCCTAAAGCTCTTGACTGCAAGTATGACAGCATAATAGCAGGTGCATACTTCGTTTAATGGTGAACATATGACTATATAATATGAGCATGCTATTTGAAATTCACCAATCCAAAATACAGCAGACTTCCCTGTTTGGCTCATTTTAACTTCAGTAAAGGTTTACCAGAGATACAAGATACAACTTTAAAATCTTCCACCTTACAGCACAAAGTTTTATCTTGATGCGGTGTTTGTTATTGTGAATACATTACTCTGCACCTTTTTGGAATTGGATCTATGTCTTGAACTCTTGAAATCATTCCCTTGAGTTTATGTTCACTCATAACTGAATAACTGTAAGTAAGTGCCCTGTATTAACTATTCAGATGAGTTCTGTTTTTCCCTGACACTTGTACTTTGCTATGTAATGTTCCTAGATTCATGTTGCTTTTTGTAAATGAATATTTGCTTTCACTTGTTCTAGTTTTACTTTACTCATATATCTGCTTCCATTTCCTTGATGCTTGATGTACTCCGTATTATTTTTCTTATGTTTCTCTGTTTCAAGATGTCTTAGTGTAGATTTGTAGATTTTATTAGGTCTTTAGTCAAATTTATTTTGTACAATTGTAATCATAAATTGAATTTGGAAGCGCTTTGAAATGGTCATAGCCTCGTAGATTTTTTATATTAATACGATATCCTTCTGCTAAATCTCATTGTATATATTCGTCTACTGCTAAGTAGGAAGATAATTCTGCACTGTATGCAAATTAAGCATTTCCTCTTCATATGTCAATATTGATCCTTTACCTTCTAAGGGACTTTTAATTTGACTGCTTTTTTCCTTCCCACCTGTGGTGGCCGGAAGGGTGTTAAGGCTCCCCTTCAAGGTACGTAGTTTATAAATTCCTACTTATAGGATTTGCTCTGTATATTTGAATATGCACCATGTTTAACATTCCATAAATCCAGTTAGTGGACATGATTGTTGATTGTGCTTCCTGCGTACCTCAAGTTTGTATGCATGAACATCATATGTACTGCAATGAGCCAGCTGAATGGAGGCTAAACATGTCATGGTGGTCCTTGATATATTGTGTTATTAACATACTATATTGCATTGTTCGAAGAATTCTTCTCACTATAATGCTTGCAGTAATTGATCGAATTGTCATGCTATCTCATGAAGCAAACATCATTCCTGTATATGGGACTTAGAGAAGGTTCAAGTGACATCACAAAAATGGCGGACTTGCCTGTTCTTCTCTACATATTCAATGCAACAAAAGGTGAAAAGGTTTGCAGCCAATTTAAAAGGTTAGCGGCTATGACATGGTAGCATTATTGGGCAACTTTGTGTTAATGCTGATCTCTAAGCATGTACTCAGGCTTCTGTGCGTGAAATTCAAGTTTCACTACGAAAAGACCTTTGAGACTTGGACAATGGATACAAGAAAAGTATAGTACTTGGAAATTGTTGATTTTCTATATGGTTCTTGACCTTTCTTTCCTTCTCTTGCCCTGTAAATACAAAGTAAAGTCTCTTTTCGATCTCTTTCCAAGGGCACCCAGTGAGAGAGACGATATTAGTACTTCGTATGTTATTTGATCCTTGACCTTTTGCTTTAGTCTTGTTTATGGCTCATACCCAAGTCCGTCGCAATAGAGGCTATTGATCTCGCGGAGGAATTATATATGTACCCGGAAATTCACACTTTCAAGTGGTATGTAAATATAAACCTGGGCGCGGGCCGGGTTGGCCCGCGTGCCGCCCGGCACGGCCCGCCGTTCGACGCAGCCCGACACGGCCCGATCTCCAGCCCAGCACGGCACGGAAGTTGAACTTCGTGCCACGGGTCGTGCCCTGATGAATTCCCAGGCATGGCCCGGCACGCTGGCACGGCCCGCGTGCCCAACGGCCATATTACCGTTTAAAAGCAACGGCTAGTTGCTTAATTAGCCAAAAAAACGGCTACTTAACGGCTATATTTTTGCCAATTTGCTTCCCAAAAATTCTATAAATACCCACCACCATTTCATTCCCAAATCACAAAATCACAATCTCTTCTTCTTATCTCTTATATTCTCTAAATCTCTAATAATCCTTATTTTCTTAAATTCTCTAATTATTCTCTTAAATTCTCTAATTATTTTCCTAATATCGGAAAAAATTAAAAAGTTCGTAATCGTAATTAGTGGAGCGTTGAAGCACGGTTGTAAGATCTAAACTAATCTTAAATTTATTATTGTTTTATTGTTATTATTAGAATAATCTTGTTTAATTATTATTGTTGTTAATTGTTATTGTTGTTGTTATAATTGTTGTTATTAATTATTATTATTGTTACAATTGTTGTTATTATTTATTTTTGTTGTTATTGTTATTGTTATAGTTGTTGTTATTAATTATTATTATTGATATTTTTATTGTTAAAATTGTTGTTATTAATTATTATTATTATAGTTAACCACTTTTTATTAAAAAATTTATTGTTAATTATGGCATCGAACAACCCATCATCTAGGTCTAGGGCGAAAGGCCGACTTACCCTTAGTAGTAGTTCTAGGGAACCACCAAATACAACGAGCCCCCAAATTTCGAGTCAAACCAATGACCCTAAATTTCGGGATATCCACCACCACCACTAAACCAATTTCCACCACCACCTAACCAATTTCCACCACCACCACCAAACCAATATCAAAATCCACAACAATTCCCACAATTCGGTCAATTCCCACCTAATTATATCGGTGATCAACAAAACTATTGTTCTAGCCAAGGTAGCCAAGAAAGTACCCGAATTCCCTCCAGTTCTACCCCTTCTACTGCCACTACTAACGCAGACACACATCATGAATGGTTAACCGAAAGTGAGATGGTACTTTTGAAAAACCGAAGGAGTGAGGTATGGAGTTATTTTGTCCTAAATAAAGAGGGTCAAAAATATGCAAAATGTAAAACATGTAATGGTGTATTCACGACATTTACCAAAAACGGGACGGGACACTTAACTAGACACAGGAAAGCTTGTGCAAAACCAGCTAGTGATCCAATCCAGCCCAAAATTTTCCAATTCCATCCATACGGCTTTACATACAACTATGAGAGGGATAGGGATGAACTAGGAAAAATGATAGTACACGTCGAACAACCTTTTCTTTTCTCGGAAAGTGACGCATTCAACACCTACATTAACAAAGCACTACAACCCCAACATAAAAGAATCTATAGGAAAACCGTTTGTTCCGCCGCAATGAAAAATTTCCTAGAGTACAAAGTCCGGTTACAAGCCGAATTGAGTAACCTTAACTGTAGAGTATTTTTGACAGCCGATTCTTGGGATAGTGGTTATAAATATCACTATTTATGTGTGACTTGCCATTGTTTAGATGATCAATGGTTGTTATAAAAAATAATAATACATTTCAAAATGCTGGAATACCCACACACCGGCATTAACATTGCTCACCATTTAATGCAAGCAATAGACGAATACAACCTTCGAGATAAAATGATGTCTATGACTTTTGATAATGCAACCTCTATGACATACACAGCTAATCTTATCAAACAAAACTTAACCGATGTACTATTAGACGGTGAAGCTCTTCATACTAGATGTGTTTGCCATGTACTTAACTTATGTGTACAGGATGGAGTTCGGGCAATTGGCCCATACTACAGCAAAATCAGAGATGCTATTATGTCTATTAATAGCTCTAACATGAGATACCAAGAATGGAAGAGTTTTCTAAAACAACAAAAGATAAGGGTAATAAAAATTAGAACCAATTGTCCAACTAGGTGGAATTCCACCTATGACATGTTAACAAAGGCAATTGAGTACAAGGGCCCGTTAACATTATTTTACAACCAAAAATTTCCACAAAATGCTTTGTATGATGATGATTGGAATAACTGTGAAAGATATATGCAATTTTTACAGTTATTACATAACATGACGTATTGTTTTTCTACTGTTTACAATCCTTGTGCTCAAAACTTTCTTTCTAATGCATGCTTACTCGCCCAACTTTTCGCTGATCATCGCCATCAAAGTGATTATGATCAGTATCTTCCAGCAATGGAAACAAAGTGGCGTAAATATTATAGTGAAATTCCTTTGATTTATATTTTTGCTTCCATATTAGATCTTAGGCAAAAGTATTTTGAGCTAGCGTGCCTTGCTGCCCAGCACCCAGCCAGCCAGTGCGCGCGCTGCTGCTGGGCTGTGCTGGTGCTACGTGCTGGCGCTGGGCGCTGCTAGCACCTAGTGCTGGCATTAGCCCCAGCAGCCCACGCACTCACTCTTCGCGCCTCACTGCTAGCACAGCCAGCATGCGTGTTGCTAGCGAGCCACGCATGCTGGCCACACTGCCCCCCCCCCTCGCACCATTCGCATACCCCATCGCACACACGCACTAGCACGATGCCTATGCTAGTACTAGCCAGTGCCTAGCACTGCTTGTGCTTGATGCGAGGCATGTGCGCACGTACACGCACTAGCCATGCACCACGCACCACGCACTGCCAGCCCACACGCATCACATGCGAGGCTGCTTGTGCGAGGCTAGTGTGCGAGGCTGCGAGTGCCAGGGCCTAGCATCGAGCTGGCGCGCAGCCCCTCGCATGTGCTGCAATGCTTAGTGCTGCCATGCAAAGGCTAGCACTCAAGCACACGCACATGGCGCGCCATTGCCAGGCAGCCAGCCATGCCAGCACCTGGTGCTTGCGATGGTGCTGCCAGGCCAGTCACGCACGCACGCAGCACCCAGTGCTTGCGATGGTGCGCCTGGTGATGCCATGGCCTGCGATAGGCGCCATATGCACCCAGGCACCACGCTAGCATGCTTGCTAGCTGCTATGGGCTGCCTGGTGCCTGTGTGGCCTGCGATGGCTGCCATGCGCACCTAGGCACCCATGCTAGCTTGCGATGGGCTGCTAGGGTGCGCCTAGGCTGCGATGGTGCCTAGCACACCATGGTGCGCCTAGCACACACATGGTGCACTTAGGTTTGCGATGAGCTACTCTAGCCTAGCTATGGCTACGCTCATGCTTGTCGATTGTGATTTTGCGACGCTCGGTATCGACGCCCTAGGCTCAATTATTTGGGTGGTTATATAAAAAAAAGGGAAAAAATAAATAAATAAAAAAAAGTGGGGCCCACCGACGGAAATTCACCGGAATTGCAAAATGGGTGGTAATCTGAGCAATTATTTTTTTTATTGGGTGGTAATTTAAAAATAAAAATTATTTGGGTGGTTATATCAAAACTGGAACATTTTTTGGGTGGTAATTTACAAAAAATCCTAAGAATTAAGTAAAGAATTTGGAAAAAAGAAAAAAATTTATGTAAAAATTAAGAAATAAAATAGGAAGAAGATTGAAGGAAGGAGATGAAGTAATATATACCAGTACTCCAGTAGTACATAGTATATATGTGTGTTTGGTGTATAAAAGGGGGTATTTGATGAGTGTTGCAGCTAGCTTACATGGACATAAGAACATGCCAATTTCTTGGAATTTAGTCAATTTACTTAACCTATTGGCACTTATTTGAAATGTGTTGAATTTTTTAAATTTATTATAGTTGTGAATTACACTATGTATTTATTTATTTTTATTTTTTTGTTTTGTGTTGCAAATGAATCACTAGGCGTTTCAAATTGTTATCGGAAAACTATGTCCTATTATACACTTTGTAGTTAAGTAGTCTTTGTTGACATTAAATTATGATTCGTAATACTTGCACTCAATGTTTAATATGAATTTGTCGGTATTTCTTAAATGGGTGAAAATAACATAACTTTAATAAACAGATTAAAAAGGAGGAGCAATTTTTTTTTAGACGTATATGGAAGCTACTTGTACCATCTCCTTCAGTTTTCGGATGGATATGCTTATTTTCTACCAAACAAACATTTATCTTGCTCTTTGAATTAAAAAAAAAACAGGGGATCAAATATCAACACTAATAAGTACTCGTATTATAAATTGTATAATACTCAGAAATAATACCGTATTAATATGTATATTTAAAAAAAAAAATTGAAAGATATATTCCATACTTAGCATATTCGACCTAGGCTAATGTTGTGGTTAATTTGAAATAAAGAAAGCCTATACAGAGTATATATGTACTTCATTCCAGATAATTTAAGTGTGAAAACCTACTACACGAAGTATATCACATATGACTATGTATGATATGTCACATGTAACATGTTCAATTCCCCCACCGGATCATTTGTACTCGTACGTGCCATTTCTTTGCCATCCTTTTCTTTAATATATGGACCTATACTCACCCTCTCTATTTTCACTTCCCTAAACAATCAAGCCAAATGCAAATGTAGCAAATAAAAAGACAATAGGAGAATCAAGAAGGAAATATTTATTTCACATTTCACTAATATTCTAACCATTACAAACTCAATACTCAAAAGAGGTTGAACAATTCTAATAAAACAAGGGACCCTTTTAATAAACAATTGAAAAAGAAGAAAGAAGCCTAAAGGTTGACACTATTTGGTTAGAAAAATCACAAACAAGTAAGAAACGACATCGTTTGAATGAATCAGCAACGAGGGGAGGTTCGCTTGGGTGCGGCGCTCCCTTTGGTAGCTGCACAAGTTCCACTACTTCGTGATCTTTTCGCAGCCGTTTGATCTGCGTTTAAGTCAAAGCACATCCCATCTCCACCACCCACCATTTCCACGAACATCTTTTGTAGATCTTCTAGACTCTCCGTCTGCCATTTTAGTATTACCATGCATTACTTATAAATATCCCTTGTCATTTTCATTCTAATTTTTCATTTATACCCTTAAATTATCTTCATATTTCATTTCAACCCCCTTAAATTATCAAAATTTCACCCAGTCCCTACATTTTCTAATTTACTAAAGACAACAACCCTAAGTCTCCACCTTTGTAATATTTTGATGGCAAAAATTAATACCAATAGATACGTGATTTTAACATAGATTTCAAAATTAATATTATTTTAAGCTATAAATTAATTAGTTACCAAAGACCTTGGGCACTCATAACAAGATTATATTTTAACACTATCACAATTGCTAAAGTAGAAGTTTAAAAATTAAAACGTGTTAACTAAAAAAAGACGAAAGAGTGGTAAAGTACATTCAATTGACCCCTTGAACCTCTACGATGATTTTTACGCAAGGAAAAATATAGTTAGGTGGAGTCTTATTACAGCTAATTATAGGGGAAAAATTGAGAAATTACCTCGCCTCTAACATTGTCCATCATTGAGAGCATCTCTTGCATAAAATCACAGAACCCCTGTTCCATATAATATTACACCTAATTAATTTTTAAACAAAATAGTCACATTACGACGTCGTTTAATTACAAACGACACCGTAATAGGCAAATAATCAACATGCAAAATTCTAAATTCCACCAAAACATTAAATGAAAAAAAAAAACGAACTTGATCTTCTTCTTCCGTAGGATCATAAAATCCGGCATCGTACATTGATCGCTTACCCTGATCCGACAACACTACATAATTCCCCAAAAATAAAATTAACTCAAATCAAATTAGATGAATTTAAAAAATCAGTAAAATTATAATTAGTGAGAAAAACCTGAATAAGCTTCTTGAATTTGCTGAAACCGGCGTTTCGCTTCGGCCGAAACGGAAGGATTACTCGCCCACCTATCCGGATGCCATTTCTTCACAAACCCAAATTAAAATCAAAAAGTAAATTTGAAAAATTCCGCGAAAAATATTTTTCATCAAAACAAACGGAGCCGAAAAAAGAGTAAATACATACAAGTGCAAGTTTGCGATAAGCGGCACGAATGTCAGACGGAGAAGCATCGTTACGAAGACCAAGAACAGAGTAATAGCAAGATCCATTTCCACCGTTAGATCCTCCACCTCTCTCCATTTTTTCACCAAGATCAAACGGCTGAGAAAAATTAGAATTATAATTCGAAAGTAAGTCGACAAATTGGGGAATAAAATTATATATTCATGGAGAAAATTGTAATGGAAGAAGAAAAAAGAGGAGAGAGAAAAATATCTGTGGAAAATAGAGGTGGGGATTTATATGTGAAATTATCTCTCTAACTCTCCGAAGAGGAGAGAGAGAGGGTGGGATTGAAGATGCTGACGATGGAGGAAAGTTCGAGAATTTCAGAATTGATAAAGTTAAGTGAAGGAAGAGAGAGGGGGGGGGGGAGAAGATATTTTTGTTGTGTGAGTTTGGGATTGACCTTGGAGGTGGGTTTATTTACGATTCTTGCCATTTTACTTGCCACGTTGGTAATTGTTTATTTGGAAATTGGGAAAGTAAATTAATTTAGAGGTAGTGGTGTTGTCTGTTGTGGTGTGGTTAGGTCGCGTGTCTAAAACGATGTGTTTTTGGATGTGTTGGGAGATTAAAGTATTAAACTGCCTAAATTGGTGATTGTGTCATGGTGAGTGTACTTCTGAAAATAAAATGATTTGGTCATCTCATGTAGTACGAGTAGTTTCTTAGATTTGTAGTTTGGAACTTTGATGCTCATTTTTGTATCATCAAAGATGATGCAATGTTTGCAATCTTGCATATACTTGTACATAATAAAACAATTTTTTCTTAAAAATTGCGGATCACATCCACTTATTCATAATAAAAAAAACAAACTTACCATTTTAAAAAAGTTACTCCCTCAGTTTTATAATAATTGTAACATTTTATATTTACGTTCATTGTATAATAATTTCAACATTCCTTATTTGGTAACGACCCACTACTATTTATTATTTCTCACTCCTATCAACCTTACTTACACTACTTTTAATTCTTTTGCTCTCCTATACTTACAATTAAATAAATCCCCACTAACAATACATTATAGTTTACATTATAAAATTCTCCTATTGGTCCCCACCTTAAAATTTTCCTAAACTTTTTTGCGATTGTTACGAAGCAGAAAAAGTATAGATTATGTGTAAAAAAAAAAAACAAAAAACAAAAAAAAACTATAGCTTACATTCATATTAATTATATACTCTCTAATATTTTGTTTGGATAAAAGGAAATAGAAGAAAGAAAATAGAAGATAAAAGGAGGACAATTTTTTTGTTTGGGTTATGGATTGCGAATTTTTTTATGTACACTCCGAGTGTAAGAATCACCTGGAGTTATTTTATGCTCATTTGATGTTTAATTTATTCATTAAAGTAATTTCATTTCCGCCAAAGTTGTAATACTTTGAGGAAAAGAATTCAATCTACACATTCAACGTTGACACCCCTGTCTCATCTAGCAACTAGAATAATCATCAAAATGAACAATAGTCTCCTTAAATCATCAAAGCTAAAAAAAATATCCTTGAATACATCGGGCACCCACCCAATCAACCTTTGATATGATAGAGGGAGGAAGGGGAAGGAGAGGGCGAAATCCATTTTTTCTTTTTCTTTAATAAACATAATCCCTCCGAAATTGAAGAGATTTAAAAGAAAAAGGGAGCTCACCTTTCCTATCCTATTCTTCCTTCCCTTCCCTTTAATTTCTAGCTCACTATGAGGGCAATACAATTATTTGGCTCAATGAGCTCACTAGGTTAGCCTTGTACGTTGCTTGATTTAATGAGGTATTTCCTATTGTATTGATCATACACTAGGTTAACTGTATAAATTATGTTACATGGACTTGGGTACTCATGTCTGACACGAAAACATGTCCAAACGTCCGACTCGGCTATTTTGTGAAAAATATCCATGATTTTGAACTAAAAGTAAAGTGTCCAAGTGTCACACCTAAGTTCGAATGTCGAGGGTCAGACATGGATATTTAAAGTGAAATAAAGAGTCCATATATTATAGCTTTTACATTAGACGATTTATGAGGGAAGCATCTTATTTGAAAAATGAAACTTACTACGTATAAATAATTAATTGTTCACAAGGGATAGAATTTTCTTAGGTTTCTTCCCGAATGTAGGAAAAATAAAAGCCTCAACGTATTGGGCCTTTGCACCAAGAAAAATTGTGGTTACATGCCCACACACGAAAGATCTACAAGATCCAACAATCTTTGCCCTAAATCAAAGAAATTACTAGGCGCCCTAAATTCAAATCTTTCATTACTTTCTTAATCTCCAAATTACTTTTTTCTTTTCCAATCAAATATTTATCCCCCATTTCATTCACATGTTTAATCTCAGAGAAGCAATCCTCAATCGATTGCATCTCAATTCAATTGCACAACGATGCAAATTAGGGTTTACAAACATTAATCACGCAATTTCTCTTTTCAATCAAATGTTATCGTTGGATCCTTTACCTTCTGCAATGGATTTCAATCATCTCTTCATCGCCATCTCTAAAATGAGACCTCAAAAGCATCATTCCGTCGTCATTTCTCTCTCAAGGCAGCTGGAATTATCTGGGTTTCGACCCAATAAGAATTCACTGGGTAGTCTTACAAATTGCTACTGTCATTTGGGTCGGGTCGATTTCGGGTTTTCGCTACTCGGTAAGCGTATTAAGCTTGGGTATGAGCCTGATATTGTGATATTTACTACCCTGATCAATGGCCTTATTGATGAAAATTGTAATAATGTTGATAAAGCTGTTAAATTATTGGATAAAATTGTTAAGCTTGGGATTCAACCTAATGTTGTTACTTATGGTGTTATTGTTTAAGGACTTTGTAGGAAAGGAAATAATGTGGGTGCTATTAATTTTCTCAGGAAAATGAAATCTGAGGGGGTTTGTAAGCCGGATGTTGTCATATATAGTACTATCATTGATGGTCTTTGTAAAGATAATATGATGTCTCAAGCTATTGAATTGTTTGATGAGATGCAAAGAGAGGGGATTTCGCCAAATGTTGTCACTTATAGTGCTTTAGTTCAAGGGTGTTGTATCGGGGGAAAATGAGAAAATACCCGAGAATTGTATTTGTTTAGGATCTTTGGGGCCATTGAAAACATAATTGGGTAATGTTTGATTGAGATGTTGGAGTATAGGTTTCAATGGGATTGAAGTGAGGGCAATATTGTTTTTGCTAAGAAGGGGATCACCCATCATGTGTTTAGAGACGTGTTGTCTTGTTATGCTTGGGATGTTGGAGCTTTATTTGATCAGTTGGAATCTATATGTGTGGAAAAGGCCCAAGGAATCGCTGGTAAATTGCCAAATTGGTAATAGATTTGACGGTCAAGGAGGAAGGTTGCGGAGCTGGTGATGGGATTTTGTACACATTGTTTAGTAGATATTGCAAGAGGGTGTACACTTGTATGGGGCTCAAGTGCGGTTAACAGAATGCTTCATAAAGGTTTGACATTTATCACTGTTACATTTAGTACTGGTTTTAAACCAGATCCTGTATTTTATTGGAAAACTTCATTTATGATTCTATATTTCTATGCCAGATGAGTTATGTGGCAATGCATAAGTGCAAAACCATATAGAGCAGTTTTATTTGGAATGTCAGGGGTGATGGAGTTCGCCTGTATTGTTGCCTACAAAATCCTAGTGTATGGAATTTGACTTCTTGTCCATTGAAAGAAGCTGCAGCTGCCAAACGTTCCCTTGATCTCCTACTGAAAGGTTTGCTACTAAATTTTTAAACTTGCTATATGTTTGTAATGAATAAAAGGATTAGAGAAAATGTTGCTTGCCTTTGTTTGCTGCAGTGATGGCATCTTAAATACTGTTATGACGTATGAGATGATGTTTTTTCATTGCGGACATAACAATGATTATGAAATATGATTGAATGGTGTTAAGGATTCTAGATATGTTTTTGTCACTGTATTGTTCTTTAATTTAAGTTCTGCGATCTTTGAAGTTAGTCATTTAATAGAATTGCTGAAGAATGTCATTGCTTAATGCCTTATTTTGAAGTTAGGGTGATAGATAGTTTGCCAGTCTTTGGAATTAAATTTTGGGATCCTTTAGGTAGTGCCAAAGGTGTTATTGTTTTTTCTACTGTGTTATGCTCTTATTATATAGTTGCAAAATATATAAACTTCACCATCTGGTAATATTCTGTTTTTTCGGTTGAGTTTTTTTTTTAACAAGTACCAAACAGTCTTGTAGAAGATTGTCCACATGGTTAGATTGCAAGATTTGCAACCAACCCCTATCACAGCATCCCGTTTGAGCTGGAATTCAGATTGCTTCAACATTATATTTGATAGCTTTGAAAAGATGGAACAGGAATCAATTCTGTAAAAGTTCTACACCAATTTCAAAGTCCCTCTCCAATAGTTTTTTATGCGAGAAACCATGTTCTGCCTTTTGCTGAGTTACTATAAAAACTAATGTTGAAAAAGGCCACTTGTTGCTCTGCTTTATATCTTTATTGTATTGTCTGCTTGGAGCCTCCTTGTGGCTTCACAAATTACCATGTCTATTGAAATTTAAGGGTGATGGAAATAATTACCAATAAGATCCTGGTCCTAGCTGCTTCCCCTTGCTGACCAGTTAAAAAGATACATATTTTTTGAACTTCTCTTCAAGTAGAGTAGGTGGATTCACTTGACTAGCCCAAGCAATTTATAAAGAGAAGGCATTTCTGCAGCATAGTTTTGCTGTTTTGCATAACAATGAGATTTGAGAAGTGACTTGCTGCTGCTTGATCTGTGCTTCTGATTACTAAACTGACTGAATTTCTACTAGTTACAAGATATCTTGTGTACGATGAATTTTCTTGTGTCTTTATTGGAGATGTTGCCAATAGGAGTTTTAAGGGGAAACTAGCTGTTCCAGATTAGCTGAGAAGTGGAGAAGTTACTATGTAAGTATCCAAACTCCAAAATAACCTTCCTCTCTTCTAGGATTAGCTATATAGGACAATTGTCATTTTTTACAACTGAATGTGATGGCTTTTCTCCTAAATGCTCAAAGCTCTTTTGTAGTTGATTATCCAAACTCATTTGCCTTTGCATCAACCACACGTTAAGCCATCAACAGTGAAATTAATAGGGTGCACTTGAGTGAATTCTGGAGAAACGTCTGTCAGTCATATATCTTTGCTGTTTGGGGTAGGATATGAGATTCACACTTGTACTTGGGTACCAGAGTCATTAACTCAATTATGAGTGTCCTTAGCTATATTTGTATTTTAAATGGTGGTTATTAATCTCTCCTTTTTGTATGAAGTTGAAGCGTGCACATACATATTCATTTGGAGTGTCAACTGTCAAGTATTAAGTACGAATACTTCTCAGTGATACATTAGGTGTTCCTTTCAAGATGAGGACCTCCTAGTTATGTTTTTCTCCTTATCTTTGTATCTAAAAAAGTATCAAGCATAGAATTGGCATGAAGATTTCATGCAGTTTAACCAAGCATCGCTTAACTGATTGATTTGGGAGCTAACTGCATCACCTGAAAGCTTTCTCATCTAGCCCACATTTGCATTACCAAATCCTGCCATCATAATCTTTCTTCTAATTGAACAGGGATGTACTATAGAAATTGATAGACATTCAATACTGCATGTCAAGTAACTATTCTCAACTACTACTTTCTCTCTATGTACCTTGTTGAATTTCCCTTCAACTTAAACATGAGGTTTATTTTGAAGGTCGAAAAATTCATGAACCCTTTCAATCTTTGTCACTGTTCACGATTACCAAGTCATCCAAATCAATTTTATTGTGATTTTCATCTTGTCGAATGTTGAGACTGAAATTTCCAGAATATATGTTTTGTGGAATATGTATCTTTATTTTTTTTGTATGGCGTATTTCTGCAAAGTCTGCTTCATGCAATGCAATAACTTTATATTGAGGTGAATATCTTGCTTCTTTTTTGACAGGATATTTAAAGGGAAGCAGGTGATTTGAAATTTTTCTCCAGTCTTGTGGAGGAAAGAAATCACTTTTCTTGCAAGTGGAGTACAATTGTTGTGCTAAATTAAGGTAAGTGTAGATATAGTCACACGTATGATGTGTATATTCTATGGTTTTGATCGGAAAGAAAGAGCAAAGTGTGTAGTCGAAGTCAGCAGAGTTATTCTACTTTAAAAGAGAAGACGAAATCCTATGAAGCTAGAAAGAGAAGATGATTTATGATGACTTATATCAATGATGCTTTGAAAAGATTGGGCTATACTAACTGAATGCTCGAGGAAGAGAAGGGGACAAGGTTATGAGACAAAGAGTCTTTGATGTTTGCGGCCTTGTGCATTGTAATTTTTTTTTTTTACAATAATGTTTTGTAACTAGTTAGGGAGGAATAAAATGTTCATTAAATAATTTGAATTTTGAAATGAAATTAAGAAGTTCTTGCACATCTAGGATTTTAACAAATGATTTAAAGTCAAATGATTGTTATATACACTCGGGATAACTGTACACCCATGAGTATTTTGTTCATATTTTGATGATGTTATTCATTAAATCATCAAATAAAGAGCAAAAACTAACCTTGGGTTAGTTGTGTGTACTGTGCATCCAGAAGTATATAACAAATTCCATATTGTAATAGTCTGATCTTTTTATTAAAATAAATTAGAGTTGGCAAAGTTGACATGACACAGCAAGAAGACACAAATCGGATACGAAGAAGTCGGGTTAGTGTTTAGGGCTTACAACATGTTTAATTAAACTAGGCAACATGATGCGACACATTTGATTAAATAGGTTGTGTTATTGTTGAGATTCCTCATAGAAACTAACAACTCGACAACTTACTCATAGAAACTAACAACTCGATAACTTAAGAAAAAAAAAGCATCAATTTATGAAAATAATGGCTCACAGTTTTTGCATATAACACAACACAAATTGGACACGTAAAACACGGGTTAGTGTCAAGAATTTTTTATAGGTTTAATTAAACAAGTTAACCCGAGTTATATGATATGCTTTAAATGGATCCGGTTAGTTTTGAGCTTCTCTAATGGTTTACATTTGAACACGAGACAAATACTCCTTACGACTGTACATGTTTGCAAGCTTTTAAAAAACTGTGAGCCACATGACTACGTAGTACGTGAGGGTAGTTGGTAGAGGTCCAAAATTTAGCAACCAAGAATATAATGAGAAAATGGAACACAAACGATTCATAGCAAATAGCATGCTTCAAAATTTGACAAGTTTGGCAATGGCAAGATGAAGATGATGGAAGTCGGTGGTTTTGGTATTCTTTTTCGCCCTTCTTCTCCTGTTCATTCCTTTTTCCTACTTTCTCATTTTCGATTGGAAAATTGTAAACTAATAATCCCACCTTTAGTAAGTGTTCTATAAACAATCCCACCTTTTGAAATTCCAGAAACAATCCCACCTTTGGTAGGGATCTTCCATTAACAATCCCTTTGAACTATAACCTGTTAAGCAGGTTAATTTTTTTTTCTTTTTTCTTCTTCCTAATCTCTCTCATTGGGCCACCAATCCACCACCATAACTCCACCCTGCTCATGCACCAACCTGCTCACCACGTTCACCTCACCTTACACCAACAACAAGCTGCTACCCTCCTCCCACTTCACCACCGACAGCAACTGCATGCAACAACAACAACAACAGCTCACAACAGCCTAACTACCCCCAAAAACACCACCTTGAAAACCCGTAACCACAATCCACCACCCAAAATACCCACTTGTCCCTTGCCGCCCCCTATTCACCACAAACCCCAAACCATGCCGGAAAACCCCTTCAACCACCCCAAAAAACCTCCACAACAGCCCCGAAAATCTCCAGCCCCAGCAAAAAAACCCCACCCCAGCCTCAAATCACCAACCCCCCACAACGAGTTTCCTGGAAAATTGGAAATTGCGAGCCCTAAAAACCAGTGGATTTCTTTGTGGTTTAATTTCTGTTCGTACTCTCTTCATTCAATTAGTATTTATATGTTTTGATTATTTTCTTGAATTGTTTTGTTGATTTTGTTGTTGAAATTGAATTTAGGGTGAGTGATCGAGATATCAAATGCTTTCCTTGGAAACTGATCTTAATAATCTGTCATTGACGACTAACACTGCTACGGGGATAGGGCGGCGATGCGGTGGGGAATGCAGTGGTTGTGTCCGGCGCCTTGGGGGGTAAGTAAGGTTGCCGGGGAAAGCAAGGGCGGGGGATGGGGAGGGGAATGCAGTGGCGGGGCTGCGTCAGGCCGAGGCAAAGGTGGGGGGTTTTAGTTTTTTTGAATTAATTTTGCTTTTTTTTTAATTATTAAAAATTAGAATAACCCTATTAAAATCCGACATGTGTCTTAAACCTAAGGAATCCGGTTACTAAAATAATCAAATCGGTCAGGGATTGTTAGTGGAAGATCCCTACCATAGGTGGGATTGTTTCTAGAATTTCAAAAGGTGGGATTGTTTATGGAAGACCCACTAAAGGTGGGATTATTAGTTTACAATTTTCCTTTTCGATTTCATTCTTATTTATTTCGTGCTATTGGTGTTGATTTTGATGACCCTAAATTGTTTCTTAATTTTGTAAGACAACAATCCAAATTAGGGTTTATTACTGTTGAATATCCCCTTTCCCTCTTTCATCGTATGAAATCTATGCGCACTCTTCCTTCTATCATTGATTTCAATATGCTTTTTTCAGCCATTTGTAGAATTAAACCCCACCCCCCTTTGTCCACTGTCATTTCTCTTTATAGGAAGCTTCATTTGTTAGGTGTTCGTCCAGATCATTATTCCCTTAACATCCTCGCTTAGGCTATGTTCATTTTGGGCTGTCCCTTCTTTCTTTTACCATTAAGCTTGGTTATCAGGTCCGGTGATAATGCCGGTGCTCTCAAACTCCTTGGAAATATGGAGTCTTATGGCCATTGTATGCCTAATCATGTCATTTATAGCACCATCATTGGTAGTCTCTGTAAAAATCAGTTATTACCTCAAGCTCTTTGGGAATATCCCCTGATGTTGTCACCTATAATACCTTAATTCGAGGTATGTGCACTTTGGGACAACAGAAAGAGGCTCAACAAATGCTGACTGAGATGTTGAGGAACAACATAACTCCTACCGTGGAGCCCTACAACATGTTCATTCACATGTAATCCTGGGCACCGTGCCGTGCCGCCGCGGGCCGTGCCTGGCGGGCCACAGGCTGGTTCGTGCCGTGCCGGTCGTGCCGGCGGGCCCAGGATTTCGTGCCGTGCCGTGCCGGCCATTTTCACAGGCCAGCCCACGGCACGGCACGGCCCTCGTGCCTGGCGGGCTGGTGCCGTGCCGGTCACGTGCCGGCCTGCGGGCTGGTGCAGTTTTCATTTTTTTTTTTTTTTTTTAAATGACAACATTATAAATTAATAAGTTTATAATGTATATAAGTTATAAAATTATAATTATAAGTTTTATAAGGTAACTTATAAGTTTATAACTTATAAGTTATAAGTTATTAAGTTATGAATTTTATAATTATAAGTTGAATATTTATGTTTTATAATTTGTATATTCAATATTTATATTTATATATTTACTTTATACTATTACTTTAAAATTTAATGTTTATGATTTATTATTAATTGGTATAATTTTATTTTTTATTAATATGAATTTACAAATTGTAACAAAACTGGGAAAAAAGGCAAATTGGACTTTGGATGTGAATAATGCGTACTTTATATTATTATTACTTGAGTTGAGAAAATTGTACAATGATAACAATGATAAAAATCATACAATGATGGTATTAAACAAAAATTGGAAAATGATAAAATTGATATTTTTAAAATCGTACAATATACAATAATTGTCTATTCTTCTTCTCCTTCTTCTTGCTCGTCTTCGTCTTCGTCTTCGTCTTCGTCTTCGCCTTCGCCTTCAAGGTCATCGGCTAGTTGCATAGATTGGGAACTAGCCGAATCCGAACCGGAAGCGGAGGTTCCTTCTTCGTTGTCGTTGTGGTCGTAAGAACGGTCTTGTGAGCGATTTTCCGCATCCAACCAATCTTTGAAACACATGCACATTTCTAGTGTTTCGGGTTTTAGACTTGTTCTTCTATCGTCTAAAACCCTTCCGGATGCGCTGAAAGCTCGTTCGGAGGCGACGGAGGAAACTTGGATAGCAAGAATGTCTCGTGCCATTGCCGCCAAAGTTGGATGCTTCGAGCTTTGTTGTTTCCACCATGCAAGGAGGTCGAGGCTGTTTATCTCATCGTCGTCCATGCCTTTGGTGAAGTCGTAACTCAGGTACATCTGCAACTCCGAGACGTCGCTTTGCGTTCTCCTGATTGATGAATCACCTGAAAACCTTGAAATCAAGTTAGTAGCTTGTGAAAATAAATGTTTGGCCTTCTTACTTACGTTTTTGGATGGTTGGGAAGGCCCTGAGCGAGGAACGGTGCCATATTTGGCTTCATAGACTCTATATAAAGCAAAAAACTGATCCTTCACATTAGTCTTATAGTTTTCTACATCATCGTCAAGAAACATGCATTGAAAGTAAATGTCAACTAACATAAATGTGTTTTCATACTTTTGCCTAGGATCTAATATGGAAGCAAAAATATAAATCAAAGGAATCTCACTATAATATTTACGCCACTTTTTTTCCATTGCTGGAAGATACTGATCATAATCACTTTGATCGCGATGATCAGCGAAAAGTTGGGCGAGTAAGCATGCATTAGAAAGAAAGTTTTGAGCACAAGGATTGTAAACAGTAGAAAAACAAAACGTCATGTTATATAATAACTGTAAAAATTGCATATATCTTTCACAGTTTTTCCAATCATCATCATACAAAGCATTTTGTGGAAATTTTTTGTTGTAAAATAATGTTAACGGGCCCTTGTACTCAATTGCCTTTGTTAACATGTCATAGGTGGAATTCCACCTAGTTGGGCAATCGGTTCTAATTTTTATTACCCTTATCTTTTGTTGTTTTAGAAAACTCTTCCATTCTTGGTATCTCATGTTAGAGCTATTAATAGACATAATAGCATCTCTGATTTTGCTGTAGTATGGGCCAATTGCCCGAACTCCATCCTGTACACATAAGTTAAGTACATGGCAAACACATCTAGTATGAAGAGCTTCACCGTCTAATAGTACATCGGTTAAGTTTTGTTTGATAAGATTAGCTGTGTATGTCATAGAGGTTGCATTATCAAAAGTCATAGACATCATTTTATCTCGAAGGTTGTATTCGTCTATTGCTTGCATTAAATGGTGAGCAATGTTAATGCCGGTGTGTGGGTATTCGAGCATTTTGAAATGTATTATTCTTTTTTGTAACATCCATTGATCATCTACCCAATGGCAAGTCACACATAAATAGTGATATTTATAACCACTATCCCAAGAATCGGCTGTTAAAGATACTCTACAGTTAAGGTTACTCAATTCGGCTTGTAACCGGACTTTGTACTCTAGGAAATTTTTCATTGCGGCGGAACGAACGGTTTTCCTAGAGATTCTTTTATGTTGGGGTTGTAGTGCTTTGTTAATGTAGGTGTTGAATGCGTCCCTTTCCGAGAAAAGAAAAGGTTGTTCGGCGTGTACTATCATTTTTCCTAGTTCATCCCTATCCCTCTCATAGTTGTATGTAAAGCCGTATGGATGGAATTGGGAAATTTTGGGCTGGGTTGGATCACAAGCTGGTTTTTCACAAGCTTTCATGTGTCTAGATAAGTGTCCCGTCCCGTTTTTGGTAACTGCCGTGAATACACTATTACATGTTTTACATTTTTCCCATTGTTCACCATCTTTACTTAGGACAAAATAACGCCATACCTCACTCCTTCGGTTTTTCAAAAGTAGCATCTCAGTTTCGGTTAACCATTCATGATGTGTGATGGTTAGTAGTGGGACTAGTGGGAGTGGCAGTAGAAGGGGTAGAACCGGAGGGAATTCGGGTACTTTCTTGGCTACCTTGGCTAGAACAATAGTTTTGTTGATTACCGATATAATTAGGTGGAAATTGGTATGGTGGTAGTGGAAATTGGTTTAGTGGTGGTGCTGGAAATCCCGACGTATTATATGGCTCATAGCCCGGGGGGGAAGTAAATGGGGTCATTGGTTTGACTCGTAATTTGGGGGCTCGTTGTATTTGGTGGTTCCCTAGAACTACTACTACGGATAAGTCGGCCTTTCCCCCTAGACCTAGATGATGGGTTGTTCGATGCCATAATTAACAATTAATTTTTTAATAAAAAGTGGTTAACTATAATAATAATAATTAATAACAACAATTTTAACAATAAAAATATCAATAATATTAATTAATAACAACAACTTTAACAATAACAATAACAACAATAATAAATAATAACAACAATTGTAACAATAATAATAATTAATAACAACAATTATAACAACAACAATAACAATTAACAACAATAATAATTAAACAAGATTATTCTAATAATAACAATAAAACAATAATAAATTGTCGTGCTTGACTTCGGGCCGTGCCGGGCGGCACGTGGGCCAACCCGGCCCGTGCCCAGGTTTATTCACATGTATTTAAAGATGGCAAGGTTGGTGAAGCACGGGACATTTTTGAAAACATGAATAAGATAGGTTTGATTCCCAATATCATCACTTACCAACTTATCCAGCTCTTTACATGACTAAGCACGGGATATTTTTTTTCTTATATAATGTTTGTAAATGCACACATTTATAACATATAAATATTTGATTTATTAACATGATTCAAATAAGATCTCAGGTGATTATGTTTTATTAATGGAGATATTCCTATTACTTTTGTTTAGGTAAAGTGATACATTTAGATGTTATTGTATAAATTTAAAAATATTTCATAATTATTAAAAAGAAGTGACGAGTCATGTCATTTGACTCATTTCGTATTTTCACACAATACCAATGTCCCAAAATTAGGGGTGGGACTTCGGTCTGGCAGTTCGGTTTGACCTCGGTTTGAGTCGGTTTCGGTTTGGAGCGGTTCGGATTGAAACGGTTTAGTTTAGCTGGCGGGTCGGTTTGGTTCGGTTTGGGTTAGTCACGGCTCGGTTTGGTTTCGGTTTATTTCTTTGCGGTTTAAATTCGGTTTGGGTCATAAGCGGGTCGGTTTATAAACGATTCGGATTATGTCGGTTCGGTTTGATACGGGTCGGTTTAAGGGGCGGGTTTACCCGGGTCAATGTCAGTTCGGTTTACAAACGGTTTGGATCAAGCCGGTTTGGTTTGAAATGGGTCGGTTTAGGGGCGGATTTACCCGGATCAATATCGGTTCGGTTTATAAACGGTGCGAATCATGTCGGCTCAGTTTTAAATGGGCCGGTTTAGTAGAGGGTTTACACAGTTCAATTGGTTCGGTTTATGAACGGTTTGGATCATGTCGGTTCGGTTTATAAGCGGTTTGGGTCATGAATTGAATTCATGATTGTTTTAAAGATCGCGTCATGACCATGATTTAATGAGTTGATACTTATAATACGATAAATCGATAATTAGAATGTACAAATATTCAATTAGATTGATCAACAAGTGTTTTAAACTTTTAAGTTTTAATAATCAGATATGTAAATATGTTTATCGATTGTAGATTTGTAGTACATACCAATAATTCAATGAGGCAATGATACTTATGATAGTATGATAATGATACCAACCATACATTCGTACGATATGATATACATAATAATTAATCTATAATTACATATACATTAACAATATCGTATTGAATCAATTTCCATTTCCAAACATTGCATTTCTTATAAATTATAACTTACACGAGATTAAATGGATTCGTTATTTAGTTTGTTACTTTATTTAGATTACTAACTCAAACAACTTAAAAAGTTAAATGGACGAAATCACGAAATCATGACCATGATTTAATGAGTTGATACTTATAATACGATAAATCGATAATTAAGAATGTACAAGTATTCAATTAGATTGATCAACAAGTGTTTTAAACTTTTAAGTTTTAATGATCAGATATGTAAATAACTAAATATGTTTATCGATTATAGTACATACCAATAATTCAATGAGACAATGATACTTATGATAGTATGATAATGATACCAACCGTACATTCGTACGATATGATATACATCATATACATAATAATATAATTACATATACATTAACAATATCGTATTGAATCAATTTCCATTTCCAAACATTGCATTTCTTATAAATTATAACTTACACGAGATTAAATGGATTCGTTATTTAGTTTGTTACTTTATTTAGATTACTAACTCAAACAACTTAATAAGTTAAATGGACGAAATCACGAAATCACTAATTAAAGTGGTGATGAAAGCATTATGCAATACTAATGTACGAATAGTCAAATATACAACGGTTAGATTGAATGCCCATGAAAAACAATGGTTAGATTTTCATTACTTTATTAGTTATTAGTATTATTACTTATTAAGTTATTATTAGTTTTATAGTTTATTATATATACTGATATACAATCACAGACTCACAGATGTCAGATATTGTCATATTGATGAGCATTAAGCCATTAACTCATTAAGTCATTAACTATGTCGTATTGAATCAATTTCAATTTTGAAACATTTGCGTTTCTTACAATTTATAACTTATAAGTAATAAACTAATAATAATAATAATAATAATAATAATAATAATAATAGTAATAATAATAATTATTATTATAATAATATTATAATAATAGTAGTAGTAAACTAGTAGTAATAATAATATTAACAAATAATTATACTAACAATAATAATAATAATAAATAATTAAAAAAACGGTCAAAAAGACCTAGAAAAGCACAAAGAAAATCTAGACCGTTAGATCTAGATGAATATTCTAGAATCTACAAAAAAAAAAAAATGAACGGTTATATCTAACTTAGATGTTGAGATTGAATATGGACGGTTAGATCAACTGAAGTAAAACCTAAACCTAGAAAAAAAAACCCACTCTCACTCTCTCAGCCATTCTCATTCACTCATTCAGCCGTTTCTCTCTCAATCTCACAATCTGTCATAGTTTCTCTCTCTAACTTCTCAGTTTCTCACTCTTTCGTTCTGAAATTATCAAGAATCTCAAGCTCAATTTCGTTTCATTTGTGTTTTGGATCTACATTTCTGATTTCTAGCTTTACATTCTCGTTTTTTTTGTTAATTTTTGTTGTTTTCGTTTTGATTTTTTTCGTTTTTGTTCCGGTTTGTTTATTTAGGGTTTTTGTTTTCGTTTCATTTGTGTTTTGGATCTACATTTCTGATTTCTCGCTTTACATTCTCGTTTTTTTGTTAATTTTTGTTGTTTTCGTTTTGATTTTTTTCGTTTTTGTTTCGGTTTGTTTATTTAGGGTTTTTGTTTTCGTTTCATTTTTGTTTTGGATCTAAGTTCTGATTTCTGATTTCTGATTTCAAATCTTCCTCTCCTTCAAGCCGTCAAACCCTAAGGTAATTTTTTTGTTAATTTATTCGATTTTTTTCGTTTTCGTTTCGGTTTTTTAATTTATTTCAAGTTCTGATAATCTACATTCTTGATTTTTTCTTTTGATCTCCAGTTCAGGTAGTTCTCCATCTTCAAATCTCCTTCAAGCTGTCAAAGGTAATTACTTTTTCCTTTTTTTTTTTTTTTAATACAGTTTTTCTGTTTTTGTATTTGATTATTGTTGTTGTTCTTGCTTGAATATAGTCGAAATATGCCTAAAATGAGTAAAATCTGTTGTTGATTGTATTTTTGTTTTTTACGGGAAAATGGTAGATTTGTGCTGTTTTGTTGTTTATTATGCTCGATTTAAAAGTAATGATGATGGGTTGTTCAGATTATGTGATTATTATTGTTGGAATACATGCATTGTTTATTTATTGGGATTTTAGCTTTATATTTTTAACCCATATTGTTGGAATACAAGCATTGTATATGATTGGCTTAAAGTTAGTACTTAAAATGTACACATATGTGACTGTATCGTATATAACTTTCTATATTCTGTTAGGATATATGTTGTAATCACGTTTGTTGTATAATTCTGAATTTTGAAACATTGACTAGTGCAAATAAAATTCTGAAATATGAACTATCTATTTAGTTGAATTTTGGTATTGAGTGAATAGGATTCACTGTCGTGACTTCAGTGTCAGTCACATGAGACAATGCATGCTTAATTGCTCACTATTAGTAGAATCTGTCACTTAATTTGGTACTTATAAGTTATAAATGTTGTTTTTTTTTGTTTCAGTCATGTCTCGCGAGTATGATGAATTTGACTATGAGAGGCAATCAAATTTTGATACTGTTAGCTCTCAAGCTGCCTCTGTCTCGGTTGATGATGCTAGTAATACCGGCACTATCAATCCTTCTGTTAATAAACGTCAAAGAACCGCAGGTATATGGAAGCATTACACTTTTTTTGTAAAGACGATAGGTAATGAAAATGTTGATTATGCTCGTTGTAATTTGTGTGGCAAAGAATATAAAGCACCTGGTAAAGCGGGTACTTCAACTTGTAAATCTGAGAGAAATTTTAAAAAAAACAAAAGCTATAATTTTGAAGTTGCTTGAACTTGTTATGAGCTGCTGCCTGCTGGTAGTGCTTTTGCCTTTTGGTTGTTGTCTCTGCTGAGTTGTTATTGCCTATATTGTTGCCTGCATGAGCTGGTTCCTGCCTCCTGCCAGCTTGAGGTGCTGTGTTGCTGCCTTTTGTGTTATGAATTTATGATAAGTTTTGTTGCTGCTGTTTCTTATGCTTGCTGTTTTAATTTTTCTTGAATCATCGCTGCCCTTGTCATTTATGTTGAGACTTCAATGTATATGTACTTGCTGGCAGCATTTTTCAAGTTTTAAGTTAAAACAGCCATTGCTCAGTGATGATACGAGAAACGTAAATCTGAGAGCAATTTTGAAAAACAAAAATAAGTTCCTGCTGAGTCCCTTCTGCTTATATTATTCCTTGCTTCGGATAAGTTGCTGATCTGTTATTGCGTGTGCTGGTTCCTGCTTGTTGCTGCTATTTCCTCTGCTCTTGGGTGCTGGGCTGCTGCTTCAAGATTCTGCTTCAAGATTCTGCTCCCAAATCACTCACATTCTCACTCCTCCCTTCATCTTATCATGTATCATTTTTTGCAACCCTAAACTTGATGATGTTTCAGTTGGTAAATCTGAAATCTAATCTGGGTAGTAGTGATAGTAGTTTCATTATGTATTGGTATATGTATTGTGAATTTTAATCAATGAAAATGGTGACTTTTTTTAATTGCTTGTTGATATTACTCTAATTTTAATGTTATTTATCTCCAATCTTATGTTATCTTATTGGATGATCATGAATATCAAGGAACAATGAAGATAATTTGGGTGGACTTTATTACTGGAATGAAAAGATATAAATGATATATCTTGTAATTAAAATAAATAAGTAATCTAAAACGATATTAATAATGTCGTTGGCCTAGATCTAGGTGATATAAACCTTTGTATAAACCTAAGCCGTTTGATTAGATCTACATTTATTAACATTAATTATTTAATTGTATTTACTATTTAGCCATTTAGGTTGTAAATAATTCAATTTGAATTAAGCAGTTTGTAATTGGATAAGTTTAAACAGGTTGCGATTCGAAAACAGTTCGATTTTAACGGTTTAACGGGTTATGGCAGTTCTGTTTAGACGGTTAGCGGATTATAACGGTTCGGTTTATACGTGCGGTTTAAACGGTTTCGGTTCATAAACGGGTCGGTTTAAACGGTTAGCGGGTTACAAATGGTTCGGTTTAAACGGTTTTTTTTTTCGGTTTAAACGGTTTCGGTTTATAAACGGTTCGGGTCATTAACGGGTTTATAAACCATTCGGTTCGGTTTCGTTTCGGTTCGGATTTGCGCAGTTTGGTTTGTTATCGGTTTACGGTCCGTAACGGGTTGACATTGAGCGGTTCAATTCGGTTTCGGTTTGATATTGAACGGTTCAGTTCGGTTTTCGGTTTACATTTATCGGTTTATAAACGGATCGGTCCGTGATGGTTCGGTTCGGTAACGGGCGGTTTCACGGTTCGGTTTGAAAAGTCCCACCCCTGCCCAAAATAGAAGTCATTTTTGATGATTTTGGATGGTTGGATGGCAACCTTGCCAGCACCAGAATCATGTGTGGAGATATGAATACGTTCTAAAAGACCTTATAATAAGAGACCAACTATTACAGAAATTAGCAGTAGCAGCGATCTTCCTCCTTGGCTGTTGATTTGGCATTATGAGGAGCAAATCTGGTATTTCGCTCAGAAATTATCTTCATCTTTCTTCTCTTTTCCATTTTAATGGTGGATCTTCTTCACGTAAGCTTCTTCATCTCTCTCCTCTTTTCATTTTCAATTTCAATTTCAGTTCCTCTCTTTTGAATTCCCCCCCTTTTTACTTTCCATCTATTCTATTTTCTTCCCGATATTACGCTTCTCATTCTGTTCATCTTCATTTGGATGACCCCAAATTGTTTCTCAAATTTGTTAGACAACAATCCAAATTAGGGTTTACTAATGCTGAAATCCCCCTTTCCCATTTCCACCATATGAAATCGATGCGACCTCTTCCATCTATCATTGATTTCTGCATGTCCAGTTATTACCTCAGGCTCTCCTCCTTTTCAAGGAGATGAAAATCAAGGGAATTTCCCCTAATGTTATCACCTATACTACCTTAATTCGAGGTATGTGCACTTTGGGACAGCAGAAAGAGGCTCAACAAATGCTGACTGAGATGTTAAGGAACAACATAACTCCTGACATTCAGACCTACAACATGTTGATTGATATGTATTGTAAAGATGGCAAGGTTGGTCAAGCACGGGACATTTTTGTTCACATGACTGAGAGAGGATTTGTTCCCAATATCATCACTTACAATGCTCTGTTAGATGGATACTGTTTACGTTGTGAGATGGATGAGGCAAAAAAACTTATGGATTTGATGGTTGAAAATGGTTGCAAACCTAATGTAGTTACTTACAGCAGCTTAATCAATGGCTATTGCAAGTCTAAAAAGATTGACAAAGCTCTTGGTCTGCTCCAAGAGATCCATTTTAACGGATTAGCCCCTGATGTTATCACGTACAACACTCTTATAGATGCTTTGTGCAAAGACAATCAGCTCAAGCTTGCACACCAGTATTTCAAGGAAATGGAAGCTCATGGACTAAAGCCAAATGTAATAACTTGGAATTCATTCCTTGACGGCATGTGTAGGAATGCACAAATAGATAAGGCAGTTGCAACAGTGAAGGAAATGGAGAATACTGGAATGGTCCCTGATATTGTTACATATTGTACCCTAATGGATGGTCTGTGTGAAGCTAATCGCCTTAGTGAAGCGATACACATCTTCTCCTTTCTCACAGCTAAAGGGCTGCATGATGTGCGTGCATACACCATAATTATAAAAGGGTTTTGTAAAGAAGGGTTGCTAGCAAAAGCCGATGAATTATTGAAGAATATGGAGGACAATAAATGCTTTCCAAATGAATGCACCTTCAATACAATTATTAGAGGATTTATAGATGGAAAGGATGCTAAGAGAGCTTTAGAGCTTGTCAGCTTAATGAGAAACAAAGAGTTTGCTGCTGATAATCACACTATATCATCATTGGTGAGCTTACTCACTGATCCTAATATTGGTGATGCAGACAAGGATTTGCTGAAAAAGTTTTTTGAGAACTGAGTGAACGATGGTTAAAGCGGAGGTGGAAGGAGCGTTGAGTTAAGCATAGATGATCAGCTGTGAAAGAGATGTGAAAATAGACATCGTGAGTGAAAATTGTAAATTGGTAAGTCATATATTTAATGTTCAACTTGATTGATGATTGTTGGAAAAAACCTTATTATCTGTGATTTGTAACATTTGTATTTACTTTTTTTTGGGCTTGCTTTTACTTGAATGGTGCTCATAGAAGCAAATGTGGACTGCGTGTGTTTACTTGCTATCTGTCAGTGAGTTGCATTTGTTTTCTTATTAGCCTTTGGATATTATTGGAGCCAGGGCTCAAGTTTAGCTATATCTTACTTACTAAGCCATGATACAACCATGGCAGGTACTAGGTTCAAGAACAGGGCATTTAAGGTCAATAACACCAGTCGTGTCAACTTTGCTAAGGGTATAATTTTACTATTTTACAAGTAGGTTAATTCCGTATTATACAATGAAATTATTGCGCACAAGGATCTACTCGTAGTTAGTTTTAATCCATTCACTTGCGATGTGTTGATTGAATTTCCTTGGGTGTGTTTCAGCTTTCTGCAGAATAACTACCCATTGTGATTTCAGTGTCATTGAAGATTTTGCTTCTTTGGGGGGGGGGGGGGCACTAGGAACTTGCTGAACTAAACTCATGTTTTGATCACATTGCATAGTTATAAGTTCAAATTATGTCACTTTGACCTGGTCTTCTTTTGTTATTTTCTTCTCTTTTTTCCACTATGATAAATAGAAGAAGAAAAGAAGCAAAAGGGGTCAAAACCCTCAGGTTTAGAGATCAATCAAAGCTGGTTAAGCTTGCGATTTCAGATACATCCAACCAGCCCGGCTTTTAGAACATGTCATTCAATCTCATTGTATTGTATTGGAACTTTAATACGGATTATATACATACAGTCAGTGGAGTATATTTTTTTCGATGAATTGACTTGTTTACAGATTTTAGTTTGTTCTTTCGCAATCTAAAAAAGCGTTGGTGTTCTATTATAATTGAACATACACACACAACTGGCATGAAAAATGAGGCATCAACAGTTGGTCTCCCACTCTCCTGGTATGTTTGTTCTATCAGGATATTCTATTAGTTTTATTTAATTTCCTTTGGTTTTGCCATGTTATAACTATAAGGAGTATTTAAACATATGGAATTTTTGGTTTTCCTAAAAGCAGTCCAAACCAATCTGGTTTGGGGTTTTAAACTGGATTTTTTGGTCTTAAATTGCAATCAGTTTTCAGCGGTTCGATCGTGGACTAATGGATTTTTTGGTATTAAATTTCAATCAGTTTTAAACTGGATTAATACCTGTAACTCTTTTTATGTGTTGAGTTAACCAAGATGAAAAAATTATTTATGTATTGAGTCCCTCTGTAAGAAGAAAACGTGGTCGATTCAACACTTAATCAGTTAATCCTTATTCAACTACTTGTTAGGCCCGGGCGATGCCCCGAGTTATTACATATATAATAATAATTGCATATAAAGTTCATGATTCAATTCTACTCCTATTGATTTATTACATGTCATTTATTTATTTTATTTGTAATAAAAGACACGAGCTATGGTATTTGTTCAATGGTTGACCTTCTAATCTCAAGCCTTAAGACTAAGGCTTCAATTCTTATAAAAGTCATGTTTCTATTTTTATAATGTGTGATAATATGGAATGATGACCAAAAAAATAGGTTGAGATAGTGGTGTGAACTTGTTTCGAAACACTTTTTAATATATATTTATATAGATATATATTGGCGGAAGAAATTTTAGATGTATCCTATTTGGAGTCAGTTACTATTCATCTTTCATAACAAATAATGAACATAACACAACTAAAATTTTTTCTTCTCCCCTCTATTTTCCCCTTATTACACAGCTAACAAAAGAATTTGAATCAAGCTCTTTGATATTTTTAGTTAATGCAGAAATGGAAGGTAAGGCAAAAAGCTCCTTTATAAAAGACTACGGCTAGTTGAAGCAAAATTGTTTACATATTTTGTAAATGGATACTATTGAAAACTCGAAGAAAAAAAAAAAAAGTTGTTTTTAAGTGAAAAGCAATTAAAGATTATTTTTTACGGATTTTTCACCGTATACCACTGAGTTATTTCGTAATTCACCATATACCACACAAAACGATTTTTTCACGGATTTTTCACCGTATACTACTGAGTTATTGCAAGTCTAAAAAGATTGACAAAGCTCTTGGTCTGCTCCAAGAGATGCATTTTAATGGATTAGCCCCTAATGTTATCACGTACAGCACTCTTATAGATGCCTTGTGCAAAGACAATCAACTCAAGCTTGCACACCAGTTTTTCGAGGATATGGAAGCTCATGGACTGAAACCAGATATAATAACTTGGAATTCATTCCTTGACGGCATGCGTAGGAATGCACAAATAGATAAGGCAGTTGCAACAGTGAAGGAAATGGAGAGCACTGGAATGGTCCCTAATATTATTACATACAGTATCCTAATGGATGGTTTCTGTGAAGCTAATCGCCTTAGAGAAGCGATGGACATCTTCTCCTTTCTCACAGCTAAAGGGCTGCATGATGTGCGTGCTTACACCATAATGATAAAAGGGTTTTGTAAAGAAGGGTTGCTAGCAAAAGCTGATGAATTATTGAAGAATATGGAGGACAATGGATGCTTTCCAGATGAATGCACCTTTAATACAATTATTAGAGGATTTATAGATGGAAAGGATGTTGGGAGAGCTTTAGAGCTTGTCAGGTTAATGAGAAGCAAAGGGTTTGTTGCTGATAATCACACTATATCATCATTTGTGAGCTTACTCAGTGATCCAAATATTGGTGGTGCAGTTAAGGAATTGCTGAAACAGGTGAACGCTGAGCAAGCGATAATTAAGAGCAAAGGTGGAAGGAGGAATGACTTAAGCATATATGATCAGCTGTGACAGAGATGTGTAAACAGATATCATAAGTGAACTTGTGAATCAGTAAGTCATATGTTTAATGTATTTGATGGATTGTAGGCAAAAACTTAATGCCTGTGTTTTTGAAATTGGAATGTACATGTATGAAGCAAATGTGGATTAACCTGTTAATTTTGTATATGTTGTGTTTGCTTTTGATCTGCCAGGGAGTTGCATTTGTTTTCTTATTGATTGCAATTGTATTTAATGGAGCCAGAGCTCAACTAAAGCAATATTTTGATTGATCCATTCACTTGAGATACATAATTTGAATTCCTGAGCCGTGTTTTAGTTTTCTGTAGAATAACAAACCATTGAAATCAGTGTCATTCTAATATGATTTTGCTTCTTCAGGGCACTAGGATGTAGCTGAACTGAACCCACGTTTTGGTCACATATCATAGTTTTAAGCCCGGAATCAAATCATTTTAATCTGCTGTCTTTTGTATATTTCTCCTTTTTTTTCCATTCTGGAGAAAAAGAAAAGAATCAAATGGTGTGAAAAATATCAGGTTTAGAGATCAGTTGGAGCTGGTTAAGCTGCGATCACAAGTTTCTAGTTCGAAACATTAAACACATGCTTAGCCAGGAGAAAAAAGATATTAAGCAAGTGAGATACTGATGTAATGTGCAACAAGCCTGAAAAAGAAAATATGGTTTCATTGAAGCTTTCGTTTCTTTATGGGGACACTTGCATCTTGTTGAACTGAAATCATGAACATAGTAGCAGCTTACGGATATTAGCTTCCTGGTAACATTGCTCCTTTCCTCTTGTAGTGGAGTCTCTTTCATTACCGTTTCAACATATCCATATATTCTTGTGTTTGTAACAATGCTTCAATTTGGTTGTCATCTTCCAGTTTCTTGTCATCTTCATTTACTAATAAACTCCACCATTGAACCTGGAAAAAAGACATTCACATGCACCACTAGTTAACAATGCAAAATTGAACCCAAAAATATTCTGGTATTACAAATGTACTCTCAGAACTATATTTCTTCAAACAAGGAAATGAAGCCATATTTTTACCATGATTTTGGATATACCTGCCTTGTGCTATTATCTGTTCATACCCTTGATAGGCTTGATTTTGCAGCTGCAGCATAATGATAAACATTTGTGGGTGGAATACTGTTATACTGCCCATTGAAAGATTGCTTCCATCTAGAGTATGGTCGAATCCAATTACATTAGAATCCCAACCTGGTGGTGGTAGTAGCGGTGGTGGTTGTGGCTGGGGTTGTTGTCCTTGAATTGGTAGGGGTATTAATTTTTTGATGCTTGCTTTGGTTTGCATTTCTTATTTTAGCACCTGAACAAAGGAAAAATTCACAAATTATCATAAAATGAAGGAAACGGAAAAAAAACTAAAGGCAAAACACTTCTTAACAGTTACCTTAAAGCTGAAGTCTCAATATTTATGTAAGCACTACTACTGCTACTCCTGATGCTCCTCCTACTACTACTACTAGTACTAGGGGTGAGCATGGGACGGGTACCCGTACTACTAACACTATCGGTTCGGGTTTCCAATAACCAATAACACTAAAAATGATATCCATTACCCGAATCAATAAGTTCGGGTACACGAACTTCGGGTACCCGGATTTTCGGTTCGGTTATCGGGTACCCAATATGATATCCAATAATAAAAATTTAGACTTTATAATATAGTTATTATGATATCATTCAACACTAATCAACAATAATACCACGTGATCATGACCAAATTACTAATAATTTCTAATCATTTAAATTATGAAGTGATTACGAAGTAAAGTAAGAGTTTAGATTTTGGATAAATAGATTTAAATAGGAAAAAAAAGAAAAAATTGCTTATCGGAACGGATCGGGTAACCGTTAATTTTAAAATGATACCCAATAACCGTACCCGATAACAAATTATCGGATCGGGTACCCGAACCGTTATGGTTATCGAAACGGGTACCCTAATTTTTGGTTCGGTTACGGTTCAGATTTTTGGGTTTTTGGTTTTTCGGATAATTTTGCTCAGCCTGCTACTGCTGCTACTGCCTACTGCTACTACTACTGCTGCTACTACTGCTACTGCCTACTGCTACTACTGCTACTACTACTGCTGCTACTACTGCTACTGCCTACTGCTACTGCTGCTACTACTGCTACTACTACTGCTGCTACTGCTGCTACTGCTACTGCTGCTACTACTGCTACTACTACTGCTGCTACTACTGCTACTACTGCTACTACTGCTACTGCTACTACTGCTGCTGCTGCTACTGCTGCTACTGCTGCTACTGCTTCTACTGCTACTGCTACTACTACTACTGCAACTGCTACTGCTACTGCTACTGCTACTGCTACTGCTACTGCTACTGCTACTGCTACTGCTACTGCTACTGCTACTGCTGCTACCACTATTACTGCTACTACTGTTACTGCTACTACTATTACTGCTACTGCTACTACTGCTAATATTATTACTGCTACTGCTACTACTACTGCTGCTGCTACTACTGCTGCTGCTACTACTGCTACTGCTACTACTAGTACTGCTGCTACTGCTAATGCTGCTATTACTGCTACTGCTACTACTGCTAATATTATTACTGCTACTACTGGTAATATTATCACTGCTACTGCTACTACTACTACTACTACTACTACTACTACTACTACTACTCCTACTGCTGCTACTACTGCTACTCCTACTACTCCAACTGCTACTGCTACTACTACTACTAATATTATTACTGCTACTGCTACTATTGATACTACAACTACTACTACTAATATTATTAATATTATTATTATCACTATTATTATTATCGCATTATTATTGTAATTATTAAATATTATTATCAAATATTAATTATTAGTATTATTATAATAACAATTATTAAATCTTAATTATTAATTATTATTATTATTATTAAATATTAATTATTTATTATTAGTAAATAATAATAATTTATTATTATTATTATTATAATTAAAAATTAATAATTATTATCTTTAAATAATAATAATTTATTATTATTATTATTAATATATTATATTATTATTATTATTATTATTATTCTTATTATTTTTGTTATTAATAATAATAATAATAATTATTATTATCATTATTATTATTACTATTTTTATTACTATTACTATTATTATTATTATTAAATATTAAATATTAATTATTATTATTATAATTATTAAATATTAATTATTTATTATTAATATTATTAAATATTAATTAGGAAAAATTGCATTAAATAATACCACCTTTCACAGTCCGCTAAAAACAAGTCGACCTTTTGATTATCTCTAAATAATACCACCTTTGGGGGGTGTCTGTTTTAAACAAGTTATTTTACCTACAACCTAAATAACCGGATAAATTTTTTATTTTTTCTAATAAATTTATTTATTAATGTAATTAACTCTTAATAACAACTTTAATTATGATTTATTAACAATTAAATCAAAAAACAAAATAAAAAACAATTAAAAAAACAAAAAAAAGAATCAGCACCCTCCTCCTTCCCCTGCCACCCACCACTCCCTTAGACCCTTACTTACCCACCTCCTTTTGCTGGACTTTTAATTATTTTTTTCACCTTCTCTCCTCCTCCTTACCCATGTCAATGCAGCCAACCCCACCACCCCTTAAACAACCCCCATCCCCACCACCATTGTAACATTTCGGTGGCCCCCTCTCCTCATCCCCACCACTAGAATCGCCCCCTCACCTTTTCGACCACCACTGTCCACCCCACCCCCATCCCTAGCCTCACCGCCCCCTCCCCAAAACCCACCCCGACAGCCCTTCTTCCCAGAACCAAGCCCTGAAACTGCCTGCTGTTCCCCCTTCGAAAGCCCTTCCCTGAAACCCACCCTGAAAACCCCCCTTTCCAAAACCCAGCCCGAAACCGCCCTAAAAATCCCCTTCTCGAAACCAGCCCCGAAACCAACCCTGAAAACCCCACCACCCTTCCCGAAACCGCCCAGAAACCCCTCATTCCCGAAACCAGCCTCGAAACCTAACCTGAAAACCCCCATTTCCCGAAACCCATCCCTGAAACCGCCCTGAAACCTACCCCTCCACTAGCCCTGAAACCCTACTCACCCTCCACCACTATCAAGAACCCATCAAAATAGGTCGGGATCGGGGTCGGAGGGATAGCAGGGTCAGTGGTCGTTGGTGAGGGATGACAGAACGGGAAAGGGGAAAGGGAACGGGAAAGGGAGGAGAATTACGGGATTGGGGTTTTTTTTATTAATTTTTTTATTTAAAAAAATTATATTTTCAGACCAATAAAATGATGACACGTGTCCATATAACCTATTAATCAGGTTACCAACAGATTACAACTTGTTTAAAACGGACACCCCGCAAAGGTGGTATTATTTAGAGATAATCAATGTTAGGGTTTACTACTTTGATTCTACACAACTAGAATCAAATAACAATGGTGTACAAACCCTAGAATGTGTATAAAATTCAATTAAATACACAACATCAAATACTTAAAGTATTATCACAAACCAAGCACTAAATTAACAATATAATTCAGAAATTACAACAAGATAACACTAATGTAAAAGGTTCTTTACTTGCCTCTCTCCAAGCCGATATCCACCAAGAACATGAGAAAAACAATGACCACGTGAGTCTTCTATACCAGATACTTGACTAAGGCGTGTATACACTTTCCTAAAGTGATAATTTCCCTCACCACGGTGCTTGGGTTGAAACCGGAAACTCACTTTGAGATACAATAGTCAACACCACACTCTAAGCACAAAGATGTGTGATAAGATGAATAAATTCGCAATCAATAAACTTAATGATGGAGAAATTAAAGAAGAGTTTGCAAGATTCTTCAATAAAATTGTAGAGAGAAGAGAGAGTTTTTCAGAGAGGAATATTATGTTCTGTATTTTTTTTTTCTTTCGAAAACAACATCCTATTTAAAATAGAATCAATCGTTGCATAAAACCACAAAACGGCAAGAGGCGCGGGCGCTCCACCAGGAGGAGCGGGCGCTCCTCAAGGTGGAGCGGGCACTCCTCTTCTAGAATCCCAACTTTCTGATTTTCCAGAAAGTTGACGCGATTTTGTCGCGATTTAGGCGCGGGTCGCGCCTCCTAAACTTTATAGATTTTCGAGAAACTCAGCGCGATTTTGTCGCGCTTTTGGAGCGGTCCGTGCTTGTCTTTCACAAGCGCGCTAACAAGTGGAGCGATCTCTCCACTACAACACTCTAAATAATCTTACAATCCTCCCCCATTTAGAGTGTTCCTTTAAATCCTTTCTCTACTTCCATCAAATAAGCTTCATCTCATGCATCAATGTCAATGTCCCTACGGATTGAATTGACACTCAGTATAACACACTTAACATCACTTGACACTTTTATACAGCCATGATTTCCATATGGATTGAATCACACGGATATCTCTAATCATTCGAAGATGAAATACACACAAGATAACTCGAATTTAACATCACTTGACACTTTTATACAGCCATGTGTCCGTATCTTTCATAAGTTCATCAAAGTCTATATGTCCAACTAGACTTCTTGAAGCGGCTAAACTTCGAACTTATATAGGTAGATTCTCATATACGTAAACGTGTCCTTGTGACAAGACACTTTCATTTAGAGCTTCTCAACTCTAAATCTTTGAGAACTTTGAATTGACGCTACCTTACCGTCATAAGTAACATAGCAATATGGGTCATCAAATATTGCTAACAAACAACAAAGTTGTAATTCAACCACATTGAATCTAAGACTTGATGTTTCTTCAAGCGTTAGATTGGTTTCACAACTTTGTGTTATAGGACATAAACCCATTCCAGCCAAAGCAAATATGATGGAATGTCTTGACATTGCTTTAGTAAAGCAATCCGCCAAATTCATTTTCGTAGGAACATAGTCAAGACTTATGACCCCATCATTGATAAGCTCTTTCACTAGGCTATGCCTTAGTGAAATATGCCGAGACTTACCATTATACACTTGACTATAAGCCTTTATTAAAGCCGAATTCGAATCACAATGAATAGCCACCGGTGAGATTGGCTTAGGCAATAAAGGCAGCTCTAACATGAGATTTCTCAACCACTCAGCTTCCTTACTAGCTGAGGCAAGAGCTATAAACTCCGCTGCCATAGTGGAATCTGCAATGCAAGTTTGTTTCTTGGAAGACCATGAAATGGCACCTCCCCCAAACAAAAACACCCAACCACTTACAGAAGAGTCATCCTCTTTGTAAGTGATCCAACTTGCATTCGAATATCCTTCTAAAACCGAAGGGAATCCACTATAAGACAAACCATAGTCCAATGTACCTTTAAGGTACCTCAAGACCCTCCGAACACCAATGTTGTGCACCTGGGTTACTAGTAAATCTACTAAGTTTTCCCACAGCCAATGTAATATCTAGTCTTGTACTTGTCATGACATACATCAAGGATCCAATTATCCTTGAATACTCCAATTGGGAAACCGTTTTCCCTGAATTCTTAACCAATTTTACATTAGGTTCCATGGGGGTATTCACGAGACACTTATCAAACATATTGAACCGTTTGATCATTTTCTCAATGTATTGAGATTGGCTTAACATAAGCCTTCCATTGTCCCTAATTATCTTGATGCCCAAAATGACATCCACCTCCCCCAAATCCTTCATCTGAAAAGACGAGGATAAGAATTCCTTGGTCAATTCTACTTGTTGTAGACTTGTACCAAAAATAAGCATATCATCAACATATAGACAAATGATGACACCATGACCTTTGTCATCAAATTTGCTATAAATTCACTTATCATCTTGATTCACCTTGAATCCAAAAGACAAAATTGTGTCATCAAACTTCCGATGCCACTGCTTTGGTGCTTGTTTAAGTCCATACAATGACTTAACCAATTTACACACCTTATTTTCATGTCCTTCCAAAACAAACCCTTCAGGCTGTTTCATATACACTTCTTCCTCTAGATCTCCATAAAGGAATGCCATTTTGACATCCATTTGATGAATCACTAGATTGTAGACCGAAGCCATTGCAATTAACAACCTTATTGAGGTGATTCTTGCAAACGGTGCATAGGTGTCAAAATAATCAACACCATGCTTTTGCCTAAAGCCTTGGATAACCAATCTGGCTTTAAATTTCACTATGGAGCCATCCGGTCTCCTTTTCCTAGTGAAAATCCACTTGCAACCAAGAGGTTTGCAACCGGGAGGTAAATCCTCTAAGACCCAAGTGTCATTTCCCATGATGGAATTCATCTCATCATTTATAGCTTCTTTCCAAAATGCACTATCTTGGGAGGATATGGCCTCGCTATAAGTTTTTGGGTCACTATCCACATTAAAACAATATGGAGTAGCGGAACTAAGGACATCCCTAGATCCTTCAACCAAATAAATTATGAAGTCATCTAGAGGATTCCTAATTTTCCTTTGTCTTTTACTTCTTCTAACATGAGGAGTATCATCCTCATTATTAGATGAACCTTCATGAGAAACATGTTGATCATCATAATCAACAATTTCCTTTCCTTTGGTACTAACTTGTAGATCCTTTTGTCTACTCATTGATGAAAACCGATTTTCATAAAAAATTGCATCACGTGACTCAATAATCGAATGTTTCGAAATATATTCACTTTGTTCTATCACATAGAACCTATAGGTTTTGCTATGCTCAGCATAACCTATAAAAATGCATTCCAATCCCCTTTCACCGAGCTTTCTTTTCTTGTTGCCGGGCACTCTTACGACTGCCCTACAACCCCAAACCTTGAGATACTTCAAGTTTGGTTTCCTTTTGTACCAAAGTTCATAAGGAGTGGAATCCTTTCCCTTAGTGGGAACACGGTTAAGTATGTGACAAGCCGTCAACATAGCTTCACCCCAAAATCCCTCACTCAAACCTAAGTAAGATAGCATGGAATTAACCATTTCTTGAAGAGTTCTGTTCTTGCTTTCAGCTACAGCATTTGATTGTGGTGCATAACCAGCTGTAGTCTCATGAATAATACCCAAAGATTGGAAATAAGCAGGATCATAGTACTCTCCTCCCTTATCGGTTCTCAATTTCTTAATAAAAGACTCTACTTGCACTTCAACCTCTTTCTTATAAATATCAAATTTAACAAGGCTTCATCTTTGGAATATAAAAGATACACATAGCAAAATCTTGAAAAATCATCAATAAACGTAACTATGTATCTTTTATTTCCCAAAGAAGGTGTACTATAAAAGTCACACAAATCACTATGAATCAATTCTAAGATCTTAGAACATCTCTCAAATTTCTTGAAAGGAGTTCTAGTGATCTTATTAAGCATGCAAGTAGTACATTTATCAAGAGCAAAATCACATGGAGGAATAAGTTCTAATTTAGTCATAAAAGACAACTTATTGTAATTCACATGACCTAATCTAGAATGCCATAAAGAAAACAAATTCATACTATTGTCATTACCAACAATAAAACAAACATCATCCAACATTACAGACTTCTCTCTTAATGAGAGTTTAAACAATCCATGAGACAAATAACAACGTCCAACAAAAGTTCTACCCTTAGTTATAATACATCTATCTGCTTAAAAAACTAGTCTAAATCCAAGTCTATTCAGGGTTGGGCCTGATACAAGATTTCTAGAAATACTAGGAGCAGATAATACATCCCTAAGGATGATACTATTGCCCGAACTAACATCAGCTCAACTTGTCCTCTTCTTTGGACCATGATAGTAGAGTTGTTTCCCATAAAGAGCTCTTCTCCATCACCAACCTTGTGAAAGGTTTTGAACCAATGCTTTACCTTGCATACATGCCTTGAAGCCCCCGAATCCATCCACTAAGAGTCATCATCCTGCACCATAAAAATGTTTGGATCCGTTGCATTTAAATCCATACCGGAATTAAATTCAACCTCATGTAATAAATTACCTTTGGTGGGTTGGTCCTTGCTCTTAGAAGCTTGACCATCCTTGGATTTCTCCATTTTCTTCTTGAAAATGTAGCAGTCCTTCTTGCGGTGTCCAGTCTTACCGCATTCCAAACAAGCATTCTTGTTGTTGTCCTTTTGTTTCTTGGACTTGCCCTTAGAGGAATTAAACTTCTTCCTCTTACCACTAATTGAAGCACTAGATTTGCCTTCCTCCACCACATTAATGGTGGAAGAGCTAGGATTTCCATCCTTATCCTTCTCCATGGCCCTTATCCGCTCTTCAATTTGAAGATGGGTAGCCAAATTGGACAAAGATATGTCCTATTTTTTGTGTTTTAAGTCATGCTTAACATCTTTCCAACTATTGGGCAGCTTATCAATAATACTCGAAACAACAAACAATTCATCAACATTGATACCATGTTGTTTCAAGTTACTATAAATACGTTGTATCTCATGAAATTGGTCCATAATCGATCTACCTTCAACAAACTTAAAGTCATTAAAATTACTTACTAGGAATTTCTTGCTAGAAGCATCCTCCGCCATATACTTGCTTTCTAACGATTCCCATAGCTCCTTAGCAGACTCGACATGTTGATACACATCGAACAAATCATCCTCCATCCCATTGAAAATATGTCCCCGACAAATAAAGTCATCATTATCCCACTTAGATTTCTCACGCACATCCTCCATTGTTTCATTCTCATGTTCTACCGGTCTAGGAGTGCTAATTACATAGGCAACCTTCAACGATGTAAGAAGAAAATACATCTTCTTCTTCCATCGTCAAAATTCCACACCGTCAAACTTCTTGAGTTTGACAAAGTTTGTGGTAAGTTCTTTCACACTAGACATGTTGTTCAAACAATTATCACTTTAGATTGTTAGGGTTTACTACTTTGATTCTACACAACTAGAATCAAATAACAATGGTGGACAAACCCTAGAATGTGTATAAAATTCAATTAAATACACAACACCAAATACTTAAAGTATTATCACAAACCAAGCACTAAATTAACAATATAATTCAGAAATTACAACAAGATAACACTAATGTAAAAGGTTCTTTACTTGCCTCTCTCCAAGCCGATATCCACCAAGAACATGAGAAAAACAATGACCACGTGAGTCTTCTATATCGGATACTTGACTAAGGCGTGTATACACTTTCCTAAAGTGATAATTTCCCCCACCACGGTGCTTGGGTTGAAACCGGAAACTCACTTTGAGATACAATAGTCAACACCACACTCTAAGCACAAAGATGTGTGATAAGATGAATAAATTCTCAATCAATAAACTTAATGATGGAGAAATTAAAGAAGAGTTTGCAAGATTCTTCAATAAAATTGTAGAGAGAAGAGAGAGTTTTTCAGAGAGGAATATTATGTTCTGTATCTTTTTTTCTTTCGAAAACAACATCCTATTTAAAATAAAATCAATCGTCGCATAAAACCGCAAAACGGCAAGAGGCGCGGGCGCTCCACCAGGAGGAGCGGGCGCTCCTCTTCTGGAATCCCAACTTTCTGATTTTCCAGAAAGTTGACGCGATTTTGTCGCGATTTAGGCGCGGGTCGCGCCAAACCATGGCGCGGGTGCGCCATCCGGAGGCGCGGGCGCGCCTCCTAAACTTTATAGATTTTCGAGAAACTCAGCGCGATTTTGTCGCGCTTTTGGAGCGGTCCGTGCTTGTCTTTCACAAGCGCGCTAACAAGTGGAGCGATCTCTCCACTACAACACTCTAAATAATCCAACAATCAAAAGGTCGACTTGTTTTTTACGGACGAGTGAAAGGTGGTATTATTTAATGCAATTTTTCCTATCAACTATTATTATAATAATTTAATATTAATTATTATTGTTAAGCAGAGAAAAACAGATTGAAACAGAGCAGAGCAGAGCAAGACTCAGCAAAGTAGAGCAAAGCAGAGCAGCTCTAAAGAACAGGGCCTTAGTTGTCTCGTTTAAACAAAAATTTGTGACTTGTAATTAATTACTTAATTATTCAATTTAATTCATGTCCATTTAGTAGATGTCTATATAGACTTACAGAGTACTGTTGTACTGTAGTAAGGTGTTTTTTTTTATCCATTTCAATTTTCTGAGACTGAGACAATGATGAGAAGCAAAGCTCTACTTTCGCTTGGTTCTACTTCTACATCTTCCTCTTCTTCTGGAAATCTTCCTCCTTTTTTCCCTCTTTCTTCCTGCATTTCTTCTTTCTATTTTTCCCGATTTTACTCTTATCGTTCCAAAGAATCCAAATATTTTGATTTTGATGTTGCTGTTGATGACCCCAAATTGTTTCTCAATTATGTTAGACAACAATTGACAGGATCTAGTCGTATCACCTAATCAAAAGTAATTCCTAAGTCCTCTAACTAAAGTAGATAGGGAAGTAGGGTCGAATCCACAGGGAAACAATGTTCTTTTATGCCTAATAAATTATTATAATCTAAATTATAGAGTAATCAATTTATATTTGAAGGAATTAAACTAATAATTAAAGTTAAGCAAATTAAACAAAGGAATAATCAATAATAAAATCTCTAGGGTATAGATTCACCAATAAATAATACTCCAGGGTAAAACATACGATCAACTATCAATGCATAAATTAACCAGATTATAAAGGGTTGTCGCTACGTATTATAATCACATAATTAATCTACTGGTATTAAATCTCATCTCTCGAATCTCGACCTAACCATTAATAGATTAACATGCCTATTGAAACTAAGCCTAAATATCAATTCTCATCTGTTGGGATTTGACACACACAAGGAAAAAAAAATCATCGATTTGGCGACTCTTTAATTTGAATAATTAAAAGGCGTCTATACTATATATTAAAGTAATTTCTGAGTAGGATACTTACTTAGCATAATTTTGTGAAAATTTTCCCTCTAAAATGCTACATATGGTATTTTTAGAAATTCAAAATATGAAATTATTTTAATAAAAAAAATTATATATCTAACACAAGAGTTTTAAGGGTAAACATTAAAATTCAAAATATGAAATTATTTTATTTAAAACAAATTATATACCTAACACAAGAGTTTTAAGGGTAAACATTAAAATTCAAAATATGAAATTATTTTAATAAAAAAAAAATTATATACCTAATACAAAATTTTTAAGGGTAGACATTAAATAAATTCAAATTTCAAAAAATAAAAGATGTTATATAAGTCATTTCATTTAAAGTAACTTCATTTTATTAACAATCATTATTTACAAATCTTATTATTATGAATTCGTGCATTACACTTGGGCAAAAACTAGTTATATACTAAAATAATCATCATATTTATATGCTACAATACATGTGTCGGGTTTGCAACAAAAAAATTTCTTCAAAAACATTTTCTCCTTATTTTTATGCTTTAAAAAAAAAAGATAAATGATTATTTTTAGAAAAATTTGTCACAAAGAACCTTATATGTCCACTATTTTGAAGGACGACCTTATAAAAAAAAGGTGGCAATGAGGGACCAAAATTTTATTTGTGAGGAGGGACCTTTACCCGGAAAGTGGGATTTGACCCACCAACCTGGCAGTAAAGGTGGGCATGGAACGTGCTGGCCCGCGGGCGGCACAAGCACAGCACGGCACGGTGGCCCAGCCGTAAACAAAATTTTTGAAAATCGGCATGAGCACAGCACGACACGGGTGGGCGGCACGACATTTGGCTCGCAGGCCGGCCGGTTCGCAACCACGGCACGCCGCCGCCATGCACGGCCCGTGCATAACAACTACTTTCTCCAATAGCCATAAACGGCTATATTAACGGCTACATTAACGGCTACTTTGCTTACTAATTCCTATAAATACTTCACTTCTTCCTCCATTTTTTTCCACAGTTCATCAACTCATCTATTCTCAAATCTCTTATTCTCTAATTCCTACTCTCTTATAATCTCTACTTCTCTCAATTATAAAAATTCTCTAATTCTCTCAATTAAAAAAATTAAAAATACATAAATTATAAGTTCGGGAAGTTAGTTAGCGGAAAGCAATCAAAGCGTCGTTGTAAGATCTAACTCAACGTTATTTTAATTTGTTATTGTTATTATTATTATTATTATTATTATTATTATTATTGTTATATATTAATTTATTATTATTGTTATAATTATTGTTCTTGTCACCATTATTATTGTTATTGTTGTTATTATTATTGTTATTGTCATTATTATTTGTATTATTATTATTATTTATTATTGTTATTATTATTTGTATTGTTATTATTGTTGATATTATTATTGTTATTATTATTATTATTATTATTATTTGTATTATTATTATTATTATTTAATTTTTTATTTTTTTTACATAAAATTAATACAAAATAAAAAATAAATATTCTAAAACCCTAAAATTTTCTCTATTCTCTATATTCAAAATCTAGTCATCATAGTAAAATTTAGGGACTGCCATCGATTTTTATGGATGGTAAGCCCCAAATTCTTCTTTAATTTAATGTTTTTAGCCAATAAAGATCACCAATAGTATGGTGATTATAGTCAGTCCCTCCATGTAGGGTTTAGTCAGTTTTCTAAAGGTGGGATACTGGGATGTTTAGTATTGTTTGTTTGTTTGTTTTTCATGTGTGCAGGGATACAACTTTGGAAGATTTGTCTTGCAAATTCGTGGAATTGCGGATCTGTTGGTTTAAGGGTGCAGATTTAGAAGATTCGTCTTGCGTCTTGCAAATTTGCAGATCTTGATGACTAATCAAGTTTTATCACTTTTGCGACTATAAATCAATGGAGCTCCGTCAAGAACGATGCAAAGACATCTAAAATTATTTAGGAGCAGTTCAGAAGCGATGCCATTAGTTTAGGGGTGATTACTTCTTATATTGAGAATTTAGATCTCTTAAAGGATGATTGTAATTGCCGAATGACTATTATTATTTAATGAAATCACCCCTCCCTATTAAAGAAAACCTCTCCTCTCTCTAAAACCCTAGCCTCATTGTTGAATTTTGAAGGGGCTTTCATCGGTATTTACCGACGGAAAGCCCCAATCGTTGTTTTTGTGTGCTTTTTCTCTCTTGTTTTAGGTTTATAATAACTCTTCCTCTTCTAGGAGGAATATTTCTCCCTTGAAAGGCAGGGTTTTTATTCTTCTTTTGTAGGATTTGGCTCCTTCGAAAGACCGGGTTTTTCTTCTCTCTTTTGAGGGAGGATTTGCCTTTTTATTTGCTATAGAGTTGTTTCGTGGGTAAAATTTTGACTATGAGGTCTCGAGCTGTTTTTGTTGGTCTCAATTTTTATTAAGGAATTCTCCAAAATTCAATACTCCTCCCGTTTCATAATAATGTTCTTGTTTACGTAAATCAATGCAAATGGCCAAAAATTTGCAACTTTGATCGCAAATATCTTTAACTACACACTAGCAAAAATTATAAAAGTTAGCTATTAATAATGTACTCAACTAAACGAATCAAACTAGATTACATATGACTATGTATGTTCTTATGAATTGAGGTAAATTTAGAAGATTTCCTCCCATTTTAATAGTTAAAAGATTCCAAATGAGAACATCATTATGAAAGCAAGGAGTATAACTCAAGTGGGATCCATTGATTCCACAATCACTGAGGTAGCTCCACCAAGTGAATTCCAAGTTGCTAACTACTCCCTCTATTTCAGGGTATTTTAACCCCCTTTATAGACAAATGAAAGGCCGACAAGTGGCCCAATTATAAGCCGAAACGTGGCATCTTGCTCAACAAAAAGGCCAAACATGAGCATGACACGTGGCCTAAGAGAGACATCAAATAATGAGAGGAATTTTAAAGGGGGAAATGTTATGTATTTGTAAATACATAACAGTGATTAAAATATTCTAAAAACACATGGTAGAGAGAGAAAAGAGGAGAGAGATAGGAAGAGAGAGGCCTGTAGGTGGACCCCACCTACTTTTTACTCAAATTGTCTCACATAATGAGAGGCCACATGATGATTGTTCCACTGTAAATAGTACCATTGAAGCTTCAATGATACTATTTATGCATAAATTTAGTACAACTGAATGCATATATAATACTACTATATGCATATATAGTATCACCGTATGTTCAGTGGTATTATTTGATCATCCGATGATACCACTCTCGTATATATATGTAATTACATGAATGCCCCTTGTTATGCATTTCTACATGCATAACATTCCTCCATTAGTACTTCCTCAAATAATGAAGGGCTCAAAGCCCATTAAAGGAAGAATACCTAGCATAAAGCAAACCCTAATACACATGACAACCACGTATAGGAAAACCGATCTTCCTAGGCTATGAAACCCTAGGAGCATGATCTCCCAAATCTCTATAAATACCCCATAATTCCATGATGGGAACAAGACTTCACAATTACTAAAGGCACAATGCCCAAAATATGCTCTCACTTCTCTCTACTTTCTCTTTCTAAACTTCCGATGCCGGTCACTAACTTAATCATCGGAGGCGGATCTCCAGTAAGTCAGAGATTCGTTGTTTTGCAAGTGTTCAGGCCGTACAGTTGCTGCATTCCGGATCTGTCTCCCGAGGGAATTCATACTCCCCTTCCAGGTTATCCCAAAAATCCATGTAACACCCTATATCTTTTTTGTTTTGGCTCCATTGTATTTTTGGGGGGTCGAAGCAAGTTTAAAAATGTTTACTCAATTCCACAATAATCTATATATATAATGTCGAGTGAGATTTTATTAGATCTGTTACCATGTGTACCAAAAAAGAAAAAAAAAAGAATTTTAACTTTTATGCATATAGAATTGGAAACATTTATATTTTAATTTTTTTTTTTTTATTTTTTTTTTATAATATTGTGAAAGGTTAAACGGGGTAAATAATAAATGGCGGATAAAGTAGCCGTCACTTCTTATAGGGTGAAATTTGTAGTTCCGAAAGATAATGATAATTTTGATAAGTAGTCATCACAACTACCGATAGTGTTCAAAAACGAGTTGGGACTAAAAAAATTAATACCATCGTTTCAGTGGTTGCTTCGTATCACGTGTTACAGATGTACTCAGTGGTTGTCTTTTTTTTTTTTTTTTAACCTTGAAGATGTGTGTTTGTTCCCATTAGAGACATTTTGCTCAAGTGAGGGATCCGTGAGAAAATGGAGTGAACTGGATGTTGATCTTAGATGAGTGGTGGGACTTCGGTCTGGCGGTTCGGTTTGACCTCGGTTTGAGTCGGTTTCGGTTTGAAGCGGTTCGGATTGAAACGGTTTAGTTTAGCTGGCGGGTCGGTTTGGTTCGGTTTGAGTTAGTCACGGCTTGGTTTGGTTTCGGTTTATTTCTTTGCGGTTTAAATTCGGGTTGGGTCATAAGCGGGTCGGTTTATAAACGATTCGGATTATGTCGGTTCGGTTTGATACGGGTCGGTTTAGGGGGCGGGTTTACCCGGGTCAATGTCAGTTCGGTTTACAAACGGTTTGGATCAAGCCGGTTTGGTTTGAAATGGGTCGGTTTAGGGGCGGGTTTACCCGGGTCAATATCGGTTCGGTTTATAAACGGTGCGAATCATGTCGGTTCAGTTTGAAATGGGCCGGAGGGTTTACACAGTTCAATTGGTTCGGTTTATGAACGGTTTGGATCATGTCGGTTCGGTTTATAAGCGGTTTGGTTCATGAATTCATGATTGTTTTAAAGATCGCGTCATGACCATGATTTAATGAGTTGATACTTATAATACGATAAATCGATAATTAAGAATGTACAAGTATTCTATTAGATTGATCAACAAGTGTTTTAAACTTTTAAGTTTTAATAATCAGATATGTAAATATGTTTATCGATTGTAGTACATACCAATAATTCAATGAGGCAATGATACTTATGATAGTATGATAATGATACCAACCGTACATTCGTACGATATGATATACATAATAATTAATCTATAATTACATATACATTAACAATATCGTATTGAATCAATTTCCATTTCCAAACATTGCATTTCTTATAAATTATAACTTACACGAGATTAAATGGATTCGTTATGTAGTTTGTTACTTTATTTAGATTACTAACTCAAACAACTTAATAAGTTAAATGGACGAAATCACGAAATCACTAATTAAAGTGGTGATGAAATCATTATGCAATACTAATGTACGAATAGTCAAATATACAACGGTTAGATTGAATGCCCATGAAAAACAATGGTTAGATTTTCATTACTTTATTAGTTATTAGTATTACTTATTAAGTTATTATTAGTTTATTATATATACTGATATACAGTCACAGACTCACAGATATATATAATATACATATAGAGATGTCAGATATTGATGTGCATTAACTCATTAAGTCATTAACTATGTCGTATTGAATCAATTTCAATTTTGAAACATTTGCGTTTCTTACAATTGATAACTTATAAGTAATAAACTAATAATAATAATAATAATAATAATAATAGTAATAATAATAATAATAATAGTAATAATAATAATAATAATAATAATAATATTATTATTATTATTATAATAATAGTAGTAGTAAACTAGTAATTATAATAATATTAACAAATAATTATACTAACAATAACAATAATAATAATAATGATAATCCCTCAAAATAATAATAATAATAAATAATTAAAAAAAACGGTCAAAAAGACCTAGAAAAGCACAAAGAAAAATCTAGACCGTTAGATCTAGATGAATATTCTGGAATCTACAAAAAAAAAAAAATGAACGGTTAGATGTTGAGATTGAATATGGACGGTTAGATCAACTGAACAAGTAAAACCTAAACCTAGAAAAAAAAACCCACTCTATCAGCCATTCAGCCGTTTTACTCACTCATAGTTTCTCTCTCTAACTTCTCAGTTTCTCACTCTTTCGTTCTGAAATTCTCAAGAATCTCAAGCTCAACTTCTCAACTTTTAAAAATCCTAATTAGGGTTTTTGTTTTCGTTTCATTTGTGTTTTGGATCTACATTTCTGATTTCTCGCTTTACATTCTCGTTTTTTTGTTTTTTCAAATCTTCCTCTCCTTCAATTTGAAGGCTTCAAGCCGTCAAAAGTTCAAAACTCAAGGTAATTTTTTGTTAATTTTTGTTGTTTTCGTTTTGATTTTTTTCGTTTTTGTTTCGGTTTATTTATTTAGGGTTTTTGTTTTCGTTTCATTTTTGTTTTGGATCTAAGTTCTGATTTCTGACTTTTCCATTCTCGTTTTTTTTTTTCCAAATCTTCCTCTCCTTCAAGCCGTCAAACCTCAAGGAAATTATTTGTTAATTTTTGTTGTTTTCGTTTTGATTTTTTTCGTTTTCGTTTCGGTTTTTTACTTTTTTTATTTAGGGTTTTTGTTTTCGTTTCATTTTTGTTTTGGATCTAAAGTTCTGATTTCTAACTTTTCCATTCTCGTTTTTTTTTTCAAATCTTCCTCTCCTTCAAGCCGTCAAACCTCAAGGTAATTTTTTTGTTAATTTTTTCGATTTTTTTCGTTTTGGTTTTGGTTTTTTTTTTTTTATTTATTTCAAGTTCTGATAATCTACATTCTTGATTTTTTCTTTTGATCTCCAGTTCAGGCAGTTCTCCATCTTCAAATCTCCTTCAAGCCGTCAAAGGTAATTACTTTTTCCTTTTCGTTTTTTTTAATACAGTTTTTCTGTTTTTGTATTTGATTATTGTTGTTGTTCTTGCTTGAATATAGTCGAAATATGCCTAAAATCTGTTGTTGATTGTATTTTTGTTTTTTACGGGAAAATGGTAGATTTGTGCTGTTTTGTTGTTTATTATGCTCGATTTAAAAGTAATGATGATGGGTTGTTCAGATTATGTGGTTATTGGCTTTTTACCTAACAAAAGACCAAATTGTGTCACTTTCTACAGTTATGTGCATAAAATAAATGCCAGTTTAGGGCTAGTAAAATAAACATCTCATGTTTATTTATAAGTTCATAATTTCATTGGAAACTTTTGAAAAAGTTTAAGCTTTTCTTATGTATGCTTTTTTCTTTTTGAGGATATAGGGGTAAACTTTTGCCAAAGAATGTTGAGGCATTGGTTACCACCCAAAATTGGTGCCGTGGTTATCAAGCGGATGTTGAGGAAGACGTCCTCCTTATTGGTAAAGAGATTGAAGCCGAAAGTGCTTCATCTGCATAACTGGTATTTGTGTCTCATTGTGGTTTATTTTATCTTGAAAAATCGTTGCCCTTGTCATTTATTTTCAGACTTGCTGGCAGCATTTTTCAAGACTTTTAAAATCGTTGCCCTTGTCATTTATTTTCAGACTTGCTGGCATCATTTTTCAAGACTTTTAAAATCATTGCCCTTGTCATTTATGTTGAGACTTAAATAGTTAAATGTATTTTGGTACTTGCTGGCAGCATTTCTTAAGTTTTTGTTAAAACAACCATTGCTCAGTGATGTAAATCTGAGAGCAATTTTAAAAAAACAAAAGCTATAATTTTGAAGTTGCTTGAACTTGTTATGAGCTGCTGCCTGCTGGTAGTGCTTTTGCCTTTTGGTTGTTGTCTCTGCTGAGTTGTTATTGCCTATATTATTGCCTGCATGAGCTGGTTCCTGCCTCCTGCCAGCTTGAGGTGTTGTGTTGCTGCCTTTTGTGTTATGAATTTATGATAAGTTTTGTTGCTGCTGTTTCTTATGCTTGCTGTTTTAATTTTTCTTGAATCATCGTTGCCCTTGTCATTTATGTTGAGACTTCAATGTATATGTACTTGCTGGCAGCATTTTTCAAGTTTTAAGTTAAAACAACCATTGCTCAGTGATGATACGATAAACGTAAATCTGAGAGCAATTTTGAAAAACAAAAATAAGTTCCTGCTGAGTCCCTTCTGCTTATATTATTCCTTGCTTCTGATAAGTTGCTGATCTGTTATTGCGTGTGTTGGTTCCTGCTTGTTGCTGCTATTTCCTCTACTCTTGGGTGTTGTGCTGCTGCTTCAAGATTCTGCTTCAAGATTCTGCTCCCAAATCACTCACATTCTCACTCCTCCCTTCATCTTATAATGTATCATTTTTTGCAACCCTAAACTTGATGATGTTTCAGTTGATAAATCTGAAATCTAATCTGGGTAGTAGTGATAGTAGTTTCATTATGTATTGGTATATGTATTGTGAATTTTAATCAATGAAAATGGTGACTTTTTTTAATTGCTTGTTGATATTACTCTAATTTTAATGCTATTTATCTGCTGGATTTGTGGTAATGTTATGAAATAATTGTGGCTACAGATTTGGGATGCCTCCGTATTTATTAAAATTCTTTTACTTAATATCTGGTTTAATATAAGAAAAGCTAAAAAAAATGTGTTTTATAAACATTTTAGTCCTCCCCTTTACAAAATACTTGTATAAGAAAATTTTATAAAGTGATAATGTGAATGATTGTACGCCTTATTGACTAGTACAGTAATATTCTAATGCTTATGCCACTTGTGTAACACAATCTCATACATCTCCAATCTTATGTTACCTTTGAGGCTTTGAGTGTTATTGGATGATCATGAATATCAAGGAACAATGAAGATAATTTGGGTGGACTAGCATTATTACTGGAATGAAAATGATACAAATGATATATCTTGTAATTAAAATAAATAAGTAATCTAAAACGATATTAATAATGTCGTTGGCCTAGATCTAGGTGATATAAACCTTTGTATAAACCTAAGCCGTTTGATTAGATCTACATTTATTAGCATTAATTGTATTTACTATTTAGCCATTTAGGTTGTAAATAATTCAATTTGAATTAAGCAGTTTGTAATCGGATCAGTTTAAACAGGTTGCGATTCGAAAACAGTTCGATTTTAACGGTTTAATGGGTTATGGCAGTTCAGTTTAGACGGTTAGCGGATTATAACGGTTCGGTTTATACGTGCGGTTTAAACGGTTTCGGTTCATAAACGGGTCGGTTAAACGGTTAGCGGGTTACAAATGGTTCGGTTTAAACGGTTTTTTTTCGGTTTAAACGGTTTCGGTTTATAAACGGTTCGGGTCATTAACGGGTTTATAAACCATTCGGTTCGGTTTCGTTTCGGTTCGGATTTGCGCAGTTTGGTTTGTTATCGGTTTACGGTCCGTAACGGGTTGACATTGAGCGGTTCAATTCGGTTTCGGTTTGATATTGAACGCTTCAGTTCGGTTTTCGGTTTATATTTATCGATTTATAAACGGATCGGTCCGTGATGGTTCGGTTCGGTAACGGGCGGTTTCACGGTTCGGTTTGAAAAGTCCCACCCCTCTGTCTATAACTGTTTATTTTTTTTTAATTTTTTTTGACATACACGAAATGGAGAAAACATACACGAAATAAGGCTTCAATCCCTTAAAACTCTTAACTGAGGAATTACTCCGTCTTCGAGTTGAGTAACTGAGTTGAGCAATGAAGATGGCGACTAAATCTGGTAATCTTCTTCACTGCAATTCTTATTACAATTTCTTCACCTCTCTACTTGGATTTCGTTGTTATTCCAATTGCTCTAAATTTCTTGCTGTTGATGATGACGACCCCAAATTGTTTCTCAAATTTGTTAGACAACAATCCAAATTAGGGTTTACTAATGTTGAAATCCCCCTTTCCCATTTCCAACATATGAAATCGATGCGACCTCTTCCATCTATCATTGATTTCTGTATGTTATTGAGTGCCATGTCCAAGATTAAACCCCATCCCCCTTTCTCCACTGTCATTTCTCTTTACAGGCAGCTCCTTTTCTTAGGTCTTCGTCCAAATATTTACTCCCTTAACATCCTTGCTAATTGCTACTGTCGTTTGAACTTTGTTGATTTGGGGTTTGCTGTTCTCGCCAACATTATTAAACTTGGTTTTCAACCTAATATTGTCACCTTTACTACTCTCATCAACGGCTTCATTCACTCTAATCAATTTGAGAAAGCCGTTCCATTGTTGGATAAAATTCTCAAGCTTGGCTTCCAACCTGATTTGGTTGTCTATGGTTCTATGTTCAAAGGTCTCTGTAGGTCCGGTGATAATGCCGGTGCTCTCAAACTCCTTATAAATATGGAGTCTTATGGCCATTTTATGCCTGATGTTGTCATTTATAACACCATCATTGATAGTCTCTGTAAAGACCAGCTATTACCTCAGGCTCTTCACCTTTTCAAGGAGATGAAAGTCAAGGGAATCTCCCCTAATGTTGTCACCTATAATACATTAATTCGAGGTCTGCTCACTTTGGGACAACAGAAAGAGGCCCAACAGATGCTGACTGAGATGTTGAGGAACAACATAACTCCTGACATTCAGACCTACAACATGTTGATTGATATGTATTGTAAAGATGGCAAGGTTGGTGAAGCACAGGACATTTTTGAATACATGACTGACAGAGCTCTTGGTCTGCTCCAAGAGATGCATTGTGACGGATTAGCCCCTAATGTTATCACGTACAGCACTCTTATAGATGCCTTGTGCAAAGTCAATCAGCTCAAGCTTGCACACCAGTTTTTCAAGGAAATGGAAGCTCATGGACTAAAGCCAGATGTAATCACTTGGAACTCATTACTTGATGGCATGTGTAAGAATGGACAAATTGACGAGGCAATTACAACAATGAAGCAAATGGAGAGTACTGGAATGGTCCCTAATATTATTACATACAGTATCCTAATGGATGGTTTTTGTGAAGCTAATCGCCTTAGAGAAGCGGTGGATATTTTCACTTCTCTGCCCGCGAAGTGCTTACAGCCCAATGTATTCAGTTATAATATTTTTGTAAAAGGATATTGCAAAGAGGGTTTGCTTGATGAAGCTACTAAACTTGTAAATGAAATGGAGGACAACGGGTGTTCACCTGATGAGTGTACCTACAACACTATTATTAAAGGATATCTTTATGGCAAGGATGTCAGCAAGGCATTGGAACTAGTCAGTACCATGAGAATTAAAGCGTTTGCTGCGGATGCTCACACGGCTTCTCTATTTCTTAGCTTCATAACTGATCATGCTGTTAGCGATTCAGACAAGGCTTTGCTTCGAATGTATTTTGAGATATGAATTGTAAGGTATTTGGCTTTTGATAATTTTAAATTATGGTTTATGTTTAGATCCTGCTTCTCTGGTTATCTATAGTTTTATATGATATGACGATGTTACTATATTACTTGCATTGTGTAGTGCTGAGGTTGAAATTTCACTTATGATTATGGTTATCTGTAATATTAGTGGAGTATTGCATTTGGAGGCTTACCAATATCATGTATCAATTTTTTTTTTTTTCAAGTAATCGTTGCATCAAGCTTTTAATACTTTTTGAAGTCACATTTGGCATGTCTCTTCTAGTCACATTCCCCCCCCCCCCCCCCCCAACCCTCAAATTATGTGGTCATGCTTTCTTCCATACTAAGGGTGAAACTATAAGTGTTGAGGCTATAATTCCTGATATTAGTAATTCGCATAAGAGATGCAGTTTCCCTAGCTCCTGATCATGGTGAGTAATCAATTAATAGATTGAATAGAGTTGTATGAGATGGTGTGCTTAAATTACCTTTTATTCAGTCTTGTAATAATCAGCCTGTGATTGATTTTTAGCTAATGTGAAGTCTTAAGATACAAATCTACTTTTTTTACCTGGTTGATATGCCTAGCTAGCTCTGTCCTAAGAGATTTTTAGATCATTCAAAGACTGAACTTGCTAAATTATAGACCAGTTCTTTGCGTTATCAAGTGAATATCAAGATATTCTATTTCTAGGCTCTTTTGCACATTAGCTGAATGGCTTTCAGTTTATCATATAATTTGTTATTGTATTTTTTTTGGATTTTGTTCTGTTCAATCTTTCAAACCTAATGTATCACATGGGTTTTAATCTTCTCAGTATGCTTGAGTGTAGTTCAACGAAATATGTGGAGTTTTAGGAAAGATTGCTCTGCTAGCTTATATTTTATGTTTTGCTGTTTCGTTTTCTGGGACATTGAGGCTCTGATCATAAGCTAGGAGGCTGTTGATTATGGATGATGTTAATTGGTCTCAGAAGTTGGAACTAAATGTAGCAAGGTAGTCATATACTCATATTATGACTTTTCATTCTTTTGGTTGCTTGGATGAGTTGGATCATTCTAGCATTTCTCTAGACTTGCATTGTTGTATACGATCATATTCATCTCCTTGCTATTTGTAGCACAAATTGAGGAGCCATAGCTTTGGCAATAGCTGGATATGTATCATGGTAATCTAGCAGCTGCAATTAACGGATTTTTATTGTCATTGCAGATTACAACACCAAGTCCATCTTTAGTTTTACATTATATCCCTTATTTTTTCTTTTTTTTTTTTTTTTTTTTTTTTAAGTTTATGGATCAAGTTTCTCTCTCTTATAAGAAAATCATTCCTAAATTTTTACTCTATTTTTTAAAAAAAAATCAACACTACGACTAATGCTGAGTTTTTGGTGGCTTAATTTTTTTTCAGGAATTTTGTGGGAGGTTTGTATTAAAATTATAGATTATTAAAACAAATATTGGCTAATAGTTTAATTAAATTTTCCTAAAAAAAAAATGTTTAATTAAATTTTCCTCAAAAAAAAAAAGTTTAATTAAATAGTAAAGAATGCAATAGAAGAGAATTATTAAAAAGAAAAAAGTCCAAGTGGGGTAGATATAAGGACCACGAGATAATACAATAGTTTATACTCCATCTTATTTTTATAGCAAGTGTTGCATATAAAAAAATTCAATTATCAAAAGTTGTATTAAAAAAAAAATGGAGGGTGTAAAGTATAATAGGTACCCCTCCATTCCTTGTTAATTGTCGTATTTAGAATCCTTGTAGATTCCAATGCCAATGACATCGACTTTAAAAATGAATGGTTTAAACGATAGTCACATATGATCTCGTAATATTTGTTTAAATCTTAATTTTAAGCTTGATTTTTTTTAGTTATTCCTTTTAAAGTGTTAGCCCATTAATTAACACAATAAGTAGTCATAAGAGTAGTTACAAGTAGGGGTGTTTAAAAACCAATTTGGACTATTAAATAAACTACTGAAGAGAAACATTCCTATCTCTAGAACGAAAAATTACCAATATATTTTTGACGGAGTATTTTGGTTTCGTATATAACCCGGGACAAACTAGTCTAAAATTAGACAAATTCTTGGATTAAAATATTTAAAAATTAGTAACTTTTTGTTTTTTTTTCTTCAGTGTATTGAGAAGATTTATATTTTAGAGCATGGGTGTCAGTTTCAAATTATCAAGCCATAATAACACGTATTGGTCTATTACACTGGCAAAACCCCCTGAAGCAGTTCTACGAAACATACGGAGTAGTAAGCAAAAAAGTAGAGTCAGGCTTGTATAAGTCAAAAATCAACAGATGCACACAGTTTCATACTTCCTCTGTTTTTTATTACTTGACCTATTTCATAGGCACAAGTTTTAAGGTAGAATAAGGGGGAAAAAAGTGAAAGACCAAATTACCCCTACACTCCTACCCTTCCCCTCCATTAAGGCCACACATACATCTCACCACCACACCACGCCCTTCACCACCACAACTGCGTACGGCGCACCACAACCACCACGTACTTCACCACAAACACTCCCCTTCACCGCTCTCGTTCAGGCAACCACCACCACCCCCTTCTTTAATTATAAAAAAAACACCTTCACCATCGAGAAAAACCACCACTAAAACAGAGGAACAAGAGGAGAGAGAAAATAACCACCACCGTCACATACATGAGCAATTTTCTCAAGAGGAGGGGGAGTCTTTTCTTTAGCCACCTCGGACTGGTCTTCATCCAGCCGTCTTTGCAGCAAACTCGGCAGTTTGAAACTGCCCAGGATTAATGACGGCCCTCCTTCTTCTCTGTCCCGCCATTTCCTCGTCGGAGGACTCGTCCGAAGAAGATGATTTCTCTGCTTGCTCTCCTTTGTCTCCTTCTTCTTCGTCAGACTGTAGCAGAAGAGACAGGGGGCCATAGAGCAATATGAATATCATCCCAAAAAAAAAATACCTAAGCCGAAGTTCAGTACTTAGAAAATTTTTGAAAAAGTTCAAAGGAAAGCTAAGTAAAAAGATCAAGGCAAGGAGAAAAAGAAAGAAGAGAAAAGTTGAGACTCACCAAAGTCTTCAGCAGTTGTTCGTCTTCTGCACTGAGCACTTGAGGTTCAGCAATAAAGGTTGATGGCTCAGCGCTTGCTCGGAAACTTTGCTAAAGCAAAGTTTCGTGCCCTCACAGTAGCAACAGCAGCGACTACTTGTTCTTTTGGGCCCAAGAGATAGAAAGGATCCCTCTTCAAAAACCAAGATTTCTGCCTTGAGTACTCGCAAGGTTTGACTATCTAGAGTGTTGATGGACGCAAAGAAGGGGCCCGAGCCGAAGGATCAGTGATGGTCGGGGCGTTCCTCGTCACACGCCTAGCAGCGTTGATTCCGAGCTTGTTATAGTCGATGCCACAGTTCCCTTCGTGCAGCACTGAAAAACCAAAAACAAAAGGTTAATCAGCATGAAAAAGGTAGTCAATCAAAGCAAAACGAAAAAATGAAAGAAAAAACAAAAGCCTTCGGCCCCAGCCGAACTCTTTACCATCTTGGTACTTTCGGCCGAGGCCGACAGCAGCGAGCATCTTCTCTTTGAAGATGTAATGGTAGCAGGGCAGCCAAGTTTCTGGCACTTGGAACATTCGGCCAGTACCCCCCGGATTTCTCTTTCTGTCGAAAAGGGTCAGCAGCTCCTTTTCCTCGGCTAAGAATTCATCCGGGCCAATCGCGCTCATCCGAGGATCTGACATACTCAGATACCTCGGTCCCCCAAAATAGTTCGGGTGACCCTCCTCAGCAGGGGCCCGAATCCAGATCCACTGGCCTCGCCAGTCCTTATTTGAGGTATCATTTGGCCAGGTGGTAAGATAACCTCTTTGGGTCTCAATTCTCCACCACCCATGGTGTTCATCAGATTGTTGGTTCGGCCCATCAGCTCGTGTAATTTTCGGAACACATGGATGCTCGGCTCAAATCCATAAAAGAGGCACACCCAAAGAAATATCATTACTCTTCGGATGCTGGCTGGGGTTAACTGGCACAACGAGATGTTGTACCCGTTCAGCACTTCAACAATGAAGGAGTGCAGAGGAAACCGCAGCCCAAACTGCAGCTGCCTGGTGTACACCCCAATGTAACCAGGAGGGGGCCGATGAAGTCTGTCCTCGGCAGTGGGCATTCGGTACCAATACCCATCCTTTTCCATTATGCCATAGAATACTTCAATTTGTTCGACAAAGAAATGGAGAACGCTCCCGTTGACCCACCAGTCATACGGAGCGGTCATCAGCCCATAGTTCTCGGGGGGGTTATCCCACTCTGAGACCCTAGGCAAGTCATGGGGCCCAGTCGTTGAGCCGCTGCCAGAGGTGCTTGCTTCTTCCGAGCCTCGAAAAGGCACTGACGTCAGCGACACTGCAGCAGTGGGAGCGTCACCCGAAGAAGTCTAAGTTTCCATCCTGGGACGAGGAATTCTGTTGCTCAAAGGCGGCATCAGCCCAAGTGGCCAATTGCGCCGAGAAAGTAATTGAGGAGTTTCCTCCTCCTCTTCAGCAACTACTGGTCTTTTTCCTCGGTTTTGAGCCATTTTTGCGAGAAATCGAGAAATCGAAAGAAAAGGGGAATGCTCTAAAAATCAGGAAAATCCGAACAAGTTTCGGAGAAAATTACCTCTATTAGACGCGGAATTAGCCGATCTACACGTTCGGAGCAGCGAATTCAGTCTAAGGTTCGGAATTGCAGAGAGTGCTCGGAAACAGAAATACGGTTTGCAGTGGGTAAATTGCGAAAATCAGAAAGTGTTTGCAAAGAAGTGAGGAGAGAGAGTGGAACGAGTGGCTATTTGTACCTTTTTCTGAACAGGTTTATGGGAATTCGTGCCACTAAATATCCCACTAACTACCCTTCTCCACTTAATTACCCACTAAACCCTCTAAATTCCACCATTACTCTCTAAAAACAGTAGTTACAACCTCAATAACTAACTAAAACCAAATTTAAATGCTAATTAAAACCATTTACTCCCCTCCAAATTTTCAAGTCAAAACCCGACCCGTCACCCTGCCGAATCGGGTCTAGGGGGCAAGTTGTTTGGGTCCAAATGTCTTTCATTGGGCCGGTCCAAAGGTTTTAATTACAAAGCCCAAAAGCAAGGTTCAACTCTCTCAAGCATGCCAAGTCATATAAGCCCAGTCCGCATGGCAAGCTCATCTGACTTCCGGGCCCAGTCCATCCAATGAGCAAATGTATAAAAGCCTTCAATTGTCTTTCTTCACATTTATTCAATACAAGCCTCAGCAATTAATTCTCTTGCATAGTTTTCTCTCTCAATACACTGAACTGACTTTATCATCGGAGGAGCCTTCCTTGGCACCACCCCCGAGGCTAGTTTACGTGTGTTTGTTGTGCAGGAAATACTCGGCCAGTCACCACTTGGACTGAGATCAGTTTTCTCCCATCGAAAAGGACCAGCCGAAGGTCCTATTGTTTTAATCCGAAACAAGCCTTATTTAAGCCCAACTTCTATGTTATTGCTTTTTTTTTTTTTTTTTTTTTTTTTTTTTGCTGTATAAAAATTGTGAGCTATTTCGTTTATAATAATATTATTATCCTCTGTTTCTTTTCCTTGAATGAAACTAGATTGAAGGTGGCTTCTTACTATCCGGTACAAGTTTCAACTTAGAAGAAATCAATGTTGTGACTAATGTATAATCGTGTTACAAAGACCAATAGGTCTAAATTGAGATAAATGAAATAAACTGGGTTTTTCAAATTAGGGAAATAAAGAAATGTAAGATTTATTAATTGAAAAAAAAAAAAAAAAAGATACTTCGTATTTTAGTAAAAAAAAATGAAATTTAAAATTAATGATTAATTTTTTTACTATTGTATTTTCTACAAAACAAATGTTATCAGCATTATTATTCCCTTTGTGATTTTTAAGTGGTACACTTTGACTGGTATATAGTTTTAGGAGTTTAATAGCGTATTAAAAAATTGCAAAAGAAAAATAGTGAGGTTAATAGTTTATTGAAAAGTAATAAATTTGAGTGAGAAAAAAAGTATAATACTTGAAAAAAATGTAACACTTTAAAAAAACATGAAGAGAGTATTTTTCATCATGTTTGGTTACGTAGTACAAAAACAATTTAATAAAGAGTAGGATGTTGAAGACATAGCTGAAAATCATGTTGCTATTTATTGAAAAGATTATAGCTAGAATTAGATATTAACTACTTACTCATATTATTACTAGCGATTAACATAACTAAGGCTATTTTTAAACTTATTCACATATTTGCTCAATTTTTATTTCCAAAATTCAATGTATTGCTGAATATAATTAACTTGTTGGTTGAAAACTTGAAATTGAGTAAATTAATCTAATTATTCAATTGAAAAGATGAATAAGACTTGATAAATCATTGCAAAATGATTTGCCCTCCTCTGCTACCTTACAAAGACAGACAGAGAGAGAATCTGGAGTTCTGTTGCGTGCTGCGAGATACTTATATACAAGTGTTGTATGGGCGTTTTGCGGAAAAATTTTGAAAGAATAAAAAACTGAGAGTGAGGCGATGATGAGGGCTGCACGATGTGCGCGCTTACACCATAATGATAAAAGGGTTTTGCAAAGAAGGGTTGCTAGCAAAAGCCGATGAATTACTGAAGAATATGGAGGACAATGGATGCTTTCCAGATGAATGCACCTTTAATACAACTATTAGAGGATTTATTGATGGAAAGGACATTAGGAGAGCATTAGAGCTTGTCAGGTTTGATGAGAATCAAAGAGTTTGTTGCTGATAATCACACGATATCATCATTTGTGGGCTTACTCGCTGATCCAAATATCGGTGATGCAGACAAGGATTTGCTAAAAATGTTTTTTGAGAACTGAGTGAGCAATAGTTAGGAGCAAAGGTGGAAGTAGCAATGAATAAAGTATATATGATCAGCCGTGATAGGAGGGAATGTTGTAAATTAGTAAGTCTTATATTTAATGTGTTTTGATTGATTGTAGGCAAAGACCTTAACACGTGTAATTTATTGAACATATGATACAAATGTGGATCAATTTGTAAATTTTTTATCTAATTGCTGCGTTTGCTTTCTATCTGCCAGTGGAGTTGCATATGTTTTCTTACTACCTGATAACTGCCTTTGAATATTAGCGGTACTAGAGATCAAGTATAGCTATATCTAAGCCATGTCACAAATACAAGAACATGACATTGAAGATCGATGGCACCAACCGTGTTTACTTTGCAAAGGAGTCAATTTAACCATTTTATGTAATTACACTTGTTGCACACAATGATCTACTTAGTTTTTACTCAGATTGTTTTTTTCATGATGTATGAAGTTTGGTTGTTGACTGTTAATGAATAATTTATGGATTGTTAAGCCTTAGTAAGATCATCCTTTTGTATAGGATTTTTCCCTATACAAAAGGATGATCTTACTAAGGCTTAACTTGCACTCTCTGGTGCTACACTGCTACTGAAGTTAAAGATCAAGGAGCAACACTCAAGACTTCCATTAGATTTACTTCGTAATTGATGGCTTGTGTGAAGCTTTGATTTCCTTCTCATCTCTCACAGTTAAGTGCTTGCAGCCAGATGCATTTCGTAGTAAAAAATAAAGGACTTTGTAAATATGGTTTGTTGAATGGTGCCACTGAATTGCTACAGAAATTGGATGTCCTCTAGATGAATGTAAATACAATACAATTTTTTTTTTTTTTTTCAAGTATGTCAGCAAGACTTTGAACTTGTTGGCGCTATGAGAAGCAAAGGGTCTGCAACTGATACATATACAACTTTATTTGCCAGTGTACTCTGATACTCTGATAGTCTGATTATGCTGTTAGTGATTCAGATAGGCTTTAGCTGAGAATTTTTACAAGAATTTGTATTCGGCCTCTGATGTTAAGAAATTTTGGTTTATGCTTAGTCTCTGCCTCTCTGGTTCTTCCCTTCTCTGGTTATGTATCCTGTAACAAGTATCATCAGTAATAACCATTATATGTATGTATACTAGTCTGCAGTATGGAAGATGTGTACTCGGCGACTTTGCACTGTCACTGTTGTTTTTAGTTTGCTCATGTTGAAAAAAATAATGGGACAGAGACAGAAATTCGTTATAGCTTGGTTGTTTTACTATGCTCGGCTGCCTGCTTATTTACAGATAAAATACAGGACTAGTACTTAATCTGTGATATGGCTCCATAAATTCGCAGCATTCTACCACTGATGAGAGTGATACTTTCATTTATAACTTTTTTCAGTAATTGTTGCATCAAGTTTTTTAATAATTTAAAGTCATATTTAGCAAGAAGTGTTGAGACAATAATTTCTGATACTCTGTAGTTGCAATTCATCTGAGACTTGCAGTTTCCGTAGCTCCTGACAGTGGTGAGTAATCAATAAATTGACGAGAGTTGTCTGAGATGGTTTGCTTAAATTACCTTTTATTCATTCATAATAATCAGCCTAATGGAACGAAGTAAACCCCGACCAGTCACCTATGCCTAATGGAATGAAGTAAAACATCATCGATTCAGGATACATACATATCGTTTCGATACATACATAAAGAATTCGAGGATAAATCAAAGTATGTACCTAAAAGGCGACTAACAAATGGTTTCAAGTTTATCCATTTGTTCTCCTGTCGCAATGCATATCACAGGACTGTTGGTGGCAGTCACAGCAATAAGAGCACCACCTCCCTTTGCATGACCATCCAGTTTGGTATAATCATGACCCTAACGACCTAACAGCAACACTTTGCTTAAAGGCCTGAGCTTGATCGAATACAGATTGACCAATGCTACTATCCATGACAAACATTACAAGATCTGGCTTCATTGCCTCTACAAGATGCTGCATTTCTTCAAATAGAGAAGCCTCTTGTTTATTTGAGTCATCCAATGGTATCAATTATAAAAAGATCATATAGTTCCCTATTGAATCTTTTCACACCTTAAACACCAATCTTTACTAGCAGGGGCGGAGCCAATGTGGGTTCATTGAACCCACTGATTTTTTGAAATTTGTTTATAAAAATACAAAAACTGGAAAACGGTTAAAACGAATATCTGTGTAGCAAATGTCAAGAAGTAAAGGTGCAGCTCAGTGCTTATTTAACTTTAATTTTTTTCTCTTTTTGGTTTCTAGTTTTCTACATTACTGTTTATCACGAACAGTTTTCCACTTTTCCCCCAAATTCTAAAACCCTAACTCCCCTAAACTCCTACTCCCCTAAATCTCGCCAATCGCCGCCCTCCTCCCGCCGGCCGCCTTTTAGTCCGTGACTCCGTGACGCATTCCGCCTTTAGTCGTCCTTCACCGGCCACCTTCGTTCAATCAATCAGTTCGTGACGCTTCAGTCCTTCAACATACCGCTATCGCATACGGCGCTTCGATCAATCGGCTCACGGCGGCACGGCCTCTGCCAGTCGACCTGGTGTCTGGTGAGCTTGCCTTTCCGGTTTCCTTTAATGCTTATTGCCGCCTTGCTGTGAATCTGTGATTGTGAATGCTCAATGCGAGTATGCGATAATGCTGTCTTTCTGTCTTTCATGATTTCATTGTTGTCAATTGTCGAAAACTCGAAATTGTCTAATTGTGATTTGTGAATGTTATTGAAATTGTCTAATTGTAATTTGTGAATGTTGTGATTGTTGTCGAAATTCAGAAATTGTCTAATTGACTAATTGTGACTGACTGAATGTTGTCTTTTAGTTTTAGTCTAATTGCATTTGTTGTCTTGTTGAATTGCTGCCAAGTGCCTTGCTGCCTTGCTGCCTGTGGCCTTGAGTGCCTGACTAAGTGACTAGTGCCTTGCTGCCTTTATTGTCGTATTGAGTTATTGGTAAATGATAATTGCTAATTTGATTGGGAATTTGAGATATAATGATATATAATGTAAAATTGTAGATTGTGCCATTGTGGTATAGTGATATATAATGAATTTGAGATATACTCGAAAAATGCTTCTGTAGTTTTATTTTTTCATTTTTCTATGTGTAATCTATTTGTAATCCATAATATGAACTTATGTACTTAATTTTTTATTATTATATTTTCATCCCTTTGTTAATTTTGATTTTGAACTTCTGAAGTTTCGAACCCACACTTCGCAAATCCTAGAGACGCCACTGTTTACTAGATCAGATTTCATGTGAATATTTCAATTTCATGCTTAGCTTATCAATGCATAATATAAAAAGGAATTTAAAAGATAGATGATAGAATGAATATACAAGTGTATAATACCTTCCATAGAAGGGATGTGGTGGTTGATTAACATAAAATTAACGCCAGCATCACGAAGAGCATGAATGATCTCATTCAAGCATTTCGCGAGTACTTCCTTATCAATCACATTTGAATTATTTAGATTTTGGAGAGCACAAAATAAACTCCCACTTAATTTTGATAACATTATTATTGCACTTGCTTGTTTGTTTCAAACTCCAAAATTCCTAGTGTTTTTGACGGGTAAACACTAGTTTACTCCTCTTTATCAAATTATGTGAAACTACATAACTTGACGTGTATCCCATTGTTCTAAGAGTATAGATCGTTACAACTTAATATACTACGTAATAATAATACTCCAGTAATGCTATATACGGAGTACGTAGTATATATATTCTAATTTTCTGACAAAATTATCTTTCTATAATCTCTATATGACTCTATTTATGATTTTATGTTATGCTTAATCCCTTATTATAGAAAGGGGTTATAGAAATTCGTCCAAGTCAAAGAGATAAATTTCGAAGCATACTTAAATTTCAAATGAAGATATATCTCCCGTGAAAAAAATAAAAAAATAAAAAATCTTCATCTTTTTCTTCCCCGTTGGAGTTTTTCACTTCAGTCATCCCCTCTCTCACTTTACTCCAATTGAAGCGCGCACTCTAAATTCTCCATTGAAGCGGCTTCTAAGCTTTTCTTCTTCATCGAAGCAGTTTCTGAGGTAATATGTTTTTTTAATTCATCGAAATTTGATTTCACAATCTAGGGTTTAGTTACACTTATCGTTAATTTAATTGTCTGTGTAGTCAATTTAGGGTTCTTCTTTGCTGGATTATTGAACAATTTGTTATATTTACTGCAGTTATGAAAGATTATAATGAACGATTTCGTTGCTAGTATTTTCTTATGTGCAATTTCGGTTGATATTCTTAAGCAGGAAGAATTTTGTGTGATTTTTGGAGCCTAAATTGATAATTGAGTAAAATGTAGTTGCAAATATGTTGCAAGCTTAGTTTATAACCCTTTAATGTTAGGAAGGAACTATGAAATGGACCTTTACTTCCTAGGCCGAGGGCGGCTGCCCCGGCTCTGGGACGGGCCTGTTTACCATCCAATGATAATGACATAATGTGATTGCGGTTGATGATAGGCAATCTGAACAGGAGATGAATGGGGGTTCGTCCACACACCGAGAACTCGAACGCCAGATTGGTGCAATCAAGGCTGTTTCTGAAATGGAAGTTGAACATCTCCTTACCGAGTTGCGATTGGTTCGTTCATATTTCAATGAGGAACAGTTGCAAAAACCTGCCCTGGAGTTTTTTAGGGAAAATCTTCCTAATGTTTCAGTAGTTAGAAATGATGAGGATGAGCATTTTGATCTAAGATGGAAAGATGATGATGGTAATTTGTCCATGTATAACCCTAGTGGTAGAGATATTCATGCCTCCCTCTTCCAACACATGGGTATGGCTTATCCTGCCTATTCTGATGCAAGGCAGTCTTTTGGTGGATTTCAGTTTTCGGGCAAGGCTATGAAAAGCCTTGTGGGTGTTGATGATCTGCAGATGGGGACATACTTGTCTCAAGAGTCACTTAATAACATGATGCTTGGGATGCCAGAAGGTCTTCAAACTCCTGGGGCTGAAAGCCAGAGATTGTCTGTGGGGATGACACCTAAAACCCGTAGATTGCCTAAACTTGGGGAGATGCTTCTTTCTGTACATGGATCCCCCCTCGGTGTCTACAAAGAAGATAACATGGAAGCTATACGCGAGTCAGAAGAAGGCTGACTTATATTTGTTCTTTGTTCTTCATCCAGAAGATATAGAAGTGCTTTATATTACTACTGGAAGTTGTGCTTTCCAGCATTGACATAAAGCAGCACTAATCTCCTAATTATGGCTATGCAATGAAGTTTCAGTTTATTTACCATTTGTCAATGAATTTATTCATCCAATGCTTGATTGTAAAAAATATATCCTAAGCAGGTCTAGTTCTGTAATCCACCTTAAGTGTTGTAATAGTGTATGGTACTATGGTATACTTTGTATCCGTTCAGATTAATGAATCAAGTTTTTTCCCTCTGCAAGTGAGACTTGTTTGCTACTAATATACTGCATTTTATGAAACTTAACCCTTAGAGAAGATTGGCTAACTTGATTAGACTTTGAATGTTGTTGTCTCTGAGGCCCTGTTTCTTTGGGTTCATTGTTTGATTCAGCTTTTGGCATTCTTAAGAGCTTGGTTTCTGTTGATGATTGAGAAGCTTTTGTGGAACTTGGAGGTGAATTTATGTAGAGTGAAATGCAGTTTACAGCAGGTATTCCCAACAATTTTCTTTTTGTGTGAATTGAATTATATACAATCATATAATAATATGAACTAATGATGCCCCGGTTTTCTTTCCATTATTGTTTTTTTGCTTTTAATGGATTGTTGCTAATGTAGTTGGTTTAACATATTATGGAGTAATATGCTATCTGTTGCTACATGTATAAAGTATCCCTGACTGAGCTAGGCTGCTACCTCTTTCCCCTGTAACAAAGTGAGTTTGAGTAGAGTATGTGTTTGGTTTGGACTTTCAACAAAAGCCATCCCCAATTTCACTTTAAGTTTCGGTTGGATGCAGGTGGCAAAAGAATATATTCCATCGCCGTGACAAGCTATAGATTAATATGTGGTTTTAAGGTTGTCTTACGTGCTCCTGTGTCACTGGGCTACACGAATACTGAATACAGGTATGTGCTCTAGTGGTGGAATAGCATTATCGGAAAGCTCTGTACTTGTAACCTAATTTGACAATTCCTAATGTTGATATCGTTCTTGGGTGCTGTATAAAACGTGGGACCTTTTACTTTTTATTTTTTAAAGTTTATTCATGTCAATCTTTTGGCTTGATCTCCGAATTTTTTCATTTATCTATGATATATGCATGTATACTGCACGGTTAATATGTGAAGACGCTTGCCAAAAAACCTAGGATTATGTGCTTGTTCTGTTGTACACAACATCTCTATGTTTATTGTTTAAAGATATTGGTATACAGCTTTGGTTAGGTTATCTAACTCAATTGGGCTGAGCAAGGTTTCAGAGTTGTCATTTAGCTAGTACAGTTTGGTTATCTAACTCAATTTATTTCCATAGTTCTACTTTTAACTCAAGACGAAGGCAGAAGTTTTTTTGTTGCCCTCTATGGGTGAAATGGAAGATCGTGATATAAGCCACCCCTGAAAATTTCTTGGTTTTGTCTCTCATATATATGTAGTACTTACATTACTTCATACAATCTATAATCATGCAAGAGGGGAAGGAAATGCCCTCTTTGTTATTGTATTTTAGCTAGACTCAACCCTGTTGTGTATGGAGTTATGGGAGCTAGGGGGGGGGGGGGGGGTGCCCGGCTCTTTGATTTGTGTGATAGAATTGCCTGTAATAATTTTAGGGCTGGTTACATAAGTACATATCCTCTTTCTGTTCCTCCTCAAGAAAGAAGTAATGTTATGCAATTAAAAGTTGTTGTACTCTCTAAGTACTTAGCCCACTAGGTGTCTATTGCAATGACATCTATTCATCTAAATTGTGCTATTGACAGCCAATCAGCCATCACTGTTTAGGATTTTGGAGGGCATAACATTTGATGGGTGATGCATATATTTACATTATGTAGTTAAAGTTTCTATGTCTAATAGCTTTAGGCATTATTTTACATGAAAGCACTATTAAGTTCTAACTGTACTTAGTTTGTCCTGAATAGTGAATACAGAATGGTCATTATGAAGAATTGCAATACTGAAGGGACATACCTTAAATAGCAATAACTAAAAGTAATGTAATAGTTAAAAGTTCAATATTATATGTCTAATAACAATTTCTAAAACAAATCCAACAAGTATAATTGTACAACTGTACATTTTAGATCAACAAAGTGTGTATATATTACTGATCAAAGTTTTATGAATTTAAATTTTGACTTCTCATTTAAGGTCAATTTTGGGTAGGTTAGAGTAGCATTCTCTTGGTTAGCAGGACATACTTGTGGATCTCATTCATCTCAAATTCAGGAATATCTAGAGTGATGTGAGTTTCTTAAACTCTTACCCAATAACATTCTCATATGTAATTCTAGAGGGCTTTCACAGGTGTAAATTGTGTAGGCATTTGAAATTCTATAATTTCTGTATTCTGTTGGGCATGAAAAATATATGGTAGTGACTTTTGGTATGTTAAGTTGGCGACTAGATGTATTGAGCTTAATTTATTGCTGAATATTGGGATACATATCCATACTGTTCCTTTGTAACAAAGGCTGCAGTTTGCAGGTAGTACAGGACTGTAGTTTCTAGGTATATGTCATCACTGTCTTAGATCTGGAAAACGCCAAAGCTGTTCGGTGAATTGATTTCTTATCTATGGTGGACTCTTTGTTGGGATTGATTGGGTGATCATGAGATTGCATAGAAGATCCTTGCATTATGAGGACATGGCTTTGTTAGTTCTTATGTCAATGTCAGAATTGAAACCCTTGTCTGTTTTAGACACTTGAGCTCTATAACTCTATTGCCCGGTTGCTCCCCATACCTTCAAGTATTTACACATTTGGATAAAGAATATCTTAATATACAGTTCTTGACAATCTGTCGTTTCTTCCGAACCTCATAATATCATTACTTTGTTTGAGGGTCCATTTTCTTTTGCAATTATGTACGATTTTTAAGATCATAATCCCCCCCCCCTCCCCCTTCCCCTTTTGATTTATTTATTTCCTGGTGAAGAGTGCTAAGATTTATCTGCTACTTCAAGATAAAGGTGCTGAATGAAAGCGATTATCTCATCTTTAACATGCTGGGTCGTGATACTTGTTTTAGTTATCTATATACCTCTTTTCTGGTTGATGACTATATTTATATTGAGATGATAAAATGTAACAGGTCACTTGGCACTTTGAAGCATAGTTAGGAGGATGGGACATTCCAATGCATACCTTAAAAGGTGACCAATCAACTCTTGATCTATGTATTATACCTGAAAGTTATTAAGGGGCTCACCAATATCAATAGAGAGAGGGGGTATGAATATTAGTTCTAGAAATGACTTAGACACATGGGCTGTATTGAAAAGCGCCTCGCAGATTCTTCTGTGCCAAGATTCATGATTGATTATTTTGCAAAGCTTGAATAAACTACTTAAGCAATGATTTCTCTCAATAATCTTATCTTGTTTTATCATGTAAGGGGCTTTAAGGAGCAGCATTCTTTCCTTCCGCCTTTCTCGAGAATGCATTTGATAATGATCTAAGGAGTGCTGACATGTTCGAATCATTATAGAGTTAATTGACTCCATATTAATAAAAAAAAAAAAGTAAAGTAAGACTAATTAAATATATTGGTTTTCTCTTTAATCTGCCACCATTCATACAAGTCTGTGTAAAATTATAACTATTGAAGCTGCTGTAATGATTTCATGGACTGAATGGGGATTGTTTTCTTTGAATCTTAAAAATTAGCAGATAATCATGATTTCCACTTCTTTTCATTAATTATATACCTGCTAATCATATGAACTAATTTTTGACTTTGCTCAGCGACGAGACTTAATGATCAAGTGAATTCAGATCAGTGAAAGTAACTCTACTGAACCTGAGCTCCTGATCTGTTGTTCTGTTTCTGAATATTTTTATAATTGAAAGATCATTCAGATCTAATTCCTGGATTCTGGGTAAATTCTTGTAGGTTCTTTAGGGTGTTAAATTAGTTTATTAAATTTTACAAGTACAGGTCTATGGTTTTCTAAATTGTATTCAGGTAGACAATTACCCAATTGATTATAATCTTTTTGCATGAAGCTGTCAACTTTATAGTCAATGCCAGCGAAGACTCCTGTTGCTATCATCATTCCTGTATCCAAGTCTGGAGAATTTGCTGCTATGATTCATCCTTTATTTTTTACCTTCATCTTTCTTTTCTTGTTGGATTTCTTTAAACATTAACATGATTTTGTTGTTTTACACATTTTATTTCTTTCCGTATAAGACAGTTTTATGCTGTCCTTTCTCTATTTAGATACACCCGAATGTTATAATAGACATGTTGACATGTTGCATTTAAAAAATTCACGGAATAAGGGTCTAAATGAGTGCTCCACATTTACAATATCTGACGGATCTAAACTGGATTGCCTAAGTACAACTAGCTGAAATTCAGTTGTACATGTGGTTTGTGCTTTGAATGGTAGGGTTAAACAACGAAGAGTTCCATTGTAATTGCAATGTTATGACAAGTACTATTATGTCTTACAACTTATGTACAAGATTGTGACTGGAAAAGAAATGTTTAAAGTTAATTTTCATTCTGATAACCTACCTATTTTGGAAAGGGATATATCTTTTGAATTTGCTTCATTTTGCTTGATTTAATTGAACTATTGAAGGCAGACCAAGATTCTCAATTCAACCCCAAACAGTTGTAAAACTTGTACCAAGTATTTCTTTTTTGTTTTGATACACTCTCACTTATTATAACGTGCCACCATTCTTTTTCCTTTTCTTTTTATTTTCATTTATTTTTATTTTATATTTATTTTTCAGATTTCATTTTGTTGTATCCCACTCAGAGTTGATCTTTGCTAAATTTGATGTAAACTCTAATAAGATTATTCAATTAACATCCGAAGATGAGTTTTTTTTTTTCCTTTAGATATACAAGAGTCATAAGACAAGATAAAAGAGTTACTAATGAATTAGTGATGGTAAGCTCTCTCTCTTAAAAACAATATTCATTAAAAAAAAAAAAAAGGTGATAAAAATTGCTTAAAGGCTACAATTCTTTGAAATTTTATACCTTTTTTTAGGTATTGGATGTACTAATTATAACAATTGTCAAATCTAACAGGACTACAACATTACATTTTTTAACTCCTAATCTAAATGTCACTATGTATCAAATCGTGCTAGACTGCTAGCTAACTCTTCGTTGTCTAAATTTTGCTTAAAAATATTTGAAAATTTGTACTGAATATTCTACAGGAGTATATATAAGGTTTGCTAAAACCTGATGTACAAAAGTTTGTAGAATCACGTAATATTGAAAATAATAATCAAGAATATTAGACTATTTTTAAAATTAATTAATGCATTACCACAATACCACTCGCAAATTTAAATGTGACAATGTCAGCGCAAGATGAAATAACTTCAAAAGTCAAACTGTCTTTTGACAGGATGCTGGGAGAAGAATTCAAAATGTCCAAAAAAAAAAAAAAAGTATGTAACGTGTATGCTTCTCCAATGTCATATACTCATGCTCATCAACATTAAGTAGCAGATGTCACTGTTAAAACGTAGTACGAGTACCAAATTGATAAGGATGTAAAGTACCAATTATTGGCAACATCTTCCTTTTTCTTTGGATTTTGGTCTAATTTTATTACTCCCTCTCTTACCATGTATAGTATTTAATCATCTTTGGTATTTAATTATTATTAACAACCAATCAAATAAGTAAATATATACTGTATTATTCTTTTAGTTTGATTAATTATCAATTTATTTTGGTGTGTGATGAGTAGTTTGCTCAATTAATGATGTGAAGTAAGTAGTATATCAAATCATTATACTCGTAGCCTCGTAGGTAATTCTTAAAAACTTTATTGGTGATGGTAACCCTATTGATTCATTATTTGTAACTTCTTTTTACTTATCAATAATCCAAGTCGTGTCGTTGATAAATTCACTAAGTTGGTAACTCAAATATGCATTGCTAATTTTCAACTCAAATATGCATTGCTAATAACTTCATTTTTTTTCCAGTAACCTCATTTATACATGATTAATAAGCCCATCGATAACTTCATACATCGCTAATAGACTATGATTATCAATATTCTTATGTGAATTAGACATATCACCGAGATCTCATCACATATAAAAATTATGATTGCCATTATTAATATTACTAGTTTTAAAATCCTGGCATTTTAAGAGGCCTAATTATCTAATGTTACTAGTTTTATCGTCCCGCAAAGATCTCTCCTTATGAGTTCAAATATAATAACATATACTCTAATTGCTTTCTAGGGCGAGAGAACGTAGTCCATTTAGATTGGCAATTTATTAATAATTTTGCCAATTACTAATGCATAATTTCTGCTAGCAACAGTTTGAGATTGGTTACTAGCTACATGTTTTTTATTTTACCATCTTTAATGATTGAAATTTTGTTAAATATATTTTAATGTACACTTCATAATATAAAGTTAATTTTGATATAATCATAATTCAAAATATAGTTATTTATCGACATATATAAAAGGAAAATTTGCAAATTACCACCCACAAAATATGCCTATTTCGATATAACCACCCAAAAAAAAAAATATTTTAAAATACCACCCACTAATTTAAAAAAACACTCAGATGACCACCCATTTAGCAATGGTGGGGGTGGTGGTTGGGAAGAAGAAAGGAAGAAGGTAGGAAGAAGAAGAGTGAAATCGGGGAGAGAGAGTGAGAAAGCCAGAAAAAAAAGGAAAAAAATAAAAAAAGTGGGACCCACTGATGGAAATTCCACCGGAATTGCTAAATGGGTGGTCATCTGAGTGTTTTTTTAAATTAGTGGGTTGTATTTTAAATTTTTTTTTTTTTGGGTGGTTATATCGAAATAGGCATATTTTGTGGGTGGTAATTTGCAAATTTTCCTATATAAAAATCAAATGGAACAAAAGAAGTACTAATATGGCATAGATACATAGTGAGATTAAAAGGGAGAGTAGAGTAGTGGGTCCTAATTTGCCGGCAAATATAAACTACCGCCGGCATGCTTTTAGCACGTTAACTAACTTAATATGCCGGCATTATTTGTGTATAAAAGTGGGTCCCATCTAACAATATTGTTAACTTCTGCTTTTTCACCTAGGTGGTGTGTAGGCCTATAGGGGACAACAACAAGATCGTTGATTTTTCCGAACCTGTTTGGCTTGGAACTTGACCAACCTGTTTGGCTTATAGGATGACAATATTAAGTGGATATCCGCTAACCCGTTTTACCCGTTTTATATAAAAGGATGAAAATTTGATTTAAATGGATGAGAAGCGGGTGACGAATAAAGTGGGTGATAGATCGGATCGGACGTGACGATACTTTTTTCACCTACTAATCATCCACCCACCCGTTTAACATATATTAAAGTTTTAATCTAAGAATTTTACTAATAAAATAAGAAATGTGCAAGAAAATCATTTGTTTTTTTTTTGTTGCAAATTATTTTTTCAAACAATACGTTGTTATTGTTTCCTATTTATTAATAAAATAAAAATATTATTGTATAAATAACCGAAAATTAGAGTTTATGTGAGTTTTTTTTTTCACTTTAATACTCATCCATTAGTCAGTCGCTCCACCCGTTTCATCCACGGATGATGGACGGACGGATATGGATGATGGGTGAAGCGGGTGACGAATGGATGTGGATGGAGCGATTAGAATAATGGATGGATGCGGGTGAAGCTCTACCCAATCCGAATCCGATCTATTGTCATCTCTATGTATTCATTTTTTGGCACTCCCCCGCCAATGTTACATTTTTTTGTTCGTTTTATTGTCTAGTACTCGTACAAGTAGAGATGATCATGAGCGAAAATAGAGATGTCAACTCGGGTAATTGAGTCGGAGTGAGATCAAGTCTATTTTAAGTTGAATTATTATGTATATATATGAGTTGAAATATGAATCGAATTTTTTCGAGTTATATTGAATCGGGTCAATTTTTAGCACATTAAGTGAAATTGAACATGATTTTAGCTAACAAAGCTAATTGTTTTGGGTTTAAGTTTTGGTTCTATAATCAATTCGAAATTATCTTGTCCATTTGGAAAGCGGGATTTTAGGGTCAAAGTGGGTCAAATAAGGACTTGAATTAAACACCTAAAGCAATGCTTAACATATTGAGTTGAGTAAATTTTTTTGACCCAATAATCTTGCTCAAACAGCCCATTTTCGAATTGGATTTACCCATTGAATTATTCTGTGTATATTCTCTATTAATAATCACTGATTAATTTATTTTAAAGCTAACTAATTAAATACCAGTATACACCTCCCATTATATGCCCTTTGCTTTGCCAAAGAGTACGTGATGGTTTTGTCTAAGATATGAAGTCTGATTAGGGGATTTTTATCCACCAATCACCGTCTGACAAGTGGACCAACCAGGTTCCGCCACGTGTCCTTCACGAAGGCCAACAGGAGCTTGCCACGTGTCAATCGCAGATACGTCCTCTACGGACCACTTTAGACACGCCACGTGTCCACCCATGCCAAATGGGACAACCGGCCATCAAGGCCCAATTCAGTCTAGAGGCCCGATCAGCCCTAGGTTTACCTTAAACCTAGAGAGTTGCACGCTTCTCAAGGCTATAAATACTCGATTAATCCTCATTAATCACAGAATTGAATAATCAAGAGATCAAGCAGAGAAGAACAGAGTTATTAACAACCGGCTAATCTCGCTAACAACGCAGATTACCAACACTAAGCACTCTCACCTAGAGAGATCTCATTACTTTAATTTCTGTATTGATTACTCCTTAATCGGGTACTAACTTGACCGTTGGAGGCGGAGCTCTCAGGAGTCTCCGTTATTTTGCAGGTACAGGCGTCCGGTTCCAGTCTCGGAATTGTAACTCTCCCGCAGGACATCAGAAAACCCCGAAACATTTGGCGCCGTCTGTGGGGAGAGTACTTCAGAGATGGCATCCAAGTCTGTACCGACTCCAGAAGAGAGGCGTCCCCTAGACGACCCTCAAGTTCAGTCGGACCATGATACCGAAAGTGAATTTGAAGTTGAAACTCATACAGCTCCAGACGGGACCCTAAGGGCCCGACGTACCCGTCATACCGAAATGAGGGAACGGGAGTATCCTCAAACAGGAAGCGAGCCAGCAGGCGCAACGGTTGCTCGGCAACAGCCGACTGATGGGTCTGCTCCCATCACAAGGAACGAACTCATGACCTTCATGAGGGACTTCAAGGGAGAGATCCAAGAGTTGATCAACAAAAAACCGCCTGCTTCAGTCAAAGAGCAGTCGGCCAAGAAACCTTCCACTTCACTGAAGAGGAAGCCAGTTCAAGGGCGAGAGGCGACTCCCCATCCTAAATCCAAGAAGCGGGAGCCGTCTGCTCTTGATTTCACAAAACTCCGTTATCCTACGGGAAATAGGAAACCGGTTCGTCATATTCAGGCGGACGGGTCAAAGCAAACGTTCACAGATGCTCGGCACCTGCTAGAGCAGAAGAAGAGTGACCGATTATCAGAGTCGGCTTCTACTTCAAATCTTCAGGACAGTTTGCGAAATGCCTCGATGAGGCATACTCAGTCGTACCATGAGAGTCAGTCAGGCGGCACCTCCCGTCAGTCCGGCTTTCATAGTGCCCAGGCGGTACCAAACTTGCCATTTGTGCCGCAACAACAGTATTTTATGCAGCCACCTCCATTTGGTGGACCTGCAGCAAATAACGTCCAACCTATGGACTGGCAGCTACGGCTGCTTAGACTTGGTGAACAGCCGTCGGCCTTCTCCAAGGAAATTACTGAAGCCACTCAGCCGGCCAAAGTAAAAAATGTTCTAGTAGGCGCCTATGACGGCACTACTAACCCAGAAGACCATCTGATGGCATTCACCAACCTGATGTACCTTCAAGGGTTGGATGATCCCACTTGGTGCAAGTGTTTCCCAGCGACTCTCAAGGGAATTGCACAGCAATGGTTCGGCAACCTGCCGACTGGTTGTGTAAACAGCTTCAGGACGCTTGCTTACTTATTTGCCTCCAACTTCGCAATGAACATCCCTGCGAAGAAAACGACCCTTGATTTGGGAACAATTCAGCAGGGCGAGAAAGAGGGGCTTCGTTCCTACATCAGGCGGTTCAACCTGATGAGAATACAGATTCAGGGGTTACCGGATGAGGTAGCTTATACTGACTTTTTTAGAGGTCTCAAAGACGGGTCTACCTTCAAATTTGATTTAGTTCGAAAAAGGGTGGCGACTCTTCAAGAGGCCTTGATTGAAGCAGAAGCCTATATACAGGCGACTGATCTGTGTACGATGAAACAGTCGGACGGGAAGAGGTTCGACAAAAGAGAGGGACGACAGAAACAGTCGTCCAACAAAGATGAAAAAAGAAAAGAGGTCTGGGCGGCTGATTCCTCTAAACAGCCGGCCCAGAAAAAGAAAAAAGAATTCAAACCATACTCCCCAAAGTATGTGTTTAACAAGGATAACCAGTTTATCCTAAAAGAAATAAAGGGACGGCTCTCAATTGAGAAGCCGCTCCCCATGAAGGGTTCTGCGAGCAACCGGAACCAAGACAAAATCTGTGCTTATCATGATGACATTGGTCATCACACCAATGACTGCATCAGTCTCATGCGGTACCTAGACCGCTTGGCTGATCAAGGTGATCTTGACACTTATGTCAAGAAATCTACGGGGAATACTTCCTCAAAAAAGCAGTCGGCCAAAAAGAATCAACAGGCCGACAGTTCCGATACAGATGATGCAGTCGTCTACACCATTGCAGGCGGCTTCTCAGGAGGCGGCCCCACTATTAGGGGCAACAAAGATAATATAAGGCGGTTAGATGTAAATTCCGTTCACCAAGAACGGCCGTCCAAATATACATTTCCTGAGATTGTCATCACTGAAGAGGATCTAGGAGGAATAAGGGGACCGCATGACGACCCTCTCGTTATTGAATGTAAAGTGGCCAACCAAAGAGTTGGCCGAATCCTCATAGATACCGGGAGCTCTTCAGATCTCATCAGCAGCAAATGTCTGTCAAAACTGAAATATCAGACGGACTGCATACATCCGGCCTCCCACCCTTTAATAGGTTTTGGAGGAGGAGTCGTCCACCCACTGGGACGAGTGGATCTACCCATTCGCCTGGGCGAAAAAGGGGAAGGACGACACATGGTAGTCCGGTTCCTTGTGGTAGAGGAACTCTCGGCCTACAACATGATTCTGGGTCGACCAACCCTGAATAATTCCAAGGCTGTTATAATCCCGTCACTTATGCTGCTTAAGTTTGAAAGGGATAATGGAACAGTCGGCTCCCTAAGGGGAGATCAGAGGATGGCCCGAGAGTGCTATCTCTCGGATGTCAAGCCCACTGTTATGGCCACTGGGTCAAGTGGAGAAAAAACAGACCTTGACAATGTCAAGGAGAGTGCGCCTGTTCAAGAAACAGGCGGCAGAAAAAGAAAGGCGTCCCAGACTGAGTCCGCAAGAAAAGCAAGAAAATAGCAATCATCGGCAGAGGACCGGCCGGATGAGTTCCGCCCTCAGCCGGCTGGTGAGCATACGGACCTGATATTAGACGACTCCCATCCTGACCGAACAGTCAAAGTAGGGACGACTGCTCTGAGAAACCTTGGTGACGACTTTCACAACCTGTTAAAAGAATACAAGGACATCTTTGCATTTGAAGTCCATGAAATGCCAGGCATTAGTCCTGATCTGGCAGTACACAAACTCGCTGTGGATCCGAAAAAGAAGCCGGTACGACAAAAGAAGCGGAACCATGGTGAAGAAAGAGGTCAGGCGGCAGCCGCCGAAGTCAAAAAATTACTTGATGCAGGGTTCATTCGACAATGTTACTTCCCAGATTGGGTTGCAAATGTGGTGCTTGTTAAAAAGCCGAATGGCACCTGGCGAATGTGTGTAGACTACACAGACTTGAACAAGGCGTGCCCCAAAGACAGTTACCCTCTGCCTAAAATTGATAACCTGGTCGACTCAACAGCCGGCCATGCCTTGATGAGTTTTATGGACGCCTATTCTGGTTTTCATCAAATTCCTTTATGGAAGAAAGATCAGGAGAAGACGGCTTTCGTCACTGATCAGGGATTATACTGTTACACGGTCATGCCGTTTGGTCTTAAGAATGCCCCGGCTACCTTCCAACGAATGATAAACACAGTGTTCTTTGATCAGATTGGGAGAAACGTCGAGGCATACATTGATGATATGATTGTCAAGACTAAACTTCAGGAAGATCATCTGACGGACCTCCGAGAAACTTTCGCCACACTCAGGCGGCACCATGTCATGCTCAATCCCAAGAAATGTGTATTTGGAGTTGAGTCTGGGAAATTTCTCGGATTCCTTATCAACCAGAGAGGAATAGAGGCGAACCCTGAGAAGGTACAGGCGGTCATTGACATGCAGTCGCCTCGTACCGTCCGAGAGGTTCAGAAGTTAACAGGTTGTCTGGCGGCCTTGGGGAGATTCCTAAGCCGATCAGGCGACAAATGCCTATACTTTTTCCAGGCAATTAAGAAAAAGGCAAGGTTTGAATGGGGGCCGGATGCTGAGGCCGCCTTCCAGAAATTAAAGGTTCACTTGCATTCCTTGCCGAGGCTGGTCAGCCCTTTGCCCAAAGAAAATCTCTACATGTACCTGGCCGTCTCTGATCATGCGTTAAGCGCGGTGCTCCTTGCTGAAAGGGACGGCTGTCAACTTCCGGTCTACTTTGTCAGTCACGTACTGAAAAATGCCGAGTTGAGGTATCCCCTAGTGGAGAAATTTGGTCTTGCACTCTTCATGGCTGTTAAAAAATTGAAGCCCTACTTTCTGGCACATGCAGTCGTCGTGTATACCGACCAACCGATCAAGCGGCCCCTTACCACCATGGAGTCGTCCGGACGAATGATCAAATGGGCCATAGAAATGCAGAGTCTCGAAGTTACTTTCGAGCCTAGAAAAGCAGTGAAGGGGCAAGCCTTTGCTGACTTTATTGTAGAGATGACTCGTCCTCCTGACTCTCAAGTTCCAGACCAAGTCTGGAAGGTATATGTGGACGGAAGCTCTACTTCAAACGGTTGTGGAGCAGGCGTCGTATGTCAATCTCCAGAGGGCGACAGGTTCGAGTATGCTCTACGCTTCAGTTTTCAGGCTTCAAACAATGAGGCAGAATATGAAGCTTTACTAGCCGGGATCCGCATGTGTAAGGCGGCAGGGGCAAGGAAAATAGACGCCTGTTCTGATTCACAACTGATAGTGAGTCAGTACAATGGCGAATACGAAGCAACACATCCGGCCATGATCAAGTATTTACAGGCGGTCCGACAAGCAGTCGGCTCCCTGGAGGATTTCCATCTGATCCAAGTGCCGAGATCAGAAAACAACCAGGCAGATGCACTTTCGAAATTAGCATCATCCGCCTCCTCCGATACTCCTCGAACTGTGTTTTGGGAAGTAATGGAGAAGAGAAGCATCGAGGAAAATCCTATTGGAATCCTAGACAGAAGCTCAACCTGGATGGATTCAATCAGGGCATATCTGACAAACGGTACACTGCCGGATGATCCTCAACAGGCGGCAGCACTGAAAAAACGAGCCTCCTGTTTTGAAATGATACAGGGAGAACTTCACAAGAGGGGGCACCTTCAACCCTTCTTAAAGTGTGTTACTCCTGAAAAGGGACGAGAGATACTAGATGATCTTCACTCTGGTTTCTGTGCTTCCCATATATGTGGTAGGATGCTTGCTCAAAGGGCAAGGCGGCAGGGCTACTTTTGGCCTACTTTGGAAGCAGATGCAATGGAGATGGTGAAAAAATGTGACAAGTGCCAAAGGTTTGGCAAATTAATTCACCGTCCGGCTACTGACCTCACTACCATTCACAGCCCACTACCGTTTGCTAAGTGGGGCATGGACATTCTGGGTCCATATACGCCTGCTACAGGCGGCAGAAGGTATATACTTGTTGTCGTTGACTACTTCACTAAATGGGTAGAGGCGGAGGCTGTAAAGGGAATCAAGACGAAAGATGTAATTTCATTCATTTGGAAAAACGTCATCACTCGGTTCGGGGTTCCCATGTCTATGGTTTTTGATAATGGTCCCCAATTTGAGACGCCTGTTCTCAAAAGCTGGTTGGGAGACCAAGGAATTGCACATTACTTTGCATCTGTCGGCCGTCCACAAGCAAACGGCCAGGTAGAAGCCTTTAATAAAATTATCTCAGACGGTCTCAAGAAAAAGATTGAACGAGCAGGCGGCCTATGGGCAGATGAACTACCACATGTTCTCTGGGCCATTAGGACGACTGAAAAAGGGGCGACTGGAGAAACTCCATTCCTCCTAACTTATGGTGCGGAAGCTGTTCTTCCAATAGAACACTACGAGCCGACTCTTCGAGTAATGCTATATGACGAAGAGGCAAACTGGGAAGCTATGCGCCTGGCATTAGACTCACTTCCTGAAAAGAGGGGCAATGCTGTTTTGCGCCATGAGATCTATCGCCTGAGAATGACTAGATCATACAACAAAAAAGTACACAGGCGTCCACTCAAAGTAGGGGACTTTGTACTTAGAAAAATGGAAGCAGTTGGTAGGGCTAATGAGTCTGGCAAACTAACTCCCAATTGGGAAGGACCCTACCGAATCTATGCGGAAGTCAGGGACGGTACCTACCGTCTGGAAACACCAGACGGACAACCGTTGCCTCGAACCTGGAATGTAGATAACCTTAAAAAATATTTTTTCTGAATGATGTAAAGTAAAGAGCTACTTAATAAAGTTTGCACTTACTATTCAATTTTGTATTACGAGGGGCATGCCGTCTGTACCTTTACAGTCGGCTACTCTCCATTGAGTATTTTTACTCTATCTCCAGAGGGGCATGCCGTCTGTACCTTTACAGTCAGCTACTCTCCATTGAGTTTCACTCTTTATCTTTATAGGAGCATGCCGTCTGTTCCTTTACAGTCGGCTACTCTCCATCGAGTATTTTACTCACAATACTTAGCTAAAAAGATTAGGGCCTGGCCGATCCTGTAACTAACAGGCGGCTACCCTTCTTTTACTTAGCACCTACGTTCACCAAGAACTTACCAAGGCCACCGGCCGAATGATCAGACCAGGCGCCAAGCCACCTGATCAAATCTACAAAACTAATTCGACCTGTCCCAACATCATAGCAGGCGTCCGACGGCATCCCTCCGGATGAAATTCGTCGCAGAGAGCAGCTCCCTTTTGGGTGGAACATTGTTCTATAAACTAATTACACGGCACCTATACGACTGCCCCAAGGGCAACCACGTAGCCGTTTTTGAGACAAGGATAACTCTATCACTAACCAAACCAGTGGTAGCAGTTGACATCTGAGTCAGATAACCGCCTGTATTACTTGGGATAAATGCAGGGGGTACCTATTGAGTTAATAGCCAACAAACATTGGCGAATCAAGGGATCTAGCCGGCCTACGCCGCCTGGTACCTCTACTTCTCAAACAAAAGTGACGGCGACTGAGTAACTCCAAAGTTAACTCATAGTCACTCCTTCAAATTTGGTATGGAATCCAAAAAGTTTGAGTCGTCCGCCTGTTTTAAACAAACAAGGGCACTCGAACCCCTATTCCTACTGGATAACCTATTGAGTTAATAGCCAACAAACATTGGTGAATCAAAGGGTCTAGCCGGCCTACGCCGCCTGATACCTCTACTACTCAATCAAGATTGTGACAAAGACAAGTAACTCCTATGTTAACTTAATAAGTCACTCAAACTTAGTATGGAGCCTAAAAGGTATGAGTCGTCCACTTGTTTTTAATAAACAAAGGCTCTCAACCAATACTCTTGCTAGGTTAACAAATAACGAGTTAAAAGCCAACATTGGCGATAAAGGGAAACAACCGGTACCCGCCGCTTGTTTTCCTACTCAATTCCCTGGCTACTAGGTAATTCTATTTACTTGGTCAAATTGAATAAAGAGTTCGAATACCGATTGATTAAATGGCCGACTGATCATCTATCCTGGACACAGACAACCAGTCGTCCAGGGGCATAGGCGGCATACTTACTATTTGTACTTGTACCTGTCTTAACGTTCGGCCATACACAACAGTCGGTCTAGTGAGCAAATTTCAAATACTTACAAATTTGAACCAAAACAAAAAAATTTGATTAAAAATGAGCCGGCCATAAAAGACCAGCAGAATATTCAAAACCCCGGCCCCCTGGCCGGGTAATTACAAAGCAAACGGCACGCAGGCCGTGAAAAGAAAAAATACTTAAAGCTTAAGAAGGGGGCAGTTCAGTATCAGCAGCAGCCGCCTGGTCAGCACTCTTCTTGCTGGACTCGGCCTTAGCTGCACCATCTTTTGATGCCTTACCCCCAAGTGGCACAAGCGCCACAACCGGCTCTTCCTCCTCCAACGCACCGTCCAACGCCTCTTCTTCAGCAGCCGGCAGGATCTGTTGATTATATATTTCCGAACACTGGCGGTACGTTCTTTCCCATGAGGCAAAGTCGGCACTGGGGAACAGTCGTTCCCAGGTCATGCGTTGGATTTGAGCGGAGTCTTCCACCATCTCCCGGACGAGCTCTTGTTTCTCTTGCTCGGCCTTATCCGAGAGCTCTTGGGTAAGACTCTTCTCCTGGTTCACCAGGCGTTCTTTTACGTTAGCCAAAGATTTCTCCATGGCTTCGTAAGAGTGCATTTTTTGGCGAAGGGGTTTCAGCTCGGCTTTAAGGTTGGTAGCGGTCCCCTCCAGCTCGTCAACCTTCTTTTGGGCCGCCTCTAGCTGAGCCCGAACAGCGGCGGTCGCCTGCGCCTGATAATAAAGAAGATCAATGGTCAGTACTTCATTTTGGGCAATTTGAAACATTGCCTTATCACAGCTGGAGGCGGCCATAGCCTTTGCGGCCTTTACCTCTTTGTTTTTCCGATCAATCGGCTTGCGAAGGCTGTTGACTCGGAGCAGGGCCTAAGTACAAAGAAAAACAGGCGTCAGTTTCCAATCAAAAGAGTTAACAGGCGTCCTGGAACTCAAAAGCTCAAAAAAGTGCTAAGTATACCTCAGCTAGGACCCCGGAAATTCCATCAAGGTCAAGGGTGCCGGCACCCTTGACCGCCTCCCTGTCAGATGGAGGAACTACTTTAACCATTGACTTGGCTACCTCAACCAAGTCAAGTCCCTGGGGGCCGGCTGCATTAAGCGAAAGAAAAAAACAAGTTAGGCCTAATCAATAAGGAAGCAAGGGTGAGTTTTTACAAGCAAGTGTCCATACATCTAGGCGGCCCCGCCTGGGTTTTTGAAGAAGTGGCCGGCTGCTTCTCAGCCGCCACTGTTTTCCTGGAAGACCCAGGAGAGCTTGCAACAGTCGTTCTCCGGGCCTTGGGGTCCGGCTGTTGCGAGGAAGAAGCCCTTGGAGTGCCAGACTGAAAACAAAAAGAGTTAGTATATGCATAAGACAATTAAAAGAGGAAGAGTTTTCGAAGCTTACCAAGGGTGCCTCCTTGTTAGGGGAGTCGACATACGTCTGTTTCATGAGCGAGGCCCGCAATATGGCCGCTGCAGTCTTGGATGCTGTTATTTTACTCATGGCGTCAGCTGCAAGAAATAAACAGCAAAGTTAGTAAAAATCCCAAGTAAACAAGGCGTGAAAAAACAGAGTATTCGTCAGGCCGGCTACCTCTAGAGCACCGACTGCTGAGGCCACAGGCGGCCAAGAAGTACTCGTCATAGAGCCACTTGAAGCTCGGGACGCAGTTTAGGGGTACTTGCTCTCGTACCCCTGAAGTAGAGTTCACCCTAGTCTCTACTTTGAAGAGTCCTTTGTCTAGGATCTCTTTTTTAGCCTTTGGGGGAACAAGCGGCATGCTGCGGCCGCCTGCGAGAAGAGGCGGATCCCTATTCCACTTGTTAAAACGTTGGTTCAGCTCCGTGTCTGAACCCTCAATGATAAGGAAGGTGTTCCGCCAATCCTTCCATTTGTTCGCCTTACCTCTCGTCATGAGGTAACCCCTATGGCTTGTTAATTGGTACCAGCCGGTACCTCCCGACTTAGGGGTCCGGCTGAGATAGTTCATGTGGGCGAAAGCCTCAAAGCTTGGCTCCACCCCGTACATTTCGCACCCGGCCACATAGCTGAGTACGTTTACCCAAGAGTTGGGGGCTAACTGCCATAACCCCAGATCATACCCATCTAAAATCCGCTGAACAGCCGGATGTAATGGGAAGCGCAGTCCAGCTTTGATGGCCGCCACATAGCAGCCAAAGCAGCCGTCACCATAGCTGGTACCAGACGGCCAGACGACAGTGTCTTCTGGATCCGGCACGAACAGTAAAAATTCCGGGCCCATTTTGTGGTTAGCAATAAAGCTCGCCACGTTGTCTCGCATGGTTGCAATCCGGCCCCGGGGTACCCTGCAGTAGTAGGGGGCGTTTTCCTCTCTGTAAGAGGCGGACGGCTCTGCCCAATTATCCCCCTTCTCAACTGCATGAGAACGTCTCGCCTCTTGTAGGCGGCTATGTTTTTCTTCTGAGCCAGGAGAACTGTGGCCAGAAGAGCTGGATTCGGACTCGTCCCCTGACGAGTCCGAAGAGGACGACTCCTCCCCTCTCCTAGAGGGGCCCGCCTCCTCTCCCTTAGAAGGAGCAGAAGGAAAATTAGACATGTCCACGGTAAGATGGGAAGGGAACACCTTGGTCCCTCTCTCAGAACTGTCAGCTTGACAGTCGCCTCGTTCTACATCTGGCGCCTGGTCAGATGTTTCACTAAGGAGCACCCTTTGGGAGGAGCCGTCTGAGTTTGATATCATAGCAGTCTTTTTTGTTCTGGCCATCACGTTCTGCATAGACACAGATACAGTCGGACTTTGTATAAAGGGCAAAGATGGGTCCAGAAAAGGGCAGGCGGCACTCCTAGTCCTAGATTCAGCCGTCCCCGGTGACCGGCTGATCACTAACTTAGGGCGTGTCGTGTGCTTCCATGGTGCCATTTCAAAAAATAAAAAGAAAATTAAGAGTAAGAGAACTGAGTTACCTGAACGAGTGACGGTTGATGAAGTCCTGAAAGTTCGGGTCAGTCGGCTTGTCGGAACAGGCGGTAGGCAGAAAAAGTCCAAAATGTCAGAGCAAGTTCAGGGGTCCGAATGTTCTCGCAAAGTTCTCAAATGTGAAAATGACCGAAGTCAGCACTTCTTTTTATAGGCAAAGTGAGAAGGCGAAGGGTCGCTTCCAAATTCAAAATTTGGGCGGGAAAATCTCTCGGCCGTTTGCAAGGTGACAGCTGTAACAGGCCGTCGCCTGTCACCGTGCGACACCTGTCACAGGCGACCCGTGACCAGTCACGTGCCACCTGTGAGGGGCAAATGATTGGGATTTTTATCCACCAATCACCGTCTGACAAGTGGACCAACCAGGTTCCGCCACGTGTCCTTCACGAAGGCCAACAGGAGCTTGCCACGTGTCAATCGCAGATACGTCCTCTACGGACCACTTTAGACACGCCACGTGTCCACCCATGCCAAATGGGACAACCGGCCATCAAGGCCCAATTCAGTCTAGAGGCCCGATCAGCCCTAGGTTTACCTTAAACCTAGAGAGTTGCACGCTTCTCAAGGCTATAAATACTCGATTAATCCTCATTAATCACAGAATTGAATAATCAAGAGATCAAGCAGAGAAGAACAGAGTTATTAACAACCGGCTAATCTCGCTAACAACGCAGATTACCAACACTAAGCACTCTCACCTAGAGAGATCTCATTACTTTAATTTCTGTATTGATTACTCCTTAATCGGGTACTAACTTGACCGTTGGAGGCGGAGCTCTCAGGAGTCTCCGTTATTTTGCAGGTACAGGCGTCCGGTTCCAGTCTCGGAATTGTAACTCTCCCGCAGGACATCAGAAAACCCCGAAACAAAGTCCTCGACCATATATTAGTTATATTTTGACCATTTGAAACTTTATTTTAATCTTTTTGATTTTTTCTTTTAAACAAATCAATTCATTAATAAAAAGTCATTCGTCATTTACAAATAAAATCTAAATTAACAAATACATAAAATTGAATCAAATTAGGGTTTCTTTCATCAAAGCTACGATCATTGAAAAGATCTTTCATTATGGACTTATGGTACATCTCTCGCACACATCGCTAGAATATACAACCTTTTCGGAGAGACGGTCTATTGATTTGTTATAGCCGTAAGGATAATTTTCATTTGATTCGTTTGAACGCATTTGAAAACTTGACAACCGTTGCGATCCCGAACAAATCTTTACCAACGAACTGACAATAAGGCAAAAGATGATTACCTTTTTGATAAACCCTAACACACAAACAAACCCTAAACATAAACTAACAAAAACTAACGACTCCACCACAGGGAGACACTTCACCATAGGGAGACGGACGAATATCTACACTACTCGTGTAGATTTATTGAAATCTAAATTGCAAAACTAAAGAAAATTAAGGGAAAATAGTCAAAAATAGTTTATTTTCCGAAGAAATTAGAGTATTTTCGGCCTACACGGCCAAGATTTTGGAGAAACCCTAAAAAATAGGAAGAGAGAAGAAAAGAGGAGAGGCTCGAAATTTTTTTTTACCTTAATCTTTTTGATATTTGAACACTTAAAATCTCACTATTTAACATTACGTATAATACCCTTGCGTATGTAGGGCTGTAGGCTAGCTATTTTGAAAAGTAAGAGTTAATGATGATTATTTTTTTGGTTCATATGAGCCACTTAGGGCGGGGATGAGAATCGATCCAAGGATCACTTGGAATCGGGAGGAAAACTCTTACCAACTGAGCTATCCCTCACTCTCTGATTATTCATAATATTGCAGAATTTCTTTAATTATGGTTTCATGTTTAGCCTTTAATTAGGTTAAAATTCCGTGCAATGTATGGTTTTTAAATATTTTTGACAATAATATTATAAAATATAAAGTATATAAAAAATATTCATAAATATTTTAATTGGGTATATATGGAATATGATTGTTAAATTGGAAAGAAAATATCATAAGTTATAAATAGTTTACTTAAAGATTTTGAAAAAAAAATAAATAAATAAAATAAATAAATAAATAAGTAGAGAGAGAGAAAAGCGAACAAGGCGGGAAAAAATTTTACAAGGTAATGACAAGTGTTATGAAAGAATTTGCTTCTAATATAGATTAATAGGTAGATACAAAGCAAATCTTCCCCATATAGAAAAATTAGACTCTCCGCCTCTCCTCTTATTCTCTTCCTCCTCAAAAACCCTAAAAAAAAAAATTCTTATTTCTAGGGGCTACCACCAACCTTTTGGTTGATGGTAAGCCCCTAATCTCTTAGTTTCTTACTAGTTTTTTACTTTATGCTCACAATAATTGTAGTCTCTCTATTTGAGAGTTTTTCTACCCTTATATCGGGTTATTTCTACTGTATATCGGGTTATTTCCATCTAAATTCATCATCACCTTCATGGGCAACCACCACCACCACTGCCACCAATCTTCAGTCACTCTTCATCAACCCAGAAATTTCTCTCTTTGTTCATCATCTCTCCTCAATTCGACCACAACATTCTATGGAGACCACCACCGTCGCCGGAAGTCACTGCTGTTGTCCCCTTGCTTGTGGCCGCCTCCATTTTCTCTTTCTTCCTCGTCTTGTTGTTTCGTCATTGCCGGTGAAGCACATATTTGAAGGTTTTTTAGAGTTTGATGGTTAAATTTGACCAATTAAAGCTTTAATTGATGATATATAGAGAAGGCATTAGTTCTAAGTTCGTGAATTATTGTGGGTTCGTGGGTTGTGGGTTGAGGGATTCTGGGTTCTGGGTTCGTGGGGCGTGGATTTTGGGGTTGTGGGTGGTGGTGGGTGTGGTTGTTCGAGCTGTTGGGTTGTGGTTGTTCGTGCTACTGGGTTGTGGTGGGTTCAGTGTTTCGTGTTGCTGGGTGGTTAGTGGGTTCGCGCTGCTAGGTGGTGGTATTGGATGGTTTCGTGGTGCTAGATGGTGGTGTTGGGTGGTTTCGTGGTGCTAGGTGGTGGTGGTGGTTCGTGAATTCAAGTTGCTAGGTTGTGAACTTTGATTTAATTTGTTGTTTTTTTTTTTTTGAGTTTGACTATTACTTACGTCAATGCTTTTATTTTTCATTAATCATGCTTTTAATATTTTGCCTAGGAGTCCGCAATCCTTTAGTTTGTTGCGAGTAATTTGTAACGGAGGGAATATGTTTTTAAGGAAAGTAGATATAGATCTGCGCACAACTGTTAATTGCTTATTTTAGAACTGAATTAGTTTGCCTCGCTAATTATATACATTCTATATTTGTCTACTCACAATAACTTTTCCTACGACATTCATCTCAAAAGAAAAAGTAGGATCTTCCCTTTCACCGTAGTTGTACAAAATAAGGTAGAGCGGAAGAGTGAGTCATTTCGGACCGACGTGGAAAGGAGAGGTGATATATTCAGGTTGAAAGAAACAATCACATGAATGTATGTAATGTAAGAAAAAAGGTGTCAAGTTTAAAAGTTTTATACGGAGTATCGATCTAGCTAATCAACCGGAAAATGTTCTAAACCTTTAACGTCGGCACGAGGCCGGACCCAAGCTCTATATGAGGTATATAAGCACAATGCTAATTTGCTTTTTGCCTGCTAGATCTCCATCGTCTTTCAATCGGGTCATGGTAAAGCACAACTTGCTTATAAGACTTGGCAACTACCTCCTTTACATTGATAGATTGTAGGGCGTGGGAGCTTCACTCAAGGCTTTTTCTTTGGTATCACTTCATTGTCTAATTGTCTTCCTAGATCCTACTAGCATGCATAATTTAGATGTTTGGATAATTTTGTCGTTTACTGATTCAACTTCAAAGTATAAAGAGTAACATAGTACTATTTTGATTTTTAGTGAAAACTTATGCCTATGATGAATTAATAGAAAAAAGATATATTGTGATTTGCCTCTACCTTCATGTATGATTGCTTAAAATCATGATTAAGAATTTTGTTGGAAAAGAGATTACTTCCTATGTATAGAGTTTTAGTCCACAACTAACCAATACAAACAACATTTAGATCATAACAATCAATTTCAAGTAACTAGGCATAGAGACACACTTGGAGTCTAGGAGAAGTAGATTTTCTCCTTTTTAATTCGGCTCTCTAACTATTGATGAGTACGTCTTGCTTGAAAATAAAATAGCTTTGTAAGAGAGATCAAATAAAAAAAAGAAAAAGAAAAAAGTGGATGAGAATAGACAAAATGTGGAAGGATTAAGAAGCAAGGTTCTTCCAATGGGAAAGTGTTAAAAATGTTGAGTAAGAGGGTTGGGGTAAGGAAATACTCCGCAGTAAATAGAGGGGTAAGAATCAAGTCAACCAATATGAAACACTCCAAATAAAAAGGGCAATTGTACTCTTACTATTGGTGTGCCAAAATCAATTTTTAGTGTGCTTAAATCGACCACTTTCTCATTTGTTAGATAATGATTGTGTATTAATTGTTGACAGTCTTAATAAGGAGTGATCGATAACAAGCTTTTAAGCTCAAACTTAACTGAAATTGTTTTGCTTATCTCATATTCCTTACATCCCTTACATAAGTTAGATAGGTTGTCGTACACCTGTCAAAAATAAAATCCTAACAAAATTTCCTAACAATGTAGTAGGGTAAGTAGGGTCGAATCCACAGGAAGATGGTATTCAATCTAACATTTAAGGATTGGAGAAACTAAATTATGTCACGAGTAGGGATTGAAAGGTAGTCTAAATTAAAAAGGAATAAAACAATTAAGAAAAAGACCAAGGGTTATGGTTCACCATGTTATAGTTCTAAATCTATCAAAAAAGTATCAATAACAATTCAATCAATCAATTATCTAGAGCAATTGCTAAGCCTACGGTCGAGTCTTAACGCTCTCAATTCAACATTTATGTAGTTCGATCGCCAACATAATCAGAATAAGCTAATTGTAAGCAAGCCTCTAAAAGTAAGATCTTTCGATTCAAACTCTTATTAACAATAATTAATCAGGTTCCATGATTAACAATAAAACACTATCACTTAGAGAAATCAATAATCAAAGTGTCAATAAAATCAATCAAGATTTATTATATAACATGGATTCCCAAACCCTATGTATAAAACTACTCAAACATGAAATAAATAATTAAAACTAGATTTAAGAAATAAAACATAATTAAAAACAATAAATACAAATAAAAAAATACCTCAATGAATTAAAGCAACAAACTCAAGGACAAATCCATGGAGTTTTCCATGAGAAACTAGGGCTAGAGAGAAAAGTAAAAAGAACGTAACAAATAATTATAGGCGTAAAAGGCATAAGGGGAAAATAATATCCCATATAGTATTTATTAACTTCCTAAATTCTAATCTAAATAAATAAAGAAAAGTAATAGGAAAATAAAGATTACATAAGTTGAATTATTATTGGACGATAAAAGATGACGTGGCATAAAACCGCAAGCGAGGTCGAGGACACGAGCTACTCATGGGCTGCTTTTGGCTGCTCGCCAGAACCTGCGGCTGGCAGCTGAATCAGCTAGCTTCGAGTGGCCGCAGGACAGACCCGCAGGGCTGGCCACGAGTGCTGCACTTCATCGCTGACCGCATAGCTCAGATTAAAATGCCTATAACTTCTGTTCCAGAAGGCTTCTTAGGCCCTGTGACCTATCGTTGGAAAGCTTTTCAAGTCTAGTTTTCAACGCAACTTGAATCACTTCAATCCAATCTGTAGAACTGAAGTTATGATTAAAATAGTGAGGACACTTCGTAAACCATCGCTTTTCTTCGTTTTAAACTCAAATTCATTTCCGAAAGATGTATAGTGACCATTGTGAATGCTATTTTCATTCCTCATGCACATAATAATCAAAATCAACATCCACAAACATGGGATCTTCGATTAATAAACTCAATTCATCGGCTTCTATCTAAATATCATCCAAATCAACTCCAAATACTTCGAAAGCGTCCAAATGACTATAAAATCACCTGAAACATTAAGAAAAACACAAACAGAGTGTAAAAGAGTACAAAACAAACAACTTATGCATTTACGACCTAAAAAGCGACAAAAGCCTCAAAAAACAACTATAAAACTAGCATAAACGTGCCTATAAATCCTATATAAGTGTGATTCATCAAAGTTACATCCAAGCCCAAGCCTTTTAGGATCATAGTTCTCAAGTTTAACTAAACTTAAATTTGACTTGAATTCAAAAAATTTAATTACAAATTGTTAATTCCATTCATTGCTCGGGTTGTATGAGTTTGTAAAATGTTGTTATTGTTATTTTTTTTTTGTCATAATGAGAAAAAACATTAAGATGTTTAGGAATTTTAAGCTCTCCCTAGTCCCTACATAATAAATTTATCCAAGAGTTGTATTTAAAGGGTTGATTTCATTAACTTGATTTTTAACTCTAAGCATCAAACTCTATTTTTGTCCAATTATACTCTTTTTGTAAACATTGTTTTGGAACACATAACACGTCGCGTATATGTGGCTCTCTCTATGGTCTTAAATTTTTCATCTTTAAATAGAATATTAAATTAATTGCTAAAACTATGAAATAATCAAATCGAAATCCCCACTTAATCAAGGAAAAAACATACAAAATCTATAAAAATTCGAGATTTGTCATTATGTACTCGAAAAAAAAACCCTTAAGGTTTAGAGTTTTTAAAAAGCACAAAATATCTTTGAAAATCCAACGATATTTCCCGCTATCAAATCAGAAGAAATTACACGCAAATATCATCGGAGATCTAATTGAAACTCCAACTATTAAATCAAGATTTGTTAAGCATCATATCACAGAAGATCCTATCAAAAAATTCATCATATAAATCATTAAAAAAAAAAAATTACACAAAATATCACCAAAGATCTATGTCACTATTTACAAGGTTAAGTAAAATTACTAAAATCCAAGACAACTTCAAGGCTAAAAAATGAAAATCAAAAAAAAAAATGTTGTCAAAAAAGTTAAAAATAGCCTTTTTGTGTAAAATATTCCTATAAAAACATCCAAAAAAGAACACAAAACTTCAGGTGACCGAAGCGAGAGGTTCGGAAGCAGCTTTTTGTGGGATATTACCAACAACTTCAGAGAGAGGAAAAAAAAAACAAAAAATTGAAGAAAAAAGTAGTAGTAAGAACGTTCAACAATGGCGATTAATATTAATGTTTAGCAAAATATTAAAATAAAAATATTGAATTTTTAAACAATAAAAACTAAGGGGGGAAAATAATTTTTTAAAATTATCAACACCATCTGCTTATTTTTTCCCCTTCTTATATCTTCTCCTCCATTTCCGCTGTCTCTCTCATTGAATTCTTCAAAATTTTAATTGATTCTATTAAAAGAGTTTCTTTATTTCTTGTGGAATTTATCTGGGTTTGTTTTAATTTTTGAAATGATCATCAATAAAGTTCAGAAATCAACTAAAATTCTTGGATTCTGAAAAACCTGCAAAATTTTAGTTTTTTTTTTGTTTTTCCATCTTCAACGGTCATATTTCCTGGTTTTTTGCCTGATAGTGTCAATGGAATCAGAGGGAATGTTGCCATTTTCGGTGGTTTCTGTTGTTGAAGATGTTCTTAGACAGCATGGAACTCGATTGAGCGACATCGATTTCGCTTCAAGAAAAGCAGAGGAAGCTTGTATGATTTCATTCCTCATTCTTGATTACACATACTCATATTTTTTTTGGGTTTATTACCATCATATATTATGATTGATAATAATGTAGGTTGAATTTTATGATTGATTATGGTGAAGGATTGTAATTTATTACCTGATTAGCTAAAACTATTGATTTATTGCTGGGATTATCATATTACGCCTGTTAAATGAGAGATAATCACAATTTAGATGAATTTGGATTAAAATGCATATGTTTTGATCATTTTTTGTTAATTATTATTATATATGTTTTTGGGTGGGGGGTTGATGTTGGGTTTTAAATTGGACCTTCCTTGTGATATTATGATTAAGGATTATGTTTAGGACTCATAAGGGGAACTAAATTTTGTAGCATCGAGACGATATGAGGCGGCGAGGTGGTTAAGGAAGATAGTGGGGGTTGTATGTTCAAAAGATTTGCCAGCTGAGCCATCTGAAGAAGATTTCAGACTTGGTTTGAGAAGTGGGATAGTCCTTTGTACAGCAATCAACCGGGTTCAACCTGGTGTTGTTCCAAAGGTATTTATTATTCACTAATTCTTTGTTATACTTCGTGTTAAATATTTCTGAATTACTTGTATGTTATGTTTATGTTACATGCACACATTACATGTTTTCTGGTATTTCTAGGTGGTAGAAGCTCCAAATGATACCGTGATCATCCCTGATGGCGCGGCTTTAATGGCCTACCAATACTTTGAAAATGTGAGAAACTTCCTGGTTGCTGTAGAAGAGTTGGGACTTCCTACTTTTGAGGCATCAGATTTAGAACAGGTTAGTCTCTCAACCATACTTGGGAGTTGAAATAAATCGTATTTCTCAATATTAAGTCTTATGCAATAAAATCGAAATGACTCAGGAGATTTTCAGATATAGAATTTGCCCCTCTTAAGCTCTACTGTATAGAGATTGACACATAGAATTTGATTATAGATGATGCATGCCTTTTTTAAATGAAAAATTTGCTTGCTAGTCTACTAATATTTACTTTTGGTTTAAAAATATAATGGCCAGGGTGGTAAAACAGGAAGGATTGTGAGTTGTGTTCTTGCTTTGAAATCTTTTAGTGAGTGGAAGATGGCAGGAGGTAACGGAACATGGAAATATTCAGGAAATTTCAAAACACCCAGCTCTACTAGCTCTACTGGCAAAACTGTTGTTAGAAAGAATTCAGAACCCTTCATGAATTCAATTTCAAGGACTTCATCTATAAGTGAGAAGTCTCTAGACACCGAACACTGCAGTGATGTTGGTTTAGATTTAAGTGACACGGTCAGTACTTGCATCTGATTGTTTGTTTGGTATTTATTATGAAGGAAGAAGCAAATCTAAAAACATTCAATTTTATCAACAGAGCAACAGTCGTTCCTTAAACATGATGATTCGTGCACTTCTAATTGATAAGAAGCAAGAAGAAATTCCAAATGTAAGTTTTCTTTGAGCTAACTCAAGCATTTTGATGGGACTAAAGATGAGCAGCCTAAATATTCTCAAAATCAGTGTTGATAGAGATCAAGATCTCAAACATTTGACTGATGTTCTTTACTGATTTCAAACTCCTGCTAGTCCTGTGATTGCATCAAATATTCCTGTCATTTGTAATTATTTGATCTCCTACTGATTTCAGATTGTTGAATCCATGCTCAGTAAAGTCATGGAAGAGTTTGAATGCCGCTTAGCAAGTCAAGCTGAATCTGTAAGTAGCTCGTAGCTGTTTGCTGCAGTGTACTAGACTATAGTCTAATAGTAGTGTTATTGCAAAGCCTCTCCTTCCCTGAAAATCTTATTCTGTTGAATAGAGACCTACTATTTGGTTATAAGATAACATCACTTGGTTTCACTGTTTCATTTTGTTAAAATTCAATATACTGAAATAGTGAAATGTTTAGTTGTATAAAACTAGACAAATTAAGATCACAATAAAGTTTTATCCTTTGCAGGAGAAAGCTGCTCCGGAAGCAATGTCAGTTTCTGGACAAAACACATCTCCTGCTGAGTCCCCCAAGACAAAAATACAGGTAAACTATAAATTGGAATACAGTTTGATGACCCTGATCTTGAGTTGCTGAAAATCTCCTCATACATTTATAAATATTTTGAAGAATCATGATGGCAATGTCACCGACAACAATAATGAGCCAGAGCAAGTCAGTGAAAGTGAAGAGATTCGGAGCTGTGTCCCATGTGCAGCGCCTAAAAGCAGCTTCAGGAAGCATGATGAACATTTTGAGAGGCAGGAGAGTAATATCCAGGTAACTGAAAGCAATATGTTTCATTGAAGCCTTTTGCTGTAAAAAAAAAAAAAAAAAATACATGTTTTTAATCAGTGTTGCTGATTTTTTTTTTTTTTTTTTTTTATAGGATTTAAAACAAACTGTCCACAGTACAAAAGAAAGCATGAGGTCATTGCAAATGAGATATCATGAAGAGTTCAGCAATCTAGGTACAATTACTGATATTTTCTGTGATGAACGTGTTAACTGTTAAGCAACTAATTGACTCCCTAAGAACATAATCTTTGTATCCTAACAAATTGTTTTGATAGGTAAGCACCTCCAGAGTCTTACTCATGCTGCCTCAGGATACCAGAGAGTTCTTCAAGAAAACCGCAAGCTGTACAACCTAGTGCAAGACCTGAAAGGTATGATGGACATGAGAAAAAGTCTAGCCTGATCTCCCTATTTCTAATGAGTTCTGATTAAGAAAAACTTTTTTTCCCTTTGAACATAGGGAACATCAGGGTGTATTGTCGAGTGCGTCCATTCCTTCCTGGGCAAGCTAATGGTTTTACCACTGTGGATCACATTGAAGAAGGGAACATTACTCTTATGAACCCAGCAAAATATTGTAAAGACGGGAAGAAATCCTTTAATTTTAACAAGGTTTTTGGACCTGATTCAACACAAGGTTAGTTGCGTTACCATTTGATATTTCTGATTATAATCCTAAACATTTAGGAATTGATCTCAGCATCATGTTCTTACATCTTACTGCAGCTGAGGTGTATACGGACATGCAGCCTCTTATTCAGTCTTGTCTTGATGGTTACAATGTCTGCATCTTTGCATATGGGCAAACCGGATCTGGAAAGACTTACACAATGGTGAATGCTAAATTGATTCAATCATTCAACTGATGGTTTTCTATTATAGTCTTACTAATGCTGAACTTCTGCTATTATACAGAGTGGACCAGACAATCTCACAGAAGAAACATATGGTGTGAACTACCGAGCTTTGAATGATTTGTTCTGTCTAGCGGAAGAAAGAAAAGCCACTTTCACTTACGAGGTTTCTGTTCAGATGATGGAGATATATAATGAGCAAGTCAGAGATCTCCTAGCTACTGATGGATCAAACAAGAAATATCCTTTCCTTGTCTTTCTTTTACGTCTTGTTTTCTCTTTTCAATTTATGATGATTTCATCTGCTAAATGTCTGCTGTCATTACACATCTATGTTATTCCTTAATTCTAAAATTACGTTAGAGATTCGTAACAGTTCTCAGAATGGGATAAATGTACCAGATGCAAGTAGGTTGCCAGTCTCAACAACAGCTGATGTAATCAGCTTGATGAATCTTGGTCATAAGAATCGCGCAGTGAGCTCAACAGCTATGAATGACCGAAGCAGTCGCTCTCACAGGTAAACTTGCTATTACATATTCACACTCTAAAATTAACATTACAATTTCAAACAACTCTTAAAATGTATGCTTTCAGTTGCATGACAGTCCATGTCCAAGGGAAAGACTTGGCATCAGGAGCTGCTCTACGAGGTTGTATGCATCTTGTTGACCTAGCTGGAAGTGAAAGGGTTGACAAATCTGAGGTGACAGGGGATCGATTGAAGGAAGCACAGCATATCAACAAGTCCCTTGCTGCATTAGGAGATGTAATTGCTTCACTTTCTACGAAGAATGCACATGTTCCCTACAGAAACAGTAAACTCACGCAATTGCTCCAGGACTCCCTAGGTAAATTTGTTTCGTTCTTTTTACCTTATGAGTTCAAATAAGTTCAAATGAGACTTGATTTCATACAAATTAAGTTTTGGTTAGCTCGAATAAGTTTACATAAATTCAGATAATGGTTTCAGGTCAAATGAACCTAGCCTAGTGGGGCTCACTGCTTAAAGAGGCTTAAATCTCCTGTTTCATATTTTTCTGTAAAATCTGAAGTCCTGTAATTTTATTTCAACAGGAGGACAAGCGAAAACATTGATGTTTGTTCACATAAGTCCAGAGGCAGATGCCCTTTCAGAGACAATCAGTACACTTAAATTTGCTGAGCGTGTATCTACTGTGGAGCTTGGTGCTGCTCGGGCAAACAAAGAAACTGCAGATACAAAAGATTTAAAAGAGCAGGTTTTTACAGTTCCCTTGTCCTCTTGATTTTCTTCCAGTTAACTTGCAGTCTCTGAATCGACAGTTGAAGCATTATATTATTTTGTGTAAGGTTTCCAATCTCAAAGCAGCTTTAGCCAGGAAGGAAGAAGAAATGGAGCACCTTACTCGTTCAGTAACAAGCACTCCAGAAACAACAAACGTTAGGTCTACTGCTTCTTCACCTACTCGTCCATCCTCTCGTTCAAGAGACGTTTCAGGTGGTCGGAAGAGTCCAGTGCAGGATGTTAGTAACACCAAGGTAGGTTACTTTTTTCTACACACCACCAAGGCAACAACAATAACATTGTATCAGCAACTTTTTTAACCTATTATAACACATTTGAAACATAAAGCAATAGCATTGTTAATCATAAATGATTCTTTGATAAGGAATTACAGCTGATTAATTGAATTTTGTGGTTTGAAGGTGAAAAACAACTCATTGAAGCCACGAAGGAGAAGCTTGGATCCAAATGATCTGTTATCAAATAATTCCCTCTGGCCACCCCTTATTGTCAACAAAGCAGAACAGAAGAATCTGACTGCAGGGGATTGGATGGAGAAGGTGATGATGAAGCAAAGTAAAGTAGATAGAAGTAGGTCTGTAGAAAACTTAGTGGATGAAAACATGAAGCCTTCTGAGAACTGTCATCCTGATGATAGCAGCACTTTGAAGCAACCTTACGATATCTTGGTAACCGACAAAAAGGATTGCCAAGATAGCGACTCACAGCTTAGTATGTGTGAATTGCTTACTCCTGACAGCATTGATGAGCTTGAGATAGCAACCAGTGACTCTTCTGAGCAAGACTTTCAAGTTCTTCTTCCAAGAACAGCAAGTTTGCCTAATGTTATAGGATCAAAAATCAAGAAACCTACCCCAGTAAAGGCATCTAAAAGCCCAGAAAAGAGGTATCTTAACAATTCCTCATTGTTATATTCTTTCATTTGTAACAATTTTCATTGATGCAGTCCTTAGAAAACTTGATACAGTTTTGTCTTTACAAATCTAATGTCCTTTTTCCATGAGCAGGAGTTTGATCCCTATGCCACCCATGAGGAGATTATCGAATGGGTTGAATACACCGGCAATCAAGAATGGAAGACAGGCGGTGTATGTGAAGAGGAAATCAGGAAATGCAAAGTGATGAGTACTAGCTAATTCTGCTATGCATATATTATGTGATGATGGCTTGTCATCCTCCATATATTTTTTTTTAGTAGTTAGGCGAGGGAGGGTGAAGGAGTTGAGAAAAAGGCTTCTTTTTTATTTGATTTTGCAGTGCAAAAATGGCAACTATTTCAGTTACCTGATGCATGATTTTGGTGGTGATGGGTTCAAGTATATGCAGTCCTGCCAAATGGCCCAAATTGATGGTGATTGCCTTTTGTTGTGTTACATTGTGTATATGGGTGTTTGATTCAAATGGCCCTAAGCTAAGGTTTGATTTTGTTAGTTCTACCAAAGATGAAAATCGAGTAAGGTATATAAACTATATAGTACACATATCACATATATATGTCTTCTTGGATCAAAGATTTGATGCAATGAAAGTTAATGAAATTGTTGTACATTATATATTTTTTGATTGTGTTGTTTACTTCTTGGATCAAATTTATGTAATTTTTTTATGCCAGCTTGACTCAAATGAAGTATACCAACTTAATTAGCTAATACAAAATTCAAATTCAAGTTTGAATCTCTTGCCAAGGTGCTGGTTTAAAAAAAGTTGTATTTAATTGAATTTCTTTGAGTTCTTGTAACAAGGAAATTGAACACTTTATGAATGGTATCTTTAATTTTCTCGATATAAATGGCTAGAGTAGTTATTTGGTAGACTTTCTCAATGTATTGTAACTTAGGTTTTCCATAAAATTATTTCAAATTGGACGTAAAGAATTATTGATGACTCACTACAAAATGAACTGATCGATACTACCTTTGTTTTTCTTAAAGTTAGAGTTGGGATTAGGGACCATTAGAGGAGTGGGAAATGATAAAATAAAGTAGTGTGAGAAGAAGTGAAGACCATTGGAGGAATGGGAAATAATAAAGTAAGAGAATTTGTGTACATTAGTGGCTAAAGATATATTATTAAATTATACTTTGTAAGAGATTTTCAACAAAGAAAGTGTAGCTATTAAAAAAAAAAATAGACGAAAATAGGAAGTGTAGTTAAAAAAAAAAAAAAGGGAGTATAATGTAGAAAATCGTTTTGCGGTAAGTAAATTGGAGGATTACATGGAGACATGCATGGACAAGGGACATAATACAATTACGTCCACACCAATTTGCCAGCTGGGTTACATTACTTTACTGTCATACACTCATACTTCATACCCCTTAAATAAGAATGGAGTGGTTAAGTTAACCAATAAAATGATTACTTATTTACTTGGACTAATTTTTATTGTGTCCTATTCCGTCAATCACGTGACTCGCCTTTTTTCTAACTTGACTAATGACTACGTATTGTCATATTGCCAAATTCAATTCAATATTATCCAAAACATAAAATGAAATTGAAAATCTTACTATAACAATGTTAATACAACTACTCTGTATTAAGCATTACTCTTATAAAGTATTTCTCTAAAACATAGTTTAACCAAGTATGCTTAGTGAAGTTGGTGGAGAACTAACTTTGTGATCTGGAAACTGAAACTCCACCAACTATATATGTTTGGACCTCCACTCTCAAACGTTGACCTACAAAGTTGTGGATATATATGGGTTAGCTGTGAATATTTCCCATTGATATAAATATGAGTGACGGTTGCCAAAACAGAGAATTATTGATCCTTTTGATAATTGATAATGAATAGTGGTAATGAGAATGAATTTTTATGTAAATTAAGAAGGAAAATACACATTAAAAAAGTTTAATCTCATATCAATTGAAAGGAACTCGACCTTACTTAAATACAGAGTATATATTTAAATCGGATTCTAATAGACAATTGTTATTTTAAGATATTTTAAGATACATCATTGCCTTCATCTGGTAATATGAAGACTAGAACCTACGAAGTACTAGCCTTGCAATTTCCAACCAAATTTATTTTGGAGTAAATAATGTTTATATTAAGACAGAAGAGAAAATACTTCAAGAAATTGTATGGCAAACAACTATGACGGCAGGTTTTTGCCTTTTTTGGATTGATAATAAAACCCTCCCTTTTTGTTTATTTCATTGATCCTTCACCTAATTCTTTGCTAGCAATTGTTTGTGCCTTTTTTTTTCCTCCCCACCTAAATCTTAATTCTCCTTTATATTACTCTCTCTCTCTCTCTTTTTTTTTTTTTTCCATGGAGGGATTGTTACTTTCTTTTTTCTATTCTTGGTTGAAAAGATTTGTTGAGAGAGAAAAGTGGTGAGGCTTATAACTTAATAGTTGTTGTGAGATTAAAACAGGGTCTCTGAAGGACTAGTTCTGTTCAACTTGTTTCAAATACTTATTATTTATTACTTAATAATTTAGATCAGATTAGAACTTTTAATTATTATTTACTTATTGCTAAATATCGTTAATTGCATATTAATTTTTTTTATGAAAATTACATGTTTGAAAATTTCATAATGAGATGAATCTAACAAGATCCATTTTAATAATGTTTTTCTTTATAGATTAGTATTAAAATGCGGTTAAAGTTTAGTCAAATTATTAAATCAGATCAGATCGGACCAAATTATAAAAGTTCAGATCAGATCGGACCAAATTATAAAAATTCAGATTAAATCGGATCAGACCTTATTAAAATCAGATAAGATCTCCTTGTTTCAGGTGAAGAGAACTAGTTCGAAATATGATGTGGAGCAAACTTAAGAGGTATTTGTTTAGAATCAAACTTATAGGGTGTTTGGTTCACATATAAGGTATGTGTTTAGAATGGATTACCCGTACCTTATGTTTGTTTTCATGTTTTTAACAGTTTCAAACCCAACCCAAACTTCAAACCCCAAGGTATGAGCTGAGGTTTAGAAACCTAAAGGGGGAGGTGGATTTGGCTTATTCCCACACCTTTTTATTTTTTTTGGGGGGGGGGATCGGAGAAGTCCTAAGAGACACTATATATCATTAATTAAAGCCATACGACATCTACCATTGACAATCAAACGATAATGAACACAGATCTAACAAAATCAAACAAGAATTGATTGGGGAAGGGCTAAGAATCCATTACATAAATATAACAATTCGGCACATTCTCGATTCGTTGTCTCATACAACTTTTTGAATGGATCCATCACCGCTTCATTATTTTGTGAAAAAGAAAATTCTTGTGCTGATTTTGTAACTCGAATCCAAGCAATAATCAATCGTAGCCCTGCACAATTGGAGACCAAATTAAATGCAAATAACACCTTGTCTACCTTGTCTTTCGAAAGAGTTCGAAAAACCTTGTTTTTTGAAGGCAATCGAAAAGACCTTGTCTTTCGAAAGAGATTAAAAAAACCTTGTCTTTCGAAAGCGATCGAAAATACCTTGTCTTTCGAATGAGATAAACCCTTTCTTTCGAGGAAGACTTTATTATAACCTAAGAAACAAGAAAAAAAACTTATAGGAAACAAAGATTGGGGCTTCCACCGGTGAGATCCGATGGAAGCTTCGAAATTAACAATGGAGGCTAGAGTTTAGGAGAGATAAGATAGAGGAGGCTAGGGTTTTTATTATAATAGGTACTCTCCATGCCCACACTTTTAGATATCAAATATCAAATAAAATTATTCAAAAAAGAAAAGAATATCAAATAAAAAGAAAAAAATCATTCTACATTCATATCAAACATATGGTATTAAGAATCAAGTTCGAAACCCATATAATCATGCCAGTATGATTTCATTTTCAATTCTTAGATTCCTATCCTATGCCTATTTACGAATCGAACACCTCCTTAAACAATAAGCTAAAAAGTAAATGGGACATTTTTAACCCTTTCCCAAATTGCTAGTAGAAATATTCACGGAGTTGAGCATTACTTACTTTATTTCTATACATTTTGTTAGAATTTGGACATTTCCGAGGGTTTGATTGAGATTATTGTAATGGTCCATCCTAGAGCGAAGAGCATAAATTAGGGTGGACACTAGTTTTCACTAATTAAGAGTTAAAGGCAACAGACATTGACACATACTCTTACAATCGTACATCATAATTAAGCATTCTTAATAAACCAAAATACGTGGGGGTAATCGTAGTGAGTTTTGACACACAAAATAAGAATACTCCGTAAGGCTACGTTTAGCTCATTTATATTTTTCTTATTTGACTTGATTTGAACATTTTTTTTAATCAGATTCCATATGAACATATTAAACCTGATCTGATTTGATTGTGTGATTTAACTTGACTCTAAGTTTATATGTATGTTAATATAAAGAAAAATATATCATGCGGGGTCTTGTTAGATTCAAAATAATGTGCATTTTATTAATATGTAATTATCATAATTTTTTAATTACAAAATTTTCGATGTAATAACCATAAAAACCAGATTGAAATTGATAATGTATGATCAAAACTTTTTTTTTCCTTGATCTAAAACTTCCACTGTTTCCTAAGTGTGATTCTGTATTCACTTTTTGTTTTCATTTGTTTTTTAAAATTCTACTCACTTATATTTTATTCCTTTTATGAAAACCGTTTATTCTTTTTTAATTACATACAACCCCATCATGTGAGCCCCATTTTGTGTAATAAATTCCAATTCTATATCTCTCTACAATAACCGAGTAATACTTAGCAAAATAAAGAGAGTATAAAATAAGTAAAATATTTAAAAAATATAAATAAGATGAACTAAACATATACAAACTTCGTATCTGATTTTCGCGGTGGGGCATTTATATTGGAGAACAACAATGGATGATCCAAAGTTAGATTTAAACACATTAATAAAAATAATTAGCTGATTACAACTCATTAGGACACAAAAATGTCATAAATCAATTGACTTTTGCCCAAATAATCACCCATTAACCATTAACCCCACCCCACCCCACCTCAATATCCTCCCAACACCCGCGTCTTCTCCAACCCAACTTTCTCTCTCCTCACTTTCTCTCTCTACATTTTTTTTGGCTTCATCTCTACTTTCTCTCTCTATCTTGCCAATGTCGCACTTCCTCTTTCTCTCTCTTCAATATCTCAAATATTAGTTCCTGTAAATGCTACTTACTTCTCTTTCTCTCTCTTCGATCTGTAAGTTTTTTGTTTTGTTTTTTTTTTTTTTCAGAATTTGAAGAAGATACTCGAATGTTTTTTCCGCTGATTAAATGCTGTATATTGTTGTTTTGCTGTTGAATTTGAGATTAATATTTTGTGTTTTGGTTGTAATAGGAGGAATTAATTATTTTTTCCGATGTTTGCTTGATTTTAGGGGTAAAGGTAACTTTAATTTTGCCTACCTGCTTAATTAATTTCAATTTCAAAAGTTTATGGTTAGTGTTAAGCACATTATTCACTGTATTATTCGCCGTCATTTTGTAATTAATTTTTTAGGTTCATAATAGTGTAATGCAAATCGTAGTACTGCAAAAAATTGTTGCAAATTTTCTATTTTAGGAATTTAGACTGAAAAATTGTTCTGGTGAGTTTTTCTGTATCTGTCATTAGCTTATATGGAATATTTAGTTAATAGTGGAAATTCATTCAATATGTGCTGTTTATTGGACTAATTTGTGTTGATTGTATCGAAAATAGGAATTTTAGCTGAATTTGAAATGTACATTATTTTGTATAATCATCAGGGTTGTAAAACGGGAGCTGACAGATGTTGAAACTTAGTCTAAAATGAGCCAGACTGAAGTATCTAGAGCAAATTCTCCTCTTGTTCCGCTTGGGACACTGATCGGTCGTGAACTTAGGTCCGAGAAGGTTGAGAAACCGATAATTAGGTATGGACAAGCGGCTTTAGCCAAGAAAGGGGAGGATTATTTTCTTGTAAAGACAAACTGCCAGAGAATTCCTGGGAATCCTTCTACGTCTTTTTCGGTTTTTGCGGTAATCTGCTGCTCATTACTAGGATTATTACTAGTTACTGTGATTTTTTGCAGTTGATATGGATTTAGAGTTACTGAACTTTGGGTTTCTGGGTAGATATTTGATGGTCACAATGGCATATCAGCTGCTATATTTGCTAAGGATCACCTGTTGAACAATGTTCTGAGTGCCGTTCCTGAAGGTGCTAGTAGGGAAGAGTGGCTTCAGGCACTTCCTCGTGCCCTGGTCGCTGGGTTTGTCAAAACTGATATTGAGTTCCAGCAGAAAGGTTAATTTTGTAATGACTAATTGAGTAATTTTTCAGTTGTGCAGTATAAGACTGCACTGTTGGTATGTTTGTGCTGGCAATCTCATTCTTGTTCAATTATTAGGTGAAAGTTCAGGGACGACAGTTACTTTTGTCGTGGTAGATGGGTGGACTGTGACTGTTGCATCTGTTGGGGATTCCAGATGCATACTAGACACACAAGGCGGTGTTGTTTCTGACTTGACTGTGGATCATCGCTTGGAAGAAAATGAAGAAGAGAGGGCACGTGTGACAGCTAGTGGGGGTGAAGTTGGAAGGCTTAATGTCTTTGGGGGCAATGAGGTCTAACTTCTGGATGCTTTATTTTTGGTGACCATGTACTGGAGATTGTCAGCTAGAATATGCTCTTAATACCCCTGACAATGATATTCTCTGGAATTTTTCAGGTTGGTCCACTCCGCTGTTGGCCTGGAGGATTGTGCCTTTCTAGATCAATTGGTGATACGGATGTAGGAGAGTTTATTGTCCCTGTACCACATGTTAAACAAGTGAAAGTGAGTCTTTAGTGTGTTTTGAGTCCTCACTAATATCTTTATTTGAAATCTTCTTCAGAGAGAAATTAACGTTATGTGCTTTCAGCTCTCTGATGCTGGAGGAAGGCTTATTATTGCTTCTGATGGTATCTGGGATGCTTTATCGTCTGATGCTGCTGCAAAAGCTTGTCGAGGCCTTCCAGCTGACCTTGCCGCAAAGCTGGTTGTTAAGGTTACTTACTCCCTTTTTTTGGTTCAATTAACATATTTTGTTGACTTGTTAAGTTGTTATCAACTTAGCTTACATTGGGCTCTGTACAGGAAGCTTTAAGGTCAAGAGGTCTGAAGGATGATACAACCTGCGTAGTTGTTGACATTATTCCCTCTGTGCACCCCGTCTTGCCCCCAACACCACAAAAGAAGCATCATGGACTGAGTGGACTGCTGTTTGGAAAGAAATCTCATAATTTAGCAAGCAAATCATCTAAGCTTTCTGCCGTGGGAGCTGTGGAGGAGTTGTTTGAAGAGGGGTCTGCTATGCTTGCAGAAAGGTTTATCCTTCTTACCCTTCTTTTTCTGCTTTCTGAATATTTTCACTAGCTGATTTGAATATTTTGCTGGAGCTACCACATATAATGACAACACCTAGGGGTTAGAGGGGTGGGTAGAATTTCCATTCCATTGAATTTGCCTATCTTATGTTAATTTTCTGCTATGGTTGTTATGAACTCTTCCATCAAACAAAACAGTTGGGTGCTGCATTTTGATTTGTAGTCCTAACCTACGAGGACAACATTGTAATTGTGGCACATGAGTTTTAGGAGAAATTGTAGTGCCACAACGTTTGTTATGTAATGCCTTTTAATAGGCCCCGTAGGATTAGTGCAATTCTGTGGTTTTTACAATATTTCCATTAAACAAGATTGAAGATGCATTAATTAGTTTTCAAATATGCTTGAATATTATGATAGTTTTAATCAAGTAGTTCTAGCTTCATTGCTTTTCTTTTGGATAGATTAAGATTGAACTTTTGGCCAACTAAAGTGATGATAGGCTCTGAAGTTCCGGATAAGTGAAAAGATGAACATACCTGTTAGGGTTACCCTGTCCCGACGCAAAAGGCATGAAATTGACTTGAATCAGCTCTTGCTACTGAAAGTTGTATCATTTTCTACAGTTATCCAAGACAATTGACATCACGCATCATTGTGTACTGCTTTATCATATTGGTTTGAAATTGCATGTCTACAGAAAAAAGCCCTTCCACCACTATAAATAATTAGGGGAAGTGATTTTACATTCTGGTCAAATTTTATAGGACATTTTTGAAGTGGGCATTTCCTTATCAACCCCCCCCCCCCTCAAAAATAAATAAAAATTCAAAGGCCTAGCTTGTAAGTTGTAACCCGTGCCGCGTTGACCTACGAGAGGCTCTGTCCTAGTAGTGCCTTCTCCTTGCCTTAAAAAATGAGCTTATACTTGAAAATGTGTCTTAATAAAAATATACTAATTCTGTTTACCTTGTCATTCTACAGGCTTGGGAAGGATTTTCCCATGAACCCTGATTCTGGCATTTTTAGATGTGCAATCTGTCAAGTAGATCATCCCGCAAATGAAGGTCTATCTCTTAATTCTGGGACTTTCTTTTCTCCTTCATCAAAGCCCTGGGAGGGACCCTTTCTTTGTGCCAACTGCCGTAGGAAGAAAGATGCCATGGAAGGAAAGAGGCCAATCAAGCCTACAATTTCAATCTAACAATTTATCTGGTAATATAATCAATTGTCTATATATTCTTTTTTGTATTTGAAGTGTGAGAATGCTTTTCATCTCTCTATCGTGTGTGTTGTAGATGTGTGTAAGAAGTAAGAGGGTGGAAGAAAGTTCAGTAGTTGATTTTCCCTAGAGTTTTTAAGCAGCTCTTATTAGCTATCAATTTATCCCTGGCTTTTGGAGTTCCTTACTAAAGACTAAGACTACTGTGTGATCTAGTATGCATTTAGATCAGTTGCTAACATCTTCTACATGTAATTAATCAGTGAATGATAGTGATTTGTTTTATGGTAATTAATTTCTTTGGCTTTTAGTTAGATGTTAGACTATTGATATTCAACAATGTCTATTTTTGAGAGTGAGGGATAGCTCAAGTGGCTAGAGTTTCCCTCCCGATTCCAGGAGATCTTGGGATCGATTCTCACCCTCGCCCTTGTAGCTCTCTAAACACCAAAAAAAAAAAAGTAATGTCTATTTTTTTCTTGACCTCTAAATCTAATGTTTGAGAGAGACGTGGTTAATATGCGAGCAAAAAGTTTTAGTGATCTGCTAACAAAGTAACAAAGGGTTTAATCAGTTGGATTTTCTTTATCACTATGGCTACATGTTGAGCATTGATATTACAATATGAAAGTGAGGCAAACTTCCAAATACTTTTGATGGTGTTTTCGGTTTTCAGTGGAACCAATTTAGGCGGCGAAATGACAGGTAGCTCTCTATGATTGTGATCTGTCTGATGTAGCTCTCTGTAGTCCATGCAGAATTGCCAGTAATTCACTTTGAGACGTGGAGACTGATAACTCTGCTCCTACTTTTAAGCTCCGTTCCATGCTTTGATGACCCGTCCAACTCTAGTGTTGTTGATATAACTATAAACAAATTTTTAATGATACAACTCGAGCCATCTGATTCATGACCGTTCACTCGTACATGATGTATAAATGAACTGAGGTGATGAATTTAGGGGATGATGGAAAGATCAAGTGGAGCGGATGAATGCAGTTTTTTTTTTTTGTTTTTCCAATCCATATAAGATCATTGTACTCTAATATGAAAATAGTTCTTTCCGCTACCGTCTGTCTGCTCTTGAGGTAAGAAGAAATGCTAGATGATACGGAGTAGCCATTTCTCCGTCCATCTTACTTCAAACAACTACACTTTCTATTAAATAATATTTCAACTATGGCTATGTAGCCTATGTTTAATTTACCTTATTAAATTCTTTAGATTTTATTAAACTTTATTCTTATTTGTACACTTTTTTTTTTTTTTTTTTTTGGGGGGGGGGGGGGGGGAACTATTGGTACACTCATTTGTTAGATAAAAATCTATCAAATGAAAATTTACTAAATGAAACCCATGTCATGCACAGTTTATTTGTATTTTTTTGCAACTTATATTTTTTTCATATGTTTGTGATAAAATTTGTTACTTTATTTATTCGTTGTACGTAGTATATCATTAATATTTTTATTTTATTTGTTTTAAAATAAATTGTGAATTTTCTCTCATTCATTATATATTAAGATGAATTTCCTAATTTAAAAGATAATATTTTATATTTAATTAATATAAACTTTAAAATCTCATTGGCCAATTTTACTTATGACATTTGATTTATTTAAGTCTAAAAGAAATTACAAATCACTTATTCAATTGGAATTAATGCCTATTTATAATAATAACAAATCATAACATGAAATCAATTCATAATAAAGTTAGTTGATCTTTACGACGAATAAATTATATTTTTATAAAATATTGTATGATATTCACTTGCCATATTATTATTATTTTTATCTAATCCAATTTTTTTTTATAAATATCAGTTGAACTTTAATTTCATTTTTTTTAAGTTTAATAGTATTTTATATATATATATATATACGAAATAAAATAAATTGTTTCTTTTCTCTTAGATAAAATTTTCAATTTAAAAAGATAGTATTTTATTTTTATAATAAATTTAAATTTTTTATAATCTTACGTGGCACTTTAAAAGAACAATCTTACGTGGAATAATCCTATACATAACGCTCTTAAAATAGCAATCTTACATAGTGCTCTAATATTTTTTTAAGAAATCAAAATCCGAGGTGATTCTCTAAAATCTTGGGAAAAAAAATCCCCTTTATATAATTGAACGTGATTTTTTTTTATTAGTATATTTTTATAAAATATTTTATTATAATCACTTGTCATATTTTCATTATTTTTTTTTATCTAATCTAATTTTTTTTTAAAATATCAATTGAACGTGAATTTCATTTTTTAAGTTTAATAGTATTTTTTTTATACATATACAAAATAAAATAAATTGTTTCTTGTCTTTTAGATAAAATTTTCAATTTAAAAAGATAGTATTTTATTTTTATAATAAATTTAAAATAAGATAGTATTTTATTTTTATAATAAATTTAAAATTTTATTTTAATCTTACATGGCGCTTTAAAATAACAATCTTACGTGGCATAATCTTATACGTAATGCTCTAAAAATACTAATCCTACATGTTGCTCTAATAATCTTTAAAAATTCAAAATCTTAGGTGGCTCTCTAAAATCTTGGAAATAAACTCTCCTTTATATATATACTAGTTTTGTGCTCGGGCGATGCCCAAATGGTTGATAAAGTTTTAAGATAACATTTTTACTTGAATGTTAAATACCAAATTATTTGTTAGAATAATGTAGGATATTTAAACATACGATATCATATGGAGTATACTTTGTGTAGTCTTGTTTGTAAATAATAGATATTTATGTTATTATTGACTTAAAATTATTCTTATTGAACTTAAAATATTTTCACTGAATTGAAAGTATTTTACCAAACTAAAAATATTTTTGATTAAAACTTATTTTACTGGTTCTCTAATATTTTTTTTAAAAATAAATTAAATAACAACGAATTTTGTATGCGGCTAACCACACCATCTGGCATGACAAAGTAACCCCTATAAAACCGATCGCGTAACCCCTGTAATACTAACTGAGTAACCTCTAACACTGACTAAGTAACCCCTATCTATAACACTGATTGAGTAACCACTATAACACTGACCAAGTAACCCTTATAGCACTAATGAAGTTACTCTGATCTTGTAATAGTGGTGACACGGTTTGGCCAGCTATGCATAAAAGTTTGTGACTTAATATATTATAAATGGATCGATCTTATTTTAAAGAACTTTTTAATACGAATTTGATGATGGAATTAGAATTGAGTTATAGGATAAGTGATGATTAATATTGTATATATGAAACATTAGAATTTTATCGATAATAAAACTCTATGCAACAATTTTATCTTAAAAAATCTATCCAAAAATCTCTACTTAGCATCATATGTATCACAATAATATCTATTTGTTGCCTACGTGGCTCGACACTTGGCGAAAAACTAGAATGCCAAATGTCGTTGTCTCGTGGCCCTGCGAGACCGGCTTTATTTATTAGTGATATGATATGATATGATACCATACGTGCCCCGGGCTTTGCCCTGAATACCCATTTTAAAGAGTGTACCTATTTTAAATAAGTTAATTATATTCATTCACTTAAGGTCGAACGAAGCAAATTAATATTTTAGATACTAGATATAAGATAATAATTTTAGATACTAGATATTGATGTTCAATAATGATTGGAAAAATATATTTTAATTGTACAAGTATTGAAGTAAATGTAACTAATTTAATCTATATTTATATTTTATTAAATAATTATTATTATAAAAGTTTATTTATAATATACATATAATAACCCGGGGCATTGCCTGGGCCAAAAATTAGTTACTTTAATATTGTTCAATGTACACACAGTTGTACCCAAAAGTTTTTAATGATTAAAATGCTCTCTCACATGCATTCCTCTTTCATTGTACCCGTTGTACTTTTATTAAAACTAGGGCGGCTATGGTTCGTCCATATAGCTAGTCATGTTCGGAGATCTCTTTCAGTTTGACCTTATATCATAAATTTTGTTGTTAACAACATCAATAAGGAAAAATATGTAAAAATAAATTAGAAAAAATTAGAGGTGTAAGTGTCCGTACACTATACTTAAGGTTTCATAAAAAAAATAAAAAAAATAAAAAAAATCCAACTAACATTAATGGGGGAAAATAAGTAAATAAATATTTTAAAAAGTATAATTGTTCAAACAATATTCATAAGAGTTACTTTTAAAAAAGTAGAGATAAATACTTCCTACGTGTTCTTTTACATGCAACACCACTATTTATATACTCCACTTTGATCAGTTTTGATGATTTATAGTTAAAGGAAGTATAGTAATGTAGAAACTTACTAGATTTATTTCAGTTTATGCCTTGTTAATATCAAATTTTAGTACTTTCGTTACATATTATGTGCAACTTTTGAATTTTTGCAAATAGTTTTGAATTAATATCAAGTTTGCAAATAATATGTAATGGATGTAGTATAATTTTTGCATATTAATTTTAAAAGCTATTAATGATTGAAATAATACATTGACATGCGTGTAATGAAAAGTGTTGCATGTTAAAGAAAACATAAAATAAAAAGTATAATAAAGAGCAAATACAACCTTTCTTCTTAGGTCTGAAGAATAGAGAGAAGTTTGTCTGAGGAGTTCAGTAAAGCTGAGAAAAAAGATGAAGCTGATGAAAGTTGCTTGTTTTGGTAATCTTCTTCACCTTTCTTCTTCTTTTCATTCCTTTTTCCTATTTTCTCGTTTTCGATTTCATTCTAATTTCCATTATTTCTTTAATTATGCATCTTCTACCACTCAATTTCATTCTGTTGATGTTGATTTTGATGACCCCAAATTGTTTCTCAAATTTGTTAGACAACAATCCAAATTAGGGTTTTCTGATGTTGAAATCCCCCTTTCCCATTTCCACCATATGAAATCGATGCGACCTCTTCCATCTATCATTGATTTCTGTATGTTATTGAGTGCCATGTCCAAGATTAAACCCCACCCCCTTTCTCCACTGTCATTTCTCTTTACAGGCACCTCCTTTTCTTAGGTCTTCGTCCAAATATTTACTCCCTTACCATCCTTGCCAATTGCTACTGTCGTTTGAACTCTGTTGATTTGGGGTTTTCTGTTCTCGCCAGCATTATTAAGCTTGGTTTTCAGCCTAATATTGTTACTTTTACTACTCTCATCAATGGCTTCATTCACTCTAATCAACATAACTCCTGACATTCAGACCTACAGCATGTTGATTGATATGTATTGTAAAGATGGCAAGGTTGGTGAAGCACGGGACATTTTTGTTCACATGACTGAGAGAGGATTTGTTCCCGATATCATCACTTACAGTGCTCTGTTAGATGGATATTGTTTACGTGGTGAGATGGATGAGGCAGAAAAGCTTATGGATTTGATGGTTGAAAATGGTTGCAAACCTAATGTAGTTACTTACAGCAGCTTAATCAATGGCTATTGCAAGGCTAAAAAGATTGACAAAGCTCTTGGCCTGCTCCAAGAGATGCATTTTAACGGATTAGCCCCTAATGTTATCACGTACAGCACTCTTATAGATGCCTTGTGCAAAGACAATCAACTCAAGCTTGCACACCAGTTTTTCAAGGAAATGGAAGCTCATGGACTAAAGCCAAATGTAATCACTTGGAACTCATTGCTTGATGGGATGTGTAAGAATGGACAAATAGATGAGGCAATCGTAACAATGAAGCAAATGGAGAGCACTGGAATGGTCCCTGATATTATTACATACAGTATCCTAATGGATGGTTTTTGTGAAGCTAATCGCCTTAGAGAAGGGGTGGATATTTTCACTTCTCTGCCCGCAAAGTGCTTACAGCCCAATGTATTCAGTTATAATATTATTGTAAAAGGATATTGTAAAGAGGGTTTGCTTGATGAAGCTACTAAACTTGTACAGGAAATGGAAGACAACGGGTGTTCACCTAATGAGTGTACCTACAACACTATAATTAAAGGATATCTTTATGGCAAGGATGTCAGGAAGGCATTGGAACTAGTCAGTACCATGAGAATTAAAGGGTTTGCTGCGGATGCTCACACGGCTTCTCTATTTCTTAGCTTCATAACTGATCATGCTGTTAGCGACTCAGACAAGGCTTTGCTTCGAAAGTATTTTGAGATATGAATTGTAAGGTATTTGGCTTTTGATAATTTTAAATTATGGTTTATGTTTAGATCTGCTTCTCTGGTTATCTATAGTTTTATATGATATGACGATGTTACTACATTACTTGTGCTGAGGTTGAAATTTGACTTATGGTTATGGTTATCTATAATATTAGTGGAGTATTGCAGTTGGAGGCTTACTAATATCATGTATCAATTTTTTTTTTTTTTCAAGTAATCGTTGCATCAAGCTTTTAATACTTTTTGAAGTCACATTTGGCATGTCTCTTCTAGTCACATTTCCCTTCCCCCCCCCCCCCCACCCTTGGTTTCCGTGGTTATGCTTTCTTCCATACTAAGGGTGAAACTATAAGTGTTGAGGCTATAATTCCTGATATTAGTAATTTGCATAAGAGATGCAGTTTCCCTAGCTCCTGATCATGGTGAGTAATCAGTAGATTGAACAGAGTTGTATGAGATGGTGTGCTTAAATTACCTTTTATTCAGTCTTGTAATAATCAGCCTGTGATTGATTTTTAGCTAATGTGAAGTCTTAAGATACAAATCTACTTTTTTGACCTGGTTGATATGCCCAGCTAGCTCTGTCCTAAGAGATTTGTAGATCATTCAAAGACTGAACTTGCTGTTAGGAATTACTCCTACTAGTACAAATTCTAGTACTACGAAATTGTGGGAATAAAAAGAAATTACAATGTATAATTACAATCAACTACACACACAATCCAAGCACTAACAAGTTTAGAATGAAAAATTACAGAAAAATACAAACTAAACTACAAGTATGAAAGATAATCACTTGCCTTACTCCAAGCCAACGAAAACAAGAACATGAGAATGAGTATGACCACGTGAGTCTTCCATACTTGATACTCGTCTAAGGCGTGAATACACTTTATTATTTCCCCCACAACGGTGCTTGGGTTGAACCGGAAAGTCAATTTGAGATACAATAGACGACACTACGATCTTTGCACTAAGATTTGTAGTAAGATGATTAAATTCTCAAATGCAAACTTAATTGATAGAGAATTTCAAGAAGAGATTGCAAGTTTCTTCAAAGAAAATGTAGAAAAGAGAGAATATTGGAGAGGAGAGTAAAACTCAATTCCTTCTTTGTAAAAACGAAACTCCTTTAATTAAAAAAAGTAAAACTCAAGGCGGCGCGGGCGCGCCGCGCGTGCCTCCCAAAATCTGCCAGAATTTTGCCTCGTTCCAGAGGATAGGTGCAATTTGACACGCTTAAATTGCGGGCCGCGCCTACCTTGCGCGGGTGCGCTTAATATGGGCACGGGTGCTCCACACGACACTCTAAATTATCAACACTTGCTAAATTATAGAGCAGTTCTTTGCCTTATCGTGAATATCAAGATATTCTATTACTAGGCTTTTGCACATTAGCTGAATGGCTTTCAGTTTATCATATAATTTGTTATTGTATATTTTTGGATTTTATTCTGAACAATCTTTCAGACCTAATGTATCACATGGGTTTTAATCTTCTCAGTATGCTTGAGTGTAGTTCAACGAAATATGTGGAGTTTTAGGAAAGAATGCTCTGCTAGCTTATATTTTATGTTTTGTTGTTTCGTTTTCTGAGGTATTGAGGCTCTGATCATAAGCTAGGAGGCTGTTGATTATGGATGATGTTAATTGGTCTCAGAAGTTGGAACTAAATGTAGCAAGGTAGTCATATACTCATATTATGACTTTTCATTCTTTTGGTTGCTTGGATGAGTTGGATCATTCTAGCATTTCTCTAGACTTGCATTTTTGTATACGATCGTATTCATCTCCTTGCTATTTGTAGCACAAATTGAGGAGCCATAGCTTTGGCAATAGCTGGATTTGTAGCATGATAATCTAGCAGTTGCAATTAACGATTCTTTATTGTCATTGCAGATTACAACACCAAGTCCATCTTTAGTTATACATTATATCCCTTTTTTTTTCATAACTATAAATCACAAAGCTAGTCAAACTAGGATTTGTGAATAGTGTCAAAGTCAAAACGTATCAATTTAAAAAACGTTGGAAGTATCAAGTTTCATACAGTAATTTCTTCGCTTATAAAAATAGAGATATGTGCGTTTTAAGGCTTGTTTTGAAGACCGTAAAAAGTCAAATGGAACAAACTATTAGGGATAGAGGGATTGGATTTTAGGGGGAAACTCTTCCCTTCCTCCTCACTTATATTATAATTGAGATTGCACTGACAATATCTATGCTATAATAAAACTACAGAAACAAAATAGATCAATCAACTGAAATTCATTATAGTTTGTGGTTGAATTAATACTTGATGTGAACAACTATATAAAAATCACATCACACAAACAAGTTGTGAGTTGTAACTGATTAATTTAGATCTTTCATTAGAAGCAACAATAATAGGAGCACATTTATTCATAGAAGTGATTAATTTGAAAAGCAAGCATGCAAATCAATTATCTCCTGCATTCTTCTCAAGGCTAACAATCCTCTCATTAATCTCCTTTGAAGTCTTACGAGCCAGCATACAAAGATCCATGGTATCCTCCAAATTCAGCCCTTCAAGGTTCCTTGTCCCATTAAGACACTCATACATGATGTTGTTAATCTCCTTCTCCCTGTTATTTTTCTTCAGCTTCTCCAACAGTTGTTCTGCTTTCGCGATCCTTTGCTTCAGGTATTTCTCCTGATCAAGCATCTTCTTCCCTTGATCGTCCTGAGAAAGATTCTTGAATCTCTTGAGCACACTATGTGCTCCAGCTTGGCTTGGCCAGACCTCAGCACTCGGAGCATATGGACTATAAATGATGGCACAAGCATCCACCCCACATAAGGTGGTTAACTCGCTTACCTTCTTAAACAACCCCTTCTTCCTCTTATTAAAGGTTGCCTTCCTTGCTGAGTCATTGGTAATGAACTCAAGCTTCACCTTGTTCCTAGTCATTTTATTTTGGGTTTTTGACCCTAGAACTCTAGGGAGGTTTTGGGTGTTAAACCAAGTAAGAGGAGTATTTGTGAGTGTGTTGCTCTTGGACTTAGAGGTATATATAGAGGTTTGGAGGGATTAGGGTTATTTTTATTGGCCAACTTTTATAATCTAATTAAGTAAATATAAATAATAAGAATAATAATTCTAAAAGTAGTACTAACAATAATAGTAATATTAATAATTGAGAGAGAATTATTTTTTTTACCGTTTGAGTGATATTCGGCAATCTTTTATATAAGGGAAATGACTGAAGCTTTAAATGGCTTATAATGGATTTTTAATTCCCAAATAAATAAAAGTCTCGTTTCACCATTAGGTTTTAGCTCTAATTAAAAGTTCATATCACCTGTATTAATTAATTTAATTTATTTATGGTATAGCCAGCCATATACAAGACGCGCTGCTTATTATGTATTTCTATCCTAAAATTTGGCAAGAGATAAATGAGACTTTTATTTGAGGACAAGGGAGGATCGAGGGAGATTGAAACTTTGAAAGTATTTACTCAATGTAGCTACATATGTTCTCTATATTAGATAATAATTAGATTAGTGCCCGTGCGACGATGCACGGTAGTAATAGTCTTTTTACCATAATTAATTTGTAATATAATATAAAAATGAGGCAACTCATGTGCAATAAAATACAATGTAAGAAAGATGAAATCATAAGACAAAAATTATAAAAAGGAAATTTTGTAAAAAAACCACCCCTAAATTCACCACTTTTCTAAAAAACCACCCTATTTTTATGAAATTAAAAAAAAAAACCACCTGCGAAACCCAAAACCAGTAGGTATCACCACCCCTACTCTATTCCGTCCTGTTTTCCGACTAAATGATCCACAACTCCACATGTCATCATCCTATTAGCCAAAATTTTGTAAGAAAAAAAATAATTTTTACAAAAATCTCCAACCAGCCCCACGACAACCACCCCCTTCCCCTTCCTTTTCAATCTCGCTGCCACCATCACCTCCATACCTTCCCAACCCCTCTGACCACCTAACTCAGCCTTGTGATGCCAGACGACCACCCCACAGCTAGCCTCCCTCTCTTCTCTGCCCCCTCCTTTCTCCCACTGTCGGAAACTTCACCGGAATTTTGAAATGGGTGGTAATCTGAGCGGTTATTTAATTTAAGGGGTGGTAAAATAAAAATAAAAATTAAACGGGTGGTTATTTCAAAAATAGGTACATTTTTGGGTGGTAATTTACAAATTATCCATAAATTAATTCTACACCCATATTGCCAATTTGTATACCCTTTAGATTATATTTTACATTGACACTAAAAAAGATCTTTAATTTTGAGCATGAAATAAAATTGAGAGCAAGATGAACACTTAATAAAAGTATAAAACCACTAGAAATTAAATATCTTATAAATAGTTCATAATTTTTAAGTATCATACTCCAATCCATACATATTTATTAATTAATAGGGACATTGCATATAAATTAAAATCACATAACAAACAAGTTGTGAGTAAAACACATTTAAAACAAACAAGATAGAAATGGATCCCTTTTTTAAATAAAGCACAATAATTTATTTTCCCTCAAATAATTAATTTGACATTCATGCATGCATGCTAATCAATTATTATCAATTCCTTCATTAATCTCAAGGCTTTTAATTTCAATTTCTTCATCAACCTCCTTTAACATCTTATTAGCCATCAACATAACATCTCTCCTATCCTCCAAATTCAACTCTCCAAGGTTTCTTACGCCATTCACACACTCATGCATGAGTTGAGTGATTTCCTTTTCCTTGTTATCTTTCCTTAGCTTCTCCAAAAGTTGTTTGGCTTTCGCGATCCTTTGCCTTAGATACGCCTCTTGGTCCAACATTCTCTTCTCCTGATCCTCAGCAGTGGCGGAGCCACATTAGAACAAGGGGGGACAGTTGTCCCCCCATTTTCGGAAAAAAAGTTTTCTTAAAAAAAAAAAAAAAAATCAAGAAAATACAGTAAAAGGCTATAAATAACATATACTTACAGTAGATATCACAATATTGAATATGGTTTGGTGGTTGAGTCCTTAGTAAGGCTGTGTTTTGGTCCTAGGTTCGATTCCCTACTCTACTGTTTTTCAGCTTTTTTGTTTTTTTTTCCCCTACTTCTTGTTTTTTTTATTACATACTCTAATTTTCAACAACCTTTTTAATTTGATTTTTTATTTCCTATTTCTTGTTTTAGGATTTTTAATGTTATTTCTTATTTCCTACTTCTTGTTTTTAATTATCGCTTTAACTAAGTGTGCTTAAACTCAATTTTTTTTTTACATTTCTAATAAATAGATTACTATTAATTAATTGTTTGTAACTGTGTTTTAACGAAATACATATTAATAATATGATTGATTTGAAAAAGTTGAGTTTATTTTTTCGAATGTAACTCAAACCCTGGCCCTTCATACCTACCATCAATTTGTTTTAACGATAATTATTTGACTTTTTATTTATCAATTATGTGATTACATAACAGGATTTACAAATATAAATTTATTCATTTTTGTTGGATAATTTTCTTAATATACAATAAAACTTTTTTACCCCTCTTTTTCCATATAGAAATAATTGGCATATGTGATTTCAAATAAATATTAAACAATTTAGGTTATCAATTTTTTTCTTGAGATTTTTGCCGAAACTTTAACCTCCAAAATTTGTCCCCCCGAATTATAAATCCTGGCTCCGCCACTGATCCTCAGGGGAGAGGTCCTTGAACCTCTCAAGCACACGACGTGCCTCGGACCGGCTTGGCCATGCCTCGGTACGCGCAGCATACGGGCTGTGAATAAGTAAACAACCTTCCACCGCACATAAGGTGGTAAGCTCGCTCAACTTCTTTAGAAGACCCTTCTTCCTCTTCTTGAAGGTTGCCTTTCTTGCTGAGTCATTGGTTATGTACTCAAGCTTCAGCTTTTTCCTAGCCATTTTCTTTTGATTTTTTGGCCCTAAAAATTTAGGGAGGTTTTATTTGTGAGTGTGTTTTGCCCTTGGGAGTAAGGGTATATATAGAGGTTGGACTGTTGGATAGAGAGTTAAAGCATTGTTTTCATTGGCCAAATTTTAAAGTGTGAAAAACTATGATAGATAAATATTTTTTATAAAATATAAATTAAGTAATAAATGAATAAATAAATAATACTCTTTGGCCCATAGTAATATAATAGCTATTTTTATTTACAACGTCTTAAGACATTCCTTTGACCATCAATATCTTTAATTATGTATTTCCTGTACATTTTAAAGTCATAAATATGGAGTATAATAAGACTGCACATTGAAATGACTGTAACAATGATGACATGACAATGTTCTTTGTATGAGGTACATAATAAATTGCCCAAAAATTCTCATTAAGATATATACTTGTACAAAAAAAAAATAGTATTTTGATGTGTTGTTAATTAACTAGAATTGTCTCTATGTGTAGTTTCATAAAACTTCTATCGACTATTTATAATTACAATTATTGCAAAATTAAAGATATTAATGGTCAAATGTTCGACTTAAAAGTCATACAGATGAAAATAGACAATCTATAATGGGATGGGGAGTAACAATTTAATGCGTAGAGTTAGACACTCAGTACTCTAAATGTGACAATACTTGAAGAGAAAATTAAGTTGGCTTTTAGGTATCCAAATCTTGATTATCCTTAATTGTCATGATTTATTACTATTTTTGTTTTGACACATCATGATTTATTACCTTTTTAAAAAAAAAAAAATCATCATGATTTATTACCTTATATGTTCAAACAAAACAATTTCAAAAAAGGAAATATATCAAAATTTTAGCATTGGTATCATTCAATATTAAAGTTGTCAACATTAACCCAATTTAGATCTCAACTTATATAGGTACAATAATTTAGCATGACTCAAACTTAGGCTATATCAAACCCGACTCTAGTAAGCCTGGCCCATTAACCCTAATTAACACCTTTTGTAACTTGCCAATATTACTGAGTTAGATACGTAAATGGACTATATATTACGGAGTATTTGTCATATCGTTGAAAATTTTAACTGTTTTTAATAAAACAAAAATAGATTCAAAGTATCGTTTCCTATTTGATCCCAGGGCCCAGAAGTGCATGATAAATACCCCCAAAGCCCTATGTATACTAAAATACTTTCTCGGTTCTTTTTTTATTGACTGTAAACTTTTTACAGTAATCACAAACTTCATTTTGACTAATTTTTGTGATTTATATTTTATAAAACAATTGTTATATTTATTAGAATTGTCTTAATGCATATCATAAAATGAACTATTTATATTCTTAATTTATATATAATTAGATATACGTTCAATATGTGTTGTTAACAAATATGATAAAATAAAAGATAAAAATGCATCAAATACATAAAGGCCATGTTTGGTAAATGGCTTTTGGTGAGCTTTTGGCTTTTGGTTTTTTTATGTGGTCAAACAGCCAAAAAAAAGTGTTTGATAATTGGCTTTTCATTCAGTGAAAAAAATGGCTTTCAAGCCAAAATGAAAAAGCTGCTATGAGTAGGTTTCTTTGTTGGCTTTTGGCTTGTTGACTCACAAATTATCTAATAAACAGCCAACGCCCACCAACTAAATTTACTAAACACTTTTATAAACAGCCAGCTTAAACAGCCAATTCCAAAAGCCATTATAAACAGCCAAATATTCCAGTTAATCAAACAAGCCAAGTGAACCAGCCAATCGCCAACAATCAACAACCCTTTGCCAAACAAGGCCAAAATGATGTTGACAAATGACAAACCTAATAAGAGCAACTCCAATGGCAAACTAACTGTAAATTTGTGCTACTTGACTTGCCATGCCATGCCACATAAACTTTTTAAACTAATTGTCATTTTTGCTACTTTGACCTCCAATGGCAAGCTATTAGCTTACTATTTAAATGAACCCCACTTACTTAATTAACTTTTTTATATTTCATTTTATATAATCTTTTTTTGGCAAGTTTTTTTCCCAAGCTAATATAAACCTAATTTGCTTGGCCAATCTAATTGCATTTTCTAGCTCCAATGGCCAAGCTAATAGTTAGAGATTATTTAAAATTGCAAGCAAGTCAACTAGCTAATAATAATCGCAACACCTAAACCATTTAGTTTAATAATATTAATCAATAATCATCATCATCATCATCATCATCATAAAACCAAATCACTTTGTTTCTCGGACATACACAGCAACGCCAACCGCCTAAACATCAAAAAAAAAAAAAAATGGCAGGATTATACAACTGATGCAAATCGAAAAAAAAAGAGCATAATTCAGGGTGGTAGACAGCTACACTAAAATGTTACAATTTTATGTAGAGCACAAAATAATTCTCCATGTTGGAGAGTGCTTCTTTAGCAAATTGCAATTCGAACAAATCTCTCCAGAAGTTACAAGATATTAAACTAAAGTGCACATACATATATCTTACAAAAAGCGAAGCTCCAAGATGAAGATGTCATATTTCTACAATCAGTAACTAATTTGACATCACTGCAATCCTTCCCCTGCAAACGCGAAGACATGAATGGTAAGAATACTAAATCTCAGAAACAGCTGTCAAATAAAGATAAATCAGCAGATGAAATATTATTTCATTGCTTGCTGGCTTGCTGCTACTCGAAACACAGTAACAGCAAAACTTACGCAGTTCTTCAAAGGGAATATTGGTAGTACTTTCTCCAGGCTTTATGAGTCGAACCTTACCTAACAAATTCAGACAAAAGCAGAAACAAAGATAAGTATGTTGCTAGACTGCTCAATATATCTTGTACAAGGAAGCAGTCTGTGATAAGTAGCATAAAGATTCTGGAAGATAAGCATGTCTCCGAAGGCTAAATGCATTCTGCAGCATCATAAATCATAATATCAATTTTTGATATGGCAAAAAGCTCCTTTTAAAGTTTGAAAAAAAAAATGAAAAGAAAATTACAGAGGGAACAATAATCTAGTTGTTTAGAAACATGAAACCCTCCAATCTCCAACAAAGCCATAATCTAAATGCCTGAGCACACATGAACACAGAAAACAATAAACTTTAGATTATTGTTTATCTCAGTGGACAAGCAATCCAGAGAAAAAGAATGACCATAGCTTTAATATAAGAGAGGTCAAGTTGGAGGATGTAAGTGTTGATAATTGAGTGTATTGGGTGAAAACAAAACAAAAAAGTAAAGAAAATTGAGGGCTCCAGGTATTGCAAAAAGTCCACCTAAGATACAGCATAGATTTTTGGGTTTGTGATTATATTGACTAGGTACAAATGTCAGGGATCAGGGTGCCATGCTTTCTACTTTCTATTCAACAACTGTTGGCTTCACAAGGCTCACTAGTAGATAACAAGTCCGGATTTGGATGATGCTTGGTAATGAAGTAACAGACAATATTACAGGAGATCCTGATGTCATAGACATACAAGAATCACTCTCTAAGTCCTATGTTTTATAAGTGCTTAGAACATTAAGCAAGCACCACTCTTAAGCAAGATTTACAATTTTCTCAAATATCCAAATGTCATATATATCTGACGTTTCAGTTTATTATATTCTGTGGATGTAGAATCAATAACAATCACAAAGTAATCTCTACCAAATGGCACCTCTCTGAACATTCTCAGTTTCTCACCCATAGCTAAGTCAAATGATACTTGACGTAAGATATAAGAAAAGTTCCTGTAAACCCAAACCAGGACATATGATTGCAGAACATCCCAAAAACTGCATTTGATACACCATCACAAATTCACAATAATGAGTAATGAATAATGCCTAGATAGATCCACAGGCTGCGCAACACGGGTCAGCAGCAAGATGAAAGCATCAACCAGTGGTTATAACAGGTAGATTGAACAAAATTAACCCATGACAACCTGACCTAAAACAAACATGATAGCCACGGCTTTGGAATGATAACAATTCATAATCAAGTGAGTGGACACAAAAAGGCAGTTTAACTCAATGGGTCAGGTTTGAGTGGACAATACCAACTGTCCAACTGGCATATAACCTGCATTAACTCACTAAGATATATACCGTAACTACATACGCACCCAAAAGTATAACAAAAGTCAATGTGAAAGTTGGCCAAAAAAAACTATACCAAATGGTAATTGGTAAGATGGATCATGGTTATAAGAAACTGCTAACATGTTTGCTTTTTATGTACAACTTAACTCCATCAATTTTGGTTCATATAGTACTCTCTATATTTTGATTTCAAAAACAACAGTACATATATGAGTTGAATATTCACAGGTTGAGTTAACTATTTCAAAGCATATGAACAGGTTTGGGAGTTCAACATGTTCATTTTCTACCCAACGAAACACAGCCAGTTTATCAGCATAAAATAAATGCAAAGCAAAGAAAAAGGATAGTGCAATAACCAAATAGGAGTCTATAAAGGGATGTATTTCAAACTGATATTACAAAAAATAAATGCATAACAAAAGACATACCATCAGTGCGAACACAAATTTCTGGCATTCTCACAACTTCGCCAGTGATGCCTCTATTGTAAACTCGAATTTCAATGTCACCCTCAACATAAACTGAAGAGCTGCAACAATCCCCAACAAATTAGTAACATAACATACAGATACAACAGAGTAAATTATACACGAAAAGTTACACAAACCTACTTTTTCACAAGTTGCTGAACAGCATAGGCACCAAGCATATCATTATGGACAACAACACGATGCCATTGCTGGCTTTGGCCAGTCTTTTGCACCCATTACTCTATGGTCCCATAAGCCGCCTGTTCCAACATTAAAGATGGTCAAGGTTTTTCCACTTCGTAAGAGCTTCTGCACAGGGCTTTGACGAACTTTCCCACATATGATTGCCTGATTAACAACATGAGTCAAAACCCTTTATCTAACAAGACCTCAAACTTCCAAGCATTACAAAAACATAGCTAGTATCAATGCTTCTAATAACTAGTGAATTACCATGAACACCCCTGAAATTCCAACCCCTTTTGGGATCTACGCCTTGCGGTATCGATTCTCGCTTCTCAGGAATAAAATCATCATGAAAATCATCTGCTCCACCGTTCTTTGCACCATCATTATCACCATCAGGCGACCCCGTCGAGTAACATAGCTTCGAGCTTCTTTGAACTCCAGACACTAGTCATTTACAATAATTACACACCCTAAGTTCACAAAAAACATTCCCAAAAGCGTTAAATCACGCATTGCACAATGCACACCACCCATTTGACAAAATGCCTCTGAGAAACTCCTATTTGGGGTATTTCAAATTATATGACCAAACCATCAAATATTTTGAGAAATTCAAGCTAATTATTTAATTAAATCAAAACCCATATGACCAATTAATAATTTTTTTCAACTAAAATGCTCCAATTTAAAGAACATTGTTAATATTGCAACAGAAAAAATAAATATTTGATGATAAAATTGATTCAAAAATTACAGAAAATGAGGAGGAGAGAGAAAACAAACTTACGGAGAGCAGAAGTCGATCTTGCAGAGGTTGTAAATTGGTTTGCAAATTTGGCAGCAAGGGACGACATTTTTATCAAACTCAAAGACAACTGAAAACGGAGAATAGTCGAGGGTTTAATTTAACCAGGGTTTACCTTGACCGCCAACACGCGGCGCATTGTTCTGTAAATTAGTGAAGCGCTGCGTTTTATCACTTGATGCACTACAGAATACTTCGTATTTACTTTTTTTTTTTTTTTCAACAACGGACTAAAAAGGAGTCTAGCTTCCAACAGACTCGAGACTACTAAATGCGTAAATAGCAAGACTAGGGGAGAGTTTAACTCTCTTAACAGTTTTAATACAAGAACATAAACGAGGGATGAGGGTACAATTTTCAGAAGATGCTGAATAGTGCAAATGTGAGGGTTGACAAGCTTCATCACAGATTATAGACCTCAGATGCCCTAGGCTTGTTCCTTTGCGCTTCTTAGACCTGCAAAGCCAATACCTGGAAAAAAAGTTTACCTTTCTTATGCTTCATTTTTTACTTATGAGACCTTCCATACTTTCTTTTCGTGACGGAGATCTCGAAGGTAGTGTGTGTAGGGATAACCTATACTAAATCAGATTCAAGAGTCATGGGGTCATCTTCATTTGAACCTACGGATTCCCCATCCACAAGGTTAGTGGGGGTAAAGTCTCTCGCAGGAACATCAGTCCCATTCTCTATGCTTAAATCCTCGTTGTCGTTAGCAGTTAGACAAGAAGGCAAAGCCTCATCTAACTTCTCCGCAGCCTTAGCGCTCAGATTTCCAGGCTCAATATCACGGTTGACCACTCCTAAGTTAGGGGGAGGCTTTGACCTTTTCCTTTTGGTATTTTTTTCTCTCACCCAAACTCTCCAAACTAGAAAGCACCAACAAAGCATAAAGACCTTCTGAATCAGTAGCCTTGTAATTTTCAAGATGCCTCTTGTGAGTAGTCTTATCCTTCATTCTTACAGTCATCCATGAATCAACAAATTTGTTCAAGAAGCTCAAAGTCTTCCCTTGCTTGAGTTGCAAATAGGATAAGGTGGATAATTTAAGGGACTGGTTTCTTTTCACTCTATTACAGAAGCAGTGATAAAATCCTTTTCTTTCGAGTGTCTTGATTCTTGATTCATTACAGGGCAAGAAAGTTTTTCTTCCTTATATTCCAAAGGAGCATAAGAGTTGTGGGTAAGGATAGAGCTTTCTACTTCCACCTCACTAGACTAATTTGAGGTGGGCAAGCTGGTTACACCACTCTGGTCCACACTAAGAGATGACGGGTTGCACCCAAGGCCAACATAGGGCTCAATGACTTTTCCTTTTTTGTTGTGAGTACAGTGAGTGAGGGCGGAATTCTCAACACCCCTCTTACCATTGAACTTGCTAGCTTGACCACATAGTCCCATCACTCTCTCCAACTAGCGGAGAATATCCTGATTATTTGGCTCTGACTTGGCTGCCTTTCCAAGATCTTCATATGCCTCTTCCAATTGGTAAAGCTTGATCCCTACTACGACCCTTCTATAAAGAGCTTTAGCATTGCAACTAGAGGTGGGCATGGGCAGTGCCGGCCCGTGCGCGGCACGAGCACGACACAGTGGTGGCACGGCCCGGCACGAGCCCGCCATAGGTACGGCACGGCATGGTGGCCCAACAGTGGGCCATGCCGTTAACAAAATTTTGATACCAGCACGGGCACGGGCACGGTGGGCAGCACGGTCGTTTGGCCCGCAGGCCGACCCGCGAGCACGGCACGCGGCCCGCCAGGCACGGCCCAGCACGGCAAGGCCCGTGCATAACACTACTTTTCGCAGCTTCCAACAGCCATAAACGACTATATTTTAACAGCCATGTTAACGGTTATATTCCAACAACCACTCTAACAGCTAATTCATCATTTTTCCTATAAATACTTCACTTCTTCCTCCATTTTTTTTCCACAATTCATCAACTCATCTATTCTCAAATCTCTTATTCTCTAATTCTCTTATTCTCTAATTCCTACTCTCTTATAAACTCTACTTCTCAAAAAAAAAAAAAAAAAAAAAAAAAAAAAAATCATATAATCTTTAATTCTCTCAATTATAAAAATTAATAAAAAAAAAATTATAAGTTCGGGAAATTAATTAGCGGAAAGCAATCAAAGCGTCGTTGTAAGATCTAATAACTCAGTATTGCTTTGGAATTAAATCTTGCTTTGGATTAGAGTTGGCAGGTCCACGAGGCAGAGGACCGCCGGACAGCCTTGGAAACCAGAAACCAGGTGGCTGCCGCAAGGATCGGGGCACCACGTCACCGCCGGTAATGGTCCCAGCAAATTGCAATCGGGGCACCACCACCACGAGACTTGTCTGCGGCCAAAACAGCCTCCGATGACGCGTGGCATTGACAGGGGGGTGGGGTTCGCCGGCGATCGAGGAGCAAGCCAACCTACTCCAATCGCCGGCAGCCCGTCAGAGATCTGCTATTTGGGAGATTGGTTTTGTTAAAACAGGGGGCACGAGTGGTGGTTTTGGGAATTCCGCTAAAAGCGCGTGAGGCACGTTCTCTGGAGTGCAGGGTAAAAACATCACTATTTCGTATTTACTATGGCCAATAGTAAATCTCTTATAGATTAATGGGAATTTGTGGTCAAAATATGAAAGGTTGACCACAAATAATGGCTATGGGACAAAAAAATAGGGACAAAGGGAGTAGTAATCACTATGAGCTTTTGTAAGGTTTGTCATCTCACAACCAAAAGGTTTAAGTGATAAAAACTCCACTAAGAGGCACTTTGGGGTGAGAATTCGATTACCCTCCCCCACTTCCTAACTCAGGCCGAGTTGACCAGTGAGGGTATCGATAGTATTTTGCATAGTTGTTGGTTGATACCAAAAATAAATGGAGGAATTGGAAAATAGAAAGTAAATTGCCAAGGTCTGGCCGTATTGGTCAATTAGGCAAATATAACAGGTATCTAGTAATCGGAACCTTTTATATACACCCGCACCCAGATGCATACATACTGACACACTCAAAGTGGTACTTTGCTCATTCTATATTACTTTGCTCGTTTTAAGATTTTAAAATGAACAAAAAAAATACTAAGTATTATATGATAAAAAAAAATTAAAAAAAAAATATAAACCCCTTGAGTGGTTACACCCGGATATATATAAAAAATTTCACCTAATGGTCTTAATGGTTTAAACATTTTGATTGCATTCGAAACGAATCCAATCAACTTTGTGCCAAAATACATGACAAGTCTACATAGTATTACAATGTTACATTATTTGCGCTTTAGCACACTTTCTTCAACTGCATATTATGATTGGTACACAAGGAAAAATTAGGCACCAAAAGCCAAAGATGCGGTAACAAAACCTAACACATCTGAGAATGACTTCATATTATGATGCTAAGCACAAGCAATAAAGAATCTGTTATTGAAAGTATACAATGCTCAAATATCCAGTAGTCCTTCATCCTCCACAAGTATGCAACAAAAGCCCAAAGAAAAATTATGAAGAAGATCAATAATAAGAAATGCCTCGAGAAATTTCAACAAAATTACATTTCACAGTAGCAGCAACATCCCTCTAAACAATCTACTGACTCATGACTAGCATCATAAATACTAAAAATATAGCCAAAATTGAAATTAACTCTGAGAATAGCCACTTGCCACAAAGAAGTATACAAAGGCACAAAACCATGCGCTGTCTGGACTACCTAATTGCAGCAGCAGGGGTCAGAGATCTTATGAACCCTAAGGACTAGTTGATGACCAAGTGGACTTTGAATCACCAACACGGCAACACCTTAAACACAGCACTCATCACCAAGTGGGCCTTGAACCACCCCCACCAAAACCACGACGATCATCAGGTCGCCACTTATCAGTGGACGGAGCTGGGGTAGACCCAGCAGCTTTCTCCCTCAAGTGCCTAGGAACATATTTTCCAGGTGCTTGACCAGCAGGGGCAGGAGCAGCAGCTGCTGCTGCAGCAGGTGCAGCCACTGCCTGGGGCCTGGCAAGAGGAGTCGTCTCAGAAGACCGAGCAGCCTCACCAGCAAGGATCTGCTGTCTTCTCAGCCTCTCTTTTTCTTCAAGTTCCCGTTCTCGTTGCCGTTGCTTCTCAGCGATTTCATCCAGCTTAGCTTGGCGCTCAGCTTCTTCCTTTCTTCTTCTCTCAGCCTCTGCAGGTTTGAACACCAAAATGGTAGATATATAAAAAGTAACTGGTCATCAAATTAAATATATAGGCAAGGTCCAAGGTTAGCAAAAAATCCAAGGGTCATAAGCTGAGAGAAAACTGAAGCCAGAAGAGAACTGAAGAAGAGGATGTACGCCTACCTTCATTCTTCCGTGCTTCTTCCTCTTCACGCAGCTTGTTCAATCTTTCCTCTTCTGATCTCAAATAAAAAATCATCTTCCGCTTGGCTACCCTTTGTTGTCGACGAGACTGGCGAATTTGGTTATAATGCTCTGCCCGTTCTTGTCTCAATCTTTCAAATTCAGATTGGCGACGATTCACCACTCTTTCTTGGAAAATCCTCTGAAATTAAGATGGATGGTGAGACACAACCATAAACCTAATATAATTTTGTCAATAAAAGACAAGCACCCACTTATCTATTTTAATAATATCTAGGGAGGAAGAGAAAAACCAACATAGATCTACTTAATATGTATTTGATAACAAGCAGAGAACAAATAAAGTAATCGCATCCCCTCAGGATATGAGCTGCTGACCTTGTTTTCCATCACACGAGCTAATCTATTCTTTTCCTGAAGGTCGCCATCGTGGCGTTGTCTGCTGAGCTCAACCTCAAGCTAAAAAGTAATATTTAAGACTGGTTAGATTGTTCTTAAATAAGGTATAAACAGCAAATGCACTTTGAGCAAGCAATAAAGTTTTAGTACAGTATGGGACAGAAATTTAACTGTGCTCTTTCAGTCCAATTTTTTGATTCTTAGTTATTGTGTTTCACACAACAGCTCTGTTTTTTTTGATAATTGCTGCTAAGATGCGCTCTATAAAGTATAACCCCCAAATTTCTAACCCAACAAATCCCAAATTTCTGGAGTACTAAAAAAGCAGTATTTTTATAGAGCAACAAAATTATTTCATCTGTGACAATGACAAACAGTGATAGATTAAGGCAAAGATTAAACCATACGTTTAAGGCAAGTCGTGTACAGTATTCCCAAATACAATTTGTAGGAAGAATATGAGCAAAAACTTAGTAATTACCAATACAATATCTCATTTTATGTTAACAAAATATAATCCCCTCAGATCAGATTTCAATACCCAAATTGAAAAGCCAAAGTTTGCAGTAAACATTGAACAGACAATATTTCAAAATATATCTTGAATTCTTGATGCTAAATATTTAATCGAACAAACATACTCCAAAACCATATATTTGAGTTTCAAGTAGAACTGTCTCTCATAGATTTCTATTTAAGATAATGAGAATGTCGCTCAAATTCACACATCTTTTCACAACTGAATTCCCATACTCAGACCCAAATCATAGTAAGTTTCAAAGGGAAAACCTGTTAGCTATGAGCAGTTAGTTCTAAGTAGTGGGTGATCTACATAATACAGTACCAAGTAATTAAGAATATTTAAGGTGTACCTGTTGCTCACGCTCATGCAGAAGCTGTTCCTCAACCAATCGTTGTTGATATGCAGCTTCTATTAATGGAGCTGCCTCCTCCCTCTTAGCTCTCTCAAGATAATCCATCTGCTTGCTCAACTTCTGCAGTTTTTTCTCCATTTCTTGTTTCTCCCTCAGCTGCTCATTCAGAGCCAACTCCAACAATGCTTGTTTTGTCATCTTATCCTGAAATTACACACATAACACACAATTGGAACACTAACCTGCAAGCAAAATCAAAAAGTATTTTCAGAACACAACACTCACCCCTTCTATGATTGGCTTCTTCTTATTTTTTGAAAACTTTTCATTTAGTAGAGCTTTGGCTTCTTCCATCTCACGCTCTTCGATTTCCTTTTGGATGCGCTGAAGTTTCCTCTTCTCAATTTCAATAGCAAGCCTTTTCTGTTCAGCTTCTTCATTATTTTTCTGTTGCTGCATTCTCTTCAACTCTTCCTCACGTTCCTTTACAGACAACAAAGAAGTCAAGTCTCTAAAACAATAAAAGTACTTCATTAAAAGGTAGAGCAAGTAATGGACAAACCTTCTCCAAAAGCTGGCGTTCTTGTTCCTCTTTGCGCTGTTCAATAATTGTTTTACGAGCCAGAAGCTTCTTGTGTTCCTTCTCCACAATCTCAGCTAAACCAGGCAAAGTATCTCCAATTTTTAATGCTTTATTTAAGGGAGGATATATCATGGACCTTGCTTTATTCAATGATTCAGCAAGCGCCGTAAGGTGATTTCTCAAGGTATCAGATTCAAGATCCTGCATTAAACACCATGATCAGTCAATAGACTTTACCTAGTGACCCTTATAATCTGGACACCACAATCTTAAGTGGGGTAAAGCGCATAAAAGAATATCTGACAAATCCAAATGTTTGACAGCTTAAAGGCCTCAAACAGGAAGTACATAAAGGTTAAAAATTAACCCAAGAGAAGAGCCCCTGTACTTGCTATACACACTAAAAGTATTTTCAATTCAGCAATAGATTTAGAACAAAAACACTAGTTGAAAACAACATAGATTAAAAGTCTCGTAAGACATCTCTTAAAGGAGATGATTCATCAAATGAATCACATGAAAGCCAATCAGATAAAACTGCACTTTGCATATAGCTATTCTAGATTATCCCTTGAGAGATGACAACAATTCTTTAGTAATTTATGTACTTGGCAAAATTCTAAACCTGATTACTCACAAACATCCACCCACCCCCAAATAAAATAGAGGGAAAAAATACACACATACACACCTGTCTGTGTGTGTGTGCGCATGTGAGCGCATAACAAAAATATACAATCCAAGAGAGAACAGAATGAAAGATGGAAAAAGGAGTAAATAGTAAATTATATTTACATCAGAATATAATTAAAAAAGCTTTATAACAAAGCAAGTATGTCAAAACATTAGCTAATAGACACAATGCATAAATGCTGGACCCAAGAGCTTACCAAAATACTAAATGAAACAGCACCATTTATATGGTCAACCTTCATGGTTAAGAACTTATGTTTGACAGCATCAACTGAAATCTTCTCCACCACAGAAAAATCAAAAAATGGAACCATCTGGGATAAACTATCAATTGTCATTGTCTGGTAAACTTGGGAAGCCTGGAATGCCAAAAGTAGGATATCAATAACACTGAGGTTTGCTATGACAAAGTGTGCCAAGACCCAAGATACAATTACAAAATACACATGGCAGAGATACAAAAGGATTATAAACAGTGCACCTGCTGTAGCAACCTCAGGGTAGCTAGCTTTTCCAAGGCAAGAACATACTTTGACAATTGCACTTCTGGTACAGAAGAAGCTGAGGCAAGTTTCCCGCCAAGCTTAGATATTTTGTTCAGCAAGGGCTGAACTTTCAGAGACAAATCCAAGGGGAGAAACTCATGCTCTAGAAGATGATAAAGGTCTTTCACTTCTGGAAGGACACAAGACATAACACCTTTGGAGACCTGCATAAGATAAAAGAAATAAGATGATGTGAAAAAGACCAAATTTCTGCCTCAAACCCTCACTTAAGTTTTCAGCACTAGTTATCTCCAACAATGACCAGTTGGGGAATCTTACCAGTTCCAAAAGAAGAGCTGAGCGTGATAGCTGTAAAAGCAAAAAAACGAATAGAACTATAAGAATGGCAAAAGGTGGATATAAACACATTAATCACAAACAATATAAACTAATGGATAAACAATCTATTTACCACTTCTCTGCTCTCAGGTTTGGGGTCAAGATTAAAATTAATTAGATTGGACATTCTCATATTCCTCTCTTTCTCATTTTCAAGTTCAACATGAGATGCACCACGTGTATGGTCATAAGGAGGAACAGAGAGGGCAGCCAAAACCACAGATGATGCTATCGTCTGCAAATCCTTCTGGCTCAAGTTCTTGTTGAAGTTCTTTTGAAGTAAGAAAAGCTTCAGCCAAGCATATGCATGATACAAATGGCTTCCAGAAATCCAAAATATTTCAGTGAGCTTGGCATAGTAAACGACCATCAATGAAGGTTTCGGGGTCTTCTTAACCATACACATTAAGCCATGGATATCTTCAACTGACCGAAATGCTTCCTGGAATAGAAACGAATGCTTAATCAGAAAGATGATTTATCTCCAATGAAAGATTAATGTGAGCACATGTCAGAGGTGCAAAGAAAAATTTGTAACAGACAATTACACCCTTGATAGCGAAATAAATATTAACACCATCAGCACTGAGTAGTATGGCTCTAACTTTAAGAATCAATTTTCAGCTGTGTATCATAATGAACTACATCAAAATGAATCCTAAGACTATGCGCTTCTTGTGCATTGTGAAGTAGACATTAAGCAATTAGCTGTTGTAGTTCAGACAATGACCTAGTAAAAACAAATCTCTCCATAACTGCAGAACTAGCATACATTTGACCCTCTGTTGCCTCACCCTTGATAACAGCACCTACAGAGGCAGTAGCCTGATGATGATGACAGCAAAATAGTCAACTGCCTTTCCACATTATCAACCTTATAATTCACATCAGCAGTCACTGTCTCACAGATGGATGGAGAGCATGTTTTAAGGGGCAGACACATGTGCATATTAAACGTTGACCACTTAAAATTGTGACTTGAAAAAGCAGGCATATAATTCTAAACGAAATAGGTAACTTTACAGAAAAACGATAAATGGCTTGGCCTGTCTTACCTGCCAAAGTTCAAGTTCCGTGGCAATTTTTAGTTGCTCAAATCTTGTGTCCAGGTACAATTGCAAGCTTTCTGGTGCTGTCAGATCAGGCCTGTCTCGTTGGTCTTTGTATTTATTAAGATTTGACAAATGGTTCCTAATTATTTCACAGAGTCTACGGAATTCTGTGGTACGTTTGTATTGCTTGCAGAATTGAAAAGCACGATGTGCTGTCATCTGCAAAACAATAGAGCAAATTTTAGAGCCAAAGTAGTTTACATAATTCATATAAATCACAATCTATCTTCCATGACAACTACGGCATTTTAAAGCCAAATAGAGCACAACATGGAATGCCTACTAATAATCATGAATACAAATCAAATAATAATGAATGACATCCTCTTATTTTGGGATAACAAATTCCTTTAATGAAAAGGATCAACGGATACATATGCAAGGAATACACTAATCAGCAAAGGTGAGATATGCATCTTCATAGAGAAGTGAAGAACGAACACTAACAATGAAAATTTTCAACAATACGCACCTTATAATGCAAGTTGATAGCAAACCAACCATCTAAACCCCTGGTCAATTATAGCACACTAACATGAAATAGATTACCCAGTTCAACATCTTCAACCCATCAATGTAATTTTTATTAAACAGCAATATGCATGGAATACAGCAAATGTGAAAGATGCATCTACATAGAGAAGTGAAGCGCCAGCACTAACAGTAACAGTTATCCCAAACAAAAAAAAAAAAAAAAAAAAAAGGAAGTGAGCTTGAACTAAAAGCAGGATGGCCAATTTTTTTTTTAAAAAAACAAATTAAAAGGAGCTTGAACCATATTAAGCCCATGTTAAGACCTTTTTCTTAAAAAAAAAAGAGAGAGAGAGAGAGAGAAAGCCACATGTGTGCACCTATGTAAACGTATAAAGAAAATGGGAAAGGCACAAATGGGGAAAGAGGGAACCACGAGCATATTCAACAATAAAAGCCAACTTTATTACACTCAACTAGTTTTGTACTGCATTCTCAGAATTTAAGACTGATCAAGAGTCTAATCAAGTATACCCTTTGTCAGCTTGAAAAGATCTACAAACAGGACTCTTATAATCCCATCCAAGCATAAGATATATTCAACTCTCCAAGGCCCATATATAACACGCCAAGGAAAATAAAGTATTTTGCAAAACAAGGCAAGCATACAACAATATTGACTTTGTAATAAGAAAAATATTAATAGGACACTTACAGCATAAAGATTCTCCAATTTTGAATTGTTACGTAATATTTCCAAAACAGTTCTGTATGTCTCCCACAGAAATTTGAACCATGGTGTAACAAGTTCACGATCAGACCTGTCTTTTCCCTTCTCTCCACTAACATAGCTTAGCATTAAATCCTCAGGCCGCTTATCTGCCTCAAGATCATCAACATCAAGCACTTCTTCTAATTCTTGAGCTTGATTACGAGCAGCCTCGGCCCTCTCAGTTGACAAGTGCATAAAATGCTTGATTACTTCCTCTAAAGAGTTCACATTCACTTGTTGGCACACAATGCGGTATTGTATTAAACCATCTTTGGCATACCTACCCTTCCTCATTTCCACACAAAGGTCTATGTATTTAAACATAATTTTTTCCAACGTTTTCTGCCATGCTCTATACCTCTTAGAGGTAATAAGGTCATGAAGCGCTTGTAGGGCATCTTGCTTCTGACCAACATTAATCAGCTCTGCAATAAAATGAATGTAATAGAGAATATGAGAACAAAGAAACAGCAAATACATCAGACATCCACAGATACATTTTACACCTTCCATGATAATTATTTACTTCCTTGGAATTGCCAAAAAATTTTAAGTTAAACATAGGAACATATACTAACACTTCTTATGTAAATGTCAACTAAACAATTGCACATGTATCTACTTCCTATAGAAATTATTTCCATATATGAGTCAACCATGCACTAAATTTACAAGTACATGTACGAAAGAAGCATTTGAGTATCGGCTACATCTATAAGTGGCACATGTCAAAGAAAATAAGTGGGGGCAAAAGTGAAAAGGCTTGAAAAAAAATACAAGGATAAAAAAAGAAAAATTAAGTTACCAACCTTCTGCTCGCTTCAAAGCATTTTCTGGCTTCGCAAAGGTAGACATGTTGATCAACAGATACCTTCCTCTGCACTAAAAACTATTTGCAATGAATACAAAAGGAAACCTATGATCATGCATATTTACAAAGGAGATAATTTAAAATTTTACAGTGTAAAATGTATGCCCTCAACATAATGTCTCCCCTGCATTTTGTTTGGAATGATTTAGATTGGGTATCCACAGATGGATACAGGTCATACAGGGTGGGTGAAGCTCCATCAACATTAATCACTCGACTCTAAGTCCATCACCAGTAAAACCATTTACATTATGATCCCACAGGTGATTATTAGGTCACCCTATCATATACATACACACTCGTCCTCACAAAAGCCGAAGTCCCAAACAGATAATTAATTTCATAGTCACAATATGTACTGGTATTGAAAGAAAAAAAAAAAGGGGGGGGGGGGGGGAGGGGGGGTAAAGAGCTGTTTCATATTTTCTACCATTAACATGTAAAGTCTCTATCAACAAAATCTAAAATATTATAATTCAGATCAAACTTCAGCACAAGCAGAATAGAATCAGATGGAGAGTTTACATCAAACACTAAGTGAAATTCAACAAAGCAAAAGAATGAAAATTACATGACATTACGAACCCAGAGGTGACATACTCGAAATTTCGAACAATCAATCAACCCTAGATAATCAAGTAATGAGACTAAACAATGTTACAGAACCACAGATAAGGCGAACTAGATATCGTATCGAGAAAGATCACTGAGCCAGAAACAATGGAATAGTGGGGAAGACAATGCACGAGAAATAGACTAAGGGATTGTTTCAGAGTGCAACAATCAAAAGATTAGATCTTTAAAAACTAAAATTAATATTCTTCAAGCTAACTTATCCTGTCAATTAATATATTCTACACAACGAAATTGATCCACTAATCAAAAAGTGAAAAATATGAACCCTAGTCCACAAAAATCACTCGATTTAACCCACAATTTCTTAATTGTAACCCACAATATACAATCCTATAAAAAAATAAAAAAAATTAAAAAAAATCAGATTTTTACACTTTCCTCAATTCATCCCATGCAAAACACAGAAAACATACAAAAATCAACCAAAATTAGAAATTTATGCGTCTAACCAATTAATCTTGAAAAATATAGGGAAACATCAACAAAAATAAATAATAATAAAATAAAAAATAAAAAAAAAACCTACAAAACAATGCAAAATCATGAAAACACATAAGAAACTTACCTAAAGCTTGTAGCCGCGGCGGGTTGTCGCCGGCAGCAGTTTGGCCGGAGAAGAGGAGAGAGTAAGTGAGTGGTGAGAGGCGGACAGAGGAGAGAGAAAGAGAGGGAGAGAGTGTTAGGGTTACGCGGGCTACTGAGAAGGAGGATGAACGAGAAGAAACACTAAATGTTCGGCCCGTTTACGTTTTACTATACCACAGGATATTTCGACCCGTTCGTACTTTGTAAGTTTTTTGCAAGTTCTTCACAGAATTATAATACAAGTAAATAAGTAATTACCAATTTTTTTATTAGGCAAGTTTTTTTTTACAGATAATTACTCCGTGTTTTAATAGGTGTATTAAAAAAAATTGGCAAGTTTTTTTTAAAGATAATTATATTATTTGGCAAGTTTTTCCAGAATTATAATGTAGTACAAGTTAGGTTTTTATTTTTTTTTTTTTTATTTTTTTTTTTGGTTTCAAAAAGACTGATTTTTTTAAGAAATAAAAAAGTTAAAGATAAATTCAATCCAAAAAAATCATCACTATTATTTCAAAACAAGATGTTGGATGGACACTTGTCCGCCTCCTGTTTTTCATGTTTTAAAATAATTTTTTTTAATTACAAAAAAAAGAAAAAGAAAAAAAAAATCTCTTCCATCCCAATCCCCTGATCATACCTATTCAAGAAAATAATTGTTTTCATTAGAAAAAATATATATATATTAAAATAGAAAATAATTTATTGAATCAAACATATATATATATATATATATATATATATATATATATATATATATATATGCTGAATAAACTATGATGGTGCTTTCAATAGTTCAAAATAGAGGTACTAATTAGGGGATTTTTTACCCCGCCATGTGGACCAATCAAGCTCCGCCACGTGTCATCCACGTGGACCAACCAGAGTCTATCACGTGTCACTCAGTGAAAAGTCCAAAATGGACCCATCAGGGCATGACACGTGGCAGACAGATTGCCAATTAGGTTTCCGTAACCTAGGACTGGGCACGCATTTCGAGACCCTATAAAAGGGAGATGTTCCCCCTAAGGAATAATATTCACAAATCTTCAAACACACATGTACATTAATTGCTGAACATTAATTATAGCTTTAATCACAGTTGAGAGCTAACGCTCGGATATCGAGGTTGTCTTAGATAGCCGGATGATTACTTCTCGTCTAAGAGGAGCCTGATCCCATTTACATTCCGCAACTTTTACATCCGAACACGTTCTAACATGATCGTCGGAGGCGGAACGCCCACCAACCGGAGTCTCCGTTGCTTTGCAGGTACAGGCGCCCGGAAACCAGTCTTGGAATTGTAACTCTCCCAAAGGACACAGAAAAGACCTCGAAACAGGTACTGATTAGGGGATTTTTCCCCACCAATCACCATCTGACAAGTGGACCAATCAGGTTCCGCCATGTGTCCGTCACATGGGCCAATAGGAGCCTGCCACGTGTCAAGCAATGATCCGTCCACTCTGGACCAATTACGACACGACACGTGTCCTTCCCATGACACCTGGGATAACCGGTCACCTAGGCTCAACTTCCGTGGGAAGCCCAATCAGCCCAAGGTTAACCTAAACCTAGATTGGCACGTTTCCCGAGGTTATAAATACCTCCCTTAATCCTCATTAAGGGAGATTACGCAGATTACACACATTAAACTCTCTCACCTAGAGAAACCCAATCACTTTAATTTCCGCATTAATTACTCCTTAATCAAGTACTAACTTGACCGTCGGAGGCGGATCTCCAATCATCCGGAGCATCCGTTTGTTTTGCAGGTACACGCGTCCGGTTCCAGTCTCGGAATTGTAACTCTCCCGCAGGACATCAGAAAACCCTGAAACATCTTGGCGCCGTCTGTGGGGAGAGTACTTCTGAGATGGCATCCACGTTTGTACCGGCTCCTGAAGAGAGACGTCCCCTGGACGACCCTCTAGTTCAGTCGGACCACGATACTGAGAATGAATTTGAATTTGAAGCTCACACAGCTTCAGACGGGACCCTAAGGGCCCGACGTACCCGTCATACCGAAAGGAGGGAACGGGAACATCTTCAAACTGGAAGCGAGCCAGCAGGCGCACCGCCTGTTCGGCAGCAGCCGACTGATGGGTCTTCTCCCATCACAAGGAACGAACTCATGACCTTCATGAGGGACTTCAAGGGAGAAATTCAAGAGTTGATCAACAAGAAGCCGCCTGCTCTGGACAAGGAGCAGTCGGCTAAGAAACCCTCCACTTCACGGAAGAGGAAGCCAGTTCAAGGGCGAGAGGCGACCCCTCATCCTAAATCTAGGAAGTGGGAGCCACCTGCCCTTGATTTCACAAAATACCGTTTTCCTACTCCAGGAAATAGGAAACTTGTTCGTCATATTCAGGCGGACGGGTCGAGGAAAACATACACAGACGCTCGGCTACTGCTAGAGCAGAAGAAGAGTGACCGATTGTCAGAGTCGGCCTCTACTTCAAACTTCCATGACAGTCTGCGAAATACCTCGATGAGGCATACTCAGTCGTATCATGAGAGTCAGTCAGGCGGCACCTCCCGTCAGTCTGGCTTTCATAGCGACCAAGCGGTACCAAACTTACCGTTTGTACCGCAACAACAGTATTTTTTACAGCCACCTCCGTTTGGTGGACATGCAGCAAAAAATGTCCAACCTATGGACTGGCAGCTACGGTTGCTTAGACTTGGTGAACAGCCGTCGGCCTTCTCCAAGGAAATTACTGAAGCCGCTCAGCCGGCCAAAGTGAAAAATGTATTAGTAGGCGCCTATGACGGCACTACTAACCCAGAAGACCATCTGATGGCATTCACCAACCTGATGTACCTTCAAGGGTTGGATGATCCCACTTGGTGCAAGTGTTTCCCAGCGACTCTCAAAGGAATCGCACAACAATGGTTCGGCAACCTGCCGACTGGTTGTGTAAATAACTTCAAGACGCTTGCTTACTTATTCACCTCCAACTTCGCCATGAACATCCCTGCGAAGAAGACGACTCTTGATTTAGGAACAATTCAGCAGGGCGAGAAGGAGGGGCTTCGTTCTTACATCAGGCGGTTTAACCTGATGAGAATACAGATTCAAGGGTTACCGGATGAAGTAGCCTATACTGACTTTTTCAGAGGTCTCAAAGACGGGTCGACCTTTAAATTTGATTTGGTCCGAAAGAGGGTGGCGACTCTTCAAGAGGCCTTGAATGAAGCGGAAGCCTATATACAGGCGACTGATCTTTGTAGTACGGTAAAACAGTCAGACGGGAGAAGGTCCGACAAAAGAGAAGGACGACAGAAACAGTCGTCAAACAAAGACAAGAAGAGAAAAGAGGTCTGGGCGGCTGATTCCTCTAAACAGCCGGCCCAGAAAAAGAAAAAAGAATTCAAACCATACTCCCTAAAGTATGCGTTTAACAAGGATAGCCAATTTATCCTAAAGGAAATCAAGGGACGGATCTCAATTGAGAAGCCGGTCCCCATGAAGGGTTCTGCAAACAACCGGAACCAAGAAAAATTCTGTGATTATCATGAAGATGTTGGTCATCACACCAATGAATGCATCAGTCTCATGCGGTATCTGGACCGCCTGGCTGAGCAAGGTGATCTTGACACTTATGTCAAGAAATCTACGGGGAACACTTCCTCGAAAAAGCAGTCGGCCAAAAAGAATCAACAGGCCGACAATTCCGATACAGATGATGCAGTCGTCTACACCATTGCAGGCGGCTTCTCAGGGGCGGCCCCACTATTAGGGGCAACAAAGACAATATCAGACGGTTAGATGTAAATTCCGTTCACCAAGAACGGCCCTCCAAATATTCATTTCCTGAGATTGTCATCACTGAAGAAGGTCTAGGAGGGGTAAGAGGGCCGCATGACGACCCTATCGTTATTGAATGTAAAGTGGCCAACCAGAGAGTTGGCCGAATCCTCATAGATACCGGAAGCTCCTCAGATCTCATCAGTAGCAAATGTCTGTAGAAACTAAAATATCAGACTGATTGCATACATCCGGCATCCCACCCTTTAGTAGGGTTTGGAGGAGGAGTCGTCCACCCAGTGGGACGAGTGGATTTACCCATCCGCCTGGGCGAAAAAGGGGAAGGACGACACATGGTAGTCCGGTTCTTGGTAGTAGAAGAACTCTCGGCCTACAACATGATTCTGGGACGACCAACCCTGAATAATTCCAAGGCTGTTATAATCCCATCTCTTATGTTGCTCAAGTTTGAGAGGGATAATGGAACAATCGGGTCCCTAAGGGGAGATCAGAGGATGGCCCGTGAGTGCTATCTCTCGGAAGTCAAGCCCACTGTTATGGCCACTGGGTCGAGCGGTGGAAAAATAGACCTTGACAATGTCAAGGAGAGTGCGCCTGTTCAAGAAGCAGGCGACAAGAAGAGAAAGGCATCCCAGACAAGGGCCGCAAGAAAAGACAGAAAATAGCAATCATTGGCAGAGGAGCGGTCGGATGAATTCCGCCCTCAGCCAGCTGGTGAGCATACGGACCTGATCTTAGATGACTCGCGTCCGGACAGAACAATCAAGGTTGGGACGACTGCTCTAAGGGACTTGGGTGACGACTTTCACAAACTATTGAAAGAATACAAGGACATCTTTGCATTCGAAGTCCATGAAATTCCAGGCATTAGTCCTGATCTGGCGGTACATAAACTGGCCGTGGATCCGAAAAAGAAGCCGGTACGGCAGAAGAAGCGGAACCATGGCGAAGAAAGAAGTCAGGCGGCAGCCGCCGAAGTTAAAAAATTACTTGATGCAGGGTTCATTCGGCAATGTTACTTCCCAGACTGGGTTGCAAATGTGGTGCTTGTTAAAAAGCCGAATGGCACCTGACGAATGTGTGTAGACTACACAGACTTAAACAAGGCGTGCCCCAAAGACAGTTACCCTCTGCCTAAAATTGATAACCTGGTCGACTCAACAGCCGGCCATGCTTTGATGAGCTTTATGGACGCCTACTCTGGTTTCCAGCAAATTCCTTTATGGGAGAAAGATCAGGAGAAGATGGCCTTCGTCACTGATCAGGGGTTATACTGTTACACGGTCATGTCGTTTGGTCATAAGAATGCCCCGACCACTTTCCAGCGAATGATAAACACTGTGTTCTTTGATCAGATTGGGAGAAATGTCGAGGCATATATTGATGATATGATTGTCAAGTCTAAACTTCAGAAAGATCATCTGTCGGACCTCCGAGAAACTTTCGCCACACTCAGGCGGCACCATGTCATACTCAATCCTAAGAAATGTGTCTTTGGAGTTGAGTCTGGGAAATTTCTCGGATTCCTTATCAATCAGAGAGGAATAGAGGCAAACCCTGAGAAGGTGCAGGCGGTCATCGACATGCAGTCGCCTCGTACCATCCGAGAGGTTCAGAAGTTAACAGGTTGTCTGGCGGCCTTTGGAAGATTTCTAAGCCGATCAGGCGACAAATGCCTATACTTTTTCCAGGCAATTAAGAAAAAGGCAAGGTTTGAATGGGGGCCGGATGTTGAGGCGGCCTTCCAGAAATTGAAAGTTCACTTGCATTCCTTGCCGAGGCTGGTCAGCCCTTTGCCCAAAGAAGTACTCTACATGTACCTTGCCGTCTCTGATCATGCGTTAAGCGCTGTTCTCCTTGCTGAAAGAGACGGCTGTCAGCTCCTGGTCTATTTTGTCAGTCACGTACTGAAAAATGCCGAGTTGAGGTATCCCTTAGTGGAGAAATTTGGTCTTGCACTCTTCATGGCTGTTAAAAAATTGAAGCCCTACTTTTTGGCACATGCAGTCGTCGTGTATACAGACCAACCTATCAAGCGGCCACTGACCATCATGGAGTCGTCAGGCCAAATGATCAAATGGGCCATAGAAATACAGAGTCTCGAAGTTACCTTCGAGCCTAGAAAAGCAGTGAAGGGGCAAGCCTTTGCTGACTTTATTGTTGAGATGACTCGTCCTCCTGACTCTCAAGTTCCAGACCAAGTCTGGAAGGTGTATGTGGATGGAAGCTCTACTTCAAATGGTTGTGGAGCAGGCGTCATATGTCAGTCGCCAGAGGGCGACAGGTACGAGTATGCTCTACGCTTCAGTTTTCAGGCCTCAAACAATGAGGCAGAATATGAAGCTTTACTAGCCGGAATCCGCATGTGCAAGGCGGCATGGGCAAGAAAAATAGACGCCTGTTCCGATTCACAATTGATAGTGAGTCAGTACAATGGCGAATACGAAGAAACCCATCCGGCCATGATCAAGTATTTACAGGCGGTACGACAGGCGGTCGGATCCCTTGAAGATTTTCGTCTGACCCAAGTGCCGAGATCAAAAAACAACCAGGCGGATGCACTTTCAAAATTAGCATCATCCGCCTCCTGTGATACTCCTCGAACTGTTTTTTGGGAAGTAATGGAGAGGAGAAGCATTGAGGAAGAACCTATTGGAATCTTAGACAGAAGCTCAACCTGGATGGATCCAATCAGGGCATATCTGACAAAGGGTACCCTGCCGGATGATCATCAACAGGCGGCAGCACTGAAAAAACGAGCAACCAGTTTTGAAATAATAAAGGGAGAACTTCACAAAAGGGGGTACCTTCAACCCTTCTTAAAGTGTGTTTCTCCAGAAAAGGGACGAGAGATACTAGACGATCTTCACTCTGGTTAATGTGCTTCCCATATAGGCGGTAGGACGCTTGCTCAACGGGCAAGGCGGCAAGGCTACTTTTGGCCTACTTTAGAAGCAGATGCAATGGAGATGGTGAAAAAATGTGACAAGTGCCAAAGGTTTGGCAAGCTAATTCACCGTCCGGCTACTGACCTCACTACCATTCATAGCCCACTACCGTTTGCTAAGTGGGGCATGGATATTCTGGGTCCATATACGCCTGCTACAGGCGGAAGGAGGTACATACTTGTTGCCGTCGACTACTTCACTAAATGGGTAGAGACGGAGGCTGTAAAGGGAATCAAGACGAAGGATGTAATTTCATTCATTTGGAAAAATGTCATCACTCGGTTCGGGGTTCCCATGTCTATGGTTTTTGATAATGGTCCCCAATTTGAGACGCCTGTTCTCAAAAGCTGGTTGGGTGACCAAGGAATTGTACACTACTTTGCATCAGTCGGCCGTCCACAAGCAAACGGCCAGGTAGAAGCTTTCAATAAAATCATCTCATACAGTCTCAAGAAAAAGATTGAACGAGCAGGCGGCCTATGGGCGGATGAATTACCACATGTTCTCTGGGCCATTAGGACGACTGAAAAAGGGGCAACTGGAGAAACTCCATTCCTCCTAACTTATGCTGCGGAAGCTGTTCTTCCAATAGAACACTACGAGCCGACTCTTCGAGTAATGCTATATGACGAAGAGGCAAACTGGGAAGCCATGCGCCTGGCATTAGACTCACTTCCTGAAAGGAGGGGCAATGCTATCTTGCGCCATGAAATTTACCGTCTGAGAATGACTAGATCATACAACAAAAAAGTACACAGGCGTCCATTCAAAGTGGGGGACTTTGTACTTAGAAAAATGGAAGCAGTTGGAAGGGCTAATGAGTCTGGCAAACTAACTTACAACTGGGAAGGACCCTACCGAATCTGTGAAGAGGTCAGGGACGGTACCTACCGTCTGGAAACACCAGACGGCCAACTGTTGCCTCGAACTTGGAATGTAGATAATCTTAAGAAATATTTCTTTTGAATGATATAAATAGTCAAGGGCTACTTAATAAAAGTTTGCATACTTAATATTCAATTTTGTACTAAGAGGGGCACGCCTACTAACAAACAGTCGGCTACTCTCCATATTCAGTTTTCATTTTTACTTAAGAGGGGCATGCCTACTGACAAACAGTCGGCTACTCTCCATGTTTAATTTTTATTCTTACTTAAGAGGGGCAAGCCACCTGTACCTTTACAGTCGGCTACTCTCCATTAAGTATTTTACTTTATCTTCAGAGGGGCATGCCGCCTGTACCTTTACAGTCGGCTACTCTCCATTGAATATTTTACTCTTATTACCATAGGGGCATGCCGTCTGGATATATAGTCGGCTACTCTCCATAGAAGAGAGCCGACTGGTTCCAAAGCACACAGCCACCCCCCTTATACTTAGCTAAAAATGATCAGGGTCTGGCCGACCCTGTGCCTAAACAGGCGGCTACCCTCCTCTTACTTAGCACCTACGTTCACCAAGAACTAACCAATTCCACAAGCCGAATGATCAGTCTAGGCGCCAAGCCAACTGATCCAATCTTTAAACTAATTCGACCTGTCCCAACATCATAGCAGGCGTCCGGCGGCATCCCTCCGGATGAAATTCGTCGCAGAGAGCAGCTCCCTTTTGGGTGGAACATTGCTCTATAAACTAATTACACGGCACCTATACGACTGTCCCCAAGGGCAACCACGTAGCCGTTTTTGAGACAAGGATAACTCTATCACTAACCAAACCAGTGGTAGCAGTTGGCATCTGAGTCAGATGACCGCCTGTATTACTTGGGATAAATGCAGGGGGTACCTCTTGAGTTAATAGCCAACAAACATTGGCGAATCAAAAGGTTCAGCCGGCCTCCGCCGCCTGGTACCTTTACTACTCAAGCAGGAGTGACGGCGACTGAGTAACACCAAAATTAAACTCATAGTCACTCTCTCAAACTTAGTATGGAGCCTAAAAGGTATGAGTCGTCCGCCTGTTTTTAGCAAACAGGGGCTCTCAACCACTACTCCTGCTAGGTTAACAACCTATGAGTTAAAAGCCAACAAACATTGGCGAATAAAGGGGAACAACCGGTACCCACCGCTTGATACCTCTACTACTCAGTTACTTGGCGACTAGGTAACAATCATGTTTACTTGGTCACTCCTTAAAAATTTAGTATGAAACTAAAAAGGTGTTCAAACAGCACCTGTTCACACTAGATCAAATATGGCGGGAAACAGTCGGCCTAGACGGCCTAAAGTCTCTAGCCTAAAAGCATGACAAGTAGGAAACAACTTTCCTACTTGGTTAATTTTACACATGACAGGACCGCCTCCCTAAAGGGGATCCAATCTTTAAAATGGTTCGAATACCGATTGGATAAATGGCCGACTGATCGTCTAGCCTGGAAACAGACAACCAGTCGTCCAGGGGCATAGGCGGCGTGACTAACTATCCGTACCTGTTTGCAACTATCGGCCATGTAAAACAGTCGGTATAGTGTACAATTGGATATCAGAATATTCAATACTTAAACAAATTTGAAGCAAAACAAATTAAAATTCATTAAAAAGAAGTCGGTCATTAAAGACCGGCAAAATATTCAGAGCCCCGGCCCCCTGGCTGGGTAAATACAAACAAACGGCACGCAGGCCGTGGAAAGAAGACATAAAGCTTAAGAAGGGGGCAGATCTTCAATATTAGCAGCTGCCGCCTGGTCAGCACTCTTCTTGCTAGACTCGGCTTCAGCTGCATCCTGCTTTGATGCATTACCCCCAAGCGGCACAAGCGCCACTACCGGCTGCTCCTCCTCCTCCAACGCCTCTTCCTCAGCAGCCGCCAGGATCTCTTGATTATATCTATCAGAACACTAGCGGTACGTTTTTTCCCATGAGGCAAAGTCGGCATTGGGGAAGAGGCGGCCCCAAGTCATGCGCTGGATTTGAGCAGAGTCTTCCATTATCTCCCGGGCCAGCTCTTTCTTTTCTTGCTCGGCCTTTTCCAAGAGCTCCTGAGTAAGACTCTTCTCCTGGGTCACCAGGCGTACCTTGACGCCCACCAAGGATTTCTCCAAGGTTTCCTATGAGGACATATTTTGGCGAAGAGGTCTCAGCTCGGCCTTGAGGTTGTTGATGGTCGCCTCCAGCTCGCTATTCCTCTTTTGGGCCGCCTCTAACTGAGCCCGGATAGCGGCGGTAGCCTGCGCCTGATAATAAAGAATATCAATGGTCAGAACTTCATTTTGGGCAATTTGAAACATTGCCTTATCACAGTCAGAGGCGGCCATAGCTTTTGCAGCCTTTACCTCTTTGTTCTTCCGGTCAAGCGGCTTGCGAAGGCCGTTCACTCGGAGTAGGGCCTAAGTAAAAAGGGGAACAGACGTCAGTTTCCAAACAAAAAAGAAAACAGGCGTCCTGGAATTCAAATACTCAAAAATATGCTAAGTATACCTCAGCAAGGACCCCTGCAATCCCGTCTAGGTCAAGGGTGCCGACACCCCTGACCGCCTCCCTTTCAACTGGAGGAACGACCTTGATCATAGACTTGTCCACCTCGATCAAGTCAGGCTCCTGAGGGCCGGCTGCATCAAGCATAAACAAACGGATTAGACCTAGTAAAGAAGGGAGCAAGTCTAAAATTTACAAGGATAATTTCATACTTCTAGGTGGCCCAGCTGGAGTTTTAGAAGAAGTGGCCGGCTGTTTCTCAGCCGCCACATGTTTCCTGGCAGAACCAGGAGAGCTCGCAACAGTCGTCCTCCGGGCCTTGGGGTCCGGCTGTTGGGAAGAAGAAGCTCTTGGAGCGCCCGTCTAAAAAAGAAGAAAAGAGTCAGTATATGCATAAACACAACTCCAAAAAGAGGGTGAAAGGTTCGAAGCCCACCAAGGGTTCCCCCTTGTTGGGGGAGTCGGTTGAAGACTGTTGCATGATGGAGGCCCGCAACATGGCCGCCGCAGTCTTGGAGGCGGTAATTTTGCTCATGGCGTCCGCTGCAAAAACAAATAGCAAAGTTAATAAAAGTCATAACAAGAAATGCATGGAACAACTGAGTATTCGACAGGCCGGCTACCTCTTGAGCACCGACTGCTGAGGCCACAGGCGGCCAAAAAGTACTCGTCGTAGAGCCATTTGAAGCTCGGGACGCAGTGCAGGGGTACTTGCTCTCGTACCCCTGAAGTAGAGTTCACCTTCGACTCTACTTTGAAGAGTCCTTTATCTAGGATCTCTTTCTTAGCCTTGGGGGGAACAGGCGGCATGCGGCGGCCGCCTGCAAGAAGGGGCGGATTCCTGTTCCACCTGTTGAAGCGCTTGTTCAGCTATGTGTCTGAACTCTCAATGATAAGGAAAGTGCTCCGCCAGTCCTTCCATTTGTTTGCTTTACCTCTCGTCATGAGGTAGCCCCTGTGGCTCGTTAATTGATACCAGCCGGTACCGCCTGCCTTAGGGGTCCGGCTGAGGTAGTTCATGTGGGCGAAAGCCTCGAAGTTCGGCTCCACCTCGTGCAGTTCGCACCCGGCCACATAGCCGAGTACGTTGACCCAGGAGTTCGGGGCTAACTGCCATAACCCCAACTCATACCCATCCAAGATCCGCTGAACAGCCGGATGTAGTGGGCAGCGCAGCCCAGCCTTGATGGCTGCCTCGTAGCAGCCAAAGCAGGCGCCATCATAACTGGTACCAGCCGGCCAGACGACTGTGTCTTTTGGATCCGGCACGAACACTAAAAAGTCGGGGCCCATTGTGTGGTTTGCGATAAAGCTCTCCACTTTCTCTTGCATGGCTGTGATCCGGCCCCGAGGTACCGTGCAGTAGTAGGGGGTATTTTGCTCTCGGTGAGAGGCGGATGGCTCCGCCCAATCGTCCCCCTTCTCAACTGCGTGAGAAAGTCTTGCCTCTTGCAGGCGACTGTTTTTCTCTTCTGTGTCCAGAGAAGCATGGCCAGAAGAGCTAGACTCGGAATCGTCCTCTGACGAGTCCGAAGAGGACGACTCTTCCCTTCTCCCGGAGGGGCCCGCCTCCTCTCCTTTTAAAGGAGCAGGAGAGAATGTAGAATTGTCAACTGTAAAATGGGAAGGGGTCACTTTGACTCCTCCCTCAGAACTGCCGGCTTTCAAGCCGCTTTGTTTCACTTGTACATCTGGCGCCTAGTCAGATATACATTAATCGGCACCCTGTGGGAGGAGCCGTCTGAGTTTGAGATCCTAGCAGTCTTTTTTGTTCTGGCCATCATGCTCTGCATAGACACAGATACAGTCGGACTTTGTATAAAGGGCAAAGATGGGTCCAGAAAAGGGCACGCGACACTCCTAGTCCTAGATTCAGCCGTCCCCGGTGACCGGCTGATCACTAACCTAGGTCGTGTCGTGTGCTTCCGTGGTGCCATTTGAAAAAAGAATAAAGTAAAGAGGAAATTAAGAGTAAGAGAACCGACGGTTACCTGAACGAGTGACGATTGATGAAGTTCTGAAAATCCTTTGCAGTCGGCTTGTCAGAGCAGGCGGTAGGCAGAAAGGGTCCAAAATGTCATAGCAAGTTCAGGGGTCCGAATGTTATCTCACAAAGTTTTCAAGTGTGAAAATGACCGAAGTCAACACTCCTTTATATAGGCGAAGTGAGAAGGCGAATGGTCACTTCCAGAATTCAAAATTTTGGCGGGAGAATCTCTTGGCCTCTCGCCGAGTGACACCTGTAGCAGGCCGTCGCCTGTTACAGGGCGATACCTGTCACAGGTAACACGTGACCAGTCACGTGCCACCTGTGAGGGGCAAATGATTAGGGGATTTTTCCCCACCAATCACCATCTGACAAGTGGACCAATCAGGTTCCGCCATGTGTCCGTCACATGGGCCAATAGGAGCCTGCCACGTGTCAAGCAATGATCCGTCCACTCTGGACCAATTACGACACGACCCGTGTCCTTCCCATGACACCTGGGATAACCGGTCACCTAGGCTCAACTTCCGTGGGAAGCCCAATCAGCCCAAGGTTAACCTAAACCTAGATTGGCACGTTTCCCGAGGTTATAAATACCTCCCTTAATCCCCATTAAGGGAGATTACGCAGATTACACACATTAAACTCTCTCATCTAGAGAGACCCAATCACTTTAATTTCCGCATTAATTACTCCTTAATCAAGTACTAACTTGACCGTCGGAGGCGGATCTCCAATCATCCGGAGCATCCGTTTGTTTTGCAGGTACGGGCGTCCGGTTCCAGTCTCGGAATTGTAACTCTCCCGCAGGACATCAGAAAACCCCGAAACAGGTACCATGATAATTTTCTCTCTTATAATTTAGGATTTTGTAACCTAATTATTTGCTTGTATAATTTTTGTCATATGTTTTTTTTTTTTTTTTTTTTTTTTGTGATTATTGGATCATATACGCTTTATGTGTTCATTTTGTGCAAATCATGGCAGTTTTGATGTACAGTTGTTTTCAGGGTAATACTCGTAGTTGACTTCATTAAATATTTGGTATTTCACCTGAAATTGACCCTTAAATTGTTTAGTATCTGCAAATTTGTGAAACCATTTGAAATGCGGCAAAGTAATGTGATTATATTCATTTTGATGGAGCTAGATTTATACTGCAATTACTATGTTGTGATGTAAATGCAATGACAGGGATGCAACCCACCACCAATGGATATGGCGGGTATGTCGGCGAACATTAGTGTGTGTTCATCCCTTCAGCAAATTCCACAATCATCAGCAAGTAAGCATCCTAGTCCTATATGTGGTTATGTTGCTCAAATGGTAGAGCAATATACTACAGTGTACATGGTGTGGGTTCAAGGCCCGCATAGCCTATACATAACGGCTTTCATATTGGTGGTGTAACTACCTTGGCCCTTTTTATATATAACAAGTTTATCACGCTAAGTTAGGATCATTTAATTAATTAAGTGCTTTAGATTAGGGTTATATTTGCCTTGGTTATGGTCACTTTCACTCTTAAATACAATTACTTTTGTCTATGGTTAGGGGTACCTTTTCACTTGAGTGGGGTCACTTTTGACTCGATTGGGGTCATTTTTATCCTCGGTGAGAGTCACTTTACTTTTGTCTCCTTGCTTAGGGTCACTTTTGTCCCAAATTAGGGTCACTTTTGCCCTCGTCTAGAGTCACTTTTTCCCTCGGTTAGAATCACTTTTGTCCCCAATTAAGGTCACTTTTGCCCTCGATTAGGGTCACTTTTGTGCCACTTAGGATAATTTTTGCCCTTAATAAGGGTCACTTTTGTCCCTAATAAGAGTCACTTTATTTGCCCTCGGTTAGAGTCACTTTTACCCCTAGTTAGGATTACTTTTGTCCCAATTAGAGTCACTTATGTCCTTAATTATGATCACTTTTGCCTTTGGTTAGGGTCACTTTTTTCTCTAGTTAGAATCACTATTTGTTAAGTTAATACTTTGTACATACAAAATACAACAAAATAGCCTATGTAGGATTCGAACCTACATCCTCTGTGCGTAGAAGCATAGAGTGCTCGTCCAATTAAACTAATAGGGTTGTAAACAACATAATAAAAAATTGTTTTATGTATATAGAGGTTTACTCTCTCCAATTAACTACTGACATATTTACAAAAGGCTATGAATATACTCTTATATTCAATAAAATTGCATAGTACCTTAATTATACATAAGCACCAACAACAATTTACAGAGGGCTACATATGGGTATACTCCGTATCAATAAAATTGCATAGTACCTTGATAAATTGTGATACAACAGTACTACATTGAAGCTAAAAGTGAAAGACAACACAACAAAATAATCAGAAGAATCAACATAAATATCAACGAGAAATGGGATAAATAAAAACTAATACAATAACGACTGGAAACTAAGATTAATTTGACATTACCAAATACAAAGTAGTTATTTTCATGTAGCTTCAATCATGATTTGAGAGTTAAATATTTGAATTGCATACCATGATTTGCAGTGAAGCTTCGGAAATATGACCGGAAAAATCAATTGGAATTCTTAATGATAAAATTTGAAAGCAAGTATCGTGATTGAGTAATTTAGGGGTTTGTAATTTGATCAACAACAGGTCAATCAATTGCAGGTCGAAAAATTTAGATCAGTGGAATTGAAATTCTATACAAATCACAATAACAATCTTCTTGTGGTTTTTGAGGTTGAATTTGGTTGCAATATTCTTTTTCTTGGTTGAAGAAACATGAGAGAGAAAAATATTGGGGATTGTTGTTGTTGCTTTCATCAATGAGTTGATTGCTCATGGCGCGTGTGAGATTTGATTTACAGTAATATTACTATACACCCGGGGCACACAAAAAGTTTTAATATTATTAAAACGGAAATTCAATAAAACATCTCTTCCGACCGAATTTATAAATCTTTTTGTTTTTTTTGTTTGTTTTCTCTCTTTTCTTTCAACTAAAGTGTAAAAAATAAAATAAAATAAAACCAAATTTATAAAAAAAAAAAAAACAAAAACAAAAAACTCCTAAACGATTCAATCCCCTTAAAAAAAATATCAATTTTCATTTGTGTCTCTTGGGTTTCTTGAATTATATACTTCCTCCGTTCTTTTTTTATTGCATCATAGGAGATTTCACGCTTGCCAATGCATTACTTTAGCTATTAATATCTTTAATTATACCTTTGTAAAAATTATAAAAAATTGATATTTGGAATGTAGATTTCGAGATGAATCTAACTAGATCCCACATGACTATGTTTTTCTTTACGAATTAATCACAAAAGATGGTCAAAGAAGTTTATGTGAATAGTGTAAAAGTCAAAGTAATGCAATAAAAAAACAACGGAGGAAGTATATAAATTTTCAATCACACTAAAAAATGAATAATAGTTTATCATCCCCCACTCTAACTTTTTACGCTTTCTCTATTTACCCTAACTCTACAATTTATCTCTTTCATCCTAAATCTATAATTTGTATTAAGTAATAAAAAAAAAAACAAATTTATTGTCAAGATGTATACAAACTTAAAAAAAAAACAGCGGTATTGAATTTAAGGGAGCAATCAATCGTATGTTTTCTCAACTTTATTTATAATTCTTTTTTTTTTCAAAATTCTTTCCACTTTTTTGTTGCTGTGGTAAATAATCATTTTTTAACAAATTGCGCTTTTGAATTTTGTCTAGGTTTTAATAAAACTTTGTATTTTTTTTCCCTTTTTCAATGTTCAAAGATAATTTTTTCTATGAACTTTAATATTTTTAAATATTATTATGTGTCACTTTTTTTTTCAGATCTCGATTTTTATTAAGTTTATGTAGGATTTTAATATGTTTCAAATTTTTTTTTTTCTGAAATTTGTTTTCGAATTTTTGGGTGATTGGTGTTTAATCGTTTTTTTTAAGAAGACTAGAATTGTGTATCAATATTTTGTTTGGATTTTTTAAAAGATTTGCATAATTAATTTTCTTATACAATATTTAAAGATCGAGTTTTATAATTCTATTTTCAATTTTTTTTTATTTTGTTATATATTTTCTTTTCATTTTTTAAGATCTTAATTTAAATTTATTTATTTTTTACTTTCATTTTTGTCTATGATTCTTGTTTATTGTGTTTTTAGTACTGTTATTGTAAATTTGAACTAGATTTGCAAAACAATTTTTTTATTTGATCTAATTTTAATTACGTTTTTAAATTGTTATTTCCACTTATTGCTAACATGATGTTTTTCATGTGGCAGAGTAGTTATTTGTATTCTTTCCTTGATGCTACATTGTACTTTCATTATATAATAAAATTACGAGTACCTAACTTTAATGTTCAAAATGTTCGGTTGCACATAAGCTAGACTCTATATTGAGTTTTGTTTTTCTGTAAAATCTTTTTCTGAATATTACATTCTACTCCACTATATATTTTCTCTTTACTAATTGATTTTGATTTTCTTTTCTATTTTCAGTTTTCTATTTCTTTTAAGTAATGTTAATTTGATTTATTTGGTGATTTTATGTGTTTGTAGGTGAAAAATTCAATATTCAACAAAGGAATAATATATTTGGATGGAAACTACAACATACCAATTTTGTGAAGAGACAATTGGAAGCATTTAATAAGAATTGCATATGATTAGTTTTGCACAAATAATTTTATTTTCATTGTACTCTCATACTGTTTCTTTTTTGAAAGAATAGTGTTTCTTGATATTAACTAAAATAACATAAATAATGAAAATCTTAATCAGAAATATTAGTGTTTGATTAATGTTTAATGATTTTATTATAAATTATTTTGTATTTATCAATTTATCATTTAATGCATCCATATCTAGGTAGGCTAGCTAATGTTTTCCATCACATGTACGTTGGGTTTGGCTTAAACCTGTATGTATTGGTAGACGGTTTTTTTTTTCTTGATGCAATTTGTATCTCTTACATATGATATGATGTAATTTTTTTTTGGATTAGAATATGTCACATTACATTTACGTAGTATTTTATGTTACTAACAAAATACAATGTAATTTATATTTACATATGTTTTGATTTTTAAAAAAACCTAAGAACAATTTAACACACAATAGTAAAATTCTTTAATTGAAAAACATATACTTTCTGTTTAGCCAACAAGATTAACTTGTGTATCGCACGGGCTAAATACTAGTTAAAATAAATAACACAACCCATTTTAATTCTCTCACCTTTTATATATACCAAAAGGTTAAACATGTACTCCGTATTAGAACTACAAAGGAATTGACCTAAATGCATTATCAAAAATTTGATGTACTTTTGTTAAGTATGCATTATATATTGTATGTGCGTATATAATAGGTAATATTATTGGTTATGCATTAAATTTAATCTTCTTGCGAATTGAATAAAAATGTATTATTTCATGCTAATTAGATGATGAAATGATGAATATTATTTATTTTATGCAAATTGAATGAAATAAATTTTACATTTTGAGCTTTTATATTGAAATAAGTAGCGATATTCAATGAATAATTGAGGAAAATATTTTTCTTTATGACTTTGGTGGTAATACCATTAAAAGAATTATCATTGAATCAGTCCAATTCAATGAAATAAAATTTGTAAAAATTTTTAGGGAATCGCCCAAGTGAAAAAGGGGCCAATTTTTGTTTATTGGTGTGTGCTAAGTAAGTAGAGGTTGTGTTTATTATTACATTAAATTGCGCAATCTTTACATTAAATTTTCATTACTCCTACCTTACTGACTATTTAAAGTTTTAAACGACCAATTTCACATGACTTGCATGAGAAGAACAACAAATACTTCATTGTTTGTCCTATATATGTTCATTTTGCTTCATTCTTATGTTTTAGACTATGTTCTAAAGCTATAAGACATCTTGGTAAAATACTCATCAACAATCTCACTTTATATCAACTTATCCTTTCGACATCTATTTCTCCACAATCCCTCTATGATTTTCCTTTTCAAAGCTTGAATATAATCAACTATCTTAGAAATGATATATTCGACTATTTCTCTTTATCTCTCATTGGTTTTTATTCTCCCTTCAATTTCAATACAAAAATACCTAATTTGTGAATTAGATTGTTTATGTTATCTAATCTCTCTTTTTTGGCACTGATTTTTAATTGGGCCGTCGAAAGCTTGTGTCAATTTATTATATTTGTCCACGTTGTTCAAGATCTACTTAAATTTATAAATCGGATTATAATTTCAAGATAGTTATAGGCTTATAGCATCGAGTGCATAGGTCTTCATACAATTGACAGTAGAAATATATGACTTTGGTTTCTTTCTTTCTTTTTTTTTTTTTTTGACAAGAGCAAATGTATTCATAAAATCAGAGTTTACAACCTACAAAACAAGAACTAAAACTTAAAATATGGCTTTTAACACTAAAGCCTTTACAACAACTTTTTAGACTAGAGACGAAAGTAAGCTTGAATTGGCCGGATAATAAGTCGCAGATTAAGGACTTCTTACAAACCAAGAAACAAAAACATACTATACTCCAAGAAGGGAGCAACAGAGGGAGTCGAAACTGTTTGACCATGGCTAGCACTAACTTACTTGGCGGAATCCACTCATCATCAAGTAAGGTCATCAAACGGGTCACTAAAACTAGTGACCTTCCAATCAATAGCTTTACTTGTTGGCAAGAAAGCTTTGACAACGTTGAGGCTCGAGAAACCCCAAAACAAAGTTTGGGCGCCTGCTTCAGATAATAAGGATCAGGAGTAATGACCAGAAAAATCATTACATCCGAGGGAAGAGAAAACAAACTCATACCACTCCAACAACTTACACAATTCACCTTAGCAATAGCCAACTTCTTGTTCAAACCCCCAACAACCGCACCTGTAACCTCTCTTACCACGGTAAACACCCCACTGTCCTTAACAAAGGGGCTTAACTCCCACTGCACACAACCATCCATAATACTATAGCCAAAACAACTAAATAGCCCGGAAAACAACCAAAGGGGGCTAAAACATACCATAACAAAAGCTAAGGCAAGTAAATTCTGATAAAAACTAAGAACATACATACTTAAGAAAGAGAACAAACTCGAGGAAAGCATTGTCCAACCCGACAACCCAAAACCACTTACACAAGGAACCTCGAAACCCCAGCCCTAACTTCACCGTTTCCGTCACTAACTACACTTGACGGCGGCGTTAGACCTAGCCCTCCAGTGCAAGGACCCACGAAACCCTAACCCTAACTTTACCGTTTCCATCACGGTCAAAATTACCGATGACCTTTATGATGGCGGCGTTAGGCCTAGTCCTAGGGTCTTGTTTCACCGGCGGAGAGACCCTTTGAAAGAACACAAACCTTCCACACAAAGGTGCGCAATGGTGACGGAGGAGGACGATCTACACACTTTCCTCAGAACCTTCGAAACTTAGACAAGGCCCTCACCAACACCTCCAACGGATTAAATCCTCAATAAGAAAGAGGAAAATGGAGTGAATAAACCTTCAAAACCAAGAAGGGGAAAGGAAAATAAGAGGGAAGAAAAACAGCAAACTAGCGAAGAAGAAGACAGAGGAGGGGGAAAGATGGCAGGGAGGCCGCGGCGGCTGGAGCACCGGCGGCTCTCTGAGTTTGAGGTCACCTCAGAGCAGGGCGAAAGAGGAGGTGCCGCGAAACCGGAGGACAGCCTTAACACCACGACTAGCACGCTGATTAGAAGAAGGGAAAAGAGGGGGAACCTCGTCGGAGAAACGGCTGCGGTGCCGGATCTCCGGCGAGTCCTAGGTTTCCGGCAGAGATTGGCTTTGGGTGAGGAGAGAGAACAGAGGATTTTGGTGAGGAGAGAGGATTTTTTTGTGACTATAAATTAAAGTGACATTGATTTCTTTCATGGTAGTAACACATACCTTGTCTCCATAAATTTAATTTTAATGTTTTAGATATGTTCATGTTATGATACAATTTTGATACTTAGTAGTAGGCTATGTATTTATGACTTGAATGTAATGAAAATTATCTTTTGTTGTCAATTTTCAAATTGAAAAAGGTTTACTTAACCCCAATTAGATTATTCAGGCCATAATAAGACTAATAATAAAAAGGTCTTACACGCCACAAATAATTGCAACCCAATCTCAACCAGTATCATGTAAAACTAAAAAGGATGTGTCATACTCATACTTGATTGCCTCTAATTTGTTGATTCGTGGTTCTTGTAGTTTGATTCCCTTATTGCCTATCACAGGAGGGGTGCTAGGGGTGAGGATCCAACCCTGGTCACACCGGGGGGAGATGGAGGGACTAACCATCCCTCCACTCCTTGTAGGTATTATGCATCTAAGTATACTCAGAGATACAATAGCACCTAATTAATGAATTAATGATATTTTTTGTTCATTTGACACTTTTGTTTTAATCATTTTGAAATTATAAAATGAACTTAAAATAATCAAGAAGCATTTTCACCTATTATTTATTATTATTGCTATTTTTTCTAAATTTAATTTTAATTATTGTTGCTTAATTAGTGGCCTTTGGTCATGAATAAGTATTCTAATTATTGTATGCATTTTAGAAAAAAACCCTAAAAAATTCTTTGTTCTCTCTTCAAATCTAACCACCATAGTAAAACATAGGGACTGCAATCGATTTTATCGATGGTAAGCCCCAAATTCTTCTTTAATTTTATGTTTTTAGCCAATAAAGATCACCAACAGTATGGTGATTGTAGTCAGTCCCTCCATGTAGGGTTTAGTTGGTTCCTTGATGGTGGGATTTGTAGTATGGGTTGTTTGTTTGTTTTTCGTGTGTGTAAGGATACAAATTTGGAAGATTTGTCTTGCAAATTTGTGAAATTGCGAGTCTGTTGGTATAGGGGTACAGATTTAAAAGATCAGTCTTGTAAATTTGTCGATCTTGAGGACCAATCAAGTTTTATCACTTTCGCGACTATATATCAATGGAGCTCCGTCAAGAACGATGCAAAGACATCTAAAGTTATTCAGGAGCAATTCAGAGGCTATGTCATTAGTTTAGTGGTGTTTAACACTACTTATATTGAGAATTTAAATATCTTAAGGGATGATTGTAAGTGCCGAATGACTATTATTGTTATTTAATAAAATCACCCCTCCCTATTCCATTCAAAAAAAAAACCATTGTCCAATAGTTCACCTGAGATTTCCCCGTGTGTAGTCATGAATTATTTATCCGTTAATTAATGAAATATTCCTCTTTCCCTTCAAAAAAAAAAATCTCTTTTATTGGGAATTAATTTTTCCTCGATTATACTTATACGGAGTATGAACTAATTTTTCAAAAGTGGACTATCTTCATGAACTTGTCAAAATTATACGAGTATGTCCCTTTTTCCACAAAGTGTAATTAAAGATTTATTGGAAAGTATCAACAAATTATTAAAATTACCTTAAAACCCACTATGGTCAATCAATTCTTAATCCAAACTAGGCACAAAATCAAGTATCACAATAAAGTAGTATCTTCAGATTTAATTTATGTTACTAAGTCAAATCCTATCTGATTCGTCATAAGTTAGCATTTTTTTTCTTAATTTTTGTAGTCATAAACAAGAAGTTACTGCAATCCAAAACTGCAAAATAATGACTACCATTTAGTCACACCCACTATCTTCACCACTCTCCCACATTTCTACCCTTCACCACTCTCCCTTCTTTTAGGCTAAATTTCCTCAATTTCTTATATATTTAAACTTTAATTTCATGATTAGTTTGAATAAAATGGTACAAAATCCCTTCAAAAGCCATAAAAAAACCCCATCAAATCCAAATGTTCTTTCACATTCTCGCAGTATTTCTACCATTCCAAACCACCAAAAGAGCATCAGCTTCATGCCAAAGTTTTTCCTAAAGACTCTCCATAGGAGGAAGCCGAGCCACCGTCGTTCCATCTCGGGTTCGAGCAATATTGTTGGCAGCAAATATCTCAAAGATTCTGGTGCCAAGAATGGTGAGATCAAGGTAGAAAAAATCAAGAGGACTAACAAGTTTTTTCAAAAAAAAGATAAACTCATGCAGCTTATACCACCTGTTAAACGAATAACCTCCATGATGTCTATCTTGTTTAGGAACAACACACGACGTGATCAAGATTACCAATGCGAGGATCATGAACCTCGTGAATTGGATAAGCAAGGCTCGGAAAAATCGAGTTTGAAAGAGGTTCCTAGTAGTGCTGCTACCTCAAAAAAATGTAAGTGTGGTGTTGGTGATGTTGCAAGCCTTACAGTAAATAGGGAGAGGACAAGTACGGTGAAATCCGTGAGAAATAAAGGGGAGAAGAAGGTGGAGGCAAAAGGAGGGTTGAAGATCAAAAGGATTATAAAGGTGAAGATAAAAGAACGAGGGAAGGCCGAGAAAAGATTCGAGCTTTGCAAGAAGAAAATACTGATGGGAGAGAAGTGTAAGCCTCTTCATGGTAGCCTTCAGTATGACAAAAATGGTGTTCTGGTTCCTGAAGATTTTGCCTGACAGTAAAAGGTTTAATTCTTCTTAGTGATGGTTAAGGAAAATATAATCCTTAGCTTTGATCTTTCAATTGCATAAAATTAATGGTAATTCATGTTGTTTTCTATGTTTTAACTCTAGTGTTCTCATTATGAAATTGAAGCTGCTGTAATTCATTACAACTCGTCTTAAATTCACAGCTTTGATGCATAATATTTTACAAAAAGATCGCAAACTTTTGGTCTAATAATTAGTCAAGACTAGTGAATGAATTTCAGCATGAAACTGCTAGACAGGTCAGATAAATTAGTGTAGTCTTATGAAACAGCTGAATGCAGATAATTACTCCAGTCTAATAGAATGCAGTCTTTCTCAATAGCATCAAATGTAATGTGTAACACTTTGGGCTGACCGAAAACAGGGTTATACTCTGTACAAATTGATGATAGCCAGTTGAAACAGAAATCATACCGAGTATAAACATTTGAGAAAGGGGTTATACAATCAACCTTTGGAAAGAAAGTATGGATACATACATATATAATCATATGTATCTATAACTTCAATGGTTTCATCCCAAGTTTAGCTCGAAGCTTGTTTGCTTCAGCAATTTCTGGATCAGGATGGTCTGTTCCATCATCCTTCTTCTCCTTCTCCTTCTCTTTCTTCTTCTTCGTCTTCTTTGATTCCTCACGTGCACCATTATCCTCGTCTCCATGCCTTCTGGGGCTGGGACTCCTACCATGCCTCTTACGGTCACCTTCACGGTCCTTGCGATCCTTACTCCTACTCCGGCTTCTTGAGCGGCTCCTCCGCCTACCACGATCCCTGTCACGCCTATCCCTATCACGACCATAATCCTTTTCATCTTTGATACGATAACGATCTCGGTCACGGTCCCTATCTCTGTCCCGATCTCTATCTCGGTCCCTATCCCTATCTCGGTCTCTATCTCGCCCTCTTCCACGTTCTCTATCATAGTCACGATCATAATCACGGTCATAGTCCCTATCCCTAAAGAACAAAAATGAGATATTGTGAGCATCACTGATTTTTTAGGCTGTAACTCATATATTACAGTTGGAGAAGAGATCAAAAAAGTAATATCCTTGTTTACCACACAAATGAGGATGAAAGATACACTTTTAAGTATGTATGACCCATCATACTTCTCAACTGCACACTGCCAATGCAGAGAAACCTGGCAGGATCATCATATTTTACTTTTGGAAGCTGCTCTAAACCTCAGCATGACATTGATTACCATGAAGATACCACAAAGTTTAATTTATTCTACCGAACTGTACGGTTGTGTGTGTGTGTGTGTGATTAGTGTGTAATTAGTGAGTTGTGACTTAAAGTGGGGAGCAGCTTCCGCATGAGTAGTAAAGCACATGTTGTACAATAAGATGATGCATAAAAGAATAGGGAACTCAAGACACAATTTAGTCTTGGGGACACAAATAATCTACATGCAATAATATCAAATGGACAACATAAATTAATATTCCAATATCCATAAAGATGGATACATCAGAGATATTTAATATACTACAGTGAACAGTGAAATAATATTTCCACAAAGCAAATTCAGATGGCTGCAAAGCAAGTGATTTAAAATTGCAGCTAAAACAAGTTGATTGAAAAGACATCATATTGCAGCATCGGACAAGGAATCTTAGCGTGAGTAAATTTACTAATAATAAGATATATTGGAATAACATGACTAGTCTGTCAGAGACAAGACAACTTGAATAATGTCTCAAGTACAAACCTGTATCTGTGACTATCACGCCTCCTATCCCTATCTCTCACAGGACTCCTACCGCGATAATCCTGTTGAACAGTAACAGAAACAACTGAGTAAGAAAAGGAATGAACAAAGTTTCATTTGAACAGATGATTCAGATGAGGAAGAATACTTGAACCTTTTCATGTTCATCAACATCTACATCCATCTCATCTTCTTCCTTTTCTTCCTCCTCTTCAAAATCATCTTCCAGGGCACTTCTTCTGGGTTCCAGAGCACCAATATTCTCAAGATTCCATCTGTTCGTCAGGAACTGATGAGTTAGGTACTATCCTATATAAACCAAAAGACCTCTGAGAATAAAATAGGACATGTGCTAACACAAAGTGCAGAATAAATAGAAACACATACAACAGAAAATAGCAATTTTCTTTCAAGGAATAAAAATGTAATTGATCTAAAGACAAAATGGTTAACGGTGATAATTAAATACATAATAAATTCATATACTCTGGGATAATAGATACAGAATAATTACAAGTTTGAACACTCCCAACAATTTCATAAATTGCAACAAGGACATTATATATTACGAAGTATTTTACAAATTCTGACAAGAAATTCAACTAATTTACACAATTAAATCTGCCAGAAATTAATAGTTGTTTACCTATATCATCTGTTAATCAGCTCAATGTACCCTCTCTTTCAAAAACAAAATCACTATATGTTTAAATTATCTTAATCAAAAGCCCGTGACTATTCACTAATAAGAACCAAGCAAGGCTTGGACTAGTGGAAAGATTTGCATCTACCATGATTGTGTGATCAAATCCAACTAGGAGACTCCATGTTCCCCCACCCCCTACTCCTAAGGGGCCTTGCCTGCTAAACCAAATCAGGTTGACCTATGAGAGGTTTTGGCTTGGTAGGGCCTTCTCCTTACCTCTAAAAAGAATCAATATGAGAGCTGACAGCTTTTGAATTAATTGAATCCCAAAAACACATCTGGACGAGGCTCCACATCACTAGTCATGGGCACTTCAAGAACCAATTAACCCTTATCAAAATGAGTTTCACAGCCTTTCTTCTAGTATGAATTTGTCATTCTTATTACCCATAAGGCCATAAGACATAGAACAATTATTTATTCCTAGTTGTCAAGATTTTAGGCAGTGTATCAGCAACATCATTTGGGCACAAGATTGGGAAATCAATATTAGGTTAACCTAGAATTGATCAAAACAATTACAAGGATTCAATCAGCATCGCATGGACACAAACTAGTACTCCATAAGTCCGTAACATCCTAAAAATTATCAAAACAACAATAATAAATTGACAAAGCCATCCATGTTAAAAATATGCATTCAGCCTTCATTACTCAAAAAGCCTACTATCCATGTTAAAAATATGCACTCAGCCTTCATTACTCAAAAAGAGAACTTAAGGTTGATTGAAGTGGGACTAGTAAAGGTACTACAACAAACCATGAGAAACCACAAAAGAACACAGAGGATCTCTTTACTGTTAAGGACTTCAGGGCTTGTTAACAATACGGGCCAAACTAAACAAGAGCACTTCAAAATCAAAAGGAAGTAAATTTGGCATGTACACAGCTAGCACCAATCATATGTCAGCACGATTAAACAATCGAGTAAATAGAGTGTCACCTTTTCTTAATGCGAGGCATGGCAATGTCACATGAATAGTCTTTAGTCAGAAGCTCGTCTATGAACTCATCCACATGAGTCAACAAGAATTCTGTTGCCAAAGAAATAGATTAGCCAAAACCCTGACTGATAATTTAAGCAGAAAATTAATACGAATATGGACAACAAATAACTTACGCCCATCCGGTTTCTTCATCCTCAGCTTCCGATAATCATTGTACAGAGGCTCTAAGTACAAGTAGATATCGGAATCCGTTCCAGCAAGACGTAAATAGAACGCCCCGAGTATCCTCACATACCTGCATTTACAATAACCACACTTAACATTGAACCATGAAATGAACATATACACATTAACATCACACCCCCTGCATCCATAAATTTTCCCAACCACCCACTTAACCATAAATTAACCCAGAAATTCAGAACACAATTCAAATTTATTGTTGCAACAAAATATCAACCATCACATGCCAACTAAATTCACAGTATAATTCATAATTATGTAAACTATCAGCTCCTTTCAACCTCAAAAAGCACACTTAAATTCTTCAAATTAGCAAAAAACGAATTAAATTAGAGAATCAGGATTTACTTATAATCTTCATTTTTAATAAACTCGACGACGATATCTTTCTCAGGTTGAATTTGGAGCATCTTCATAACAAGACACATGAACGGAGTAGGTTTACGATTACCGCCGTAAGTGCCGCCGATATGGTCGAGCTCCATAGCTTTGTCGACGAGAGTTTCGGCGGTAAGACCGAAGCATTGTTCTTTCCAGTAGGTGTTTTGGTAGATCTTCGTTCGAACTATCTTTTCGACCAAATTCTGTGGATTCGTACCTCTTATGCTCTTCGCTAGTGGGTCCGTACGATTCGCCATTGTTGAATTTTGAAGGTCGATTCGTAAACCCTAACCCTAGATTTGAGCTTAGCTCGGAGACGAGCAAAAGCTTTTCTGGTTTTCTTTTCCTTTTTTTTGGTCTTTCTAACTCTAACCTGGATTCAGTATGAAGAAGGGAGGTGTGATTTACTGGTGTCGGGTTATACAATGATTCGACCCGATTCACTCTTTGGGGTGGTCCAAAATATACTGTGTGTACAAAATATATACTTCGTGTGTATGTACAAAATACTCGCTAAGTTTCTTTGTTTCATATCAATCGCAAGCTTCGTAGCATGGACTTAACACGTAATTTAAGGAAAACTAGTTTTCAGGCCCGAGCGATGACCCGAGTTACCGCATTATTTCCATGATAAAAATCTTTATTTATAATTAATTTTTATTGAATGCTATGTAATATGATAATAGCGTAATGGTTAGCACCTAAGAGTTTAAACTTAAGGTCATGGGTGGAGTCAAGGAGATTAGAGAGCACGTGATTGTTGGAACACAAACTTTTTGAAAAATTGGGTGTACAACTATTGTAAAGTTTGTCCTAATGATCAAAAGTTACCTCGGAATAAATTAATTTCCTCAATGTAAATAAAAGTTGCCCCAATATGTATACTATGTATATCAAAGTTATTTATGTTTAATTGATAAAGTAACCCTCTTTAAGTGAGTAAAATGCAAATTGTAGTAAAAGAAAGTAAATATGTTAGCCTTAACCCTTGTAAAACTTATCCCATTGTCTATTTACTAAGAAGTACGGTAGGAAAAGTTTTCACTTTTCTGTTATCAGTTTTCAAAATTATTATAATTTTACTCCCTCCATGTTTTTTTAAGTGTTATAGTTTGACTTTTTTTACTATTCACATAATTGTTTCAACTTGATTATTTTACTAATCTAAAAAAAACAAATGTTATTGTATAGTACATTGTTGGATTTGTCATAATGTATACTCTCATAATATCAAATTTCCTATAATTTTACTAACATATAATTAGATAAATTAGTGGTCAAAAGTCGTGTCTCGACATACGTGTTTGGTCAAACTGTAATACTTAAAAAAATAGAGGGAGTAACGATTTGGCAATTTTTAACTCAGTAAATGACATATATCTTGAGAAACAAAAAACTAAAAAAAACAGAAAACTACAGCAATATCGAATGGATGTTGATTGGATTTGGCATGAGAGAGAAAAAAAAAATCAAAAGAAAAAAGTTGTACTAAACCTATACAATTTCAACTAGTTTTTGTTAAAAACAAAACAATAATACTTTAGATTTTTGTTTATAGTTTTTTTACAAGTCCAAATTACAGATTATGGTCCAAAACTCCAAATCAGTTGAATGCTGTCCCAGACAACCATAAGGTACATTCGCCTTCAGGAATGAAAGGAACTTTCGCCTTCAGACAGCAAACAATTTCTTTGGCCCAAGATTCACATCACCCCAAGCTAACACAAAAGATATACATGGTTATAATACTGCTTGATTAACGATTCATTCCCTTGCAGAGCAATTGCTCAAAGCATCTGTAAATCTTTCTAGAAATACAATGTCATCAAGACAGAAGAACTCATATACAGTTTTCTAAAATACAGAGGCCCAGTTCAATTTCAATTGGACAAGAGATAATGATACAAGAATGCACCTCTCTAACCAATTCTGTCTAAACATTGTGTGTCTTTATCCTTGCTGAGAAAACATTATCTGAAGATCACAATCCTAGAGTCTACTCACTAAACTGTAGTAAACTAGTACACTAAATAAAGAATTTCAACAATGTACAGACAGGATTTTCTGGAGAGCTTCATCTTTGTATTTGATCAGGAGTGTGGCTGCTTGTAGCAGACGAAGAGGCCGTTCTGCCATTTAGCAACCCATTATCGGCAGGTGGAGACACTCCCCACTTGCCTTCTGACTCGGCTGGCTCTATCACTTTAACGGTTCCATCACTCAACCCTACAGCAATCTGAAAGGGTTCTTGTGGGTGGGCAGCTACCACTAGCGCATAAACAGCTTGGCTCCTAAAACAAGGTAGAGACAGATTAGATGAGACTAATATAAATATAGAATCTACATCACCCACATAACCTTGTGGTCAGCAACTCAAAACAAAGCAGCATTGCATATGTCAACGTCTCAGGTACTTGGTCTTTCTTCACTGAATAATTGAGAAAAATTACACATACCCAAGAAACAGAATAAACTCAAAAGTGCACAACAGGCTAAAACTTCAGGACTTTATTGTGATATGACCCTCTCAAGATAAACAGAAACAATAGTTCAGGTACTAATTAAGAGAATTGTGAAAGTCAGAATTTGATCATATGGATTATATTTTTAACTAAATAATACATTATTGTATCAATATAACGAAATATAATGTTCAACATCACAGATGGTAAAGTCTTTTAACTCACCCATTCAATTGAGCCTGAGAAAGGTATGCTGAAGGGCCCACACGACATCTAAGTTTCAAAGTGTCCGCATCAAATACTCCAATGTTGCCATCACAAAAGGAAGCATAAACTATCATACTATTGCACGAGTATGCTGCATAGGATATCGGTGCAGACAATGCATCCTGGGGGACCCACTGCAATTTAAGAGGCATAGAAGAATCACAACTGATCTTTCATAATCTCAACCTCAAAGCACAATATAGTTAAACCATTCTGTTATACCTGTCTAATGCATTCCATTTTAGAGGCATCATATATTGCTAGCTGGGTTTCATGGAACACTAGCAAACGGGTCTGGTCAGAGTGAAACTGGACTCGTGTATCACCAGTAGCTGCCTTACCAGCTGGAAGTTGTATTGTGACAGTCTTCCTCTTCTCCCAGGTATCAATGCTCCAGACACACAGCTGTAGTCATATATCCACCATTATAATAGTGAAAACGACACTTTATTATGAATTATAGCATACATCAACAGGATCAGGTTAACATATTGTCATCTGAAGCAATTGAACCTCATATAAAGAGAGATTGACCCTCTGAATGCTTCATAAAAACAATAAATAGGTTATTCAAAAAATAAGTAAATACAATTTCAACACTTGGTATTTATTGTACTAGGAATGGAGCAATTTTCTTAGTTATAACAAGTAATCGTTATCCAAACTACCTATAGAGAGCCACTGCCGTCTAATGCCCAAATCGGAAAGGAAAAAACATAAAGAAATAATAATTCTAAGGAACAACTAGACCATACAACCCATGTAAATATTCTTCACTGGTGACCTGGCCACTTCATTTTGTAAACACTCTAGTCTATATCAATATATCATTTCCAAAATTACAAAAGTTTAAACCAAAAGATTTTATTAGCTTCCCAAAAGAGGTCGAATATTGCCTACCTGAGCATCAGCACCAGATGATACCAGGATACCAAGAATGGTTGAAAATGCTAAACCACTTATGCGCTTCACATGACCCTTCAATTTTGATTTAACCTGAAATTAAGAGGTTGAAAAAACCTTAAATAGATGGCATACTAATATAAGAAAACACTATAAAGAAGTTACTTTGCAATTGAAAATTATTACCTCGTCTACTCTAACATTGTATATGTGAATGGTTGAGTCCTCCATTCCAATTGCTATGATGTTGTTGTCTTGGGGATGGAATGCCAAGAAGGTTGAGGCAGGCGGAGGAGGCATGAATGTCGTCATGACCTGAAAATGCAAAATAATTAGTTGGCCATGAAGGCCATAATAAAGCTGAACTATAGAACAGCAGGCATACTTTACATAATCATAAATATAAATACCTTGAATGTCATCATGTTAAACAATGACACCTTTCCACCAGCGGCCGACATTACGTATGAATCATTTTTCGAAAGTGCTATACATGGTACAGCTTCTTCAGCGTTGACACCTGGGACATCATTAGTCATAAGAAGACCGCTGCTTGGTTGCCAATGTTGCGGAACCACACTGGCAGTGGCCTATTGAAAATTGAAACTCAACAATTTTAGCAACAGTTCATTCAAACTATCAAATACATATTTGACGAAAACAGAAACTTCTACTAATCCATTACCTTCCCGCTAGGGTTTTGCTCACTGCGACTCCACTTCCAGATTTTCTGGATACCATTTGAACCAAGCGCCAAAACCCCAATACCATTATTGGTGTAAAGAAGTCGAGCAACCTAGAGGCATGCAACATTCAGATAAGGAAGAGAAATTCTGTGCATAGCATATGATTTTAAAGAGTCAATCAACAAACCTTGCTGAAACTGTCCATGCTTTCTGGTAAAGTCACCAGCTTACACTGGACAGGCTCCACGATTTCAGCCAACTGCCAAGGCTTAATTTTAGTCTCAATTGCGTCTTCGGCCATCCTAGCCTTTTCCATGTTTCCATTCTGAAGAAAAAGGGAATCCAAAACTAAGCTAAAATACAATGATGCAAAGGTACATGAATGAGAAGAAAATCCAGGTACGATGAAATGGGAGGGCTTTCTTTACAAAGGAATGTACAAAGGTTTATTTTTTGTCCAAGGTTTCTCAGACACAATTATGCTCAGTAGAACATGCTACATCAAAACCAACAATTCCAAAAAAAGCACTCACCACAATTGGATAGAAGGTTCATGAATCAATGCAGAGAATTGAGACAAGCACATATGAGAATTAGGAGGACAAGCACAGAAACATACATGGTTAATCTAATATGCTTGGCAAGTTTAGTGATCTTGGCCTTGAGGCATTACAAAAAGAGATCAGAAATATAATAAGATTTAGACAGCTACTAATAATTGCTCCTGAATAAATTTGAATCATTGAAGGTTACCTTGATAGCAGCAGCTTCAATAGGTGTCCTCAACGCTTCAAATTGTGGGGCTTCTACAGTCCTCAATAAACGAAGACCAGCTGCAGTTGCGAGAATTTTGATTCCATTATCTGCAGTGGAAACAGCAAGAAGGTTCCCTTCCTTGTTGAATCTCAGCCGTGGAAGATTCTGAAACGCATTTCAAAACATAACATAAGCAACAGCACTACATCCTACTTGTGGAAAGAGGGGACTTTCCCATGATATATAGACAAATCCAAATATGCTAACCGGAAGCCCTCCCTCTGCATCTGTTTGAGCGAGTACACTGACATTATCCATGTCCCAAAACTTTATCTGATGATCTTCCCCTGCAGCTAGAAAATGATTTTGTGTTGTGTCAAATTGCACAACGCCATTTGATTTCCTTCTAAATCCAGTGTATGTTCTTTTTATTGCCCCTTCACTCTCATTCCACTCAACCAGGAAAGATTCTCCATCTTTACTAGTTCCACATGAAAATAATCTGCAATACAATAAGACAGGTGTAGGTAAAAACATCACATTGCATCAACTCCATGCTATGTCTGAGATACTAAAATTAGGAATCTTATGGACTGAATCCTTCTTACAAGACAATTTTCACAAATTTATCCATACCTAGTTCCATCAGCACTGTAAAGCATTGTAGTACACCAGTGTCCAGGAGCATCATAGTCAACTTTAGACCCAGTATTATCATACAGCCAAGCTTTAATCTTCCCGTCAAATGCAGTTGAAAAAATGAACTGAGAAGGAAAGGAAGCAAATGAGCATAGTATTACAAGAACAGGAAGCAGGATAGTGTCTTCAAGATTTTCAAGATTTAATAAACTACTAATTTACTAACAGGAAGCATGAGCATAGTTCACAGCTCATCATCAATCAGATCAATTCATAATTTACTAATAGAAAAGAAAGTACAGTTTTCGACCCAAACATCATGTCCACTGTATGTATCACAATTATCAATTTCAGGGCTATTGGTTAGATACCTGAATGTTCTCCTTGTGATGAGGGCATATTGAGTAAACAGGTGCTTCATGGCCTTCAAGATTGAATAACTTTCTTCCTGATAAATCCCAAACCTGTTTGATAGAAGCATTAGTAAGAAAGAGTATAAAAACATCATCACCAGCATGTGAAATTGAACCTGAATATTAAAAACCTACTCCATTCTTACGTTAATAATCTTATCATCTCCACATGTTAGGACACAAAGTTGCTTGTTAGGATAAGCAAAAGCTAGATCATTCACCCCACCAACATGGGCATCAATCTGCAAGCATAAGGATATATTGGTCAGGTTTGATGTTCAGAGTTCAACTTAAACAAGCAAGATAATACTTCATTCACCTCCAACTGTTGTCGAAGATCATTTGGTCCAGAATAAGCATATAAATGGATCAAGTGCTTACTAAAGGCAGCTCCTGCAACAATGAAGACCATATATGATGGATACAGGAGCAAAAATTGTAAAAAAAAAAATTTTTAAAAAAAAAAGAAGAAGAAGAAGAAACAGCAGCAGCAGCAAGAAAAAAAAATTACAAAATCAAAAATAAGCTAGCAGACATACCCAGATAATTTCCATCAGGACTCCATGCAACTCGGCTGACTGATATTACATCTTTGACAAAGGCAGCCTGTAAAAACTCACAATCATTAGGCCTATAGACTGGGCTGGTTCAGCTACAAGAGCACGCAGTCACAAGTGTTCTATGTCCAGAAAAAAGTAGTGCACGAGAGAGAGAGAGAGAGAGAGAGAGAGAGAGAGAGAGAGAGAGAGAGAGAGAGATATTAAGAACAAGAAAATTACTACAAGGTGATAGATTAACCTGGAATTGTAAAGAGCATGAAGACATGTCCCAAACTTTGAAAGACTTTGACACCAATTTCTCACGTGACGCAACCTCCCAAAGAGTAATTTCCGCGCTAGATGAACCAACTAATCCAAACATCAAATTTAGCACAAGACATAAAAACAAAGTGCATGTAAGGAACTACAATAGATGAATAGCCTTCATACCAAGCAGCAATGTGGGGTGAGAAGGATGGAAATCCATGCTTGTAACAGTAGAGCCTTGGTGCAAAGTAAAGGCCACCCTTCTTGGGAGGTCATCCACAGACCAAGAAGCTTGTTGGCGGGGTGTTGGATACGTAACCTGAAAAGTAAAACAACAAAGAAAATTCAGTAAGTGCACTGTCAATTAACATACTTAACATTGGAACCAACATGAAAAATTAAGCCCACAACAGAACAGTTACCTCCTCCACAGATTGTGCAGGACGAAGACGTTTCATCAGCTGTTCGTGATCAGGATTCTGATAATCAACCATGCCAAGTGTTGTAGGCGGTGTTCTTGGCCTTTTATGGATTGGGACTACCAAAAAAAAATACATATATAAATAAATAGCTCACGTTAAAAATAAACAATAAAAATTAAAAAATAAAAAGAAGAAATCTACGAAGAAGCTGACATAAGTAAAGAAGAATATTTAGATACAAACGAGTAATTAAGTCTCCTTTTAATGCCATCAGCTTCCCCCCACTATTAAACAAAGCCACCATTAAGCTAAAATAGATGTTAGGGAGTTCCCCAATTACATAAGGTGCCTCCATAGTTGAGAACAATTACACAGGAAGCCTCTTAACCAATTTCACCAGCCTTAATTATAATTACAAGTAAATGTTCACAAACAGCTTATTATGTCAGTACCCACCTTGATTTGGGGGCACAGGAATGGATGATGCAGTCACCACTGCAGCTTGGACAGAAGAGGATGCAGCAGCATTTGCCATCCAACCAGCCAAAGCATTAGCACTAGCTGCAGCAGCTGCGGGTGTAGGCTGGAATGGCTGCAACATAAAATAAGACATCATAATTGAGATTCATAAATTTTTGACAATATTCAGCTAACTTCAAAAAAAAAAAAAAAATAACTAGCAAATGATAGTAGACAACATACACCATGAGCTCCTAGCTGTGTATAAGCAGCAGGCTTTGCAACAGCAGCAACTGGAAGAGTTACAGGAGCAGGTGCAACAGCTCCATTTGGAGGAGTGCACGTATGATCAGTGAACAATGTCTTGATATCAGGGTTTGGTCTGGGATTCTTACAAAGCTGATGCTGCCAATTCAAGCTGCACAAATCAGAGTGTTAAAAAATCAGTAAACATATATACCCAATCTTATTTGATACAACTAATGCAGTCATACATGACAATCAGATACCAAATAGATCAAGTCTTTTTAAGAATATACATGACAATTAGGTGCGCCTATTTGAATACTTCTAGCCTAGAGCAAAAAAACACGCTCTGCCCTAACTCCCTAGTGCCTAGACGCGCCTTAGGTGTGCTTTTCTAAACACTGATCCCTCTAATTTTATATTTTCTTCTACGGTTATGTGGTTCAAGATGATTGAAGTGTCAGGTAAGGAAGACTAAATTAAGAATCAAAGTAACATTGTTTATTAGTATAATATGCTTTTCCTGTTCATGGGGGGTGACTGGTTGAGTGAGAGCGATTTAGATAACACTATTCCTTACCCTAATCTTCTCCATTTATTTTACGTGCTTTTCGTAATTTTCAGCAATTCAAACAAATACACTACCTCACTCATTTATTTAAAAAAAGTAAACAGTAGATTTCTGATTGCCATCCCACAGACATTGGCCTTATCTGAAGTTTGAAGAGACTGAGACATAATAAGTCACTCTAGCAATTGCCGTTTATGACAGAATCCATAAACATAAATATCACCATGAACATAAAACCATCAACAACAAACAAACTGACAGCAGGGACTTTTACCTTTGATTAATTAGTGTACGCAGTCTTGACGATCTCAGAGTCGGGAACACCAGCTTGTCACGGAAAAGCGGGTTTGCTTCTATCAGCTTTTTAAGCTCTGCCAACATTATGTTACGAGCAGTTTTGGTGTCACCATACTTTGAAAGCTGCTCATTTTCCCTGAGGTATCCAAAAATATTCTAAGTACTGTTACAATTTTATAAAAGGCAATCAAAGGAAGACTGCAGATCACATCGCACACTAGAATTATTTTTCATGGTAATCTCCCCATTAGATAAAACATTTGAAATCAGGAGCAAACAAGATTTCCTGCTCCCAACTGACGTGACAAGAACTAAATTATTACCACGTCAACAGGTAACACTAATTTGCCAAATTATTACTACAGCTCTTGTGACCACTCCACTTTGGGAGTTGAGGTCTTGCACGATAGATCCCCCCGGGTGCATGCAATATTTTCTATTCCCAACTGGCATGGTACAAATTTAAAGGATACAAGGATCGATCCTTAAATTATTACCATGTCACCAGGGAGCAATAACTCGATAAACTATTACTACAGCTCTTGTGACCACTCGCTTTGGGGGACAAGGTCTTGCATGATGGATTCCTCCATTAGATAAAACATCTGAAATTAGATACATGTGAAATTCTTCCAACAGACGTGGCAAGAAATTAAAGTATACAGTGGACCACGTCAGGAGCACTAATTTTCAAAAGACCCAACGAGACACCAAGCCAAGAGCATGTATTGGCCCTCTTAAACGTATCGTTACATAAGCCCAGCAACAATTTTCCTAACTAATACAATTTCCTTCTCCCAATTGACATTGAAACAATTCAAAGGATACAAAAAAGATCAATCCTTACATTATTTCCACATCACCGGAGAATACCCTAATGTTCACTAACTAATTTTCCAAAGGCCAAATGAGACAAGTCAAGGGCACAAAACAGTCTATCAGTTGTCCACATGTGCTATATATATATATATCCTATAAAGCATTAAAACGAACGATTGTGGGGTTTGTAAAGTATACCTGAAGTTAGTTAGAGTTAAGAGCTGTGTGATTTCCTTGTAGAGCTCTTCGTTGAATGTCGAAAATACTTTCAAATCACCAACAAGTATCTCAACCGCCTTGGACTTGTCTTGCCTAACAAATTCAAACAAACACCACAATTTTAATACCAATTTCACTCCCCCCATACGATGACAACAAATCAATCAAACTCAACGAAAACAAAACCGAAACCAAACATACCCGTCAAGAGCTTCGAGATACTTCTGCTTCCTAATCTCAAAGAATATCTTCATTGAATATCTGTTGTCATCCACTTTGGTAAAGCCAGACAAGTACTTTTCAACCTCATCCCACTCCCCTGCTTGCACTTTCTCCTCAAAGTATTTCATATTGAAGAAAAATCCTGACTCTTGCTCAAGCCTACCCCCAATCACCAAATTAAAAAATTAAATTAAATTAATTCACAAATTAAATATACAATATAAAATCAGCAAATGAAATTAACATAAAACCATCAACAATTATTCAATCATTCTCATCATAACCCTTACATCACAATAATTCAAAAATTGACCTCCAACGGCTCCCCATTTTTTTTATTTTACCAAAAAAAAAAAAAAAAAAAAAAAAAAAAATCGGATAAATTCTCCGCATGTAATAAAAAAATTAAGAAAATTAAAATTAAAAAAAAACCATAATTTTTTTTTAAAAAAATATTAGGACAGAGAAGTTTTAAAATAATTAATTAAAAATAAATAAAATACCTGTGAACGGACTCCTTGAATTTCTCTTCTTCAAGGAATTGGAGTATAAGAAACACCAATTCCCGGCTTAACGACGACATTTTATCCCCGAAATAATCCAGAAATTCAGATCAAATTAACAGATCAAATTTCTTTAATTTCCCAAAAAATCAAAAACCCCCAAATTCAGATCAGAACCAGAGGGAAAAAATCTAGAGAGAGAAAATTATCCTCAGAGCATGAATGAATTGAGCAGAGAAATAGAAGAGAGAGAAGATTTTAAGCAAATTAAAGTTGGAAATTTCTAGGGTTTATATTTTGGAGGCTCGAAGTTCGAGAATTTCTAGGGTTTCAAAAGCTTGAAAAAGAAGGCTACTCAAAAAATAAATGAAAAAAAATGAGGACTATTTATTTAGAACAAGAGCGGAGGAGAGAGAAAGTAAGATAAAGGTTTTGTGTTTCTCTTTCTACTCTCTCTCTCTTGCTACCTTCGATGCTTTTTTTTTTGCAGAGTGATAAGTACTGTGCTTATATGATAACGTGATTAGTAGAATGTGATAAGTTGACTTGGTTATCATTGCGTGTGATGTCAGAAAAAGTAAACCGGATTCCAAACCACTAACTCAATTAGAGTTGAATATTCGTTGTTAACGTCCATTTTTGACTCCTCTTGTTTCGCGATAAATACGGATTTTTTTGTATATCTCGTGGTATTTTGAGTTGAGTTCAATTTAGCGGGGGAAAGTGATTTTTACGACACTGTTTTTTATTTTTATTTTTTATTTTTTATTTTTTTAAGACGTGAAAATAGTTAAGGTTCAGCGTATCTAATCTGATCCGATTTATTTCCATTTCTGTTGATTTTTTTACTTAATTTACTTGATTTGTTTTCTTTTATATTATCAATGATTAAATTTTCTAAATATATTTATACTCCTCCATTATTACAATAATTTTTTTTGTCCTTATCTTATCTTTATTTACAACTACAATTATGTATAATACCTTGTTTTTAAAAGTTCGTCTCACTTATCCTTCATGCGGTAAAAAATAAATAATTTTAACTACATTTTATGATTTATATACAATAAAAATAAATTAACATCGACTTGTGACTCCCAAAATCTTAATAGACCATGTTTTGGCACAAAAATTGATAATTAATAATTACTAGGTGGTGAAATCTAACTTTATTTAATTTTAGGGGTGGTTATTTAAAATAAACAAAAAAAAAAAAAAAAAAAAATAGGTGGTAAAATTAAATTTTGGTATTTTTGAGAGGTGGTTATGTACTTCAATTTTTCATTTATTTAACTATGACTATACACAATTGTGATTCTCGTGTTTTTTTTTTACTAACTCTCTATCTAACTTCTCGTGATATTTTGTGTTTTCAATTGCGCGTTTAATAGATGTGTATTGTGGATACATTCAAAATCATTCCTCAAATCCGATCCTTTCAGATTATGCAATCTTATCTCATTAATAAGAACTTTTAACGATTCGATTCACACAACACATCAAATAATCAAGATTATCAACACGTGCGATATGATTATAATTTATGTTTTATTGGTAGTTAAAAATATTATTAGTTAAAGTTTTGCATTAACAAATGTGCTTATTAAAATAAGACATCAAAAAAATAAAGGGGTATTCTGTATCTAACTTATGTGAGCAAATAACATAATCAGCATCGATTCGATAAAAAATAATGGAAGAATAAGGCTATGTTTGGTTCACTTGATTTTTCCTAAACTTATTTGTATTTCCGATAAGTCTTATACTCTTATGTGTGGCCAATTGGCCACATTAATTTAGAAGGGTGGTTTTTATCTATATGTATGAAACTATGAATAACCACATTTAAATCTATAAGAGTTGCTCCTTATTTATAAAAGTAACCCAAACTCATTGTGAGTAATCTCATTTGTTCATTTGAGTGACCCATATTCTTTTGTTAACAATTTGTGTTTTTGATTTATATAAACTTAATTTGTTTATTTGCCAGTAGATATGATAAAGGGCCCTGCCGAGCTGAAATCCCTTACGGATCAACCCGACTAGACAAGTTGGGAAAGAGGGGCGAAGATAAGGGAATTGGGAGAGAGGAGCGAAGGTAAGGGAATTCCACCTCCCAATTTGTCATATTTGTTCATGGTTGGAAGGTGCTATCCTTTCCACTAGACAAGACGAACTTGGTAAATTAAAACTTATTTTATTTTATATATATATAATTTTTTTTTTCTTTTGAAATAAAAAAAAGACACAATGAAAGCCCACTATTAGAAATAGGCCTATTTCCGACGGAAATACTCCGATGGACCCGAATTTCTGTCAGAAAATTTTGAATTTTTCGAGGAAATTTAATTCGTCAGAAAATTCCGTCGTAAAAAGAACTTTCCAACGGAATATCCCTCGTAAATTATCCGACGGAATTAATTTCTCTCGGAAATTAATACTTCCAATGGAATATTCCCTCGAAAAATATTTTCCGACGGAATATTTTGTCGGAAATAATGAAAAATATAGCAGGGATTTAGGTATGAAATTTCACGAAATGGAAAGAGAAAGGGGGAAGAGAGAGAACAAAAGAAAGGGAGAATGAGAAAGAGGAAGAGAAAGAGACCGACAACCATCGCCGATTTGCCTCAACCACCGGCCTTACATCGCTGTGATTCCTTGGCCGCCGATCGGGAAGTGTAGTGAATTTTGTTTTATTTTTTTAATTTATTTTCGGTAAATCCTAACCATCACCATCACGTCAACAACCACCACCGATCTTTCGCCGCAACCACCGGCCGTTGACCGCCGTCCCCTTGTGACTCCCAGGCCGCCGCACGGTAAGTAGTTTTGCATTTTTTTTTTTGGGGGGTAAACCCTAGCCACAATACGTCCCCTTTTTCTACCGCTTACCCCGTTCCTCCTTCATCACTGCTACTAAAACCACCACCATCGTGGTCCCAGGACATAGTATTATTTAATTAAAAATAAATAAATTCTAATCTTATTTTCTTTTTTTCCCTTTAGATCTATTTCACGCTTTCTCGCTGTACTCCTTCCTCTCTCTCTCCTCCATTGAAGCGTACTCGAAATTCTCCATTGAAGCGGCTTCTGAGCTCTCTCTCCTCCACTGAAGTAGTCTCTAAGGTTAGATGCTTATTTTTCTATAATCATCTAATATTAATTTTGACAATCTAGTGTTAATCGTGTATTTAATTGTCAGTATATACTCAATTTAGGGTTCTTCGAAGTTGGATAATTGAACTGTTGGTTATAGATACTCGAAGAATTTAACGGAATATTTGGAGTCTAGTTTGATAATTGAGTCAATTTTGGTTGCTAATGTGTTGCAGGGTTTGGTTTGTGTAACTCTTTAATGTCAGGATGAAACCATGAAAATACAAATTCACAAGTTCCGAGGGGTGGGGAAATGGTTTCAGGGGTAGGGATTTCGAGTCTACGGCGGTTTCGGCTCAGGGAAAGGGGTGGGGGTTTCGGGTGGGGAAAGGGATGGGAGTTTAGGGTGGTTTCGGGTTGGGGAATTCAAGTTTTAGGCGGTTTCGTTGGTGGGGCTGGGGCGGGGGGTCTATTGCGCTCATGTGGCTCTGGAAGGAGGGTGGTTTCGGTGGTGGTGCAGGGGGAGGGGGTGGCTGTCGGGGCTGGGCTGGGGAGTGGCTGTCGGGCTGGGTGGGGAATTGTTTAATTAATTTTTTTGATTTTAGGGTTTTTGAATTTTAATTAGATAATTGAATTTATTTTAGATTTTGGGGTTTCATTGTTGTATTATCGAAGTTAATATGTTGGAGTTTAGGGATTTTTGAATTCAAATCAAGTAAGCAATTTAATTTTTAGTTTGAATTTAAATTTTATTTATTTGTAATTTTATGTAATTGAGATTGGATGAAATCAGTTTTTTAGTGGTAATTCGATGAAATTAGGATGAAATCAGTTTTGGGGTTGATGTTCGAGTTGTTATTGTTGGGGTATTGTTTATTTGTTGTTGTTAGAATTGGTGTTCGGATCTTGTTTACTTGTTTGAATTGGTGTACAGTTGGGGATGTTGTTTACTTGTTGTTATTCGAATTGGTGTTGGGTTGTTGTTTACTTGTTGTTCGAATTGGTTGAGGTGTTGTTGCCCTTGTTGGATTGTTGTTGTTCGAATTGTTGTTTGAATTGGTCTTGGTATTGTTGTTGTACTTGGATTGAATTGATTTGTTTGAGTTGGATTGAATTGAATTGTTTGAGTTGGATTAAATTGATAAAAATTGTACTACTTTTGGATTGTAATATAAATTTTTAAGTACTATTTGATTACAACATATATTCATTTGTTCTATTGTACTGTAATATGAATTTTTTAAAAAATTTGGAATAAAATCAATTAAGAACTAGACCTTAAAATTTTTTGGTGACCCTTTTTTTTTTTTTAAAATAAAAACTGACCTCATAAACCCTAATTAAGTTTCTAATTGTAATTATTTGTAGGATTTGTAGATTTTGGTTTAATTGTCAATAAAAAGTGCAGATCTAGAGGTTAGTGACATTATAAACCCTAAAATTCTTAGTTTAGTTTATACATGCATGTTAGTGACTAATTGTATTTAGATATATGTAAGTTTATAATTGTTTTTAGTGTATACATGTTTGTTGTATTTTATGTTTAAAATGTTGAAATATTTGAAATGAATGTGTTGTATTATGATATGTTAGTTTAGTGTGGTTTAGTTTAATGTAATAATATATGTTAGTTTAGTTTAGTTTAATATTATGTATGTTAGTTTATTTAGTTTAATATATTTGTTTTATATAATGTTTAATATAATATTTAATAATTGTTTAATATATTTGTTTAGTTTAGTTTATGTGGTTAGCATTTAATTATCACAAACCTTCTTTGCTGTTCTTGGAGTACATTAAAAGATCATTGTAATGTAACAACCAGATACCAGTATTTGGAAATCTAGAATTTAACCTATCCTCTTTTCTTTGAGACGTTTGGGGTGGAAGAGGGGGTGTACATTGGTGATTGGATGGTATTGGATTAAGATTTAGGAGTTTCATGTGAAGACAGTAATGATACTGATGGAAGGATCTGTTTATGCTAGATGGTGCCACCTTGCTACATTATGTGAAATAGATAAGCTCCCAAATCGTTGACGGAACCTTGATGTCTGAAATATAGGGATATATTACGCTTGCAAATTGTCTATATACAATTTAAGTCGAAAGTTAGCACTTTGTGGGGGTGGTAGCACATGGAATTATGTCTGGCACAGATCATTTTTCTATTTCAAGTCCTCTTCTAGTCTACATTTTCCTCTTTGAAACAAAGGACACTAAGGCTAGAATTAAAGAAGAAAAGTCATTTAATTTCGTTGTCAATCTTTTTTCTTAGGATTTTAATATTCTATTTTTGATCAATTTTGTGTAGTCATTTTGTGTTTCTATAGATCTTTTCTTTCTAGTTTCCTAGTTACGAAGTGGATTCGTGTTTTAGATGAATCTAGAGTCTATCTTGTCCATTCTCTTTTTTTTTCACTTATCTATGTTTGTTCTGTAAATTTTAGAGCACCAATTTATTAGGAGTATTAAAGTTTTTGAGGTGGAATTTTTTTTGGAGTTGGGACTTGAAATTATTAATGTGCAGAATTTGGTCATTGTGATCCTAACTCTTGAATTGTGGAGTATTATTCATTCAATTTCTTATTATATCAATTTATTTTGGGGGACCAACTATATTTTTATCGTTACAATGTTAAGCTATCGATTCATAACTATTCTTTTGATATTGCGTAGTATGTTTCATACTTTCATAGCTTCCGGTGATAGTTTCTTAATTAAGACTCATTTTATTTGGAGACTTTCCAAAGTATAGCGTAGAGTATTATATAAGGATAAAAAGATTAGATTTTCCTACTACTGATTTGAGTAGTTACGGGCAGTACTCAGTAGGCACATTTAATTCTTTTGCAGCAGTAAATGCTAGAGCATGGACTAACCGAAGTTAAAAAGTTAAATTATGTCGGTAAAAATCTTCTTTCCGTGTGCAGCGGCAGACACTAATGCCCTTTACAATTTAGGAGTACATTTAGTCAACTTAATTATAATTCCATGTACAAGTAATAATCATTGACCTCTTTTAGGCTATTGTAATTAAGGAGTTTCCTAATCCTGCACTAAATGTCTAATGTAAAGCTTAATCAAGTGGTTTACAATTTTGTATTTCCCAATAAAGCTTTTGTTATTTCATTGAACTATGATGGGATAGAAATGTACTACATTTTATATGATTGGAGATACAAAAGTTTCTAGTTTTTCATACACTAGTTTAGCCACTAGTTTAGCTGCTAAAATATATCTTCGTCCACTATTGCCCCCATTTCTAACCTTTATCTTTGCATAGTTGCATTCATGAGTCATTTGAATAAAGAAGCCACTTTTTTTTCTTTTTCCTACATGATATATTTGTTTAGTATAATTCATGTGTCCTTTACTTTATATATTTTGTAAATGAATCATTTGCATAATCATATGCCTAGATACCCGTTCAAGGCATACACATTAGGAGTATGTCTTGAATAATCTCCGGTTGGGACTGTCCTTGTACGCTTATTCTTTCTTAGGTGGTGAATGTATGCCTTGTTATTGATTCTAGGGAATATCCTGGCTTCTCATTTCTCTACAATGTTCTCTGGGTACATATGTAGGTGTATCTAATCGCCTACATCATGTACTTGGAGAACTGTAGGGAAATGCTGCCGGATTTTCCATATAATTGAAAACCTGGCTTACATGCACTAGTGGGATTAAACGTACAAGGATGGGTTAGGTTGGAGTGATAAGGACCCTTGGACATCATTTCAAATCTCATTTGCATTTCCATAACACTTTGATGGACAATGAATATTAAATACGCTTTGTGACTAATGTGATTATACAAATGCGTGAGTTGTGTAGAAGTTGTAATCATGATACTAACAGAATATAGCTGGATGTATGAAAGGAAGGTTAGGCTTTCTATTAATCCAGAGTTTGAAAGGGGTTAATGAATTCATTCAGTACGTCAAAGATCATTCCGAGAGTAGTAACCTGAATGAAGTTAGGTGTCCATGTTTTAAATGTATCTAAAGCTTGAGCACACTCAATGTAGGTAGCTTGTAAAAATGGAAAGCAAAGGGAGAAAGAGGAAGAGAAAGAGACCGGCGACCACTAGCATCTTTACTTAGAGCATGAGCATTAATTTTTCGCTCTTTTCTCCCTTTGCTTTCCATTTTTACAAGCTATCTACATTGAGTGTGCTCAAGCTTCAGCCTTTTTAAGAGCTCTATGAGGTGTGAGGTCTGAGGCCTTGGGATTTTGCTATAAAATATAGGTCTCTCACATTTTACAATGGGTATGGAAAAGTAGCTTCTATCCAAACTACTGTCTTAGGTGAAATTCAGAACCTATCCACAATATGATACACATTGATCTAACTGCTATCATGATCTGAATTATTTGAAGCTCTTGGAGAGTAGTTTCAGAAGTGGGGGGTTCATCCTTTGATATTGGATCACATCACACAGCTTCTCACATTTTGTTGTCAAATCAAGGTCATCTTCAACCTATTCATCCCAGTTTTTAAGTAGGGGGATTGTGGGGAATGATACAACAACAAAATCAAAGCTTACTTCCCAAATCGATAGGGCTGGCTGCATGAACCTATCATCCACATAAGTTCTCTTCCATCATTCCCTTCTATCCATTGCTTTCTTCATGAGATTTTTTTAACTCTCTCCTTCTCAGTCATCTTGGGCCTCTCTCGGTTTCTTTTGATGCTTCCATCATCCCCTCATCTTCCTTATAGGAGTGATACCATCTATGCTTTTTAAATTTCAAATAGTTTGTCAGGAGGGTCTAAACTCTAAAGCCTACATCAGTTGAGCTCACCAATATTTGTTTTGGAACTTATACCCCTGGGTTTCAGTAGAGGAGATTATGTTAAAAAGAAAAGGTAGTATTATTTTCTTAAAAAAAAAAAAAACTTTTCCCTTTTCTTATGCTGAAAATTGAATTAGAATGATGCCAGCTTATCGATTTCTGATTGAGCTGATGGAGAGGCTGTGTAAAAGGAGCCTGGTTACTTAAGAAAATGTGCTCAAGGTCAAGTCACATTCAAACAACTCCCTCGAAGCTCTAATTTTGCAGGGATGTTAAACGTACTCCTCTTCTACAGTGATTTGGGGTCATCTTCTTTTTACTTTTATACTTCGTGTGCTATAGAAAAGTTCTGTAGGGATAGTCTGCCCTTAAGCTGCTACTAGGAATCCTCTATGTAATTGTCAAAATTTGAGGATGCCTTGGTATAGTTGAGCTTAACCTTATTAACTACTTTCCTTCTCTTAATGTCAATTTAAGTGTGAAAAGGTGTCTTCGAACTATGCATATTGTGTTATGTAGATAGATTTCGTATTCAGATACTTCCTACGTTTTTCTTCTTCTTCTTTTTTTTTTATTTTTTTTATTTTTTTTTTAATTTTAATTGCACCATTTGGTATTTTACATTATTCAGACCATCGTTTGTGATTTATTCGTAAAGAAAAACAGTCATGTGGGATTTAGTTTTATTCGTCTCAACGTCTACTATTCAAATATCAAATGTTTATAATTTTTACTTAAATAGAATTAAAGATATTAATGGACAAAGTATTGCATTGGTAAGCGTGAATTGACAAATGGTGCAATTAAAAAAAAAACGGAGGAAGTACTAGCTTATTACTCCATGTTTCTCTACCAGAGCTTAGGAAAGACATAAGAGAAAAATGATAATGGATAAACAAATGGAGATGTTTCTTCTGTTTCCTTAACTTTTTGCAGGCCGTAGCTGATTAGTATTTATATCCTAGTTCTATGCAACCTGCTAGACATTTGCTGTAGTAATTTAAATTGTCTTCCCTTGTCAAAATGAAAATAACATGTTTTCCAGCCGCAAGTCTGTTATATCTTCACGCCTAATGGCTTTGTTTATGCATCTTTTTAACATTCATGTTGCTACCAGCTTTTTCAATGCTGAAAGGAAGAAGGGTCGTTGGCAAGGGAGAGGCAATGGCTGCTCACTATGCTTTTGGTCCTCATGAAGACGATGCAATTATAAAGCACAGGCTCCTCACTCGCACAACCACAACAAGAGGTGAACCTCCATTGAAGAAGCTACAAAAGAAATTTACTGCCTTTGTCGTTGAGGTTGAGAAGAATGCAGATAATTACAATGATTGTGAGAGACTTGCGAAGACCTTTTTGCAGGAGCTTACCACTTTTGAGATTCCATTATTGAAAAGCAAAGCAGTTGTTGATGCAAATGTGAGGGAAAAGGAGCATTTTAATGAGTTGAATGATGAGATCAATAGCCAGATTCTTCAGGTTCATGCAGAAATAGAAAACCTAAAGAAAGAACTTGAAGCCAGCAAGATTGAGAGAAAGCACAAGGAGGAGTGTGAGACGATACGAAAACTAATTGCCACACAGCCCCCTAGGTCAGAAACAGAGAAGATGATAGCTGAACTTGAGAAAGAGATAGCTGCCTTGGAAGCAGAAGACATGGCTAGTACAAGGATGCTGGAACTTCGCAAGAAACAGTTTGCTCTGTTATTACAAGTGGTATGTTATAAATCTGCTGTATTCCCTTTTTTTTTCTTTTTTTTTCCCCTTCGAGGGACTGCTGTATTACGTGTTTCCCTTCTAATTGTGAGTCGTGTCATGTATGTTGATAATGGAAGTTAGTTCATCATAATTATGTGGAGTTCTATCTGGAAAAAGTCTATTTGCTTAACAATTTAGGTAACTAACACCAGACAAAATTTTCAATATGCCCTTACTCCTTAGTGAACCAAACTAGAGTTGGCCTTTGGTAAAGGACTTTTTGCCCTTTGTGTATGTTAAAGGGGATAATAGACTCTGCACCCTGTTAGTCAGTTGCCTAACTGTTGGGCAATTTGCCAGACTCTTTAACCTGTAAGCGCAATGCTGCAATGCAATTGATTGAAGAAGACTAGAAGGGACATAACATCTTATTGACTATTATATTTTATTTAGGTGGATGAGTTGCAGGTGACAATAGAAGATGAACAGAGGAGTCTAGTTGAAGAGATGAAAAATCTTTCTGAAGAGCAGAAGGTTGGTCCACAAGATCCGAGCGGGAATGCAGAAGCCATGAGCATTGATTAGCAATTTACTGTGTGTGCTAATCTGGGGCTTTACAAGTAATTATGTAATGTTGTGATCGATATACCATCTTTATGATCATGCTGAGTGGGCAAACCATTGGTGCTTTTGCAGGATTAGGAATCATTTTGTACAATTTGAAAAGAGTGAATGCAATCTGCATTCTTTGTTGGATAACTAGGATCATTTAGGTTGTTCGACTCTAAAAGCACGCAAGCCATATTGATCTGGAAAGGACTTCATTCGATCATTCGTAGCCTGAATGGCCATACCTCAGTGTGGTTCTTGCAGCTCCTGAGGTTACACAAAAGCCAGTGATGAAAGTACTCCACATGGATTCTTTACTGGACCATATTAAAATCAACTTACGACTTTTAGCCTCAAGATGTCATATGTGGCCAATATGGGAAGGAAATTATTCTTGTATTTTCCCACAGTTTATAATATATATGTACGAAGTACGATGTAAGTTTGTTGCTTACAAAAGTAAAATCTTTATTTTGAGAACAAGCTATTCAATAGATCAATATCACTAAAAACTTGAAAGAAAGAGATGAAATGTTGAATAACTAGTTTTTGTTTTGTTTTAAAAATTTTAGGAATTTATTTTCGGTGTGTCGTTTACTTTATGTTAGTCAACCAAATAACAAAAGAAGATTTGAGTGGTTCTATCCTTATACCATTTCACTGTGTTCCTTTGGTTCCAACTTACATGCCATGAAAATATTGAAAACAAATATTAAATTTTTTTATTAAACGAGTATATATGTAAAGCCAAAAAGAGATATACTCATCAACTAAAAATAATTTCATTTATAAAATAGGGGTATTTCTGATTTTTGTATTTTCAGAAATATTCTCTACGCAACGGCTTTTTTCTGTATCAGGCAACTCAAGTTCTGAACATAAAAATTACTGGTAGTTTTATTTTTAAAAAGATTTATCACCTAAAAAGTTGAGTCAAATTTAAAATTAGAAATAGTTAGGGTGGTGAACTCCTTTACGGAGCTTCCAAAAATTGACGGGTAATACCTACCGAAAGTAGGGCAGGGAACTCACTCGTCTTAATGATTGTGTGTTCGTTAGGTGGTGTCGGCACGACCCGCCATCACTAGGCGTTCATCAACGATTCTCAAAGTTGTTTCCTAAAGCTTGCAATTTATGTTCAAGCATTGATTAGGCTAAGTAAGAAGGTAGAAGTGATGAATAAATTCTGCAATGAACTGTTAAACAGGATGTTGCTCAATCTTGAGATTTGAGAGTGGCTATATCAGTAAGCTAATTCTATCCCGGGCCAAAGGAAGGGTTTGATTCTCATTAAAGTGAGCTTCAGCCTTTGAAATTTACCCCTTAGGTTGTGCTCTCTCCTTAGCCGATGAAAAACGTTTCATGTTTTGATCTTTTTGTACTTTTGTGGTCACGTTTCTACACGAGTCAGCTCCTATGGTTTCCACGGTTATAGTTCGTTTGTGGTCCTGTAGTTGTGTGAAGATATCATCTGCACAGTACATTTGATATCATGTGGAAAATTTGAACTTCTCAAGGGGTCGCCATTACATTTGATATCGCATTGATTTTGTAATTCACAAGTGAAATTTCGCATTCATTCTCAATCATTCAAATCTATGTACTTTCCACCTGCTTTCCCCCAGAAAATGCCCTTTGAAGGTCGAAGGCAATTAATCGAATATCAACCGAAGCCACAGAAAGAAAGATGCACAAAGAAAGATAAGATGCACATAAGAGAATTTTGACATTCACAAGAATCACACATTTTACTGATCAACCACAGCACAATTGACACATACATTACAAAGCTGTGTGATTTTTTCCAAACTATTGCCTTTTTTTGCCCACAGTTATCTCTTTCCATTCAATGAATACAGCAGGTTAGGCTTTTGAGTTATTGGGGTGAAGGGTGGAAAAAGAGGCAAACTGCTGAAATATCATCCATTGCTGTCCCTCGTCGTTTTCTCTTCCATTCCCGGACTGCATGATCTACCAATTTCTTAGCGGCCTTGCCTCGATTAGGGCTTGAAGATATAATTTGTACTGCCTCTTGATTAGAAACCACATCCCATACCTGGTGCATAAAAAGTGACATATTCATTGTCAATGTTTTGCACTATATCAATTCATAGAGACAGAAAATTACATATATGAAGGTATATAAGTAGAATTCCTTTGCAATATAAAGCCTAATTTGTCCTCCGCAACTATATAATACGAACCAGAAGAGGGGCATACAGGATTATCCATACAGAAATCAACGAAATATCAACCATAACAATTTAATCAGCTCCGTCATTACTTGGCTAACTTTGTTACAGCTCATTATACTACGTGTTTGAAATGTATTGTAGAGTAAGTTTGTATAAAGTGTAACCTCAAACAATAAAGAAAAACCTAGATCTAGCTAACAGATTTTTCTCCTAAGCATAGAACATTTATAACAAGTTTAACAAAGCCACGACAAGTCAACAATAAGACCTACAAAATTCAGGTACAGAATTCTTTCCCCCCTTTTGATATCAATGAAGATGACTCATTCAGATTCTAAATGCTTATAAGAAAACTCCAAAAAAAAAAAAAAGGCTGTACAATTCCTAAAGTTTGAGAGGGCAATTGGCTGACTAAAGCGATCCTATCTATCTCTTAAGAAAATCGTAAAGCTAGAGTTACAAACTTGCATATCAGACATAAACCATGAGTCATTGTATTCAAGAGTTTGTTATTTCACTGCCCTTTCAAAGTTTAAATAATCCGGAGCACATGATTCCAATTTAACATGAAGTATATCATCTAATTTGGACGAGTGTAGCTTACGTGTTAAGTAATGCACCAATCAAAACATTAGAGAATTTAAGACTTCACAATGGAAGCATATAAATAATACTGTATTAGAAGCATATTATTCTCAAATGTGAAAGTGGTGTATTAAATAAATATAGAAAGTGCATGCACATACCCCATCAGTAGCCAGCACAATGAACTGGTCTTTGCTGGTAATATTCCTTTGTGTTACTTCAGGCACAGATATAAGGCCAAAATCCTTGATGCAATAGTCCCCAAAAGCTCTAGACATTGCTAGCCCGGGCACCTCCTCGTCAGGTAGCCACACCCTATGTACTCCAGGCTCATCGTGTAAGCAGAGTACTCGTCCATTACATTGCATTATTCGCTCAGCTTCCTCTGTTAGCATATATCAGAGCATAAGAATCCAAAAATTATGATAGCATAAACAGGATGTGATGAAGATTTGACATGTAGTTAAAATTAAATACTCCAAAGTTGCACTATGGCAGGAGGTCAGAGATTAGGGTGAACTCACGAGGCAAATTGGGCTTGAAATCAATAGTTAGCTGTACAGCTTCCAAGTCACCGTCATCTGTAGTAGTACCCAATACAGCACGAGAGTCTCCAACATTAGCGATGATAATTTTGTCACCCTGGCAAAGAGAAACAATGGGAAGAACTAAAATCAGCATCCGTGATTAAAACAATTTCCGATCATAAAACCTTTTCAGTCTTCACACATTGACTACATTGTTATACTAGTTGAAGAATTTAAATGAGTCTTTGAAGCATAAGTTACATAATTTTCTAGCCTTTAACAGAATATCTGATAAGCAAGGTGCATTTATTTGACAAATATCAATTTGACTAGGAAAGCAGCATCCTGCTACATTTTTTAGATCCTAGCCTTAACAGATACAATATGTTCACAGACTAGATAGTCCAAAAAATTAAGTGGAAGCCACTAACTTAAACAACTTGCTATTAAACTGATCACCGGGATTAACTTTCCTATTATATTCACGACAAAGGAGAATGTACGGGAGGTACCTAATCCAACACTAATTCTGTTTGTCAGTTCATGGCAATTCTATAAGTCATCACCATTATAAAAGAAACCTATGACAAAGTGAACAAGCAATTTGTCCTCTAATGGTCACATATATGTATAAATTTAATCATACATATTTAATAAAAGTAATTAGTGGGAAAAGTACATAATCTGCCTCAGATTCCGCATGCTACAAAAAAGGCTGGTGAAGTCTAATCCCCCAAAGTCCACAAAAATGATGGGCATCATTAGCCAATCTACTAACTAAGTATTCCAAATCCAATGACGCCCTCTTTAGCACATGGTGTTTAAATATGATGGCTTGTCATGTATGTTGAAGTGGATTATTCTTAAAGTTATATGTATGTAAACTTGTTATAACAGACAAGATTCTCATTAGATATACTAAAAGCGAAATCCACAATAGGTGAGAATTTGAGGCTGAGAAGAATTTGTTATGGGCCACAAATTGATGGTTTATCAAAAACTATAATATCCATTCATCATTCTCAGGAGTGATTAACTTTAACTCTCTAAGTAGGACCCTCCACTAAAATGATTTCCATAACTTTTTCAAATGCAGGGACATGGCCTGGAAGAGAGAAAATGATAGAACTGTGCACATGATATCTTCACACAACTACAGGACCACAAACGAACTATAACCGTGGAAACCATAGGAGCTGGCTCATGTAGAAACGTGACTACAAACATGCAAAAAGATCAAAACATGAAACGTTTTTCATCGGCTAAGGAGAGAGCACAACCTAAGGGGTAAATTTCGAAGGCTGAAGCTCACATTAATGAGAATCAAACCCTTCCTTTGGCCCGGGATAGAATTGGCTTACTGATATAGCCACTCTCAAATCTCAAGATTGAGCAATATCCTGTTTAACAGTTCATTGCAGAATTTATTCATCACTTCTACCTTCTTACTCAGCCTAATCAATGCTTGAACATAATTTGCAAGCTTTAGGAAAAAACTTCGAGAATTGATCAGAGTCAGAAGTATGTAGTCACAAATCCCTTTTTATCATGTAAGCATCTAAGCCAAAAGAATATAATCAAACAAATGCAAGCTATCTTCCTTTTTACCATGTAAGCATCTAAAAATTAGATAAAATGAAATAATGAATGCAAGCTATCTTTTATTTACGCCATGTAATCCCTACTTGATTAGTTGATTACACACAAACTAATCGTACAGTCTCAGCCATTAGAGGGTAGAAAGAAATAAAGTACCTGTTTCACAATTGAAAGGGCGGTTGTTCCACTAAAATATGCATCAATTCTTCTGTGTTGCTCAAGTTCTTGATCAATAGTAGCACATGCCCTCAAATAGGATTGCTTCCAAATATTGAACCAATTCATCTTCTTCTCTACCTCTATGTCAAAATCCGGATCAAGCACCATTTGAGCAAGAGCCTCTTGCCAATTGCATAACAATGACGGTGGCATCGATTCCCTCACTGTCTTCGCAACAAAATGACCCCAAGGACCATGCCCATCAAAAATGCCACAAAAAATCATATCGGGTTGACATCCAAATTCCTGTCATGGACACAAATTCATTTCTTTAGTCTATAATATAATATTATAACTAATCATTGACAACATTCACCAATTCATTTCTTCCCAACAGAGAGAATAAAACCATTCAACATCAAACAACCTAATCTTATAAACAAATAAACATATACCCTCCAATCATAAGGATTCCAACACTAATCATTTAAGTGCACATAATTCATATAATTGCTTCAATGTACAATAACATATAATTTAATTAAAATGTATGATATGTTCAAGTTATGTATACCTCCCAAACAATGCAACAATCTTGATTAACACCTTTTTGACCTTTCTTGGTGAATACTGAGGCGAAATGCTTTGAACCCTCGACATTAACAATGCCTGATGACCTTAATATCATATCGTTCCTCTTAGCATCCTTTGCCATGGACTCTGCAGTTTCCCTACCTACAACTCCATTTCCTGAATTCTTCACTTTCTTAATTGACAATGATCTTGCTAACCCATTAAACATTGATGACCAAGTACCCATTTCTTTTATATTCCTGCAATAATATTAAGTAACAACAACACCCACCAATTAATTTCAGTGATTCTTGCTATTTATACTGACCCATCAAGTAAAGCATAGTATATATTGACATAATTCAAAGTTGGAAGAAATGTGATTCTGAACAAAAAAGATAAGAATCACAAACAATTAGTAAGGTTCTTTTGGTTTTTGGGGTTTAGAATGAAGATAAATCTAGAAGAGCGGAAAGTATTTTAGCCAAGAAAAGTTAAAGAATATTGAATCTTACATGGAATTCCAATATTTGTCAGAAAATTCACTAGAACCACATAACAATTTTTTAAAAATATTCCGAATCATTACATTTCTATATTAGCGATTTCATGAGATGAAAACTATATCTTAAACTTAAATTAAAAGCTTATAATAATTAAATGTTAGTACTTTGAACAAAGGGGAAGCATAAAAGTTATGATCAAACAAAGCTCCATCTTTCTATTAAGAGTAATAAATAAACAAATACCCAGATTGCAGAAGGGACCCAGTTAATCCATCTTAAAAACATACCCTTAAATTCTCAATCCCATCATTATTATAGCCCAGAAAATTAATGTAAAAAAGACACCAACTTTCTCCATGAAAATTGGAAATTCAAAAAACCCATTTCAGAAAAATAAGAAAAAATCAAAACCCATAATTCTTAACTATACCAAGAAGAGAAAATTTCCATAAAAAGTAATAAATAAGAGCATGTGATAAAAATAGTAAGTTTTGTTGACAGTAAATTAGACACCTTTCTATTAATTACCCTCAATTCTGTTTGTTCAAAGTTCCAATTTGTGGGAGAAGAGAGAGAAAACAGAGATCAAAGAGCAGGAAGTTGATGCAGGTGATGAAGAAGTGAGCAAATTTGGTGAAATTTGAAGAGAAAAAAGTGGGAAGAAGGGATATTTCCAGAAAATGAAGGAAGAAATGGATCACAGGAGTCCATATCTTGTTTCCCCTCTTATTATGTTATTGAGGAAAAGAGAGAGAAAGAGAGAGACCAAAACTACAAAACGGACGAGATGTATAAGCACATCATGATATCAATACAAGTATGTATGCAAGTGGGTTACATACCAATAAGTTTTTTGATCAATCAGTAAAATTACTTTTACTTTATTTATTGAGTAAATTCTCGACTCTCGAATTTAAGTAATTAGTTAGAATCTAATAGATTTTATTGTTTATATTCTTAAAAAAAAAAAAAGAGTAACAGTGTACAACTATGTATAAGTTCTTGTTTTCTTGCGATTAAAAAGTTGTGCTATCATTATTCCTATCTAAGTGTGCACCAAAAAAAAAAAAAATTAATAATAATAATTTCTACCTAAGTCAGTCAAAAAGGCATACTTAATTTGAACGTTAATATGAATTTTAATTACAATTATTGAGTGGTTCTCATTAACAGTGATTAAAGCGATTTAACGGAATGAAGGTTTGGTAAGTAGGTTACTAATAATAGTTAATGTTGTTACAGAGTTAAATCAATGTGAGGTAAGTAGGTGACGGTAGCATAGTTAAAAAACAAAAAAACAGAGTTTGTGGAATTTGTCATTATGTAGCAACAAGACTTTGAAATAGTCACAGCTCACCACACCAAATACGAAATATATTTTGACTTAATTCTAACAATATTTACTTCTATGTTTACTTTTATAAATCTTCAAAAAAAACACGTTTACTTTTAAAAGAAAGTATTGTATTTAGGTATGGCTTTCTTCACATTATGCAAATAATATTTCAATAAATAAAATTTAAATTATGTAAAATAAGTTCACTTTATTAAAAAATAAGTTAAATTTAGCAAAAATAAATTCAATTCTTTATGTTCAACAATAGTAATTTAGTCTTAGTTCTGTAAATAAGGAGGTAAAGCGAACATAACCTAAATCATTTAATTATATTATATCATTTTATTCGAATTTTAAGGATTTCAAATTTGCCCTTATTACGAATGTACTTTTTCTGGCTTGAGGGTTTACAAGTAAGAAGAGTTATAAAGAGAAATTAATATGAGATATATGTTTGAACTATCCTACATCAGCAAATAAAATAAGGATGATTAGCATAAATAAATTAATCTTATTAATGGGCTATTTGACCTATATATTAAGTAAATGTGGTTATATAAACTTATCTCTAACCATTGTGCTTTTAGCTATATGAGATGTTATGGTAATAGTTTTTTTTTTTTTTCTCTCACTTTGGTTAGCCTATTATTAAAAAAATAAATAAATAAACCAAGAAGTGATGGTTCATATAAAATTTATTATTTGTATCACAAAATACAAGCATACCCTATTACCGTTGAAGACTGCGTTGTCTATCATCAAAAAAGAAAAAGAATTGCGTTGCCCATTAATTAGTGGCTAACTTACTATTGGCTAATACCACTTAATGACTAATTACCCTTAAAAAAAATTTAAAACTAAAAGCCTACATCATGATTAAGGGGCATAGGGTCAACTATGTTAAAATTAAAACTAAGTTTAAGATGTGATAATGCAATGTTGTTATCATCATTAATATTTAATAAATTATCAATATGTATATAACAACAAATTTCGTACATCACTATCGAAAATTCATAAGAATATAAGTATCAAGAGGGTAATTTGTAAATTATATATCAACATCACAAGTGTTTCGGGTGAAAACAATGGGACCTTGCCGAAGGTCCGCTGAAACGGAGAAGACTGGATTCGGTCCAAGTTATGTTGGGCCGAAGGTTTCCTGCACAGTAAACACACGTAAACTAGCCTCGGGGGTGTTGCCGAGGAAGGCCCCTCCGATGCTAAAGTCAGTACAATGTGTAGAAAGAGAACACTATGCAAGAGAATTTGTTGCTTGAGGCTTTATTTGAGTATATGAGAATATAGGAATCTATGAATATATGCCTGAATGTATGAATATTGATGGCTTTTATACCTCTTCATACATGGAGAGGTTGGGCCTTAGCCCAATTGGCTTGCTTTGAGGGCTGACCTTTGACTTTAGCACAATTGGAGAGTTGAACCTTGACCTTGGGCTTTTAATTGGATCATTTAATGCCTAGGCCCAATTGGACTGAATTGGACCCAAACAACTTGCCCCCCAGACCCGATTTGGAAGGATGACGGGTCGGGTTTGATTTAATTCAGAAAAGGAGGGAAGTAAATGATTTAATTAATCCAAAAATTTGAATTTAAACCGTAATTAATGAGATAACAACGGTTAAGGCGGATGATGGTGGAAGTTGGACGGATAATGGGCAGTTTAATCGCAAGGTCGTGTGTTTAACGGTTACTTAGTGGGGTATTTAAGAGAAATTGAAACGCGGACTCCCCGTATTCCCATTCCTGGAGATATAAACAGAGGCGCGTCATCTCTCCTCACTTATTCACCAACACAAACCCAGAATTCTCGAGAGAAACCAAGAACCCGCATCAAAACTTCGCAAATTCCCCGAGCATTAAGCTTAGAAACTGAGACTTGCCACTACGAACTCGTAAATCGGCAACTTTCGCTTCAGATTAAGGTAAATTCCTTTGATTTCAGTTTATTTTTCTTCGAATTCGAACTCCTTCCTTTTTTTTTCGACTTTTTTCTTCGAAATAATCAATGGCAAGAGGAGTTAGAGGTAGAGCCCGTGCTCCAAGAAGAGCAAGGCCAATTCCCGATCCTAGGAACAGGATTGGGACCTGGAATGGACAAAGGCCAGAGTCTGACCCTGCTGAAGGGATTAGGGCGACTCCAATTTCCTCGGCTCCTCCTCAGAGAACGGAGGGGCCGAGCGCTTCTGGACGGGACGATGAAGTTCCCGCTGTCCTTTGGGATATCCTCCCCGGGTTTTCAGAGTGGGAGAATGCCGAAGTAGCTTCGGCCATGATAAAGAACCGCCCCTACTCATGGTGGGTGGAGAATGCCGAACAATATCGGTTTGCCGAGCAAATTGAGTTGCATTACGACATTTTTGAAGCTGATGGGTATTGGTGCCGAATGCCCGCGGCATCCGATAGAATCCATCGTCCACCCCCGGGGTATGTGGGGGTGTACACAAGACAGCTTCAGTACGGGCTGAGGTTCCCTTTGGACGTATTTGTCCGAGACTTGCTGATCCATTACAATATCTCCCTATGTCAGTTAACTCCCACCAACATCCGAAGGGTGATGACATACTTATGGGTCTGCAAGTTCTTCAAGTATGTGCCGAACCTGCACTGCTTCAAAAAGCTTCATCGGCTAGTGCCAAATATTCAAAGTGGGCACGGAAGCCATGGTTCTGGGTGGTACCGGATTGAGTCCCGGCCCCAGTACCTAACCATGTGGCCGAACGACTCTTCAGACAAGGACTGGAGAGGTCAATGGATTTGGGTTAGGGCACCCACAGATCCGGGCCACCCTTGCGTCTTCAGCGCTCCCCGGTACCTTGCTGAGCCTGATCCCGACATGGGAAGTCTAGGTCCCCCCGCAGATAACGGGTCGGATCCGAACCTTGATCAACAACATATCTTCGGCAAGCTGCCGAACCAGGGGGGGCAGCGGCCGAATGCAGCATATCCCGGAGACTTGGCTCCCCGATACGCATTATGTTTTCCAAGAGAACATGCTAGCAGCTGTTGGCCTCAGCCGAAAGTTTAAGGATGGTAAGCTTCTTCGGCTGAGGCCGAGGCTTTTTAATTATCTCTTTTTCTTCTCTCACTTCACTTTTTTATGCTGTGCCAACCTATCTGAACTGACCTTTCCCCTTTTCTTTTTCAGAGCGGGACGAGACCAACGTTGGCATTAACTACGCTCGTCTTGGTGTCAACTGAGAATGAGTTGTAACTGATCAGGCCCCGTCTATCACTGAACCGAGGCATAGGGAAGTTCATCTAGACTCTTCCCACTTCCAAATTGAGGCTGTTGCTCTGTATCAGAGGCAGAAGCCTTGGTGGAAGAAGAGAGACCCCTGGTTTCAGCTGCTGGACGAAGAAGCTGAAGCTGCCCGTACAGCCGAAGAGGTTGCACGGGTTCTCGAAGCTTGCGAAGGAGGAGAAGGGTCCTCCAGAGCTGCTGAAGAAGAAGCTGCAGCTAGGGCAGCTGAAGAAGACGAGGCTTTGCTGAAGACCTCGGTGAGCTTTCAGACTTAATTTTATCTTTCTTCTTTTTTCTTTTTTCTTTTTTTTTTTACTCACATTCTTCCTCCCCCCTGTCTGTTACAGTCTGAAGAGAGTAACAGACACAGAGAAGGGAAAGCCCCTGTTCGTCCCGAAGACCAAATACAAGAAGAGTCTTCAGACTCAGACATGGACGAGCAGCCTCTTCAGAAAAGGCGCCGAAAAATGGCCATCATCGGCCCTCATGACTTTCAGCGGAGGCCGATGACCATCGGCGTTGAAATAAGGGAACCCGAGGAAGGCAATGGATCGCCGAGGGTTCCCCGGCCACCACCCCAATCACCTCAAAAGACCCCTCCGCCACCTCCTGAGATGGAGGTGGATCAGAGAACTCCCGAATCTAAGGGAGGGGTCCAAGAAGAAATTCAGGAGAGTGCTGCTGAGCACAAAAATAAGGATGCCGTGATGCCCAGTGCTGAGGGTTTCACGGCAGACATTGCAAGAGAGGTTGAGGCTTTCGTCCTCACCCCTGAAGAAGAAGAGGTCATAGTAATTGACTCTTCTGAGAAGGATGATGCTGAGCCATCCAAAGCTAAAGAAGCTCCATCGTCATCCTTTCCTTCTTTCCAGACTCTGCAATCTGGAGAAATGGGTTTCTCGGCCCCCCGAATTCCAGTCCAAGATCACATCTGGGACCTCATATGGGGTCAGAACCGTGAAGGTGCTGCAGCCTACTTCGGCGATTTTGCTGGCATGTCGAAGTAGATAGGGCAAGAATTGGTCGCTGAAGGCCACTGCTGGGATGGGCAAATCCAGCAGATCAGTTCCTGACCCAGCCAGGTCTAACCAACTGCTGATGATGCAGGTGATTTTCCTTGCCTTTATTTCCTCTAAAATTCAGCTATATTTTTATTTACTTTTATTTTTTAACTTGTGCTCCTGTTTTCAGTTCGTGCACAATCAAACTCTCACTGTAGAGCTGATAGATACCCTACAAGATAGGGTAGACGCTGCCGAGCACGAAAAGAAGGTAGCTGAAGAGGAATTAAAGCTTGCTAAGCTGAAGCAAGCAGCAGCTGAAGAGAAGCAGCAGAAGGGTGAGGAGTACGAGAAAAAAGCTGTTGAAGCCCTCAAAACCTTCTGCGACGCTATGGAGAAGGAAGTTTTTCCCCCACTGATGGAAGGGGAAAAATTCCTCCAGGAGCACATGGGAGTGGACGTCTCCAAATTCAAGGCTGCCGTTGAGAGCCGTATTCAGGAAGGAGCTGCTGCACAAGCTGAAGTGCAGCAATGGCTAGAAGCTCTTGAAGCCAGCAGAATGGCTGCTGAAGAGCTGCTCCAAGCCAGGGATGTCCAACTCTCAGAGGCTGCTGCTGCTGCTGAAGTTCAGAGAGCTAAACTCCATGAGGCTGAGGATCAACTGATGGCCAAAAAAGTAGAAGTGGCCCAGGCTCAAACAAAGGCTTCCCAAGTTCAGCAGGAGCTGAATGAGCTGAAAGGTTCCTCCTCCAAGCTCGCCGATGAGCTGAAGAAATCCAAGGAAGACTTGGAGGAGATCCAGAAGAAGCTGGCTGATGCTGAGGCTCTACTCAAAGTCCGTGTCTATACCCAGGAAGAATATGAAATGGGTTTCAGAAACGGGTTCAGAGTATGCCGAAGAGTCTGCCTTCATGCTGAGCCGAAGCTGGACTGGTCCAAATGTGCTGAATGGGTCCAGAATCCCGAAGACCCTCATATGAAGTATGCAACTCCAGTCGAAGCTGAAATTCTTAAGGCTGAGGAAGCCGAAGAGGAAGCTGAGAGAATGGAGTTGGAGGCTGAACAGAGGGAAAGGGAGGCTCGGCAGAGTGCAAAGCCTGCTTCTTCTGCTGCTGGGGCTGAGGCCACCATGGGGCTCAACAATGCTGATCAGTCTGATCCTCGGGCTGAAGCATAGGAACTCGGGCAGTCGTCTTCAGAATCTTGCGGTTCATCATGCGCTTAACTTTAGACTTGCCGCTTTCTTAATTTTTTGCCTTGTTTTTTGCTTCAGCTTGCCTTGTCGTACAACAGTTTATTTTTTTGCTTATGTACGTATTTCGGCAGCTGTTATTTTCCGCTTGTGGCCGGCTGCCGATATAGTTTAATTGAACTTGTAGCTCAATTTCTGAGCATAAATTATTAATTTGATGCTCTTTTCTTCAGCTTCTTTGTTTTTGAATGCTTTACTGTTTCTTTCATTCTGCCGAACATAAACTTGCACTGATGGCTTCAGCTGAATAAACAATTTCTTCACTTCTTTAAAATGGGTATCCGAAACACAGGGCCAACTGAAGGCAGTGCTTCTGGAATACAAGTCTTACTGAAGATTGACTTCAGCTGAAACACAAGGCCAACTTAAGGCAATGTTTCGGATAATGGCTCTCTGGGATACAAGGCTCAGTTAAGGCAATATCCCAGAATTGTCCATGGACTCATGACTTTGGAGAACAAATCTTACTGATGTTGGACTTCAGCTGAAAGACCTGTGTTCTTTAAAAGACGCATATCCGAAACACAGGGCCAACTGAAGGCGATGCTTCGGATAATGGCTTTCTGGGATACAAGGCTCAGTTAAGGCAATATCCCAGAATTGTCCATGGACTCATGTCTTTGGAGAACAAGTCTTACTGAAGTTGGAATTCAGCTGAAAGACCAATGTTCTTTAAAAAGACGAGTTTTGTCAGCAATCTGAAACCCAGTTACCTGAAGGCGAAGGTTTCAGACGAGGCTGATTAAACAATTTTCAATTGTTGCTGTTATCCTTGATTTTCTGTCTATCTTTGAAAAATGGATACCCGAAACACAGGGCCAACTTAAGGAAATGTTTCGGATAATGGCTCTCTGGGATACAAGGCTCAGTTAAGGCAATATCCCAGAATTGTCCATGGACTCATGTCTTTGGAGAACAAGTCTTACTGAAGTTTGACTTCAGCTGAAAGACCAGTGTTCTTTAAAAAGACGAGTTTTGTCAGCAATCTGAAACCCAGTTACCCGAAGGCGAAGGTTTCAGACGAGGCTGAATAAAAAACCCTTAAAGAGTAGATAGAACGAAGAAAACTTTGAAAGGATAAAAAGTTGCAAACATTTATATAAATGGCGGCTCCAAGGCCTTTCATTGATTCAAAATGTACTTACAAAGATTGTTCTGCCCCGAAGGGTTTACACATGGTATTTTTTCAGTACATCAGCGTTCCAGTGATTTTTCAACTCAGTTCCATCCAACTGCCGAAGTCGGTATGTCCCTGGCTGAAGCTCATCATAGATTTCATAAGGTCCTTCCCATGCAGCTGAGAGTTTCCCATGGATTCGGCCTTTCTGAACTGCAGCAGCATTCCGAAGGACAAGGTCTCCAATTTTGAGAGGCCTTGCATGGACCCTTCGGTTATAAAATTTGCTGATTCTGTGCTTATAAGCGGCCATCCTGTCTCGGGCTGAGTCTCTTACTTCGTCGAGGAAATCGAGAGATTCCCTCATCAGTCGGTCATTCTCAGCCGAGAAGTGGTGCACTCGAAGGCTCTCAGAGCCAATTTCCACTGGAAGGACGGCTTCGGCACCATACACCAGTTCAAAAGGTGAATGGCCCGTTGCCTCTTTTTCAGTTGTCCGAAGGGACCAAAGGGTTCCAGGGAGCTCCTCCAGCCACTTGGACTTTTGATCTTCCACCCTCTTCTTGAGGGAATTTAAGATCTGTTTATTTGCAGCTTCGGCTTGTCCGTTACTTTGCGGGTGGCATATCGCTGAATATGCCAGTTTGATGCCGAACTGATCTGTATACCGCTTCAGCGGTAAGTTATCAAATTGCCTCCCATGATCGAAGACAAATACTCTCGGGATGCCAAAGCGAGTGATGATATTCTGCCAGATAAATTTTCTGACAGTTTGCTATGTAATGTTCGAGGCTGCTTCGGCCTCGATCCATTTACTGAAGTAGTCAACTCCAACTATCAGCCATTTTTTCTGGTACACAGCCTCTGGAAATGGTCCCAGTATATCCAGTCCCCATTGGGCAAACGGGAGTGGATTAAGGATCGGCTGAAGATCCCTTGCTGGCTGATGGATAACTGGAGCGTATTTTTGACATTTTTCGCATTTCCGAACCAGCCCCTTAGCATCTGCGATCATGGTGGGCCAGTAATATCCAGCCCTCAATGCCTTGTGGGCTAAGGTTCTTCCCCCAATGTGGTTCCCACAGATGCCGAGGTGAATCTCCCGTAGGATATAATCTGCATCTGTTGGTCCCACGCATTTCAGCAATGGGGCTGAGAATGACTTTTTCAGAAGTTCCCCCCCTGAAGACAATGAACCTAGAGCTGGTTCTCTTCATCTTGGAGGCCAAAGCTTTATCTTCGGGAGTTTCTCCCCGAAGCTTGAAAGCTAGGATGGGGTCCATCCAACTAGGCTCTGGGTCAACGCAGCACACTTCAGGTGCTTCGTCGACACTTCTCTCTCGACGCACTTCTACATATACAGATCTGTTCAGCTCGGTAAGAGATGAACTGGCAAGTTTGGAGAGTGCATCAGCTTGAGTATTCTGACCCCTTGGGATCAACAAAACCTCAAAAGTTTTCAGCTCTGCAATGACTGATTTGATCTTGGCAAGATAAGTTATCATGGAGGGCTCTTTGGCCTCGTAGCTGCCACTGATCTGATATGCAACTAGCTGAGAGTCTGTTTTTAGGCAGACATGATCGGCTTCCAGGGAGATGCACAATTCTAGGCCGACGATTGCTGCCTCATACTCGGCTTCATTGTTCGAGGCCTTAAAAGAAAACTTTAGTGCATACTCAAAGGATTTGCCTTCGGGAGAAGTTATCACTACTCCTGCCCCCGAACCGTTTTCGGTGGAAGATCCATCCGTAAACACGGTCCAGACTTTCTTTTCACTGTCTAGCGCTTCTTGGTATGAGCATTCGGCCAAGAAATCCGCTAGAGCTTGAGCCTTAATGGCAGCCCTCGGACGGTAGCTGATGCTGAATTCGGTGAGCTCAGAAGCCCACTTGGCTAGCCTACCAGATTTTTCAACCTTGCCGAGAACTTTTTCCAACGGCTGATCAGTTAAGACCACTATCTGATGGCAATCAAAATAGGGCCTCAGCTTCCGAGCAGCTACTACTACCGCGAAAGCGACTTTCTCGAGTAGAGGATAGCGAGTCTCGGCATCCGTCAGTGTATGACTGACGAAGTAGATCGGTTGCTGACTTTTACTTTCTTCCTTCAGCAATACTGCGCTGATGGTGGCTGGGCTAACGACCACATATAGGTACAAAGTTTCTCCTTCAGCTGGGCTAGCCAGCGTTGGGAGTTGAGCCAGATGCTCCCGAAGCTGTTTAAAGGCGTCTTTTTGCTCTTCCTCCCAAACGAGCTCTTTTGTTTTCGGGAGTTTCAGGGCTTTGAAGAAAGGTAACCCCTTATCCGAAGCTCTGGAAATGAACCTCGAGAGGGCTGCCATTCTTCCAGTGAGCCGCTGAACATCCCGCTTCGTTTTCGGCTCAGGAAGGTCGAGCGCCGCTTTGACTTTAGAGGGGGCATCAATCCCCCTTTTGCTGACTATGAACCCAAGGAATTTCCCTGACTTCACGCCGAAGACACACTTCTTCGGATTCAGCTTCATTTGATGCTTTCTCAAGGTGGCGAAAGTTTCAGCCAGGTCCTTTACATGGTCCTCAGTTTTTTTGCTTTTGACGATCGAATCGTCAACATAGACTTCCATGTTTCGGCCCTTTTGATCGGCAAAAACTTGATCCACCAGCCTTTGATAGGTTGCCCCCGCATTTTTCAATCCGAAGGGCATCATTTTGTAATTGTACACCCCAGCGTTCGTGACGAATGCTGTCTTTGCTCGATCGTCGGGGTGCATAAAGATCTGATGATACCCCGAGAATGCGTCCATGAAACTAAGCAAGGCATGGCCACTTGTCGAATCGACTAGCTGATCGATCCTCGGAAAGGGATAGAAATCCTTTGGACAAGCCTTATTTAGGTCCGTGAAGTCAACGCACATCCTCCAGGTACCATTGGCCTTCTGAACCATCACCACATTTGCCAGCCATTCTGGATATTGGCAAGGTTTGATGAATCCTGCCTCCAGCAATTTTTTGACCTCGGCTGCGATGTCTCGGTTCTTATTGGCGGAGTAATTCCGCTTCTTTTGCTTAACTGGTCGATACGTTGGGTCAACATTAAGCTTATGGGAGATGAGGTCTGAACTTATCCCGGGCATATCAGCTGCCGAGAAAGCAAACACATCTCTGTTGTCCCGAAGGAGCTGAATAAGTTCACAACGGGTGTTCGGATCAAGGTCCATCCCGATTGTTACACATTTCTCAACGTCTCCTTCGGTCAACTCAACTATTTCAGTCTGTTGGTCCATGTCCATTGCTGATGGACTGGACTCTTCATAATCTGGCCTGCTGCCAATGTCGGCAAGTGTCCCAGTCTTTTTGTTCTTCGGCTGGCTCTCTGAGTCTTGCGGCTCAGCTGAAGAGCTAGCCTTTTCCCTTTCGGGCCCTTTACCTCTAGGTACAGATCCTTGGGCCGAAGCACTTAGGCCTTTCGGCTTTTTGTGCTCGGCTCTCTTTCTTTTTCTTTCTCCTCCTCATCCTTGTCATCTGGGCGACTATTGGATGGTTTGAGGTAGTTGCACCTTCGGGCGTCCTTTTGGTTGCCCTGTATCCTTTCGGGGAAGCCGGCGTCTGAGACGTAAATCATCAGCTGATGATAAGTTGAGACGACCCCTTGGATCTCATGAATTATGAGTCTCCCCAAAATCACGTTGTACACTGAAGGAGCGTCAATGACCAAAAATTCAATCATGACGTTCCTGGCTGCCTCATCGCAGCCGATGGTGATAGGAAGTGTCACCTTCCCATCTGGATAAGTTGAAGCCCCATTGAACCCGGATACCGGGTAGGGTACCGGCGTAAGGTGCTTGGGCTTCAGCTTGATTTGATTGTAGGCCTTTCGGAACAGAATGTTTGCTCCGCTGCCACCGTCAACAAGGACCTTACTGACGTCGTGGTTGGCCACCGTGGCGATGATCACCAACGGATCCTCGTGAGGGAACGCTATCCCCTGGCAGTCGGCGGCTGTGAACGTCATGTTCGGCACCGGCGACTGGGGAGATTGAATGTCAGCGTTGTTCACCTGGTGAGTCAAAGCTCTAAGGTGTCGCTTGTGCTCCCTCCGAGAGTATATTCCTCCCGAGATAACATTGATCGGAGGGAATTTCCCCTCCGGCTTTTTACTGTTCTTCCGGGGGAAGTCGAGGTCTTGCCGAGAGTCCTTTGCTGACTTCTCGGATTCTTTTTTCTCGCGGTGATCCGCGATGTATTTTTTCAAGTATCCCTTCCGGACCATGTCCTCTATCTGGTCCTTCAGTTGGATACACTCCTCAGTGTTGTGTCCCGAAGACTCGTGGAACTCGCACCACTGATTTTTATTTTTTCGCTGATACCACTCTGGGAGTGGTCTCGGCTTTCGGTAACTCTGCTCCTCCTTCGTCACGCTGTAAATTTTGGCGCGTGGAAGAGAGAGCGGAGTGTAGGACTCGTATTTGCCTGTGTATGAGGCAGATCTTTCCTTCTTTGGGTCGCTGGCCAAAGATTGCTCCGAGTCCTTTGACTTTCCCTTTGCCTTATGGCCTTGGCCTTCAGACAAGGGTATTTGTCTTTGTTTCCCTCCCCCAAATTGAGGTTGGGTTTTCGATTTGTTCTTTTCTTCGGCTCGGATGAACTTATCCGAGGCATTCAGAGCTTCCTCCAAGGTCTGCGGGGTATGCATGACCATGAAGTCTAGGAACTTTCCGGGCTGAAGGCCATTCTGCATTGAAAAAACGGCTAGCCCCTGGTCCAGCTGAGAGACGCTGGATGACTCGTTACTGAAACGGGTCAGATAGTCTCGGAGGCTTTCGGTTTCCCCCTGTTGTAGACTCATGAGCTCTGCAGTAGTCTTCTCTCGGCGGTTTGCCGTGGAAAACTTGCTCCTGAACTTGGAGGACAGATCATCCCACCCTGTTATGGAGCCTTGCCTTACTCCCTTGGAGATATTCGCTTGCGCGACCCCCTTAAGAGTGGTTGGGAAATATTTGCACCAAGTCGCCTCGGATCTGGGGCAAAGATGCATATGAGTCTCATACGAGGCCACGTGATCCTTCGGATCCGAGGTCCCGTCATATGTGATGTGCGACGGTATTTTAACCGTGGGTACGCGCTCTTCCAGTATCCATTGCTCGAATGGTGAACTGGCGGGTAGCATAACGGCCTTGCCCTTGTTCCTGGCCGAAGGGACCGCTCCGCCCTCTTAGAGAGGTAGGAGTGGTTTTCGTCCCTGGCTGGGAAGTCTGGGCCTCGGCTGCAGGGAACGAGAGGCGACTGCGCACGCTCGGCTCCTTGCCGCCGAGTCGGTCAAGGACGCTTCGGCGAACAGTCTCAGGTTCTCGGTGAGTAGATTCTGGCCGAGAAGCTGAGCTGCTGCTCTTATGCGCTTCTGGTCTTGAGGATGAGGATCCTTTTAAAAATTGAGGGTTCTTTTTCCTCTCTTTTTCATTTTTCCAGGAATCTTCTTCCCACTCTTCCAGTTCCCGGAAGGAAGGAAGCTTCCCACCATCATGGTCTAACTTCCTCCGCTGATGCCGGGTATGCGGAGGAGTTCGATCACGAGGTGGTGACATATTTTGTGCCCTCATCGCCTCCATGAGTACTGCCAGCGCTCTTGCCACCTCTTCCGAGCTGGGCCCCGTCAAAGGGGTCCTCGGCCGAGTGTGGGAATGAGGGCGCGCAGCCGATGGTTGGCTTTGGGACACCGAATGTGTCCTATGATCGGACTCACCCCTGCTAGACCGAGAGTAACTCGACCTATAATGAGAGTCATGAATTACGGGAGATAGGGAATCCTCCTTGTATGATCCTCCCCCCGAGCCGGCACCCTTGGGAGAGTTCCGGTCCGGCGAGGGTGATGGTGTAGGGGTTTTAGGCTTTTCGCCCGCTCCTTGACGGAGGCTTTTTCTCTTGCGGTTCTTAGCCATTGCTACTAAGATAATTGCAAGATGATCTTGGTTAGAAATTTGGCTTAAAGATTTTTGAAAGTCTTCCCCACAGACGGCGCCAAATTGTTTCGGGTGAAAACAATGGGACCTTGCCGAAGGTCCGCTGAAACGGAGAAGACTGGATTCGGTCCAAGTTATGTTGGGCCGAAGGTTTCCTGCACAGTAAACACACGTAAACTAGCCTCGGGGGTGTTGCCGAGGAAGGCCCCTCCGATGCTAAAGTCAGTACAATGTGTAGAAAGAGAACACTATGCAAGAGAATTTGTTGCTTGAGGCTTTATTTGAGTATATGAGAATATAGGAATCTATGAATATATGCCTGAATGTATGAATATTGATGGCTTTTATACCTCTTCATACATGGAGAGGTTGGGCCTTAGCCCAATTGGCTTGCTTTGAGGGCTGACCTTTGACTTTAGCACAATTGGAGAGTTGAACCTTGACCTTGGGCTTTTAATTGGATCATTTAATGCCTAGGCCCAATTGGACTGAATTGGACCCAAACAACAAGAAAGTTTCAACACCCTTTATTAGGGTGGGGGAGCTAGAGGGAGGGACACGAAATCTAATGGAGCTTCAGTTTTCAAATGTATCACCTCGATCATTGACTTAAATTAGATGATTCCTAGTGTTGGGTAAAGATTGAGAGAAATAATTCCTTTTTTAAAAAATAAAATTGGTATTACCCTAATTCCTTTTCTTGTATAAATTCTTGTGTGGAAGAATTCACATGTACTTTGTTCCATTTTAGTCTCCACATTAAGCTTTTGTAAGTTGTTGCTGACTTATTTCTCCATTTTTTAAACATTTGCTTTTATTTTTTTATTCTTTTATTTTATTTTTTAATGGCACACTTTTATTTAGGATGAATGATAAGCTTCTATATTTTTGTATTAGGTTAAAAAAAAAAAATTTGAATTAACACCACAAAATAGTCTAAAAATGGATTTTAACACCAAAAATAACTTTTATTTTAACACCACAAAATTTTTAAAAAAACCACTTAACTGATGGATGGAATCCGTTAGTTGGGTCCACAATGCTTACGTGTTAGCATATTATTGGAAGAAAGTAATAAAAAAAAAACGAAAAACCCTAAACTAACGCAACCACCCTATCCCCACCGCCGGCTGGGTGGCACCGGCTATTGCCCCACCCAAACACCTCCGTTCCCAGCCCTAGTCGCCGCAAATTCCGGCCCCTCCATTTTCCCCTCCCTAAAATAGATAGAATCTCCCCACGACCGCTTAAAACGGGCGGCCGTTTTTCAGACTACCCAAAAACGACCACCAATAAGGCCGCTAAGGGTCGAAAACGACCGGTTTAGGGCGTGAGTGGTCAATTTCGAACCAAAACCGATCAATTCCGACTGTAAGCGGCGTTTTTGGTGGTTGTTTGTGGGTTGTTCATAAAACGATCGACCTTTATTGGTGGCCGTTTTGGGGAGGTTGCCGGGTTTAGGGTGGGGGAAAGGGAAGGGGAGGAATTTCCGGTGGCAGGGGCTGGGATAGGGGGTGTTTGGGTAGGGCAGTGGCATATTATGTACGTTTTACGTTTATAACAACAAGATTATATATTTTTTCTTGTTAACAATAAGATTATATATTTTTTCTTAGCTTGATTTTTTTTTTAAAAAAAATTATGTAATCGTGACTACAAGCTTCAACAATGCAATGCAAATATAAAATCAACAAATGTTACTTTTGTTATTTCCTTGAATAATTTATGATTAGAATTTTAATACTCTATAATTAATTATGGATACTTCAATAATACTTATTGCCAAGACCGTCACATGTTGATTATTCTTAGTGTGATTTTTTCCTGCTATTTTTGTTGTTCCATTCAATTGATATGAATATAACATACTAAAGTAATTTTTTTTTTATTTTTTATTATAGTGTTAATGTAAATATTAATTATTGAAAATTACCGTCCGTGGTATGAGACCTAACCTAGTTATAAGATTATATGAAAGTGTGTCAATCAAGTTAAGAAATATGTAAAAGAAAATTGAGATGATTAACTTGAGATGAAGGAAATATAACACAATCTTTTAGACTTATCTTAGTCCAGCTCAAATAATTTCTAATCATTTCAGCTCAAAAGAATAAGATCTTATGTTACTAACTCCCCTTATCAAATCGAATCTTATATTCCAAAGTTCTAAACGAGCTGGTCAAATTTGTAAAAATTTTAATATTAGCTTTGATACCAAGTTAAATACGAATTATAATGTATAAATCACGAGTATCATTCAAAAGAAATGATTTTGTCATATAATTATCTTGTTTATAAACAAACTTGACTTTAAAACGTGTGGCTGATCTTCGTTTGGCCAACAAAATCAGACTAATCCCAAAAAAGAAAAAGAAAGAAAAAAAAAAAAAAAGCCTGGAAAGGAATCTTAATTTAAACATTAGCCATCCTTCCGACACAAAAAAAAAGGACTACAATACTTTGGGTGATAACTTGGAATTATATGTTTATTTGTAATGTAATGTTTGTGTGAAATTATCCACCACAGACATGACACATGGCTAATTAGTAGCAACATAAAGTACATAATTTGATAACTATACTAGTCAAAAATCATTATCTCACAACCTATTTAAAATGTAATCTTCATTTATAGTATATGCTTTTTTTATAAGATATTGACAGAAAATAGTTCTTAGTTACGGATAATATTGGATTAATTAATGGATCTAATTCTATTATTAATTGAACATTTATCGATAACCACTCAAGAGGTCAATGATTATAGGCGATAATTTTATCAATATTTTTTTTGATTAATTATTGATGAAGACAGTCGAATTTTTTGGGCCCATAATTACGTTAGCTTTGAGTGTTATATTATATTGTAGTATTATACAGCAAATGGAAGATTTTTCCAGTTTGTAGTGACAAATTGAAGATTTTCCTGCGTCTCTGAAAATCAAAACGATTTGCTTTGCTTGATATTTGTGTGCGATTCACATAACTTATAATGTATGAATAAGCATTTTAAAATGAAGTTTTAAGATCTACAAATGTACACGTTTATCTCTAGCTTGTGGCCTTGTGGGAACTCCTTTCATAGAGAATTAATTGTAATACTTCCATCATGTTGTCTCAATCCCCATAAACTCTAACGCTAACATGATATTAGACGAAATATGGAACCCTTTAATATTAGACATATATAAATGATATTAAAAAAATGGAACAAGGCGAACAAATTAATTGTTTCCAATACCGACCTTGAGCCTTTATTTTGCTCAACTTAATTGTTTAGATAAGATAGATATTAAGTTCATAATTAATAAATTTAATTACATTAAATTTAAATAGATAAGCTCTCAATTAATCACTTAAAATTCATGTGTAAAGATAACACACCATAGAATTAATATTACATATGCTTATCAATTCTTGAAGATTCTATGGTATTCATCCTTACAATGATTGGCTGATTTTTTATTTAGCTTTTATGTCAAAATTAATTATAAATGTTAATTCATATTTTTAATATTCATTTATCATTTTTTAAAAATTAAGTTATGAATTATTTTCTAACCAAATTAGGCCCGTGCAATGCACGGATTAAAAAAATTATTGGAATGAAATAACTTATTTCTGTTATTTACTTATCCGGATATACTTATAAATTAGATCATAAAAACATATATATCATCATAAATTACATACATAAGTAACAAAATATAAAAATGAAAGCCGACCAATCTGATCTAATCAAACCATATGCATACGAATTTATATGTCATCCAAGAGTTCGAAATACAATAAAAATACTTGTAATTTAAATAAATAGAAGCACCTTGAAAATACAAAACAATGAAAATATTTACCGAAAACATTAGTTCATTTTTGTATAACAAACATCCATATTATTATTACATGATTTTATAGTTAGGTTGCTTGCACAATCCTTAAAAAAAAAGAAAAAATAACATTAAAACCTTAAAAAGATAAAAACAATAATAAAAAAGTATTCGTAGTTACCAAAAAATAATAATTATTTATTTATTGACACTGTCAAAAGATTGAAATGAAAATGATTAAAAATAATTAATAACCAAAAATATATATGACTTCATAAGTGCATTAGGCGGGAATTTTTTTAATGAGAAAGCGACACGTATACAGTTTGGGGAGATGATTGTCAGCAATTTCCTGTTTTAGTAATAATTAATAGATTTCACTAATAATAAAAACAGAACTTTGAAAATAAATTAGGAAAATTATAAAAAAAATTCAAAATTAATCAAAAGATTTCAAAAATTAGATAAATGATTTATAATTAATTTTGACATTAAGAAGTAAACCAAAATCAGCTAATAAAAAGGCTTCAAAAAAAAAAAGCTAATAAAAAATTAATATAATGATAGTAATTTTAAGGATGACTACCATAAAATCTGATTGAACGAGTATACTAATGGATTCAAACAAAATTAAGGTATGTATCTACATCTCCACATTCCAATACAATCTTTGAATTATTTATAAAGGAATAAGGATACAACAAGCCAAGGATACTATGAAAAATGATTAAGATTTTATTATATTTAATAAATGGCCAATTGTTTATTTAGACAAATAATAGGATTGATGAAACATGTGGTGAGGATAAATTGAAAAACCAACATAACATAATTAAATATCTTTCTTTGAAAATGAAATGGCTTTAGAATTTAGACTTCTAGTTGATAGTACAAGTGCTAGTTAATGAGACACAAGTTCAATTCTGCCCATATAGGCCCATCATTTAATTGGTGATGGTGGTCAAGATCTATATAACGGATAAACCGTGTGATTTCATTCTTCATATATATTGATGAATCCGTGAATATATATAGGAAGAAAAAGATATATGCTTTATCTCATCACAAGTATGAAAATAGTACGTTATTGTGCATTGAATGTGTATCAGAGTATGTAAAATGTGAGCATGTTTATTTCACTTCAGAAAGTGAACCCCCCTACACAAGGTTGAGAATTTAGGAGGTCGGTGTGATTACCCTTTTTATGATTTAGTCCTTGACCCTTCTTGTTGCCTTGCATTAGGTTTTTAACGGTGGACAATGGATGGAGTACGAATTCAAGGATGCATATTTAAGTAGATGACGACACACAAATTCAATTCAAGTTTCATCTTAAAATATGGATAGATTGACCCTTTAATTTCATGTCGAAGGAGAGTCTATAAAATATATGTCTAGTAGAGTTCCATCCTAAAATTAATTGGTATTAATATGCATGATACAATTTGATCTAAATATAATTTAACACTTTTGAGTGTTATTAGTAATTGAAAACTCAAGATATTAGAGGCAACCAGATTGATAATTTCTCCAAGATCATCCACTATTTTACCTTACCTATACAAAAATTGAATGTCTTAATGAAGTTTAATATTATATTTTTTATTTAAATAACTAATTTAATCTCCTATTCATCTAACATGTGCAAACATTCCAACATTAGAGATAATAATTGTAACATCTCCCAATTGGGGCACACACCAATGTTGACCACCTAAATGGCTACATAGCAAAGGCTACTAGGCTAATGATCATATAATATTATGATATAAAATGAGTTGTTGACTCTCTAATCTTAATTGTTTAATGGCATAACTTAATTTTTCCAAGACTAGCTAGCTCTAACTAATGTAGTGATGTGAAAATAGTTAGTTTAATTTGTTGATGTGGTGCCAAAAAAATAGTAAGACGCGTAAAAATCGCGCTCATTGACGATTTGACTCGTTACATTAAGAACACCATTGAATTATGTGAAGAATTGTAAGTTTGTGTTACGTATGTACGTAGTAGATTATAGGGAGTTAGGCACTTAGGCTTGTAGTTATACTAGCTAGGATTCCAGCCAACCCATAACAAGTCGTCAACAACTAACTATTTTAATTAATTATTAGTCTCATTGACGTATTGCATGTCTTTATTGGACCATTCATCTCGTGCCTTGCGTGGTTTTGGGTATGCCCATCATAAAGGTAAGGTACTAAGGTATATTAGGGGTAATATTATATGCCCTAACTTATGAGGTTAATATATACGATGTATTAGTAGTTATATAAGGAGAACCAAGGGTGAATATATCCATAAAATAATGCACAAATTTATTAAACCTAGGTAATGATAAAAATTAATATATTTCCAAATATGAATCTAGTTTAACTTTTTATGATAAATTCACATGTTGATCGCTATGGATATGACCAATTGACTGGTATAATCAACACTTGATATTGAAAACCACCACATTGTAGTTTACATGTAAGCTGTCCACATTAGATGCTCAAGATAGAAAAGAAAGAAAACTGGATTATTATAATGTAGAGGAGTTATTCACCTTGTTTAACTAAAAAAAAAAAAAAAAAAGTCATTTTACTTGTGATAATATACTTGTATTAATTAGACATACCATAACATGGCTGGTACGTAGTCTTTAATTTATAGAACTTTTGTCTAAATTATCAAACACACAGACTTGCACTAGTGCAAAGATGTTTTGGAAATCTTATCATATATTCGTATTAATTCATTTAACATACCAACTTATAGCAAGCCGGTTATACGAAAATGTAAGTTATGCAACACACTAACACATACGTAGTGCATTATTGTAATTGAAATTATTTTTGCCTTTTCTTTAATTTATATATCATAGACAACTCACTTAATTGTTTTTGTTTTCTCTCTTTTTTATCCTAAAGATTGTTATTTTATTTTTATTATTATTATTTTTTATTTTTTTTATGTTTAGAGAGATATAAGGACAAGTGATGAGAATCGATTCTAAGATCTTCTGAGACCGGAAAAAAAGCTCTAACCACTTGATTACTGAACATTTTCCTTTACAAAATCTAAGGAGATTTTTTAGGTGCAAATCAACCATGTTTACTTAGGTCATGTCTGACGTGAATCTGGATGCCTAGCTTTTCCATATACAACCAAAAATCTAAAGTTTACAGTAATTTCGAGGGACAATAGTTAAGTACTTACATGGCTACGATTGTGGTGCTTACAAAATGTTAAATTTTCTTCTTGTCAGAAGAAGAGGATGGTCCAACATTTTTAACCTCCTTGAGGCTTGCTCTCGCCAAATTAGATGGTGTATTTGGGTGTACATGTGCAAAAAGTACCTACGTTGGCACGTTGCTCATGATGCAGTTACAATGATAACTTAATGAGGCAAGTCTAGTGGAGTTGATGGGAAAACTCATTCTTGTGACTTTGAGATCATAAGTTTAAAGCACATCAACTATTTGAACTTGAGAAATTGGGACTTTGGGAGTAGGGGAATTTCCTTAATTACCCTCTTTTCTCTACTCTCAATTGGTGACATACTGACATGTGTAGATGAGTTTGCTAAATCTGTGAAAAGGTATTTGTACAGGATGGTGCTGATACCGTTATGATCATAACGAAACTATGCCACGCTGTCATTTTTCTACTGTTATTTCTATCGACATACTATCCATAACGGCTACTATTACAACCACGTGGAGAGCTGCTTTCGACCACGTAGGCACCTATTACCTACTAAGTCTACATGCCAACTATGCTAATAGGTGGCACTAAAGCTGGGCATGGGCCGGGCTGGCACGCGGGCTGTCCGGCACGGCACGCCAGATGGCCCGGCCCGGCACGAGCACGACAGCGGCACGACACGGCACGTGGAACGGCCGGTGGGCCGTGAGGCGTGTCGTGAACAAGGAAATTGAAATTTGGCACGAGCACGGCGGGCGGCACGAACACCGGCCCGTCGACACGGCCCGCCAAGCACGATACTTTTATAATAAAATTAATATTTTTTTAACAAAATAATAAAGCAAATATTAAAAAAATAATAAAAAAAATAAATGGGCGGCACAGCACGACCGTGCCAGCATGATGGCACGGCACGGTGCCCAGCTTTAGGTGGCACCAGCTTGGTTGTTTTCCTATAAATACCCAAGCATAATTCATTATTAAGGTACGATTTTCATCTCTCTAACTCTCTCTCTATGTCTCTCTTAAACACACTTTCATCTTCTTTCTTACTCTTCTTATCAATTACTAACTTTAGCATCGGAGCAGTTATTTCCGGATAATCTCCCGGGGTTAGCTAATCCATGTTGATTGTGCAGATACTTAATTGGCCGATAAACCTTTACCGATCCCCAAATATAAGTTAGCGGAGCTCACACGAAACAGTATTGTTTCGATAGAGTTCTTCTTGCCCCCAAAAAATAAGTTAGAGATGACAACCCCTTTTTTTCTTTTTTGAGTTTGTTCGAGTTTTTTTTTTTATATGTTACTTGTATTTGAGGTTGAAGTACATGTACTTTAAATATAACTATATTCAAGTATAATTAAATAAAACTTCGTATGTCCTTTTACTCTATATTATTTCATTATGACCTGCTGTATAGGTTGTATTCTTTAATTTATGTTTGTGATATATGGAGTAAGTTTTAGTACCTTGTCTTCGAATTTAAACTATGTTTGTGTTATTTATTGTTGATTAGGTTATCTATTAAGTGCATAAAACAAGCATTGTAGGCTATAAATGTTCTCGATTTACTCTTCACCTTGTCTACGGTATTCTCATATGATATTTTTTAAGCTAAGCTGTGCTATGGTGTGAATTTCTTTTTCTAGTTTAAATCATCATTTATACGAGTAATTTGATCTGTTTTGATTTAATCTGACTTTAACAAGATTCACAATTCACAATACAAAATAATTGAGATTTTGCATATTATTGTCCATGCGTTATATTCAGTTTTGATGCAAATCTAAGATAGATCTGTCCTCCTTAAAAGTAGCCTAATGTTTTTGACTTTTGTGCCATGCCTTTTTAGTACAGTAGTGCAGTGATTCAGTGAACATTGATGAATGATGATACAAGTAATAGAGACGTGTTTTTGTTTGTGTGTGTGACATATAAATACAAGTAGTTTTTTAGCACCAAATTTGTCACTTCAGTTATTCCATACACATTCTAACTTTCTTATTGTAGAAAATACTTACTGTAAAGTTTTTAATGAATATGATTGTCGGTAAATGCTGTCAGCAACAATAATGTTAGTGAATAGTGAGTGACTTAGTGGAGAATGATGTTTGTGACGCTAATGTGTCGTAGTTGGAACTTAGGAGGAATAATTTACATTTATAGAAGGGAGTAGTACTATGTTTATTTATGCTCATATCCTTTTAAAGGGGAAAATGATGAGCTCCTCTTTTCTTTTCTTTTTCTTCTTCCTTTTTATTTATTTATTTATTAAAAAAAATGGTAAATAAAGATGACGTTTGACTATATATTTAGGTATTATCATCCTATAAACTTCAATTAATTTAAGCATGTAGTTTTGTGAGAAGAACGTATATATATTTAGCATAATGTTTATTTATCTCCAATAATATCTATTGATTTTCTTCTTTAAATTTTATAATTGATATATAGTTCGATCGATCCATAATCCATTACCATTGCATATTAGAAATGATAAACACATGCATGTATGTGATGATGTTGCAAAAACCATTCACATCGATCGGTACATATAGCCCATAGTTATCAATTACATTTATACTAAAGGCGAAATTTAGAGAAACACTTGGCAATATAATATAAAAAGTTTTCCCTCCAAAATTATTTACTTAAAAAAAAATTTAAAAAAAAAAAAAAACAACAACTTACTTTTACATAAAAATAAGGTTTGTATCTAAATTATGACTTTTACTTCTATACATAATCTAAAATAAACTTCTTTTAATAACAAATTGTCCATTATAACTATTACATATTTAATTAATTTCTTTCTCATGTAGTTTATACTTTTTAATACTGAGTTTATTCATAATATTTTATATCCATTTTTTTTTTAAACTTTATTGTCATTATAATTATTTAACAACTGTGCATTGCATGGGGTTTAATCTAGTAATATAAATAAAAAACTATATAATTCCAATTTTCAAATATGTTTTTGTGATTTATTTATGATTCTAACTTTTAGGAGATCTTTTTTAAAAAAATTAATTGAATAACTTAACGTAACTAAAAGATAGTGAGGATCTCTTCAACTGACTCTTACTTATGAGTATATACTTCCTCCATTCTTTTTTACTTGACTCGCTTTGACTTTTACACTATTCACATCTTCTCCTTTGACCGTCTTTTTGTGAATTATATATAATGAAAAACATAGTCATGTGCGGTCTTGTTAGAATCGACTCAATAAGTAATATCATAAAATCTAACTTTTATAATTTTTAATTATGAAGAATTAAAGTTATAAATGGTTAAATTTCTGCATTAACAAACGTGATATATGAAATAAGTTAAGTAAAAAAGAACAGAGTAAATATATATTTTAAAAAATTACTAGCTTATACGTTCAAAATTTCGTCATATATATAATTGAATGATTGAGTATGTTGTTTCATTTAACTTTTTATTTTGTTCCTTGATTTATCCATCACATTATTACAAATGATTTTATCCCTTTGAGAGGCATGAAGGGGCACATTCAAGTAACTGAACTTTTTCATGAAGACCCATGCATGATATCCATATATCCATCTAACTTGCTTGCTTATAAATTGCTCCATTATATTATATATAAACGGATAAGGAACTTTTTGTTCACAATACATCCATCTTATAATTAATTTTGGTCCCTCTCCTTTAAAATAAATAATTAGTATATGATTTGAAACAACCTAGAGATCTTGGTTTATTATTATTAATATTTATTGTTATCTTGATCCAAATGATTGAAAAAATTTGCATGTCTATATATTTCATGTCAAATGCACACATCTACCAGGTAGGTCAATGGAAATAATATAGCTTTTCATGTGTTTGATATGCCAGCATAAAATGTATACAATATATTGCATAGTTTAATTTCATTGGTCCAAATTCCTAGTATGTAATTGTATATATGTTTGGATAAGGTAGGAAATGCATTTGTTGCATGTAATGATGAGGAAGATTAGTAATGCTATTCCATAATTAACGGGAAGGAAATTTGATTAATTAGCACTTCTTTAAAAATTAATCATGTATATTGACCTTCGTTTACCACCACTAATTGCGCATCACTTCGTAAAGTAGAAGTTGATCAGATAATAGAGGAGCCAAATAAACAATAAAAGTTAGCATGAACAGCTAGCTAACAACTTCATTAAAATTAAATAAATTCTTATGGCCATTACAAGTTTATACATAGAATTCAGAGAACCACAACATCAATTTTATTTTTGTGGTAGGATTTTATATTGTGCCAATACGTGGAGTATGTATTTGTGCCATCAATTTATATTTAAATACAGATATACGAAATGTCGAAATAATTGATATTTATTATAGTAATTTTTTTTTTTTTTTTTTTTTTTTTTTTTTTTTTTACAGGTATTATAGTATTAGTCATTCATTACTTTGTCATACGGAATATTTTGTATTCTTATCACCCTTGCCTCTATTTTCTTATTTTATTTATTTTAATAATTAATTTTATTTATACAGATTACCTAATAATTATATATTCCTATTGACCCTGCAAAATAAATCACATTTTTGTTATTACGAGTAAATGATGTAATCATTTTGTCTCATTAAGATATGGAGCTACTCAGGAAAACAAGTTCACAAATTAAAAGTTGTAGTTTATCAAGTTTTTCACAACTAAAATAATTTAGTTTCAATTAGTTAAAGTTCAGTTAATAAGTAAATTGTTCCAATAAATACAAGATACGGAGTACTAAGTTATATTCAAATGAAGACTCGGCATTCTTAGGCCCTTAGTTGCCTCCCTCGTCCATCTATTTTCTATGGTCAGAGTTCATCGACTTTCACCATATCCTTTTAATTAGTTTCGTAATTATTACACTTTTATAAAAGAAAAATCATTTCTTGTGTGGATCACGTCGGATCATATTAAATTTACTTCTATGTAAATAATATTTTCAAGGAAAATGATAAAGTTAGCCCTTAGCCCTTAGGGCTATGTATAAGAAGTTAAAAAAAGAAATATTGAGGATAAATTAACATTAATTACACTAATTTACGCGTGATTTTGTCATGAATTCCCAACTTAATTCCATTTTAAGAAATGTATTTAATGCTTACATATATCCCTAAGGGCTACATATATCACTACCCTATTTTCAAAGACTATATGTTGCGGGTACCCAAAGAAATAAATTTTCAACACCCATTAACAAAGGTTAATTTCTAAACAAATGCTTTGGCAAAGGAGAGGTGGAATTTAAATAAGCTGAGACACTTAAGATTTTGTATAATTGCTTGATTATATATGTCCTTTGGTGAAATCTTTCCCTATCAATTTCGGTCCCTATTAATAAATAAAATTGCCCCCTTTTGCTAACAATAAACAAATAATCTCTATTTCAAGCATTATAGAACATCTTTGCATAAATTAATTGATAAAATCAACTAAATTACAAATAACTCCAAAATCCAAGAATTGACATGAACAGAAATGGCTAGATATTTTTGGAGGAACATATTATATAAATAACACATGACAACTGAAATAATAACTTAGATATTTTGGTGAACTAAAATAATTTTTTTTTTTTTTTTAAAAAAGGAGTAATATAATCCAACATCATTTGAACAGTAGAAAGCGTGATAAGAAATTACAAATGGCATAGTACGTAAACACAAATAGTTGTCAACTAGTAAGTGATATCACAATTCACATGGGAGGTGATCTAAAGGACGGTGGCAATTACATTTTTCTAAAACTAATGTAACAAACATGGTTTATTGGTTTACAGACCCCTAATTTAGCTGATCATGTATGCAATGAGATCTCACTTTCACGTACTAGACAATCGTTTTAATTAATTTTGATGGATCCGTACATAATACATATATGTGTTGTTAGGGATCATTTCAATCGATAATTATGTTACTAGTTGTTCTTATAATTTTTGTTCCAATCGACAATTATGTTACTAGTTGTTCTTATAATTTTTGTTCCTTACTACGTACCTTTATTATGAAAGTTATGCTTCTTTGTAATGGGTTGGTTTAGGCCATTGACAACGACGTTATTCTTATCATCTTATGTGTTTCATCGAAGGTGATAAATAGCTTACTTCGTATTACTTAATGTTAATTTAACATGGATTTTTCTACAAAGTGCCTCAGTATAACTGGGTTATTCAATTAGTTTAAAAGTTATCCGTCCACAATACCCTAAAGGTCCATTAAAAGAGTAAATTGTACCCTTTTATGTACTCCGAAAAATACATTAGTGACAGACATTAGAGAGTGGAATTTTAGAACTAAAAAAAATGCAGCTTTCTCTGTCTATTAATTTTCTTTCTATTAGGATGATGATGAATCGATGATGATTAAGTATTTTTGGAAGGAATCTAAATAAAGGATGCTGAAAGGCCACGTAATTATAATTAAGCAACAAACACAAATGGGGCGGCAATTTTTTTTAACTTTTGGCGTTGCTAATGCTTTACTAGTACTGACTATTGACTGATAACCACTCCCAAAAGGTCAGTATACAACAATTTTCCAACAATTTTATTTGGAATTTTAGGTATAATATTGTATGAGATGAAATTCCATTATTGTAAGTTATACATTTATTTAGAGTTGATCATGGATCAGAGCAATTTGCACCCAAAAGTCAACATATGTATGTGTAGGAATACGACCAAATCTTGTGGTTTTAGAATCAGCTTGTAATAGAACAGTTGTTTAAACTCTAAATCAATTAAGTATTGTATGGGGCATTAGGGTTTAGGGTTTAGGGTTTCAGCCCAAATCAATTACACAATCTTAATAACATTGAATAACTCAAATTCGCGCAAAAATAAATAACACGAGCATCAGATCTTTGCGTGCAGTGATTAAAAAAATACACTACTATATTAGACTACTAATTGTAATTGCTTAAGATGCCAATCTTTAGGGAATTTTCTGCCAAAAAGATACTTAACAAAATGGTTAATTACCATGCATGCATCATGGAAGTTCCAAGAAGATAGAACTTGTCGTCAATTAGAAGGTGCTCTTGCTATTATCACCCAAAATTAATAATATTATTAACTAGAATAATCTTGAGGTTTACAGTACCCAGTATATTAATGGGTAGTTAAAATATACCCAAATTAGAAATGTGACATATTCTTTATTAATTAGAAGATGACCAACATTTTGACTATTTATAGAAACACAATCTTAGAGCTTAGCTGGGTAAATCTATTTTGGGCAGTGCCATGACTTTTTTTCCAACCTGCAGTGTCCCTATTTTATTTTGTTGTTTAATTTGTTTGATTGCAAATGTTGCATTTCGACAAATATCTATTGCATCGTTGTTTTAAATTTGTGTATATTATGTACTTCCCAATTATCAATTTATCATTGTTATTTGGATATATCTTGAATTTATGAGAAGTCGTTTGCAGTATTTTTTTGTAAAAATATGATAATTAATTCAATAATTTACGGAGTACGAGTACAATACTACACTAAAAAAGTAAGCTAGATTTAATTATATTCCATTTTCCTTTTTATTAGACTGAGATCTTGCATGCATGGAGTTAAGGACTAAGGAATAATGGAGATTTTATATATACTCGGTGAATAATTTCCCCTTGTAAGCCAGATTATTATTTATGTATTTATTTATTTATTTTTAATTTATTGCCATAGACTTTCCCAAAGAGAAAAATCAGAAAATGCAAGGAAAATTAAAGGTAAGAGAATATCCGATTATATAAAAAATGTATTACTCCGTACGCTAATCATATATACTACATATAACGCAATGGAGGGAATATATATAATATAGAAGTTGTAATTTTTTTTATAAAACGTATTTTATATATATATAATGATGAGTTTTTGTATCTTTGCGTATTAGTAGCTTTATCGACATGTAACTTGATTCCTTTAAACTATTTTTTAATCAAAACGTCATATAATTGATTTTTTAAGCAAGTTCAACAAATCTCATACTCTCCTAATATAAAGTCAAAACAAATTTTAATGGGACAAACACATAAACTCGATGTAATATAATATGAGTACAATTTTATAAAACAACATTAATATTTTATTAGTTCAGATGAATTTTAAAACTAAAAATTTTAATTTCCAAATAAGCTGACGTTATAAATCAAGACTTAATTTCCAAATAAGCTAATATTATGAATCAAGACTTAATTTCTAAATAAGCTGACACCTACAAATTAAATTATACGGATAATATATACTCAAATTTGCTAATATGTGTTCCACAAGCATGTTTGACGACATTATAGATCAAGACTTAACATCTTAAACTAATACTACATATGTACTTTTTAATATTCGTATAACTATATTAAGTAGGAATTTTCAAAAATATTGTAACTTATATTATCGTATAATATAATGGTACTTAACCTCATGAGTCATAACCACACAAACTAAGTTCTTTTGAGTTTTGTTCATTCTTCAAATTATGAAGTGTTTGCTTTAAATGAGCTTCTTTTTTTTTTTTTTTTTTTCTTTTTTTTTTTGGTAAAATTATTGACATGTTTCTAGCTTAGTCTTCTAGATGGAAGGAAATAAGGCATTATTTCCATTCTTTTTTTCAAGAATTGTAGTTCAATTACCCTTTGACATATTTCGAGAGATTGAAATTTACAAAGAGGCCATTAACTCATTTGTTGCAAAGGGTAAAGGTGCTATTTGTTTGTTGGTTGACTTTGATGCTTACGTTAAACTTGTTGAAGTCGATGGATGAGAGGGATTAGATTAGCCGCCCTTTACATGCATGACACGCATAACTACACATATAAGCTATATAATGCTAAATTTGTCCCTCTAATGAAGAGATGTATTATATAACAAAAACATGAATAAATGAGCAAATATATCTTTCGGCATACCTAATTCTTAAGTTAATTGGAACATTGGATGCATCTAATCCATTTGTTTTTTGTTTTTCATGCTCGTCAACTTTCATTTACAAGCATATTCTCTCATTTTATCTACAACGACTTACCTTATGGATCTCACTCACCCTTTACACAGTAACTTTTAATAGAAAAAAGTTTAGAAAATTAGGAGTACAGGGAGTTTCTTATTTCTTAATACATCCCCACACATTCATTATTGATTCAATTAAGAAACATCAAATGTGAACAAGGAGTATATTACTTCTAAGTGACGTGACTAAATCATTAAAGATGTAACACAAATTGAGACATATGATCTCAACAACTAATTGAGATGACATAAAGTTGTCAATATTATTTACTTACCAAAGGAAAACAATTAATTGAGATGAGAATCTTATAGAGTATTACTTCATACCGTACTTTCGCAAGAAATTTCGATTTGTAGCATGGCTCACACGGCTGATAATAAATGATGATAATTGTGATTTGTGAGGGCAGAAAAATAACGTGTAAAAGAAAAAGTGAAATGTTGGTATTTGGTAGGTAGTACCGCCTTTTTAAGATTTTGGGTAAAAGTGGGCCTTTTGGACTGGCCCACATCACATGACATCCAACTTCCATGGATCCAATTGTCATTCTACTATTGTTCTGTAAAAGCCAGTGATATATTAATGCATTTGTGATTTTGACAGTTTTGTGGCCCATTCATTTCCCTCTTCAAAGTCCATTGCCATTGCCATTGCCATTACCACTCCAGTATTCCGTGAGAACAAAAATATGTCATTTTCAACTTTTTTGTTTTTTTAGGGAAGGTCCTTTTAGATTGAGGTAAAATCTAAGGTCCTTTTAGATTGAGGTAAAATCTAAGGTCCTTTGTTTTGTATGTACTGGTAGAGTCGTAGTTATGTACGCTTAGCTATTGAAGCTTGTATTTTTGTGTTTAATGTGTCTGAGTTGTTAGTAAATACTTTCTTCGTCTCATATTATTTGACTTTTTTTTTTACCCTATTTATTTGTATGACTAACAATTATATTTCTCTTACAGCATAATTAGATATAGGATATGGGTCGATTTTGTGTTATATGACATTTTATTAATATATTTCTCCTATTATTATGTGTTATGGGGACAATATTTATACCATAAAAACTAAAATGTCTTTCATAAACAAATCTCACATCTTTTGATTAAGGAAAAATTATGGAGTACTTGTATAGTTGTATGCATACAATAATTTAGATTTTTCACCAAAATCATTGAGAACCTGCGGAAGCTTTCCAGTTTCAGATTTCCGTTTGTAAATAATTGCTATCTCCTATGCATATACTGTATTTATAGTACATAAATAAGCCAAGTCAAGTGATTTCAAATTCACTATGTACATTATTATTATTGTCAAATTCATTAGACAAATTTCAAAATTTTCTGTACAATATTATTGTCAAGCTAGTAAAACAAAGAATCAATCATCATCTATGTTACATGAGATTTAAACTAGTATAGTTAAAAGTTTAAAATGCTTGAACAAGAGGGACCCTAAAAATTGAATCTTCTACGAGTTCTACCCAATACCCAAAGAATTTCCTACACAACCATAGTATAGTTTATCCGACTATCCACCCATCTTTCAAGTTTCTGCTAAACCCATATTCACAAGTCACAACTAAATGTTTTATGTATGCTTACCATGAAATGGAAAGCATGCTAGTGAAATACTTCAGGAGAAGTATAAAACTCTCCTTCGTGGAACATAGGTCTCAAATCTTCGTGCTTCATGAATTCCAAGGGAAAGCAAACAATGTTACCCTTGACCGATTTTAACATCTCTAGAGGGTCTGATGTCTTAAGCATCCCATCTTCATAAAACTTTACCACTTGAGGCGCTACACCAAAATCTATGGTTGTATAACCAATACTCTCTGTTAACTGCGACATTTCTTGTCTAAAAGCATTCCTGCACAAGAGGAAAATATAATGTGAACAACACAAAAGCAGCATTATGCTCAGCAAGTACAAGTTCAAGTTGAAGAACAAGCATACTTGGAGTGTATACGATCATTTGGTGTGCATCCAAAGACGACGTCATAAATCAAAGCATTTGCCTGGGAGAAAAAAAAAGAAAAAAAAGACAGACAAAACATATGATTAAAATGCATGCATGAGCGAAAAGACCAAGGCAACTGCAGACTACCGGAAAGGTGCAAGTTATCAAGTGGCATAAAACCTGATTACACCACTCTTTTTTTAAATAGTTTGTACAGATTTACTTCTTAGCTACAGTTCTATGCAATAGAAAAATAGAAGAATGCTGGACTCAATGATATATTAATATTGTTTCACAAACCTTGGCAGTTTCCATCCATAAATTTTTGTATGTTTTGTCAGCCACAGGATCTTTGATCTGATTCATCTGAACGAGTGAAATCGGATTATTAGAATTCCACCACCACTTTATAGTTGAATACAACACTGGATCAATGAACAATGGCTTAGGTAGCAAGGTGAAATAAATCTTACCTCTCCAGCAGAGAGTCCAAGATGCTCAGCCCATAGGGAAAGCCGGAGACTTGAGCTGAATTTTCCGGCCATCCAAGACTGTCCATTCATAGATGACTCTATAAACTCTTTATCTTCAATAACTACTCCAATCTATACACAGTTGATAAAGTTAGGTATTAATGTCTGATACCCATACTAAGCAAATTTGAACTGGACTAGGATCACAGCTGTTACACCTTGCCCTAGAAAAGAGGGAAAAAGAGCAACGAATTTTGAAAAATTATGAAAAGAAAGTCATGTAAGAGACAATATCCCCAATCATCAGTTATCACCTCAGTCAAGGTTCATGGGCAAGTGCTTTGATCAATAGGTGAATCTCAAAGCCCCGCTTCTTTGTCAGAACCAGTATTGAAATCCTCAGGCAAATTTCAATAACTCTTTCCTCTTATCATAAATTATAAACAATTGTGACACTTCAGGTTTTATAACTTATTCCTGTCAATTAACTACTACAAGCATGGAGTAGTTTTCTTTTCCCCCCTTTGGAAAACAACAGTGTCCTTTCTACTCTTGATTTTTTGACTATTAGGCGAGATCATGTCCCATCTTGTGTCCTATCTCCTCTTGATTTTTTGACGCACCATCAATTTATGAATATGTTATTGGTGCTTTAACAGATAAAAGTGGTGTAGCACAATAAGAGAATATAATAGGATGGAGCAAAGGATTTTTAGTAGTCACAGCCACATAGGCCAATATTCTCTAATACTCATGATTGTGTAGAAAAAACCACCTTGTTGACAGAGTAAGACATCTCCTATTTAAATAAAAAGCAGACAGAGTACCTCAGAATCTCTTGATCCAAGCAAGCTCCTGTCATTGATGTTGGATGACCCAACTAAAGCAATACGGTCATCAATTATCATCAGCTTGCTATGGACATATACCTGAAAAATCACACGATTGCAAGTTAGGAAAATTCAAAACAAGAAACAGTTCTCTTTAAATTATGCAGTAAAAAGCATAACCTGACAGCATATCTTGTTCATTTATGAAAATTTCTATTTTGAGATGGTTAACTTACTTTCTATTGCTCTATTTGGTTTGCTTATCAGAAATTACTCATTTCGTTGATGTAAACAAAGTCTTCCTCTCTAAGCCAAAATGTATCATACATAATGAAACAATGCAATAAATCTACTTATTTTCATTGTTGTCAGTGGTTCTTTCCTTCCCACAATGCACTAAAGCTGATTGGATGCAGTTTTAGATACAGAATAGGATTGATCATAGGTAGACACACAAATACTCCTAGTAGAATTTGTTGCAAATGGAATTCATCAAAACAAGTAACCATCCAAGGAAATTTGATTCCTGCAATGCTTTAAGGAGTGCAAATTGTGAGGAGGGAAATTGTTCCTAAGTTATAAGTATCGCAAGGGATAGTGTCACCTAATACCTAGACAAAGCAGTCAAACCCTTCAAAAGCCAGGACATGAAATAATAAAATTACCTGGCTGGTGACCAGAGGTCCACCTTCATAAAGCCTGCCATATGTTCTAAGGCCATAAAATGAAATGTAATCATCTGTCTTCGAACCAAGTTCAGCCTTAAGTTTATGGAATATTGAGTTTTCTCCTCTGCAAATGGTTCGATATTGCCAATGCATTAAGGCTCTCACAGTAGCTGCACCAGCATCATCCATACCACCCTATTTTTGACAAAAATCAAAGCCAAAGGTAAGAATGAGTCAGCACTTTTTAACCTTCCAGGATGAAATTTACAATTAATACCTGAAATCCCGGCAGCAGAGGTATGACTATAATAACTCTGAAGCATTTTTGTTGTTTTTGTGCTAGGAGTATACGCCTACATAAAGCCTCCATGACTCGATTCTGTATTATGTCATCTTCTTCAAGGCCTGATATGAAAAATTGATTCTGGAGCAGCAAAAATGAGGGAAACGAATAAGCAAGGGAGTCATATCTAGAGATATTAGACAGCATGCATAGCAATGTTAATATTTCACTACAATAAACTAGTGTTATATTTACAAAAAAGGTGCATTATAGAGCACGACATGCTAAAACAAATGCTGGAGAGAAGGGTATGGTAGTGCAGTTCATTTCATGAAAATGAGAGCATATCAAAGTTATTTGTATGAGAGCTGCTAGACATTCAAAATGTAATGCACTGTTACACCTAGAATCTGAAATAATAATCATCAATCTGTAGACCAGATAATAACTGATGAAGTCTTTGCTACGACAACCTCACTTCACTTGTTCAATGAGTTTACCTCAATATAAATATAGTGTTCTGCTTGCTCAATAAGGGAACAATAAGCTTTATGAATACTTTCTTCATCTTGGCTTGTTCCAGCTGACCAATGGCTAACACTTCTGATAATCTAGACATATTGAATGCAATGAGAAGGAGATCAGAGTTAAGTCAATTTAGTAAAAGCATTAAACTATTAAAAACTTCAACAAATAATGAGGGGAAAAAGCTCAAAGTGATTTGAAATCCCCAATGCCTAACAGAAGATGAATATGTCATTTTCAATCAATACTGCCGTGCTTTACATGTGATTATGGTTAATTAAAAGTTACCTTGAGCAAACTTCACCATAATGCCTAAATAGATAATTTTCATTCAAAAAGGTCCTAAAGCATACTTACAATGAGCCAAGATACATACAGCAGTGATATGGAAATTAAGTGAAAAGCTATATCTCTTCACAGGTGTTGAACCTTTTAGAAGTATCTAGCATGACTGCCCTAAAAAACGGAAAGATTATTAGTATTTTTTATTTTCCTATTACACATAAGAATGTACCCAATAAATCAAGTATTCATGTCAGATTGAGGTGTAGGATATGTATCAGACATGGGAACACCAAGTAACTAGAGAGCAAGAGAGCAAAAGCAAGAGGTTAGAGCCAAATAGAAGCTGGAGAGTGGAGATTAGGCTGAAAAGATAGGAAGCAGCCCCTGATATTTAATAAACATGTTTTGGATAGAAAGACAAGATTGTTTTGCAAGTTCTATTAGTGATTTCTCATCAATTCAAGGAACTACGAAATAATCATATGTGCTAGAATACGGACATGCAGTACTATTCTGATTAAGCAGCTTCTACTATATATGCTGTAACAGCAACCCCCTGAACATTGAAATATAGGTGGTTAGTATATTACTAAATGTTTTGACGTATTAGAAACTGCCAATTAGTTATCATTGATCTCACAGATCTCCACCAAAAACAAGCAATTTTCCTATAGAACAGCACCAGCTGCATCACAATATTTCAATCAGAAGATACCTGACAATGACATGAAGTACGGGGACCAATTTGGGAAGGTTTACTCGTGAAATCAACCTGTTTACCTCGCTCTTGTGCCTCCCACCACTCAATTGAATTCGGAGTAGAAGAGGACAGCATTTTATCAGACATGTTTTCAGGTTGAGCTTGATCGACTAACTCATCGAGTTGTGTATGTTGGGTTACAGATTCAACTTTAGCATCATGGAAAGATGAATTTCCATGTTCCTCGTTTGTCCAATCAAAGTTATTTTGAATATTTTGAACAGTATTATTACATCTTGATGCATCTACTGCTTCTGAATCTCGAGGCAGAAGCAGTGGGACATCCAGTTCTGGTGATTCTGGAGAAAAGAGATCCTGTCTATTTGTGTTTTCACTATGTCGCTCCTCATTCTTCGGGATGTTAATCTCTGTACTTCTTAAATAATGGGGAAGAACCATGTGATGACGAGGAATGAGCAGAGGTATTGTCCGTTGATATGGAGCTTTACTTTTCTGCCACGATGATAATCACGTCAGAACTCAGAAGTAAACTTTGGCTAATACATGCCAAAACAAAAACTGAAAGAATTATAAAATCTACCTTAGCATAGTTCCACCGCTGAACAAAGTGCCTAGCAACATCACGACAGGGTGGTCCCCAAAGAGCACAGTGAACATCATGCCATGGCATACGAGGATATTTTTGGCGATCCAATTCGTCTTTCATCATGTCTTCCCAAGAATTTGGTTCTGACTCTCTATAACAATAAATAATAAATATATAAATACGTATATAATATACAAACAAATTAAGGAATATAGTAGACTGAAAACTTGGTGTTGAAATAGAAGTAATTGGAAAGATTTATAATAGTTAAGATTTTCTAGAATATCAAAAACAGTATGGAAACCTGGGGTTGTAATAATCTTTTCCTGGATAAACTTGGGAAGGAAGATCACCCACTCTGTGACTAACTGTGTCATAACGTCCAAAGCACAAATCAAGGCCTCCAATAAAGCATATTTGGTTATCAACAACTACGATCTTTTCATGGTGTGACCTGACAAGAAGCAAGTTCTACAAAATTGACTTACAGCATGCATAAAATTGGAAAGACAATATTATCACAAAATTCCATTCAACAAATTTCTAACAAACTGTCTTACTAATAAGTATTTTTTTGGCTACACACCAGTAATATATTCCAGTTGCCAAATGGTCAGGATAGCGCAACACTCTCACATTGTCATGAATGTTGAGGAGTCTTCTTTTACTATAAAGACTGTTAATTTTTAAAGCTATAGAAACCTCCTTGTAAAGAAGTACATAAATCTGCACAGCAATGATAGTAGTCAAATAAACAATACAGAAACCACTAAAACTTTGTTAGTTCTTCATTCTTACGAATTCAAGAAGCAATATCAAGTTATCAACCCTGCACATCTGAGCACAACGGTGTCCTACTGTCCTCTCATATTATATAAGTGAACAAACTAAATGTGGAAATTTTTTAATTCATGAAAACTTGAAAGTGCAAGACCTGAAACTTGAAGATGTTGATGAGGATAATTGTCAGAAATAGAAATCAAGCTTAGTTAACACAGCAACGAAAAGCTTGAAAAGTATGGTGAGTCACTAGAAATTAGATTGACCTTACTTTATTGAAAATTTTGATCTCAAAACAGTTAAGACAAAACAAACAACCTGGCTTTATGAAATTGCAAAATTAGTTGGATAAAGTTGCTTTTTTCTACTAAAATAACCTCCACCCCTCCCTTTTAGCTCCAATTCAGAGTTTGATTCATGTGACATGAAGTACAAACTCCTCACTTATCTCATTATATGATTAATTCTGCTCAACTTGGTTCAAAGTTACAAACACAAAAGTTTACTTCCTTCGTCCCAGCCCGTGGTCAGTAACAAGTACCAACTTCCACTCCCCCCCCCCCCCTCCCATCAATTTCAATATATATTTCAGTGTATCACTTAAAAGGTTAGATGGTGCCTCGCAGAAGTACAAACCCCTCACTAGCTAAGCATATGCTTCTAACTTGGTTCAAATACAAAGGATTTTAAATGTTATTAAGATTCTTTTTAATGCTAGAATCTAAGAGACAGTCAATCTCTTTACTAGATAATGTACATGACAGAGGGTCAAATTCCACAGAGAAAGAAACCATCAACTATATTCATATAAGAGGAGGAAAAAACTATTAAATAAGTATGCACCTGAACTCCTTCCTTCGCCTTAGATTCAAGTAAGACATCTAACCGGGAGGACTCATGATTCCGATAAGGACGCCTCAGATATAGCTCTGGGCAGAGCCACCAACCAGTAATATATATCTGCAACAAAATTCCAGGCATTGGTTACAATAATTATATGCTAATGATCTTGCTGTTTTAGGAACCAACCTCTGCCTTAGCATTCTCAATGGCTGTAGCAATAGCATCAAATGCCGATTCCCCATCTATGAACCATTGAGCCTCGCTCCCATCGTCACTCTTCCTTTGGGGTGCAAAAGAGCCAAAACGATGAGGATGGCACCAACCCTCAGGTGGCCTTTGAACAGCATCATTAATTGCAGCTACCCAGTCTTTGACTTTGTTACTGCTGGAAGTTCTCAGCCTTACACTCCAGTTGCCACAGGAGATCTAGCAAGTTGCGACAATTCCAAAGAAAAATATCATAGAGTTCGCAAGGCTTAGAAGCACATAGATCCTAGACAACTAGAGTTTGCCTATACTAAAACATTTGACTAGTAAAAACCAAATAAATTAGTTAGAGGGTTTAGATATTTTGAAACTCTGATGCACATTTTGTATATATCAAATAGAACATATAACCAAACTTGGAGCTCCAACCATCAGCTTAAGCTTTTGGTTGAGTTGGTTCTTTGACACTATATGGTTTTTTGATAATATACATAATTCAATTAGTACTCCTTAACTTCCACAGTTCTTTTCTTATTGAACCTTTTAGGATCAAAGGTGGGAAACTTTGGCAAAAAATTATTAGAGGGGGAGGGGGGTTGCATTTGGAGGTTGTGGCTTGCAATTATCCTGATAGTCCCTGACAGATATTCTGAAATCACTAGACTAAACGGTCAAAGTTAATAACTTGAAAATTCAAATAAGAAAAACAAAGCAGAACAAGAGGACTAGAGGAGTATGAAACAGTGAGAAACCTAGTCGTCAGTCAGGTTACAGTTTACAAAAGTTTACATCTACTAGCTTAGGTAAACTCATAAATTTTCCAATTAGGAATACAATAAAAAAAAATATATTCATGCTGATCACGGATAAAATTTTACATGCTGATGGCAAGAAAAGCCTTTTAGACCACGGATATAATTTTACATGCTGCACAGCTTTTCTCAGCAGGTAATATTGTTTTCTCTCAGTTATTCATCCAATTGACACGTTTAATTTTGACTTGTATCAACTGTAGTGTAATCTTCAACCAAGACCACTCAACAACAAGCAATCACAGTGACAATATTACATCAAGATTTTGTCTTTGGGTGAACTGAATACATTTTAACAAGGATACAAGTTTAAATCCTTCAGTTATACAATAAGGTTCATGCTTAGAAACATACCTTAAACGAATAATGTAGAGGCTTGCGGCTTTTGATCTCATAAGCTAGATATACTTTTTCATTACATGAGGATGGTAATGAATCAAAAATAATTATGTCCAATAATTTCATATCAAGAGGATCTTCTAGAAAGGCTAAGAAGCCAGGTTTTAGCACAGCCCACACCTGCATAAAGGTATAATAGAGCTCAATTTGGCTGTAAATATAACATAGAAATTCACAGAAATATAAAACATGAAACACCTTTTGCCATCGGCAACAACCGAACAACTGACAAGGAAAACAGTGTCTAGTGACATTTTTCCGTGGCATTCTCACTAGATGATTCACTGACACATAATCCTCTTTCAACTTTGGGCCATATTCTTGTAGAAATGATAGTTTGGATACCTCCAAAAACTTACACACCTGTAATTCATGAACTCTAATGATAAGTGGACAGAGAGCAACACAGGGAGTACAAATTATACAGACTAATAAGATATCCTTGAGAATGAACAAATGATAAAAGCATATACAACTTGGGGGATGCACAATAGCACTTTATCTATACACTGCAGCAATATGGCAATACAAGTCATGTGTATCAGTGTATGGAATCTATGGACTCTATGAAGTAATTAGTTTTCTCTAACGAGATCCAATTTAGTGACCATGAAAATGCTTGTGTATTCAGGTCAACATAAGAAAGGTGAATCAAATGTATTATGCTCTAATTCAGAGACACAACACACATTATAATAAAATATTTCAAGACAAGAGCTAAAGTTTTTAGGAGTGAAGTTGAAGAACACCAATGTTTAAAAGGCAATAAAAGAAAATAGCTTATACTAGAAGCCTTGAAGGGGACACATGAAAAGAAAATGTTCCAAAGCATACATACTGTAATTTGTTGTTACTGGTTTTAAACATATAATCACACGTAAGGAAAGATTATTGACTCCAACTGTTAAGATATATGCCTCTAATGAAATATTTAAATAAGAATGGAAATGCTTAGATTTTAGGGGAGAAATGCTTTCTCATTCTCAGCTGTACAAAGTTGCAGTTAATACTCAACTCACCGGTCGAGAATTTACAATTTCCAAGTTGCCTAAAAAGTGATTGAAATATCCCTGCATTGCGACCTTTGCTTTTTCTGCAACGAACTCCTGCCTCCCAACAGATGGATTGATGATGGAAAAGGCAGCTCTAGAGGGAATGTTGCTGCATGAGAAACATTTTGAAATACAGGTTATAGAGTCCAAGAAATCCTCAAATCTGAAGCTTTATAGAAAAACAAGATACTAAGAGCCACTCACTGATAACGTGAACTACTATCCTGGTGAGCGCGAACTACATCATCATCAAAATCATCGTCATCATGCATCACTGCTGCATGATCTAATATTCCTAGATTATGAAGCCATTCTTTCACCTTTGCAAATTGCATACATTACAAAGATATCAGAGCTTCATAAAAGCATAAAGCACAGTCATTAATTTAATGGTTCCTAATCCTACAGGACTAATCATAGTAGAGCGCAATGACAACAGAATGACTAAGTAGGCACAAAATAAAGTTCATATTTTTTTTTACTTAAAGGTAAAAAACAAAATGATTAGAAGATATTGAAGACATACCTGCTCTTGCTTCTCATGAAATTCCTCAAAGATTGCTCGTTTCTTCAAAGAAATGTGCAAGGAGAGAACTTGCGTAGCTTTCTTTTGTAGCAGCCACCTGAACTGTTCAAACAAAAGTCTGATGAATTCTATGGTAAATTGGAACAAAGAAAGTGAAAATTGCACACTTTACTATAGAAGAATCTCTTCCACATAAATCAAATACATATTGATCAAAAACTTGCTCAGAATAATGAGCACAATTAGAGTTTCAGAAACTGTAAAATTGACCAGAACATATCATGGAAAAACACCATTGCACAAGAGAATCAGGATGCGACATGCATGACTTTTTTTTATCAATGCTTATAGCAAGAGCAGATGGACAAATAAACTTTTCTTGTATGCTTCGTCTTATACGGAGTCAGCTAAGTTTGTCCAATTCTGCAAGTGCACTTGAAGATTGGCCACCTCTAGAGTCCTAATTCTCCTTAACATCTGGCTGTTCCTGCCCAACACTGGAACTCTCTTCATTTCAACTCAAGTACATACATGAAATGAGATACTGAACACTCCATGCAAAATAATCACAAAAAATCCACATTTTACCTCACGTAAAAGTATGCATGTTGGAAATTCACACTCTAAAAGAGTACACTGCACAATACACTTCGCTTTAGACCTAGACATGCAAACTTTTCATAACATGGTCAAGTCTTGCACTTGGATACATACTCGCGTGTAACTAAAGCTAACATGGCTTCAAAAAGAAATCACAAGTCTATGTAGCATTCACATTCAAGAATGAAGAGAATCGTATCCTGATAAAGATACATGTCACAATGTCACATGCCCACAACCAATTCTTCTTATCACCGAAGACTTTAGTTTAAGGACTAATGACTGCACAAAGATAATGAATCTGGCAACATAATCTGGCATCATTATTTAATTTCAGTCGTGATCACAATAATCTATTTACATGCCTCTAATTCTTAGTTTGCCTGTAATACAATCAACAAGCGAGTAGAAAACTTCAAACAATCATACTCCGTAGTCATGTATTACTTACAACACTTTGACCATTTTTTTTTACTACTTATATTATATGATGAAAACAAAAGTTACTGCATTATGTAAGACATAGTTGGCTTTATCTTAATGTATATATTCAAAATTCTATATTACTTTTATATAATGTTATACTTTGTATTATATATGGAAACAAAAGTTAATAGGTAAGATATCGAATGGACCATTTGCAAACATCGTATGTAATTGATACTTAAAAAAATATTGATAGTCAAAATTATGTTTGCAATCGCTTCGAGTAGTATGAGACATAATCTACCAACTAAGCTTAATCTTAAATAATATAATAACCAAGACATCAAAAATCTACCTAATTAAGGAGCTTAAACTCACAATCTGGCAATCTGCTACTAATATTATAAGCAAAGCATCAATCTACCTGCTACTAGTACTACACAAGAATATTTAGTAGGTAATTAATTATTAGTATAAACTTCCAAGATACGACATTAAAATTAAACCTAAAAAACAGTGTTTTGCAAATTATTAGTATACAATAAATCAATAATCCACCATTTCACCAAATAAACAAAATGAAATACTACAATCACACAAAATTACAGAACTATAAACAATTATACAAAAAAAAATACAAAAATCAAATAATTCAACATCGTCAATTTTGCAATGACATTTTCTTACGAAAAAACTAGAGGAGAGAGAAAGTGAACCTGCTTGTACTGGACTTCAATGGTGTAAGTGTAAGAAAGAAGCAGAGAAGTAATATCACTAACATCAGGCCTTGATACAGACAATATCGTCGCCTTTGGAAGTTCCTCGAAAATCGGAGAATACATCGCCGCCGTAATATCAGAGCCTTGCCGTAACAAAGTTGTTTTCGCCGACGACGCCGGCTGCATTGGTGTGTAGTGCACCCGCTCACTGTCGCCGAGCAACTTCTCCGTTGCCGCCGACGACATATCTAATCAATGTAACAATCAAACAATCACTATAAATTATGAAGGATTTGAGAATTTAAATAATTTTGTAGTTTCACTTTTGTATAATATAATGTGGAGGAGAAATGAAATGGAGGGGAAGGAGAGGAGGATTTGTTGTGCGCCAAATTGCGGAGAAATAGACTTGTTTTTTTTAAGGTGGGTGTCGTTTGTTGCCACGTGTAATTTCGTGTGATTTTGTTTGGATTTTTGGGGTGGTATTTTGGAATATAGGAAAGAATTTTGGGATGATTTGTGTGGAATATTCCTTTTAAGACAACAAGTGGTTGTTAAACTTGTTATTATTTCGACTTTTTCTCATTCAATCTTAACCATTTTCGGTGTTTAGCCAAAGTGTTTTCTGTTGTTTCTTTTTTGGATTGATACAAATGCAAGATGAAGTTTTTGAATCCGGAAATGGAACAAATTTAGGGGTATTATAATAAGAATATAAAACTAATTTCGCTGATTAGTTTTTGTCATTTGCGTTAGTGTAATAATATTGTGTAATTCTTTTATATTTTATAAGTTTCGATGTACATTCTTGTTTTATACAAGTGTGATTGTGTGAGTATGTTGTCTTCAGTAGAAAAATAAAATTCAGAGATTTTGGTCTATTTTTAATCTAATTAGATCATTTCCTTAATTGAGTCCTGATCAATTTTATTATGATATAAGTCACTCACTTTGGATTTTATTAACAATTTATACTTAATTTTATATTAACTCCACAACACTACAACATAAATTATCTACCATCATTGCCACAAACATGATTTTCCTAATAAAGATACGCTAATTCCTCTAATATTATTTTTATTTCAACTTTCAAATTGGCCTCAAAGCCAGGATAATAATGTAAAGATACATTCTAGAAACTAAGATTAATAGTTTAAATTGGTTGTTTTTGGGGCTATAAGGGCTATAAGGGGCGAGCTAGAAAAAACCGCTCTAACAAATCAAAACCCTATATGAATCCGACCGATTTAACTTAAGGCAATAAGGCCTAATGTCTTATGAGCGTGTGGTGCCAATTTTGACAAATTTGTTTAGTTGTGTTACCTGTGTAGTAGTGATGTTGCCGCCTTGGTTGGCGGAGCATATAATGTAGGCATATACCAACCGTTCGGAACTTTGGGATCGCGTTGAAGAATATCCAAATATGTTATGCTTGATCAACCACGAATATGCTGATATGGCCTATGATTGATGTCCCACAATGTACTTATAATTCATTAATCAATAACAATATTATTGTTAGTGGCTCATCTTATTTAAAATTGGGGTATAAGGTATAACTCATTAGTTGTTTAGCTCATGTTGTAACTTTCGTCTATCATAAGTGATTTAGTGAAATAAGTCTACGATAAATTCCTAGATAAAAGTTTATCTTCATGATAACTCACTAATGTCGAGTTATTTATAAAAATGTCATGTTAATTTATTTACAATATTGGCTCAATCAGAATCATTAACTCTAGACGAAAAAAAGAGTAAAATATGTATATTGGAATTTGGTTATGGAGGATTGAGTTTTCACCAAACTCGTACTCCCCCGTACAAAATAAAGACCCCAATTTATCTTTTTATACTATTTCTATAACACGATTTTTATTAATATTAATGAGTTGTACATAAGAGAAAATATAATCATCTGAGTAAATGAGTAATTGTTGTAATCGTCTTAATATATAATTTCTGAATATCAATTTTTTTCATGCACGCTCAGTCAAACTGGACATTTATTTTGAAAAGAGGGAAGAAACAAACTCTTTACCTTTTTTCTTTAATAATTGTGCATATTGTACATAAAAATTTTGGATATGTCAGTGACTCTTCTATAAACATGGTACCTTTTTTTTTTTTTTTTTTTTTGGCCAATGCACAATTTTAACTATTTAACACTGTAAATTATAAAAAATGATTATTAATAAAATTTACATTGATACGATTCAAAAAAGATCCTACATGACTATATTTTATCGTAGCTATAAATCACAAAAGGTAGTCAAAGTATAGTTTATGGATAATACAAAAGTCAAAGTATGTCTCGAAAAAAAAAATTATTATCTTATTATTGGCAAAGTATGTTTTATATTTATATTATAGGTTCATTCTTTGATAAAAAAAGAAACACTGCTAAACGCTAGGTATACATTATTATGCTTTATGCATGATTTACAAGAGACAGATGAGTACAGACTGCAAGCGAATGAGGATTATAAAAACCAACTTCGAATAACAAATTAATTATCTTTGCGCTTGGGGCAATGACGCAGCTAGTGAGGTAATAACCGAGGCGCGTCAATTGCTGGTTGAAAACTATTTCCAAACCCCCTCTTCGGCCTGGGCTTGACCTTGGCCGTCGAGAATTTCTGGAAGGGCTCCCTCTTAGGAGGGTAAAGCCTTGCATTTTTAGTTTAAATTTTATTATCAAGTAACATCAAATTTATATAGATGTATCTTGTTGATGTTAATTAGCTTCTTTGTAATATAAAAGTAAAATTTTCAAGCTGATCTTTTGCTTATTTCAATAACAAAGAAGCCATACACATTATCTACATAAATGTCGTGACCAAACTGCTTCCATATATGTAATGCTGGGATTGCCAAAATTTTGGTAATTCATGACCAAAACTCCTTATATATTTAACAATTGCAAGTAAAAAATGTCTTGACTGCTATGCCAAGATCTCTTCATATACATTGTCTTTCATGTCGAAACCTGGATCTAAGATGGATGTGAACACAATGATCAGCTCTAGGCCAAATGTTGGTCTCAAGTTGAAGTTGGATTTAAGCTCCAGTTTCTACATATACAATGGACCTTGGCTAAAGAAGCCATGTAATCGTCAGACCTGAAATGAAGATTTTAGTAATAAATTTAGATGAATATAACGAAAGCAGTCTGTAAATTTGTAGGTATGGGTTGCGGTGATAGACCTTTGTGCATAAGGGGATTGGCAAGAAGCAACTATATATTTCTTAGCTGCGTCTTCTTCACCCTGCACAATCAGAAACCCAGTTGAGGCTGTCATGGACTAATGGGTACAAGCATCCTAATTAATCACACTTAAATTATCAATTATGCATTGAAAACATGAAATTTTCACATTGTGTTTTTCAGAAGCTGGTAGAATCTAGTCCGTAATAATCATATAATCTAAAAAAATAGTACTCTGTATGAGAATAAAGGGATTCAATACCAGTGCTTCATGATAGAGGCCAGCATACAGAGATGCATAAAAATATTCTCCATCTCGACTGTTTGAGAATGTATCAACCAGCTACGAAGAAAGAAATCATAGATTATAAATCAGATCTCTGATTAATACAGAAGAAACAGATCTCTGATTAATATTTAACTTTAAATAACCATAGAAGCATTTAACACAAGCGCAATTTGTGAAATGCAAAGAGTAACAGTTTCTTTCTTGTTTCATGTAATGCGGAAGAGCATTTTGTCCCACTCCCACATACAAGAATTCTTAGCAAGCCATACTGCAATGTTTATAAACCAGTTAGCAGGAAGAAATTACAAAAACAGCCACTTTATTCAAGTTTTGACAGTTGGTTATCAGTCAAGTTAATCTTATCGGAAAACAAAAAGATAGAAAAACTGAATAAAGTATATTGTAACTAGTACCTTCTGAGGATCACCACCATCTTTGAACATGTCGTAGACTTGGCGCATCACCGGTCTTGGATCTCTACCAACCTGAGAAAATGGTTGATCTCAGTCATCGTTAATCAGAAACAGAAAACAGAACTAGTGGTAATCAGTAACATCAGTGTTCATAGACATTTAAGCATTCAATTGCAAGCATTCAGTGCTGAAGTTTTAACAAACTAACCTCAAGATATCGTTTCCTAGCTTCATCAACCCCATAAAGTCGAGCTTCACAAAGGAAGCACCAAATTGACTCCTCTGTATCATTTGGGTTCTGAGCTACATCCAACCTGAATTGCTCCGCACCTTCTTCAAATCTATCAAAAGCATTTATTTTCTGTCAAAATTACTCCAATAAAAAGACATAAACATGTACTTTTTCAAATACCAAATGTTCCAAGTTGCCACATTTTGTCTCTTCAAGTTAAGTGTTCGTAAGAGGATAGCATCAACTATCTGGTGTTACCGATATACTTCGTATATATGCTCTACAACTGCAAAGCTTATGGCTAACAGACATTGTTCATCATTATTTTACTATCATATACTCATGCAGTAATTAGTTAATTACATTAGAAGCATTATTTTCCAGGGCAAATAAGGATTTATGTAAGCAGATAATACCTGTCTAGATAGTATAGAGACAATCCTCTTTGCCAAAGATCTAAAACAGACCCACATCGACAAAATAATTAGTGAACATTTAATTTATAGCTTGTTGCAAATTCAACGTTTTTCTTCCCTTAAATTTACAAACATACATGCCTTTTGACGAGGATCAAGCTCAATTGCTCTATCAAACTCCACAACAGACCCCATTACATCACCCTTCATAAATTTAGAAATATAAAAATAAATTAAGATGAATAATTCGGAGTACTAAAAGAAAAATATAACATGAAAATCAACGAACTAAATCAACCGCGTCATAAAAATTATCTTTCTCCAATGCGGGACACTTTGGCTTTGACGGAGAGATTATTCCTTTTTTTCCAATGCGGGACAACTTTGCTCGCGTAAAAAAAAAAGAATGAATTACCTGTCTAAACAGCTGCATACCGCGGCGAATGGCAAGAGCAGCTTCGCGGGGATTATTGTTGGCGCCTCCAGTCAGAGCATCCCAAATGCCTGAAACTGAAGGAAGAAATGTCCTCCTTGTGAGAGAGATTGAGGAGAGAGAAAGTTGTGAGTAATTAGTGGGTGGTTTGGAAGTAAGTGTGATTGGAAATGGTAATTGCTGAAGGTTGGATGATGTTTTGGGGGAGAAGATTGAAATGGTTTTGATTGTGGGATTGAAAGTGATATTTATGCTCATTTTATTTGAATTTGTGCAATATTTGAAGGTTGTTGTTGTTGTTGAGTTCTTTGAAGGCAGAGGAAGAGAGAAGAGAAATGGGGTTGGAAGAAAGATAAGGCGCGTAAGGCTAAGCTGTAACTACAATACCTAACTTTGGGCTGTTACTCAATTGCTCATCTTTCAATCCAAGCCCATATATGCCGAGTTTATTTAAAGAATGAGGTTGTGATTCAATTACTTTGGTGTCTATCTATTACATATAATACTAAAAGCGAAACTAAGAATGACACTTGGCGACGTATTATTAAAAAATTTCTCTTTAAAATTACTTTCTTACAAAAAAAAAAAGTTTTTGTTACATAAAAAGAATATTTGTATCTAATTTATGTCTTTCATTTTATATAAAATATTAAATTTCCTATTACAACAATTTAATTAAACTTCTTACAAAATCAAATTCCCTAGTATAACAATTTATTTATTTATTATTTTATTTTTTATAATTATTTAATACTTTTTTCATACTTTTTGGTTAATCAATTAATTATACTATATACTTTCTCTTATAAAATTTATTTTCACTATAATTATTTAACAACCGTACATTGCACAGAATTAACCTAATTATTCTATTATAAGAAAACAGATTAAGTATTAATTTTGCATTTAAAGATATTGATAAGCTATTTTCAATCCTAACAACAAATGTTGATCATTATACAGATTGAAAATTAGGAGTCTAAATGCTGCCTTGTCTTAATAGCCAACAATTAGGATTATATATTTACTAATTTTATGCCCGGGCGATGCTCGGATTGTTGATAAAATTTTAGAATAAAATCTTTTGGTTTAAATGTTAAATACAATCATATATTCCCTTTAATAATGCAGAATATTTAGACATACGATATCATATCGCTAATTTATATAATAGTGCATTTTTTGTAGTTTTGTTTGTGATTAGCTATTTATGTTATTATTTTTATTGAACTTAACGTATTTTTACTGAACTAAAAGTATTTTACCAAACTAAAATTATTTTTTCTGATTAAATCTTATTTTTACTTATTTTTTATTTTTTAAAATAAATAAATTAAAATATATTATAAATGGATTATTTTAAAGAACTTTTTAAAACGAATTTTATGATAGAAATAAAACACCAAATTATATGATATTAATAAAAACTTATGATTAATTTTGTAAATATGAAATGTTAGAAGTATATCGATAATAAAATTCTATACAACATTTTTATCTTAAAATATCTATTGAAAATTCGCTTACTTAGCATCATATGTGTCACAATAATGCCTATTTATCGTTTACGTGACTCAACATTTAGCGAAAAACTTGAATGTCAAGTGTCGCTGCCTTGTGGCCTAACTGCGAGATCTGACTTTATTTATTAGTGATATGATATGATATGATACTCCGTATATTTATGTTACGTATTATAATAATATCTTATTATCACATACCACATAATAACTCACAAACATACACAAAAATTTTACAACCGAATATGAAGAATACTTGATTCAAAATCTTTGATGGTAAATCAATGGTAGACTAAAAAAATTAATGATACATGGCCATATTTATAATTATAATTACGTGGTTATTTGTATAGGAGTAAAATTCTATTGTTAATTGGATGCTCATATTAATTATAATATGTGGTGTGTCACTATAACTAAAATTCTATTGTCAATAAAAAGATAATTTTTTTTCAAAAGAATTATAAATTATATTATGTATGCTTTTTTATCCTAAACAAATTTATCCAATCTAATCTAACGTGGCATCTAATCTAATCACAAGAATACCTATTTGTTGTCTACGTGGCTCGATACTTAGCAAAAAACTGAAATGCCAAGGACTGGCTTTATTTATTAGTGATATGATATGATATATTTATTAGTATAAAATTTCAAACGTTGCGATTAAAAATACTACTTCCGTTAACATCTACTTGCAACTTTTACTATTTTTGGTTACTTCCTATTAGTTGCAACCTTTGTAAGTTAAAATGTCAATGTTACCCTTACTTAAAAAATTAAACATTCACTTAGAAAATTAGTTAAATCACATTAGAATTCTAATATGATTCCACTAATTTAACAACTCCCACCAAAAATTAAATCATTCCCCCACCTACCAAATTAAATGCCTTTGATTAAATCAACAATTCATCAGATCTAATGAATTGAAACCCTAGTTCTTGAAGTTTCTTCATCTTCCTCATCTGGGTATTTCTCTCTCCTCTCTTCCTCCTTGAACAATTGATCTTGGCTCATTCTCTCTCCTCTTGAATAGATCTTGCCTCCTTCTTTCTCCTCTCTTCCTCGAATGGATCTATCTCCACTACATGAAGCCCTATTTGCGACTGACGATGAAATTGAGCAGGGCTTCATTGTTGCTCTCGTCGAAGTTTTTGAAGAACGGGGTTCCTGGCCTAATTTGTTCTTTATGTCGGGCAAAGGTGGCGAAATTTTCAGCCAACGAACCTTTGCTGCGATTGGTAAAGTACTCAATCTATTGAAGATGAGGAAGCCGCTTAGAAATTAAGTGCGGTTGCCTCGAATGTTGGGGAAGGGGAGGTGAAATCCGAACTTATTAAGGTTGCCGGAATGTCTAGCTCGAGTTGTTCTTCACAACAAACTCACTATTTTTTCTGAGAACAATGCTAGTTCAAGTTCGGATGGTTCAAAAGGACTCGGATCTATTTCTGAGATGGGTGCATAATCTGGGTTGGGTCATGCTAAAAAACCCAAATCACAGTCCCTTACTAGACCCAGACCTCCACTCCCTCCTTTTTTAGGATTAAGCTAGTCCCCACACTTTCTCTATCCACATTATCACATGCATAATCTTTTACTAAACACATTTTGGAAATTTTGCCTTGGGATGCGTATTCACCCCCAAAGTTGCAAGTAAATATTAGCAGAGGTAGTAACAATTATGTGTAACCTTTACATAACCAAAAGCCACAACCCACAATGCAATGTTTTCGAGTAATTTTAGTTAATGCGGAACTGAATGATTCACCGTTCCCTCACTTGTATAAATTAATTACTCCAATACACAACCAAATGGTTTAATTGCCCGAATTCTTTCATCGCTCATTAACAAGTAGGACTTTTATAAATTACAAACATGCGTATCACACAAATCAGTTATAAATGTCTAGGCATTTTAACACTCAATGGCATGAAAAATGCAACTCTTCTGCCACAGAAAACAATATACTATCAGCATGTAAGAACACCAACCGTCATCTAGCCTGACCAGACAACAAAACCACAAATCTTATCTAGGTCAAGCTGGTCAATTGGTGATTTCCCAGCACAGCTAGAAAAAGAAACACCAATAGATTTCATGTCACCGACACTCACATAGCTCATTGCACATTACAAAAATTCCAATTGATTACCAAATTTACCAAAACTGTGCAGTAGTTCGTGTCTTTGGCAACTACATCAACCGTCGCAAACATAATTGTTTGTCTTGCAATGAATAAAATGAAAAAAAAAACGGAAAACTTTCTTCAGAGGCCAAAATTTGTGATCCAAGTTAATCAAGTCTTTTCACAATTGCTCCAATGAAAACAGAATTTTAAGACCTACTCGATATCACTGCTTCACTTCTTGGATTTTTTAATTGGCCTGTGATCATTTGCAAAACATCAATAATTGACATAAATTTAAAAATTCAAAGGCTAAATCATAGATACAAGGGCAAAACATACTCTGCTGGCTTTGGAGCAGCTGCTGGTGTTGGTGCTGGAGCTTTCTCTACAGGCCCCTGTATAACACATCAAATATAAATTTCAAAAGATGAAACAGCGGAGTAAGAGATTACAACGAATGATATAATATAATTCATGTCAGTGCATTATATAAAGTACAACCATGCTGAGGTGCAAGGTGATGAGGATGACCACCAGCTAGAACAAGGCGAAAATACCGTGATGACCCAAGGGAATAGATTCTGAGATGGGCTGTATACACATATAGTACTATGCACTTTTCCTAATTGCACGTTTAACCTAAGTTGACGAACCCCACCCCAACTAACTCTGTCTATCTAATGCTTCCCACAAGTCCACAACTTGTTTAACTACCATATCCCATCATGGCATTTATTTACCTCCACGTTTTCTGAAATTCAGAAGCTAATCCTAACATAGATCAAAATGCTATATATGCAAGTTACATGATTTAAAGCATCTTGATTATTACAGTCACCACAAGTTATAATCCCAGAATTTTTCCCAATGATAATCCCATGGTCATAAGACTCATAATATCCCCTCAAAAATGATTACATTAAGCAACCCATATCATACAAGGGAACATTTTCATGCTCTCCCCACCTCACTAAATTAAATAAGCTAACAACTTACATAGACTAAAACAATAGAAAGGGTAATCACATTAAGTCAGGGGAATCAAGTTAGTTTCATGTCAAAGGACTCACCAACGCAAGACGTTCATCCCTCCTTGCAATCTTTCTCTCCCTGCTAGCCTTGTTCTTTGCACGCCTAGCCTCAAACTGATCAGAGAGATTCTTTTCTCTTGCCTTTTCAGCCTTTGACTTGTGGATGTTCTCCATCAGAACACGTTTGTTTTTAAAGACATTACCCTTGACCTTCATGTACATGTCGTGATACATGTGCTTGTCAATTTTCTTGGACTCCCTGTATTTGCGGAGCAGACGCCTTAGTACACGCATTCTCCTCATCCAGAGAATTTTTGTAGGCAACCTTGCCTCCCTGGTACCTTTACGTTTACCTGGGATCATTTAACAAGAATAGCATAACTATCAAAGAAGACCTCTTAATAATAACCAAGGTAAAGCATTTTACAGAAATGCTTTGCAGCTGTAGACAGCAAGAAAACTACTGTGCAAAATATACATATATATATATTTTTTTTTTGGGTGAAGACTGCAAAATATTAATATATAGAACTAATCAGATGGAGCACATATATAAGAATCAACATGGTAGTCATGTAGTTGACAACTACTGTATCAACACATACCATAGCCAGAGTGACGCCCTTTTCTCTTTGCTACTAGCATTCGGCGAGCACGGGAACGGGAATGGATGTTTGATGGCTTTTTGATGATAAATCCATCTTTGATTAGCTTTCTTATGTTTTGTCCTGAAATGAATCAGCTTTAAGTCAAACACACCTTAAGTAGGCAACACACCACATAATAAAAATTATCCTTCACAGCAAGAAAACAACCCACCCCCTGTTAAGATTATGCTTGTAAGGAGTCACATATTACAGGTTACATCAATATAAGTTTACCAATATCTGGACAGATCAACATATAAAACTAACAAATATCACGTAATTACAACAGGTTATATACGTAAATGGTTTTTGCATTATGATTTCCAATCCAACCTACAACAATGACCTAATATTTATGTAAAAGATGTATATAAGCAATAGCATGTTCACTAGTGAAAATGTCATCCAGTTACATTGGAGCGCATGTCCATTGACCAAAGAGATGGCTCAAGCAGAAAGGTTAAATTTATTTACGCACTAAAACATCTCAGAAACCATAATTTCAAAAGAAATCCAAGAATAACTAAGTGCGAGAAGATAATAGATCAATATTTTTAAAGACATGCCTATAATCAATACTTCAAAAATAACTAAAATAACTTAAACTGATGATTACATATAAAAAGATAAATACACCCCAATGCTCAAAAGAGTAGATGGCTCCACCAGACAGAATTACATCCCAATATCCATTTATTTTCATAATGGCTATAATCACTAGTTCTATAAAGACCCTCCAGTGAATACAAAAGCAGTGACCAATAATAGCAATGAAGGAAGAAACTGGCAAGCAAAGACGATATTCCTGATGCTCACTATCTAAAATGTCATCCATTTACATTGGAGCACATGTCCATTGCCCAAAGAGATGGCTCAAGCAGAAAGGATAGATTTTTATACGCACTAAAACATCTCAGAATCATAGTTAGGATTCCAAGAATAACTAAGTGCGGAGAAAATGACAGCATACTTTTTCCCAAACAAAATAACCAATGATACAAGTGCAGTACATACAATATAACATAACATCACATCACAAAGAACTAAACTTTCATGAGAACAAGGGTAGTTAAAGACAGATAGCATAGTAGCAAATTCGAAGAATGGACAGCAGACTTTTGTAGAAGAATAAGGCAGTAACTAACAATAAAAGTGAACGCAGAATCAGAAGGCAAGCAAGTAAAAACTATTTTACTGACATTCACTAGCACTTATCATCCAATATCATTGGAGAACATGTCCATTGCCAAAAAGAGATGGCTCAAGCAGAAAGGATATTTTCTTATACGCACTATTAACACCACAGAAATCACATTTTTAAACAATTTCAAGTATAGTCAAGTGCGAAGAACATAATAGCATCCAGTTTAAAGAGCTAACTAAAGAAAGGCTACATTTATCACATTAAAGTACATAATGTATAGCATACACAACTAGGATCAAGTAAATCATGATGGAACTCATACACAACATCATAAACACAAATATACAATAATTTAATCATAAACAGCAATGCACATAGTAATTGAAGTGTTAAACTGCAGTTTTTAATGCATTGTGCTAGCCAAGATAAAACTCTTTTACATTAATGTCTAAGGGTTTTAAAAAAATAACAGGCAAAAATGCAATTTATGGTCCTTGATAGCTCTATTAACTTGAGAACCAAACTAATAAGTTAAAATTCATATGAAATAACTAACTTTCCTCGCCAAATGCAATGATCAAAGACCTCACCGATCTCAATACGTGTAAGTCCACACAAAATGTCTTATCTCTCGGAAACAAGAGCAAACCTTCATCCCAATAATAAAACAAGAAGGAGAATACTCATTAAAGTAACGACAGATAAATTTCATTTACGCACAGATAAAATCCTCAAAATCATCAATAATGATTCCAGGAAGAACTACGTGCGATACCTAAACCCTAATTCTCCTCCAAATGAATAACCTAACCAAACCCTAAAAACTGACATTGCACCCAATTAAAAACAACTCTTTCCTCACTAATTTCAACCTAATTATTCAAATGTATCCACTCAAAATTCTCAATCAACATCATTTCACCGTAAAAATGAAAATTCTTCGCTTTAAACAGTAAGTGCAAAACCCAGTAATTACAAGTACAAATCGCATTTCAGTCTGTAGAATCGAGGTACATTAAAAAACAAACCCTTTAACACGAAAACCCCAGAAAAACAATAAAAATAGCCAATTAATCCATCACTTCAAAACCAACAAATTATCATCACAAATTACAAACTAAAAACACAGAAAATGAAACAAAATAACAATGACAATCAAAGAGAAGGGTAAGAAAGTTACGAGAGTTAGCCATGGAGATCTCATTGGTCTCATTGGGGTCAAGCCAAGTCTTCTTCTTCCCGCATTTGAGTACGCTAGCAGAGAGCCGCTTCTGCAGCTTGAGTGACACCATTTCTGCAACTTCAGTCTTTTTTTTGTGAGGAAGATGAAAGCGGCGAAGATTGAAGGAGTTATAGAGTGGTGGTTTACAAGTTTTAACCCAAATTGCAGTGAAACCCTAATTGTGGATACAGATTCAATTAATGGGCCCTTTTTATGGTATTTTATAATCTGGGCTTTGGTTTTTTTTTTTTTTTTTAATGAAAGGGTTTTTAAGTTTGTTAATCGCAACGAAATTGTTATCCTAGAAATAGGTGTACCAGGCCCAAATAACGGCCCAAGCGGAGCAAAATCCACGCCCAATTAATAATTCCCTCCTGTTTTGTTTTACAACTAATCATCTTTTGATATCATTAGTCGATTTTCTGTTCCTCTCGATTCAATCTCATTAGTCGAATTTTCTGTTATAACGAAAGTAATTCCGGGGGAATTCCAGACAAAAAATGGATTGAAGCCAAGAAGCGTCGCAATCGGCAGCATAACGATAGTAAGTTTTGGTTGATGATGGTCCTTCACTCCTTTAAGGTCTGAGTACGATTGTCAATTGAGATCGGGGAGTAGAAAACTTAATTTAAACATCAGGAGTAAAATGATGTAGTTTTACGCTGGACTACATAGAACTAGATGCACCATGGTGCATCTTATAATTTGCGTCCTAAATTCCTAACATGGGTGAAGGGGAAACGGGTGTCGGTAATGGATCCTAGAACCGATTTGAAGTCAATGGATTTAGATTCGTTTTATACCATTTGGATCTTTGAAAATTGGACCCGAAAGGACTTATTCATTTTAGATTTATATTCAGTTGAGACACGTCCTGTAAATCGCTTTTTAAGCTATTTTTACTTACGAGTAAAGTTCTTTAAAATTAATGTATTATTGTGCTTAATTGAACATTTTAATAAAAAAAAAAGTAAAATTAATTTTTATGGTTTCTAAATTCTAATGGGTAGCAATATCTTATCTTGAAAATTGCCCCTTAATCATGTTCAACTTTTATGGTTTCTCTTGGTGTTGATATTGAACTAATTTATTCTTTCAAGAGCTAAAATTTTCGATTCTAAAACTTTTGCTAGTCATTTTGGATTTTTGGAACAATGATGATGCGTGTGTAAGTTGAATTAATGAAATTAGCAAAAAAAAAAAAAAAAAAAAAACCGAAGAAAATAGTGTTTTCTCTTTGATATTGCAGGACTTTTTATTTATTTATTTATTTTTTTGAGGTTGCAACACTTTAATTTACACACTTGTCGATGTAAAATTTCAACTTTAAAATTTAAAATTCTTCCTTATTAGAAACTGAAAGCTTTGAAACGTTGGAGATTTGAACGAAAAGAGAAAAAACATTAAACTTTCGGAAACCTTTGTTCGGCAAAATTAGTTTATTGTGGTAGCTGATACATACTTAATGTCTGCTGCGACCCTGTGGCTGTGATAGTAGATGTTTACTATCGATGAGTAAATGCTAGGGAAAACTATTAAAGTAATAGTAGTTTTGTTAAGTGTTTAGCATAAATTAGTTTTAAACGTTAGGTGTATTTTTAGGTTGTATTTTGAATAAATTTAAAAGGTTAAAACCCGTAAAATGGATATTTTTGACAGTTGTATTTGACAAATTTTCTAGTGGACTTGATAGAAAAACAATGGATTGCAATTGCGTCCAAGCAACTCGTGGCAATATATATGTAGTCACAATTAACAAATAAATATTCTTATTTTCTTGCACAATTGCCCAATTTGCCCAACATCTACCTTTACCATTTGGAAATGGAAAGAGCCAATATGGCACGCAGTAAGTGCATAAGACAAGTAATTCTTAATTATGGAGTGGCCTATAAGCTGCCTTAATTGAACAACTAATGGCCTTGGGCCTCCTCATGTAGAAACCAAATAAATCGTACTTGGATTTTTTTGTATGAGTAAATAGATAATGAGCATTTTCCAGTGGTTTAAGCAATTATTAATGTGAACAATTGCTACTTTTTTTTAACAAGAGAACAATATTGCTACTTATTTCACCTTTCTTCGTTGTAACTCCGTTTTTACAATTTTTTCATTAAAAAATTGTGAACAACTCTTATTTAATTATTTTAAGTTTTGAGTTTTCCTTTCTTAAAAAAAAAATTCTCAAGAAATTTGGAGGTTCTCAAACACTTTGCATAATATTAATAAAAAAATGTACGTTTAATTTGGCAATCTTTTTTTTTTTTTTTGACAAAAGCAAATGAGATAATTTGGCAAATCTATGAGATAACAAATCTTGTACGAAGAAGATAGTTGTAGTGGTATCTCACAGTGGCGGATCTTGACCAAAAATATTAAAGAAGCCGGGATATGAATATTTTACCTCTCGCTCAAAACTAATCACTGTGTCTCAATATTTTATAAGTAAAATAACATTATTAAGTTTAATAGCTAATAAATTACAATAAATCAATAATGTATCAAGAGTCAGGCCTCGAATGGCCCCGGTGAAAGGTGCCCTGTGGTATCTCATATGATTAAAAAAAAGTTTGGAATGTATGAATGGGCATGATTGATTGCGTCATAATCATTCATGACCATTGTAATGCATGGTAGTAATGTTACCTAAAAATCAATGTCGTCATATGACAACATGATTTCATCAAATGAATACGTACTAAAAAGAGCTCATAAGATGTACCATCTACCCATATAAAAATTAGGCAATTATATTTAGGTTCCGTTTGACATTTAAACTAATACAACATTATTATCAATTAAGTACAATATGTTGCGTGTTTCAAACATTCAAACACCCATTATAATTTGTTAAATTGTCAACGGCTGCAATTCCTACAATAAAAAACAATCAAGTCATTCATGCATGATCTACAACTCTACAAGCAAAGATATAGGAGCATTTATTTGCTTCAAGAATAATCATAGGTAAGCTTGTTCATTAACATTACTCGTATTTACTTTCCTTATCTTTTTTTTTTTTTTCTCTCTTCATATGGAGTAATTTGTGATATATATATATATATACATATATTTTATACATACATATTGATGTTTTAAATAATGTTTAGATGTTATTACCTATAAAATTCGTCATGAGGTTGGTATATATGCAAGAAGATTTTACTATTTAATAGAGAAATCCTTTGATCAGTTTTTTTCACACGTATTTAAAGAATTGCATAATATACTTTGCAATCCATATTTAATAATAATACAAATTATTTTGTGGTTTGATTAGTTGCAAATTGCTTTACACTACTTTCTATCGTTATGTTCATATTAGACAAATTAGATTGTGATTTTAGTTTATTTGGCTATTTGCCAATGGGTAAAGAAAATACTATTGCCGACCGGCTTGATTCTAATCAAACTCTTAAACTCTTCAATTGAGGTTTCTTTTTATTACAACCCATTGTTGTTTAGTTGTTTACGATTGGAGTTGCGCATATGTAAGCAAGGTGCTACAAATTAAAATTATATTATTTCTGTATTTCTAATCAAACAAATTGTATAAATCTTGATATCTAAAGGTAAAGATCGATTGGAAGGAAGTATGTGCAAGAACTAAATACAAATCGTGTCAACATTACATTATTACGTGTATTAGTATGAGAATAAACTAGTACAAGTATATATATTTATATGAAAATGACTTAAAGTTTGTCATATAGATGGAATAGGCCTTTATGGCTTTATGAGTTAAAAGTATAAAACTAGCTAGCAGATATTTTCTTTATTCTCCAATCAATTTATTATTATTATTATTATTATTATTATTTGGGAGAGGAAAATGCATAAAGGTTAACTAATTAAATACTCCTTTAATTAAACTGTATTTTTTTTTTTTGAAACAAATAATGTATTATGAAGATCTAAGGTAAAAGGTTTACCAAGTGAACCAACACCTTATTGCCTTATTGGTAATTTGGTATAATTTATCTGTATATGATCACCTAAAACAAGAGTCAATAACTTTATGCGTTTGTACGTATGTATGTGTCATAATAAATCAATACGGGTCGATATCTAGAGGTTAACTTCGTAATCGTATTATTTACGTTGTACAGATACTCCATGAGGTCCATACTCCATACGAGTATATATCATCAAAATTTAGCTGCATGCAGCAAGTTGGCCACTCAATCTATCAAACTACCCCACTTAACATTTTATGCACATGGAAAAAACTAAAGCCACCTGCATAGTTAAAGATAAAATAAAATATCAGATTGTCTTAAACAAGGGATGGAAGCAGATTTATTTGAATCAAATAGCTTAGCTTTAGCACACATAGATTGAATAATGCACAAACTAAACTATAGTAGTAACATTAATTTGTATATATATTAATTCATATACTTTGGATATAATAGATTATTGTGTAATATATATGAAGATGATGAGCTTAAATGAGCTGCCTGAAGATTGTGTCTCTACAATTCTTTCCCTTTCCTCCCCATGGGATGTTTGCCGGTCTGCGGCGGCATGTTCTGAGCTCCGATCAGTGGCTCAATTGGATTGTGTATGGGAGAGCTTCCTACCAGTGGATTACCATGAGATAGTTTCAAGGGCTGGTCCAGCTTTGCTTAAGTGGGATTCAAAGAAAGAGTTGTTCTTCTTGCTTTGCAACTCTCTTCTCATAGATGGTGGTAACAAGGTCAGTCAAAGAACATTTACCTTATCCAATATCTTACTTATTAAACCCTACCTACCTTTGAGTGTCTATTTTAATTACACTCATCAATGACTAAAATGTGCCTTACTTCAATTTAGGTACATACATCATACATGATAATTGATAAGTACATGATAATTCTCGGATTTACTTGTTTTTTTACTCCTTATAATATAAGTTGCTCATTTAGAGCTAGATATACCTGTATATGATAGATTTTATACTTCCTCCTTTCATTATTACTTAATCAGTTTATCACACTTGTTAATGTATAAATTTAATCATCAATATCTTTAATTCTTTATAAGAAAAAAGTATAGCAATTAGATAATATATATATGATAGGATTTTTGAGATGATTCAAACAGATCTCACGTGATGACATGATTATGCTTTCTTATGTAATCTGTATAAATTACAAAAAAAAGGAAGTCTAAGGTACACTTATGAATAGTGTAAAAGTCAAACTAGATAATATCATAGGAATACACATTTTGTAGGAGATAGGAGGCTAGAGTAATTGGCTACCTCTTTTAAATTTCAGGCTTGATTCTAAGGGGTGAATTTCACCTAACTCATTTTAACTTGCATTTTTCTTAAATCACCCTCTCTTAATTTGGGCCTTCTCCTTAACTTTAAAAACAAAAAGTAGTATGTACCAAAGAGATATAGACATAGTCGGCCTATTTGTGGACAAGCAAGAGTGGCCGGTGCATATGGGCATGCATATGAATTAATGTGTTTCATATACTTCGTATTTTTTTAAATGAAAGTTACAGGGTACGGTAATGTTCTTTTCATTCAAAATTCACTTATCTTATGTCCATTTGAATAGCTTAACTAAGTTTCATTAGTTTCTAATTAAGAAAAAAAAATCACTTATTTTATTGGTATTATTTTATTAGGCTATTAGCCTTTACTTTAGCCCAATATATTAATTTAGTTTTTCTTTTATCTTATCTGAGTTATCTGAAAAAAAGTTAACAAAAGGGAGGAGAATAAAGCCTTCATGTTTGGATTCCTTATTTGTTTCTTAAATCTATATTTACATATACCCTTATATGCTTCTGAAAATTTGCAATATTGTCATATATTCATATACTACCCGCAATAAATATTTGTTGCAACTTTAGAATATTTTATATCTCCAAATAATACCCCAAAATTACAACTAATATTTAACGGAGGCAATAATTAGTTATCAATCATAATCTATGACACTTTCGTGATTATAATATTTAGGCAGTTGTAATTTGTTATTTGTCCTAGAGAAATGGTTTGTCAAGCACTAATGCATGTTATGTAACGTCAATTCATCTTATCAGTTTATGTAAAAAGATTTGTCAAACCAAATTAATTTTAACCAAAAGTTAATTATTGTTTTTTTTATAATATGTCTAGCTAACATATGACAAGCTGCCATGCAGATTTTTAATTTAAACAAGATGACTGGACTCAAATCTTACGTATTATCAGCAAGAGATCTGTCAATAGCATGGGCTGATGACCCAATTTATTGGGCCTGGAAACACACTCCTCAATCAAGGTTTATTATCTCTAGTCCATTCGTCACAAGGATAAATGAAATTGCTAGAATTGTAAACGAGATTTAATCTTATATCTTGCGTATGTGTTTTCTTAATTCAGGTTCAAGGAAAGTACGGAACTAAGAACCACATCATGGTTAGATATACAAGGTTATTTAAACTTAATATGCTATCACCAAACACAACTTACGGAGCATATCTAATCTTCAAAGTGTCTAAACGTGCATATGGGTTGGAAATAATGCCTATGGAAGTATCAATCGAAGTGGGTAGTGATGTGGTGAGCCATAATACTGTGTATCTTCGCCAAGATGAAGGAAAGAAGCATCAAATGCAATGGTTGCTATACTATAATCGAACAGAAATTCTTACATCAAGGGTGAATCATGGGTCGGAGGAAAGTAATTTAAAACTTCCAGGTGCACGCGGTGATGGATGGATGGAAATCGAGTTAGGACACTTCTTTTGTGGTGACTCTTATAGAGATGGTAAGGTTGTGAAGATGAGTATGACGGAGATTAAAGGGCATCATTTAATGGGTGGCCTTATTGTTGAAGGGATTGAAATAAGGCCTCTACAAGGTAGGTGTCAATTTTTTTCTTGAAGGTATGGTATAGGAATATTTTTGTACAGTCTATAAAAGAATTGAAGTTAATGATTTTATGAATTTTTACCTTACACAGTAAAAAGCAAGGTGTTAATACTTCCATAATTAGAACATCTCCTTCATGTTGAGTTTATGAAGGTTATGTTTGTACAAAGTATATATATAATTAGTAACAAATAGCCCAACATGCTTGTTGGAGGTGGTAGGTTACTCACCTTGTGATGAATTTGAGATCACGATTTCAAGCCCCATTATTCTACATTTGTTTGGGAGTAGTGGATTCCATTACCTTCTCCATTTATTCTCAAGCATTGACTTGTGAATTTGTGATTCTCTTAGTTCGCTCCATTCTCGTCTAGCATGTAGGAAATATTCCTAGTATGATTAATTTGCATTAATTAGCTAGACCATCTTTGCCTTTATATGATTTCTTATTCCATCATTCCACTGTTTTTCTTTAAACAAAATCTTGTTCAATAGTTTCGATCTATACTAACGCTTTCGATAATTATAAATCAAGATGATAATGAATATATTAGTCCTTGAAGACCCTAATCCATTTTAGAGAAGTTGTAGTGTTGGCACCAAATCTTTAACCAAAGTAAAGCATCTTAACCTACTCCTTTACAGATTCCAAATTCATTATTCTATTAATAATTTGTCTCATCTCAAGATTGCCCTTTGTAGAATGTGATTTATGTGACAAACAGATCGATACGAGTACATAAAATTAGGCCTTGTTCACGTCATATTTTTTTGCTGAATTGAAATTATTTTTATTGAACTAAAATTAATTTTCCTAAACCGAAATTATTTTTATGGAACTGAAGTTGTTTTTACTAAACTGAAATTATTTTTGCTAAACTGAATTTATTTTTATTGAATTGAAATTATTTTTACTGAATATTATTTTTCAAGATGAAATAAACAGGGTCGTAAAGGCATTGATCATTTTTATTTTATTTTATTTTATTTATTTGTAAAACAGTCTCTAATCTAATCTAATATATATAAATAAAGTAGACATTTTTGGAGAGCATTTGGCGCGCCACATAAGCAAAGGTGTATTTTCGACCAATTAAAAATTAGATTTCTATTTTATATATGAATTAAAAAATTCGTTTGCTACCTAAACAAAAGTAACGAGTGAGATTAAGAATTTTGCCACGTAAGTAAAAACAACGAATATTGATTTATTAGGATTTAATTTATTTAAAAATCTAAAAATTATCTTTCTAAATAATCATCTTTAGATATAGGATTTATATACCTACTATCATAAGATAAATTTTGATAGTGTTTATGCTAAGAAATAAAAATTATTCCTTAATTATAATTAAATTAAAATTTGTGATATTTACCATTATAAATTGACGCATCATATGACACCAACAAAATTTCGTATCAATACAAAACCAAACTAAGCAAATTTTGTGTCAGTTTTATTAGGTCATCAATGGTTGTGTAATTCTTAGCCTAATTTTTAAAACTCATGTTTAAATGTATATTTGTGGTTATTGCTTAAATTGTGTTTATTTGGAATACTTAATGATTATATGTTTATGTTTTGTTTACTGAATTTTTTTTTAACATGCAGATCTAATTTAATCAGAGAATTATATTCAAGCAAAAATCTTTGGAATATCAAAGTACGCTATTGAATGAGGAGGTATTATATCTTTATAAATCGTTTACATTTATTAAATCTTTTAATGAGCCTTTTAGGTTTTATCAATTAATTTTATAATTAAAACAATTTTTTTGTGATTTAGGTAGCTTAATTAAGTTATAACATTAACTTAATTTTTATTTTTAATTACAGGGTTACGTTCATGCCTCAATTAAAGTCAACTTTGTTCTACAATTTTGTTCAAAATTGATTGAAGGAAAAGTTTACTCCATTAGATACTTTTCAGTCGTTACAAATAAGAAGCAATATCGCACACATTGTCAGCGACAACAAAATAATGATTCAATTTTCCAAAATACTATTGTTTGGGCGATTAGGGACGATGAAAAAATTTCAATGCATAGATTTAATTTTGTATAATTACAATTTTTAGATTAATTTCACAACAATTATTCACTTACTGGTAAATGTTTTAATTTATTTTATAAGACCATAAAGATTAATTTTATATAAATTTTGTTTTTGCTAACCTGTTCTATTTATCCACTTTTATTAGATGGAAGAGATATGGATGTGAACAAAGTTGGTGATCCTATTGAAATTTTTTTTTAATACAAATTTTTTTACATCGAAATATTACATCTAATAACTATTATTTTTAATCTCCTCCTACAGGTCTAAAAGGACCGGAAAAAGACTGGGGGGGGGGTGGGAGGGAGAGAGAGAGAACAAAGAAGTAAAAACTTTGAATAACATACTGGCTGCTGTCCAGCACCGAAAATTGCCGAAATCCGCTGCTCATTTCACCTTTGGTTTGCAATAATCAATAACAATCAAGAATAGCCTTGTAGTACCCAACGTCCCAACCTTTACCAATTTAGTCTTTCCTATATCTCTCTATTTTTCCAATAGATAAACACCCCCTGCTGCCGTCCAACAGCCACCCTTCAGAAACCATCAATCACCACTCCACACAACTCAAAATCACCTCTCAAAATGACCTCAAAGTTACAGCGACTAAATCCCAAAGAATAAGTAAGCTCATACTTTCCCTCACTTTACCTCTTCGTAGGCTTCATGCATGGAAAATTGATGAAGGTAGCTAATGACTTCAATCGATAAAAACTTCAACATGGCTAGCCTTTGTCAAGTACACTCCAAAGTTCAATATCCTTTCACCCCTGGGAAGGGCGAATTAACGATGGTTGTTGAAAGCAAGAAGGGGTTGAATACAGTAAGGAGAGGTGACATAATGTGAGCTTGTGCCTTATGGTGTATGGACTGGTGGTTTGAGCAGTTTTGGTGAGAAAGAGAAAGAGAGCTGCAAGTGATGGACAGCAAAAGAGGGAAGAGAGGACATGTAATGAACCAGTGAATCTCGCTCCTTTGCAAGTGATGTTCAAATGTACCAAGATCGAAACACCATAGTAAGTGCTACCAGATCTTTTAGGTATCAAGTCCAATACTCCAATCCATTTCAATCCTTGAACAATAACCAAAACACCCCCTTATAACTTTAGAAGGCCCATCTACCCTACTCTACAAAGAAGTAATTCAGGCATCCCAAAGAATATCATAAGACAAAGTAATCCCAAAATACACTACGAAATTCCAGAAAACATCTGACAAGTCTCAGTCTTTTCAAATGAAGTGTTCTTTTATTTAATTTTCATAACAATTTTGGAACAATCTGGTGCTAAAGACTTGGGATGTAAATGTGGCGATAGAAATTAGAAAAATTATAGGATAACTACAGAAAGAGACAATACTTGATTAGAATGAGATTTTGGCAACTTGCACTAAAGGTTTCCAAAAATAATCGAGTGAGAATAGCTAGAATAATACATCAATAAAAAAAAGTTTGCCAGAGGTGATAGGTTAGAGCAAATTCAGGATATGCTCTCATTTTCATGGATATGGGCAAAGAGGTTCAACAGCAACACTCATCCATAGCTCAATCACATGTAACTGAATGAAGTAACCCTTGTTCACAAACAAAAATCGCCACAACTTCAATTTAAACGAAACCAAAATCTTCCTCTCAAGGTTCAATTCAAAAGGTTAAAAGAGGTAGAGAGAAAGGTCAGATGGGGTGTGATAAATCACCAAGAAAACATAGACAACCAACCAGAATCATACACATATGAATGAGCAAAATTTAATCAGATAATTCTAGAAGCACATTATTGATGCAAAATTGGCGAGCAAGCTCATATATTTGTGGAAATAATGGGAAGAACTTGACAAAGAAACTAGAATATGAGACTATATTACTGGCTATACATTGAATCAGATTGATTACTAAGAGCATAAAGCCGAAACCCGAAATCAAACAAAACTGCAAGTTTCTAAGCATAAAGAACAAAAAATGTAAATTAAAAACCGATTTAAGACTTCTGAATTGACGTGAGAGCTCTAATATCCAGACCAATAACTTATAAGAAGTACAAGAAGTCAAAAACCTAAACAATGAGCCTTAATTGCAAGCTCAACAATCTGCAGGTCAATGATACAAACATAAACCTCAAATATTTACGCTATCCAAAAAAATCAGCACCATTATAAATACAAATCTATAAAATCATAAAAACCCAACAACAATATACACTCAAAATTAACAAAAAAGCTCATAAACCCAGATCAATTTCCTATAATATGTCTAAAATTAACAACATTAATCAAACACCCAGATGAACAATTGAAGGAAAAAATTAGAATCTCTAAACAAAAAGTCAAAAAATGAAGCAAAATTAATCAATTGATTTGCAATAATAGTACCTTTTGTAATAAATTTGGGTGGGGCTGAATTTGATCTTGATGATTCAAATTATGGATGAGAGAGAATAAGAATCCAGAGATCTAGAAACACAGAGAAGAGTAAACGCAGTAATTGGGAGAAGGAAACAGAAGTGATTTTGCAAAGCTAAATAAGATGGTGATCAGATCAACCAAGAACCAGTGGCGTCTCCAGGATTTACGAAGTGTGGGTTCGGTTCGGAATCGTAATTAACAAAAGAATGAAATTATAATAATTAAATATTCAATACATAAGTTCAAATCGTGGATTACAAATAGATTACCCATAAAAAAAATGAAGAAAAAAAACTACAAAAGCATTATATGAGTTTTCATACTTTGGCAATTTGCATATGTGAAATTTCGTGTAAGCTCTTTTGGCAACTTTTTTGGCTGCTTAATTTTTCAATGTGTTTAGAGTTAAATTTTATATGACAACATTAGAGATCCTTGGATTGCATTTATGGACTAAGCTTTCAAACATTATTTGTATGACTGTATATAATGATCTAAGTTATGTTGTTAGCATTTTTTGAGTTTTTTTTTTTTTTTTTGCCCTTTTGCAAGAGCTATGTTTTAGTTAGTTTCTTTAAGTAGGGATTTTTAGCTTCTATGTAAATTTTAAATGAGCCTTGTAATCCTTTACAAATCACTCTTGCTCTATGCAATTTAATTTTTTGCTTTAAAATTAAGGAAATATTAAGAGGAATAATTCCAACAATAAGAGGTCTTCTTCAATTATTGTTTAACCCAACATAATTCCAATCACAATTAGACAATTTCAACAATATTCACAAATTCCAATTAGACAATTTTGAGTATTCGACAATCGACAGCAATGAAATTGAAATCATGAAAGACAGCATTGAGCATTCACAATCACAGCAAGCCAGCAAGGCAGAAATAGGCATTAAAGATTTAAAGGAAACCGACTAACCGGAAAGGCAAGCTCGCCAGACAATCAACAGCTGGGCAACTGGCGAACGCCGGAACCACCGAGGCGTAAATACCGCGTAATGGTGAAGGACTGAACTCACTAAAGCGTCACGGAGACACAGATTGATTTAGTGATTGACTGAAGGTGGCAGCTCATTCGGTGAAGGACGACTAAAGGCGGAATGCATCACGCTCTCACGGAGTCATGGACCCATATACAATGTGAGGTTAAAAAATCCATTGGGCTACACCTTTACATCCTGACATTTACTACACAAAAATTCATTTTAACCATTTTACAATTTTTGTTTTTTAAAAAAAAAAATCAATTTTTTTTCAAAAAACCAGTGGGTTCATCGAACCCACTTTAACCCACATTGGATCCACCCCTGCCAACAACAATTATTTTTATGCCCGAATGGGTAGTTTAGTGATTTCTGATTTTCGTTTTTCTTTGCGAGTTTTTTTTTTTTTGGGCACTAAATTAAGAAACTATGCTAATTGAGTTTTTTAAATTTGTGATTTTGATTGATTGTATTCCAAATCAAGTGTAGATTTTGATTTTTAAGCTATAATGCTATAGATGAGCCGGCTAAAGTATCTCATTAATACAAACTAGTGTTGTGCTCGGGCTATGTCCGAATACTTTATTGAATTTTAAGATAAATTTTGTCTCAAGTGTTACAAATCATATTTTGACTTGCTATTTTATAATTTGAGATATTTTGAGATAGAATTAAGAGTATTATAGAAACGTACTCCATATGTAAAAAACAATGGTACAAACATAAACCTCAAATATTTACAGTATCCAAAAAAATCAGCACCATTATAAATACAAATCTATACAATCATAAAAACCCAACAACAATATACACTCAAAATTAACAAAAAAGCTCATAAACCCAGAGCAATTTCCTATAATATGTCTAAAATTAACAACATTAATCAAACACCCAGATGAACAATCGAAGGAAAAAATTAGAATCTCTAAACAAAAAGTCAAAAAATGAAGCAAAATTAATCAATTGATTTGCAATAATAGTACCTTTTGTAATGGATTTGGGTGGGGCTGAATTTGATCTTGATGATTAAAATTATGGATGAGAGAGAATAAGAATCCAGAGATCTAGAAGCACAGAGAAGAGTAAACGCAGTAATTGGGAGAAGGAAACAGAAGTGATTTTGCAAAGCTATATAAGAAAGACGGTGACCAGATCAACCAAGAACAATTGGTTTTATGCCCGAATTTGGGTAGTTTAGTGATTTTCGTCTTTCTTTGCGAGTTTTTTTTTTTTTTTTTTGGGTACTAGATTAAGAAACTATGCTAATTGAGTTTTTAAATTTGTGATCTTTGTTAGTTTTGAGAGTATTTTTATTTATTTATTTATTAATTTTTTTTTTTGGGAATTGATTGTATTCCAAATCAAGTGTAGATTTTGAATTTTATGCTATAATGCTATAGATGAGCTGGCTAAAGTATATCATTAATACAAACTAGTGTTGTGCTCGTGCTATGTCCAGATAATTTATTGAATTTTAAGATAAATTTTGTCTCAAGTGCTACAAATCATATTTTGACTTGCTATTTCATAATTTGGGATATTTTGAGATAGAATTAAGAGTATTATAGAAACATACTCTATATGTGAAAAACAATGGTGTATTATGTTATTTCAATCATCTACCCATGAATGAATGATCAACTATAATTATATTTGTAAAATAAAAAAAAAATACTACCGCTCCTATAAAATCAAGTGTAGATTTTGATCTTTATGCAAAAATGCTATAGATGAGCAAGCTAAAGTATCTTAGATTAATATAAATGTTGTTGTTTAGTTGACTTTACAGGCATAACATGTTTTATAATGTTTAAAGTTAAAAAGAAAACGTGCATGAATTACGGAGTTTAATTGACTTTACAGACGTAATGTGTTTTACAATGTTGAAAGTAAGAGGAAATGTGTCTGAAATATGGAGTTTATTATCTTGTACAGGTTTAACGTATATTATAAAGTTTAAAGTAAGAAGAAACATGCATGAACTACAGAGTTTAGTTGCCTTTAATTTATAGGCGTAACACGATTTACAACGTTTAAAGTAAGAAGAAATGTGTATGAATTACAACTTTAGTAAGAAGAAAAGTGTGTAAATTACAGAGTTTAGTAAGAAGAAAGGTGTGTAAATTATCAACTATACTGATTGACAACTTTGTCGTGTTAAATACATATGTAGATGTTTGCTAGAAAAAAGGATAAAGTTTTGGACAATGATTATTGAATTGTAACTTAGAATAAAATCTTATTAACATTATTGTCTTTGGGACTTGCTCTACTCCAAATAAAATCTAGGTGTGTTGAGGAGGTGGCATCTTGATGACTAGTTTCCTTAGGGTGCTTCACATCATGCCTTAGCTCCCTTAACTAGTTTCAAACCTTTCAACAGGAAGTCAAAAATGTATCTGTTTCTTCTTGCTCCATACCAAAGTTGATTTCAATCGGGAAAAAATACTAATCTAACTCATTTAAGAGTATTTAGAGTTTAATTTGACATTTTTTTAATTATACTACTCTTGGTCTAAATAATCAAGTAATAATTTATACATTATTAGGGTGAAAGTTTGCGCAACAATCTTGAAAGCATGATAATAAACTTCTAAAGGGAATTGATTTCAACTTCTCATTCTGCTCATATATTATCCTGGCCTTCCATAATGTATTACAAGAATCTGTTAAACAATATTACTAATAATAACAAATAATACCAAACCCATATTAATAATGAAATACGATATGATAATGTATTAATACATTATCATATCGTATTTCATTAATACGGGTTTGGTATATGTTACACATTCAACCCATGAAATACAAGTTTATACAACAATTTAATATTTTGCACATTTTGAGTTGCCTACAAATAATATATAACCCTTAACTAATCAAACTTATCTCAACACACTAATCAATAAGAGCCTTCACCAGTTCAACACTAATCAATCAAGTACAATCACAAATTAATCCTTGGAAATACAACCATGATTAAGATCTTACAATACTCAAATCAAGGATTCCCAAAAATATTAAAATACAAATCAATGTTGCTTGTTTTGTCCTATGCTTTATAAGCTCATTTTTCAAATCATTACTACTACATTCCAAAAGTAGTGGTGATTGGTGAAGTTGCAGCAAATTGTCATGATATTGACTTCATTCTAATATAGTTGACAAAATCTTACTTACTACTGTATTGAAGCACTCAAGGGTTATTGCGGATAGAGGGAGATGAAGTGCTAGTGTCGGTACTGGTGAGTGATTGAGGGACACAACATGATTTGCGAAGGGAGTTCAAAGAAGGAAGAATGAGGCATTGTAAGGCTCACTGCGACATTCAATAGTAAAAGACCGGTTTTTCTTTGTTCAATCTTAATATTCCATGACTAGACTAAAAGCCTCTTGCTTTGATATTATAGCATAGATAAACTGCTAAACATTGCTTAATTATATCACTAGAACATTGTTGTGGTACATGTTCTTTCAACCCATTTCTTGCAGTTCGATCTAGCTCTACTGGTTAGATTTTTCTACTCTGTATATGATAACTGATCCCATCCCTTCCTATATATTTTACCTTCAGATTTGTGTTCCTACACCTAAACCAGATGCTAGCAATCGATTTTCATTATTTCAGGTTCAAATCATATGGAGTAGGTCTTAAGTGGACATGTTGATTAGGTGATTGGAAGTATTTTCCATGACTAGACTAAAAATTTCTGCTTTGCGATTATAACCTAGTAAACTACTAAACATTGCTTGGTAATATCACTAGAATAGTATTATGTTACATGTAGTTTCAACCCCATTTCTTGCAGTTTTGGCTTTCGGAATATACATACTAGTTGAATTTCTCTATATGATAACTGTACTGATTTCATCCCTTCCTATTTTACCTTCAGATTTGTGTTCCAACACCTAAACCAGATGCTGGCAATCGATTGTCTAGAGACTCTAGAGTCTAGACCTAATACCGATAGTCTCAAGGTATGTATTTTGACCATCTCCCCCTCCTGTTTGCATACTTCCACTTTATAGTTCATCTCTCCTTGTTGCCATATACTAATTTTTCATTCACTGCAGGCCTTCACTTGTTCTACTGTATATCATGGAGCGAACAGATAATTTACAAATTTCTCCGGATAAGAAACTATTGATAAGGTAATTATGTCTTTCGAGTCTAATCATCATGTTTCATTTTTCATTCATTTAATAAGAAGTTATGTTTATATGATGCGGTATCCAGATTCAAGATGCAACAAAGGAGGGATGTTTAGATTTGAATCATGCAGCAGATATCCAAGGGGTAATTGTAAATTGTAGAGGATACAATGTGTCAATGTCGTGGTATCTATTCTAGAAAAGATTGGCATCACTTTGAAGTCAATAATGTTGACTTGTTATGTTGAGAAGCAAATTTTGTCGAATGTTATATCTGCTTGTCTAGTATCTTGACTGTATTGACTCCTAAATTGTTGACTTGGAAAAACTGTTTATTTTACTTAGAAATTTAGAATCCTCCATGTAAAGACGTAAAGTTTGGAGTACTTGATACTCGGTATGATTTTGTGATGTCTAGAAAAAGATTAGTTGTTACATAAAAAAATGATTTACAATTGTATTTTTTATGATGTTGGAAGCGTAATAGTTATCCGATAATATAAAGGATCTTTGAAAAGTATTCTTATCCTCATTAGTTAAGCTTGAGTTACTTGACTTCTTGCACATACATAGGTGCAACCATATCCACAAAATTTTTGCAGAAGAATGGCGTTATAAAGTTGACTGACTTTCTATACCGAGTATATGGTTAAGTCAAGTCAATTTCCTTGGTCATGTTTCATGAGTCAATATACTTTTTTATCTACCTTTTCTTAAATATAGGATGGAACATGCCTCTTTTGTTATTGTGCTTTTTGACAATTGACTTTTAATAATCTGTCTCTCCTTTATTATTCCTTTCAAAATCAACACACAATACTTATAATTTTATAATGTTTGAAAATAGTTGTCTTATTTTCTATTTTCCAATATACAAAGTACTTCGTAGCCTCGTAGGACAAGTCGTTATAGAGAAGAAACCCATAAAACAAGTCAATGGTAGGAAAATGTACATGAAAACACCTAAGAAATTGTGGAGCATACAAATAAAAGTCAAATGGTAACCAAAAAAAAAAAAAAAAAAAAAAAAAAAAGGAGCAAAAATAAGATAAAGATTTTGAAGAGTAGTACTCCTTATATGAAGCAATACTTAATACTTATGTCTACAACTCATAATTTTTATAAACAGAATATTCTAAGTTTAGATTGAGTGATGCTTGGAATTCAGATATTAATCATTATTATCACCTTATTATATTATCTAAAAAAATAATTAAAAAAATAGTCCATTATTATTATCACATTATTAAGCTTATTATATTATTCCCCAAAAAATAAAATTTATATACGTAGTACTTTGAATTTATTTATAGATTCTGTTAAAAAAAATAAAATTATATATAGATAGTGGTCGTATTATATTTTGACTTGAATTTCTCAAAAAGTTTCTCTATAAATGCCATACCAACTTGAATAAGAGAGAGGAAAAAAAAAGAGAGAGAGATAAGGGGGCAATCATATCATGACTTCGCTCTGTAAGTAAAATTTTAATTACCCAAATTTTTTAATTGATTTTATTTTGTTGATTTTCAATTTATACGCATCAATCTTTTATTATATTTGGTGGGTTTTAGTTAATTATTGAATGTAATTTATCATCTCGTTTCCGGAGTTTTTGGATTTTAATTTGAATAAATAAGTATGTTGGGTATGAATTTCATTTGTTATAATTTATGTTTTTATTTTTTCGTGATACAATTACAGTTCAGACGGAGCAAGTAATAATTTTGGCAACAATTTATATATTTTCTATCATACATGTCAAATTGTGTGAAATTAACATAAATTGAATTGTAATATTTGCAGAAAGTTTTTCTGAACTTTGTATAATGGTTTTGATTATGATCAGTTTGTTATCTAATCAGTGACTTGTTGAATGTCGAAAACTGAAATCATTCATGTTCTTGATACTAAAAATATACCAACAAGTTCAATGAAAGCATCAAAAACAAAAGTTGTTTGATTTTCCTGAAATTTTCTGTTTTCACAAAAGATATGATGTTTATGAATTTTGTGAGTTGGCTAATAAATTCATGTTATTGTTGCTGATCCAAGACACTTAATGCATATATTTATAATATGCAGGTGTTGTCCCTTTTACTCTTTTGCTACTCTTTGTAAGCTGTAGTGCTCGGCCTTTATATCAGCTTCCAAGCAAAGAACATAAAGGTACCAAGCAGCCCTTGCAAACTTCACGTCCGTATAATGTTGCACATCGAGGTTCTAATGGAGAGTTTCCTGAAGAAACTTCTGCTGCATATCTGGTGTGTTTCGATTTTCTGTTTCAAGGAGAATTTCCTGTGCTTTTTTGTTGATATATTTAGTTTCTAGTCTAATGATATGGTGCTCGTTCATGTGCTATATGCTGATGATGATTAGCTTAGCCTCTAGTGTTCTTTCTGTTTCAAGCCATGCTGTTGATTGTTTTGTTGAATTACTTTGTTAACTATTGTATCTTTTGTCCATGAATCTTGCATCTAGTATCTTAATCGATTTGTTCTCTTGTCAGAGAAGATTACAACAGCAAGTCCATGAAACAACTGTTGTATAGGAAATACATCTGTTTGTGTGTATTCTGAGATCATACCTTGTTAAGTGCTGTTATTGCGAACCAGAATTGTGGCGAAATTTGTTTGCTGTGATATGATAATATCTTTTTTTATTTCATTTTTTTCCGATCCAAGGTAATCTTGTATGAATTCGAAGAGTTATTAGGTTTAAGTTCTCATGTCATAGATTACGGTGTGTGAATGTTTAGTTTACCGTATAACAAGAAAAAAGTGGGGATTAAAGGGTATTGTCCTTGGCAGAGAGCTATAGAAGAAGGTGCAGATTTCATCGAAACAGACATCATAGCCACAAAGGATGGTGTGCTTATATGTCATCATGATGTTTATCTTGATGTCACCACTAATATTGCTGACCACAAGGAGTTTGCTGATCGCAAAAGAACATATGAGGTTGAAGGAGGCAACATCCCTGGATTCTTCATTGGTATGATGTCTCTACCAGATTGGAGTCTTCTACCCATCATAAATTTCTTCTTTTTAATTTGCCGAAAATTGATGTCATCTTGCTTGTGATTAATTGTCTTTCTAAAAGAATATTTTTCCATGTTTAGTTGATTTTACTTGGAAAGAACTACAAACTTTGAGAACAAAGCAAAGATATCCGTTCAGGGATCAGCAATACAATGGTAAGTATGATTCCTGAAGTAGAGCTGTAATGAAAGCAAATGGTTTGTAAATTTAGAAGTTTTGTCATTGTATGCCTTTGCATTACAGGAAAATTTCCTATCATTACTTTTGAAGAGTACATATCTATTGCTCTTGATGCTCCTAGAATTGTTGGGATATATCCAGAGATGAAAAGCCCCGTGTTTATCAACGAGCATGTAAGTAAATTTACTTGTATGGACTCTGCATTTTCTACTGCCACAAATTTGTTTCCAATATGTTGACAAGCCTAGCAGTCACGAATACTAGAACTTTACATACGTATAATGGATGAACTGGAAAAACTTACCACCCAAGTCAGGCACCTTTCTGTGTGTCAACTGGCCAAGCTAAAATAGCTAATTTAAAATGAACCAGCCAAGCAGTTACGTCAAAATAGGTCCACAATATCTGTGCAGGTCTCTTCTTATTTCAGATCCATCTTTGAAGTGGTTCACATGGTGGTATATGTAGTTATGAAACCAACAGTTATATTTCTGACTGGAAAGACTTTTAGTTGTATATCTATATTCATGTACAGCTTCTAAGTACACTTCAACTTAGTGCTAGGATGCTGTTTATTGTGTTCATGTAGAAAAGGTTTTTTATCTTCTTTTTTTTTTTCACTTTGTTCATGTGTTGCTCGGATTCTTCATTTCGCCTCAAGTACTCATATCATATAAGTTAGCTGCGCCTGACAGAAGTACATAGTTCTGTTTTGCTATCTCTCTGCTTTCATGGGTTTCATAATATATTACATATGAAAATATCCAGTTAACCAAATATATGTTGCACGAGTACCCTATACTCCTAATTGGTCTTTGGAATGCACTAAGAAAAAATGATCATTTGGATTGCTTGTTATGTTTTTGTTCATACACAATAAGAGTAACGTCTTCTTGTGTATTTTTGTTTTTCAGGTGAAGTGGCCTAATGGCAAGATTTTTGAGGATGTCTTTGTGGAGACCCTGAAGAAGTATGGTTACAAAGGTTCATATTTGTCAAAAGATTGGCTAAAACAGCCTTGTTTTATCCAATCATTTGCTCCAAGTTCGATTGTGCATGTATCAAATCAAACAGATCTGCCCAAAATCTTCTTGATTGATGATGTAACTGTGTTAACTCAAGATACCAACCAGGTCATCTGCTACTGTCTTATTCCATTAGTAATTTTCCATCATTTACCATTTCTTGTATTGGTTCTAAATATGGAGCATTTGTGCAGACTTACTCGGAAATCACTTCAGATGCTTATTTAGACTACATCAAATCATATGTTGTTGGTATTGGACCTTGGAAAGATACATTGGTTCCAGTGGTAAATAATTATATCCAAGCACCTTCGGATCTAGTTGCCAGAGCACACGCTCGTGACTTGCAGGTATCTATACCAACGATATGTTGAATCAGTTATTGTTTGATTATAGATCAATTAGTCTTTTAGATTAGAGTGTAAACTAACCGGAATAAATTTTTAGTTGAGTTGAATTGAATTGTTGGAAACATTAGCCTCACAATGACACTGTATAATCTAATTCCCCTCAAAACGAAACTTTGAAGAACCTTAAAATGCTTCACTACAGATGGATAAGTACAGAGTATAAGTATTAAATTTACTACTCGCGATAGTATACAGTTAGTAATTTACACAAGTCAGTCATTTGGTGTAATCAAATCTAATTGTAGCGCTGAGAATTCTCACTAGTATACTCCTTTGTGAAATAGTGAGTTTTTGTTCTTTGGAAGATTATTACACATTTTGTTTTAGAATCTGCCCTTCACTGATATCACTTTGATTTGAAGGAATATTATTAATGAGTTGTTCACATGAATACAGGTACATCCTTATATCTACAGGAACGACAACCAATCTCTGCACTTCGACTTCCATCAAGATCCATACATCGAATATGATTTCTGGATAAACAAGATAGGAGTAGATGGCTTATTCACCGACTTCACTGGCAGCCTTCACAACTTCCAGGAATGGACCTCTCCTCTCTCCACTAGTGATAATATTGATGGCTACTCAGCATACTTGTTGCATAAGATTGCCAATATGTTGCAGAAGTATAAATGATTTTATTAACCATCCATTCTTTTGATGTCCACCAGTATACAATTAAAAAGATAGTTGTAATAGTTTCATAATGTTAAATTCTTCCACTATTGAGTTTTCATCGAAAATTTGTGTTGTGTTTGCAAAAATTTAGTAATCCGTATATGATTTTTGAAAAAAAAATAATAATTTAAAAAAAAAAGTAAATAAATATTTAATACTTCATACTTCGTTTATGATTTCTGTTCTATCGTGGGGTTTTGATACATTTGCTCAAATAGTCAAATTTCCTTCTATCTTCAAAGGGTACCCTATTAAGGTAAGTAGGTAACGTATTCGCAACAGTCAGTTGTGTACCATTCTATATATGTTGACACACACACACACACACAAACACAAACACAAACACACACACACACACACACACACACACACACACACACAAACACAAACACAAACACACACACACACACACACACACACACACACACACACACACACAGAGACAGAGGAGTATATACAACCCTGCACAGATTGTGCTAGCAACAGAATGAATCTGTGTACATGATATTATTAACGAGTGATCACAAGGCAAGTTGTGTAGATTAACAAGGTAACCCAAACCAAAATTTCAAAGAACAAACAAAAAGGAAATGATATGAAGTGGTATTTCTTCATTTATAACAAGGAGAGCAATCCTAGTGTATGATGCATATATGGTCATCATTCATAACACTCCGAGTTCAGATATCAGGGAAAACCCAAAATAATACCCCTTTTTGAGAAATTTACTAAAAATTTCACTCAAGTTGTACTTCTCTCCTTGGTGGATCTAGCTCCAAGTAGTAGAAAGGCTCTGTTGGCTCCTCCCTGCATTAAAATCAAGTGTCATGAGAACAGCTCAATTTACTTGAAGTCTTTGTGATAGAAACAAGGTAATCTCTTGAAGAACGTGATGGAACTATCTAATAATGCAAGTAAACAAGAGAAAACTTACCCAGGTTTTGAGCGCATGCATCGATAGAAAAGCTTGAAAGGGCCTGGAACAGTCTTGAATGGGTTTCCTTCAAAACAAGCCTACAGCAATCAAAGAATGGTTTGCTAAACAGTGCCAGGGCAAAAATTCGTACTTCGTTTTGCTCAAATTGAGCTTCCCAACATGAAAGATAATCACTTTAGGCATCATGAGGATCAGAAGATCTCCAGTATCCAGAGCTTCTCGAAATCCACTGAAAAATTGTCAGAGTCTGTCATTCTAACTATTTCCCTCCACTTAAATCTACCAAGGAGATAGAAGTTATCACTTGAGCAGTCAAGGGTTATATATAGCCAAGGGAGGTAGTTCTATCATGGGAGAGTAAGCAGACACCCACAACCTCAACAATCTACCAAATCACCATTTTATCAGTTAAAATATCTTTGAGACACTGCTATTGAATTCATTTCCATATGCACTAAACTAGTAAATGCTTCAAATTACTTTGTATGATTTAGCAAAGACTTGGTATTCAAAATGGAGCTCCTAAACAGATATACTCCGTATGTTCAGTTGTTCACTCATCATGAGTAAGAAAATTTAAGAAACCAGGCAAGTGCTACCAAAAGTAATTTAGGTAACTTAAGTTAGAAGCATGAGAAATTGAGTATAACTCAAGATAGCGCAGTTTTGACAGATGAGTTGAAAATAATGGCGGCTCCACTTATGGGATTTACAAAGCAATGCATGCAACCAGGTTTAACTTAAATTACAGCTTTGCAAATTAGGCTTACAGTGACATTTACTGTAAGAAAAAGCTCCTATCATTAACAAAAAAAGAAAAAAAAAAAGGTTTAACCTGTGCAGTTGCACCCAATATAAAACCAATGTATACTTCAGTTATTTCTGGAATTAGTTTTCAAGCATAACGAGTTCAAACCCCCATCAATTTTTAGTCTTTGGATCAGCAAATGTTTTTAAACCTTAAGGAGCTATTTACCATGGATGCAGCTAGCTGAAAAGACACTAAGGAGTTCAACTCCTAAATCTGAAGCAAAAAAATCTATCCTTGTGTAATCTGGAAAAAATATTGGGATCACATTTTTAACGTCGCCAGCTATATCCAGATGAGCTTTCTATTAAAATCCACAAGAAAGCACATTCACAATGCTACTCAGTACCTTATATTTCCACGATCACACCTTCGAATATATACAGATTTCCATTTCCTTCCACTCATTAAACCTCCCCATATAACCACAGCAACACCCATAACTAACAACATGCCCAAATATGCCATCCCATTTATCATTCATCAGTTCACTTCCCACAACTCCGCCAGTGGGTTTCCCGCTGCCAATCCCAAGCCTAAATAAAGGAGGGTTACGGTAGGCCAATGACAGCGGTGTAAAACTGTCACATCGCTTGACATGAGCAACTATGATTGAGAGTAGTACTAGGGTGGGTGACCTCCTGGGATGTCCTCATGTTGGTTCATGTAGCCGACTCCACTTATGGGATTAAGGCGTTCAAGCATAAAGAAGTTTCACTTCCTACAAACTAAGAAATCGGCACATCAGTTTTCGAGGGGCTAAGCACTTCCTAGCAACATACCCTAGAGACTTAGACAAAAAACATATGTGGAGAGGTATATAGAACTATGCCCATATAATTAGTAACTATGGTTCACCTCAAAATCAAAATTTCCTCTGCATTTGATCAGGAAATCAGACAATAGTCACTACTTGTATATTAATATACTAACACTAGCACAATAAACCCAGAATCATTCTGAAATTTACTCCAAATTGAGTAAATCAAATAAATCTTATACAAACAGAACCCTAATTTGTTATTCCACCTGCAATTTTACTTGGATTCCCGAGAATCTAGCATAATGAGAAGCTTGAATAGCTAGCTAAATTAGTAAGTTGCAGAGCAGTATTGATTCCATGATGAAAAAGGGGTAATTTGCAATAAAGAAAGCAAGAATTAGGGTTTTAGGAAAAGGGGGAAGAGAAGGCAAGAATGTAAGAGAGAGAGAAAGAGAAAGACCTGAATTACATCTTCGGCTCGGTCGTTGCAGCGGTGGGGCTTGGGTTGGCGGTGATCGCCCTCTGAAACGCCCCATGGACTCTCCCGCCGTCGCACCGGCGCCGGTGACGATGATGGCACCGGTGATTCACTTGTACTCATTGCAGTATTCTCTTCTTTGAACAAGGGAAGGTAGGAAACACAAATGGACACTGGACTGTAGGTAAGGAAAATAGGTAGCAAATTATTAAAAAAAAAAAAAATGTGTGCGGCTAGGGAAAAAAACAAAGTAATCCCTATAACATTAACTAAAGGGGTGTTTGGTTCATTATATTGGAATTGATTGGTATGGAATCTCATATTAGAGAGATATGGATTCTTAAACCCATACTAGTAAAATTGTTTGGTTTTAATGTTGGAATGGATTATTTACTTCATTAATAGAATGAAATGTGAATCTTAGGGGGAGAGGTGGGTATGAGATTCCATAGGTATGGGGTGGAGTTAGAATCCTTGGGTATGAGATTCCATTACTAAAAAGCTCAACCAAATACAAAAATAGATGGAATGGATTTTAACTCCATTCCAACCCATTCTAAATAATCCAACCAAACGACCCCTTAAGTAACTCCTATAACACCAACAAAGTAACTCCTGTAACACTGACCGGATAACCCCTATAACACTAATTGAGTAACCCTTATAACACTAATTGAGTAACCCCCATGATGATTGGCCACACGGTGTGGACAATCACATACGAAAGTTATCCAAGTTTCATTTAAAGATAAATTTCGGTATGTGATTAGGGGATTTATCTCGCCACGTGGACCAATCTAGATCCTCCAAACAACCAGAGTCCGCTACGTGTCACTCAGAGAAGAGTCTAAAGTGGACCATTTAGAGAACGACACGTGGCAAATAGATTGCCAACTAGGAAAGGCAGCCTTCAACGGCCCAAACTCCTAGGCAGCCCAAACAGTTCTAGGTTTCTGTAACCTAGGACTGGGCACACACTTCGAGACCCTATAAAAGGGAGATGTTTCCCCCTCGGAAACACAATACACAAAACCTGAGCAATCCTTAATTGCTACCCTACTCTACAAAGAAGTAATTCAGGCATCCCAAAGAATATCACAAGACAAAGTAATCCCAAAATACCCTACGAAATTCCAGAAAACATCTGACAAGTCTCAGTCTCTTCAAATGAAATGTTCTTTTATTTTATTTTCATAACAATTTTGGAACAATCTGGTGCTAAAGACTTGGAATGTAAATGTGACGATAGAAATTAGAAAAACTATAGGATAACTACAGAAAGAGACAATACTTGATTAGAATGAGATTTTGGCAACTTGCACTAAAGGTTTCCAAAAATAATTGAGTGAGAATAGCTAGAATAATACATCAATAAAAAAAAGTTTGCCAGAGGTGATAGGTTAGAGCAAATTCAGGATATACTCTCATTTTCATGGATATGGGCAAAGAGGTTCAACAGCAACACTCATCCATAGCTCAATCACATGTAACTGAAAGTAGTTTGGGTTGTGTAATTGTGTTTGTACCTTTGTAGGCAGACAAAGGAGACAGTGTCTAGGAAATATAAAGGACACACCTTGAACAGGGAAAGTCCTTTAATATATGTAAATAAATAAATTTTATTTAGGAAAAAAAAATAAATAAATAAAAGTGTAAGTCACCCAGTCATTTTCCTATAGATACACACTGACTTGATATCAGATTGCCCTTTTTGCTCGCTTTTGGATAGTTGATATATACAAGTACTCTTCCTAATTCCTATCATAAACCTTTCCCCCGATCCCAGATAACACATACATACACACATTTTATCGATAGATGGTCTTGCCAAACCTAAGAATAATCATTAGCTAAAAAAGGCAGATTGTGAAGGCTACAATCATAAGCAGTCACATGCTGCAAAAATGGCAGTGAAGTCTTTTTCAGGCTTGAGCAACAAAATGAAGTAACCCTTGTTCACAAACAAAAATCGCCACAACTTCAATTTAAACGAAACCAAATCTTCCTCTCAAGGTTCAATTCAAAAGGTTAAAAGAGGTAGAGAGAAAGGTCAGATGGGGTGTGATAAATCACCAAGAAAACATAGACAACCAACCAGAATCATACACATATGAATGAGCAAAATTTAATCAGATAATTCTAGAAACACATTATTGATGCAAAATTGGCGAGCAAGCTCATATATTTATGGAAATAATGGGAAGAACTTGACAAAGAAACTAGAATATGAGACTATATTACTGGCTATACATTGAATCAGATTGATTACTACGAGCATAAAGCCGAAACCCGAAATCAAACAAAACTGCAAGTTTCTAAGCATAAAGAACAAAAATTGTAAATTAAAAACCGATTTAAGACTTCTGAATTGACGTGAGAGCTCTAATATCCAGACCAATAACTTATAAGAAGTACAAGAAGTCAAAAACCTAAACAATGAGCCTTAATTGCAAGCTCAACAATCTGCAGGTCAATGATACAAACATAAACCTCGAATATTTACAGTATCCAAGAAAATCAGCACCATTATAAATACAAATCTATAAAATCATAAAAACCCAACAACAATATACACTCAAAATTAACAAAAAAGCTCATAAACCCAGATCAATTTCCTATAATATGTCTAAAATGAACAACATTAATCAAACACCCAGATGAACAATTGAAGGAAAAAATTAGAATCTCTAAACAAAAAGTCAAAAAATGAAGCAAAATTAATCAATTGATTTGCAATAATAGTACCTTTTGTAATGGATTTGGGTGGGGCTGAATTTGATCTTTTTTTTTTTTTTTTGCCCTTTTGCAAGAGCTATGTTTTAGTTAGTTTCTTTAAGTAGGGATTTTTCTATGTTCATGGGATTTTTAGCTTCTATGTAAATTTTAAATGAGCCTTGTAATCCTTTACAAATCCTCTTGCTCTATGCAATTTAATTTTTTGCTTTAAAATTAAGGAAATATTAAGAGGAATAATTCCAACAATAAGAGGTCTTCTTCAATTATTGTTTAACCCAACATAATTCCAATCACAATTAGACAATTTCAACAATATTCACAAATTCCAATTAGACAATTTTGAGTATTAGACAATCGACAGCAATGAAATTGAAATTATGAAAGACAGTATTGAGCATTCACAATCACAGCAAGCCAGCAAGGCAGAAATAGGCATTAAAGATTTAAAGGAAACCGACTAACCGGAAAGGCAAGCTCGCCAGACAATCGACAGCTGGGCAACTCACTAAACCGAGGCGTAAATACCGCGTAATGGCGTATGCGGTATGGTGAAGGACTGAACTCACTAAAGCGTCACGGAGACACAGATTGATTTAGTGAATGACTGAAGGTGGCCGCTCATTCGGTGAAGGACGACTAAAGGCGGAATGCATCACGCTCTCACGGAGTCATGGACCCATAATCCCATATACAATATGAGGTTAAAAAATCCATTGGGCTACACCTTTACATCCTGACATTCACTACACAAATTCATTTTAACCGTTTTACAATTTTTGTTTTTTTTTTTTTTTTTTAAAATATCAATTTATTTTCAAAAAATCAATGGTTCATTGAACTCACTTGAACCTACATTGGATCCGCCCCTGGCAAGAACAATTGTTTTTATGCCCGAATTTGGATAGTTTAGTGATTTTCTGATTTTCGTCTTTCTTTGCGAGTTTTTTTTTTTTTTGGTACTAAATGAAGAAACTATGCTAATTGAGTTTTTAAATTTGTGATTTTGATTGATTGTATTCCAAATCAAGTGTAAATTTTGATTTTTATGCTATAATGCTATAGATGAGCTGGCTAAAGTATCTCATTAATACAAACTAGTGTTGTGCTCGGGCTATGTCCGAATAAATTATTGAATTTTAAGATAAATTTGTCTCAAGTGTTACAAATCATATTTTGACTTGCTATTTTAAGATAAAGTATCTCATTTTTGACTTCCTGTTGAAAGGTTTGAAACTAGTTTAGGGAGCTAAAGCATGATGTGAAGCACCTTAAGGAAACTAGTCATCAAGATGCCACCTCCTCAACACACCTAGATTTTATTTGGAGTAGAGCAAGTCCCAAAGACAATAATGTTAATAAGATTTTATTCTAAGTTACAATTCAATAATCATTGTTCAGAACTTTATCCTTTTTCTAGCAAACATCTACAAATGTATTTAACACGACAAAGTTGTCAATCAATATAGTTGATAATTTTCATACACCTTTTTTCTTACTAAACTCTGTAATTTACACACTTTTCTTCTTACTAAAGTTGTAATTCATGTCACATTTCTTCTTACTTTAAATGTTGTAAATCGTGTTACGCCTATAAATTAAAGGCAACTAAACTCTGTAGTTCATGCATGTTTCTTCTTACTTTAAACTTTATAATATACGTTAAACCTGTACAAGATAATAAACTCCATATTTCAGACACATTTCCTCTTTACTTTCAACATTGTAAAACACATTACGTTTGTAAAGTCAATTAAACTCCGTAATTCATGCACGTTTTCTTTTTAACTTTAAACATTATAAAACATGTTATGCCTGTAAAGTCAACTAAACAACAACCATTTATATTAATCTAAGATACTTTAGCTTGCTCATCTATAGCATTTTTGCATTAAGATCAAAATCTACACTTGATTTTATAGGAGCGGTAGTATTTTTTATTTTTTTTATTTTTATTTTTTACAAATATAATTATAGTTGATCATTCATTTATGGGTAGATAATTGACCAATTTCACAACAATTTTTCACTTCCTGGTAAATATATTTATTTATTTTATAAGACTATAACGATTAATTTTATATATATATATATATATATTGCTAACATGTTTTATTTATCCACTTTTATTAGATGGAAGAGATATGGGTGTGAACGAAGTAGGTGATTCTATTGAAGTAGAAGATAAATAGTATAGATGTTTTTATTATTTTTTAATATTTCTTTTTTAAAAAAAAAAAACTAATAGTTATTTAGGATTTAAATTATTCAAAAAATAAAAAAAAAATTATCTTTTCACATTAAAGATTTTAACCTAATATGTAATCGATAAAATATCATATTTACAAAAAATTTTCATATTTACAATTTATTCATATTATTAAATTCAGTTGTCATATAACTAACAACAACAAATAAAATACAAAACAACAATAAATAACGTTGCATAATAAATTACATTTAAAATAAAATTATACTTTTGTAATAGGCAATAACACTTTAATTAAGTTAATATGTGTTTTTTTCGTCTAAAATTATTAAATAGTAAAATAAATCAAATAATTATATATATATATATATATATATATATATATATATATATAAACTTAGAGTCTATAGGAAAATATATTTTCTTGAGATTTATGTATGAAAAAAACCGTGCATCGCACGGGCTTTCATTTAGTATTATAATTAATTCGTGAGAGTGAGGGTAACTCAAGTGGTTAGAGCTCCTCTCTTGATTCCAGATGATCCTGGGATCGATTCTCATCACCCGCCCATGTGGCTCTCTAAACATCAAAAAAAAAAAATATAATAAATAATTCGTAGTATTTATGAGGATATAACAATAATCAACCAACCAACCATGTATCAAGATGTGGCAATATTATAGACAATCCAAGTTTGGCAAAAAAATGTACTAATCGTTTGTAGACTTGTAGTTGATGATTAAGACATTAATTACTAGGAGAACATATGCTATGACATACGTGTTTATCCAGCCTAAAGTCACAAGTCGATGTACAGGAATATATTCTCCAATATCTAATGGATTACTAGGTAAAATTGAAGCCAAAGAGTTCTAGAGAAAATAAGATGCTTAAATTGACAATTGGTCCAAAGTAGCAACAAAAGTTTACAACTTGAGTAAGCTTTAGTAGCCCTTCGAGAGTGAATTGGCCATGAAAGGAAGAATAAGGAGCCGTCAAAATTCTTTCAATCCGAATTTAGAATCCCTTTATGGATTATTTTTAAGTTTATTATGTTGTACTTTGATCCCATTATTGAAAAAACTCTATCTTATTCCAAGATTTTTTTTCTTGGCCCGTTGCATGGCTGCTTGGACACGTGACACAATAATGATGCATTGATAATTTGATATATTATAAATACTCCGTATTAAGATTAAGTAGCATTTTGGCCCGTTCGATGCACGGGTTATTTGATATAAAATATGAAGTAATTGTCTCATAATCATTGAGGTGAATAAAGCTCACTGTTAAAACTTTAAAGAAAGAGAGAGCGAGGGTGGAACTGTGGAAAAAGATCAAGGAATTTAGTTAGTTAGGTACATATACATGAATATTGCTGGATATAAAATGACATATTGATTTAAGTTATATTTCAAGCTTAGGAGATGAAAAGAGTATTTTTATTGTATTTCATATGTGTATTAATGTAAACTAATTAGTTCAACTTTATTTTAATATGGTGGGAATGAAACACTTCATTTTCTTACTTAAATTTGTAAGTTATAGAATGCATAAAGACTTTAACATTTTATTTTAAGTTTGATATTAAAAAGGGTTTGTAAAAAAGAAAGATTAAAAGAGGTGACATATGACATATGACATATGATATATGAGTGATTTGTGGTGCCATGTGGCATAGAAGTGATTTGTAGTTTGTGTTTTTAAATATTAGTATAGATTTGGTGATGTATGAAAATATCTATATCTATATAGAATAAAATTAATAATATACTTTTCCTATTTCACAAATATTGCAACAACTATCATTATAGAAAGTATCATAAATATTGTAACGTTTTCCTTTGGAAAAATTGTCATGATTAATCCCAATTTTGCCTCATCCGCCCAAATTAATCCCAACTTTGGATTATTTTTTATTAATCCGAACTTTATACTCTTTCCGCTCATAACACTCCCAAGTGACGGCTGACCTGTTGAGTAGGTATTTTTTTTAATATACACATGTCAACATGTGATTGATAAAAAAAAAAAAAGAAAAAAAAAGATAAAAAAAAACCCAATAACCCAGCCACCCACGACCAGCCCAACCCCCTTCCCCTCCCCGGTGCCGGCGCTGCAGCCATCACCAATCAGCACCAATTTACAGCAACAATTACACCCTGCAACACCAATCCGCAACCACCATCTTCAGCCACCGAGACACCAACATGCACCAGGTCGCAGCTCCCCTGCTCCCTGAATTCGCCATCTCCATCCTCCACAACAACCCAATAACAACGCATCCTCGTAACAACCAGATAAGCCACCGCAACAACACAGCAACCACTTGCGACACTCTAGCTGCCACCAATTCCACCAACATGCTGACACGTGTCTTGTAACCTGTAATATTAGGTTGGATGACCGGTTGGGAGTGTTATGGGCGGACGAGGTATAAAGTTCGGATTAGTAAAAAATAATTGAAAGTTGGGATTAATATTGACGGACGGAGCAAAGTTGGGATTAATCATAGCAATTTTTACTTTCCCTTTTTACACATGTTTTTTTTTTTCTCTCCCTCCTCATCACATAGGTACCTATGTTTAATCCTCTGTATCTCTCCTCTCTTCATAAAATATGTGTTCCCATCCCATGTTGTAATATATATTAGGGAAACGGAAGAAGTATATGAAGCTCTTACGCCTACACCATTACATCATTGGATGATGGCCACATGTCGTCTTCAAACAGTCAAACATGTAATGTACAAGAGTGTTGATTTAGGTAATCTTAGGAGCATATAAAGAATTTGTAAAAAGTAAGGGAGCGAGTAGTTCAAATCAAGATAAATAGATATTAGGAACTTCATAATAATTGTTTCATTTTCTCGAATCTAAAATATTAGCATATCTTATTTATACTTTTGTAAGAATCAAGCAAGTCTAGCGAGCCTAGTCCATGGAATAATCTTCACCTACTACTATAAAAGGAGTAAAGGCTCTAAACTTTGGTATATCTTGGCACTTTGTAAGAAAACACACACAAATTAAAGATCTAAAGAGTTAGAGTTATTAGTTAGGAATGCCAGCACCGGCGAGCCAAGGAAGAAAGGGGCACGGGCTGTGGAGGCCACGAACTTTGCCGCAAGACGGACCTCGTGATGGACAAGGCAAGTACATTAACCATGTTCATAATGTTACGGTTGCTTGCCTCTACAAGGGTGGTCAGACCATGTGTAGCCAGGTGATCACTATCGATCCTAACCAGCATCAAATTCTTAAGGTTGCATAGATAGTATGGAGCACATATTACTAGCTTTTTTCTTTTCTTTTTTTTTTTTTTTTTTTTTATGTTTTTGAGGGACATATCACTAGTTCTATGTATGTAATGTGTTGCCTTTTTTTTTTTTTTTTCCCTACCTTAGCAAACCAGCTTATGAATACGTCTAGGTATATGGTACCTACAAAAAATTGCAGTAATCAAAAGTGAAGCATGATGTAAATCATTAGGGAACTTTCTATTGTTGTACGTTTCTGTAAATTTTGTAAAAATGTACGTTACGTGTAATTATATATGTACGTTGAATTGAGACTAATGATGATGAAGAGCTTAGTTTGCTAAGATTCACTAGGGCACATACATTTATTCCCACTGCGGTTCCAGGTTATTCGCAAGAAAGTAGGTGTGGCAGACATTGCAGATAAATTAAGGGAAATTCGCTTGCGTTGGTTTGGGCATGTAAGACGGAGACCCGAAGATACAACGGTGCGAAGCGTGGAAGAGTGGGACCATGGAGGGGTTAAACGAGGGAGAGAGAGACCGAAAATGACTTGGTTGGAAGGAGTTAGGAAGGATATGAAGTGTATGGATTTGCATGAGGATGAAGCATTGGATCGTAAGGGATAGAGGAGGAAGATTTATGTCGATGACTACACGGAATAATCAAATTTGGTTCATGTTTAGCCGACCCCACTTATGGGATTAAGGCTACGATTGATTGATTGATTGATGTTTCAGGTCCTTGGTGGAGAACATGGCCATGATGAAGATCGGGGATCCTCAACTAAAAGATAATCAATAGAAGAATCATAGAGATGATATATCCCTATATGTAACACCTTGATAATTCTCTATTGTATAAGATACTTAATTAGTTTGTAGAGTGACATCATAAAATTGAGAACCAATAGGGCATTGACGTCATATCAACTAATTCTATTGATCGGATATTATTAAGACATCTATCAAAATATGATAGCAAAAGACTTTAATTAATTTAAACTTTATACTTATAACTTAGTTTGAAACCAATTAAATTAAATAAACTTACAACTTTGTTTAAAAAAAAAAAAAAACTTACAACTTAGAACCATTTAAGGCCTCATCATTAAATAATCCAAGAAAAGTAGTTCGACAACATTGTTCAAATAAAACTAACATAACACTTAGCTTATTCATATAAGCAAGATATATAATCTCAACACTCAACACTACTAGAAATAGGCCGATTTTCGACGGACACGTATTTCCGTCGGAAAAATCAGAAATTCCGACGGATTTTTATTCTGTTGGAATTAAAATCCGTCAGAATATTCCGTCGAAATATAATATTACAAAAAAAAACCCTAGACGGCCCTGTTCCCCTACTTCATTTCATTTTCTCTTTCTCTTTCTCTAGCCGTCACAAATTCTCTCTCCTCCTCCCTTCTTTCTTCTATTTCCTCTTCTCTCTTTGATCTTCTTCTCCTTCTCTTGACCTCCTTCATCTTTCTCGATCTTCTTCTCATTCTCCTCTTTGTTCTCCTTCTCTCTCCTCTTCTTCTTCTGGTTCTCCTCTTCTTCTTCTCACCTGTTTTTTCTCTCCTCTCCTTTCCCAGACATGGTGTTGCTGTTTCTTCTTCGTCCTCTTCTATCTCCTTCTTCTCGTTCTCCTCTCCGCAACAACACCAACGCAGGCAGTGGTTAAAATTAACATCAACATCAACGGCGCAATTAAACTCAAGGTTTTCATGGTCGAATTTGACCTTGTAAACTCAATTTCGACGTTTTGTTTGGTCAAATCAAGGTATGTATCTCTCTTTTTTTTTTTAATTAAATTGTTGTTTTTTTCAGTTTTTTTTTTTTTTTTTTTTTTTTTTGAAAATTTATGCTGGTGGTGGTGGATGTTGGAGTTCGGATTATGGTGGTTGGGTTGGCGAGGTTGTGGTCGGATTTTGTTCATGTTTTTTTGGGTTGCGGTGTCGTGGTGGTAGAGTGGGTAGGTGGGGTGTTTTTGGGGGGCTAAAGGGAGGGAGGTTAGTTAGGGTTTAAGTCGGGCCGGAGGTTTGGTGGTTCGGCGGTAGTTTGGTGGTGGGGGCTTAGGGTTAGGGTTAGTAAGGGGCTGCTGGTGGTGGGGGCTTTGGGTTAGGATTTGGTGGTTCGGCGGTGGTTTAGTGGTGGGGCCTGCTAGCTGGTAGGGGTTAGTGTGTTTACGGGTTTGGTCTGGTTGTGGGTGGCGTTAAGCGTCTGAAGGGGTGGTGGTACGGGTTAGGTGGGCTGGTAGGGGTGGTGTGGGGCGTTTTTTTTTTATTTTTTAATAGCAGTTTCCGACGGACTTTACGGTGCCGGAAAATCTCTTCTGACGAAAAAATTCCGTCGGAAATTCCGTTGGAAAAACTGTTCCGACGGAAATTTCATCGGAAAAGGTCGTTTTTCCTACAAAAGGGTTTTCGACAACCGGTTCCGACGGAAATTCCGCCGGAAACTAAATTCAGGGTGATTTGAAATGTCCTGTTTTCTGGTAGTGCAAGTAATTCCCATGTCATCCCTTGACACACATCATCATAGAATCATCTGATCGAACTAATTGACAACACTTGCTCCGCATAAACAAAAGTGCAAATTGGATCACCACAGTGCCATTGAAGAAAAAAACATGACAAAACAAATAAACACAACAAGTCAACAAATATTGAGTATGTATCAATAACTTAATACTAAAACAGACATCGGGAGTGACACGTGTCACATCTTGGTGCTGTTTTTTCCATCCAAAACTCCCCTTCCTTTTTAACCTTTTTTTTTTGTTAATATTTGATTCTATAATAATGTCATTCCATATATTTAATATTTTTATGACAAATATATTTCTTTTTACTTTTCATAATATTTCTATACACATTTACCTAAAATAAGTATTCCAGCTACTTTTTAGTTATCTTTTAAATGGAGTATTATTAATTTTTGCCAAAAAAGTAATAATACATTGGTTCATATAATTAATGTTACAAAAATTACTTTAAAACATCAATTAATTTTTATTTTTCAGATACCTGTAGCTAATATTTTATTTCAATTTCAATTTAACTATATATTCAAATTAATTACAATTTTGTTTCTGAAATTTAACTACTACATATATATTATCACAAATTAAGGATTTATAGAGTATAGTATAGCTATAAAATAAATGTTGTGTTTGACGATTATAATATATGTCTAATTCTAGAGAAAGGTAAAATATCAATCAATTTTTTTGTAAATTATGTAATTAAAAAAATCAATATCTTAGTAAAAGCAAAAAAAATATTATCTTTTGCTGAGACACTTGATTGAGATGATAAATTTATTACATTCGACATTCATAAATAATCTGCATACTGAAAGACATGCTAAACGTAGTGACAATGTACATCTCCTTTTGTAATTTTTTTGTAAAAAAGAATATATATCTATTATCTACAATAAAACTTTTAGGACAATAAACAAATATGATTAAATTACGGAGTACAATTATTGGATAGCTTAAAACACATTTTTTTATAACAACAAAGAATGACGATATCATATATGTACAGCTCAATCCATAAATAGAAAATGTAAATAATATAGATTAATTGCCCAATTATTGATTGTTCTTGCCTTTAATGATCAAAGTAGTATTTTGTGTGTGTGTGCGTGTATTATTTCCATTGAAATATTTTTTATTTAGATATATAAGTTGATATATTATTTTGTGTGTGCGCGTGTGCGTGTGTGCGGTGTGCACTTTTGCTAGTGTATGTGTGTGTGTGCGCGCGCGCGCGCATGCATGTTATGCACTTTGCCTAGCTAAGAGTGTTATTAGAGATTTTAGTATGTTGTTTGATTAATTTTTGATATTTATTAAAAAGACATTTTTAAATAAGTATTTAGTAATATGGTCACTAGACCTGATCAAACCAAACTCGCCTAAAAAAATTCTCGGGATTGGGTAGCCCAAAATATCCATTTTTGTTTAATTTTTTTGCTTTAATTTGCCTATTAATATAGCTTATGATAATATAATTTCTTATATTTGATGTGTATGTTTAATCAAATTTTATTTGTTGGATATAATTAATTTTCTTAAAAAAATTAGACTTACCGTGCATGGCACGGACCTTAAGCTAGTGTATACTAATTAAAAGATCTTAAATTAATTAATTAAAAGTAAACTTTAATAAATACCAAGATAGGATGAATTAAAGTAAACTTCAATAAATAAAACCCTTACTATAAGTCTAATTCATTTTAAAACAATAAACTTGATTGATTAATTAAAACTTAATCCCTTTGTTCCTTTTTGTTTTTGACGTTTGGAATTATGCGCGGTTATTAAGAAATTGTATAAAGTTGAGGTATATTAGCATAAAATCAATGATTGATAGTACAATTTTAGTTTAAAAAAGAATATTATATTGTACATGTGGGGTTACAAAAGTAGGAAGAAAGTAGAAGAGATAGGAGAGATATAATATTAATAATGAGTATTGGAAAACCATTAAAATAAGATAAAAAGTACAATCGCACAAAGAAAATTAAAGTAGGGACAACTAAAGGTGTGCATCATACCGGGCCGTGCCACCGTGCTGGAGGAGGCGTGTCGTGCCGTGCCACCCAAATTTGCAGGCCAGCCCACAGCACGGCACGGCCCACGTGCCGAGCGGGCTCGTGTCGAGCTGGCCTGCGTGCTTATTCTGTTTTTTTTATATATAATGTATATAAGTCTATAACTTTATACTATTATTTTTCTAAAATAAATTAAGTTTAATATTTTTCTTTTATTATTTATTATATTTAATATTGATATTTATATTTAGTTTATACTATTACTTTATAGTTTAATGTTTATAATTTATTAAATTTATTTTTGTATTGTTAATTATTAAATATTATAATTATTTTTATGTGAAATTAATTTACAAATTATAACAATATAACTTAACGGGAAAAAAGACAAATTGGAATTTGGATGTGAATAATGCATACTTCATATTATTATAACTTGAAAAAATTGTACAATGATAATAATAATGATAAAAATCGTATAAGGATATTAAACAAAAATTGGATAATGATGAAAATTGTACAATGATAATAATGATTAAAATCGTACAATATACAAAAATTGTCTATTCTTATTCATTTTCTTCTTCTTGTTCATCTTCTTGTTCAAGGTCATCGGCTAGTTGAATAGATTGGGAACTAGCCGAACCCGAACGGCTCGAGGCGAATGTTTCGGCTTCGTAGTTGTTGTCCTCGTAAGAACGGTCCCGTGTGCGATTTTCAAAATCCAACCAATCCTTGAAGCACACGCACATTTCAAGTGTTTCAGGTTTTAGACTTGTTCTTCTATCATCTAAAACCCTCCCGGATGCGCTGAAAGCTAGTTCGGAGGCAACGGAGGAGACTTGGATACCAAGAATGTCTCGTGCCATTGCCGCCAAAGTTGGACACTTCGTGCTTTGTTGTTTCCACCATGCAAGGAGGTCGAGGTTGTTTATCTCATCGTCATCCATGCCCTTGGTGAAGTCGTAACTTAGGTACATTTGCAACTCCGAGACATCGTTTTGCGTTCTCCTTATTGATGAATCACCTAAAAACCTTGAAATCAAGTTAGTAGCTTGTGAAAATAAATGTTTGGCTTTCTTACTTACGTTTTTGGATGGTTGGGATGGGCCTGAGCGAGGAACGGTGCCATATTTGGTTTCATAGACTCTATATAAAGTAAAAAATTGATCCGTCACATTACTCTTATACGTTTCTACATAATCGTCAAGAATCATGCATTGAAAATAAATGTCAACTAACATAAATGTATTTTCATACTTTTGCCTAGGATCTAATATGGAAGCAAAAATATAAATCAAAGGAATTTCACTATAATATTTACGCCACTTTGTTTTAATTGCTGGAAGATACTGATCATAATCACTTTGGTTGCGATGATCAGCGAAAAGTTGGGCGAGTAAACATGCATTTGAAAGAAAGTTTTGAGCACAAGGATTATAAACAGAAGAAAAACAATACGTCATGTTATATAATAACTGTAAAAATTGCATATATCTTTCACATTTATCCTAATCATCCTCATATATAGCATTGTTTGGAAATTTTCCATTGTAAAAAATTGACAACTGAGTCTTATACTCAATTGCCTTGGTTAACATGTCATAGGTGGAATTCCACCTAGTTGGGCAATCGGTTTTGATTTTTATTGCTCTTATCTTTTGTTGTTTTAGAAAACTCTTCCATTCCTGGTATCTAATGTTTGAGCTATTAATAGACATAATAGCATCTCTAATTTTGTTGTAGTATGGACCAATTGCTCTAATTCCATCCTGTACACATAAGTTAAGAACATGGCAAACACATCTAGTATGAAGTGCGTCACCATTTAATATTACATCGGTCAAAGTTTGTTTGACAAAATTAGCAGTATATGTCATTGAGGTTGCATTGTCAAATGTCATAGACATGATTTCTTCTCGAAGGTTGTATTCATTTATTGCTTCCATTAGATGGTGAGCAATGTTAATACCAGTGTGGGGGTATTCTAGCATTTTGAAATGAATAATTCGTTTTTGTAACAACCATTGATCATCTACCCAATGGCAAGTCACACATAAATATTGATATTTATAACCACTATCCCAAGAATCGGCAGTCAAAGACACTCTACAATTAAGTCTACTCAATTCGTCTTGTAACCGCCAATTTGTACTCTAGGAAGTATTATGGCAGCGGAATGAACGGTTTTTCTAGACATTTTTTTGTGTTGGGGTTGTAATGCTTTATTAATGTAAGTGTTAAATGGGTCACTTTCGGAGAAAATAAAAGGTTGTTCGGCGTGTACTATCATTTTCCCTTGTTCTTCCCTATCCCTCTCATAGTTGTAGGTAAAGCCGTGTGGATGGAATTGGGAAATTTTTGGCTAGGTTGGATCACTAGCTGGTTGTGCACAATTTCTCATGTGTCTACTCAAGTGTCCCGTCCCGGCCTTGGACTCTGCCGAGTATATTTTGCCACATGTTTTACATTTTGCTCTTGTTTGGGCTTTACTTAGCAATAAATAATTCCAAACATCACGTTTGCGGCTTTTAATATTAACCATGTCACTTTCGGTTAACCATTTCTCTTGTGTGTTTGGGAATTGGGTGTTTGTAGTTTCGGGGGTTTGTTGGTTAATAGTAGAATCGGAGGCATTTAGGGTATCTTGTTGGCTACCTTGGCTGGATTAAAAATTTTGTGGGTCAAAGAAATTAGGTGGGAATTGACCGAATTGGGGAAATTGGTTTGGTGGTGGAAATTGGTTTAGTGGAAAATTGGGCATATTCATATTATTCATGTTATAGGGTTGAAAACCGGAAGTACCATCGTGCCTAAATTGATCAAAGTCTAAGGGGACGTTACCCGGGTCATTGGTCGGACTCGGAATTGGGAGGGTCATTGGATTAGTTGATTCCCTAGACCTATTACCACGGACAAATTAGGCTTTCCTAGAGGATTTGATGGGTTGTTCGTGTTTGGTGATGCCATAATTAACAATAAGCCAATAATAATAATTAATAGCAAGAATTTTAACAATAATAATAACAATAATATAATTACTAACAACAATTATAACAACAACAACAATAATAATCATAATAATAACAATAATAATAATTAATAATAATAACAATAATTATAACAATAACAATAAGAACAATAATAAATTAAAAATTAATTTAGATCTTACAACCGTGCTTTAACGCTTTCCACTAATTACGATTACACACTTTTAATTTTTTCGATATTAAGAGATAATAATTAGAGAACTTAAGAGATTAAAAGAATTATTAGAGAAAATAAGAGATTAAGAGAAGAGATTGTGAATTTGTGATTTGGAATGAAGAGTTGTAGAGCTATTTATAGGAAAAGGAGGAAGAATGTCGTTGCTAATTTGCTAATGAAATGAAGAAGAGCCCTTGCTCCAACGGTCTCAAATTGAGACGTTGAGCAACGGGTTTTTTTTTTCGGCACGCGGGCAAGCACGCAGGCTTTTGACCGGGCTCGTGCCGTGCCGTGCTGGAAACCCTGAAGCTCTGACCGTGGCACGATTCACGGCCTGCCGGTCGACCACTGTGCCGTGCCACCTCATCGGGCCGTGCCGTGCCCCGCCGTTCTCCGGGTCGTGCCAAGCCGTCCGCGGGCTGCCCCGGCCCGTGCCCACCTTTAGGGACAACCGAGTATTTATATTGTAAAGCAAGCGTAATTCTATCCAAAATTTATGACTAAAAAAGGAAAGAAACTAAATGTAACGAATAAAAAGGAACACCCTAAATGAAAACGTAAAAAACAAATGATAGGGGGAGTACTAATTAAATTCAAGTAGTCAGTAGACATAATCACATAAGTAGTAGTACATGAATCAACAACTAATCATGCAATTAAACACATAAATTACCAAGCTAAGTTTGGTCTAGTGATAAAGATTGCACCTTTCAACCTTGAGGTTGGGGGTTCAATCCCCACTAGTGACACTTTGAGGGTGGGGATCCTTTACCCTTCCCCCCCATTCTCCAAGCGTCTAACCCGCAAATACCGGACCAAAAAAAAACTTGAGGACTGAGGTACGATTAGGGTCCTTCTCCTTACCTTTAAAAAAAATAAAAAATTAACTTGACTTAACTCTAATTCTTTACGTTTAGGAACATGAACAAGAATCATGGATATATTAAACACACAAATAATTATTTGCATGCACTTCACCCCCACATTAAACCAAAACATTGGGAATTCCATTAAAAACAATAGTGCAACGTTTCACACTACAATTAGGAGATTAAGCGTTAAAACATAAACCCCCCCCCCCCCCCCACCAAATACTTAATACTTGTAGGGTCCTTATACAAGCATTGTGTCCTATTAAATAATTAATTAATCTTGACTTATTTTTAAATGAGAAAATACAAGCTTATCTATTAACTCCTAGAGAAACATTGCATGTTTAATTTATCTCTTGTCTTGATATTTGTGCAACAATAATAAAAAATTCTCACCTTTTATACATCTAAAAAGAAATTGAAATAAAAAAAAAAGATTTCTTGGTTCATCATTAAATCATTAATGGAGAAGCTAACAATCAATACCAATTTTAATTGTGAATTCAATGGAGGGGAAAAGCTCTCCTACACTTTGGGTTAACCATGCCTTTCTTTCTCCTTTTTTTTTCTTAGGATTTCTTTTTAATTAGTCGGAATTGAAATGATGGTTTCTGTTTAATTTCATAACTGAAAATGGTGGTTTTCGTTTAATTTAGCCATCAGATCATAAATGGACGTTACCATTGAAATGACTTGAAGAAGGAAACGAAGGTGAGTGGAAATCAAAAGACGAAATACATGAAGATGATGGAGGTGGGTGAAGGAAGGAGAAAGGATAAGAGAGATCCATGAAGTAGATGGAGGTGGGTAAAGTAGTCAAGGATGAGGAAGAACATGAACTGAGGAAGGAGCAGTGGCGGATCCAGGATTTTCAATTCGGGGGGACAAAATGCTTAACTTACAAATAGCTTAACAAAAAATAAAAACAAAAAAAAACTCAAACACACAAATTAGTTAATACTTAATATTAAAATTTCAAAATAAAAAACATACTTAGTCATACAATTCAAATGATGAAAAAAATTACATAAACATTACATTAAAATTACACTTTCATCCTTCGAGTCTTCATATTTTGGAAGCGATCAACAATTTTTTCATCGGAAACTCTTAGGAAGACATCCTTCTCAATAAAAGTGACCAAACAATCATTCATAAGTTGATCACCCATGCTATTTCGCAACTTATTTTTGACACATGTCACTGCGGAAAAGACTCTTTCAACACTTGCCGTGGCAACCGGAAGAATCAACATCAACTTGATAAGCAAATGAATAAGAGGAAAAGTCTTATGCTTATTAGTTTTAACAAGCATCATAGAAAGAGAGTTAAGGTCATTTAAACCTTGAAATCTATCATCATTTAGCATATTCTCCATGAATATATCAAGTTGACATTCAAGAGCCATCAAATCAAAGCTTGAAAATTCTTCGGGATAAAAAGAGGCAAGTTTAAGTACCTTATCTTTATCAAAGGATGAGAAGTTATCTTTAGGACTTAAACAAGCCATACATATTAGTATCTCCATATTCCTCTCATTAAATCGATCATCAAGTTCTTGAAGATGCAAATCAATCACTCTTACAAAAATTCCAACCCGAAAATGATGTTCATTTGTTGCTTCTTCAACAAAACGTCTTGATCTTCCTTGAGGAACATAAGGAGAATCCATAGTGGGAACAACAATACCATGTTTAGCACAAAATGAAGTTACCTTGTTTAAGAGAGTATCCCATCCTTGCTCCCTCATTTTTTGCAACACCAATTTTGTGTAAGTGACAAGTTCCATGACATTTACAATATCTTGCTCCTTTCTTTGCAAAGCAACACACAAATCGTTAGTGTAACCAAAAATAGTCAACATCAAGTGAGCAATAAAAACAAAGTCAAATGACTCTAACTGTCCTAAAACAATTTGAGCTTTGAACTTATCTTCCGATACACCATGCTTCCCAATGTGTACAAGTACCTTAACAATTGTAGGAAATAAGAGGATGATGTTTGAAATAGACTTGTAATAAGAACTCCAACGAGTATCCCCGGGCCTTTTCAAACCAAGTTCTTGATTTAAACCCGATCCACTCACAATATCCCCTACATCCAATGCTCGAGCAACTTCTTTAGCTTGATCTTGTCGAATCATTTCTCTTCTCTTGCAAGAAACTCCAACCACATTCAATAAATTTGCAAGTATCTCAAAAAGCCAACCACAAGTATCATTCTTTTTAGCAACGACAACTAGTGTTAGTTGAAGTTGATGAGCAAAACAATGTACGTAGTAGGCACTTGGAGTATCATTCATAATCAAAGTCTTAAGACCATTTATTTCACCTTTCATGTTGCTAGCTCCATCGTACCCTTGCCCCCTTATCATAGATGGACTCAATGAATGTTCAACAAGTAAAGACATGATTGCATCTTTAAGAGTTAAAGCGGTAGTATTACCAACATGAACAATGCCTAAAAATCGCTCCATTACCTTTCCACTATCTCTATTAACAAAGCGCAAAACAAGAGCTAGTTGTTCTTTTTGGGACACATCACTTGACTCATCGGCTAATATGGCAAAGTAATCATCACCAACTTCTTCTATTATGCACCTAGTTGTTTCTTTGGCACAACAATTAATAATGTCCTTTTGAATAGAAGGGGAAATCATTTGACAATTTTTAGGTGCTTTTTCAAGAGTATGTTGTCTTACTTCCTCAACCTTTTCTCCTAACCATTTCAAAAGCTCAAGGAAATTACCCCTATTATATGACTCCCCGCTTTCATCATGTCCACGAAATGCCAAACCTTGCCCCAAAAGATACCTTAAACAAGTTAAAGATGCATTCAAGCGGATAAAATATTCACTTTTAATCACCTCACTTGCATTGTCAAACACATTCAAGATTGATTTTTTTTTTCCATCTCTTAAATTCACATATTTCTCATAAGCAAGATTATGAGCACTGTTAATTCCACCAACATGCTTCTCAAATCTTTCCGGTTTATTCCATGCCCTAAACCCTCCATCAACAAATGCATCACCCCCCGAATAACTATCAACTTCATTCTTGAACAAGTAACATACAAAACAAAATGCAGCATCTTTTTCAATACTATACTCAAGCCAATCCCATTTCTTGAACCAATGAACACTAAAGCGACGTAAACCAGACACTTGTCTTTGAGGAAAGTCATGAGTTTTTGGTTGGCAAGGTTTTTTAAGAATATAACCCCTCCTAACTGCATTTCGTTCATTTGCGGGGTAATCCATTATGTTTATTCTTTTTCCCGGATCATGAGGAAGAAGTTCAACATCGTATACCAAATTTTCCTCCAATGGTACATTACAAGTACTTGAACCACCCATTTCCATATCATCTTCTTGACTTTGAGGGGGGCTTAATGAAGGGGAGTTATTTGACTCATTTTCATGGAGTTTCTTTCTTTTAGACAAGAATTGTCGAAGATCGGGTTGTTTTCTAGTAGCCTTGGATTTGTTTGAATTAGGTGAATCATTTGACATTTCCTAATTACATTAAAAAATATATATCAATTATTCAATTTCGGAATTTCCACAATTCACATCATTGCATAAATGCATACTATAAAACTTAACATTAAAATTGCAATTAAAATTAAAATTCAACAAATATTGCAATTAAAATTAAAATAATTCAACAAAAATCTGGAAATTAGGGTTAACAATTGGTGAATTGGGGATTTCAAATTAACAAATTGGGAATTTCGAAATTCGAATTAGGGTTAGCAACTTAGCAAGACATACCATAAGTTTAGCAGCGACTCAGCGAGTGGTGAGGAACCCAGGGGCCAAGGCGGACAGGCGGTGGTCGGTGGAGCAGCGAGCCAGTGACGCCTGACGCACTCACGCACGCACCTGCAGCGAAGACTGAAGATGGAGCACAGCCGCACAGGAGCAGCGACGCACCACGCACGCACGAAGCCTCGACGGTCGCCGGTTGGTGGAATGGTGGAGCAGCGACGCAGTGGACTAGTGGAGTAGTGGTAATGGCGAATTGGAGTGAAGATTGAAATGGAGCTGCGATTTGTTTTGCTTTTTTTTTTTTTTTTTTAATTTTTTTTTTTAAATTGGGGGGACAGCTGTCCCCCCATGTCACTTAATTGGGTCCGCCCCTGGGAAGGAGGGGGGGGGGAGGAAGAAGAAGGTGACCAAGGTGAAAATTACAAATATATTCTTCATTTTATACAAAAAAATTAAAAGTTTACCCCTTGGTAAACATCAAATAATGTTTATCTAAGAGAAAAACTGGGCAGACCCCTTTTAAATTTACATATATAGCATTTTAATATTTTTTTATTTTATTTTATCAACTTAAATTAATTAACCACTTACTACGTGATTAATAAAAATAAACATATTTGACTTAATATAACTTTGACATCATAGTCATACTTTAATTTGCATAATAAAATCACTTTGCTTAACTCGCTTTTATTAGCATGCATGCTTAACATAATATATATTCATGAACCACATACTAATAAGTTAGATAATTTAAACATGCTTCAATACATTCTAGCATGTTTCTAACTTGCATAAAATTAAATCTATAGATCATATAAACATGTTTCTCATATACTTCATAAGTCAAGTATGTAGTACATAAATTAATTTAGGCTTCTCATGGATCCTATTATGCTCCAAACATAAATTTTCCAAGCCTAACATGATACTAAAATAACAATACATTCGAATAAAATACAAAAAAACGCTCTGTAATGACAGCAAAACTTTATTCGATTATGACTGGTAAAACTTTCGACCTAACAAAATTCTACCTAAAGCGAAATTATGTGTGCACATACCTTGAACTAACAAGTCCTAAGCAATCAAAACTCTTCCTAGAAATAACAAATACACCAACAAATCAATACTAAAACTATTAATTACATTATCTTAATTAAATAATACGAAGTAAGCTTTATGAATTATTAAAACCCCTATTTTAATAAACTTTAAAACCTCTTTAAAATCAATACAATAAACTAAATCAATACTACATAATTACTTCATTTATGTTTAACACAAATTCTTATATGTGACTGGCTGACCATATCGTGTGGCCAACTATTATGAGGGTTACTTCGTTAGTTTTATAAGAGTTACTTGGTCAGTGTTACAAGAGTTATTTCGTCAATGTTACAAAAGTTATCCGGTCAGTGATACAGGGGTTACTTATTCAATATTACAGGAGTTATTTGGTCAGTGCTATAGGGTTACTTTGTTCTTATACTAGCGGCCACATAGTGTGGCCAGCCACACACAAGACATGTTGTATTTTCAATGATATATTCTTAATTAAACTTTATAAATTTAAATCTGAAAATTAAACTTAAGACAAAACTAAATTGATAAAAAAAAAAAAATTGAAAATTAAGAAAGAAGAAATTTTTTTTTTCTTTTTTTTTTTAAATAAAACCCTCGGACACACACATCACCACCACTACCCGTGCTATGGCAGCAGGCTAGGATACATGGACACTCCACACAAGTTAGATACACGGTGATACGTCTTGGACCGTGTCATATTTCTTTCATTCTAGTAAATTTTTTTTTTTTTTTTAAAATCACGTTCTTCTTTCGTAACTTCGTATACTCCGCTCCATAAAAAAAAAACCTTGGCATATTCATATCACTACACATTTCATTTCTTTTCTCACAGCCATAATTACCGTCTTCCTCCAGCAAAGCTCAGCACCTTCGTCATCTGAAGCTTTCGGCAACACTCATTACTTCAATTCACAAAGGTAATAACTTTATTTGATATTTGAATCATATTTGGTTGCTAATGTGTTGCAGAACTGATTAATGTTCTGATGCAACTAGAAATTAGACATTTTATCCCTAAAATTATTATGTGATTTTCGAGCATAATTTGATAATTGAATCATATTTGGTTGATAATATGTTGCAGAACTAATTAATGTTGTGATGTAACTAGAAATTAGACATTTTCTTCCTAAAATTTATTATGTGATTTCTTGAGCTTAATTTGATAATTGAATCATGGTTTGTTGCTAATGTGTTGCAGAACTAATAAATGTTGTGATGTGACTAGAAATTAGACATTTTCTTCCTAAAATTTATTATGTTATTTCTTAAGCTTAATTTGATAATTGAATCATGGTTGGTTGCTAATGTGTTGCAGAACTAATAAATGTTGTGATGTAACTAGAAGTTGACATTTTATTCCTAGAATTTATTATGTGATTTTTTGAGATTAATTTGATAATTGAATCATTTGGTTGCTAATGTGTTGCAGAATCACTAATGTTGTGATGGAACTAGAAATTAGACATTTTCTCCCTAGGACAAGGGCTGTCGCCCCTCCTGGCCTGGCTCAGGGATGGGCCTGTTACAAACCATCTAACATAAGGTGCAAAGTCACCTTGAAGCTGAGTACTTCATCTGGAATTGCCATAAGTGCTGACTTGCCGGAATATGAGGAGACGGCAAAGTTGAAATTGGGTCCTTATCCAGGAGGAATGGGACCCTACACAGGGAGAGACCCAAATGTATCGAAACCGAATTGGTTGAGGCAGAAAGCTCCTCAGGGGAAGAAATTCGAGGAGGTGAAAGAGTCTCTTTCTCGCTTACATCTCCACACTGTTTGTGAGGAAGCCCAGTGCCCCAACATTGGAGAGGTAGCTCTTTTGTTACTTTTTCGATCATTATTTGTGACTGGATGGTAATTTTGGGAAAGGAGAGTTTAGCTCAGGTAACATGTCCAAGTGTTTGCTATTTGAAAATTTTTCATTATTTTGGCTGAAAATAAAGGGTTGAAGTGTCCTGCTCCTGCCCATATCTGGAGGACCGACATGGGTTCTTAAGTTAAAACGAAGAGTCCAAGTACTGTAGGATATTGTTGCATCATGCCAAATTGTTTGTTGTTGCATTTAATTATTTATTCGTGGCATACTAAGAACTAATTTAAAAACTAATCCTACTAGACTTTACTTTTTAAAATTGGGAGATAACGTTGCTTAGGGAATAATGAGTGTAGTTAGAAGTATAGTCTTTAAATTTCTCAAAGTGTTTATTAGCACATGAAGTATTAGGATCGTTTACCATCTATCTGAAATTTACACTACAGTGTTGGAATGGAGGTGGGGATGGAATTGCAACTGCCACAATCATGGTTCTTGGTGATACCTGCACTCGTGGTTGTAGATTTTGTGCTGTTAAAACGAGCAGAAACCCTGCGCCACCTGATCCAATGGAACCAGAGAATACTGCTTCCGCTGTTGTAAGTTGGGGGTATGTATAATACACTTTTTTTGTGTGGTAAATTTCTTAGTATTTTATTCAATTCCTGTCCCCTTACTTTCTTTTTGCATTACATCGTGCCTTTTGGTATATGTAAGCGCTAAAAATTGTTATTGTTTCATTTATTAATTATTATGATTTGAAGGTAAATGTTTCACCCATAAAAGTGTTCCTTGGGTGCTTGATTAAATAGCCCTTAACAATATAGGGCTTACAAAAGGCAAAATTTAAAGCCTAGTAATGCATACCTGAAGGAACCCTCACTATCTGTAGAGTTAGTCCATTTTCTATTTGGAAATCCAAACCTAAGAGTAGAAATTACCAATAAAGTTCAAGGAATTCCAACAAACTTTAACTAGTTCTCATTAACAATTATAGCAATGAAAGAATATAAGATTAAGGTTAGATGCCTTAGGATTTGGAAACTTGATTTGTCTAAAGTGTATTAGGATTTTGAATGACATTTAGAGTATCAATATCTTCATTAAATTAGGGCTTTCTGATTGACATGCACCTGTAGAAGCTCCATCAATGTAGAAAAGTATGTGATTTTTGTATGCTTTTTGTCAAACTTACTCTTTTTGCCATCTCCCATTGAAGATCTCTCTAGAAGTGCCTTAACTGCTTTGCTTTGTTTTTTTTACTAATTATTATTTTTAAACACCACATCTTTAGCTTGGAGCTCTTAGCATATTGGCACTGTAATATCATTCCATGAAAATCTCTCGTAACCAGTGCAGCTTGAAGCTTGATTTTTTTAAAACTTATGTTTCTCATACCTATCAAATTTGGGTTTATAAATAAGGAGGAAGATGTATGATGTGTTGGAGGACAATTGCCCCTCTGTAAATATAGATCAGCTGGTCAGGAGTAAGGATGTCAACATCTGAATCACTTTAGAACCTTTTCATGGAAAAAATTTATACTTTGGTAAAGAGTAGGCTCATTTTAAGAACATTGGTTTCAGTTTGCTTATTATATTCATATCTGAGCGCTAAATGTCTTGATCTATATACTGATATCCTTTGGGCATCTATATTGTAGTGTTGATTACATCGTTCTAACTAGTGTTGATCGGGATGATTTGCTTGATGGTGGAAGCGGCCATTTTGCTCAAACAGTCAAAGCCATGAAGGTAGGTGGAACTTTTTAGTAGCTTATTGTGGACCTTTCTTCAGTTCTCTTATAACCATGTCAATTACCAAGAGAGAAAAGATGCTTGATGAGGAAACATTTGATGGTGCAGGCACTCAAGCCTGAAATCATGGTTGAATGTTTAACTTCTGATTTTAGGGGAGACTTGAAGGCTGTAGATACTCTGGTGCACTCGGGATTAGATGTTTTTGCTCACAACATTGAAACTGTCAAGCGGCTTCAGAGAATAGTTAGAGATCCTCGAGCAGGGTTGGTTTTTTACTTCTTTGTTAGCAATTTAGTATCAACATACTGGTATTGCCTCTCTTTTAAATGCATATCTTGCATAATTTGTATAGGTAGTATTGTGGGCCTTTAAATCATTCCGCTCTAAACTTATTGAATTTGGCTATTGGAAAATGAACCTGACTAGCAACAGACCTGCAAGTACAGGGACTATAGTTTGTCTTTTCCGATTATGTGGTAAGACCAAACATGGTTTTCTTTTATGCGTCAAACCAAGAGACTCAGAATCTTGGAGAAATGGCTTAGAAAAACCTAGCTTAAACCAACATGTTTGGACTCCTAGGGCTCCTCATAATCTTACATTCTTACTGTTTACTAATAGCAGAATTATCTGTGTTGTAAGTAGTATTGTGTGATTCTTCGATTTTTATTGCTCTAATTGATTTTGTAAACTTTTAGGTATGGTCATACACTAAACCAACATGTTTGTCCAAGGCACATTATATATGTAATATACCTTGTTATAGTGATTTCAGTTGATGTGCAGGTACGAACAGAGCATGTCTGTACTCAAACATGCAAAATTTAGCAAAGATGGGATGATCACAAAAACTTCTATCATGCTAGGGCTTGGGGAAACAGATGATCAAATAAAGGAAGCCATGGCTGATCTTCGAGCCATTGATGTTGACATTCTGACACTTGGACAATATTTACAGGTGAGAAATTTATGCCAAATTTATTGGCTTTGTGTTGTGCTTTGATTATTTGTACTCATCAAGTTCAACTTTAACTTTATATTTATCTCTAATTTACCTTCATGAAATTTTATCTGCTATCCCAGTTCTTTGAGGGCTTAAGCTATTCACCCTTTTTTTTTTTTTTCCTTGCAGCCAACACCATTGCACCTCACAGTTAAAGAGTATGTTACTCCTGAGAAATTTGCTTTTTGGAAGGAGTATGGAGAAGCTTTAGGTTTTCGTTATGTTGCTAGTGGTCCACTTGTAAGCATTTTACCCTGTTTATTTAAATATTAAGATGATACTTTTGAGTTCTATCTCATATATTGCTGAAAGTTCGAAGAGTTCTTAAGTTGTGTGGACTGCTAAAATCAGTAGTGTTCAAGCTAGTCACGTGCCTCCACAACCTCATGGAATTTCTGAACGCCCTTTGAAACTAAAACTAATTATGTTATGTTTCCATCATGATATATTAATAAATAAAATATAAGAGATCTATTAGAGACAACACTTTGATTACTTCCTTGGTCATTCTGTCATTGTAGACTCTTATCTATTAAACCATAATGTCCATAAACATGCTCCATCCATTTTTCTAATTGTAATTTTTTTTTTATCTGACCTAATATTATTATTATGCTGATAGTGAATGTTATGGGGGCAGCACCTGGAGTGTATGAATTTTGATTTTCTTTCTTTCCTCGTAGGTACGCTCATCATATCGAGCAGGAGAGCTCTTTGTGCAGACGATGGTGAAAGAAAGAGCTAAAGACAGGTTGAGCAAAAAGTTATAAATCATAAGTTTAAGTTGGGAATCACACATAAGGCCAAAACATGCTTATATATTTGTATGAATGTCTTGTACAGGCCATACAGCAATAGCAGCGTGAACCACTTTGCATAAAATTTATTGAATTCATTTGATTTAGTAATATATATAGGGAGTCCCAGTTGATCTAATAGATCAGCCGGAAATGTCAATCTAGTGGTCTTTTCGAAATTAGAGTCAACAGGTACATTGCACCAGCTCATCTACTCGCTCCATCAGCTGCTTACTCATTCGAGTCATTCCTATGACTTGTAACACTGTTTGAAAACGTTATTACATCTGTAAGGGAACCCGTTTGCAAAGTTAGGTTTGTCAAAAGTAACGATGTCAACTTCGACATCCAATTTATTTCTAGGTATTGATGGTTATGATACAATTAACTATCCCACAACCCCATTGATTACAATTTATATCTTGATTTCATGGTTGTTGAACCCCATATAGTGTGCACTAGTGAGTTGTCCCATATTGGAGAAAGGGGAGAACATCAACCACTTTATAAGCTTAGGAGTTACTCCTCCTATCACCAATTGGTTTTAGGATGGAACCTTCTTGGGCTTGTAAGTGGACCAAAAACTCTCCTCCTCCTAATTGGGTTGCTCGGGCCCATGCGTAATTTAACAATGGTAAAGCTCAAACCTTCCATGTAAGACGCCTTTTTCAGCTGTATGGATCTTGGCGGATCGGCGTTGCCTGTTTATGTGTTTAAGTAACATTCCTACCTGTAGGCGTTCGTATTTGGCATGATAATAGTTTATTTTTTTTTTTAAAGGAAAGATAAAAGATTTCGTTGATAGTTAAAGTACGGGTGAAGGGGTTAGTATAAGTTGAATATATAAATTAATATTGCTACGTATTAAGCACAGAATAAGGGAAATGCAGGGGTCTTAGTAGTATGTTTATAGGTCTTTTGATAAGGTCGATTAATGTTTACATGCCTGTTCAGATCAATTTGGCAAGTTGAATGAACATTTGAAGGGAAGTTGCACACATATTGAAACATAAGTCAAACAGAAAATAAAAAAGGAATTGAATCCGGATAAAATTCTAAACATTTAATCACCAATTAACTATTGGTTTTCTTTTAATGCATGCTTTAATTGATAACAACTAGTGTTTAGCCCGTGCGATGTCCTGAGTCTATGTTATATATTATTGTTTTATAGTTTTCATGTATTATACGTATATAGATGAATTTGTCAGGCCTATTGTTCCCAGGGTGAATGAACATTTGAAGGGAAGTTGCACACATATTGAAACATAAGTCAAACAGAAAATAAAAAAGGAATTGAATCCGGATAAAATTCTAAACATTTAATCACCAATTAACTATTGGTTTCCTTTTAATGCATGCTTTAATTGATAACAACTAGTGTTTAGCCCGTGCGATGTCCTGAGTCTATGTTATATATTATTGTTTTATAGTTTTCATGTATTATACGTATATAGATGAATTTGTCAGGCCTATTGTTCCCAGGGTGTATGAGGTAATAGTTACACTGAATATTTATTTTCTTTGAGTATCTTAATTTTTTTTTTTTAAATTAAACCTTATGCTTTTCACTTATATACTTTTTTTTACATATTGATAATGTGGTTGGTAATTGGTTTAGATGGTTAAATAGTCATTTTTGTTGTAAGAGGTTGGGCATGCGCAGGCAAATGCTTTGCAATAATTCAACATTGTCACCGACTAAAAGCCATAATTCAACATACTTGCATATTTTTTGTCTTGTGGTCAGTCTTTAGGGTTTTAGGAACGTCTTTTAATATATAGTATAGATTTAGAAAATGGACTTAATATATAGATGTAAGCATTGCGCATGGCATATATCACAGCCATATAATTTAGGCTTTAACATTTATAGAATTCAGTTTACAATTGAAAACTGACAATCTAAATTTGTTAATTTAAACATATATTTCTTGTCAAAATAAAAATTCAAATATATATTTGAAATTATTGTCTATAAAGAACAACCCTTATCATGCGCAGGAAAATGCTTTGCAATAATTCAACATTGTCACCTACTAAAAGCCATAATTCAATAAACTTGTACTATATTTTTTGTCTTGTGGTCAGTCTCTAGGGTTATCATTCGTCACTCTCTTGAAAATTTTACAGGACAATCATAATTTTAAAAAATAGACGGCTGTGATTGTTTGATTTTTAAATGTTAGATTAAAATAAAATTTTTTTTTTTTTTATTATAAAACAAAAAAAAATTGATAAATTAATCAGAAAATTTAAAACTGAATTAATAATTAATTTTCGAAAATCAAATATAAATTTTTAAACTAAGAAGATTAATTTTTTATTATTATTTATATTAGCATTTAAAATTAATTCAAAAATCAACAAATATCTGAACCGTCAATTTTTAAAAATAATAGTTGTTATTTTTCAAACGACAACCATAAAATCATCCCACTCTCTAGGGTTATGGTTATCATATTGGTTTATTATTGCTTTGAAAGCTTGCATCAATAGATGGACTATTATACTGATACCATATTTTCAAACTTGTACAAAATTGTGTTTGACTTGTACAGATTTTTTAACTACTTTTATTAGATTATAAATAAGAGTGAGATCCCTATACTTTATGATATATCTAGGCCATTTTAAAAAAAATCAACTCATTAAACTGTGAATTCGTGGAAATGGCTTATTCAAGAGCTCTCTTATGTTTTTGCCTTCTATTTCTTGTCTTCCATACAGTAGTAGTTTCTGCTCGAGATTATCCCAAATCTGTTGAACACACTGGTAATACAATCCTCCATCTTTATAACTTTCCATAACAAAAATTCATGCAATTTTGTTAAGCTCATCACGTACATGCATTATTTGATCATCACCGTGGATCATAAGGAGTTAAGGTCGATAGAGTTGATCAAGTGTAGGCCGACTTTATATATTCGACCCAATTGGTCAGGCCATTATATGGGTTAGCCTGGCTCAGTGAGTCATATATTGTCTTGACCTAGCCTGACTTAACTCGATGTTTAAGGTGAAACAATTTAAAGCTTGGCATGTAACCAACTCTAGGGTCTCTAACCTATTAGTCTAATAGAGAGAGTGTATTACTTTTGGTTATTACAAAAGTTGTTAGATTAAGTATCATTTTTTTGTGTGTGTGGAGAGATTGTCCACCCTAAAATACTAAAAGATTAGTTGGCATCCAAAATTGAGCGTATCCAACTTACTTGAATGTTTCATTCGAACTAGTCAACTAGATAACTATAGATTATTGCACCTCTAATGTAGGACAAAGCTTTCCTTTGTTTGAAATATACTCCGTAAGGATTAACTACTACCTTCATTTATTTATTTATTATACTATTATACTAAGACCTAACCTACCAAATGACTGTACGAAGTATTGCAAATAGGATTTGGTGCGGGAGATTTCACTGGCATGCCACAATTTGGAGCTGTGCTTGTACGAAGTACTATTAATTTCCCCTGTTATGCTTGTCAGCTTGTGCAATGGCCCAAAGTGCATATGAATGGCCCAAAGTATGAACGACACCACCCAATTTTTTATTTTTTTCGTCAAAAGATAAAAATATTGGGAGGTGTCGTTCATACTTTGAGCCATAAATTAAGAATTCAGTTTTCTCCACTGGTTCATTAATTGCAATCACATAATTTATTTTTATTTTTTTTCAGAAAGTGGTATTTTAATTACGAGCATGTGTAAAAAAAAAAAAAAAAAAAAAAAATTACGAGTATAAATTTATAATTATCCTGAGTCTAAATATAATTTTCCCTAACCAAAGTAGGTTATATTGTACTCCGTAGGGAAAAATGATGCCACGGTTGTAGAAGTTGGCCCGATATGTCGTCGCTGCCCTCCTCGGAAAACTCCACCACCACTAGAGAAAGGTGCTTATGAAGAGAATCTGGGTCGTGGCGGATACAACCATCCTGGTCATTAAGTGATCTAATCGCTGAGACAATGGCAATATGGCATTAATAATATTTATATGTATGATTATCTCAAGCTTTGCTTGCTGATTTTCTATTATGAAACTATTTGCGTATAATTAGCAATTTAGTATATGTATGTTATGCGAAGCTAAAGATTGATACGAGTATTGAGTGTTGACATACAGTTTAATAATTTGTTGTATGCTAATCCGTATTTTCTAGGGTGTCAAAAGCAATCTTAAATCTTTACGGTATTATCATTCAGTTTAATAATTTGTTGTATTGTTAATCCATACTTAGTATTATATTGGCATTCAATTTATAATTTGTTTTCAATGAAATATGATTTTCATTAATTAATATGTCCACAAGACAGAAATCACTAGATTTACGGCTATTTCACCAAATGTCACTGAGCACTTTAATAATTCACCAAATGCCATCAAAGTTTTCAAAATTCACCAAATGCCACCGAGTTTTAAATAAATTCACCGAGTGCCATTAATGATTGACGGCCGTTAGTTAACCGTTAGTTGACCCCACCACTTGCCACGTGTCACCTTCTGATTGGTTCGTTTTTAAAAAAAAATTTAAAAAAATAAAAAAAAAAACCAAAAATATTTTTAAAAATTACAAATAATAATAATAAAAATAAAAAAAACCCCAAACCCCAGCAGCCACCACCCCGGCCATGCCGCCGGTCCCCGAACCCCTACTGCCGGGACCTGCATCGGCAGGCGTGCCGACAGCCGCCGGCCCCCCTCCCTTTCCCCTCCTATTCCCCCGTCGCGACCCAAAACCCCACCCCCTTCCTCCACCACCCCGAAACCGCACCCCCTCCCTTTAAACGCTTGAAAACTTCCCAACTTCTAAACCACCATTGGGGTTTCGTGGGTGGGGTCCTTGTCTTCTTTAATGTGGCTGCTCTGTTCTTTAGCTTCACGCATTAGGCCCATCACCGTCAATCACGAATCTCAACAAAATTAACGATTGAGGGCAAAATTGTTGAAATTGGTGGCGAATTGTTGATTAAGGGTGGCGGATTGGTGGTAATTTGTGGCGTTGGTTGTGACTTGATGCGCAAATAGGGAATTGGTGATGCGGCGGGGCTTTTATTGTTGGTGCGGGGATTGGGAACGACAGCAAGGTTGACGTTCGCTGCTATTTGAGAAGAAAAGGGTTGCTGCGATTTGTGGGAGTTTTTGGTGGTGGAGGTTGGCTGCGGTGGTTAGGAAGGGGTGGAATTGGGCTGCATAACGGGTTAGGGTGATCGGAAGTTAGGGTTTCATTTGGATGGGTGGCGCGAGGGGTAAGGGGAGGTCTAGGTAACAGGAGGTGGTCGGCCGGCAGTGGGTGAGCTGTACGCCGGCTGGCCGGTTTCAGGGCTGGGGGAGAGGGGAGTTGCGTGAAGGGGAGGGGGAGAGGGAATGGTGGCAGGGTGGTGGGAAAGGTGGTGGCAGGGTGGTGTTTTTTTTTATTATTATTTTTTGTAATATTTTTAAATATTTTTGGTTTTTTTTTAAGTTTTTGTTTAATTTTTTTTTTTAAAAACGGACCAATCAGAAGGTGACACGTGGCAAGTGGTGGGGTCAACTAACGGCCGTCAGTCATTAATGGCACTCGCTGAATTTTATTAAAACTCGGTGGCATTTGGTGAATTTTGAAAGCCGACATTCGGTGAATTATTAAAGTGCTCAGTGGCATTTGGTGAAATAGCCGTAAAAAAAATTAAACAAATTTGAAATAAACTAGGATTGATCATTAGTATCAAACTGTACTGAAAATAATTCTTACGTACTTGATACATTGATGACACAAATCACATAAACAAAATCAACAAAACCATCCAAGACAAGTAAAATCAGGATCAGATCAAAGGATAGTAAGAACATGACACCTTCATAATATAGATTGTCAACTCAAATGTCTCAAAATTATACTACAGTCAGTATGGAGAAAACCAATCCCTGACTTAACATCAAGCAACGAGGGTTGCAAAATGACCTCTAAAATTGAACCAAATCAAATCAGACAAATAATTGCAAAATTAATCATAAAAGGCACACTTATTACTTTATTAGTGGATGTCAAATTGTCAACTAATCCGTACATAGTACTCAAGTTCTTTAAAAGCATTGGGGGTTGGTATCTTGGATCAAATCATATATACATCACCACCTTAAGTGACTAGTATACACTACACATTTGGTCTATAAATGAGTAAAATCAAACCCAACAAATGATTGAAACAAGAAACATAATGAGCAAAGTTATAAGTGGGATGCCAACTACTTAAGATCAAATTACGTTTACATCGTTGCCTAAGCCTACGTGGATCAAAAACCAAAACATCTCACAATGAAGGTGCATTAAAACAATCAATCACAATAAAACCTTGAAAAACTAAATCAAATAACATCAAAATTCAAACCTTGTAGCAGGATCCACTTCCTTAAGTAGGGAATTATTAGGAACAACAACCTCAGGAACCGGGGTTTTCATAGCTTTCTCCTGATCCTGCAAACACCAATCTTTTGCCAAAAAAGCCACAATATCCAAAGGAATTAAGAATACCCACAAATCTTTGCAACCTCATTTCACTATATTCAGTCATACCCTTTTGAGGTTTCCTTCTCCAAACCGGAATTCCACCCTCTGTTGATTCTCCAATCGCTTTTATCGCCGCCTCCACCGTCTCCGTCTCAATAAACTCCACCAACTCCGGTTTTGCCACCGTCAGATCACCCACCACATGATAAACCAATACAGAAGCCATGTTTTTGCCCCAATTTTTCACTGATAATTGATTTTTGATGAACTGGGTAAGATTTTTTTAAGGTTCTGAGAAAAACCCAGATTGTAGAATTGCGAAAATTTGGAGGGATTTTGATTTCTTCCTAGAAATTGGGAGAATTGTTGATATAATCAATAAATTAATTATTATAAGAGGGAATGGAGGAAGATGAGAAGAAGATGAAGGGCAGTAATAGGAAGAGAGAGAGTTTTGGCCATGGAAGATTGATCACAGAAGGCCATCAACAGACATGGCGAATCTGGAGATTTTGAATTTTCTCTGACCTAAATTGTTTTATTTTACCAGATTATTTCTAGCAATGTCCGAAGAACTGTTTGTTAACTCGACTATTCGTATTGCTTCAAATGATACAAGACTCATGAAGTACTGAGGTTGAGTTCTTGGGTATATACGGATTACGGAGTACTTTGTATTTGATATATCTCTCTACTCTAAGGCTGAAGACGAAATAGACGAGCAGTACTAGCTATGGAGGGAAATTGATGAAGACGCCATTTTAGCATGAGTAGACTGATTGTGACTCTAAGGCTGAAGGCTAAGGGTGGTATATACAGAATAAACAGACCATGTATATAAGTATATTGCTGATGCTTATAGGTTATTCTCACAATATGTTTAAAGGAGCAGTCTAGTATATCTATAATTATCCTGAAACTCATAATGCTTCAGTTCAAAGAGGATGACAAAAAATGAATCAGTCACATAAAAAGTTCTTTCAAGCAGAGAATAGTTGAATACCCATGCAACTTCTGGCACATATACTAAACTGGTACTTCATCTGCCACACCCTTGAAAGACTTCAAATTCAGAGATTTAGATATCTATCCCAAGATGAATTCGAGGAATCTATTGGATTGAGGATGGAGTTAATAACCCAGAACAAGTCAACAAGTCACCTATCAAGGAAGAACTTAGGAGTACACCGGACCCCCTTTGAACCACCATTTCTAGCCGTTGAATTGCAGTACCTTCTTGCTGATGGTTAGTAGTCATGCAACTATGCAAGCAGCCAATTGCATTCAGTTTTCAGATTAACTCCTCCAGCCTCAGCTACAAGTCCAGCCTTACACAGAACTTCTGAACTTATTTTGTGTATAAAACTAAGCTACATGTTTAAGTGTGACAATTTGCTAGAGAAATAGCATCAGATCATCAAGTTGAGCATCGTTCAATGCTGTTAATGAGGCGGTTGTATTTTTGAATACTTGTATTAGGCACTATTCTGTGATCAATCATTTCCCTGAAGAGTTTGATAGCATCTTTAGGCTGATGGTCTTTGCAAAGACCATGTAACAAAATATTATAAATGACAAGATCAGGAACATAACCACTAGTTTGCATCTTACAAAAAAGAGAAAGCGCGATTCTGACTTCTTTGACCTTGCAAAATCCTTAAGTGTAAGTGATTGCATCTGGAGTTTGCCTTTTACTAGACATCTCTTTAAATAGACGCATGGCATCATCCATCCCTCTTTGCTTACAAAATCCATTAATCAAGGAGCTGTAGGTTACAACATTAGGTGCACAACCCTTACTAAGCATAGTATCCAGAATCTGCAGTGCTTCATCCATCAAACCTTTCTTACAATATCCATTGATCAAGGAGCTGTAGGTTACAACATTAGGTGTACAACCTATATCAAGCATAGTGTCAAAAGTCTGCATTGCTTTATCAATCAAACCTTTTTTACAATATCCATCGATTAAGGAGTTGTAGGTTACAACATCAGGTGTACAACCCATATCAAGCATAGTGTCAAAAGTCTGCATTGCTTTATCGATCAAACCCTTCTTACAATATCCTTCGATAAAGGAGCCGTAGGTTACAACATTAGGTGTACAACCCATATCAAGCATAGTGTCAAAAGTCTGCATTGCTTTATCGATCAAACCCTTCTTACAATATCCATCGATTAAGGAGTTGTAGGTTACAACATTAGGTGTACAACCCATATCAAGCATAGTGTCAAAAGTCTGCATTGCTTTATCGATCAAACCCTTCTTACAATATCCATCGATCACGGAGTTGTAGGTTACAACATCAGGTGTACAACCCATATCAAGCATAGCGTCAAAAGTCTGCGTTGCTTTATCGATCAAACCCTTCTTACAATATCCATCGATCACGGAGCTGTAGGTTACAACATCAGGTGTACAACCCATATCAAGCATAGTGTCAAAAGTCTGCGTTGCTTTATCGATCAAACCCTTCTTACAATATCCATCGATTAAGGAGGTGTAGGTTACAACATTAGGTGTACAACCCATATCAAGCATAGTGTCAAAAGTCTGCATTGCTTTATCGATCAAACCCTTCTTACAATATCCATCGATTAAGGAGGTGTAGGTTACAACATTAGGTGTACAACCCATATCAAGCATAGTGTCAAAAGTCTGCATTGCTTTATCGATCAAACCCTTCTTACAATATCCATCGATTAAGGAGTTGTAGGTTACAACATTAGGTGTACAGCCCATATCAAGCATAGTGTCAAAAGTCTGCATTGCTTTATCGATCAAGCCTTCCTTACAATATCCATCGATCAGGGAGTTGTAAGTGACAGTGTCTGGAACATGACAAGAATCGATCATCATATCAAAAACACGCTCCACTTCTTTCATCCTCACTTCTTTACTAAGCCTACCGATTAAAATATTATACAAGTATATATTAGGCGAAATTCCGGCATCAATCATTTCTCGCAATAACCTCCATACCTCATCCCATTGCCCCAACTTACCGTGTCCCCATATTAACAGGTTGTAAGTGGTGACAGTAGGCAAGACACCATCACTGATCATTACAGAGAATAGTTCCGAAGCCTGAGACAATAGGTTGTCCTTACAAAAGCCATACATAATCATATGATATATCCCAATATCGGGTTTGCAACCCATTAGTCTTCTCATCCTAAGCAACTTCAATGCATCAGCATTTCGCCCGGTTTTAAACAAACACTTAATTAAAGCTCTATAAGTATATAAATCCAGCTGTAAACCCAGATCAATAACTTTGTAAAAAAGCTTAACAGCATCAACACCATTCTTGATGGCACATAATCCATGAATCAAATTGGTGAATGTTACAATGTCAGGCTCATAACCTAGCTTGATGATCTTACCCAGAAGAGAAAACCCCAAATCGACTTGATTTAAGCGGCAATAACACTCAATATTCATGTTCAGAGCACACAAATCAGTAGGGGTGTACACCGGTCCAAAACCGGACCGGACCTGGACCGGACCTGTTTGGACCGGGGACCTGAATTGGGTAATTATGAGGACCGGGGACCGGACCTGAATTAACAGGTCCGGTTCCGGGCCAGACCTGAAAAATCAGATCCGGTCCGGGTTTGGACTTGAATGGACCTGTTTTGTGTCTTTTTCGTTTTTTGTTTTTTTTTAATACAAAACCTGTTGGACCTGCATATGGACCTGTTTTGTGATTTTTAGACCTGTTGCATAATTTAATAATTACATACAAACCAAAATTATCAATTACAAAACTACATAAAGTCTATAAAGTCCCGATTCTCAAACACCAAAAATACAAATGAGTCCACCGAAAATACAAATAAGTCCACGAAAACTCATAAAATTACATAAATTCTCTTAAGTCTCAACTCTCAAGTACTAGGAATACATAAATTCTCCAACGAGTTGTTTTCCCTTTGATCGCGTGATTCACACTAATGAGTCCACGAAAACAACTTCATCGTCTACATCGTTAGATTCACCACGTTGCACCTCTAAATAAAATACAATATAGAATATATTAATGATTGATAACAATGAAATAATAAATTTGGTGTAACAAAATTTCAAATACATAAAATTATTACTACCTTTCTCTATTTCCTCTAACTCTTTCAAATTTTCTTCCACATCAACAATTGGCACTTCCTTAGCTCTAAGCCAATCTTGTGTGCAAAATAACGCTTGAACCATCTTCAATACAAAAATATTACACAAATATGTATAAACAAAGTCATATTAAGATATAAACAAACTTGATTTTATAAAATAAAAAGATAACGATGCATTACCTTAGGAGTTAAAGAACTCCGAAATGGATCTAGAGTACGACCTCCCGTACAAGCAACATCATTTGAAGAAGCATTATCAACAGTGACAGTAAAAAGTTTATCATCAATACCCCAATACTCTAAACATGCCTCAACTGCTTTTCCAATAGCCTCTCCCTTATGACTAGAAATTGGACAAAAATTTATGATCTTTTTATTCAATTTCCAGTCATTATCAATGAAATGAGCTGTAAGACACATATAATTAATTCTTTGTATTGAAGTCCAAGTATCAGTGGTCACAGAAATTCTTTGACATGTCTTAAACATTTCTCTCAATTTCTCTTTTTCACTATAATACAACTTTAAACAATCACGAGCAATGGTAACACGAGATGGAATGTGAAATTGTGGACATGCAACTTGAACAAAGTGCCTAAAACCGGGTTTTTCCACATGCTTAAATGGTAACTCATCAACAATAATCATGTGAATCAATGCCTCTCTAACATCATTCAAGTTAATAATCCTACTCCCACACTTTAATTCACTACTCTCATGTTCTTGATCAAAATACAATTTAGTTTGCTTTTCTTTGCCCTTTTCTTTTTCTATATTAATAGGATTACCGAGACATGATTCTGCATGGTTTTTAACATTTTTTGAACCATTAAGATTACCATCAGCAGCAAAAGTTTTAGGACAGAACTTACATTCAGCTCGTAGTTTTCCATTCTCGACGTACTCTAAGTAATATTTCCAATACTCAGCTTTCCTCTTACTTTTTCTGTTCCATATATATTCCCGCCCCGCTTTTAGCTTCTTATCAGGAGGCAAAGTAGATTGCAATTCTTCCATATCCTTTTCATAAAGTGGCTGTGACGTTTGTTCAGAAAAAGAAGTAGACCGTTTGGATTGAGAGCTCTCCATCTACAATATAATTATATACAATATAAGTAATTTTAAAGTAACAATTATATACACTAATACACATACCATTTTATAAAAAAATTTAAGAGCAACTTACATTGCAAGAATAAGAATCCGTGGTTCCTTGACTTCCTTCACTCCCTGCAAGAATAAAAACAAAAATAAGAACCCCTGAACTACACACAGGTTAGCCAACTTGTTTAATCTTAATAATCTGAGTCCATACTTTTAGCAGCCTAGCAGGAATAAACACAAATTTTAAAGTATAAGTTAGCTTAAAAAGTGTCCATATATACACATTAGAAATATCAATACACATTAGAAATACTTTCAACTTTCTGAAATTTATGTTAAGAAAAAAATGAGAGAGGCATTGCCCACACAACACAACACAACACAACACAACCAACTTTCTGAAATTTATGTCAATACCCAGATCCACCACTGCCCACACAACACAACACAACCAGCTTCATTGGCAGCCCCACCCCTAGCCGCCTTCCCTGACACTCCAACCATGGAATCCACCCCACAAATTCCATTCCCGCCGGAATAACCTCACTCAACCACTCCAAAACCCCCTCCAATCCAAAACACCACCCAGCCACCCCGAAAACCCATCTCCACTCTCGGTGACCCTACCAGCCACCACGAAAACCCCATCTCCACTCCCGACAACCCCATCAACATTCACAATTTTCCATCCAGCCATCCCAAAAACCCCAGCTCACCACCCCAACCCACCCCACCCCACCCCACTGCCACCCCTTAACCCTTAACCCCCACACACCAGAACCGTACCACCGTAACCCCACCATAACCCCACCCCAACCCACCCTACCACACAAATTTTCGCACTAAATTAATCTTAATAATCATAATAAACACAAAATTTCGAACTAAATTTCGCACTTGAACCCTAAACCCTAAACTTCTTAATTCTTATGAACCCTAAACTCAAAAAAACCAAAAAAAAAAAAAAACAGAAATTCGAAAGAGATGAACTAAAAATAAGAAATTCAACATGCAAACATCAAACAATCATTAAAAGCAATTGAAAATTTGAAACAAGAATAAACTTATAAATTCTCACACTTAATTTATTATTTCGAATTAAAAATACCAAAATTATAAGCAAATACTTACCAGATATTATCGGTGTGCATCGCCTGAGAGAATGAGGGAGGTGTCGGCAGTGGGCGGTGGCCGGAGCGAGTTGGGACAGCCGGACAACCGCGTTGAGAAGTTGAGATTGAGGGAGGCTGAGAGTTTGGGCTTAGGGAGTTAGGGTTAGAACTTAAAAATATGAAAGAGATTGAGGGAGGCTGAGAGAATCAGATATTTTCTTGTTTTTTTTTTTTTTTTTTTTTTTTTTTTTTTAATTACGATTTCCCGGGTTTCAGGTCCGGACCTGAAAACCCCGGGTTTGGACCGGGTCCGGACCGGGACCGGGAACCTGGATTTTTAAGAACCGGGACCGGACCTGAATCAACAGGTCCGGGTCAGGTCCGGTCCGGTTCAGGTCGGTTCAGGTCCGGTTTCAGGTTCGGGCCAATTTTTGTACACCCCTACAAATCAGGCAAAATTTGATCATGCAACAAACACAACTTCTTAAAGAGGGGAATTGCGGCAGAATAATGTCTAACTTTAAGAATTGATTTCAAAATTGAAGTAAATGTGGCAATGGGAGGTAAAGGGCGATCATCAATCAGCTTATCAAATATGTTTATGAAGCATTCCAAACTAGTTACACTACTTTCAGAGTTACTAATAATAGAATTAGAATGAAACCCATTTGCAGAAATTTTATACAAGAAATGGGTTTTATTAGCAGGATTAAAATGATCAAAATTTCGAAAGTGAAATTGAAAGGTAGAAATTTCTGGGTAAGAGAGAAAGAAAGAAAATTTACCCTTTTTGAGTGACTTTAAACCCAGAATCAAATTGGTTTTGCCCATCTACAACAGCAAAGAGGTGGACGGATTTGGTGCTCATCAATGGTGGCGAATTCCTCAAGGAGGTAACTATTTACTGTGTTTTAGGTGTGAGAAGGGAAGGGAATAGAAAGGGAAAAAAAAAAGTGTTTTTATTTTTCAATATTTGGTTAATTAGGTTAAGTCACTGTGTCATAATTACAGGTTACAATAAATTAATTATATATAATGTTGTAAATTCAACAGTAATTTATCCGAAAATAATATTTGTAATAAAATAACTTGAATTTTAATTTATACTTTTACCAAATACGTAAAGATTGAATTGGATTGTATAAAATAGTAATAGAAATTAGATACTATAAGGTTTTATATAAATGAATGAAAATATTAGCTTGGATTAGTACCCATACACAAACTCATATACATTTGCCCTTATATTTTGTTGACACACTTTGAGCGGCATTATATGAAAATTTAGTTGAATTTATTTTACTTTTGGATAGATATGGGAGGTTCCGCTGAAACATGGCTTATGGTGAAAACAAAAAACAGAGGTCACTATATACAAAAATAGGATAACTATTTCAATTTTGACCATATTTACAGGTCACTATATATAAAAATAGGGTAACTATATCAATTTTTACAACATTTACATTATGGTTACTATATACAAAAATAAGGTAACTATATCGACTGAGTTTTTGACACCATTTACATAAAGGTTACTATATACAAAAATAAAGGTCACTATATATAAAAATAAGGTAACTACATCAATTTTAACAACATTTACATAAAGATTGCCATATACAAAAATAAGGTGACTGAAACAAAATTTACAACGTTTCCATGATTCTAAGGTCACTATATCAAAAATAAGGTAACTATATATAAACTTCGGGTAATTATATCAATTTGACACCATTTACCGAGAGGTCACTAAATATAAAAATAAAGGGTATTAAAAAAAGTCTATGTAGGATTCGAACCTACATCCCGTAATACACGGTGCTCGACCAATTGAGCTAATAGGCTTTCAACATGCCAAAAACGTAGAGGCTTAAAACCAACACAGATTTTAGATTCATATTTTCTACTAAAAAAATAAGGCTTCTACAAGCTTATTGAAATAGACATTTTCATGAAGAGGCAACAACAGATTTAAACTCATACATCTCCAAATATTTCTTTCTGTAAACGGACCCTCGCATACTCAAATCAATATCGCATACTCAAATCAAGCTTCACACACCAATCAGATCCAGGCTACATACTCAAATTAAACTTCACATACCAACAAGATTTTTGGCATTGCTGGTTGATGGTTGATCAATGCACATTCAAAAAGAGAGCTGTCAGTAGGAGAACACAAATTGGAGACATTATTCTCAGAATTTTCAATAAACAATCCAGCAAGAAACGATGGCAGTTCAAAATAACAAATAACAAACGAACCAGAACAAGAGAGCAAAGGTAAACAAACACCATTATTGACTATTCACCTATGTTATTGTAACTTTGTAAGACACCCCCCAAAGCCCCAACTGGCTCCATCTTTCCTAGATACTGTATAATTGTAACAAGTTTATAATAATCATTCTTAAAAACAGATATAAGCCTATGAGGCTATGATTCACAAAACAATACATGTCTAGCTCCGTATCGGAGTGCACTTAGATTCTGGTACCATTACTTCAAAAGAAAGTCTATAGTAGGATAACAATACAATTGACCACTTGGTACTAACATTTAACTCTCCGACTCTTTGAGTGGAATAATAACAATAACTCAAATGTCTAGACTGTCATGGATGATCTGCACTACTGTTCGAATAAAATCTTAAATGAAATGTACAAATCTACTGCAGAATTAAACAAAATATCATTCACAATCACAATCACAAGCAGAACTTAACTAATCACATTCTTTCTTATACACAACATATAACAACCCATTAATAGGCAAAATCACATATCTGCACATCACAACACACAGGAGTGAAATCAACACGCTCACAATCACAAGCAGAACTTTCACCCAATCACACACCTATACACAAACGAGCAGCTTACAGTCCATTCACAAACGAGCAGCTTACTGTCCAATTATAGGTTGTATATATAAACAATTTCTACGGCAATACAAAAGCAAGGAAATCACATTTCTGACAATCAGACTAAATACATCAATAAAATGCAGCAAAATTAGAAAAATATCATCAAAATAATCGAATAAAACACAAAGTTCAGAAATTTTGATGATGAAATTGAAAATCGAACACAAAGTGATTAACTAAGCCGAAAAAATCGAGCACAAACTGATAAACTTAAAATGAAAAAATCGAACACAATTGAAAAAAATAAAGCCGAAAAAATCGAAATCAAATTCAAAAAATTAAACCGAAAAATCAAACACAAATTGAAAATAAAAAATTCAGCGGTAAAAAGTTTAAGAAATTGATCAATATACAATGAAAAGATCGATTAACGTAGAAAAATTTGATGATGAAATTGATGAGCTCAGAATGCCAAACGAAGAAATTAAGTTGAATTATAACATAATTAAACTCATATGAAACTCGATTAAGAATGAAATACCTCAAATAAAGTTAAATTACTCCTATGAAACTTACAAAATTTGCCAAAAATTACAAAATTAATAAAAAAACAGAAGCAAAGTACTCAAAAAATTACACAAATCGGAAACGAAAAACTCAAGAAATTACTCAAAAAACAACGATATGAAGAAACCATGAAAAACGCAAAATAATAACTCAAAAAACAATAAAAAAAAATCAGAAAAAAAAACAAAAATCAGAAACGAAAAACTCAAAAAAAAAAAAAAAAAAAAAAAAACCATTGATTAAAAGCTAAAATAAAGCAAAATTATAAACGATTTCCTTACTTGATAGATCGTAGTCAATAATAGGAACCAATTTGATGAAGAATCGAATCAATTACAACTATGCTTTGGAGAAGTAGTATGAAGTTTGAGGAAGAATGTAGAAATCAGGAGAGAGAAAAGAGAGGAGAGAGAATGTTATGCATGAAAATGCAGGAGAGTGAAACCAAAAGGCTGGGAAAAAATAATACGTAGTAATTCTTAAATTGACCTGGTTCACATAAATTTTGTGAACCACTAACATTAGAGATATTATGATTATTTTATTAATAAAAAAAAAGTCAGTACATTAAAATAAAGATTATATGTTGAAATAAAAGCGATTGTGACATTATAAAAGCTATAAGAGGTTAATTTTTTGAAATGTAAACGAAAATAACATTCAAGGTCACACAAGTTTTAATAAAGGTTATTATGTTGAAAAATAAGGATACTATGTTAAAATTACGGTCACTATGTTCCAAATAACGTTAGTTCTGCGTTTATATAAATCTCAGGTCTACAATAATATTATTGTGGACCAGGTCCACGCAAGAATTTCTGGGGAAAAAATCCCTCGGATAACATGAGTTTGAATCTACGGTCAAGATTTTGTGTTTTTAGTTTTTAACTTAAGATTGGTTTTCACATGATCCAATATATATATATATATTAATCACATAAATGATTATAGTAATTATATTGAATTTTCCAATATAATATGATTTTGTTCGATTGTTCATATAAAAGTTAAATATAATTCTAAGATTTACACAAAGTATGCAACCAAAATGTTTTTTCTTTCTTAATTAAAATAAATTTATTGTCAAATGATAAAAATTGGAGAAATTTTTTTGATAATATTAGAATAATCTTGGATAATACTCCCTCCGTCCCATTATTTCGTACCTGTATTCCTTTTTGGGTGTTCCGAAATATTGTGTCTGTTTCTAAAAATAGCACATAAGTATTACTTACTTTTTATCTTTCCCATACAAAATACACATATACCAAAAAAATCATTACTTACATTTTATCTTTTTCATACAGTATTCTCTACTTTTTATTATTCCCATACAATATTCTCTACTTTTTCTCTTTCCAATAGAATATTTCCCTACTTCTACCATTTTCCTTAATCATCGTGTTTTTTGAGAAATAATGTGGCGGAGGGAGTAATATATTACAATACATTACAATACCTTATTTTTAATCTATGTTACTATTTTTGTAACTAAAAGTTTCCTAGTATATACAATAGAATATATGTAAAAGAAAATTAATTGAGTATAATTGGATTAAATACGTTGTCAAAATGGATATAAGTATTATTGTAGGTTATAAAATGGATGTCATTAAAATTTGGCAAAAAAAAAAAAAAAGAGGAAGAAAACAAAGGCGGGAAAATTTTTAACCAGAAAATGACAAGTGTCATTTCTGTTTTTGCCTTTAGTATTAAGTTATTGATTGGTTGATATTACAATACATTAAAATACCTTATTTTTAATTTATGTTAGTATTTTTGTAACTAAAAGGTTCCTAGAATAGACAAATAATACAATAGAATATATGTAAAAAAAAATAAAAAATTAATTAAGTATAATTGGATTTAATACATTGTCAAAATGGAAATAAGTATTATTGTAAGTTATAAAATGGATATCATTAAAATTTGGTAAAAAAAAAAAAGATAGAAACAAAGGCGGAAAATTTTTTAATCAGAAAATGACAAGTGTCATATCTGGTTTCGCCTTTAGTATAAAGTTATTGATGAAAGAAAATGAAGGAAAGAAAAAGAAATTTTATAAGGATAACTTTTATTTTTCTCTTTCCAGTCGAATTCCTTCAATTTTGGGAGGAAAGGAAAGTTAAAAATTTGTAAATGAACTTTCCTCCCACTTCCCTTCCTTTCCTTTGAATCTCGTGTTATTAATTCAACCAAACATAATAACATGATTAAAATTCTGCCTTTCTTTTCTTTTCCTTCCAAATTCCTTCAACCAAAAAGGGCCTTAGAGAGGACCTAGTTGATCTTTCTTTTTTTTTTTCTTTTTCTTTTTTTTTTTTTGAAAGAAGGGCCTTGTTCATCTTCGTGATAAACAAGAAGCGTTTATTTAATGACATTTCTCTAAATAAATCAATAAAATATTATAGTTGTCATTACATTTTCGTAAATAATCAATATTTGTGGGACCCGCATTTAATAAAAGTTATTGATTTTTTTTTTTACAGTAATGCCACTGGATACACATTTTTTTTTTTTTGTTTATTATGAAGATCAACTTCTATTTTCTCTGAAATTGAGAGGACTTTAGTTAATCTTCGTGATAGACAAGAAGTATTTATCTAGGGGTATTTCTATAAATAAATCAACAAAATATCCTGATTGATTTTTTTCGTCGGCATTACATTTTCGTAAATAATCAACATTTGTGGGACTTGCATTTAGCAAAGTTATTGATTTTTTTCCATTCAAAAAAAAAGATATTGATTTTTTTTTTTTAATTTTGACAGAAAGGCCACTAGATAAACATTTTATCACCTTGATAAACTAATTTCAAAGTTTACAAATTTAAATTTAAGGAAATTTTGAAAACAACCACCCAAAAAATAGTCACTTTTAAATTTAACCACCAAAAAAAAAAATTAAAATAACCACCCATTAGATTAAATTTTCACACAGATGACCACCCATTTTGAAAATCCGGTGGAAATTTAAGACATTGGGCCCACCATAACTTATTTCCCTCATTTTTTTTTTCGTTCTATTTCGACTTCCCTCACAGTTGAACTTCCAGAAGTTATTGTTAGTTGCTTCTTGGTTGAATCTCAGAAAAATCTCAAAAAAATCTCAAAAAAATTTGTTTAATCTATTTTGCGCTTTCTGAATATCCATAATTTATCAAAAATTGGGGAATTTAAAACCCTAATTAGTGGTGGAAACCCTAAATTTCTCTCTGAAACAAAGGACTTGCTCGTGGGTGATTGCGCGCCATCTGTTTGGGTGTTTGCTGGAGACCAGTAGCGTGGGGCAGGAACCTGACAATTGCAGTGTACAATGGCGACGTCAGAGGTAATGTATTATGTTCCTTGTCTTTAATTGTGAAAGTTGTTGGTTGTTGATGGTATAATTGCAAATATGTGCAAAGTTAGGGTTCATTATGTAGTTCATTGAATTAATTAAAGTAGGTCAATTATTGTTGAATACTTTATGTATGTTGGTAGGACAGTGATACAGGGATATGTTTTCTTACAGTATGCCCAATACATTGCTTTTTTTAATGCTGGTTTGTTTAGTGGTAGTTGAATTGTTTAATGATGTTTTGAGGACAACTAGTTGTGGGATTAGTTTACTGCTGCTATGTTGAACACATTGCATTATGTATGTTTACTTCTGATATGGGGATTAGTGAGACATTTGGTGTTGTGTACATGTATTGATAGTGGCTTATGATATGTACAGATTGCTGTTGAAAACGAATTTGTGGATGTTAAGGTTAGATTAGGGGGTGGGTTTGTGAATAAAAAATAAAGGGAAAGACTTTGTGTGGGTATGATGGTGGCTGTGAATATTGGAGGTACAAGTGCAAACTGAGTGAGATGTCAGTCCACTTGTTAAGGGAATCTTGCATTTAGGGCTTTGTAAAGTTAGATTTGCATGTGCCTAGCATGTGGAACATTTGGTATAAAAAAAAGGGGAAGAGTTGGTCAACTGGTAAACAAGAAATAGTTACTGATGATGATGTGAGGGGGTTTTTGGAGACAAAGACCAAGGATGGGTTTGTTGTAGTATACTGTACTACCCAAGACAGTCAAAGCAAAGCAGTGAAGCCCAGTGAACTTAGGAGAAGCCCAAGGTTTAAGCAGCAATTGGGAAATAAAGAGAAGGATGGGAAACAAAACCAAAAAAAAGGGGGCTAGGGTTGGAAAGCAAAGTGAAAAAACAACAAGAAAGCAATTTTGGAAAGGTACTGGGAAAGGGTAAAACACAGGGGAAAAGCAAAGGGAAAAAAAAGAGAGAGGTTGACAGTGAGCTGTTTGATTCAGAAACTGGATCTGGTTCTTCAAGCTCTGACTGCCCTGATACTAACATAGAGTGGGAAGCAGGGGAAGAAGAGGGGGAAGATGAGGAGACTGATATTGGAGATGGTCTTAACAGCACAATTAACAACATCATTGATGTTGTGAATGAAAGTCTCCAAACTGAGCAACAAAGGGTTGAATATGAAGTGCAGAACAATGATGATCTGCTTGAAAGTGAACTGTTGAGCAAAGAAGTTGTTGTGAAGGGAGAGTTTACTTCTGACAGTGAGGAGTTGGATAGCCCTAAAGGGTTTGATGATGAGCAGGATGATTGTCCATAGTTTCATGCATCAACAGACTTCAAGAAGGCCATTCAATTTGTGAAAGGACAGAAGTTTCTTAATAACAAAGTGCTCATGAAAGCTTTGAAGCAGCATGCCATTGAGAACAGGTATGAATACTGGTATTTGCACAATGACAGCAGCAAAATAACAACACAGTGTAGAAGAAGATGTAAATGCAAATGGAATAAAAAAAGAACTAGGCTGCCTATGTGCACATGTGTTGGGGGGAGTAAATGCCATTTTAAGGTTGTGGCTAGGAGGTTTGTGAACCAGGATTTTTGGCAGATTAAGAGTCTGCATTTGAAGCACAAGTGTGTAAGGGTTAGAAGCAATCTGAATTTATCTGTTGAATTTTTAGCTGAGAAGTACATTGAGGAGTGGAGAAGTGACCCTAGGTGGAAGCTTAAAAGTTTCAAGAGGAGAGTGTTAGGTGATTTAGGTATTGAAATTAAATATTGTAAAGCTTGGATGGCAAGAGCAAGAGCTAAGCTTATGATATATGGTTTTGCAGCAGAACAATATGCAAGAGTGTGGGACTATGGGAAGGCTCTCATGCAGTACATCCCTGGTACTGAGTGCAATGTGGTAGTTGATGGATTGGAGCAGATTGAACCACCTCTGTTATTGAGAATGTTCATATGCCTTGCACCACTTAGGAAAGGATTCATGTCTGGTTGTAGACCACTTATTGGGGTTGATGGCTACCATCTGAAAGGTCCCTATCCTGGTCAGATTTTGGTTGCAGTTAGTAAGGATGGCGATAACAATATTTACCCTATTGCTTGGGCAACAACTGAAATTGAAAACACAGAAACTTGGGTGTGGTTTCTTGAGAGCTTGATGAAAGCATTGAGAGATGAAGATCGAGGCCTGGGCTATACCTTTATATCTGATAGGCAAAAGGTAAACATAAATACAAATCTAATATGAATGCTTTGTTTATTTTTCATGGCAATTGCCTTATTTGATGTATGTTGTGTGAACAGGGATCGGTAGAAGCTTTGCACCAAGTGGTTCCTTATGCAGACACTAGGTTTTGTGTCAGACATATTTGGGCAAACTTCAAGTTGCAATTTAGTGGCTCAACTTTCAAGGAACTCTTCTGGTCTGCAGCAAGGGCTACAACACTGGTATGCATAAATACCAAGATATAATTGTATTTCATATTTGTTTGTGACTGGTTGGCATTCTGATTTTTGTGTGTAAATGTGTGTATGGTTTGTCTTGCATTTGTAGTTTGCCTTTGAGGTTGCAATGGAGTCAATTAGGTTCTTGTCTGAAGAAGCATTTGAATACCTTTCTGACATTCCAGCCAAACATTAGTCTAGACATGCCTTTAGCACACATCCTAAGTCAAACATGTTGCTCAACAACATTTGTGAAACTTTCAATGCTGTAATTAAAGAAGCTAGGGACAAGCCTATTTTGACTCAAATGGAGTGGCTTAGGAGGTATGCCATGAAAAGAAACAATGACAAATGGGATGCTTATCAGAAAATGGAAGGGAAGGTTGTTCCTTATGTGAAGAAGCTTTTTCAGAAGATAGAAACAACTGCAAGGCATTGCATTGTGCAACTGTCTAGGGGTGACATTTATGAGGTAGAACTCAATTATGATCTAGTCACAATGGACTTGAGTCGGGCAACATGCACCTGCTTTCATTGGGATATAACTGGTATCCCTTGTGTCCATGCATATGCATGAATCATGGACAAAAGGGTTGATCTAGAAGATTATGTTGATAGTGCTTATCTTGTGTCAACATATATGTTGGCATATAAGCTGGAGATTGCAGCAATGCCTGGTCCACACTATTGGCAAAAGGTGCAGCTTAGGCAACCTCTACCACCAGCCATCAAAATACAGTCTGGTAGGCCTAAATCAAAGAAGGGGAAGTTGGAAAAGGGAGAAATTGGGGGGGGGGGGAGCAGAAGCAAGAGGGGCAGCAACCACTCAAAAGGAAGGCCACTTGTAAGAATTGTGGCCAACTAGGCCACTATGCTAAAACCTGCAAAAACCCTCATGTGACACCTGTTGCAGTGTCCTCCCCAGAAAAAGAAGGTGGCATACCCCATTTGGACACTGACTGGGTCAAAGATCAGAGAAAGAGGAGAGCAGAAATAACTTTGAAAAAGGTAATAAGTTAGATTTTAGGTTTTTGTATTTTTGGTTTTGGCAGTCTAGCTTTAATTGCTAACTCTGTAATGTGGTTTACATAGTGCAGTTGGTGGTACACCTGGTCCTAACAGCATAGGGAGCAAGAAGTTCCCTCAAGAAGAGCAGCAGAGGAAGCAGCAACAGCAACATGACAGTCAGCAGAGCCAAGCTGCATCCACAACAGCTGCCACAAGCTATGCACCTCCTCCAACATCATCCACATCAGCTGCAACCACCCTCCCAAGTCAAATGCCACCAAGAAGCAAGCTACAAGTCATTAGACCTAAGAAGTATTATAATGTACTTAGACTTAGGAAGTACATGAATCACCTCCCATTTTGTATGTTAGAAGGGGGAGATAGTTAGTTGGATGTTTTTGAACTTGTTAATGAATATGTGATATGCTTTTGGATGCTACAATGCTTATGGATGTAATGTGTTGGGTTGAACACAAATTTTTTTGTCAGACATGTTCATTAACAGTAATAACATGTTCATTGACAGTAATCACTTTGCACATAACAGTAATAACTTCTTCATTTCATTCCATATTAAAACATAGTCATTCATAGCTTGTTCATTACATTCCATAATATAACATATGAATAGCATTACAATCATCCCAGCTTGCACCTCCCCATTAAACCAGTTTATTCAATACAACATAGCCTAAAACTGAAAAAACAGAAAACATAACAACTACAACAAGTTTGAGGTTGCTGTTAGGATTGGCATTGTTGCTGATCATCTTCTTCCTGTCACCACTTAGGGCCTTGCATTTCAGTTTCAAAGTGTCCAACTTATTCAACAAACATCTTCTCTGCCCAGTCAAGTCATCAACCTCTCTCTTCAGTGAGTTCACTTTAGCCTTGATCAGCCTTTTGTCAAGAAGAAGTTGGTTAATCACCTCTTTCTGCCAATCTGTTCCATCTTCAGTGTCAACCCATTCAAAACACTTGCACCCCCTTGTCTCAGTAACAGGGTCATAGAATTTGCATGCCCTGAATTTCCTCCTTGGGTTCTCCCTAGTCCAAGATGTTAGCTTTGCAAAAGGCAGTCCACAATTGCATTTCTTCTGGTTTGGGGGAGATGAGCTATTCCAAGACATTTTACAACCTGCAAATACCAAAATAAGTGTCATTTACCAAACACTTTCATTACACAATGTGTTTTAGAGTTTATACTCAACCACACATACTCATTGTGGGGGTTGACCTCCGTAATGAGGATAACCAGGGGGTGGCCATGTCCCATTTTGCTTCATCCTGTGCTCTAATATACAGTCAGCCAAGAAACCAGGGTCATCTGTGCTCCCAACATGTATGGTATACATGTCCTTATTGAGTAACCTCCTAATCATCTTGAACACATCACCATCATCTTCTAAAGTCCAATACTTCCCTTTATATATATATTGAAATGTGGGATGCGGGAGGTCAATTGATCCTTCTACTGGATCTTCCATTTCACGAATTTGATCCTCAATTGCTATTGCTGTGTCCAACAAATTATGTTTGCCTACTTCATATTCAATGTCTATAACAACACTCAAGTACTTAAACCTGAATAACACCTTATTCTCCTCCATTACTGCATCAAGATTTCCAATAACAACTAATCAATGACAATCATGCATCCAACAAAACCCCAATTACCTAATCACCCTAATTTCCCCCAATTGTACAAACAAGGTTAATTCTACAATTGAAACCAAATAATTCGTGCTAAAAAAACAAACCCTAACTAACAATTCCGCCAATTTTCCCCAAATTAATTGCAATAAGAACCCTAATTTTAAAAATTCAGAAACCATACCTGCTGCGATTACAACTGTTGTATGTATGGGGGATTCGTCTGCAACTAGGGGATTTGATTTCGCTGCAAATTTTGAAGAAATTGAAGGAGATTTGTGGGTTTAATTTTGGGGAAGTGTTTACTCTGAAAAAATCGTGGACAATTTCAATTACAAAGGGAAAAGTAGCCGTTATTAGCCGTTGGGTGGGCCCAATGTCTTAAATTTCCACCGGATTTTCAAAATGAGTGGTCATCTGTGTGAAAATTTAATTTAATGGGTGGTTATTTTAATTTTTTTTTTTAGGTGGTTAAATTTAAAAGTGACTCTTTTTTGGGTGGTTATTTTCAGAATTTCCTAAATTTAATTTCAAATTGTAGATAAGCTGCTTTTTTTTTTTGAAACCGTAATCAAACTGAAATTAAATGCTCTCTTTGTGGCACTTATAAAAAACAACTATTTTACCAAATGCCACTAAGCAATTTCAAAATTCACCAAATGCCATCAACCTTTTCAAAATTCACCAAATGCCTCCGGGATTTAAAAAAATTCACCGAGTGCCATTACTGACTGACGGCCGTTAGTAGACCCCACCACTTGCCACGTGTCACTTTCTGATTGCTCCGTTTTAAAAAAAATTAAACAAAAATGAAAAAAATAAAAAAAAACCAAAAATATTTAAAAAAACTAAAAAAAAAATAATAATAAAAAAAACTCCAAACCCTAGCCACCACCCCACCAGCCCAACCATCCCTTGCTGCCGAAGCCAGCACTGAAAGGCACGCCGACGGTCGGCGAACCCCCACCCCTTTCCCGTCACGCCACCCACCCTAGCCCAAATCCCTAACCCGCGAAACCCCACCCCCTTCCTCCACCACCCGAAACCCCACCCCCCTTCCTCTCCCTCTCCGTTAGTTCACAACTGAGAACTAATTTTGTCAAGGCTGATTCCAAATCGGTCAAACTATTAGTCACAAACCCATGGTATTCGAATTGGATTTGGATTGAGTCGGCAAATTGAGCTAATTTCCTACCAACTTCTTGCAATCTGTCCGAGTTATCCGGTGCTGGCGGTCCAATCCCAGTTAATCGAAAAGCTGGAGGGCCTTCAGGGCGAAGCGCTAATGCTTGCATCAAAGTTGGCCATCGCATCCCTTCTTTCATACAGAAATCAATAACATGAACCTTCTTTTTGCCACTGAAAGCCTCCAAAATAGCCTGATTCGCCATGAAATGAGCGAATTTGAGATAGGGGCATGTCTCGTAGAAGTGCATCTGTAACATATCTGATAAATTTGTGAACTAACGGAGAAGGTGGGTGGCGCGACGGGGAAAGGGGAGGGGAAGGGATGGGGGTTTGCCGGCGTGCCTTCCAATGCTGGCTTCGGCGGCAAGGGATGGCTGGGGTGGTGGGCTGGTGGCTGGGGTTTGGGATTTTTTTTTTTTTTTTTTTTTTTTTTTTTTTTTCATAAAATGCCAAAAAGTACTTAAAAATTTCACCAAATGACATCGCGTTTTTCATAATTCACCAAATGCCAATGAGGTTTAGTATAATATCACCAAATGCCATTTTCGTTAGTTGACCCCACCACTTACCACGTGTCACCTTCTGATTGGTCCGTTTTTTTAAAAAAAAATTAAACAAAAATTTAAAAAAAAACCAAAATTTTTTTTAAAAAAATAATAAAAAAAACCCAAATCCCAGCCACTAGCCCATCCATCCCTTGCCGCCGAAGCCAACACCAGAATGCGCGCCGGCGGCCGACGGACCCCAACCTCTTCCCCTGCCCTCTCCCCGTCGCGCCACCCACCCTCGCCCAACCCCTAACCCGCGAAACCCCACCCCCCTTCCTCCACCACCCTAAACCCCAACCCCCTTCCTTTCCCTTTTCGATTTCCGGCCACCCCACCCAAAACACCCTTTCTCCCTCCCTCCTTTTCGTTTCCGGCCACCCACCCACCCACACAACCCAAAACCCCTTTTCGATTCATGGGTGCTCGTTTTTTGGCTCGAGTTCCGCTTGTTTTCTTTGCATGGTGTGTGTAATTTCTTCTTCTCATTGCAATGTAAGTATTTCCATGTATAATCCCTTGCTTCATTGTTGAATTTCATGCAAATTTGTGAAAAATTCGAAAACCCCCTTTGAAAATTCGATTTGGGGCTTTCTCGTGTGTTGCTTGTTTGATGAAATTGTTTGTCCCATGTGATTACATTCTTGATTGTGAGCATTTTGATAGTAATTTTGTAGAAAATGGTGAAGAAATGAGCATGTTGTGTTCTTGCCTTCGAGCTTGAACGCGGGTTGTAATGGTGGTGGAAAGATGACGTAGAGGGAATGAGGAAGGGGCAAGGTCGCCGACACGCGTGCCGGTGTAGGTCGCCGGCGTCAAGGGCTTCGGTCTTCGACGACAAGGAGGGACTTAGGGTGGGGTGGGTGGCCTGCCGGTGAGGGTGGTAGAGGGGTGGTGGGTGGGGTGTTTTCTTTTTTATTATTATTATTATTTTTTAAAAATTTGTTAAATATTTTTGGTTTTTTTTATGTTTGTTTAAATATTTATTTTTTAAAAAACAGATCAATCAAAAAGTGACGTGGCAAATGGTGAGGTCAAATAACGATCAACTAACGGATACTGACGGTCAACTAACGGAAATGACATTTGGTGATATTATACTAACTTTCAACATTTGGTGAATTTTTTAAATAGTAAGTGGCATTTTATAAAATAGCCGTTTTTTTTTAAATATTTTTGATTTTTTTTCTTTTTTTTTTAATTTTTTTTTAAAAAACGAACCTATCAGAAAGTAACACGTGGTAAGTGGTTGAGTTAACTAACGGTCAAATAACGGCTATCAATCATTAATGGCACTTGGTTAATTTTTTTAATAGGTTGAAGGCATTTGATGAATTTTGAATTGCTTGATGACATTTGGTGAAATAGCCGCTAGATTTATATTCAAACTCCATATAATACAAACTATAAATACCCAGAAATATCCAAGCAAATTCAATAAAACAACAATTACTTCCGTTTCAAAAAAAAAAAAAAAAAGAACTACTTTTTTTTTCAAATCTTTTTTCAAATCAATTGCAGTCCAAATTCTAAATATTAATGTAAACAAAATTAATTTTGTAACTGTAAATAAATACAGGTATTAAGTTAATTTACCGATTTATATGAGAAATTCAATAAATCAGCATAAATTAAAATTAAAATTAAAATCAAAACCAAAATAGAAAATAAGATGATTTTCTATACTCCACTATAAAATCGATTATTTTCTGGGTTAAAAAAAATAGAAAGAACCCTCAGCTAATCATAGAGTAAAAAATCGATCATGAATTGATCAGAATTAGCATGGTATAATATTACATCACTGGGATTTATTATAATAAAAAAAATAATCAAAGTTGTAAAGATCAAAAACCAATATTAAAAAAAAGTTGAGAAGGAAGAAATGATAAACTCAGATAAATGTTGGAAATATTTCAATTCCTTGATCTCCACAAAGGAAATCTCGTAATGAGCTGGGATTATAAGCATTTATCATCATCGCAAAACAATTTCCCCATTTTTCTTCAATAATACAAATAAATAAATCTATTAAATCCCATAAAACAAACTACTTAAATAATCAAATAACACCCAAGAAAAAAAGAAAAGAAGAAGAAAAAGTTTCTCCAGAAAATAGAACAAAGAAGAAGAAACTTGTAATTGTTCAGCAGAAATGCTGTAAGTTTTATAGTTGTATAAAGAGGCGATGAGAAGAAGGTAGGCGATAGGGTAAGGGTTTATCTCTCTTTCTCTCTCCTTAAGTGAAATTACATCATTATCCTTTTAAGTATTGGACTTTTGAAATTCAGAATTTGAGCCCAATGTAATTGTACTGTGTAATGTGTAGCCCAATGTGAGTAGTGGTTGGTTTGTTATAGATGATAGTCCATAGATTAAATTGGACCAAAATTTGGCATTCTCTTCTTCCATGTCTAAACTCTAAATTTATACAACCCGACCCGATCCAAATGCTTTGAAATCGATCCATTTGACTCATTTATCATATTTTGTACTCCCTTTGTCCATATTATACTTCCTATTTTACTATTTTGGAGATCCAAAATGTTGTTCTTGTTTCTATTTTTTGGATAGTATGTAAAGATCATTATAGCCTCACTTTTTATAACTTTATTCATTGAACTTCCTAATTTACCCTTAAATTATCCATTTGCCTTGTACTTGTTTCCACTTTCTCTCTCTACCTTTTGTCTATAATTGTAGTTTTTCACTTTTTTCCCCTAAATTATTCACTTGTCTTGTACTTTTGTCTAATGATACGTGTCGTTTACCGTATAAAATTAAATATTTATTTTCCTAACTTAACCTTCAAAAATATTAACAAATAGTAAAAGGGTAAGCAAGGGTCGATCTCACGAGGAGACTTTTCATTGTCCTCAATGAAAAAGAAATGAAGAAAAAGGAAAAGGTACTTAGCTGGTTAAGTTCAGAATATTTGAGATCCTGCTGCTTATCAATATTGATTTCTCTTCATACCCGACAGGTGCATCATTTATTTTTGAATAAGAGCTCAATACTAACTGCTAAGTTTTTCATCTTCTTCAATCCTTATGACCAGAACTAGCTGAGTTGGGTTATTAGCTGGGAGTCTGCCTATTGGCTTAAAAATTGACTGGTTGCAGCAAGCACAAAAAGAAAACCAGGCAGAACAGTTAGCATATATCAAAGACTCTTAAATCATCTGTTCTTGTAACTTTTGTGGCTCTGATTTATTATTTTTTTTTTTAGAAAAACAGGTGACACAAACTAACTGACATTACAGAAAAGGAAAGCAATACAATATAACAAAACTGAAAGCAATTAAAAAAATAAACTAGGAAAAGAACAAGAATAGCCTTAGGTTGCCTCCCAAGTAGCTCCTTTGGTTTACGTCATTGGCTCGACGTACTTCCTCATATTCCTTAAAAACACAGCTCATTTAGGGCATCAAAAAACAATTGCTCAAGCCCTACATTGTTGACCATCTCATCTAATAACATCTCTACATTTTCAACTCCAATATGTGCAAGATGATAAGAAACATGGTTAGTAGCACCCGTTTCTTCAAGTGAACCTTGTTCATCGAAAACATTAATGTTAATCGTCTGACCATTATTTCCTAAGGTGACACTGCCATTAGCTACATCAATTAATGCCTTTGCAATCTGTAAAAATGGCCTTCCCAACAAAATTTCAAAAATATTCTCCATATTAATAACATAAAAATCGACAAGGAAAAACAGGTGTTTAACTTGAGTCAAAACATTTTCCAAGCAACCATTAAACGACACACTATTTCCGTTAGCCATGTAAATAATTTCATTTGTGCTCTTCAAGGGTCCTAATACAATCTGATCATACATAGAAGACGGTAAAATATTGACTGAAGATCCTAAATCTAATACACACTCATGAAGACCAGCCTTTCCAATTTTGCAGTGAATAGAAAACAAACCAGGATCATCGCATTTAGGAGAGGGTGCACAAAATTCAGATTCCTCACTAGTCTCATTGAGAAAAGTATCTAATAATAACTTATATTTAGGAACCATTTTCACAGCACTTAATAAAGGGATTCTATTTCCTTGCACCACTTTAAGACTCAAACTACTTCTATTCTCACTTTCTAAAGACTCATCAATAGAGATTCTACTATGTTTAAACACAGCGTTTGCTTTTGGGTTTGGAAAAGGTTGAGCTGGGAGTTTTCCTGTCAATTTAGTCTCTAAGTTACTTAAAAAAGTGCAAATGTGGCCTAATTGCGTGTCAAGTTGTTGAGTAGGTTTTGTCTTCCATTTTATCCTACCATAAACACACGACAAAATATTAAGTATCAATATTAAAAAAAATAGCTATAAAATAAAATACTAACATAAACTAAGAACTAAAATTATAAAAGTAAATAAATTCCTAAAATAATAAACAAAAGGCAATAATAATACTAATACTAGGGACCAAAAATATGGTATATTATGCACTTATCATCTAACTTTTTTCCACTTTTAATGTACTGTACTTCATCCAATTTCTCCTCCCATTTTATAAATACCGTGAAACACATACAAGAACTATATGTTGGGACGGAGGGAGTAATTATTTAAACGATTCAAGCCACTCAAACCAAATGACCCACTTAACCCAAAATCTTATCCGAACCCAATCCGTTGACTCGAATTGACAGGTTTAGCCCTTGTACCCCTTCAAATGATAAGCAAGCAGGATATATTGTTTATAAAATAATATCGCTCCTATATTACACCCCAAAAAATTAAAGTATAATACTCCCTCCATTTTTTTTAAATGCATCACTTTGATTTTTGCACTATTCACCTATCATAGTTGATTTAATATTTTCACCTCTATAAAATAAATAAATGTTATTATATAATATATCATTACATTAGTCATAATGTCTAGTTTCATAATATAATTTTGTTACAATTTTTACTAATATACAATTAAAGATATTAATAGTCAAAGATGCGTCTCGGCAATTGTGCCGATCAAACTGATGCAAATAGAAAAAAATCAGAGGGAGTATACTAGTCCTATCAATATTGTGGTATGTAGTTTCACTTTGTCCTAAGGCCTTGTTCACTTCACCTTAAAAAAAAAATTACTCGTATCAAGTGAAAGTAATTCCAATTCAGTAAAAAAAAGTTCACTTTAGCAAAAATAATATCATTTCAATAAAAATAATTTCAGTTAAGTGAAAATCAGTAACTTTAAAGAAGAAATACAACATAGAATCAGTAAAAATAATTTCAGTTCAGCAAAATTAATTTCAGTTTAGTAAAATTAATTTAAGTTCAAAAATATAATTTTTGTTCAGCACAATTAAAAAATAAATAATTTAAGTTCAAAAAAAATAATTTCTCACTAAGCTATTACAAATAATCATTCTGGGAGTCTTCTCCAAATCTCCAACGCATTACCAAGTTGTAGGAGAGTACGACTAGTAGGATTAAAGTTTCTTGATGAAATCTGTCATCCTATTGGACATTTCACATTTGGTCTTGGATACTTAATGTTTATGATAGTATATACTATGTCTTACTAAATCAACATGAAGTTACGATATACTACGTACATACAATCTGATCTACAACGACTTTGTAATTTTGTATCTGTTAAGGCAAGGTGATGAAAATCATGAATGTAACTTTTCTAATACCTTTGTTTTTCCTTTTAAAATTACCTTAGGGCATGCTTGGATTGAGGGAGATGTATTACTAGGGTAATAAAAGTCTTATTAAGCAAAATGAAAATGAATATAAGGAAGGAAGAGATATTGATGGTGTGATTATAAGGAAAATTATATAGTGATAATATGGTATGAGGTGAAGAAAGAGGAACTAATACCCTCATTTTGGGGATAATAGTTAAAATAGGAGGAGGGTGGGTAACTATTACTCTCATTATGAAGATAATAATTCCTCCATCTCTCTCTTTTCCTCATGACACAACTATCTTATTTCATTTGTAAACACCTTGTTTCCTACAACAACATTTCTAATTACTTATATTTTTTCAACTTTGACTTTTATTACCCCCAATCCAAACATGCCCTAAATGTAGATATGTATAAAGAAACTTTTTGGAAAATGTGAATGACTGTAAGATTATAGATTTTAATGAATTGTATAAACCTATCTACTTAAGTAAAAACATCATAGTAATTGTCAGGAAAAATTATACATTGATACGGCTACATATCACAGTAAAAGATACATAATGAGTAGCTTCACCAACTATACCAAACAACTTTTGTTTATTATTACATCCCTTTCTATGATCTTTACACATTAATTTTTTTAATATTATTTATCACAAACTATTAGGTGCGTCAGTCTGCACCCAATTATTTGTGCGGCAACTAGGTTTCTTTCACTTGCAACTGTAATATAATCACAGCCTCATCAGACCTCAGTTTCTCTCTCCTCATTTCAACTTCAATGGTAGACCACAATGAAGGAGTATATTTATTAGTGAAAATATCAATCTCTGATTCGTCATTGCCGGAATAAATCAACGATTCAAGCTTTGAGAAGTTCATTGCCGACGAACTTCGTAATCTCTGATGGGTCTGAAATCGGTGTCAATTTCAGACTAGGATATGCGGGAGAGATTTTGATTGAATTGGTGACGATGTGAAGCGGTGAGATTTTGTATTGTTTTGATTTTCGATATTATTGTTTTGGTTAAAGAGGATGATGTGTTCGATGGAGGAGTTGGTGGTGGTGGACATTGTGGCACGGGTCGTGAAGGTGGCACAGGTTGTGGTGGTGGAGAAGGAAATGCGGCGGAGGAGAGGGCGGCGAAGTGGGTGGTGGGGTGGTGAAGAGTGGGCGAAGTTGTCTTCCACATCAATCTGAATTAATTAGACTATTTTTATTAAGTGAAACCTTTTTAAGACTAATTTCGAAGAAGCAATTGTGAATCGACAAATGATGTTTCTTACGCTAGAGCAGTCCAGTTGCTCTGCTGTTGTTGCCTAAAGCATTTCAATTTGGGGTTATTGAGTTTGAGTGAGGGAGTGAGTTGGTGGGTGTGGAGTGTGGGACATTTTATTTGTTTGTTATTAATGCGCAATAAACCCCATTCTCATTTGAAACAGAGAGAAAGAAAGAGAAGAAGAGGGGGAAAGAGGAGAAAGAAGGAAATAAAAATATATTGTATGTTGTCAATCATATTAGCTAACAAATGATGCATATCATCAGCCATTAAATGCATATATCAGCCAATTGATGTTTGATATTAGTCAACATTAGGGACATATCAGACATTAATAAAAACGTATCAATCAACACAAGGAACATATCAGTCAACAAATGAAACATATCAGCTAACAAAAGGAACATATCATCATCCAACAAAAGATACATATTAGCCAACAGAAGGAACATATCAACAAAAAAATGAAGCATATCAACCAACAAAAGGATGAAATCAGCAAACAAAAGCAACAGGTAAGCCAACAAAAGCAACAGGTAAGCCAACAAAATAAACACATCAGCCAACACAATGAAACATATAAGCCAACAATTAAAAAAACACAATGAAATTTATAAGCTAACAATTAAAATATACATATCAACCAACAAAATAAAGATACAAGCCAAATAAAGAAACATATCAGCCAACAAAAGGAACATATCATCTAACAAAATAAATACATCAGCCAATACAATGAAATATATTAGCCAACACATGAAACATATCAGCCAACAAGTAAAATATATCAGCCAGCGGGCCGTACGCATAATTTGCGTGTGACAGTCTGCACCCAATATCTTTTTATTATTTATATGTAAGAATAATTTATGTGAGGCCGAGTTAGATTTATTTCAATATATATAGTTTTTGAAATATTAACTTTAAAATTTTGTACAATAATAAAATCCAAGATAATATACCTAAGCGGTTGAGTTCATACCTAGAATTAGAGATATATGTTGAAAGTCATACAATGACAAACGTGAATAAACTAAGTGTAAAAAAATTAGCTTAAAGAAAAGAGGTAGCAATAAATTAGAATTACACGATATGTATCTATCGAAAGAATATAAAGGCAAATGACACGAAGACAACTAGACAAGTTATAAACGTAGAAGTACACGTAACTTTAACATCCCACAATATATGTTGCATGATGAATTTGTGACCAAAATCGACAAATCATGATGAGACTTGCATGATATGCTACCACTATAGCTAGCACTGTCAAAACGGTTTGACAGTTCGGTTTCGGTTCGGTTTGAAATCGGTTCGGTTTGAAATCGGGTCGGTTTGAAATCGGTTTAAATGTCTAACGGGTCGGTTTCGGTTCGGTTTAAATAATTATCGGTTCGGTTCGGTTTCGGTTTATTCTTGAACGGTTTAAATTCGGTTCGGGTTCTAAACGGTTCGGTTTGTAAACGGTTCGGTGCAAACGGGTTGCGGTTTGTTAACGGTTCGGTGTAAACGGTCTTTAACCCGATTTAAATTCGGTTCGGGTTGTAAACGGTCCGGGTAGTAAACGGTTCGGTGCAGACGGGTTGCGGTTTGTTAACGGTTTGGTGTAAACGGTTTTTAACCCGGTTTAAATTTGGTTCGGGTTGTAAATGGTCCGGGATGTAAACAGTCCGGGTTGTAAACGGTTCGATGCAGACGGGTTGCGGTTTGTTAACGGTTTGGTGTAAACGGTTTTTAACTCGGTTTAAATTCGGTTCGGGTTGTAAACGGTACGGGTTGTAAATAGTCCCGGTAGTAAACGGTTTGGTGCAAACGGGTTGCGGTTTATTAATGGTTCGGTGTAAATGGTGATTATACCGGTTCAAACAGTTTCAGGTTGGAAACGGTTCGGTTCTTTTTTGGTGTAGTTTTATTTTAGTTCGGTTATAACTGGTTCGGTTCGTTCACGGGTTTGGTTCTTCTATGATTTAACATTATTTAGATCGGTTTTATTTCAGATTTACTAAATTACGGTTCGAGTCTAGATCTGTTTTTGATTTCAAAAAATTTTGTACTACTTTCTAACTTTTTGCTAGTTAACAAGTTTTATATCAAGCCGAGACTTCATCACTTCATATTGAGGCATCATATTATATGCAAATTCTCATTATTTTTATAAATACATATCATGTTATGATTCAAGTTTAGCCATACTGATCTTACTAGTTTATTACGAAGTAGATTATAAAAGTTTAGTGCATTAATGTATTATTGTTTTACTATCAGATTATTATCTGCTTCTGATTTGATCATTTAGTTAACAGTGTCATAATCATGATTTGATGAGTTGTTGTAACATCGAAATTTGCAATTTGGTATTCGATTCTTAATTAGTCAACAAGACTGATAATTAAGGCTCGTTTATCATTATATATTTGCATAAAGTTATATATGAAGATATTACAAAGTAGTTTGATTTATACAATATAATGAAAGAACACATTAATGAAGAAGAAGGTAATATTGATTCTATATCCTTTACTGGTTTACCCCTAAGGCTTAAGTCACTAATTAGTAATTAGTAATTATTTAATTAGACTAACAAGTTAATAAGAAAGACTAACTTTTAACTTAAGTCTAACATATCAAATACTGAAATGGTATTAGTATATTACCGAGTAGGATAGTCCAGTACACTATTATTCTATTATGCAGCTATGCTAAATTGACAATTGCTTATATACTATATAGTCATATTACGATATTAGTCAATCACTCATGTAGTCATAACACATTTCTAATTAAGTAATTTGTATTTATGTACTAATCTACTAGTCAATTATATCATTTATAAGTTTACACGATTACAAGTGTATTGCTTATACGTACAAATCCGTAATATTACTAGCTCTCTAAGATATGACGTCATTATATTATTAAACGGTCTTCGATTTTTTTATTAATTGCAACGCTAGACATTTACACGCTAACTGATTCACATTTTATAATCTAAAGAACTTAATATTTTAATGTGTGTGTTAAAAAAATTTATAAAAAATTAAAAACTGATATTATGTAGGTGTATATCGTTTTATCGGGATTCGAGAAATGTAATTAGTTTTTTTTTTGAAACCATGTAATTAATCAATTGTATAAAAGTTTGTTTAATGTTGTTAAACAAAAATTAAAAATTTTGATTATTACAAAGTGGAAAATTGATTTTATTTTTTGGTTGACAATTTCTTCAAAATATGAATGGTGGGAAATTTCCCTCCAAAAACCAAAAGGAAAAACAAATTTTAGATTTAGAATTTAGATATTTTGAGTTAGAATTTCCCTCCCAAAATAAGAAAAAAACCCTAGCTTCCTTCTCTTCCTTGATTCTCAGCCGTCATATATAAGTTTTTTTTTTCCCATCTTTCTTTCTTCTTTCGTTCTTAGCTTCTTTCTTCCAGTTCTTTCTTCCAGTTCTTTCTTCCAATCTCCAAGCTCAGCACCTTCTTTCAATCTCTCTCTAGCTACTCTCAAGCTAAGTTGAAGGTAAATTTATACTTACTCAAGCTAATCTCGATTTTTTTTCCGATTGTTCATGATTTTGATTGTTTCCGATTTTTTTTCTGTTTTTTTTTTTTTTTTTTTTTGTTTTTAGCAATTTATACGATTTTACAACCATACCATCCCAGCTATATGATTTTGTGATATACTATACTTCGTATTAATCAATTACATGTATTTTTTCACTAATTAATTTCTTATACATTATCTGTATTCTAAAATTGTTTAATAGCTGAGATTAGTGGTGTTACTGGAATCTTATTGGTAGTAATGTGTTAAAGATTTCCTCAAGTTTAATCATCTGAAGAAGTATTTGTGAATAATACAAGATGTGAGATTGATCCTTGTTAGAATTTTATTTTTAACAATCTTCTGCTGCATTTAGACTTATAGATTAGGAAACTCTTAGCTAGAACAAAAGACCACTTACTGAAATGTAAAATTCAGATGTAAAATAGAAAGACCACCCTATTATTCAGATGGTCATTCATTTTAAACTCAGATGTGAATTCCACTGCTGGCTTTGGTTATGTGAGGTTATGGTTATGTGAGGTTAGCAGTCTTGTTTTGGGATCTTGGTTGGGGGTCATATATTTCTGAATTCTTGCTGTTTGAGTGGTTTACACCAATGTCTGTTCCTTTTATTTATTAAATTTCATCTTTTCCCCCTGCTTTCCTATCTCAGACGTTATCTTGACATTTTGTTTTTTGTTTTTTGTAGTATATCAATCCAATTGTACAAAATTCACAGCATCCTCTGAAAGCAAACTTATTGTATGCAATTGAAAGGATTTTGAAGCTCTCAGTGCCAAATTTGTACGTTTGGCTGTGCATGTTCTATTGCCTTTTCCACCACTGGTGATTTGATTGCTACATCTCCATCAATCATATTGTACCTTTGACTAGTGTAATAGGAATGGGTCCATTGAAAAACATGATCAATCATCTTAAATTGAATAGAGGTAATCTATGTTAGCTTGAGCGGAAGTGGAGAATGGGTCGGACAAAGGTTAAATTCATGTTTAAATGTTTAATGGTGGGACTAATATAATACTAGTAATAAAGTTAAGTCCTTTTTTTACGAATTCATGTTCAATAATGAGGAGTCCTCAGAGGGTTGTTTCCTCTATAAAGATTAAAGAGTATGAACAAAGTTTGCTATTAGGCTATTAGCCATAGCAAACTAATTTGTACTCTGAGCAAAGAACAACTCTTGTAAATATATTGCGTGAGGTTTGTAAATATATTGATTCTTCAGACTCTAGACTCACTCAATTTGAGCATGCTCTTCATGAGGTTAACTGTGTGTTTAATGGAAAGTTACGTCTTGATGTTGTGACTCGTTGGAATGCCACATATACGATGCTTCGAAAAGCTTTGGAAGCCAAGGAAGCCTTGAAATTGGTTATTGATAGGTTTATGGGTTATGAATTCAAACTTTCGAATGATGAATGGGATACCCTTACTAAAATATGTAATTTCCTAAAGCCATTTCATGAGATCACTGTATTATTTTCTGGTTCAGAATATCCTACTGCAAATTTGTATTTTGCTAGTGTTTTAAAAATTGAGCACACAATAAGTAAAGCCCATATAGATTCTAAACTTGCACCCATGGCAAAAGTTATGCTTGAAAAGTTTGAGGGCTATTGGGATGAATATAGTTTGATCCTTTCAATTGCTATTGTTCTTGATCCTCGTTATAAGCTTGTTCGAGTGACGAAGATGTTAAAAGTGCTTTATGTTGATGAGGCATGTGTTGAAAAGGCGAAAGTGATTAAAGATGCTCTTTTGGAGTTGTATAACTTTTATTCTTCTATGTCTTTCGGTTTTACATCAAGTACAATTGCTCCACCAGCCATTTCAGCTGTTATCGATAATTCAAATAGTCACTTGGATGATGATATATTCAAGGTAATCAATTTCTGTTTATTATGGTTTACAAAATTAATAATTGTATGTTTTAATTTTATTATTTAATAAAAGCATTTTGTTTGAACTTTTCTAGTATGTTGATAATGATGATGATGATGAGGATGACTCATCAAATCGGCCATCGATGGAGATTGATTCTTATTTGTGTACTCCTCGGCAACCAATTTATGAAGGGCAGAAGTACGATGTTCTTAAGTATTGGGAATCTCAAATTACTGTGTACCCCATATTAGCTGTTATGGCTAGGGATGTTTTGGCCATTCCTATTACATCGGTAGCCTCAGAGTCTTCTTTTAGCATGGGTGGTCGTATTTTAAACAAGTATAGGAGTGCGCTTTTGCCTAAGAATGTCGAGGCGTTGGTGACCACACAAAACTGGTTACGTGGTTATGATTGTGATATTGAAGAAGACGTCCTTGAAATTGGTAAACAAGTGATAGATGAAAGTGTTGCATCTAATTAAGAAGACGTGATGTTGTATTGTAGTGAACTAGTGATGTTTAATATATATTGTGTTGCTTCATTGTTAAAATGTTTTAATTTCATAGAACAAGTATTAATAGTTTTAGTCACATTACATATTGATATGTTGTTCCTTATTTGTCTCGAATTATTTATTATTTCTGTCCCGCTAAATATTCATCTTGACCTGCAACCGACTCGCCCCTTAAATGATTTGCATCGACCCACACTGACACGCCCAATAACCACTCTTAGTAGTAAGTAGTTTGTAAACGGTTCGATTTATAAGAATTCGGTTCATAAACAGTTCGGTTTATAAGCGGTTCGGTTTATAAACGGTTCGGTTTGTAAACGGTTCGGTTTGTAAACGGTTCGGTTTATAACGGTTCGGTTTATAACGGTTTTTATGACGGTTTAAACGGTTTCGGTTTGTAAACAGTTCGGTTTATTTTCGGTTTGGTTTCCTTTCCGGTTCGGTTTAGATTTGGTTCGGTTCTAAAACGGTTTAACGTTATTCGGATCGATTCGGTTTCGGGTTTACTAAAATGCGGTTCGGGTCGGTTTTCGGTTTCAAAAAATCGGTTTTTAATCGGTTCGGTTCTCATTCGGATCGGTTTGAATCGGTTCGGTTTCACCGGTTCGGTTCGGTTTTTGACAGTGCTAACTATAGCCATGAAGTGATGAAGCAAATATGGAAAGTTAGTTTATATTTCAGTTCCAATAATGTAACCCATTTCTCCAATTTTGTCTTCTTTGGAGCCTTATTCCCCACTTTGATTGGACATCTTTAATACTATCATTAGTAATTAGACACCACTAATACTATCATTAGTAATCTTATATATTGGGAAAACAGATAACCTAAAGCATGTCGGCATAATAGGAGTAATAATTTTAAATGAAGTCAATTAAAGAGGACTATGAGTGGGACCTATAATTTTCTAATTCGACGGCGATGAATGTTTTGATCTATCTGACCCTTTTCATCAGATGGTTGAAAAGGACTATCTATCCGTTAGTGAGAGAATGTAACAAAAATTACTTATGAAAAAATCTCGACAGTATGAGTAAATCATAAGTATGGTGGGTAATGGGGCATTAACTTTAATCAGGTTAATGATGGTAAATATATGTATTACTATGGTCATCTATACAAAAAATATATCTTAAGGTGTGAATATCAACATCTCTCTTGTGTAAGTTAGGCCTAATTTGTATGCATATAACGTAATTTGTGGCCATGGAGCATCAATATGATTATAGTAATTTAAGTCGAAATCAATTGTTTTTAAGGTGTCAAAGAGGACAAAAATAAAACAATAGATACAACAATATTGTATTGCTTATGTTGGCAAATTACACAGTAACATGACGATGCAATGCAATTAAAGGTCAACAGTAACTTTGACCAAATATAGTAAAACAATGCAAATTTAACAAAAGCTTCACAATTATATGTCATAATCATGACCAACGAAATCTTAATTTAACATTGATCTCTTTATTTATAATTTTATTTTTCTCTGCGACTTTGAATAAAAAAACCAATTGTCAATCAATCTAATAACATCTTACTGTGATACCCTAGCACCATATATACTCGTTGCTTTGTTGAATTGGTTTTACGAGTGAATTTAGTCTAAGTTAAGCATAGATCCATCTAAAAAGCGCGTTTCCTGTAAGGTTGGTCACAACTTGTGGCCGGCTGACATAGTGACACACACTAAAATACTGATCGGATAATCTCTAACAGAGCGAGTAACTCCCTAATCAATTAAATAACTCTGATCACACAATATAACCAACCACATATTAAATATTGTGCCACCTAAAACCATCGAATTAAAAGTACAATGATCAAAGTCGTGGAATCATCGTAATATTTCTAGTGATTCAATCTCTCTTATAATACAAATCCACTTTAACACGTGTTATTAAAACACAACTCTCCTCGTTGATTTATTCATTCATTTCTCCCACATCAACACTCCCCACTCCTCCAAATCACCCCTCTCTCTCTCCTCCCATAATCTCCCTCTTTTTCTCTCTTCATTAAATTCTTAGGTTTACAAATGTCGGATATTAATGGCACCAATTCAGAATACCCTTCAACAAGAAGTATCAGCAGTTTAATTTCTGAAGAAGAAGCTATCCTAGTCAGCTTAGATCTGGTCTCTGCTGCTAGACGCAATCTCAAGTTCCTCCGTTACGTGTCTGATTCTGATTGGCTTCACCATCCCTCCACTCTCGTCGAAGCCATTCGCAGGTTTTATTCTACTCTCATACGTATAAAAATTGTTGTCACGTCATCGTCATTTAAGGGTATGCAACTGTTAGATGTGAAACTCCTTGATCAGAGAGTAATCCATTGATCGATATTTACAAGGGGTACGTGTATTAGGATTTAGGATACACAAAATATGTTACTCCGTAATATTTACATAGAAATATATCCAAAATTTAGGAGAAGAATATTTGACTAAATTTATTTATTTATTACTACGGAATCACATCTGAACATTGTAACATGTTAGTAGACTAGTAGTCTACACTACAATTAATTTGGGGACAAAAGTAGTACTGTGGTAAATGGTATAATAATCTATCATAATAATGCCAATGCACTAACACCAAATATAATAAGGCCAAGTCTTTGCAATTGTAAAGACAATTTGTTTAATGTTTGCTAGTACATTTGTTACACATATCTTACAGTAGATAAAAGTTAGGAAAATTATGCACAATTGAAGTTAAGAAAAATACAAGTAAAAAAATGGAACCCCCTTAATTGGGTTTTGTGTCATATCAGTATGGAATTGGGGCCAATGAATAATTATCAGTTATAATAATAATTAAGTGAAAAAGACATTGGATTGTATTTGTATATACTAAGATGTTCAGCTTTTGGCTGGATATGTCTATGATAATGTTATTGATGCATTTAGAGCTATTCATTGGCGGAGCCAGAGGGGTACAAGGGGGGACAGTTGAATTTTTTGCAAGATACCAAGGTTCGAACCTTGTTGTTGTAATATTTCCTTTTTTTTTTTTTTTTTTTGAAGAATCCTTCCATTATATCTATTAACCAATACGAATTTATTTACATAAGTGTAATTGTAATATTGCATGAATGGAGCCCCTAAATCTATTGTCATTGAACTTAAGTGGAGTATTTTCCATTCACTTTTTTTTCTTTATAATGTTTAATTAAGAAGTATTCCTTTCAATTTTTTTAATTAATATATACTAAGTATATATATTTAAATAATAATTTTAATTATGATATTGCATGAACAAAACCCACTAAATTAAGTTTGTCATACAAAATTATACATTATAACTATTGCATTTAATAACCTATATTTTATAAAGTTCGAATTTATTAAAAATTCCGAACTCATAAGCGATTAATTTTGGAGGAAAAATTGATATATGATGTTGATTTTTTATTAAGTACTCTGTATTGTGAATTTTTTGAGTTGTACACATTAATTATTGAACACTCGGTGTATTTAAGTATTGGTGTTTTTTTTTTTCCGAATAATTTTTGTCAAACTATGTAATGTCCATCCGTCCCCCCGATTTAAAATTTCTGGCTCCGCCACTGGAGCTATTATTGATTTATGTTAAAGTCTTGTGGATATTATTTCTGAAAGAATGAAAGCTACTTGGTCCTATATTGAAGTGTGACTCCAATCAGTCACTTTCAAAATAATGTTTTTTCTTTAATATTGTTTCGTGTGTGAACAAAATTCTGAAATTCTGAAAGTAAGTACGTAGTTGATGTTCCATTCTCTTTAAATTTTGATATGTTTTAATCCATAAAAACTACGTACTAGTTTTGAATTGGTTGAAGTTTCGGGGTTTTCTGTAATAATACCTTAGGAAAACTCATGGGGACATAAGAGTCATTTCCTGTTTTGTACATGTAATACTATCTTTGTTTGAAGACCTTGAAGCGTGGGGGGTGGAACATAGGACTTAGGTATTACGGAGTAGTACGTATTGATTGACTGGAAATTTAAATCCGTATATATCTTACCTTTATGACTCTCTCTGAAAAAATAAAGTGATGTCATACTGGTTTTTGGTCAGGTATGAGGAACTCTGGATGCCACTGATATCTGATCTAATGGTTGGGCCGAACCAACGACCACCTATGATTCTCCCTCCATTTGATATTGAATGGGTTTGGTATTGCCACACTCTTAATTCGGTAACTAACTACATGTCTACATAATTTGGTTTAAGCTAGTCTTCCATTTTATATACTTCCAAGTTCCTAACACTAAGATGCAAAACGCTACATTTTGGGACAGGTCCATTATAGAGATTACTGCTTAACGCGGTTCTCCAAGGTTATAGGCAAGGCAACGATTTTCGATGAAGAGAACGAGGAGTATGCTGTTAATATGTGTAGGGAAATATGGACAAAGAGGTACCCAAATGAGGCTTTTGCGAATGAAATAGAATCTGAAGTGTATTTGGAAGAAGAGAAAAGAAGTGGTAATGTGGAAATGTTTATGGGTGAAATGAGGAAGCAAAAAAGTGTATATGACAAGTTTTTTAGGGAGCCTTATATGGGAGAATTAGTGTACTTAGTTGCAGCAATGAGGAGATACAAGAAGTTCTTACAATTGGTGGTAACGCAACAAAGTGATGGTGGTGGTGATGGTGACGGCGATGGTGATGGATGTTCATGCGTTTTGGTCCCCACTGTTGATATCTTGCTCATGTGGCTAACTCATCAGGTTAGTTTCTATGTTTAGGTCCACCATAAATTGGCACCTTTCACCATTGCTTTTTTCTCAAGAATTTTGGTCAAAATTAAATAAAATTGAGCTTAGAGTTCTCTAGATTAATTTTGAGTAGCTAGGATTAGGATTATCGAATCTTCTAATTAAGGCCCTGTTCTATTGATCTTATATCTACTCTAAGATAAGTACTTTAGGAATAATCAATTTAGATAAGGAAAAAAACAGGGGCCTACTCAACTTTAATATATAATTTAGATTAGTTTTAATGAGTTTATATAAGTTCAGTTCAAGAAACTATTAGATTAAATCATTGAAAATACGAGGATAGTATCCCAACTCCCAGGAATCATAGGATCCAACTGGTAGACAGGTTAATCTGTCCATAGTTATGTTAAGATTCTTTTAAACAAAATGTTGAAGAAGCTTCATTATCCAACTGATGAGGCTACATGGTAGTGCATGATCCTACTTTAAACCTCAATAAGTTTAATGGAATGAGCAATCTTACTAAGATATTGAAAAACAATACAAGGATCATTTTCGGGCCAATATGTGGTTGGATGGTCCTACAAGCTGTGTCACAAAGCCTTACATCAGCTGCATCATCTGCTTAAATTTAATTTTCAGGTGGTCACACTGAAAATTGGGTTTGAAATCTGTTGTCATCCATTGCTTTTTAGTTTTTAAGTAAAAAGAAGTCCTATCACTCCTATGATATGTAGTTTTTACCTTTCTAAGAACACTGGATGTCTAGCTTGTGAAAGAGGAAACTCTATGAATGAATATGATTACTCGTGCTGTAGAATAGTGCGTCTATCCCAAATATATTGTCAACCTATTCTATTTTGACGTGTCCCATGTTATTGTTCTATATAGCTAATGATAACAAACTTCTCGTGTTGATGTCCTCCCTTTTGTTGCATTTCTTAATATTCAAGTGAAATCAGAGTGAACAATATTTTATTTGGGACAAATTGAGCACTTAAATTTTCTTGACTAGTATTGTAAGTATGAGATCAGTATCACAGCCTAGTCAAGAACAATTTGGTAAGTTGGCACGGTATTGTTGTCTATGACTAGGATTTGCCAATAGCATGCATACCATTCAACTGCTTTTTATTTGATGGGAGGTTGTGGGGGTGTAATATTGGATAACTGTTTTTTGGATGTTGTTGAAGAGCTCTTTCTAAAGAGTCAATTTGATATATTCAAAAGAGATCTATAATAATTTGCTGACTTTAAGTCCACCTTTTTTAAGCAAAATTGCCTAAACTTGTAGAAATTACCCTAAAAATGTCTGTGATTTACTATAGTCAAGCTCTCATTCGTCCCAAATATAAAATTTACATGAACTAGAGCTACCCAACGGTATATGCAGCTGACACGAAGCACATGGAAGATGAGCTGCTGCTGAGAGTGGTGGGCCCATGGGATCATTCAGTGAACGAAGAAGACATAGAGGAAACAAAGAAGCTTTGGGAGGCCACTTTTGATCAGCCATATGAGAAAGCTGGGGGAAGACTAGCCGTTGATTTGCAAGGCGGTATTAATGCTGTCCAAACCTCGGTCTTCTGGGCGGTTTCAGACTCAGATGTTAATATTAAATACAAGTCATTGCACCCAAGATTCTTACTAGAGGTTAGTTGTATGTTGAAAACTACTTTACCACTAATATACATGCATTATTTACTACAAAGGTTTATTTATTAGCAACTTGCCCTAATTAATAATGGTTTATTGTACATCATGAGATCATCGAATCTTATTCATTGTGATTCTATGCATGCTTTGTCGTCATTTTCAACTTCCACAATCATGTTAGTTTTTTTATATTGTATAGATTGTTGAACAAAACCTTAATGAAGTGATCTATTATAGTTTTTCAAGTGGGAAATAAAGTAAGCCGGTTGGCAGTTTGGCACAGATGGTGGATTATTGGTCATAGAAGCTCAATTGAGCAGGACAAATTGCAAGTTAGGTTATCTGACTAATTAAACATCCTAGTTGCTGATGTCTTCTTGAGATCGTGACCATATTGCCAACTAATTATTGACTAGTTATAGTGAGATGCCTTGACTACATAAATAATCAATGACAAAGCCAGAAACTTTTGATTAGGAAGCCAAATATAGAGATCTTATGTAAGGAGAAGTATATTTAGCTAGCAAAATCACCAGCAAAAGTATAAATTTCTACATGCTTAGTAACATTTACACAGATCTCTGTCACACACTAAGCTAATATTTTCTTTAATCATCCTACATTACTATATACATGTACTATCAGACAGCCCATACTAGACACCCCTGGATTCTCCCCTGTATCATATGACCAAGATCTTGAAGGCATGTTTACTATTGGAATTAATCAGACGCTTGGTTCTCTTACATTCTATGCTGACTTCTGGTTTAAACTAGTTAGCCGATGTTGAGACAGATTGACCTCTTTGGGATGACTGACTATATATATTGTACATAGCTCAACTTTTTTTTAAGAAGATCTGCACAATATGCTTATTATAGAATTTAGAACTGTAACATCAAACTTAAAATAGCTAAAATGAAATCATTTTACTTCTATTGTGTATGAAAAAATTTGGGCAAGTTATTACACTAATTACAACTTAAAGTCTTGTGTACTCAGTTTTAAGCTTTTGTGTTAACTTGAATTCTGATTTTGGAGATCAGGTATGTGTATTTGTTAGGCTGAGGTCACATATGGATGCATCACAAGCAGAAAAGACACGTGAGTTCTTGCGCCTAAGAATGTTTAGATGTCACAAAGAACTCAAGTTTGACAAACCCATTTGGAGTTTTGCTCCAGATTCATGGCAAAAAGCATGGCATTTCTATTCCGAGTTTGGAACCAGGGGCTTTAGCCTTGAGCTTCGCCATCCAGGAAGCCTTTGTTTCACGGGGACTGGTTTGCTGGACAATGTCTCATTTTCGTGGAATGACTTGCTTCGTGCACCTTCTCTTGCATTTGGAAGTGAAGTTGATCAGAAATTAAGGGTTTTCACTTCAATTACTCCACCTGTCCAAGCACCATACCTGTTGAAATGTGTCCCTGATCGTTCGAGTGATGATTCTGGTGCTATGATATCTGATGTAATGCTTAAGCTAAATCAGTATCGACCCCAGGAAGGGAGATGGCTGTCTCGGACTGTTTTGGATCATGCAGGAAGAGAATGCTTTGTGGTTCGTATAAGGTGAGTTTTCAATTCTCAACAAAAGTAGCATGTTATTGTTTTCTTTTCAATCTTCATTTTAGCCAACGAGACCTTTTATATTAAACATCTCCTATGTCATTAGCTGTTTAGCAATTATGTTCATGCACTTATAATAGAGATCAAATTTGTATATGCGAAAGAACTAGCTAGTCAGTTTCATAACATCAACTTCTTTATTCATAGGAGCATAAAAGCTGTTTAATTTAGGCAGGATTTCAACCAAGTCTGAATTAATCCAGTAAAGAGACTTAAGCTGACTTCTTCTCAAGTTTATATAGGCTTACTGTATAAATGATAGTTTAACATGAAAGAGGTTGGTAAAGCTTAGCCTCAACAGATTATAATTATGTTCCTGCAAGTATATTGGCACTCTGAATCTCTGATAAGATTGTGCTGTTGTTTTATGTAAGATGTGATCTGCTAAATGAAATTGCACCTTGTACAGAATTGGTGGAGGATTTTGGAGAAGAGGGGCTGAATCTCCGGAGACAGTGAAATGGGAAGACCGGATTATTGAGATACGCGAAGGTCCTTGGTCTTATGTGGCAGGTTCTGCAATTGGGAAAGCCCCAGGTACACCCTCTCTGCATCCACTTTCATTCAAATGAATTGGTTGCTGACTTCCTATGTTTAAGTTAGAAGCACAATCACTATCCTAAATTAGCATATCATCTATACTCTTAATATCCCAGACTTTGCAAATAAATGCAGATAAAGTGGTGGGAACAGCACAACCTAAAGAGATATCAGATGGGATAATGTCTTGGTGCTTCTCAACTGGAGATGAACTGACAGTGCAGTGGGAATCGACATCTTCCATGGAAATGCTAAGCCTTACGCTTACCCAAAATTCTGACTCTTACGTAAGGCTTGAGAATAATAATCCTATTCTATCCTTGCATTGTGCAATTATTGGTCATGACTTCAGCGGATCATCGTTGTGATCTCAACCTATTAACTTTTTTTACAGGTAAAGTTATTGAAGGGCCGGAAAATGCAGTATGAGGTGAGTAAGGAAGAAAGAAAACTACGTAAAACAGAAGAAATAGAAGATGAAGAAGAAGGGTTTGTGACTGTTGTTAGGTTCTCTGATGAGAACCCGAATGGAAAAGCTACTGCTCTTATGAACTGGAAGCTTTTGGCACTTGAGCTATCACCTGAAGAAGACGCTGTTTTCGTGCTGTTATTATCCCTTGCTATACTCAGAAGTGTTTCAGAGATGAGGAAGGAAGATGTGGGAGGATTGTTGATACGGAGAAGATTGAAGGAGATCAAGCTTGGGGAGAAAGATTGGGGTTCTGTCATACTTCATCCTTCTTCGTGCTCTACATCTTCACTTCCATCGCCACACCTTCAGCCTTGGTATTGGAATGCTAAGACTGTTTTAGGATATGATCCTGGGGCTGAGCACATTTTGAATCAACCTAACTTTTCTGTGGCCGAAGGTGGTGAAAAATTGTACAAAAGAGGTATTATCTCATGAAAAAAAATAATACTTGTTTTAGATTTTCTTACCAATTGATTGAGCTTCTGTGGAAAAAAAGAGGGGATTCATCATGAGTGTGGTTGTACATACGGCTTTGGACTTGGGAGTTGTATAATTTGTGAAAAATCGGAAACATTACAAGAATTAGAAAGTCGAATAAGCTAATGAGTTTGGGAATTGAAGAGTGAAAATATTTGGTAAAATCTATGTGAAATTTTTCTCCTTTACAACTTGTGAAACCTTAATTGGTAATGTTATTGTGCGTTCTTTTTAAAATATATGAATGAATCCACAAAAAACTTTTGCAGTCGAGAATAGTGAATATTGTTGATCCATAGATGTAAATGTGAAGAAGTTTCAATTTCATTGTAATTGTGATTGATGAGGAAGAAGATGAGCTTTGTTGTTAATGTAATTTTGTAAACATGAAGTAGTCTCGAAAATCGATTATCTTCAGGGAGTAGCTAAGTGTTTTTATAAGGCTAGCTTAGCTATTAATCCGATCAATCGAGAACTAGTGCTTGATGATCAAGATGTTTTAAATATATGAATCTAGGTTGGATCGGATTTGAATCTAAGACCTCTTAAACGCTAATGTAAAGCCCAATGACATTCAATTTCTCTATGGTACTCTGTCCATCTAAAATTGGTTGTCTTATTGATTAATGAATCGATAAGTGATCTATTATCAACTGATTTATCATTTGCTAATCCTTGACACGCATCCTTGCTTAATGTATTAATGTATCAGTGATCACGTTGAGATACGAGTCCATAGGACAAGCTAGCCTAATAATAATAATCGAGAGTTGCAATTGAGCATGTGCTTGGTGTGGCTAAAAAGTCTTCACATGCCTAATTTGTTTCTCGTTTGTGACTTGGTGTTTAGATTGGGTTGTGCTTGGATTTGATAACTATGTCAATGGACAAATAGGAATTATCCAAAATTAATTGGAAAAATGATTTTTTTTAAATTTAGATTATTCATGTTAATTCTTGAAGTTATATATTTAATTATTTATATGGAATATGCATTTGAAATCTTTTCATAAAACGATATTCCGTATTCAAATGCGTTAAGAATTAAATTAAATTGGAATTTAAGGTCCCGATCACTTCACTTTATTTTTGCTGAACTACAATTATTTTTTACTAAATTAAAATTATTTTTACTGATTTTTTATTATATTTCTTCTTTAAAGTTACTGATTTTTTACTGGTGGAGTGAACAGGGCCTAAATCTAATAAAATTGCAATGGAATAATAGTCCAGACCAACCCAGTGATAGCAAAGTTTGGATTGGCCTAAACTGGACGGTTGGGGGTATTAGATTATCAATTTTATGTTTTGATTCATTGAAATTTAAATAATTAATGGAATCTATTAAAACAAAATTGAATAGGATTAGTGATTGAGAATCTTGAAATGCATGTGAAGGAAGAATTACCGTACAAACCGAAAACAAAACTGTATGTAGACAATAACTGCGTTTAAATTCAGATTATCAGTTTGATTTATAATTAATTTGAGTCGGTCCACCAACACTATTTTGAGATAATTTATGATATCTTAAATAAAATAAGCTAAAACAAAGATAATATGAAGTACGTAGTAATACTAGTAGGAAATTAAAACAAACTAATAATAACGGGAAGAATTGTCAGTTCACATGATCTCAGCAAGGTGATAAGCAAAGGGGTATCGTGATAGGTGAACATGTGAATATGCTTATTATGGGATTGGTGATAAACTGATAATCTAATATATTTAATATATATATATATATATATATATATATATATATATATATATATATATATATATATATATATATATATATAAATAAAGTAGGTATTTTTTAAGAGCATTCGGAGCGCCATGTAAGAATTATACTTATTTCGACCAATAAGAAGAAAGATTTGTATTTTATTTTTGAATTAAAAAATTATGTCGCCACCTAGATATAAGTAATGAATTAGATTTAATATATCTAAAATTTTAATGCCACGTAGATTATAATCCACGAATTAAATTATTTTAATGAAAAAAAATAAAGTAAAAATATAGGAAAAGGTAAATTTATTAATTCAATACTACGAGTATAAGAAATCCAAAAAAAATATACTAAAAAATATTTAAATGATAAACGCTTATAATAAAGTTTGATACCTATCATTGTAAGATAAATTTTGATAGTATTTATGATAAGAAATACAAATTGTTCGTTAATTATAATTAAATTAAAATTTGTGATACCTACTATTATAAAACCCCATCAAGCGAATTTTGTGTTAGTAATTTTGTGTTAATTTTTGCATGGTCATCAATGGCCGGGTAATTTTTAGCTTAATTTTTAAAATCCTATGTTTAAATTAGTATTTCTAATTATTACTTACATTGTATTAATTTGGGATACTCAACGATTATATGTTTATAATTTATTTACTAAATGTTTTTTTTACATGCAGATCTAACACATCATACGACACAAATAAAATTTTGTATCAGTACAAAACCCCATCAAGCGAATTTTGTGTTAGTTTTAGGTCATCAATGTCCGGGTAATTTTTAAAATCTTATGTTTAAATTTATATTTGTACTTATTAGTTACATTGTATTTATTTAGGATACTTTAACGATTATTTGTTTATGTAATGGCATACGATTAGATGTCGTATACTTGATATATGGATGGCTTTGGTTATTTTTGGAGATGACGAAAAAATTCCAATGCATAGATTTGATTTTATATCGCAACAATTTTTCATGTATTTGTAAATATATTGATTTATTTTATATAATGTAAAGATTTAATTTATATCAATTTCAGTTTGGCTAACATTTCACGGTTCAATTTATCTATTGATGTAGTAGGTTGGTTGTGGACGAGGTTGGTGATTCTATCGAAATAAAAGATATCCTAAAACAATGAATAATGATTTAGGATTTAAATTATTAAAAATTTATCATTTCACATTAAAGATTTTTAATAACGGAAAAAAATATCATATTAAAAATTTATTTATATTTAATAAATTCATTATAAATTATAGTTAAAAAAAAATTAAAAATAAGATGAATAGAATTAATGCATATAAAATCAAGTGGGCTTATTCTACCTCAATAATAAAAAAGAACATGGTAGTATTGGGCTCGTAACATCAACATGGAGGTGTGACGTGTAAGACTAGACACAATTCTTCATGTTTTTGTTGTTCAGTTATAGTTTTAGTATATCGTGTTATGATATTCAGTAGATTGTATGTTTAATTACTCTCCTTTATAGCATATTCGCCAAATTATGTAAAATAAAATCTACAATTAGAACGAGCTAAGACTATAGTACTGTTTAATTGTCTTGTATGATCATTTTTATAATTCTAGGATGTCAACACTATGTCGATATGATCATTCCAAATAGAATTAATGCAAAAGAAAGATTAATAATAATTTATGTTAGTCATGTAGTGGTGGTGGTGGTGGAAATATGGAGTATATAAATGAAATTTTGGGTGGAAACTGGTGAAGGTTAAATGTGTAGCAAAAGCATAAGAAATTATGACATAATAATGATAAAAATAATAATAATTACTATAATTAAGATTAAATTAAAGACAAGTGTCTGAGTATGCATGTGTTAGACTGTTAGCCGTAGTTTCTAGGGAAGAATGAAGAGCATATGCGCGTATCTAAATACTTTGTACATTGAAAATTAATTTAAGTCATTTTCATTCACGCAGATAGGTACGGTTTTGAACACGTTAGTGGACCCCACATGCTAGGTGCAACTTTCGTCCAAATGCCGTACGAAACTTTGCGTGACTTTCGCTTCATACTCCGTGAGTTTCTACCTAAAAAAAACGGTCTTACTTGGCTTCTCAAGCTTCTTTATTTGCTTGCTTCTTCTATCCAACGTAGGAAATAGGGTACTCATACTCGTCCTTGTAGAAGTTCCGTTATTGAGTGGAGTTGTTAAGAAAAAAAAAATTGTAAATTTGCTTTTATTGAAGTTTTTTGTGTGGAATTGATGAAAGAGAAAATTTAAATGACGATTAATTAATTGACAAAAGCTAATGAACGTCCTGGGAACGTTGGATAAGATAACTAAAATTAGAAATATTAACTTGAATCAACATTATATACACCGATTGACGCGTGATTTTAGCTTGCATTTTCAAATTAATACCATTTTAAGACTATTTTAAAGGGTTATCTAACGCCCCGGAGGTGTTCGTTAGCAAGATCTTAATTAATTAATGTATTACTTTGTATAATTATACACAAACTTTGAGGATCCAATAGACGAACACTCCTAAAACATTTTTTATTTACAACACTTAACTAAAGCATTTTTCTTTGTAATTATTGCCAACAAAAAAAGTTATTGTTATCTACATTACTCGTATTAACTATTAAGCAAGTAGTGAAATAAGTAAACCCTAAAAGCTACCAGTAACCTTTGATATTAATTGAAAGGTTGATAGATCCTAGTTTCTTACGCCATGCTTCCTGTCAAAAAAAATTCCTACATCATATCATATACAAGCAAATAAGCAAACAGCTACTATACTGTAATTAGTTTTGCCAACTAGGACTATTTTTTATGTTGAAGAAATGCTATGCTAGTACTGTATTACGTACTATTTTAACGATGATAGTACTTCTCCGTAAACACTAATTTTATATTCTTCTTTAATAAAGGGGTCTATTGATAATTTAATATGATTGTAGTTGAAGGGTTCTTCTATTAAAGAAACAACTTTGAAAGTCTAACTGACTAATACAAAAGGGGGGGTGAATTGTATTTGAGGTGAAATCTAAGAACTTTTGCGGAATTTAACTAAATGAAATAATGACGAGAGAAGATATAGACTTTTCTAAATTTCCACTATGTAATCAAACTCTTTACAAGTGAAGATTCTAACCCGTTAACAAATTCCACAAATTGGGAACTTGTTCCCAACTCTCACAGAAACATTCAGCAGCGAAGCTTCCTTAACCTCACCTTACATAAACTCACAATCCCAAACCCCAAAGTACTTGAATACAATCTGTGATTACAAATACCTAAGAATATATGAAGGATAATAACTCTCTTTATGTTATTAGATGGCTACTGGAATTTTTATGCTCAAGAGTTATGTTTTTCTGATATAGTTTGCATGAGTATTTATAGAGAAGGCTTAGTCATTAACCTCCACTATAATCACGTCCACATGCCAACACCCCACTAACAACTTGTGGAGTTATCTTGACAGATGGTGATCATGAAGGAGGTTTCCTAGCCTTATCTCACTAATCCACTATCTCAACAACTTGATAAACATTAGCTATAAAAAAACGTATAATCAGAGATTTTCGCTGCTTGCTAACTTTATCAAATATTTGTTTAAAAATATTATCAAAAGTTTGTTTAAAAAGATTTTATTTGAAAAGATAAATTTATTATTTATATTAAAACAACTAGATAATTATCTTCGATAATTGTCTTTATTCAAAAATAGATGACTAAATAAAACTTTTATAAATTATCTTTTCTTTAAGAAATTATCTTTTAAAACTAACTTTTATTCCAGTAGTCTTTTTAATAACATAAGTCATTGAGTTCCTTTCCGACTTTATATTATTGAGTGCTCACAATTAAAACTAGAACGTGAGATTTTCATGAGGCTATTTAGAGAATGCTACTCCGCATCCAAGTTCCTACTCCGGAACGAACTTTGCTTGAACCTTTTATTCACCAAAGACTCAAAACATTCATTAGTCGAGTTTGTCAATTTGTCCATCAAAACCAAAAGGCTCAACAAATTCCCCCTTTTTGATGATGACAAACATTGACAAACTTAGGTAAATAAAATCATCCAGGCATGCAACAAAAATTTAAAGCAAGACATGAAAACAAAAAAGAGTAATTAAAGAACTTAGAAAAATACTAAAAAGTATTTATTTTAAAAAGAATGAGCAAAAGAAAAATTAACAAAGACTTTAAAAACTTATATTACTAGGACTGAACTTAGCAAAAGTTTGTACCTTCGATGTGTGAGTTCCTTGGTAAACACCTTAGCCGCCATGAAGTTTGTCTTTTCCCCCTTTTGGCATTATCAAAAGATTGAAAAAAAACATTTTGCTATACTCCCACTAGACTACGTAGGGAATAGTGAGCTCAAATAATGCAAGGCAAAAATAAGTTAGGTACTAAATTATCAGCAAACACACACAATCATATGAAAAATACGAGCCAAGTTCCCATAGACAAAAATCAAAAGCAGGAAAGAGTAGCAAAAGTTAAGAGTTACAAACTGAAATCCGAATGAAACAAGCAAAAGCAAAAGAAATTAAAAGTGACAAGTTCGAAATTGCAATTATGGGGAATAGGTAGGTTCATCAGCTGGGGTTATGGGGTCATTAGAAGCTTCCTCCACTTCTTCAAAAGACACCCTGTTAATCGTCTCCAATATCTCCTGAGTGCTGTGCATTATGTTCTTCTCAGCAGCATCAACCTTGTTCTCCATCCCAGTAAAACTGGTTGCCTGAGCATCTGCCACAGCCTGCACTTGGCGTTGAAGAGAAGCCAGCTGCTTTGCCATGTCCTCCAGCTTTGTGCACACCATCTTTATCAGCTGCTCCATTTCTGCTTTCACCTGTTGAATATCAAAAATAGAAGCATTTGTTCCAGAGAAGGCCGCAAAGCCTGTAGGCTGTGATGTAGGAAAAGCTGGGGTAGGAGAGGGAGAAGTCTGTTTTGGAGGTGAAACAGGAGTGGAAGAGGGTTGAGCTTGTTTTGGGGAGAGTCATGAACAGAAGATGGCTCGGAAGCAAAAGGAACTTGTGTAGGGGTAAAATCAGGGTCAGAGTGATCTGAAGAACTAATGTCTTCAATAATCACAGGCTTTAGAGTAGAAGTAGCAGGTTTGACAATTTTCCTCTTACTCCTCCTGAGTCCCCCTGTATAAGGGAGGTCAAGACTCTCACTTTATGAGCTAGATTCCCCCTCACTCTGAGTCTCCTCTTCTTTCTCAGAATCTGCCTCCTGTGGTTCCCCCTCAGAAATTTCTTCCTCCTCTTTGTCTTCCTCTCGTTTTTCTTTACTTTCTTCTTTTTCAGATTCACTTTCCTCCTCTTCTGACTCACTTGTATCTCCCTCTACAACCTGTGTTTTCCCTTTTCCACTATTTTTCTCCTCTCCTCCTCTAGTCTAAGAAAGTAATTATCCCACTCTCAAGTTTAAGGCTTAGGCGAAGCAAAGATTGCTCCGAGAGAATGTTCTCAGGTTTAATATAAGTGGGTGACTCACTTTCAACATCAATCCCAAAAGACTTAAACAACACAGTAAGGAGAGATCCATACGGAATAGTAGTTTTAGTAGCATAGAAAACCAAATGTTCAATCATCAGTTTTGAAAAGTTTATTTTTATTTTCCGAGCAAGACAAAAGATGATGGTTGCATCTAGTAAGGATACTGTGCTTCGTTTTTGCAAACGAGGAACAATGCCTCTCCATGTGAAATTGAACAATAATTTGTGAAGAGGAGTGAGTATGTTATGATGTGAAGTCTTGCTTTTCGGTTTTCCACCTATAAATTTGATTATTCTATTCTCATCATAATGCCCAATTTGCACAATTTGTTTGTGTTTTAGATACGAACTATAGCCAGAGGTGGGGACTTGAAACAAGTTCCCTAAATATGCAACATCAAAATGAATGTGAGTATCTTTGACTGTAGCCGTGCATACGCCATTGTTGTGTTTGAAAGTATTTTTGAATTCAAACAAAAGCTTAGGGTAAATTGGGTAGTGAGAGCAATTTTGGAGCAAATGCACCCATTCTTGATAATCAATTAAGGAGATGAATTCGGAGAACTTACTTGCCGTACACTAGTCATAATTGATGTGATAGTCGTGAGTGTAGTTCCAAGATGGAGACTTGTGAGAGCTTCGCCTCTTTCTGTCACCTCCTTTCACGGTTGTAGCCTTTCTCTTTGTCGGAGCTTGAGGGTGAACGACGGCAAGTGGGACTGGTTCAGGGGAGCCGCCAGCAGAGGAAGGTTTCCGGGTTTTTGGTGGTTTCGGTGTTGAGTTTAGATTGGTTTTCATGGTTATGAAGGTGAGTTGAAAGGAAGGAGAAGACGAATAGTGTGAATAGGAAGGAGAGAGAGTGAGGCCGGTTTTTATGAGGGTGTATGGAGAAGTTAATTTGATGTGATTGATGAGGGTGGAGTGTTAAAAGAAAAAGCGTTTAATTTGATGTGATTGATGAGGGTGAGAAAAAGTGACGGTTTATATGGTGAACATTGACAAACTTAGGTAAATAAAATCATCCAGGCATGCAACAAAAATTTAAAGCAAGACATGAAAACAAAAAAGAGTAATTAAAGAACTTAGAAAAATACTAAAAAGTATTTATTTTAAAAAGAATGAGCAAAAGAAAAATTAACAAAGACTTTAAAAACTTATATTACTAGGACTGAACTTAGCAAAAGTTTGTACCTTCGATGTGTGAGTTCCTTGGTAAACACCTTAGCCGCCATGAAGTTTGTCTTTTCCCCCTTTTGGCATTATCAAAAGATTGAAAAAAAACATTTTGCTATACTCCCACTAGACTACGTAGGGAATAGTGAGCTCAAATAATGCAAGGCAAAAATAAGTTAGGTACTAAATTATCAGCAAACACACACAATCATATGAAAAATACGAGCCAAGTTCCCATAGACAAAAATCAAAAGCAGGAAAGAGTAGCAAAAGTTAAGAGTTACAAACTGAAATCCGAATGAAACAAGCAAAAGCAAAAGAAATTAAAAGTGACAAGTTCGAAATTGCAATTATGGGGAATAGGTAGGTTCATCAGCTGGGGTTATGGGGTCATTAGAAGCTTCCTCCACTTCTTCAAAAGACACCCTGTTAATCGTCTCCAATATCTCCTGAGTGCTGTGCATTATGTTCTTCTCAGCAGCATCAACCTTGTTCTCCATCCCAGTAAAACTGGTTGCCTGAGCATCTGCCACAGCCTGCACTTGGCGTTGAAGAGAAGCCAGCTGCTTTGCCATGTCCTCCAGCTTTGTGCACACCATCTTTATCAGCTGCTCCATTTCTGCTTTCACCTGTTGAATATCAAAAATAGAAGCATTTGTTCCAGAGAAGGCCGCAAAGCCTGTAGGCTGTGATGTAGGAAAAGCTGGGGTAGGAGAGGGAGAAGTCTGTTTTGGAGGTGAAACAGGAGTGGAAGAGGGTTGAGCTTGTTTTGGGGGAGAGTCATGAACAGAAGATGGCTCGGAAGCAAAAGGAACTTGTGTAGGGGTAAAATCAGGGTCAGAGTGATCTGAAGAACTAATGTCTTCAATAATCACAGGCTTTAGAGTAGAAGTAGCAGGTTTGACAATTTTCCTCTTACTCCTCCTGAGTCCCCCTGTATAAGGGAGGTCAAGACTCTCACTTTATGAGCTAGATTCCCCCTCACTCTGAGTCTCCTCTTCTTTCTCAGAATCTGCCTCCTGTGGTTCCCCCTCAGAAATTTCTTCCTCCTCTTTGTCTTCCTCTCGTTTTTCTTTACTTTCTTCTTTTTCAGATTCACTTTCCTCCTCTTCTGACTCACTTGTATCTCCCTCTACAACCTGTGTTTTCCCTTTTCCACTATTTTTCTCCTCTCCTCCTCTAGTCTAAGAAAGTAATTATCCCACTCTCAAGTTTAAGGCTTAGGCGAAGCAAAGATTGCTCCGAGAGAATGTTCTCAGGTTTAATATAAGTGGGTGACTCACTTTCAACATCAATCCCAAAAGACTTAAACAACACAGTAAGGAGAGATCCATACGGAATAGTAGTTTTAGTAGCATAGAAAACCAAATGTTCAATCATCAGTTTTGAAAAGTTTATTTTTATTTTCCGAGCAAGACAAAAGATGATGGTTGCATCTAGTAAGGATACTGTGCTTCGTTTTTGCAAACGAGGAACAATGCCTCTCCATGTGAAATTGAACAATAATTTGTGAAGAGGAGTGAGTATGTTATGATGTGAAGTCTTGCTTTTCGGTTTTCCACCTATAAATTTGATTATTCTATTCTCATCATAATGCCCAATTTGCACAATTTGTTTGTGTTTTAGATACGAACTATAGCCAGAGGTGGGGACTTGAAACAAGTTCCCTAAATATGCAACATCAAAATGAATGTGAGTATCTTTGACTGTAGCCGTGCATACGCCATTGTTGTGTTTGAAAGTATTTTTGAATTCAAACAAAAGCTTAGGGTAAATTGGGTAGTGAGAGCAATTTTGGAGCAAATGCACCCATTCTTGATAATCAATTAAGGAGATGAATTCGGAGAACTTACTTGCCGTACACTAGTCATAATTGATGTGATAGCCGTGAGTGTAGTTCCAAGATGGAGACTTGTGAGAGCTTCGCCTCTTTCTGTCACCTCCTTTCACGGTTGTAGCCTTTCTCTTTGTCGGAGCTTGAGGGTGAACGACGGCAAGTGGGACTGGTTCAGGGGAGCCGCCAGCAGAGGAAGGTTTCCGGGTTTTTGGTGGTTTCGGTGTTGAGTTTAGATTGGTTTTCATGGTTATGAAGGTGAGTTGAAAGGAAGGAGAAGACGAATAGTGTGAATAGGAAGGAGAGAGAGTGAGGCCGGTTTTTATGAGGGTGTATGGAGAAGTTAATTTGATGTGATTGATGAGGGTGGAGTGTTAAAAGAAAAAGCGTTTAATTTGATGTGATTGATGAGGGTGAGAAAAAGTGACGGTTTATATGGTGAACATTGACAAACTTAGGTAAATAAAATCATCCAGGCATGCAACAAAAATTTAAAGCAAGACATGAAAACAAAAAAGAGTAATTAAAGAACTTAGAAAAATACTAAAAAGTATTTATTTTAAAAAGAATGAGCAAAAGAAAAATTAACAAAGACTTTAAAAACTTATATTACTAGGACTGAACTTAGCAAAAGTTTGTACCTTCGATGTGTGAGTTCCTTGGTAAACACCTTAGCCGCCATGAAGTTTGTCTTTTCCCCCTTTTGGCATTATCAAAAGATTGAAAAAAAACATTTTGCTATACTCCCACTAGACTACGTAGGGAATAGTGAGCTCAAATAATGCAAGGCAAAAATAAGTTAGGTACTAAATTATCAGCAAACACACACAATCATATGAAAAATACGAGCCAAGTTCCCATAGACAAAAATCAAAAGCAGGAAAGAGTAGCAAAAGTTAAGAGTTACAAACTGAAATCCGAATGAAACAAGCAAAAGCAAAAGAAATTAAAAGTGACAAGTTCGAAATTGCAATTATGGGGAATAGGTAGGTTCATCAGCTGGGGTTATGGGGTCATTAGAAGCTTCCTCCACTTCTTCAAAAGACACCCTGTTAATCGTCTCCAATATCTCCTGAGTGCTGTGCATTATGTTCTTCTCAGCAGCATCAACCTTGTTCTCCATCCCAGTAAAACTGGTTGCCTGAGCATCTGCCACAGCCTGCACTTGGCGTTGAAGAGAAGCCAGCTGCTTTGCCATGTCCTCCAGCTTTGTGCACACCATCTTTATCAGCTGCTCCATTTCTGCTTTCACCTGTTGAATATCAAAAATAGAAGCATTTGTTCCAGAGAAGGCCGCAAAGCCTGTAGGCTGTGATGTAGGAAAAGCTGGGGTAGGAGAGGGAGAAGTCTGTTTTGGAGGTGAAACAGGAGTGGAAGAGGGTTGAGCTTGTTTTGGGGGAGAGTCATGAACAGAAGATGGCTCGGAAGCAAAAGGAACTTGTGTAGGGGTAAAATCAGGGTCAGAGTGATCTGAAGAACTAATGTCTTCAATAATCACAGGCTTTAGAGTAGAAGTAGCAGGTTTGACAATTTTCCTCTTACTCCTCCTGAGTCCCCCTGTATAAGGGAGGTCAAGACTCTCACTTTATGAGCTAGATTCCCCCTCACTCTGAGTCTCCTCTTCTTTCTCAGAATCTGCCTCCTGTGGTTCCCCCTCAGAAATTTCTTCCTCCTCTTTGTCTTCCTCTCGTTTTTCTTTACTTTCTTCTTTTTCAGATTCACTTTCCTCCTCTTCTGACTCACTTGTATCTCCCTCTACAACCTGTGTTTTCCCTTTTCCACTATTTTTCTCCTCTCCTCCTCTAGTCTAAGAAAGTAATTATCCCACTCTCAAGTTTAAGGCTTAGGCGAAGCAAAGATTGCTCCGAGAGAATGTTCTCAGGTTTAATATAAGTGGGTGACTCACTTTCAACATCAATCCCAAAAGACTTAAACAACACAGTAAGGAGAGATCCATACGGAATAGTAGTTTTAGTAGCATAGAAAACCAAATGTTCAATCATCAGTTTTGAAAAGTTTATTTTTATTTTCCGAGCAAGACAAAAGATGATGGTTGCATCTAGTAAGGATACTGTGCTTCGTTTTTGCAAACGAGGAACAATGCCTCTCCATGTGAAATTGAACAATAATTTGTGAAGAGGAGTGAGTATGTTATGATGTGAAGTCTTGCTTTTCGGTTTTCCACCTATAAATTTGATTATTCTATTCTCATCATAATGCCCAATTTGCACAATTTGTTTGTGTTTTAGATACGAACTATAGCCAGAGGTGGGGACTTGAAACAAGTTCCCTAAATATGCAACATCAAAATGAATGTGAGTATCTTTGACTGTAGCCGTGCATACGCCATTGTTGTGTTTGAAAGTATTTTTGAATTCAAACAAAAGCTTAGGGTAAATTGGGTAGTGAGAGCAATTTTGGAGCAAATGCACCCATTCTTGATAATCAATTAAGGAGATGAATTCGGAGAACTTACTTGCCGTACACTAGTCATAATTGATGTGATAGCCGTGAGTGTAGTTCCAAGATGGAGACTTGTGAGAGCTTCGCCTCTTTCTGTCACCTCCTTTCACGGTTGTAGCCTTTCTCTTTGTCGGAGCTTGAGGGTGAACGACGGCAAGTGGGACTGGTTCAGGGGAGCCGCCAGCAGAGGAAGGTTTCCGGGTTTTTGGTGGTTTCGGTGTTGAGTTTAGATTGGTTTTCATGGTTATGAAGGTGAGTTGAAAGGAAGGAGAAGACGAATAGTGTGAATAGGAAGGAGAGAGAGTGAGGCCGGTTTTTATGAGGGTGTATGGAGAAGTTAATTTGATGTGATTGATGAGGGTGGAGTGTTAAAAGAAAAAGCGTTTAATTTGATGTGATTGATGAGGGTGAGAAAAAGTGACGGTTTATATGGTGAGGTAGTAGAGTAGTTTTAGGGGTAGTAGAAGTTTAATAGGGTGAAATAATTGCAACTTTCAAACTTATCACAATAAAAGATAAACGTATAAAAGATAAGAATTATACGGAAGGTAAGGAGTAGTTAATATACTAGCTCCTTATCTTACAAAAAAAATCTTTTTGTATTTTTGAATTGTATGAGGAATAGAAAATAAGGAATTGAACATAAAAAGTAAGGAAGGAAAAAGATAAGAATAAAAAATAAGGAAAGAAAAAAAATAAGAATAAAAATATAAGAAAAAAATAATAACAAGAAGGAAAACAGATAAATATTAAAGAAGATAGATAAGTGCAAAGTGATCGTAAATTATGATGATAATTTACGTGATCATAATACAGAGAATAAAGAATGATGAAAAGGGAACTTTGAGACAACATGGCTCAATATTTTTATCATATTAAAAGTATGTATAAGTGACTTTTCAATACTTCACAAATCTTTCCCCTGGGTAATTTCAGCTGTGTTATGCACACAAGATTGAGCATAGCATTGTTAGTTACATCCGATTTTACCTTAGGGGTTCCAAACAAAAATCATTTGAGCCGTAGCATCCCCAATTCCACACGCATCTTTTCAAACTTGTCTCTGCTTAAAGGCTTAGTTAATATATTAGCAATTTGACATTCAGTAGAGATAAAATCTAGCTTATTCTTGTATACCCATTTGAGACCAATAACCTTTTGATTCTTTGGTTTAGGTTCAAGGTGCCATACTTTGTTTCTTTCGAATTCATTTAATTCCTCTTGCATGGCAACAATCCAATCAGCATATTCCAAGGCTTCTTTGTGATTTCGAGGTTCCAGTGTTGATAGGAAGGCGTTGAATGCACAAAAGTTTCTCAGTTGGGATCTCGTCTGAGTTCCCTTGCTTAGGTCACTTATAATTTTATCCAGGGGGTGTGACCTTTGATGTTTCCATGGCTTTGGTTGGAATGACTGAGCTGGTATAAAAGTGTTTTTGAGTTGCTCTTTCTTCCATTTCTTCATGGTGTTCTGCTTCTGCATTTGCTTCGCCTTCTGTGTTTTCTGTTTCTTCTGTATTTTGAACGGAAGCTTCAGTATTATTTGGAACTTCAGTAGGTTCCTTTTCATCCTTTTCAGTAATTCGAACAGGCTGCTTTCTGGGAGTTAATTCTTCATCTTGGTCTGTTGAACGAGTGAGACCAATTTCAAAATCTCCATCTGCATATTCCTGTACACAATTATAATTATTAGTTTCATCAAAAATCACATGTATACTTTCTTCTACACACATAGTCCTCTTATTGTAAACTCTATAAGCTTTACTATTAGATGCATATCCTAAAAAGACTGCTTCATCACTCCTTTCATCAAATTTTCCAAGATTTCTTTTATCATTATTGTGAACAAAGCATTTGCATCCAAAGGCTCTTAAATGAGCAATATTAGGTTTTCTCCCTTTTAACAGTTCATAAGGGTTCTTGTCCAACATTGGTCTGAGCATGGCTCGGTTGATGATATAACATGCTGTGTTGACAGCTTCTGCCCAAAAATTCCTTGGAAGCCCACTTGCTATTAGCATTGTTCTTGCCATGTCTTCCAATGTTCGGTTCTTCCTCTCAACCACACCATTTTGTTGTGGTGTTCTTGGCTCTGAGAAATTGTGACTTATTCCCTGTTCCCTGCAAAATTCATCAAACTTGGAATTTTCGAATTCCGTACCATGGTCAGTTCTCATATGAATAAGTTGATTACCTATTGATTTTTGTGTCTTTTTCAAGAAAGTCATAAACATATCAAAAGTTTCATCTTTACTATGTACGAATATGACCCATGTAAATCTAGAATAATCATCCACAAGAACTAAGACATATCTTTTTCCACTTCTACTTTGAATTCTAACGGGGCCACACAAATCCATATGAATGAGTTCCAATGGTTTTGTGGTGCTTACCATTTTCTTTGATTTAAACGATGATCGAACATGCTTTCCTTTGATGCAGGCTTCACAAATTTTGTCATTTAGGAACTTGATAGAAGGTAATCCGATTACTAATTCCTTTGACCTTAATTTGTCAAGCAATGAAAGACTAGCATGGCCAAAAGTTTATGCCATAGAAGTGGATCATCCTCAATAACACTTAAACAAGATAGATTGTATTTTGGAACTTTGTTAAGGTCCACGGTATACGTGTTCCCTTTACGAGTTCCTTCCAAAACGATTTTTCCAGTGTTATTGTTGATGATTTTGCATTTTCCAGAAGAAAAGCTTACAGAGTTTCCTTTATCACAGAACTGAGAAATACTGAGTAGATTATGCTTCAAACCCTCGACTAAAAATACATTGTCAATTGCATGGGAACTTGACCTTCCTACTTTGCCAACAACAACAATGTTGCCTTTCTTATTGTCTCCAAAGGTCACCGTTCCCCCTGTATAGGCCGTCAGTGAGAGAAATCTGGATTCATCTCCTGTCATGTGCTTAGAACAACCGTTATCGAGGTACCACTGGTTGTTCCCCCTCACTGCGACCTGCAAAAGAAATTAAGGGTTAGTAGCAGGAACCCTTTCGTTCATGGGTTCCTGTGTTGACATATTTAAATCAGTTTTCTTCTGCCAAACATAGTTCACATTCTTATTGTACTGATTTGCTTTCTTAGTACATTCTTCACTGCGATGTTCCTTTTCACCACAAAAAGAACAAACGGTCTCACTAGGTAAGTTCACATATTTCTTTTTCTTTCCAGTGGACTTCTTCTTATGAACATAGCCTAGACCTTCTGTTCTTTTTTTCTGAGCTTCCTTTACCCACTTGGGAACACCCGTGCTTGCTGTATTTTTACTTTTTCTTGCAATTTCTAGTTCTTTTTCTAGTTTTTCATTTTTATCATTAGTATCCTTTATCTCTTTCTTAACATGCTCTAGTTCATTATTAAACATGATTAAAGGAACTTCAGTAGACCTGCAAGAATCAATGTTAGTACACAACATTTTATATTGAGTCAATTCAATATTCAGTATGATATTCTCACTCTTGACTCTTTCAAGGGATTCTTTTAGCATAATATTTTTATCTAACAATTCAAAGAATCTGCCTTGAACATCATTTCTTAAGCTATTCAGATACTTAACATGATCTTTACAAATTCCAGTTGCCTTTTCAGCTTGCCTTAGTTTTGCACATAATTCTTTATATTCTTCTAAGGTTTCTAACAATAAAGAGATTAATTTATCCTTTGAGAGAGATTTCAAATAACTAGGTTGAATGACTTCCTCATCATCATGCTTTGCCATTAGACAGAGATTGGCTACTTCATCGTCTGTGTGTTCCTGTTCCTCTTCTTCGGAACTTGATTCTCCCCACGTGGAAATCATTGCTTTCCTGAAATTTGTTTTAGAAAAGTTAGGCTTGGAGTTTCTGTTTTGATCAGCTTCTTTTCCCTTGCCTTTCTCAGATTCCCATAATGGACACTCTTTGATGAAATGGTTGGTGCTTCCACATTTGTGACAAGAAGACTTGGCTTTGGATTCCTGATTTCTTTTACTGTATCCTTTCTTCTTGTCTAAAAACTTGTTGTTACGGTAGAATTTTTTCAGCCTTCTCACCAACATTGCAGTTTCTTCTTCATCAATGTCAGACTTCTCTTCGGATTCTTCATTAGCTCTTAGTTCTAGCCCTTGACTTTTGACAGTCTCCTGAGTCCGATTGTTCGACTGGATCTCGTGGGTAATGAGGGAACCCGCAAGCTGTTCTAGATTGAACTTGGTGAAGTCTTTTGATTCCTGCACAGCTGCAACCTTTGCTCTCCATCTGTCATTGTCTGGAAGACTTCTTAAGACCTTTCTGACCTGCTCATCTATAGGAATTATCTTACCAAGACACATTAGTTCGTTAGTAATACTTTTAAATCGAGTAAACATGTCTTTAATGGATTCTTTGTTTCCCATTTCAAAGCGCTCATACTGAGACAAAAGAATGTCTATTTTGGAACGTTTAACATCTGACGTTCCTTCATGTGTAACTTCCAGAAGATCCCAAATTTCCTTTGCGGACTTGCACCCTTTGACACGAGTATGCTCATCGGGTCCAAGTCCCCAAATTAAAAACTTTTTGGCAATAGCATTCATTTCTAGTTTTTCGAAATCAGTTTTTTCATATTCATCCATAGGTTTAGGGATTACCTCATTGTTAGCATTCGTTTTCGTAATTTCGTAATCTCCTACTTGTATAATCCGCCATACCTGATAATTCTCTGCTTGGATAAAGATTTCCATCTTATCCTTCCAATAAGGATAATATTTGCCGTTGAAGTATGGAGGCCTTTCAATGGATGTACTCCCGAATTCCTTTTCCTCTGTGTAAGCCATTTTCCCAGGAACTTACTCAACAGGGTTGCCTGCGTGCTCTGAGTTCCCGCTCTGATACCAACTGAAAGTCTAACTGGCTAATACAAGAGGGGGGTGAATTGTATTTGAGGTGAAATCTAAGAACTTTTGCATAATTTAACTAAATGAAATAATGACGAGAGAAGATATAGGCTTTTCTAAATTTCCACTATGTAATCAAACTCTTTACAAGTGAAGATTCTAACCCGTTAACAAATTCCACAAATTAGGAACTTGTTCCCAACTCTCACAGAAGCATTCAGCAGCGAAGCTTCCTTAACCTCACCTTACACAAACTCACAATCCCAAACCCCAAAGTACTTGAATACAATCTGTGATTACAAATACCTATTGCACTCAAGAATATAAGAAGGATAATAACTCTCTTTATGTTATTAGATGGCTACTGGAATTTTTATGCTCAAGAGTTATGTTTTTCTGAGATAGTTTGCATGAGTATTTATAGAGAAGGCTTAGTCATTAACCTCCACTATAATCACGTCCACATGCCAACACCCCACTAACAACTTGTGGAGTTATCTTGACAGATGGTGATCATGAAGGAGGTTTCCTAGCCTTATCTCACTAATCCACTATCTCAACAACTTGATAAACATTAGCTATAAAAAAACGTATAATCAGAGATTTTCGCTGCTTGCTAACTTTATCAAATATTTGTTTAAAAAGATTATCAAAAGTTTGTTTAAAAAGATTTTATTTGAAAAGATAAATTTATTATTTATATTAAAACAACTAGATAATTATCTTCGATAATTGTCTTTATTCAAAAATAGATGACTAAATAAAACTTTTATAAATTATCATTTCTTTAAGAAATTATCTTTTAAAACTAACTTTTATTCCAGTAGTCTTTTTAATAACATAAGTCATTGAGTTCCTTTCCGACTTTATATTATTGAGTGCTCACAATTAAAACTAGAACGTGAGATTTTCATGAGGCTATTTAGAGAATGCTACTCCGCATCCAAGTTCCTACTCCGGAACGAACTTTGCTTGAACCCTTTATTCACCAAAGACTCAAAACATTCATTAGTCGAGTTTGTCAATTTGTCCATCAAAACCAAAAGGCTCAACAAACTTGTATTTATACTCCGTAATGAACTTAAATAACACAAGAAGAATACGAAGTAAGTCTCATCACCCGACCCTAAAGGCATAAAGCACTTAAATTAATGCACTCAAATGTACTTATAAATTAAAATCTTAATAACAAAAACTTAAAACCAATCCGGAGTAAATAAAAATTTTGCTATTTCTGACCTATTCAATCTTGATTTTTGTGTCTTTCAAACAATGTAAATCCTTAAAAATAAAAAAATAGAAAAAAAAATAGAAAAAAAAAAAGAGAAGGAAAGAGAGAGGCAAGAATGAACCTGTTACTAGTAGGGATGACAATCCAGTCCGAATCCGACCCTACTTTGCCCTGATCCGAGGAAAAAAAATCCGCTCCGAGTTCGAGAAAAAAGTAATCCGAGTCTGACTCCGTTAAAATAATCCGACTCTGAGTCGGAGAAGGGTCAAAGTCGGATCGTACAATAGATCCGAGAAAAAAATTTGACTTCGACAAATGTTCGACTCCGACTAATTATCCAACTCTAGCTCCGATGAATCGTGGATTTGGGTGTGGGTCGTGGTGACAGTGGATGTGGGTGTCGGTTGTAAAGGCCCAAATAGCCAAATTTCTCAAAGTATATTGAATAACCGAAAAAAAACTCGGAGTCGGAGGCCAGATATTGAAGTCGGATCGGAGTTGGAGTCAATTTTAGCCTCCGACTTCCTGTAGGATCGGAGTCGAATTTAGCATAATCCGCTCCGAATCCGACCCGTTGCCATCCCTAGTTACTAGATTACTATTGCTTTTGTCCCTAATTATTTGTCCCATTATAAATAATATCAGAAACTTTGACCATATTTATCAAGAAAAAAATTAATTGACATCAATATGTAAATACTTTGATAATTCATTTATTGAAAACCAAAACCTAGTGCCATTGTGCCAACACAACCTATCAATTATCCAATAAACACAAACACATATCACGTCACCATCACCTTCCAACTTCCAAGTAGTCTCTTTTTATATTCATCATCACTCATTTATCAAGTCTTCCTCATATAAAAACATATGATCTCATCTACTTATTTCCAACTCTTCCTCCCTTTCCAAAAACAAACACCAAATTCTCTCTCTCCTTTCCGATTATCACCTTCATTATCAATTTAATTATATAATTAGTGGTTGTTAATCAATCATTTAATCACATGACCACCTCACAACAATGCTCTTCTTCCCTACTCCTCTCCCTCTTAACCGATGACCTCCTCGCTCACATCCACTCCCTCCTCCTCGACCCCGCCCACCGGAACTCGTTCCGCCTTGTCTGCCGCACCTTCCACCGGATCAACTCACTGAGTCAAACCCACCTCCGCCCTCTCCACCCCTCCATCCTCCTCTCTCTCCTCCCTAAACTCCCCTCCCTACACACCCTCGACCTCTCCTTATGCCCCCGCATCGATGACTCCCTTGCATTCACCATCTCCCCGCTTATACGCGATCGAGTAACAACCCTCTCCCTTAGCCGAGCGTCGGGGCTTACCCCTGTAGGGCTCGAGGCTCTCGCACGATCTTGCGAGAGACTTGAGTCCCTCGACGTGTCATACTTGTGCAAGAGGTTCGGAGATAAAGCGGCCCTCGCAGTGTCATGCGCGAAGGGGTTAAAGGAGTTAAAGTTGGATAAGTGCTTATGCTTCGGCGATGTGGGATTGGCGCACATTGCGGTTGGATGCGCGAGTTTAGAGAGAGTAAGCTTGAAATGGTGCTTAGAGATTACTGATCTTGGGATTGGTCTTCTTGCTACCAAGTGCTCCGGCTTGAAATTCCTTGATTTATCTTCTCTCAAGGTTCGTGCTAATAAAATATTTCATTCATCTTTAGATAATTGTAATAAATCTCACCAAAAAAAATAAAATAAATTGTAATAAAAACCTTAATATGCGTGCTTAATCTAATGTTATTTTGTGTACTTTGTACGTTTTATACAACCTCAAGAGGTACCTCGTACTAGAATTCTAAATATGCGTTAAAACAATAAATGGGTTTGTTTGTTGTGATTAATTTGGTGCAGATTACGAGTCAATCGTTGCATTCGCTTGCAGCATTGCAAAAGTTGGAGAGTTTGGTTATGGTGGGTTGTGGTTTGGTGGATGATTATGGGTTGCATTCGCTTGGTAATGGCTGCCCTTCACTTAAGGTTAGTAAATAAAGTTGGTTAACTATTAGACTTTTTTTTTTTTTTTTTTTTTGTAAACATAGATGAACAACATAGAGACGATAGCAATTAATAGGGTTTGTTTCGAGGGAGAAATGCGTTATATAGTACTCGATCAACCACTTTTGAGAAAATTGGGATTAATATTATATATTGTAGAGGGATGATTTGTTACGCACTTATTGTATATTAGTTTCTATAATAAATTGAAATGTTTCACATGCGTACTCAAAACCAACTGAATTATTTGCAATGATCGAGTACTTCTAAAGTTCTAATTAACATAAGCTCAATTTAAGACATTTAGTAATGTAAAAGGAGAGGTAATCTTTTTTTTTTTTTTTTTTTTGACATCAAAAGCCTAAGGTGTATCACTTGTTTCTTTTTTTTTTTTTTTTTTTTTTTTTTTTTTTTTTAATTTAATTTGTTGGGATTTATGATGCTTTCTCAACAAACCCATGCAATACTTTTTGGTATTTATATAATTTAAAGCTTAGCTTCTATTATCATAGTACTATTGAAATCTCCAAAGGGACGCTAGCTGGTACGTACATTTGACATTTGCCAATGGAGTGTGCAAAATAATGCCACAATTCATGAAAATCACATAAATATATGTTAAGTACAGGGCTTATTTCACTAACATTGTAATAGAGTTAATTATGAGAAAGAGAATGTTGGAAAGCTTAAATTATATTGATGAGTATACAAGATTATATATAGTGCATGAGTAAGCAATAAAATATGACTAGGTAAATTTGTCTAGATACATCAGCTAATAGTTAGGAATATCTTTGACTATCAACCTAAAGAGTAAATTAAGGGATTACACAATTAACACAATAACTAATAATGATTTGATTATCCTTTACACATTGAACTTCAATAGTCCCCTCAATTTGTAGAACTTTGATAATTTACGTACCTTATCTCTTTACTTTAAGAATTATGAATCAAACAAAAGAATGTAAAGTTGACAATAATGTTTAGTCCAATATATTGAAATATTGCAGGCATAATCCAGCTCCAAGTGTTTTCCCTCGAACCAAATACTACCTAAATTCTGATATGATTCTTGTGTATATAACTAGCTAGCAGCTGGTTTCCTATTATTGGTTTGCAATAACAGCATATGATTATATGAATGCTTACCGAGTTTTTCTTTGTGGCGCGGTTATTGTAGGTAGTAGATATGTCAAGGTGTGATGGTATTACTTCTGCTGGATTATGCTCAGTAGCTAAAGGACACCGTCAACTGCAGCAGCTAAATGCAAGCCATTGTATGGTCGTGAGTACTGTCTAAAACTGTGGGAAACCTTTCTCTTACATCTATCTTTCCATATTCAACCTTTTCGATTTTGCTAATGTTTTCTGATCACAAACTCTAATGTTACATTTTTGCAGGATCTCACCTCTGATCTTCTTTGTGCATTGAAGAACTTAAAGTGTCTAACTGTCTTTAAAGCTGATGGAGCTCGTGTTTCTAAAGCTACTATCCTAAGCATTACCAAAAACTGCACTTCTCTTGTCGAAATTGGGTTAAGTAAATGTATTGGTCTTAGAGACATTTACATAAAACAGCTTGTAACAGGATGCTGTAACTTGAGAATCCTTAATCTTTCCTGCTGTGATACTGTTACTGATGACGCGATAGCAGCAATCGCAAACTCGTGCAGAAAACTGCAGTGCCTGAAGTTAGAGTCTTGTGCTTCTGTAACTGAAAAAAATTTTCAACTACTTGGCTCTTCCTGTGTTCTTATTGAAGAGTTAGATCTCACTGATTGCTCTGGCATAAATGACACTGGTATGACTTTTTTTATGTTCTGCTGTTATTTTTTTCACTATGTATTTGCTGTGTGTTTAATTGAAAACAAGAGTATTTTTCTTTTGCAGCTCTTAGTTTCTTATCCCGGTGTTTGGAACTTAAAATCTTAAGACTAGGGCTTTGTGACAACATATCAGAACATGGATTGTTCTACATTGCTTCCAACTGTATGAAGATCCGTGAACTCGACATATACCGGTACACACCTTTACTCTGTAAGGTCATGTTAGTAAAATTCTATTGCGGCCGTGCCTTAAAAAGTGTTGCATATGCAGGTGTCCTAATGTTGGAGACGGAGGAATGGCAGCATTGTCAATTGGATGCAAGAAGTTGAAGAAGCTTAATGTGTCATATTGCAGTAGTTTAACTGATAAAGGGATGGAGTACATCGGTAGACTGGAGGAGTTGAACTCCCTTGAGATGCGCAGCCTAATGAATGTTACCGGTGTTGGATTGCAAGCCATTGCGGTTGGGTGCAAGAAGCTGTCAATGTTGGATTTAAAGCACTGTGAGAACATTCAGGATTCGGGTTTCTGGGCTCTTGCAAACTACTCCAACAATATGCGCGAGGTAATCCTTTGATACACTATACTACGAAGTAATATTTAAAAGCACAAACCCTTTGTGACATATGTCACCCGATATATAATCCAAGACATTGCACGGGTCAATTAACTACTTGTACGTTTTAAAACTTATAAGTCAGTACTTACTTACATACTACAGTATGTATCATTTAATTGTTCATGATGTTAAAATTGTCTCTATGCACCAGTTAAACCTTTGCCATTGTGGCATCTCAGATGCAGCCCTATATATAGTGCTGAGTAAACTTACATGCCTTCAAGATGCCAAGCTGGTTCACCTTCCTAACGTGTCGGCCAGAGGATTCGAGCTAGCCCTTAGGGCCTGTTGCATACAACTAAAAAAGGTCAAGTTGCTTGGCTATCTTAAATCCTCCCTTTCGCATGAGTTAATTCAGTTTCTTTGGTCTAGAGGATGTAAAATTAGATGGGATTAGAAATTTAGAATAAGTATTCTTGATTGATCTGATTTTATTACAATTGCCCTTTACTTTTATTGAACAAAAACTTAGTCCATTGAACTTGTAAAGTATAAATAAATGCGTGCTAGAAATGATCTTTGATCTCCTTAACAAGCGAAGGGTTCGCTTCTTAGCCGCAATTGTAGAGATTCTTGTAGTAATAAGGTGCACTAAATTCTGTAAACTATGTGACCTAAAATGTAACAGTATGTAGTTAAGAAATTTGTGGTTTACAAGTCTTTATTATTATTATTGAAGATGCCGTATGGCTATTCATTAATGAAATTTGTCAAAAAAAAAAAAAAAAAAAAAAAAAAAAAAAAACCATGTAGTAGTTTCCAAAAACTTGTTTGCTGTTTAATTGAAACATTATTTTCACGTTTTTTTCGCTCACCATTTCATAGGCCATACGAAGTACGATATTTGTACATATGGATGAGCTTTGGTATTATAAAATACCCATAAATCTATAACATATACTTTATCCGTGGTACTTATAAGAATAAAAGCAATATTTATCATTTGACATTTGTATAGATAGATGTATAGGAATGATAAAACGAATACAGAGTACATGTGATTACTACGTACTTTAGAGCCTTAATTTCTTATATTGTACTCGTCTTGTTTTGACCTTTACCGTACCATAAAAAAAAAAAAAAAAAGTTTCACAAGTAATAGAAGCTACCGAAAGTTAATCGAAAGATGAACACGAAGCCAATAACAGACCACCATTCCTAATTAGGCAATCAAGGCATCAAGTAAAGCATAAAATTGAGATTAGCTTCAAACTTTCACCTAATACGAATAAACTAAACTTTGGTAGGGGTAAAAGCATAACTTTTTACGATTATCATGACCCCACTCTAATAGTACACTTTCCTTAGTAGGTAAACATTCCATTATTTTTCGTACGATTATTGCATATTTCATAACACAATATTAAGCCTAAACCTCAAATTTTTAAGACCAATTTGCTTTCCTAAACTCATTTGCATGCCCTTAACAAAAAAGTCTAAGATGTTACCATTTCTCATATTACTACTAATTTTGCCTTCCCTTAATGATGCCATCTACGACGGAAAAACCGTCTACAACCAAATCCCTCCCAAAATCCTACAAAATATGATCTCCCAAGCGTGTGCCAACGTTGAGGACGAAGTCAATTGTCTCTCCAACGTCGAATCTAGGCTTCCTAATGGCCCTAGGAACGCTTCTTCGGTCCTTAGGGCCGCCTTAGAGGCTTCTCTTAATGAAGTCCAACAAGCCATAAGAAAGGTTTCTGATTTTAGTTCCCTATCGTCCTCCACTGCTCGTGAGCAGATAGCAGTGGAGGACTGTAAGGAGCTCCTTGACTATTCAGTCACGGAGCTCGCTTGGTCTCTCTCTGAGATGAGGGAGATTAGAGTTAGTGGATCTGTCCATGACCCTAGGGGAGACCTCCAGGCATGGCTAAGTGCCGCGGTTAGCAACCAAGATACTTGCCTCGAAGGGTTCGAGGGTACAAACCAACATACTAGGAACTACATTAAGGGTAGTTTGACACAAGTAACACAACTTATTAGCAATGTTTTGACGTTGTACACTCAACTACACGTCTTACCCTTTAGACCACCTAGACATAAATCACACAATAATGGTTACAACAATAATAACGATACTAGGAAAATTAATGATCAAGATAATTTTCCACAATGGATGACTGAAGGTGATAAGGAACTTATTGTTTCTTCGTCTCCAAGTAAGGGAATGCACGTAGATGCGGTTGTTTCTACGGATGGGAGTGGGAAGTATCGGTCGATTAACGAAGCCATTGATGATGCTCCTAATCATAGTAATAGGAGATATGTTATTTATGTAAAGAAGGGAGTTTATAACGAAAATATTGATATGAAGAAAAAGAAGACTAATATTATGATGATTGGTGATGGTATTGGAAATACTGTTATATCTGGCAATAGAAATTTCATGCAAGGCTGGACCACCTTTCGCAGTGCTACTTTTGGTATGTTTTATATACGAAGTATCTACTATTCATTTTAACTTTTTTTTTTTAAGCCACTATTCATTTTAACTCTTTTTGCAAAAGTTTGTAAGTCATTGTGTGGGAATATAATCCAGCAAAAATGTTACGTGACCCTTAAAAGAAAAGTCACCCCGATCTTATAATAATTTAGCACAAATTTGCCTAACATTTCAAAAGTTTATCGAAAAATTTCATGTTTAATTGGACCAGAAAATACCTATGGTAAATTGATAATGGATTTTCACTAAAAGTTTACATTTACCATGCAGCTGTCTCGGGCAAAGGCTTCATAGCAAAAGACATCACATTTCGAAACACCGCGGGCCCTAAGAACAACCAAGCGGTGGCCCTTCGTGTAGATTCCGACCAATCGGCATTTTACCGGTGTAGTATGGAAGGATACCAAGACACGCTCTATGCACATTCCCTACGTCAATTCTATAGGGATTGTAACATTTATGGTACCATCGACTTTATATTTGGTAATGGAGCTGCGGTGATCCAAAACTGCAACATATATTCTCGGACCCCACTCCCACTCCAAAAGGTCACCATCACGGCCCAAGGTCGAAAAAGCCCACATCAAAGTACGGGCTTTTCGATCCAAAGCAGCTTCATTTACGCGAACCAGCCTGCCTACTTGGGCCGGCCCTGGAAGCCCTTTTCTAGGGTTGTCTATTTGAACACTTATTTGAGTGCTATGATTCAACCTAAGGGTTGGTTGGAGTGGTATGGAAACTATGGTTTGAACACCTTGTACTATGGAGAGTATAGGAATTATGGACCCGGGGCATCGGTAGCGGGCCGGGTCAAATGGCCCGGATTTCACATTCTTAGAGATGCTTCTGAAGCTATGTTCTTTACTGTTGGACAATTTATTGATGGTATGTCTTGGTTGCCAGAAACAGGAGTCAAATTCTCAGCTGGTTTGACTAATTAAATAGATCATTGTAATGGTAATTGGTGAATATATAAGATGTTTATAGTAGTTTGCTAAGATTAATGTAAAAGCTTTTTCTAAGTTATTACTCCGTAACTACATACTACTCCCTGGCTTGTCTCAAATTAAGTATAGTAATGTATAACATTTGATTTTGCATGGAATACGAGGATCATCTTTGACCATTAATATATTTGATTACACGTGAATACAAATTATAATTATGATATTCCAAAAAACTTGTACAACATGAATGGAACCTTGTAGGTGGTTCGTTCACTCCTGACTGTCTCACCTCTATTCCATAGTTCGGGATAGATGGACCTCGTAAAAAATTATGGACACAATTCAAGATTATATATAGATATAAAATCAATTTTCTTTCACATTATTCCTTAAATATGCATAGTTAACGGCATATGTTTAGTATAAAACCCCATTGACATATTTGTTGGAAACATGCAAATCTGATTTAATAATGTACTAGAAAATCAAACGTATGTATGATTAGCTTTCTTGAGACCAAACGTATGAACACTTATTAGTTATGTGTATTTAGCGTACAAGATTGATTAACCACTTATTTTTTAATTTCTTATCATGTCCAAAAGAATTAACGTGTTTAATTAGTGTTCTAGATAGTGCATTAGTGCTAGCTAGTCGTTAAGATTATCATAGTTTTTGGATGATGTATGTATAAGTTGCTCACATCATTTTACTCTATTACGTAAAATCAAACTCAATATATGAAGAACTCCTCATAGATTAATTAATAAAATTTGTTAAAAGGTGTTTTAGTTGTTTTTGTTTCAAGCCTAAGTTCCAACTTACTCAGAAAAAACCTAAAATGACCTTACATACAACCAGAATATATGAAATTTACCAACTAATAAGGCTTTAATTTGAACATAATTTGTTTGAAATTGTATTATATAAACTTATCTAAATTGAATTTATTTTTACTATAACAAAATTTTTATGTACAGAACTTATTTTGTTTAAAATAAAATAGCATATTAACATATATAAGTTTAAACAAAATTCAAAAATAAGTCTAACAACGTTGAGTGATTTATAACTCCTCTATATATGCCCTATGTGTTCCTAGGAAGTAGAAAACATGCAACCTAGCTAATTCCATCAGCTAACTCTAACAAAGTAGCAATGCAATACACTATGCCATTCACTCTATCCAATTTTTTCCAAGTAACCTTGCACATTTTGCTCTTATTTTCTTTCTCCTCTTCTCAAACTCCCTCAGATTTAGATACAACATGTAGCAAAACTCTTTATCCAAGCTTTTGCAAATCAATTCTAGCAGAAAATAACTTGCAAAGTAAAACTATACAAGATTATGGTCATTTTTGCCTTAGCCAATCCTTACTTATGACCAACAACTTCAAGTTATTAGTAAACCAACATCTCCAATCCTCTAACCAAAATAATGTTTCTCAAGTTACTAAATTCGCCCTTCAAGATTGTCGGTCTCTTACTAGTCTTAACATCGATCTCCTTTCTACCACGGCTAATATGATCAAGCCTACCAACAATCTAAGTAGCATGGACATAGTTCACGTCCAAACCATGCTTAGCGCGGCCATGACCAATTTAGACACTTGCTTGGATGGGCTCAAAGAGGCGCGACCACAATCTAGTATGACTCAATCCCTTTCACCTCGAATCTCAAACAACACAATGCTTCTTAGCCTGTCCCTTGCACTTTTTATACAAGGTTGGGTACCGAAAAATAACCCAAATGATTATTTAGCCTTGAAATATGATCAAATTAGAACAAGGGTAGGTAATTTTGGTAATAGTGGGAGTAAATTGCAACATATAGGTGAAATGATGAATATTATTATTGTGAATACTACGGTGGTGGTAAATCCTGATGGAAGTGGAGATTTTACCACTATCAATGATGCAATTACTGCTGCACCAATAAATAGAATGCCAAATACTGGCTATTATGGAATATATGTGGCTACCGGGGTTTATCAAGAGTACATCAATATTCCTAGTAACAAGAAATATTTGTTGATCGTTGGTGATGGTATTAATCAGACTATAATCACTGGTAATCGGAGTGTTGGTGACAATTCGACTACTTACAACTCTGCTACATTTGGTATTTAACTTCTTTTTTTTTTTCTAATTTTGTAACAGTAATAATTATTAGGTACACCTAGGAACATAATGCATGTGTGAGTTAACACGATAATTACTTTAGGCACTTGTTTCTCCTTGAGCTCTTCCCTCGATCTAGATGTGGCAACATCAATTTTGACTTCCGAGTATAAATTTGTCTAGGCTTGATCAAGTAGGACTAAAAATCTCTATTAACCATTTTATATGACGAATTAACTAGGAAGATTATCCAGATAATCTATGTACTAGCAAATTAAATTAGCTCATAAATTTTTGTTCTTTTTACAGCTGTGAATGGCGTAGGATTTGTTGCGACAGACATAACCATCCGCAACATAGCAGGGGCTATAAAGCACCAAGCCGTGGCACTTCGAAACAGTGCTGACCTTTCAGCCTTCTACAGATGCAGCTTCGAAGGGTATCAAGACACATTGTACGCACAATCCATGAGACAATTCTACAAAGAATGTGACATCTACGGAACAGTTGATTTCATATTTGGTAACGCAGCAGCAGTCTTTCAAAATTGCAACTTATATGCTAGACAACCATTACCACGACAATTTAATCTTATAACTGCTCAAGGTCGAACTGACCCAAACCAAAACACTGGATTCTCAATCCAAAAATCCATGATTAGAGCCGCCGATGACTTAGCATCAAGCAATTTTACCGTCGAGACTTATTTAGGGAGGCCGTGGAAAGAATACTCTAGAACAATTTTTATGCAATCGTTCTTGGATAATTTGATTCAACCTCTTGGTTGGCATGAGTGGAATGGAAGTTTTGCACTTGGCACATTGTATTATGGTGAGTACAACAACACTGGACTAGGGTCTAATACTGTTAACCGTGTCACGTGGCCGGGGTACCATGTGATTATTCGGACCATGGCATCTTATTTTACCGTGTCTTACTTTATTGTGGGTGACTTTTGGTTGCCCTCTACCGGAGTACCTTATACCTTAGGTTTGTTTTAATTACTATGTATCTATATGTATATTTATACACAAAGGATGTGTATTACGAATATATGATTTCCATTTAAAAAAAAAAAACTGAAGGGAAAAAAAAATCAAAATTATAAAACAGAAATCAATTCTCTTAAGTCTTCATCATTAATGAGGTGTGCATGTTTTTGATATAAATATTTACTTTACATTTTTGTTTAATGAGTATGTTTAAATGTTATGAATTATAGCGCGTCTTGCATGCGGCTGGTCACCATGTGACTGCTTGTAAAAAAAACTAAATAACCCTTCTAATACTGACTGAGTAACCCCTATAACACTGATTGAGTAACCCCTACAACACTAACCAAGTAACCTCTGTAACACTGACAGAATAACCCATGTAACACTGATTGAGTAACCCCTATAACACTGACCTAGTAACCTCTGTAACACTGACAGAGTAACCCCTATAACACTGACAGAGTAACCCCTATAACACTGATTGAGTAACCCCTATAACATTGACCAAGTAACCCCTGTAATACTGAATGAGTAATCTCTAACCTAGTAACCCTCTGATGATTAACTACATATAGAAATGTGTGTATGAATTATTGTCAAACTTTTTTAATTTAATTTTTTAATATTTTATATTACAATAAAGTTAATAACTTTATACATTCATTTGTAAGGGTCCATTTGTACTCGTTACGAAAATTTTACGAGCCATAATGAAGTATATTGACTTATATTTTCGCATGTTATTGAATTATATTATTATATTATATTTTGCAGCAAAAATAAAGATATAAAAATCAGCTCAAGATCTATTTCAAGGTATAGAAAATCTAGCACCTACAATCAAAGTTTCTATAGGACAATACTTTCTGACAAAAATTTAAAAGCAAAATAGTTGCTTGCTCCTAATATTTTGCCAAAATTCATGGAACTATTTGTCTAATAAAAGAGGTTGATCAAAATAGCTGAAAAATTTTGAGGAGGAAAACTTTTGAAGAAAGCTAAGTTGGATTAATCCTAATTTGGAGAGTACAACCATTAATTAACCTGTTAATTAACTCCATTATGCTCTTAGAACCTCAAATATTATTAATAAAGTGAAAATTTAACCAACATTTAATTTCTTTTCATTTACTAATCACTTTCCATTTTTTCATGTTTATATTTATAACCAAATTATTTCTAACATTTTAGGGCCTCTCGTCTTCAATAGAGAGAGCCTTCCTTATTATTTTTCCAAATTGCAGCTCTCTTGTTAATGATTAAAAGGTTGTGATTAAGGTAAAATCGTTGATAATTATTAGTACTTGATAATTTAATATCGCGAATTAATGTCGCGAGTTGCAGTAATTACCTTGTCCTCCTTGCTCCTTGTTGGGCTGATTGCGTCCGTGACCTTTAGCTTCGTATCACATAATTGGGGTAAAAATAACAATCAAAAGTTGGCTGCTTCGTCTAAGGCGGTCCAAGCTATATGTAACCCTACGGACTATAAAGATGCATGTCTTAAAAGTCTAGCCACGGTCAGGACCGATGACCCTAAGGAGCTAATTAAGGCCGCATTTGTATCCGCTAAGGCCGAGTTGATTGATATTTCTAAAAACTCGATGGTCTTAAAAGAGCTCGAAAAGGATCCTAAGACGGCTGCAGCTGTTAAAGATTGTAAAGAGCTACTCCAAGACGCGATTGATGATTTCCAACGTTCATTCGATGAAATTTCAAAATCTGATATGACTCAAGCTAATAGTGCACTAGAAAACCTTAAGATATGGCTAAGTGCTACAAGAACGTACCAAGAGACGTGTCTAGATGGTTTCGAAAATACCACCGGGGATGCGAGTGTAAAGATGAGAAAGGTGTTGCAAACGGCCATGGAAATGTCTAGCAATGGACTTGCTATTGTTAATGACTTGTCGTCGTTGCTTAGCAGCCTCGACATTTCTTCGTTTAACAAAAGGAGATTATTATCAACTCAGGTGTAGTGACAAAACCATGTTATTAATTATGGAGAAAATTCAAGTTTATCACCAATTTGTTTATGAAATAGCAAAATTTTTAAATAAATCAACAACTTTCTAGTAAATTGGGACTCACAGTTGTTGATATAATTACAAAAATGTCATGTTGACTGGACATTTTTGTTGATTTATTTAGGATTTTGCCATTTGATGAACAAATTTTGTTTATCAAGGTGATAAACTGGGGCTCCCTCTTAAATAATTTGGCTTTTTGAGCATTCTTCAAATCATATATTACGCTCAATAATTTTTTTATATTTTCTTAAATGTGTCATGCTATTTAGGTGAATAGACGTCTCTTAAACGATGATGATGGGGGAGTCCTCCTCCAGGACAGCGAACAGGACCGAAGGAGAAGGCTTCTTACCACGGTTCCAATTGTAGGTCATCACAAGGGTGAAGTCTATCCCGAATGGGTAGATGGGTTTCGACGTAAGCTTTTGGAAGCCACGACCTTGGACGATGATTTGAAGGCGAGGGCAAATGTGGTGGTGGCTCAAGATGGGAGCGGAAAATATAAGACAATTGAAGAAGCCTTGAAGGAAGTTCCAAAGGAGGGAAAAGAGAGTTTTATCATTTACATTAAGGAAGGAGTTTATAATGAATATCTTGTACTTTTCAAATGGATGACTAATGTTGTAATGATTGGAGATGGCCCAACTAAGACAAGGATTACTAACAACAAGAACTTTGCTGATGGTACCAAAACATTTAAGACTGCTACTTTGTGTAAGTGTTCTAAACTCATGATTTCTTCACCCTTTTTTTAAATTTCCTTTGCCATAAATTGATTATTTGGCATAAAATGATAATAATAAAAAAAAAAGAATATTATTTGGTTAAAATGGATAGTTGAGATTATTTATTTTTAATTAATAATTTTAATTAAATATCATGTTTTAATTATTATATATATTTTTTATTTTCAGAATTTAAAAAATGGTAAAAATAATTTCTAGAAGATAAAAATATATTTAAAATAATTAAAAAATTATTTTTTATTAAAATTACTAATTACGAGTAAAAATAAATCAAAAAACAAATAATCTCAGCCGTCTATTTTTAAAAAATGGTGGTAGTCAAAAGTCATAAAACTACATTAGATACGCATAATACGAACTTATAGCTCAGTTTAAGAATAGAATTCAAACTAGGAACTAGAAATTGAGGACAAAAATGCATGAATAAGAGAAGATTGCTTCTTTAAATTTATTTTGTACAATGTACTTGGTATTAGTATTGAGTTATTGATTCTCCAACTAATAATTTGACATGATGCAATATAATGCAGCTGTTCTTGGAGATTTCTTCATGGCTAAGGACATTGGAGTTGAGAATACGGCAGGAGCAATTAAACATCAAGCTGTCGCATTTCGTGCACAAACAGATAAATCCATCTTCTTTAATTGTCACTTTGATGGATACCAAGATACTCTCTACGCTCACACCTACCGCCAATTCTACCGTGATTGTAGAATCACAGGAACAATCGATTTTATCTTTGGTGACGCGGCTGCATTTTTCCAAAATTGTACCTTTGTTGTTCGCAAACCACTTGAAAACCAAAATTGCATTGTAACAGCCCAAGGCCGAATGGAGAGGCATCAACCAACCGGAATAATTATTCATAGCAGTAAATTTGAATCCGACCCCGAATACTACCCTGTTCGAAATAAGAACAAGGCTTACCTAGGAAGACCTTGGAAGGAATTTTCAAAGACAATTATTATGGAGTCTCAAATTGATGATTTGATCCAACCTCAAGGATGGTTGCCTTGGGAAGGTAATTTCGCGCTTGATACTCTCTACTATGGTGAGTATAACAATGTTGGTGCTGGCGCGGGTTTGGCTGATAGGGTTAAGTGGCGCGGTGTTAAGACTATTGTTTATGATCGCGCTAAGAAGTTCATGCCACCAACACTCTTTTACAATGATGATTGGATTATAGCTTCTGGTATACCTTATCAACCAACCTTGTCTAGTGCAGCTGGTCCAACCTCAGGTAAATTAACTCTACTAAGGAACTATATATCACAATGTATACATGTAAAATCACAACTATCACAAAGTATACGTACAAAATTTAACCTAAGGAAATGCATGAACGAAATTAAAATTGAAGATAATAAAACGTAGTGATAGTTTTATTTTTCTTGGGAAAACATTAGTATAATTGGTTTTACCTTTGTATCATATACCATTGTGTTTGGAAATACAAAAAAATATTCTTAGGTAAACCTAACTCTATGTACACCCGAGTGCATGTAAGATTTTTTTTTTTTTTTAACTAACAACTAAGCTATTGCAACTTCTATTTGTAAAGGCATAGATGAAGATCCAAATGCACCAGCAGGAGCACCATCCTCCTTCCCCTACGAATCTTCGTCAAGTAGTGGCACCACTTCTCATGGTGGATCATTATCTTCAAGTGGCTCTACTCCCTCAAAATCCACCCCATCAACTTCTGAAGGTTCATCAACACCAAGTGGCACTTCTTCCCCTGACACGTCTACGAAAAAATCTTCCCATGAATCTTCAACAAGCTCAAGTATCACTTCTTCCACTGGAACACCTTCCAAAGGATCATATTCATCTACTGAAGGAGGACGAGGAGGAGGAGGAGGAGGAGGAGGTGGTGCATTATCTTCTCAAGAAAGTGGGACAGATGATTCACCTACTACTACTACTACCACCACGGCCACAACCACCGCCACCGATGCACCTACACAGGCAACACCTCCGGAGGCGGAACTCACGACTCCAAGCCCAACACCAGCTACTAGCCCAACTTCCCCTTCATTTGGATTTCAATTCACAACCTTATTTATTCCGCCAATGTTTAGGCAAAAGAAGCCCAGTCCTCCAGCCTCTAGCCCAAGCCCAAGTGAAGTAAAGAAGTTGAATACTGGCCCATTAAAAATGGGTGAACTTGAAAGAGTGCTAATGTCAAATGAAGAAGTGGAGCTTGAAAGTGAACTCACTACTCCCAGCCCAACTCCTCCTCCTTTTGAAGCCCAATACACAACCCTCATCATTCCTCCAATGTTTAGGCAAAAGAGGCTTAGAGCTCCAGCCTCAAGCCCAAGCCCAAGCCCAATCCAAAAAAAAGCAAAGAAGTTGCCGCATATTGGCCCACTAAAAATGCGTGAACTTGAAAGAGTGTTAATGTCAGATGAAGAAATGGAGTTCGAAGATGAAGCAAGTAATGATGACATGTCAGGGAATGTTCCTGATGGTGATGAGCCAAGCCCAGCTAGGGTTGAACCCCCAAGCCCATCTACTTCACCAAGCAGTGTCGTCGTTAGCCCAAGTGTTAGTCCAACAACATCTACTAATGGGCCTAGCCCAAGTCCAAGTTCAGAGGAGGTGTCTGACTGGCTTCCACCTGCTTTGGCACCCGAACCCGGGCCCGTTGATGAAGCTGATAAAGAGCCTCCTATAACTAGTCCTAAACCTAAAACCAACTCTGGATCTAAGTCTAACATTGAGTTAAGTATGTTATTGAGTGGGGTAATTATGTGGGTTGCTCTACTCATATGAATGGATTTTAAATTAGGCCTTTATTTGTAGCTTATATCTCTTACTTTCTCTTAAAAGCTTTTTGATTGTTGTTTTTTGCGTTTTTCTTTACAAGTTTATGACCTTTATTAGCTTACATTGATAAATTTTTAGAACCTATTGTACATATATTATGTTACTCCTTTCGTTTTAAAATATAAGTCATTTGAATGTTGATCCTTCATTCTTCAATAAATGCTTAAATATATAAATAAGAGGAAAATTAATAAAAATTTAGTGAGAATATGTCAAGTAATTTACAGTAAATATTACAAAGTTTGTAGAAAAAAAAAGTTAAAGATGGATTTGGAAATAGCAAACTTGCAACGAATGTTGACACACACGGGTAGAAAACTAGAAACACAACATCTACGCATCGAGATGGACTTACTAATCTAACAACTATTTCAACAATTATAAACAAACTTCTTCCACTGGTAACTTGGGGGATCCGTTATTGGGGGGTTGACATTAGAGGTGAAACTAATGCGAATTAAAATCGAACTAAACCGCAAGTTGAATCGAATTAGAAATACGGTGCGGTTTTTTTTCTAATATGATTTGGTTTGGTTTGAGAAAAAAAAATTACGGTTTGGTTTCGGTTTTAGGATTTGAAAAACTGAAAAACCGAATTCCAAACCGAAATATGTCCCATATCCAAATTATAAGTCTTATAAGACTTAGGCCCTGTGTAGTTCACCTTAATTTTGCTTATTTGAACTTATCTGATCTGATCATATTGTCTGATTTGACCAAACTATGACCTTAAGTGTACGATAATCTGTAAGGAAAAAATATATCAAATGGGATCTTGTTAGATTCGTAATAATGGTATTTTATTAATGTGTAATTTTCATTACGAAATTAAAGATATATAGCGATAAAAAATTGCACATAAAACGATGATCTGATCTAAACTTATTTTTTCTAATTTGAACTGATCTGAACTTATTTTTTCTGATATGATCTGACCTGAACTTATTTCTTTTGAAATAAGTAAAAATAAGTTGAACTAAATAAGGCCTTAATCACTATCATTACTTCATTAGAAGCTAGAACTTGTTATTTCATTATTTGCTATTTGACATTTATTGGCTTTATTTTTGGATAATCAAACCCAAAAAACAAGTTTTTTGAGTAATTAGGCCCATAAAAGTTGCAAATTAAAGCCCCAATCACTAGGCCTAAAAATTGCGGTGTGGTTTTTTTTTTTTTTTTTGAAGGGAAAGATAAAATATCATTAATTGAAAGTCATACAACATCTACAATAAGCATTATAGAAAAGTAAAATACAATCTAAATTAATCAAGTAAAATTCCTCTTTAAAGAAACTATGATGATGAGAAACTAGATCTGACGATGAAGCACAGTCCCCGATTGTTCGCTGAATAATGCAGTTTCTGTGAGGGAGTCCATCTTCTTGACATAGTTTTGGGAAGAAAATTCATTACTTAACCATGTCGATCGCATCCTCAATTCCAACTCCAATTGCAAAATTGTACGAATAACAACCCATGAATCCAATCTTTTAGATAAAACCCTAAAAATAAATTTCAATCTTCCATAAGGGAAGAGAAGAAAGACAAACACCAAACTCTCACAAAAGGAGAGAACAAACCCAAAAATTGGGAAGAAAACTCTCATAAAGAGAAAATAAGGAGGATTATTAATGACTAAAAAACAAAAAACAAAGGAAACAAAGAAAGAAATGGGGCTTACCATCATCAAAGAGATGATGATGGTAGCCCCTTGCGGTTGTCAAAGATTTTAGGGTTTTTTTTGGACAGGGAGAGAGGAAGAGGCGAGAGAAAGTTTTTAGGTAGGCTTTTACTTGGTATATTTCCGAACCTTAGAAAAATTGAACTTAAAACGATGTGGTTTGGTTCGGTTTCAATAGTAATATGGTGCAGTGTGGTTTGAAAAATCTCAAAACCGAATTAATATGGTTTGATTTCGGTTTGAAATATAAACCACACCGCAAACCGAACTTTCACTCCTAGTTGACATAGCTTATTATGCCCAAAAAGCTATTTGTAAAAAGCTAATTTGGGAGCTTTGAGCTTTTTCAAAGAGATGATTTAAACTTATAACAATATGACTATTTTATCCTAAAGTTGTTAATAATTACTCCTAATATTAATATAGTACCAAACACTTTTTTTCAAATAGTTTATTCTACGAGCTAATAATCAAACTAGCTAACAGAATTAGATAGTCAAATCAGTTATTACAACTATTTATTATCAATATCAATAAAAAAGAGGTATTAGTAATTTTGAGCTATGTACAATATGTTGAGGTATCATTTAATCATTTTAAAGTATTACCACTAATATAGTAATATACAATAAATAAATCTTTATCATACACCCAAGTTATTTAAAAGTTTATTAGTTGTTCTACTAGTCCATGAACCCTTGGCCTTTTTTTTTTTTTTTTTTTTTTAAGGTAAGGAAAAAAAAACTCTGACCGTACCTCAACCCTCATGGTTTTTTAACAGTGAAGGGGAAAGAGTAAGGGATCCCCACTTCAAAGTGTCTCTAATAGGGATTGAACCCCCAACCTTAAGGTTGGAAAGTACACTCTTATCATTAGACCAAAGTTAGCTTGGTTGAACCATTGACCTATGGTTTCAATAATCTTAAAAGCCACCACCAGAGCCAAAGAGGACTAGTATAAGTGTTGAAGAATAAACAGTTAATCACTTTATAAGGCTAAGGGCTACTCCTCCTATGAACGATTTCCATCAATATAGCTTAAATTAAAAAAATTTCCCTGTTTTCTTCGGTTTAAAAAATAATTCCCAAAGTATTGTCCACCTAGGATCGGATAAGATTTTAGTTTATTTTTTTAAAAAAAATTTTAAAGTAGTAAACCCGCTAACGTCGTTAGCGGTTTAAGGAGTAAAACCGCAATCACTAACAACGGTTCTTATTCTTTTAATAGTTACTCCCAATTCTTCTTTTCCACCTCATTTCATTCTATCGACAAAAGTACTATTTTTTATTTTTTTAAAAAAAACAAAAAAAAGAAAAAAAACAGAGCAACGTTACAAAAATCGATTACCATTGTTCTCTCCTCCATAGCGTTTCATGACGACCACCAGCTTCTCACCATCGTAAACACACTGCGTTGTGGCCTGGATTCCTTCCCCACCACCTTTTCCAACCTTAATTATGTTTACAGTGTTATTTGGTTTACTTGGAGCATTATGCCTTGGTTTTTTAATTTTGAGTAATTAAATTTGCCTTGGGGAAATTAGGTTTAGATTTTTGAGTAATTAAAGTTGCTATGTTATTTGGTGTACTTGGAGCATTATCAAGATTTGTTGTATGCCTTTTTCTTTTTACAAGGTAATATAATAAGCATGGAATACTGATAAGTGTCATTCATGACACATTTTAGGGTGCTTTTCTCCCTTAGTTTTAGGTTTATTTTGGTCATTCTTGGTTATTTCTAGTCCTTTTATTCTTGTTTTAGTTAATATTGTCTTAGTTTATGTTTTTAGGCCTTAGTTGTGAATAATGTGCTTTTTGTTCGGGTTCTAGCTTAATTTGCGTGCTTTTCTATGTGATCTTTCACTCTTTTCTCTCTTGGTCTATTTGTCTAGGTACTTGCCACGTTCCTCGATGTTGATGATCCGAGAGAAGGCCGAAAAATTGCATAAGAAGAAGCCTTGAAGCCAAGAAGCAAGCAAGAGCAAGCTGCCCCGCTCGGCCACCGCAAGCTCGGCTGCTCCCTTTTTCTAGCCTTTGCAAGTTCCTGGAGATGCCTTGGAGAAGCTGCTACCACGGGCGCGGCTTTCTGGGTGTTTTTCGATCTTAATTTCAGGATTTCCTTCTTTCTCTTCTTGTAATATAAATAGAATGATTTCTATTGGGTTGAAAGAGAATAAAGTTTTTACATTCTCTCTCCACTAATTAGGATTAGGCTTAGATTAGGAGTTTCTCTCTCTAGTTTAGGAGTAGTTTTGGAGAGAGAAAGCTTGGGATTTTGATGGAGATTTGAGAGCTTGAATAAGCAATTTTGTGGATTCTCTTCTCATCTATTCAATGAGCTTTTTTTTTTTAACTTTCTCTCACATTTATTGCTTTGTTTAATTCTTGTTTTTGCTTAATTCTTTGTTGATTATACTAGGTAATTAGTTTACTTGTTTGATTCTTGCTTTAATTCTCGTTTTACCTTGTTTTCCATGTTTTTCTTCATTATGTTTGCTTAGATTTTGTTCTAGGGAAATGGATGAAGGTTATGAAGAAAATTGAGTGATTGATTGTGATTACTGATGAGTATGCAATTGATTCTTGATTCTTGTGTTTGGATGATGCTTACATTGATTAGAATCTTTTTAGCTAATTGATTCTGGGTTCTTAATTGTGCTTTCAACCAATTGTGCGGAAGTGAGTTGATTGAGAGTCTAAATTCTTCTATGCCTATGCTAGGCTAGTTACACAGGAGTGAATTAGCTTAGTAGGATAATTAGCATGCTTAATTGCGCGAGAGTGAGTTGAGTGTGTTAATCGTTCCTAATTGAGACCATGATCATCTAATTACAATTTGTTGAATTCAGTAATGTAATTGGATTCCCCTTTCCCTAATATCTTGTTGATTGCTTTAAGTAGTGTTTTAGTTGTTCTACTCTCTATCTCACAACCTTCCTACTAGTTTAATTAGCTCAAACTGATACACTTAGTCCCTGTGGTTCGACCCTAGCTTGCCACTATCGAGTGTAACTTGATAGAGTAAGGTTAGGAATATAAATTGTTGATTTGATTTAGGATAGTAGACACGACCTATTATCCGGCGATCAAATACTACTCCCACCGTCCCAATATATAGTTTCTGTTTGTGTTTTTTCAAAATATTTAAGAAATAGGAGAAGAAAGTGGATGAAGTGCATTAATAAAGTGAAAAGTACAATTATAAACAAAAGTTAGAGAGAAAAAATGGAAAAAAGTACAAGGCATGTGTAAAATTCAAGGGTAATATAGGAAGTACAATGAATAAAATTAAAAAAAGTGAGGGTATAATGGTTTTTACATATATCCAAAAATAAAAACAGGAACAATATTTTGGATCTCCAAAATAGGAAAACAATAATTATATTATGGGATGGAGGGAGTTGTTAATATAAGTGGCAGGGAGTATAAGTTGAAATCGCAAACTACAGAACGGCTTCCATTGAAGTTAAAATCGCAATTTGTGATAGCGGTTATAAACCGTAAAATCGCTATCGTCGATTGCGGTTCTTGGTTGAACTTAAAAAAAAAATAATAAAAAAAAAGGGTAGTTAACTAATCTAGACAATACTCTGGGAATTAATTTATAATCCAATGCAAAGTGGGAAATAATTTTGGATTGATCAACTTGGAAACGTAATTGTTTTGGGATGAAACCTCTTTTATCTTGCGAAATCTTTATTGAGTTGCGGGTGCGGCGCTAGAGCTTAACAAATAACAATCTGACAACCCAATAAAGCCGTAATCGAGTCCAAACCCCAAACCAAGCAAACAAACATAAGAAAACCCCCATTCCGGCATCCCCTACCTTTTTCTCGCATCATCCTCCTTTCCTCTCGCACAGCTCTTTGACTCATTCAATCATGGCGGCTTCGCCATCGACGGCGACCTCTTCCTCCGACACGTCATCGATCTCATCGTCTTCTTCCTCTGACAGAGATAGAAGCCGCCGTCGTCGACGCCGCCGCAGCAGTAGCAGCAACCGCCATCGCGAGTCCCTCAAGATCCGGAAACCTAAATCTCATTCCAAGTCTAAACGACGTCGTCGTCGTCACTCTTCTTCCGATTCTCATTCCTCTGATTCGTATTCTTCGGATGATTATAGGTATACTTCTCCTTCCTTTTATTTTCTCAGCTGTATTTGTTAAGTAGGTTTTATTCTGTTTTATTATTTTTAGGTTTTATCGGTTATCTTATCGTGTTTGAATGATTTAATTGATTTTTTGTTTGTTGTTTTATCACGAAGACTAATTGTTTTGCAATTGATGATATTTTTGTGAAATATATTGGGGATTTTGTAATTTATGATTTTAATATTATAGGATTTACATTTATTTTATCAATTATCTCATATTTGAGCTGCAATTACAGAGATTTTGACTAGTATTTGATTCGTTAGCTGGTGATGAATTAAGTCATAGTTTAAAAGGACTGATTGCAATAACATCTTTTTTGTTTACTCGTGTGGTTGGGGAGGTATTAAAGGTGAAGTAGTATTGAGACGAATAGAGATAGTAGCTTAATGCCGTAAGAATTGTGAACCTGCTGAATCGGTGAGATTATGTTGATTGGCAAAGTTGTGATCGATACGTTGCTATCTGTAGCCATGAACAAATGAGGTTTTCAGATGTGAATGTTAAAAGCTCTTTTTGTTTTGGAAGTCCGTACATTTGATGATTTGAGACGAATAGAGATAGTATTAAAGGTGAAGTAGTATTGAGACGGATAGAGATAAAAGCTAATGCCGTAAAAATTGTGAACCTGCTGAATTGGTGAGATTATGTTGATTGGCACAGTTGTGATCGATACGTTGCTATCTGTAGCCATGAGCAAAATGAGGATTCCAGATGTGAATGTTAAAAGCTCTTTTTGTTTTGGAAGTCCTTCGTACATTTGATGATGTGAGAACAGAAAAGTTAGGTTTTGTTATTAAGGAGATGTTCTCTCTAATACGATGAAAATACAACCTTACCTTCTTACTCTTATATCCTGTAATCCCCTAACTCTCATTCATTCCTTATTGTCAAACAATTGATTGTGTTAGGAGCTGTTAAAAGTGCTTACTTCCCAAAACCAAGGATGAATTTGGTAACAATTACGCAGAAAATGAGTGATGCAAAAACCAAGTAGTGTCATGTCTTCCAGAAATTTAGCACACCATATGTTGTATTCAACCCTAAAGGAAAATTGATTGTACTTATATTCCTAGACGTTGAATTCGTTATGTGATACTTTGTCCTCTTTCTCTCCTGGAATTTGTGACCTGGTATCACTTACTCTGACTTCAGATTCTATAGAGTATACTCAACAGTTAACGTCCATTGGCTAATACAATTTACATGTTTGTGTTAGTTTCATATCTTTGATCTTATGAGAACGGCTTCAAATAGATGCTTACAAGCTTGAGAAGATATTTTCTGTAAGCCTTTAAGGAGTTAATGTATTTCATGACTTGTAACTTGCTTGAGAAGTTGAAAATCATATACAGCTCAGAAAGTAGTGTTGTCTTTAAAATAGTAGTTTTACTATTAAACACCTGTCCCACTCGTATCTGAACTTGAGTATGCATATGTAACAAGTATGACAAGAAGTTGGAAGGTTGCATTTGGCTTTCCTCCTTTTTGTGTCAATATCTAGTTTAGAGCGTCCAACTTTCATGTTATGGCCTAGCACCTAAGTATATGACTGTGCTACTTGAACTTGATAAAAATTCTCAAGTGATGTAGCTTTCTTTCATGTCGGTGTTGCATTCATGGAGTTGGGTATGGGTTTCTGATGCAGGCAATCACCACTTGGTCATGTTTCAGGCTTGTAGTGGTAGCTTGTGGAACATTTTGGAATTCATGTTATACAACTAGCATTTAAATTATGTGAAACACTAATTTCTCTCTTAGTATGCAAATTGATGGACAGCTGGTGTTCTACTATACATTGATGGAACTAATTTGGGATTAGCTAACTGATAAGAGAATCTTAGTGACTTTGCTTGCATTTCCCTACTTGGAATCCTGGATTGGCTTTTTCTTTACTTAGATCTTGTATGTAATGGAGGCTTGACCATTAGACATTGCTGTTTGCTTGGGTCATGTTTAGATTATATGGTCTTTTGCTAGAAATCTGTAGAGTATATGAGGTTTGCCATCATTTACTTCAATATTGTTATCGAGTATCTTATACAAGTGGTGGGTCTTTATTGCATTAGTTTTTATGCATTCTTGAATGTTGTGGGCTGCTCCCTTGTATTTGTTTAGTCGAATTTTGACTTGATTCCTTGGCTACATATCTCTTTCTGCAGTATATTAAACTTTTTTTTTTTTTTGGAACTTGAGTAGCTCTTCTGAGAGTGAGCGTGAAACTTCAAGTCGCTCAAGAAGACGCAAGCATGATGACAAGCCAAAGAAGGTAATTTTAATACCGGCTTGCGTTGCATTCTTTTGGGAATTTTCTTAACCAAAAATAAAAAGGATCTATATGGCATTTTATGACCTGCTGTTTTCTCAGAACAAAGGAAAAGACAAGGATAAGAGTCATCACCGTAAACGACACAAGCACAATAAAGAGGTAGGAATACACTTGTCTCACAAAAGCATTTACTTTTAATCCCTCATTCAAAACCAAAATATTTGTAGTGAATGTGAAACTAGTGACACACTTCACACAAAATGTTTTTTGTTGATTAAAAATTTATTTTACTAGTGTAGTAGCATTTTGACATATTCTATTTATCATCTTTTTTACTCTGACACTCTTATTGTTACTTGCTCTTCAAAATTGGAGCTGGGATCTATGACCTGATGTCTGGACTCTTGATTGGCTTGTCTGGATGGTTTTTTGGTTCGGCTTTCTCCTGCTTTTTGGAGCTATATGCAGAAAGAGCAGGATGAGCGACGGAGTAATGGTCCTGTGCAGCTATCCAAGGTAAATAATGCATGTGTTGTATAACTAGATTTCTTGTTGAAGCATTTTGTAGCTGTTTTTTTTTATATTTATTTTTTATTTATTTTATATTTTTTTTTTATAATACCTCCGACTCTCATCTTATGTGCTTGTCATGCAGTTTTTAGGGCGAGATAAAGATGATGGTGTTCGTCGAAGTGTGGTATCTGGAAAAAAGGTAACATTTCAGCTTGTTTTATGAAGGGTCGAGCTCTCTGAAATGATTCTCATATTATGTGTTGTTACTGCTGCTACTTCCCGCAGATACAAATGAAGCTTGAAAAATCGAAAGAGGACAAGTTTGCAGAGAATAAGCGGAACGAATTGTTGAAGTTCCTGAATGCCAGCTATGATTGATTACCTTGGGCCCTTGGGGTCTCTTTGAGGTCCAACTTACACTCATTATTAAGCAAGTCAAGGTTCTGTTCAAGCTTTATAGATACAAAGCATTGTGCTTGAAGTTCTCAAGCTTTTAAAGGCTTGAATTTTGCAATACTATTTGCTGATTACACTGTCGAATCGTGCCTTGATTGTGTGCCCTAGTAATGTCTGATGTGCTGTGTTTTGCTAGTTAACAATTTTTTTGAATTATTGGGGATTTCTTCGATGCAATTAAGTTTAATATGTAATATTAGTGGTATTATTGTCCGTATTTTTTTTCCTTTTTTGTGGTAATTGGATTTCCTTATTACCAGTCAATACAGTCATTTTTTTTTTTTTTTGAACTTTCATATGGCAAAGATCAGCAAATTGGAACAAGGAGGAAATAAATAAAGCCAGAATGTGTTGCTTATGAAATTACCCACTTTTTTGTTAAAAAATCGTTATCCCAGTGTTTTAACTGGGGATTATCTTCAAAGCCTTGATCACACATAAGATTATAACCTGAAAATTGATTCATTTCCAATAGACCTCCTTTCTCGATCCGTGATCCGTTGCCCCCTCCTCCAGTTACCTCCGTTCTTCGATTCTTGCCCCTTTCTTTACCTTCCCTTAGTTGTAGTTGTTCGCTTTCCCCCTTCCTTGTATTGTGATAAACTTCAAAGTTTGTACAAAACTTGATTCATCAGAAAGGGGAATTATAATTAGGGTGATAGAGTTTATTACAATATCCATTTTTCAATTTTTTATAGTGGAGAAAATACAAATTTATCTTCATGATAAACAATATATGTTTATCATGAGGGTATAATAGTCAATTTACACATTTAAATATGGGTAATTTTGTGATTTTATGTATAAAATAAGTTCACAATTAAGCATAGATTAACGGCGTTAATGGAGATGTCGGTGGATTTGAAGAGGTTCAATGGAGATTTTAGAAACTTTAATGGAGAATTCAAGCTTAAAGGTTGCATCAATGGAGGAGCCCGTCACCCCTACTCTTTGGGGTTCACCATACCCTTCATTTCTCCCTTTTTCTTATGGTTTTCGTTTAATTTGACGGCAAAGCCGTTAGAAATGGTGGTGGGGATGTCGGAAGCGGTGGTGTTGGCATAAGGCGTGTGAGGATCGAGAACGAAGAAGATGAAGCTTCTAGTATGTATATGGTGGTGGACATGGTTTACTGCAATTAGAAAGGAGTAGTAGCATATATGAAGAAGCAAGGAGGAAGAATAAGATAATCTCCGTTATCCCAGCTGGAAAGCACAAAATAAAAAAAATATAATATTAAATTAGTAGCATAAATTCCAAAGCAAATATATTACAATCTTGCCATTAGATAAACAAGTTTTGTTTATCATCAAGATAAATGGGGATTCCCTCTTTTTTATAGAGAAAATAACAAAATTGATTCATTGATAAAAGTTACCAAGCTAAGCTTAGCTTTTTTGAAAAGGTGAACATTTTCTATTCTAAAGGTTGGAGGTTCAATTCTCGCTACGTGCATTTTGATGAAGATAATCCCCTTATTCTGGTAGGACTTGACGACTTGTATGCAATTTGCTTACTTATCTAAAAATTCTTTTTTTTCAAAAAAAAAAAAATGCATTACAGTTAAATTCAATAAATCCTTCACTTTAGTAAAGTCATGATCGTTGCATATTGAACAATTTTCATGCCACTAATCCATGATCATAAATGATCATTAATTGATGCAAGAATTTTATCCATTGGCGAAATCTGAAAATAGTCCAACATATTAAATCGATATTGTACATTTTAATGACATACTCCGTAATACACTAAAAAGACATGTACACTAAGTAGTAAGTAATACAAGTAGTTTTCAACTGATGTGTAACAGAGCTTTAAATCTCTTTTAAATTATTCTTAATAGTCAAATTTCACATTTATTTATCTTTCACTTTTTTCTTTACTTAAGCCTTCGTTGTCCTCTTTATGAGCCCTACCATGAGGATTGTACTCCTCAAACTACATGCCCCATACATTATTTAAGGATCAATTTTACTCATGAATAATTACATTTATAGAAATTCGTATCCCAATCTTTCGGTCTTTATATATTATCTCTTTTTATTTAGTTCTTAACACGATACATTGACACGCATGAGCATAGGCGTTAGGCCCGTTAACCTCTACATACTCGATTTTATTTAGCATATATATATATATATTGTCTACATTTTTACTTGTACAAATCTTGTGCAAAACGCTATGAGACAAGTATTTTGAGACAAAGGAAAGTATATACAACTCTCAAGCCTATGTATAAGGAATCAAAAGGGAAAACAGGAAAATATCAATATTCAAGTTGAATCAAATATATATAATACCAATCTATAAATAATTGACAAGAAGAGCTAAAAAACAAACAACAAGATCAATTTCTTTTTAATAGTAGAAAAAGATTATTATCAATTTAGAAAATGTATTAAATGAAGTAACTACATGCCTACATATTCTCAAGGGAGAAAAGGAGTAATGGCATCATTATATGACCACTCAATTGCAATCAAGATCATCACACATTTAAAATGACAAGCCATTCAAAATTTCAATTATCAAACTGTTTATGTATTGATAAATTAAATGCAACATTATTCTTTGTCGATCAAGTAATCAAATCAATATAATGTTATTTAATAAAATACTTATGATGTACTAGCATACTAACATCACTGTTTGCCAAATTTTCCTATGCAATTACTTCCATCGTCTTAATATACATGCATTATTTCAAAAGACATTTATTCTGAATTAATTAATCACAATGCATATCGCTAACCACACTTAAAGATTAATAAACCTACAAATATAGGTTGATGAACCAAGAGTACGCATACTAATCATCAAAAAAAGTCTTACCCAAGTAGCGAAAACTAAAGGCTTTATTACTCCATATCCATATACCTAACCTTTAATTTGTATTTATAATGCCGTTATAAATTATTCGGATAACAATAATAATAATAATAATAATAATAATAATAATAATAATAATAATACTTCGTAATAAATAATAATAAAAATAATAAGTTACTCCTTATACACCTAATCCTATTATTATTTTCTTGTGTTGCATTGAAATCGCCATTATTTCAACGTCTAATCTTAATGAATTATTGCTGATAGCTGAAGGGTGACTTAGAGTGAAAAGGAAGAAAATAGTGTAGTATTGTTACGGACATTATAATTACCCGTCCTAATTCTCCATCCACCAAATTGTTAGAAATATTTGCTACTTGCTAGCTAGCTAAAAGTGTGGCTTTGATGATGACGTGATAATAATACTCGTATAACCTCTGAAAAAGTAAAAATAATTAATTAATGCTTCATATTTTATGTTATTAAAATTATTTTATATATGTCTCATCATCTATATTTACTTTTTTTTTAATAACAACTTGTTTAGTTGTTGTTTATAAATTATAATTATAGGAATAAAATAATGAATTTAATTATAATTTAATAATCAGAGTACCATCTTAATAATATGATAATATTCATAGTAATGCAATCTCATCCTCAAATTTAGAACATTATGAAACGAAGGTAACTATAGAGTAGCTAGTTTCTTATCTCCAAGCACCCTGTAGCAGAGACCAGAGCCTTGAGTACATCTGAACCAAGGTCCGCCGTAAGATGAGAATTGAACCCTAGTCTGATCCCCAAGAGGCCAAGATGAAAGATGACGGAGAGCGAGTTGTTCTCAACTAGGCTACTACTCCTTCCAATTATTTTTGTTCTTCCTATTTGAATTCTGTTTGTGAGACCAAAAATTAATATGATCTGAGACGAATGAGAAGGATCCAAGGGAGTTATACATGCTCCTAAATTCTAGATTCTTCATTTGTGGCATCCAAATAGAGTATAAGATTAGACATTTCTATTGTTATTAATAATGTCACCATCTTGAAGACAAAGAAACATAGAAGCTAAGCCAACCCCTTAAAGTCAGGTAGGGTTGAAGGAATGAGAGTCAACTCATTATTATCAGTGCACAGTAGCAAGTGCACCTAATAACCTCCTCTTCTCATAAATTTTCTTTTATAAACACATGCACATTAACTTGCACTGCATCATACTAATAATTTTGCATGAAGATTCAACAGGTGTCAAAGAGAAAAACAATAATATTTGTATAATATACTCCCTCCGTCCAAAATTATCGGCAATATTTGTCATAAATGGGTGCTCTCTATTATGTGCTACAAATTTTTTTTCTTTCCTCTTTTAGTAAATTTTAAAGAAAAGACCATCTTACCTTACTTTTATTTTGTAACTTTATTTAACATCTTTTAATTACACTCAATTTTCCACCTTTTTTTCACTCATAAAAGGGGCCCTCAATTTTCCACCTTTTTCCCCACTCATTTTAACTCACCCAAAAACAAAAAAATAAGGGACCACTTCTTTCCCTCCCTTTTCCCACTTAATTAAACCCACCTAAACTTAATTAAACTCCACTAAAATTTTTGCCTAGAAGTCCGCAAAAAAGATGTTTGATGCAGATAATCGTAGACGGAGGGAGTATATATATATATATATATATCCGTTTTTTCTTTTACTTACAATACAACACAGACTCATATGATGAAGTTTAAAAATGAGATTAGATAATATAAATGAACAAATAAATAATTTTGCATTGCGTGATGATAATAATTTTGCATGAAGATTCAACAGTTGTCAAAATATAAAATAAAATAAATAAATAAATCAGCAGCAGTCAGAAACTCAGCAATAATTAAAGTATACTTTTAATACGATCAGTGGTTGACCAAAGTTTACGTGTGTTGTGTGGTTGTAATTTCTTGTGAATATGAGCCTTCAATTAAATTCTTATCAGTTTTCTTTTTTTTTTTTTTTTTTTTTTTTTTTTTTTTTTTTTTTTTTGCAATTTAGAAGGGCCTCATTTTCACTAAATCCTACCGACCTAATTTAAGGAATTAAGTGGGTGCAGAAAATTCAGGGGAAAACAACCTTGGTTAGTTTACCCATATAACGTACAGTGGGCTGATAGCTAACATTAATTAATAAGTGATTCATTTTAACAAAAAGGTGTGTTATTCATCTAAATATCATCACTCGTACATTTTATTGCTTTTTTACGTGACTTTATGTGGTTATATGGAGTAGATTACTTAGTGAGTAGCTATAGTGCTAGGCATAGACTGAGCCTGCACGAGAGTCTCGTATAAGCATGACTTGTACCTAGCCAAATCGGCATGATGAGCGTATCACTTCTCAATAAGGCACAAAAGGTATGTCGGCATGGGGCATAGAATGTGTATGGACATTATTTTTAAGATTTGACATTAGTCAACTAGCCAACACGATAATTTTTTACCAATTTGCAAAAAAATTACTCCGTATATAACAACACGTTAATTTTTTACCAATTTGCAAAAAAATTACTTCGTATATAAAAAAATTAAGGAGCTCATTAATAAGATACTTGACCAAGTTGTATATGGGATTCGTTCATGAAAGATCAACATAAATTTGGCATGACATGACTTTTTCTGGATATGTCCCACATATGGCAGCTAACAACTCTAGGTTACTATAATTCTTCCCAAACAATAAATTGAATCATTGGAACAAAGTAAATCACCTAATTATTTGTGTGAGCCTTGGGTGAATTTTCCATAATCAAACAATGATGATGAAGAAAATGATGATGATATTTTAGTCGATATTTGAGTTTAACTTTGGCTCAAGTTTAGGTTATTTAGGTTAATTTCAAGTTTTAATTTGCTTTAATTAACTTTCTAATTTTGTCTTTTCGTATCGAATTTGCGTCCATGCAAGGTCATTTTTTTGCTATGTGTATATACTAAACATAGAGACATATGTATTGGAATCGGCAAGATGTACTTGGATAGTTCATTCCAACTGATATAATATGAGTTTGGCCAAAAATCTATTGTTTTGACCACTTTAACCAAAGGCCTCGATTTCAGATATCTGACCTCCACTTGCTATAAGAGTATTCTGATACTCAAAATATGTCCCTATTTAAACCCAGATTAGTCAAGGTATAATAAGCTCTGGATTACATAACCGAGTTTAGTTACCTTAGCAAAAAAAACTATGGATTCCATCCCAATGATTTCCCTTGGGGAAATGTTTAATTAATACTTCGTATAAAGTAAACAAAATTTAAATATTGGTTGGACTTTGCCATAATCACAAGAAATTTGCACCATTTATGAAGATATCTCCCCATGCTCCCACCGGTCTTTATACTGCACTATATATAAGAATAACATCCATAGCTTTCAGATCACTACTCACAAGAAATCATACTACTCCCAACTTTTCTCATAAATGCTTTTCATAAATTAATATTAACCTTTTTTTTTCCACAACTTTCCCCAAGTACACTACTACTAGCTCCTATCTATTTCCACCACCTTTCTCACTTATATGATCAAATATACATAACACCAACGTTACATAGAACCCTTATAATATTACACAACAAGTCATCCCTCTTATCATTTAGGCAATTTATCGCAAACATACACAGTCAATCAAAATGGGAAAAACATTCGATGAGATCAAACATACGACGGTCCAAGTAAATGGCATAAACATGCATTTTGCTGAAAAAGGTGAAGGACCAGTTGTACTACTTCTTCATGGTTTTCCAGAGTTATGGTACTCTTGGAGAAACCAGATTACTGCCCTAGCATCCAACGGTTACCATGCAATTGCCCCAGATCTAAGGGGTTTTGGTGATTCTGATATTCCACCTTGTAGTTCAAATTATACTTGCTTTCATTTAGTTGGGGATCTTATTGGGCTTCTTGATCTACTTGATGTGGATCAAGTCTTGCTTGTGGCCCATGATATGGGTGCTATGGTGGGCTGGTATCTTTGCATGTTTAGGCCCGATAGGATTAAGGCTTTTGTCTCTCTTTCGGTTCCGTTTCGGCCTAGGAACCCTAAGTTGAAGCCCATTCAAACTCTCAGAGCTTTTTTGGGTGATGATTACTATATGTGCAGATTTCAGGTTAATTCTCTCCCTTTTTCTCTTTTACTTAGCTTCCTTCTAATTTGCTTAATTGTTATTTTTTTATTCATGAAGTTTAAAGATAAGTAACTTGACTAGCTAAGCTCACTAATACCTTATTGTGTTCTCGACTTTTCCAGCTAAGTTTGTAACGAGACATAAGAAAAAACAACTTTACCAGCTAAGTTCGTAACAAGACATAAGAAAAAAAAAAAAGACGACTTTACAGGCTAAGTAGCAATCAACATACGTTTTCTATTCTGCCTTTTTAAAACAATATACATTTTAATGTCAACTAGTTTGTTCGATTAAGTGGTCCCATGGACTTAGTCTTTGTCAATTGATATATTTCTAAAATAAGCTTTTATATGAACTTTCTAAATCGTTCACTTAATTGAATGAACCACACATTAACTAGCTAGGCAATATTAGTGTATAGTGGCCACTTATCTCATAAAACCGAACTGTATTATCGAATATTAAAATATAAAAAGATAGAGAAACCACAATAATGTTGCCAGGTGCCAACCATGAGATGGTGATGCATAAGACTTTTTAACATCTAAATATCATGGCTATTTGTATGCTACATTGCTACCACTTTAACTTCCACCAAATATTGGCTAACAACAAACTCCCTTTAAGGCTTTAGCATACATCCACTTTTCAATCGTAGTAAAGGCTAAATGACTAACATGCTACTTATGATTGATTGTAATTATTTCTTTCTTGTATTCTTGCTTCAATAATCAATAATCTTTATTAAATGTATACACCATTCCTTTGAAACAAAAGTGGTAAAAATTGTTATCTTACTATCCCATGTACTATTTGGTTATTCAAACCGCATGTTGAATTTTCCATTAATTGATACTTCAACTTTTATTTGAAAATTCGTGGTCCTACTTCTATCCTATATTATCTAGGAAATATATTAAATTTTTACGTAAAATATCAATACACTATTACTGCATACGAATTACTTGTTTTATGATTATAAATATTCAAGAGAGGTGGGGGAGCCAAGTGCAGAATCATTTCGGGTGATGTCCCATATATATGAAGCTAGTTCATGAATGTGATATTAATGACATTAGGCAATTTGGTGCAACCGGTTCAATCCGTGAAACTTGAACTGCGTTGCATGGGCTCCATCTCTGCTACTTCAACCCCATTTAGAGTAAGATTATGTCATGCGTGCTAATGTGCTATCAATGCATGCCAACCAAGGCAGCTCAATAGCAATTGCAATGTCGGTTTTTATGAATTATTCGCTACGTTCCTTAATGTTTGTCGTATAATCTAACTTAACTTTTTTTAAAGAGTTGTATTGAGTTGATAGGTAGTTTACCCTTTAACATGTGACAAGGAAATAACGTAGAGAAATAGTATAGGAATCATGCATGCAAATCAAGAAGAAAATTGAGACAATAGGACAGAAGGTAGGAATAAAATGATTCTTAAGTTAAAGCGTTTGTCAAACTAATTCCTACAAAATTAAAGTTGTCTCCAAAAGTAAGTAACCTTGTATAATAGTCAATGATTTTTTTTTTTTTTTTTTCATTGACATGATGATTAATACTTTTATAACAAAAAGCAAACTTAATTTTGAGAGAGACTTTGTTTTCACTAAGCATTATATAAGAAATTTGACCACTCAAACAAAGTATATTTTTCCTTATTATATACGAAGTACTTATTTATCGAAAAAAAGTTTTCTAGTAGGACAATAAAAACGAAATGGATAGAAAACAAAGTTTGATTGAATTACCCCTGTTATAATAGCTGTCTTTGAATTGTAATTTTGAACTTGACCAAATAAATAGGTTTGACCACTGGTTCAATTGTTGAGTCCTGACTATGTATTTATTCTGCTGTATAAGTAAATACTGTAACCTCTGTAAATAATACAACCAACTTCTTTATTGCATACTCAGACCAAAAAAATCTTCCTTCTTTAAATAAAGTAAAATATTTTCTTAAAGCATTTGTACCTCATATTTGGGGTCAATATTATTTTTACAAAAATGTCAACCCACTTGATCTCAACAATTAACTACTCTGAACTACTCCACCTTACTCATTTAATTTCCTAATATTATATACTTTTAAAAACGGTCGTAATATATGCGATTTACTCATTTAATTTCCTAAAATTATATACTTTTCAAAATGTTCATAATGTATGCAATTATAAGATCGGGGTTGCAAACATATAAGAATTATAAGAATTAAAAGCATATAATAAAATCAGTTTAAATGCATGACAAAATCATATTTTGTAATGATTGATTTATGTTTAATAGTTTTATCTTTGTTTCATTATTAGTTTTGCATATATTCTAATTATATTTGCATTAAATACATTTTGGTGAGTGTTTAAGCCTATGCATTTAGCTATTTAGGTGTGTGTGAACGTCTAATTTGAATTATTATCTTCGAATTGCAAGTTGTATGCAGGATGATTATTGAATTTTATGTGTTTTGCATTCATTGCATACGGTTTATGACTAATATGATGAACATTCATCCATATGTGCTGTCCAAGTCTCAATTCGGCTTTTTATATTAAAAATAATAAATATATAAATAAGTCTCAATAATTTGGTTTTAAGTTTATAAACTTACATTCTTCTTGAATAAAATGATTACTTATAATCATACAAATACAAATCCGTAAAACATTTCAATGGAATACTTTCATATAAAAAAGTACAATACGAAGTATTAAAGAGCTCATAACGAGTTTAAGATATTTATGATTCTAATGTATTACGAGCTCAATACGAAGCATTAAACAATGATCTTGATGTAGTCTTATGGATTTTGACTAGCACAATTTTTTAAAATGGACGGTTGAGATTATTTATTTCATTTATTTATTTTTAATTAGTATTTTTAATTAAAAATAATTTTTTAATTATTTTAAATATATTTTTATCTTCCAGAAATTATTTTTAATATTTTCAAAATTCTGGAAATAAAAAATATATATATATATATATAATAATTAAAAAAATAATTTTAAATTAAAATTACTAATTAAAGATAAATAAAAAAAAAACAAACAATCTCAGCCGTCCATTTTAAAAAAATTATAATAGTCAAAAGTCATAAGATTACATTAGAATTTTCATTAAACATAAGGCGACATGTAGCATGTTCACTTTTAATTATATGTTAACGACGTTAAAATGCAATAAGTTATCTCTATCTTTTATTGCATGTTCACCCTTAATTATATGTTCACGACGTTAAACATGCAATAAGTTATGCAACAAGTATAATTTGTTCTAAGTAAAATCTAAATTTTCGTCGTATCTTTTTAATTGAGAGGATTTTCGTAGTAGTATAACATTGTCTAAATTTGTAGGAACCTGGAGATATTGAAGCTGAAATAAAAGAATATGGTGTGAAGCATGTCCTGAAGAAAATCCTGACTTCACGTGATCCAGGTGCACCAATGCTGCCCAAAGGAAAAGCTTTTGGTGACTACCCTGATAATTCTATAACCTTGCCTTCTTGGCTATCTGAGGAAGATATCAACTACTATGCCTCCAAATATGAACGTAACGGCTTCACCGGTCCTTTAAATCACTACCGGAATTTGGACTGGTATGGTGACCTCAAACTCGATTAATGTTTTCTATTTAATCGCACATTTGAGAACAGAGGGAGTATTATAGTTTCTTGAAGATACAAAATATTGTCAAAAAATAGAAAGTGAGACTTGACTACGTAAAGTTTATTATATCTGATTAATTTGATTGATATTTGATGCAGGAACTGGGAGCTGACAGCGCCTTGGACAGGCGTGCAGGTGAAGGTACCAGCGAAGCTAGTCGTGGGAGACTTAGACATGGTGTATAATATGATCGGGGTAAAGGAATATGTGCACAAAGGAGGGTTCAAGAAAGACGTGCCTTTGCTCGAGGAAGTAGTGGTTTTGGAAGGAGTTGGTCACTTCATCAACCAAGAGAGAACTAAGGAAGTCAATGAGCACATAATTGAGTTCTTCAGCAAGTTTTAATCTTTAATCTTGGCTCTTGTGTTTCTTATGTACGGGGTGGTATGTACGAAATCCTTTGTTTAAATGTAGTATGGTTGATGGTTCTTCTGAACCTTTTTATCGTCGTGTGTTTTCTCCTAAACAATAAGAAACTCTAGGTTCAATGTTATGTTCTTGTACACTAGAGTAGAGTACTCTTATTGTAGATTTGCAGTACTAATGTAAAAATGTGTAGTTTAATTTATTCATTCTACTGGTCTAAGTGGTCACTACTATTAGTCCTATATGGTATATTAAGTTTGTGTTTACATCCATCCTTATACAAATGTCTTTGATTGTAATAGCATTGCCACTGTCACAATGCAAGTTATTGCATGCACAGCTCCAAGAATGAGCTCTCCGCGCCTATGCCAGCTACCATACCAGACAGATAGATGTAGGTTGGAAAACTGAAAAATCAAAAAAAAAATTGAAATGTTGGCTGAATTTGTTTAATGTATGTATAATGCTGTGACGTGTTAGGAACACTGTTTTAGAAGCAAAATTCGCTCCCATTATGGTGCAATCGGAGATGGAGTTGCCCCCCAAGATTTAACACAGCGATCTCCCTTAATATGCACTCAAAAAGAGAGATTAGGAACTCACAAAAATGCTCAGCTGTAACTACCGAGATAATCAAGCCCACGCAAATAATCGTGGAGGAATATCAACAACCACACCAAACCACATCACATGCGTGTTGGGACGCCCCTTTTTAACCCACAACAATAGGGAAAACACTTCAAACATCAAAGGATAAACATTCACATTTAAACCATGTAAAATATACTTCTCCCACCAATGTGGGACAAAACACCTTTCCTCCAATATATAAACAAGTAAATCCTTCCTTATCCCACTATGTGGGACAAGGGTTTTCCTCCAAAACAACAAAAAACTTTTCTTAGCATTTAATTCCAACAACACACACAGGATGTCTGCAGCTGGCATATATGCCCTCCACACATGCGCATGTTTGGGAGCACCATCCTCTTGTTCTTGTTGAGTCGATGCAAAACTGTATTAGCCTAAGTATTGCATTCAAAAATTTACTCTATAGTCTATACTTCGTATTAAGTACTAGTTTTCCAAATGAAGAACTTTAAATCTGCTAAAACAATAGGTAAATCATTAGAGAGAAACCTCCAGGGTTTTAAATACGTCACTGGCCCAAAGCCACAAGCCTAAGTAGTTCTGCACTCGACTTCCATGTAAAGCTTATAAAAACAAATTCTGGAATTTCGTGGTGGTTAAAATGCAGTAAACGTTCTGAAAGGATTAAAACAGAATGCAGTTTTAGGCGTTATTCTTCCAACCCCTTTCTCATCACATCCCCAATAATCACCTCCCACCTGCCAGCACAAACTACTGCACTCCTTCACTGCCATCAACATCTATAGTCCAGTACATCACCATCACTGAGAGAACACCACTGCCAAAAAAACACCACAACAGACCATTGTCGAAAAAGCAACATCATAGGTAACAGTACAGCTGCAACAATACATTCATCTCTACTTCGCCTCTCCTTTCACCCATAAGCCATAACATACTAGTAGTATACATGGTGTACTGAACCACATACAGAAGATAAGAAAGCTACTTGAGCTCACCTAGTCACTTCTTAGAGTTTGGATAAATAGGAGGAAATTTATGATGTGTAAGAGAATGGGACAAAGTAGATTGATGATGCTCAGATCATACAATGAAGAACTGTGTGTGAGATGATACAGAAATGCAGAGACTAACGTGGGGACTCTGGGGAGGAGGGAAGCATGATCTGCAATGGCACTGTTGAATTCAGTAACATGAGCAGTAATACAGTTAAAAATTACCAGTCATAATAAATACGAAATTTGAAGAAAAAATTTAGCCCTCAAATGAAACCTCAAAACCTTTCCTGCTTTAACTCCCTTTACCCATCTTATCCTGTCCATTATCCCAATGCCATCTGCAACTATAATTCAAATTTCGAAAAATAGCAGCTCGGGCTAATCAGCTATTAACACCTCACGTTAGCCAATCAAGGCAATAAAGCAGCAAAGTAAACGGAAACAAAAGGGATAAAAGACTGTCTCAAAATAAAATGCCTTGCATGATATTTCATAAACAGAACTACAATAACCAAAAAAAAGAGTAAAATCACAGTAGATATAAAAATAAGAGTGATAAAAATTAAATCTTGTCAATGATAGCTACTAACTCCAGCAAAACTCGAATAGCTGCAACTGGAGACAAAAGAGCTTTAAGAACAAGGTGAATAACTTAATTCCTGTATCCCCTGCTGTTCCTCCTGCCTCTAGCTTTCTCAAACTTCCTACCCTCTGATCGCACGTATGGCTTAGTGTGACTGTGTGGAACACCAGGAGCTTTGCCAAAGTGCTTAACTGCTTCTCTGGCATTCTTTGGCCCTCTGAGAAGAACCTGCAAACAAAACAAGAAATTATAATCTCACTCAAACACATAGGTGTCAAGTCCCTATATTCAGAAAGCAACCAGAGCTTATCCCCGTATCAATTCATCTAAAAAAACTGCAGGAATAGCCCAGGTGCCTTTGCATTGCATAAGGCCCCGCCATGCTACATAGACCACCAGAACTACAGTATTTCAAAAGGGGGCTAATAAAAAATGTATCCCAAGGCAAACCAAGTCTCAGAAGTGAGCAGGACATGCAACCATAGTGTGAATTATTATAATGACAGAGCCATAAAGAAATTCATGCATCTTTGTATCTTTAATACATCAGATACATTTGCACACATCAATCCAACAAACTATATCCAACATTAAACTTTAGCACACATCAATCCAACAAACAATACCCAGCATCTGGACTTTAGCACAACTAAACTCTTAGCATGGTCTGCACTATGCGCACATTTAAATATGAAAATCACGGAATCTACAATAAGCAGTTGCTATGAACTTGATCCATGACTGTTACATAAGAACATAACTTACATTTTGTCACCACAGTGCAACTTTACAGAGTGAAACAGTTTTAAAAACATCTTTCATTGACTACTATTCAAATACTATGTGACAAGAGACGTAAGATGTTATATACGAAGTATATTTTATCAATGATCGAAAGTGTGGATTAAGTTTGCGTAGGACTACTTCCGTCCTTTGTTTTAGCATAATAGGGAAAAGAAGAATTATTTCAAACAAATCTCCCATAAATCACTTCTCTTCCACGTCCACTACATGGCCTACACTAACGGGCAGCTTAGGGTTTGACAACCAAAAGAACTGTTTTTAGAAAAAGGTAAGGTAGAGGTATCACAAAGCATCTTTAAAAACAAAGAGGCAAGGGAAAGCATGAGGCAGAGGCACACACATGGAAACAACACATAGTTTTGCAAGAATTGCATTATTTGGAAAATTCAGGATTCGTACTAATTCAAACAATATGTTATTCAATTTTGAATCAAACAAAAGAGGAGAAAATGTTGGTTGGGATTGTTTTGATATAGTGACACACACATCTCAACTCATGAAGCACATAGGTTGCTTGATTGGTTAATAGCTTTGAATAAAGGGTGCACATAAGGTATTAAACTCAAAGTTACATGGTACGGGGTTTGATTCGAAGCGTGGTACGGAAACGGATACGTGAAACGTTACTCTTTGTGAATCCGGAACAATTGGGTACGAAATAAATAATTAACATTATAATTTTAAGTAATTTTTTTATTAACCAATAGAATAGGCCCAAATTATTGTTATAGGTCAAAGGCTCAAAGCCCATTCAACAATAATAAACTCTAGCCGCCATACTACATAAAAATAGACTAAATAGTAGATAAAAAAAAAAAAAAAAAAAAAAAAAACTTTCATCCTCTACCATAATCTTCATATATCAACAAATTTTTAATCTAAAATCGCATAAATATGAAACTAAATCCTTACATACACAGATCTACGGAAGAAAAGTTCAGCTTTCAAGCTATTAAATCGGTTCGCGGACTCCAGCGACCTGAGTCGCGTCTGTACCATGTTCCGGTCGCGGTTCGGGCCAACGTCTTGCGAACCTTGTAACACTGATTAAACTTCTATGGAATGAATTACAGTGTTGAATATGTCTAACAAATGGCAAGAGAACTCCACTCACGTCTACCATGTTTATAGCTTAGGATGGAAATGGTTGAATTCGGAAGGAATAGATAGTTCAAGCAGAGCTGCACAACTGATTGATGTCAACAAGGTGTAAGCAATCCCACATAATCTTGGCAGTCACAGGAAACCGATCCTCTCTCTCCCTTTACTAAACCAGCAAGCTATTTCTTAATACAATTCTCACTTGCAGACATTGCAGTGTGACCTGATGCTAGCGCCAAGGAAAAATCATAACCTAGAATGTCATTAAGTACAATTGGTTGCCCAAACGCCAAGTTGCCAACTAATGCACCTTATACTACATTGTCTATTCAATCTGAGGATGATTGGGTTACAACCCTTAACCTTAATATGAATGCATCTTTCCTTAATAAATGCACACAAATCATAGATATATACAAGTCGCAACATAAAAATAGGTGAATCAGTCATGTCTACCTAGCTGAATTCTGATCAGAAGCTATTTTGAAACATGCCAAGAAGGCCAAAGACCTAAAGTAAATTCTGGAAACAGCTGAATTATGAGCCAATATGCCCACAAAAGAAAATCAAAATCTCCTATCTTAATTGAGCTCACATACAAAAAAAAAAATATCATACAATATGGTCAATAATCGATATCAAATTCGACTATCTATCCTTCATCAGACGACCCCCACACCAAACACAAAATCATTCTTACGCATAACAAAAAGGCAGAAGCCCATCAGCAAAATGTGATTAACTCAGGACAGTAAACAGCTAAATTCCACCCCGCATATCAAACCTAATTCTCATGACAAACAATCAATTACACAAAACAAAACAAAACATCAAACAGAAACATATCAATGACATCAAATGCATCAAACAGAAACAATCAAGAATCGAAACGAAAGTTGATTAATAAGGAGTGAGCAACATACAGTGTTCTGTCCAAGAGGGGCCCTAAGAGCAAGCTGATCAAAAGTAAGACATTCACCACCAGCCTTCTCAATCCTTGCTCTAGCAGTCTCAGTAAACCTCAAAGCAGTCACCTTCAATGCCGGAACCTCGTACACTCGAATATCATCAGTCACTGTCCCCACTATCACCGCAACCTTGTCCTCCTAAACCCAATTCAACCCCACATTCAAAATTTCAAAAACCCAAGAAAACACACAAATTCAGTCAAAATATCAGTCAAAGGAGAGAGAAAATCACCTTCCCATTCATGTACTTGATGAGACGAGAAAGAGCAAGGGGAGCTTTGTTAGTCTTAGACATGAAAAGCCTCTTCAAAACGACGGCGTTGAAGCTGCTACCAGTTCTACGAACGAGGAACCTGTAGAGCTTAACGAGGAGTTTAAGGTAGACATCGTTGGATTTAGGAGCTGTTCTCTTTGTCTTCTTCGACTTACCTCCTGCCTTCAAATCGATACCCTGTAATTCAACACAGAGCTCTGAGTTAGAGATAAGAAACAACAATGGCGGAATTAAGAGGGAGGAGAGAGAAAGAGAGAATCACCATTGTTGTTGTTGGTGGTGCTGCTGTTGTCGCCGCTGCTCCGACTTACCTCAAGTTTGTGTTTGGGGGCGATGAAATGTCGAAAGAAATGGGGGATTATTAGGGTTTTTGGTGGACTCTGTTGTGATTGTGTGTTGCTGAGACTCATCTGTCTTCCGTGGATCTCAATCTCAACCGTCCACGTGATACTTTTTTTTTTTTTTTTTTTTTGCGACATATTTTTTTTTTAATTTTAATCTTAGTTTAGGTTTTCTTAAAAAAAAATATATATATAAAAAAAAAATCTAATCTAATCTAATATATATAAATAAAGTAGGCATTTTTGGAGAGCATTCGGAGCGCCACGTAAGAAAAGGTATTATTTCGACCAATAAGAAAAAAGATTTGTATTTTATTTTTGAATTAAAAAATTATGTTGCCACCTAGATAAAAGTAACGAATTAGATTTGATATATCTAAAATTTTAATGTCACGTAGATTATAATCCACAATTAAATTATTTTAATGAAAAAAAATAAAGTAAAAACATAGGAAAAGATAAATTCATTAAATGAATACTACGAGTATAAGAAGTCTAAAAAAATATAGGAAAAGATAAATCTCCAAAAAGATATTTAATTGGGTTTAAATTATGAAAATATCCTACTATTCAAAAATTATCTCCAAGTAATTGTACTTGGTGGAGAAATATGGTGGGTTCAAACATTAATTTTTTTTTTAAATTTATGATATGGTGATAATTATCTCCACGTAACTAAACTTGGTGGAGAAATATGGTGGGTTCAAATATAATTTTTTTTTAATTTATGATATGGTGGAGAAATATGGTGGATTCAAATAGAAAAATACTTAACTATAATATGATAATTTATGAGTACATGTAAATATACTTGGAATGAGAATATGACTTCATGATAACCCAATAAAATAAATAAAAAATATTCAAATGATAAACGATTATAATAAAGTTTGATACTTATCTTTACAAGATAAATTTTAATAGTATTTATGATAAGAAATAAAAATTGTTCGTTAATTATAATTAAATCAAAATTTGTGATACCTACCATTATAAATTGACACATCATACGACACAAACAAAATTTCGTATCAATATAAAACCCCATCAAGTGAATTTTGTATTAGTAATTTTGTGTTAGTTTTTGGTCGTCAATGGTTGGGTAATTTTTAGCTTAATTTCTAAAATCCTATGTTTAATTTGTATTTGTAATTATTACTTACATTGTGTTAATTTGGGATACTTAATGATTATATGTTTATGTTTTATTTACTAAATTTTGTTTTTACATGCACATCTAACGCATCATACGACACCAACAAAATTTGTATCAATACAAAACCCCATCAAGCGAATTTTGTGTTAGTAATTTTATGTTAGTTTTAGGTCATTAATGTCCGGGTAATTTTTAAAATCCTATGTTTAAATTTGTATTTGTAATTAGTACTTACATTGTATTTATTTGGGATACTTAACGATTATCTGTTTATGTTTTGTTTACTGAATTTTGTTTTTACATGCAAATCTAATTTAATTAGAGAATTAAATTCGAGCAAAAATGATTGGAAAATCAAAATACAAGTTTCTCGCTATTTGACGTACTAAATTTTTGTAAACAACATAGCTTAAAAGTTTGGATATGGTCCTAATGAAAGAGGAGGTATTTTATTTTTATTTTATTTTTATTTTTTATAAATTGTTTAATTTACATTTATTATATTGTTTTTTATAAACATCTTTAGTTTTTTTATTAATTAATTTTATTAAAAATAAATAAAATTTGTAATTTAAGTGCCTTAATCAAGTTATTGAAATAACTTAATTTCTTATTTTTAATTATAGGGTGATTACTTCATGCCTCAATTAACACCAGCTTTGTTCAACACTTTCATCCAAAATAGATTGAAGAAAAAGTTTACTTCTTTAGATACTTTCCAATCGTTTACCTTGATTTTTGTCATTATATTGTCATTATATTGATTTAATAAAAGTTCCATGCATGAATAAACACAGGGATGGACCGCATTTTAATTGCAATTAGTGGTCTTGATCTCATTGATGCAATTCATATCATACTACTTTTGATTAAAGATGTAATGGATGTATATTCTCCACGACATTGTAGACAAAATATCACAATGTGGAAGCTAGCTAATTGTTGACTAGCTTAGTTTAGTTACTAAGAAATTTTATGTTGAGCATTGTCAAGCATATGTGGTTGAAATTAATTTGTAAAGTACTCGATTTGATGCAACTATATATTCAAGTTAATTTTTTAGCTTTTATACATATATTTAATGCAACTATTTCAAATTAATTTAAAAAATTGTAAGAAGAAGCTAAGGCAAATGGCACACGATTTGATATGATGTTGTATACTTATTATATAGATGGCTTTCGTTATTATTGGAGATGATGAAAAAATTCCAATGCATAGATTTGATTTTATACAATTACAATTTTTTGTTCAATTTCACTAAAAATTTCATTTATTAGTAAATATATTGATTTACTTTACATAATTGTAAAGATTTAATTTGTATCAATTTTATTTTTGCTAACATTAACAATGAATAATTATTTAGGATTTAAATTATTTAAAAAATTAAAAATTTATCTTTTCACATTAAAGATTTTAACTAACGGATGAAATATCATACTTACAATTTATTTATATTTAATAAATTCAATTATAATGAATAAAGTTGTATTATTACCGGTAGTTTAAGTACTTTTCTAACTAGAAGAGTAGCGAATCGTCTGCTCACTGAAGAAATTATAGTAAAAAAAAAAAAAAAAATTAAATTTAAACTTTTGTAATTTTGTCTGAAGTTATTAAATACAATAAATCAAATAATTAAAATTCTTAGATGAAAAAACCGTGCACTACTTTTCATTGTTAATAACCAAAGAGGCCAGGGTATCTTTAGAATATATTGCACATAAATAATAACCAAAGAGGCCAGGGGTGTTTAAAAAAAAAAAAGGCTTAGGGTTGCAACCAGTTTCAACACTAACGGTATGTATTATTCATTTGATTTTTACTTATTTAATCTTATCTAAACTTACCTGAACTTATTATAACTTATTTTAAGTGTAATTTGAACTTGGACCGCCTTTATCAGATTTAACTAAAATTATCTGAACTTATTAAATCTAAAATAAGTGAAAATAAGGTGAACAGAACAAACCCTAAGTATTTTGCAGTAAAATTACAGCAAAAACAATCCAACCATGATACACACGTAACAAAACCTATTTGAGAATACGGAAAAGTAAAAATGGAAAAATAAAAGACATATGTTATTATTCTTGTTTGATGCGATAGATTAATTAAAATGTGTACTACTTTACTTAAATCTATAAGAAGCAAAATCTAGGTGGCGTTACTTGCTTATCCTAGTCATATATTTAATGAATACATAATAGGCAACACAGTGAGTAATTGAGTTTTGTTATTTATTTTTTATATGATTTAATAAAAATTTATACGAATAATATCAATAATAATTATATAATACATTTTTAAAGTAAGAATTACTATTTAGGTCCGAAAAATATCTGGGTCATTACATAGAGTTAAATTATTATTATTTTTTTTTTTAAGGGACATAGAGTTAAATTATAATAGACACTTAATTTATGATTGAATATTTTTTTTATACCTGTGATAAATTTTTTTATTGTCATTCACTACCTATTAATTTTAAAGAAAATAAAAAGTATTGGTGGTAAGACATTTAATGTTAAATTAGGGTTCTTAATTTGGGCGATTAGGGGAATTAGGGTTCTTAATTTAGGTGATTAGGTTTCTAAATCTCTTTAGGGGTTTAGGGTTCCAATTTAGAGGATTAGGTAATTATAAATTGTCAATTTAAGGAATCAGGGTTTATATAATTTTGGGGAATTAGGGGTCGAATCATGTATTATCAATTTGGATAATTAGGTTTTATATATTTTAGTAATTTTGGTTTATCTAGAAATTATGGTGAATAGGTCATGTAAATTTGAAATTAGGATGGTTAATCATTCAAACTAGCGTATTAGGGTTATAATTTTTTTCTACCGTATTTAAATAGGATTTCAAAGAAGTGGGGGCTCATAAACGGAATCATTTGTTAAAATTTGTTTGTGGATAGTGCTACTCAATTTTTTTAAGGGTATTTTTTGGAAATAAAATTTTAAGGCTAGTTGTTTCCAAATTTAAAGGGTTTTTAATAGGTATTTTTCAAAAAAAAAAAAAAAAAAAAAAAAAAGTCCTTTTCATATATAAACGATTGATTTTATTTTTTTAGCACCACTTTAATCATAGAGTGGGAGTAATTGTGATTTACAAATCATAAATATATCACAGTGATACCAAAGAAGCAAAGATGAATGACATTATTTGCCCTTTGTCACTCTCTCTGCTGTCTAGCTAGGCGTATACATCTAAAAATACTAAAGCATATCAGTATATCACTATGATAAATTTGGCAACCCTTGTGGACTCGTGACCATACTACCGAGGATGTGGACTCATTGAAGCATCTGAAACCACGGCTGTCATCATCTCTGAAGTAGCCGAGCTCGGACTCTCAACATCTGCGTTCTCCCTAACCAAGCACTCCCTTAATTCAATAACAATGTCACTCATGGTTGGTCTATCTGCTGCATCTAATTCAACACATTTCTTAGCTAGCTCTGTTGCTCTCCATATGGTGTTGTAGTTTTCGCCTATCTCTAGCTGCAGTCTCGGGTCCAATATACTACCTATGTCTCCTCTTTCAAAGAGAGGTGTTACCCATTGAACTAAATGGGTGTTTGTATTTTTTATGATTGCTGATTTCCCTGTTATGAGCTCGAGCAGAAGGACACCAAAGCTATAAACGTCGCTCTTTTCGTTCACCTGTCCGGTTAAATGGTACCTGTATTCATTATAATCATAAACATAACCTTTCCTATTAGCTTAATTACATAATATATCAAGTGATCATTATTTCAACACTAGATACACCATGCTTAATATGTGTACTCCACAAGTTCCTATATATGTCCAGAATTTATATTCAAGTTCAATAATGCAGGATTGTTGTCAAATGTGATCAAACTTAAGGTACACCTACTACAAAGTGTGTGAAATTATATCAAAAATCGATTGCAAGGGTGCGAAACAAATAGGCAATGACTCACAACTATATAGATATTCTGCTTCTTGAAGAATGGATTGAGATATCATATCGATCAATTAGATTGACTAGAGATGAAGATAATGTACTTACTGGGGATCAAGATAACCTGTAGTTCCAATGACTCGAGTCTTTAATTTTGAGACATATTCAGCTGGAAATATTTTTGAGAAGCCAAAATCAGCTACTTTTGCCTGGCGATAATCTTGATGTAGTAGTATATTAGCCGGCTTCACGTCTCTATGGACTATTGGCGGGCTGCAACCAGTATGCAAATAATCCAGTCCTGTAAATACAGAGGATGAACTTGTTTATTGCTCTAACAACTAATCTTAATTACTGATAAACAATTATGAAACATTTACGAATCATAGTCAAAATTTAATTGAAATTTCTACTGTGTCATGCTACTTGATGTGAGTAGTGATAGATTTAGATCGACGATATAAATCTTGAAGTATCATGGCAAAAATCTTCTTATGCAAAGAATTGTTATTACTTATAAACAGAGGTCAGAGGGAATATAAGTATGTGTATATAAATCGATGTACGAGTATTATATTTCATATACACCTTTTGCTGTATCAAAGGCAATCGCAAGTCTCCTTTTCCAGCTTATGAATACACCTGAATGTCCTGATCAACAAGAGCATAAGGTATTAATTAATTAGTATGATGAAATATGATTATGATGCGGTAACACTTAGAACTAAAATAATAATAAAATTAACAACCTGAAAGAAGAGCTTTCAAGTCCCCTCCAGATAAGTACTCGTAAACAAGAGCCAAGTTGCTGGTTCCTTCTTCGCAGAATCCGATCAGAGTAACCAAGTTTTTGTGATATATCCTCCCTAGCACATGAACCTGTGCCGCGAGCATTTAATTTGTAATTTTGCCTTTTAATAATAACACCAGGCCATATGTATGTATTCAGGAAAGTTATTTATAGTGTTGGTAAAAAAATGAATAACCTCATTGCTAAATTGCTTAGGGGCATCATTTTTTGACAGCGACTTCCCTGTGGTTGTCACTCAAGCGACCATAATAAACGATTCCATAGCCACCTTCACCTAGCATTCTATTGAAATCACTTGTCATATCTTTTATCTGAGAATAGGTAAATCGCGCCAATTGAAGCCTACTAGGATCTTCAATTTCAGTCCCATCTTCAGTAGCTTCTGTTGCATTGTTAGTCCCACCTGTAACTAGTGTCAATAATATGTTCGATATTTTTGAGGAGTGCACTTGTTGCAGCAGCTGATTTTAATTTGTTCTGTAACTTTGAAATGACGAATTTAGTAAAAGTGTTGTAGCTTACCTGATGGCCTACACCGCCACCTCCAAAACCAAAAGGTACCTACGATTGAGAAGAATACGACGATAGGTAATAGCACCTGGAGGAGGACCTTATGGTGCTCTGGCACAGAAATTCAGTTTAAAAAAAAAAAAAAAAAAAAGTTAAGACAAAAATTCAGAAGATATGCAAGTACTTGTATAGGTTGCATAGTACGAAGTATTAGACTTTAAATAAGTAAATGATCGGCTTGAGTTTATCACCTGATAGGGAATTCTGCTTAGGGGATGAAGGTGGTCCGGTGGGAGAAGGGGATCCAATTAAATGGAATCCGAGATTACAACTAGGGTAAAATACTATAGTGATGTCCCATTGACGCATCTGACTATATGCGTCACTTAGGCAATTCTCACAAAGGTTACTACTGATATAAGGACTGCATTGTGCAAAGCCGCGAAGCTTCTGAGACGCTGATAGACTGGTTTCGTTAGTGGCAAAACCAAGAGGGTTTTTGTTATAAGCAGCTTTGCTAAAGAGATTAGTCATGGTGCTTGTAAAAAGCTCACGGTGTGGTTCAAGAATGGGGTCGCTTACCAAACCGGTATTATTGTTATATGTTTTGAATGGAATCTCTTCATCGAGGGAGAAGATGGTGTGGTTGGCATAGCGCAAGGTGCAAAACTCGTACCAAACAATCCCTTGTTTCTTAAATTTGCACTTCTCTACAATTACCTGTACTGCAGCCTGGATGCACTGATGGCACGTATCGACATCAACATCTCCTCTGCAGAAATACAGAGCAAAGACCTGATTAATACCTGTACCATTGGTGAATTTAGAATAGGTTATTCGTAAGGCAGCATCAGGAAGGATTCTTGTGAAAAGGGTGTGGTTCAGACTTTCTTCAAATGTGCTGCCTGAGCTGTAGGAAAAGCTAGTAGGCGGGCAATGACGGTATTGTGGGCCTTTGTTGTTGTCGTCTGTAATTGAAGCATCATATGTGGGTAGATACAGTAGCAAGGTGATGGCGATGATGAGGCCCTGCATCTGACCAACGACACTCATATCCGAGCTGTTGTAATTAGCAGAGTTTAGAACGCGCAGCTGAGCTTATTCAAGTCATCCCCTACTGAAATTGACAATTTAATTAGCAACAGAGTTGAAGATAAATTTTGATGAAGCAAATCCTTTCAATATAATCTAAATAATCAAAAGTCAAAACCCTGAAAAAGAAAAAAAAAATTGTTCTGAATAATGGAATAGCACAAAGCCAGCCATAAAGTATACAATCCTGCTTGATAGCTATTAGTCTCTTACTACCAAAGTTGACATTTGACAAATTGTAATAATTGAATTTGATATCTAAGAAAGGAATGTTACTTTTTACAATCTCGTAATTGTTATATAGCAACTTGAGAGATTTTCTATTTTCGACAGCTCAGGCACACTTAAAAACTCGAGTCAATGGATTTCATATGCTTATCAGGTCTACACGAACTTTCTAAATTATTACTTGCATAAACAAGTTGTAGTAATTAAAGATTACAAATAATCTAATTAGGCAACTAGATGATTTAAGCCACTTTTTTTTTTTTTTGTTAAGTAATGTAAATAATTAATGCCTTCATCATAAACAATTACACTCATATTTTAGAGGTGACTTAGCCAACTCTTGAGTGCTTGACCCCTTCCTGTTTCATAAACTTGAAGATTTCGCTTACAACTAGCTCAACTATGGAGTACTAATAATTGGGTGACATAAAGAAGAACTCTGTTTCACAAAAGTGAAAAAAAAAAAAGAAAAAAATACAAAGTGTTTGGATCAACCTGCACTTGAATCTTAAAAGTTGTGAAGATGAAAAATTCGGGTAAATACCTGCTCGTTTTACTCTTCACAATGTCCTTGATAGCCATTCATGTAACAGGTCAGAATAGCACGGGTCTAACCAACCAGACAGACACGACTCGAAAATTACGATTCCTAGTACCTAAAAGAGACTTGGAAGATTTCGTAAAAGTCAGAAAACTGAGTAATGAAAGCTTTATCATTAGTGGTTTCTCCGTTGAAGTCTTCTGGGCCGCGGCCAAGATTGCCATCCCTTCACGTGAAATCGATTTAGTACCCTTCACTGATTCTGATGGGACGACTATGAGAGGAACTTTTGATGATATGCTCCAGGCCATCGATAATGAGGTGCATATACACCCTTCCCTGTCTTTGTTAGCACCAGATCATGCTCGGGTTTTAAAACTTTTTTTTTTATAATCATCAACAACTATGTCTTTGCATGTATGATTCACATTATTAATTACATTACAAGTTTGCAGGATTACGATGGTGCGGTGGGGGAGATAACAATAGTCCTAGGATGCAGTGGGTTGATTTTACATTGCCTTACTTGGACACAGAGATAGGCCTACTGGTGCGGGTACAGGCCATGAATAGCAAAGAACTCTATGCGTTGACACCAGCTACAAAAATAATTTTGGTTCTAGTCGGTACACTTGGCTTTAGCATTTTCGTCGCAGTTGCGTATTGGATTTGGAAGCTATGTACATATAAGCATGCAACATCTTCGACACAACTCTCAGGTAACAAATTTGATAGAACTAGAATCCGAAGTCGAAATGCTTTACAAGCTACAGAAAGGAGGTGAAGATGGTGGTATCGATACTGTTGTTGCTGATACAGCACATCTCAAACTTTTCCAAGAAAAACATTGCGATGAATTTACCCTTGTCCAAGATTTTCGTGTTAAATCTGCTGGACTTGGCTTTGTATGTCTCTTTCGATCTCCTCATTTTATTCAATTCTTCTCTCTATTCTTTTAATTTATTGCTAATTTTATCTACATGATCAATTCATTCTAGTTTTATTTTTGATCCAAGGTAAATTATTCTAGGTTTCAACATTAATATAGTTAGCTAGACTTGGGACTTTTACTACAGTACATAATTTTGTTTCTAATTAGCTTAGGCCCCCGTGCCATGCACGGTAAGTGTAATTTTTTTTAAAAAAAAAAATAATACTTATATCTAACAAATAAAAGTGATTTCTTTAATATCAATAATATGAATTAGTTTTATTACGGAATATTACTTTTTTGGCAAAATTTAATATTACTCTTTATATAACTAAAAAGGAGTTGGAATAATATTTTTGGTAAATAAAATATTTGGAATGATATTATTATAATTGTATCAAATATTCACAAATAAAAATAAAAATATAAAATATAAAATATTTTCTCATTGTATGTAGATTAAGGCCGTAAGGAGAACATTTTAATTTTTTTTTTTTAACCAATACTTTACATACAACAAAAGCTAGTAATAGCAAAAGTGTAAAGAACAAAAAAGAATGAACGAAAGTGAAAATCTTATAAGAGAAAAAACTAAAAGGAACCAACGTATTACATTAGGTTTTTCAAGATTCCAATATTTTTTACTTTATTTCCTGGAAACATGATCTATTTTTCTTTAGTTTTTACTTCTATTATTCCATCTAATAATGATGCAATCACATTAATATAATAACGTTATGTCTGGTTTTTTCATGCAGGCTTTTCATAGAGATCAATCTCCTTCTTTTGTAAATTTATTCTCAGAAGCCATAGTAAAACTGATTGACTATGGAAATATGACAGAAATTCAAGAGGCGACTCTAGGTGATTTGGATAAGATATGTCAAGATACCACCGGAGCCACTGGTGGTTTCCGATTCACGGTTCAAGATCGTATCTCTATTTGGCTCCCAGTTACGAGTGCCATATTTGTTGTCGTGCTGGTGCTTGTCATGCTTTTATCTTATTGCGGAATGCTTTGCATGAAGAAATAAGTCACTACCTTATATACACTACGCACTTACCTAGCATGCTATAAACTTCCTTTGTTTTTAAATAGTTGCATTTTTCTTTTTCTTTTTTTTTTTTTTTTTTTTTTTTTGTTTTTGCTCGATAAATAGTTGCATCATTTCTCTTTAGAAGGTCAAACTTTTATTAATAATGAAATATTGTTAATTAGAAATATTTAAATTACATTTCAATATGTATATTTAAAATATTTATTTGCATAATTATTAACGCGCAATTAAATCTTAAATATATTTATAATCAAACTATTATATTAAATATTGTGGGAAAAAAAAAACACATGACGATACAATTAATTAGTAAAAAAAAGGCATATTTATATATTTGTTTGTTATTTGTTATAGGGATGGATCACAACTATGGTATAATATGGAGTAGATAGTGTTTTCATTTTTCTTTTAATTGTGTATTTAGAGACATTAAGGGCGAGATAAGAACCGATTTTAAAAATCCCTTGAGATTGAAAGGGAAGCTTTAACCAATTTAGTTACCTCTCAGTCTCTTTTCATTCATTCTTAAAGGGGTGTTTGGTTCACAAAATTGTATGAGTTTGAAATTGGGATTGAAATTAAAGTGGGCTATGGGGTTGGACCTTGATTCTTAATTTAACACCTTGTGTTTGAATGTTTGATTGTTGTTGTGGGAATGAGTTTTTTCTTTTTATTTGTGTGGTATGATTCATATACACCCCTCTCATTAGTAACTAAACCTACGAACCAAACACACTCTAAAAGTGATTTTGAATTACGTATTTCCAATTAAACATGCATGCAAACGGGTGATCAAAATAATTACTTATGACAAAAATATTGGAATAACGTTATAATATTAATTAGCACAAATTAAATCATGATCAAGAAAATAACAATAAAAATCCTATATACTAGCAAATTAAATAAAATAAGTAATTAAATAAAGGAAAAATTAACAAGAATAATCCTAACTATTGACTTTCTTCTTATTTTAATCCCAACTATAATTTAACCTAGAATAATCCTAACTATTGGGTGACCCCTCTCAAAATAGTTTCCTTTACCAATTACCTCTCATACCGGTTAAAAGCTTCTTTTTTTCATTTTCTTTTATTTTTCATCTTTATCTATCCCCCTTACCATCTCCTTAACAACTTTTTAAAATGACAATCAAAAGGAATCTCCATTGTTGTTAGAAGCTGATCGGAACTTTTTCGCCTTGTTTTACTTTAATGAACTTGGAAGTGTTGGTTTTGTTTTGCTATGAGGCCTCTTGACTTTAATCGCAGGCTATAGCCTTACCTTCTTACTATTTTTAAGGACTTAGAATTTTAATTAATTAATTGCAGTAATTAATATGCTTTACCTTTGTCTACCCCCACCATATCTATAATACCTTTTTCTCCATTCGACCATTCACAATTTCACATACTCTTTATTTTTTTTAGGAAAAATTGCATTTATTAATCCCAACTTTGCACAATTTCATTTTATTAATCCCAATTTTGGAATATTCTGCAATAATCCCAACTTTGATATGGGCTTTCATTCTTCAATCCCAAAAACCGGTAACCTGATGAAAGGGTTAAAAAAAAAAAATTTAAGACACGTGTCACTTGATAATTGCTTCAAAAAATTAAAATAAATAAATTAAGAAAAAACAGAAAAATCAATAATTAAAATTAAAAATTTAAAAACTGAAAAATTAAAATTAAAAAAAAAACTCTCCTCCCTGCCAACCACCCCCTTCCCCCTAGCCCAGCCGGAATCCGCCGCCACTTCGCAGAAACCTCCCCTTTCCCCCTTCCTCTCCGACGAAAACAACCACCTTCCTTCCCCCACCCCCGAAACTACCCCCTCTCTTCCCCCCCCCCCCCACCCCCGAAATCGCCTCAAACCAACCTCCTAGCATGCGCGAAACCACCACCCTCCCACCTACCTCCCCGCTTGCGAAACCACCACCCTCCCACCTTAAAGATGAAGATCTTGTAAATTTGTTGAATCGCCCCCATTTTCGATGGCGGATCCTATGTTGTTCTTGTCCATGCTTGACGACGCCGCTTCTAGCTTTGGTGCTTGATCTGATTCTGGTTTTGGGGTCGATGAAATGGGGCTGGTGGTTCGTGGGATGAGGAGGTGGTTTGAAGAGTTGTTTGAAATGGGGATGGTGGTTCGTGGGATGAGGAGGTGGTTTGTCAGTGGGTTGGATGGGTTTTTCGTTGGGGTTGGGCCCTTTTGTGGGTGGTCGTGGGTAGGTGTTCGCGGGGTGGAAGGTTTTCGCGGGTCTAGGTTCTGGGTTGTTGGTGTTTGTGGAGGTGGAGGTGGAGGTGGCGGTGGGGTGGGTACGGTGTTCGTGGAGGGAGGTGGGTGGGTACGGTGGTCGTGGGCCTGCCGATCTGGGTTCTGGTGGGTGGGTGGTCGTGGGGGCGGGTGAATTCGGTGCTCGTGGAGGGAGGTGGGTGGGTACGGTGTTCATGGAGGGAGGTGGGTGGGTGGTTGTTCTTTGATTTTAATTTTTTTTTCTGTTTTTTTCTTTAAAAAAAATTAAAAAAAAAAAACAAATTGGACCTCTCAACTGGCGACACGTGTCCAGCAACCTACAATAGAAGGTTGTTGACTTGTGCTGACCGGTTTGGGTATGAAGAATGAAAGCCCATATCAAAGTTGGGATTATTGCAGAATATTCCAAAGTTGGGATTAATAAAATGAAATTGTGCAAAGTTGGTATTAAAAAATGTAATTTTTCCTTTTTTTTATTGCATTATAAAAAAATATTAAAAAATTAAGAAGGCATCACTTTCATAGTTGATTACTTGATTGTTACTGCTCCAAGTGTTTTATGTTTCGGTGGCTGGGCATGGAAAAATGGTGGCTTTCGGTAGATGGGCTTGGCTAGAATGGTGGGTTTCGGCAACTGTGGGTGGCTAAGAGGATGGTTAGGGTTTGACGTTTCGGTGGCTGGGAATTAAAGCTGGTGGGAGGGTGGTTGAGGTGGGCAGTGATTCAGAGAAAAGAAATGGAGATTTTTTTATGCCAAATTCACACATCATTCTTTTTACTAGTACGTTAGGTTAAAAAAATTTGAAACTATTTTGAGAAAGGTCACCCAATAGTTGGGATTATTCTAAATTAAATTATAGATGGGATTAAAATGGGAAGGAGGTCAATAATTGGGATTATTTTTGTTAATTTTTTCTTAAATAAATAAATCCTATCACTCAAGGGTGCATATATAATACTCAAGCATTTTTTTTAAGGAAAAATTGGTAAAAATAATCTCAACTTTCATGTATGCGCTTTGGATTATTATTAAATAATCCCAACTTTGGGGTGTATTCGCTCAAATTAGTCCCAAGTGACCGGTAACCTGTTAAAGAGGTAATTTTTTTTAATTTTTAAGTTTATGTGACACGTGTCACCACGTGATTGGTTGAAATGTTAAATTTTTTTTTTTTTAAAAAAAAAAAAAAAACAACAACAACAACAACAACTTTGAAAAAAAAAAACAGTCAAACACTAGTAGAAAAATGCAAATGAGCAGTAGAACTGGTTCAAAACCGGCTTTGGTTTTGAACCGTTGGTCATTTGAGGGGTGCAAAAAGCTAAGTTTATTCGCAACGGTTGAAAACCGGTGGAAATAATTAACATTAGCATCAGTTAACCGGTGCGAATACAAGGTTATTAGCACCGGTTAACCGGTGCCCTTAATGGCCCAAAAAATCAAAAAAAAAATTGCATTTTTTTCACTTAAAATGTACCAGATACTTATGTATAATCATAATATACATAAAATACATATTTTTTCTTCAATAACTTGTAATATCACACTTTAAAAAACTGAAAAAACTACAGCATCAATATTTTCTTCTTGGATACTTCTATTATCATAATAGGAGGAGGCAGTAGCAGCACTACAGAATTAGCAACAGCATCAAAGATAGGAGGCAGTAGAAGCAATGTAAAAGCGGCAGTAGCATCAAAGATAAGACAGCAGCAGCAGAGGGAGTAGCAGTAGAGGTAGCAGCGTGGAGAGCTGATCCACTCTCTTGTGAAGAGGCAACAACGTGGAGAGCTGAAACATAACACTTGGATAAGTAGTAGAAATGCAATGATGAATCAAGTAATCTAAATTAAGCTAATGGAAGGGACAAAAACTATCATATAAACTAATACTAAGAAACAAGTAAACAATTAAAACCCCAAACAAAATATTATGAAATGATAAATTAAAAGTTTATTGAAAACCGAAGTTAACTTAAAGGCAGCAACATGGCAGCATATTCAAGTCATTCGATAAAGCCAAAACACAGTTCAGAAAATCAAATCCAAAACTCATTCTTCAGAAGACAATGCATCCAACACATTCTATCATGTGAAGTGCGTTGAGTGTTAATAATTTTGACAAAACTACATGATACGGACATGGTTTGGAACTGAACAGCTGTAATAAAGCTCAATAACCCACAAGATAGTCCACAAGTTACAGGACTAATACCTACCAATGAACAAGGTAAGAGTTGGTAAAAAATAAAAAAAAAATTAAAATAAAAAATAAACAGACTCACATGAGTCACATTTCTCAGCCCAAACAAACAAGTCCAACATCAATATGAGCAACAAAGCAAAAGCAAAAAAAAAAAGAAAAAAGATAGCAGATGCATTATTTTAAACACTCTAGTACAAAACCAAGCGATTAATCACATAATCAAGCATTAAGTCATTATTTTAGTGTGTTAATATATTGAGCATACATCTATAAATAATAAAGCAACACTACAATTTGAACCCAAAATAAAGTAGAAGCAAGTGAGTCATTAACCTTAAATTTATGACGACAATAACAAAGAGCTTTGCTCCATCTCTTCTCTTTGTCTAGCCAAACTATGAATTCTTTGCTTCAAAATCCCATTTTCCATATCCACAATCATGCACATTTGTATCAAGCAAACGTCTACCCCATCAATTGGCTCTTGTCCCTGATGTACCCTCACCTAAGTAGGAAAAAAAAAAACACGCTAATTCACTTGCTCACACTGAGTTTTATCAATACAAAGTTCACAAAAACCACTATAATTAACACACAGCTTACCTCGTATGTCAAAGGAATTTGCAAGATGCTATGTCAAAATATTGTCCTTTGTAAACCAAGCAGCCCAACCAGATTGCAGAAATCAGCTTCTGATCATCACACACACACACAAGGAAAACATTGCAATTAGCAGGTGAACAATGTACACACATGCACATAAACTATAGACCTATCTCCATGAACCATTATATATGCCAAATTTACAACTTAAACTGACTTAACAGATTTACCAAACCAGAATCTTAGTTAAAATTGTAAGTTCAATGGGATCAAAATATACCCATACCATAAAGTCCATAATCAAGAAATCAGTCAAAATATACCCAAACAAATATATACCCCCAAAATCAAATTAAATGACAACCAATACAACATTCACAATACATCCACAAATCAAAATAGTGAAATTTCAAGATTCAAGTATCAAATACTCAAAAATACTCACAATTCAAATACTCTGTATACCCATAATTCATTTTGTATATTCACAGTTTCAAAAGCTCAAATTAACAAAATCCTAGATCAATCGCAATTATTGAAACAAATTAACAAAACCCAGATCAATCATAATAAAATTGAGTTGTGGAATCTGATTTCAAACCCCAAAACTTACTATTAAGTCTGCTAAGGCTACTAAAACCCAATTAAACCCATAATCTAAACTAAGTGAAAACACCTAGATATCAAAATTACAAGAAAAATTAAAAAGGGGTTTCTGGGAATCAAAAAATTACAATAATCATCGAACAAGAGGGACAAAATCAAACTCAAAATCAAACATCACATACAAACTCAAACTCAAAAACAACAACCAAATCACAAAATCCAAAATCAAAACCCAAAAACTCAACGAAATCGAAACCCTAACCCAAATTATATAAAATTAACAAAAAAAAAGGAGGGATAAACCTTGTGAGGAGCAGCGTCGCCATTAGAGATCTAGGCATCGTTCTCCTGGTTTTTTAAGGGCTTGCTTTAACATCTCCATTACTGACTACGGTGGTGGTGGCTGGTGGTGGGAAGCTAGCATGGAAGAAGAGAGAGAGGAGGCTTGCGCTGGTGGTGGCTGCGGTGGGAAGCTGTAATAGAGGAAAGTTGCGCTGGTGGGAAGCTAGCATGGAGAGAGAGCGAGAGAGGAGAAGAGAGAATAGAGAACGAGAGAATTCGAGAAGAGAGGGGAAACAGAGGAGAGAGAGCGAGAGAGTTCTAATTTTAGGGAATATTTGGGAAAAGGGCATCGGTTAACCGGTGCCCTATTAAGCCTGTTTTATTTTTGTGGTCTAGGCTTGCATTTTTTGCACCGGTTTTCAATAATCGGTGCGCATTTATCTTTTTCTACTAGTGAAAATTCAAACGACAACATCACCACCATCACCTTTAACCACCTACGTTCCGACCATCACCTGCGCAGCAACCCCTATAACCACCATCACCTACGCAACAACCTGCGCTCCCACCGCACCACCTGCCGGCATCTCGAAAACACCAGCAGCCACGCATCTCCACACCTAGAACTCCCCTGCTCCTCACCACTCACACCCACCAAACCAAACTCTCCTGCCATCACCGCCCAGCCGCATACACCAACAACCACAACCTCTGCCACCCACCCAATCGCCACCAACACTGCTGCCCACACCCCCAATGCAACAAGGACCACGGCAAGCAACCTAAAAAACCAAACCAACGGCAACATCAGCCGCTCCTAACCACCGCGCCCAGATCCCCTCTCCCTCGCGACGGTGCCGGCTCGTCGCTGCCCCCTTCCCCGTACCCCTAAACCACCAAAACCCCCATAACCTCCACCACGCACTAAACCTTTGTTGCAAAAATTAACCTCCTTTGATCTTTGCAATTAACCCTAACAATTTTCCCCAAATTTTGCAGTAATTTCTAGATTAATCTTTGTAGAATCATCAATAGAAGCTTTAACAGAGCTTTGCGACTTGATTGCGAAAAATCCAAATCAAGTTAAGGAGAAACCTGGTTGGATTTGTGGTCGTTTTTTGCGGGCCTGCCACAAGGTGGTTTCATGGTGGTTTTCGTGGTGGTTGTGATTGATGTGTGTTTGTGGATGGGTTGGTGCTTGTCGCGGCGGAGCTGGTTATGTACCGGGGGGACTGGGCGTCTTGGTGCCGGCGAAAATGGGGGTTCCGGGAGTGGGCGGAGGTTGGTGGTGGAGATGGTGGCAGTGGGGGGTTGAGTTTGTTTTTTTAATTAATTTTTCACTTTTTTTTTAAGCTTTTTTTTTAGTTTCCTTTCCCCCCCCAAAAAAAAGGTTTTTAATCGTTTTTTTAAAACCAATTACGTGATGCCACGTATCCCAAAAACCTGTTATAACAAGTTAGTTACCGATTAGGGACCAAAGAAAGCGAATACACCCCAAAATTGAGATTATTTAATAATAATCCAAAGTTGGGATTATTAAAAGCAAATAAGTGAAAGTTGGGATTATTTTTACCAATTTTTCCTTTTTTTAATAATCTATATACTAATAATAAATTTTTTTTGCTGCCAAATTTAGGATATTCATACTTATCTAGTCTAGTTATTACAATTAAAAATGTATAAGTCAGATATATTTACCATTTCTTGTGCGTCAAGGAGAATAAAATAGGTCGGTCTTTTATTCCCAAAAAAAGGTCGGTTCTTTCCAATAATTGGATATAAATATCACCTTCAATCCATAAAATGGAGCATGCATATTTGTTTAAAAAAACAAACCTCTTATTTTTTTTTATTTTTTTTTCTGTTTTTTGAGTATTACGGTTGTGTTCTTGATCCTATTTTCGCAATTCATCAGCTTCATCATCTGAAATATTGAGGTATTATATTCTCTCAACAAAATATTGTTACTCTTTGAATTATTTCTCTTCTTGTTTTTTGTGTTTCGGATTTATAAAAATTGCAATTGTTTGTAACGCTAAAGATTTTCGATATCGATGTATGGTAAATTGCATATCTTTGATGGGTAAAGGTAAAGGTAGCTGTAATCAATCCATACAATGTGGTGTCTTTTCTTGACGCGAAGAGAGATCGAGGCACGGCGAGCTAAAGAGCCATAAAACAACTCTACAAATCAAATAAACAAATATATCGAAGAAGAAATACGGGAAAACACACTTCGTCGTATGGATTGATTACATCTATTGTTCTTTCTCTTCAAGTATATGCATTTGCCATACACTTATATCATAATCTTTAATTAATCTGTTATTAAAATATTGCTTATTTTATCACTGTTAGAGGCATATGATGAATTAGTTGCTAATTAGATTAGATATTTATTAGTGGACTTGTGTAACGAATAGCATTGAAATGAATTGGGGTTTTCGATTAATGATTCAAATTCCTATTTTATATGAATAGGGGTTTTCGATTATTGAATAAAATTCTTATTTTTATACTACATACTTTAGTACGTTTTATTGATTTTGTGATTCGTAGCACTATCTCCATAATTGCATATTGTAGCTTGAAAAAATAAATAATTAAATAAAGTAAATTTTATCATACACATGTCATAATTTTATTAGATGAAGTTTTCTTTGCAAAACCAAGCGACGTAGCTTGTTTAAGCAGGTTACTTAATCAAGCTACATCAATGTTTTCCCGCAACTTTATTTAATTTGCAAGCAGGTTCCTTTTGTGTATCATTATTCAATTAGAGATACTCTAAAATCACTACTTGAAATAGCAATTCAAGGTAAAATCATACCGCAGTTTTTAAAGACTGATATACAAAGTTTGTATATCAGCCTTATTAATCAGGGCTCCCTCATTTTTTTATAGATTACTAAAAAAAATGGAAATATATGTTATTGGATTACTTACAAATTATTTTGGATAAAAACTTTTTACATTAAAAATATGAACATGATTATATGAGTATAATATGATAGATAAAATCAAATGTCGTGGTAAACCTAAATCTTAGTTCACAAAGTCAAGGTCAAACTAGTTAGATCAGAATAGCAAGGGCAGAAGCAGTAGAAGATGTTTTTGCTCCTACGGAATACCTTGCCTCGTATCCCACATGGGATAGGGTCAAAGAAGCGTGGCGAAGGTGAGACCCTCGATTTTGGAAAAACGGATTTTTTCTAGCTAGTTTCAGGCTGACGAATTGACCAGATTGATAAATAAAAAAGATCCTTAGCGACAATTTGATAAAAAAAATTTTACTCCGACGACAATTTGGTAAAAAAAAGCTAACCTTAAGCGACAATTTGGTAAATAAAATAATCTCAGGCGATAATTAATCCAAAAAATACTAAAATTTCTGATAAATTACTCGCGAATGCTTAATTTAGTTCGCTTTTTTTGGTTTTTTTTACCAACCTTTTTTATAAAAATAACAATTTGAAGAAAAAAAATGTTAAGTATCAATTTTCACTTAAGTTTCATGCCCCTTATTCATGAATTTTTTTTTAAAAAGGGGTTGGAAATATAGAGGGATGACATAATTCAAAATTTTAAATGGGAAAAATAAAGTTAAAAACACACAAACAAATTAAATTAGGATTTTAAAAGAGTTTGTCGGAAATAAATAGATTTTTTGGTATAAATGTCGCTGGAGTTTATTATTTTTACCAAATTGTCACATATGGTTAGCTTTTTTTTACCAAATTGTCGCCGAAGTAAGTTTTTTAACCAAATTGTCGCTAGGGGTCTTTTTTATTTACCAATCTGGTCAATTGGCCATTTCAGACTTGACCCTAAAAACACATATTTTAGGCTACCCAAACTCTCATTTTTTTGATCAAATAGTATCTTACCATCAGTGATTTGCTCTTCTTTATGAGAATCAACTTTTGCTACTCCACCCGAATCATACAAAATAAAATAAAAAACAAAAAAAAAGTCTCATCCATGTAATCTTAATGTACTCTTTTTTCAATTACAATTAGATGAATTAGACAAATTATTTCCACGACCATAACATATTGATAGACCCCTCATTGAAAAAAATTATAAGACAGATAGATATGTAAGAGGTTATGAAGAAAATCTAATAAGGAACATGCAACATTGTTGCAACTTTGCTAAAGGAAAGTGTTTAAGTAGTATTTGATTCAATTGACAAGTATCCCTATTCCCTAGTAGTTAGTGATGAGTCTTGTTTGTCCCATCATGCCTACCACAACATCTACCTCATATATTGACTTTGGAGGTTAAAACTTAGAAGAAGAGATGCGATCATACGGAGATCCTTGCGTTTACTCTATTGAACAATGAACATGAGCTCGCAACTCCCAATTACGTAGCAAATGTAGTGACTTCCGCAGTGGAACACTCTTTCTGTGAATGTCTCTCACAAAGAGGTGCTGATATCAAGTCAGATACTGTGATACATAGGCATTGACTTAACAGAAGTTTCAAATTTAGTAAAAAAAAGAAAAGAGATAAATAAATTAATGTGCTTATCAATTTATCATCAATGACTATTTTGTGATAGGATACAGATTTGAGCAACAGATGCTAACTATTTAAATGGAATACACATGAAAAAATGCCGCAACAAGATCATGGAAAATTTTATCCTCTCAAACGTAAAAGCAAGGAAAAAGCGTAAATGCCCAAACAAACAGCAAGGCATGGATTTTAGAATTGCTGACCACTCTTCACACCATCAATCTAAGCGCTCCATCTGCATAAACATGAGCACAGTTTAAATTAAAATCTGATATCAACTTCAGTAGTTCTTTCTCCTTAAGAGTTTGATGTATGGGCATGGGATTTCATGTGTGCACGGAGACTCGGAGAGGCGAGGGAGGGGTAGGGGGGAATATGAGCAAGATTGTATGAAACATAAGCCATCTCTACTGTAAAATCCCATAATGATAATCACTTCCCAAATAGAGTCAGTTAAACTTTAAGATTTTACTTGCACATATTACACTACCTTTTTGCTAAAAACTCCAACACTATGTTTGGATAACACTAATGAAGGGGAAGGAAAAAGAGGGAGGGGAAAGGGAGGTGAGGGGAGGGAGGAGGTGACTTTCCATTTTCCCTCCAAATCTCTCCAACAATGGAAGGATTTGGTTTATTAAAAGGGGAAGGAAAATGGAACCTTCCAATTCCCTTCCCTTCTCTCCTTACAATAGATGATGCATCCTTTCTTTTCTCTTCTCCTCCTTTCCCTCCATTTCTCTCTATTTAAACATAGTGTAATGAATGACTGCCAGAGGCATGAACACATGGTAGGTAAGAGAGAAGGATAGTTATAGTCTTGTGGTTCAATTCAATACTAAAAAAAGACCCCCAATCAAATGACGCTCATTAAAAAGGGCAAATGAAGTTCATATGAAACCATGCAACTATGCAATTTCAGCTCCAAATAACATTACTGAACCAGTGGAATTTACCATTCTACAGCGACGGTAATTAAAGCTCAATTATACAGTAAATAGTTATGGGTTATGATGAAAGTATCAAACGATAGAGGTTATAAAATGAGATGATATCTGCGTTCAGAGAAAGTAGGCGATGGGAGGGACAGAGGAAGACGTAAGTAGAATACCTTCCATAGGCCGTCATTGAGATAATGCAAGTTGTCTACACCAATGCCCTTGTTGATAGTTTTTCTGCATCAAGAAGGTAAGCTCTAAGCAAGTTGCATATGGGAAAATTATACTGATGATATATGCCATGTACTATTTTTTTCTACATGTGTCGTAACTCTGACAAGGATATAAAATAGACAGCAACAGAAGGAAACTAAGTCAATCATTTTGGCTCATGTCATGGGATGTGACAAAGTTTTACACTGGGGAGACAATACACAATAACCACAGAGTATAATATTCAGATGAAAAATGAAGCAAAAAATTGAAAATCATCACATGCATAGAAAGAAAGCATAAACACTTAACTCTCACAAATATATTAGACTTTTACTAAGTTGTGCCGATATTGGTTTTGATTATGAACATAAAATCTAAGATCACAACATCCATATCAATAAAAACTTGGAAATCAATGACATGGTCATAGGCCTCATTGCTTTATTTAGCCCCACTTCCAAGATACAATTTCACAAACCAGCAGTACTCTAAGAAATGATCATAGGATGAAACTTACATATCTTTTGAGGACATTTTTGTGAAGCCAATAGCAAGAGCATGCTGCTTTCCTTCAGCCATTATGGCCTAAAATATTAATTTCAAGAATTAAAATCACATAAGATGGAGTATACAATATTCAAACATTATCTAATGTATGGAGCTTCATGAATAAATCACTCAAATGTGCATTACTGGATTTCAAGCATGAGGAGACATACCACAGGCCTCTCGCTCCCAACTTCTTCATCCAGCACACCACCAGGTGACGTAAGACCAGGACACATGATATTAGCACCAGAAAAAACAAATTTAATAGCGCCCCTATCTACTTGAAACTTCTTCATTATATTAGGATCTGCAGCAGAATAAAATTGCCAAACCATTAAAATCTTTAAGATTGATTATTTAAAATGTCTGGTCTACACAAATGACCCAAAATTCAGAGGGACCTTCTCGAGCCTATCAGCACCAGCTGACCAACCCATATAGAAATGAAAAAGGAAAAAAAAAAGGAGAAATCTTGGTATGGTATATACATTCAAAGTTTCAAACCACATACTTCCTCCGTTTCTTTTTAGTTGACACATTTGCCAATGCACAACTTCAACCATTAATATCTCTAATTACCGATAAACAAAGATTATGAAAAGTTGATATTTGAAAATATATATCGTAACGAATCTAACAAGATCTCACATGACTATATTTTTCATTAGGTATAAAGCACAAAACACGGTCAAAGGGAAGTGAGTGAATAGTGCTAAAGTCAAAACGTGTCAACTAAAAAAAAACGGAGGTAGTATATCTATAGAACAATGCCACAGGAATAAAACAGCATTAACGGTTAACCACAGTACAGATAAGGGGCCAATAAAAGTAATTTTTGACAAGACACGAAAATAGTAAAATGGAAATATGTCACCTAGACTACAACCATGAATTATATAAGAAATAAACTTCACAATATAAAGCAAATTTCTAAATCCAAGCTTACATTGATGAAGAAGTCGTAGAGTTGGCATATAAGGTCCATCACGGATATTGAAGAACAATGGGACATTATTGACTACAACAAGATTTAAATGATTCTGACTGCAAAAAAGCAAAAGAATATAGTCAGATAAGAAAATAACTAACTAAACAAGCTAAACAGAAATGAACAACAGAGATGGACAAGAACATCAGAACCATTTCACAACTACAAGGGGTGACTTCTTTGGCAGCAAATCTTCCAAAACCGGTTCAAGTCCAGGATACTGTCAAAAAAGAGAGCAATATCAGTTACACTAAAAGTAAATGAGGCAATTAGTGTTCTTGAGTTTCATGGACAGAACATCCTTATCACAGGGATGTTTTATGAAATACAGCAAGAGCTTTGCACCAACCTCATCAGCTATACTTTGACGAATTCTCCTTTGCACAGATGCCTTGACTTGATTTTGGGCTGAGACATCTTCAGAAGTGAACCTGATATACATAAAGGTAGAGGTCATTTACCAAATTTGAGAGCAAATAATATGGGAAGGTAATTGATGCACGACTATACAAAAATCAAGCTGATTCATGTATATGTCTTCAGTGAACATCAACCAGATTTTTTGTATAACCCTGGAATTCATTAGCTTAAACAAAAACTGATCACATATTACTGTATACTTTGCGCTGGTCAATAATTAATGTCCAACCTCTAAATATACAGGGAAAATAGTAATAATATATTAATTGTCATCCGTGTTCATACTAGCCTAAGTTATCGTAAAGTTTATGCCACACCAAAGGTAGGAATTTAAATTTGAACAAGCAGAAGGATCCTTTTAGATCAACGTTCAAGCAACGAGAAGATAATTATATCTTGTTCATTATTATAGACCATTTCAATCTCCACCATCACATGAAATGGTCTATTTAGTATGGAGTAGCTCCAATCTCCACCATCACATGAAATGGTCTCTATAGTCAGCATGGTCAACTAGAGCAATTGCCAGCTGGCCCAGTTTATAGTACATTATCTTCTCATGGGCTTGTGGCTATGCTACAATTATGATTTTATGGGCAGAGGGGTTATAATTGTGGAAAATACTCACTGAATGTGATATGTCAATGGGAGATATAGGACTATCATTTCAATGAAATTCCAGCAGTGGACCACAAACTTAAACATTTCTATGAATTATCTTGCTTTTATGCATAACATTATTACAAAGTTCTGAGCAGCTCAAACCTGTCTCAATAATTACATTTAAAACCTTGCATAGACCGAATTTTCTTCATTATTTATCATGCAAATATGCATACAATTGTATTTTACAACATTCAGAACCAAAACTCTGTGATTACATTTGGAGTCCTGTTCAATAGACCACAAAGGCATAAGCTATGTTACAGAATATCTTCATTTCAACTCAATAATCCATGGAAACACCTTGACATGGGTGCGGAGAATTCACACTTCAATTTGGAGTAGAAAATGAAACTTTTCTTCCAAATTTTAGACTTAGATATATGCCTATGTCTTTACAGATTTAGTAGTGTCCTAGTTTCAAGTAATATATACAATGAACCTCACTGCATCATCTTTCTATCATGCAGATATGCATATAAATACTCTCTACTATGCCCAACTTTCGTTTTCCCAAAGTTAGGCAAAAAAAATGCCAACTCGCTCTATACGTTAATATCATTAAAAACATAGTTATTAGAACAGAAAGTTCTGGGCAGTGTATCACCTAGTTAATGTTCAATTATAGCCTCTAAAGTATACTTGTTGAAACTACTTCCAGGTGTATTGATTGGACTCACCAAATGAACTAGAAACTGCTTTGTTATATATAAGTGGCTGTTCACACCTAATTCTAAGTCTATTTCAAATTCGATGCCAATAGGAACTGACAGATGAATCAGCCTATGTTCAAACTTGTTGCAGCAAAGGCGCAAATGGCTAGGAAATGGCTAATACATTATCTGACTTTGCTACAGTTCTATAGAGGAACATGGCATTGCCAAAATAAATTATCCAGAGAAGAGGAGAAATTCATGAAAGAGTTTTACCACAACATTCTTAAGTCAACACCCTGCCCCAGATAAACAATCTTAATTATTTCAAAAGAAATTAGTGAAAAGAACCCATACAGAATTAGAGCTTCCGACTCCCAATAAACTCATAAAACTACTGAAAACTTGCATTTACTATTTTGTTCGCCTTATTTATAAGGGTTGATAAGGGATACTCAAGTTTAAATTATAATTACAATATTTTTAATGAGATCTAAGAAGTTCAAATAAGATTAAATACGCTCAAATAAGTGAAAATAAGGTAAATAGAACACACCCTTTAAAGTAAGCTCATCCATCTAAAGTACCAGGCTTTTAAAACCCTCTTCATCCATAGACTTCCATGATTATACTGTTTTGGACGAATTACAAAACAACGACACAGCAATGAGTGATTAGTTTTTATCACTCTCAAAACTCTAGTATTCGACTATATTCGGTTTTAGCATTTCTAACCTCAAAACCACATCAAGCATTCACCTAGAGATGTTCAAATTTGTGCTATAGCACTATAAAAACTGCAAAGCACCCAATATTTCTCCAAAACGATTGCTATTCTCAAACTAGATGATGAATTTATATTACTCCCTAAGTCCCTAGTCACTACCGCATACAGCAGATAAAGATACCAGAAAACACACAATCAAATATGTTAACTACAAAATGTTATCCAATAATCATGAATTTCCTCCACAAACCAAATCAATAATAATCGCAAAACCCCTAATTTGAATTTAGGTTTCATAAATGAATAACTTCTATACAATTTTAAAAAACATTAAACCAGAAAGAATTTATATTTCCACTGCACAAAATCAAAACAACTACTGCAACAAAGATGAATAAATTATCAACCAAATCACATCATATATGAATCAGAGATATGAATAATTGACAAATTAAAAGCAGCTTAAAACCTAGAAAGATTAAACGCGCAATAAAATAAAACGAGTTAAAGAGGAGGAGAGAGAAAGTACTTTTTGAACATTTGAGATTGCGGAGGAGAGAGAAGATGTAAAACTTAAGGTGTTGCAGAGGAATTCCCGATTAATTGGGACTGTGATTGCGAGAAACACCAACTGGTGCAAAAGGACGGGGAGAGGTGAGACCGAGTGTTCTGAAGTTGCTGTGCGTGTCTACCAAGCAGCTCTCCTACTTTACGGAGTTTTTTAAGTAAAGATCGGCCGTGTCGTTGCTAATGTGCCTCATACTCAAGCGAGGCCTTGTTCTTTAGAGCTGTTGTGCTCTGCTGAGTCCAGCTCTACTTAAAAATAATAATTAATATTGAATTATTATAATAATAATTAATATTTAATATTAATAATTATAATAATAATTAATACCTAATAATAATAACAATGTTAATAATTATTATTATTATTAATAAAAATAAAAATAATAATAAAAATTGATTTTTTATAATAAAAATTAATATTTTAAAGATAATAACCAATAGTTAAAGATAATAATTTTGTAATTTTTAATAATAATAATAAATAATATTTAATAATAATAATATTTATTATTATTATAATAATTAATATTTAATAATAATATTTAATAATTATAATAATAATAATAATTACGCTTATGGATAAGGTTGTTATGCTTGATGACCCTCAGTGTGAGTTATTGTTACTTAGAGCATGTACCAGAGTTTCTAAACTCTACTTTGCATTGCGTACTTGTCCTCCTAGTACTTTTGAGACAACTCAGCGCACTTTTGACGGGGCTCTTCGATCCTCCGTGGAGCGTATTGTTACTGCTTCAGGGCCTGGGTTTGGTGATTGGCAATGGCGACTTGCCACCTTACCATTTGCGTTTGGAGGGCTTGGGGTATATTCGGCAGGTGATGTTCGTCATTATGCTTTTTGTTTAAGGTAAAATTACCCATGATAAATGGACCAATCCGGACCTGCCACGTGTCCACCACGTGGGCCAATCAGCGTCCGCCACTTGTCACCCTAAGAGGTCCAACATGGACTAATCAGGCCACGCCACGTGGCCTCCCATATGCCAAATAGGCAAAATGGCCACCAAGGCCCAAAGTCCGAGAGAAGCCCAATTTGCCCTGGTTAACCTAAACCTAAAATTGGCACGCTTCTCAAGACTATAAATACATAATTAATCCTCATTAAAGGGGATTCAGCAATTGACGACTCTCACCTAGAGAAAACCAAAACACATTGATCACTCCTCCCCTAGAGGAATCAGATCTCCCACCTTTACTTTTCCGCACTATTCACTCCTCAAGCAAGTACTAACTTGATCGTCGGAGGCGGAGCTCCTACCACAAGGAGTTTCCGTTTGTTTTGCAGGTACAGGCGCACGGATCCAGTCTCGGAATTGTAACTCTCCCGCAGGACATCAGAAAACCCCGAAACATTTTGGCGCCGTCTGTGGGGAGAGTACTTTCGAGATGGCATCACAGTCTGTACCGATTCTAAGTGACAAGCGTCCCATGGACGACCCCCTGGTTCAGTCGGACCAGGACACCGACAATGAAATCGATGTCGAGACTCACACGACCCCCGACGGGTCCCTTAGAGCTCGACGTACCCGTCCCACCGCCTGAGCATCAACAGGCGATCGAGGGGTCTGCTCCTGTTACCAGGAACGAACTCATGTCTTTCATGAGAGGTTTCAAGGGAGAAATCCAGGAGCTAATCAAAAAGAGAACGCCTGTTCCCGCAAAGGAACAGTCGGCCAGAACGTCCTCCCACCCCGGGAGAACTAGACTTGTTAAGGATCGTGTGGCGACCCCCTAGCCAAAGCCTGGGGTAAGGCAGTCGCCAGTGATCGACTAAACGAAGTATCACTTCCCTTCACAAGGGAAGAGAAAGCCCATCCGTTATGTTCAACCGGACGAGTCAAAGAGAACATTCTCTGATGCTCGAATGTTGCTGGAGCAGAAGAAGAATGACCGACTATCAGAGTCGGCCTCTACGTCTGATTTTCAAGACAGTCTCCACAATACCTCCATGAGGTATTCAAAATCTAACCATGAGAGTCAGACAGGCGGCACTCACCCTCACAAAAGTGTGCTAACACTCACAGGGTACAGCCGACATAGTTCTTGCCCATGCTAAATTAATAGACCAGGCGGCAATATAAGCAGTCGGCCAGGTCTAACCAACCCCGATTAAAGTTACATGCGCCTAGCATGACACTCAATGGGTATAGCCGGTAGAAGACCAGCCTCCGAGCATCCGGCTAGGCGGCCAAGTACTGCATGCGTCATACGAACAAATGTTGGGAGTCGGATGGTCAAGCTTGTAGGCTGGTATAATTATTAAATCATTATTATGATTTTACAAAAAAATAAAAAATAAAAGAAGGTATGCAAAGTTAGGCCGCCTAATACCACCTTGTATATGTATACAACGTAGGTAAACATGGAATCAAGCGCTGACTACTTCATATCATTACGTGAGAAGCACATTGCTAGCCACACGTCACTTAGACCAACTAGGTGGCAAAGTCCCATGTGATCATAACAAGGAGACGACTCTTCAAGTGACAAGGCAGAATACCAAGGGTATATAAACCAAGGCATGTGTCGTATAACATGGAGACCAAACAAGACTTACATGATCATAACCGTCGCCCACTAAACACTCAGCTTTTGAAACGATTCGCAAATTCTAGGTGGAGTAATGGCCCTTATGCTTCTTGAACAAACCGACACCCAGGATTCGTTCTTCAAAGCTAGTAGGCGGCAATCGGCTCCAACTCAGCCACACAGCAGTCGGCCTACTAGCTCTAAAATAGCCGAAACATTTTGGCGTCGTCTTGCTTCAAATCATTATCATACGGCCACATACGCCTAACTTACTGATTTTGTATGGCAAAGCTCCACCTAAGAGCCTTAGGTGGCAACCTACTACAAAGTTAATCTTAGCATTTGATATTATCAAGTGGCATAAGTAGTATCATAACTACCAGCCCACATCGCTATATACATAGCCGGCTCCCATGATGCTTGTCACGAACAGCTTCCTCGGTCGGTTGTTCTACATGTCTAGGAAGCCTGCTGTTTTTCCTTTGATAAAGGCCCGACTGTGATTGCAGTAGTGGCATGCCAACGTCGAGCCTTTGAGCTTTTAGGCGGCAACCATAAGAGCAGCCCTCATTCTCGCATAAACAGCCGGCTCTATATGATGTTTTATCAAGGTACAGTCGCAAGGTTTTTGCTCAAAATATAATGCCAAGTATACTTGATACAAATGAGTTTGGTTCCAGCTTGTTCTTCCAAAAGCAAACAGCCAAAATACTCGCACATATAAAAATCTCTCGGCCTGCCGAGAGGAGTAGCGCTTGGCTCGTAGTAATATAATTGGCCATGAGAGTGAATGCTTTAACTTGTTCATGTGCTAGTCTCTTATTGTGAAAGCTGGGCATTGGCGTCTCGCCCAAGGAAGCAGGCGGCCAGATGACAGCCGGCCTAGTCCTAGCCACAAAGCATGACAAATCAGCTAGCCATGCTAATGTAGGCGACACCTAAACAGCCAGCCCAATCCGAGCCACCAAACAGCCGGATTGATCACTTCAAGAACAAGCAACTCAAAAGGCCGAGACGAATGAGTTCGTGTGTATGTAAAAAATAGGCAGCTAGGCAGCTGTATTTATGTATGGGAAGCATTGAAACCGGCTGTTTAGCCATCAAGTAAATCCAACAAACCACTTGTCTTTCATGAAAGCAGGCGGCATCCACAGCGAACGCATCAAGCAATGCGTGAGGTGATATGGGTCTTCATGTTTTGTAATGAGGGCCGAGTCTTGAATCACTTTGGTCTAAATAATGCCCAACACGATCGAAACATAATTAAAACAAGCGGCAAGCTGATCATACGGCATCATGTGGCCGAATAAAATTTTGAAAGTTAGCTCCATTGAGAAGAGCAGCTCGGCATCCTTACCAAAGCACCATGTAAGCTCAAAATGAGTGCCTTTTGAAATTTCATAGTATCATGGGTAAACATCAAGAATCAAACGACACATTGCTATTGTTTGTAAAGAAACAGCCACCATGTGTATGCACGCAACAGCAAGTCCCTTGTATGTCTATAGACAGCCGGCCTAGTCCTAGCAACACAGCAAGGAGGCGGCTCTAAAACACATCCGGCTTGGCTGAGTTCAGATGGTCGAAGCATTCGAGAGCAGGCGGCATCTAGGTGTCGTAGCTCAAGCTAGCAGGGGGCACTTGCAACCAAAGAAGCTAGCCATAGTAAAACATGCGGCACATGAAACACAATTATCGTGCTAAGTTCAAATATCATGCTGAGATTTGACGTTGATGTTGGGTACGAGTACATGCCAAGTAGATGCTAAGCTATCCATTCGTCCAACCAAGTGTGTATCCATGTGTTTGAAGAGCCGCATGAAGTGATCATCCAAGCCAAATTTATGAGCCCAAGAGTATATAACTCAACTTGCTAAGTTAGGGAATCCTCATTGCTCTTATTTCAGCCGGCATTCAGTGCTCAGACGCTCAATAAAATCAAATAGTCGGCCACCCTTGTTAATGAAAACAGGCGGCCACAAGTGCTCTTCAAGACTCAAGCCCAGTCCCAGCTAGACTCGCCTTAAACAACCGGCACTTGGTTGAAAGGGCATGAGCAAAAGTGGGTCTTCATACTTTTTAAATAGGGGCCGAGTCTTATGATCATTTTTGTCTAAATAATGCCAAGCACGTAAATAGCATGCAACCAGCATCATGCGCTAGTCACCTAGCTTCAGCCGGCATTTACATTATGGCTTATTGTATTGTGATGCAATGAACAAAGCCATGATTAAACGACACCTTTGTTCACATGTAAACAGGCGGTAAGGTGGTTAACCTTCGAACTTGGCTAAGCAAGGAAAGCAAGAAAGCCACTAACCGGCAATGGAGCTAGCAATGTTACAAAGCAAGTGGCACATGCTCACTTAAAAGTCAGTGGTTAACTAAAGTGGGCAGCCCTTATTGGTTGGATATGAGAAAAACAGAGCAACCTTCGTATTTTGTTAGACAAGCCATAATAAGCATGGATGGCCGAGATCATCAAGCAAATCATCATGAGAACAACCGGCAATTTCTTGCTAAGTCAGAACCTTTATTGCTCTTATTTTAGTGAACGGATGCGCAATAAAATCTAGCAACTTCTCGTGGACGCTTCAGCTTGGGTAGCTGGCACTTCGATGGCACCTTCATTGGTCCTCACAAATAGGCTAGCAGGCGGCAGCTCAAACTCCAACCGGCACATCACGGCAGAACCAGTCGGCCTTTGAAATCATTGACAAAGTACAAGGTGGAGCATGGGCACCTATGATTAAAGCATCCGGCAGTAGCACAAGCAAGGGGCGAAAGCCGTATGTTTGATAGACTCCTTGCTGAGTGGAAAACTGAAGATGAATTAGAAACACAAGCGGCATAATAAGCCACCTGTGAATATGCAAGCTATATACAAGTGGCTCGGCAATCGACATCATACAACAGGCGGCATGCCAAATGATTATTGAAAACACCCCCTCGTATCTTGGTGCTATGAGAGAGCCAACTCTCTTTGATCAACCACCAAAGGAGACCGGCACCATGCTTGGCCGATGTGAAGCTTGAGCAGGCGGCATGTAAAGCGTCGTAGCTCAAGCAGCCGGCCTCAAAACCCAAAGAGTAGTCGATTGCTTGTTCATTGCAAGCATGTGTGGGGCTTGACGCCTTGCATATCGTATAAAACCTGCCGCATGATTGTTCAGGAAGTCTCATCTTATGTGTGAGTTTTCACCATAAGCACATTATCATTATTATGATTGCAAGTAAAAAAAATAAAATTGCCTAAGGTTAGTAAAACCGGCTGTTTAGGCGGCACCCTATTGAAGACCGTCTCCCTTCTGTTTAGGCGACACCTTACTGAAGACCGTCCTCCACTTATTTGTGTGACAATCTATCAAGCAAGAGAGGCGGCATGAATAGTATCGGCCCCCTATACGACGAAGTCTCGAAGCTATGAAAGCAGTCGACCCTCATTAATTTCACTAAGGGGCTAAAGACCGGCGGAAAATGTGTGGGCCGAACAGCAAGGTCGCAAACCACATTAAAACAACTGTTCCCATTAGAAGAAAGTAGAGTCACCAATCCTCCATGGAAGGGAGCTAAGTCCTCCATGGAAGGGAGCTAAGTGATCTATCTACTCTAACACTTGAAATTATTTCAATACTTGATACTAATTCAGAGGGGCATGTCGCCTGTACCTTTACAGTCGGCTACTCTCCATTGAGTATTTCACTCTATCATCAGAGGGGCATGCCGCTGTACCTCTACAGTTGGCTACTCTCCATTGAATATTTTACTCTATCACCATAGGGGCATGCCGTCTGGACATACAGTTGGCTACAACCACCCCCCCTATACTTAGCTAAAAAATGATCAGGGCTTGGCCGACCCTGTGCCTAAACAGGCGGCTACCCTCCTCTTACTTAGCACCTACGTTCACCAAGAACTAACCAAGGCCACAAGCCGAATGATCAGTCCAGGCGCCAAGCCAACTGATCCAATCTTTAAACTAATACGACTTGTCCCAACATCATAGCAGGCGTCCGGCGGCATCCCTCCGGATGAAATTCGTCGCAGAGAGCAGCTCCCTTTTGGGTGGAACATTGCTCTATAAACTAATTACACGGCACCTATACGACTGTCCCCAAGGGAAACCACATAGCCGTTTTTGAGACAAGGATAACTCTATCACTAACCAAACCAGTGGTAGCAGTTGACATCTGAGTCAGATGACCGCCTGTATTACTTGGGATAAATGCAGGGGGTACCTCTTGAGTTAATAGCCAACAAACATTGGCGAATCAAGGGGTCTAGCCGGCCTTCGCCGCCTGGTACCTCTACTTCTCAAGCAAGAGTGACGGCGACTGAGTAACACCAACGTTAACTCATAGTCACTCCCTCAAACTTGGTATGGAACCTAAAAGGTTTGAGTAGACCGCCTGTTTTTTGGCAAACAGGGGCACTCAAACCCCTATTCCTACTAGGTAACCACTCCTTGGGTTAATAGCCAACAAACATTGGCGAATCAAGGGGATCAGCCGGCCTCCGCCGCCTGGTACCTCTACTACTCAAGCTAGAGTGTGACGGAGACTAAGTAACTCCTATGTTAACTTATAGTCACTTCCTCAAACTTAGTATGGAGCCTAAAAAGTATGAGTCGCCCGCCTGTTTTTAGCAAACAGGGGCTCTCAACCACTACTCCTGCTAGGTTAACAGCCTTTGAGTTAATAGCCAAGAAAAACTTGGCGAATTAAGGGGACTATCCGGCCCCCGCCGCCTGGTCTCCCTACCACTCAAACAAAATAGGCAGTGATTGACTAACCGCAAGGTTAACCAGTCGCCCTCCTTAGTACGGAACCTAAAAGGTATGAGGAGTCCGCCTGTTTTTTGGTAAACAGAGGTACTCGACCACTATTCTTACTAGGTTGGATATACTTAAAGCTGTCGTCTGTAACCCAAAAAATGTAGCTACTTTGGTTGGACGTCCTATCTGACGCCTGCTTCTATGCAGCCACCAAAGTAGACGACCAGCCATCCCCCAACGAAATAAACTAAGTACCGAACTTAGTATATTGAATCAAAAGAGGCCAACGACCGAATAATGCTAAAACGCTTACCCCTTGTGCAATAGTTGATAGTCCACCTAATCAGGGGCTATTTGCATAGTAGGGCAAAGAATCGGCATCTGTCTAGTTCGGCGGCAATCATTATTATGATTGATTAACTTTGAAAATGTCATACCGCCCAAGGTATCAAAATTTTCTAAGTTAATCAAGTCCATCTCCCATTAGAACTAGACAAGATGCCGACCTAGCAAAGCTTCGAGGGTCTAACTTTCGAAAGGAGCAATCCCTCCTGGAAAGAGAAATAACTCCTTCCGAAGGGCAAATGTTTAGGGTAAAATTACCCATGACAAATGGACCAATCCGGACCTGCCACGTGTCCACCACGTGGGCCAATCAGCGTCCGCCACTTGTCACCCTAAGAGGTCCAACATGGACTAATCAGGCCACGCCACGTGGCCTCCCATATGCCAAATAGGCAAAATGGCCACCAAGGCCCAAAGTCCGAGAGAAGCCCAATTTGCCCTGGTTAACCTAAACCTAAAATTGGCACGCTTCTCAAGACTATAAATACATAATTAATCCTCATTAAAGGGGATTCAGCAATTGACGACTCTCACCTAGAGAAAACCAAAACACATTGATCACTCCTCCCCTAGAGGAATCAGATCTCCCACCTTTACTTTTCCGCACTATTCACTCCTCAAGCAAGTACTAACTTGATCGTCGGAGGCGGAGCTCCTACCACAAGGAGTCTCCGTTTGTTTTGCAGGTACAGGCGCACGGATCCAGTCTCGGAATTGTAACTCTCCCGCAGGACATCAGAAAACCCCGAAACACTTTTCTTGCTTCTCAGTTACAGTCTGCTGGGTTGCAGACACAGCTTTTACGACATGCTGGCAATGTTGGTCTTGGACGAGCCTTTGGAGATGCGTTGAGTCTGTTTAATGGAATAGTGGAGTCTGACATTTTGAGTAATTCTAGTGAGATCGCTACCCCTAAACTCATGAAGAAATTGGCAGATATATATTTCACAAAGGTTACCACTTCTACAAAATCCACCTTTTCTTTGTCTTCTCGGCAATCGGCATTGTGGAAATCGCAACATGGAGATCACTCCTCTTCTTGGCTTCGGGCAGTCCCTATTTCTGGTTTGGATTAGACGATGACCGCAAAGACCTTCCGATGTGTGTTGTGCTACCGGATGGGTGTTCCATTGTTTTCTATCTCTGCGCCATGCTCTGCTTGTTTTCGGGTTTTTACTGGGGATTTTTTCGGTGATCATGCGGTGTCGTGTGCTGGTATTGTCGATATTAAACATCGGCATAATGTTGTCCGGGATAGTGGGGGCCCAGATTGTATCTCGGCTTCCCACTAATTTATTGTAGGTTGTATGACTTTCTTTGTTTTTGAGAATAATAATAATAATAATAATAATAATAATAATAATAATAATGAAATCTGCTCTGCTCTGTTGAGTCTTGCTCTACTCTGCTGACTCCTGCTCTGCTCTGCTCTGCCCAGAAGCTTAAAAGAATAGGGCCCGAGTCATGTCCAAACGAACCCAAAAAATATGTGTCATGCTTGACTCAAGTCAATACATCGTCCCGGCTCGCATGTCGTGCTATGTAATTGGATCTTCTTAATTATTTTAAACTTTTTGTTAAATTGGTCAAAATAAGTTGGTCAATATAGAGACAGCTCGTCATACTCGTGTCGAATTCGTGTCAAATTTTGAAAATGATATCTATGCACAACTCATGGTCGGCCCTGCGCATGCTCTTTTGTCGTGTTGGGCTTGTTACAAGCTTACATGCCAAGTCGGGGCCATTTTCGTGTTGTGTCTAACACTCTAACCGATCCTCATGTCGATTTGTCCCATGTATGTCCATCTCAAGGCTCAAGGAATAAAAGCAATTGAGCCTCTTCTACAAAAATCATAAATAATTTTAAATCATGATCCTATAAAAAATTACGAATAATTTTAAATCACATTTTTATCAAAAATCATAAATAAATTTACAAACGCTATATTTTAATAGGTATAGTTTATTCATGATTGAATCAATTATTTATCAAAGGACTCAATTCAATTGCCAATCACAGTACCTAAATTACTCAGCATAATCAAAATGTGGTTTTAGAAGTTTATTGAATTTGATTGGCTTTATTTTTGAATTGAAACTGGACAGTTGGAAATTACTAATTCTTTCAATGTTAGAATATATATATATATATATATATATATATATATATCCCTAAATTCTTTCAATGTTTCTTCACACATCGATGATCGATCCTTGATGCAAAGGCGTTCAGATTAACAATTGCTGTTTCTAATCATCAATAAAGATTAATTTGAAGTTTTTGCATTGTAAGTCCATTAGGAAACCATCAACAAACATATTTAATCATAACAACATAGTAAAATGAGCAGAATTCTTTGAGTTATTAATAATTAGGGGCTAATTGTCTGTTTAAACTTTAAACCATCAGAACCTTATAGGCATTTTATATAAGGACATACATTATATGTTAGGCATGATTATTTTGCTATTGACTCTAATTAATGAGATCGAATTGATAAATTAGGTTCCATGTTGTTGATATATATATACTTTATTCCTCCACTTTCTTTTATTTGTAACACAACCTTACAAAACACATTTTGAGAAATAGATTAAATAAATAATTAATGTAAACAAATAAATTGATCAAAAATAATTGGGAAATTCTACATGGTGGCCTCATGAATTTAACTTTTCTACGTGGAGACGAACTTTTTTCCAACTCTCTTTAGTGGCACCAGGGTTTAGAAAAATGACCATAGTGACCTTTTTTAGGTTTATGGCTAACCTTTTAGTTAAAATGGTTAACCTTTGATTTTTTTTATTAAAAAATTATTTAAATTATATTTTAAAATAATAAAATTTAAAAAGAATAAAAAAAAACAAAAAAATTTCCCACCCACCTATCCCCCGACAAACCCTAACCCCACCCCTAGCCTTGCCGGTAACCGGCCAACCACCCCTCTTACCCATCGAAACCGAACGGTTGGATCTGTACACCACCTTTAACCCATCCCCGACCTCCAAAACCACCAACCCAGCCAACCTTGACCCCCAAAACCACCTAAAGTCACCGCGCACGCTCGTCGGACTTGTTGGTGGTTTTTGGGATCGGGGTGGCTGGGTAGGCGGTTACGGGGGTCGGGGCTAGGTTAGTTGACCTTTTAAAAGGCAGGCCGGCGAGTTTTGGTGGTCAAGGGGTGCGGCCGGCCAATTTTTGTCGAATTTAGGGTTTCGCGGTGGGGGTGGCTGTGGTTTCGTTGGACTTCGTAGTTGTTTTGGGGATCGGGGTGGCGGTTTTGGGGGTCGGGGCTACGTCAGGTGGGGTTGTGGAAAGCCGACCGCCAAGTTTTGGTGGTTTCAGTGGTCGGGGGTTGGGCTGGAAGGTGGTTTTGGTGGTCAAGGGTGGCCAGATTCCGGCAAGGTTAGGGTTTGCGGGGTGGCTGGGAATTTTTTTGGTTTTTTTTTTTGTTTTTTTTGTAAATTTTATTATTTTAAAATATAATTTAAATAATTTTTTAATAAAAAAAAATCAAAGGTTAACCATTTTAACTAAAAAAAGCTAGCCATAAACCTAAAAAATGTCACTATGGTCAATTTTTCTAAACCTTGGTGCCACTGAAGAGAGTTGGAAAAAAGTTCGTCTTTCACGTAGAAAAGTTAAATTCATGAGGCTACCATGTAGAATTCCCCAAAATAATTTAAATTATACTCAAGTATACAATCATTTCTTATCTAGTTATTTCCTATGTTTAAGCTATATATTTTGATAAATTTGTCCATTTACCTTCTCTAATCACCTCCTAAAAATGTGTGCCTAGAGATTGTTTTGCAAATAAATGAAAGCTGAGGACATCGTCGTCATCCACCATTGTTGTCATCCACAACCATTGTCGTCTTCATCATCATCGTCGTCTCCTCCGCCGCACGAAACATTGGGTGCGGGGGTCCGCACCCAATAGTTTATGTTTGCTTCTAGCTTGAGATAATTAAAATGATATCAATTTATAACAAGTAAACACAAAAAACGCTCTCTTCTCTCTCCCCTAATAGCAGATCCACTTCCCCGTAAACCTAGGTGCTCGCCGAAGATCCGGCGCCGCAGCCGTTTCTCTGGCGAGTTTCCTCTTTTTTCGCTCCCTCTAAGCCGGCGAGTCTCCGCCCTCCCCTGTCAGCTTCCCTTTCCTCTAATCGATGAAGATCGCCGGCGAGGCTCCGCCCTCCTCTTCTTCTCTTCTCAGTCGTCACCCTCTTTTCTTCTCTTATCCCCTTTTAATCACAGTCTTGAAGGCGTTGTTGTGCCCTTTTCCACGGCTAAGACGTCTTAGAGTAGCCCCTTATTACCCACCTCTGAGAGGGAGGTTCACGGTCAAAGGATTTCGCCGGCGAAACAAGAGGTCTAAGGACTAAGCCTAACGCCGCCATCATAAAGGTCATTGGTAATTTTGACCGTGACGAAAACGGTAAAGTTAGGGTTAGGGTTTCATGGGTCCTTGCGCTAGAGGGTTAGGCCTAACGCCGCCGTCAGGAGTGGTTCGTGACAGAAACGGTGAAGTTAGGGTTAGGGCTTTGAGGTTCTTTGCTATTATGGTTTCGGATTTTGGGTCCGAGTGGGGCTCTCTGATTTGGTCGTCTTACTTAAGTATCTTCTTTCTTCTTGTTATTCAGAGTTTACTTTATTTCTTAAATTTATGTATGGTTTATTTTAGCCTTTCTTGGTTGTTGTCCTTTTTTCTGGTTGTTTTGGCTATAGTTTATTGGATGGTTGTGTGAGGAAGGAGTTTGGATACTTTGTCAAGGAATTTGGTTTTGTTGTTGTGTTGAGAGAGGTAACTTGGGTTGCCGTTGTTTGGGGGACGAACAAGAAGTTGGCCATGGCTAGGGTGTGGTGTGATTTATGGTGGAATGACTATGGTCGTCATTCTGCTTTTTTCATCGGAGTGATCATTGTGATCAACACTCTTGATTTTTTCTATCCGAAGCAGGCGCCCAAACTTTGTTTTGGGGTTTCTCGAGTCTCGACGTTGTCAAAGCTTTCTTGCCAACAAGAACAGCTTATGAATGAAAGGTCACGTGTCCATGTGATCGGTTTGAAGGCCCTACGTGGTGATAAGTTGATCCCACTAGGGAAGGTTAAACTAGCCATGATCAAACAGTTTCGATACTCTATGCTCTCTTTATGTTTTGAAGTAGGTATCCGCTCTTTGGCCTATAAAGAGGTCTTGTTTCGCAACTTTTCCGGCCAACTCCAGTTATATATTTTGGTTTTTAGTGTCGAAAGTTGGAAAGGCTTAAATGTTAAAAGCCTTGTAGTAGTAAGCTTTAGTTTTTATTTCGTATGTTGTAAACTCTAATTTATCAATATAATTTGCTTTTGTCAAAAAAAAAAAAAAAAAAAAAAAAAAGATAATTAAAATGTAATGAACGTTTGTATTATTAATGATCTTCTTATATTATATTATATATGTTTGGGAGCTAGTTATATTGGAGGTCTTGTTTTTTTTTTTTTTTTTTGGTTCAGGAAAAGTCACATACATTGGAGTTTTATTACTATAATTAAACCAAATATCTATTTGGTAAGATCCTACAACGACATTCTTAATTTTTTTCTAATTTGTTTTTTTTTTTCCGGGAGGAAAATTTCCTCGGAATTGGTAAAAATGAATGAAGAATATTACTATATTTGTACAAGCTAGCTAGCTTCACAATACTATGTAAACCCAAAAACTATATTTAATTAGAAAACTGACTATATAAAAGATGAAGATTTGAACCATTTTATTTTTTTTAACCCTTGGAGATTTGGAGTCCCCAATACTTAGGGACTAATCAGTCTAACCCATCATAATTTTTTAGGCATTATTTTATATTAGGGGCATATATAGTATTAGGGTAGGCATGACTTGGCTTTAATTCTATGAGTTGGAATTGATGAAATATGTTCAATTTTGTGGATATACAGAGTATATATTTGGATAAATTAAACGAGTTTGGATCACTTTTACTATATAATTAACTATAGTTATCAGGAAATAAAAATGTAATCATAGATATTGTTAATATATTATGTAAATACTGTGTATGGTTGACTTTGAATTAGTGATAGTATAATTTGTATCTTAAAATGGTTAATATAAACAGTTCACATCTTAATCTTTTAGTGTCAATTTTCCATAAAGAGATATTGGGAGTTTGGGATATATAGTATTGTGAAGCTAGCTTGTACTAATCATATTTGTTAATTATGTTTGGGGCTAGTCGCCTAGTCATATTGGAGTTAAATTACTTTAATCAAAATAATATTGTATTTGGAAAGATCCACAACATTCTTAATTACTTAGCCTATCTCCATAGTAGATCATTTGAGGGCTCATTTTGGGGGGATAAGGGAAATCCCTCAAATGAGTCTTATGAGGTTTGATCCCTAGACCTCAGGAATACGAGGTGGGAGAGATGTCACTACTCCATCACCTCAACCTCAGCCTATCTCCTTAGTAAATCATGGTTACATATATATGTTATACATTTTGTACAAAAGAATCAGTAATTTATATTATTAGGAAACCCTGATTAAGGAAAAATAAACATTTATATCTCGAAATGTTAATCAAACTAGGGATCGGAGTTTCAATGCTATTCTACTATTCAAGTATAGATTAGTACAAGCTAGCTTCACAATATATACTATACTTCGTATATCCCAAACTCCCAGTATATCTCTTATAGAAAATTGGCACTAAAAGATTAAGATATGAACCATTTATATTAACAATATTAAGATACAAATCATACAATCACTAATTCAAAGTCAACCATACCTCCATACACGGTATGTACATAATATGTTAACAATATCTATGATTACATTTTTATTTGCTGATAACTAAAGTTAGTTATATAGTAGAACTGATCAAACTCCTTTATATACAAAGTATGAAACATAAAAGAAGAAACTAGATATGTTTTCAATTACCTTCAACTCTTCAAGTACGTCAATTGATGAAATTTTAATTTATTGCCAAAAAAAATTCCACATGGTTTGACATAATCCTTGAACATATAGTTGACAACTATTCTAATAGTTTAACATCTATCCTCAATAAGTATGTAGCTTTCAAATTACCTGTCAATTCCCAATTAAAGCTAAATATTTCTTAAAGCTACATACTTGTATGTGTTCTTCAACTCTTCAAGTATAATATTCCTCCATTTTTTAAGATTTATGTCGAAATCTAACTTTTAAGTTAAAACTAATATGTACGTAGAAATTAATATATAAGTGGTATCATGTATTAAAGAAATTGTTGGAATAATTAATATCAATATATTATATTTTATAAAATCAACTAATAATTTATTTTAATAGTAATAGATTTATATTAATGGTCAAAATTGTACATTAATAATGTAGGTAAAATTTAAAACAGTGCATGCAATAATAATTACAAGTATAATAAAAACCGAGTGTGTGTATAAAAATTCAATATAAGGACAAATTATCACTACGTACTATTTAAGAAAAATACCAAAATATTAAAATATTTGTGAACAAGTAAACACCCACATGAGTTGACACATTGGCGGGCCGCGATTACATATACTGTATAATAAGCAGTCCAAGCAAAATAAAATTGAGTTGGCATATAATTTAATTAAGTTGCAAACCTAAGCTAAGCTAGCTTACTTATCAAATTCGTCTACCAAAAAAAATATCAACTCTTTCAGAAAAATAGCAATGCATGCTACACGCAACTTATTTTATAAATACAGAAAACGAGAGAAAAATCATTTTCATAATATTTGAACAATATATATGACACATGTATGTGTATATATAAACTCATATATATGTAATTTTATCCAGTGTCTCCAAAGCATCAGGAAGGAAGCTTTGAAGAAGCTACATATCAACTCATTCATGGCCGACGTTGTCGGCTTGAGTTTCATATTTGGGATACTAGGTAATTTTCTTGTAATAAATACACTAATTAGTTTTGGAATTCATGAAGAAATATGATCTCCTAGCTTTTTTGTTCATGATATTTGAAGTTTTTTAAATATGTTTTTTTTTTCCAGGAAATATTATATCAGTGCTTCTTTTCCTGTCTCCTATGTAAGTTTTTTATTGTCTAAATATTATGAATACTTGTAAATTTTGTAATTGTTTGCTAATAATAATCATATGATGATAGAATATGCATGTATATCAGTATATGTTCTTTACAATATTAGGAAATTTGGGGTATTCTGCATATTTTTATACTTGTACTTGTATAAATATTTTGCATTTATACTTTAATTTGCTTTTAATTTGCTCGTATGATCACCTTTTACTAGCTACGTCTTTATATTTACATAAATGAACACATGAATGCTAGCTTAATTAAGATTGTGCCCTTGTTTATGCAAACAAATTTCAACTTTTCAAGCTACGTTTTCACCATAAAAAAGTCTAATTAACTAGTTATAGTTGAAATTACAAGTAACCGCTAATATACTATACGCTTGCTTCTATGATAAAAACAACATAATGTTACCGTTCTCTACACCTAATAACAACTACACTGGCAAAAATTAAACCTCATACCTCAATTCGGTCCAGTATACGAAGTATTACCAATGGTCATGTTTTTGGTTACGTAGAGAAAGTGAGAAACTTTGTATTTTTTTTTTTTTTTTTTTTTGTTATAGTCAAATATATATAAATGACCTAAGTTTGAGTCAATATATATAATGTCATAGAGTAACTTACAGTATAAAGTTATATCACTTCAACAAAATTTGTTGCAAGAAGTTTGCGGTTAGATTAAGAAAACTACTTGATGAATGTGGCAAGAAGGTGGTCTGCTATGTAAACCATATTACTTAATAAGTTAATATAATGACGATATTACTTGAAATTTTAGAAGTCGGCCACGTATAATACAAATAATTAGTAGCTAAACAGATAGAGTAATTCAACATTATCATAGTTTAATCATACTCATGTCATATAATTAATGTAATGAAAATAATACGTATCTATATTACTATATTGAGAGCATATACCTGGAGTATATGTATTAAATTATATCAAAAGCTAAATCTAATTGTTATTTATATTGCATTAATTGAATGCAGAAAGACTTTCATTCAAATAGTAAGTAAGGGATCAACAGGAGAATTTGAAAGCATCCCATATATATGCACATTTTTGGCTACATCTTTATGGACCTACTATGGACTTATTAAGCCTGGGGCTTTGCTTGTTGCCACCGTCAATGGGTTTGGAGCTGTTGTCGAGCTTGTTTTCGTAACACTATTCCTCATCTTTGCTCCTCCGGAAATGAGGGTACGTTGTATACATAAGTTTTAACTAATTTAAGTTACTTAACAATCAATTACAAACTTTTTCCCTTCTGAGATATTAGTTGTCACGTTGTTATGAGATTTATGACATGAACAATGTATTATAATCCATCAACGTGACAATTAAATCTGGGTGGATTGAATGGAATTAGTGATTTTAAGGTAATTATGTGTTTGACATACATGGATTATGGTTAAATTTGAATAGGCAAAAACAGCCAAACTAGCCGTGATATTGGACTTGGGATTTTTAGGAGCAGTAATGTTGGTATCAAAGTATATGCTATTGGATGATGAAATGAGGATTAATATGATAGGGACTCTTGGTGCTTTTGTCAACATCCTCATGTATGGCTCTCCTCTTGCTGCCCTGGTATGTAATCACACTCTTCTTCCGTATTAAACCTCGCTTCTTTCTCTTAGCTTGCTTTTATCGTCTTTTTTGTCTTTTGCATGTATAGTTTGACCACAAAATAAACCAAGCATGCTTGGTGTAGGAGGGAAACTCACCTTGTGATTTTAAAGTCAAAAGTTTGAGCTCCATTACCTACATTAACTTGAGAGTAGGGGCTTTCTTTACCTTCTCACTACTCTCAAGTGTTAACCTATATAGCAGGACTGATTGATCTATGATTTATTGTGCCAGTTCATTAGGAACTTAGGGTCCATTCTCCTTATTACTTAAAATAAAAAAATAAATAACTGACTATAAATTGTTAGATAATGCATTTTACACCATGCGCATTATGCACTTGATGTACATGTTCTAATACATTGTTTTTTAAAATAAATTGACAAAATAATACGTAAATATATCATAGTATCACTAATTAGTTCTCCAAGGCAAAGTCTTGAATGAGGCAATTCGTTCCGTCCCCATATTAGCTAGCTGTTTATCTAATTAATTAAATAGTTTTTTATGATTAATAAATTAAGCATTTTTGTAGAGAGCGGTGATGGAAACAAGAAGCGTGGAATATATGCCTTTCTTGCTATCATTGTGCTCATTTTTGAACGGAGGAGTTTGGACTATCTATGCTGTTCTTGTCAAAGATCTCTTCCTTTTGGTACGTGTCTTATCATCTCTTAATCCATTTTTTAATTATGAATCTAATGATGTTAGTCATGTTACATGATTTAATCTCATTGGATTTTATTTAATTTGTTAAGAATTAAAATAGGATTAAGATCAATCAATGACTAATTTATGAATTTATCCCAAAATATATTATTAGATCTTTTGTCACTTGTGTGGTTTGATTATTTGATGGTTGATATTAACTACTTTGTATGAATTATTCATTTAAGGACTAAATATGAATGGAGAAATAAGACAATATAAGTGTATTCCTTTCGTCTCAATTTACTTGTCAAATTTTCAGGCACTTCTTACCATGTTGTTCGTCACCTATAGTTTTAGCCTTAATTTTACGTTCAGTATATAATGCCATGAAACAGGTACCAAATGCAGTTGGATTTATTCTCGGAACGATTCAATTAGTAGTCTATGCTCGTTATAGTAATCTAAACAATGATCAACAATATAACGAGCCTCTCATTTAATGGAAAATCAGCAAATTACGCAATTTCATATCAATCAATCATTTTTAGATTTTATATTTGTATACTTGTGTATAAATTTACTCCAATGTATAGTTGATTCTTTGATTTCTGCTGCTTGTATATTAATTTATGTAACTTGAAATTTACAAAAATTGTGTATAATATGATTGTCATACGGAGCATTTGTTACTCCATCTATTTGTATACTAGTACGAAATAAAGGAATCAAAACCTTTGTATATAAATTTACTCCAAAACTTTGCTGGATAATGATGTCAATGAGTAAAACTTATTTATACTGTTTTAATAGAGTGCTAGAAGAGGCGAAGCAACCATGTGAGTATGTGACATTGAAAGAAGTAACGAATGAATATATTCCACTACTAAGATTAATAGTCACATATACTTCGCAGTATTTTAAAATGGATATATTTCACAGTTTTTTTTTGTGTGTACGTCGACATTATGACACGACTCTTACGAGATTATAGGTCTTCAAGTTTCTTGTTAAGGGTAACATGGACAAGTTGTAATTTTTCAAAACTGGATAATACAGTAGACTACTTTGTTAGAATGATCCAAAATAAAAATTGTGGTTTATTATTTAAGAACAGAGCAGTAGTGCGGAGTAGTTTATAATTTGATATCACAAATTCACAATTGCCTTAAATCAAGTGATATCTGATGAGAAGAAGGATTATACAACATACTACGTACTTATAAGTCAACGCCAGATATTTGAGTAAATCCACTGGATGAGTAGTACTGTTGAGCAACCAAAATTGTCTTTACCTTGGAAAAAAAAAGGGTTCCTTGAAAATGAAATTGTAGTTCTTTTTTATTGGGCTTTATCTAAAATATTCGAGTAGGAGGAAATAAGCCCACTGGGCCTCCATGACTAAATATAGCACTAGCCCACTCTTTTGGACAGAACAGTGATCAGCTGATCATGCTATAACTAAAACTAACAGTCATTCAAGACTTTAAGAGGCTCGTCATAAGCTTCAATGGAGTAGGATTCAGGTCCATAAAACAATTTCTAAGAACGTGCCTTTTAATGAATTTTCTTTTTTAATAAATGAAAAAAAATCTATTTAATGACTTTTTAACTTCAATAAAAATTTAATTTTTCACAGTTTACAAGATGGTTATCAATGGTCACCTTATTTTATATTCTATCACGCCCTCTCACACGAAAGCCTATTGGCTTGAAGTGTGGATGGAACATGAGCCCTTCTCATACCATGCACTTAATATTCCACTTTGAAAGGAGAGGTGGATTAGATTCGAACCCGTAACCTTTGTATCACGCTGGCTCTGATACCATGTTAAAAGACTAACTCAACCATCAGCTTAAGCTTTTAGTTGAGTTGATCCTCTAATATAAATCGTATATTTTAAATTACTCAAATGTTTAATAGCTCGATCACTCTTATATTTTTAATTTCCCAGTCATAATATTGATATAATAATGATATAACATATCATGATAAACCACTATTATACTACTTTTAAAAATAATAGGGCGTCTAATGCGAGCTATAGTTGGGCATGTTTAGGAAGCTCTTCTGGTTTGTCCTTATGTCACATATATTTAGTTATTTGTAGCATTAATGAGGGAAAACATGTAAGACAAATATGTTTTAGGGGTATAAATGTCCTCGCACTAATATTACAAATTAACAAAAAGAAAATTAACATTCATAAGGACATATAAGTAAATAAACATTATAGAGAGTATAATTGATCAAACACGTACTAACTATAAAAGTTATTTTAAACTTTTTAAAAAGTAAAAATGACAAAAAATTTTGAACATCATATAATGCAATATTATATGCAACTCTTCACTACCTAATGGGACATGTTGTGATAAGTGATGTAGACCATAATTTGCATCTCAAGTAACTTACTAACTTTTCACTAAAGTAGATGCGATGCTTCAAAATGTAAAAGAGTATTAATGTATCATAACATCATTTTAAACAACTTCTTGTACCACAAAGTAATAATCCACTCGAAAAAAAAGAGATCAGCCATCACAATTAATTAGACTTTGACTTTACTTCTACTTATCATATCTTTCCCCATGTCTTCGTGCACCAATAGATCATGTCATTCATGCACTTTCGGGATAAATCCGTATCTTTGTCTTTAATATCGAACTTAAGAAAAGTAAACGTTCACTTCAACTCATTAATCTTTACCACTAATTTAATGACAATATATTATGTAATGATCAAGTTGATTTGGACTAATTTCTATAAGACTAAAGCTTTGAGCTTTTAGATAAAATATAAAATTGGACGTGATAGAATATAAAGACAATCTGAGCTCCAATCATGATTTAATTAGAGTTTTAACATTGATTTTATATTCTACAAAGTATCACTTTCGTCTGAAAATAATCTAGTAGTAATGGAGGAGCTAACTTGTCATAGTCATCTAGAAGCTTGATTTCCCCCCCCCCCTAATGTAGGACAACTTAGTGAACTTACATGTATATACACATATTATATGAGATTGGTATAAACACATAAAATATGAGACTACGGCCAATGGCCGACCTAGGTTGGTGCCTGGGTGGCACGGGCCCCACTAAAAATATTTTAATTTCTTTATTTTTTTGGTTTAAATTCAGTTATATTGATGATGTTAAAGGCTATGTCTGCAAAATTATTTACTAAGTGCCCCTCCAAACTTAATATCCTATATCCGTCGGCGGCTCAACATACATCATAAATAATGCGGGTTCATATATAATCTACTTGTATATGAGTATATCAATTGGAAGTAGAAAAGTGATGTTAAAACATCAAATATTATAATTTTCTATAGTCATGCTACCATGTTTTTGTTGGACTTGGCCAAGTCAATATTTAGAGTTAGAGCCTAATCCAGTCACTAATAATAAAATAATTATTTAGGTATGCTTTTTTTTTGTAATTAATCTTCATCATATCAATTGAAAATTGTCATGCAATGAGCACAAAACCTTTGTTATTGGTATGCATGCATCTATTTTGTACTAGTAATCTAGTATAAATTTTTATATTATTATTTTAAAGTACCTTTGAAGTTCCTTTTACAAAAAAAAAAAAACCTTTGAAGTTGGTATGCGTCAAAATGGTATTTACATTTTTTTAAGGAATGGAATTTAATATTTATAGTTTCAGCGTAGTAGCAATGGTTTGTTGGGTGCGTCTTTCAAATAATAGAAAAAAAAAATGTTTAATATGTGCAGTGGCGGACCCACGTGTAGTCATAGTGGGTCCGCGGACAACCTATTATTTTCTATAAAAAAAAACTAAGTATCAAGAGTTTTAGCTTGTAGTCTGGTGGTTTGTTCCCCATCCTACCACATATGAGATACGGGTACGACTCCCATTACTCTCAAACTTTTTTTTTTTTTTATTTGGGCTTTACAACCTCATTTTCACAATTTCACGATTTAAAATATCCCCAAATCCCCAATTCCCCCAAATTGAAACCCTAAGTCTCAAAGTCACCCAATTACCCAAGCCCCGTCGCCGTTCACCGTATCGCCGCCTCGCCGGCAGCCCGGCAGCCTTTTCGTGCTTCTCCGTCAAGTATGAGTGAGGCGTCCGTCAAATCGTCAATCCGTCTGTGAGTTTGTTAGCGTCGTGCTCGTGCAGTGGCTCCCCAAATTCGATTTTTTTGAGGTTAGTTTTAAACTTTTAATTTATATAATTACATTGCAATAAGATTATAGAGATTAGATTCTATATTTCTATATGAAATCATCAATTTAAATGTTTAAATCAAAATTATCAGTATGTTTAATATCACTATATCAGTGTATGAGTTTTTTTTTTTTTTTTTTTTGGGTGAAATTTCTTGATTTGATTAGTGCTTGATTATTTGTATGACTTTATAAAAGCTTGAATGTTATGACTTGATTATCGTCACTTGATTAGAGCTTGAATGTTGTGAATTTGTGATTTGTGAATGTGAGTTATGGCCGGATATTTGACCTTCTCTGTTTTGATCTTCTCTCCGATCTCATTTCCGCCATTAATGACGAACCTAAGGTTCCATTTCTTAATTTTTTTCTCCTTTTTATCTTTTTTCTACTTGATTAGATCTATGTTGCTGCTAATTGTTCAAAATCATGGAATTTCTGCATGTTTAAGTTTGTATTGCAATCAATTTAATTATTTTTAGGTTGTTTAAGTTGAATTTTGAGAATTCTAGTTGCAAATTATACTGGCATTTGGATTGTTTTAGAGAATTATTAAGTTTTGATTGGGAATTCTTGCTTAAACTATGAATGGGCTTGATATGGATTGAATTAGGAACCTATTATGTATTTATGTTATGGCAAAGAAAATGTGAAGATGCATTGTTTTCGCTGCTGGTTTTGGGTGGGCGGAGGCCGGTGCGGCACTTGACATAGTTAGCTATGGTTAAAATTATCTGGAAAGGAGATCCTAGTTCGATATACTCAAGGGCTAGTGCTCTTCAAGGGTTTCTTGCTGACCATTCACATGCAGGAGGGTGGTTTTGGTGGTGGTGTAGGAGGAGGGGGTGGTTGTTGGGGCTGGGCTGGGAAGTGGTGTTGGGCTGGGTGGGGAATTGTTTAATTAATTTTTTTTAGAAAAAAATAGACCATTCACATGCAGACACGTGTCAAGTAACCTGCTTTTTTTATGTATTTTTTTTGCTAATCATATAAGCTTTGACTATTTTTTAATATTATATACGGTCAATAGACGATGATGGGACAACCTATTACTCAAATCCTGGATCCACCACTGAATATGTGTAAGGTTTTTAGTTACAGGGTGGAGTCAATTTCGGCAATAGTCTACTAATGAGACTTTAATTTAGGAAGATGAGTTGACAATTAGAATAGTTCGAGGGCAATCATTCTTTACTAGATCTTAATAATCTATGGAGAATTCGAGATGATATATATCATAAACGTACTTTTTAGTTCAGTTGATAAGGTTTTGAAAGTGTTTGTTTGAAATCTGAGGTTGAATATCATTTATATTAATATCTTTTATAACACTCCATAAACAAAAGAAATATGCAACAAATATTTGTATAATAATATTATTTATTTTTTTTAAAAAAAATCCTTCAACAATCTAATAAAGTAATAAGTGGAGAAAAGTGCAAACAATAAACTCAAGCTACCCAAATATGATTAGTCGATTAGGCCAGGGACACAATTTGTCCCAACTCTCAACCTATATGCTTTTACAGTTTTACTTAATTACTATGGGATAACTTGCAATAGTGCTTTTTTCTAGGGCTGCAAGCCTGCAACAATTCTCAACAAGAATGAGGAAGAATTTTAATAATAAATTTTTTTCAAAATTTGTATTAGGAAAGGTTAAAATGTGAATAGTCTAATAATATATTATAAATAACATTTTTTTTTTCTTCTATACATTAGTAAAAGAATTTAGTTAAAATCGTTATGTGAATATCAAAAGGGTCCACCTGTAACATTTAGAAAAATTAAGGGAGAATTTTATTTTGGTTCCTAAACACTTGTGAAAAAATGATAAATGAGACTTTTATAAGTGTATAATATCTTTTACAATTACATAAGATAAAATAGATAGTGCGTGGGTCATGGGTAAGGTAGTTATTAGACGGGGTGTGAGGATGTACGTAAATGACTAGGTCCCGTTCACCTCACCTTATTTTTACTGATCTGAAATTATTTTTGCTGAACTTAAATTATTTTTACTGAATTGAAATTATTTTTACTGAACCGAAATTATTTTTATTGATTCTCTATTATATTTCTTCTTTAGAGTTACTAATTTTTACTGAACTAAAATTCTTTTTGCTGAATATTTTTTTTTTTTAAGGTGAACTGAACAGGACCTAAGTGGGTAATGGAATAGCGATAAATTTAGGTTTGTAGTAGAGCAAGATTGGGGACAACTTTTGTAATGCGCTGGGTGATGGGACGAGGATTGGAAAGAAATTTATTAAGTGGTAATAGTGATGGAAGGATCAATATTCATATTCAACCTATGTTCATTGACACTGTTAATAATGTATATTCCTTTAATTTTTGGTCATATCCATGAAGACTATTAAGTTCAAATTACATTCATATCAATATAGCATGTTATGTACATATAGTCTAGCTCCCGAGAGACACCATAAAATGATAAAAAGTGACTTATTTCATATACTATGAATAAATTTAAGGGAAAAAGCAGGTTTTTTACATAATTTGTGACATACATATGGACTACAGAGTGCAATGTACAACGTTTTTAAGAAATTCATTTGGTTAACAACAAGAAAACTGTACCAATTTGTTGATGAAAAATATATGAACAACACATATTGTCAAATGTATTTTAAAAATAGTTATCTAGCTAATAAACTCTTTTATAATAACTAAATGCATTATAGGCTCTTTTATAATAAATTCATTACTCCGTATAATATTTTAGAAAAATTCATTATTAATGTTAAAAATAGTTATTAAGAATTACCGTGCATGGCACGGGACCTAACCTAGTACTACCTCTGGTTTTTTTTATGTACAACTTTGAGGCTTTTTGCGGTTCACGAAGCAAAAGATGATAATGGTAATTAATGTATTATAGTGGTATGTAATTAAGGTGGAGAGAGAATGTTATGAAAATTAATCAACCACCCACTACCACCACCAAAACCAGCCAACACCACCGCCGCCTTCACCAACACCACCGTCTGCTTCACCAACACCACCACTACCACCCCCACGAAACCACCACCACAACCAACCCCACCCTCACGAAAATCCACCGACGGAACCACCACCTCCACGAACACACCAAAACCCAGAACAACGACCACCCACCAAACCCACCGATGGAACCACCAAAACCCACCCACCAGAACCCAGATCCGCGGCCACCCACCGCCTGCACCGTACTAACACCACTGTACCAACACCAGAACCCAATTCAACGGAACCACGAAACTAAACCCCCAACTCGAACCCAAAACCACGACCCACACCCCCTTCACCGAACCAACACCATTGTCGCCTTCAACGCGGGCCCTTCACCACTACCAGTACCACCATTACCAACCCCACGACCACCACCCTCATGAAAACCCACGACCATGACTAACAACCCCACGACCACCACCCTCATGACAGAGGAGAGAGAAAATACGGGGGAAGATGAAGATGAAGATGGTTTTGAAGAGGAGAGAGAAAATACGGGGGAAGATGAATGGGGATGGTTTTGGGTTTCTTGAATTGAAGATGAAGAGTTCATGAATTAGATTGGGTTGGTTGGGGTGAAAATTGGGTAAGAATTAGTGAGTAATAAAATCCGGTTATAGTTAATAAATTGTGTTTTAATTTTTTAAATGAGGGTAAAATTGACATTTGACTAGTTTTTTTTTACTAAAAATAGAAAGAGAAAAGAAAGTTGCACATAATAGTGAGCGGACTAAAATGGCAAAAGTTGCACATAAAAAAAATCGGAGGTAGTAGTTGTTACTTGTTAGTATTTATTTGTAGAAGGATATATCAAATCTTTTATATTAACTACTTTTTTAATATTTGAAATTCAAATTACTTTCTTAGAGGTTTTTAACTCATGATTAAATTAAAAAAAATAAAATTATTGTTATAATAGGTAGTACATAACATTCTAGCACAATTATGTTAAAAATCTAATTTAATATTTATTTCTTTTTACTTAATTTTATATTTTTCTCAAAAAAAAAAAAATAGTTGTCAATGTATATATTATGGAAAGACATATCAAATCTTTTATTTATGTATTATTTTGCGATCTTTTTCATTTATGTATAAGATTTGTCAAATATTTTATGTTTATTTTGCTATCTTTTTACTTATGTATAAGATTTGTTTTCTAAAGATTATTTAAAAAAAGAAAATTAAAATAAGAGACACACCAGAAAATGACACGTGTCATTGCTGGTGTGTCTTTTAGTATATAGTTATTGATTGATCATATGTTTTATTTATTGCCTAACTAAGATCATGTTAATATACATGATTTGTACTAAAATGAGATTATTTAAGTTCTCTTATATAACGTCTCGGGAGCGCTCGTTAGCTTTTGCCTTGTTATTAAAGTTATTGAATTAAATTAATTAAAATGATTTTTTTTTTTGAGAGCAACTTTTATTTTTATTTAATTAAAGACAATTGGTTTTTTGGGTCCATAGTTACACATCAAATGTTCCCGTGTGGTGTGGAGTCAAAGAAGTTACTCCTCTTCAATTTCCTATGCTCTTAAAATGAAGTACAATTCATGTATAGTGCACTAAGTCTATTAAAGCATTTTTTGGAATTTTTTTTATGTCACCTACCTAATTGTTACTTTCTCCGTTCATGTAAGAAGGTTACATTAAAAGATTTTATACAAGTTAAGATTAGTTATGGTATGAAATCCATTAAAGATGGGTTCTATTTAGCTTAAAAAATAAGTTTTAGTGTTAATTAAGCTTAATTAGCGCTAATATGATACAAGCATATGTACAAATAACATGAAAATCAAAATCAATCTAATTAAATAGATTAAGTTTAGATAAATTCAGGTGAAAAGAACTCACCCTAAATCTATTTCGCCTGTTACGCCGGCAAAACTTCTTAACAAAAGTCCAAATTTATGCCACTTGTCAAGCAATAGAATTTATTATCAAACATGATCCATCCAACTCAAAATAAAACATTTGAATGGAAATAATTCAATGCACTTAAAATAATAAATTAAAATATTTGACAACTTTAATTAAATTAATTTTATTTTCTTATAAATAGAGAGACAAAGGAAAGAGAGAGAAATGGGGGAAGAGACGACAGACGAGGAGAGCACGTATAAGTTGACAATGACAATGTATAAAGACTAAAAACGCGATTTCTGATTTCAGATTATTTGCCCACCTCAATTTTATTAATCTTTTTTCTTTGAATAAATTTTCAACCTTTTATATCTCTCTAACATTTCCTCCATTAATATACCTTCTTCCTCTTTCTCTCTCCTCCATTTCCTCTCTTACTCACTCTTCTGCCAAAAAGATTTCTTCTTTTTTCTGGGTTTTCGTTGAATTTTATTGGGGTTTGGGTAATTTTTTGGATTAGGGTCAGAATTAATTTTAAATTTAGGGGAAAAATGATGATGACAATGGAGGGAACAATGGATGAAAATGTATTAGATGATATAATTAGGAGATTATTAGAAGGAAAAGGAGGAAAACAGGTGCAATTATCTGAAGGTGAGATCCGCCAACTTTGTGTCAACGCTCGTAATATCTTTCTATCTCAGCCAAATCTTCTTCAACTTCGTGCCCCAATTAGGATCTGCGGTAACTTTTCTTTCCTAATTCATAATTAACTGCAGTTTTTAAACTAGTAATTTTTAGAAATTTTTTGTTTATTTGGTATGTTGTTTAATATATCTGAAATGGGATTGGATCAATTAATTGGATTAATTGGGGTTGTCATGGAAGGATAATGATGTAGACGGGATTTGATATTGGGTCTTGGTACCAATCCTAACCTTGTAAGTGAATGGACTTAAATAATTGAATATCTTTGTGAAATCATTTTGGTTTTTTTGGGGAATTTTGATGAATTGGCTTATGGAAAATTGCATTTTCTTGGGGTTTCTCTCTCTCTCTTTTTTAATAATTTGTGCATGTATTTTGTTTTGTAGCAAGAGGAAACATTGAGATTCTTGAAACAATTTTTACAGAAAATAAATAAACTACTCTGTATGATTTTAGTTATGAATTGGTATTATAGTTGTGTTTTGCGTTTTGCTAATCCAATGTGCAATGGCACAGGAAAATGTGTATGATGAGAATATGACTCAAGTAGTATGGTCATTGAAACCGATTTAACAGTCGTGGAAAATTGTGACTTTTGTGCAACATTGAATAACTTGTAAGGGAGAAGACTTTAAACATCGGTTTTGTGAGTGTGACTAATCGATAATTTATTTAAGCTTGCATTACTGTAATGGTTTATCGACATATGCTCTTTCAATAATGACATGTATTAATGTACGGAGTATATATAGTTATATACACAACCATTGAAAACCCGGATATTCACGGTTTATTGCATCTGCTCATTTGCTCATATTTGCCACTAGTATCACTCACATAAAGACTACCTCGCAGGTGATATTCATGGACAATATCAGGATCTCCTAAGGCTTTTTGAATATGGGGGTTATCCCCCAGCTGCGAATTACCTCTTCCTTGGAGATTATGTAGATCGCGGCAAGCAAAGCTTAGAGACAATTTGTTTGCTTTTAGCATACAAAATAAGATATCGTGATAAGATTTACCTTTTACGAGGAAACCATGAAGATGCAAAAATTAATCGTATTTATGGATTTTATGATGAGTGCAAAAGAAGATTTAATGTTCGTCTATGGAAGATTTTCACAGACTGCTTCAATTGTTTGCCGGTTGCTGCACTTATTGACGAAAAGATTCTTTGCATGCACGGTGGCCTGTCTCCAGATCTACAGAATTTGAAACAAATAGACGAAATTCAGAGACCAACAGAGATACCAGATAATGGTCTCCTCTGTGACCTTCTCTGGTCTGATCCAGATGCTAGGAATGAAGGCTGGACAGATAGTGACAGAGGTGTTTCATGTACATTTGGGTCTGATGTGGTTGCTGAGTTTTTAGATAAGAATGATCTTGATCTGATATGCCGCGGTCATCAGGTAGAAGAAACTCTACTTTTTGAATGATATACTTTAAAATCATCATACATGTTAAGATCTTCAGATAATCTAGGTCTCATATTCCAGATGTAGGCTGTCATTAACTCGTAACTTTTGCTTCATCTCTTCTTTTTTTGTCGAGCATAAAGCAATTCATCTCATGCAGTGAAAAGAATGAAAACTATTATTGCATATTTGTTACATTGGGTAGCAATCCTTGACCAAGATTGTCCCTTATTAAACTGCAGGTTGTTGAAGATGGCTATGAATTTTTTGCCAAGCGAAGACTAGTGACTATATTCTCAGCTCCAAATTATGGCGGAGAGTTTGACAATGCTGGAGCCCTTTTAAGTGTTGATGAATCCCTAGTATGTTCTTTTGAGATACTGAAGCCACGCGACCAAGGAAGTAGTTCCAACGTTCAACTTAAGAAGGTAATTTTCAGAGCTTGTCATCTAGTCATTACGTATGCTTAGGGATATAATATAAATTGACTTGTATGTTTTGTAAGGAAAGTCTGATGGAACTTTATCCCCAAGAACTCAAGTATGTGTTTACTTTTACATTACCCACTCATTATCATTATGAGTGGTAATGATTCCTTACAAACACACATACTTAGAGGTGGAGAAATGTTCACTTGAACATTGTCGTGAGCCTTTTCTTGCAAGACTATACGTTCTCCATACTAAAATGGAGCTTGCCATTTTAAGTTATCCAAGTGGCTTGACTTGTTTTATCTTATTTTGCTTGAATAGGTTCCTAAAGCCGGAGGAATCTAATGCAAAATGTGTAATTGTAAATGAAGATCGCACAGTTGAAACTTTCAAGTATCCTCCTGAGTTCAGATCTCTCGTAGTGATATGGTCCGTGAGAGAGTGAAAATCATCACTGACTAAGTTTGAAAATTCACAAACTCATGGCATGCCTTGCAGTTACTGGAATGAGAAGTTCATCTGACAAAACCTGTAAATCAAACACCATCCATCATTCTTTTAGGCTATACCCTTCTCTGTTTTCTTGTATGTGTTGGTGCATTTTGTAGGCAGATAATGAAGTATTTTAGGTTATCCTTTGTCCTTTAGACCGTTTTGTGTATCAAGTTACGTCGCATGATTTGTTCTCGAAGTCTGACTAATTAAGATTATAAACATAGTTTGTGTATCAATCGTGTTAGTGTGAAATATTGTATTTCTTCTAATGAAGAGCAATATCAATTCAAAGGGACTAAGAAATTGAAGGTTGCATATTTTGACGTTGGCCAACTTTGATGACGGCCATCAAGTGACTTGTAGGCATGATCAACGGGATTTGAAATCTTATATTTCGACCAACTTTTCTAAGTTGGTGAGATTATTAGATCCAGAAAATACTACATAAAAAATAAAAGCAGGCTATAAATTATTGAATATGATTGAAAAAGATAGTCCAGTTGTAGGCCTAATATTAAACTCATCTGCAGACACGATCATGAAGTTATTAACCTACAGATTAATTTATATCTTCACTGTTTGATCTTGAACGTGCTTATAAATTATAATGGTGCTCCCACAGGGACACACGCTCCGTTTGGTGCTTCACGATGGAGAATCCGGCTTATATCTCCTGGTGGAAGGCATAAGTATTGTTCTATAGAGGGGTATCAAGATATTACAGTAGTATTTCTTCCGTATCTAAGTCAATGACTTATACATGCATTCTATAAAGAATTGCAGGGCAGTTCTGAACAATGCAAAGTGTAGCGAGGATATTTAAAAATGTTCCAAAATTTCTTCATATAATTAATTCTATGTTGTGAACCACACAAGCCAAAAGAGAGTGGAACAAAACCGAGGATTACAAGAATGACTGCAAATCAACAATACTATTTTACAAAGGAAGAAATTGGGCCAGAAATCTGGGAGGGCTAAATCCTATCTTACAGCAGTCTTCCTACTACCCTGGGTGGTCGATGGTCTTTGGCCTGCTTTGGATTCCAAGTGCCTAATCCTAGCAGCACGAATAATTGCAGCATGCTTCTGCTGTTGGCTGTAGCTCTTCCTCTTACTGCATTGCATGCAAAATGTAAGGCTAAAAGCATATCGGAGAATTAGCAGATAAAAACAGCAAAGCTAGCATAAATACCAATCATTTTTTTTACCAAGATAGCTGCATTAAAACGCCTTCAATATCAAATAATGGTTGCTATGTTACAGGAACTTTGGCATTAATACTTCCATAAAATTTTGCGGGACTTACGGCCTTGTTCCACATTTGGATATAATTAGTTTCAAGGAACACGTACAGATGTGCTCAAGCAACTTCATATAAGGGCTAATAATTTTATTTCATTTCAAAAAAGTTCAGAAAAGCTTGAGAGTATAAATTTTGTTCATTTCATAAAGTCCAGAAAAATTTAGATAAGGGTTATCAAGTAAAAGAACGAGGCCTTTAGTGTTGCAAAGAGTGAACAAAGTCAAATAAGTATAAATGATAAAACGAAATAAGTGTCTGCTTCTTTTGTGTTTGGAATTAAGACTGCTTAACAGACGAGCAATACATACATTTCTTTTTTTCAACATATTGATGCACAAGTTTCTTGCTGATAATAACATGCCAGTGTCTGACATCAGTAAGAGTAACGTAGCTTGCCAAGACTTTAACAAAATGTGTCATTTTAAGACTTTGAGCTGATAACATGCATCAACTCTTTTCTAGCCTAAACCCCAACTCATCCATTAATATATATAAGGCCAAAACATTTCAAACAGCTAGGTTTCTGTTTGTTTTCTTGTCAATTTTATAATCGGGACATTAGCAGCAAAGGGAAAATGATTCTTCCCAATCACCAGAAGCAAGAATGTGACACATCTTTGTAAATAGGCAGGTGCCAGGATACAGGACATAGCAGGAATGGCTTAAATAAGTATGTTACTGTACAACTGCTAGATTTATTTTGATCTCATCAGGAAACAAAGGTAGTAGTCTTATCTGAAGACCATACCAACCAAACAATGCAGGCTTAGTGAAGAAAGTCCTAAATCCTAATTGCTATAAAGAAATCCTCAGTGTACACAAATAATTTGTTAAAAACTTTAAGAAAAACAGTGTATCAGATGTTTTAACACACAAGACACACACGCAAAGATACACACACATCAACCTTTAGCATCAACAAATTACGACTAATTTCAAGAATAGGTCCATTTCGGTCAAGAGAATGTAAATGGTCTAAGGATGTAATGCACAAGAAAGCATCTAATCTCAAGATGACCTAACCCCAAAAAAGAAAATAAGAGATCAAATTACACATCATAAAATAGAAAGATTAAATTAATAAAGTTAGGCAGGTAGGAGTTACTTATTGAAAAAGACCGACCTCATAAAAAAGAGTCCAGCAGTAAGCACCAACCCTCCCACTGCCCAGGAAACTCGTTCAGCAAATGGCATTTCTTTCATCCACTGCTGGAAATCTTCAAACAATCCATTGTGCCCATCTTTCTGAAAGTTGCTGGTTTGTGGCCTCTTCCACGACTCTGCAATGGAGTCTAGACTTGCTTTCCCACCATAGCAAGATGTTTCCTCAACAGTAAGGCCTGAATCACTCAATGGCGTGACAGCAAAACCTGCTGCACGGCAAAGTTCTGTACCATTAGAGATCCACTCAGAGGCCCTACCACATACAAAGTCTCCTACTCCACAGGGTGCAAGAACCTGGGACAAAATGACTGATCAGGAAACTCCAGAAAAACTTTAAAGCATACTGTATGAATCAATATCACGCACAACGAATCTGTCAGCATATACAATGTAATACACATAAACTAGTTACAGGTTTAACAAATTGAAAGAAATAGGTCTTAACCTACTACATATAAAAGGAAAAACCATTTTAAAGTTTTTCACGCTATGACTATTTATAACTATTGTTCCTATCCAAAATCAATCAATCTAAAGAACAAACCTGTGTTATAGCATCCATAGAGAGATATGCATCAGAACAAGCCTGGAACAGTTTTTCACAAAAAGAGGCACATATCAAAGGAGGACCCGGATTAACACCAACATCTGGATCACAAAGAGAGCACTCCAGCATCTCCCATAAGTGCAAGCACTCTTGGTTTGCTTCCCCTGTTGTTGCCAACTTCCGTATAGAGATAAAAGCAGAATGTGTGTGCGTCGCATCACAGCAGGTGTTTCTTCGAAACATTCTGCATAGTGTTAAATCTCTAAAGCTTCTAGGAGGTTTCCCTTCTGATGAGAATGGGCGGAAACGACCTCCAGGAGAAACACAGACCCCATTTGATTTTTCTACATTAATAACTAAAATCAGTTAGAACTAAGCCACAGGAGTGAGTAAGAAAATTCAATAAAAAGTGTTGCAACTAAAACTACAATGCATTTACTTGTAATCTTGCCTGAATAACATAATTTATCACCCAAATTTCAAACAAGACGTTCTATTCGCATAGCTATATAAGAGTAATAAGACATTACTTAAGTTGTGGCTACTTTGAATGAACCAGAAACTTTTTCCTTCTTAGGAAGAAGAGGACAAACAAAGCTTGTATCCCTTAACAGAGATCTTTTAAACTTGATGGTCATGGATTACTAAAAAATTATAGCTTACTATTTGATACAACTTATCCTAAAGCACATTGATTCATCTTCTTATAAAGTTAGGCACCATAGGAATCCACAGAAAATTTAATATACACCTGCCTGAGATCCATCCAAAATACAAATTACTAAGTAGCTTCAAACATGTCAAACTCCATCATGAATTCAACCCCAGCCCTTCATAAGTTCACATTACTAGCCTTATGAAGTCCCAAGGAAACTTCTAATATGATTTTTTATGCATCCATTAAACTAATATAGACAGTCTTTTTTTTTTGGTAGAATATATAGACAGTCTTTACTAACTTATTTTCCAGATCTGTTGTCTATATATTGAAACAGTAAAACCTGAATGAGCCGGAATTTCTTAATTCCCATGGCTTGCTACTCACGAGTTTATCGAACCTCATGTTCTTTTGTGAGAAGGATGTGAGTTAAATTAAATTGGCAAATGCTCTGCACCTGCACATCTGCAATAGAAAACTCTTGGCTTTTTTTCAACCTTTGCAGTGTCTGAGGCTTCTTTCTAGTACAATCAACAATGCATATGAAGTTGGATACCTTTCACCATCAACCAGCACGAATACCACTTCCTAGTCTATATGTAATTCTATTTGTAGAGATGCCTGACAGGGTATCAGAATAACTCTAAATAACTTAATAGTATATGGTTCCTTGCCAAGGGCAGACAGTTCAAAGTGAGTCACAAGATTCCTACAATGTATGAAACTATAAACTTATCATGAATTTCCCGAAGTTAGGTACATACCCCCTCCGTCTCTTTATGTTTGCCCTGGTTTCCCTTTTGGTTTGCCGCATAATACTTTAGGTATGTTGTTTCCACTTATTTTTCCATTGTACTCAAGTAAGTATTAAATAATGTAGGAAAAGAACAAAACCACTACCCCACTTGTACAGCATTTGCCCAACCCTTTGAAAAAGTGAAATATATGCTATGAGGCAAACATAAAAGAACGGAAAAAGTACATTGATCCAGGGCATAGCTAGCTCCTCAGAGACTACAATTTTATAGATACTGATCCAAGTTAACCAAGTAATGAGCATGAGGCTTCACATCAATATCTATTAATCATAAATGAAGTACTACAGTAGCTTCTACATGCTCGAGGCTATCTGCAGCAGCTTATGTTTGAATCACGAGTTTGTGAATACTCCATTGATGTCAGCAGTAGTAGGCTAATCCAATCCCAAGCCCCCAATTAAGGTTCTATTCCTACCAAATAGACAATTTAGTGTTAAGATCACCACAATTTAAAAAAGGACATATAAGCCTTAGAATTACTTAGCAATACGTGAATGATTTCCTACGAAATGTGAAGGAGAAAATAGTTTTCTAAATTTAAGAAGTAATATTTAGAAATATAGGATCTATATAAACTTAAGTTATGATTTGTTATATTCATCTCAAAAACAAAAGAAAACATAAAGCAGAGAGAGAAGTTTTAAGAGAATTTTTTAGAGAAAATTCTCGGATGTGATTGGGGTGCATATGGTTGTGAGTTATAATAAGTGTTGTGAACACTTGTGTATTATTTATCTTTTTCAATAAATTTTGCAGCTTAATTAGAGATACAAATATTTGTTCATTTATATGTATTATTCATATATATTTTTTATTCCCACTAATCTGATTCTAAAGGGAATTTGCATAGTATTTCCTAACAACTGGTATCAGAGCCGAGTTGATATTCTGTCATTTAGATAGAAATCGTTAGAAACGATCCTAAGAAGTCAGATTTGAGTGGGAGCAATGGCTGCAAACGACGGAAAGGTAAGACTCGAAAAATTCGATGGTGCAGATTTCGGGTTTTGGAAGATGCAGATTGAAGATTATTTATACCAGAATAAGCTTTATGAACCTCTTTTGGAAAAAAGCCAAAGGATATGAAAGATGAAGATTGGAATCTTCTAGATAGACAAGCCCTTGGAGTTATTCGGCTAACTTTATCACGCAATGTTGCTTTTAATATAGCAAAGGAAAAGACCACGACAGGTTTGATGAAAGCTCTCTCTAGTATGTATGAGAAGCCATCGACTTCTAATAAAGTTTATTTACTGAGGCGGTTATTCAATTTGCGGATGACAGATGGCGGGTCGGTAGCTCAACATCTTAATGAACTCAATTCAATCACAACCCAATTGAGTTCAGTCAAAATTGATTTTGAAGATGAAGTTCGAGCGTTGATACATTTGTCTTCATTACCAGATAACTGGAATGCTACAGTCACAGCTGTGAGTAGCTCGTTAGGAAGCAATAAATTGAAATTTGACGATGTTCATGACCTGGTTCTTAGTGAAGAGATCCGACAGAGAGACTCGGGTGAATCATAAACCTCTTCAGTTTTACATACAGAGTTAAGAGGAAGAAATTCAACCAAAAGAAACGAACGTGGAAGATCAAGCTATCGAGGTAAATCCAGAGATAGGAGATCAAAATCAAGGACTCCCAATAATTCCCAGAACTCGAAGTCTATTGAGTGTTAGAATTGTGGGAAGACAATGCATTATAAAAATCAGTGCAGGAGTACACCAAAAAACCAAGAAGTAAAGGCAGAGGCAAACGTTACTTCTACCGTAGAAAGAGATGATGCATTGATATGCTCTTTAGAGAGCAAGGAAGAATCTTGGGTGTTAGATTTTGGAGCATCATTCCACGCTACTTCAAAGAAAGAATTCTTTGAAAAGTATGTCTATGGAAACCTTAGAAAAGTATACCTTGGAGATGACCATGTGATATTATAAAGTTAAATGGGTCAGTTTGGGAGCTGAAGAATGTTAGGCATATTCCCGACCTAAGAAAGAACTTGATTTCAGTAGGGCAGTTGGCCACCGAAGGCTACACTACAAACTTCCAAGATGACAATTGGAAGATTTGAAATGGAGCAATGACAATTGCTCATGGTAATAAGAGTGGTACTCTTTACATGACATCAGGGGCGTGTTGTTCAATTTCAGTTGCAGTAGGAAATGAAAATTCCAAATTGTGGCACCAAAGACTTGGCCACATGAGTGAGAAAGGGATGAAACTAATGCATTCTAAAGGGAAATTCCTAAGTCTTGAATCTATTGATATGGACATGTGTGAAGAATGCATACTTGGAAAGCTGAAGAGGGTAAGCTTTCAAACTAGTGGTAGAACCCCAAAGAAGGAAAAAGTTGGAGCTTGTTCACTCCGATGTTTGGGGTCCAACAACTACTTCATTGGAAAACACTACTTTGTCACTTTTATTGATGATCTCTCGGAAGGTATGGGTTTACTTCCTAAAACAAAAATCTGAAGTGTTGAAACTTTCAAGCGATGGAAAGCTATGGTGGAAAATGAAACAGGTCTTAAGATTAAAAAGTTCAGAACCGACAATGGTGGTGAATATGAAGACACCACATTCAAGAAGTTTTGCTACAAGCATGGGATCAAGATGGAGAGAACAGTGCCGGGTACACCACAACATAATGGTGTAGCTGAGCGTATGAACCGAATGTTGACAGAAAGAGCTAGAAGCACTCGTATACAGTCAAATTTACCGAAGCAATTCTGGGCGGAAGCAGTCAACATAGCAACTTACTTGATCAACCGAGGACCATCGACTTCATTAGACTATAAAATACTAGAGGAGGTATGGATTGAAAAAGATATATATTTGTCTCAGTTAAAGGTTTTTGGTTGCGTAATATTAGTGATCAAGGCAGGAATAAGCTTGATCCTTAATCTAAGAAATGTACTTTCTAGGCTATGGCGGGGATGAGTTTAGATACCGCGTATGGGATGATTGAAATAGAAAGGTGATCCGTACTTGAGATGTGATTTTCAATGAAAGAGTCATGTACAAGGATAGACACAAAATTGAAACTAGCGACTCAATGCAGAGTGGGCCTTTGTAGATGAAGATTATATCCTCGATAGTATGGTGAAAGACTCACCTGTAAGAGAACCTCAACAAGAAGAATCTGTTGGACAAATCCTTACACCACAGTCCAACATGCCACAAACTTCTAGTCTAGCACCAGTATTGAGAAGGACTACTCGTCCACATGTACCAAACAAAATACGTGAATTATCTGTTATTGACTGATGAAGGGGAACCTGAATGCTATAATGCTATAATGAAGCATGACAGGTAAGTGATGCTAGGAAGTGGGAGCTTGCAATGAAAGATGAGATGAATTCTTTTTGGGTAAAAAGGCACTTCACAACAAATGGGTATATCGAGTGAAAAAGAAGCATGATGGTTCTAAGAGATACAAAGCTCAATTAGTAGTTAAAGGATTCCAACAAAAAGAAGGAGTTGACTATAATGAGATTTTTGCACCTGTTGTGAAACTTAATACCATTAGAACAGTGTTTTAGTATTGTTGCCTTGAAAATCTTCATCTTGAGCACTTAGATGTGAAGACTGTATTTCTTCGTGGAGATCTAGATGAGGAGATTTACATGCATGAACCAGAAGGTTTCTTAGAAAGTGGGAAAAAAAAATATGGTGTGCAAACTTAAGAAAAGTTTGTATGGCCTAAAACAAGCCCCGAGACAGTGGTACAAAAAGTTTGATAACTTTATGCATAAGGAAGATTTCCAGAAGTGCAATGCTGATCACTGTTGCTACATCAAGAGATATCAATCCAGTTATATCATTCTACTACTTTATGTCGATGATATGTTAGTAGCAGGTTCAAATATGGATGATATAAGAAGGCTAAAGGAGCAATTGTCAAAGGAATTTGACATGAAGGACTTGGGTCAAGCAAAGAAAATTCTTGGAATGCAAATTACAAGGGATAAGCATAAAGGTACTTTGCAATTATCTCAATCAGAATACATCAAACGTGTTTTACAGAGATTTAATATGAGTGATGCCAAGCCAGTTAGTACACCCTTGGCAAGTCACTTTCGATTATCCAAGGATCAATTTCCTCAAATGGAGTAGATAAAGATTATATGGCTAAGGTTCCATATGCCTCGGCCATTGGTAGTTTGATGTATGCAATGGTTTATACAAGACCGGATATTGGACATGCAATGTGTTGTGCGACAGCGGAAGCAAAGGTCGAAAACAAACAAGAAAACAATAAAGAAATTCAATGCAAACAATAAGAACAACACCAAGAATTTACGTGGTTCACTATCGATGTGATAGCTACGTCCACGGGCACCGAGATCGAATGATTTCACTATAAACTGCAAAGATTACAAAGATGATTCTTGTATTTCTCAAGAACGGCTCTCACTCTCTCTCTCTTAACCCTTATACTAATATTAGGGAGGTTTTATATTAATCCCTAAAATAAAAGATACTTGGGCAAAAAGATAACATAAAAGATAACTTTAAATCGTAAAATCCGCGTCTCCGCATTTTTCCTTCTCCGCCCGGTCAGACCGGGCAAGGTCTGCCCGATCGGGCGCGAGAAGAAAACTCCATACGAATGCTTCAACGTATCCAACCCCCACCGCCCGGTCAGACCGGGCAATGTCCGCCCGATCGGGCGGACAAAGCTACGAAGTACGAGTCACCTAATACTTATCAACAATCTCCACCTTGACGAGAACTCGTAGTCAGCAAACGACCCCATCAAGACATAGTGGAAAAACATCTCAAGCCAAACCCGATGCAAGACTCATGCATAAGCCATACATCCCGATAAGTCTTCAACCAAGACCCATCACATACTCGTCTCCAAGTATAACAACTCATAATGCTCCACCTGCATCACAAGCCCCGGGCAAGCTCCACCTTAAGGCCAACACACCTACACCAGGAGCTCCCCAACTTCGCCCCTCAGGGCCTACTACATCACGTAGTAATCAATATTTAGCAAGTCTAAGCAATGTTTAAACTTGCTAAACGGAACAGGCTTAGTGAAGAAATCAGCCGGGTTGTCAGCAGTCCCAATCTTCTTCACCTTAATCCTCTTGTCAGTACGCAAGAAATGATACCTGACATCAATGTGCTTCGTCCGATCATGGTGTACTTGATCTTTAGCTAAGCAAATCGCACTTAGACTATCACAATACACTGTAGCAAAATCCTGTGCAATACCCAGTTCACCTACTAGGCCTTTGAGCCAAATAGACTCCTTAGCTGCAGAAGTTAAAGCCATATACTCAGCTTCAGTAGTTGACAACGTAACTGATGACTGCAATGTAGACTTCCAACTAACCACAGAACCACCCAAAGTGAACACATAACCAGTCACAGACCTCCTGGTATCCACATCAGCTGCATAATCAGAATCACTGTACCCAGTGACCAAGCATTCCCTACCATTCCCGTACACAAGACCAATATCAGTTGTCCCTCTCAGGTAGCGAAAAATCCTTTTCACCCCTTGCCAGTGTTCCCTCCCAGGTCGAGCCATAAACCTGCTTACAACACTAACAGCATGCGCAATATCCGGCCTAGTACAGACCATAGCATACATCAAACAACCAACCGCGTTTGCATATGGAACTCTAGACATATAAGACAACTCCTCCTCTGATTGAGGTGACATAGACAAAGACAACTTACAACTAACAGTAGTTGGCGTACTTATAGGCTTCGATTTTTCCATCCCAAAACGAGACAAAATCTTTTCAATGTAGCTTTTCTGAGTCAAGAAAAGCTTACCTCTAGCCCGATCCCTGTAGATCTCCATACCCAAAATCTTCCTAGCTGCACCCAAGTCTTTCATGTCAAACTCCGAGTTAAGCATCTCCTTTAATCTAGCAATATCAGATTTATTCTTTGTGGCAACCAACATGTCATCAACATATAACAAAAGATAAATCATGGAACCATTATCCAGCTTACTATGATACACACAGCAATCATATGAATTCCTGTCAAAACCTTGTGAAACCATAAAAGAATCAAACCTTTTGTACCACTGTCGGGGGGATTGCTTAAGTCCATACAATGACTTTAGCAATCTGCAGGCATAGTGTTCCTTTCCAGGAACTTCGAATCCTTCGGGCTGCTTCATCAGAATCTCCTCCTCCAAATCGCCATGAAGGAAAGCCGTTTTAACATCCAACTGCTCCAGCTCAAGATCAAAATGTGCTACAATTGACAATAACACACGGATAGAAGTATGTCGAACCACAGGTGAGAATATCTCAACAAAATCAACCCCTTCTACCTGACTGAACCCCTTAGCAACTAGCCTAGCCTTAAAACGTATTTGCTCAGTTTCCGACAACCCTTCTTTCTTCTTGTAAATCCATTTACAACCCACAAGCTTCCTCCCTTCCGGTACCTTTACCAGTTCCCACACTCTGTTCTTGTAAAGAGACTGCATCTCTTCACCCATTGCGGCAAGCCATTGCGCAGACTCACTACAACTAATTGCTTGTTTATATGTGGCAGGTTCAAATGACTCTACATCATCAGCTACACTCAATGCATAACCTGTCATCGCATCAACACAGCAATTTCTTCCCTCCATCTCTTCAATCAATCTAACAGGCTTCTTGATAACTCGTTTAGGCATCTCAAGAATGGTGTCAGGTTGACTAGATGACCCCTGATTAGATTGCTCCACCTCATCCCCAGAGTTAGAATGAGTAGGAGTAATCTCAGATTCAGGAGTACCCGGCACTGGAACATCAGCATCATCATCAATATATTGTACCCGAGGTAAATCAGCAATGGTAGACTGATGTACCTCAAGTACCCCATCTGTCTGTAATAAATTGTCTCCTTCCCTTCTCAAATCTGAAATCTCTGCATTTTTAATTGAATACATGGTGTTTTCATCGAAAGTAACATCCCTACTAAGAATGACCCGACCCTCCGAAGGTGAAAAAATTCTAAACCCCTTCACACCATCCCCGTACCCAACAAAACACCCCTTCTTGGCTCGTGGATCCAGCTTACCCTCAATAACATGATAATAAGCAACACAACCAAAAATCTTCAAATTCGAAAAATTAGGCAACTTACCACTCCAGATCTCAAACGGAATTTTGGAATCAATTCCAGAATGAGGACCCCTATTAATGACATAACAAGCTGTTAACACAGCTTCACTCCAGTACCTCCTCCCAAGCCCTGCATTAGAGAGCATGCATCGAACTCTCTCTAGCAGTGTCTGATTAACCCGTTCTGCTACACCGTTCTGCTGTGGTGTCTTCCTGACAGTATGATGCCGACCTATACCCTCATCTGCACAGAACTGATTAAACTCGTCTTTGCAAAACTCTAGCCCATTGTCCGTTCGTAGCTTCTTGATCTTCCTTCCTTGTCGATTTTCCACCAAAGCTTTCCATTGCTTGAAAACTTTGAAGGCCTCATCCTTTGACTTAAGCAACCTAAGCCATGTGTATCGGGACTTGTCATCAACAAATGACACAAAATAGTGGTAACCTCCCATACCTTCAACTCTAGATGGACCCCAGCAATCTGAATGGATGTAATCGAGCACTGCATCAGTAATGTGAGCACCCTTGCTGAACTTTGACCTGTGTTTCTTACCAAACACACAATGCTCACAAAATTCAAGGTTGGCAACCTTGACCCCGGATAGAAGACCCCTCTTGGACAATAGCTGCATCCCCTTCTCCCCCATATGACCAAGCCTCATGTGCCAAATCTTAGTCATCTCCTGGTGAGATACAGATGCGCAAACCGCAGAACTAGGCAGTGTAACACCCTCAAAAACATAGAGGGTGTTCCTTTTGATACCCTTAAGTACCAACTCAGAACCTCTGAAAATACACAACTCCCCATCTGAAAACACACCATTGTACCCCAAGTCATCCAGGGTACCCAATGAAATCAGATTCTTTCCTAAAGCAGGAACATGCCGTACATTAGTCAAAGTTAACCTCCGCCCATCAACAGTCCTCAACCTCATGGAACCAATACCTGTGACCTTACATGGAGCATTGTTACCGACTATAACCATACCCCCATTGCGAGGTTCATATGTATCAAACCAATCTCGACGTGGACACATATGGAACGAACACCCCGAATCTAGAACCCAGTTATCAGATAAATCATCAGACCTAGCAGAACTGACTAATGCTAAATCTTCCTCTGAATTATAGCTCTCATTCGGTTTCTCTTCAACTACAGCAGCCTGGGACTTGTTTTTCCTCACCGGACAATTATTCCTAAAGTGACCCGGTTCTTTACAGTAATAACATGTTTTAGTAGTAGTTTTACTAGATCCATCCTTGCCGTTTCCAGCACCCGACCCAGCATTGTTCCCCTTGTTAAACCCCTTATTCTTTTTAGACTTTCCGGACTTAACAAACAACCCACTACCATTATCCCCATTATCACTCGTAGCTTTCATTCTGAGTTCCCTAGTATGAAGTGCTGCCTTCACTTCTTCTAAGGTTATAGAATCCTTACCAACAACAAAAGACTCTACAAAATTCTCAAAGCTAGACGGTAGAGATACAAGTAAAATCAACGCAGCATCCTCATCATCAATTTTAACATCTAAATTACGTAAATCAAGCAAAATAGAGTTAAGTTTTTCTAGATGTTCCCGTAAGGAAGTACCTGACTGCATCCGGAGGCTAAACAACCGCTGTTTCAGTAATAATTTGTTGGTCAACGACTTAGTCATATACAATGACTCCAGCTTCAGCCACAATCCAGCCGCCGTTTCCTGATCAGCCACCTCCGTGATGATTTGATCATCAAGACTAAGTAATATGGTAGAGTGTGCCTTCTCTTCCATAACTTCTAACTGCGGGTCAGTCGGTCCATCTTCTGACTCCGAAGTAGTACTCTTTGGAGCCAACGGACGCCATATCTGCTGTTGTTTTAACAGAGCCTTCATCTTAATTTGCCATAGCCCGAAACTATTTTTCCCGGTAAACTTCTCAATTCTTATTGTTGAATCTCCTGCCATTGTTATCTTCAAGAAACTCTCCAAGGATTGAACCTGAGCTCTTGATACCAATTGTTGTGCGACAGCGGAAGCAAAGGTCGAAAACAAACAAGAAAACAATAAAGAAATTCAATGCAAACAATAAGAACAACACCAAGAATTTACGTGGTTCACTATCGATGTGATAGCTACGTCCACGGGCACCGAGATCGAATGATTTCACTATAAACTGCAAAGATTACAAAGATGATTCTTGTATTTCTCAAGAACGGCTCTCACTCTCTCTCTCTTAACCCTTATACTAATATTAGGGAGGTTTTATATTAATCCCTAAAATAAAAGATACTTGGGCAAAAAGATAACATAAAAGATAACTTTAAATCGTAAAATCCGCGTCTCCGCATTTTTCCTTCTCCGCCCGGTCAGACCGGGCAAGGTCTGCCCGATCGGGCGCGAGAAGAAAACTCCATACGAATGCTTCAACGTATCCAACCCCCACCGCCCGGTCAGACCGGGCAATGTCCGCCCGATCGGGCGGACAAAGCTACGAAGTACGAGTCACCTAATACTTATCAACACAATGGGAGTTATTAGCAGGTTTATGTCAAATCCACGAAAAACATTGGGAAGCAGTGAAGTGGATTTTGAGGTATCTACGAGGTACTACAGAAAAGTGCTAATACTTTGGTAAAGGTGATTTAACAGTACAAGGTTATGTCGATGCAGACTTTGGAGGAGAAGTCGATCGTTGTAAAAGCACCACAGGATATATATTCACGGTTGGAAATACAACGGTTAGTTGGATGTTGCAACTACAAAAGATTGTTGCTCTATCCACTACGGAGGCTGAATATGTAGCGGTAACCGAAGCTAGTAAGGAGATGATATGGCTTCAGGGTTGGGATTCAAGCAAGAGAATAATGTATTGTACAGTGACAGTCAAAGTGCAATACACTTGGCAAAGAATTTAGCATTTCATTCTAGAACTAAGCATATTGGACTTCGCTATCATTTCATAAGATCTCTATTAGAAGATGAAGTGTTAAAACTAGAGAAAATTAAAGGAACTGAGAATCCGGCAGATATGTTAACAAAGACGGTGACTATTGACAAACTGAAGTTGTGTTCAGCTTTAGTTGGCCTACATAAGTAACATACGAGAAAGTTGAGCTGCATGAAGTAAGGTGTGAAGACAAATTAAAATTAGTCTTCACGTGGGAGATTGTTAAGATCACCACAATTTAAAAAAGGAAAACAAATATAAGCCTTAAAATTTCTTAGCAATACGTGAATGATTTCCTACGAAATGTGAAGGAGAAAATAGTTTTCTAAATTTAAGAAGTCATATTTAGAAATATAGGATCTATATAAACTTAAGTTATGATTTGTTATATTCATCCCAAAAACAAAAGAAAATATAAAGCAGAGAGAGAAGCTTTAAGAGAATTTTTTAGAGAAAATTCTCGGGTGTGATTGGGGTGCATATGGTTGTGAGTTATAATAAGTGTTCTGAACACTTGTGTATTATTTATTTTTTTCAATAAATTTTGCAGCATAACTAGAGACACAAATATTTGTTCATTTATTTGTATTATTCCTATATATTTTTTATTCCCACTAATCTGATTCTAAAGGGAATTTGCATAGTATTTTCTAACATTTAGGAGTAGCTAACTAACTAGGTTCATAGGTGTTTTCAATACCATTGACATACTGCCAGACCACCAAATACATGAGTAAAGTAACCCCCTCACCCCTCCCCCCCTCCTTCGCACACACATATCGAAAAGTGAGGAGAGCAAGGCACATTAATATAGAAGGTGGGTTACAATATACTTTCTAATCATTAGTTCAGACTAGAGATCACCAATAAACTTGACAGGTGATAATTTTTCAGAGACCATTGGCTGCCAGATTTTATCTACTTGGAACTAGTCAAATACTAAGCCTTTTATTCCCTCCCAGTCAACATTTTTGGAATTGGATCCAACTCAGGATTTTAAGAATAAGAGAGATTATTGACATTGTGGTTCCTCAACATAATACCAATGCCTCTAAAAAATAGCAATTTTTGGCAATCGGCATTGTGATCACAACAATAATAACATAATCCCAATGCCTTAAAAGAACCTCCTCCTTAGGCCGTATTGTTAGCCAATGTTTTAATCGACCCTCTGAATGCAAATAACCTATTCCCACATCCAATAAACTGCATAATGGGAAACAAAACTACTTCTTAGATCCAATATGTAGGCTTATACTTGGCAATTGGTAATGTGATTACAAGTTTACAACAGCAATTGCATAATCCCAATGCCTTGAAAGAACGTGTTCCCTAGGCCGTATATACAACCTTATTTTTGCAACAATAAAGACCCTATGCCCACATCCAATAAGCTATTACAGGGGGGAAATAATACTTGAATCCAACAGCAGCTCTAATTGTCTAGCCATATTGATTATGAGGATGGCAATGATCATAATATAACCCGGGTTCAACGCGATTCGTAACCAAATGGATCCCTTACTAATTGCAACATCTACATTTAGCAAAAATCAATCTAATGCTTTGAATTCGACAATAGAAAATAATCTAATCCCTAACCCCACAAATGTTTTGGACATGTATGAAGTTCCTCGGTTGTCATCAAATTATACAATAACAAATCCATTATTTCTTCTATCATACATCATTAAATCATCAAGAAGAATATACAGACTGATGAAAGTATTCAACTTTATATAATAGAGCAACAAAACCCAAGAAATTACTAAACATATGATCAATTTGTTTGAAAATGTAAGTATTTTACCTAAATTAAAAGTACCATGATGATTAACTAAGCTAATTTTAATAATGTTGACCAAAAATGAATAATACCCATCAATTATAATAACCCATTAAATGGAAAGAGAGATAGAAAGTACCAGAGAGAGATTGAAGAAGAAGATTGGAGAGGAGAAGCAGTAATAAAACAAAGAAGTGATCTTGTTTCATCTTTTACTCTTTGAGGGGAATAATCAATCGTCAAATTTTGGGAGACATGTTTAGATGTTCAGTATTCCAGTAGACTTTTCTTGCCAATTTTGGGGATTTTGATTGAAGGGCTTTTCTGAGTAATGTAGAAGAACAGGAGAGGGAATTCTATGGCAAAACTTTGTTCGATTGGTCTATTGTCGAAAGTGTAACGTCTAAAGACGGGTATGCGAAATTCGAGTGTAAGTTGAATTGGATTTAGGTTATGGGTAGTTCACCTTATTTTTACATATTTTAAATTAGATCAGAAAAAATAGACATATTTATTTGTTTTGTGTGTCCTTTTTTAACATTATATTACTCTGTAGGTATCTTTAATTTTATAATGAAAAAAAATTATAAAAATTACTTATTGATAAAATACTCATTATTACGAATAAGGTCAAAGTTGAGTCAAATCAGACAATCTAATCAGATCAAATAAAATAAGTTTAGATAAAATCAGAGAAAAAAAATTCAGATCAAATTAGATAAACAAAAATAAGGTGAACTAAACAGACCCTTTTCCTTATTTTTGTCTAAACTCATCCCATTTTTATTTGGTTTTAATTAAGAATTAGAAATGTGGAGTAAAGATTAACAAATTTTTTTACTTGTATATGGTTACATGATGTGACGATTTCACATATAAGCTAATTATTATAATAAATTATAGGGGTTACGTCTTACGTCTTACGGTCATTGGCAAATGGAGTAAGTTTACTTATGTGAATTACTTATATGAGAAAATGGAGTGAATCAAGTGGAAAATAAGTAAATAAAAGTAGTAGAAGGTTAGAAATAGCTTCAAGTAGTGAGTTTAGAACCAATTTAATGAACGAAATATCAAGATTTTTTTTTATTTTTATTTTATGTAGAGAGAGTCACAAAAGACAATGATGTTATGTAGACATAATTTGATCCCAAGTTTAATGTACTACCCTAGAGGCTTTAGCCAACTATAGTTGTGAAACTACAATAACAAAGATAATTGGGTAAATGGAAGGAAACCAGGAAAACAGAGTTAATAAGAAGACATTAGGAAACTAAGACAAGGTTTTGACATTGGTCTTTGAAGAAACCTCAAAGAGAAGGGGCATGACCGCATGAGTATTGGCAGCTTAAGAGGGCATCATCAAAGTTATGTCAATATAAACATGAAATTAATCAAAGTTATTCTGAAATATGAATTTGCTCATTGTATTTTCTTCACCGATTTTCTTCATAACAATGTACCTACCTTTTCAAGCAACCAAACGACAAGATATGGGCTAGTTTGGCTTTTGGAGAAGGGGTAATTGGTATTATTTGTAGCATCTGTATTAGCTTATTTGCCACCATTTGTTGTTAAGGTTCTTAACACAAACAAATACTACCAAACTAGCTATGGAATTGAACCAAAGGACCACTTATTCAGGAAATCTTTGGTAAAGATGGAATGACTTAGCACAGAAGGAAAGTATGAAACCCTTGACGAGACTTGAAAAATAGAATGAGTATTTTAAGTCAAGACACTCCAAAATTAATCGATAGAATATGGTCTATCCTAACTTTACTGATTTAACGAAATTAGCAAATTCGTTGCCAAAGGATCGATATTCTGGTGTCTATTTGTATGACAACAAAAGATAGTCCATAGCTTGATTGCAATCATGATATAAGTATACCTAGTATTAATTAACGATGTCAAAATCACAACGTTGAGCATGTATATTTGTTAAAAGCTAGAAAAAGTTTGCCTAGAGGAGTAGAAGACCAAGCATCAAAGAAGGCTTCGAAGGGGTCTTACAGAAGAGAGACTACTACACTACATAAGAGTTTAATTCGATACAAAAAAGCTTTTCTTTATTAATTTTATAATAAGCCTTTGAATAAATTTTATTAATGACCATATTTCTAATCCATCTTGTATTCTTGTTTCGTAATGAGATCTAACCAGTTTATTACATTATTAGATCAAATTCTATTTGTAAGTGTTGTAACTATATAACTACATTCATTCTCCGGGCTTATTATAATTTATAAATACTAACAAACTCAACGACAAGTTGACAATAACCTAATCTACAACACGAATGTGTTTGCCTTTAGACAGGAAATGGGAGACGAAGGACACTACTATCATATTCATATGTATGTCTACATCACAGCATAGGATCGGATGATGTCCAAAAATGCAGTAATCCACAATTTGTATTACAAATAATAATGTTAATTAGACTACCTTATTGGATCTTGCAACAAAAATGTGACATATGACCTAACTCACTGTGTAGTACGGACCATATACCCTAAGAAAAAACCACTCCTTAGAATTCGTTTCTTACTAATCATAAAATTTCGCCATGTTAATTCATCAGGCAAATCACAAATGACTTGCAATGTCGTTCTAAATCTTAGTGTAAAGAATGTTTCTGTCTAAATTAATTGTATTATTACTTAGTGAAAGTACACTATGTCGATGTGAATTGATTCAGGCAGGAGAATATTGCACAAATTTGCGACAAGGCAAAGGCAAGACAAGGCAGTACAAAAACGAAACTCTGCTGATCATTGCTTCATTCGGAAGAGCAAACATTACAAAAGGAAGAGCGGAACTGCAAAGCAGATCGAAAACGTCGTGTTACATCACCATAATCACGACTCATACTACAAACTATTTGACATTGCATATTTTACAAGGTGTAAACACTATATTTCACATGAAAGCTTAGAAGAAACTCTAAGAACAAAAGGTCCATACACCAAATATTTACATACCACAAGCAAGCTGCTAGTCACAGTTTACAAGTGATACTTATATGATACATGGACATAAGGCTGGTATTAGTGAAGCCTCAACGACACCCTTAGCAAAGCAGGGTCGGGTGGGAGATTAGTCGAGCATCGTTGCTTCGACCTTAGATATCAGACATCTTAAGAAGAAGGAGCGCTTCCGCAGGTTCTGTCCTCGTTCGTTGCCTTCTCATTCGAGTCCGACGTAGATCTCCTCCGAAACCTGAACGCTCCTGATCTGTTTCCTAACCAAGCAATTAGAATTGCCAATTTGTTAGCTAACTAGGTCATTATCAATCAAAGTACAAAGAGATTAAAATTACTTAAAAAAGAATGCTACACTGCTAAATATAGTAGCCTAACTAGAAAAGAGTATCACATTGCTTGCCATAACTTTGTAACTTCTAACTACCTTGACAGTTAGCACCTAACATTATTTTCTCCAATTAATTGATAATTGATCTATCTACAATGATAGATTTGTTCTTTCTTACAACACTATAAAGAGGTCACCTAATTCGATATATTGACACTTAAATCTACAGCGTCATACATATCTATAACTATAACATGAAAAAATTCGACCCTTTTTTTTTTTTTTTTTTTTTGGGTTACATGAACAATCAAACACATGTATGTTAAATTTGACTAGACACGTCAAACAAAAATCGAAGTCTCAACCTCGTAGCTGAAAGATCGGCGACATTCTGCATTAAGAAATTATGATCATATAAACGTCTACATCATAAATTAGGATAACCAACCTTAAGCAATTGATTTAGTATTAATGTATTACTAATAACGTCAATGAGACTAATGCCGTATTGGAAAAGATCTTAGACTTTAAATGAAAGTAACACTTTACCTAACTTTCTTGGTACCATCATCTACCCAAAATTAAATCAGAAAAATACAACCTTATTAATCATCAATATTTTAATTAATTATAAAAATTAAGCAGTATAATATAAAGCCAAAAAATGGGCGGAATTTTCAATGGATAATACTATAATTGGTCCTACTAATATAATAACAAAATAATAAAATTATGAAACAAAAAGAAAAATTAACCACTCTACGACAAGTCATAATCAGAGTATCAGACCACCAAATATTATAAAATGACCAAAATACCCTCCCTAGACTTTTCCAGATCCCAACCTCACTTCACAGTTCACTCTAGTCACTCTTCCAACTTTACTGGAAAAAAACACATGCAAAGGGTATTTAAGTAAAAAATCAGTACGAGTAAGAAAAGTCACCGGAAAACGGCGAAGACGGCGGCGTAGATCCGGCGGGACTCGCCGGAGCTGATCCAGCTCCCTGAGTATACCCCGGTGGCTTCACTATCATTATTTTCCTTGAAACTTTCACTTCTTCCGGATTATCCGCTCCTGATATCACTTCTCCACCGTACGATCTTCCAACACTACTCCCTCCCTCCATCTCTGTTAATCAACAAAAATTTAGCATTATTACTTTGGCGGACAAGATTAGTCGAGTATTAGTACTTTTAATAAATTAATCATCAGTTATGTTTTCGCTTTGGCGGAACTTGATTTGCAATAATATATGATAATAGTCGAAATGACGGGGTGTCGGGGTATACCCTTGGAAGGGGTGGAGCGGGAATGGAAAGTATTGAATTTGCGAAGACGTCCAAGGCCGGAATCCGGTTGAGGTCCGGCGAGAGTGTCATCCCAAAGCTTCTCCAAAAGACCCATTAATTAAAAAAAACGGCGTTTTTTTCGAAATAGGAAAAGAAACGGTATTACCAGACTTGCGAAACGTTAGTGCGAAACGGTGGCTCTGTTATTGGGGAAGAGAATCGTGATGTGGGAAGAGTGGTATTTATAGATGGAGTGAGAAGATCGTGGCCGTTGATTTAGGAGATGGTGACGTAAGAGAGAGAAATGAGTAGATAAGGTTTGGAGGAGAGAGAAAGGGTGAGTGAGGGATTGGTGTGGTAGTCACGTGAGTTTGGGCCGGGTTTGTTGGAGGTGGAATGACGGATTTGCCCTTGGATTTGATTGGGTTTATTGCTTTGGGGTTGGGTTTGTGGATAATTACGGTGGTTGCCACTGTCAGAAGTTGAGATTTTTATACAGTGATTAATTTTGCCGCTTTTTGAATGATTTTTTTTGGGATTTTTTTTTTTTTTGCAGAGGATTGGGATTTGAGAATATTACAAACGTGATGGCATAGATCGTACAACACTTGTAATGGAAAATTCGAGAGTCTCTGAATCCTATATATGGTGATGTGCTAAAGTTGCAGATTGTTTGGTAAAAAGAGTTTTTTAAAAAAAAACTCCATAATACTATTCAGGGGGTGTAGCCAGTAATTAAAAGCTAACGGGCCAAGGCTATTATCTTTTCAAGGGCTAAAATACTTTCGTGTTAGCATTAACAATGAAAATTTTTCTATACAAAATTCAAAGTTAATAATTTTACCTTTTTTTTTTTTTTTTTTTTTTTTACAGAGTTCATCATTTTACCTTAATATTATAACAAATCACAAGACAAATATAAAGTACTTCACAGAAAAAGTTAAAAACTACTCTAAATCGGTAACAAATAATTAAAATAAAGAGAAACATAAACTAATAATATACAACATGTAAAATGTAGAAACTTATGTATTTTGTTTTAGTCACGACATCATATCAAGGCAAACTCTACTCCAAATAATTTGAAATTAAAAAAAAAAAAAAAAAAAAGAACAAAAAACAAAAAAAAAAAAAGATAAACTAGCAATATACAACATTTAGATTTTAAAAAGTTATGCGTTTTTTTAATATATGTCACAACATCATATAAAGGCAAAATCATGATGGTCATCAATTAATCAAAATTAGACAAAGTATTTTGAATTTGAAGCATTGAATCTTCATTTAACAACTTATACAAGAAAAAAAAAATAACAAAGAAAGAAAGAAGTGGGATCATAAAAAGATAAATAAAAGATTAAAAAAAACAACAAACAAAGTGGGAGAGTTAGAAGAATAGAACTTGTGACCTTGTGGTATCATGTAACACCTTTTCACCACTAAAGCAAGACTATTTATGTGTTATTAATTTTTACTTAATAATACATATACAATAAATCTGCAGGGGTCAAGTTAAAAAAGTTATGGGCCGCGGGGCTAGGCTACGGGGCCAGGCCCCTGCCAGCCCCCCTTGCAGCTCTGCCCCTGATACTACTCCTAATTTAAGATGACTATATGTTCACTATTTTAAATTCTACTCGTATATGATAATGAGCCAAGTGTGTTTAACTGGTCTAAAATTAGGAATTTTAACCTTTACATTAATTGGTAATGAAAGTTAGCTAAATACCAACTTTGTCCAGAAGTTACTAATCTCTGTATTTCTAAATGTTTTTTTTTTTTTTTTTTTAATTTTATAATATATATATATATATATATATATATATATATATATATATATATATATATATATATATATATATATATATAACTAATTTTGATGAGAGAACTGCCATCAAAGCAAGAAGATCATTTGAAAACAGGAGTTTTACTCTTTAAAAATAACTTACATTTCTACCATTTTAGTTTACTGTCACCTTCTAGTGTGCATTTCTACAAACAACTAATACAACCAAGTAGTCATATTGTACATCTAATGTACCGATTAGTCAAACCAATGGATCAATACAACACGTCATCTCTTAGTAACCCAAATAAGTAATACAAAATTATCTTTCCTTTCTTTTCTCATAAATCTAATACTTGCACTATTACTTTTACGTTACATTCCAAATTAATTGCAATATCACTCACAAGATGGAATTTACACTCATTTTGTTTCTACCTTTTTTCTTTAAAGTGAATTGTTAAATTTCTTAAAATGTTACAAATCATATTGTTGTGTGTATTATGAAACGGAACTACAAAAGTATGTATTACTTTAACTACCCTACATGCTTATACAACCAATAAAGCAATAATTGACTTGAAACATTTTCACACATAAAAGAAGAGTTGTGTAGTGCATGTGTTGTGCGACAGCGGAAGCAAAGATCGAAAACAATAAAGAAAACAACAAAGAAATTCAATGCAAACAATAAGAGCAACACACCAAGAATTAACGTGGTTCACTATCAATGTGATAGCTACGTCCACGGGCACCGAGATCAATGATTTCACTATAAACTGCAAAGAATTACAAAGATGAATCAAGTCTTTCTCAAGAATGGCTCTCTCTCTGTCTCTCGTAACCCTAGCACTAATATCAGGAAGTTTTTATATTATCCCCAATTAAAAGATACTTGGGCTTCAAAATAATAAAAGATAACTCTAAAAACCACCGCAAAAAACGCGTCTCTATCGTACTCCTCTTCCGCCAGGTCAGACCGGACATGTCATGCCCGGTCGGGCGCGAGAAGTAACATCCATACGAGACACTTTACAATGCTTACCCTCACCGCCCGGTCTGACCGAGCCAGGCATGTCCGATTGGGCAGTGGGGATTGCAAGATCCTGTGCCACACCTATCACCGCCCGGTCTGACCGGGCAAGGCATGCCCGATCGAGCAGTGGAAGGCTGCACTAGTACGAGTCACCTATTCATCAACAGCATGTGTACGAGTATTATGTAGCTATATACGTGTAAACATAAAAAGACATTATCTTCCATTTTTGAAGGAAGACTTTTCACTCAATTTTCGATAGTGAAATATCCAACAAAATCCAATTACACTAATTAATAAAAGGCCAAAATACCCTAGATCGATAAGAGGCTTGATGAGGATACAGCTAGAATGAAAGAAAATACTACTTACGTATGAAATTGAGGATATGTTTTTATTGGGTATACACTGTAATTGATTGGTGTCTTTGGATTGGTATTGCATAGTAATTTATGCTTCAATTACCCAATGAGATAAAAATACAAATTATTTTATCAATGTAAAATAGTTTATTATTCCATGTTAAGTAATTGAATTTTCGTAATTCGTAGGTGTACCTTCCATAGTCCATGCAATTTACAACTCCCACAAAAGGTCAATAAGAAAAGCACCAAATTAAGGTGGCACCTTTGACATGAATCACATGACAATCAAAGATTCAAGGGCAATAATTATTGGTGATAATTGCTTACCATGAACTCTATTGATGATTTCATAGGACAAAATTTATAAGCTTACTAAAAAAAAAAACCTTATTAATTAATTAATATAATAAACTGAACAAGCTAGAATATAATATTTTTATTGTAAATAACGTACTTCGTATTAATATGATATACATACAAGCCGATAAGTGATCAATTTATATATTTTTCACCTTTTATGAGCCACGTCAGCTCAAATTGATAACTAAATGTTCAATGGATAGGTGAAAATTTTATCATGACAGTACATCTCGAAACTAACAGGAGAGATATATACGAAGTAGTAATTAACTTTGTTGACAAAGCCACCTAGTAACATTATGACTCTTTCAAACACTTCTAACAAAAAGAAAGAAAAGACAACCCCCAATGGACAAACCTTTTATGAAGAACATCGATCATTAGTTCAATTCAATCCTCTTTATGAGTCTTTATCACCCACTTGTTTGTTGTTCCTTTATTATAGCATGTTCTTCCCATGATTTGAAATCAATAATTGACCTCCACAATTTAAACTAATCAAATCAATTATCAAATCGACACTACTACTGTCCATGTCGTAATGAGGGGGGCGAACTAGGGAATTACAAAATAAAATGTATGACTAGTACAAACTACAAAGTAAGATCATCAAATGTCCGAAATAAAACAATAAAATAATAAAGGAAGATTGTGATTTATGAGATGTTATAACCTACTGTTGTGAAGGGAATAGATTATTAATTTACGTGTCCCCTTATAAATATACTAATCTTGCAAAATCTGCCCCATGTTTTAGATTCTCTTACACTTACTTAGCTGGCCAGCAAATCGTCTAGATTCATCTACCCCTTAAAACAATTACTAAAAATTAGCTCTTTAAATCTAAAAATTAACAATATCTCACTACAAGAAATAGGCCAATTTTCGACGGACACGAAAATCCGTCGGAAAATACTAAATTTCCGACGGATTTAAAATCCGTAGGAAATTTCCGACAAATTTAGAAATTCCGTTGGAAATTTTCCGACGGAATTTAAATCCATCGGAAAAAGCTTAATTTTTGACAAATTTTATTCCGTAGGAAATTTCCTACGGATTTGTCCGTCGAAAAATAAATAATTTCTGACGGAATTTTTATTTTTTAAAAAAATAAAATAAAACCCACAAAACCCTAATAGAGTATCAGCCGCCCCCTTCTTTTCACTATCTCTTCTTTCTCTCTCTTCTCCTCATTTCCTCTCTTCTCTCTCCTTTCTCCCCTTCTCTGTCCTCCTCTGTTCTTCCTTCTTCTTCTTCTCTTTTTCTCCTTCGCCCATTCTCTTCTTTCTCGTCCTCTCTTCTCTTTTTCCGCCGATTTTCCCAACACCCAAAGATACGGTGTTCCTCTCTACGGAGCTTCCTGGGTTCCGATCCATTGTTTCCACGAATTTTAACCCCGATGACGACGATAAACACGCCGACAAGTCCCTTACCGCTTAATGCCGGCCCGATTCTACATGATTTTGATTTTTTTTTTTTTAAGGTTTTTAGGTCAAATTCAACCTTGAAAAGTCTAGATCTAGACTTTTAATGATCGAATTTGGCCTTATTAAACCAAATTGAGGTTAAATTCGTAGCCTATTTCAATTTTAAGGTATGTTTTCGTGTTTTTAATTTTTTCTTTTGTTTTTGTTGTGTTTTTTTAAAAAAAAATTTGGGTTGTGGTCGTGGTGGGTCTGGTGTTGGGTGGAAGGGATGAGGTGGTGAAATAAGGTGGGTTGTGGGTCGTTGTGGGTTGTGGTGGGTGCGGATCTGGGTTAGGATTTTCGGTGGTGGTGGGTGTGGTTAATGTGTGTGTGTGTGTGATGTGTGTCCGTGTGGTGGGTGGCGCAGGTTTGTGGTGGCTGTGGACTTAGGTGGGTTTAGGGTTAGGGTGGGTATAGTTTAGATCTGGGCTTAGGGTTAGTTTGGGGGAGTGGCGATCTAGGCTTTGGGTTAGGGTTAGTTAGGGGTTGGTGGTGGTCTGATGTGGGGGGTAGTGGCGGTGGTGGTCTAATGTTGGGGTTAGGGTTAGTTAGGGGTTGGAGGTGGTGATACGCCGTGCCGGTGGTGGTGCGGCGTGTTGTTTTTTAATTTCATTGAAGCATTTTCCGACAGACTTTTCCGGGGTCGGAAAATCTCTTCCGACGAAGGAATTTCGTCGGAATGTCGTTTTTCTTACAAAATCTTTTCCGACAACCAGTTTCGACGGAATTTCCGTTGGAAACAGGTTTTCCGACGGAATTCAGGGTATTTCCGGTGGAATTTTTTCGTCGAAAATGGCCTATTTTCTAGTAGTGTCTTTTTTTAGGGAAATTCTCAATGGTACTTATCAATTTTTTATTTTTTCAATGGTGAACAACAAATTTTTTTATTATCTTTAGTACTTATGTATTATTAGTATATATTAACAATAGCATTAATAAATATTTTGATTAAAATATTTAACTAGGGTTGGTTTTATTATTATTTTTTAATAATTAATTAATTTTAAAATAATTAAAAAAAAAACCACCTCATCCCCACCAACTACCCCCGCCCTTCACGACCCTCCCCCCCCCGGCGCCGGCCATCCACTATCCCCCTGCCGCATCTCCCTTCCCCCATAACCACCCAACCCCTTCCCCAAAACTCCCAACTGGAGCTCCCACTTCTTCACTGCTAATCAAAATACAGAAGGGCGGGGGTGACTGGTGGGGATGAGGTGATTTTCTTTTTAATTAAAATTATTTAATTATTAAAAAATAATAATGAAACCAATCATAGTAAATATATTTACCAAAATATATTATTAATGTTATGTTAATATATACTAATAATATATGAGTACCAAACATAATCGAAATTTTCGCTGTTCACCATTGAGAAAAATAAAAAACTGATGAGCACCATTGAGAATTTCCCTTTTTTTGTTAAATGTATAATTGTATTCATGTTAATGCACAGGATATATGCAGAGTATTTATTCAAAAAGAAAGTTATATTTTATTTTATGATCGAGATTTGGAGCGTTATGGTTAAACAGTTTAAAACTAAGGTAGGTTTGTTTACCTTTCACTAATTTTAGGAAAATAAATGGAAATAAGGGTTAATAACTTCAGGAAAATATATTTGAAAAAATGGAAACTATAATCCTACCTTTAGTGGGTCTTCCATAAACAATCCCACCTTTTGAAATTCCATAAACAATCCTACCTTTGACATGGATCTTCCATTAACGATCCCTGGCCGGTTGGTTTGTTTTGGTAACCGATTTCTTAGGTTATAAGACACGTGTCGGAATTCAATAGGTTTATTCTAATTTTTAATTATTAAAAAATACAAAACTAATAAATAAAAAATTAAATAGAAAAAAAAAACCCCCAGCCCCGCCACTGCATTCCCCTCCCCGTCCCCGTCCCCGTCCCCGCCTTGCTTTTCCCCGTAAACTACCTCTCCTTGGCAACTACCTCTCCTCGGCAACCCAACAACAATAGCCGCCGGGTGTTCTAGAAAACCGCCGTCGTCACTGCCCTATATTGTCGTCAAGCTCTCTCCTCTTCCCGGCGACACCTTCAATTACAGAAATTCCGGTGTTATTCAAAGTGTATTGGTGAAATACTGCAGATTCCGAACGTACGACGTCGTTTACGAGTGGAAATAGTCGTTAATTCTTCTGTATTTTGATTCTGGGAGTCGCTTTTCAATGGCGAGCATAATTTGACCCCAATTTTGATTTGAAACGTCGTCGTTCTGTCTATGGGTTGAGTTTTCAGGGCTAGCCAGCTAGGTGGGGGTTTTTCGGGATTAGGGTGGAGTATTTGGGGCCGAGGGTTGAGTTTTCAGAGACGGAGGATTTTTCAGGACTGTGGGTGGAGTTTTTAGGTTGTGGACTGTGGTGGAGCATGGCGGGCTGAGGGTTGAGTTTTCAGGCTGGGTGGTTGGGGGGTTGGGTTTTGGGGGTGGTTATAGGGTTTTCTGGCGTGGTTGGAGAGTTCGGTGGTGGAGGTAAAGGGTGAGAATGGGGTGGCCATGATGGTGGATTGGTGGTCGGAGAAGAGATTTAGTTAAAAAAGGAAAAAAAAAAAAACCTGTTTAACTGGTTGTAGGTCAAAGGGATCGTTAGTGGAAGATCCTTGTCAAAGGTGGAATTGTTTCTGGAATTTAAAAATGTGGGACTGTTTATGGAAAGACCCACTAAAAGTGAGATTATTAGTTTCCATTTTTTCAATATATTTTAATAAGTTCTAATAAAATTTAATAAAGAATATTCAAGTTGAATTTTCAAATTAATTAGGTTCTATTTACACTATAAAATCTATAGTATTGTAATATATTTACTTAAGTGAAAATCAGGTGTAATAAATATATCGTAACTTCTATATGTCCCATTACCACATAGTACTTTTAGGCATAATGGACTGCACTAGATTAGGCAAGTAAACGTTCCGACCCTT